>NC_064042.1:5883539-8526039 GCF_932526225.1 Nematostella vectensis
GGCACAGGGGGGTGCGCTAGCTAACGATGGGCACAGGGGGTGCGCTAGCTAACGATGGGCACAAGGGGTGCGCTAGCTAACGATGGGCACAAGGGGTGCGCTAGCTAACGATGGGCACAAGGGGGCGCTAGCTAACGATGGGCACAAGGGGTGCGCTAGCTAACGATGGGCACAAGGGGTGCGCTAGCTAACGATGGGCACAGGGGGTGCGCTAGCTAACGATGGGCACAGGGGGTGCGCTAGCTAACGATGGGCACAGGGGGTGCGCTAGCTAACGATGGGCACAAGGGGTGCGCTAGCTAACTTTGGGCACAGGGGGTGCGCTAGCTGACTATGCGCACAGGGGGTGCGCTGGCTAACGATTGACACAAGGGGGGCGCTAGCTAACGATGGGCACAGGGGGTGCGCCAGCTAACGATGGGCAAAGGGGGTGCGTTAGCTAGCGATGGGCACAGGGGGTGCGCTAGCTAACGATTGGCACAAGGGGGGGCGCTAGCTAACGATGGGCACGGGGGGTGCAATTTCTGGGGATGGCCTCATAAAACAAAACAAAAAAGTAAAACCAAACGAAAAGAACCAGGCAAAAATAAATTTGTTAAGTCTTTTATAAATCCCTGTTGTGTATGTAGCCCACCCCTCCCCCTCAAAAGTCAAATGGTCGACCCCTTAGGAGTCCCTGTTGTATAAACGTCGATAACTGGAAATGGAAGCAAAGTAGAGAGGATATCTTACAAGCCTGATAATGTTTATTCAAGAGTGCCACCAGAATTGGTCAACCTTACCACTTATATCCCTTCACAGGCATTTCCTCCTTTATTGATTCTTTCTAAGGTGCCAGGCTTCCTCCGGCCCCCGCTCTGACATATATCTAGACCCCCTCCTCTTCACGTTGCCACAGGAATCCCCAAAAGGAGAGACTAGCGGAGGAAGCTAAACAGCACTAATCTTTTATCAGTCCAATAGCTACTTGTTCAAAATGTCATTCTTCTGTTGCCAAGGTCCCCAGCACCCATTTTTCTTGGCCGTCTTGAGCGCCTGTGGATCTGGTGGCCTTTTTCCAGAAAGCACCGCGCCGCTCATATAGTAATCTATACGCTGGCGTAGCCTAGCAACCACATCCGGGAGCTCAGTACTCAAGTCATGTCGCTCCTCAGGGTCAGCGGTAATATTATAAAGGGCTTCCTTGATCGTGTTGTTCTGAAACAGACGAAGAATTACTTTGATATAACATAGACGTGGATAATGGATAAGTGAATAGAATAATAGGTGAATGTATATGCTGTATCTAATAGTATAACTGAATCTTATCAAGTACTCTTGTGGAGAAACGTGGAACTGTACTTCCTAAAAAAAGACGTTTGTTTCTTTGGGTGGTATTTTCTTTGTATGTGCCTTTGTTTACCTGAGGGTTACAACCCCCGCCTTCCAAAACCCTTGATACGCCAACGGTTCCGGTACAGAAGTTGTTTTCATCAAATGTACCAGCTTAAGGTTAATTTTTCTTATTTTTATTATTATCTAAGCGTTAACTTCATGAGAAAACAAAGGACCACAGGACCTTTTTTGTTGACTTTGTTGACAAAACGCACGAAATCAATATAGTCCATTAAATATACTCTTATGCCTTTTTTTATACCGGCAGTGAAAGAAAAACTTAACCTCATCAAAGCTCCGCCAGTGCCAACCCAGTCCTCCACCGAGCTCTGGTGGCTTGTACCACGTGGTATTTGGAACACCAACATGCAGTTTCATGTCACCCATGCGCACAGCACTCCCCTGGAAAGGTACGCCGTCAGGAAAGGGGAGTAGGGAAGGGACATCAATGTTTAGCAGAATCTCCTGTCGGGGGGAGGGTGCGCCGTTAGATATTGTCTCCCATACATTCATCCCGTCCAGGGGAGGGACACGCGCTTCGTTGTCCGTGTCTTGTAGCCCTGTGGAATAACAAAGGGGAAAGTAAATATGAAAGTAAATATGAATGAGTGCCAATAAAGATGGTGGTATTTTGAAAATGGGTGCAAAGTCTTTAAAGAATGTCGATCATCCACCCTTTGTTATTGTTTATAATTGAAAATATAACTGTTTATTCGCAAGGAAACTTCAAAATAACAATCTACGAATGAAGTTTGATACGTTATTTTTTAGTTACGCACTTTAATTAACCGATATAAATGATACATATCAATTAATGGGTCTCGTTCCCAAAAGAGCCTGGCGCGAGCGCGCGGGAAACCTGTGAAAATCTAATACATTAGGGCCTGGGCCATTTTTTTCAAAATAGCGTTCATCAAAAAATGTAGTAAACATCTGCAAATCTAATTATCGGAAAAGACTATTCTTAAACGATTGTAGCGGACTACTAATATGGTATGGAATGACCTTATAAGGAAATGGCCGAGCGATCCAATTTCAGGCAGCTTTAAAATATATTGGTTTGCATGAGAAGCAATAGGTCCCCCCCAAAAAAACAACTCACCTGCCAAAGCTGTAAATGTTGGGTACCAATCGCTAACATGTAGCAGCTCCTTAGACCGTGATCCCTTATTCTTTAACATTTTGCCGTGAACAAACGCTGCCGCTCTCACCCCTCCCTCCCACAAATGGCCCTTGTAACCCCTAAGCGGCCAGTTATATCCTCCGCCTAAGGGTAATCCGCCGTTATCAGAGGAGAAGACCAGGAGAGTGTTATTCCATAACCTGAGCAATAGGAAGAAAATTAGAATGTCAAGCTCTCTTGATAGGTACGTTTCGCGTGTTAGGTTGCTTTTATTTTACTCACAGCAACTTAAACTTAAAATTTAACAACGACTTGCGTGACGAGAGAGATCGGCCATTTATTCCTGTAGGGGGTTTTGGTACAGGGGCGCGCAGCCGAAACGGCCACAGGTAGTAAAATCACGTGTGGTACGCAGATAGCGCATCATTGATAAAGTATAAAAAACCCTATTGAACCCATCTCTTACAAAAGTGCAACGTGACAAGGGTAGCGGACGGAGAGGGGCGTGTGGGGCTTGCTCCCCCATCTTTCTGAGCAGATTTTTTTACATGAATGCGCGGTTATTAAATGTACCTAAGTACTAAGTAGTGGTACAAGGGTTACATGTATAAATCAATTGTTCAATAAAAGACGATATCATACATCTTTTTAAACTGTTTGTATCATTTTTATCTGTACTCTGTGCCAAACCCAGGTATCCCCCGGCCATTACCCCCCTTCCCCCCTCCACTTCATATCAATCAATGGCTGTCGTTTTTCTAAATGGTCTAAAAGAGCCTGGGGCGAGCGCCTGGGAGACCTGTGATATTCTAAAACGATAGGGACTAGGCTCCATTTCCAAGATGGCTGCCAGCGAAAGTGCCGAAAAACGCAATACTTGTTCCAGTACCGCTCGGTTAAACCAGCCTTTTTGTTTTAAAATGGCGGCATTTTACCGGCGAACTGTCACATTTCGACGAATGCAAAAAAAACTAGACCAAACCTAAGGCTATCATTTTCTTTATGACTCCCTCATTATCAAACAAATCTGTCATCTCTTGTACAGTGTGGTTTTAATGCTGTACAGTTAGTCAAAACAACAACTGAAGTCATCCTTTCGTACCTTTACTCAAACAAGTCAACACTGAGGTTTTGTTTGTTTTCGCCAGAACCCGCGCATGCGCATACGTTATTCAGCACTGGCGCTGCCAGCAAAATTGTAGTAAACACTAATTCCTGCAAGTTTACGTGAAAATTCTCGAATTACAAAGTTCCAGAGCGATAAAAGCAAAAAATTGATTGAAGCGGGCTCCCAAATATGGTAGGTAGTGCCTAATAAGGAAATGACCGAACGAGCTAGAAAAACGACAGTTTTTAAAACAAGATTGACTGATATGTTTTGGACGATTTCGCCGCCCCTGCTTGAATAGTAGATTGCTGGGTTATATTCTAAAACACTGTACCGTCCCTTGCACTCACCCCCCCCCCCCCCCTCCTCCCTACTCCAAATAACCCTCTACCCTTCCCCCTAACTTACCCTCTTTGCTGTAAAGTTTTTGTAACATTACCAATGGCCTCGTCTACTGCGCTCACCATACCCGCGTACAGGCGCCGTTTCTTGTTCTTGATGTGATTGTACATATTTACAAATCTCATCGGGGCTTCGCGGGGAGCATGGACACATTGGAATGGGAGGTAGAGGAACAGTGGCGTGGACGGGTTATGATTAGAGATAATACGCTGGGCTCTCTGTACGAAGAGATAAGAAAATGTTGATGTAGGCGACGAAGGAGATTGATTTTGATTACGATGATGGAATAATGGTGACGACGACGACGAAGATGATGATGATGACGATGATGATGATGCTGATGATGATGATGATGATGATGATGATATTCATGATGATGATGATGATATTAATGATGATGATGCTGATGATATTAATGATGACGATGCTGATGATATTAATGATGATGATGCTGATGATATTAATGATGATGATGATGATGATATTAATGATGATGATGATGATGATATTAATGATGATGATGATGATGGTTATACATAATAACGGTGATGCTGATTATGCAAATGGCAATGATAATGATGATGTTGAAGGCAATGACGACGATGATGATGATTATGACGGGTTTAGGATAATACCATATGATAGATACAATGATAGTGTTTTTGATGTGATAGTGTTAATGATGTCGATGATGCAGATGATAATGATAGTGATGATGACGATGATATTAAAGGTGGTGATTATGATGACATTTATGATGATGGTAATGATAATAATGACGACGAGAAATATGCTAATGGAAATGATGATATTGAAGGTTATGATTATGATGATTATATTTATAATGAATATCTTCATATTGATGCCAATGATGGATATGATAATTATGACGATGAAATTGTGGACTTTAAAAGCACACTAACATACACACATTGGCGCCAGTCGGCATAACGCTATACCATGCTGACGAGTCCTAATAAGGACGAAACAGCTGTCCATGGTTGCCGAACTGCACGGGTAATAGACTGTGCTAGCGTCCCGTCTTGGCCCGACTGGTGCCAATGTGTGTATGCTAGTGTGCTTTTAAAGTCCACATTGATGAAATTGTAATGATAATGATGACAATAGTGTATTCTGATAAGGAAAAGGTCATAACGTTTGTATTGTGGTAACGGTGAATGTTTACGGAATCTTCCTCTTACTGTCCTTACCTCCGAGAACATGTTGGCTGAGTAGTGGTTTTCCTGGTTGGTGACTGGCTCCTCCTGGTCGTGTAAGTCCAGTATCTTTTTCCTCTTGTGGGTGTAATGGTCCTCGGAGCCCGAGTAGTACCCGAAGAATGTATCAAACCCGCGGTATAGTGGTGTATATTCCTTCTCGAAAAATCCCAAATGCCATTTACCGACAGCGTGTGTGGAGTAACCTGCACATAGATAGTTTATTTTCCATTTCATTTTCTAATTAATCAATACGTTTTACGTCATTAAATAAAATGAAGGAAAGGCTATGAAGCTCCTTGAAACTTTTCTAGTAGCCTCCCTGGGTAAATATTAATAGAACTAATTTAAAATCAGGTTGCAGGTAGCATCAAAATAGCTTTCTGTATTTTTGGTTTTACATTGAAGAGTATGTCTCTGTTGGAATAATACAATAAAATACTAAATTGGAATACTATTTTTGGAATACTACAATACAATACTAAATCACTTGTTTTGAGCATGAAGGTATTTTTTAAATTTAATTTTAAATATAAAATGGGAGCGGCTATCAGTTATATCTGATAATAATAATATCACATAATATTCGCTTTGGATATTTTTGGGACGCCCCTGGGACAAAGGGCTTACGTCCCTAATAAGGTAAGTAAACTATACAGGGCAAAAGGCTGGTTGTATAGCCCAGATAGGGGGGCTTACACGGACGCGTATCCGGGTGGCAATACAGTTCCCATTGACCATTGATAAACAATTTCTGTACTTATCGTTAACAGTAGTATGTATGTAATTATTTAATGAGTGCTCATTATGCAGACTGCCCAGTAATTCAGGTCAAACCTGCAATAGGGTTAATAAACGGATTATCATTATCATTGTTATTGTCATTATTATGTTATTGTCATTGTTATTGTTTTAATTATAATTATTATTGTTGTAATAATTATTATTGTTTTAATTATAATTATTATTATTATTATTATTATTATTATTATTATTATTATTATTATTATTATTATTATTATTATTATTATTATTATTATTATTATTATTATTATTATTATTATTATTATTATTATTATTGTTGTTGTTGTTCTTGTTGTTGTTATTATTTCCAGAGCTTTTCAAAGCTCAAAATGTCCATAAACATTTCAAAGCGCATACTATCTGCCGTGTGGTTAAGATGGGCTTGTGCAAGATCATTTTGGAGTTGAAGGCAGCGTATTTTCCCGAGATTTCTTGCGTACACAAGACGTGCTGCTTTTGCCGCCATTTTGCCCGATTTTGGCTAGCGGGGACTGGGTTTTACCACAGGAGGCCCACTAGTTAGGAGAACATATTATCTGTCTTATCGCGAAATTCGATTTTTCTAGCTTAGATATAGATTTAAAGCGTGGCTTCAAGGTAGGGTTAACTAGGGTTAACTAATTATCATCATCATTATCACCATCATCATCATCATCATCATCGTCATCTTCGTCGCTGTTGTCGTCGTTATTATTATTATTATTATTATTATTATTATTATTATTATTATTATTATTATTATTATTATTATTATTATTATTATTATTATTATTATTATTATTATTATTATTATTATTATTATTATTATTGTTGTTTTTGTTGTTGTTATTATTTCCAGAGCTTTTCAAAGCTTTTATTCCCCCACGAAAATTGCTGCCGTTTTTTTTTTTTAACTTAGATCAGAACCATGTACACCATGACTCGTGCTCAGGCTGTTCTGGGATAAGGGGGGTGCCCCCCCCCCTTGCCCGCAAAGATAGGAGTCATGTTTTATTAAGAAATCTTCAAATACCATGCTTTATCCATATGATATCTATGACTGCGCTCCCCCCCCCCCCCCCCCCCCCCTCGGCCAATCCTGGGAACGCGCCTGGTGATACATTACCAGCCTTCTTGAGTTTCTGCGGCAATAGAGTGAAGTCCAGGGGGAGACCAAAGGGTTCTGTCTCATGAATATTGCTATGCTGCAGACCTTGAGATACAATTGTAGACATGGCATAGGTTACTATGATTGAGACAACGGGGTCACCTTGACACATACGAACGACGGAACGCGAGGGACATACTGCGCTATCCAGTTGAGCATGAAACGCTCGGAGTGCTTGTAGGACGCATTCTTACCCTGCTAGAATAGCTTTTTCCTGTTTGTTTCTATCAGTTCACCAGTTCACTTATCCGTCTCGCGTCTCTGTTCCTTCGCGTTGTCCGATACAAACAAACGAGAACGCGAAATAACAGACTCGCGACACGGATAAGTGATAGACCAAACAGGAAGAAAGCTCTGCTAGCAGGGTAAAGCTTTCGCGACTCTAGATTTCTTTTGACAATGAACTAAACTAAAGTTTTGTATTTTTCGTCGATTTAGGGGAGGCGCAAACTTTATTTTTTTTTGCGCAAAACCAAATTTTAGTGACCAACGAACCACTTACTTTGAACTTGTTCGCGACGAAATAGTCAATTTCCCGGGATAATTATTCACCGTAGTCAAACCCGCCCTAAATTATATCGTCAATAATGAATGTTTTTTAAGTATTAACGAGAGGACAACCTGGTTCAGGGGGGTGGATGATGACCGGATAGGTGGCTTGTAACTGATCCAGTGGTTCTTGGTAGGTCACATAGATCTAACAATTTGTCGCGACAGCAAAGTCAAGCGGGCGATGGCACATGGAAAGTACCTTCTCCATAGTTTCTTCAAAACAAAGTGACTTTTTCTTTTTTCTTTTTTGCTAAAAAAGGGGGGTGGATATCCACCCAATCCACCTCCTCTGTACCCGCCCCTGTGGTTTTATGTTCGGCCTTTCTTATCCATTGCTCCATTTTACAATTCTTCAACGGGCGCGCCCTAAGTAAAACCGTACTTGACCCCTTGAAAACATTTGTTGTGACGTCATAACTATTTGTTTCCGAGCTAAAACGTATCGACAAAACTACTGGTGTTTCACGCTCAATTTACCCTGGTTCCAGACGCTCCAAGTTTCACTACTACCTACTAGCAGCGAAGTGGCGACAACGAATAAGCTTAGAGATAGAGACAAGGAATGAAGGAGACTCTGGAACCAGGGTACGCTCAACTGGATAGCCTTTATTGTTTTTATTTGAACAAACGACGATCTATGGTCGAGTAAACTTTAAGTAACCGTCCATGGGTGAAGTCTGATACTTTATTGACAATATTTAATTGAGGATATACCAGTTCTAACTATGTTTTTTTTTTTGTGGGAGCGTAGTTAAATGTCTCCACCACAAGCATATAAGGAAGTCTTGCGTAGCAAACCCTGGGTTTGCAAAGATAGTGCGAAATAGGTTAGCCTCCCTCGCAGGCGTTTTTAGGAAGGGGTCGCTCGCTCTCTAAATACGCCTGCGAGGGAGGCTAGACATGGGTGCGACATAGCGAAAATGTGTTACGCTTAGTCTAACTTCTGACCTGTATGAATTGGATATCTTCCCGAGAGAAAAGTGCCTCTTGCTGGTGTGCAGATCGGCTGCACGTAATAATTCTCCAGAACAACCCCCTCTCCCGCAAGCCGATCAATATTAGGCGTCTTGAGGTCGGTTATATTATGATATCCCACGTCGCTCCAGCCCAGGTCATCAACGAAGATGAACACGATGTGGGGAGGCTTGGCAGCGTGGCAGGCAGTCAACATGCTGGCGACGAACACATAAAAGAACACAGCCATCTTAACTTGTGTTGTGCGCTGTCTTCCCCTCTTCGTGCATGCAGCCCTTGGCTTGGTCTAATATTTGATAGACTCATTCGCAGTCCCCAGCGGAGTCACACAACGCTCCCCACCCGTGAGCTCTAGAATTTGATTCAAGTGTCGAAAGCTAGCCTGCGTGCATCCGGTTTGAAACATTATTTTATAAATTTTGGAACGGGATGCACTCAGGCTAGTCGAAAGCTAGTCTCAATACACAGCAGGAGAAGTCCTCAAACAAAAGGTCGAATCAAGGGAGCACGGCAGAATGTGTTCCTATTTAACGCGCGATTGATATTATTATTACGAAAATAAACCACTTTGTTATGCAACACCTCATTGTAAGCTATAAGGGGAGTAATCAGTTGCGCGTTGATACATTCTGCCGTGCTCCCTTGGTCAAATGTGTAAATCCCTCGGGGCTTAACCACAGGCAACCCACTCTAATGTTTTGTATATACGTAGAGGATACAAGGGGAATCCTAGTTGAATTCTTAGACGATCAATGAATTTGTTGAAACTACATAAATAAAATGTTTAATAAACGGGGGTATTTCATGATCTCGGTCACTATTTTTCATTCGTACTTTCTGCTCATGGTTTAAGGGTCAATTGGACGTCTATAAAAGAAGGTCCTGAAGGGGAACGGGGGCTGAGATTCGCCTCATTTTGGGCCGGGAAAACGGGATTAGGGTTTCCGGGAACGGGATTTGTCTACCGGGAACGGGATTTGTCTACCGGGAACGGGATTTGTCTACCGGGAACGGGATTTGTCTACCGGGAACGGGATTTGTCTACCGGGAACGGGATTTGTCTACCGGGAACGGGATTTGTCTACCGGGAACGGGATTTGTCTACCGGGAACGGGATTTGTCTACCGGGAACGGGATTTGTCTACCGGGGACGGGATTTGTCTACCGGGGACGGGATTTGTCTACCGGGAACGGGATTTGTCTACCGGGAACGGGATTTTTCTACCGGGAACGGGATTTGTCTACCGGGAACGGGATTTGTCTACCGGGAACGGGATTTGTCTACCGGGAACGGGATTTGTCTACCGGGAACGGGAATCAACATACTTTAACGTGAACGGGATTTTTCAAATCTCTTCTTGTTTTATGCTGAAAACGTTGTTAATCTATATAATTTTTTGCAGTTTTTAAAAGCTCTTAAAAGAGCTTTTGATAGCATCAAACTTCAAACTGCTCCTCATCGGACGTCACTTCCTAAGACTCCTAACCCTTCTAAATTTAGGCCCTATTTTCAGCCCCCCCCCCCCCCCCCCCCCCCCCCCTGTATAATATACAGTATAACCACCGCGATTTTGCGAAAATAGCAGCCGGGAAACGGGATTTGGACAACCCTTCAGGACCCTGATAATGGTCATTTATCGCCCTACAAATAAAGGCCCAGACCCTAACGGTTTAGAACATCACAGGTTTCCCACGCGCCCGTCAAATAAAAGGCTCCGGTTGACAGCCATTGATGTGCCGCGTTTTTTAACGTAAAAAAACAAAAACAAAACAAAACAATAAACACTTGCCATAGCGAAAAAAATCTTAGCAACGAAGATCACACAGAAAAATAATTAATGCAAAACAAAGAAAATAAGATGCTAAATGCCACCAACACAACGCTATTAGAATTTAACTTTCATATCGAGGGAAGATACCCAGATTTGGCTACCACGATTTTCAATAATCCACGGGGTTTTAGAGGGTGAGTTGGAAACCTTTTCAATACTGTCAAATACTAAAATTCTAAAGATTTTGAATGACCAGAATGCGGTTTCGCTGATAGAGAATGTCGGCGAGAGATCGCGGATTATTGAAAACCGCAGTAATAACAGTCGTTTTATATTAAAACAAATTTTCCACTCAGTTTAATTTTTTTCCATTTTCACACCTTTGGCGGGTTTGCATTTTCTTTCAAGCAACTTAATACAAGAAACAAACATTCCTTTTAGTCGCAAATATTCACAGGAGGTATTCAACCAATATCTAAATGTCACACACTTTCTAGATTTTTGTGTGCTATAGTTATTTTTCGAAATAGTATTTATGCAAACGATGACTCATCATTCATATATTATATTATGTAAAATCTTTATAACCCAAATATGCATGTGAATTATACCTCCTGTTCATTCTGTAAACTGAACGGCCATAGTTTTAAATTCTATAGTGTTTCCATTTTGTAAGGATGTTATTCTCCTTTTTTTTACTATCCCGTGAAATACACTTTCTGGTATACTGCACTTGATCGTGAGTTTATTTTTCTATTCTTTATCATTCGATTTATAGTATTTTTTGTTTTTGTTTTACAATATGTACATTTTTTAACGATAAAGTAACTATGAGCCAGAAGTATGTAATATTCTTTGTAAATAACAAATTGAGAATTTATCCCGGTAACAAACGGCACCTTATGACAGATCTAGACTTGGATAAAGGTTTCTTGTTTGTTTGCTGTTGTTTTTTAGGAGAAGGAACAAAAGTATAGTCTGCAAGATTTAAAGCTGGTTCGTATTCAATTCATGTCCTCCTCCTCTTTTGATTGCATTTCATTTGGAACTTTACGATATGTTCAACTCCTGACTGAACGATTTGCAGTTGACTCAGCAAGGAATGAGTTCATAACTAGAAGCACTCTGGTAGCCATGATTTGCTCCCTTTTTCCCATTTTAATTGCCTTGTTGACTTGTTTGTTCACACCTCCCCAGTCACCAGTTGTAAGTGTCTGGTGTCAGTTCTGTCACCGCTATCTTGTTTTGCACTTCTAGACGCTAGCCGGGTCGAGTAAGGAGCCCGCGCTTTCTGCCGCGGGGTTATATTCCTGATATGGCACGAGAGCACTCGTCTCCGATACAAACACGAGTATAGCAGAAACACGACACCAAATGACATCGAGGCTACTAATACCAACGCAATGAATAGAATTACCACAACTGCACCGCTATTAAAGTTGAATTTTGAAGCCAACATGATACCAGAAGTCGGTGGAGTAAGAGTCATATTCATGTGATTGACTCCAAAGGCGTACAGTTTTTGATAATTAATTCGTCTATAGAGTTTAAACCAGGCGTTCTGCTTCATTAATGGTCTGTGTGGTGCATTAGGGAAGCAGGTGATGATGTAGCTTAGGCTTTATCTCATTTTAATAAGAGCGTTTCTCACTTAGGATATATTCCAGCAAAGCTCACACCTTTTCAAAATTTACATTTGCATGACACCACTTTACTCTTCCTTCCTTTGCATTCTTACCTCAAATAACTCATAGCAGGCTTTAAACGATTACACCTTTGTTTGCAATAGCTTAAATTATCCCAATTTTAAGAAACTGAACAATGCAATAATTTGTAGTTTGTTTTGAATAAAGGTTTGACTTTAACATTGCGGCATTTGAATAACCTGCTAGACGGCTCTAAGTATTTAAGTATTATACGTATACTCATGCACCCTACATAAATCTTGTTAGCTTATCCACCTGGGCCGCATATGAAGAAAACGTTGTCGTTTTGAGGGACTGGTACCGAGGACTCTTTTCTTTTCAGATACTTTCTCCGTTGACTTAAGATGGTCACAGTCACTGTTTTTATCTTCCGATTACAAGTCATGATGTTTACGAAGCACCTGCGGTACGGTAACCTTAAAAATAACAAGAATCGGGCAGTTTTTCCACATAAGGAATATATTAGTTTCCTTATATGGAAGTGACCGCGTTGGCAAAAACGACAATTTTTGGCTGAATTTTCTTGATATGGGTTCCTAGAAAGCAGGGTTAACGCTAACACAGGGATGAGTGCCCTTTTTATCCAATTAAATGTCAAGATGGCCGTATTTATCCCAGGGTTAGAGCTAACCTGCTTTCTATGGACCTTTTTAGGAGGCCATGCTATTAATTAAAAACAAAATACCGGAGTGATATTTCTGGCGCTGTTGAGGTACAAAATGCTGAAAGTGGCTGGTAGTTGGCAGGTCTTGTTTTCGCATAAGTCTGAAGTCTTCCAGAGGGTCACGCCAAGGATTGAAACGCGATGATTGTTTATACCATGATATCTATGATTATCATACCGTTCAGTTGACAACAGGAGGAAATAACTTCACACCTCCACCGGCGAATAACTTCCCAGTACCCTCCACCTATTGCTAGCACGGCACACCTGCTAGGCCTAGAAGCGTGGGTGTTTCAGCCAAACTGTTTTTACGAGGCCTAAACGCTAGTGAAACTCGAGTAGGATTCATCAATAACAAGCACAAGTAAATAAAGAAGTTACGTTTTCTTTCTCTTGCGCTTAAGTTTCACTGCGGGAAACTATGTATGTGCTGTGCTTAGCAATTGTGCCCTAGTGAGTCACGTTATGTCGCCACCAATAAGCCAAGTGAGAACCAGCCTTAGGTTATTTCGCTAAGTCACGCTATGTCGCCACCAAATTAGCCAAGTGAGAACCAGCCTTAGGTTATTTCGCTGAGTCACGTTATGTCGCCACCAATAAGCCAAGTGAGAACCAGCCTTAGGTTATTTCGCTGAGTCACGCTATGTCGCCACCAAATTAGCCAAGTGAGAACCAACCTTAATGGTTTTCTCGCCAGAGTCACGCAATGTCGCCACCAATGAGCCAAGTGAGAACCAACCTTAAAGGTTATCTCGCCAGAGTCACGCTATGTCGCCACAAATAAGCCTTCAAAAGGCAAGGTCTCGATAATTCCTCCTGCGCCTCCTTTCACTTAACCGCCTTTTGAAGAAATGGATTCGCCGAAATAATCCTTTCGTAAAAACAACAACAGCAATTTATTACAAAGCTGTAAACTGCTGCTAATCTTTTCTGGATCAGGTAAAAAAGAGGATTGCCTTTGACTTATACATTAGCACAATATTTTCCTACCATATATTGGACACACAAGGAATCACATGGAGTATGGTAGAAATTTTACAGATGCGTGCCTCTCGCTAAACATCTCCCCATTATCTAAACGCAGCATACTTTATGGATGACAACTTGCCATAAACCAGCTTTTACATCTAAAGGCTATTATCCTTGGGGCTGACAGCACTTTTAGTGAAGCTACATTTAACCAGTTCAGCCCGAGTTTGCTTGGATCCGTGTTGACACCGATGAAGGCATGTGTATACACAGAATGTCGGGTTTTCAGGTTGATAAAATACCTATGCTTGATAAAATTCACTCGTAGATTTTCACTGAACATGTATCATTACTCGGATAGTAATGATCACATTGTAGATCATGACAATCCCGAGAGTCGCAATAATAACCACTAAAAACACGACTCCAGGACTCAAAAAGACCTCTCCGCTTGCAACTTCATCTTCTGATCCAAATACCGCTTGCAAATGAGACAAAAACATCACTAAAACGGCAAGCCCGCGTATTTTGCTGTCTATCTTCATGCCAGGCTTAACAAAAAGGACTAACAAGTAATACTAATGACGAGAGGGTAAAGATTCTCATCAGAGTTAATGTGGAATACTCGCCTCCCTCAAAAACCACTGACAGACAAAGTGGATCAAGTAAACAATCTGCTTTGATCTATTTACTTAGTTCCATTCGCTTATCTGCCAATGATAACGTTTTATGTTTTTATATGATATGAAACCATTATGGTAAACTTCGTATTTTTTTTTCTATTGTGACCCGCTTAAATACTAATTGCTTTTAACCCGAATAAGAACAAAATTATTATTTTCGTCACCTTTAATTTAGAATTCTATTAACTAAAATAGGTGATATTTGCCATAGGCATCGCTGGGCAAATAAGATATGAGAAAACAGACAGAAAGTGAAAACAGAGTAAAACTCTTTAGGATAATTGTGGCCTTATTAGACACAGCAGCCATTGAGGGGAGTGAACTTTACGCACTTGTACAGAAAGGAGACTTTATCAGCTGTTTCCAATTCGCGGGAAAGATTGTTTTGATATAAAATCACATATACAAATCCCTAGCTGGCCATAGCTTAGTCTAGGCAAGAGCTTAATCAAAATCGTCGTACTTTGCTAACCGAACTAAACGGAAGCCGCGAGTGCGATTGTATCATAGTATGAGTACCCGATTGGCTAAATACGTGCCAGGTTAAATACATTTCCGACACAAGTTTGTAATATCCATACGGTAAGGAAGTGAACCATACTTTTCATTTTACCCTAATGCGCCGATGTAAAAATAACTTCGAATCAAAAGGGTTTGATCGATCAATGTCTGGGGGAAAGCGGGCTATTCGGAACCTTCTTATCAGGGAAGAGGGAAACACAAGGAGAGCGCATAAGCCAGGGGAGGCGGCTGATCATAGGCACTAAGGGCTCTTAAAGACGATTGCAATTAGGTTAATCTCAGGATCTCAAGACACCCAACAAACCCCCAAAACCCCGACATTTTCCAAATTACCTCAGCGAGCTGTGCGTGGCGAAACCGTGTAAAACAGGGCTAGGAACCTGGTTATTGCCTCCCCATTAATGCGCGGGTGCCTCAGGTTTCTTTGTACTGCACAGTTCGCTTGATAGCGGTGTTAGGGCCGAAATCTCCAGCTTAGCCGTAAAGCTTTAGCTGCCATACGATAATTTAGCGCATGTCTGAGTGTATGGTCTATTTAATTCTTTTTTCATCGAAGTTACATATGCATCTATGGTCGAATTTCTTTTTCTGGGTTCATCGAGAAAGTTTAATGGGTTCGATCCTTGGAATGTCTTTCTTTCACTTTTTTTTACTAATTTTTGTTATTTTTTTCTTATCTCTTTTATGTATTTATTGATTACACTTCCAGTTTTAGCTGCTGGTAATTCATTCGAAGCATCGCCCCCAGGCACCATTTCATGAGGTCTCGGTCGCAGGCACTCCAGTCACTACATCTGATCGTGCACGGAACCTTGGCGTGATATTTGACAGCACCTTGAACAATGAGACTCACGTTAGTGAAATATGTAAATCAGCTTTTTATCATATAAGAAACATTTCACATGTGCGCAAACACCTCAGCCTCGCCTCTACAGCGAATTAGTACATGCTTTTGTGACATCCAGACTAGATATTGGCAATGCCCTTTTGGTCGGTCTGCCAGACTATCTCATCAAGCGCCTCCAATAAGTACTCAACTCAGCTGCGCGACTCATTACTTTTACGAGGAAATACGATCATATAACGCAAGTTTTAAGGCAATAACATTGGTTTCCTGTGCAGCAGCGTATTAATTTTAAGGTTTTACTTCTTACATATAAGGCTATTGTAACAGCAATCTTTTCGGTTCTCTCACCAGATGTAACCGCTATTATTTTTGGTTCTCTAACCACATGTAACAGAACGACTATGTCCCGCTTGGCTGGGGGAGGTATCGTTTTTTTTTTACTTTTTCGCTGTTACAAAGTCTTTACAAGATCTTTCTCTGTCTGTTCTCATTCTATGTGTTCACATATTTTTGTTCTTCATTCTACAAGTGTGTTCTTCAAGTCTGTTTGTGAGAAGGTCTCACAGGTGTCTCTTCAAGTTCTTAAGTGAGTTGGGGCTTCGGTACGCACCCATATTTATATGCTACTAAGACGGCATGTCCTTTAGGATAACCGACCCTGAAATCCCAAAGGGCTTTTAGCACTGTTTGGATAAGGGTTTAACCTTCCTACGTGGGTGTGCCAATCGGTTACTCTTGGGCTACCATGACTTACGTAATGTTACCAATGTTGCTACTGACTACGGATATCACACACTAACTTGTTACACTGCTAGTGCGCATGACAAGCTCCACGTGATTAATATAGGGTAAACCTCGTGTGAACTCAGACTTAACTTTCCTTATGTAGTTAAAGGATGCAGGACTAAAACAAATGCTCAAAACTCTGTTCTACAGTACCACTTGAAAAGGGACGCGGTGCGCCTATAAGTTTCCCGAGCAAAAGGTCAATCTGCTAAAAATATGATGCTTTTGGCTAAGCAATTTCTATGCCAGCGTTTTAGATTTCCCTGTCAAACGCGACAGGTTAACTTAACAAAATGCCTTTAGTGGTTTTCCGTGGACTTCAATATGCTGACAGCCGATCAGTATATAATACCTAGATGCTAAGTATGTCTTTACTACATGTGTAACTTATTCCTGCTTGACACTAATCATGGCATGGCTCCAGAATACATCAGTGATCTAATATGTCTCTACCAACCAGCAAAGCGAGCACTTAGGTCCACGAGTCAAATTTTATTGGAGCAGCCGGCACATAAACTTAATTTTTACGGTCTGAGGGCCTTCTTGGTTTGCGCGCCTAGCCTATGGAACAAACTACCTTTTGATATTAAAAACTGCACATCAGTCCCTGCAAGCGCCGGCTTAAGACGCATCTTTTTAGCATTGCCTATAATTAGTCATAATCTTTTATATATTTACAGTTACACTTTTAACATTGCTTATATTTAGTCATAATCTTCTATATATTTATAGTTACACTTTTAACGTTGCTTATATTTAGTCATAATCTCTTTAAATATTTATAGTTAAACTTTTATCGTCTTGGTATAATATTTATTTATATGTAGTTTATTTTTGAAATTGTAAAGTGCATTTGGGCATATGGAAAATGCGCTATATAAATATTAAATTATTATTGTTATTATTATCATTACATTATCACTGTCATTGACATTGTCATTGTCATTGTCATTGTTATTTTATTGTCATTGTTATTGTTTTAATTATAATTATTATTGTTTTAATTATAATTATTGTTGTTGTAATTATTATTATTGTTATTATTATTATTATTATTATTATTATTATTATTATTATTATTATTATTATTATTATTATTATTATTATTATTATTATTATTATTATTATTATTATTATTATTATTATTATTAGTTTAGAATGCTATATATTTTTTCCATCGCGCAAGATATAGTTCATTTCTATATGATTACCGCACTATAAATGACGGTGCCAAGTCATGGTATTAAGTATATTCGATAATATTTTTTTTCTGCAAAATGTATCTTCGGGAAAGAAAGGATATTAGCTAGCGTCAGCGTTAGCCGGAGGTAATTTACGAAGATTATGAATCAGCTTACTGCAAAGCAAGCCAATTCATGCACCTTAACGACTTCAGGGAAAAATTTGACCCGAGACTTGGGTATTGGCAGTTCTCCGCTATAGACGGTGGCAAGTCATTGTATTAAGTATATTCGATAATATTTTTCAGCAAAATGTATCTTCGGGAGAGAAAGGATATTAAGTAGCGTCAGCGTTAGCCGGAGGTAATTTACGGAGATAATGAATCCGCTTACTGCAAAAGCAAACTAAAAAATAAATAAATAAGTCAAGAAAATCACCATAACAATCAGTGTTATTGAAGACAAGAATTCTATTTGCACTTGAAATCCTACTTGAGATTATCGGGGTAATGTTTTACATCTTGTCATATTTACGCCAGTTCTAAGTATGCTTAATGTCAATATGGTATAAACCACCTTAGCAAAAGCACTCGAAGTTATTATAGTTTGACGCAGAATGCCGGAAAGAGACGAGTTTCGCATTATATGTTTCAGAGATAAATCCAGCCGTTACAAAAGAACATAGTTGACAGCACACTTTTTCTTACAACAAGAATGCACAAGATAAAGTGCTCTTTAATGACGCGAGTTTCATCATTCATATCGTTACTTCCCTTCTAAAGCCACTGGCTTCGGTTATATTCTAAATCGCTTTTGCTTCAAACGGATATTTTGCGCCTTCTCAGATAACTTAAAGACTTCTGATTGGACAGCCCTTGGCAATGTTAGAATGGTGAATGGAAATGCATAATTTTCTTTCTTTGGTTTGTTCTTAACAACAAACTAGCTTGCGGCAGGTTCCTGCAACGAGTGCAATTCAATTGGCCTTTTTCCTGGCTAGATGTCTTAGGATGTGTGTTTCAGACAATTGTCTCCATGCGACGAAAAGGTCTCTTTGTTGAGTTTCTGTTTGTGCGTGCGATGTGCTCTGGGCCATGCTGAAACCGGTCAAACTTGTCCCCGCAACAGTAACATCCCACACAGATGACGAACATAATAAGCGCCACGCATCCAAGAGAAATAGCCAAAATAACTCACTAAGCCTTGGAGAAGCGGAAGGAATAACATCTGTATTACGGTTTTTCATCCCAACGTTTCTCGCCTCAACCATACAAATAACGAGAGCGTTTAAGACAGTTGATGCTTTATATATGACACGCATTTTCATATTATAACCAGAACATAGACACAATTTACTTCCATGTATCGAAGAATAGTTTATGTCAACGCGAAGATCGATCCTCGATTAGACGATACCCGAGGATGTAGGGAGAAAACCAGGCAAAGAAACCATGTACCCTTAACTGTACTATTTGTAAACAGTACTTTTTTTGAACTGCACTCTATGTGAACCGTACTCTTTAAAAAGCAATAGAAGCAGTTTCCTCCCAGACGGAAATAGGGAACTAGAAGCTCTTTGCCGTATCGTCTGGAGATGATCCTTTTTCTTCGCTGGCGTGTGAGAATAAGCTCTCCAGTGATTCCTCTCGCTGATTACAGGCCTAGGATAGTTGCAGCAGCGAATTTATGACTTTGCCTCAAGCTTTATCTCGTTTGCTTAACAATTCTTTCCCCAAAAGATATATTTGAATATTAAAAATTTATCCCTGAGATGATTCGAATGGTTCATTATTGGCATTGTGATATTGCGAGTACAATAAAATATATTATTGTTACGGAATAGACGTGGAATATTTCTAGTTATTAGACTATTATCATACATCAGTCTCATAACAATAGCTTTCACCCGCGTTGCCTCATGGGCATTAATTAAATGGCTGAAAGCTGTCACGTGTAACTGATACAATCATGCCGGGAAAGCACGTGACCCTCAATTTATATATTTAAGAACAAAAATACAATTCCTAAATTGAAATCGTTTCATTCCATTTACATCCTCTTATTCATTCGATGTGAAAGGAACAACAGGTTACGACAAAATAGTATCATCCATGATTTCGCTTTTTTATGTCGCAGATAATTTTAACATCAGACCGAGGCTCGTCGTCGTGCTTACGTTTTCATTATAAGTTCAAGATCAGGATTTTTAAGATTTTATAACACTAGCGTAGGTTTGTTTATAAGGAGACTAAAGTACAATTGATTAATAATTAATTATGAACTAGTGCAAAAGAAATACTTATAGCTTCATATGCATGTTTTACAACTTTGTACTTTCTTTCAAAAATTAGGGGCGGATACGTTGGATGGAGGGAAGGGATTGATGTGGCATTGTGGATGTGTATGTAGATTGATGTATTCAACACCCTTACCCCACCCCCGTTACTGTTACTTTTTGCATATATACACCGGCATCTTTTCACCGTCATATAGACGGGGAATTGCGCAGTCATTGGAATCATTTGAATAAAAGATTCCAGTATCTCTCCTTTTTATTCAACCTGATGGTATGGTAGTTATTTTGTCATTAACAGGTAAGTTCCTAGGATTGGCTGAGGGGCAGGGGGGGCGGGGGGGGGGGGGGGGAATTGCGCAGTCATTGGAATCATAGAATTTGAAGATTCCTAAATAAGGAATGACCCACTTTTGTCTGCCAAGGGGGAGGGGGGGGGGGGTGCGCGCACTGTGTACGCACCTGATTCAAGCACTTTATCCCCCACCCCTATACTAACTACGAGTAGCTATAGGTTTGTGATGTTGACAGGCTAATATGAGATCCTATCATATTATAATCTCCTTACAACATATGGTTTGGCAACTGTTAGAGCATTAGTTAAAAATGACATTTCAATACCCAAACTGTCGATGATATAACTGTATCGTGTTGATTTAATCGCTAAAACAGCCGGCTTGCATTAATGATTAATTGAATTTCCCTTTCCTTAAGTCAATGCAGATATTGAATTAATGAATAGCTCAAATTGCGGATTGAATCCACATCTGATAATAAAAGCTTTACACCTAGCGTGTGTTTAATTCTTGATATCATTTCGCCAATATCCCTACTTCAAGAAAACAACATCTTCTCCGAACTAGCACCTCTTGCTATCATCTCTTCAAATCTCATTAAACCTCCGCACTTACTCTATTCTCTCTTTTATCCGAAGTTTTGTATAGTTCATCTAAGCAGCATAAACACCATATACATGCAAGAAACCCGGCTGTGAAGATGAGAAAAGTAACAGCGCCTAGGAGAGACTCAAAGTAGATATTAGAAGAAGACGAGCTTTCGCTAGGAGATCCTTCCGGGTCCTTCCCCTCGGTGAGGCGTAGCAACTTGAAACATAACGGTAGTATCGTTAACATCAATGGCGCATTTTGTTGCTTTTTTAAATGAAGGCCTAACATTTTGACAGTACTTGTATTTCGTTATTTTTTTAGTTCTTCCAATGCTGGTCTGTCAATATTGTTAATTCGTTTCACTCAAGCATGTTTTACACATGAATTTCCTCTGTTGCAATTCTCCACTTGAGACTTCTTTGCGCTTTTCAATTCACACTCGCTTTTTCTTTTCCTCTTCGATTGTTCTTTTTTACTTGATTCAAAGACAAATCAGTATTCTGAGAGTCGCACATGCTTTCATAAGTAAAAGCACAAAAGTCATTGTTGGCTGCCGACAAGACTTCAGAAGAATCATGGCATCGGTCTAAATAATCATTACTTGGCTTTAGGAAATACTCGGACCATTAGTCGAAAACACGTCAAGTCTTAATGACATGCAAATGAAATTAAATTATCTCACCCGGAGCTATAAAACAACAAAATGTTTGCGTAAAACATAAGAAAACGACTAGAGTTGGTTTCGCAGTGAGGGGATGTTCCGGTTTTATTGCAAAGTGTAAATGTTTGTGAAGTTTCACGCCCATATGGAATGATCTGGGTTGATTGCGTGCGTGATATTCAATAACAGCCTAGTTTTAAGTACTTGACAGTTTAAAAGGGAAGCGTAATAAATATTTTATTGGGGTAATGACATAAGAAAGTTGTTATGCGCTTTATGCCGCGTCGGGTGTTGATGTAAAACCGGAGAAGCTGCCGCTACACATTCAGCGCGCGACGAAAAGAAACAAAATATTCGTCATTTCTCCTAGAGTAAAACCTCGCTATACGAACAACCGAACAACCGCAATCTGCGGACAGTATTCAAGGTCCAAAAGGAAGAGTTATCAATGCTGTAACAGACCAAAAGACATTAAGAAACATCGTTTGGGAGGGGGTGTGTGTGTGGGGGGGGGGGATGTCCTCTCGGTGCCCCTGCCCCTGTTACGGCTCTGCATAATATCTGCCAATAATAATGCTGTCCTTATTAACGAAGACATTAACAAGTCAAAGTCATACACATGCATAATTTTTCTCATATTCGCAAGAGACCACCAGCTTCCTGGTTCATTTTTTAGCTGGTGCGTGACCCCCCAACCTGCTACTCAAGGAAAAATAATCATCCTGAACCAATAATATAAACGGGAATTAACTCAAATCAATCTAGCGTGAGCGAAACTTTTCTTATATACGTAGGCGACATGACGGAAAAACATGACTTTTCCAAAAAGCTCATTTCACATCAAATAAGGCTGAAAATTCCCCAAATTACTTAGTGAGTAATATCAAACAAAATATCAAATGCGACTTTTTTTAAATTGATGCGACTTTTTGTAAAGTATCATTGAAATTTGAGGTGTTCGTCCCTGAGCCCATACCTAGCGCAAGGATGATCAAGAAAAAAAAACTGTCTTAAAAAGCCAAAATCAGGGTATGTGTGATTTCGGCCACTCATTTTTTGTGTTTTTAAAAGGGAAAATCAGTCCGGAATGCAAGGAACTGACAACCATTGTAATAAATTGTGTCTTCTTTCTCTATCTCGAATTTTCCAGGTTTTTCCGTCATGTCTACGTAGGCTAAAATGTCGCATGAGCGATAGAGGGCGTTACCACTATTTACATACCACCCACTCGGAGTAAAGAAATATTCCGTGATATCATTCTTGACCGTGGCTTTGCACAATTGTTGCATTGGTTTTACGGCAATTTTCGCATTTATCAAGTAAAACAACTTAGCAACAAAAATTACTTAATAAGGAAGTGATACTACGCAATATAACTGTGCTATTTAGCGCTATCTTGTCCATACTCACAGACGCAACTTCCCCCGGTCGCGGAAAATGGGCCATTCCTTATTGAAGAATCGTCAAATACCCCCCTTTAGCTTCACTTAATAAGAATCCGACAATATTTGTAGTAGATTTAGTGGCGGTTTTTACTCAAGCGAATTACACCTTGCCTTCCCTCGTTGCCAGTCAATAAACCTAAAGAAACACGAATCCGCATGATTATCTAAAATGGCGAATTTATCATGATGTTCTCTTTAAACATCTTCATCTCTCTCTCCTGTCCGAAGTCGTGTATAGCTCATCTAAACAGCACAAACACCAAATGCATGCAAGAAAGCCAGCCGTGAAGACGAGAAAAGTGACGGCGGCGAGAAAGTTCCTAAAGTAGTTATCAGACTCCAATGCTGACGATCCTATTTCTTTACCATTCGAGGCTAGTAACAATTGTACAAATGGTGCGATTAAAAAAGGATAATAACGAGCAATAAAACCCCACAGCATCTTTGAAACGCCTAATATTTCAGCTATTTTATTCGGCTTTGTTCAGTTTTTTTGCGAAACCGATGACTTTGTTTCTTTTGTTGAACTTGTTTGTAGCACTGCGCTGTTTAAAAATAATCTTTATGTCAGCTTCTCTCAATCTCTAGCTGTACAGTTCAACCACTGGAAGCAAAACCCTTTAGAGATGTTGAACGAGTTCCCCGGCAATATAAACCTTTGGGCATAAAGCTTGATAAACGCCCTATTCATCAACAGCGAAAGTCAGGGCTTTAAGCTAAAAACAGCCTTAAGCCACAAAACATTAGAGCTTTAAATAGCAGAAGGTCACTTCTTCGCTTCCTCTTGCGCCAGCGAGGTGCGATAAATCCTGAAGTTAATCCTGCGGAATCCTTAGAGTGGTAGGCTTTATTTTCAACCAGCATCGAGCGTTCTAGACGGCTAGCAATGAGGTGTGTTTACTGTCAGGGGTTTTTGTTCATTATTTCAACTACGAGAAGTCCTTGATTAAACTTATGCCACGAGAACTAAATTATGCACCACCGCTTAAAAGGACGTCGGACGAGGAGGGGCTTTCAAGTGGGGCTTTCTCTTACTTGTTCCTATGGCGTTCTTTCGGGATTCCTGTGGTTGGCCGTTTGGCGAGAGGCTGAGGAGAGCACAACGTTAAGAAAGCCAGGGACTGGGCTTTGGCTTGCTGATTCACAGAGCGACTTTTATGGAACATTCTGGAGCGACAAGCCGAGTACGACTCGAGTTAGTAGGGGCGGATGCACACTTGGAGGGGGTGAGTCCGATTTGTATGCTAGAGAGCGATCACCCCATTAGACGAGAACAAAGACACGTTGCGCTGCGAGACCTGACTTGGGCGCGATAAAGTCGACAATTGTCAAATTTTACTTACGCGCGCGCTCCGGCTCTTGGCGGCAAAATTGCTGAAAAAAAAATGGCTTACAGCATTTACGAGTAAGCAAGAAAGTCATGGTCATATCCGAAGTGACCCCCGAGACAATGCTTGGCCCACCACGATGGCGACAAGTCCGCCTATTTTCTGCTTGCCAGACAAGTCCGCCTATTTTCTGCTTGCCAGGCAAGTCCGCCTATTTTCTGCTTGCCAGGCAAGTCCGCCTATTTTCTGCTTGCCAGACAAGTCCGCCTATTTTCTGCTTGCCAGGCAAGTCCGCCTATTTTCTGCTTGCCAGGCAAGTCCGCCTATTTTCTTCTTGCCAGACAAGTCCGCCTATTTTCTGCTTGCCAGACAAGTCCGCCTATTTTCTGCTTGCCAGACAAGTCCGCCTATTTTCTGCTTGCCAGACAAGTCCGCCTATTTTCTGCTTGCCAGTGTTGAGAGATCTGCCCTTGCAGGCTCCGAGGTGTTGTCGATCAGCAGCGTAGCCAGGATTTTTAACAGAAGGGGGCCCAAAAGGCCCTTTCAAGGCATTGTCTCATACATTTACTGTATTTTTGGCTGCTAGAAGGGGGGCCCGGGCCCCCTTGGCCACCCTTCTGACTACGCCCCTGCCGATAGAGGAGTTTGATTGATGGTGTGCTTTAAACTGAGGTTGCTGAAGACATTGCCACATGGACGATAGATGGCTAGGAATGAAGCTTGAGATGTCTCAAGATAGTATTAATCCATACAATACAGCGCTGTAGCCACGCCCCTACTGGCCATCCTTATAATTAACACCTCGAAAACTCCGCAAAGTCCACATATTCTTGGCTATGTTCTGCTAGGCCCTCTAATATCAAAACTACCCCTGCCCACGGGATACACGCGAATGCTTGGTACAACCTCGTGACGGCGTTAATCCTGGTCCGAAAAAGGAGCACAGTTTCCGATTCGCAGCAAATTGCACTTACTGAAGAATATCTGACTGCTTAACCCTTTCATTAAAACCGAGACATTTAACAACCCATGGTGGCGATTTGACGATACCCTGACAACATATCTAAAACTCTTGTCTTGAGGAGGACACAAATGTCATTTTTCTAAATGCAACTCGGGTAAATCTGATATAAACAACAGTTTCTAGCCCATCTTCAATCACGGCTAGCGCTGTTTTCAATTAAGTGCGCTTTAAGTGTTGGACTTATATATTATCCCATGTGACCAATAAAATGTCCCGAGGAGCGTATGGTACATCATGTTAGACGGCCGGAGTATCCCGAGCGGTTTTTGCTTCAATGTCACTATGGTACAATTCCTCGTGACAGCAGATACAGTAGACACCAAGTAGCACGCCAAGCATGAGCAAAAGCACGCTAACAAGGAGCGTGCTGGAGCTTGGGCCGTTCGGCGAGTCGTTTGGTAGCAGGATAGTTATGGTCCGAGGTGTAACGGCGTCTTGTATTTCTTCTTCAACTCCCGTTGCTCCAATTATTAGCAATAAGTGCGCAGTGATTATGAGCGACCATACGTACTTCACTGTTATGACTGCCATTGTTAAATTTAGCCACAAAGTCGCGGGACATTCATCACGAATTCATCATCTTTTTCCTCTCTTGGCTAACTTACGACGCCAAGAAAACCCAAACTTTATAAATACAAAGCAAAGAACACAATAACACAATAATTAATACACGTTCAAATATCAACTCCTCGCCTGAACAGCGCAGTCGGACAAGTCTGAGTAATCGTGTCGGTAGCCTCTTGATAACGTTTTTATGATAACGGGGGAAATTCTTTCAAGCCCACTTCCCGTTACTATGACACTACTAATCTTATCGAAGCGTTCATGGACGAACTCACCCTTTTACTCCGTCTCGAACCCGGAAAAGTGCTTTTGACGGCTTTACAAGGGCTGAACTACCGTGCGTTGAGCTATTTGGAGACCGCAAGGATTAGAGTGAACGTAGCGTTGTGGGGGAGAGAATAATTGATCAGATCACTTATTTTTGTATTGGTTCCAACAATGAACGTGATGTAGCAGAACACTGGAGATCGACGTATTCAAATCTTGAGTAGGTTTAAATATGCGATTTCGCGATATCGTTTTCCAGATATACACAATAACGGTTGAAAAATAACCCTGAATATTAACAAAAAAAACTGTTTTTAGAAATATTAATGGACTCGCATCAGCTCGAAACAGAATAAAAAAATAATCGTCGATTTTGCGAGAACAGGCAGAGTGAAACTTATGTGATTCGTTCTGTCTATTTTAATGATTCTTTTGTAGTTGTTTGGCAATTACTATTGATCATTTAGAATGTCTAAATTGCGTTATCAATAAATACGAGACGGTTAACAAATCTTAAAAGATTAATATATCAAGTTCAATTATGTCTAAAGAAACGAAAGAATTGTTTACCGTTTGACTATAAGAACATAAAACCCCGCAAAGATCTCATCGGATGAAATAAATTTCACGTTGTTGAAAAGAATTTCAGACACGAGGCAAAAAAAAAAAAAAAAAAAAAAAAAAAAAAACGGAGTAATTTAATTTCATTTGATGCGGTTTTTTTCCTGACTCAATATTGGAACACAGGCCCGTTTAGGGGAGCTTTATGGAGGTATATTTAATAGGTTCGGCAGTTAAAAAAGTAAAAGCTTTAGATTGCCTTAAATATACACTCTGCGCTTTCTTCACCGGCCCGAGAGACACTAACCTTCTCAGCATGGGGCCGTTAAACGCCGACCGATCGAATAAGTGAGTTCTATCGTATCTCGGTGTCTGGCCGTAGCCTTCTTCTCAAACCAGTCAGTAAACAATAAGATTCGTATCTTGATGTCTGGGTGAACCTGAAGGCGAAAACAAGGTTTTAACTTATAATTTTATATTTGCTATAGTCAACAGAATAAAATCTTATTCTCTTGAGAATTAACCGGTTAGCATTTTCAGTAACAACCAAAACAGGTCAAAGGCCTATTTATCATCAAGCAGAATTCCCCGCCGAAATAAACGCGACAATTTCGTCATTAATACAATAGACAATAATAATTAATACAAGAATAAGCAATATCTGTCATTTATTTAATACATTTTAGAAAGAAACAATTATCTTTTGGCGATAGCAACCGACAGTCCACCTTAGCAACCGCCGCCAACTTGTCATACAATTCCATTAACCTTCCCTTCAAAATCCTTCCTAAAAGCTTCCAAATGTTTGAATACTAAAAAGAAAATAATATATTCATCAGACTTTATCTTACGAAAACTGGACAGCAATTGATTGTATTATTAGCGATTAGCCTACTCTAAACACGCTCATTTCTGCTCCATTGTTGTAGTTATAGTTTTCTAATACATTTTCTTTAAGGGATAATTTCTAAAAAGAATACTGCTGTCCGAAAAATATAGCAGGCGGCAGGGATAGTCACACATCAAAGCACTGAACAAAAGAAAGCATTACATCCAATATCCAAAAAAATGTTTCCGGTTTTCTTTGTAAGTCTCTTTGCAACCCTACGCGACTGTAGATGCGTTCCCGCCAGCCAATGGGTCATACAAAGTGACAACTAAGCTTCCCCTGGATCCCCAACACGTGATGTAGAACTAGGTTCCGATTGGTTTATCATGCAACACACAGGGGGTCCGCAGGATAAGATCACGCAACTAGGGTCACGCAAGGCGCATCAAGACACGTCACGTCATCACGACCTAGACTTCATCTCTTCTCTTCTACGCTCCCAAATTTCCAACAGATCATCAAAGCTTGAATACAAAATAGAACTTTTCATGTTGCAAAAACAAAGTAAGCGCTAGAGATACGACGGCGTCACGAGAGTCTAAATGCTATGGCAACGTTTAATTCTTTGCGGTCAGAGAAACGTCAGATCCCTAGACACGCACGGAAGGTCTCAAAAGTCGCAGGAAATACGGCACCGTTCAGGGTAGCGAGGACACCTTGCGGGATGCGGGATTCTCGCGGGACGCGGTGCTACAGATTCGCTCGATCCAAGCTCAAACTTGATCTTTTTGACAGTACAATAAAAACTATCGTCATTTGTCCCAACAAGACGACGCGCGGCATAAATTACACCTCACGTCGAGGGAGCGGAAATCACGAGGGAGCTTAGCGGCGAGTTGCGAACATGGTCCTGGGACTCCTCTCTCTGATTGATAGATTCTGTGTAGGTCACTGCCCTTGTCCTCCCGTCATGGCGTTCCTTAGGGCCTCTTGCTGCATCTCGGTGAGTTGAGCGAGACACGCCGCCCACACGGCCTCCATGGGCTGAAAACAAAACGTGCGCGTGTTAGGGTGGGAACACCAGAGAAGACGCTGAACACTAAGACTAAAGCGACATCGATACATGGGCCTTGTGCTCACATGAGGAACGAGAAACTTGGCGAGTTGAATGAACCCGTTCTCCCTTAACCCGAATCACCACGGAAGTTCCCGAACCATCACGGAAGAGCCAGAACAAATCTGGATGTGTCCTAAGGAAGTACCGAGTCACCCACGAAGTGCCCGAATCACCCCGGAAGTGCCGAGTCACCTCGGAATTTCCGAACCATCCCGGAAGTGCCCAAACAAATCTGGAAGTGTCCTAAGGAAGTACCGAGTCACCCACGAAGTGCCCGAATCATCCCAGAAGTGCCCAAAACATCAAGGAATTCTCCGAATAATCCCGAAAGAGCTGCTAACCTGGACTTGCGCGATAATTCTGAGAACGCGTTGAGTAGTGGCCTCGTCCTCGCTCAACACTTCCGACACAAAAACGTCAGCGAATATCTGGAGAATTCTTGGAAGGTTGCTATTATCTGTTCCAAGAGCCAGGGGGTGATTTCTTGGAAGCAAAACAATATTAGAAATATTGTCCAATTATTATTGGATGAAAATCAATATTAGGGGGATCCTAGATCTTGCATTCTTTAATATAAAAATCTAAATAGGGATACCCATAGAGTACCTAACATGTCCTATCTCTATTGCTTTGCTCAACGTCATTTTATTGCCACATTACTTATTTTATTACTGTCCATGTGCTCATGATATCTGAGGATCCAGCGTTTTCTTTCATATTACGCGAAAAGTTGGGAGCGACTGCAATGAATGCTGGGTCCCCGGGCATGACTACTGTTAGGAGACTGAATTTTGAACAGTTTAAAGAGTTAGTAACTCACGCTTCTATCAGGTCACACAGGTAGCCATACACATGCGTCGCTTCTTCTTTATCCTCGATAATTGGCAGCCACGATAACCACGTGGGTATGACGTCATCGACGTTGATGTTGCCATGGTTAAATTTACAGATCTTGGTGACGGCCGAGATGGCGTTCTCCGTGGCGTTGATATTCTCACGTGACCTGGACTGGGGGTCGTTTATAACTCGAACCAACAAGGGCAGCGCATCTAAGAAGAGATTAGACAATCGACGTTCAGTGTGGCGTTATGGTGCACCATATACATGAATGATAATCCATAGTAAGGAAAAGAGTTTCCATGAACACATGCTGAACGTTTAGCTTCACAGAGCGTCTTTGGTCCGAGTCCTACTTAAGTGTCCATGTCAGCTACACCTTAGTTATCGTTTTCATTTAATATTGGAAGGCACAATGTATTAATGAAATCTCTAAATAACCTAAAAAAAGTCAATCGAAAATATCGCATTGGCTTTCGCAAATCCGCCGATGGAAATGGATGCTTTTTCACACTTGGTACTTTGCTAGGATGACAAAATGGCGGTTTATAGAGGCTGTTTAAAGTCGCATTGTCACCAGTTTACTTCTGATCGATTACGTAACAATCTCTGATCATTTTTAACGGAAAACGCCAAAAATATTTCAAAATATTGAAAGCAGTGTGTCTATTAAAAGTTTCTTTTAGGATGTGATTGATAATTTAGAGCGGATGGCCTGTTTTATAATTGGATTTTAATAGATTCTTTTGTCTTTTAACGGCTGAGGTTTCCGTCGGACCTCCGGAAGTAAACTGGTAACAATGCGGCTTTAAGTTCAATCACGGTGCAGTTATGTACAATACAGGTGTTAAAGATACACAATACACGTGTACACAAGATAGACTAGAGTCACCTGCGCAGGCCTGGGCGTATTCCTTCGACGAGATGGGCATTATACCGACGCCATAACACGCGGCCTATATATAGGATATATAAGATAGCCAATCAACACCATAACACGCGGTCTATATATAGGATATATAAGATAGCCAATCAACACCATAACACGCGGCCTATATATAGGATATATAAGATAGCCAATCAAAACCATAACACGCGGCCAATATATAAGATATATAAGAGAGCCAATCAACACCATTGCATACATGATATGATATATGAAATAGCCAACCAACATGCGATAATCACGGTTGATTAAAAATATATTTTTAATAGGAGCAAGTTGGCTAGCTATGTTTAAGTTAAATTAGACAGCAAATCGCATCCTTATCGGCCTTTTTCACATAACTATCAAAGTGGTCACGGTAGCGCGCGCCGCATTACCAAATTAACAAATATAACAGGTATCACAGGTTAGAAACATAAAAAACTTCGGTCAGTATATTTAAGCCCTAGGTGACGGTATTTACGGACCTCCCAGCTGGTAAATGACATATATATATACAACTGTTTTACCTGTCTCACGGGAGCACTTTTGTCGATGCAGTAATTTAACATAGAGGATAAGAAGTAGTCCTTGTACGCGAATGACGCCTATGAAAAAACAAGAGTGAAGTCAGACCTCGACAACATAAAAAGTGAAAAAGTCCATAAGGAACACCGACAAGAGAAAACAAGCAACAAGCGTGACGCGAGACCACGACAAGATGAACAGGGAAAGAACAAGGAGAACAGTGACAAGAGAAAACAAGGAACAAGCGTGACGCGAGACCACGACGAGATAAACAGGGGAAGAACAAGGAGAACAGTGACAAGAGAAAACAAGGAACGAGCGTGACGCGAGACCACGACAAGATGAACAGGGAAAGAACAAGGAGAACAGTGACAAGAGAAAACAAGGAACAAGCGTGACGCGAGCCCACGACAAGATAAACAGGAAAAAAACAAGGAGAACAGTGACAAGAGAAAACAAGGAACAAGCGTGACGCGAGACCACGACAAGATGAACAGGGAAAGAACAAGGAGAACAGTGACAGAGAAAACAAGGAACAAGCGTGACGCGAGCCCACGACAAGATAAACAGGGAAAGAGCAAGGAGAACAGTGACAAGAGAAAACAAGGAACAAGCGTGACGCGAGACCACGACAAGATAAACAGGGAAAGAACAAGGAGAACAGTGACGAGAGAAAACAAGGAACGAGCGTGACGCGAGACCACGACAAGATAAACAGGGAAAGAACAAGGAGAACACCAACAAGAGAAAACAAGGAACAAGCGTGACGCGAGCCCACGACAAGATAAACCGGGGAAGAACAAGGAGAACAGTGACAAGAGAAAACAAGGAACAAGCGTGACGCGAGACCACGACAAGATAAACAGGGAAAGAACAAGGAGAACACCAACAAGAGAAAACAAGGAACAAGCGTGACGCGAGACCACGACAAGATAAACAGGGAAAGAACAAGGAGAACACCGACAAGAGAAAACAAGGAACGAGCGTGACGCGAGACCACGATAAGATGAACAGGGAAAGAACAAGGAGAACAGTGACAAGAGAAAACAAGGAACAGGCGTGACGCGAGACCACGACAAGATAAACAGGGAAAGAACAAGAAGAACACCGACAAGAGAAAACAAGGAACAAGCGTGACGCGAGACCACGACAAGATAAACAGGGGAAGAACAAGGAGAACACCGACAAGAGAAAACAAGGAACGAGCGTGACGTGAGACCACGACAAGATAAACAGGGAAAGAACAAGGAGAACAGTGACAAGAGAAAATAAGGAACAAGCGTGACGCGAGCCCACGACAAGATAAACAGGGAAAGAACAAGGAGAACATTGACAAGAGAAAACAAGGAACGAGCGTGACGTGAAACCACGACAAGATAAACAGGGGAAGAACAAGGAGAACACCGACAAGAGAAAACAAGGAACGAGCGTGACGCGAGACCACGACAAGATAAACAGGGAAAGAACAAGGAGAACACCAACAAGAGAAAACAAGGAACAAGCGTGACGCGAGACCACGACAAGATAAACAGGGGAAGAACAAGGAGAACACCGACAAGAGAAAACAAGGAACAAGCGTGACGCGAGACCACGACAAGATAAACAGGGAAAGAACAAGGAGAACAGTGACAAGAGAAAACAAGGAACAAGCGTGACGCGAGCCCACGACAAGATAAACAGGGAAAGAACAAGGAGAACAGTGACAAGAGAAAACAAGGAACAAGCGTGACGCGAGACCACGACAAGATAAACAGGGAAAGAACAAGGAGAACATTGACAAAAGAAAACAAGGAACAAGCGTGACGCGAGACCACGACAAGATGAACAGGGAAAGAACAAGGAGAACAGTGACAAGAGAAAACAAGGAACAAGCGTGACGCGAGACCACGACAAGATGAACAGGGAAAGAACAAGGAGAACAGTGACAAGAGAAAACAAGGAACAAGCGTGACGCGAGACCACGACAAGATGAACAGGGAAAGAACAAGGAGAACAATGACAAGAGAAAACAAGGAACAAGCGTGACGCGAGACCACGACAAGATGAACAGGGAAAGAACAAGGAGAACAGTGACAAGAGAAAATAAGGAACAAGCGTGACGCGAGACCACGACAAGATAAACAGGGAAAGAACAAGGAGAACACCGACAAGAGAAAACAAGGAACAAGCGTGACGCGAGACCACGACAAGATAAACAGGGAAAGAACAAGGAGAACAGTGACAAGAGAAAACAAGGAACAAGCGTGACGCGAGACCACGACAAGATGAACAGGGAAAGAGCAAGGAGAACATTGACAAGAGAAAACAAGGAACAAGCGTGACGCGAGCCCACGACAAGATGAACAGGGGAAGAACATGGAGAACAGTGACAAGAGAAAACAAGGAACAAGCGTGACGCGAGACCACGACAAGATAAACAGGGAAAGAACAAGGAGAACAGTGACAAGAGAAAACAAGGAACAAGCGTGACGCGAGACCACGACAAGATGAACAGGGAAAGAACAAGGAGAACAGTGACAAGAGAAAACAAGGAACGAGCGTGACGCGAGACCACGACAAGATGAACAGGGAAAGAACAAGGAGAACAGTGACAAGAGAAAACAAGGAACAAGCGTGACGCGAGACCACGACAAGATAAACAGGGAAAGAACAAGGAAAACAGTGACAAGAGAAAACAAGGAACAAGCGTGACGCGAGACCACGACGAGATGAACAGGGAAAGAACAAGGAGAACAGTGACAAGAGAAAATAAGGAACAAGCGTGACGCGAGACCACGACAAGATAAACAGGGAAAGAACAAGGAGAACACCAACAAGAGAAAACAAGGAACAAGCGTGACGCGAGACCACGACAAGATAAACAGGGAAAGAACAAGGAGAACAGTGACAATAGAAAACAAGGAACGAGCGTGACGCGAGACCACGACAAGATAAACAGGGAAAGAACAAGGAGAACAATGACAAGAAAAAACACGGAACGAGCGTGACGCGAGACCACGACAAGATGAACAGGAAAAGAACAAGGAGAACACCGACAAGAGAAAACAAGGAACGAGCGTGACGTGAGACCACGACAAGATAAACAGGGGAAGAACAAGGAGAACACCGACAAGAGAAAACAAGGAACGAGCGTGACGTGAGACCACGACAAGATAAACAGGGGAAGAACAAGGAGAACACCGACAAGAGAAAACAAGGAACAAGCGTGACGCGTGACCACGACAAGATAAACAGGGAAAGAACAAGGAGAACAGTGACAAGAGAAAACAAGGAACAAGCGTGACGCGAGACCACGACAAGATAAACAGGGGAAGAACAAGGAGAACACCGACAAGAGAAAACAAGGAACAAGCGTGACGCGAGACCACGACAAGATGAACAGGAAAAGAACAAGGAGAACAGTGACAAGAGAAAACAAGGAACAGGCGTGACGCGAGACCACGACAAGATGAACAGGAAAAGAACAAGGAGAACAGTGACAAGAGAAAACAAGGAACAAGCGTGACGCGAGACCACGACAAGATGAACAGGGAAAGAACAAGGAGAACAGTAACAAGAGAAAATAAGGAACAAGCGTGACGCGAGACCACGACAAGATAAACAGGGAAAGAACAAGGAGAACAGTGACAAGAGAAAATAAGGAACAAGCGTGACGCGAGACCACGACAAGATAAACAGGGAAAGAACAAGGAGAACACCGACAACAGAAAACAAGCAACAAGCGTGACGCGAGACCACGACAAGATGAACAGGGAAAGAACAAGGAGAACAGTGACAAGAGAAAACAAGGAACAAGCGTGACGCGAGACCACGACAAGATAAACAGGGAAAGAACAAGGAGAACAGTGACAATAGAAAACAAGGAACAAGCGTGACGCGAGACCACGACAAGATGAACAGGGAAAGAACAAGGAGAACAGTGACAAGAGAAAACAAGGAACAAGCGTGACGCGAGACCACGACAAGATAAACAGGGAAAGAACAAGGAGAACAGTGACAATAGAAAACAAGCAACAAGCGTGACGCGAGACCACGACAAGATGAACAGGGAAAGAACAAGGAGAACAGTGACAAGAGAAAACAAGGAACAAGCGTGACGCGAGACCACGACAAGATAAACAGGGAAAGAACAAGGAGAACAGTGACAAGAGAAAACAAGGAACAAGCGTGACGCGAGACCACGACAAGATAAACAGGGAAAGAACAAGGAGAACAGTGACAATAGAAAACAAGGAACAAGCGTGACGCGAGACCACGACAAGATGAACAGGGAAAGAACAAGGAGAACAGTGACAAGAGAAAACAAGGAACAAGCGTGACGCGAGCCCACGACAAGATGAACAGGAAAAGAACAAGGAGAACAGTGACAAGAGAAAACAAGGAACAGGCGTGACGCGAGACCACGACAAGATGAACAGGAAAAGAACAAGGAGAACAGTGACAAGAGAAAACAAGGAACAAGCGTGACGCGAGACCACGACAAGATGAACAGGGAAAGAACAAGGAGAACAGTAACAAGAGAAAATAAGGAACAAGCGTGACGCGAGACCACGACAAGATAAACAGGGAAAGAACAAGGAGAACAGTGACAAGAGAAAATAAGGAACAAGCGTGACGCGAGACCACGACAAGATAAACAGGGAAAGAACAAGGAGAACACCGACAACAGAAAACAAGCAACAAGCGTGACGCGAGACCACGACAAGATGAACAGGGAAAGAACAAGGAGAACAGTGACAGAGAAAACAAGGAACAAGCGTGACGCGAGCCCACGACAAGATAAACAGGGAAAGAGCAAGGAGAACAGTGACAAGAGAAAACAAGGAACAAGCGTGACGCGAGACCACGACAAGATAAACAGGGAAAGAACAAGGAGAACAGTGACGAGAGAAAACAAGGAACGAGCGTGACGCGAGACCACGACAAGATAAACAGGGAAAGAACAAGGAGAACACCAACAAGAGAAAACAAGGAACAAGCGTGACGCGAGCCCACGACAAGATAAACCGGGGAAGAACAAGGAGAACAGTGACAAGAGAAAACAAGGAACAAGCGTGACGCGAGACCACGACAAGATAAACAGGGAAAGAACAAGGAGAACACCAACAAGAGAAAACAAGGAACAAGCGTGACGCGAGACCACGACAAGATAAACAGGGAAAGAACAAGGAGAACACCGACAAGAGAAAACAAGGAACGAGCGTGACGCGAGACCACGATAAGATGAACAGGGAAAGAACAAGGAGAACAGTGACAAGAGAAAACAAGGAACAGGCGTGACGCGAGACCACGACAAGATAAACAGGGAAAGAACAAGAAGAACACCGACAAGAGAAAACAAGGAACAAGCGTGACGCGAGACCACGACAAGATAAACAGGGGAAGAACAAGGAGAACACCGACAAGAGAAAACAAGGAACGAGCGTGACGTGAGACCACGACAAGATAAACAGGGAAAGAACAAGGAGAACAGTGACAAGAGAAAATAAGGAACAAGCGTGACGCGAGCCCACGACAAGATAAACAGGGAAAGAACAAGGAGAACATTGACAAGAGAAAACAAGGAACGAGCGTGACGTGAAACCACGACAAGATAAACAGGGGAAGAACAAGGAGAACACCGACAAGAGAAAACAAGGAACGAGCGTGACGCGAGACCACGACAAGATAAACAGGGAAAGAACAAGGAGAACACCAACAAGAGAAAACAAGGAACAAGCGTGACGCGAGACCACGACAAGATAAACAGGGGAAGAACAAGGAGAACACCGACAAGAGAAAACAAGGAACAAGCGTGACGCGAGACCACGACAAGATAAACAGGGAAAGAACAAGGAGAACAGTGACAAGAGAAAACAAGCAACAAGCGTGACGCGAGACCACGACAAGATGAACAGGGAAAGAACAAGGAGAACAGTGACAAGAGAAAACAAGGAACAAGCGTGACGCGAGACCACGACAAGATAAACAGGGAAAGAACAAGGAGAACAGTGACAAGAGAAAACAAGGAACAAGCGTGACGCGAGACCACGACAAGATAAACAGGGAAAGAACAAGGAGAACAGTGACAATAGAAAACAAGGAACAAGCGTGACGCGAGACCACGACAAGATGAACAGGGAAAGAACAAGGAGAACAGTGACAAGAGAAAACAAGGAACAAGCGTGACGCGAGCCCACGACAAGATGAACAGGAAAAGAACAAGGAGAACAGTGACAAGAGAAAACAAGGAACAGGCGTGACGCGAGACCACGACAAGATGAACAGGAAAAGAACAAGGAGAACAGTGACAAGAGAAAACAAGGAACAAGCGTGACGCGAGACCACGACAAGATGAACAGGGAAAGAACAAGGAGAACAGTAACAAGAGAAAATAAGGAACAAGCGTGACGCGAGACCACGACAAGATAAACAGGGAAAGAACAAGGAGAACAGTGACAAGAGAAAATAAGGAACAAGCGTGACGCGAGACCACGACAAGATAAACAGGGAAAGAACAAGGAGAACACCGACAACAGAAAACAAGCAACAAGCGTGACGCGAGACCACGACAAGATGAACAGGGAAAGAACAAGGAGAACAGTGACAGAGAAAACAAGGAACAAGCGTGACGCGAGCCCACGACAAGATAAACAGGGAAAGAGCAAGGAGAACAGTGACAAGAGAAAACAAGGAACAAGCGTGACGCGAGACCACGACAAGATAAACAGGGAAAGAACAAGGAGAACAGTGACGAGAGAAAACAAGGAACGAGCGTGACGCGAGACCACGACAAGATAAACAGGGAAAGAACAAGGAGAACACCAACAAGAGAAAACAAGGAACAAGCGTGACGCGAGCCCACGACAAGATAAACCGGGGAAGAACAAGGAGAACAGTGACAAGAGAAAACAAGGAACAAGCGTGACGCGAGACCACGACAAGATAAACAGGGAAAGAACAAGGAGAACACCAACAAGAGAAAACAAGGAACAAGCGTGACGCGAGACCACGACAAGATAAACAGGGAAAGAACAAGGAGAACACCGACAAGAGAAAACAAGGAACGAGCGTGACGCGAGACCACGATAAGATGAACAGGGAAAGAACAAGGAGAACAGTGACAAGAGAAAACAAGGAACAGGCGTGACGCGAGACCACGACAAGATAAACAGGGAAAGAACAAGAAGAACACCGACAAGAGAAAACAAGGAACAAGCGTGACGCGAGACCACGACAAGATAAACAGGGGAAGAACAAGGAGAACACCGACAAGAGAAAACAAGGAACGAGCGTGACGTGAGACCACGACAAGATAAACAGGGAAAGAACAAGGAGAACAGTGACAAGAGAAAATAAGGAACAAGCGTGACGCGAGCCCACGACAAGATAAACAGGGAAAGAACAAGGAGAACATTGACAAGAGAAAACAAGGAACGAGCGTGACGTGAAACCACGACAAGATAAACAGGGGAAGAACAAGGAGAACACCGACAAGAGAAAACAAGGAACGAGCGTGACGCGAGACCACGACAAGATAAACAGGGAAAGAACAAGGAGAACACCAACAAGAGAAAACAAGGAACAAGCGTGACGCGAGACCACGACAAGATAAACAGGGGAAGAACAAGGAGAACACCGACAAGAGAAAACAAGGAACAAGCGTGACGCGAGACCACGACAAGATAAACAGGGAAAGAACAAGGAGAACAGTGACAAGAGAAAACAAGGAACAAGCGTGACGCGAGCCCACGACAAGATAAACAGGGAAAGAACAAGGAGAACAGTGACAAGAGAAAACAAGGAACAAGCGTGACGCGAGACCACGACAAGATAAACAGGGAAAGAACAAGGAGAACATTGACAAAAGAAAACAAGGAACAAGCGTGACGCGAGACCACGACAAGATGAACAGGGAAAGAACAAGGAGAACAGTGACAAGAGAAAACAAGGAACAAGCGTGACGCGAGACCACGACAAGATGAACAGGGAAAGAACAAGGAGAACAGTGACAAGAGAAAACAAGGAACAAGCGTGACGCGAGACCACGACAAGATGAACAGGGAAAGAACAAGGAGAACAATGACAAGAGAAAACAAGGAACAAGCGTGACGCGAGACCACGACAAGATGAACAGGGAAAGAACAAGGAGAACAGTGACAAGAGAAAATAAGGAACAAGCGTGACGCGAGACCACGACAAGATAAACAGGGAAAGAACAAGGAGAACACCGACAAGAGAAAACAAGGAACAAGCGTGACGCGAGACCACGACAAGATAAACAGGGAAAGAACAAGGAGAACAGTGACAAGAGAAAACAAGGAACAAGCGTGACGCGAGACCACGACAAGATGAACAGGGAAAGAGCAAGGAGAACATTGACAAGAGAAAACAAGGAACAAGCGTGACGCGAGCCCACGACAAGATGAACAGGGGAAGAACATGGAGAACAGTGACAAGAGAAAACAAGGAACAAGCGTGACGCGAGACCACGACAAGATAAACAGGGAAAGAACAAGGAGAACAGTGACAAGAGAAAACAAGGAACAAGCGTGACGCGAGACCACGACAAGATGAACAGGGAAAGAACAAGGAGAACAGTGACAAGAGAAAACAAGGAACGAGCGTGACGCGAGACCACGACAAGATGAACAGGGAAAGAACAAGGAGAACAGTGACAAGAGAAAACAAGGAACAAGCGTGACGCGAGACCACGACAAGATAAACAGGGAAAGAACAAGGAAAACAGTGACAAGAGAAAACAAGGAACAAGCGTGACGCGAGACCACGACGAGATGAACAGGGAAAGAACAAGGAGAACAGTGACAAGAGAAAATAAGGAACAAGCGTGACGCGAGACCACGACAAGATAAACAGGGAAAGAACAAGGAGAACACCAACAAGAGAAAACAAGGAACAAGCGTGACGCGAGACCACGACAAGATAAACAGGGAAAGAACAAGGAGAACAGTGACAATAGAAAACAAGGAACGAGCGTGACGCGAGACCACGACAAGATAAACAGGGAAAGAACAAGGAGAACAATGACAAGAGAAAACACGGAACGAGCGTGACGCGAGACCACGACAAGATGAACAGGAAAAGAACAAGGAGAACACCGACAAGAGAAAACAAGGAACGAGCGTGACGTGAGACCACGACAAGATAAACAGGGGAAGAACAAGGAGAACACCGACAAGAGAAAACAAGGAACGAGCGTGACGTGAGACCACGACAAGATAAACAGGGGAAGAACAAGGAGAACACCGACAAGAGAAAACAAGGAACAAGCGTGACGCGTGACCACGACAAGATAAACAGGGAAAGAACAAGGAGAACAGTGACAAGAGAAAACAAGGAACAAGCGTGACGCGAGACCACGACAAGATAAACAGGGGAAGAACAAGGAGAACACCGACAAGAGAAAACAAGGAACAAGCGTGACGCGAGACCACGACAAGATGAACAGGAAAAGAACAAGGAGAACAGTGACAAGAGAAAACAAGGAACAGGCGTGACGCGAGACCACGACAAGATGAACAGGAAAAGAACAAGGAGAACAGTGACAAGAGAAAACAAGGAACAAGCGTGACGCGAGACCACGACAAGATGAACAGGGAAAGAACAAGGAGAACAGTAACAAGAGAAAATAAGGAACAAGCGTGACGCGAGACCACGACAAGATAAACAGGGAAAGAACAAGGAGAACAGTGACAAGAGAAAATAAGGAACAAGCGTGACGCGAGACCACGACAAGATAAACAGGGAAAGAACAAGGAGAACACCGACAACAGAAAACAAGCAACAAGCGTGACGCGAGACCACGACAAGATGAACAGGGAAAGAACAAGGAGAACAGTGACAAGAGAAAACAAGGAACAAGCGTGACGCGAGACCACGACAAGATAAACAGGGAAAGAACAAGGAGAACAGTGACAATAGAAAACAAGGAACAAGCGTGACGCGAGACCACGACAAGATGAACAGGGAAAGAACAAGGAGAACAGTGACAAGAGAAAACAAGGAACAAGCGTGACGCGAGACCACGACAAGATAAACAGGGAAAGAACAAGGAGAACAGTGACAATAGAAAACAAGCAACAAGCGTGACGCGAGACCACGACAAGATGAACAGGGAAAGAACAAGGAGAACAGTGACAAGAGAAAACAAGGAACAAGCGTGACGCGAGACCACGACAAGATAAACAGGGAAAGAACAAGGAGAACAGTGACAAGAGAAAACAAGGAACAAGCGTGACGCGAGACCACGACAAGATAAACAGGGAAAGAACAAGGAGAACAGTGACAATAGAAAACAAGGAACAAGCGTGACGCGAGACCACGACAAGATGAACAGGGAAAGAACAAGGAGAACAGTGACAAGAGAAAACAAGGAACAAGCGTGACGCGAGCCCACGACAAGATGAACAGGAAAAGAACAAGGAGAACAGTGACAAGAGAAAACAAGGAACAGGCGTGACGCGAGACCACGACAAGATGAACAGGAAAAGAACAAGGAGAACAGTGACAAGAGAAAACAAGGAACAAGCGTGACGCGAGACCACGACAAGATGAACAGGGAAAGAACAAGGAGAACAGTAACAAGAGAAAATAAGGAACAAGCGTGACGCGAGACCACGACAAGATAAACAGGGAAAGAACAAGGAGAACAGTGACAAGAGAAAATAAGGAACAAGCGTGACGCGAGACCACGACAAGATAAACAGGGAAAGAACAAGGAGAACACCGACAACAGAAAACAAGCAACAAGCGTGACGCGAGACCACGACAAGATGAACAGGGAAAGAACAAGGAGAACAGTGACAAGAGAAAACAAGGAACAAGCGTGACGCGAGACCACGACAAGATAAACAGGGAAAGAACAAGGAGAACAGTGACAATAGAAAACAAGGAACAAGCGTGACGCGAGACCACGACAAGATGAACAGGGAAAGAACAAGGAGAACAGTGACAAGAGAAAACAAGGAACAAGCGTGACGCGAGACCACGACAAGATAAACAGGGAAAGAACAAGGAGAACAGTGACAATAGAAAACAAGCAACAAGCGTGACGCGAGACCACGACAAGATGAACAGGGAAAGAACAAGGAGAACAGTGACAAGAGAAAACAAGGAACAAGCGTGACGCGAGACCACGACAAGATAAACAGGGAAAGAACAAGGAGAACAGTGACAATAGAAAACAAGGAACAAGCGTGACGCGAGACCACGACAAGATGAACAGGGAAAGAACAAGGAGAACAGTGACAAGAGAAAACAAGGAACAAGCGTGACGCGAGCCCACGACAAGATAAACAGGAAAAGAACAAGGAGAACAGTGACAATAGAAAACAAGGAACAAGCGTGACGCGAGACCACGACAAGATGAACAGGGAAAGAACAAGGAGAACAGTAACAAGAGAAAATAAGGAACAAGCGTGACGCGAGACCACGACAAGATGAACAGGGAAAGAACAAGGAGAACAGTGACAAGAGAAAACAAGGAACAAGCGTGACGCGAGACCACGACAAGATAAACAGGGAAAGAACAAGGAGAACAGTGACAATAGAAAACAAGGAACAAGCGTGACGCGAGACCACGACAAGATGAACAGGGAAAGAACAAGGAGAACAGTGACAAGAGAAAACAAGGAACAAGCGTGACGCGAGCCCACGACAAGATAAACAGGAAAAGAACAAGGAGAACAGTGACAATAGAAAACAAGGAACAAGCGTGACGCGAGACCACGACAAGATGAACAGGGAAAGAACAAGGAGAACAGTAACAAGAGAAAATAAGGAACAAGCGTGACGCGAGACCACGACAAGATGAACAGGGAAAGAACAAGGAGAACAGTGACAAGAGAAAACAAGGAACAAGCGTGACGCGAGACCACGACAAGATGAACAGGGAAAGAACAAGGAGAACAGTGACAAGAGAAAACAAGGAACAAGCGTGATGCGAGACCACGACAAGATGAACAGGAAAAGAACAAGGAGAACAGTGACAATAGAAAACAAGCAACAAGCGTGACGCGAGACCACGACAAGATGAACAGGGAAAGAACAAGGAGAACAGTGACAAGAGAAAACAAGGAACAAGCGTGATGCGAGACCACGACAAGATGAACAGGAAAAGAACAAGGAGAACAGTGACAAGAGAAAACAAGCAACAAGCGTGACGCGAGACCACGACAAGATGAACAGGGAAAGAACAAGGAGAACAGTGACAAGAGAAAACAAGCAACAAGCGTGACGCGAGACCACGACAAGATGAACAGGGAAAGAACAAGGAGAACAGTGACAAGAGAAAACAAGGAACAAGCGTGATGCGAGACCACGACAAGATGAACAGGAAAAGAACAAGGAGAACAGTGACAAGAGAAAACAAGCAACAAGCGTGACGCGAGACCACGACAAGATGAACAGGGAAAGAACAAGGAGAACAGTGACAAGAGAAAACAAGGAACAAGCGTGACGCGAGCCCACGACAAGATAAACAGGAAAAAAACAAGGAGAACAGTGACAAGAGAAAACAAGGAACAAGCGTGATGCGAGACAACGACAAGATGAACAGGGAAAGAACAAGGAGAACAGTGACAGAGAAAACAAGGAACAAGCGTGACGCGAGACCACGACAAGATAAACAGGGGAAGAACAAGGAGAACACCGACAACAGAAAACAAGCAACAAGCGTGACGCGAGACCACGACAAGATGAACAGGGAAAGAACAAGGAGAACAGTGACAAGAGAAAACAAGGAACAAGCGTGACGCGAGACCACGACAAGATAAACAGGGAAAGAACAAGGAGAACAGTGACAATAGAAAACAAGGAACAAGCGTGACGCGAGACCACGACAAGATGAACAGGGAAAGAACAAGGAGAACAGTGACAAGAGAAAACAAGGAACAAGCGTGACGCGAGCCCACGACAAGATAAACAGGAAAAGAACAAGGAGAACAGTGACAATAGAAAACAAGGAACAAGCATGACGCGAGACCACGACAAGATGAACAGGGAAAGAACAAGGAGAACAGTAACAAGAGAAAATAAGGAACAAGCGTGACGCGAGACCACGACAAGATGAACAGGGAAAGAACAAGGAGAACAGTGACAAGAGAAAACAAGGAACAAGCGTGACGCGAGACCACGACAAGATAAACAGGGAAAGAACAAGGAGAACAGTGACAATAGAAAACAAGGAACAAGCGTGACGCGAGACCACGACAAGATGAACAGGGAAAGAACAAGGAGAACAGTGACAAGAGAAAACAAGGAACAAGCGTGACGCGAGCCCACGACAAGATAAACAGGAAAAGAACAAGGAGAACAGTGACAATAGAAAACAAGGAACAAGCGTGACGCGAGACCACGACAAGATGAACAGGGAAAGAACAAGGAGAACAGTAACAAGAGAAAATAAGGAACAAGCGTGACGCGAGACCACGACAAGATGAACAGGGAAAGAACAAGGAGAACAGTGACAAGAGAAAACAAGCAACAAGCGTGACGCGAGACCACGACAAGATGAACAGGGAAAGAACAAGGAGAACAGTGACAAGAGAAAACAAGGAACAAGCGTGATGCGAGACCACGACAAGATAAACAGGAAAAGAACAAGGAGAACAGTGACAAGAGAAAACAAGGAACAAGCGTGACGCGAGACCACGACAAGATGAACAGGAAAAGAACAAGGAGAACAGTGACAGAGAAAACAAGGAACAAGCGTGATGCGAGACCACGACAAGATGAACAGGGAAAGAACAAGGAGAACAGTGACAAGAGAAAACAAGGAACAAGCGTGACGCGGGCCCACGACAAGATGAACAGGGAAAGAACAAGGAGAACAGTGACAATAGAAAACAAGGAACAAGCGTGACGCGAGACCACGACAAGATGAACAGGGAAAGAACAAGGAGAACAGTGACAATAGAAAACAAGGAACAAGCGTGACGCGAGACCACGACAAGATGAACAGGGAAAGAACAAGGAGAACAGTGACAAGAGAAAACAAGGAACAAGCGTGACGCGAGCCCACGACAAGATAAACAGGAAAAGAACAAGGAGAACAGTGACAATAGAAAACAAGGAACGAGCGTGACGCGAGACCACGACAAGATGAACAGGGAAAGAACAAGGAGAACAGTGACAAGAGAAAACAAGGAACAAGCGTGACGCGAGACCACGACAAGATGAACAGGGAAAGAACAAGGAGAACAGTGACAAGAGAAAACAAGGAACAAGCGTGACGCGAGACCACGACAAGATGAACAGGGAAAGAACAAGGAGAACAGTGACAAGAGAAAACAAGGAACAAGCGTGACGCGAGACCACGACAAGATGAACAGGAAAAGAACAAGGAGAACAGTGACAAGAGAAAACAAGGAACAGGCGTGACGCGAGACCACGACAAGATGAACAGGAAAAGAACAAGGAGAACAGTGACAAGAGAAAACAAGGAACAAGCGTGACGCGAGACCACGACAAGATGAACAGGGAAAGAACAAGGAGAACAGTGACAAGAGAAAACAAGGAACAAGCGTGACGCGAGACCACGACAAGATGAACAGGAAAAGAACAAGGAGAACAGTGACAAGAGAAAACAAGGAACAGGCGTGACGCGAGACCACGACAAGATGAACAGGAAAAGAACAAGGAGAACAGTGACAAGAGAAAACAAGGAACAAGCGTGACGCGAGACCACGACAAGATGAACAGGGAAAGAACAAGGAGAACAGTGACAAGAGAAAACAAGGAACAAGCGTGACGCGAGACCACGACAAGATGAACAGGGAAAGAACAAGGAGAACAGTGACAAGAGAAAACAAGCAACAAGCGTGACGCGAGACCACGACAAGATGAACAGGAAAAAAACAAGGAGAACAGTGACAAGAGAAAACAAGGAACAAGCGTGACGCGAGACCACGACAAGATGAACAGGGAAAGAACAAGGAGAACAGTGACAAGAGAAAACAAGGAACAAGCGTGACGCGAGACCACGACAAGATGAACAGGGAAAGAACAAGGAGAACAGTGACAAGAGAAAACAAGCAACAAGCGTGACGCGAGACCACGACAAGATGAACAGGGAAAGAACAAGGAGAACAGTGACAAGAGAAAACAAGGAACAAGCGTGACGCGAGACCACGACAAGATGAACAGGGAAAGAACAAGGAGAACAGTGACAAGAGAAAACAAGGAACAAGCGTGACGCGAGCCCACGACAAGATAAACAGGAAAAAAACAAGGAGAACAGTGACAAGAGAAAACAAGGAACAAGCGTGATGCGAGACCACGACAAGATGAACAGGAAAAGAACAAGGAGAACAGTGACAGAGAAAACAAGGAACAAGCGTGACGCAAGCCCACGACAAGATAAACAGGGAAAGAACAAGGAGGACAGTGACGAGAGAAAACAAGGAACAATGCGAGACCTTGACAAGATGAACAGGGAAAGTGCAAGGAGAACAGTGACAACAGAAAACAAGGAACAAGCGTGACGCGAGCCCACTACAAGATAAACAGGGAAAGAACAAGGAGAACAGTGACAAGAGAAAACAAGGAACGAGTGTGACGCGAGCCCACGACAAGATAAACAGGGAAAGATGCCAACGATGAAAACGAGGACAAGAAAAAACAATAGACTCGAGAAGGGGCCACAAGTCAAAACTCACCGTGCCAAAATGCTCTATGACGTCATCAAACACACATAAGCCCCATTGTTTGTCAGCCTCTGACCGCTCAGGAGCCTGCAAGCAGAATACAAACACGAGCCAAACAGTTAGAAGCCATCTCTGCCTCTGCCATAATCTCATCCTGCTTTTGACAATTGGTCGTGCTTAACGCGATGTTTCCTAAAAAAACTCTTGTCTGCCACACATTTGTTAATGTTTTCATTGAAAATGGGAAGAATTATATGAAGAAATTTTAAAATAATATAATATCTTAAAACAAAGTTTTATACGTTATTTGTCAATTTCGCTTGACGAAAATGTCATAAAATTCCCAAATCCATCGATGGAAATGGATGCATCGTCACACCTAGTATTTTGTTATGATGACAAAATGGTGGGAACAGAGGCCGTGTATAACTTATTTACCATGTAGATCAGTTAGAGGCTTGACAGAAAGATAAGATTGCTGGATCTGCCTATTCACGATCAGTGCGTGGAAATCTTGTAAAAGTCAAGATTGCTGAACAGGATCTGGCTACTTACGATCAGTGCGTGGAAATATTGTAAAAGTCAAGATTGCTGAACAGGATCTGGCTACTTACGATCAGTGCGTGGAAATCTTGTAAAAGTCTTTCCCAAAAGGGGATGGCCTCTTCCTTGTGTGTACCCAGAACCGCATGCATCACATCCGCGATCTGATTCATGGGAAAACAAATCAGTTGAGTCAGTTTAGTCTGAAAAGTATGAAGAGAGTCTCTAAAAAAAAGAAATGAATAAATCATTACTTACCTTACTAAGAATCTCTACATCTGTCTCGTGCTGAAATGACAATTATAAGAACACGTTACAACAACAAAAATACCTTGGAAACTCTTCTACTGATTACAGCGGGGGTAAAACAAAAAAAAAAACGCACTAGAACGCTACTTGTGAATTTCCTTGTGTAGTCTCCGATCAATTCCTGTGTGTTTTGTGTATTTATGATGGGGAATGGATAGGGGGGATCTGAACCGTGACCAACCTCCTCCTGAAGAGTGTTGTTTTGGAGGGTCGAGGATGTAAAGTGCGGGAGGGAGAATGGAGGAATCTGTACAGTGACCAACCTCCTCCTGAAGAGTCTTGTTTTAGAGGGTCGAGGATGGAAAGTGCGGGAGGGGGAATGGAGGAATCTGTACAGTGACCAACCTATTCCTGAAGACTCTTGTTTTAGAGGGTCGAGGATGGGAAGTGCGGCAGGGGGAATGGAGGAATCTGTAAAGTGACCAACCTCCTCCTGAAGAGTCTTGTTTTGGAGGGTTGATGATGGAAAGTGCGGTAGGGGGAATGGAGGAATCTGTACAGTGACCAACCTCCTCCTGAAGAGTCTTGTTTTGGAGGGTTGAGGATGGAAAGGGCGGGAGGGGGAATGGAGGAATCTGTACAGTGACCAACCTCATCCTGAAGAGTCTTGTTTTGGAGGGTTGAGGATGGGAAGTGCGGGAGGGGGAATGGAGGAATCTGTACAGTGACCAACCTCCTCCTGAAGAGTCTTGTTTTGGAGGGTCGAGGATGGAAAGTGCGGGAGGGAGAATGGAGAAATCTGTACAGTGACCAACCTCCTCCTGAAGAGTCTTGTTTTGGAGGGTCGAGGATGGAAAGTGCGGGAGGGGGAATGGAGGAATCTGTACAGTGACCAACCTCATCCTGAAGAGTCTTGTTTTGGAGGGTTGAGGATGGGAAGTGCGGGAGGGGGAATGGAGGAATCTGTACAGTGACCAACCTCATCCTGAAGGTCTTGTTCAACTTCTTCATCGTAATCTTCATCTTTTCTTTTATCTGGAAATTAATAAATGAGTAAGCTAAGAATCACCTGAGAGCGGTTAGATTCGTCTGATAATCGGGATAGATTCGCCTGATACTTGAAGCCATGATTCGCGGGTTAGATTTGCCTGATACTCGGGATAGATTGGACTGATACTCGGGATAGATTCGCCTGATACTCGGGTTAGATTAGGCTGATAACTGGGTTAGATACAGTACTGTGGCCAAGATCACTTACTTTGTCTTTCTAATTGCCGCTCGCGATGCGCTCGTAAAACCTCCTGAATGATTTCCACCAACATATTAAAGAAGTCAAGAGTCAAGCAGCCATTACCAAGGGTCTCAACGCATTTAGCAAAGTTCTCGAGGAAAATGATTTGAATGTCCGAGTCCGGCTCTGAACGGACTGCTTTGAGAAGATCACTACAGATGTACGCCCACATCTGCCTCACGGCCGCCTCCCCCTTGAACTTTGCACATTCAAGAAGGTAAGGAAAGGACTCGGCGGCCGCAGAGCGCACAAGCTCGTGGAAGTAGAACTTGAGGAGAGGAACCATTAACTGGACTACCTCCTCGGCGTACGGAGAGAAACCTTCTTTGAGTTCCTTGGCGTACAACACAAGCATCTGACAAGCTGTGCTTTTCTCTTCAAGTCCAACTGTGTTGATGCCAAATTTTTGCTGAAGTTAGAGAAATATAGTCGTGTAAGATAATTCAAGATATCACAGTGATGTCTAAGGTAAATAGCATAAGCTTAATATGTATTTGCATAAATAAAATAAATGCGTTCAACGAATATGTTCAATAAATTTGTTCAGTTTGTGTTAAAAATATGTGTTTAATGAATATGTGCAATAAATGTGTTTAATGATGTGTTCAATGAATGTTTTACCTGGTCTCCAAGAGATATCAGTTGCCAGCCCTCATCCTCACTGTACTGGTTAGATTTTGGGTCGTCCGCTACAAGAAGACCATAGTATCAAGTTTAGATAACCCTTCTAGATACGCATCAAGGGGCTACATCAGTAAGGAGAGAGACAGAAGCTGGTCTCAAGAATCCTCCATGAATTTTTTTGAAACTCTTGGTCATCTGATTGATGTTATTGAGAGAATCATATAAACACTTAGCACTTAATCAAGTTACTGTAACTCCATTGCGAATGAAATGTGGAACAGATATTTCTACAGTATACATTAGTTTTTATTGCGACAAATTTGATGTGATCACGATTATCATACAAATAAAGATCACATTTTTCAGTAGATACAAAAGTGTTTTTTTTCCAAATAAGTGTGCAACAGGATGTAAGCATTGTTGTAATAGACTAAGTCTAATGTATAGCTACTTACTGGGTTACTATAGTAACTAAAGGCTGGTTCTCACTAGGACACAAGCGTAAGCATAAACGGAAGCACAGCGCAAGTGAGAATCGGTCAAACATAAGCACAACACAAGTGAGAATCGGTCAAACATAAGGGCAACACAAGTGAGAATCGGTCAAACATAAGCACAAGCGCAAGAATATCAAGCAGTTGCGTTCTCCTACTCTTGCACTTACATTCCAGTGAGAATAAAAAAAAGTGTGTGTTGCACTTGCGCTTACGTTCAACCTTAAGCAGGAGCTACAGTATGGCCACTTACTGGGATAATACCGTTATTTACTGGGTTACTATGGTTACTTACTGGGTTAATACCGTTATTTACTGGGTTACTATGGTTACTTACTGGGTTAATACCGTTATTTACTGGGTTACTATGGTTACTTACTGGGTTAATACCGTTATTTACTGGGTTACTTACTGGGTTAATACCGTTATTTACTGGGTTACTATGGTTACTTACTGGGTTAATACAGTTATTTACTGGGGTATGATGGTTACTTACTGGGTTTCTATGGTTACTTAGTGGGTTACTACAGTTTCTTACTGGGGTACTACTGTATGGTTACTGTTGATAATGGCCACTTGGGTTACTAACAGTACATAATGGGTCACTAAGGCTACTTTCTAATGCACTACTGTATGGTTACTTATTGGGTTACTATGGCTACTGACTGGGTTACTATGGTTACTTACTGGGTACTACTGCATGGTTACTGTCGATAATGGCAACTTTGGTTACTAACACTATATAATGGGTCACTACGGCTACAGGACTTACTAGGGTACTACTGGATGGTTACTTATTGGGTTACTATGGCTACTGACTGCGTTACTATGGTTACTTACTGGGGTACTATGGTTACTTACTGTCAATAATGGCGACTTCAGGTTTGATACTAGCAACCTTCATAAGGGGCGGCATGACGAGCGGCATGTACTGGGTGAACTCTGTGCCCATGATCTTGCACATGCGCGCCCAGGCAGAGATCATGTAGGACACCTGCGGGTCGTCTGCCTCGAGAGAGTCGATGTCTGTCTGTGTCTTCAAAAGGAGCTGCATGATTTCACTGGCATCAGGGAGGAACTGAAATATGAAGGATAGATAGTCAGAGGATGAATTTGCAATTGGTTGGGAAATTTTAATTAAAATTAGGGAGCCTTTTTACAAAAAAAATCTTTAAAGTAAGAAACGCAAAGGTTTACTTTTTGACGTATTTGCTACTGTAAATCTGAGAAGTGTATTCTGTTGCTTTTTTCCCTATTATCTTCGTTCAACTAAGTTTTTTTGTCCTAATTATTGTGCAATTATAACTTAAATACCTCATCCCAGAGCCTGGTGATATTGACACTGAGCTCTATGAGAAGCTAACGCTTCTTGTACAATCTCCAACAAAAAGAACTTGAACACTTTGCCTAGCAACACCTCTAATTTTTCTCCTTATTCAATTTTGGTTAAAAGTGTTTTTTTCAGCAATTCAGCACAAGTGGCAGTCAGATGGCCATGTACACTCCTGCTTCAACACTGGAAAAAGAGAAGGTAACTACTGCACCAATATCCTTTTTTCACAGATTGTAGCTAAGATTTAGGATCTGGAATCATTCATGGTACTGTAAGGTACCACCAACAGCCTAGTTACCTTATCTTTGCCGACAGCAAGCCCAATAAAGCTAATACACTCAATAGTTTTGCCTCTTAGCAGTCTGTAGTCTGTACTGTTGGAATTCTGGACAATGTACTTGAGACTTGGCATGAAGCGGTCGTAGTGTGGGGCAAACTTCTCTTCTACTGTGTTGGCCACTGTGGCCAGCGTTGTCACAACTTGTTCCATTACTAGTTTTGTCCCTCGCTGAAGGAGCTGAATAAAATTGAATAGAATAGTTTATGGTAAAGACTACATACTTATTGAAAACATGATGAATAACATTGAATAAATTTTTTTATATTTCATTAATCAAAATCAATAAAAAATGTCGCAGCAGCCACCCAAAATCAGCCTATGAAAATGGATGCTTTTTTCTTCTCACACTTGGTATTTTGATAGGATGACATAACACTCTTTAACCCTGTGATGTGTAGGGGGCCTGTACAGGACCCGAAATGATCCCAGGACCCGAAACGATCCCAGGAACCAAAATGATCCCCAAAAGTTCCCAAACTGATCCCGGGACCTGAAACGATCCAAAAGAGTCCCCGGAATGAACCCCAAGGAATAACAGTAATGGACAACTAAAGGAATGTGTAAGGATTGGCTTTCAGTTTTAAAAACATATGAAACATTTAGCTTTGTTTGTGTTATTAAAAGGAAATTTACATTAACAAAAACTATAGTATTAAGATTTTAATATACGACTTCAGGGGGAATACAGTGGTTGAGTCAGAAATTCTTTGTGATAGTAATTTGAAGAACCCGGCGTGGATAAATAATGTTTACATAACAAGCCATAAAAGCAAGTCTTTACAGATAGGACATGCTGCTTTTCATAGGAAGCGAAATGTTTTAAAGTTATTTTTTTGGCATGCTTGTTTTCGGTGAATGAAAGACCTATCATATCATGAGATCATGCTGGGGTGTACGCACAACTACATGGGGAAATTCAAAACTCACATAATATTGCTTTCAACAAAAGCCACATCCTCTTAATATTTTGCATCGGTAGTAGAAGGGTTGTTCGAGTGTATTACTCAGTGTGCTTTTGTCATTCCATCTTCTCGGCCAAACCGGCTGCCTAAAATGTGTCGGTAAATATTCGCTAGTGTGAACAAGTATTTGGTTGTGATATACATGTTTGGTTGTCGAATGAATATTAATTTTTAGGGGTGATGTTTACCGGAAATGAGATTTATAGTGTCAGAGTCATGTGTCGGAACCGCAAAATGTTTAGAGTGTGATGGAAGGTCAAAAGTTTGGTTAATCTGAGCAAAGCTATGCTATGTTTATATATGCTGTATTTCTTTCAGTAGCAATTAAAAGTTGTGTATTTGTTTTAGACTCTGTTTATGGGTTTAATGCCGGGCAATGTAATAAATAGAAGTATTGTGTTGGAATTTAATATTTTTAAGTCACGTTGTTTAGAAATCGAGTCGCTGTTAACCCTTAATTATGCTTCAAGAACTGCAAGTATTTATTCTGCTTTCCCTTTGTCCATTACCGCAATTCCTTGGGGTTGATTTCGGTGACTCCTCTGTATCGTTTCGGGTCCGAGGATCAGTTGGGGTACTTTTGGGGATCATTTCGGGTCCTGGGATCGCTTCGGGTCCTGTACAAGCCTTACCTCTTGTAACTTGGCTGAGAGGACGGCCTCTAGTTTTGCCAGGATACTGTCCAGGTATGGGTGAAGCGTGGACTTGGGACAATCCTCACAGAAATTGACAAGGGCAGCACCAGCATGGGCCTGGACGCGGGGATTGGCCAGGTCGTCTAGCACATGCAGAAGACCAGGAATTACCTGGAAGTTGTAGTAAAAGTTATGCTAGTAGTGATATTCATGAAATCTTGGTTTTCTAGTAACTAGAAAAAAAAGCACTAGCATTTTAAGCAGGTATAGGGTCCCAGTTTCTATGTTATTTTCTTTTAAAAGGAAAAAGGCAACTCAAGTTTACAGTACGAATAGTCTCAAAATTTCAATACTTTTTTCTAAATTCCATGCGCATTTTGCATTTGGTTGGAATAAATATGACTAACTTAAACAAGTTAAAAAAGAAAAAGCAATCTAGTGGGAAAAATGACAGTGATTGTAGCCCTAAGATGTTAATGTTACAGTAAGCTAAGTTTCACAAACCTTCATATGGAACTTTCTCTGGAAGGCATTAGCAAAGTCTGTCGACATCTGCCCAACTGCATTACATGCAGCATATCGGACACGGGGATGTGGGTCATTCAGGAAGGGAAGCACGGTGTCTGTTACACTCTGAAGTAGGGCCTCCATCTGTTTCTGACACCCCTCCCCTACCGCAGATATCGCCATCAGCCCGGCATGACGGTACCTCCAGTCAGCTGGTGGGAAAATATTTTTCATTTTAAAAGTGAGAATTCATTACAGTAGCCCACAGTCCAAAGTTGTGTACCAGAATCATTCCCAATACATACAGTTATCTCTGGATATGTTAAAATTAAATCAATACTGTTTGGACTACTGTTAAATGTATTTTTCAGGATTGAAAAAATAAAAAGTTTAAGAACATCCAAGTTGAATTATCACTACAATTGTTAATTGAATAAACTGGGCTTGGCTCATTTAATATTTCTACAAGCAACTTTAAATCCCACAGAATATTGTACAGTTATATCAATGGGCATTGGGCAAAATCAGGTACCAGGAGATTACTTTTTGTGTTCAACATGTCAGTTATCAGGTGTGGTGTTTCCATTAAAATATCCTAATTGAAAGCTAGTAAAATTGTATGAATCAGGCAGAAGTGTACAGTATATAATCTCTTTCGTGCACATATACTGTATGTATCCCTATATCACACTATAGACTCAAATCCTGTCTGTCATACAGTATGCTACAGTTGGAATGGGCAGATTAGGTTTGGGTTGAACTGGCCCACTTAATTTTAATCTGGCCCTCCATTCCCATAAAACTGTTTATCCCCACTTATTGGAAATCCTGGATCCACAGATGAATGGTGTAGACTTACGATTGTTGAGCATCTGGGGTATGGTAGCAGTAATGTGGGGGAGAATGGTTTTACCACCCAAAGCACAAGCTAATCGGTCCAATGAGCTCTCTCCAACAACAGTGTTACTGCAAGTACAAGACATTTGGAAAAAAAAGACCTCTATGACAAATATTGACTATCCTACATACACTGTAAATTTATCCTTTAAAATGTCAATGTCACCACCTTGCACATGTTCTGGTGTATGTGCACAAATTTCTTGCAGGTGTTGCATCCTGTACAGGACAGCATTTCATCTTTTTTCACATCCTCTATAAACATGTGCAAGCTGGCGTTCTCTTGTCAGCATCATGGATCTATTCATACCATGATAATTGTGGTAGAGGAAGAGAAGATACTAGAGAGAGGTGTTTAGTAGGCATAAAACGAGATTGGCCTACAAGGGGTACAGTAGGTAGAAATGCAAAGCTTATGGTGTATTCTAGTACAATGTGAAATGTGGGTTCTAGTCAAAGGTTTAAAATTAGGATGCAAGACTAGGCACTAAAAAATGTGATGGGTAAGCAAAACTGGGAGCCAAGGGGTGCTAGGGGAGTGAGAAAATGGGGGTGAATAAGAGGGGATAAAAAGGATTATTGAGTCATGAAGGATTACCTTTCATAGTCCTCATCCTCAATTTCATCAGAGATGCTCCATTCAGGATTGTCATCCAAGTCCACCATCATCGCCAACAGCTGAGGAACTGAGTGAAAACATACAATATGAGTACATAACAGTACATTACAACACTCTAAATGCAATCAGACTGTACAGTACAGCAGCATACCAAGGTGTACGGAGGTTGAGGCTGTAGGAATGGAAACAGGAGGTGGAGGGATGGATCCATGGAGTTGGGATGAAACAGGGAGTGTACTGAATAAGCATAGACAGTGGGCGCAGAAATGGAATGGGGGGGGGACCAAGTGGCAGTGACTGGGAGCTCAAATGAAACATGGGGGATGGGGTCAGAAATGGAAGAAAAGGGCCTCATGGAAACAACCATTACTTACTTATTAGAGGAATATATTTTTGCAGCTTTCTTATCATAGCTGGAGCTGTTGAAATAATACAGTGTTGAATGTAGTTTAACACATGATTCCTATTGGTTTAAGCAAGTTCAAATGTATTTTTAGCAGAATCATCAACTTGTACCTGTCTCCGCTAAAGTCACGATGCATTCGACAGACAAGTGCCGCCAATTTTCCCCAAGCTCGGCGTTTCGGACAATCTATAAAATTCGACAAAACAATAACCTCAAATCAGATTTGTAATCATGGCAGCACAGCCTCAGATATTTCAACATTCTTTCATTACTCTACTCACATCAAGCATTAAGTTCAGCAGAGGCTCCAAGTTGGAACGCAGCAACTTGGGGCAGTTCTCAGCAAGCTCGATTAAACCTGATTTTAAGACAGCGTCATCCCCGCTCGCCAGAGCACTTTCACGCACAGTCTATAACACGGATACAATGTCAATCAGAAGAAAAATGGATCTAAAAGCACTCAGGAATATGATAGGCTGTAAGGCAGACAGGAATGTGGGTCTAACACAGGATGAGCACAAAATTTCTATAGTATTATATTCAAGAAACTTTCCCCAACAATTCTTAATTTTAGTTTTCAGCTTACCCTGTGTAGAAATGTTTAGAACAAAAATAGATTGTAAAATAAGTAAATATAAAATAAATAAATAAATAAATGAGTGAGTGAATAAATAAATTTAAATGTGTAAAAAACAAATGAGGGATTGTTCTCACTGTGCTACAATATGGACTTGAATGTTTTATTATAGATTTTAATTTCTGCAGGTGCAACATCAAGAATTAAAACGTTCAATAAGACTATGGAAGCACTAAAATCTCTATCTTTTTTACTGCTTATCATCAGCTATCCAATTATCATTGAAGATGTTGGATGAAAGGATAAGCATTCAATTGTATTACCTGAATAATACCAGGGACTAACTCCACAAACTGCCTCTGCTTTGCCTCCCCAACCTGATCCGTGATAAATGCACAAGAAGCTCTGGCTGCTACAAATCTCACAGCTTGACTGGTCTGGTCATTTATGCACTGCCATAACATCTGCTTGATGACATTCAAGTAGTGATCCTGTTGGTTACCAAACACGCCAGGGAAAGAGCTACAAGAAAGAGCAATAATAAAAAAAAAACAGCTATTTAACATGCCAGGGAAAAAGCTACAATAAACAGCAACACTAAAATATCTATCAAACATGGCAAGTAAGGAGCTAGAAAAAAAAAGGAACAAAAACAGCTATCGACATGCAAGGGAAAGAGCTAGAAGAAAAAGTAACAAAAACATCTAAACAAAAAGACGGCAAGGAAAAAGCTAGAGGAAAGGGCTACATGAACAGCTTATTACACCGTTTGACCCATTTAGACACTGTAACTTAGTGGCACATAAACTGAGCTTGCATTCCCTCTTTCTTCTATTTTTAGCTTTGTCTATTGATATAACAGCTAAAAAATAAACTACAGGAGGCCTTACATTGCTTGAGAAAATACTAAACACCAATTTCTTCCATAATATACTTTGTTATCTCTTATCTCCAAAGCTATCTCGAAACAACCCTATAAAAAAGAAATATCAAATGATGCCTTACCAGAAAATGTTAAGAGCAGACTCCTTCAGTTCTGCACGCGGAGAATTACAGCACTCAAACAAGAATTTTAGGAGCTCTTGCCAGTGATTATAACCATCATCATCTGAAAAGTTATAAAATAAAAATGTTTCCTGTTTACAGACAGCAAGTGAATGGTTTATGCAAAACAATTCTTGTTAGACATTACAGATTGATTTTTGTCAAATTTATGTTCCTGTTTAAAGACAACAAGTGCAGATCTTATGCAAAACAAGTAAGACATAAGTTAGATAGACATACAGTAATAAGACAATGTTGTGTTACCATCCCAATTTCTAGGTATGTAATTTCACCAGAGTAATTTTGTACAAAGAAGCCCATTTTATATGCAGCATATCTTTCCCATAGTGGCTTAATCATATTTCTGACGTACACAGTGATTGCATTTGAGAATTTAATGCCTATGTCCATTATTATTGCTATGAAAATGCACATTTCGAATGCTTGCACAACTTCATGAGAAACTTCAACTGAATTCTTCACAAGACAAAGTCTACTTTTGAGTCAAGTGTCCTTTAATCTTACAAACAGAAAATCCCATACTCCAAACACCATAAAGTGACTGGCTATGAAAAGGTGGTCATTTGGTGAAATCATTTAAAATTCTATAATTTCATTTACAAGTACACAAGCACATTGCCTGTTTGACACTTCGGCCTCACGTTATTTGTGTTTTAAAAATCAGTTCGTAGTACAAGGAACCTATAGCCACTGAAGAAATTGTGTCTTCTCTCTATATCTGGAATTGCGCGTTTTCCAGGTTTTTCCGTCATGTCCATAAAGACTATATTACTATCGCCAAAAGTCATAAGTACCTGCTATCCCTCTGGAACCCCTAATCTCACACAATGTACCATGGTTGTTTCAAGGTTTGATTAATTATTAATGAGTGGACTGGAGAAAGTATCTAATACATAGTATAGTTAAATAAACCTTTGTAGTGATTCTCACCTAGAAAACTTTTTGATAACTCAGACACTGCATCACAGATCTTTTTGCGCACATTGCTATCCTGTTCTTCATGTATGCCTTTCAGAAGACTTTCCTTCATCAAGTTCTGAGTATTCTCATCAATCTTTTTAAGGAAATCAACTGTTGCTGTAAAAATCCTCCTAAGGAGAACTGCAGCCATTTGTCGAACCTGTCAATAAAGAACATTAAAAGGCGCATTGTCACTAGTTTACTTCTGGTCGGTTACGTAACAATATCCAATAATTTTTAATGGGAAACGCGAATATTAAAAGCAGTGTGTCTATTGAAAGTTTCTTTGAGGATGTGATTGGTAATTTAGAGCGGATGGCCTGTTAAATATCTCGGATTGGTGACAATGCGGCTTTAATGGAGAAGGGGGCTGCAATACAAGGAGACGGCATTTTAATAGAAAAGACAAGCCTGAGACACAAGTCTCTAATATCATGTATAAGATGCCCCCCTTTCCTGCCTTTCCTCCCTTACCACCCTGATGCAAACATACATATCATAAGGGATCTCATAACAAAAGTAACTTTAGAAGAGATTTATTTAATTTCAAATAAAAGAATATATTTATCTTTCATATCGCCATTCACCAATGCCCTATGAGTCAATGCCCTTTAGTCATTGATAACTGCTATGATGATTTTGATTACATAGAAGGTCCATACCTCTACTATACCAGATAAACGGCAAGTCTGTAATAGGAAGCTAATTTTGGTCGCATCATCAATGCCATCATAATGAGTCTAGAATATAAGAGAATTGTATTGAAGAAGACATCTTTGCAAAATACAGTACAACTCTACTTTGAGTATATACACTAAAAGGTGCCGAGGGCAGGGACCCTACCCTGTGGACCCCACCTACTTTTTCACAAGCCACCCCCTGACTTAAAGAAGCCAACATGAATATTAAGGATGCTTCTAAGTCCCAAGAAGAAAGATCCACAAATTTCCTTAATGATTTAACTTGATTATCACAAATACTTTATTAAATCCATGGGCAGTTATATTAGTTTTCATATTTGTCAAGGTTAATTATTTACTTTATTTGATAAGAAAAAGGCTACATTGTGGGTGCTAACAGATTTGTGTTTGTTCAATCTTATATATTTAAGTGAGTTCATATTTGAAGGAGGCTCCTTTAAAAAAATGTGTTCAAAGGGGGCCGTAATTGAAAGCTTGGCATTAAATTGAGTAAATATAGGATTAGAAAACCCTTTTGGAGTTTTGTGAGTTTCAATGGTGTAATTATTTAAAGGGATCCACTACAGGTTATTGTTTATTTGTTCTGCATACAAACCATGCTCCTTGGTTACACATACTAAATGAAGCAAAACCTTGATCTCACATTACATAAAAAATGTAGTTAACGTTTCTATTTTTTTTTTTTTAGTAGAGTTGAAATTAATAATGTGAATAAAAGTAGTTAGACTATGTCTTGAGGCAAAATTCCCTGATGAGGCTAGGAGCAATGTTAGACCCATTGGTTTACTTATCATAAACACCTAAAGGGGAATTTCTCAGATGTTTAACACCATCTCCTATTGACTTATCAACATCTTAATCTAGTTTCACCCTGCATTCGCCACATTCACAAGAAAAAACAGAAATTAGGGTTCTCTTTTTCCACTGTAGAGTTCTTTTTAAAAGTTGTAAACACCGAAAATTTAAGTATAATAACTTAAATGTCGAGCGATTCATTGGTGCTATTTTTCTAGGTTTGTTTTCGTATATCATAATTTGAGGAAGTCTTTAGATTTTTCTATCCTGTGTATCGTTCAAACTACACTAAAACATGGAAAATTTATTCAATGTATTCAATTTGGCTACCACAACAAGACGATATTATTATGAAATCGAGTGTAAATTAGCAAAATGGAATTGGAATTAAAACTTACTTAAAAGGTGCCTGAATATAAATTTAAAGGGAAATTAAGAAAATATCAAAACTTTTGTGGTACAAAATAAGTCAATAATCATCAACTGAACAAAAATGTAGGAGAAAAGAGTGTTTCTTCCCGGCGAATTCGTCCATGTCAAGTTTTTGGTGAGCGCACGTGTTGTATATATCTTGATGTGTAGCGTGCTAGACACGATCAAATCCTCGCGAACACATTATCTGTCCTCTTCTACTTGATACGTGCTCAGGGCTTAAAAACCGAAGCTGACATGTCCATGAATAGGTGAAAACATCGAGGGCTTTTGGACCAGACCCAATACAGGAATAAGAGAGGGTGGTTATACAGAAAGACGAACTAAGAAACACAGAACGAAACAACGGAAAATGTAAAAGCCGGTTGAATTCAAGCGCCTCTCACAAAAATTTTTTTTGGTTCTCGACCTAGTAAAACCCCCTGCAAGTCCACCAAGTATCAATACCTCTGCTTGGTTCCTTGTATCATTGTCCGGAGACATAAGTTGGCCGATCAGGGCTTCGAATTGTTGGACTTGATCCGCCATGTTGTTTCCTACCATATTGCCCAACCTAAGCGCTGTGCGCATGCGTGACGCCGTGTTTAATTTTGACTATTTTGGCGCGAACTTTAGACACATCTTGCGCAATGTTTATAAAAATTGAGTACATATTTCGAATATATTCTCTGTTCCTTATGATGTGCGTAATTGATCTAGAAAACAACATTTTCGTACTTAAAGGCACAATTTCAAATTCTAGTAAACCATCCATGGCCAATCAAAAATAGACGAAGCTAAAATACAGTAAGGAAACTACAGAGGATATATTATTCACAATGACTTATTTATAGAATGATCAATTTAATTTTGCTTTCACTGTTAGACAGCGTAGGAAAACAAGAACAAAAGATATAACACGGAATAAAGTTATATGAACAATGGTTGCAGGCTTTCAATCTATGGCTTCGCGCACACTAGCGAGTCCCGACTTTTCTCCTCGCGGATTCAAACATTTTGAAATTCCAGACAGAAGACATTTAGGGGGAAATTGATCAGAATACCTGTCCAAAAAATAAGGCTCTCCTCAAATCCCAAATCGACACTCAAAAAATGGCACAACCCCCCCCCCCTCCCGTTAAATAATGGCCTTAGAAAAAAAAGGCTTCCAAATGTGGGCCATTCGCTAGTATCACCTGGAAGTCTACTGACCTGTTTGTGATAGAAAAGTATAGCATAAGAAGACTCTTCTAAACAATACCCCAACAAGGCATTTAGAAGTGCTACCCCCCCCCCCCCCCCCCCCCACAAGGTATTTAGAAATGCTTTGCGCAAGTCTACGATCAGGCCGTACACTAGATCGCAGAGCTAACGGCAAAATACAAACTTTTCGCAGACGATAGGCGATTTACTTTACGTTCCTTTCCGGTTTAATTTAGGTAAACTATGCCCTGGAAATATAACAAGAGGCGCCCTAAAAGGATTTCGCTAGCTCAGAAGGCAGACATTTCGGTTTAAGGTTAGAAATATTTTATCGCTTAGTTAAATATCCAACACAAATTGGGGATTCATTTTTGTTTATTTGATAAAGAAATCGCTGACAAAGTATCCTTATTACCGTGAACAAATCGATGTTTTGAAAATGCGGCGTCGCGATACAACAGATTCGACAGTAATATTGGGGAGGTGATACTTCCTGCTACGGCCATGTACAGAGACTTATAGGTGCTTGCAGAGCACAGGCAAGTATAGTTTCACGATCTTTGCTAGTTTATTTAACCTTCAAACTCAATTTCCTAAATATCGCTCCATACATTTACTGTAACAGACAAGCAGAACTTGTTTTGAGCTATCTGTGACAGCGAGACAAGGCTTGGGCTACCTGTGATAGTGCTACAAGGGGAGATAGGGAGTTCGGGGTACCCGTGAAAGCATGAAAAAGCCCATTTACTGTAACAGACAAATAGAACTTGTATTGAGCTATCTGTGACAGCGAGACAAGGCTTGGGCTACCTGTGATAGTGAGACAAGGGGAGATAGGGAGTTCGGGATACCCGTGACAGCATGAAAAAGCCATTTACTGTAACAGACAAGTAGAACTTGTATTGAACTTCTGCCAGCTCGAATCAATGCTCCTAAATTCACGCTGTCAATCAAGACCGAGTTCTCCAAATGGAGTATAAAACAGACGACTGTATGTCCTTATAGCTGGTCAGAAAACAACGAACATGTGGTAGATTACCAAGGAACATACAGTATGTAGATTCCTGCCTCGTACCCAGGCGCTTACTAGCGTCTTTTGTTGCTTTGCGCCAGCGCTAAACCATTCCATGGCTCATTGCGCTCCCTACTATATTTTTAATTTGCTTTTGGTGACTTGAGACGCCTGGGTACGAGGCGGTGTAGATTCGCTATTGTTACTGTCGAATCCGTTGTATCGCGACGCCGCATTTTTAAAAGATCGATTTGTGATCGATGAAAACATAAAACATCTTTTTGGGATTTTCTGTTCCGCCAGTCAAATTATTCTAAGCCAATCAGATTCTTGCCATCTCGCGCCTAGTGCAGCTGCCTGGCTTTCTGTCGCGACACTGTCTTGTTTTCGTCCAAAGGATAGCCAGGCAAGTGCAAAAAGCGAGACTCTGATTGGCTCAGAATGGTTTTACTGACGGAACCAAAACAAATCGTGTTTTGAAAACGCGGGTCGCGATGCAACGGATTCTACAGTAAAACTGTAGTCGTCGCGGCTTCACTGGCAGTAAGTTTGCTGTTTATAGTTGTTGCGCCCTCACTGTAGAGGGATATCTTGAATAACTTGTGGTTTTACGGTATGCAAGGAGTCTGTATTTATCAATTTTCTTTTTCTCCTCATAAGAGGGAATCTCGTCATTTGGAAGAATCATTCTCAACCATATAAAAATCCATGGGTTAAAATGTTTATTTGTCCATTACTGATTTGTCCATTATCTGTGTATGAATTATTTCGAGACTTCATGAGAGTAATATCGCCTTGATATCCCAGAGCTGCAAAAGCAACAAGACAGATGTGAAGATGAGAATTAAGGAAACTTAGACAGTATTAACAGCAATGGTAATACAAAACTTGATACTTAGCAATAGTAACAACAACAGAAGCAGCAGCAGAAAAAGAAACATTAGCAACAGAAAAAATAACAACAATAGCAGCAGAAACAATAACAAGAAAGGCAGCAGGAACAATAACAAGAATAAAAGCAGAAACAATAACAATAGCAACAGAAACAATAACGACAAAGGCAGCAGAAACAATAACAAGAATAGAAGCAGAAACAATAACAACAATAGCAGCGGAAATAACAATAGCAGAAGAAACAATAGCAGCAGAACAATAACATTATAGAAACAATAACAAAAATAGCAGCAGAAACAATAATAACAACAGCAGCACCAATAGCTAAGCTACCAACAATGACAACACTATCACCAGGAGCAGATATGGAAAGCATACTATACCATTCTTGATAATTCGATGACAACCGTATCACCAGGAGCAGATATGAAAAGCATACTATGCACTCTACCTTGATAATTCGATGACAACAGTATCACCAGGAGCAGATATGAAAAGCATACTATACCATTCTTGATAATTCGATGACAACCGTATCACCAGGAGCAGATATGAAAAGCATACTATGCACTCTACCTTGATAATTCGATGACAACACTATCACCAGGAGCAGATATGAAAAGCATACTATGCACTCTACCTTGATAATTCGATGACAACACTATCACCAGGAGCAGATATGGAAAGCATACTATGCACTATACCTTGATAATTCGATGACAACCGTATCACCAGGAGCAGATATGGAAAGCATACTATGCACTATACCTTGATAATTCGATGGCAACACTATCACCAGGAGCAGATATGAAAAGCATACTATGCACTCTACCTTGATAATTCGATCGCCACCACATGTTAACATCCTAGCCTTTGTAAGATCAACATGCAGATATTTGATTGGGTGTTTGCCATCATGATAAGAAGCAAGAGGAATACGACTGAAACAACAGGAAACATATCACGTCTTTATAAATTTAGCTTTATTCATATATATCTATGTGACACAAATTAAGATGTCTTATTTATTTCATTACCCCTTTGTGGTGACAAAAAAAGGATAACATAGTTAACTAATGAGATTGGTAGCAAAAAAAAGGAAAAAATTCAATGGCCAAGGTGGTTCGATTGACAACACAATGAAAAGAAATTGACAATAAAATCATCACTGTCATAGTCATCACAATAAAAACAACAAAAATTGACTTACTCCTCATCTGTGATAGTGCCATAACACTCATTGCAGATTCGTATGGAGTATTCAAACCCCATTATAGGAAGTGTGGATTGTTTCTCGCTGCAGCTTTGGCATACTGCTCGACCACATTTTCTACAGTGGTGCTGAAAAATGTGAAAAAACAATAGTTTATAACACCAACTTTTGGCATTTCTTTAATTAAGCAATTCCTTCCAAGTCACAAAAATGAAGTGATGCAAAAAAAATGTCAGGAAATTAAGGTGAAATATTACTATTCCCACCTGTCTGACACCGACAGTCTTCTTGCTCCACATGTCCTTAAAGTTCCAAAAGAATGGACCACCACAACGCTCACAGACATCACACTGAGACCACTCGGGAGTCTGAAAATGACAAACAAGAGTTGCCATATTTCATCAAAATGCTTCATACAAATACAACAAACCAAGAGAGCCACCATCACCATTTTTTACCATCAAATCACAGGTGGCCCAGTGTGTAAGTGTATGAGGCCTCTGGCCTTAACAGGTTTGATTCCCAGTTGAGATCTTTTTATTTCTCAGCCATGAATTCGAATTATTGAGCATCAGTGGGGTGCTAAAAGAGCTTTTATCCTCAGCTCCAGGTCGCTATTCTTAATGTGCACTGGGATTTTAAGTGAAAAGCTTAGAACATGGTTAATATTGTATAACACTTTATATATACTATAATTGATAAATAAAATAATAACAAACAAATAAGTGTATGAAAATCAGCAAGAGAGAACATGATGTAGGGGAATCTTGTAGCCTATGATATTGTCTCTGGAAGTTACTTTTAGACCGACAGCTATTCTTGACAGACACATTGCTAGTTTTATTAGGAGATGCAGGCATGGATATGAGAGTCATAGATCTAGGAGTTTGGTGTCGGGTAAGGGAAAGGGTTTTCCCCCTCCCCCTTAAAAAGCCACCTTTAGACTCAAGCCCCCACTAGTCTATTTTCATTACCTCTTTTCTTTTAATCCTCATATCCCAAACCATAATGGCCCCATCTTCACCACATGAAATCAGCTTCTTGGAGTGGGCGGCAAAGCAGAGGGCTTGGACTTTGGATCTGAATAGAAGCAAGACAAACATTGACACAAAAATATGCCAACCCTTAAATAGACAGATTTAAGTTGAAACAATCCCTTCAGCTTGATGGCTTATGCCCTGGTTATTTATACAATACTTACATATGTCCCTGAAGTTCAAAGGCTGTTCCTTGTTGTCCTCCGATGTCCCAGATTATTATGGACTGGTCAAAGCTGCCAGAGAAAAGTAATCTCTTCTCAGCATCCCAGGCAAGCCCACCAATACTACCTAAAACAACAACAATGGAATGACAACAACACATCTTAGTCCAGTTATAGTATCTACCTTATAGGGCGGTGCTAAGTGCACTTGCAATGAAGTAGAAATCACAACTCAATGATATTACAAGTAACCTTAACAATATAAAAACAATATAAAACCACTTGAGAAGAATATCCTTAACAAGTCCAGTCCTCACTATGCCCTCAGGACATAGCCACTAAGGACTTATCAATACAGTGCGAGTTTCAGGTAACCTTGAAAAAGTAAAAAATAAAATGTTGTGGAATCTCAACGAAACCATCTGAAGAAGGTTTTATATTCTATTACTAAATTTAATAAAAAAAATAGTAGTAGTAGCTTGTAATTACACTTCTGGTATTTTGCTATGGGATGGCAAGATTGGGGCTGAAAGATACTCTTTAAAACCTCCATGTTTTTTTTTTTTAACTAGAGTATACACTGGTTAGTTTGTCAGTAGATCAACTTGTGATCACCTGTCGCCAACCATGGGACACCATGCAACCAGGAAGGGGACTTGCCTGTATGTCCCTTGAGCGTCGTCACCAGGGACAGAGAGTTATTATCAAGCTTTATTACACTAATGTGACCAGCATAGTCACCAACAAACACATGTTTCGATTCAGGGTCAAACCTGACAGCCAGTCAAGGGTACATAAGTAATACCATACTTGTGAGCAAGTATGTGAAGAAGATATGTGACATGAGTGATTAACCAAACATGTGACAGCTGTGACATAAAGTAGTTGCGTGGACATAAATGTGGTTGTGTGACAAATAGGTGTGATATAAAGTAGTTGTGTGACCTACAGGTGCGACATAAAGTAATTGTGTGACATATGTTAAGTGGGTGAAATCCATCATCCTATTTCACAAAGGGCAACAACTAGACCTGAGCTTCTTGTTTGTCATATGGACAGTATTCTCAAAAAGATTTTTAGGAACAGGCAATTATGGTGTTGGAGACAGGTTAGGTTGCGTAGGTTTCAATTTCCTTGTTATTACCAAAAATAAAAATAAAACTATATTTTCTGTCTGGATGGAGACTGTTAAATCTCCAGAGAAGGCATCCTCAATGAGCCGGCAGCCAGCAGGTTTTGAGAAGGCCGTGATTACAGTATGTAACCATTTCCAGGAAGGGCAGAGAAGTGATAAAATTGATTAGCCAAGTATGTGACCATTTAGGGTAGGGTGGAGATGCACAAAGTGAAAAAGGATACTGCATTGACGTACACCAGGCCTCTGCCTGGTATCCACCGAGTCGTTTGCCACTTGTTGAGTCGTGCCACTGGAAGTATTTATCCCGGCTAATACTCAATAACCACTCATATTCCAGTGAGAAACAATTAGCAGTCACCCTGTTCATGTGAGCTGTCGAAATAAAAACACTTCATAAGCAAGGAAAATCACATGGTATTGGTAGTATAGTAGAAAACACTTGACATGATGTAATTCAAGATTGATTGTAACCATATAACCACCTGACATCATAATATTAAAAAAATTACACACCCAACCCGGGACCTACACATAACAAAAACAACTAAAAATATTGAAATTAAATGATATAATAATTTATAACTGTTACCCTACCTAAATAATTTCTTTTGTGCTGCAATCGATTGAGGTCTTCAGATACTTCAAATTCCTGAAAAAAATTAGAAAAAGATTTATTTTGTTATGCAAATAAACAGGCCTTGAGCACACATCTGTTAACAAGCAACTTGCTGCCTAGTTTGCTTAGCAGCTGCTTTTAATGTCACACACACCTTCCCCACAAGCAGCTGCTGTAAACTGAACCACATTTCTTTCCCACTGTTTGATGATTTCTATTTGAAAATGCAATGAGCCAATCAGAGTGTAGATACTGTTTAACATAGACCAATTCAAAGTCTGAATTAGATGAGCGTAAGGTCAATATGTCAGAGTTTGCAGGAAACTAGTACCTTTGGAGCACACTTCGAAATAAACTTCCTATGTGTTAAATCTATTCATAAAATCATTGAATAAGAACCCTGAGGAAAACATAGATCATGAAAACTGTGTATGTTAAACACGAGTGACCAGATAACAGGACGCAACAAGCAATGTATCTAGAATTCGCCAATTGACTAGCTTTCCACGCTCAAAGTTTATGTAAGAAGTTTTGATGTGTTGAATGCCAAAAGCTCCTTACTAGATTTGCCAATCTTCCTGGAAAGACCAAGAAGCGACAAAGGAAAGGTTTTATTACTAGTAATGTGCATATTCATGCATGATCAAATAGCTCTTGTTGGCATTGATCGTTTCACCTTTCAAAGCCAAGTTCCGTAAACTATAGAGTACTCCCGATGAAATCTTGAATTTAGGTGCGACACTTTGTGGATATTTTCACTACCGTGCTTACTCACTCTTACTCAGGCAATTAGCATAGTGCATGAAATGTTTCAGGATTCTGGAACAGGATTCTGATTGGTCGAGAACGGGGAAGGAATGTGGTTCCGTTTACAGCAGCCGCTTGTGGGGGAGGGTGTGCTGACAGTAAAAGCGGCTGGTAAGCAGACTACTTTCTGCCAAGGGCTAAAATATTTGTGACAGTACAAGCATGTGAAGGGGGTGGGTTTGCTGTCATATTTTTATCAAAATAATTATGTGTATGTGTCTACAAAACCACAATACCATGACATACTGTGATAGTTCCAGTTGCTAAGCCGACAAACAGTCTTCTGCTGGTTCCATGATAATCCACACTAGAGCAGGCATCTACAGGGTAATAAGGTGTAGGAGATCAGGTATGTTATGGATCTATGGATATATATTTTACATATGAAAACTAACTACAGCTACATTGGATACCAGAGCCTTCAGACTTCTCTTGTCCAGTGACGCTCAGCCTTAGCCAGCTGTGATGAAGAAGGCTCTGGGAAGGCAGGCTTAGCTCCATTTTCAACTTCGCTTTCAGTACAAACTGCAAGATCCCAACAGCTCCAGCCCAGAAACAATAAGAATCAAGGACCATTGTCAAAACTAGCATTGAACCCCCCTGTGTACTTGGGTGTAAGCAAACCAAACAACCAAACAAAAACAACTGGCGATCACACAGCTGAAGTTTCAACCTTTGCTAAACACCTGTTCTTTTCTAGCTTATCCCAAATATGGGTATATTGACCAAAAATGGTTATGTGTTACTATGTCAATCTCGTTGACCAATCAGCTGCAGAAAATTGAACCTGGAACTGGGAAAAGCTACTTGCCACCCAGGGCCTCCTTGTTTGCTTGTCACGGCATTTTGGCTGAGCGTCACTGGACAAGACTGGAGACTCTGGTACCCAAGTTATACTATAGTATGTTGCACATACTTTAGATTATCACAATCTTAAATGCCCTGTAAGAATATGAATTGAATTGAAAACAAACCTGATTTTGATGGTATTTGGCAACAAAAGACATTTGGAGCTTATACTAAATGTATAGTGTTTGTAAAAAGTGTCGACAAGACAAGAGTTGACTGTATTATAATCAACAACAACAACAGCATATGTCTATAAACAGTTTTGTTAGTGTGCCAAACTTGCAGTAATTTAAGGCTAATGAGGGTGATGCAAGGCATTTTCTTTTCAAAGTCATTATATAAATCTAGAAACAATGATAAATTTCCTATTCCTATTCTATGCAACTAATATTTATTGTGTTTGTTGCGTTTTACGTTTATTATTTTTTCGCGGAAATGGTTAAAAAAGTTCGCTTTGCTGGTTAATCTACTGCATAGTAAAGTCAATTCATCTTATGAAAAATACACAAACTTATGAAAAAGTCACAAACTTATCAGAGAAAATATCTCACTTGAGCAATAAGCCTATTGATAAAGTGACGTGATTTTTCGAATTGCCCAATTAAGCACGAAATGTGAATCCTACCGGCCATCATATGGCAGACGCTTGGCCAATATTGACCGCTTTCTCGCCTGATCCACAACCTCACACTACTGCAAAAGAAAATCAAGCATGCGGAATGGTTAGGAAAAGAGCAGCTCAAGTCTACAAGCGCGCAAGAAGGGGGGTAAACAACAGTGATGTCACGGGAAAATTCCTAACACTTGGTTAGTTCAGGTCGGGTTTTGGCTTACCAATCTTCAGATACGCTTATAATGGCATCCTCGTGTGGTATAGCAACTGCCATATTCACTATGTCGCTGCATCCTTCGAGTTTGTTAACTAATACTGGTTTAGGGATCTTTTTTCGTGCATTTTCCTCTTCCGTTTCCTTGATCGTGGCCGCCATATTGGATGCGCCGAATGCTCTTGTCACGTGAGTATACCCCATAAGGCCTTGAGGTCATCACATAGCGGCAAGGGCCACAGGAATAGTGTCTTTTTGTGTGAAGCAATTGGCAGTTTAAGGGCCGAGCAATTTTTTACTTCCACAAATTCTGACAAATTCTGAGCAGAGCCAATGTGTAGGATATACCAAGGTATTACGAAAAAGTTATGATAGTCATTCTGAATCGGTAGCTTTCTGTAAAATATTTCAATTTCAAAATTCTTATTTTTTGCGTCTTGCATGGAAACGAAGCTATAAGTAAAAATCTTACAAAATAGGGCAAAATAGTGTTTTCCTCGAACAAATGGTGAAAAAAAAGGATAGGAAACATTATTTTCCTCATTTGTGTATCGCTTTTTGATTCCAGGGTGCTTTTTATCGTTAATTTATGGAAGGATGAAAAATGTCAGTATTTCGCAATGAATTGTGGGTAATTAAGGGACAGGCATCGTAGTTCTCGTCGTTTTTACACGTTTTTTTGTCTTTTTTAGAAAAAAAAGAAATAGTTTAAACGAAAAAATATTGAAAAATAATGCTATTTCTAGAGAGTTATTCTTAGTGAGGCGTGTGGATACGGACAGTCTTTCTAGATATGCATTATTTCAGACACAACGTTACTACTCGCTGTTTAATCGAGTTCTTTAGCAATTTTGCAAGATAAACTGGTTTCCAATAGGCAAAATACCGCATTGATTGTCTTAGATATAAATTAGTTCGATATGACCATAGCATTTTTCAGTGAAGGAAGGAAAAGTGCAGCTTTTCTAGATATGGTTGGACGATATACGATATATTACCGGTACTAAAGGGCTTCTTTAAAAAAATCCTGGTCATGGGATTCCATGTCATCTCTTTCATCTGGAAATATTGGCACTATGTGCCGATGTTTTACATAAATATAACCTCCCCTGCTCGGTGCTGAGTGTAATACACCAAGAACACAAGACTTGTTTTGAATGAATCTATTGGTAAGAAATTGATGGTGATTCTGAGTTTCTGCTCTTGCCGAAAAACCACGAAACTGTGAAAAACTGTTTGATAGTGTCCGATCATTTTTTTTGATAACCCTCGGCTTGTGTAGTTCACCGAAAACACTCCTTTGTGAACAGGTAAATGAGCTGGGTACAAAAGACGTCTTAGAGCTGAGCAAGAATAATCTCAATCGATAATTAGTCAAAACCTTCTGGGGAAAGATGAGGTATTTTCAACCATTTCAGTGGTAGCTAATGAAAACGCTTTAAGGATTTGGAATAACGGAAGCCAGCACTAAAGCATAGTATAAGTCTGGAGCTTGAAAACCTACTTTTGGATAGTATATTCGTTATTCCCAAATCACTCTCCTTTAGCCAAATCGAAGGCGAGAAGAATTGATGTTACACTAGAAAAAGAGCCTCCAGCCTACAATGCAGAACGCAATAGTTATCCAGCTTGGTGACATAGTACTAAGGTGTTGAGGTGCTTGCTCGCAAATCTCTTGGAACCTTGCCCGTCTTCACGTAGCTCGAACTGTTAAGCGGGTGGACTGGTTTCAACGTAAGTGTTCGTCAAGCCGTGGATAAAATTGGAAAACTCCCGACAATAAATGTACCGCCACTAACCAAAGTATCTACAGTGTTCCAGATTTCGAATCAATCGCTGAAGATAAAAAAGATCTGACATCTGACGTCATTGTGTTTGATCAAGGCCAAGGCCACCGATTCCAAGGCGAAAATTTTATAATTGGAGGATGGAGAGTTTTTTTGGCGTTTTTTTCTCTCAAACAATGGCGCAAGCCTGGCGGCATTCATAACCCTATACAGGCAGACTGCATAAAGCTCCACCCCCCCCCCCCCCCTGTTTTCGGGAAAACAGACATAGCTACCCTGAACCAGAGTGGCTTAGAAACTAAAACTTGGGGTTTACCTAAATTTATTTATGAGGACATATTGTTGCCATCCCTGTTTTCGGGAAAACAGACATAGCTACCCTGAACCAGGGTGGCTTAGAAACTAAAACTTGGGGTTTACCTAAATTTATTTATGAGGACATATTGTTGCCATCATGTTATCATCATAGACTATCCAGTCTTCACACATAGGTTTCCACTAAAAATGGTGATCTTCTATATTTTTTCCTTTTTTTCAAGTTTTATTGTCTCATTTGACTTAATAAGCATGGTAAAGTGACAAGTTTTACTAAGGCGTTTTAGTTACCTTTTGCTCTTTTAAAATCGTTGGTCAAAATGCCATATAATTTACTAGAACTTTAAAAGTGGTAGAACTTTCGAATTTAAGGGTCTTGGCCCATGGACTACTGAATCAAGGAGCACATGAGAATAAAGTCTGCTTACAGTCTGATTTTCGTGTAACTAGCATTTTTAATGGCGAGCAAAATGTGACAATTTTTGGTCTCACTAAGTAAATCAGTATGTAAGTAGGGTACATCGAATCAATCGTGTTCTTGAAAACCGTTTCCATATAAGGAAAGCTCCTTATTTAAGGCATTACTTAACATATTTGGGAGCTTCAATCATTTTCTCCCGCTTTTTTATTGCCTTAGGACTGTGAAGTTAAGAATTTCCACCTGAACGTTCTTTCAAAAATTTTATATTACTCTACAATCCCCAAGATATACCTGACATTCCTAAATACCAAACGGCTTGAGTTTGGATATAATGCTTTCCCGATACACCATTCCTTCTGCTTTAATAAAAGGCTTTCTTTTAGTCTTTTTTGAGCCTTCCGCGTTGTACAATGCGGAAGGACAATCAATCAATCAATCAATCAATCAATCAATCAATCAATCAATCAATCAATCAATATATTTTATTTGGTACCCTTATACATGATTATATATCAGGTGTTTTTCCAAATAGTTAAGATAAAAAGGAGGTTGTCATTATCCGTGGTGTGCATTTATTCTTTTAGGCATTCAAATCTTTTTCTTGTGCAGTCAAAAATATATTTTGCAGTTTCCCTGTTAATGATCTCGTTTCTTTGATCCATGGTAATAATAAAAAGGAAAGCTCTTTCAGATGTCATTGCATTTAAGTTGATATTAGTTTTGTCTTTGATAACACTATAGTATGCCTTTCTAATCGCGTTGTATGTAGGGCATTTTACAAGAAAGTGTTCTTCGTTTTCTATTCCATTTTTGCAAATCGTGCACCTCCTCTCATTTGGGGGCACATATGGTTTGGCATGTCTACCTGTTTCGATGGCCAAATTATGATTGCTTAGTCTTAATTTTGTGACGGCAATTCTGTGTTGTACATTATTAATTTGGGTAAGATATTTTTCAAGTTCGTAGACCACCTTGAAGGTCCTGAAAGTTCGCAATTTATTCTTTTGGCGTGGGTCTCTTCTACTATCATTGTGAATCTCACTTAGCCACATCTGTCGCTCGATATCTTCAAAGCGCATCTTTATTAAATTTATAGACGTGTTTGGGGCATCAAGCCATATATAGCCCAAGCCTGCTCGATCTAAAATGTTTTTCAGTTTGTGCACCCAAGTTACCTTGCTGTTATTTTCTAAAGAATCTAGGAAAGCCAACACAGCAAGTTTACTGTGGTCAGAATTTATCATTTTTTGCCAATATTTTATTGCTCTACATTTGGCTTTTAAACGCATTGGAAATCTACCGACCTCGGATCTACATGCATTAGAACTGCAGTACCTGTTGACGCCTAGCAGCCAACGTATAAACCTTGTGTGTACAGATTCTATGGGGTCTTTTTCTAGTTTGTCATTGCAGTCTGTTCCCCACACCTCGCTACTATATAATAGAATTGGGGTTACAAGGGTATCAAAGAGCCTAAGTGTTAGAGTTATTTTGTCTCTAAAGTGGTTTCCCATTTCTTTTCGAAGCTTATACAAAGCTTTTAGTCCGACCTTCTTTATTTCTTGCTTTGCTAGGCTGAAGTTCCCAAAGGTGCTAAAATGCACCCCAAGGTATTTATATGACTTGACAATGTCAACTTTACTGTTTCTGTATTTAAAGAGATAGTTGTTCATTGTTTTCCCAGAGTTATTAAATATCATTATCTTAGTTTTTTCTAGATTAACAGTGAGTTTTGCTTCATCACAAAATTCGCTTAGTTTGTCTAAATATTTTTGTAGCCCCGTGGCAGTCTTCGAGACGATTACCAAATCGTCGGCATAAAGTAAACAACTAATAGGTCGTGAATTGAGTTCGACATCGTTGCAATTTCTTACTGTATTTAGTTCCTCGGACAAGCTGCTGAGATAACAATTGAACGTGCGGGGAATTAGCCTTACTTCTAATGTGGGAGGGAAATGTAGAGCCCTCCCCCCCCCCCCCCCCAAAGACAAGGAATTGTGGAGCCCCCCCCCCCCAAGACAAGGAATTGTGGAGCCCCCCCTCCCCCAAGACAAGGAATTATGGAGCCCCCCCCCAAGACAAGGAATTGTGGAGCCCCCCCCCCAAGACAAGGAATTGTGGAGCCCCCCCCCCCCCCCCAGACAAGGAATTGTTGAGCCCCCACATTTTGAAAAATAAGCTCCAGCCAATCATCAGGGTGTTCCCACGCTTAATCGTCCGGCGCTTCTCATTGGCTGAAGTTTTTTTTTCAAAATGTTTACGGTGTTCAAGCAGATTCTGATTGGTCAAAATTGTTCAGCATGTCCCACTTTCTGTGTACTAATGTAAAAGAAAGCTGATCTTACATACCGACCCATAGAATTGCGAAATAGTCAATTTTTGAAATAAAGGATATTCTCGTATTTTCTACAGCAGCGGGTTATTAACCACACCCATAGACCCCCTCGAGGCTCGATGGAGGGTAGTGTAGTTGCCGCCTAAAGTCTATCTAACGCTCGTATCTTGTACGGCAGCGGATAATATACCATACCCATTAATCCCTGCAAGTTCTGCAGTGAGCCATCTAGTGGCGGCTTAAACTCCAGGTGACGTAGAAGTCTTGAGGTCATCAAAAACAGCTGCATCTTCGCCATCTTTTCTCCGGGACATAACCGCCTTCCCGCTCCAAAAGGCATGAGTTTTTCATTCTTGATGAACTACCATCCTTGTCCAGAAAGCGGGCGGGGTTGAACACGTGTGGATCCGCCCACTCAGCAGGGTTGTGATGTACCCCCCACAGGTTTAAGATAACGGTGGTTTCTTTTGGGATGAAGAAGCCGTTGAGTGTCGTGTCGCACGTTGCTTTGTGTGGAATTGCAAGTGGCACAGCAGTCGAAATACGCATCGTCTCCGCTATGACCGCCTCTACATAAGGCAATCGATCTCGGTCCTTCAGTGTGATGATTGTATTTTTGTCCCTACCGATGACGTCATCGAGCTGACGGTGAAGCCGCGCTTGGACTTCTGGGTAAACTGTCAGGTACGCGAGCATCCAGCCCATTGTTGTAGCGGATGTTTCGCTCCCCGCAGTAATCATCTCGCCCATCGTTGTGGCAATATGCTCGATGGAGTTTACTTCGTGGACGCTGGCGTCTTCTTTCTCTGCCTCTGTAAGCCCCTTGATGTATCCATCAGTGAGATCTCTGATGCTTTTGCCGTCGTTGCTGTCTATGTGTCGCTGAACTTGTTTCATAAAGTATTCGTTTCGGTTTTTAGCAATGCTCTTGAGTAGCTTGGATGTTCTGATGGGCAGATGCATCAAAAACGGGAACATGTCAAGCGTGCTCATTGATCCAATACTTCGAGTTGAATCATCAATCATTTGAACCAAAAGAAGAAATTCTGGATCATCGAGTGTGTAGTTGGTTCCGAATGTCATCGACGTTACAAGATTCAGGGTGATCAATGATAGTAAGTGATGTGGATCAAAGGCGGTTCCGTCAAGCGCTTTTATTCTCGCCAGTACTTCATCCAACTGATGATTGACTTTGTCTTCAACTTGGGGGTAGTACTGACGCATGGATGACTGTACAATCCGTTTTTTCAGAAAATAGGTGGGACAGACATCGGTGAAGCTTATGGCTTTACTACCATTGGATACATAATCCAAAGAAAAGCTGTAAGGACGACCAGAAAATGCGTCTTTTCTCCCTACCAGTCCCTCGCGCGCTGCCTTGGCCGAGCAGACTACGACAGACCGCTGACCGTTGAGGTAGAGAGTGTAGACGCTGCCGTATGTTTTCGCGAGCTCAGTGAACTTGACGTGGAGTGAGGAAAATGAGCCAATCAGCAGTGGAGAATTTCCAATAATAGGGTAAGGGCGTGGTCCAGGGGGTAGGTTAGAGGGCTCGGTGTAACGATGGAAGAGATGGCGAAGAAGCACCAAGGTGACGATAAGAAGTCGTGTCGTGCTTTGTGTGGAAGTGAAAGAGGTCCTGCGGGCGATATGCGCATCGTCTCCGCTATGACCGCCTCTACATAAGGCAATCGATCTCGGTCCTTCAGAGTGATAACTGTACTTTTGTCCCTTCCTATGACATCATCGATTTGTTTGTGCAGCCTCGCTTGGACTTCTGGGTAAACTGTCAAGTACGCGAGCATCCAGCCCATTGTTGTTGCATTTGTTTCACTCCCTGCTGTTATCATTTCCCCCATCACCATTGCAATATGGTCGGTGGATATAATGTCCTGGACGCAACTGTCTTCTTTCAAAGCCTTTGCCAATCCCCTAATGAATCCATCGGTGAGATCTCGAATGTTGTTGCCGTCAAAGCTGTCTTTGTGTTGCTCAACTTGTTTTATGTAGTATTGGTTGCGGGCCTCAGAAATTGATTTCAGTTTCTTGGATGCACTGATTGGCAGATGAAACAGAAAAGGAAATATGTCTATAATGTTCGAGGCTCCAAAACCTTGATTGAAATCATCTATTATTTGAACCAGACAAAGAAAGTCTGGATCGTTAAATGCCTAATTGGTCCCAAATACTATCGAGGTCACAAGATTCAGCGTTACCAGTGATAGTAAGTGGTGTGGATCAAAGGCGGTTCCGTCAAGCGCTTTTATCCTCGCCAGTACGTCATCCAACTGATGGTTGACTTTGTCCTCAACTTGGGGGTAGTACTGACGCATGGATGACTGTACAACTCGTTTTTTAAGCAAAAATGAGGGACAGTAATCCAGAAAGCCAATGTTTTTACTTCCTTTGTTTATGTAATCCAATGAAAAGCTATAAGGGCGACCAGAAAATGCGTCTTTCCTCTCTACCAGTCCCTCGCGCGCTGCCTTAGCCGAGCAGACGACGACAGATCGCTGACCGTTGAGGTAGAGAATGTAGACGCTGCCGTATGTTTTCGCGAGCTCAGTGAGCTTGGCGTGGAGTGAGGAGAATGAGCCAATCAGCAGCGGGAGGTTTCCAATAAGTGGGTAAGGGCGTGGCCCAGGGGGTAGGTTGGAGGGCTCGGTGTAACGATGAAAGAGATGGTGAAGAAGCACCAGGGTGACAATGAGAAGGATGACTTCAGCGATCATGGCTCGACTGTATCAGTGTATAGTTCACGAAAGCTGTCATAAACAAATCACAGTAAAATTGGTTTAAACTTTTGAAACAATGCCTGTGCCATCCAACAATACGTACTAGGGAAAGAATCCCTTGCGAATCCCTTGGCATTTACCTTGGTCATTTAGCTACCCTGTTTTGCACTTCAAATACAAGCATGCCTGAAGAGATTTTATTTTAGTTAATTAAATTATTTAATCGAATTGAAAACTGTCGGGCGTTTAATGCATTGGTGACTTCCCCTCAGTGTCATTGTATCACTTTTGATAATGACATAACGATTTAATAAAGCAAGAGAAAACTGAAAACTGTCGGTAAAGGTCACAGATGGACAAGCAAAACTTAATTCAGAACTGCTTGCCCTTTCTCAACAAATATAGAATACTTTACTAGGCTGACAGTATACTGGGTTATTTAAATAAATGAAAATGTCGGGCATTTAGTCCATTGAGGTCGTTTCCCGACTATCGGGCATTAAGCCACCGTGTATAAGCGTGAATCGTGATTGATAACGTGACACAAGAGTAACACGCTTCGATTCGTTCAGAAACGTCATCACTTAGGCTTTTATTGTATTTCAATAGCGCGTAAAGTTGTAATATATAAGGATGCATAAGAATTTGAATGCAGTATATAACATTTAAAGCTTGGGATCCAATTTATATGCTTCGAATTTCTCTATCTGTACAGCGACTTGGTAAACGGAACTGTCATGATGGCTGCAAAAAGTCGAGGTGTATTGATATTACCTGTGCAAGATCTCCAGGTTACTATTATACTTGATTTTGATATGCCCATGTAAATATCTAAGTCAGAGTTAACTCCGCTTACCTATAGTTTTCAGTACATAAATACAAGGAAGTAAGACACAGGATCACACAAAAGATCGCTGGGCTTGTGGATCGTGGATGAATCGTCGCCTAGCCCTAACCCAAAGCACTTAAAAGTTGTCTGTCTCAAGAAATCATGTATTTCATTAAGTCTGACAAAACAAGTCAAGAAAAAAAAGCCGTTAAAAATAGTTCTGTTTTCGAGGTCACCGAGGCATAGGGTAAATGGCGTTGTTTCCCTGCACCGTTCCATTGCAATGACGATGATAAAAGCGGGTGTCCTGTCCTAGTTTCCTAGAGGGGACGCCAACGAATTGATACATTATTACTCTGAACCTGAGATAATCCACAGGCGACCCAAGCTAGGTCTGTCAATGATGAAAAACGAATCTAAACTTCGTTATACACCTTTTTTTTAAATAAGGTTGTACTGGAGTGGTTCATGGGTAACGCATAAATGTCAGCTTTTGTCTTTTTATATGATACACATGGATTCTCCAAGTGAAACCCTATTTGAAATAGGTATATACAGATAGAGAGAGTGGCCACTTCGCCACTCGAGCTGTGTCAGCAAGGGACAAAGGCGGGTTGCGCGAGCGTGTGGACTGTATAGTTCTGTTTTCGAGGTCACTGGAACAAAAAAGAGTTCTGTTTTCGAGGACACCGAGGCCTAGGGCGTGGTTAAAAGCGGGTGTCCTAGAGGGGGTTTCAATGTATTATTCCTACATTATTTGAACCCAAGATAACCCGCAGGTAGTCTGCTTAGCAGCCGCTTTTAGTGTCACGCACCCCTTCCCTGGAAGTGTGGGGACGTGCGTGACTGTAAAAAATAGCTACGAAATCAGATACCTACAGTGGATCTCAAAAGGATGAATGTATTCTATTAGCTTTGCATTCTATTCATGATATAATTAGACAGACCTACCAAAGCTTGAGCCGCCTGTTTAAGTCGCATTGTCACCAGTTTACTTCCGGAGGTCCTACGGAAACCTCAACCGTTAAAAGACAAAAGAATCTATTAGAATCCGAGATATTAAACAGGCCATCCGCTCTAAATTAGCAATCACATCCTCAAAGAAACTTCCAATAAACACACTGCTTTTAATATTTTGAAATATTTTTCGCGTTTTCCTATAAAAATCATCGGATATAGTTACGTAATCGACCGGAAGTAAACTGGTGACAATGCGGCTTTAACACGGCGTTACAATATAGCTTGCATGCTTGAGCATCGGGGGATTTTGGGTTATATACTACAGGAAGCAAAAAGGCTTGACACTCACAGATATTATGTACAAATAGAAGGGCAAGAGTCCGAGCGAGCGAAAAACAAGCAACATCATTTTGTGACCTTGTTCAAAACAAGTACTTGAACTGTCTCAAGTCTAATGTCAATTAGCTGTCCAATCAAACATCGCATCCACCATGCATAGCCAATTACATACCAATGACAAAAGAGATACCCTAAGGATGTTAGAGGTTGAGGAAAGAAGAATTGAATGCCACAAATACCAGGTTGACTTAGGCGAGTTTGATGGATGTTAAGATTATTTGTAACTCCAAAGAATCGTCAGACTGATTTTGCAAGCTGAAAGAAACTTCAGTCAAGAAGAATTCGCTCAAAGTCTCTCGATTTTTGGCAAGCTGCAGAAGGGTAAGAAGGTCAATTTACGCTAACGCTAGCGGATCTTTCGGGTTAGATTTGAATTATTGAGGATAAAGATTCACAGGATGTCCCAAACAGTTCGTTCCTCTCCTTTGGAATGATTTCGACTAAGAACTCATCCAAACTCTTCTCTGACAATTCATTTCCTTTTATCTTTATTATGTTTTTGGTTTTGCCAAGGAGGGTGTTATTGTGTTTTTGGTAAAATTTCACGCGAGTTTATTATAATGACTCAGGACTATTTGCGGCGAGAGAAGGACCCAAAGCCCTTTTGGAGTTTGGGATGTTTCTGCAAAATAAGCATCTGATGATAGCTTGATTTCTGATATGGTTGATGAGATAAGCATATAAAAGTAACCTTTGGGGAGTCTGGTATCGAAAATAGACTTCAAAAACCTTTCACTGTTCTCTCTGATTACAAGTTTACGAAGCCTCTGCAGTACGACCACCTTACAAATTCCGGCAAAAATGAAGTTTTTTACCAAATAAGGAATTGATTAGTTTCCTTATATGGACGTGACAAAAATTACGACAATGGCCAGTGCCCCCCCGCCCCCCAGGTTCCGCCGCCCATGAAAAACGACAATTTTGGGCTAAATTGTTTTGATATGGGTCCAAAAGAAAAGACTATATTTATCAGTGTCACAAACAAGCTTGGTCTTTTAAACTAGGTCTTCAAAAAGAGTAGACTGCTGCTAGCCGTTCCTTCATTACAACAACAGAAGTCGCGCTCGCTCTTGTAGACTTCTTCGCCTTCACGGTCTTTTGCCCAAGAAGGGACGGCTAGCAGTCTACAAAAGTAAAGTGTCGAACTTTTGACACCCTGTAAGTCTCAAACAAAAAAACATGTTTTCGATGTTCAACAGTGATAACACCAACGCAGTTTTAATTATTACAGTTTTACAATTAAAAGGCGGTGTATGGACATGATAGCTAGAATTAAACATTTTGCAGATCTCGATTCAGAAAAACTGACACCCAAGCCATGATCGCTGAAGTCATCCTTCTCATTGTCACCCTGGTGCTTCTTCACCATCTCTTCCATCGTTACACCGAGCCCTCCAACCTACCCCCTGGACCACGCCCTTACCCTCTTATTGGAAACCTCCCGCAAGTGGTTGGCTCATTTTCCTCACTCCACGTCAAGTTCACTGAGCTCGCGAAAGCATACGGCAGCGTCTACACTCTATACCTCAACGGTCAGAGGTCTGTCGTCGTCGGCTCTGCCAAGGCACTGCATGAGGGACTGGTGGAGAGAAAAGACGCAATTGCAGGTCGTCCTTATAGCTTCTCTATGGAATACGGGTGCAAAGGGTGCAAAAACGTAGGATTCGCCGACTTTTCTCCTCTTTATTTGTTCAAACGGCGCGTTGTGCATTCATCTCTGCGTCAATACTACCCCCAAGTTGAAGACAATGTCAATCATCAGTTGGATGACGTACTGACGAGGATAAAAGCGCTTGACGGAACCGCCTTTGATCCACATTATTTACTATCATTGGTATCGCTGAATCTAATGAGTTCTATAACTTTTGGAACTAATTACACACTTGATGATCCTGAATTTCTTCGTTTGGTTCAAATGAACGATGCATTTGGTCAATGTTTCGGAGCCTTTAATATCCTGGATATGTTTCCGTTTCTATTGCATTTCCCAATAAAGGCCTCCAAGTTGCTTAAATATCTTGCTACGGATCGATACGATTTCTTAATGGAAAAAGCAAGAAAACACGAAATTAATTACGATGGCAAAACGATCCGTGATCTAACAGATGGATTTATCAAGGCGCTTTCAGAGGCTGAGAAAGATGGTAGCGAAATCCATAGCCTAATCGATACTGATCACGTTGCCATGACAATGGGAGACATGGTGTTTGCGGGCTCAGAGACGTCTGCTACAACAATGCGGTGGATGCTGGCGTACCTAACAGTTTACCCAGAAGTCCAAGCGAGGCTGCACCAGCAGCTGGATGACGTCATTGGAAGAGACAAAAATACAATCATCACACTGAATGACCGAGATCGATTGCCTTACGTAGAGGCGGTCATAGCCGAGACATTGCGCGTCTCACCACCAGGACCATTTTTACTCCCGCATAAGGCAACGTGTGACACGACACTGGACGGTTACTTGATCCCAAAAGATACCACCGTCATCTTCAACCTGTGGAAAATACAGAACGACCCTGCCGAGTGGGCGGATCCCCACGTGTTCAACCCCGCCCGCTTTCTGGACGAGGAAGGTAAGTTTGTCAACAACAAGAACCTCTTGCCTTTCAGTGCAGGAAGGAGGGTTTGTCTGGGAGAGAAAGTGGCGAAGATGGAGCTGTTTCTTATGACTTCGAGACTTCTCCGTCATCTGGAATTCAAACCACTATCCGATGGCCCTCCGCCGAGCCTTGAGGGGACTTATGGTGTGGTATATTATCCGCTGCCGTACAAGATACGAGCTCTCGAGAGACTCTGACCGTCTAAAACAAAGAAATGTTACTTTTTAAATGGAGCAGATCGACAGGTCGCAAACGTCGACAGTCCGCATGCATCTCTACAAGTTACGTTTCACATAAAAGCTCACACTTTAGAAGTTAGTGCGGAAACTTTGAGAAAGACAAGTTGGGTCTAGGCTGAGGCCTGATTAGATATGTCTATGTCTATATTTTGCGCGTCGGCAAGGATCGAGGATTGATAATTCAGACGTAATTGGAAGTTCTTTTGCACTTTATTGACGAAAAAAGTCAAACTGAAAGAAAATACATATAATATCATTTGATTAGTGTTACGGTTTGTTTGTGGCGCATAGTAGTAGAAATCAGATCTTTACAAAATACATTATTTTACTGTGAATACATTTAAGCTATTGATATTCTGTTGTTCATTTATATAGAGCTTAATGCTCAAAACAATTTCTATGTCTAAAATGGTCGGTCCCACATCTAAGCCATATCTAAGAGTGAACTATACGCAACTTAGCAGATCAATATCTAATTCATATCTAAGATTGAACTATACGCAACTAGCAGCTATCCATATCTAAGTCATATCTAAAAGTGAACTATACGCAACTAGCAGATCCGTACAGCTCAACCCTCATGACGATGGCATCCCTCCAAGTGTTCACCATGAACCGGACGTAACGTGTGACGAGCAGCTCGGCCAGTGTGTACCCACACATCCCATTCAAGTCGGAATTTCCAGGGAAAATCTGCCAAAAAAAACAAAATGATCACATTTTCACACTTCTCAACTCTTACACGGCAGCTCACACAACAGACAGGTTTTATTACTGTGATCAATGGAGCTTTTACTTCGCTTTAATAGCCGCCCCTCCCAGATCTAAAAGGCTGCTTCTTCAGCCCTTGTCCCCACCCTACCCCCTGTATTCTATGAGTAGCCATGCCAAAAGTGTAAGTTTTATACCCCCCCCAAGAATGTCCAACGTTCTCCTATCTTCACACCTCCGGGGTCGGGAGCACGGCCTTGTGTGGCCACCTTTCTGATGAGTGTCAAGTTACCTAGAATTAGATAACCGTCCAAAACAAAATTAATAATTGAAGAATGATATGTGTAATAGGTTGACTAGTTATGTTTGTGACCTCTATTTGGTAGTTATCATACGCTCCACGAGGAAGGGGCCAAATCCCGTATTTCCGATCACTTCTGTTCCCCTGATATCGTCTTCTCGGTCGTCTTCACTCCAAATAAATACCCTTTTTGGGGGAGCTAAAAATCAGACCCCCCGATACCCCTAATCCCATTTTCTGGCATATCCCTATTTAGACCGAAGGGAGGGCTTTTGAGGCCCCCAGCACCTTTGATCTGTAATAATTTTTGAACTAGTAGGGCTACAGCATTGAAATTTGATGACTTATCCTAAAATTTATCTGGGATCAGTTTGGTGTAAACAAAATTTTGATATGTGTTCTCTGGTAACCATAGCAACAAAGTTTTGAGACATAGGTTTAATGAAAATTAGGCATTAAGTCGTTAAGACCAACTTTTATTACGTGCTCAACGTTAATCCATGTCATATAAACGTTTTATACCAAGTTTTGATAAAACACATTAAAAATTTTTACATCTTTATTTTAGGGGGGAGGGGTGGTGTTTTTTTGGTAAATTTTTGACCTTCTCGAAATAGTGCTTGTAGAAATAGCAAAAAAAAACATTCATATCCACATGAAATCTGTATATAACTTGAAACGAAGATTAAATATTGTCAAAAAGCTTCATATTTTGGCACCCAGTTTTTATTGATTAAAATAAATAACTTTCATTAAATCCAAGATGGCGGATCCAAGATGGCGGATGCTGATGTCACATAATTAGATAAAAATCGCTGTTTTTTTTTTAACTTACATCCAAATTTGGCAAAACCCTTTTTATATTCCTCTGTTTTAAATAAAAAGTAGAAAAAAAATTTTGGGAAAGATATTTTACTTTAATTAAGAGTCCATTTGCAAACTTATGCTATATTAAAGGTACCATGCCAATCAATGACAGATGTCATGTATTGTTGTCATAGAAACAGTGTCATTAATAATATATGTTTACTGCAAGGAGAGAATATCGGTCGCTTTTTGAATACGAACTGATTACGAAAACTCATTTGGATTTTGGATGTTCTATGCAAAGGTTTCGAAAGATAGGCTATTTATAACCATATGTCCTTAAATGACGTCATAATGACGTCATATATTGTGTTGTTATGGCAACACAATATATCAGTTTGTTTCTCTTTGTCAGATAGTGATTCTTTGAAAATTTGGTCATAATAGCTCCTATGGTTCAAAAGTTAAGGATAAGGATTCATACCCAAAGGAGTGACGTCACACCCTAACATGTCACGTAACGCTACCATGGTTTTCGTCACGCTATGTCTGATTATTGTTACGCAGTGTGTTATATCATGTCACGGGACTAGGGCGTCATTCATTCAATAAACGTTACAAGTCACGATGTAAGATCACAGATGTCACGCAACACATGTCACGATTTCACGCAATTCGGTGTGATGGCTTCGTGAGAGGTCGAAGTTTATTTGGTCTTACTTGTGTCGCAGGTATCCCCAATGAAGCCCAATGGAAATTGACATTCGCCAGTGTTATTGACATAGTTCGCTCGACATTTCCCGCCATTAGAACACTTGAGTTTGTCGCAAGGATTCTGAAAACACAAGTAGAAAAGCGAAGCAAGTTTTGAAGCTGTCATTTAACTGGAAAATCCTTGGAAACAAGAAGAATGAAGAGAAACCTTTGCTAAGGCTGTTATAAAAAAAAAATACATTCATCGACGTTTAACATTCTTCTTACTGGAGAATTGGGAGTTGGCGGTTTTTCTATGACGCGTTCCTCGTACTTACTGGAATGATGTAATGGTTTGATGACGTGTTGCGGTGAAACTTCTAGGAGGCGTTAAACTTGTCGTCGAATAGAAGTTCGCACCAGATCTTAAAGCTCGGATCAGCAGATGCCTTTTTTCCCGAGTTGATTGACAAACAAGCCGGGAACTCATCCATGCACTTCAGCCAACAAGTCGCGACATCCAGTTCCATCGTCTTTGCCAGGGCTTGTACCGCAAGAAAGTAATTCAGATGTTCGTTGAAGTTTACAAAAGAGAATTCACCTCCGTCATTATCCATTGGTTTATGTTTTTCACCATTTGAGCTACATGCCATTAGAAGGAATGGTACAATAAGGAGATACATGGCCCGAGGCTTAAGGAGCGCAAAGGACTTCACTTCCTTCCCTATCCACACAGCCAACTTGAGGCCCAAAAATCAGATGCCTGTGAGCTATGCAGACCCTTTTAAGGATTAATTTAAATTTAAATTAATGGGGCGCACGCTGAGTGAGTCCTGCACACACTCGCTCGCTCGAAGCTTTCCATTTGGCCGTCACATTTGGTCATCACATTGCATAAATCATATGGTTAGTTACTTTTTAAACGAATAAAAAGAAAACAACCATAAAGGCAATCTTTGCACGTTTTATTCAAATGTCAGAGCATGGGATGCAAGTATAAGTTTGAAACAACGATTTTTTTCCTGGCACCAGTCAAGATGAATTATTTTAAATAGTCTATAAACTCGTCTACTATATTTTGTTTACCATTCACGAAAATTAGACACGAGTTAACAGATTGTAACACAGGAATCTCGCTACGATACACAAAGTCGACACCGAAACATGGAATCTTTTACCCTGGTTCCAGAGTCTCGTGCGTCTCTCTATTTAGTGGCCCGAGAGACTCTTGAGGCTCTGGGACCAGAGTAGGAATCTTTGGACATTATCAAATATTTTTTCTTCACAAAAGAAACCAACAAATTGTCATTTTAATCAGGTTCGATAGCATAACAAATTTTATCATTTTCAAGCTTTTGTCTTTTCCAATTTATTTTCATTAGACACAGCTTGATAAATTATTTTTGAAATCGTATATCATTCCCAAACAAGTGATGAATATTGTATGATTTCAATTTTTTTGCGTCAAATGTTGCGTTTCGTTAGATATATGTGGATTTTCTCAATGAATGCTAACACTCTATGGTTGCCCTGCTTTCTAAGAAATTCCAGCTGTTTTATTAAGCCCTGCGCATGCGTGCTCACCCACAGTATCTTGAGCCAATCAGCATCTTCGACTAAATGCAAAATGGGTTCCAGTTATCAATGGTTCTTTGCGCGCTGAGACCGTCGTGAAGGCCAATAGTCCAGTTTCGAGTTCCACTGTGCCTGCTGGTCATAGGCACCGAGGACGCATAAATACCGTGCAAGCCTCGGTTTCAATTGAATCGATTGCAAATACCAGAGAGATCATGAAGTATTCACAGGTTTTTGCATTGTTTTATTCCAAGTTCCAGAGGATTCTCTCGCTGGTATGCGCATGAAATTTGCCTCAAATCGAGGCTGTATTTATTCGTCCTTAGCTGTAAGTCCAGCGGTCATAGTGGAACTAGAAATTGGGCTATTCCTATGACGATAAGCGAGCGTTTCCGAAATTATCTCGAACCAATTCCATCACTCTGCCAGCGTGATTGACAGAGTATGATTAGTTGAATTTGTATCCAGAATATGGCGAATCCTTGCAGAATTCTTTGTTTGTGCCTTCACTAGTTCTTGCAAGTTTTTCATGGAACATGCGTTTCCCACTATTGAAAATGTTTCTCTCTTCAGCAGTATGTATCTTTGTTTACAAGGATCATACATATGTATTCCTAAAACCTGAACTTGGTAAAATCCTGCGTATGGCTATAGGGCCTCAAGACGAATGGAATGGATATTTTAGACGAATTAAAATAATTCATTTCTATGGCAACTGTTCATCTTTACGATTCTTGATATCAAAAAGGTACTAATGAAATAAAAAGTTTAGCTTTATCAGTGTCTAAAATGTTTTATCAGGCGAGCCTAAAGAGGGATGAACCGTATCAGTAAGCGCTAAACCGCGCAACTAGCATTGAAATCTTGCCTGTTTAGGGCAAAATATCCTGTTTAGAAAAAAATCATACTCTGTTTAGAACGAACGAGTTCGGAAACCTGAATACCAACTCGTGATTAAAGGGCTTAACGCGTCATTCGACTTTCAATACTCGACTAACGCGACAATTCAAATGAAAGCAAGGTAATAAAATCCAAACCCTGCTCAGGACAAAAAAAAATTAAAAATTTCCTGTTTAGGGTATACAGCTTTATTATCTATGACAGTTAAGGTCAATAACCTTCCTTACCTTATGCAGAGGCGCGCCCCCGTTTGTCGAGTACTCCCCCCCCCCCCCCTTTTCCTATAAACAACCATTTCCATGCATTGAAAACAAGATAAAGGGATCGTAAACCATCGTAAATTTTGTTGCGCGAAGTAGAAATATCAAATTCAAAAAATGTTGTGACATAAAATGTACTCGTTTTCGTGACAAATATAGCCTGATCGTGGTATTATTTCGGAAAGGTGCGTCCCAGACCACCTCGGCTTTCGTGCGCGTCACAGGATTCCCAAAATTCGGAAGCAAAACATTTCCAAATAACTCCGATTGCATGAGCGAGCGAGCATGGCGATTACAACTAAATATATGAAATATATTTATAGCAAGACCAGGACGACAATTTTGCTTAGGGCATGGCGCATCAACTTCTACAGTGAGACTCACACTTTTAATAAAATACACTGTGAAACAGAAGCCCAATATGATCTCTTTTTATCCAAGAACTGTAAGTCAGTGGAACTCCCTTCCTAAAATTGTATTTTCCCAGGGCTCTTCTGTAAGTGTAATTTCAAGCTACGTAAGTCCTTAGCTCTGACCACCCCGGCCAAAATCCTCTAAGTGGGGGATGGCTGTAACGGAAAATAATAAAATAATATGGAAGCACTATTAGTTAAATTTTTGTAGCCTTGCTTTACTAGTTGTTAGCCATTGGATAACAATCGCGATTAGGGTATATTTCCTGTTGTATTGGTTTGGGACGAAAGCAAAAAGATCGCTATAGAAAGAATTTCTAATCTCCCCGGGTCTACTCCTTGTCCATTTATCAGAATCTCCCGGCGTTGGCGAAGTATCGTGGCCAAGTCAATTTGCTTCAGTTGTTTAAACGGTATAATAGCCCTGCTACACTGTTATTTTAAATAAGAACGTCTAGTTTTCAGTTGCGGTTCTGTTTTTGAGGTTACCGATACCTAGGGCGCGGATAAAATCGGGTATGTTCTAGAAAGGGGTCTGGTTATCTGATTATTACCACATCATTACTCTGAACCCAAGAGAATCCAAAAGCGGCCCTAGCTAGGTCTGTTTAATGATGAAAGAGGAATGTAAACTTCTTTATATACAGATAGAAGTAGTAGCCACTTTGTCGCTGTGGAAAGAAACGGGTTGTGCCAGCGTGTTGAGTGTAAAATAGCGTGAGATCAGATAACCAAGTTACTATGGAACTCAACAGGATGAATTTCTTTAAATAATTCTTTTCATAATAAGACAGGCCTAGATCTTGAGCCGCCTGTGGGTAATGTCTGTTGATTGTGCTTCTACGGTCGTTACAAATTAGCTTGAGCATCGGAGGATTTTGCCTTTTATACTCCAAGAAAAAGGCTCTGACACTCAGGTATTATTTACAAATAGAAGGGCAAGGGTCTGGGGAATAAAATCTCGCGTGCAAAAGTAAAAAAACATTTCGTGACCTCAAGTACTTAAACTGTTTACAACCTCAAGTATGAAGTCAATCATCTCACGCAAACAACACACCTTACTAGAGCATAGCCAACTACAGACCGATGACAAAAGAGATATCCTTAGGATGTTGAAGGTCGACAAAAGAAGAAGGGAATGTCTCAAATGCTAGGATTGCAAAGGCTGCAAAGAATCATCAGACTGATTTTGCAAGGTGAAAGAAACTCTTGTCAAGAAGAATTCGCTCAAAGCCTCTCGGTTTTTGGCAAGCTGCAGAAGGGTAAGGAGATCAATTTGCGCTAGCGGATTTTTCGATTTAGATTTGAATAATTGGGGATAAAATACAGGACAGGGTATCCCAAACATATCGTTTCTCTCTTTTGGAATAGAATTCGACAAAGAACTCATCAAAACTCTCCTCTGCCACTTCATTTATTATACTTTTCCTGATGTTATTATTGATACCGCCCTTTTTTCAAGGTGCACAAACTCATTTTTCAATATTGAGGAAGGCTATAATAAAATACTGGCGCGGCGTAGTCCATAAGGGATCAAACGCATGACGTGTAAAATAATACTAGCTCATGTTGGGGAACTCCAGCTCTTTTTAGTTGTGTTAGAAAATAGAACCTTTTACCTGACCTCAGTAACATGGTCGTTCCAAGTTAAGTTGTTCGTTAACGTAAGACCCAGCAGTTTTACACTGGTGACCACCTCTATTTCTTTACCTTCTATACTTCTCGGAGTGAATTCTCTCTTCTGTCTGGCGAAAGAAATTCGGAGTTCTTTACACTTGTCTGCGTTTAGCTGGACTCTATTATCACAAGACCATTCTACCACTTTATCAACTAGCTCCTGCACGTGACTGTCACTGCCTTTCGTTAGACTGTAATAACACCAATTATTTTACAATGATAAGGCGGTGTATGGATATGGTACTGATAATGATTCATTTTATAAATCTTGCTTTAGAATAACTGAGACATCCACGCCATGATCGCTGAAGTCATCCTTCTCATCGTCACCCTGGTGCTTCTTCACCATCTCTTCCATCGTTACACCGAGCCGTCCAACCTACCCCCTGGACCACGCCCTTACCCTCTTATTGGAAACCTCCCGCTGCTGATTGGCTCATTCTCCTCACTCCACGTCAAGTTCACTGAGCTCGCGAAAACATACGGCAGCGTCTACACTCTATACCTCAACGGTCAGAGGTCTGTCGTCGTCGGCTCTGCCAAGGCACTGCACGGGGGACTGGTAGAGAGAAAAGACGCAATTGCAGGTCGTCCTTATAGCTTCTCTATGGAATACGGGTGCAAAGGGTGCAAAAACGTAGGATTCGCCGACTTTTCTCCTTTTCTCCTGTTTAAACGGCGCGTTGTGCTTTCATCTCTACGTCAATACTACCCCCAAGTTGAAGACAAAGTCAATCATCAGTTGGATGAAGTACTGACGAAGATAAAAGCGCTTGACGGAACCGCCTTTGATCCACATCACTTACTATCATTGGTGACTCTGAATGTGATGAGTTCTATCACTTTTGGAACTAATTACACACTTGACGATCCTGAATTTCTTCGTTTGGTTCTAATGAACGACACTTTTGGTCAATGTTTCGGAGCCTTTAATATCCTAGATGTGTTTCCGTTTCTATTGCATTTTCCAATAAAGGCCTCAAAGATGCTTAAATATCTTGCTACGGATCGATACGATTACTTAATGGAACAAGCAAGAAAACATGAAGATGCTTACGATGTAAATACGATCCGGGATCTTACTGATGGATTTATCAAGGCGCTTTCAGAGGCTGAGAAAGATCGTAGCGAAATCCATAGCCTAATCGATACTGATCACGTTGCCATGACAATGGGAGACATGGTGTTTGCGGGCTCAGAGACGTCTGCTACAACAATGCGGTGGATGCTGGCGTACCTAACAGTTTACCCAGAAGTCCAAGCGAGGCTGCACCAGCAGCTGGATGACGTCATTGGAAGAGACAAAAATACAATCATCACACTGAAGGACCGGGGTCGATTGCCTTATGTAGAGGCGGTCATAGCGGAGACATTGCGCGTCTCACCACCAACACCTTTGCTCCCGCATAAAGCAACGCGTGACACGACACTGGACGGTTACTTCATCCCAAAAGATACCAAAATAAATAAGTAAATTTGGGTAGCTAATCGCTTTCATTGCAGCTGGGAAGCTGAATTACGAGAGCGCAGATTCAGACGTGGTCGTGTTGAAGGCATGGGAAGGCGCCTCAGGCAGCCGACATACAACTCATGTCTGACCACGGATCACAGCTAAGATCGAAATTGTTGGTTTTGTGGAGGGATGAAAACCGGAGAACCCGGAGAAAAACCCTCGGAGCAAAGGTAAGACCAACTAACTCTACTCACGTCGGAACCGGGAATCGAACCCAGAACCCAGTGGTGAGAGGCACAGGCACTACAGAGCAACGCTCTGCCAACTGCTCCACCTAGGCTCCCACCGTCATCTTCAACCTGTGGAAAATACAGAACGACCCTGCCGAGTGGGCGGATCCCCACGTGTTCAACCCCGCCCGCTTTCTGGACGAGGAAGGTAAGTTTGTCAACAACAAGAACCTCTTGCCTTTCAGTGCAGGAAGGAGGGTTTGTCTGGGAGAGAAAGTGGCGAAGATGGAGCTGTTTCTTATGACTTCGAGACTTCTCCGTCATCTGGAATTCAAACCACTATCCGATGGCCCTCTGCCGAGCCTTGAGGGGACTTATGGTGTGGTATATTATCCGATGCCGTACAAGATACGAGCTCTCGAGAGACTCTGACAAACAAATGTTACATTTTTTACTGGAGCAGGGTAAAGAAACAAAAACATATTTCAACAATATAACCTACACAATACGAAAATGATTGGCCGAGGTCGATTGCATAATCTTGAATGCCTTAGTTGCTCTTTATGGCGAACAACCCTGTGCTACGCAGCAATCTTGAATTGGCGAGGAGTCGATATTTTGGTGACAAAAAATTCGTGCGAGGGAGAGACAAAGGGGATTTGGTTTTCTACGAGAACAAGGCTGTAAGTAAATGCCTCAAACAGGCTTTTCATGGATCAGCCAATTTTACTAGTTAAGCTTTGTATTATACGCTATCAAGAAATATAAAAATATGTATTCATGCTTGGGAGCTGCAAATTTACTAGTAGGGCTGAATGAATCCATCATTTTGTGTTGTCTCATGGATAATCACTAAGTAAAAAAAATTGTAAAAAGTCTTAGTTATCAGATGGAAAAAGCATTGTATTTGAAGATTACTTAATAAGAAATGACTCACTTTTTGGCCCCCTGTGTACGCGCCTGGATAACAGTTTGAGTAAGCGTTAGTGCAAATCGAGCAACTAGCATTCTTGAAAAATGTCAAGGGTATATTTTTCAAGAAGTCCAGAAAAATAAACCCTGTTAAGGATAAATAGCTTTGCGCCCTCGTTAGTGAGTCCCCCCCCCCCCCCCCCCCCCCCCCACACACACACACACACACCTATCTCCGGGCGAATAACAATTTAACAATTTCCATCAAGTCACTAATCAATCGCAAACCATAATTTTTGTTGCGCGAAGAAGAAATCGCAAATTCTGGAATTTTGTGACATTAAATGTTTGCGTTTGCGTGACGAGCCGGCTCAGAAAAGTGCGCCCCAGCGTACCTCGATCTTTGCGCCACAGGATTCCCAATATTCGAAAACAAAACATATTTCCTAAGAGCCAGGTTAAAACAACCTTTGACGATTACAACGAAATCAATTTATGGCAAGACTACGACAATTTCTCGCTTACTCAGCGTATTGCGTATCAACCTCTATAGCTCACAGAGTCTATAGCTTACAATATGGAAGCGCAGCTAGTTTTAAATTTGTAGCCTTGTTGTCAGCCATTGGGTAACACTAGTAATTGGAGTTTATTTGCTGTTTTATTGGTTTGGGACGAAATCAAAAAGATCGCTACAGAAAGAGTTTCCTAATCTCTCCGGGCCGACTCCTTGGCCATTCATCAGTAATCTCCCAGCTTTGGCGAGGAATCATGGCCAAGCACATTTGCTTTTTGACGAGTTCTATAAACAGTATGATAGCCCTGCTATACGGGTGTCGATACTGGGAAAGCCGAGTATACTCGTAAAGTACCCGACGCTTCTCAAAGCCATCATGGTTAAGAACTTTGACTGCTTCGACGATGTAATGGTAGGTTGTAAAATGCATCTCAAATTAAGGGAAAGAATTGTAGTTTGTTTACAATGTGACAGTGCTAAGCAGTGTTTTTGTAACCGATAATGATATTCTGCCGAAGTAACTACAATGATATGTTTATCTAATATTCCGATTTTTATCTGGTAAAAATAAGTTTTTTTTAACAAGTTGTATTGGTTATTCTGTGTAAGCTATAAAATTGTAAATAACAGATGACTAGTACTGCGTGACATTGTTGACAAACGTATGGAGATCCAGACGAGCTGCAAGCCGAGTGTGAACACAGGTAGCCCAAGTTTTGTCAATAAGTAATTTGAACCGACCTGCTCATTGATAGAGAGAGAGAACATATGGAGGTGTTTTATTACGCTAGTATTCTTCCATAAAAATGCAATAAATTCAATTCAACTTAATTTAGCACTTGTAGTTGTCTATTATTTCCAAGTTTAAGGGATTTAAAGCGCTCGTTATAGCGCTGTTCGGTGAAATTTAGAACTCCCTTTATCACGCGCTAAAACGGCCCAAAATGCGCTCTAATTGCTTTAACTTAAAAATAATAAACAACTACAAGTACTATCAAGTTGGATTAATTTATTACATTTTTATGGAAGAATAATTGCATAAAGTAACAACTCCATATTATATTCTCTCTACTCTGCTACTCTATTAATGGTCAATGAGCAATGAGCTGGTCGGTTCAAATTGCTCATTGACAGAGCTTGGGCTTCCTGTGGTGGGAAGAAAATAATCGCACTGCTGGCAGTTGAGTTACTCATTTACCAGGTGGCATAGCGTGTTGTTTGAAAGCTCGTAAGCGTGTAGGGACAGAGCTCGCTGGAGGAGCGAAACCAAGGCAAATACAACCAGTTGATACAGGAATACTTCAGTAGAATTTATTCGGCACTTGAAAGCATCAGACATGAGTTTGGAGTAAATTTGTCCTGTAGCCCGTGCCGAAACCTAGGCTCTATTACCAGCCGTCGCTAGGCCTCATGGGGGCACGTACTGCGGGCTCACGGCTCACATCAATTGATTGCTATTGCATCATCTTGTGATAGAGTTCTTTGGATTGCCTAACGTAGCCTTTGTATTTTGCTCCTCGCCACAAAAGAGCTATATATCTGGATGAAATATAGTGAAATTTTATGGAGCTATCGATTACAATCGAAGGATCTCTACTAAAACAATTTTATGGTAATTGTTAACTCACCATGGGAACGTACCTCAACTACCAGAATGCAGCGCGCGCTTTGTTTGATGTAAGCTTAAAAAAGCGTGCTCTGCATTCTGATAGTTGAGGTAGGTTTTTATGGTTATGCGCGCGCAAACTTAAAGCTGGAATAACTTATTTGCACGCTGTTTTTTTTTCAACAAACGAAATAAAAAAAAAAAACAGCAGAGAAAATTAATGGGGGAGGGGGGTTAAGGTCATGATGATGGTGGGTTCCTAAATTGTAACATTCCCTGCTAATTTGCTTGTTTGCCTTCGTGCGTGACTATAACACGCCCACACAGCCAGATCTTTGTGCTTCTGGGGATCGCCCTGTTCATAAAGCGAATGAGCACCTCTCGCACTTTTGCCTCGCGCGTTTTTGTGGCGGCACTGGTTAGAGCCTTTTCCTGGCATAACGAACGAAGCTCCCCCTCAGCCTCGAAGTCTAGGCCGTGGACGCTCGCGATCGCAGGTGGTTCAGTCGGAAGCTCCGCCCAGGCGTGGTTATTGTGGCAAGGGATGGTGATCTCGAGCTTCTTTTCCATCTCAAAGAGGTCTTCTTTGGTGCATCCCGTAGTGGCCAGCTTCTTGTCATATCGCTCGAGGATATTGCCTCGTGTCTTGGTTAGACCAAGGGAGCGCGAGGTGCCGCGATTCCTCAAGAAGTCGGCAACATAGCTCACAACACAGTTAGCGAAGGCGTCACTCCCCTCTCGCTCAAACATTGGCCCAGGCTCCCCATTTTGCTCAGGTAAAGGGCGAAGCTCGTATCTCACGTAGACGAGGTACTCTCGTCCTTTCTTTCAAATACCCGCATCGATGCCTTCCAGGGCGCCGACTGTGATTTGGTCCCCTCTTTTGACTAACGACCCACCAATCTTGTGCTCCGAGCGCCCTTCCTCCTCCGTGATTGGCGCCAATGGCTCTGCGGGGGCCTTACCAACGACCGTGAAGAGTCTGTAACGCTGGTCGGGGTCTACCATCTCGAGCACCAGTGGCAGCACTGCGATTGCGCTCAGAGACTCTCGCTCGTGCGAGACCCACCACACCGAGCCGTCGTCATTAATATCAGGCCCCCGCATAACCGGCTTTAGAGCAATGACACCTGCTCCACCAAGATCTCGTATCTCCTGGTAAACACCGGCGCTTATGTCTTTGCCCCGAAGAGTGGCATCCACGCTTGGGAACCGAAGATGGGCGCCGCCGACGAAGAGAGAATAGTACTCCCCGGGGTCTAAGCCCTCTGGGCCCTCTTGCCGCCGTTCCAGCAGCAATGGGACGAACTTGCGCCAGACTTCCTCTGGCCGCGAGCTCGCCGGCTTGAGCGGCTTAAGCAGCATGCGCTTGGCATCCTCGGGGATGCCCTCTTCCAGGATGTTCTAGACCAGCCCTGCCAGTACGGCGGGCGCCTCTTTGTCAGGCATGCTAATGAGAATCTCCTCTATGTAAGCGTCCATGTTTGGGTATACCTTGTGCCACCCAGTCTCTAATTGCCTGAATCGCAGCCCTGTGGTACGTATTCATACTACAGGACGGGTATTTGGGTATGCCTTGTGCCACCCAGTCTCTAATTGCCCGTATCGCAGCCGGCGGGACGAGTGTTTGGGTATGCCCTGTGCCACCCAGTCTCTAATTGACCGTACTGCGGGCTGCGATATCAGACAGGACGAGTGCGAACCATTCCCGAGCGCGCCTCTCGATGCCGCGCATCCTCTGCCCTTCACGATTCGCTCCGCAGGGGCGGCACAACCGCGTCTCCGACTGCGTCCCTATGCCGGAGATCCTGCACGGTACGGGGAGGGGGCTGCCCTTTCGGAGCCTTTAGAGGTGCACCTTGCAGTAGGTGTCCATGCACCTCTGGCCGCACATGTTTGCTTGGCCGACCTTTAGCCACCCGCAGTAATCTTTTCCACACTTCATCCTTCGAACGCTCGGCATACCACAGGACAGACGGGGGTCTAATTGCAAGGTTGCCACTCGTTTCTACGAAAGGCCCCAGTCCCGCTGCCGATAGACAGCGGATTAATGATTGCTAACCATTGCTAATTATTCATCTACGCGGAGTGTGTTTTGCGTAGATTTACTTTTGCTAATTATCCATCTACGCGAAGTGGTCCCGACGCAGATTAATAATTAGCAATTATTAATCTACGCGAAACGCGTTTCGGTGTCACTGAAAGTCCAAAGCCTGGAATGGGGCTGGGGGGGTCGGAGGGACCCAGCGCCCCTCCCAAGCCTAAGATGGGGCTGGGAGGCCCGGAGGGTCGATTTGCGCCTCCCACTCGTTTCACTGAAAGTCCCCAGTCCCCCCCTGCGTGACTGTAAAAAATAGCTACGAAATCAGATACCTACAGTGGATCTCAAAAGGATGGATGTATTCTATTAACTTTGCATTCTCTATGATATAATTAGACAGACCTACCAAAGCTTGAGCGTTACAATATAGCTTGCATGCTTGAGCATCAGGGGATTTTGAGTTATATACTTCAGGAAGCAAAAAGGCTTGACACTCACAGATATTATGTACAAATAGAAGGGCAAGAGTCTAGAGAAAAATCTCGCGAGCGAAAAACAAGCAACATTTTTTTACCTTGTTCAAAACAAGTACTTGAACTGTCTCAAGTCTATGTCAATTAGCTGTCCAATCAAACATCGCATCCACCATGCAAAGCCAATTACATTGCAAATGACAAAAGAGATACCCTAAGAATGTTAGAGGTCGAGGAAAGAAAAATTGAATGCCACAAATACCAGGTTGACTCAGGCGAGTTTGATGGATGTTAAGATTATTTGTAACTCCAAAGAATCGTCAGACTGATTTTGCAAGCTGAAAGAAACTTCAGTCAAGAACATTCGCTCAAAGTCTCTCGATTTTTGGCAAGCTACAGAAGGGTAAGAAGGTCAATTTACGCTAACGCTAGCGGATCTTTCGAGTTAGATTTGAATTATTGAGGATAAAGATACACAGGGTGTCCCAAACAGTTCGTTCCTCTCCTTTGGAATGATTTCGACTAAGAACTCATCCAAACTCTTCTCTGACAATTCATTTCCTTTAATCTTTATTATGTTTTTGGTTTTGCCAAGGAGGGTGTTATTGTGTTTTTGGTAAAATTTCACGCGTGCTTATTATAATGACTCAGGACTATTTGCAGCGAGAGAAGGATCCAAGTAGCGCTTTTGGAGTTTGGAATGTTTCTGCAAAATAAGTATGTGATGATAGCTTGATTTCGGATTTGGTTGAGGAGATGAGGAGCATATGAAAATAACGTTTTGGGGGTCTGGTATCGAAATAAACTTGTTTTCACTGTTATCGCTTCTGATTACAAGTCATACTGTTACGAAGCCTGTGCGGTACGACCACCTTACAAATTCCAGCAAAAATGAAGCCTTTTACCAAATAAGGAATTGATCAGTTTCTTGATATGGATGTGACTGCGTTGACAAAAATTACGACAATGGCAAGTGCCCCCCCCCCCCCCCCCCCCAGGTTCCGCCGCCCATGAAAAACGACAATTTTGGGCTAAATTGTTTAGATATGGGCTCTATTATCACAAGACCATTCTACCACTTTATCAACCAGCTCCTGCACGTGACTGTCACTGCCTTTCGTTAGACTGTAATAACACCAATTATTTTACAATGATAAGGCGGTGTATGGATATGGTACTGATAATGATTTATTTTATAAATCTTGCTTTAGAATAACTGAGACATTCAAGCCATGATCGCTGAAGTCATCCTTCTCATCGTCACCCTGGTGCTTCTTCACCATCTCTTCCACCGTTACACCGAGCCGTCCAACCTACCCCCTGGACCACGCCCTTACCCTCTTATTGGAAACCTCCCGCTGCTGATTGGCTCATTCTCCTCACTCCACGTCAAGTTCACTGAGCTCGCGAAAACATACGGCAGCGTCTACACTCTATACCTCAACGGTCAGAGGTCTGTCGTCGTCGGCTCTGCCAAGGCACTGCACGAGGGACTGGTAGAGAGAAAAGACGCAATTGCAGGTCGTCCTTATAGCTTCTCTATGGAATACGGGTGCAAAGGGTGCAAAAACGTAGGATTCGCCGACTTTTCTCCTTTTCTCCTGTTTAAACGGCGCGTTGTGCATTCATCTCTACGTCAATACTACCCCCAAGTTGAAGACAAAGTCAATCATCAGTTGGATAAAGTACTGACGGAGATAAAAGCGCTTGACGGAACCGCCTTTGATCCACATTACTTAATATCATTGGTGACTCTGAATGTGATGAGTTCTATCACTTTTGGAACTAATTACACACTTGACGATCCTGAATTTCTTCGTTTGGTTCTAATGAACGACACTTTTGGTCAATGTTTCGGAGCCTTTAATATCCTAGATATGTTTCCGTTTCTATTGCATTTTCCAATAAAGGCCTCAAAGATGCTTAAATATCTTGCTACGGATCGATACGATTACTTAATGGAACAAGCAAGAAAACATGAAGATGCTTACGATGACAATACTATTCGGGATCTTACGGATGGATTAATCAAGTCGCTGTCAGAGGCAGAGAAAGGTGGCAGCGATATCCATAGCCTCGTCACAACCGAGGATCTTGCCATGATAATAGGAGACATGGTTGTTGCGGGCTCAGAGACGTCTGCTACAACAATGCGGTGGATGCTGGCGTACCTAACAGTTTACCCAGAAGTCCAAGCGAGGCTGCACCAGCAGCTGGATGACGTCATTGGAAGAGACAAAAATACAATCATCACACTGAAGGACCGGGGTCGATTGCCTTATGTAGAGGCGGTCATAGCGGAGACATTGCGCGTCTCACCACCAACACCTTTTTTGCTCCCGCATAAAGCAACGCGTGACACGACACTGGACGGTTACTTCATCCCAAAAGATACCACCGTCATCTTCAACATCTGGAAAATACAGAACGACCCTGCCGAGTGGGCGGATCCCCACGTGTTCAACCCCGCCCGCTTCCTGGACGAGGATGGTAAGTTTGTCAACAACAAGAACCTCTTGCCTTTTGGAGCGGGGAGGAGGGTTTGTGTTGGAGAGAAAGTGGCGACGATGGAGCTGTTTCTTATGACTTCGAGACTTCTACGTCATCTGGAATTCAAACCACTATCCGATGGCCCTCCGCCGAGCCTTGAGGGGACTTATGGTGTGGTATATTATCCGATGCCGTACAAGATACGAGCTCTCGAGAGACTCTGACAAACAAATGTTACATTTTTTACTGGAGCAGGGTAAAGAAACAAGGACATATTTCAACAATATAACCTACACAATACGAAAATGATTGGCCGAGGTCGATTGCATAATCTTGCATGCCTTAGTTGCTCTTTATGGCGAACAACCCTGCGCTACGCCGCAATCTTGAATTGGCGAGGAGTCGATATTTTGGTGACAAAAAATTCGTGCGAGGGAGAGACAAAGGGATTTGGTTTTCTACGAGAAAAAGGCTGCAAGTAAATGCCTCAAACAGGCTTTTCATGGATCAGCCAATTTTACTAGTTAAGCTTTGTATTATACGCTATCAAGAAATATAAAAATATGTATTCATGCTTGGGAGCTGCAAATTCACCAGTAGGGCTGAATGAATCCATCATTTTGTGTTGTCTCATGGATAATCACTAAGTAAAAAAAAATTGTAAAAAGTCTTAGTTATCAGATGGAAAAAGCATTGTATTTGAAGATTACTTAATAAGAAGTGACTCACTTTTTGGCCCTCTGTGTACGCGCCTGGATAACAGTTTGAGTAAGCGTTAGTGCAAATCGAGCAACTAGCATTCTTGAAAAATGTCAAGGGTATAATTTTTCAAGAAGTCCATAAAAATAAACCCTGTTAAGTATAAATAGCTTTGCGCCCCCGTTAGTGAGTCCCCCCCCCCCCCCCCCCACACACACACCTATCTCCGGGCGAATAACAATTTAACAATTTCCATCAAGTCACTAATCAATCGCAAACCATATTTTTTGTTGCGCGAAGAAGAAATCGCAAATTCTGGAATTTTGTGACATTAAATGTTTGCGTTTGCGTGACGAGCCGGCTCATAAAAGTGCGCCCCAGCGTACCTCGATCTTTGCGCCACAGGATTCCCAATATTCGAAAACAAAACATTTCCTAAGAGCCAGGTTAAAACAACCTTTGACGATTACAACGAAATCGATTTATGGCAAGACCACGACTACGTTTTCAATTTCTTGCTTACTCAGCGAATTGCGTACAGCTCACAGAGTCTATAGCTTACAATATGGAGGCGCAGCTAGTTCAAATTTGTAAAACCTTTAAAAGAAAAAGTCGACAACAACGCAGATTTATGTTTTTTAGAACGATATTTCGGCAGGCCAATACCTGCCTTCTTCAGGTTATAAATGAGTTACAATGGCATGTTATAGCTAGTATATGTACAAAGTTCATTGATGATTAACTAACAAAAGGTAAAAATAGTAATTGAGTGACAAAGTACAAAGTTCATTGATGATTAACTAACAAAAGGTAAAAATAGTAATTTAGTGACTTATGGAAGATGGTAAATAGGGTGGTGTGGATTACTAAGTAGCTAAACGGTTTCTTCACGCCGGTTGAGGCCACCGGGTTCAAGAGTGCCAGCGCGAGCTATCAATGTGGCTTCTCTTGCTTTGCGGATGGAGTCGCGGTTATTTCTTATTTTTTCAATAGGTATTAGCTCTATGTCAGAAGCGGAGTGGTTGGGTTTTAGGAAGTGTTCAGCGGCGTGGGTTGGTATGGATCGAGATTGGCCTTGTTGTCAGCCATTGGGTAACACTCGTAATTGGAGTTTCTTTGCTGTTGTATTGGTTTGGGACGAAATCAAAACGATCGCTACAGAAAGAGTTTCCTAATCTCTCCGGGCCGACTCCTTGGCCATTCATCAGTAATCTCCCAGCTTTGGCGAGGAATCATGGCCAAGCACATTTGCTTTTTGACGAGTTCTATAAACAGTATGATAGCCCTGCTATACGGGTGTCGATACTGGGAAAGCCGAGTATACTCGTAAAGGACCCGACGCTTCTCAAAGCCATCATGGTTAAGAACTTTGACTGCTTCGACGATGTAATGGTAGGTTGTAAAATGCATCCCAAATTAAGGGAAAGAATTGTAGTTTGTTTACAATGTGTCAGTGCTAAGCAGTGTTTTTGTAACCGATAATGATATCCTGCCGAAGTAACTACAATGATATGTTTATCTAATATTCCGATTTTTATCTGGTAAAAATAAGTTTTTTTTAACAAGTTGTATTTGTTATTATGTGTAATCTATAAAATTGTAAATAATAGATGACTAGTACTGCGTGACATTGTTGACAAACGTATGGAGATCCAGACGTAAATACGAGCTGCAAGCCGAGTGTGAACACAGGTAGCCCAAGTTTTGTCAATGAGTAATTTGAACCGACCTGCTCATTGATAGAGAGAGAGAGAACATATGGAGGTGTTTTATTACGCTAGTATTCTTCCATAAAAATGCAATAAATCCAATTAAACTTAATGTAGCACTTGAAGTTGTCTATTATTTCCAAGTTTAAGGGATTTAAAGCGCATTTGGGGCCGTTCGTTATAGCGCTGTTCGGTGAAATTTAGAACTCCCTTTATCACGCGCTTAAACGGCCCAAAATGCGCTCTAATTGCTTTAACTTAAAAATAATAAACAACTACAAGTACTGTCAAGTTGGATTAATTTATTACATTTTTATGGAAGAATAATTGCATAAAGTAACAACTCCATATTATATTCTCTCTACTCTGCTACTCTATTAATGGTCAATGAGCAATGAGCTGGTCGGTTCAAATTGCTCATTGACAGAGCTTGGGCTTCCTGTGGTGGGAAGAAAATAATCGCACTGCTGGCAGTTGAGTTACTCATTTACCAGGTGACATAGCGTGTTGTTTGAAAGCTCGTAAGCGTGTAGGGACAGAGCTCGCTGGAGGAGCGAAACCAAGGCAAATACAACCAGTTGATACAGGAATACTTCAGTAGAATTTATTCGGCACTTGAAAGCATCAGACATGAGTTTGGAGTAAAATTGTCCTGTAGCCCGTGCCGAAACCTAGGCTCTATTACCAGCCGTCGCTAGGCCTCATGGGGGCACGTACTGCGGGCTCACGGCTCACATCAATTGATTGCTATTGCATCATCTTGTGATAGAGTGCTTTGGATTGCCTAACGTAGCCTTTGTATTTTGCTCCTCGCCACAAAAGAGCTATATATCTGGATGAAATATAGTGAAATTTTATGGAGCTATCGATTACAATCGAAGGATCTCTACTAAAACAATTTTATGGTAATTGTTAACTCACCATGGGAACGTACCTCAACTACCAGAATGCAGCGCGCGCTTTGTTTGATGTAAGCTTAAAAAAGCGTGCTCTGCATTCTGGTAGTTGAGTTAGGTTTCTATGGTTATGCGCGCGCAAACTTATAGCTGGAATGGCTTATTTGCACGCTGTTTTCTTTTTTCAACAAACAAAATAAAAAAAAACAGCAGAGAAAATTAATGGGGGAGGGGGGTTAAGGTCATGATGATGGTGGGTTCATAAATTGTAACATTCCCTGCTAATTTGCTTATTTGCGACGTCAATCTCACAAGATGTTTAATGCACTATCGTCAATCTCCTTAGCAAGCCAATTTCTCCCCACCTCTGGACAAGATGTTGAATGCACTATCGGGTGAAGAATGGCGAAATTTGCGACACACACTGTCACCTAACTTCAGTGCGCACAAGCTAAAAAGCATGGTCCCTCTGATGAACAAGGCATGTGACGTATACATGGAGAAGATAACCCTCGCCGCGGAGACTAGGGCGACAATTGACGTCATGAAGTGAGTGTCATTTTTGTGAGATCACGTGATGTCAAGCTCATGAAATGTGGCCAATTTTTCATGTTATTTGCCAAAATGACGTCATAAAGTCAGTGCGTGAGGCTTTGTGATCAAATAAGTATGAAAGTAACGTCATAAGTGAGTCAGTAAAGTGTCAAATTGACGTCATAAAGTAAGTGCCAATTAGACAACTTTGTCCTTATCTCATTTTCGTCCCAGATCAAAACAAGCTTATAGCGAAACCAGTAAAACCGTGAACACGTGATATGTGTGTTGCATGCTTATTGTCGTTTGACGAATCAGACTCGAGAATTCAGACACTTATACTTGTTGAGACATGTTTCTAGTTGACTGTTTTGATATCTCGCGAGTGATTGGTCGCGGCACAAACATGTCATACGTATTTCCGGTGCTCACGGTTTTACTGGTCGTAGAGATGATATGCATCATCTTGTGAGCAGCGTTAGTCGGGCCAGTAACGGTACGATAGCACAGTCTATGGGTTACCTGTTTGCAGCTCAGCAACCATGGAAAGCTTGCAGGTCTCCGTGCTTGGACTCCTCAGAATTATGGCATAGCCGGTTTGCCTCACATAAGTTTAAATGGCAAAAAACTGCAGGACGACTTCGACTATCACGAAGTGCTTTAAGCTACAGTTTAGATCCATGTGGGATCTAAGAAGCGACAGTGGCTAAGTTGTTGATGTGCAGATCGCGTCACTGACCCAACTGGTGCTGATGTCAGTGCTCACTTTAACAGTATAGCGAGGTCAGATGACTAGATCTCTGCATTTATGTCCACAGGATCAACCCTGCTCTGACACTCGACATTATCATTTCTTGCGCATTCGGGGTGGAGTCAGACTGCCAGAACAACCCAAATGACCCTGTGATGAAAAAGGCCACTGCGGCTATGAGACCGAGTCTGATTCGGACCATTCTCGGCAGTGTCATCTTGCCCTTACTTCCCGGGGGACAGAAGTTCGTATCCTCCAAGACTGGGGCGTCTCTGTTTTTCCGAGAGTTATTCGAACTAACCAGCTTTGTGCAGGGTGTTATTGAGATGAAAAATAGAGAGGGCTCATCGCGGAAAGTAAGGATCGCTTTTAAGCTATTTTAAAGCTAATAACAATGCGTTGCACGCTACTTAAAGCCGCATTATCAGCAGTTTACTTCCGGAGGACCGAAGGAAACCTCGACCGTTAAGAAACATAAGAATAGAATCCGCGCTGTTGAACAGGCCATCCGCTCTAACTTATAAGTCACATCATCAAAGAGACTTCCAAAAGAAACACTGTTTTCATAATTTTAAAATATTTATCGCGTTTTCCGTTAAAAATCATCGGAGATTGTTGCGTAACCGACCGAAAGAAAACTGATAATGCGGGTTTAACCTGCTCATGTGAAAAGCCCACCCCGTCCCCTCATAAGTTAACGATTTAATAACTAGATATCTACTAGACACTCTCCCTCTGTCCCTATCTCTTTCTGCTGCCTGCCCGTAGATTTTAAGAGTTCACGTCCGCCCTTTTTTACATTCAGGACATGCTGGACTTGATGCTTGAGGCTGCAGCTTCTGATAACACTGAAGGCGGCAAGACACTTTCTCTGGATGCAATCATTGCCAACACTGTCGTGTTCCTGTTAGCTGGACACGAGACCACTAGCAGTACCATCGCATTTGTTTCCTATTTCCTGGCCAAGAATCCCAAAACACAAGAGAAATTACAAGTAAAATGTCTCTCTTGCATTTAGAGTATATAACACACTGTTGGTAATAAGTTTTGATGTCATTGTGATTACAGCAAGAAATCGACAGCGTGTGGAGCGGCAACGAGGAGGTGCCATCGTACGACACCGTGCACGACTTGCCCTACCTTGAAATGGTGATATCTGAGACGCTAAGGCTCTGCCCGCCAGGTGAGCAATATACGTTTCAAGTGCTCACATCCACATCTTCCCAGGGCGACGCGGAGACCGGAAGTACGCGCGTACTCCGCCAGTGCTGAATAAAGCAAGACTAGTTCCAGTACCGCGCGGTTAAACCAGCCTTTTCGTTTTAAAATGGCGGCTTTTTACCATCGAACCGTCACAATTTGGCGAATGCTAAGAAAACAAGATGCGCAAAGCTAAGGCTATAATTTTCTTTATGACTCCCTCATTATCAAGCAAATCTGTAATCTTTTGTATAGTATGGTTTTAATGCTGTACGGTTAGTCAAAACAGCGACTGAAGTCATTTTTCGCAAGAGCACGCGCATGCGCATGCGCATACGTTATTCAGCACTGTCGCGTACTCCTGCTTCCGGTCTCCGCGTCGCGCCCTGTCATAGGATGTGACATCCAGTGTCTTAACCTGACTGTGAATACGATTGCGTTAAAGCGATTTTAGTATTCTAAGATTATCAGTAACGATTTTCAGAATACTCAAAATCCGAGGGTTTGGGGATCCGTCAGAATGAATACCCTCCATGTGGAAAAAATGGATATTTTCCCGAACTGCACATTAGAATGCGATTCTGAGAACTCTCGCCAAGATTTCCAAAATACTGCTTGTTACTTCCTATCAATCAAGTTTAGATTTCCTAGGGAACTAGTTAATTTTTGTCAAGGCTTGACTGCAAGCCATCCAAGCGTAGGAAAAAATATACAAAAAAAAACTATGAAAATAGTTCAAGGCTTGACTGACGGAGCCATAATTTTTGTCGTTTGGAATTTATGAGCGTATCTTTGCAGAATACTCAGTTCTCAGTAGAGGGCAGTTAATAAAGAATATAGATGATGTTTAGATGAGTGGTACTCTATCTTCAAGGTTTCGCGTTGATTGGTCGAGTTGTTGCCATTTAGGCCCTGGCTAAACGAGGACACATGTTGCCGGAAACATTGGGGAAACATGTTTCCTAAATGTTTCCAAAGGTGGCCAAACAGTCACGAAACATCGGGAAACATGTTTACGCGCGCTTGGAAACATGAAATGTGTCCTGGGCGCAAAATTTGTGGCGCACATCAATGTTTCAGTGGTGGCCAAACTGGGAAACATTGAGGAATTATGCGCGTGGACATGTCTACGTTTGGACAGGGCCTTAGATTTTTTTTTTGTCATACATTGAGCGCCCCTTCATCTTCAAGGTTTCGTGATCATACGGGAATGCTCAAAGACCTGCATTATCAACGAATTACGGATACCACAGGGTAGCCGCGTAGTCGCCCCAGTCTACAGCTTACACAGGGATCCCAAGCACTACCCCGACCCCGAAATATTCGATCCTGAGCGGTTCAGTCCTGAAGCTAAGGCGTCACGTGACCCATACGCGAACATGCCGTTTGGACACGGTCCCCGCAACTGCATTGGAATGAGGTTCGCGCAGATGGAGATCAAGTTGGTGTTAGTGCGCATGCTCAAGAGGTACACGCTTTGTGTCACGCAAGACACGAAACCTCTCAACATCATCTCGAACCAAATACTGACCACAAACGAGCCAATCAAACTCGGAGTAGTACGCCGCTAGGCATCATACTTTGCAAAATTATCTGAGTTGGATAATAAACACACAGTAATATGTATCTAGACGAAGTAGCTGAGTAACAGTAAGCATTAAGTGTACAATGAATTACTAAAATTAACCGATTAGCCCTGTCTTAAAGGGGAGCCCCAAACGACCACAACGCTTGTCTTACCGCTATTTGAATTTAATCACAAATTTTTCACATTGTGCAAGATTTGGGTGCTAAAGAACGTACGCTATCCGAGGGAAAATATGCTATTTTTTGTCAAGGCCCTGACGGCCCCGACACTTTTTTTCTGAGCCACCTTTTCCTGAGTTTGTCAAGGTTGTCAGGGGTACCAGAACCCATCAAGCCAATTTGTTTTCCCATCTTTTTGATGAGCTTTTATATGATCTGATGAACAGCGTTTTAAAAGTTAACTCAAGTATAGTGCAAGGCAGGCGTATACCCAGGATTAAGGGGGGGGGGGGGGGGGAAGGGAGGTGCGCAATCATAGGCGTCATATGGAAAAAAACATAGTATTTTAAGATTATTTCTTAATAAAGAAATGACCCACTTTTTGGCCGCGAAGGTGCGCGGGCACCCTGTGCACCCCCATCCCACCTATGTACGCGCCTCCAAGGGCAGAATCTGCCTGACAAATTCATAAGGTTTGAGTTTTCTGTGTCCAATTCGTTGTGCCAGGTTTTTGCCAAACTAGCCTGCTAGTTTGCCCGGTGTTTTTCGCTATGTTTATCCGGTGCTTGAGAAGGGATTGACAGGTAGGATTGATAATTCCTTGCTTAAGAAAAGTAGCCAATCACGATCAGTCACTCTGGGCGGACTCACTCGAGCATATGTTATGTTAAAGAATGACGGTATCAACCACTACTTTGTCAATGTTAACATTTGAAACTGCAATGATGTATTCGCGAGAAAACTTCGAAATAATGGTCCAAAAATGAAGTAATGGTACTTTATTGGCGATAGTTGTTTGAAATATTTTGGTCCATGCATGAATTAGCTGACATTGAAAGGTACAAATAGCGTGAAACGGTATTGTAGGGAAGCAAGACTAATGGCGGGCGCGATTGGCCTACTCTTGCAAAGAAAATGCCTTAGAACAATAGGCGTCTTTCATCGCTAAAAAAGCCACGACATCAATGCCTTAACAAATTTATTACAAAAACTTGAATTGGCATTACAACCTGAGTTAGCATTTACAACTTGAGGGATCATTTTAAAACACACAGAAAAAAAAAATTAAGAAACCAAACTTTTTAGCCTTATGCATTGTTTATATGTATGCTCCTTAGTAAGCTAGAGGTATTAATTTCTGTACCTCTCTGGTATATAGCATTGCCTCCGTCCATCTCCACCTAGACTACAAAGAGACTGAAACGGATGGCAGCATTGCGAGGAGTCGGTGCATGGTTCGTCGTGACCGAGGCATCGTTTGGCTGGGCGGGATTCCTCAACTTCTCTAATGAAATCCTCGTATGCGCTTCTGCATTCCGACAACTGAGCGATCGTCGATAAGATGACTACTAAGATTGCGATGAAGAATTTCATCCTGGAACCTTCGAAAAATAAAAATACAAAATATAAAGATTTATTTGGGAATAAATATCATTTATAAGTTAATGCAGTTCATTTTATGATTGCTTTAGGATCTTATAAGTAGACCAGTTAGAGCCCACTCATAGTGATGCCGTCAGCAGATCTAGTCTTCTTTTAAAATAAAACATATCATTAAATTGTTTATAATCGATTTTCTTTCTGCGAAATTGAATTGCAAGGATTACTAGAAGATGACAGCAAATCCGCGGCTATAAATTTGCTAGTGTAACGTGAAAAGCAGTTTGTTTAACACAACCGAACTCTAATCTTAATGCTCTATGTTCATAAAAAGATAAAAATGAAATTGTCTCTTTTTTGGAGATAATCTAGAGACCTTCATTAGAGAAAAAAGCAAAAGCCTTCCATGTAATTTCGTGAAGAATGAGTAAGTAATCACTTACCTGGAAGTAAGAGCCAGTTGCAAGAAACCCGGAGGATCTTGAAATGAGACCGGGCAAGTGAGTAAATGATGGATCTCACCCTTCTTATATAGTCCTCACATTCCGCCGCCGGCTCTACTCAACAGGCTATGAGCGAGAACAAATCCAAGGTGGCAGGCATGACGGATGGCCCATCTAATTCTCGGCACGAAACACATTCATCTCCTTAACCACATTGGACACTACCAGGCCGGGCTACATTATGCACATATGTAGCTGTCAGCTCACAGAATGAAATAGTAATAAAAGCAGTGTTCACAAAATAATACATTTAGGAATGGAACTAGTATCACTCATAAAGTTGAAATTAGCCCCCACTTGGACACACATAAGCCATAAACAATAAACGCTCTAAAGCATTTCGAAATATTGAGCTTAATTGCATTACCATTAGTCACGCGGCGATGCTTGCCAAATGCAGCGATAGGGACGTCCCTATATGTCAGGTAGCGCTACGGATATAACTGAATGCAACCACTGCTCTTCACATTCAGGCAATCCTTAATTGTGATTCCACAAAAAAGAGAGAATTACTTAAGGGCCGTAGCAGAGGGTGGGGCACTGGGGGCATGGGCCCCCCCTTAATTGTGATTCCACAAAAAAAGCGAGAATTACTTAAGGGCCGTAGCAGATGGTGGGGCACTGGGGGCATGGGCCCCCCCTTAATTGTGATTCCACAAAAAAGCGAGAATTACTTAAGGGCCGTAGCAGATGGTGGGGCACTGGGGGCATGGGGCCCCCCCTTAATTGTGATTCCACAAAAAAGCGAGAATTACTTAAGGGCCGTAGCAGATGGTGGGGCACTGGGGGCATGGGCCCCCCCCTTAATTGTGATTCCGCAAAAAAGCGAGAATTACTTAAGGGCCGTAGCAGATGGTGGGGCACTGGGGGCATGGGCCCCCCCTTAATTGTGATTCCACAAAAAAGCGAGAATTACTTAAGGGCCGTAGCAGATGGTGGGGCACTGGGGGCATGGGGCCCCCCTTAATTGTGATTCCACAAAAAAGCGAGAATTACTTAAGGGCCGTAGCAGATGGTGGGGCACTGGGGGCATGGGGCCCCCCTTAATTGTGATTCCACAAAAAAGCGAGAATTACTTAAGGGCCGTAGCAGAGGGTGGGGCACTGGGGGCATGGGCCTCCCCCTTAATTGTGATTCCACAAAAAAGCGAGAATTACTTAAGGGCCGTAGCAGATGGTGGGGCACTGGGGGCATGGGGCCCCCCTTAATTGTGATTCCACAAAAAAGCGAGAATTACTTAAGGGCCGTAGCAGAGGGTGGGGCACTGGGGGCATGGGCCCCCCCTTAATTGTGATTCCACAAAAAAGCGAGAATTACTTAAGGGCCGTAGCAGATGGTGGGGCACTGGGGGCATGGGCCCCCCCTTAATTGTGATTCCACAAAAAAGCGAGAATTACTTAAGGGCCGTAGCAGATGGTGGGGCACTGGGGGCATGGGGCCCCCCTTAATTGTGATTCCACAAAAAAGCGAGAATTACTTAAGGGCCGTAGCAGATGGTGGGGCACTGGGGGCATGGCCCCCCCCCTTAATTGTGATTCCACAAAAAAGCGAGAATTACTTAAGGGCCGTAGCAGATGGTGGGGCACTGGGGGCATGGGGCCCCCCTTAATTGTGATTCCACAAAAAAGCGAGAATTACTTAAGGGCCGTAGCAGATGGTGGGGCACTGGGGGCATGGGGCCCCCCTTAATTGTGATTCCACAAAAAAGCGAGAATTACTTAAGGGCCGTAGCAGAGGGTGGGGCACTGGGGGCATGGGGCCCCCCTTAATTGTGATTCCACAAAAAAGCGAGAATTACTTAAGGGCCGTAGCAGATGGTGGGGCACTGGGGGCATGGGGCCCCCCTTAATTGTGATTCCACAAAAAAGCGAGAATTACTTAAGGGCCGTAGCAGATGGTGGGGCACTGGGGGCATGCCCCCCCCCCCAATCTTTTTAATAAATATATAGGAAATGACAAGTAGGGACGTGGCTGTGCCCCCCAATATTTTCTAGATGTTTCTGTATTGTGCCCCCCCCCACTGAGGTCAATGCGGAATAAAACAAAAATAATGTGATCTCATTATCATAAAATGCATTTTCAATCCATTAATGCCTCTGTAATATGAAAGCATTCACTGGAAAGGTTGTACGTAACAGGCTATGAGCAAGAACAAATCCAAGATGGAAGGCATGATGGATGGCCCATTATCTAATTGTCGGCACGAAACACATTCATCCCCTGATGAAGAATTTTCTCTTAACATTAGTTTATGTCAAAGATTTTTTTATTAAATTTTCTATTTTTATTACTAAAAAATATACTTGAGAAGGGAGCGCTTCGATACAAACGCTCTCTGAACTTTGACCAGCATTATTTTGGGACTAGTAGTTTAATCTACAAGCGCGTAAACAGGGGGGTACACAGGGGGTACACAGGGGGGTCATGATACAGTATGTGACTTAAAATGTAAAAGAATAAAGATTTAAATTTCTTGAATGATTCGAATTATCCATCAAAACATCCCCTCGACATAAGACACCCATATATACCAGGCCCGTAGCCAGGATTTTGAGCGGGGTGGTTCGTTTTTTCATTTCAGCGGACCAAATTTCCGGTATACTCCTCTCCTCGCCTTATTACATTAGGCAATCAATACTTCAAAAAAATTCAATCTTGTATTTAAAATGTTTTAAATAGGGTGTTTTTTTAACATATAGCGATAACAATAAAGATAATTATTCTAAAAGGATTTTTTCTAGTCATTATAAAGACATATTGATGTGCACGGTATATCCAGCCAAACCTTATATATATATAATTTTTTTTTTCTCTGAGCGGACCTTCGAGCTGGGTGGGAGGGTTCGTCCGAACCCCCCCTGGCTACGGGCCTGAATACATAATTCTCTCTTTGTCAACAAAAGAATTCAAAAAGACAGTCGACAACAACGCATATGTTTTTTTTCTTAGAACAAAATTTCGGCAGGCCAGTACCTACGTTCTTTAGGTTTTCTTCCTACATTTCTATTTGTTATGCACCCTTCTTGTGGAGGGGAGGGGGGGGGATAAACCAAACTGAAGAGAGGCTCAAACGAGCGTGCGCGTTTCTTCTTCCGGCCAAACGTAAGTAAACAACCGAGCACACAAGTCAGCAACTTTTCGTGAAACAAAGCTTGCCCGTTTGAGTCTCACTTTGTTTTAAGACCACAGGCCTCCCATACTGTATTCGAAATGTCATCGATATACCCTCGACTCTTCCAGCTCTCAGTGCTCTATAGCCTTCGCAGGCATCACTTTGCCCAGAAAGCGGTAGAAAAGAAACACAGGCGCTCGGGATTCCTGTGGTGATACGTCAAACGAGTAACTCTATCCTCTTCTTCCGCTTTTGGCATTGTCCCCTCCCGCGAGGGTCTTAGAAATTCAGTCTCGGTTTCTAACGTTTAGAGACGCCTGCAGAGGAGGCTCAGTGCTCTATAAAATTATGTTTTAAGTGTAGCCTCCTAGCCGGCTCTCTGGAGTTTCGGGGCTCTGTGGATTACACAGGAATCCTGAAACTCTTGAGAGCCTTCTGAATTTAGGTTCCCTATAGCCCCCCCCCCCCCTCCCTGAGACTGCGAGATTTTAGTGGCTTAGAGCTATTTTGTTGCAAATACAGTGTATAATATAACTAAACGTTGTAATACTGAGGATGGCGTCAAATTTTTAGGATGATTCCCAATCAGAAACTTCCTTATTAATGCACATTACGTAGCTGTCACAGCTCACATAATAAAATAGTAAAAGCAGTGTTTACAAAGTAATAGGAATGCTAAATATTTAGAAATGAACTAGTACCACTCTCAAAGCCCCCTCGTCATCAAGTCTATTACATAATATATAGATTTAGGCACTGCCTGAAGGCGAAGCCAGCGTTTGACACCTTTTTGTGTTGACTGATAGGGGTAGTTTAGGGAGATCTAGGTGTCTTTAAAATGTATTTTTTTTAATGAGATTAAAAAAGTCATTTTTTACTGCCATGTCATAACAGGCCCGTACCTAGGAGGGGGTGCGAACGCACACCCCCCCCCCCCCCCCCCCCACCCCCACAATGGCCAAAGGTCCACTTTCGGTTCTCAATAGACGTGCTATTATTTGTAGACAAAACTCACTCTGGTATTTAGCCAAATCCGACATTAAACCTCCCCTGGATTTTACTATCGACTCTTTTATCAGAGAACTCCCTCCCCCTCCCGGAAATATTAGGTCAATTTTTTTTTTTTATTCTGCACCCCCCAAGAAAAATCCTCGGTATGGGCATGTTGTATTGGCCCCTCCAAATGGATCAAGCAAGCACTCATTTCATAATATTAAATATGGTATGTCAGTCAACTTGGTTATTTTTTTGTTATTATGCTTATTTAGATCAAACACAAAGAATTGTCGCATTAATTTTTCATGAGCTTCTGAGCAAACTCGTTCTGATGCGGTGATAATTCTGTTGACTGTCTTTGCTTAATTGTGTTTTTTCGACATGCTTTCCTGCTAGGTTTTTACGTTAGATGACCTTGAAAGCGAAGACGGGAAAGAGCAAGTGCTGAGGACTTTGGAAATCCTAGAAAATGCGGCTAACGGTAAGAGAATCATCTCTGGTTTCTCGCACATTGAATGGACATGAGTCGCGGCCATTTTGGAAGGCGAATTGATGTTCAAAGGAATGCACAATTTGATTCTACATCATATTTCTGTTAGAATGACACTTATAGATCTGCTAGTAAACCGTAGAGAAGCTAAAAAAGTCCTTATTTCCGGTGTATTGTGCATTTATAAGGTTGATTTACGCCGTTGTTCTTGTTACTACCCATTTTATGACGTCTCTTGATTTTACAAGATTCTGACAGCGATTTTAGTTTAACATAAGTACACAGTTTTCTGTCCTTTATTTCTCTTTAGAAGTCAATTTAAAGTCCTAGTGCCAATCAAACTCGGAGTAGTACGCCGCTAGGCATTATACTTTGCAAAATTATCTGAGTTGGATAATAAACACACAGCAATATGTATCTAGACGAAGTAGCTGAGTAACAGTAAGCATTAAGTGTACAATGAATTACTAAAATAAATCGATTAGCCCTGTCTTAAAGGGGAGCCCCAAACGACCACAACGCTTGTCTTACCGCTATTTGAATTTAATCACAAATTTTTATTCACATTGTGCAAGATTTGGGTGCTAAAGAACGTACGCTACCCGAGGGAAAATATGCTATTTTTTGTCAAGGCCCTGACGGCCCCGACACTTTTTTCTGAGCCACCTTTTCCTGAGTTTGTCAAGGTTGTCAGGGGTACCAGAACCCATCAAGCCAATTTGTTTTCCCATCTTTTTGATGAGCTTTTATATGATCTGATAAACAGCGTTTTAGAAGTTAACTCAAGTGTTAAGCTGCGTTATATGTATAGTGCAAGGCAGGCGTATACCCAGGATTGAGGGGGAGGGGGGGGGGGGGGGGGGAAGGAGGTGCGCAATCATAGGCGTCATATGGAAAAAAACATAGTATTTTAAGATTATTTCTTAATAAAGAAATGACCCACTTTTTGGCCGCGAAGGTGCGCGGGCACTCTGTGCACCCCCATCCCACCTATGTACGCGCCTCCAAGGGCAGAATCTGCCTGACAAATTCATAAGGTTTGAGTTTTCTGTGTCCAATTCGTTGTGCCAGGTTTTTGCCAAACTAGCCTGCTAGTTTGCCCGGTGTTTTTCGCTATGTTTATCCGGTGCTTGAGAAGGGATTGACAGGTAGGATTGATAATTCCTTGCTTAAGGAAAGTAGCCAATCACGATCAGTCACTCTGGGCGGACTCACTCGAGCATATGTTATGTTAAAGAATGACGATATCAACCACTACTTTGTCAATGTTAACATTTGAAACTGCAATGATGTATTCGCGAGAAAACTTCGAAATAATGGTCCAAAAATGAAGTAATGGTACTTTATTGGCGATAGTTGTTTGAAATATTTTGGTCCATGCATGAATTAGCTGACATTGAAAGGTACAAATAGCGTGAAACGGTATTGTAGGGAAGCAAGACTAATGGCGGGCGCGATTGGCCTACTCTTGCAAAGAAAATGCCTTAGAACCATAGGCGTCTTTCATCGCTAAAAAAGCCACGACATCAATGCCTTAACAAATTTATTACAAAAACTTGAATTGGCATTACAACCTGAGTTAGCATTTACAACTTGATGGATCATTTTAACACACACAGAAAATAAAAAAACAGAACAAATTAAGAAACCAAACTTTTTAGCCTTATGCATTGTTTATATGTATGCTCCTTAGTAAGCTAGAGGTATTAATTTCTGTACCTCTCTGGTATATAGCATAGCCTCCGTCCATCTCCACCTAGACTACAAAGAGACTGAAACGGATGGCAGCATTGCGAGGAGTCGGTGCATGGTTCGTCGTGACCGAGGCATCGTTTGGCTGGGCGGGATTCTTCGTCATTTTGATACCTCAGAGGAATATAGCATAGCCTCCGTCCATCTCCACCTAGACTACAAAGAGACTGAAACGGATGGCAGCATTGCGAGGAGTCGGTGCATGGTTCGTCGTGACCGAGGCATCGTTTGGCTGGGCGGGATTCCTCAACTTCTCTAATGAAATCCTCGTATGCGCTTCTGCATTCCGACAACTGAGCGATCGTCGATAAGATGACTACTAAGATTGCGATGAAGAATTTCATCCTGGAACCTTCGAGAAATAAAAATACAAAATATAAAGATTTATTTGGGAATAAATATCATTTATAAGTTAATGCAGTTCATTTTATGATTGCTTTAGGATCTTATAAGTAGATCAGTTAGAGCCCACTCATAGTGATGCCGTCAGCAGATCTAGTCTTCTTTTAAAATAAAACATATCATTAAATTGTTTATAATCGATTTTCTTTCTGCGAAATTGAATTGCAAGGATTACTAGAAGATGACAGCAAATCCGCGGCTATAAATTTGCTAGTGTAACGTGAAAAGCAGTTTGTTTAACGCAACCGAACTCTAATCTTAATGCTCTATGTTCATAAAAAGATAAAAATGAAATTGTCCCTTTTTTGGAGATAATCTAGAGACCTTCATTAGAGAAAAAAGCAAAAGCCTTCCATGTAATTTCGTGAAGAATGAGTAAGTAATCACTTACCTGGAAGTAAGAGCCAGTTGCAAGAAACCTGGAGGATCTTGAAATGAGACCGGGCAAGTGAGTAAATGATGGATCTCACCCTTCTTATATAGTCCTCACATTCCGCCGCCGGCTCTACTCAACAGGCTATGAGCGAGAACAAATCCAAGGTGGCAGGCATGACGGATGGCCCATCTAATTCTCGGCACGAAACACATTCATCTCCTTAACCACATTGGACACTACCAGGCCGGGCTACATTATGCACATATGTAGCTGTCAGCTCACAGAATGAAATAGTAATAAAAGCAGTGTTCACAAAATAATACATTTAGGAATGGAACTAGTATCACTCATAAAGTTGAAATTAGCCCTCACTTGGACACACATAAGCCATAAACAATAAACGCTCTAAAGCATTTCGAAATATTGAGCTTAATTGCATTACCATTAGTCACGCGGCGATGCTTGCCAAATGCAGCGATAGGGACGTCCCTATATGTCAGGTAGCGCTACGGATATAACTGAATGCAACCACTGCTCTTCACATTCAGGCAATCCTTAATTGTGATTCCACAAAAAAAGCGAGAATTACTTAAGGGCCGTAGCAGAGGGTGGGGCACTGGGGGCATGGGGCCCCCCCTTAATTGTGATTCCACAAAAAAAGCGAGAATTACTTAAGGGCCGTAGCAGATGGTGGGGCACTGGGGGCATGGGCCCCCCCTTAATTGTGATTCCACAAAAAAAAGCGAGAATTACTTAAGGGCCGTAGCAGATGGTGGGGCACTGGGGGCATGGGCCCCCTCCCCCTTAATTGTGATTCCACAAAAAAAAGCGAGAATTACTTAAGGGCCGTAGCAGATGGTGGGGCACTGGGGGCATGGGCCCCCAATCTTTTTAATAAATATATAGGAAATGACAAGTAGGGACGTGGCTGTGCCCCCCAATATTTTCTAGATGTTTCTGTATTGTGCCCCCCCCCCCCCCCCCACTGAGGTCAATGCGGAATAAAACAAAAATAATGTGATCTCATTATCATAAAATGCATTTTCAATCCATTAATGCCTCTGTAATATGAAAGCATTCACTGGAAAGGTTGTACGTAACAGGCTATGAGCAAGAACAAATCCAAGATGGAAGGCATGATGGATGGCCCATTATCTAATTGTCGTCACAAAACACATTCATCCCCTGATGAAGAATTTTCTCTTAACATTAGTTTATGTCAAAGATTTTTGATTAAATTTTCTATTTTTATTACTAAAAAATATACTTGAGAAGGGAGCGCTTCGATACAAACGCTCTCTGAACTTTGACCAGCATTATTTTGGGACTAGTAGTTTAATCTACAAGCGCGTAAACAGGGGGGTACACAGGGGGGTCATGATACAGTATGTGACTTAAAATGTAAAAGAATAAAGATTTAAATTTCTTGAATGATTCGAATTATCCATCAAAACATCCCCTCGACATAAGACACCCATATATACCAGGCCCGTAGCCAGGATTTTGAGCGGGGTGGTTTGTTTTTTCATTTCAGCGGACCAAATTTCCGGTATACTCCTCTCCTCGCCTTATTACATTAGGCAATCAATACTTCAAATAAATTCAATCTTGTATTTAAAATGTTTTAAATAGGGTGTTTTTTAAACATATAGCGATAACAATAAAGATAATTATTCTAAAAGGATTTTTCTAGTCATTATAAAGACATATTGATGTGCACGGTATATCCAGCCAAACCTTATATATATATATATTTTTTTCTCTGAGCGGACCTTCGAGCTGGGTGGGAGGGTTCGTCCGAACCCCCCCTGGCTACTGGCCTGAATACATAATTCTCTCTTTGTCAACAAAAGAATTCAAAAAGACAGTCGACAACAACGCATATGTTTTTTTTCTTAGAACAACATTTCGGCATGCCAGTACCTACGTTCTTTAGGTTTTCTTCCTACATTTCTATTTGTTATGCACCCTTCTTGTGGAGGGGGGGGGGATAAACCAAACTGAAGAGAGGCTCAAACGAGCGTGCGCGTTTCTTCTTCCGGACAAACGTAAGTAAACAACCGAGCACACAAGTCAGCAACTTTTCGTGAAACAAAGCTTGCCCGTTTGAGTCTCACTTTGTTTTAAGACCACAGGCCTCCCATACTGTATTCGAAATGTCATCGATATACCCTCGACTCTTCCAGCTCTCAGTGCTCTATAGCCTTCGCAGGCATCACTTTGCACAGAAAGCGGTAGAAAAGAAACACAGGCGCTCGGGATTCCTGTGGTGATACGTCAAACGAGTAACTCTATCCTCTTCTTCCGCTTTTGGCATTGTCCCCTCCCGCGAGGGTCTTAGAAATTCAGTCTCGGTTTCTAACGTTTAGAGACGCCTGCAGAGGAGGCTCAGTGCTCTATAAAATTATGTTTTAAGTGTAGCCTCCTAGCCGGCTCTCTGGAGTTTCGGGGCTCTGTGGATTACACAGGAATCCTGAAACTCTTGAGAGCCTTCTGAATTTAGGTTCCCTATAGCCCCCCCCCCCCCTCCCTGAGACTGCGAGATTTTAGTGGCTTAGAGCTATTTTGTTGCAAATACAGTGTATAATATAACTTAACGTTGTAATACTGAGGATGGCGTCAAATTTTTAGGATGATTCCCAATCAGAAACTTCCTTATTGGACACCATCGGACCGGGCTCTGATTATGCACATTACGTAGCTGTCACAGCTCACATAATAAAATAGTAAAAGCAGTGTTTACAAAGTAATAGGAATGCTAAATATTTAGAAATGAACTAGTACCACTCTCAAAGCCCCCTCGTCATCAAGTCTATTACATAATATATAGATTTAGGCACTGCCTGAAGGCGAAGCCAGCGTTTGACACCTTTTTGTGTTGACTGATAGGGGTAGTTTAGGGAGATCTAGGTGTCTTTAAAATGTATTTTTTTAATGAGATTAAAAAAGTCATTTTTTACTGCCATGTCATAACAGGCCCGTACCTAGGAGGGGTGCGAACGCACACCCCCCCCCCCCCCCTTTTCGGTTCTCAATAGACGTGCTATTATTTGTAGACAAAACTCACTCTGGTATTTAGCCAAATCCGACATTAAACCTCCCCTGGATTTTACTATCGACTCTTTTATCAGAGAACTCCCTCCCCCTCCCGGAAATATTAGGTCAATTTTTTTTTTATTCTGCACCCCCCAAGAAAAATCCTCGGTATGGGCATGTTGTATTGGCCCCTCCAAATGGATCAAGCAAGCACTCATTTCATAATATTAAATATGGTATGTCAGTCAACTTGGTTAATTTTTTGTTATTATGCTTATTTAGATCAAACACAAAGAATTGTCGCATTAATTTTTCATGAGCTTCTGAGCAAACTCGTTCTGATGCGGTGATAATTCTGTTGACTGTCTTTGCTTAATTGTGTTTTTTCGACATGCTTTCCTGCTAGGTTTTTACGTTAGATGACCTTGAAAGCGAAGAAGGGAAAGAGCAAGTGCTGAGGACTTTGGAAATCCTAGAAAATGCGGCTAACGGTAAGAGAATCATCTCTGGTTTCTCGCACATTGAATGGACATGAGTCGCGGCCATTTTGGAAGGCGTATTGATGTTCAAAGGAATGCACAATTTGATTCTACATCATATTTCTGTTAGAATGACACTTATAGATCTGCTAGTAAACCGTAGAGAAGCTAAAAAAGTCCTTATTTCCGGTGTATTGTGCATTTATAAGGTTGATTTACGCCGTTGTTCTTGTTACTACCCATTTTATGACGTCTCTTGATTTTACAAGATTCTGACAGCGATTTTAGTTTAACATAAGTACACAGTTTTCTGTCCTTTATTTCTCTTTAGAAGTCAATTTAAAGTCCTAGTGCCAATCAAACTCGGAGTAGTACGCCGCTAGGCATCATACTTTGCAAAATTATCTGAGTTGGATAATAAACACACAGCAATATGTATCTAGACGAAGTAGCTGAGTAACAGTAAGCATTAAGTGTACAATGAATTACTAAAATAAATCGATTAGCCCTGTCTTAAAGGGGAGCCCCAAACGACCACAACGCTTGTCTTACCGCTATTTGAATTTAATCACAAATTTTTCACATTGTGCAAGATTTGGGTGCTAAAGAACGTACGCTACCCGAGGGAAAATATGCTATTTTTTGTCAAGGCCCTGACGGCCCCGACACTTTTTTCTGAGCCACCTTTTCCTGAGTTTGTCAAGGTTGTCAGGGGTACCAGAACCCATCAAGCCAATTTGTTTATCCGGTGCTTGAGAAGGGATTGACAGGTAGGATTGATAATTCCTTGCTTAAGGAAAGTAGCCAATCACGATCAGTCACTCTGGGCGGACTCACTCGAGCATATGTTATGTTAAAGAATGACGATATCAACCACTACTTTGTCAATGTTAACATTTGAAACTGCAATGATGTATTCGCGAGAAAACTTCGAAATAATGGTCCAAAAATGAAGTAATGGTACTTTATTGGCGATAGTTGTTTGAAATATTTTGGTCCATGCATGAATTAGCTGACATTGAAAGGTACAAATAGCGTGAAACGGTATTGTAGGGAAGCAAGACTAATGGCGGGCGCGATTGGCCTACTCTTGCAAAGAAAATGCCTTAGAACCATAGGCGTCTTTCATCGCTAAAAAAGCCACGACATCAATGCCTTAACAAATTTATTACAAAAACTTGAATTGGCATTACAACCTGAGTTAGCATTTACAACTTGATGGATCATTTTAACACACACAGAAAATAAAAAAACAGAACAAATTAAGAAACCAAACTTTTTAGCCTTATGCATTGTTTATATGTATGCTCCTTAGTAAGCTAGAGGTATTAATTTCTGTACCTCTCTGGTATATAGCATAGCCTCCGTCCATCTCCACCTAGACTACAAAGAGACTGAAACGGATGGCAGCATTGCGAGGAGTCGGTGCATGGTTCGTCGTGACCGAGGCATCGTTTGGCTGGGCGGGATTCTTCGTCATTTTGATACCTCAGAGGAATATAGCATAGCCTCCGTCCATCTCCACCTAGACTACAAAGAGACTGAAACGGATGGCAGCATTGCGAGGAGTCGGTGCATGGTTCGTCGTGACCGAGGCATCGTTTGGCTGGGCGGGATTCTTCGTCATTTTGATACCTCAGAGGAATATAGCATAGCCTCCGTCCATCTCCACCTAGACTACAAAGAGACTGAAACGGATGGCAGCATTGCGAGGAGTCGGTACATGGTTCGTCGTGACCGAGGCATCGTTTGGCTGGGCGGGATTCTTCGTCATTTTGATACCTCAGAGGAATATAGCATAGCCTCCGTCCATCTCCACCTAGACTACAAAGAGACTGAAACGGATGGCAGCATTGCGAGGAGTCGGTGCATGGTTCGTCGTGACCGAGGCATCGTTTGGCTGGGCGGGATTCCTCAACTTCTCTAATGAAATCCTCGTATGCGCTTCTGCATTCCGACAACTGAGCGATCGTCGATAAGATGACTACTAAGATTGCGATGAAGAATTTCATCCTGGAACCTTCGAGAAATAAAAATACAAAATATAAAGATTTATTTGGGAATAAATATTATTTATAAGTTAATGCAGTTCATTTTATGATTGCTTTAGGATCTTATAAGTAGACCAGTTAGAGCCCACTCATAGTGATGCCGTCAGCAGATCTAGTCTTCTTTTAAAATAAAACATATCATTAAATTGTTTATAATCGATTTTCTTTCTGCGAAATTGAATTGCAAGGATTACTAGAAGATGACAGCAAATCCGCGGCTATAAATTTGCTAGTGTAACGTGAAAAGCAGTTTGTTTAACACAACCGAACTCTAATCTTAATGCTCTATGTTCATAAAAAGATAAAAATGAAATTGTCCCTTTTTTGGAGATAATCTAGAGACCTTCATTAGAGAGAAAAGCAAAAGCCTTCCATGTAATTTCGTGAAGAATGAGTAAGTAATCACTTACCTGGAAGTAAGAGCCAGTTGCAAGAAACCTGGAGGATCTTGAAATGAGACCGGGCAAGTGAGTAAATGATGGATCTCACCCTTCTTATATAGTCCTCACATTCCGCCGCCGGCTCTACTCAACAGGCTATGAGCGAGAACAAATCCAAGGTGGTAGGCATGACGGATGGCCCATCTAATTCTCGGCACGAAACACATTCATCTCCTTAACCACATTGGACACTACCAGGCCGGGCTACATTATGCACATATGTAGCTGTCAGCTCACAGAATGAAATAGTAATAAAAGCAGTGTTCACAAAATAATACATTTAGGAATGGAACTAGTATCACTCATAAAGTTGAAATTAGCCCTCACTTGGACACACATAAGCCATAAACAATAAACGCTCTAAAGCATTTCGAAATATTGAGCTTAATTGCATTACCATTAGTCACGCGGCGATGCTTGCCAAATGCAGCGATGGGGACGTCCCTATATGTCAGGTAGCGCTACGGATATAACTGAATGCAACCACTGCTCTTCACATTCAGGCAATCCTTAATTGTGATTCCACAAAAAAGAGAGAATTACTTAAGGGCCGTAGCAGAGGGTGGGGCACTGGGGGCATGGCCCCCCCCCTTAATTGTGATTCCCCAAAAAAAGCGAGAATTACTTAAGGGCCGTAGCAGAGGGTGGGGCACTGGGGGCATGGGCCCCCCCTTAATTGTGATTCCCCAAAAAAAGCGAGAATTACTTAAGGGCCGTAGCAGATGGTGGGGCACTGGGGGCATGCCCCCCCCCCAATCTTTTTAATAAATATATAGGAAATGACAAGTAGGGACGTGGCTGTGCCCCCCCCCAATATTTTCTAGATGTTTCTGTATTGTGCCCCCCCCCCCCCCCCCCCCTCACTGAGGTCAATGCGGAATAAAACAAAAATAATGTGATCTCATTATCATAAAATGCATTTTCAATCCATTAATGCCTCTGTAATATGAAAGCATTCACTGGAAAGGTTGTACGTAACAGGCTATGAGCAAGAACAAATCCAAGATGGAAGGCATGATGGATGGCCCATTATCTAATTGTCGTCACAAAACACATTCATCCCCTGATGAAGAATTTTCTCTTAACATTAGTTTATGTCAAAGATTTTTTATTAAATTTTCTATTTCTATTACTAAAAAATATACTTGAGAAGGGAGCGCTTCGATACAAACGCTCTCTGAACTTTGACCAGCATTATTTTGGGACTAGTAGTTTAATCTACAAGCGCGTAAACAGGGGGGTACACAGGGGGGTCATGATACAGTATGTGACTTAAAATGTAAAAGAATAAAGATTTAAATTTCTTGAATGATTCGAATTATCCATCAAAACATCCCCTCGACATAAGACACCCATATATACCAGGCCCGTAGCCAGGATTTTGAGCGGGGTGGTTCGTTTTTTCATTTCAACGGACCAAATTTCCGGTATACTCCTCTCCTCGCCTTATTACATTAGGCAATCAATACTTCAAATAAATTCAATCTTGTATTTAAAATGTTTTAAATAGGGTGTTTTTTTTAACATATAGCGATAACAATAAAGATAATTATTCTAAAAGGATTTTTCTAGTCATTATAAAGACATATTGATGTGCACGGTATATCCAGCCAAACCTTATATATATATATATATATAATTTTTTTTTTCTCTGAGCGGACTTTCGAGCTGGGTGGGAGGGTTCGTCCGAACCCCCCTTGGCTACTGGCCTGAATACATAATTCTCTCTTTGTCAACAAAAGAATTCAAAAAGACAGTCGACAACAACGCATATGTTTTTTTTCTTAGAACAACATTTCGGCAGGCCAGTACCTACGTTCTTTAGGTTTTCTTCCTACATTTCTATTTGTTATGCACCCTTCTTGTGGAGGGGGGGGGGGGGGATAAACCAAACTGAAGAGAGGCTCAAACGAGCGTGCGCTTTTCTTCTTCCGGCCAAACGTAAGTAAACAACCGAGCACACAAGTCAGCAACTTTTCGTGAAACAAAGCTTGCCCGTTTGAGTCTCACTTTGTTTTAAGACCACAGGCCTCCCATACTGTATTCGTAATGTCATCGATATACCCTCGACTCTTCCAGCTCTCAGTGCTCTATAGCCTTCGCAGGCATCACTTTGCCAAGAAAGCGGTAGAAAAGATACACAGGCGCTCGGGATTCCTGTGGTGATACGTCAAACGAGTAACTCTATCCTCTTCTTCCGCTTTTGGCATTGTCCCCTCCCGCGAGGGTCTTAGAAATTCAGTCTCGGTTTCTAACGTTTAGAGACGCCTGCAGAGGAGGCTCAGTGCTCTATAAAATTATGTTTTAAGTGTAGCCTCCTAGCCGGCTCTCTGGAGTTTCGGGGCTCTGTGGATTACACAGGAATCCTGAAACTCTTGAGAGCCTTCTGAATTTAGGTTCCCTATAGCCCCCCCCCCCCCCCCCCCCCCCCCCCCTCCCTGAGACTGCGAGATTTTAGTGGCTTAGAGCTATTTTGTTGCAAATACAGTGTATAATATAACTAAACGTTGTAATACTGAGGATGGCGTCAAATTTTTAGGATGATTCCCAATCAGAAACTTCCTTATTGGACACCATCGGACCGGGCTCTGATTATGCACATTACGTAGCTGTCACAGCTCACATAATAAAATAGTAAAAGCAGTGTTTACAAAGTAATAGGAATGCTAAATATTTAGAAATGAACTAGTACCAGTGGACTATCAAAGCCCCCTCGTCATCAAGTCTATTACATAATATATAGATTTAGGCACTGCCTGAAGGCGAAGCCAGCGTTTGACACCTTTTTGTGTTGACTGATAGGGGTAGTTTAGGGAGATCTAGGTGTCTTTAAAATGTATTTTTTTAATGAGATCAAAAAAGTCATTTTTACTGCCATGTCATAACAGGCCCGTACCTAGGAGGGGTGTGAACGCACACCCCCCCCCCCCCCCCCCCCACAATGGCCAAAGGTCCACTTTCGGTTCTCAATAGACGTGCAATTATTTGTAGACAAAACTCACTCTGGTATTTAGCCAAATCCGACATTAAACCTCCCCTGGATTTTACTATCGACTCTTTTATCAGAGAACTCCCTCCCCCTCCCGGAAATATTAGGTCAATTTTTTTTTTATTCTGCACCCCCCAAGAAAAATCCTCGGTATGGGCATGTTGCATTGGCCCCTCCAAATGGATCAAGCAAGCACTCATTTCATAATATTAAATATGCAGTATGAAAGTTAACAAATACTAAACCTTGGTGTGAAAAAGGCTGTCAAACAGGTGTCTTAGTTGACGATAATGATTTTCAAGAGTCTAATGGTCAATTCTCATTTCCCTTCATAGAAGCTCCACTATCTATATTTTTTTTTTATCAAAACAGCATTCTAACAAGCTTTGACCTTGTGAAGAATATATCAAGGATGTAACAGTATTCCAAAGAATTAGATGCCATACTGTAGTTTTCAATCAGTACTGCAACTGATTATTCAGAAGAATGTGTTGAAATTAAACTCCACAAATATACCTCCTGACATGCATTACATATTGGTGCACCTGCCCTTTGGCCTTTTTTTTTTTAGAAACTTTGGATTCACCCATACAGGCTACTCAAAAATGAATGCAATGAAGGCAAATCCTAAATTACTGAAAGTGCTTCATTCCAGTTTCTAATTTCAAACCAAACCATGTTCATTGATCTATGTTGGGGGCAGAGAGGAATAAATATACAAATGAACAAAAAGTCAATAGGGAGCGGAGAAATGACTCTATTTGAAAAAAAAATGTTATTCAATTCTAAAACATTTATAACAATAAGGCAATAATAACTTGACTGAGCACTTTCCTAGTATTTTTCCCTTTCCCTATTACCTTTAGGATTGATATAACTGTTTTATATCAAATTTATTTTCGAAAAAGCACAAGTTTGTTGTTATCTTTATATAATTTAAGTACCTTGATCTAATAAAAACCTCTTCCCTTTATAGAAGTATAGAACGAGTATCAAAGCTACATTCTGACCAGCTTTGCCCTTGCGAAGAAACAAATAATGAATGAAACAGCATTTCAAAGATATCATGATATAGTTATACATTTCAAGTGCCATATGGAAGTTTTGTCTATCACATATTGGTAATACTCCATCACCAAGGATATTACAGTAATGCATTATACATTGGTGCACCCACCCTTTTGTAAGGTGGCCTGCTGTTTTATAGAAACCCTGGATCCACACATGCTAATGCTACTCCAAAATTAAATGCAATGGAGAAGAACAAATTTAAATCCTTGATATTACTGAAAGCAGTGCTAAAAGAAAATGTCTTATTTCAAACCTAACATATTTTAATTTATTTGGGGTGCAGAGGGGAAACAGCAAATAATATCAATTGCATACAAAAATAGTCAGCAGAGAGAAAAAAGGAAGAAATGGGAGTATATCTTTGATAAAAAAAAATTAACATTAATGCAACAACACTCTCCTAACATTTCCCCTTTCCCCATTATCTTTAGGTTGATAGCTAAATGTTTTCTTTACAAGATTTATCATGGAGAGCAAGTATCTTGCTCTGAAAAAACCCATTACACTTATACTGTTGTATAAAAGTAAGAAATCCCCTACTATATTATCTTAAGACATTTGCCTATTATTATGCCTTCCAGCCTTTAGAATCAATCATGGCCCTCAGGTAGTCATTCGTTGGTTTTACCTAAATAAAAGTGAAAACAATTATTATTTTTTTTCTTTCAAAACAATATTTTCATCATGCCATTAATAACCTTACTAATTTTTCACAACTATTTGAATAAAATAAATAAACACATTAGAAAGTATGCAAGATGCAGACAATATAAAAGCAAAAACAATATAGGTAATAGGGGTTGTATTTTTTTTCGAAGAGAAAATTATTTTGTAATTGTAGAGTTAATGTAGTTAGATAATGTTGAAAAAAATGTTGTTGTATCTTTGAAAAGACTAAATACACAGAATATAAAGACAAGAAGGTCTTCTTTAGCAATATATGACAGGATGATATTTGTCAGCCTTTATTAAATATCTCAACGCAGTAAATAAAGTATAGAGAGAACGAAGAATATCAAAGGATGTGTTATGCTCAACATGTTTGATGAGACCACGAATTCTCAAAGCAAACTCTAGAAACAAATGTATAAATCCAACAAGCTAAGTGGCATTGATACAGTAACTAGACTACTACGTATTTCTGTCGTTCAATTCTAACTTACCGTGAGGAATATACACCTGCATTTATAGAACTTGTAAGTATTTACGTATTTACCATTTTCATGGCGATTTTCGGTTGAATAAAAACCATTTAAGTGTAAGTTAAAATTATAAGCCAATCGGAATTCAAGTAGATGGTATTTTTAAATACCATTGGCTTAAAAGCAAATCAAAACAAGGATATATGACTTTGATATGGCATCTTGACGTCAAGCTAAAGCTGGAACAGTGTTTTAGTCTGCGCGATTGGTTATGAAAAAAAAAAACGAACAAACGAGCATTATAAAAGCACAACAATAAAAGAAAAATAACTTTTATATTCTCAATACAAATCGTCGTCTAAAACTCACCTTGGCAGATTTTTTTTTTTCGCTTTCTGTTGTGGTCGTGTTCGCTTTTGTTGTAAACTGTGAAGTTGTCGAATTTCTGCTAGCAAGGAACTCGTCGACACAAGTGAATGATTTTTACATAAATATAGACGTGAATGAATATACAATGGTAGTGTAGAGCCTCTATAGTCCTCCTCTATAGTCCTCTTTTTAGCTGTTGCGACGAGTGGGGGATTCACGAACACTCGGGTAGATTTTACTATCGACTCGTACTTCAGACAAAACGGTTCTCAAAAGACTTCAGTCCATTTGAATCCGCATATTTTCTCATTAAATACTGCCTTTTTTTCTGTGAACATACGAACTTTGAACTAAAAACTCATAAAAGCGTAAGACCGAGAGGGGCCTGAGAGTTGCGCGGCTGGATTACTGGCTAATTTGTGACACCACAGGGTAACCGCGCGATGACCACAAAACCAAGTCGCATAGCTTACCATATTTCTATACCTATGGAGCTCCGCGCTGGCTCCGCTACAAAGAGCAGGGAGGGGCTCATGAGTTGTGACTAGGAGTTTATTCGAGGAAGGAGCCTGTTCATTATTTTATTCATCTTTATAAATAAGGCGAGCCCCCCCCCCCCCCCCCCCCCCTGTTGACCGCGCTCAACAATGAAACGCGAAACGACGACATTTTTTGTGGTAATATTGGTTGTATTTTTGCCGGACGCGAAATGGATTCATCACCCTCCCGCCTCCGGATAAGGCCTTTTGATCAAATGGTCGCGGATTTGTTTTGCAGGTGGGGGAAAGGGCGTGGCAACAAAAGTATGCTTCCGTTTTTATCGATGGTCTTTTTATTTCATTCCAATGTAAACAAAATCCAAAATCATTCATAATACATGAAGATTTTCCTAAGGTTGCCTCAGGGGCCTGTTCAGGACGTCTCTTGATTATTATTAGCGTCCAACCATGAAATATAAGTGCAGCCAATTCATCGCTCAAAGTACATTCGGGCCCACCCCTCCCTTCATTAAGCTGTGTTTTCTGTCATAAAAATACCTTCGGTAGTTTGACCCCTGATGGCCGATATGAAGTCGAGGACGCGATCTTTTGGTGAATAGAAAAGCTCGCAGTCCTTATAGATCTCGACGGATTGTGGACAGATCATAATGGGGGTCAGATCAGAGCATTTCAGCTCTTGGCTCACATCGCTTGGTCTGCTCGAGCAAAATGAATTCTTCAGCGATGGTTCGCTTTTAGAATACCTTCACAATTGTAGTGTTCTCTGTCATTTATTGAATTTATTACGGCCGGGGCTCATTCATAAGGTGAGAGTGTTGTTTGGAATGGAAATATTACTATAAGCGTTATTGTTTCGATGTTAATTATGCAAGTATAAGAATTTGCCTGCAACGCTGTTTCTGTTTCTTCCGTTGCCCTATCGACTTGTCAGATATTCGATAAACCGAGCTCAGAGGAGGAGAGAGTTGGTAATTTTAGAGCTTTCTTGAACGGATGCCAAGAAATCGGAGTCAACAGTGAAGAGGTATGTCAGTCAACTTGGTTAATTTTTTTGTTATTATGCTTATTTAGATCAAACACAAAGAATTGTCGCATTAATTTTTCATGAGCTTCTGAGCAAACTCGTTCTGATGCGGTGATAATTCTGTTGACTGTCTTTGCTTAATTGTGTTTTTTCGACATGCTTTCCTGCTAGGTTTTTACGTTAGATGACCTTGAAAGCGAAGATGGGAAAGAGCAAGTGCTGAGGACTTTGGAAATCCTAGAAAATGCGGCTAACGGTAAGAGAATCATCTCTGGTTTCTCGCACATTGAATGGACATGAGTCGCGGCCATTTTGGAAGGCGAATTGATGTTCAAAGGAATGCACAATTTGATTCTACATCATATTTCTGTTAGAATGGCACTTATAGATCTGCTAGTAAACCGTAGAGAAGCTAAAAAAGTCCTTATTTCCGGTGTATTGTGCATTTATAAGGTTGATTTACGCCGTTGTTCTTGTTACTACCCATTTTATGACGTCTCTTGATTTTACAAGATTCTGACAGCGATTTTAGTTTAACATAAGTACACAGTTTTCTGTCCTTTATTTCTCTTTAGAAGTCAATTTAAAGTCCTAGTGCTGGATTTAGTCGAGGTTATTATATATATATATATTATGCGGGATACGTACAATTTCGAAAGCTTGTTTCAGCTTGGCCATGATTGGTGAAACTGACAGGCGCGAAGTTTTTTGTTTTGTCGAGAAATATATTCTGGAAAAAGCAATCGAACACTTCTAGATGAAAACCATACTACGTAACCCTTTTGTATCACTTAAAGCACTTAAGAAAGACCCTTTTCTTCGATATACTTATATTGTCCTGTTTCTACAAATGACATTTTGTGAAGAGTTTTTAAGTAACAGTGTTGCGTGTTTTTCCTATCCTTATTTTGAAAGGGGTTGTTATCTTAAAACTAAATCATGTCGTTTTTCCAAAGCCAAATACTGAAGATAATATTCAAAATACACGTCCTTGTATCTTCTTTCGTATGACATTGGATCATTGAAATTCTTCTTCAATTTTGATGTTAGAACAATATTGGAGATTAAAATAATAGATATCAGGTCAAAAACACACAATAAACATGTGTTATTATGCTTAAACCTGCTATTTTGCTGGACCAATTTTAAGTTTATAAGAGTTAGCGTTTGTTAGCTGTAAAACAAAAATTAGGTATGTATAGAAAAATCAATATGAAATCGACATTCACTCTCCTTGCATTTGTATCCATTGTTCAAGGGGAACTACACTACATACTGTAAACAAGATAGAATAATACTCTTGCAATTTCTGGGAAAGCTAACTCAACCCCTGTTAATGTGCACCTATTTCAAAGAAGGTCACACTCAAGAATTTATGTATTGTAACCTGCTGAATTACCGTGTTAAAAAAATACTAAATAAGTATTTGTTATTTAAAAAAAATGATAGTATTTTTTTACCTCTGACATTTTTTCATTTGCACGTTACCCATGATCCAACAAGGGTTACCACAGAAAGATTCCCTGGATGCAACATCAGTTGAGTTACATGTAAATAGGAACAACCCCCAGAATTCTGGAATCCTCACCTTTTAGGTTGAGGTGTATGCGGGCTATATAATAGGATAATTTGACCCCGAAATGTCTTGTTAGTATTGAATAAGCATGTATTCCTACTTTGACTGGATGTATTTGTCTTGGTTTCACTCCTGCATCGAGCTCTGTCCCTACGCACTTGCGACCTTTCAAACGGCGCCACTGTTTAACCGCTGCGCCACCTGGTAAATGAGTAACTTGACCACCTCAACCCCCAGTGGCGTGTTTTATCACTTCCCACTAAAAATAAAATTGTTGGCAAAAGAAGTGCTTTTCTCTCGTCTGCTTGTGTTCTTACCCCTTACTTGACAAGTTACTAGGGGCAGTGATGATGGATCCGACTCTATCAAAACAAATCCAGCCACCAAGGTCCTCAGCTGGGACTGCTTTGGACTTTCCCTGTGATATGACGCCATCCTTTTCATTTTGATACGGATTCAACCATCCACACTACGGACCAAAGTATACAGATTCAGTTTGATTCACTTTTGATGGTGTTTTCAAAAGTATCTGGATTGAGTGGACTGAAGGCATGAACGTATCAGAAAGTATACAGATCCAAACGAATCCATGTTAGTGTGGACGGCCCAGTGACTTGGGCACTATGTCAATAGGACCCTGTGGGGTGGGGAGCACTGTACGCCCCCATGGAACAAATTTATTGTAGGTCATGACAAGTCAATTTGAACTGATTTCTACTTTTTACTTGTATATATTTTTTATCATGTTTTGATAAACGTGGCTTTGAATATTAGCAATACATCATTTAAAAACTAAGAATAATCATCAGCGCAATGATCTAGGATTACTAAACAGAGCAATTCAAACTTGGAAATTGTGTGTTTTCATTAAAAGACCACATATAATAAATTATTCTATTCCAGATCATGGTATTCTGGGCAGCCCTTCACTGAACAGTCCAGAACGCACTTTGAAAATTGAGACTAATCCAACCAAGGCAGCCGTAAGTGTGTTATATAATAGCTGTTGCTTACTATAATCAAAGCAAATGGGCGTACCTTTAAGATTTCATCTGGGAAAGCCCAAATCATTACATGAGTCTGCTCATCAATAATCTTCCCCTGATTCAATGTTCCTGGCTTCCATCATTCAAGCTTACAGAATTACATTGGGTGCTATATGGTTGGTCAGCTGTGCCATAGTTGCAAACCATTTCAGTGCTTGCTGATAAAAATGTTTGAATTAAAGGGGCCAGAAGGAGATGTAGCTGTTGGAAATTATTGGCAAAGAGTTCTTTAGATTACCAAATACTAATAGTAAACCTCATCATCACTAAAACTTCTAGTCAGAGAATGTTTAAAGTACTTCCTATTATGGCAACTAATTTAAATAAAAACTGCTTAAAATGTGTGGGGCCACATTAAGGGCCGATGGACATATCTCATTGCTATGCAACTTGGTAGCTTTACGCTGGCAATTTTATTTCTGGTTTAAGCACGCATGTTTTCGTTTTCATTGAAAAATCAAAAATCATTTGAAATGGCTGAAAAAAATCTGGATTTTCTATTCTTGGAAATATGATCTTGGGCGTCAACGAATAGCCCTGAATTGTAGCCCTTTTAATTTCCTGAGCAACAGGCTTAGAGATATACTGTAAATCCATGGGCCCTTAAGGAAAATGTTCCTCAATTCTGGTTGTAGCTCCTCAGAATAGTGGAGTATGGTAAAGAAGACTTTTCCTATTATAATTTTAAAATAATGATAAATAATTTCCCATTACTTTAACTATTTTTCTCAAACTCTTCTACAGATACATGTAGCTTATTCTAGTTAAAAACAATCTAAAGTTGTTTACTTTAAATTATAAGCCCAACTAGATGTGAAGGATTTTCCAATATAATGGAACAAGCTGATGATTTTACTCTGTTTAATGCATATTGACAGTTCATTGCTCTATGCTTCTTCACATCCTCCCTGTACATAATCCTTTAATAATTAAATCATTAACCAACCTATCTTCTTTTTTCTTTCTGATGATACCTGTGTTTTAGGGTGACAGTTGTGGTATGTTTAATTGCTGGGCCACAAAATGCGGAAAACGACAAAGCATCAAACTTGACGTTAGTTAGCACTGTAATATTAATTTCTAATGGAATAGAATACTGAAGGGATCCTTAGCCTAACTGAACAACTTGTAAACTATACAGTAATCGATTTAAAAGAGATGATGACGTTGATACTTCAAACTTTCAAAAACAAAAGAGATTCCCAAGGGGTTTCTGTGAATACTTTTATACATTATAACCAACTTAAGCACATTTAAATAATACTCATTCATGTCATGCAAGCTATCACACTTATGTCTTATGCAAACAGTTTTTTTTTAAAGAGCCTTTGTCAGCCACCATTATTTATTGAATTTGGTAAATAAAGCTTTTTTTATGGCTACAATGAGATTTCTTTTCATGTTTTGTATTGAAATATATAGCAGTATATATAGTATTGAGAAATAAATAGCAGTGGCTATTTAAGGTGTGGCTGACAAGGGCACTTTTATGCATTATTGTTGGCCAAGCAATGTTATTCTGTTTGTATACAATGTTGCTAATTTGCTGCTTGGTGTTTTTGAGGTTGCTCAAACATGCAAGGACACATTAAATTTTCCAGTCAATTATGTATGTCAATAAATGTTGGATGATGTTACCTCAATGTTAAATATGGTGACAACAAGGTTGAATGATGTAACAACAAGGTTAAACAATGTTAACAAGGTTGAATGATGTTACAACAATATTAAATGATGGCAGCTGTTTGAATGATGTAGCCTCAATGTTGGATGATGTAACCTCAATGTTGAATGATGTAACAAGAATGTTGAATGATGTAACCTCAATGTTTAATGATGCAACAACAATGTTGGATGATGTAATAACAATGTTAAATGATGCCAGCAATGTTGAATGATGGCAGCTGTGTGAATGATGTAGCCTCAATGTTGAATGATGTAACAACTTTATTGAATTATGTAACAATGTTGAATGATGTAACCTCAATGATGAATGATGTAACAACAATGTTGAATGATAAAACAACAATGTTGAATTATGTAACCTCAATGTTGAAAGATGCAACGACAATGTTAAATGATGCCAGTAATGTTGAATGATGTAACAATGTTGACAGATGTAACAACAATATCAAATGATCCATCAATGTTGAATGACGTAACTGTTTGCACAAGGCTTATCATCAAACCATTTTGATGTTACTGAGCCAAGCAATGTTATATTTTCTCACTGTTGTCATGCTTGCTTTGTTCAGGACATGTCTGAGTTTGCCCGAGGAGGGGGGGTGCGGCTAGTTAAGGCCACCTTTCCTTTTGAGGGAACAGACGAGGATGAGGTACTGTGAAGCACCCTTGCACAATTCCATAAGACTCCCTTGCATGCATTTAGCAAGAACAGTTTTAATAAAACAGGAAAAAATGTTACAAAACAGCTTAAAATCTTACTACCATCCGTGAAATGGTTTATATGTGGGGGATCTAGTTGGTTTACACTGCAATTTCAAGGTTTGAGCAAACAAACAGCCTTAAACTATTTTTCTAATAAAACTGGCTATCAACTTTGTACAGGTTGCTATGGCACTGTAGTGTGCATTAAACTTCAAAAGTAAAATGTGCTGACCAGGCCTGTACCCAGGGGGGGGGTGGTGTAGGGGGTGCAAATGCACCCCCCCAAAACGGCCGAAGGTCCACTTTCGACCTCAATAGACGTGCTATTTGTACACAATATGAATCATAAGCTAGATCACTCTAATATGTAGCCAAATCTGACAATAAACGTACCGTGGAGATACTAAAAGGCATAAAAAATCTTTTTTTGTTTTTTTTTTCGGGGGTGGTCAGATTTTTATCAGGTTACTCACTCCCCCTCCCCCTGGAAAAATTTGGTCCACTTTTTTGAATTTTGCACCTCCCAAGAAAAATCCTGGGTATGGGCCTGTAGGGGCCTATTTTCATTATTTTTTCTCTTCTCACTCTTACAGATTTGCTTTGCCAAGGGAGATATCCTGGAGGTCACAAAGGTACATGATGTTTAACTCTCAGTATCTGGTTGACAGGATAGGGGAAGTGGAGACTTTTTTTGAAATCATGAACAAAGTTGTTATATTATATATCTATATGTAATACATCCCAGAAAAGGAATCTTATGTATGTACTGAAATAAATGATTTTTTAAAGTGATAATAACAATGAAGTTAAAGAATGAGTAAGAAAACTGAAAAAGGCTAGTGATACATGAATAGGAATTCAAATATACAAAGTAAACTGAGTAAAAATAGATCAAAATCCGAGGGAAATCAGGCACATCTCCAGTTTAAGCCAGGACCCTTAAAATGTGTGGCTTTGTTTCTTCTATGAATTTACTAGACTCAAGCTTAAAACAATGTGTTGTTCATGTGACAATTCTATGATTCTCCAAATTTTGGAATTAAAGCCAAACAGTCTATGATTTTGTGACATCATGATTTTGATTTGCCCAGGTTGTGGATGGAGGCTGGTGGGAAGGCACATTAAATGGGAAAAATGGCTGGTTTCCAAGTAATTATGTCAAAGAGATTTCTGCAAGTAAGTTGTATTTTGACTATTCTGTGTCTGCTAAAAGCCAATCTACACCTTTTCGTAGGTGCTCCTCTTCCTGACCTCACACTTGTTGTATAAATCAGAGTCTCTTGTTATTTTTAGGTCCAGAAATACCAGTAACACCAACCACACCCATCCCACTGCCATTATCTGCTACCAAGAGAGACAGTACAAGAGTTTACCACAACCTAGTAAGTTTAAAGGCCTTTTTTCAGGCTTGGCCTGTTTTTACATGGCACAATTTCAATCAAGTTATTATAGGCCCAAAACTTAAAAAGACATCCACCCACAACCTGAAAAGAGGTCACCTATCCACACCTAAAAAGATGCCCATCCTCAACTTAGTAATCACCTATCCACAACTTTGAAGACACCCACCCACAACTCAAAAGACACCCACCCACAACTCAAAAGACACCCACCCACAACTCAAAAGACACCCATCCACAACTTGGAAGACACCCATCCACAACTTAGAAGAAACCCATCCACAACTCAAAAGACACCCATCCAAAACTCAAAAGACACCCATCCACAACTCAAAAGACACCCATCCCTAACTTAGAAGACACCCATCCACAACTTGGAAGACACCCATCCACAACTCAAAAGACACCCATCCACAACTTGCAGGGCTTCTGGAATTACGCAGAAAAAACTCAAAATTATGCGGGATTGTTTGCTAGATTACTCGCTAAATTACGCGGAAAATCAATCATTACCTACTAAATTACGCGGGATTTTGCAATACATTTTTCTTTAAAAATCAAAATTTTGCGGGATTCTTTATTGAATTACGCGCTAAATTACATGGAATATCAACTGTTACACCCAAACTACATTTTGTACCGAAGGAAAGCATGAAATAACCTAAAAAGGTTAAAAAATATCTTAGGCAAGTTTTCATTGGCTCCTAGCCACCAGCCAATTAAAAAAGGTATTTTATTATTAGTCCTAGGCCTTTGCGGTTTAGCAAAGAACGCCTAGTCACTTCTATGCCATTTCAGTTCGAAATATCGCACTCTTACAAAGAATATCTTTTTTTTTACAAGAAATAGAGGTAAGAACCCTAAAAGAACACATCAGCTGTGCACTTAAATGTTTTGTCTTTCAAAATTTAGCCAAATTACGCGGGATTACGCGGTAATTTGTGGATTACGTAAGATTACGCGGAGAAAGCCAAATTACGCGCTTCCGCACAAGCGCGTAATTCCAAAAGCCCTGAACTTGGAAGACACATCCACAACTTGGAAAACACTCATCCACAACATAGAAGACACCCACCCGCAACTCAAAAAACACCCATCCACAACATGGAAGACACTCATCCACAACTTAGAGGACCCCTATCCACAACTCAGTTTCACCCATCCACAAACAGTAGTTATCCCCCATTAACTCAGAAATCACCCATCCAACAGTACATTACACAGCTACATAGATTAGTTTAGTACTCATTGCATAAATTGTTTAATTAATAGAAAAAAATTTGTTGTTAAGGTTGTACAGAATATCCTTGATACAGAAAGAGCTCATGTCAGTGAACTTCAGGTAAGACAAATTTTTGAATAGTTTTACTAATAATAACAATAACAAAGAAATGCTTCAGTGTGCATCGTACACAAGCATGTCGGAATCACCCTTGTTATGAAGCTCTTGTGTCATACAAAACTGGTTCCTGCATGCTCATAGGCTAAAAATGGGCTTTAAAAACTTTGGAGCAGATAAGGCTGGGAATTGATTATGGTCCCCATGGTTACCTTTTGCACTTGCAAGACTGCTAAGAAGAAGAATTCTAATCATTTCTTCTTGTTATACAGGCATTATTACAAAACTACTTAAAACCTCTGCAGTATTCAAATATGTAAGTTCTTTGTTCATATTATTCTTCATATTTTCTATTTAAAAAAAAAGCCTTAATCCATCGGTTGTTTCAGCTTTTTTTTATTTGGCCAGGAAAACAATGTTTACATAGTATCTAATAAGGCTATGAAAGTTACATCACAATATTGATATGATATTACAATACTTGTTTAAACAAAGTTTCTATCTGTGATATCCATAGTGCATTTACTATGTGAGTGTTTAATTGTAGTCTGAACGAAGTTTTTAAAGTTTTTTTCCCTTTTGTAGATTGTCTTAGAGAGATGATAATGATTTTAATTTTTTTTTTACAGATTATCTCCAAGAGACCTGAAAGTCCTCTGTGGAAACTTTGAGGAACTTGTGCGATTTCAGCAGACTCTGTTTGGCATTTTGGATGAGTGTGCCCAGTAAGTTAAGATTGTGAGAATCTCTCTACTACCAACAGAATTCCATCCACATACATAGCATGGGCACACAGCTTGTGTGTAGTGGGAGAGGGAAGGGGGAGGCTGTGACTATGGACTTTGGCTTTATCTTGATGCTATGTAGAAGATAATTTTAATTTTTTTGTTTTCTGTTGCAGCTTGCCTCTCAGTAGTCAAAGAATAGGAGCAAATTTCCTGCAAATAGCTCCCCAGGTGAGAGAAATGAGACTTATTAGCCCAAGCAAAATAGAGAGTAACTTGTGCATATATTGAAACTTTGCATTTCATCCCTTTTTTTCATTATGTAAAGTTCTGTTTAACATTTTTAGATGAAAGAACTCTACCTTACATATTGTGCCAACCACCCTAGGGCAGTGGAAGTACTAACTAAATACAGGTAATAAAGAGTTGTTTATAAGGACTCTGGGACTTGTCTAGAAGATTTTTGTTAGTGCCTTTTGCACTGCGACACAATTTTTGTCATTAGTATATGTACGTACAATATCCATACCTGTCAACTCTCCCGCATTAGGCAGAGGCTCAAGATTTTGGACCCCTTCTCCCGCGTTGAGCACCAAATCTCCCGCATTTTAGTGATTTTTATCCGTTCCGAAAAATTACTATTATATAGAAAATCGTCATTTTGCCTATTTTCTATTAAAATATTAAAAACTATAATTCCCTTGCGTAGCGCAATTTATCTAACACCCTCGTGAGATCTAGAAGTGGATTTGTTCGTGAGAGCTTTCAATACGGCAAACGCCTGCAAGGTTAAACCGACCCCTCCCCCAAAAAATAAATATACCCCACCCCTCCCCCCAAAAAAGTCCCAAGCCTTGAGATTTTCGGAGGTTGACAGGTATGAATATCATCCCAACTTGGGCTAGAGCCTGGCAAGCACATTAAGCGCTATGCCTCTCTCATAGTCATTCCACTTTCACTCCGCCTTTTTTATTCCTAGAAAGGTGATGGGGTTGGCTCATGTCTATATTTTGTTATGTTGTGTTTCAGTGATGAGTTGTCAGCATTCATTGAGAGCAAAGGCGCGCCCGCACCAGGGATACTTACTCTCACGACTAGTCTAAGCAAGGTACAGTTTTCACCTTAAAGATAGCCACCTTTTCTATCATCCCACATGGCTGTCATCCCAACTTGGACAGAAATTTTCTGAAAGCGGGTTAAATACTGTAAATATGTGAAAAAACCTAAAAGAGCCAATGCGAATGAATACAGAGAATTAGGCTTGTGATGAAGACCAAAATCTTGGTCTTCATCACAAGCCTAATGCGGGTGAGTTGACAGCTATGATCCCAGCAGCTATTCAGCCAGTACAAAAAAATGCATTTTGAATCACATAAATAATAGTGAGGCTAAATGAGTCCCTTTATTACTTTCATGTTGCTCCTTGCTAATGTTCACATGTCAGATGAATGTTCATTTTATTTTGAGTTGTGGCATCAAACAGAAAACATGTCAAATTATATCAGATATAAAAGTCAAGAATGTGCCACATTGTATAGTTTAACTCCTCAAATTTCCCCTAGAAAATATCCTTAAATACAGTGTTTGTGTGAAAGAGAGAGGTTGTTTGCTTCCTGGTAATCGTACCTGAAGACCCCACCTTCCACTCCCCAGTACTTGGTTATGAAGGAGGTAGATTTTTTTCTGCAAGCAAACATTTCATTGGTATCTATTGATAAGCCTCTTTGAATCTGCCATGTTGTTGATTAAAAGGTAAAGGCTGCTTATGGGAGGCTCACATGAAAATACCATATGTCTCAAACCAAAACCTCCATTATATTTCTAAGAAAATTAAGCTTGTTTTATTACAAAAATAAAATAATTATTGATTTTTTGGTTATCATCAATTACCAGTTGCTATTTCAATTATGATCCTCTTGTCAACTAAGGATTATTCAACACAGCAACAGGATTTTCTGCCCAATTTATATAGCAACCACTGTTTTTATCGAACCTATCATCATATGCTGTGTGTCACAAGATCTTGGGCCTCTTTACAATATTGTCTAGCAAATTTTTACTTAGAGTCAACCACTTAAATATCACATGTTTCCCAGCAGAATTATCTCCACGTTTAGGAAAAAAAAGTGCAGAAATAATGCCCAGTCTTTTTATTGACAGAGAGGTTAACAGTCTTGAAAGTACTGTAATGTTCATCCCTGTCAAATCATCTATTTGCGTCATTCTTTGAGTCTTGTATGCACTTATTATTCCCAGTTGTTATCTTCCCCATCAAATAATGAATGTTTAAAATGAGCAGGTGTTGATTATCAGATTTGTTTTCTCCATTCAGCCGTTCTGTCACTTGGACAAATACCCAACCTTGCTCAAAGAGTTGGAGAGACATTTAGAGGTAAGGGCATTATTTTGTATGTCAAAAGAAGCTCCATAGATATTTGCGGATGTAATTTAGAGAGGAGATTGAGGGAAAATACCTCACAACAATATATAATATTATATATCTGTATGTGTTAAAAGTATGTACAATTTGAGGATCATTTGGTTTAAAACGGTACAAAAAACATGTTTTAACATGTTAAAACAATATGTTTGGTCATACTTCACTTTTCTTGCATTTAGTTGCGATTGATTAAGTTATTTCTTTTATGGTCGATTACCAGCTCAGACAACACACAGTGGTTTTTTTTCTGAATAATTCTCTGTTAAAGTAAATTAATCCTAATCACTCCCCAAAGTCAAAAAATATAAGAGCAAATTTGATTACTTAATTCATGTGATTTTAAATCTATTTAAAGTTTTTGTATATCATGGAAAGTCATTTACATCCAAGCTGTGAGTTTAGCAATTAACCCTTAAGATTGCTATCAAATACAAAACATGAAGGTTAATTAGTTTCTCTTGGCAGAGACCCCATTCAAAGCACACCACTTGATTGTTCAGATAACAATGTTGCTGTTTGATTTGCTTATCCAAAAGGATGGCCACATAGACGAGTTGGACACCAAGAAGGCGATCCCTGTCTTTCAAAATATCAAGGTGCGTTCAACATTAAATAGCGATACACTCTTCTTGCAGTGAATAACATTCAACCTGAAATTCTCTTGAATTTTAAGAGCATGGTGAGAGTAGGAGATTTATTTGCAGGCCCGTAGCCTGGATTTTGAGCCTGGGGTTTATTTACCCATAAAGCGGATGAATTTCTCATAGCAGGGCTTCTGGAATTACGCGGAATAAAACTCGAAATTACGCGGGATTTTTTGCTAAATTACGCGAAAAATCAATGATAACGCGCTAAATTACGCGGGATTTTGCAATACATTTTTCTTTAAAAATCAAAATTTTGCGGGATTCTTTACTGAATTACGCGCTAAGTTACACGGAATATCAACTTTTACGTCCAAACTACATTTTGTACCGAAGGAAAGCACAAAATAACTTGAAAAGGTTAATTTTTTGCGCAAAAATACCTTAGGCGAGTTTTCATTGGCTCCTAGCCACCAGCCAATTTAAAAAGGTATTTTATTATTAGTCCTAGGCCTTCGCGGTTTAGCAAAGAATGCCTAGTCATTTTATTTGTTTTCGAAATTCAGTTCGAAATATCGCACTCTTACAAAGAATATCTCTCTTTTTTTACGAGAAATAGAGGAAAGAACCCTAAAAGAATACATCAGCTGTGCACTTAAATGTTTTGTCTTTCAAAATTTAGCCAAATTACGCGGAAATTTGTTGATTATGCGGATTACGCGGAAAAAGCCAAATTAAGCGCTTCCGCAAAAGCGCGTAGTTCCAGAAGCCTTGTCATAGGCAGCTCGTCTTAGCTCGCAGTGGTACTCAATTTTCCTTAATTAGAGCGGACCTTCCAGTCCAGTGGTGGGTTCTTGTAACAAAAATGGCTGCCCGGGTAGAATTAAGTTTTTTTGTGTTTTGTGCTTGTGGTAGACGAGTTGTAACGAAATGAGGAAGAAGAAAGAGACAGAGTTGGAAATCTTAACAGGGACCATAGAGGGCTTGGACCAAGAGGTAGGTGACACCATACAACATGTAATATGTTACTTGCACCAACTTATTTGTAAGCATTTTAAATGGCGGCTATTGACGTGGCAGTAAATAATGGATCCAGCAAGAAGGGCATTCCATTTACGAATGGTTCTTGCAAAGAATGATGGTATGCTTTCATTGAAGCCCCAACCTTTCAACCTTGAAAATAAAGATTTGAAGTAGTATGTGGTGGCCATTACAAAGGCTTTAATCAACATAAAAGAGCGCTTAGAAAAGAAACGTAGATCCTTCATATATGGTTCACTATAGTAATGGTTTAGGGCACTATAGTGAACCATATGTGAATGACCTACCCAAAAACTTAACAACTATGCTGACCATTTAAGGCAGGCCCAGGCCACAAGGAGCCCAACATAAACAACATTAATTATGATATCATAGTGTACATATACTTGATGTGCACCTGATGCTTTCAGGAGATTAACAAGCTGGGTGACGTCATCCTGATGGCGCAGTTCCTGATTCATGGGGATGAGGGAGAGGTTCGTGAGCGCTACTTCTTGCTCTTCTCATCGTGTCTCATCATCCTGTCCGTCAGCGCCAAACTCAGCGGTTTCTGCTTTGAGGTGAGTTTGCACCAGATTTTTTTTTTACAAAGTGTGCACATAAGGCTCAGCGGGATTTAGCTTATGTCAATCAAAACATGCAGGGAATTTGAATGGAAAACAAAAGTACCAACTTGAAAGGGAAAGCATCGTATAAGGCTAAATCTTACCCTGCACGGCAAACACTAGCAAAAAAAAGTGGGATTAGGACTGTTTTCTGCTTATTTCCAGTCGCCATTGTTGAAATTTTCTGATTTTGGGCGGAAAAGAGACTTAAGATCTTTAAGTAGCCCCAGTCAGCCACGCCTTGTTATTTTTTTCTTCAACATCAGAAGACATATTATGTGACAAAATTTCTTAATAACCATCTAAAACAAAGTTGAATATTTTATTTATGGTTTTCCTAAATCCACGGATGGAAATGGTACACAATTGGTATTTTGTTTGGATAACAAAATGGCGGCTTATCACTGATTACAAAAACTAAAGCGATGCATTTTTGTGTATTTTCAGCGCAAATATGACATTTCTAACATATCAGTGCGGTCTCTGGAAGACACTGAAGGGATTCTAAACGCATTTGAAATCAAAGGTATGTTGAATTAGGAAATTTAGAGGGCATTCTAAAAGCAGGCCGATGACAACGTCAAACGTGTTTAGAGAGTGATGCGATAGCTCAGTGGTACAGGCTTGGTCTTCAAGCAAGAGGACCAGGGTTAGAACCCAGGTCAGGTCCACTTAGGTTTTTTTCTGAGATGTCAAAACCTGGCTCTCTACATAAGGGCCTGTGAATCCCTCGTCTTCTCAGATTAGACCGTGCCCACAATTAGCCATCACTTCTTTTGGTCATTGTCTTCCTGTCCCTAATAGCTAATGGTGACGTAATGAAGCTCTCAACCAACCACGCACCAGAAAAGGCGGCCTGGATGGAAACACTTCCCGAGCTCCTTGGCCAGTCAGGTGTTAGCCCCACGTTAAGCGACCGGTCGCCTTGGGAGGTGCGGCATGGAGGACAGGCTGTTGGCACCGATAAGCCCAGTCCCCCTCGTAATGAGGCCACAGGGTCCCCGCCTGGATCAGCCACGCTGAAGAAGTCAAGTGGGACCATGACAGGCTCACAGGTACGTTACACAGACTTTCAGGTACATTACACAGACTTTCAGGTACATTACACAGACTTTCAGGTACATTACACAGACTTTCAGGTATATTACACAGACTTTCAGGTATATTACACAGACTTTCAGGTACATTACACAGACTTTCAGGTACATTACACAGACTTTCCGGTACGTTACTCAGACTTTCAGGTACATAACACAGACTTTCAGGTACATAACTCAGACTTTCAGGTACATTACTCAGACTTTCAGGTACATTACACAGACTTTCAGGTACATCACACAGACTTTCAGGTACATCACACATACTTTCAGATACATCACACAGACTTTCAGGTACATTACACAGACTTTCAGGTACATTACACAGACTTTCAGGTACATTACACAGACTTTCAGGTACATCACACAGACTTTCAGGTACATCACACAGATTTTCAGGTACATTACACAGACTTTCAGGTACATCACACAGACTTTCAGGTACATAACACAGACTTTCAGGTACATCACACAGACTTTCAGGTACATCACACAGACTTTCAGGTACATTACACAGACTTTCAGGTACATTACACAGACTTTCAGATACATTACACAGACTTTCAGGTACATCACACAGACTTTCAGGTACATCACACAGACTTTCAGGTACATTACACAGACTTTCAGGTACATTACACAGACTTTCAGGTACATTACACAGACTTTCAGGTACATTACTCAGACTTTCAGGTACATTACACAGACTTTCAGGTACATTACACAGACTTTCAGGTATATTACTCAGACTTTCAGGTACATTACACAGACTTTCAGGTACATTACTCAGACTTTCAGGTACATTACACAGACTTTCAGGTATATTACTCAGACTTTCAGGTACATAACACAGACTTTCAGGTACATTACACAGACTTTCAGATACATTACACAGACTTTCAGGTACATAACACAGACTTTCAGATACATCACACAGACTTTCAGGTACATCACACAGACTTTCAGGTACATTACACAGACTTTCAGATACATTACACAGACTTTCAGGTACATCACACAGACTTTCAGGTACATCACACAGACTTTCAGGTACATCACACAGACTTTCAGGTACATTACACAGACTTTCAGGTACATTACACAGACTTTCAGGTATATTACTCAGACTTTCAGGTACATTACACAGACTTTCAGGTACATTACTCAGACTTTCAGGTACATTACACAGACTTTAAGGTATATTACTCAGACTTTCAGGTACATAACACAGACTTTCAGGTACATTACACAGACTTTCAGATACATTACACAGACTTTCAGGTACATAACACAGACTTTCAGATACATCACACAGACTTTCAGGTACATCACACAGACTTTCAGGTACATTACACAGACTTTCAGATACATTACACAGACTTTCAGGTACATCACACAGACTTTCAGGTACATCACACAGACTTTCAGGTACATCACACAGACTTTCAGGTACATAACACAGACTTTTAGGTACATTACACAGACTTTCAGGTACATTACACAGACTTTCAGGTACATTACTCAGACTTTCAGGTACATTACACATACTTTCAGGTACATTACACAGACTTTCAGGTACATTACGCAGACTTTCAGATACATCACACAGACTTTCAGGTACATTCTACAGACTTTCAGGTACATTACACAGACTTTCAGGTACATCACACAGACTTTCAGGTACATTACTCAGACTTTCAGGTACATTACACAGACTTTCAGGTACATTACTCAGACTTTCAGGTACATAACACAGACTTTCAGGTACATTACACAGACTTTCAGGTACATAACACAGACTTTCAGGTACATAACACAGACTTTCAGGTACATAACACAGACTTTCAGGTACATCACACAGACTTTCAGGTACATAACACCGACTTTCAGGTACATTACACAGACTTTCAGATACATTACACAGACTTTCAGGTACATCACACAGACTTTCAGGTACATTACACAGACTTTCAGATACATCACACAGACTTTCAGGTACATCACACAGACTTTCAGGTACATTACACAGACTTTCAGATACATTACACAGACTTTCAGGTACATTACTCAGACTTTCAGGTACATTACACAGACTTTCAGGTACATTACACAGACTTTCAGGTACATTACTCAGACTTTCAGGTACATTACACAGACTTTCAGGTACATTACACAGACTTTCAGGTACATCACACAGACTTTCAGGTACATCACACAGACTTTCAGGTACATTATACAGACTTTCAGGTACATTACACAGACTTTCAGGTACATTACACAGACTTTCAGATACATCACACAGACTTTCAGGTACATTCTACAGACTTTCAGGTACATTCTACAGACTTTCAGGTACATTACACAGACTTTCAGGTACATTACACAGACTTTCAGGTACATTACACAGACTTTCAGGTACATTACACAGACTTTCAGATACATCACACAGACTTTCAGGTACATTCTACAGACTTTCAGGTACATTCTACAGACTTTCAGGTACATTACACAGACTTTCAGGTACATTACACAGACTTTCAGGTACATTACACAGACTTTCAGATACATCACACAGACTTTCAGGTACATTACTCAGACTTTCAGGTACATTCTACAGACTTTCAAGTACATTCTACAGACTTTCAGGTACATTTTTAACCCTGCTGTAGCGCCCATAGGGTCATGGCGCCGTGCCCACAGCTTTTAATTATAAAAAAATTACAAGTAGGGGCGTGCCCCCTTGTTTTTTCGTGTGTCTGTGTCGTGCCTGCCATAAGTTTGAGGGCTGCTACTGATCACAGTTACCTGACATGTGCACTTACAATATGTCCCTAGCTGAAGTTTTGTTTGAAAAGTTAATTTTATTGTATTTTAGTATTAACCACCACCTCACCGTCCTCCCTCTTGTATTACCCCCTTATCCTGATGAATACCACAGGGCTCCGACATCGTGCGTACCATGTCAACGTCACACTCGACTGAGATGACCGCCATTGGCTCAGTCCCCTCCAGTCCTCAACGGGCCAAGCGCTGGGACATCTCAAAATTACGACCTACCCCTCCCCTACGGCCAGCGTACGCGCTTATGGCCAAAGAGGTAAATAAACATCCTGTGAACTACACCAAGTGTACCTTCGTTATCCTGTACTGAAATATAAGAACTTATACATATAAAATGAAATCATCATCTCACAGGAGAATGATATAGTTCACGTTAATTGTGCTGTCACAAATTCGTTTAAATGTATGCACCTATTTCGATTAAGTTTGACAATTTTAAAATGTCAAAAAAGGTGTACAATCCCTGTGCTAGCCCCGGCTAGCAAGCCACCATTGCATATGCGCCGTCTCGTTTGGCTTTCTACAAGACAAAGACAATGCGTTGGCGATCATTTCCCGAGGCTTGCTATTGCCAAAGATGGTATTAACCATCAAGCGTTACTTGCAACTATCGGTTCTCTATAAGAAAGGGAATATGTTAGCAATTTTTTTGCAATGCTTGCTATGATTGTTGAAGATGGTTTTGAGACTGGAGTGAAATAACCCCCTTCATCTTTTCTTTAAGCCGGACACGTCCATGGGTCGCTCAGTCAAAGGTCTGCTTCATGCGACCAAGAAGAAACAAGGTTTGTCTTTCTTTGATAGCTTAACAATATATATAACTATGAAATATTCAATGTAAAAAAATGTAAAACAGTGTTATATAGGGACCCGATTCATACGTCGCGCCTCTGCTGTGCCGAATCTTATTGTTTGGATTGGGCACATGAACGTTAGACACGACATTAAAGCCGCATTGTCACCAGTTTACTTCCTGTCGATTACGTAACAATCTCCGATGATTTTAACGTAAAACGCGAAAAATATTTCAAAATATTGAAGGCAATGTGTCTATTGAAAGTTTCTTCGAGGATGTGATCGATAATTTAGAGGGGATGGTCTGTTAAATATCTCGGATTCTAATAGATTCTTTTGTTTTTTAACGGTTGAGGTTTCCGTCGAACCTCATTAAGCTCGGCTGCGTCTGTCATGCTCAAGGCAAAAGTACGACACTGAGTTTTTGATGTGCCGAATCTAATATCATATTTTTCCCATTTTTTTTTTTGATTTTGTGCAATAAAAACACCACATCAAGTCACCTTTTACTACTCACAACATATTTAGCGCGACTTATCTAGTGCGACGCTTAAATCGTTGAACCCAATGTATTCGTGTCGATACAAATAGACAATTAGATTCGACAAGGCAGGAGCGCAACGTATGATTTGTATGAAGACGTGAAAAATCGCAAGAAGCCTTCAGAAAAAAAATTGTCAGAAAAAGACATATATTGTTCCCCCTTTGTTCCAGCCACTTATCTGCATTCTGAGCTTTTCATAACTGTGTAGAATGGTTCTTTCTTACATATTTGTGGCCCGAAAATACCCGTTTGTCGCCTTTATGTCACGTGTGTTGCTTCAAGCCAAACACAGCTCTGCTTTTACGCCACAGGTTAACTACTTCATTGCTGACTAAGTAAACTCGTTAAACCTCGCAACGCAAAATTTTTAGTGCATGTTATTTTTCAACTGTTACTATTGATTTCTAAAGCGATGTTACATGTGTTATTGTTGAGTAAACGAAGCAGTTTATTATTTTTTTACAAGTACTTGTTGCAACAGTTACCTACATAACATTGTCAATCGCTAAAATGATTTCTTAAATTAATGCCAATAACTTTTTTTTTATTCGAGCGTTAACATGCTTTGCCGGGAGTATAAAAGTTAAGGATTTGGTTTTTTTAGTCTGCGTTTCAGGCAACGTTTATGTGTCGTTGTAATCAAAATTAAGCCAAATAAGCCCCAAGACATTTTTTGGTCATTTTGTTTGAATACCTCAGGCTACCGCTTTGAATAAGAGCCATAGATAAAGTTTATCTTCAATAAACAATCTGCGCATGTCTGTTTACTCCGCAGACTTCTCCGTCATGCAGTGCTTCCCACATGGTGAGCGCTTATAGCTCGAGTCAAGAAATTTTTCCCTACTTTAAGATTTTAAAGAGCCACACCTTTTATTACCACCTCAGCACCTCATCCACACATTTTATTACCATCAAAAACATAGTCTTATACTTCATTTACCAAATGTAATTGAAAATACTGCATTCACTTCCCCAAATCAGCCGATGCAAATGGATATTTTCTCACACTTAGAATTTTGATAGGATGACAAAACAGCGGCTGGCAGAAACTCTATAACATATTTCACATAAGAAGACAAAATAAATTTTTGCGTATACCTTATACGTTTGAGATTAGTTAGATGATGTATGGAGGTTAATGCAATTAAGAGATTTTCTTTCATATTTCTCAGACATAAAAATCGCTTTTGGGACGGTTTTTATCAGACTCCACTTTCATTTTTAACCTCGTTTTGTATTCCACATCTTTTTAAATATTTTAACTTTTAAATCTGATTTAAATGTAACCACATTGTACAAATGTTTGATTGTTACTCGCGCATGCGCTGTCGACAGCTCGTTTACTGCATCTTTGTAAACCCCGTCCACAGGGTCTTATGGTTAAATTTAAACCATGGCGTCTATCAGCTATCACGCCGCATTAAAAATTACCCAGAAGACCCTGGGGACGGGGTTGCTTGTATCGTTGTGCTCCTAAAAAAAAACACACGTCTAAACCTGGCATTTCATGAATGTTGATTTTTGAAACTGAATGTTGATTTTTGATTTCATCAAAGTTTTCTAATTTGTATATTCAGTATTTTTCCCTTTGCTTGTAGACTTTTCCACAGATATGACCGATAGAGATAAAAAAGGTTAAAAAAAGTAAAAGCGTTGATGTGTTGCCATTTCATGAGTGGTTGCTAACGTCCTTTTTGTAGGTTGTCTTACCATTAGTCCACTTTCTACTTTCAAAACTTGCACTGCGGATTGTAAGTAAACGGTACTCTTAAAACTTTCTAATTCTCAGCCTCTGTGCCTCTTTTTTATTCTTTTTTTTTACCCTCTGTGTTATTAAGCTGACCTGTTTTTCTTTTTATTTCCTTTCTTTCTTTTTGCAAATGCATTCTAATTGCTCACATTAAAATCCACATAGTGCACTAATTCTGTTTACGGCTTGACAAGAAAAGTAACCTACAGTGGAAACCACTCCAAGTAAGGAATTAGGTTATGCTTTATTCGATTCTTCAAGGGATAAACACTAGTTTGAGATATATAGCATAGATTTCCAGCTATACAAGTAAGTTTTAGAATTGATTAACCTCTAGTTATGAACGGTTTCATTGTGTGCCTGTATTTTTTTTAAATATTAACACAAGTGATATTTGATCGATCGATTGATATAGATATTCTAGGCATCCCATGGTTTCTTGTCGTGCTGTATTTTTGCATTGTTTTTATTCAATAATCACCATTATAAATCATTATAAGATAATATATATAATGCCTCTATGCGCTCTATATTGATTTTGCCTCCATAATTTTTTGTTCCTCTCTCATTTCTTTTGCATGCATTATAATACATATACCTCTAATATACCTCTGTGTAAACTTATAAAGTGTTATCAATCTTATCATGAAATTTTATCATCAATTTAGCCCTGGTTTCTTTAGACTTTGGCGGAAAATTACTGTGGCGATAATGTAACATAAAACAAAACCTAAACTTAAAAACTCAATCCAGAAACAGATTAAATTTATGAAATACACTTAAAATGAATCGGTTTTCAGTCTAAGATCTAAAGTAATTTGATGAACTACAAATCAATGGCCATGAGATCTAACTCTGTACCACTGCAAGGTCCCTGTCTCTACTCGATCAGTGACACCACAGGTAGCTATTTGGAACTCCACGTTGGAGGGACGTTACTTGCAGTAGTGTAGTGTTCAGGGCCTAAACACGAGTAATGGTTTAAACAGTCTTAATGGACGTACACAGGTCGTGCAAAAAGTGAAATCACAGATGATGAGAGAAACAGTAGATCCTCTACTTCCACGGGTAAATATATAAATATACTGTTAATGATATTAAACTATTGATTTGTTTACTAAATTACTTGGGAATTAAGGTCTTGTCAACTTCAAGCTAAACACCACTATTTACAGATTCAAAGTATGATTAACCTTAATATTCAAGGGATTTGTGTAATTGTTCATTGTTCTAAATACCAGGAATAAAATATCACGAAAAAGCAAGTGAGGTCTTTTAAGCGTCGACATCATAGAGACATGTTTTAGTGTGTTAGTCGCATTCCCTAATAAAATCCTTCACACGACTGTCGTCGGTATCCTTCAATCTTGTGTAAAGTTGCACTAGTCCAGGCCTCGTGACTATCCCCAGATTGGCTTATAACCGACATCACCCATGTCCATTACTTTAACTATACTGTAACCAATGTTGTTGTTTTTACTGTACTTTGTACATTTGGATTACTTGTCTGTCACCATCGCTTAATTACCAACATCACCCATGCCTATTCTTTTAGCTACAGTACTCAAGAAGTTTTGGGTATACTCAGTTAGCACTAGAGGCTTTGGAATGACTGGTTTTGAAACGTCTTTCCTGATTCACTTTATACAGGGAGTACCACACACGTACTAGAAGAGGATATGTTGATTCTGAGGGTCATCGAGTCTTACTGCACGAGTGCAAGAGCAAGGCAAACTCTGAATTGTAAGTCTAACTCTAATCGTATAGTACTAATTTTCTTGATGCATGCGATACTGTTAAAATAAGTCGTTTGGTTTTAGTGTGACCTCTTGTCATGTCTAATAACCCTGAGTCCGACGTGCGTGACACGTGGTTTCGTATGCGATGAAACAAATAAGAACTTAATCTCAGTAGTGAATTTAAATCCGCTTGAATCACCATGAATTTCAATCCAACCTACAACACAAACGCCTTTATTCTATTTATAAAGTATCAAATAATGAAGGAGAAGTTCTATTAAAAAAAGAAAGAGGTTTGAATATCCTAAACAAAAACGAAACATTATCACGCACGCCAGATCTACGGACTTTCAGGGTTGAATGAAGGCGAGAAAGGGATGGGATGCGTATGGAGGCATCTGGGAGGGGTCGGAATCTATGTAGTTAGCCGATTACTTCCATTTCACGACAAGTTACTTGTTAACAAGTGTTTTAGTGGAACATTCAAATACCATTGGTTCCCTTGTCAAAAGAGTACGAAAATGGTCTTTGACGCTCTGTTGAAGAGATCCATAAAGGCCTGTTTTCACTAGCGAAGAGGCGTATATGAAAAAGGAAGTGGAGAAAAATCGCTGCCTATTAAGCTTGCGTTTGTGTGTTTTCACACGTACGTGGGCCCTTCTCCTCTCCCTTCTCTTTTTCTAAAGTGTAAAGTTAGTCTCCTTTGCAGTCATGCAAGGCCACACGAGCCAAACATTCAGCTCAAACGCTTTGCATGACAGAGGTCAGAATGGCTGCACAGGGGACTAGTGATTAGCCAACTTGAGAAAGTAATTTAATCCTTTCGTGAACTTCCTCACAGCCTCCTGTTCATGTTCTTGTCTCTCTCTCATAACCGCTTCCTCGATAACGCGTTAACAGTCACCCGCGCTCTTGATGTTTTGCCCCTAAACACTTAAAAATGATCCAACTTCAAAGAGGAATTATGTGCGGCGTTATATGGATAACAGTAATGTTATTAAACTTTTTTGCGAATAATTTAAGGGGGAGTGTCGTCGGCTTGCTATGGCTTACTCGATAATCAGTGTGGGACTTATGCTAATCGGAAAAATTACATTATTGTTGTCAATGACTAACCCACAACTGATGACAATATCCCTTTAAAGAGCCTTTCTCAACCGCACCTTTGTTGTTGTTTTCAATCAACATTTAAAGGAAACATATGAGAAGAAATCTCATGAAATAACCACCTGAAATCTAACGTTTTTTTTTTTTACAGAATTTAATCGAAAATATCAGAACAGCTTTCCTAGATAAGCCGATGGAAATTGATGCTTTTTCATCCTTGGTACTTAGCTAGGATGACATAATAGCGGCAGAAAGAGGCTCTTTGAGTATATTGTATTAGTACAATTTCAGCATTGACACAGGCCATTGACATATTGTAACGACCATCTATGTGTGCTTCCTTTCAATACCTAAACACCCATAAGCTTGAACGGCTTTCTTGCAAGGAACTATGGGTAACAATGGTCACACCTTGACCTTAGACAAATAACGCATTGGCTTAAAGTGAAGATAAACCGCCTGCACACAAGGGATAGTTGAAAGTTTTCAATGTCGACATCTAATCTTGGTCATAACCCCCCTTCTTTCATTATATCATCATACCTGTATTTTGATTTGTTTTGGATTTTAGGGGGGGGGGGGGGAGTTGGGCCAAATTTAAGTTGGCAAGTAATGGCATAGAATCTAGCCTATGATTCCTGGATGTTTGTATCAGAGAAGTCCAAGTTTCTCACTGGAAGCTTAATGTTCATGTTTTTTTTTTTTTTTGGTAAAACAGTTTCCCATAAAAAGAATAATTTCCAAGAAACGCAATCAATCGCTAGTTTTTTTTTACGGTTCTCAAAATGACCAAAAGCGAAATCAAATTTTTTTACTACCATTAATCAATATCCTTTTAGGACAATCTATAAGATTTGATTGACGGAAGCTAGAAACTGCTTACTGCATAATATGGTTCTAAATAGGCCGCGAATTGTGCAACAAAAGGTCTTTGACTTAGCAAAAAGGTGATTTCTGTGTGTACCTACGAAAAGGAACCAGGCAGGTTGTGATATTACAAAAGGGGGCGGTGGAACTTTTTGGGTGCGTTTTCTTATAAAATTGAGCTCTTTTGTCGTGAATGAATATTTTAATCGACATTACGGTAGTAACTATCCAGGTCGAAAAGTGCCAATTGCTTACACAGTAGTATATAGGGGTGTGGTGGGGGCAGCGTCACTTTAATATCACGCCTATTCGGCCCCCATCCTGACCTTGCCTTTTTCTGAACTAGCAAGTTTTTGAAGAGAGGCAACGTTGTATACAATCTCATTTTGATTAAGATCTTGTTTTGAATCCTCAGTGATTCGCAAACAAGTTTCGCACTGACGGCTCCATACGGATGCAGCTAATATAGGTTGGTTTGTTGTGGTGTTTTTTTGGAGTGTTAGTGCATGTGTGGCCTCGCTGCGTAAGCTCCGGCTGGCTGTTAGTGCTGCTGCCTTGAATGAAGGTATAACAAGTGAATGTGTCCAAGAGCAATGTAAAAATAACGATAAATAGGACTCATAATTGCGACGTTAACAGTAGGCCAGCTGAGTTGATAAAGCTGTATTGTATAGACAAGCAATTCTTTTAAGAACTCTTCCAAGAAAACATTTAAGAAGAATACCAAAAATTTAACGCCAGCTTTAAAATATAAGCAATATCTAATGCAACTCGCTTTCTTTTCGCCTGACTCTAATTTAACTTCTTACGCTTGTGTCAACTAATATTTTTTATCTTCATATAGTATTTTTCCTCTATTGCTTTCGCTCTGTGGACTCATTCTAAGACATTCTGTTGTACCTTCATTTCATGGCCGGCCCAATAGCTGAAGACATCGTTGACGGTGGAGACGAGAACACCTTCTCCCGGCACCATCGCCCCCGAGGAGCCATGATCCACGTGCTGGCCGCAGGCTGCTGCCCGGGTTTTACAGGGAAAGGCCGTCTTCTAACATACTAGGGAACTATAGAGAACCTTCCACTACATACTAAGTATCTTGAGTTAATTGTTGAGATGACCTTTACAAGAATGGAGTGTCGCTAACATACTAGATAAGTTGCAAAGGAGTTGTCTTACATTCTCGAATATTAGTGGAATCGTTCGCCTACTAGATAACTATAGGAAAGATTCGCGGTTCTCTTTCGTACTAGAAAAATGAATGTAACCCCACAAGGCAAGAGTCGTCTGTTTAAATATTGAGAATGATAGCTCATTGTAAAAGGTTACCTTATCAACGTAAAGTCTATGCTATAGTAGATGCGTCATGTAGGGATTGTAGGAAAAAGACATTTGTAACAGTGATCTTTCCAAGTTACGCACTAGAGAGGAGTTTACTATTTTACTGTAGTTCATAGTCTAGTAAATCATTCTTTTTATACCATTTATCCTTTGACTTTCCTGAGGCAAAATACAAGCTGCCTACATACTTCTTTTAGCGTCTAAAAAAACTGTGAGAGTTAACTGCTTGGGCAGCTAACCTGGTGTACTTTGCCTGATCGAAGGGCTTCTTGGTGCAGTAGAACCAAGCACCTTGCAGCATGCGTTACCGGATTGTGTTTTATTTCTATGTTGTAAAAATACGCTCAAGTTAGGTTTGGCGGTTAATTAGACGTTACAACAGGAGGGAGGAGTTGAAGGGGGCATGTTTTATCTTTAAGGGTGTTGGGACATTTCTCTGAGGGTCGATTTTCCCGCCTAAAAGTGCGAAGTTCCCGGATGATCGCGCGCGCGCCTAACAACCGAATCGCTAAGTAACGAGAAATTTCCCAACACCCTTAAAGATAAAGATAAGTCCCTTGTACAGGCTGGGAAGAATTTCCGTCGTAGTTAATGTGGTGGTGTTTGAGGAAGGCAGTCATTGGTGACCTTCTTCTACAAAGAAGCTCAAAGTTAGTGAATAAGAGAATACAGTAGAGGTAGTAACTCGAATCCCAGCTGCTAACTCGAATTCAGATAACTAGTATTTACCTTGAACTAAGTGATTTATCTCTCTATTCAAAATAAGCCAGGTTCTTTTGTACGTTTATTTTATGCTTTTTACATGATATATAAAAAAAAAACCGGTTCCCAAAACAACGTCTTTCTTCGCTTATATGTTGATGCCTGTCACCATTGTAATTTACGAATATTTTTGTACTTTTATTTTGCAGCATGTATGAAATAATTGCTTTTTTACCGTTTTAGAAGTACTATAAATAAAAGTAATTTTTTAATCTTTCACATCATCATCAATACTTTACTTTCGATCTTCACAAGACATGATGAAGTATAATGGGACATAATTTAAGATTCTGATAATTTCCAGAGGCATTTGGTCTTAATGGCAGTTTTCAAGTCCGCACAAGCAAAACCAGTACTTTTCGTGTATTGATGTAAAACCGAACCCGTGTCACGCTTTATCAAAAACATTTCCATTGTGAGCGAATAAGTTTATTGCCAGTTTAGCGTGATGCATTCAAAATGGCCTGCTTTACCAGGCAGTCTTACTTGCCCCCCATTAGCGCCATGCATCCGAATTGCTTGGCTACCTTGCCAATTACCCCCCGACGAACTTCTAGAACAAAAGGTTTACCATAATGCGCATGGTATTTGTGGAAGGTTGTATTAAGAATGCATGTTACCGCGTTTAGCATGGCGACAATAGTTCTAGAACTTAAGGTTTTACACTCATGGTATTTGAGGAGGGCTGTTAGTGTACGTGTACTTAAACAAGGACAATCTCGTCGCCATTTTACGTTCCCGCTTTGAACCGAATCTCAAAGGTATCTATTTGCATAGCCAACTGCAAGAAACTGAGATCGTTAAAAAAGCTTGGACTTCAATCCTGGATGGTTATTTGAAATTTTCCTTTCAAATAGAGCGTTGTATTTTCAACAAAGAAGTGGCTGACCTACATTATTTAACGTATACCCATTGTCCACAGCAAGCCCAATCATACCTCAAGTACCGCCCCACGCGCGCACCATGTCGACGAGCTCGAGAGGAGACTGGAAACGAAAGTCTAAGAAAAAACAAAACAGGTAGGTGAAGCAGGGAAGAGTGAAAGTTTGGGAATAGTTCAGGAATAGAATTTCCTCGCATTCTCAATAAAAAGGGACTTAACTGCTTGTGCATTTTGACGCCTATGTTAGAGAATGTGGGGTTGGGTTGATTCATCCGTTATTTATGCTGTCACGTGGTCGGTATCCCTGGGTAGAAGGGTGCAAGATGTAATGACGTCACGTCGTGTTGTGCTCAGTTAAGATAAAGCTAGAGAATTATGCCATTAATCTAACCATCTCAATTAATACGTCTAAGAAAACACTCTTCCTCCTTTTTGCCTTTATTCTCGTTTTGACTCTGATGGAAATAATAGAATCAAACAAACATGCAAGGACGTCACGTCGTATTGTGCTCAGTTAAAGCCGCATTGTCACCAGTTTACTTCCGGTCGATTACCTAACAATATCCGATGATTTTTAACGGAAAATGGAAAAATGTTTCAAAATGTTGAAAGCAGTGTGTCCATTGGAAGTTTCTTTGAGGATGTGATTGATAATTTAGAGCGGATGGCCTGTTAAATATCTCGGATTCTAATAGATCATTTTGTCTTTTAACGGTTGAGGTTTTCGGCGGACCTCCGGAAGTAAACTGGTGACAATGCGGCTTTAAGATACAGAGATAATTACGCCATTAATTTAACCATCTCAGTAAAGACGTCTAATAAAACTCTTTTCTTTCTTTCCTTTATTCTCGTTTTGACGCTGATGGAAATAATAGAATTAAACAAACATATACATGCTATAATGGCATTATAACATTAATCTAATATAATATAATTGTCCCTAAGATGTTCTGACGGCTGTCATGCGGTGCAGTTGGAGCTAAGTAACCACGCTACGCTTCTAATGCATTGCGTGACAGAGGTCAGACCCTCTGTGTATAAGACTAATCTAATTGCTAATAGTCGAGACTAATAACTTATAACATTTCTGATGACACTATAATCTGAAGTATTCACGAATATCGCACACCGTGAAACATTACTTTATTCGAACTAATTTTTAATCCTAATGATTAACACGTGTTTCATCACATGGTTGCAACATGGTGCCATGTCCGTTCATTGTACGTTTACGCATGCGCTAACCCTCATTGTTTTTATATCCATGACACGTGATCAGAGAAGAAAACTCCATTGCACCTGATGAAATTAAAAAACGACCCGAGTCGGTGGAGTCAATTGGTTCTCAGAAATTAAGAAACAAGGAATCTAAAAAGTTTCGACGATCAAGGTATTTGGCCTACACCTGGAACCTAGAAGTTGGTGCTAATGGATTATTACGATGTTAATATGCCTGGTATTTTCCTGTATCTGATAGGCCACATGCTATCACCTAACCCATACCAACAAGCTAAATATTCGTTTACTTATTTGTTAGTGTAATGGAGATGGTCACGTGACCAACCCCTCTCCTCCCCACATCTGAAGACTGTCTTTATGTTTAAGAGTCATGAAATCCTATAATCTGTTGAATCGAACAGTCAGAGTGTAAAACCCAGATGAGAGTACAAATAACTATAAATTATTTTTAAAAATTATTTTAAAACCTTTCGGGAATGACAAAGGACATTTCAGACTAAATAATTTTTTTATAGATTTTCTAAATTTTATATACTATTTTTCAAAACCACTCATCTTTAGACATGTCCACGACAAACATGAATGAACCCATGTTTTTTTTCTTTCTGTTTTAATTTTAGAAACATGGATGGTGACATCACATGCTTAAGAAAAAAAGTTGAAGAATTACAATCGGTGAGTAAAAATAAGCTAGAAACGGGTCGTTTGACAGAAATTCCACAACTGTACACTTCCTTTGCCATACCTAGCCACATATGAAGGTAACCAAACTAAAATATTTGGGGGCACTTTGTCTAGAAACAACTTTAGAGGAGTAAAGCAGGTCATGTGCCACACCCCTTGCTATGGCTCTGACATCTGAGTACAAAATAAAATATAGTAAACAAAAAGTGTCTTTGCCTTCCCTTTTCAAATAAGCTAACAATCGTTTCCCTCTTATTTTCTTATTTATAGGAAACACATTCTTTACGAGAAAGTCTTCTTGAAGAACAGCAAGCCAGGCGGAACATGGAAAAATTTATTCGAACTTCTTTACGAGGAATTGTTCCCGACATAAAGTGGGAAGAGTTTAAGGAATCTTTTTAGGAAAATATTCTAATTATAAGCCTTTATCTTATTGCATTAGTTATTCTAATTATTTTTCTATCTCTTGTAAACTTTTCTTGGAAAATGTCCTAGCTGCCTTTGTTTTGTGAAAGGCATATTTGGTTTATACACTAAATAACTAAACAGACCGTCTTTCCTCCTCTTATAAAAAAAAAACTATTTTATAATGGTCCTCAAACCATACCAAAGTTCTGAGCGTGTAAAAGAGTTTGATGTCTTTTGATGATCTCGATAACACAAGGGATAAACAAGGAGGTTATTGCTCGACTCATGAAGTTAAAGTGGCATTTTTACCAGTTTACTTCCAGAGGGCACACTGTTTTTACAATTTTGAAATATTTTTCGTGTTTTCCGTTTAAAGTCATCAAAGATTGTTACGTAATCGACCGGACGTAAACTGATGACGTTGCCGCTTAAAACTTCTATTACTTACTGTCTATGGAAGTAGTCTAAGGTACTTTTCTATTTTTCATACTGTCATGCAACTGTTTCAGAGCAACGTATTAACTAACACTTTCAAAGTCTAACAAAAGTGCAGTCGCATAGCTAGAACAAGCAAAAAGTGTAACATTCCTTATCTAACGATCATTATAATACTTTTTCCATATAATATAAATGACTGCAGGACTCTCTTAGTATATCTTGGCGAAACGCCTAAAGTATTAGACAAAATGTAGTTGTCTACCAAATACATATGTATGCAACTGTAATAATAGCTCTTAATTTTCTTAGGCACTCTTTTCTTAAGCACTTATCCACAATCCCTTTGGCATCTTTAACAGTTGAATTTAGTAAGCCGAAATCAAGTAATGTTTGGGGATGATTATTTTGTTATTTTATCCATAAAGAAGCAGCAGGCAGATACAGTATAAATTAACAAACAACATTACTATTTTACAGCCAGGTCTCAGGGGCATGGCCAGGGGGGGGGATGGCCCAGGGGGCCCGGGCCCCCCCTTTTAGCATCCAAAAATACAGTAAATGTATGACACAATATCTAAAATACAGGAGAAAATGCCTTGAAGGGTCTTTTGGGCCCCCCCCTGTTAAAAATCGTGGCTATGCCGCTAGGCCTCAAACACAGAAACTGTTAACGGTCAGGCAAAGTTATCTAATTGATTTTTTTTTCAACTATTGAATTTCTAATATTTAAAAATACTCAACCAGAGTAAAGCAGATATTTTGCAAATTTAACCCATGGCCTAAATATTGACATTTTATACTGTAAAACAAACTTTCCTTTAGATAGGTAACAAGAATTAATGGCAAGATCATCTCATTGCAACAAATTATTATCACTATTCTCATAACATTGAGAATAATTTGAACTCGCTTCTTAGCAATATTAAATCTTTAGTGCAGATTTCAATATTTTGTGAATTCTTACCAAAAAGCTACCCTTTCCATTTCAAAAAAATAGCACAACTTACTAGTCTTTTAAGCTTTACCAACTGTTATCTCATGGTTCTTGTTCTGATAAAAAAGGGTCTGATTCGGGACGAATTGTTTGATATCAAATTGGGAGTTAACATGTTTTTACCTTCTTGATATTTTTAGTGGAAAGTTGGCTTTCTCCAGATGCCACTACAGTATACACTACTGTATCAAGGATTGCTTGTTCAATTTTTTTTTCTTGGGTGGGGATTGGAGGGGGGGGATGTCAGATAGTTGGTCCCACAGCAGGCTTTAAGGTCACTTTACAAGGCTTGTGGCAAGTAAAGCAATACTAATGAAAAAAATAGGCCTAGCTAAAGAAAATCAAGGAATAAAAAGCTCTCGCTTTTTTTTCTATGACCGAGCTCAATGTTATATGAATTCTATGCTAGATCTTCAAATATTTAGCTTATTGCAAATGCTTTTAAAATGCTTAAAAAACTATTGAGGTTAAGCTAAGTGATAATAAAAAAGGAAAAAATAATAAAAACAAACAATATATCAAGGTGCTTTATAAGTAGTGTTGATTCTTTTATTACACCCATTCAAGTGGAAATCCTCTGGAAAATGTCTCTTAGAGTAAGGTTGTTCACAGACAGATCCAGACTGTACAAGGAAAAGGGGGAGGACAAAAATATACCCTTCCAAAACACCCCCCCCTTCCCAATAAGGTTTAATGTTATCCACATTTGCTTACAACAGTGTCTGTTTGAAGGATGAGTGAAATACTAAATGTTTATGCTAACCATAGCCTCCAACTCGGCTTTTTTGAGTTTCAGGCTTCCTGAGGGCGCACACAGGAGCCAGCTAACAGCTGCTATTAGGAGGCTATACTATATAGGTTGTAGCGGGTATAGGGGCATGTCTAGAGAATAATGCCGACTGGGTCTATAGTAATAATTCACTTGCCATGGATCAATTAGGTTCAAATCTGTATCCTGGTCATAGGTCACTAGATCCATCTTGAAACTAATTCTATCCAAATGCACACATAAAATTAATCATCTAATTAGATAGCAAAGAAGGTGTCAACTTGAGTCGAACCCAGCTTGTATCCTAATCCGGGTGGGCAACAGACTCTCTTAAACCTCCCCTGACAAGTGCCTGGGGTATTGGGAACAAGGGCACTTTCTTCTATTTGCACCAAAATTACATTGGACTACATTTTTTCCTACCCTTCCCCCACAATCCTTTTAATGCCCAATGCCAGCAAGCATTACGACCCAGAATGTGAATGGAGGACAATCACTACCTGCCATTGGATGTTATCAAACATTATACTGAATACATATGGTAAACCTATTGGGTCATTGCATGTTTCCAAGGAGAACATGTTTTTATTTATCAAAGATTATTATAATTTACATCTCAAAATCTTACAAGATCTAATTTGCTAAGCTGATTAAATTTTTACCTAAGAGTCCACAACCTTTGATAAATGTCTACCCTTGGTTATACCCATAAAGAGTTTTGGGGCTATTCTACTGGATTCATTACTCTTCCCATGAACAGCACACACTTAGACTTGCAGTGCTGGATCAAGAAAAGGAATGGGTGATCAGCGCGGAACACAAGGGGCTCTCTCATGATGGCACACCTCATCATCATGATCGCTGCAGTAGCAGCAGCAGCCTCCGTGCCTTCCTCATTCACCTCAACAAACGCCTTGTGAAGTACTGCAGACACAAATAAATGCTCAGGAGGTAGAGAGATCCCTGTGAAATCTGCTGCAGCCTGATCAAACATCTTTTTCATCCCCAGCTCTTGTAAGGCCTCATTCAACTTGAACTCACTTGTCATCTTAAATTTAGGGATATAGACCTCTACATCAGCTGGTCTTTGCGAGGAAACTGAGTTAAAGATGTCTGTCATCTTGTCATGGGTCAGATCTTGCTCAAACCTTGCCAGGCCTTCAGTTTCATCTGGAAGCACCAGGACCATTGATAACTGAGTATCAACATATGGAAGCTCTAACAATTTACACTTGTACTTGTCACTGTGCAGATACTTGAACTTTGATTTTTGAAACATCATTTCTACTTCCACTTCATTTGAACTAGTGGTACGGAACTCTGAGGAATGCGAGTGCTCTTTCTTGAATGGCTTGTCCCACATTCCCTTGAAGTAAATGGCATTCACTAGTGTCAGCCTGGTTAGCATATTGAATACGCCTGGTGCGATCAAGTCGCAAATCTTCTTCTTGGTCCTCTCCTCCACCCACTGGTTCACATGCTTCCTGGCACCCTCAAAGTCAGTTTTATAATCCACAAGTGATATATCAGCATCATAGTACTTCTGGCAAATATCTGTAAACTCTTTAAGGATACTGAAATCTTTCTGCAGGAACAGGTTGTTTGCAATGCTCATCTCATTTGTGGCTCCAGGATTGTTCAGAGCAACAGATAATTCCTTATGCTCCTGGTGCTTGCTGGGTAGCATGGGCTTATGTCCCTCCCAATGCATCGCTGTAGCCATTTCATCTGCTGTCTCGCCCCGAGCACCAGCATACACCATGCCGAGTGCTACACATATGCTTGCAGGAGAATAGAATGTGTTTTTTGCAGCATCACCCTTTCCCTGGTAACAAACAGAAATTATCATTTAGAAAAATCATACTCATTTTTGGAGGCAGATAGGATTGAGGCAAAGGGGATCAAGTGATTATAAACAGGGGTGGAAAGACTTCAGCTTTAGGAATATGCACAATCTCTGGGTTATGCACTGAAGAATAAAACGTGCACTATAACACTTTACCCTGCATGCCCGTACCCAGGGGGGGATGCAAGGGGTGTGGACCCCCCACAACGGCCGAAAGTCTACTTTCGGTTCTCAACAGACGTCTATTTGTTGACAAAACTATAAAGTATAAGCTAGATCACTCTGGTATGCCATTAGCCAGACTTTATTTCTAGCCAAATCTGACAATAAACGTCCCGTGGAGATACTGCAAATGCATAAAAAACCCTCTTTGTTCAGATTTTTTATCCAAAAACTCACCCCCTCTCCCCCCCCCCCCCCCCCCTCCCCAAGAAAAATTAGGTCCACTTTTTCGGATTTGCACCCCCCCACCCAAGGAAAAATCCTGGGTACGGGCCTGCCCTGACAGCCCGTGAAGGGTAAAAGGGGGGTCAGGGAGGGGGTTAAACCCCTAAACTCTCCCCCATTCCCATAGATTGCCAAGTGTTGTATAAAAAGAGGTTGGCAAGCCACAAGGGCGGGGGCGGGGAGACAAGCATAGATCGTTTATGCTAATGATGCGAATTTTTGGTTAGCACTCAAGAAGGAGTGCATAGTATAAATACAGCATAACCCTGTAAAAGTAGATTCACCGAAACCAACAGTTGATTTTTAAACGTTGTTTGTGGAATTTTCAAACTAAAAATATCGAACAATTACTTACTTTACACACTTACAGTAAACAAACCTTAATAATTACGATACGACTTACCATCAGGACTTTATGAAGGTCCAGAGTAAATTTGTTGACAGATTCAGCAGCTCCAGCCATTTTTTAAGAGCTGTATTGAGAAGGAACAGAAAATGAGTTGGTTGCGAAACCTTTAGAACTGAACAGCGCAGTGAAACCTAAAACAACAAAGAACTAATCAGTTTTGCTAACCAATGAGAAGCGGGTTTAGAAAAATAAGACGTCACTTTTATAAATTGCCCAATCAAGTGTATCCTATTCTATAAACTAGGAACGCCTGGCGTATATTGATTTGTTTTTTTCGACAGAAACGATAAGGCGAAATGCAGCGTGTTTTCTCTTTTCTTTCTCTGGCGTTTTGCCTGGGTCTTACTTGTTCTCTCGAGAATGAAAGGGAATCGAGTATGGCTTCAGCCGTAGTGCATGGTAGTAACGATTTTGCGCTAAGAATTCTCCAATCTCTATCGAAATCTAGTGCTAGCAATGTATTTTTCTCGCCTCTAAGCATGTCAATGGCTCTCGGTTTAGTATACTTAGGATCAAGAGGAACTACTGCGATTCAGATTGCCAACATTTTTGGATGGAAGGAGAGTGAATTTGAGGAGACGCATAGGACATTCAAGCAATTCCATGAGGCCCTGCTTACGAGTGATCTTGGTTATGGAGAAATACAACTTGTGAACAAGATTTGGGGACATGATGAGTTTGAAATACTTGAGGAATTCTTGCATGGGACACGGGAGTTCTACCATTCAGAGATGGCTCAAGTTGACTTTGTAAACAAAGCATTTGATGCTAGAAAAGAGGTCAATGCCTGGGTACACCAACAAACTAAAGGGAACATAAAAGAATTGATTCCACATGGAGTTATCAATTCATTGACCAAATTAATTATTGTTAATGCAGTTTATTTCAAAGGGGTTTGGAAGAAGGAATTTGGAGAAGAGAACACTTTCCATGCTGCATTCTTTGTACCTGAATCCCATGAGTCAAAGATTGAGGTAGAGATGATGACAGGAAAGATGAAAGTTAATTACTATTATGATGCTGACATCAAGTGTAGAGTAGTAGAGTTGCCCTATAGTGGAGATGATACAGCGATGGTGATCATTCTACCTGAAGAGCATAGTGGAATATTTAGTCTGGAGAAAAGCATAGATGTTGAGATCATGGAAAAGTGGAGAAGATTAATGATAAACACAACTGTTGAGGTATCCATCCCAAAGTTCAGACTGAGTCAAAAGCTTGAGCTAAGATCCCTCTTGCAAGACCTAGGAGTGAGTGACATATTTGATTCAAGGAAAGCAGATCTATCAGGCATTTCTGCAGCCAAAGGGCTTTATGTTTCAAGTGCTATTCATAAGGCCCACATAGAGGTTAATGAACGCGGTACAGTAGCCGCAGCCACCACCGGGGTTGTCATGGCAAAACGATCACTTGATATGAATGAGGTGTTCTATGCTGATCACCCATTTCTTTTCAGTATACATCACAAGCCATCTAATGCTATTTTATTTCTAGGTAAAGTTATGCAGCCAACCCGTGTAGGAGAAAAAGTGAGCCCCCACTCAGATAAACCCTTGTCAGATGAACTTTAATGAGTATACATGTTTTACATAGCTACAGGTTATTTTGATGATTCAATGAAATCAAATTATTTAGATTGACTCAACAATGAGTGCTTTAAGGAAAAACTGTGTTGTCATTTCCTTTAAGGGTGTACTGACATCTGTTGCTAAGGAAAAGTGAATAAAGCATAAAAGCCTTGTAGAAAGCCATAAGGGTCTGATATTTGCCAAGTTGACCACCAAAAGTGTGCTGACTATTATGATGACGTTACCCCATGATGTCATAGATACAGATAAAAGCAAACATTTCAAGTAAAATTGCTCACAAACAAATATTGAATACGTTTTATGAATCTTGAGGGATGGGTGCATTAAGCCAAGCATGCGTTTCAGAAATGATTGAGTAATTGTTTTTTTTATGATTTTTCAAAGGTCCTGAAAGCCAGATTTTTTAAATATAATTTTGGTTTCTGTTAGATTAACGCTAAAACCCATGCTTGGCTATATGAAGAAGATTTTAATAAAATTGAATACAGAAAAAATATTGCGTTTTGAAATAATTTGGCGACAAAAAAGCTTTTCTTAGAGAAAACGCAGAACCGGAAGTGAAACAAAGCCCGTGTGTGAACATCCGGCCTGCTCAGACACACTGATATCTCACATGATGAAATTGAAATGAAGTTTATAAACAAATTCCAATAGTGTTTCGTGGTATTTACACTTAAAAAGAACGATATCCGTCATGTCAAGATGGAAATTGAAAGAGTATTTTAAAATTCTGATACAGCGCGCGCTACTTAGATTTTCAGTGCGTGTGCGAGCGTTTGCAACCGGTGTTTGCAGCGCGCGCAGGTAGTGAAACTGAAAACTTCAAAAAGCTTCAAAAAGGTTGGCTTGACTAAATCTTCGCTGAATCTTCGTTTTTACAAAATATGGGAAATATCGTCACCCTAAAAAGCTGAGGGGAACTTGAAACGCATATTTTTTTTTATTCTTTTACTTCAGTCAAACTTGTGAATGACGAATTCCCTGTTATGTATATGCGCGCGCTCAACGCCACCAGCGTAGCAACGTCGTTACTGAGCAACACTAATGTCAGTACACCCTAAATAATTATGTAGCTTCCCAATATTCCAAAAATAATAAGAAGAAAAGCCGTGGCTGTGCCACCCCCCTCCCCCAGAGTATTTTCTTAGGGAAATGTTTATGTAGGGAGGGGGTTGTTAAGTAACAAAATGAAACTTCATACACTATATAAAAAAAAAAAAATGCATACAGAAAGGGAAAAAATCATGCACGTCTTGGAGACAAAAAACAATAGATGTACGGCTGAAACCTCCCATCCCCTCTCCCTAAATTAACTGTCCGGCCCGTTACCCCATCCGCTGAACGCCTGAGCCCCCAATCCTCTTATCAGAGATGGCGTCCTTTCATCTCGCCCTCTTACTTGTCGTCGTGTTTTACGCGCATCTCCAGACCGAGTGTAGCGATGGCGCTAAGATCGTGGGTTACCCGATGATGGGGGGAAGCCAGTACATTGGGATGAAGAGGATCGCGCAAGAGTTAGCCGCCAGAGGACATGAGGTGCGAATATGATATAAGTATTGAATTGTTGATATAGACCCTGTGTTAGTGCAACATTTCTCTGCACACGAAAGTAATTTATATTATTTTATACATATATTATACATATTAACTTATCACCTGCATTTACAGATTGCACAGTCCCCGTCACTTCCCCTGCGGCTGTGAATGAGCCTCCCCGCAAACTTTTCAGGCAAATAAAATCTCAGCAGGGAGTAATAAGCCGTGATTCTCGACAGCTTTTGTGCGATGTTCTTACTTTATTTCGTATAACTCTATTTCGAGGTTTACTCAATAATGTCGATGAGATAAACTAGAGGTTTATCTTATCAATAGTGCATGTTTAACGTAGAATATTAAAAAGGTTTGTTTTCTTCTGGTGATTTGTTTATTCACTATTTGTCCCCAGGTTCAAGTTCAAATTCCAGTTTATATGAATATGCGAAGATATTTACAGGGATCATCTGATCCGCAATAAGCACGAGTTTATCTAGGCGGGTCAGATGTTGTTTTGTATTAGAATATACAATATATATCTTTGTTTTAAGTCTCACAAACGGATGTCAATGCATTAGGCAACAAAATGCTTCATAAGAATAAAGTTCACAGAACAGAACACGATCATCATCACACAAGCATGACGGTCACGCCGTCACAGTCCTCCCCAAATAAGTGTTAAAGCCATATATTCAAAAGTATTTAATTATTTACTTTTATTTATTTATAAGGCTTCTACCACTATAGCACATATTGAAATAGCGGTAAGGTTGACACAACAGAGCACGGCTCCAACTCGAGTGTAACCCTTTACAATAAAAGAAAAAAAATAATTGGCAAATAATAACAACAACAACTAAAGGAAAACATAAAAAAAGCAATTTAAAAAAAGCCCTAATCTAAATGGCTAATAGCGACAGGATGGTTGCGCAAGAATACTCCTAGCGTGGCAGCACTTAGGACAAACAGATTTCCACGTAATTGCATTTTCGGCATTGAAAGTAGTTTGGAGCACCTGACTATATCTGACAGCTAGTTTGTTTTTTAGAAGGAGGGTAGTGATATCTACAGGGAGTGTATTCCACACCTTCAGAATTTGATTGAAAAATGAATTTTGAAAAAGCTCAGTTTACAGAGGGGTGTGGCTATATCAAGGCTGCTCCTGTAGCGGGACAATCTTACTGATGGCAATGGTTTAAAGTAATGTGAGGATGGAATTATTATTGCCCATATCTTTTAAGGGGCGTAGCCAGGGGGGTAGCCAAGGGGGCCTGGGCCCCCCCTTCTAGCAGCCAAAACACAATAACTGTATGAGACATTATTGCTAAAATACAGGAAAAAATACCTTGAAATTGCCTTTTGGACCCCCTCCTGTTAAAAATTCTGGCTATGCCGCTGTCTTTGCAACAGTAAACCCATATATTTACCACAGGTAACCCATATATTTACCACAGGAAATCCATATGTTTACCACAGGTAACCCTGTTAGTCAGCTCAATCCAGAAGATCAAGCCAACAGAAGGAATCACTCATGCTGTCTACCAAGCACCAGTGGACAAGAACTATATGGAGCAGATGGTTTCCCGTGTCATTCAGAATGGTGTCAAGGAAATATTTAGTAAAACAGGGCTGCTGGGTGTAATGCCATCATTCTGTGAAGCCACGTTGAATTCTACTGATATAATAGACCTCATGAAAGAGTTTGATATTATGATTTCTGACACGTCGATGCCTTGTGGTCCCGTGCTCGCCGAATATTTGAACATAACAAGAGTGGACTACTGTCCCGGCTCACCAAGGATTCCCCTATTATACCAGTACCATGCCCCAACTTTTCCATCCTACGTCCCCCTATTATTGGCAGGAAACCCAGCTAGAATGAACTTCTTACAAAGAGTTAAAAACACTTTGGTTTACTTGGCTGGGCAAACAATGATGAGACTGGTGATGTTTCCAAAGTATGATAATATTAAGCAAAGGTATAATATCAATCCTGAGTTGAGTTTTAGTGAGAGTTTGGGCAGAGCCGAGATGGTATTATTCCTGGCAGATCATGCTCTGGATTATCCCTTCCCTTTGTTACCAGGTGAGAAAAGGGTTATGCTATTTTGGGTATTTTCTATCTTTGTAATCATGTTTTAGGTTGGGCTTTATGATATTGTCATGTTCTTTTTATAGTACATTTTATCAAATTGTTGTCAATATTTATAAGCATGGGTCATCCAAAAATATTTAAGGTACTAAATTGATTATTAATATATTATTGAGTATAAGGTTACACATGGCATATATATAAGGACCCTTATGAGCTAGATAGGGGGTGGGTGGGGCTTTGGTTGACGCACCTTTCAAGCACATACTTTTGCTATATATTTTGAGATGCAGTACGCGGGTAGAGATATCTTGTATAACTTCGTGATTCAGGGATAAGAAAAATACGACTTAAGTTGCTCAATTGCTCAGGAGCACGCACACCTGCCTGCTTGAATTTTCCCTCATTTGTAATTGCATCATCTGGTTGGAGAACTAAGTAATAAGAGCCGGGTAGCAGGGAGTGTGGCACTGATGGGAAACGTGCCCCATATATTTTCAACAACAACAAAAATCAGGAATTAACCAGTAGGGGCGTGGCTGTGCTTCCACCCCCAATATTTTCTTAATTATTCTGTATCGTGCACCTCCCCTTCAATGTTCCGAGGCCTACTACACCTTTGCAAATACGAGATGCTAAATACGAGAGGTGGTCTCCCTCTCATAAGCGATAGCCTTTGTCGCTCATAAGAGAATAGAATATAGAATATTAAAAAAGAATTATTATTATTTTTATGGCATGTTATCCAGCACACAAGTTAATCGGTCCGGTGAACATCCAGCCTCCCCGACCCCTCTCCCCAGAGTTCCAACAGATAGTTAACAAGTCAGATGGCGTCATCATCGTATCGTTCGGCTCAAATATCGCAGCCATTGCTGATAAAGAAGTCGATGTTTTGGCAGAGGCGTTTGGTCGCCTCAAAGAGACAGTCTTTTGGCGACAGAAAGGTAAAAATTGCCATTATTTACGGTCTGGTAAATCTACAAAATTTCCTTTTTTTAGAAATTCAGCAAAAACAAAGCATTTTGAAGATTGATTGATGTTCTTTTCAATCTTGTCAATCAGGGTACATTCCGGCCAATCTGAGCCCCAACATCAAAACCGTTGAATGGCTTCCTCAGAATGATCTCCTGGCGAATGAAAAAACGCGCGTGTTTGTGTCACATCTTGGCCAGAACAGCTTGTATGAGGCTGGCTATCACGGGATTCCTTTGGTTGGTGTTCCCTTATTTGGTGATCAGTCGGAAAACGCTGTGCTTGTGGAGGATAAGGGACTGGGACTAGCAGTCGATATCCACACGGTGACGGCTGACGAGTTGTACCGAACGATACGACGAGTTATCGACGAGCCCCGGTGAGTTTTTCTGCATTTCAGAGGCCTTGCGGTTTACCCAAAGCCAGGAGACATAAGCAATTGTACTTTTATAAAGAATTTTTGTCATATAGTTAAAACACGTACCGCATTTCAGATTCAAAGAAAATGCGGCGCGTATTTCCCGCCTGATGCAAGACCGCCGACGCTCCCCGACAGAGGAAGCTGCTGATTGGATAGAATACACACTACGTCACAAAAGATTGACACATCTTCGCCCCGCCTCTGTCCACCTTACTTGGTACCAGTACTTTCTTCTTGACGTCATACTCTTCATGGGCGCGGTTCTGCTATCTGTTGCCATGGTAATTAGACTTGTATTCAAACTTGTCTGCTCGTGCTGTCGTCGAAAGCAAACGAAGACAAAGACGCAATAGAAGGCGAAGACGTATGCACGTGATGGTGATGTCTTTGTGGATTAAATCAGTAAATGACGCAATCGAAGGAAGAAAAATACATCAAAAATCTGTTTTAGATAAATGCTTATCCTCCCAAGAAATGTGTAATCCATTTTTTCGGCAATCGGAAAAAGTGTCCTCTAGTAGCTTTACACAGCCCACTTTCCATAAAGCTAGGTCATGGTCATCTTCTCAAGAAAAGCTCATTCTTTTCTTTTTTCCATAAAAAGTTTCCTTATGCTCATGAATGCTCAGAATATAGTCTTTCAATGAGCGAGAATAAGCGGGAGGACTCCTAGTAAATAGCATCGTTTTTTACTTTATATTAAATGTTAATGAATAATTTTAAACATTTTTTATTTATACTACAATAAAGCCTAAAGGCTTTCAGCTGCAACTGAGAAATCAGCCGCTGATAATCCGAGCCCGCGGTCCTCTTATCGGAGATGGCGTCCTTTAACCTTGTCCTCGTATTTGTTGTCGTATTTCACGCGCTGATCCTGACCATGTGTAGCGATGGCGCGAAGATCGTAAGCTTTTCCATGCTGGGAGGAAGTCAGTACCTCGGCATGAGAAAAATCGCGCTTGAGTTAGCCGCCAGGGGACATGAGGTGCGAATATGATATTGTTAGGTCAAGTTATTTGTTCATGGGACCGTTATGCTGTATTGTCTGCATGGGAGAAAGAGTTTTAATGCGGAGTTCCTAACTCAACTTTATGTTGCGAGTGATCTACAGTTTCTTCCTTAACCGTCTGTCTGTCTTAAATACATAGTTCTTCTTAACATAGTTTTTTTAATCAATAGTACTGCGCGATGGACTGGTGGTTGAAAAATGTCAAAACTACCCTTGTTATAATCTGTGGAATTGTTCGTAAACTTTATCGTGATGATGGTGTTGTGGTATCGTATAGCTCCTGATATATCCTAGTAGTTTTAATAAAGAGGGTTATTATGAATATTCTAGCAACGCGTTATATGCAAACAATAACAAACATAATAATCCCATGAAGAACATAATGTATTTTTTATTAGTTTCATATAATATTACTGTATGTAGTATAGGTCATTACATTTTGCGGGTTTGTATGTACTTTTTTCTTTGTATTATTTTTTTCGCGGTTGTAGAACACTTATCTAGTATCACGTAATTTTTGGTCACGCAACGAACCTAAAAGACCTATGCTCACCCAGACACATCTTGTGTTTGAATTTCCATAATTTACGGTCCAAAAGCATCTACAGGCGTCTCTCGTTAGAAAATCGAATCAAAATAGCAATGAGGGCTTCCTGTGGAGAACAAATACGATTATCGGGGTGGTGGTGGTGGGGGGCGTTTTTTTTTTTTTTTTTTTTTTTTTGAAGGCCCGTTCAGATCAATTGTTTACTCATGTCGACTTTCTATTCCTTTGCAAATTTCAAGAGGGGTGGAGGGGAGGGGGTGGCCCATTGATCCTCTATGTTCTAGTATTCCCCTCATATGTTTTCCAAAGTCCTCGGGAAACCAATATCCTTACCACCGGTAACCCAACATTTTATTGGGAGCCAAAAATAGTAAAAAATGATAATAATGTTGATGATGATGATAATAATATCTTCACCACAGTTAAGGTACATTTATCCTTACCACAGATAACCCATATATTAACCACAGGTAACCCATATATTTTACAGGTGACCATACTCGTCAGCTCAATTCAGAAGACCAAGCCAACCACAGGGATTGCTCACGCCGTGTATAAGGTACCAGTCGAAGAAAACTTCATGGAAAACCTTGTAACGCAATCCATGAAGAATGGCCTCATGTATATGTTTAGTGAAAAGGGCATGTTTGGTTCGCAAAAGCTGTTCTGTGAATGTGCTCTTAACGCATCCGATATTCTAGAACCTTTGAAAAAATTTGATCTCGTCCTCGCAGACAACTCTAGGCTTTGTGGTGTAGTTCTGGCCGAGTATTTGAATGTACCCCGAGTTGACTACAGCCCCGTAGCCCCCAGGAGCCCGGTAATCTACCAAGCTCACGGTCCATCCTTCCCGTCTTATGTTCCGCTGATATTGTCAAGGAACCCAGCAAGAATGAACTTCTTACAGCGACTCAAAAACACTCTTGTCTTCGTGGTGGAGCAAATGATGACAAGGTTCTTGATTTTCCCACTCTTTGACGATATAAAGCAAAGATATAATATCAATCCTGAAATGAGTTACGGGGAGAGTTTTGGCAACGCAGAGATGACACTTTTTCTAGCGGACCACGCCCTGGACTACGCTTTCCCTCTACTACCAGGTGAGACACGCCTAACTCAATACAAAGTGAGTACTCAGTTGGTAAAAAAGGTAGATTATTACACTAGTAGCAATACATACAAAGACAATCCTGGTACAGTAGTTGAGTCCTAACTAGGATTATAAACTACTGTCAATGACAGGCACCCCACTTGGCGGCCAAAAAATGGGTCATTTCTTATTAAGGAATCTTCAAATACTATGCTTTTTCCATATGTTACCTATGACTGCGCACCCCCCCCCCCCCCCCCCCACCCCCCTTCAGCCAATCCTGGGTACGCGCCTGAATAATCTCCATGGTTGCCAAACTGCACGGTTAATACATTGTGCTAGCGTTTCGTCACATTAGTCGGACTGTTGCCGCTGTGCGTATTACGAGATTTCTTTAATAATAGGCCACTACTTCCTTTGTGGTTTAGGGTTTTCGGCGAAACCTTTGGAACCCGTGTTGAGTATTCACTGGGAGATGTCTTTATGAGTAAAATTGTTTTGCGTTTTTTTTTTTCTCAGGACACAAATTGATTGGTGGTATAAACATTGAGCCAGCCCGACCCCTTTCCCCAGAGTTTCAACATATAGTTAACAAGTCAGATGGCGTCATCGTTGTATCGTTTGGTTCAAATTTTGCCGCCATTGCTGACAAAGAAGTCGATGTTTTGGCAAGGGCGTTTGGTCGCCTCAAAGAGACAGTTATTTGGAGGCAAAAAGGTGGGCTTTGCTATCCGAGTTTACCCGCCCTCTTTCGAAATACACAAAATTTATTGAAACAAATCATTTCAAAATGTGGGCCATAGAAACCTTTTGATAGTATTGACCACCACTCTTGTTATATTGTTGTCAATCAGGGTACATTCCGGCCAATCTGAGCCCAAACATCAAAACCGTTGAATGGCTTCCTCAGAATGATCTCCTGGCGAATGAGAAAACTCGCGTGTTTGTGTCACATCTTGGCCAGAACAGCTTGTATGAGGCTGGCTATCACGGGATTCCTTTGGTGGGTGTTCCCTTATTTGGTGATCAACCCGACAACGCTGTGCTTGTGGAGGATAAGGGACTGGGACTAGCAGTCGATATCCACACGGTGACGGCTGATAAGTTGTACCGAACGATACGACGAGTTATCGACGAGCCCCGGTGAGTTTTTCTGCATTTCAGAGGCCTTGCGGTTTACCCAAAGCCAGGAGACATAAGCAATTGTACTTTATTTATGAAGCATTTTTATGTCATATGGTTAAAATACGTGCGTATTTCAGATTCAAAGAAAACGCGGTGCGTATTTCCCGCCTGATGCAAGACCGCCGACGCTCTCCGACAGAGGAAGCTGCTGATTGGATAGAATACACATTACGACACGGAAGATTGACACATCTTCGCCCCGCCTCAATCCACCTGACTTGGTACCAGTACTTTCTCCTAGACGTCATGCTCTTCATGGGCGTGGTTCTGCTGTCTGTTGCCATGGTGATCAGACTTGTCTTAAAACTTGTCTGCTCGTGTTTTTGTCGAAAGAGAACGAAGACTAAGACACAATAGAAGGCATAGACACGATAGAAAAAAAGACGCAATAGAAGACAAAGACACAGTAGAAAGCAAAGAACCATTAGAAGGCGATAGAAGAAGACGCGATGGACGACAAAGACGCAAATAGAAGCAAAGACGCAATAGAAGGCAAATTACTTTCACCTCGTCCTCGTATTTGTTGTCGTGTTTTACGCGCAGCTCCAGACCGAGTGTAGCGATGGCGCAAAGATCGTGGGTTACCCGATGATGGGTTATGAAGAGAATCGCGCAGGCGTTATTGTTATATATAAGGGTTGTACTCCCTTATATGGGCTATACGGGGACGTGTCGCTGGACAGGGTATGGTTTTTGACCTCTGTCCTAAACAGGGTATATATTTCAGGCCTCTGTCCTGAACAAGGTATATATTTCAGGCCTCTCAGTCCTGAACAGGGTATACATTTCAGGCCTCTCTGTCCAAAACAGGGTATACATTTCAGGCCTCTCTGTCCAAAACAGGGTATACATTTCAGGCCTCTCTGTCCAAAACAGGGTATACATTTCAGGCCTCTCTGTCCTTAACAGGGTAAACATTTCAGGCCTCTCTGTCCTGAACAGGGTATATATTTTAGGCCTCTGTCCTGAATAGGGTACATTATGTTAAGCAAGACTGTCCTAAACAGGGTACCGATTTAGTTGCCATGCTAAAATTCGTAACCGCTGGTATGATCCCGCCGCCGATCTGACTGCCTTGCTTGCTCTCACGTGCTAACAGGGTCCTAAAATCAAGGGTGTTATCCTAAACATGGTATGCTTTTTCAGAATTTTTGTCCTAAACAGGGTCAGGTTTCAAAACCGCCAGCGGCAACCCTATACCCAAACATAAGGTTTAGTATATACTATTTGTTTGTGTTCATCTAATCCCTTGGGGTTAAATTTGATTTTGCCTACGATCAGCCCTGTCCTCCCCTTTTATGGAAGTGCCAAGATAAACCAGATGATTCACCCCATACAAATAAAAAAAATCCAACTTTCACTTTTGACCTGACATTGTGTGTTCTTACGAGAGGTTGATATTTTCAAATAAATGGAAAAAGTACCTTTCATAGAAATATTGATAAATGGGCAACCAAATTCATTAAATCTAAAAGCGCTTGGCAGAGTACAGATTTGAGAATAAACAATGGGAAAATAAGGCGATCACATTACTAAAAAAATGCCACTCACGCCACCATATTTTACACTCTTGCTCAATCAAGCAACGCAAAGAAACCATTTCCATCAACTTAATCAAGCGAGTAACTAAGGCCTTTTCAATCAAATAATGTTGATCAAGTATCATACTTCGATTGTGGAGGGTTATTTTAAAGTAACAAAATAGACAATAACAAATAGAACATAATTTGCAAATATACCATAATAAAACAAAGATACAAAGGAGTATCTTATGGACATCATTCAAAATTAGTCTAATGCTATTAGTGTTAACTACAGGCGCGTACACAGGGGGTGCGCGCGCACCCCCCTTGGCTGCCCAAAAATGGGTCATATGTCTTATTAAGGAATCTTCAAATACTAGGCTTTTTTTTCATAAGATACCTGGCTGCGCACCCCCCCCCCCCCCCCCCTCCCCCTTAGCCAATGCTGGGAACGCGCCTGAAATAATGCTATTAGTTTTTCAAGAAGGATGAAAACAGATGATTTGCTGCACTGCTGGCTGTGTGGCGGGTGCTCTGGTTGTTGCAAACACATGATGTGGCTAATCAAGATGCATATCATTGAGATATAAACAATAATACTTAGTCCATAATACTTAGTCTGTGTCACGCTCACCTTGCTAAACATATGATACAGCCCATTTTACATATCATATAATATTACCAGGTAATTCATATCGCAATCACAGGTAACCCTCATGATCATCACATGAAACCCACAACCAGTAGAACATGAGTTCTTCTGAGGTAGCAAATATGTTTAGGTAGACTGTATTATCACCGTAGGTGACCCTCGACCTTACCACAAGTAACCCCTATTTTCACAAAAGGTAACCGACAAATATTACTAAAGGTAGATCATATCTCAACAACGATAACCCACAGGTAACCCACATATTCATCGCAGGAAACTCAAATCTTTACCACAGGTCTTAACCATATTTTACCACAGGTAACCCATATCTCTACCACAGTTTACCCTGTTAGTCAGCTAAATCCATAAAATCAAGCCAACTGAAGAAATCACTCACGCTGTCTACCAAGTACCTGTAGACAAAAACTTTGTGGAAAACTTTGTTCCCGCGCCATGAAACGGCATAAAAGAACTATTTAGCAAGAACAGCATGGCGGCGACACAAAAGATGTTTTGAAAGCTACTTTGAACGCTACTGGCATCATAGACCCTTTGAAGAAATTCGATCTGATCATCACTGACTGTACTATACTGTGTGGCGCAATTCTGGCTAAGTATTTGAACATACCTCGTGTCGAGTACTGTCCTTCGGCTCCCAGCTTTCCAAAAAATGTACCAGCACCACGGTCCGGTATTCCCTACCTATTTCCCGCAAACAATGTCGAGCAATCCGGCAAGAATGAACTTTCTACAGAGAGTTAAGAACACTCTTATCTACATGGCTGGTCAAATTATGTTTAGAGTGTTGCTATCAAAGTTTGATGAGATCAAGCAAAGATTATTGTATTAATCCAGAATGCAGCTTTGCTGAGAGTATAGGCAAGGCTGTTTCTCTCGGACGCTGCGTTTGACCCCGCCTTTCCATTATTACCAGGTAAGCAATGTGTCTTCTTTATTTTACTTCTTCTCTTGGTTTAGGAAGCTTTGGAGACAGCAACGCCTCGTTGTTCTCTGATTTGCCCTAGAGGAGGGAGAAAAGGTTTCGACCTTCAAACCTTCGATATAGTTGAAATTCCATTTAAGAACACAACTGTACAAAAAATAAGGACGTTAGTCTGGGTACCCTGTGGTGGCAAAATTACAAGGGAAATGTTTCTACTTTTCGTGGATAGAATAGACAGATATGGCGGACCGAGCATGGAGACAAGGCTAAGACTTGTGTGGGGCAAGCAGTTCTCTAATCAATGTCTTTATTACTATCAGCAAACGTTTGACGAATAAGAAATTGCCGATGCCAATAGATTTGGAGACCTTTGTAACTACAATTTCAATCAATCAATTTTTATTGGTAAAACTTGGTGTTAACATACATGGTACTGGGGATTTGCTGAAAAATTGCAACATAAAATGCTATGCGTAGTACTTACGCATAGCTTTTGAACATGTTTATGATTTCTATCAATTCATTGTCAATCATGAAACTTTTCGGGGCAAATTCGTATGAAAAGGCGCAAACACAACATAAGTCTTAGCCTCGTTTCCATGCTCGGTCCGCCATATTTGAAATGGTTTATTCTATGCCTCAGTCTGTCCATACACAAACCTTGGAAAGAGAGCCATTTAAACCTGGAAGCTCGTCCTACGTATTCAACACAAACAGTTCTCGAACACGTGTTCAATCCGAGGAAAGGGCCTTAAAACTTTTGCTAAAAATATGGGTTTCATCTAAGCTAAAAATGTTACCAAATTATCAATTTTCTTTAGTAATCTTTCGATACTTTTTTTACTAGCTCACAAGGTGATCGGTGCCTTGAACATCCAGCCTCCCCGACCCCTCTCCCCAGAGTTCCAACAGATAGTTAACAAGTCACATGGCGTCATCATCGTATCATTCGGCTCAAATATCGCAGCCATTGCTGACAAGGAAGTCGATGTTTTGGCAGAGGCGTTCGGTCGACTGGAAGAGACAGTCTTCTGAAGACAAAAAGGTAAATTCACGTTTGGTTTGATCTACACTTTTCTAATATTTTTAGAAATTCCTCCAAAAGAACATTTTAAAAGTTATTGCAATAATTGTAAATCAGGGTACATTCCGGCCAATCTGAGTCCGAATATCAAAACCGTTGAATGGCTTCCTCAGAATGATCGTCTGGCAGAAAACGCGCGTCTTTGTGTCACATCTTGGCCGGAACAGCTTGTATGAGTCCGGCTATCGCGCGATACCTTTGGTTGGCATGCCACTCTTTGCAGATCAGTTTGACAACGCTGTGCTTATGGAAGATAAGGAACTGGAACTAGCAGTCGATTTCCACACGGTAACGGCTGATTAATTGTCCCGAACGATACGCCGAGTTATCGACGAGCCCCGGTGAGTTGTGTAAATGATTAACCTATTCGCTACCGTGCCTCCCTAAACTGGCCATGTGTATTACCCGAAAGAGAAAAAGCACTAACTACAAACACGGAAGCTATTTATCTCGCTATACTAACCAGTATTTATATCTACATCTACCTAATACCTATACGAGAACAGTATTGATTAAAAAGAAATGATCGCTTGACATAAAGTTGCATGGACCCTCCCACGTTCTCCCTCTCACAGGGGAGCCTCCCCACCCAACCCTCTCACAACCTCCTCTTCCCCTTTCTCTCACTCCTACCCACCCTTCCCCAGCCTCTTCCTTCCCATTCGTCTCCAACCCCTCACACTCACCACCTCCCGACTCACCATATCCATATCCAGGGGATACGTTTGCAAAGCTAGTCACCTGACAAAATTTCCAACGAGGCTCGTTCGACAAGTAAAACACTAATTTTATTCCAGGTTCAAAGAAAACGCGGCGCGTATTTCCCGCCTGATGCAGGACCGCCCACGCTCACCGACAGAGGAAGCTGCTGATTGGATTGAATGCACATTACGTCATGGAAAATTGACACATCTTCGCCCCGCCTCCGTCCACCTGACCTGGTACCAGTATTTTCTTCTTGACGTCATGCTCTTCTTGGCCGTGGTTCTGCTGTCTGTTGCCATGGTGATTTGACTTGTTTTTAGACTTATCTGCTCGTGCTGTTGTCGAAAGCAAGCGAAGACAAAGACGCAATAGAAGGCAGAGACGCAATAGAAGGCAAAAACCTAGTTGAGACATTTGTCCCTGGAGTCTTTTTCACCATCTGTAGTACCTATCATTTCTTTTAGTCAGAAGTTTTCATTTTCGCCATTTGTAAAAATGCTAAAAATGCTTAAAAATATACATCTTCAAGCAGGTATCTGAGATGCTTTCACTAAAATATCGTTCATAAAGTATCAACCTTCGTGCAAACAGTAACAAAAGAGTAGGTTTGTCGACCCTTCAACCCTTCTTCTAATATTCGTGTTTTTCAGCATCAATCTCTTCGTTTGAGAAAACACGTAGGGCTTCTCGATGCACCAAGTCACTCATTTCGATCCGTTTGACAGTTATACTTGAGAGTTTTCATATCACAGCCAAAACATCGCAGAAAGTAATCAGCCGTGGATTTTTAACAGGAAAATACGAGGATTCGAGAAGGATCATTTGGACAGCAAAATGAGATGTTCACCAAACCACAACCACACAGACATTAATAGATGGATACAAAACAAAGCTTTTTCTCTAACACAAAGGAAAATTTATGTGATATTTTTGTACTTTTATAAACAAGGTAACGAGTCTGACGGGTCCTTTCTTGTAACATACATAAAACTCTAATCCTTGAGTTAAAGAAGGCCAGTCATGACTCAAAAGAATCCATTTCCATCGGCTAATTCAAGCGAGTAACAAACAAATATCATTAATGAAGCATCAGACTTCAATCATGGATAGTTCTTTTGAAGTTTTCTTGCAGATGATAAATTTTCAATTGTTAACAAGGATCAAGGAGTGGTTGATCGACATTCTTACTGTTGTCGATGGGGAGGCTAGACAGAAACTAGCTTAGTCCGTCTTCAAGTAATCGTCTGTACAGTCCCTAGCCTGCTAACTTATTCGGAAATGTTTTGTTTTCGAATATTGGATGTTTTCCCACCTTTCCGAATAAGCCCGAATGAGAGCCGGCTAGCAGGCTATACAATCCGCAGCCGTATTTATGCTACTTAAACTAGCAGGTGTTCCCTAGTAATTTCCAGGATTCGCAATTATGTTCGAGAGGTGTTTGTTATCTTCTGTGTCATCCGAACTAGAGATTACTTATAATAAAACATCGGGTAACGCCTTAACGAACCTCACACCTTTCTCAAAAAAATTTCCTTAGAATTCGAGAATTAGATCGTAGAAAATCTTTGTTCGTCATTTAACATGGAAATATGACAAGCAAGAAATTCATTGTATGGTTTCGTTTTAATGCCTACGTGGCTAGTGAGGCCAGGCAATTAAAATCTTCTCGAGGTGGTTTGTTGGCAGCATGTGGTTTACACGATGTTATTAAAGTTTTGAATGACAATTTTAAATTTTTCTTAGCAACGAAATCTTTATCTTGACATTCAAGTTTATCATCCTCTCGCACAAATCGCGCGTGTCCTAAATGCTGTAAACGCAGGATTCTGACATGAGCCATCTTGTCCGTGGCGCTTTAACTATTAAAACAGGATTTTGTGGTTTCATCATCAAAATAGGCCATTCCAGCTATAAGAATGCGCGCGCATTCACCATGGAAACCTACCTCAACTACCGTCATGCAGCGTGCGCTTCGTTTGGCGCAAGCTTAAAAATGCGCGCGCTTCATTTTGGTAGTTGAGGTAGGTTTCTATGGTAATGCGCGCGCAAACTTATAGATGGATGGCCTATTCAGCCCAACAATTCTGGCCCAACAAATACTGTTCCTCCTGCAATTGGCTTTCGCGCTCAAATATCATTACCTGGTAAACGCTCTATTATGCTTCATGTGTTAGTAGCTGTACACAGGCTATTTTGTACACAGTACAGTAGGGTCCTGGACTCCGGAACACGATATTGAGGACAGTTTTTAAAGTCTTGAGAAGCTCCATACATTTGTCAGGGGACAACGAAGTGCTTCGTTTCGACACTCTTTCTTTTTAACATCTTGTTATTTTCTCGTAGCTTTCATGCCTCATGTCATCTCTGAATATCTCTGTACTTGTTTCTCTCTCCTTTTACTCTCTCTTCCTCATCTGTATTTCACCTCTCAACAACCTTCTCTTCTTTGGACTCCCACCCTAACTGACTGTTCGTTTTGTTCGACTCTGACTCTCCTTTCTTTCTCTTTCTTTTCTCCTCCTTTTATAACTAACCTTCTAGGTGAATCTTTGATGTCCTTTGTACTGGAAAAGGTGTTACTTGGTTCCTTAGCGAAAAGTACAGATGCTGGGAATCCCCTTTTGTTTAGAAAGTGTTAACGCGGAATTTATTTATTTTCAAGCCCTTATGTTTATTGGCTTTGTCACACAAAAATACTACGGTTTACAATAGGAAATAAAGAAAATAAAGAAAATAAGAAACAATGTGACGGGAGAAGAAAACAGGGCGTAAGCCCCAATTGAAATTCTTTCCCAACAAATTACAAGCAATAAAAATTCTAAAACGAAAATAAAAATTGAATTACATAAATTTAAGCTCTTTGAAATTATGGAGGTTGGTAAAAAGCAAGTTTCTCTAAATAGTGAGTTGTCAGCTGATATCTGAAAGACGAAAGCCTAGTGCAAGATTTCATAAGTGAAGGAAGACTATTCCAAAGTTTGACAGTTCTAGGGAAATACGAATTCCTGTAAAAATTTTGGTTGTGATTGGAAAAAAGGCGGTAATTGTTAGGATGGTAATTTCGAGTATTGTAACGGGACGTTGCTGGAGAGAGAAGGCTAGCTAAACTAATGCTCACATCACCATTTTATATTTTAAATAACAGAACTAGATCGGTTATGTCTCTTCGATGTTCTAATGGGAGGAGCTTAAGAGTTTTCAGCCTTTCTGTGTATGAAACATCGGCGGGATAGTTCAAAATAAACTTGGATGCTCGACGCTGGATGTTCTCAATTTGAATAGCACACAGTCAGTACTCGTAATTGACATGTGTGACACATTTTCTATAAATGTAATATCTCATAATATAAAGTATCTTTAGGGACGATCAAACTTTTGAGGAATTGGGAGGGGGGGTTCTTGGAAAAACAAATAACAATTCACGCGTGCTCTTTGGGTATGTCCAAAGTAAAAAGACCGAGTCCATACATATCCTCTCGTCAAAAGCAAGAACATAGTATTGCTTTTTCTCTAGTTCTGTGATACGGTGGTTAAAGATAGCACTGCGTAACATAAGGTCGATAATGTGCTATAATTGTGGGCTATTGTTTGGTTCCTTCATCCAGTGTTGCATTTAAAAATGTACTGAAATCGATTGTATTGAGTTAAAAGGAGCTGGTCGTTCAATACGCAATATCAGAAGGCCTAAGCCGCATTGTCACCAGTTTACTTCCGGAGGTACGTCGGAAACCTCAACCGTCAAAAGACAAAAGAATCTATAAGAATCCGCACTATAAAACGGGCCATCCGCCCTAAATTATCAGTCAAATCCTCAAAGAAACTTCCAAAAGACACACTGCTTTTAAAATTTTGAAATATTTATCGCAGTTTCCGATAAAAATCATCGGAGATTGTTACATAATCGACCGGAAGTAAACTGGTCACAATGCGGCTTTAATTGTCAATTTATACTTTGATCTGCAAAAACTTGCAAAACAGAGCTGCAAATCGACCTCTCAATCCAAGCATTCCTCTAGCTGTGTCTTCGATAGAGATCTATGACTTCTGTGACCCCTGTGCAGTAAGCGTGGACTAATAATCGAAGAGATGGCGTTCTTTCACACCGTCCTCGTATTTGTTGTCGTGTTTTACGCACAGCTCCAGACCGAGTGTAGCAATGGCGCTAAGATTGTGGGTTACTCGATGATGGGGGGAAGCCAGTACATTGGAATGAAAAAGATCGCGCAAGAGTTAGTCGCTAGAGGACATGAGGTACATAATGTTATGATGACATTATGATGGTGTTTGCAGGCATTCAAGACATTGCAATATAGTCTTGCTGCTTCGGAACTACTTTTGCCAAACCTAAATCGGCTTATATACGTCTCAAGAGTACTTCCAGTTTAAATCCCCTCTCATCGTCATTGTTGTTTTATCCGTCTTAGCCAGGGGCATTAGGATAAATAGCTAGTTTGTACTCGCTAATTTTTTTTTGTTAGTCATTGGAATAAAAACCATTGCCTTTTTTGACCAGCAAAGAGATACATTTATTTTTCGCTAACTGTTTGTCGTTTGAAACAAAACCGCCACATTTTTATAACATTGAACCGAAATTTATTTATGCTAGAGGACTTGCTTCAACTCACAAAAAGAATAGAATTAAGTTTCAGGGATGTAATCGATTTAAAAACAGAAGCGTTGTTATTAACCGAAATCGAACAAAATTTATTTTATAGACTATGTAACTCAACTCAAACCCAACAAAGAATATAGACGCGCATAAAACCCCCGCTTCCTCCCTTTTCTAACGTTTAAACTTTTCACACAACACGAGCTTTCCATCCATCAGGTCACCCTTTTAGTGAGTTCAATACAGAAGACTGATCCATCAGGCAGCAAAGGCGTCCGCCACGCCGTCTACAATGTCCCGGTCGAGCCGAACCATATGGAGATGGCCGTTCAACGAACCATCAAATATGGCGTCAAACAAATGCTGGGAATTACATCGAAACTGTTTTGTGAATCGACGCTTGATGCTGTAGATGTCCTAGAACCAATGAAAGCCTTTGATTTGATTCTGACGGACTGTACTATGCTGTGTGGCCTCATAGTCGCGGAATATTTGAACCTAACTCGAGTCGAGTACTGCCCTGTGACCCCTAGACTACCCTTCATGTATTACAAAGATGCTCCTATGTTCCCATCACATGTACCACTCATGAAATCCCAAAACCCAGGCCAAATGTCCTTTCTACAGCGGCTTAGAAACACTCTTGTTTATTTTGCCACTCATGCGGGATACAAGTTTGTCTTACAACCCGTTTTTGAAGATATAAAACAGAAATATAATATCACTCCGGAGAGGACCTATGCGGAGAGTTTGGGAAGAGAAGAGATGACGCTTTTTCTTGCGGATCCCGCCCTGGAATACATCTTCCCTTTACTACCAGGTGAGGCGCAGAAAGGATAAAAAAGTTTTTGTTGTTATCTTGCGTAATAATCGCGTTTTATCAGTAAAGCTAATTCGTTTTTCATCTATTACATTACTGAACTCAGTGCTTTAAAAGCACTAAATTGCGCGAAGGTAAATTTAGCACAGGTAGATAAGCAACATAATGCAGCACCTCAAGCTTACGGTATAGTAATGTCTAATGACCTTAGCTAGAGCACAATAGATGATACGGTATAGTAATGTCTAATGACCTTAGCTAGAGTACAATAGATGATACGGTATAGTAATGTCTAATGACCTTAGCTAGAGCACAAAAGATGATATGCACATGCATGGTGCACATAAAAGGGAGCTCCCAAGAGACCTAAGGCGCCCAGATAGACCGTAACCGTATAATACAGGGCTAGGAACCTGGATATTGCCACCCTATTAATGCGCGGGTGCCTCTGGTTTTTGTGTGTTGTACAGTTCGCTAGATAGCGGGCCGAATCTCCAACCTAACCGTACGACTATTCAGTGTTTATCTGGATGTATGGTCTGTTTTTTTTTTTCACAAAAAAAAAAAACGATCAATTTCGAGTTCAATCCTCTACCACGACGACCTTATTTTGCTTATTTTTCTTTGCTCCTTTTTTGCTTCATTTTCTTTTTCCTTTAAATGTCTAAGAATCTCCTGCGTTTCCTAACCCATTGTGCAGGACACAAGCTAATTGGCCCCGTCACCGTCAGTCCTCCAAAGCCCCTCCCCCGTAACCTGCAGAAGGTGATTGACAGTTCTGATGGTGTCGTCATCGTATCGTTTGGTTCGAATATTTTATCTTCTTTGCCGCGAAAGGATATCGATGTTTTAGCGGAGGCTTTTGGGCAACTAAAGGAGACGGTTTTCTGGAGAATAAAAGGTTAGTGAGCGCCATCGATATTTGATATTTTTGCGTGCGCATGCCCTCTAAAGGCCTGGCGACATCTAGCGGACGACATATTACTAGTTTAGCCACCTCGAAAATCATTTTTACGCTTGCCAAATCTTGTAGCAGCGACAAAGAAATGTTTCTCGTAAAAAACATCGTGTCACGCCCTGCAAAATTTGTCGCGCGCTACATGCTTTTGGTAGTGGCTAAACTCAGAGTCTCTATGCTCTATGCTCAGAGTCCATTCGGGCTTGGAGAATAGTTTCAAATAAAGCAGCAAAAAGTGGTTTTAGCTAGTAACAGAACGAGCGCAATGGCGCCAAACGTGTTTGTTTTCTCTAAACACCAGCTTTATTCGACCAATCAAGACTGTTGGGGTTGTTGTATAGTATTAGTCAGGGCCGTAGCAGTGTGGTGGAGGGAGGGGGGGGGGCACTGGGAGAATGTGTCCCCCCAATAGAAGGGGCGTGTCTGTGACCCCCAATATTTTCTTAATGTTTCTGTATTGTGCCCCTCCAATCTTACGTTGGCTGCTACGGCTCTGCCAGTTGTGTCTGGTCACGAAAAGTTGTGACTTATGATTATTTTGATTTATTCTATTGTCAATCAGGCTACATTCCGGCCAATCTGAGCCCCAACATCAAAACAGTTGAATGGCTTCCTCAGAATGATCTCCTGGCGAATCAGAAAACGCGCGTACTTGTGTCACATCTTGGCCAGAACAGCTTGTATGAGTCCAGTTATCACGGGATACCTTTGGTGGGCGTGCCTCTCTGTGCAGATCAGTTCGACAATGCAGTCCTCGCGGAAGACAGGGGCCTGGGCCTGAGTGTGGATATAAATACTGTTACCGCTGACCAGCTGTACCGCACTATCCGGAGGGTTGTGGATGAGCCCAGGTAAATAATCGTATGTTACCTCCTAAAATATACTTTTTAAGAAAAAAGGGGAGACTTGTATCAGTTATTATGCTTCATTTATCAGAATGGATAATGTTATACTTTCAGTGGAGTTAACTATGATTTGCATAAAAAATATTTCTAACGAAGTTCATCTGAGTAAAAGACTTATTTATATCTCCAAGCATCACTCGGTTGAACACAAGACAAAAATATATGTTTGCGAATTACTTCACAGCAGTATTAATGATGGTAATCCTAACAACACAGCAATATTTGCTAAAATGCTGCTACTGTTTGCACAAGGCTTAAATACCGCTGTCTCTCACAACGTCACATGTCTCGTGTTTCCATGATTCAGATTCAAAGAAAACGCGGCGCGTATTTCCCGCCTGATGCAGGACCGCCGACGCTCCCCGACAGAAGAAGCTGCTGATTGGATAGAATACACATTACGTCACAGAAGATTGACACATCTTCGCCCCGCCTCTGTCCACCTGATTTGGTACCAGTACTTTCTCCTTGACGTCATGCTCTACATGGGCGTGGTTCTGCTGTCTGTTGCCATGGTGATCAGACTTGTCTATAAACTTGTCTGCTCGTGCTGTTGTCGAAAGAAAAAGGCAAAGACGCAATAGAAGGAATAGACTCATTAGAGAGACATTTTTCAATCGATCACAGCACTTTATACCAGCAAAATCAGATGAAAAGCCTTTTCCTGGAGGGTTGTTTATTTATTACTCCTCAGAGAAGGAAACATAAGTGTAATATCAGCTATCGCGCGAGCTCGTGGAAAATCAATTGTTTTTATGACATTCTCTAAAATAAATAAACACCTTAGATTTAGGAGAATTGTCTCGCTGGTGACGTCTTTCCCTTGCGCGCTGTCTCTCAGGTGATAGCGTTTCGTGCTGTCTGTCTGGTAAAGGCCGATTATGACAGCACGATTTAGTCGTGTGCGACCTGTCTATGACATGTCTTAGCCCTGAATTACACACTACGACTTTCGTAGTCGAGCATTGTAGCTCAGTCGTAGGCCGATTTACGCTCTACGTTTTGAGTTGTGGAAGTTTTGCATACAACTAAATCGTGTTGTCTAAATCGGCCTTAATTGCTACACATGCTGTTCGTCTCTGTCTGCGAGAAGTTGCGCATCTTGCGATTTCTTCGTGTGAAAAGTCAGCCTTTGTGTGACTGAGGGGAAGCGCTCTTAGCACCCACTCATACAGTATTGCGTGCTTGTGTAAGATCAATCCACGAACACTCGTGATAAAAGCTCGAAAATTATACAAGAGGGTTACTTTGTATGTATGTACTTGAGAATAGCTAAAAAAAATTATAAATCGCACGGTAGTTTATGGTTGGGCCTTGATTCAACTTCTTTAATAGAGAGCTAATGACGGCAGCGAAGGAGGAACGGTTTAAAATAACGTAGAATCTTGAAGCTGAGAAGCGATAATGTGAAGAGACTAGAAGCATGCTTTCAAGAAACATTCAAAGTACCTCTAACATTTTTTTAAATATCAGAAAAAAAGCAGTACGAATAGAATCAAAAAGCCCAAACTGTCGCGATCTAGTACCAGAACAATAAATACAATACACCAAAAACTGGAAATCGACTTCTTCAGGGCAGACTGCCCTGAAGAAGTCTTATTAAAGACGAAAATTTGGCAGAGTCGATTTCCAGTTTTTGGTGTATTTTAGAAAAAAAAAAAGCAGAGTATGACTATGACACTATGACAAGTGTATCTAACTCTCATTTTACTCCGAGGCAAACATGATTTCGTGATGACAAGCTTGCCAAACATATCCGTAAGTACTACCAGTGTAAGAGAACTACGAGACCGGGGCTTTTTTATATAATGAATTAGGATGAATAATAAAATTCAAGGATTATTAAAAGATCTGAAGGAAGAGAAAATTCCATGCTATTTTGTTGCCGCACGAAGTCAAAGTCAAAGATAACTGAATGTAGCTGAAAGGTACCTGCGTAGACGAAAAGGAATAAAAACATCAACAGTAACAGCAGCCTCACGTCAAACTATGCATTGAATTTTCCAGGGACCTACGGCTCTGGTTTGATACGGTGTACTGCAAGCTGAAGCGACATTTGTTAATACTGTTTTCTTGCACTGATCTTTTGGGCGAGGAAATTGAGCTATTAAGCTATCAGGATTGTGAAGTGTGCGCTGCCTTTATGGTAGTGTTTGCAATGCGCGCGGTCTGTTCGGCGAGGTCTATATATTGCGCGCGGTCTGTCAGGTGAGGTCTGTATAGGGGGCGCTATGTCTGTCAGGTGAGGTCTGTATTGTGCGCACTGTCTGTTTGATGAGGTCTGTATTGTGTGCGCTGTCTGTTTGGTGAGGTCTGTATTGCGCGCACTGTCTGTTTGGTGAGGTCTGTATTGCGCGCACTGTCTGTTTGGTGAGGTCTGTATTGTGCGCACTGTCTGTTTGGTGAGGTCTGTGCAGTGCGCGCTGTCTGTTTGGTGAGGTCTGTATTGTGCGCGCTGTCTGTTTGGTAAGGTCTGTATTGTGCGCACTGTCTGTTTGGTGAGGTCTGTGCAGTGCGCGCTGTCTGTTTGGTGAGGTCTGTATTGCGCGCGCTGTCTGTCAGGTGAGGTCTGTATTGCGCGCGCTGTCTGTCAGGTGAGGTCTGTATTGCGCGCGCTGTCTGTCAGGTGAGGTCTGTATTGTGCGCGCTGTCTGTCAGTTGAGGTCTGTATATTGCGCACTGTCTGTTTGGTGAGGTCTATATTGCGCGCGCCGTCTGTCAGGTGAGGTCTGTATAGGGGGCGCTGTCTGTCAGGTGAGGTCTGTATTGTGCGCACTGTCTGTCAGGTGAGGTCTGTACAGTGCGCGCTGTCTGTCAGGTGAGGTCTGTGCAGTGCGCACTGTCTGTCAGGTGAGGTCTGTATTGTGCGCGCTTTCTGTCAGGTGAGGTCTGTATAGGGGGCGCTGTCTGTCAGGTGAGGTCTGTATTGTGCGCGCTGTCTGTCAGTTGAGGTCTGTATATTGCGCACTGTCTGTTTGGTGAGGTCTATATTGCGCGCGCCGTCTGTCAGGTGAGGTCTGTATAGGGGGCGCTGTCTGTCAGGTGAGGTCTGTATTGTGCGCACTGTCTGTCAGGTGAGGTCTGTACAGTGCGCGCTGTCTGTCAGGTGAGGTCTGTGCAGTGCGCACTGTCTGTCAGGTGAGGTATGTATTGTGCGCGCCGTCTGTCAGGTGAGGTCTGTATAGGGGGCGCTGTCTGTCAGGTGAGGTCTGTATTGTGCGCACTGTCTGTCAGGTGAGGTCTGTACAGTGCGCGCTGTCTGTCAGGTGAGGTCTGTGCAGTGCGCACTGTCTGTCAGGTGAGGTCTGTATTGTGCGCGCTTTCTGTCAGGTGAGGTCTATATATTGCGCGCTGTCTGTCAGGTGAGGTCTGTATTGTGCGCGCGGTCTGTCAGGTGAGGTCTGTACAGTGCGCGCTGTCTGTCAGGTGAGGTCTGTATTGTGCGCGCTGTCTGTTTGGTGAGGTCTGTATTGTGCGCGCTGTCTGTTTGGTGAGGTCTGTATTGTGCGCGCTGTTTGTTTGGTGAGGTCTGTATTGCGCGCGCTGTCTGTCAGGTGAGGTCTGTATTGTGCGCGCTGTCTGTATGGTGAGGTCTGTGCAGTGCGCACTGTCTGTCAGGTGAGGTCTGTATTGTGCGCGCTGTCTGTTTGGTGAGGTCTGTATTGCGCGCGCTGTCTGTATGGTGAGGTCTGTATTGTGCGCGCTGTCTGTTTGGTGAGGTCTGTATTGCGCGCGCTGTCTGTATGGTGAGGTCTGTATTGTTCGCGCTGTCTGTATGGTGAGGTCTGTGCAGTGCGCACTGTCTGTTTGACGAGGTATGTACAGTGCGCGCTGTCTGTTTGGCGAGGTCTGTATAGTGCACGCTGTTTGTTAGGCGCGCAGATCTATAAATTTCGCACTGTCCTTTGGTAAGTTCTGTACAGTGCGCTCTGTCTGTCAGGTGAGGTCTGTACAGTGCGCGCTGTCTGTCAGGTGAGGTCTGTACAGTACGCGCTGTCTGTCAGGTGAGGTCTGTACAGTGCACGCTGTTTGTTAGGCGCGCAGATCTATAAATTTCGCACTGTCCTTTGGTAAGTTCTGTACAGTGCGCGCTGTCTGTCAGGTGAGGTCTGTAAAGTGCGCGCTGTCTGTCAGGTGAGGTCTGTACAGTGCGCGCTGTCTTTAAGGTGAGGTCTGTACAGTGTGCGCTGTCTGTCAGGTGAATTCTGTAAAGTGCGGGCTGTCTATTTTGCTAAGCCTGTACGTGCTCGCTGTCTCTAAGAAACTCGTAATGTTCACAGTGTTTGTCTGGTAAAATCCGGTCATGTACTTAAGCCGGTTGTTCACTAGATAAGAAAAAAACGAAAAGGATAAGCGGGAGATCCCGCACGTGCGGGAACCCTGAGAACGTAAGTGAAGTAAAGGCCCTGTCACACGTAGACTTTTTGGCTGCAACTTGTCTCGCAAAAAAATTGTTGCAGGTCGCACGCGCCTTGTCACACGTGAAGTTTTTCCTGCGACTTAAAACAATTTGTTGCAGAAAGTAGAAGAGCGTTCTACTTTTCGTACGACTTTGAGAAATGCAAAACAAGTTCCTGATTCCACGACACCTTCCCACTGTGTTTACGGGAGGTGTGTCACATGCTCCTTGATTATCGCTAAATGGGATCTACTATGCGATACGAAAAGGGGAACTAAAACATTTTTTTAATTATCGATTTTTTTTCAGGGCCATATTCTGATCTTTCGATTTCGCTATAACATATGTTTTCCCCGTTTCTTCTCTTATAATTGTCGTTTGTCAGAGTTTTAAAAAAGGTGTTAAGTGCCTGTGAATATGCCCCCCAGGGGAATTTGATGAGCCGCGTAAACGCTAATATCTGTTTAAAAATACGTTTTGGCAGCATTGAATTAAACTCAATCAGCTCCTTGGGTACCTTGTCTATTTGAGTAACGATCCATCGCGTCTATGCCATGAGCCCACGCTGAGCCATCTGCCTCATCACGGGAGAGGAGGTGTGAGGGGGGGAGGTGTAAGGGGGAAGGTGTAAGGGGGGGGGGGGAGGTGTAAGAGGGAGAGGGCTGCTGAACCATCTTATCTGGGCCGAGCCATCTTATCAGCGTGCGACTGTTATCGGTAGTAGCGCTGCATGGGGAGGGCTAGGGAGGAGCTTTAGACAAACTAATTAATTCCCTCTTCTTCCGAACACCTTTCTCATATAAAACTAAATCATTCGATATGGCTTCCTCGGGATTCACACTCATGGTTACCCAAAATTCTTTCGAAATTTATATAGCAATATCAAACCAATTTAAGACTATTTCCTTCGTGTGAAAGCGTTTATTTCTTAGGTATTTCTATTTTCTGTGGGAAATATCATTTGTACTCTTTGATAAATGACTGTCAGACATTCTGAGCGTTCTGAGTTTAACTGTGTGAACGAATAGCTGCTGTGAGACGTCTATATAATACATGATCTTAAACCGTCTGTTATTTCGCCATGTCATAGCAATTGTGATAAAAGGATAAAATTTTTGAGATATAAATGATTTTAAAATAAGGAAGTCTAAGCTGTGGAAATGTCATGCTATCTAATTGCCAAGCAAATTACAGAACTCCACGATATATGACAATCTTAGCTCAATAAAAACAAGGACAAATCAACGTCTTTTGTTGGAATAATAAGAAATGTGTTTTTACTGTGAAAACCATTTGTATGCAATTTGTTTCGGAAACAATATCCGTTGCCCTAAGGCCCAAAAATGAAAACAAGTTAAATGACAAATAAATGCAGTTCAAAACGTGCTTTCTTCTCTTAAAAAAAGAGATTATTAAGTGCATCCAAAAAGAGAAAACGTAACGTGTTTTCGTGGGCATAAGAGGAAATGACTTGACAGGGATTCGTAAGAGCTTATCAAGTCATAATTACGGCATGATTGATGGGAATACAAGGGCTAATGTCGAGAACAGATAAACAGATTGCTAAAAGCAAGCTAGGGGGAAAAAACGTGTGAGGTAAATAAGCATATTGTCCCTGCATTTTTAAAAGAAGACGTCTACTTAATAAACTCGTTGCTTAGAAGATGGTCGTTAATCCGTTGTCTTGTTTGCCCTGAGCCTACACTTGCCCTATCATACGATCAATCAAACTCACGCTCACTCGCCGTAACGCCTCTGCCCAATTAGAAGGATATCAAGCAAACGGAAGATTACGTCGCGGACGACAGTGGTCGAAAACTGAGAGGAAAAAGGTATGCACGGGCGCGTTTTACCGCGGATCGAAGATCTGAGCGCTTTCTGTCTTGACTTCTACAAAAATTGTTCTAACGAGTCAATCATTGATGTCCGTCGCCCGACGTTCTGTTGGAAAAACTGGTTCGACTTGTGTTCCGTACCAGCACCGACCATCCATCCCAACACGGCCGTTCTGGTAGTTCTCATGGTCGCTATAGCTGTGCTGTCATTTATCGGAAATTCCATCGTGCTGCTGGTGTTTTGTCTGTACAAGCAATTGAGACTCGTCCGTCATTACTTCGTTGTGAATCTAGCGGTGGTTGATAACATCCTTGTGACTATTTCCATCCCTCTGTTCGTCACGTATCTATCAGGCTCGAGGTATCTTCCTTTGTGTCGTAGTCAAATCGCGCTGGACATCATCTGCGGAACTGCTTCCCTCATGACACTAGCGGCCATTGCGCTCGAGCGATTCGTGGCGGTCGAGAACCCTTTACTCTACATGACGAAAGTCACTCCGCGTCGCGTCAAAACCGCGCTAGTGCTCACCTGGGTCTATGCTCTTATCGTATCGTTCATACCATTTCATTCTCTTGTCTTTCGCCCAAATAACGCGTGCCTGTACTTCGGCGGTCGATTCGTTATTTTTATTACAGTAGCTGGTTTTGTAGTACCGGTTAGTGTCATGGTTTTCGCTTACTGGAAGATTTACAAAATCGCGCAACGCCACGCAGCGCATATAAAGCTGACGACTCCGCGGGAACAGGACGACAAGAAGAGAAGACACACCAAGATGAAGAGAGAGCTACGAGGCGCGAAAACATTGATGATCATCATGTGTACCCACGTGTTATGCTGGTTCCCGCTGTTCTTGTTTTACATGGTCGATGCGTACTGTCCGCGCTGCGATAGAAAGGCGGCAGTAGTGGTGAACTACATAATATTGGTGCTTCGTTACTTGAACACTCTTGCGAATCCGATCATTTATACGGGCATCAATCGGCAATTTCGCGCGGGAATTATCACATTTCTCTTAAGGGGGCGAGGCACTCAACAGTTGAATGCTAGTGTGTAGTTCGAGCTACACGAAATATTCAATCTTGATAATATTGAGGAACGATAAGACAACAGCTAAAACAAACTCCAATATTGGTTGCCAGTAAAATCATGTCGTTATATTTAATTGAATTCTGGTCTAAAACTACGAATAAAATTAACGGTTTACTTTAATACAACAACGGGAATGATATACGTTGTTTACTTATGACGCTTCCCCGTACAACCTCTCTCGCACGGGCAGATTGGAGGAGATACATCGACCTGCATAGATCAGAAAGTCAGAAAACAATATTTGAGGCCTTAAAATTCTCAAAAATCATCTTCCTTCTTAAACAATATACAATAGAACTTATATAACTTCGAAGCCATACGGGTATAGCTTCGAAGCTGTACTAAATTAAAAAAAAAAAAGAAAGAAATCAAGATTTAAAAAAAAGAAAGAAATCAAGACAAAAAATTTTTGCCTTGATTTCTTATTATTTAAAAATGTGATACGTGATAGCTTCAAGTGGAAAACAATATTTATCTTCAAAATTGAAATGTAAAACTCCCATTTATTTGATATCCGGGAGGTCGTGCGAAAAGTACAAACAATTCTCTCTTCATACCTTCAAGTACTGCTATAAAAAATACAGTTAGAACTAGTAGTTATATTTTATAGAGGCTGCCACATTTAATAAGAAGAGTGGAAATCTTGGCATCGTGATCAATTCCTTTTTTCTGCTATGGGCCGGTAGCAGTATTTTATGTATTCTATCCCAGTGGTTAGTGTTCTGTTATTTTACAAAAAATCTAAATAATAGTATGCATTATCCACGAAGAGAAACGCCAAGAAGGGTGTATATATATATGAGAAGCTCAGCAGTCGTTCGAAAATTTTTACCTGATCACTGATCAGTACTAGAGTAAATCCCCTCACTACCATGTCTGCATGTAAACGCTTTTTCGAAAAAGGCATTCTTATTTTTATTTTCCACAGAACTTTTAGATCTTACTTTTGCGGCGTTGACTCTGTAAAGATAGCTTATAGAAAGTAGCAAGTTGAAGCAAAAAGAAGATGTTTGAAGCACGGAGTTTTTGCTCTTGAATGAAGTTTCTCTTAGCGCAGTTTATCGAGCTTCTTTCGATATCATAAACTTCTCAAAGTACTGTATTTCTGAGATAAACCCACAACTGTCTTTGATAATGGAAGGAATTGAAGATGAACGAAATGCCATTAATTACAAATCGTAAATACATGGGGATTTTTCTTTTCATACAGTTGAAAGAGCGGCAACGCAACACAAAGTTGCAAATGACGACGCGCAGGGGTAGCGTGAGTAAAAATGCTTTTACAAAATAATGGGATTTTCATGGCGTGCGCCTAATACAGCTAACACCATAATTCCCCTCTCTTATTTATGCTCTATTTTCAGGCTTGAATTACCATTACAATGTAAATCCTCTTAAGCCATTTAAGAAAAGAGGACAGATATAAAATAGTGATGATTTATAGAATGTTTGATCACGATACTTGGCCATTTCCAGCTTAAAGCCCTCCACCAAAAGTATGGATTTAGTTTTTTGTTTTTGATTTCGTTATATTTTTTCTTTGTGTTTTCAAGAGATTGCCCTAAAATCGTGTCAACGCTTGAACTAAGCATACGACAAGTAAGCCCCTGGCTAAGAGCATAAACCCATAAATGAGTTTTCCATTAATAATTTTGTCTGGGAATTATTTTGGCTGGGAATTTTTAAAAGTTATTTAGGCTTTTTGAAGACAAAAAATGGTAATGGTTTTTGAAAAGAGACACCTAAAGGCTGGTTCCGTTGGTTTTGAGTAGAATTAAATAGCTAAATTGAATTGATTGATTGAAAAATGAATAAAAAAAAAAGAGAATGAAGGGAGGAGCATGGAGTTATGCTTGAGGTGATATATTCTGACTTCCCTCTTTAAACAAAACATATCTGCGATTCAATACTCTCATTCGTTTGAAAAATCCTGTATCCGGATTTCGGAAATTCACTTTACTGTCGGCGATTTAAAAGCTCAATGCTCGTGCCTTTTTTCTTTGATTAATTTTTGTTTGCGGGGAAGTCTTTCCATATGGAGGAGTGTTCCATATAAGGTGCGTACGAAACGTGACGTCATCCCAGCTGCTCAAGTTCAAGTCTCTCGAGCTGCCTTGGCGCACTCCAATAACGGATACTGATTTATCTCAGATAATTCTTTTATATTGATTCTTGAGCCGCAAAACGGGAGCACTCCATATTAGATATCTTGGAAAGCCAAGCAGTGACAAATTCAAGGAGAAACAGTTTGATAGTTTGAAATTTCAATCAAATTTCAAACAAGATCTTGCCCACGCAAACGTCAAATAATGTCAGAAAGGCAGTTCACATGTAATAAGAACAACACCACGTCACCTGCGATTGACTTTAATCGGCTATCGTATGGTTCTATAACTATTTCAAATAAGGTTGCACTCGGGGTTAAACAATTATGCCCCATTTACCTTTATATCTGAGTCTGTTATTTCACAAACACAGCTCAATAAAACAACTCAATAAAATTTACAGTGTTTGTTTGGATCATCAGGACTTTGGATGAAAGCCGCTCAATAAGTGCTCTTGGCTTAAAATGCCTTTTTTTAAACTGATGTGTGCCGCTCCCCAGTTAGAATGCCAAATAGGTAGAGAATAAAAGTAGTTTAATTGGAATCCTTTTATTATTATTGTGTTTATATCATGCGGTAGAGCTCGCCATTTTGCCTATTGAGATGAGATATTGCTAATTAGCAGATTGTCTATCTGTTATGACGCTATCCATCCACAATTAACCATTTTAGACTGAGATTATGGCACTACTTAGCAATATAGTTGAGGTGAGGTGAGCGATAAGAATACGTGGCCAAATGAAATGTGCCCGCACTGAGCGGCCAAGAATAAGCCGAACAGGGTCTAGTTTACAGTGGGGACTCCATGCCCTCGACAGACTGTGAGACTTTAATGAAAATAGATACAAATCTAATATTTGCAAATAGAACAAAGGCAAGCGCAACACGAGACAATCGGCCAAACACAAGCACTTGCACGTGTTCTCTTGTGCTTGAACTTGCCTTCTAGTGAGAATCGGGAAAGAAAGTCTGTTGCGCTTGCGCTTGCATCTTCTGAACCAACCTTTCGGAAGAAATGGCGGGAAAAGTGTGCGCGCGAAAGAATTCCCGCCTGAAATAGGTGCGCGCGAAAGAATTCCCGCCAGAAAAGGTGAAGGCGAAAGAATCCCAGCCAGAAAAGGGCAAGCGCGATTGAATTCCCGCCTTTCATGGCAGTATTGCAATAATGCCTTCACGTTGTGAGTTTTCAATTATCTTTTTACATTTGCTTATGTGCATTGCTAAAAGGCATATCCATGAAAAAAAAAAAACAGCATCCTACAGCCTTACTCTTATATTCGATACAAAGAAAATAGTTTTTTTCTTGGTGTCTCTGAACTATCGACTTGGCTGAAGTGCTGATAGGGCAAGTTTGGACGCCGCCATCTTGGCATTTCGCTTATTCGCCGCTCGTCCTTGGAAATTTCCCCAGTAAACTGTCAGCGAGCATTCCACTTTGCCACTGGGCAAAACCTTCGCTTCACTACAAAAACGAAAGCAAGAGTTAGAGAGTTATCTAAAGTAAAAGTTATCTAAGAGCTAGGCAGCAAACATTACATTTTAAAGAGACAAATACATCTTAAGTAGCTAGCTCGTATTTTCTAAATTAATGCTTTTAAATGGATAATCTTTTGTTGATCTTTAAATTTTAATAATGTCAAGCGTGCGTCTCACCACTAGTCCTTTTTAAATAACGTGACGTCAATCACTACTTAATCGCTTAATTGCGTGCAAATTTATTATCTTTCTGGGTAAACATTTTGGCAATTAGGGTGTTAGAACATCATGAGCAAAGCCGCATTGTCACCAGTTTACTTCCGGTCGATTACGCAACAATCTCCGACGATTTTTAACGGAAAACGCGAAAAATATTTCAAAATATTGAAAGCAGTGTGTATATTGCAAGTTTCTTCGAGGATGTGATTGATAATTTAGAGCGGATGGCATGTTAAATATCTCGGATTCTAATAGATTCTTTTGTCTTTTAACGGTTTAGGTTTCCGTCGGACCTCCGGAAGTAAACTGGTGACAATGCGGCTTTAATGATTGGCCAATAGGTGATATTGTTAGTATTTGGTATAGCCAATGATTTACCGTTTAAATTAGTCTTATACCCCAAATAACGATTTCTGGTTTTGAGTCTTCCATAGGAAAAATTGCCGGGGAAAAAGAACACCATGCATGGCATTATTCTATCAAGAAAGCTTCGAAATTCCCAAATAACACAAAACATTAAATTAAAAAAACACAAAGCTCGAAATAGAAATTACTAAATAAAAACAAGGTGATAATTGAAAACACGAAAAAAATTAAAAAAAAAACAAGACATACAAAAACGAAATAAAAAAACACTAAATGAAAACAATTACAAAATAAAAGCTCCGTTTCAGTCTTCCTGACTACAGTTTTTTTTTACTTGTCCCTTTGATCTTACATGAAGAGGGCGCATTGTGATCTTACCTGAATAGGGCGCATTGTGATGTTACCCGAAGAGGGCGTATTTTGATCTTACCTGAAGAGGGCGTATTTTGATCTTACCTGAAGAGGGCGTCGGCGTCCTTCTCGTGAATCAGTCGCACAGGGTTTTTCGGTACGTCAGCCGAGTATGCGTCTGCAATGTACATTTATCACAGATTGCTTGAATTTCATGAATCAAAAACAAATGATGATAGAAAAATACCTTGATGATCACTATCACTATCAACGTAATAATCATCATCATCATCGACATCATCAATTAATAATCATCAACACCTTTATCATTGCCAGCACTATCATCATCTGTATCACCAACATCTTTGGCATTATCACAACCACCATGACCATCATCATCATCACTTTCATCATCACCATCACATTCATCACCACCACCAACAACAACACCATCACCACCACCATCATCACCAACAACACCACCAACAACAACACCATCACCACCATCATCATCATCATCACCATCATCATCACCATCATTACAACACCACCATCATTACCACCACCACCATCATCATCTTCATCATCACCATTATCATCGGCATCATCAATAAATCATCACCAAAACCTTTATCATTACCAGCACCAACAACAACACCATCACCACCATCAACATATCATCACCATCACCACCAGCAACACAATCACCACCATCATCATCATTACCACCAACACCATCATCATTATCATCATCACCATCACCATCACCACAATCACCATCATTACCACCACCACCATCATCATTATCACCATCATCACCAACACCACCACCAACACCACCATCATCATTATTATCACCATCACCACCATCACCATCATTACCACCATCACCACCACCATAATCACCATCATCACCATCATCACCAACACCACCACCAACATCATCACCACCATCATCATCATTATCATCATCACCATCACCATCATCACCATCATCACCAACACCACCACCAACACCATCACCACCATCATCATCATTATCATCATCACCACCACCACCATCACCATCATTACCACCACCACCATCATCATCATCACCATCATCACCAACACCACCATCACCACCATTATCATTATTATCATCATCACCACCACCACCATCACCATCATTACCACCACCGTCATCATCTTCATCATCACAAGCACCAGAATGACTCACCAATGTATGGCTTCAGCATGCGGTAATACACGCGCCACGTCAGCACCAGGTCCATACCGCTGTCCAGAAAGATCGCACCCGCAACTGACTCGAAAATGTCGCCCAGGACCTTAGGCGCCTCTATCCCCTCCTCGTCGTCATTAGAGAGAGTCAGAAATGGATCCTTGCTTATCTGAAACACGGTGCAAAAATTGGAATATGCGCCAAGTTACTGCGAAGGTATTAGGGTCTCATGTCGAATTTGGATGACCTCACTGTCCCCATCTTTGGCTGAGCCCCTGTTAGTTGCGCCCCTTCTTAGTAACCGCTATTTAGCTTTTGAGTAAGCCCTCTTTAGTCACGCCCCTTTTAGTAATCCCTCTTTAGCAACGCCTCTCATAATATACACCCCTCTTTAGTTACACCCTCTTTAGCTACGCCCTCTTCAGCTATACACCTATTTAGCTACACCCCTCTTTAGCTACACCCCTCTTATCTACACCCCTCTTTAGCCGCGCCCCTCTTGAGCTACACCCCTCTTTAGCCACACCCCTCTTTAGCTACACCCCTCTTTAGCTACACCCCTCTTTAGCTACACCCCTCTTTAGCCACGCCCCTCTTGAGCTACACCCCTCTTTAGCCACGCCCCTCTTTAGCCACACCCCTCTTTAGCCACACCCCTCTTTAGCCACACCCCTCTTTAGCTACACCCCTCTTTAGCTACACCCCTCTTTAGCTACACCCCTCTTTAGCTACACCCCTCCTTAGCCACACCCCTCTTTAGCTACACCCCTCCTTAGCCACACCCCTCTTTAGCTACACCCTCCTTAGTCACACCCCTCTTTAGCCACACCCCTCTTTAGCTACACCCCTCCTTAGCCACACCCCTCTTTTAGCCACGCCCCTCTTTAGCAAAATCCCTCTTTAGCTACGCTTCCCTCTTTAGCAACGCCTCTCATAATATACACTCCTCTTTAGCCACGGCACTCCTCAAAGTCCTCAAATTAGGGTGAGAGAAGAATATTTCGCTAGAGCACCTCACCTGAATTCCCCGAGCCTCTCTTTCCTTCACGTGATCCACGAAGACTCCGATCTTATTGAACCACTCGGGAGACATCTGGAACAAGCTCTTATTAAATCCGTGTTTGACGGCGATCTCTGCGAAGATGTTATTATTGACAAGAGCTTGACGCAGATCCGTAAGCTCACCAGGATCCAGATTCGTGTTCCTGGAATAGATCAACTCCGTGACCAGGAAGTCAAGCAAGGCATCGCCAAGGAATTCCAGCCGTTGGTAACAGTCGGTTAACCTAGAGGCGACACGGTTAAAAGGATTCAGTATGGCGCAAATTTACATGTGAATATGAGCAAACGCGCAAAGATCACTAGATCAATAAAATGTCTTTAATAACGTGGTTGTTCCGGAAGTTCCGTTTCTGTGTACCGGAAGTTGTTAAAATTATTAGTTTATGATCACCAATTATGTAATATGTAATTAGTAATAGGATCGGGTATCATTGTACCAGGCACGGGGTGAACTCGTGGGGGATTGTAAGACAGATTGTAGAGAGATTGAGAGCGGATTCGAATAAAGGGAGAAGAAAGTCGGAGCTCGTGAAAACAGAGTGTCGTTTGGTTCGAAACATTACCAACAGTGGTTATTCTGTTTAGATTTTTTCTCTGAGGAGGCGCGGTAACAAATTTCGCATATGCCGTTCATTTTGGAAGTAAACAAAGGCAGTCTCCCAAAGTCCAAGTCACACAACTAAAATGAAAAGCCTAATCAAGAAAAACTACTTTTTATCTTTTGCATGATGTAATCTAAAGAAAAGAGAAAAAATAAAAAAGGAAGGCTTCTGATAATGTGGAAAGAAAAAGAAATCAAGGCATCTTAACGAGAACCCAACCGGATAGGATTGAATGAAGAAAAAATATAGACCATACATCAAGACGTGCGCTGAATCGCCGTATGGCAAGTAAAGCGTTACGGCTAGAGGTTTCGGCCCCAAGGCTAGCGCATTAATAGGGAGGCAATAACCAGGATCCCAGGCCTCACTTATACGGCTACGCCACGCACAGCTCAAAAAATAAATATTCAGGTCTATTTAAGCTCCTTGGGTCTCTTAGGAATCCACAAAACTGTTCTATTACCTAAACGTGCGTTTGGTTCCATTTTGTTCAAAACAGCAAACATCAGCTATGAGTGTTAGCCAACAAAAGGTAACGGGAATTATCCATAAAACATTGCCATCGATTTTGCTATTGTTCGTACTCCTGAGAACTAATCGCGACGGCAAAGACGCAATAAAAAAAACAAGCAATACTCCTGTAGACTATCCATACTAGTAGGACCTGTAGTGGGATAAGGCCGTCTCTTTTAAGAATTTTAGAATCCTAGTTTGACCACTCCACAGTGGCATAAACTCCTGGCCAAACGAAACGCAAATTTTGATGAATATTGGTTTTGAGCTCTTGCGCACGCTGCTGACGACACGACCACTAGCGTACGTTGCTAACGAATAATAGCGCGTAAGAACGCAACGCAAGTTATTGGCTAAACAAAGCGCAAGGGTCACAAACGTGGTTGTAGCAAAACTTGCAACAACTTGCTTTTTCTTTGAACCTTCTCTTTCGGCAAGGAGAGCGTGACCAAAAAAATGATGCTTAGGACTGCAAATGAGTTGCATTTGTGTTGCATGTAGGTTGTGAGGTGATAGCGAACTCGCTGCGCATCATTAGCAAGTTCCTTCTTTGCACGTGAGTTGCAAGTAACTTTACCTGTTCTGCGAGTACGAGGCATGCGTCAGGGCTTGTATCAGGTACAGCTTGTTGCTAAACTCGTACCCAATGCGCTTTTCAAAGCCTTGCAACTGGATGGCGAAGCGCTTGAGGACCTGGGGGTTTGGGTTGTACTCGGTGATGGTAGGGCGAGTGAAGATGGAGTACTTACTGGACGCTCTGGGCCCATCTGTACTCATCGGTGACTCCGGTAAAACCTGCGCAAAACCCATGACCATTAACACATCATTATTACCTCCACCACATCACCACCACCACCGCCATCACCACCACCACCATCATCAATCACAACCACTACTATCATCATCAATCACCATTACCATCACCACCACCATCATCAATCACCATCACCATCACCATCACCATCATCAATCACCATCACCATCACCATCACCATCACCATCACCATCACCATCACCATCACCATCACCATCACCATCACCATCACCATCACCATCACCATCACCATCACCATCACCATCACCATCACCATCACCATCACCATCACCATCACCATCACCATCACCATCACCATCACCATCACCATCACCATCACCATCACCATCACCATCACCATCACCATCAGCACCATCATCAACATCACCATCACCATTACCACCGCCATCACCATCACCACCATCATCACCATCATCATTATCATCACCATTACCATCATCATAATCATATCCCTCCCTACCCTACCTTGACCCCTAGCCAGTCCAGGAAGTGCAATGCGCCTTGGTACCCGCATGTAGTCAAATAAGCACCAATCAGAGCCTCGACACTATCAGCAACAGACTTGTCCGGGATGGACTGGTGCAAGGCTTTGTCACGTGCTGTTTCGGGCTTTCCCAGGGTGCTCATTTCCGGTCTGTTTTCTGGTTTCCTGCTTGCACTCTGACATCTTTTGTTGCTGGCTGTTTTCTGTGATTTCCCAGGACTACCGACAGGCTCGACCTATTTTCAATTTACGTTTTTATTGTTAAAAAAATAAAATTTATTATCGACACGAGGATCATTTGTAGCGGTCAAGGCTGGCGAGTCTTCGTTTCAAGTTTCAAGTCAGAGCCATTTTTCCGGAATTTCCGATTCTAATTATTTTGGTTGTGCGTCTACTCAGTCCGTCACCATTCTACAGGTACATCGTCTTCCGTTTGAGTCTTTTTTTGCCTATCATATAAACATCATTGGGGGAGGACCATTAGAAATATAGTTGAGTGACCTTCATTGAGTCTTTATATACCTATCATATAAACATCATTGGGGGAGGACCATAAGAAATATAGTTGAGTGACCTTCATTGAGTCTTTATATGCCTATCATATAAACATCATTGGGGGAGGACCATTAGAAATATAGTTGAGCGACCTTCATTGAGTCTTTATATACCTATCATATAAACATCATTAGGGATGGACCATTTGAAATATAGTTGAGTGACCTTCATTGAGTCTTTATATGCCTATCATATAAACATCATTGGGGGAGGACCATAAGAAATATAGTTGAGTGACCTTCATTGAATCTTTATAAGCCTATCATATAAACATCATTAGGGATGGACCATTAGAAATATGGTTGAGTGACCTTCATTGAGTCTTTATATACCTATCATATAAACATCATTGGGGGAGGACCATAAGAAATATAGTTGAGTGACCTTCATTGAGTCTTTATATGCCTATCATATAAACATCATTGGGGGAGGACCATTAGAAATATAGTTGAGTGACCTTCATTGAGTTTTTATATACCTATCATTTAAACATCATTGGGGGAGGACCATTAGAAATATAGTTGAGTGACCTTCATTGAGTCTTTATATACCTATCATATAAACATCATTGGGGGAGGACCATTAGAAAGTGTTTGGCCTTTTAGTTGAGGGCCTTCAATAAGTCATTATATATCTATCAAAACAGTCTGTCAGCAGTTCACATAGTTTTTCCTTTGAATACAAGATAAAAAACCTGGAAAAGAAATGCGGCTCAAACCAGACAAAAGACTGAAAGAAAAAAAAAACCACGCACAATGGTAACCGGTTTTCTAAGTAAACACGAAGAACGCGTCCCAAAACAAACAATTTTTAGCCAAATAAGATGGAATTCAGGTCTAGTGCGATGGAACAGCGAAAAAAGAGTGAAGCGGACTCCCCAAATGGTATGTAATGTCTCTATACGAAATCACCAAGTAAGTTTGAAAAACGACGGTTTTGTAACAAGATTTTTCATATGTACCTCAGCAGCTTGCAAGGAGGGCGTGGTCCAGGACACGCGGTCAAGCTGGGTGTTCTGCAGATACTCCGGTAGCCCCAGTCTACACGCGACCCGGTAGAGCGCGCGGTTGCTGAGCTGGCTGGTCTTGCGCTTGGTGAGCTTCCCCTCGTCCCCGTCCCTGTAGCAACAGTACAAGAAGATGGACACCGCCTGCTTCAGGAATGCGTCCCCCAGCATCTCAAGACGCTCAAGGTCGAACGCGTCGCCTGCGCTCTTTGTGGTCAGCGCTTGCAAAAGGAGCTCGGAGTCCGGATGAAGGAGGACTGTCCGCTCATTAGAGAACATTGCCTGTAGACTTTGACTGATTTCTTGGAATTCCTTATCGAAGAGGTCATAGGAACGAACTCGAGGGGGTGATCGCTTCTTTCTTAGTGGACTTAATGATCTACCAATCACAGACGCGGGAACTCCACCAATCACAGACAACGTGTTTTCCGGCGCACAAGCCTCATCAATGACGTCACTTTTGGATTTTATCTTCTCCCTCAGTTCCACTGCGAGGAGAAATGACGTCATCCTATGCAGCACGGACGGGAGAATCTGCGCGTTGCTTAGCAATGACGCCGGAATTGAATCATGGGAGCATAGCTCTGGGATAAAGTGAACCACGTGGTTTGATTTCTTTCTTGATTGTTTTTTCCGGTTGACCAGGAAGTTGATCCTCTCAGACATGTTCCGTACCTTTGGAAAGATCGAATTAGTATAATCTTTTTTCTAAAAAAGATTCTTTTGCCCTTATTTTCCTTTTACCACTTTATCCCCAGACTGCTTTCATGTATATAACATATGAATCTGTAATAGCGGCTGGTGTGGGCTACCGTACATATAATTACCTATAAAAGCGGTTGTTGTGGGTTGCCGTGCATATAAGTACCTGTTATACTCGCAGCTGGTTTAGGTTGCCGAGCATATAAGTACCTGTTATACCAGCAGCTGGTTTAGGTTGCCGTGTATATAAGTACCTGTAATAACGGTTGGTGCATGTCCGTGATATGGCAGTCGTATGTCTTTTCGTAGTACTCCGCGTACGTGCGCGCTTTGCTTCGGTCAGGGAAAGGACTCGTGGGATTCAGCTCAGGGCAGACTCTCTCCAGTACGTATCTTTGCTGTTTCTCGCGGTGCTTAGGGGTAATGATCGTGTCGCCGCTTGCTAAGCTGTCCAACGCATCTTGGTCTCGGATAGGAAGGCTGTAAAGAGAAAAATACAGAATAGATTCAATACAATCGCACTTGAATAATCAATTAATGTCGCTTTATGCGCGAAAAGGAAATGCCCGCTTTGCAACGCAATGAATACACTAGGCACGATTATGGCAGAATATGGGGGGAGACAGACCGATCGAAAGCGCGTACACTTGAATAATCAATAATATGCATAACATGGACAATAGGCGCTCTGATGTTGAACAACCCTGTCACGTGATCACGAACGCGCAGAAACCAAGCAGTACAATACAATAAAACATTTAGTCGAGATGTATGAATACGCGTATTCGGGCACAAATCCTTTATTGGTTTATTTAAAATTTTGCTATTTTATTCACTTTATTTTTTTTTTATCACTTTGCATGTTTTATCGCAATTATATTTTGAGCTCTATGGCCAGAGAGTAGAGCTATATTGAACAATCTCAATTAGCCCACACAGCAAGCATGACGACATTTATACTCGAATCTGCATCAACACTGTTTACAATACTGAGTTTTGAACAGATCGAAAAGCGGTATTGATAGATTTTCGGTACACACTGTCATAATAAAGCCATATGAATTAATAGCTGTCGTGAATTCCTTCTAGTTTACGTCAAAAGGCCCGGACAGTTATAAGGGGATCAAAAAGCGAAAAGATGATCGAAGCAGGCCCGTACCCAGGATTTTTCTTGGGGGGGGGGGGAGGGGGTACGAAATCCGAAAAAGTAGACCTTAAAAAAATCTGTCAAGCCTTTGCAGTATCTTCACAGGACATTTATTGTGGGATTTGTAAATCTAGCTTATGGTTTATAGTTTTGTCTTCAAATAGCACGTCCATTGGGATACGAAAGTGGACCTTCGGCCGTTGTGGGGGGGGGGGGGGGGGGGGGGTGCGTTCGCAGCCCCTGCACACCCCCTGGGTACGGGCCTGCGAAGTGACAGGGCAAGCTAGAAAAACTATAGTTTTTAAACAAAACAAGACTTACTCAATTTTCTCCATTTGTCTTTCTACATCGCGCATGCGCGCCAAGTCAATCCCCTTACACGCCGAGTCCAAAAGAACCACGTGATAACCATGAAGCTTGTCAGCGGTCACCTCGAGAGGCATGCGCAGAGCCCGTGATAGCAGACACCGGCTGAATGCCTCAATGATGCGAAGATGGAACCCAGGAACGGAGGGTGTGGGGGTGGAGTCGCATGGCTTGATGGACACGATCACTGGTCCCGAGTCCAGGAATAATTGGAAGCGACGAATCTGGAAACCATAGAGCTTTTAAATGTTGGAGCAAAAAAAAAGGGCATAATATATGAGAGAATACAGCTAGCATATAGTTCATCTCTATATGGAAGACTTAAATACAGTATATTAAGGCCAAATAAATTTAACCAGGAAGCAAGTCCACACAGAGTAAGGCACTCACCGCGGGAAGGGGCTTGCGCAGCATAATACCCATATTCCACAAGGTACCCAGCTCCACGGGGGCTCTCCTTGTCTCCGGGCTCTTGATATCGATGGAATAAAACCAGTATGCAGCGCCCGCTGTCGGTAGACTCTCTTTTAGTACGTCAGGTATCTAAAGAGAAAGATATTGAATATTAAACTATATCCACATACATTCCGATTGATCAGCTTAGGGCAGATATCAATCAATGGCTGCCATTTATCTAAATGGTCTCAAATATCCTAAGGCGAGTGCGAGGGAAACACGTGGTAATCTTAAAAAAGTTCAGACAACTTTTTGAGGATGTAGACCAGAAAAATCGTACAACAAGCGATGACTAACTTCTAAAATGGGTAATGATGACCCAATGACAAGCGTGTGTTGGACTTAAATGGAAAAAAAACATTGATCGTTAAATTTTGATGTTAAAACATGTGAGCGAAAATCTGAAAATGTAATGTTCTATATGATTAAAAAAAGTCTGAAACAATGAGCATTTTTTTTAATCCACAAGCAAAAATAGCATTATTTTCGCACTTTTTTGGCAAAAAACAAGCACTGCTTTTAGCATTTAATGCTTTTTTAACGAGCACTTTCGGTAAGAGCCTAGCAAAAAGGGCATAATACATGAGAGAATACAGCTAGCATATAGGACACATATCAATCAATGGCTGCCATTTATCTAAATGGTCTCAAATATCCTTAGGCGAGTGCGCGGGAAACACGTGGTAATCTTAAAAAAGTTCAGACAACTTTTTGAGGATGTAGACCAGAAAAATCGTATTTGAGAGAAAACCAAAAATCACGCGGATTCTCCCGAATTAAGCTGGTCTTAGAGGGGGAAAAGTGGAGTCCCGAACATGGTTTGTAATGCCCTATAAAGAAATTGACGACAAAAAGCGATAGTTTCAAAACAAATTTCTTTGTTATGACATGCCAGCAAGGCACTAGATTAAGAAAAAACACCAAGGAAGTGAGCTCAGAGTACAGCCTACAGGTGAGATTAAAAAAATGACGTCATTTAATACAGAAAAAAAAGGTTTTCCTCTATCACAGGAAAGCCTGTAACAAAAACCTTTCCAAACTTCATAATCAAGTACCACTGATATGACCGTCACACTAACAAGGAACAATGCAAGCCAGAAATTTCCTTTGTGAATTCTACCTTTCTATTATAGCAACGCCTGCGTTTTTTGGTCCCAGTCTTCCCTTTGCTCTTGCCGTCATCTTCGCTCTCAGTCCCCTCGTCGCTCTCCTCGGACAAGGACACCACAGGCCTCAGGTTATCGTCGATTTCGCCCATCTGGTGCAAGCGCTTGCACGCTTCGTAAGCGGCGGCCTGACGCGACAGCATCTTACGCGGCATGACAATACCCTGTCGACATACCAAATATGAGTATAGCATGACCAAATGTGTTAAGTTTAACCCTACCATGTGACAAATACCAAATATGGGTATAGCATGACCAAATATGATAAGTTTAACCCTGCCATGTGACAAATACCAAATATGGGTATAGCATGACCAAATATGATAAATTTAACCCTGCCATGTGACAAATACCAAATATGGGCATGGCATGACCAAATATGGCAAATTTGATAATACCGAGCAGCATCCATTTCAACCGCCTAATTTGAACGATAAACTTTTTTGCAAATAGACCATTTGTATTTCTAGGGTTAATTAAAACCAAAGGTAGGTGTGACTTTTCTACATTCTTTTAGAAATAAGACGTACATATATTCAAGCCTAATATCACGAAGGCAGTGGCTTTGAAGAAAAACAAATAAGTAAAAAATAAAAATAAAAATCTTTTGATTATTGTTGTTATTATTTTGCCACCAGAATCCGGAGAGCACGCGAGTTTGCTACCCATAAAGTAATATGATTTTTTAGTGCAAATTGCCTATTCAACCCAGAAAAATAGCAATGTCTACCTTACTGGTGACTAGAATTTCTTGGAATTCCAAGTCTGCAAGGATTCCTAGCCTTCTGAGCCTGCAGTGTCCAGCTCTTAGCACTCGTGATGACATGCGCACTAACGCTGCTACAGCGCGCCGACATACAGGACACCTGGCAGCCGTAGCCGTGACTCTTAAAATTACTCGAGGAATAAGTTCGAGTTATTCTTTGCCTGAACCACTCATCGCGAGTTATATCGAATATCTTACCGAGAGATCTACTGTCGCCTTTTCTTTTATCTTCCTATAACCAGCATCAAAACGATGCTGAATAGAACAGACCAATTGGTGCATAGCTAGAAAAAATAAGTCGCGCTAAAAAAGCTAAGAAAATTAACAAGCGCAGCGTTCTGATGACGTTCTTTGGAGTGTTCTCGTTGGTAATGATGTTCTAATTCGCATCTATTGAAACTGAGTGTGCGCGCATAATTGACAGGCCATACGAACCGCATGGAGATCCAAACAGTTCTAGTAAGGATAGGAAAGGATAGAAATTATAATTTTAGGGCTGACTTTATCCAGAATTGCAGCCATAGGCTGAAATACTCTGAGTTTACAATAACTGATTGATCGAAAATGCTCTCCCCCACCAACAATAAGCGCTTCGCTTACGTGCTCTACTTATAGACACCAATGTCGGGGGGCTGTATAGATAAAACACTTTTTATCTAAGAGATTGAACTGATTTTGAAATAAGTGCCTCCCTCGTAAGCGATTCCCCTAAATAAGTGCCTCGCCTTGAACAGAAGCACCGGCGCTCCAGTAATAACGGTAATGCCTTCCAATCCAATATTACACGTAAGGCATACAGTGCTGCTACACAGTTTACATAAACGAGCGAAGTGTTCGTTTGTTAAGCCTGTTTGGTTATGCGGTCAGGTACATACACGAAAGATGGACTTTCGCAGTAGTACTTGAACGTCCCACTGTTACAAGTTGGTTAGCTAGACAGGACCGCCATTTAACATTTTCATCCGGAGCCACAGGGGATACACAATCCCCAAGAGTTGTATCGTTTAAAAGTAAATGCTCTGCGATTTAGCAGTGTGATAGCCACTATTCGCTACTCACTTCGATCGTGTCTCTCAAAGGACAGTTTATTGGTAGCATGAGTGTCGAGCGAAATGCACCTTCCACTTCCTCCGTGATGATCTCTGGCATCAGTCTGGTGTACTGGTCACCTGGAAGCTTGGAGCAATAGCTGACGAGAGAAAAAAGCCAACTAGTTAAAGAGCTCTTGTCAACCACACCTTTGTTATTGTTTTCATCCTACATTGGAAAAAATGGAATTTCAAAATAACCATCTAAACAAAGATTTATACGTTAATTACCAATTTCTCTCGAAAATTGATCAATAACTTTCCAAAGTCACCTGATGAAAATGGATGCTTTTCCGAACTTGGTATTTTGATAGGATGACAAAATTGCCCGAAAACGGAAAAGCGATCCAACACTAAAAAAGTCAAATATGTCTTAGGGTGTAAAATTCGCCCAAGTCCTATCCCATATCCTTATCGTGTTTTTAGCTTGTTGTAGACAAGAGATTTATTTACTAACAGAATATAATTTATGCATTGAGGATATATAATGAAATACGTGCAACAAAGAAAAAAAAACAATCTCTGATCTAGGGTTGAATATTTTGTTGACCGCAATAGGCGACCCGGATAGGCGAGAAAACGGGTGGCTTTTTGGGTGGCAAACTCGCACGCGATTCTGCCTTTGACAGCGCTTATGAATCAGCCAGAAGTCCTTTTATGTTTTGTCGCTCTCTGGCGTGACCTCCGCAGCCATTTCTGCGTTTATTTTAGCGCCAGTCTGCCACTTGCAAAGTCACGTGGCATCATCGCACTCTTGTACCTTAGTAGAAAGCTAAGGCTGTTCCGCTGCGTGAGCCTGGCGCCTAGTGACGTCACATAAGGCTGCAGGTATTGGTCTTCATTAGCCTGCTCACATTCCTCACTTGTTGGCAGCGGTCGTCCCTGGCATTTCTCTTGCAGGTAATTCTCAGTTTCTTGATAACGCTAAAAAAAGGAAAAAATGTTTTGATAAAATAGAACAATATTTTTTAGAATATTTTGCGCTATACTTAAAGTACCATCAATAACACGAAAATTTGAGAAGTTTAATTAATGGTTGATAAATAACTGACTATTACGAATTAAAAGTCATCCATTTTTTGAAGCCAATCAATAAAATTATCCGGTCTCCTGGGATGAACTTGCCTGGCTTCCGTGTCAGAAACTGGGCCAGTGATTGGCAGCCTTAGACTGATTGGTAGACTCACCTCGACTTCCAGACCTGCCCATTCACTGTCTTTATCCTCAACAAGGACGATAAAAGCTGAATTCTTCGCCCTCGCTCGCCCCTTCGACTGCACGTACGATCGAAAATTCTGCGGGAAGTCGAACCGCACTACGAAATTACACTTCGGAACATCAAGTCCTTCTTCTACTACACTCGTAGCGACCAGCAAGTTGATTTGGTGCTTGCGGAACATTTTTAAGACCTTCTCTTGCTTGGTAGATCCCATCTGCGTATCGCTCGAGCTGTTTATACCGCTCGCGCCGTGTCCTACCACGAAGTCGCACTTGATGAACTCGAGCGATGGGTCACGTGTAGCGATGATGTTCAACTGCTCGCAAAGAATCTTGGCCGTGTATCGGCGCTCTACAAAGACTATACCACACAGGCTGATGTCCGGAGTCGATGCTGAAACAGGAAAATAATTTATTGTTGCCTTTTTTCTAAGGGTCTCTATTTTTAGAGTAGTGCACGCGCACGGGGCGTTTCTGCCGTATCTTGTTGCTTGCCGTATTCCTTTAGGATTTCCACAAGCCCTTCCCCCTTTCCACTTCCGCCTAGTATATGTTTACAATAAATTCCCCGACCCTCCCCTAGTCATCCTTACCATAAATTCCCCGAACCTCCCTAAGTACATCCTTCCCATACCTTCCTAACCCATCCCCCTAGTACAAGTTCACCGAACTTGTTGCTTGCCGTATTGCTTTAGGATTTCCATTTCTTACCCATTCCCCCTAATATATTTACCATAAATTCTCCCGGCCTTTCCCCCTAGTACATCTTTACCATACCTTCCCCACCCATCTCCCAGTATATCCTTACCATATCTTCCCCACCCATTCCCCCTAGTACATCCTTACCATAACTTCCCCACCCATCACCCCCAGTACATGCTTACCATACCTTCCCCACCCATCACCCCCAGTTCATCCTTACCATACCTTCCCCGCCAATCACCCCCAGTACATGCTTACCATACCTTCCCCACCCATCACCCCCAGTACATCCTTACCATACCTTCCCCACCCATCCCCCTAGTACATCCTTACCATACCTTCCCGAACCCATCCCCCCTAGTACATCCTTACCACGCCTTCCCACCCATCCCCCTAGTACATCCTTACCACGCCTTCCCCACTTATCCCCCCTAGTACATCTTTACCATACCTTCCCCACCCATCCCCCCTAGTACAAGCTCATATGGTACCTTGAGGGTTGCCGTACTGCTTTAGGATCTCCACAAGCGCCTTGACTTTGGGTGATAGGTGTGTCAGATCGTCCTCCTCGCTCACGTCGTGTGCGATGGTATGGACAGAATAGATCTCTCGAAACCTTCTCAGTTGAGTCGCGCAGTACTGGTACAACCATATGACGTCATCATTTGCAACGACTAAGCCCTGCTCTCGCTCTGGGGAAACACATTGGTTAGTTTTATTTTCATAAAATTGGTGAACAAAATGTGAATATTAGTGAACTGTGCCATGCTGATGGGCTATGCCATGTTTGCTTGGATAATAATACGGTGCTTTGCGACTGGTGCAGATGTGTGAGCACACTTGACACCAATAATATATATGTGAGGCATTGCGCACACTTGCCACATAAAAGAGCGTGTATTTTTCGAGCATTCAAATGTTGAAAATGTAACACTACGGTTATAGTCATCATTATTATTATAATGGAGATGCTGCTGATGATGATAATGCTGATAGTGAAGTAAATGATGATGATGATGATGATGATGATGATGATGATGATGATGATGATGATGATGATGATGATGATGATGATGATGATGATGATGATGATGATGATGATGATGATGATGATGATGATGATGGGGTTACGGTATCATCGTATTACCAAGATCTTTGAGGAAGTATTCTGCCACTCTGTTAGCAGCTGACGCTCCCATCTCATCAAGAATCTGGCGGCAATCGCTGATCCGACTCTTGACACCCTTGAGAACCTCCTTCTGACCTGACGCTCTCAAATCATCCACAAATTCTTGCCAAGGATTCAGTACTGTTTCTACCAAAAGCTGATTCAGATCTTGTTCGACTTTATCGACTTTATCGATATTTTCGGTTTTATCGTTTGAGTATGGATATATAATCTCCTCTGGCCTTGTAGCAAACTGACTCACAGTGATGTCATCTGAAGTCTGACAGGCCGCACGCATTGTCGCTTCAAGCTCGCAAATTAGTTGCTCCATTTTGTGTGTTTCTTTGGTGTTGATTATTGAAGCTGTTAGTCCAAGAATTCGGGGGTAGTCAGACTCTTCAAAGTATCCCATAATCTGAAATACAAACAATGCCGTTTGGGTCACATCACGCATCTTTGAGTCGTGTACTTTTTGTACTTACCTGTTCGTACGGATGTCCTTTTCTTGAGTGGTGGCATTCATCGAAGACAAAAAGATTAAGGTTTTGAAGCTTAAGTTTTCAATTTTTGCTAATCTACGCGCGCTGCAAACACCGGTCACGCACCATTTCAAACAAGGGAGCGCTGTTTTGATTTTTCGTTGTTTGTGTTGTAGAATTGTTAAATAATAAATGACTTAGAACGCTTGTCGTAAATAACCTAAAGGACACAATTCCAGTCAGTTTCTTTTTCACATACCTGTGTTGACTAGGGAAAATGTGCGTTTTCCTCCTTCCTTGCGACTCTTCCGAACTAGAAAACTGAGTTTATCTTAGAGTCGTGTACTTTCTGTACTTGCCTGTTTGTACGGATGTCCTTTTCTTGCGTGGTGGCATTCATCAAAGACAATAAGATTAACATCAGAGAGTCTGAGGCGGGCGTGGCCGAGTAGGTCCAAGAATATCTGTGCAGTCATCACAAGAACCTGGTTATCATCAAGCTCTTTTTTCCATTGCTCATCTGACCAGAAGTCAACTCCCATATCTCCGATGAACTCTTTCACTTTCAGGTCTGTGTTTTTGGCTATCACTTCCTTCTGCTGCTTGGCTAATGGAACTAATACAAAGAGGTATATGGAATCAGGGATCAGCTATATTTTTGCAAACCCAAACCCAAACCCCCTGCACCCCCTGGATACGGGCCTGGATCACAGGATTCGTGTGTGCGTAGGGGTGGATCTAAGAGTGGGCCGAGCGTGCCCCGGCCCCCATATTTTCAGATATTTGGGTTAGAAATTACAAGAAACATAAGGAAGTCCGAGAAAGAACAATGAATCCGGCCCCTCTTTTTTGACCCCCCCCCCCCCCCCCTTTTTGGAGCTATCCTGGATCCGCTTCTGGTGCGTGCGTGCTTATTCGGTGGAAGCGGTAATTATGTGTGTGTATGAAAATAGAATATTATGGTTAAGGTCTGGTCTCCTGAATTCACAGCAGAGACTGCCGGCCATGGAGTGTTTTCAATACCTTGGCCGGCTGCCGACCATAGAAACTTCGATTAAAGTAAAATTACAAAAAAAAACCGCCATTGAACAACGATCACATATTAAAAGCTGTAGTTTACAAATAAACATCCAGAGAGAAAAAGTATTGAAATATCATTGTGACAATTATTCAACTGGACCTTAGTGGGATTTTTAATGACCATAGATTAGATGTTAAAAGCGTGACGCGACAGTCACGCAACTCCTCGATCAGTTGTTTTGACATCATTCGCAAAAGGGATCCAAGACAAGGAAAAACATCCACACACATTCGAAATATTTGCTTTTCTACAACACTTGCGCGTTATCGTTTTCTGATTGGTTGTTAGCTATGGTAAATCAAAGGATATACATACCACGGGATTCGTCATTCACACAACCCTTGCAGATTCACTTGGAGCGAAAGAGACGAAAAACCTTGATCCAAGTTCGCGAAATTTGATTCTCAGGCTTTCTAGTAAATGTATTTTTCCATCCTTACAAAAGGACAAATGAAGGCTGTAGGTTTTTAAGCTAAAGTTTCGAATTTTCGTACGCGAGCTGCAACCACAAGTCACGGCCAAAGCGCGCTCTGTTTTGATTTTTCAAAATACTGTTTTCGTTGTTTGTGTTGTTGAAAACAAATTGCCCATACGCGTTTCGTGACTCCACAACATTCTAATCATGAGGTGACGAATATCGTGGTGTATAAGAGTACATACCACGGAAAACTATGGGAAATTTATAAATAATAAATGACTAAGATCGCTAGTCATAAATAAACCAAAAGGACACATTTCCGGGAATTTCCCCTAAACGCATTTCCGCTTTAAATGTTAATTAGTTTCACTTTCTCGTACCTGTGTTGACTAGGAAAAATGTTCGTTTTCCTCCTTCCTTTCGACTCTTCCGAACTTGAAAACTGAGTTCCTTTATCAGCATAACACTAATAAAAGTCTTTCCCGTGCCTGTACCAAGGCAAACAATGATGTTTTTCTCTAGAGCGATACGTACTAACTCGCTTTGGTAAGGCCTTGGCGTCAAACCGTCGAGTAACTTGCTCTCAGCTTCGCCTTTGGCATCGCTCAATTCCTCTTCGTCACTTGACATCTTTCAGTCTTGAATCTTACTAGAACACAGAGACCACATATGGATAATAAAACACCCTGCAAACAGAGCTTTACTTTCTCTTTCAGCACTTTACTTGACGATTCGCGTCTCCGGGTTTTCGTGTTTTCGCGTTGTTCGTTTGTATTTGTATTAGTCTGTTTCTCGGCACCAAATCAGCCAAAACAATGCGAGTAGTCAATTCCGTGAATACAAAAACAATAGCTAGAAAAACAAGGGAAAGCCTTCGCTATTAGTAGGTTGAGTGAGATACCTTGTTAAGGGAAGTTTTGATATCTAATTTGTTTTACGTTCGAGGTTGACAGGACGAAGCCAAAACAACAGTTACTAGGTATTCATTGACCCCAAATATTTTGCTGCGAGACAAATAAGTAATAAAATCAATACAAGTCAATACTTATGTCTAATATTACCTCGATTTTAAAGGGTTTTAACTGTATCGAGCTGTACATCACTGAGCTGGACGGCCGGGACAATTCTAAATACTAACACTTTCTCTCTTTATGCAAATTATATGCAAATTATAACATAATACTGACATTTCTTGGAACTGAATCTTGCCACAGGAAACCCGAGTTTTTCTTTAAAGTTTTCCGGTCATTCTTATGATCTCCTGTTAGTAAACTAATTATTCAAATTCAAGAGCAAAACTTAGCAAACATTTCGTCTGGTGTGAGTCTCTACAGAGTCTTAAGAAGTTTAAAAACTTCGCTACGAATCGTGTTTCTGTCTAGAAAATTGTAATCAATCTCGATTACGCTACTTGGGGAGTGTTCATTAAATACACCGATGGGGGGGGGGGGGGGGATGGAAGATTTTTACTCAAGACACCTTAAAATTTTGGAGCCCCCCCTTTCATTGTAAATTTTTTTACAATTTTTTTACAATTTTTTTTACAAATTTTTTTTCAGAACCCCAAAATTTTTGGAGCCCTCCCCCCCTTACGACCTCAATAAGAAAAAAAGGCTTTAAATCTGTACTGGAAAATAAAGAAAGCTGCCCTCCTTGTCCGGGTTGATGATCCCGTCAAGTTCATAGAGGAGGATTTTTTTTCTCTCATGATCAAAAGGTGGTAATTCATTTAGGCATACTTCATATTTTTTTTTTGCATGTAAAATCATGTTTAATGATGCAGGGAGTTCTTCAATCAGTTGTTTGCCCTTCAAATCCCCCCTCAAAAGTCATGGTCCGCCCCTAGGAAGCCTGTGAAGGAATATACATTTGTACATATTTGTTTTTGTTAAGAATATTTTTCTGTAAAAAAGGGATAATGTCCAACCTAAAAAAATGTATCTATATGGGGATTTGCATGCTCCACCACTGTTTAGAAGTTTATTTCAATTTGTTCCTGTTATTCTGATAATAAAGTGTATCGGTAACCAACTGTCATATACTGGAAGTATTTAAATTATGGTTTATAAAGACAGTTATAAGAAAGTATTAAATACATTTTGTCATTATGCTTAATATTTAATCTGTATTTGTGCTACAAACTAGATCATATCAGTAAAATATTAAAGCAAAAAAGTATGGCTTCTAAAAAAATCAGAGCCCCCTCCTTTAGAGGACTGTTTATTTCGGTGGCCCCCTTTTGGTGGCTAAAAATTTTCAGTCCCCCTTCTAATATCTTCCCTCCCCCCTCTCGGTATATTTAATGAACACTCCCTTATCATTGGACATGTGTTAAATAGATAAAGAAATCGGGTGATATAATTGATTCACGGGTCGCAGCTAAATACACAATTATGACGTCATCACAAGCCAATTACAGCGACCCGTTGTGTCGTCCTGCGCGCGCACGTCGGCCATTGTGGTAAGTATATTACGTGCTATTCTTCCATTATAAAGTGATTGTAATAGGTCTGGTCTGATATAGGATAAACACACTTTGAACGGTTCTTGTCAGTACACTATTTCTAATAATAAAATAGCAAACAAAATGCCATAGTTATGAGAAAAAGAATACTACAAAAATGAAATGGAATGCTAATTAGGGTCATCATGAGAAGGAGAAACACATTTATAAATTTTTTTTAAAAATGACATGAAATGACACCCAGATATAAGCAGTGCCCTTTTGGAAATTTTAATGGAAACATTGCACACTATTAATGACAAATTTACTTTTTAAAGGAACCCAAACTTTTTTATGTGATTTTAAATATTCCTTACACTTGGCCGCGTATGGGAATTTTTTTTTCTACAAGCAACGGGGGTGGGCCACTGTGGGCCCAATATTCGAAAATATTCCAAGAAAATTATCAGTCGGGGCGTGCCTGTATCTCCCATATGAATAAAACCCTTGTCGTTTTAGGGGTCTGGTACCGAGGAATTTTCGTTACTTTTCAGAGGCCTTCTCTATTGACTAAAGATGGTCACAGTCACTGTTTTTTTTCTCTTCTGAATACAATTCATAAAGTTTGCGAAACACCTGCGGTACGGCAGCATTAAAAATGACAAAAATCATGCAGGTTGTCCAAATAAGAAATATATTATTTTACTTATATGGAAGTGAAAGCGTATGGAAAAAACGAAAATTTTTGTCTAAATTTTCTTGATATGGAATATTTTCTTGATGTTTCTGTATGTGTGCCCAATTGTGTACCCCCTGTATGTGGGAAGCTACGCCTCTGTTACAAGTAACAACTGCATATTAGAGAAACGCTATTACAAATCCCTGTATTAGTTCTAATGACCTTATTTCCCAAAGCAAGATCTCACCAGTCGGTCTTTCTATTTCATTTACGAAGACCACGGCTGCGGTGTTGATGGTACGCGGTCCACCATCATCAGCACATGCGCGCGACCTCCTGGAATAGCGGAACAGCTAAACTGTAGCTGGTCTCCATCATGGTCGAAAACGACATCGCGCTGGTTGAGAAAGGCGACTCCAGAAGTCACGGGACTGAAGGCTTGGATGACGTCACGCGAGCAGATGACGTACACGTTTGTGTACAGCCTTATCCCGAAGGGGGGTGGGGATGGGTTGTATGTCTTGGAGCGTTTTTCATACAGTTTCTGATGCTTGGAGTGCAGAACTCGGCGGGGATCATCTACACAGCGCTGGTGGATAGGTTTCACGCCCATAGAGGAGTGACAGGTGAGACAAAAAACTACACCTTTTTCAAAGGTTGCACTCGGAGAATTTGGGTATCCTAACCCGCAGTGATTCATGGGTATCAAGTTAATAAACAAATAAGCGTAAATAAAATATAAATCCAGGTTTCTAAAGCTGTAGAATTATTGTTTACCTTCTTATCAACATTCACATAGCTTTCAGACACAAGGACTCAGCCGTTTATACGCTACCCATGAACCACCGCGGGTTATGACACATGGATTCTCGAGTGCAACCTTATTTGAAATAGCTGTATATTGTAACGTTGTATAAAACAAATGGGTCTCATTTTTGAGTGCATCTGTCCTCTGATAGATGCACAGATGCGTGTCATGAACAAATAAATTATCGACTGCGTCTCGTTGCGTAGTTTTTTTTGGTTCCATGACGTGCTGTGACGTCATCTGTGCATCTATTAGAGGACAGACACACGCAAAAAGGAGATCTATTTGTTTTATACAACGTTACAATATAGTTTTGAGGAACGCGCGCATGCTGGCGCCAAGCGTGCGTGTGGTGTCCTCTAATAACACATGGACCCTTGACCAATCAGAGCGCGCAAGTGTCGTTGTATACTACTTATAATTATACTATATCATTACACCTATTTTAAATAAGGTTCCTCTTGAGAATCCGCAGAATCGTAGTCGGCAGTGCATCATGGGTAACGCATATTAAATGGCGATCTCATCTGTATGTTTACAGGTGTATAAACAAGGATGCCACGAAATGCTTTCGAAACGTGGAACTGTTTTAATTTGAAATTATTTGCTCATTAATGGAGTCTCCGAGTGCGACCTCATTTGAAAGAAGTGTATAATATTCAAATGTAAATGATGGTTTCCCCGTAGAGCGCTTATCACAAAACCTCTACAGGTCACAATGTAGGTAAGCGGAGGAGGAGAAGTCAGAGGAGACGTGACATGCTTGCGTCTCGTTGTGAAAATCAGTGCAAAGGGGACGCAGATAGGAAAGACGTAGAGTTAGAGCCTGGTATTAGATATGATACCTTTTGTGAAGTTATTTAAATCCATCACTTTTTTCGTTTTATACAGCATGGGTCGGTTCCCTAGCAACAGGAATGATGTTTTTCCTCGGACCGCTGACCACCTCCCTCTGTGAGCGCTTCGGATGTCGAGTGGTTGGTTTGGCAGGCGCATCGCTGTGCACTATGGGATTACTCCTCTCGTCAATCGTCACCAGTCTTCCCGTGTTGTACTTCACCTACGGCATCATATGGGGAGCTGGGACGAGCTTGTGCTATTTTCCAACTATCATCGTTTTGTCTAAATACTTCAAAACAAGGCTGTCGCTTGTAAACGGACTTGTGACCGCGGGAAGCGGCGTGGGTACCCTGTGTATGGGTCCTATATTGCAGCTACTCTTTGCGCATCTCGGCTATGCGCATGCGTTCATGGCACTGGCCGCATTCATGGTGCCTGTGTTTGTTTGTAGCGCTTTGTTTCGCCCAGTCCGAAACGCTTTCTGTGAAACAGGGAGACCACATGAGACGAGAAAGATGTTTTATTGGGAGATTTTCAAGAACAAAGGCTACGTGGTGTGGATTGCGTGTCTGTCCATCTTCATGCTCGGATATTTTGTACCCTTCGTGCACTTGGTAAGTTTAATTCTTTAATCACATGCACTTCACGTGTTGATCACGTGGTGTGGATTGCGTCTCTGTCCATCTTTATGCTCGGATACTTTGTACCCTTCGTGCACTTGGTAAGTTGCATTCATTAACCTAGGCAATCCACGTGTTGATCACGTGATAGCCATGTACTGGTCACTGGCCAGGCCATGTGAGCACTACCATGTGACGGTCACGTATCGTTTTGATTGTTCCTATCTGCTGTTCACGTGATAACCCCATTGTGGTCATGTTTTCAGGCCCGTTCCCAGGGGGTTAAACGGGGTGCGAACGCACCCCCCCCCCCCCCCCCCCCCACACACACACACACACATTATTTGTGGATTTACGCCGATGTAAATGCTTTATAAGGTGCCATGAATAAAACATCTATCTATCTATCACACAACAGCGGAAAGTCCACTGCCCATTCCAATAAATGTGCTATTTGTAGACAAAACTATAAGCATAAACAGTATAAGGGAATTAGATAAAAGAGGCATTCTAGATCACTCTGGTATATATTTTAAATGTCTCACTTTTGTGTAGCCAAATCCAAAAATAAATGCCCGTCCAAATCTTAAATAGCTTTTTTTGATGTGAATAGATTGTTATAGTTAAACACCCCCTCCCCCTCCCAACCCCCAGAAACATTTGGTCCACATTTTCGGAAAAATGCTTGGTACGGGCCTGGTTCTTGTCATGTACTGGTACATGATTACCAAGTGCTTGGCACGGGCCTGGTTCTTGTCATGTATTGGTACATGATTACCAAATGCTTGGTACGGGCCTGGTTCTTGTCATGTACTGGTACATGATTACCAAATGCTTGGTACGGGCCTGGTTCTTGTCATGTACTGGTACATGATTACCAAATGCTTGGTACGGGCCTGGTTCTTGTCATGTACTGGTACATGATTACCAAATGCTTGGTACGGGCCTGGTTCTTGTCATGTACTGGTACATGATTACCAAATGCTTGGTACGGGTCTGGTTCTTGTCGTGTACTGGTACATGATTACCAAATGCTTGGTACGGGCCTGGTTACCAAATGAAGTTTCCCCATGCAGGTTGCCCTTAGGCGTATTCCAAAAAAAGAAATTCAAACTGTATTTTCTGATAGATATATAAAATACCTTTAATAACTATCAAATTCAAATTTCCTTTGGCGTTTTGATAGGTTCGTCACGCCGAGGATCTAGGCGTTCAACCGACGAAGTCTTCGTTGCTGATCGGTTACATGTCGATTGCGTCGACTCTTGGTCGGCTAGTATTCGGAAAAATCTCGGATTCTCCTTGCATCAATAGGCTTCATGTATATCAGGTACTTGGTCACACAAGACTCAATAACTATACACTCCCAAGGGAAAGGGGGAGGAGACAGGAGTAGGAAGGGGGTAACGGGGGAAGGGGAGAAAATGCCTCCGAACAGACCCGTATTATTGTGCTTGTAACTTTAATCATTTCATTTCTAATAATGTGATGATATAGGTGTTTTATCGATTGGCTAGCAAAAACTAGCTGATTCTCAGGTAACCTTTTGGTACTTTAAACTCGGACATTGCTGTTCTTACACCTCTAACACAAACTGAGAGAGTCGATTTCCAGATTTTGGTGTATTTTATTCATTGTTCTGGTACGAGATCGCGACAGTTTGGGCTTTTTGATTATAGTAGAATATAACTAGGTGTATGTGCAGGCGTAGTGGATTCAGAGACAGGAAACCTGAAATCATATCAATATTTGGGTGACCTTCAAACCCGCTCGGTCAATCTCTCGGAGGCCTGGGTCTAAGGACTTTATAGGATTAGTAAGGAAAATATTTGACCAAGCGAGCAAGTTTTGCTTAATAATTTTTGCAGCGAGTCTCAAATTGACAGGAATCAGTATTTTTAACCATGTTTTCTGGAGATCAGGGAGCGGGAAAACTTTAGCTCTTCTAAATATGGGCATCTGTGCCCATATAAGGCAATACATACGAAGGACACTATCCGTGGGGAATATGTTTGATATGAAATCAACACAAGGATGGAATGATTTCTTTAACACCTCAGCAAAACCACTCCGTTTTCAAAGAGGAGTAAAAGACATAACATTTCAACCTTGTATTGATACATTCCCTAATAATTGCTTACTTTTAACTGCGCTTGCAAACTTCTTCGCAGTTTGGCTTTCTTGTCATGGCCATGTGCGCTCTCTTTGTTACCATGGTGACGGACTATGCAGGCCTTGTAGCGTACTCGGTGATCTTCGGGCTGTTCGAGGGTCTATACGTCGTGTTAATCCCTGTCATCACGAGTGATATCGTCGGAGCGAGTAAAATGTCGTACGCGCTCGGTGGGATGTTCTCTGTCATGGCGTTCCCTATGATGCTAGGGCCGCCCATAGCAGGTAAGGGCAAATAAGGGCAGCCCATAGCAAATAAGGGATGCAATGGGAGTACCCATAATATGAATGCTGGAATAGGCGATGGGCCCTGCGGGGTACTGCTTTAGACATTCCGTACTCCCAGCCCAACAACTAATAATTCCTGAAAGGCCGATTAACTTATCCCTAGATCAGCGCCTAATCCCGGGTTAAAATTTGCTAATCGTAGGTTAGCTAACCTACGGATAACTCACCGTTCCCGAAAGCCAAGTAATCCCCGATTTACCCGTGGATGAAGCGAGTGAAAAACTGGTTTGACGAGTAAAATTCATATAGGATACTTAGTAGATCAATAAAGAGCAACCCAAATTTACATTTGGTTGGTTTATTACCACAGAGAAGCCCCAAAACACCTCTACATCACCTGAAATTACATCCATTTCATTGGTAAAATTGCCATTTGCAGGATTCGAGTTGGTGCGTGACACTAGCGAGACATATTCATTTCAAGTATAAATTTCATGTATTTTTTTGTCTGTCCCAAGCACAATTTTCGAGTCAGCATAGCAACGAATGTCGCATAACAAAACGAAATGTTAGGACATTTGATCCCTACATTGTTTTTGTGTAACGTCATTTTTGTCGGCAACTTCATTTGATGAAACTTTAGTTCTTCTAAAAAGTTTGGGAGGCCTGTGTTACCATAGGTAGACCGTAGGTTAGCTACCTCCCGAGCAGGGTTAGATTTTACCTCCAAACTAACCCAGAGTAAGCGTTAACCAGCATTTCGGGAACAGAACTGATCCGGGGGTAAAAATGGTTAGCGCAAATTTAACCCTGGGTTAGCGCTAATCGGCTTTTCAGGAACCGGCCCCTGGAGGCCAAACCACGGATACTTCATTGTGAATAAGAGATGCATTGGGGGTTCCCATATTATGCATAAGTAGGCAGAAAGGGTTATTCATACATGAGGGTAACTTCGATTGAGGACTAAATCCAATAGGGGCAGTGACGTTTTCTTTATTACTGTAGTGACATGTTGTCAGCCTTGCTTTTTGTCATCCTTAAGCCGGGGAAATACGAGGCACAAAATCCCTCAACTTGTGCCTCGTATTTCGCCGCCTTTAAAGCTAGGTTGTTTTAGGCTGGGTGTATGACATAACGGGAGAGTACTCTTCTGTTTTAGACTGGATGTATGACATAACGGGAGTGTACTTCTTTTGTTTTAGGCTGGGTATATGACATAACGGGAGAGTACTCTTCTGTTTTAGACTGGATGTATGACATAACGGGAGTGTACTTCTTTTGTTTTAGGCTGGGTGTATGACATAACGGGAGAGTACTCTTCTGTTTTAGACTGGATGTATGACATAACGGGAGTGTACTTCTTTTGTTTTAGACTGGATGTATGACATAACGGGAGTGTACTTCTTTTGTTTTAGGCTGGGTGTATGACATAACGGGAGAGTATTCCTTGGCGTTTTACCTGTGCGCAGCCACCGCCTTTATACCAGCGTGCCTTATGTGTCTTATCCCCTACCTGACAAAACCTCCCAAGTCCACCCCCCTGACTTCCCAAGCCCCCACCCCACAGGCAGGAATTATACACCAAGAGGACAGTCCACAAGAACAACTCAAATCCACCAAACTTTTCGGCTCACTCTTCGGACGCCGACTGCTGCGCGACCAGTCCCCGATCTTCGAGGTGCCAAGTTACGAGATCCTTCGGGTGTTGAGCAATGCTAAGCTGTGAGCGTCGAAAGTCACCCCTGAACTTTCCAACAAGTTTTCGGTCTTATTTCATACAAAATTCTCGTTGATCTTTCACCACGCAAAAATACTGGTTATGTGGACGGTACACATCGCATCAGAGATTACTCGAACATCAAGTTAGTTCATAATATGAGCCATTAATGGAGCAAAATGCAGACTTTCGATCGATTCAAATAAAACACCTTCAAAATAACCATTGCTTTTATCACCAAGAATTAGCTCGAATTTTAGATTCCCAGAAGAAGAACTTTGCATGACTCCGTGGCTGTCATAACTTCTTGGTGAAGTACGTAGGTAGAGTGAGAATGTCATTCGGGGTGTTTCGAGATTCTTGAATTTGAACAGTAGGCGCGCGCTATTAGTTTTCTTTTTGGACGACGCTGGGTCGCAAGCCCTTACACACGGAGGCGTTCCTGTGCGGAAGCCCACCCCCCAAATTATGCTAATAAGAGGTAATTCGGGCGTATTTCAATATATGCCTTTTGCCTTATAATGAGACTGTCGAGAAGTTGGCTCTTAAACACGAGGTTTCGTTATAAAAGGGAAAGCTCCTCCCACCCCCAGGCTCAAGAACAATCACTTATCAATCAGTCAATGATTCAATATGTCAGGACAATTGCTCTGAGCGCAATTGTTTCAATCAAATCTTTGTATTGTTATCCAAATCAAATATAATTCATGCCTAGAGTTGTCGACCTAAAATGTTTCTATTTATCGTAAAATAATGCTATACCAAGCTGGGTGCCCTTTAAAATACGAGCATTTTCATCACAGCACGAGAATAATTTATGCAGATACATTAGATCATGGATAGCGAAAAATTTAAAATTTTGCACCGAATACGTGAGTGGACAGCAAATCACCGATTCACCAATCTCTTAACACAACTGTCTTGTTACCTGTGCAAAAATAGTTTTATTTTAACCGACTGAGGCTCAGAGATAAGCAATATTACAGGGGGCTTATAATGTGAATGATAGGGTGGCAGTGTTCTGTTCCCGGAGGTGGGAGGAGCTTTCCCTTTTATAGTGGAGCCTCGTGTTTAAATGCTTCTATGCAGTCGTTCCATGGGCGGATCCAGGATTTCATAATGGGGGGTGGATGATGGCCGGATAGACCACTTACAGCTGACCCAGTGGTTCTTGGTAGGTCACTACATAGATCTTAAAATACTTCAAGCTGAATTGGATTTGTCGCGTCAGCAAAGTCAAGCAGGCGAAGTCATTTATTTTCTTTAAAAAGTGTTTTTTTTTTTTTACTTAAAATGGGGGTGGGTATCCACCCAATCCACCCCCCCCCCTGTATCCAACCCTGCGTTCTAACATCTGTTACGCAAGGCGCTCTCAAGCAATTGCATGACAGGGTGCAGAGCGACCGCGTAGTAGACTAGGTCCACCCCTGTGCTCTTCAAGAGCATTAGACAGTAATGTAAACATCCCTATCTTTATCCGCTTTATTTTCAATATCTTCAAGAGCATTAGACAGTAATGTAAACATCCCTATCTTTATCCGCTTTATTTTCAATATCTTCAATCAGATGATAATTATAAAAACGGAGTTGTCGAAAAAATTATACACTGAAACACACAGCAGGGATAAGGGGGAGGGAGGGGGACATACTGCCACGCGCATCAGTGCCCTACACCCCCCCCCCCACCCCCAATGTCCTAGTGGACATTGGATGGTTCTATGGAGACTACAGCGACTCTTTGCTATACTTGATTTTTGTTTTAAATAGTACGAAATTACTTTTGTCTTCGCCATTTTATTTAGGTAATTAGAGCAGCAATAATTCTAAAAATCTGTGACGTCGATATAGGGAGAACTGCCGACCTATTTATTGTTTTTATGTCAAAACTTGAATTTTATGCAGACTCGTACCCAGTCGTTATTTGCTGTTGCGGGGACATCCACTGGAACCCTGATGCGGAGACGGAAAAAAGATAACGACTGGCAGATTACAGATCCAAGATGGCGGACGAAATCGGCGTGCAAATGTTACGAATTTCACAAACATAGAATGACCTATCCATACTGCATTTCTTGCTTGTAAAATTCCATCTGCACATGATGACTGCAGAAATAGCCTATATACTTTCCTGGAGTTTGGAATTCGGCGTAAGATCATGTGCGAATAGTGACTTCCTCGCTCTAGAGCTAACATCACAGGTAGCTCAGGATCATTACATTTGACGATTTACTACAGAATATATGGTGACTTTTGAGCGTATAACTTTTTCTCTTCATCTTAATAAAATTTCCTGAAATACTATATATATTTGCTTGGTGTCCTTAATGTTCTTCTGACTGAGTTTTAGCGATTTTCGTTGGGTTTAACTAGTCTTTCACCAGCCATACAGAAGAGCGAATTCTAATAAATTCCTTTGTCTCTTGTCGGTTTTGGTTCCGTCGGCAGTCAGGAGACCGGCAGATAGGCAGCTTTAAGGAGTCGCTTTTCAAACTATCGCCTCCTTCATGAGAGCATAATTCGCCGATTGTTGCAATTCGTCCTCTGGTTTGACAATCATTCTCGATGCATTACGCGAAAAGGGCTTTCGCACACAGACATTAGAGCGATTGGAGACTGGGAGAGACCAAGGCCAGTGCACGGGGCGGAATCTCGGCGAGTTGAAGACACCCCAGGCTCTTCACGGTTGAAATGGGGTAGGGCTGGGGCCGAGTCCCTTCGCAACATGCCTAGACTGCCGCGCATTAACCCGGGATTTCTCAGGCCGACATTATGTACAGGGCTACCACTCCTCAACTGGCGCGACAACAAGGTTTTTGTCACGGATCCTTGGCGTGGCATGTACCGGTTATAAATAGTGTTCTTGGAAGTTGCGATGGATGATTGTGACTGGACCCTTGGAAGTTCCAGGAAGTTGCTTTTCTCGGAATTGGTGAAGTCCAGAAGGTTGCAACAGTTGCTAAGGCTGCTTGAACCGGACGCTGGGGCGGACCTATTCTCGGACACTTCTATGGTGTGTAGGGAGTTCAGGATGGAGCCAATACGGTTACCGACCGAGTCCCGCTTGAAGTTGCCGTTCCGCGTGTCTGGGAGAAGCCACGGGATGAGAAACATGAGAAGCGAAGAGAGAGTCGTGGTGGCGCCGCTGATGTAGAACGCGGTGTCGTAGGACAAGAGAGCATCATACACCAGTCCTGGAAGGTCATGAACAAAATAAGCAGCTGGAAATACTAGGGTAGACATGAGGGTTTGTTTGTTATCATACACTGCTGGAAATACTAGGGTAGACATGAGGGTTTTTTTTTTAACTGGCGGGTTCAAACAAACATTTTTAGAAAAATGTCCACCTATTCGCCTCTACCTTGGCTCACGCCAAGTTTGACTTAAAGCCGCATTGTCACCAGTTTACTTCCGTTCAATTACGTAACAATCTCCGATGATCTTCAACGGAAAACTAGAAAAATATTTCAAAATTATAAAAGCAGTGTGTCTATTGGATGTTCTTTGAGGATGTGATAAAATTAGAGCCTGTCAAATAGAGCGGTTTCAAATAGATAATATTGTCTCTTATAGTTGAGTTTTTGTCGGTCCTCTGGAAGCAAACTGGTGACAATATGGCTTTTAGTGGACAGTGCTGAAAAACGCAAGACTAGTTCCAGTACCGCGCGGTTAAACCAGCCTTTTTGTTTTGAAATGGCGGCGTATTACCGGCGAACTGTCACATTTTGGCGAATGCTAAGAAAACTAGATCAAACCTAAGGCTAAAATTTTCTATATGACTCTCTCATTATTAAACAAATATGTCATCTTTTGTACAGTATGGTTTTAATGCTGTACAGTAAGTCAAAACAGCGACCGAAGTCAGCCTTTCGTACCTTTACTCGAACGATTCAACACTGAGATTTTGTTTGTTTTCGCCAGAACACGCGCATGCGCATACATTATTCAGCACTGTCCTTTTAGCGTGCTTTTAATATTAAAATATTACAATATTAAACTATTAAAATATTACAAGATATGTGATCTGACAAGCTGTCAGTTAAGAAACAGACGGTTCCTCGTATTTTACATTCTTGAGTGTGGGTTAGTTCAACAAAACTGTAATCTATCATCTATACCATTGTTTATATGAAAAGTCATTTATCGGTTACAACTGATGGCTTACCAGCAACCGGGGGTCCGAGGTTTTCGAGCGCCATGTTCAACTTGTCAGCTCCGATAATACTCATAACAAGCACAGTTATCAACACCACGTATATCCCGTCAAACAGCCCTAGCATCACCATGACAACTGCAAAGGATCCATATTCACGTGCGATAGGGCAGAGAGTGGTAGTAATCCCGAACCCTACAATGGCGAACTGGGTCATGTATAGTCGATTAACGCACGGGTGGTCCAAAAACCTTCCGAAAATGATCCGACTAATGGTCGAAGAGATGGACATGTAGCCGATAAGTAGGGCGGCGTCGGATGTGGGGATTCCGAATGACACCACGTGACTAACCTGGAAAGGAAGATTTGGAGATAAGAAGAGAACAGAGAACTAGAGATATTTGACAAAGATCAAAAAAGCAAAAGAGAGAGATAGGTTGGTCTTATCTTACCATATGCACATAGGGAAAAAAGTATCCAAGCATGAACAACGTCACAGCGATCGTGTAAGTGATGAACGCTTTGTTAAACCAAAGGGTAAGGTCCAAGAACGTCTTCTTCTGATTGGTGCAGAACTGCAAGGGCGACTCAAAGCGCTTGTAAGTCAGAGACGCGGCAAGCAGTAGAGTCATTACCCCTGAGAGGATTCGTAAGGTGGAAGAAAAGCCATAGGTCTTCAGTAAGTACTGGAGGAGCGGGCCGAAGGTCAGCGTGCCAACACCGCTACCTGGGGAGATGTGTTGTTTTTCTCAGAACTATTCTTAGAAACACATTTTGCCAGTAGCGCTAATAGGGAAGATGTGTTGTTTTCTCAGAACTATTCTTAGACACACATTTTGCAGTAGCTTTACCTGGGGAGATGTGCTGTTTTCTCAGAACTAGTTTTAGTAACAAATTTTGCCAGTAGCGCTACTAGGGAAGATATGTTGTTTTCTCAGAATTATTCTTAGACAGACATTTTGCAAGTAGCGCTAGCTAGGGAGATGTATTGTTCTCTATTTATTCTTTAAAACAATTAACACCAACAATTTTCCCTGGGAAGATGCGATTTTTTTTCTAAAATTTATCCTTAGAAACTCTTTTTGTTAACACCGCTACCTGGGAAGATGTATGATTTTGTGAGATAAGCTCTTAGAAACTCATTTTGTAAAAAAAGAGAAGATTAATTCTTAAACTTATCTCGCCAACATCGCTACATGGGAAGTTTTTTTTTTCTGTTAATTAAGAAATTCATCTTGTTTGGCTAAAAGGGTTGTGTTTGGCTAGAAGGGATGTGATTGGCTAAAAGGGTTGTGATTGGCTAGAAGGGTTGTGATTAGCTACAAGGGATGTGATTGGCCTAAAGGGTTGTGATTGGCTAGAAGGGATGTGATTGGCTAAAAGGGTTGTGCTGGCTAGAGGAGTTGTGATTGGTTAGAAGAGTTTTTGATTGGAGAGAAAAAATGGATGACGAAGGGTAAGGAACAGAGAGGGAATTACATTACCGAAAGTACTATTTATAATAGTCCAATCGGGATTCAAGTATCATGTACTTACCGGCAGTAATTATACCATTAGCTAATGAGAGTCGCTTACAGAAGTATTGTCCAGGGACGGTCAATGTTGGGAAGTAACAAAAACTTGACCCTACTCCCCAAAGAAAGCTGTATGTCACGTAAAGCTTCGAGAAATCGGTGACACATGACGTCAGAAACATTCCCAGGATGCACAGGATGCCGCCGACAAAAGCAACACATTTACATCCCATTCTTTTGCAAAGTCCGCTGGTCAGGGGGCCGAACAGATACATAAGGCCGAGCCGACCCAGGCTCCAAACACAGAACATATAGTGAATGGCAAATATACCAAATTAGAAAAAGGTTTTTGTGTAAGCGGCGAGTGCCAAATGACAGTTCAAAGACCAAAAGGTGCTTATAAATGAGCTCCAGCGATGCCAGGGCTATAGATCAATAGTGACAAAATATAAAGTTCGTGCAATATCAGGACCAAATATACGAATAAGACAAATGCCACCGGGTAACCCAATATGTGAGTCGTACCACAAGATGACCAAATATGCAAATGAAAGTCATGTGTCATAAGGTCAGGGTCATGGCGCTGGGTTACCGAGTCTCACCTGTCGAAGCTTTACTTTTCCTAAATTCGTCCAAAAGAAACGTGAAAAGAATTCCAAAGGAGTTATGGATCCCAAACACAATGAACTGCGCAAGGAACGCAGTGGCGCACACCACCCATCCCCACCCTCCTTCGGGAACAAGCTTGTTGGAGGAGATAGACTGGGACGAGCTGAGATGACTGACAGGGCTTGTATGTGACGTCCGGATCTCTGTCTCATCTGAATTAGTCCAAGTTGTAATTTAATCAAATGGGAAAAAAAGTTTAAAGGTGTTAAAATGACAGTAGACAAACATTGTTTGTCATTTCTAATTGCGGGGTCAGTATCCATTAAATCGCGCGCTCTGGTTGGCTCCCGTGATGAGGTCCGGTGTCTAACAAAAGAAAAAACGAATTTTATGTTATAAATTGATAGAATTTTCCCTTTCACTAAAACTAAAAAGGTCTACCGAAACGACAAGCAAACCAATAAACATGTTAAAATTCAAACAAATCGAGTAATTATTACTAAAGATTAACTCAAATCAAGCAATATCTCGAACTCTTTTCTTTTAAGGAATGGAGAAATTACTGATATTCAACTTAAACTTAAAACAAAAAAAATAATGGACAAATTAGCGCGGTCAATATAACAAACAAAGCAAGGAATAGCGAAGGACTAGCTGGAATGATTTCCAAATCACCCACCCCATTTCGCCTTCTAAAAGCTACTTCGTATTTGTATATATTTTTTCATAATGTCCCTATTACTTCTTGTAACAAAAGTCCATCATAGCTTATGCATATTGTACTCACTTTCAGATAATAAGTCGAAAAATTCCGATGAGCAGATATCTTCTTGCTGGGATAGTTGTTTCTTGACATATTTTTTCCTCGACTCCAAATTCTTCTTAACATTCATGCTCATATTTATGCTGGGAGCAGAAAATGAAAGCGGTGACTGCATGACGTGAAAAGTAGCAGTTCGCCTCCTAAAGAATCGAAAATAAACACGGTGAAATTGCGTGTAAAAAAGCTTTCATACAATGAAAAATAGTGTCCTGGCTAAAGTTGTCGGTATCTCACCTTTTGTTTAGAGAAGAAAATGGTGAATATTTAAATAAAAATTATCACGTGAGAAGTAGTGAGAGTTGTCAATATCTCAGCGTTCGTGAATCTAACTCTAAGTAGATACTATTAAAATTTTCGTTCCTTGATGGTTATGCATACTATCACTATTTGTAACAAATATATCGCTATATAGTGAGGAAGGTTTGAACAAAGCTAATAAGTGACGGTCAGTTTTGTTTCCTTCGTGTCAACAAAGCGGCCAGGATATTGTGTACGAATTTATTCAGGCATACATTATTTCAAGGGATATATGTTTACGCGTCAAATAGCCTGATTAACGGAGACCTTATAATATTTCAGAAATAGATATACTGGTAAAAAGACAAGCAACACGAAAATGAAAAATAGCGAAAAGTAAGTAATGAACAACTCAGCTCAAACTCAAATACCATAAGTGATTTATTCATAAGTCATAGAGTCATCAGTTGGTCACGTGGTTACAAGACGACCAGGTCAGTCAGCTGGTCATGTAGTTAAATAACGTCAAGTCATGGAGTCACGTGTTTTAAGGAAGTCAAGTAATTAGTCAGCTGATCACGTGGTTACAAGACGAAATGTCATATCATGCAGTCAGTCGGTCACGTCATTACATGACATCATGTCATATGGTCGGCCGATCACGTGGTTACAAGACTTCATGTCATAGTCAGCTGATCACGTCATGACAAGACGTCATCTCATAGTCACGTGTTTTAAGGGCATCATGTCATAGGATCATCTGATCACGTGGTTACATGACGTCATGTCATGCAGTCAACCGATCACGTCATTACATGACGTCATTTCATAGAGTCGCGTGTTTTAAGGAGTCGTGTCATATAGTCAGCCGATCACGTGGTTACAAGACGTCATGTCATAGTCAGCCGATCACGTGGTTACATGACGTCATGTCATAGAGTCCGCTGATCACGTTATGACAAGACATCATCTCATAGAGTCACGTGTTTTAAGGCCGTCATGTTATAGGATCAGCTGATCACGTGGTTACATGACGTCATGTCGTACAGGAAGCTGTACATGTGGTATTAAAACATCATACCATAACCTGATCGGTTAAATGAAGCCCTGGTCACGTGGTTCTATGCTATAGAATCAGCTGATCACATAGTTACAACACGATTTGCTTATCACGCGTCCATCAGTCACATTGTAACAGCGTCATTACTTCCATCGAAGTGACCAAAAACCACCCGCCGCTAGGAACTTAAGTAGACTTCGCAGGTCACGTCCCCATCTCACGGTTTGGTGAGAAATGAGTGAGATGTATCACCAGACGACATAACGCATTTCACAGATTGACATAACTTTTGTGTAACATGTAATCATTCATTTTATACACGGCCTTTCCTCTTGCTAAATAATATACAGAAACATAACGCTTTTAGCGTATTAAATGGAAATGGAAAGCTAAAGAGGCCAAAGAGTGAGTAAAGCGATGAACAGCTGTGGCTGAGAATAGCTCGTCTGCGCTATGTCAGATGCGTATATCCATAGAGATAGGTTCTTCGCGCACATGCGTCAATTTGAAGGAAGCCCTTAAAGCCGCATTGTCGCCAGTTTACTTAAGGTCGATTACCTAACAATATCCGATGATTTTTAACGGAAAACGCGAAAAATATTTCAAAATATTGAAAGCAGTGTGTCTATTGGACGGTTCTTTGAGGATGTGATTGACAATTTAGAGCGGATGGCCTGTTAAGTATCTCGGATTCTAATAGATTCTTTTGTCTTTTAACGGTTGAGGTTTCCGTCGGACCTCCAAAAGTAAACTGGTGACAATGCGGCTTTAAGAAGAACGTCTAATTTACGACTCACTCCAGGCCCCTTTGATTTTTTAACAGTTTCAGGCTAAAACTTTATTAAACCCGTTTTCCAATTCCATTGACCAAAAAAGGACCCTGAAGGTTCTATAATAGGTTCGATATACAGATAGTGTCAGTAAAAAAAGAGCAGACACAAAGACGTGTGGTAAACACTTGAAAACAAATGAAATGAGAGTAAATTCCCTATGAGGTAATTCTGAGTTTTTGTTGCTTCTTTTCAACACAACTATGTAAACTCAATCTGCATAATAGATTTCCCTGGGGATTGACCAGATATCAATAATTCATCGATTCTCTCGAGTCTGCCGAACGTAACGTGGGCATCTCTCTCCCCCCCCCCCCCCCCCCCCCCCCAATCCCCTCCCGGCGAGAAGTCGTGTTTGCTTGCAGCCAATTACACTTTTCGCCTGGTCTTAGGCTTTGTCTAGGCCAGAGCGATTCCCCATTCCTTATTACCATCTCATTAATAGCAATACCCAGGGAAGAATAAATTATACTATTTTTCAAACTTGCATAACCGAACATAAATCAAAGGTTGATCGTTTGGTAATCAGACATATTTTGCTTTGCTTTATTTCACGTTTTTTTTTTAAATCGTTGTTGTGGATTGATAACATCATACTCTAAACGGAATTCTTCACGATGCCTTTTTTACTCTAAGACCGAATTTCATATTAATTTCAAAATCCCTTTTTTAATGCGAAAACAAAGATATGCTCATAAGAAACCTCATTATTTAAACGGTCATTTTCGTTCATTGCGTGATCACACAAGTGGTTTACCTTTTTTTTAATTTCATGTAGATAATCTCTGATTTTAAATTTTCTTTTTCTGGGGATCCTTATTCTAAACGGTGTTATTTCTTCTCTAGATTTCTCAATATTGGGATGGTATGAAGTCATTACGAGGGCGTTTTTTTTTTTAAATTAAAAATTGGTTCACCATCTTTGATAAGCAAAAAACATATAAAAAAAACCCTCTTGTACCAGTGCAAAAATTAGCCCGTTTATTTATCTTGATCTACTTCCCGATAGAAAGGCGAAGGGGTCGAATAAATCAGTTAAATTTAAGAATTCCTAAACCTCCTTATGGGCACCGGTGCGCTAATAGATCGGCCCACTTGCTCAAATTACCATATAAAAAGGAAATACATGCCGCTGAGAGATACATTTATGTAGCTGTGAAACGGTTAAATATGAAGAGAAATGGCTGGCTGGAAATTGCAGTGTTCGTCTCTAATGGTTTCACAAAATGGCAGTTAGCTCATTTGCGAACGGGGTTTATAAAAGCGATCAACTCCAGTATCTCTTCTAAGAGCATAAAGCACCAAATGATCATTTTATGATGCATTAAGGTAAAAAAAACAATTAACTACAGCATAACGCATATCTACCCACCGAATTCTAACGTCGGCCGGCGTGACAAAGGCAAAGATTAAAAGGAAAACACAAAATGCATTTAATGACGTCCATGTGAGACGGGCTCCGGCTGTGTCTTTCCTTTGAACCGCAAGTTTTTAAGAGTGACAAAACAGCATTTCTGAGATCTTGCGTTTGCAATTATTTTCTAATAATGAGAATATATGTGGCTGGCCGCATTGTTAGAAATGTCAGGAGCTGAACACCTGGAATTAACAGACTCGGGCACACACAAAATTATTCACAATTGATATCGTACTTCCACGTTGAGCCACTATAAAGTTATGGTTTTTTTTTAGAAAGGCTAAGATATGAAGTTAAAGACCAAAGGTTTTGGTGAATTTCGACAATTGTTACGGTTGTCAACTGCTAATAAGAAGGCTCTATTCGCCAGGATATTGAATAAAAACACCTGAGATTATGGGTAGAAAACGAGGGGCAGAAGACTAGAAATGATCTTACACTTGAATTTACGAAGCCACAGCAAGATATAGCAGGAATTGATTCATCTTTATTTAAATTATTTATTAAGGGCATGGGACACAAATCTTCCGAATTGTTTTTCTGAAGTGAATAATTACTGGAGTCGCATTGTGCTAAGCCGTAGTCGTCACCACTCACCATGATCAGTCCGTGCGAGAATTTGAGCCCGCCAAAAACATTACCAAAAGAACAATGGGCAAAGAGAGAAAAAAATAGTGAAGGATTTAAGCCTGGAGTTATGCAAGAAAAAAGAACATTATTCCAAAGAGACTTTGGAAGGGCTAACTGTGAAGTACGGCAGAGAATTCGGATTAACGTGAGTGGAGAAATGTTTGAAACATTTGAAGACACACTCGCAAGATATCCTACGACTCTGCTTGGTTCACAAAATAAGAGAAGACGCTATTTCGACCCGAGGCGATGCGAGTATTATTTCGAGCGCGATAGAACCGTTTTCAATGCAATTCTATTTTATTATCAGTCGCCTGGTATACTATCTAAACCGTCTACCGTCTCTTACGATATATTTGTACGAGAAATGAAATTCTTTGAGTTGGAAAGATGCCCTCGAAACGGCGACAGAAAAAAAGAGAAAGGATGCAGTTCATCTCGGCGGACGAGGAATTTACGATCAAGAATATGGCAATCTCTAGAAAGCCCTATTTCTCCAATCGAAAAATTAATCAACGCCTTAAGTGGATTAATGATTTTATTTTCTCTGGCTGTATTTTGTTGGGAGACGCTTCCGAATGTGCGGGAAAGCCAGCGCGCGAAATACTACGTACAGACAAACGAAACTATAGCTACCGACCAAAGAGTGATGGAAACACGGTTTTGGTTTATCGTGGAGACAGTGTTTTCAGGCTGGTTTACCCTGGAGTATTTAATGCGGTTAGCAACTGCTCCTAACACTTTGCACTTTGTTCTCTCATTTACAGCCATAATTGATTTCATCGCTATTTTACCATTTTATATTTCTCTCATTTTTCGTCCAGGCAAGCTATCTGACATCGTGTCATTCCCCTTACTTCGGCTCGTGCGTTTAGTTCGGATTCTCAAACTGAAAAGACACAGCACAAGTATAAAGCTACTCTTCGAGACTATTTACGACAGCAGAGAGGAACTCCAGTTATTCCTTGTGTGTATTCTCTTCATTACAGTTCTCATGTCAAGCGCACTGTATTATGCCGAGTGGGGAAGCGGCCAATCACAGTTCAGCAGTATCCCTGATGTATTCTGGTATGCCGTTGTCACGCTTTCTAGCGTTGGATACGGGGACTATGTGCCAACAACGGCTCTCGGTAAACTGATCGGCGCGACTTTTTGCGTGACAGGGGTTGTGGTAATATTCTGTTTCTCCCCTGTTCTGTTCGCAAAGTTTCGGCGATGTTCTAGTCGGTATTATCAGGAGTTAGCAGAGCTTCAAATTTATCGGCAGGAAACTGACAGGATCTACAACCAAAACCGAGATCTTCCCGTTGAGCAAAGACCACCAAAGACACACAGAGAAGAAACCACGGAACTAATAGATAAAGGGTGAATCACGGGGATTGAAACCACAGAAATGGTATTTCACCCATCAAAGGCTTTAAATATCTATTTTTAACAAAGATTAAGATAAGGGTCAGTTGAGTTTTGGAAATGGATTTCCCACATTCCGTAACGATTCGAATAAGCGGCCCCTCCCCAATAAGCGCCCACCCCACTTGACTTTGAATTTCGGAATAGTAGGACAATGAGCTTCCTATTAAGGCCATGAGCTTCCTAATAAGGCCGAGCTTCCTAATAAGGCCATGAGCTTCCTAATAAGGCCATGAGCTTACTTCTAAAGGCATGCAATTTATTCTTATAAAGCCAAGTACTTCCTTTTAAGGTCATACACTTCCTTATAAAGCCACTTCTTTAAAGGGGCATTTACTCCCTTTAAGCCCACGCAATTTCTTATATAGCCATGCACTTCGTTATAAAAAAAATCCGCAGGCAACAATGGCCGCCCTATTCAGTAGGTACTCCATTTATGATTCCTTGAAGTGTCACGGCATGCCGCTCTATGGTATCCATACCGGCAGTGACACTTTAGTCAGTCATACATGAAGGACCTACCCATTTATTATATCCACCCGCGGGCTCAGGGTAAATGCACAACCAATTTGAAGGTGCCAATTTGTCAGTATTCCGAAGAAATACTGGTTATCGTTTTATCACCAAGAGAGGTTTACCCTAGGCCTTGCGAAGGAGACAGGGATGACGAATATCAGATGCTACTACACGCAGAGCCAATCAAGTCATTTACAACCTGACGGCCAAGTCTACATCCGGCAAACTGCCTTTAGTGAATGAACAATACGAGAATAAGATGATAATGGATGTTTTCAGTTCTTGACAACGCGTTTTGTGAATTAACCATCTTCACTGATTATCGCCGCAGTCTTGTTCAATCAAGCCCTTCCTCTTTTTAATTAACAAGGAAGCAATTCTCGCGCGTCTAATTATTCATTTTTAATTTTATCGGAATAAGGCATGTTTTGTGAGACCGCGATTATGTTATTGATAAATCTTCGCTAAGGAAGACTAAAGCCGCGTGTTCATATACTGCGCAAAGCTGCTAATGAAGTAAGAACAAATTTTCCTAACAATGGTTTGTTAAGCTGGTACTAACCCATGGTTTGGCAACGCTGCTTTAAGCTAAAGACAAATTCCCCTGACTGTGGTTCGCCAAAGCTGCTAATGAACTAAGGACGAGTTCTCCTATAAACTATGATTTGTCAAGCTGCTCCTAACCACGGTTTTGCAAAGCTGCTTATAAGCTAAAGACCAATTCTCCTGACTGTGGTTTGCCAATGCAGCTAATGAACTAAGGATAAATTCTCCTAACTATGGTTTGCAAAGCTGCTCCTAGCTGTGGTTTTTCAAAGCTGCTTATTAGCTCAAGTTCTCCTTTACTTGGTTCAACATCCTTTCCAAAGAAATCAAACGCGACGCCATTTCTTCACTTAAACCATAAAAGTAAGAGTCAAAACCGCAGACGTAGATAAGAGGACTTTCTCTGGCGATGGCCAACTGATAGTAGGAATAAGTGGCAAGAATGCGGGTGGTTTTGGTATATTTACGGTTAAATAAGTCACTCTTCAAATCACCATAAATATTTTTATGCAGAAAAAAAATCACTCGCAACTAACCAAAGGCTTTATTAATAATCTTTTATTTTTTTTTGGCACACTAGATAGTATTGCGATAATACTTAAACTATGCCCCACTCGTTGAGCCACCAAATCACACTCAGCTCGTCTCAAGTTCTTTTTTATGCTGTACTTTATATGTAAATTTAGTCATATAGTTTATATGCACAACGTTGTATTTCTTAACCTGAACTTTAAATTATCATGTATATAATGTATATTTTTTATAATCATTTGAATGGAAAACTATTGCTTTCTATACAAAAATCTATGTGTAATAAATATCGTATCAAAGCATATAAATAACTTTTTGGCGCAGACGACGTGATGCACCGCTAATGCCGCTAGTGCACCGCTAGTGCACACTAGCAACATAACAACATAACAACATGGGCGCGCGCACTATATTTATCCCGACATGGACATAATGACATAAAAGAAAAAAACATGTTGTCGTTATGTCGAAGATAAGCATGAGTGAGCGCGCCCATGTCGATATGTCGCTAGTGTGCACTAGGCATAAGAAAACCACAACGTGATTACACAAACTTGAACTTGCAGAGGTTGTCTAACTATGCCACACGCTTGATTTCGTTTATGTATTTCATCATGACTTGTGTTTTAACCAAAGGATACCTTGCGGACATTTGCTCGGTGATTTAGAGCAAAAAAGGAAAAAAAAAGAAAGAAAATCTCGCCGACCAGAAAAAAAAAAACAAGATGGCGGTCACGACTTAGAGCACAGGAAAAAACAAACGGCATGCTCCAAAACAGTCATCCTACACCTTGACATTACGCATAGACAACGCCCATAATCACACTGATTCACACATCAGAGTGAGTCTTCTTTCTATAATTTCATGCCTGCAAAATGTGACTTTGTAGCAAAACTTCATTTCAGTTCTCATATCTTGGCCAGTGAAAAGACTTTTTACAAGCTGATAAAATTATAATAATAAACGCTGACATTTTTCATAATAAACTAAGTTTAGCCTGCATTTTTTAGTTTCTTCCAAATCTAACAATCTTAGTACTTAGTACTCTGTTACTATCACATACCGCGGATGACACCACAGGATACCCAAAATGTTATAACCTCAAGACAGGGTGCCCAATGTTAATGTCCATTCCAGTACACTTGGCGCCAGTCTGTGGCTACTCGCGAGGAGAACAGCGTGATTTCATTGAGATGCACATTTGGGGTGGTCAGGGAGATATCTGGGTCGAACCTTGTGGATGTCCCGGATGTTTCGGTGTAACTATACACGGCCACAGTTAGCCCAGCACGCTTTTTGTAAAACCTAAAGAAGTGAGGAGAGATGAGAGATTCTAGATTAAAATGAATGCTACAGTTTAACAAATAAACCATATTCTTGCGTGCATATCTGTCCTCTAATAATCCACGGATGACGTCACAGTTTTAATTAAGTGACCGTTGCTCATGGCATGCTGTCACGCTACCTTGCAGTATAAGAGGGCAGACGCACACACAAAAAATCACTTTAGTAAACAGCTTGTGCAATGACGTTAAACGTACTTGTGTACTCTAATTACAAACTCTCCTCTGCAAGTCAGACCTCGCGTTTTAGTAGCGTTAGTTTTATAAAATGAAATACTAGAGGGGTAAAAGTACATCAAAAGTAACGCTGGAAAAACTTTGCGCGAAACTACAGCACTTTTGGCCTTTAAAAAAGTGCTGCAGTATCGCATTGCCATCATTTGTTAGAAAACTTACAAAGTTTTAACAAATGATGGCCATACAAATTGAAAAATGAAAATGAAAATCAAAACTACAGAAAAAAAAGCTGTAGTAGAAACTAAGTGTTTCCTGCTTTCTTAAAGTTTTAGTGACCTTGGAAAATACTTCACTAGTGTTTAAACTCAATTTAGAATAAAGAAATGATACTTGTCTACTAATACTTGTTCCAAGCACAAGATAACCAGGTCGAAGGCGATTGTCCCTACCGTGTTTTCACAAGCCTTCTTGTGTCTGCTATGTCCTTCTTAGAAACATCACAGAAAATCTGCACGAATATTAACTTGCGACACTGTAAAACAAATGCAAATTTATCGCATTCTTTGATTGCCCAAACACCCAGATATTCTATCCATATATCGGTGTCCTGGAGACAGTATTTGTAATCCCTTCAACTTTTTGACTAAACAGAGTACCTCACCTCGAGTCCAACAAACACAATACATTTATACCAAAATACACTATTTATCAATATTCACCTTTGTCAGCCATGGAATGACCCCCTTCTTTTCCAGCTTGCCATTTTTAGCGATCAGACAAACTCTTTCCAGGCTAGAAGCAGCAGCTAAGGAGGACTGGAAGCGACAGCTAATGTCAAAATACTTCTGCTCGAGTCTGTAAACAAATAAGATACATCATACTGAATGCACCCTTAGAAGATACCGGCTAAAACACCAGAAAAAAAAACTAAAAATAATGGAAAAAACAAATATTCCATTTTCTGGATCATATCAGATTTAAGAGAATATGCATATCTAAGAACCTGTACATGTCAACTAGAATAAACAAAAATAAATAAATGGACCTCTGGTTCTATAACTGGCATTTTTGTTATCTGAATGGCAAGATTATATGAGAATTTGATTGGTCAATGTTCTGAAAGTCATGTATCATCATGGCCAGCTTTCTGTAGCATCAGTTATAAGAGAAAATTTTTTCTAAGGTGTGGTAAACAAATAAATAAATGAAACAAACAAACAAACCAATAAACAAACAAATAAACGAATAAAGAAATGAATAAATAATTAAAATAACAATAAACTGAACCTGAAGTCTTTCAGTTTGTGACAGTGGCTCAGTGCTTTCATCAAGTTTGACACACCAGAAGAATGAGACAGGGCTGGAGTCAGATTTGCCAAAGATAGGAATTCTAACTGGGAGCACTTCTGGGCAATGTTCACAAGAAAACTTGCATTTCCAGGTACTGTGACTCCTTGAACACAAATCAAGATCAGTATAAGAAAAATTTAAAATTTTATTATTCTTTGATATTTATATTCAAATTAACTTTATAGCGCATGTTGGGACAGTGGTCATCCTTTTAATTCTTCTACTGTAAATGTAATGGCGCATCACCACAAAGAATCCCATTAAGTTATTCTGGGGTACGCTGTTACTCTCTCCCTACTAACTGGGTGCACCCACAGTTGGGTGCTAAAGCGAGCATTCGTAGTACACAGCTCTACTGCATATTACCTGCTATTGTTAGCCTGTGCAAAAACTCCCAGTTGTTTAACGTTGTAAGTACATCTGGAGACAATTTACAACTGCATAGAGCTTTCATCATGTGCACTTGGTTTTGTGGACTATAAAATTCAAATATAGGTAAACTTCAGTTTTTACATTACCCAATACTCAAAATTAGGTAAAGAAAAGCCTGAGGGTCTACCCAGACTTCATAATACATACATCTGGAGGTTGACTGGGTGGTTTGTTCCAAGTATTGATTTGAACTTCTCATGGATCAGCTCAAAATCATTCAGCATGTGTTTCCAGCCAACTGAAACAAGAAATGTATACTTTAAACAATAGATTGAAGTTTTGTGTATGCTTTAGTAAAAATGTGTCTTGCATGTCCCATTCGAATAGGAGGTGTGCAGGGTGGACACACAGCAAATATTTAAATATAAATACTTAGTTATGCAACTAGTATTGTTACCAGGACTTCTTTTTAAATAGAAGTACAACTGCTGGTTATTGATACAAACATCTTACATCAACATAAGGGAGACTACTAGAAATGATAGCTTGATAAGCCTTCCAACAATAATACTATTATTGATGATGAAAAAGAATCAGAGAAAAGTAATGAAAAATAAGAGCTCAACCCATACCTTGCTTAGTAGTTTTCCCCTCTTTTCCAGAAGGGATACTAGCCCAACAAGATGGCAGTGCAAGAGATACCAGGGATGTACAGCAAGACAATGAACTAAGCAATGTGTGCCTGTCCAGGGTCATCTGGGATTTATGATAGCTGACATTGGCCAAGTTGAGGTGTTTTAACCTGATCAAATTTCCAACCTGTATACAGTATTAGTATTTTTATTATTAGTTTTAAACAGTTAATACTTCTAAGAAAAGGGGGTGGTTATAAGATTCAGTGAGTGTATGTAGTTATCCGTGGTTGAAAGCAGAAAAATTTGACTAAGGGAGGACAAGCCTTTCTTGTATGTTAAAATAAAAACAAACAAACAGGTAGCCAAAAAAACAAAAAAGCTAATATCAACACCTGTTGCAACCTCTGTGGCTGAGTTACAAGCGGGGGTTGGGCTGCGCACTCTTTCAAAACAATTACTAATGTACTTGTAACGTATGTTAGGTGTGTAACGCCACGGGGTCACGATATACCACATGAGTTGTAGCACGCTTGCAAGAAGAGAGGTTGAATAAACAGTGATTTAGTTACGTGTCTTGTTTTTATCGGGTTCCAATACCCAGAGAACGATATAGCACTAAGCAAATGTTTTAGAAATTTGGAGAGGGCAGACCCACTTTTTTTTACTTATATCCTTTCTACAATCCCCCACAATAATAATGGTAGAGCTGGTGATTTGTTGTATTCAAATATACTTACAGAGTCTAGCAAGCAGCTGGTCCCTTGCAGGTTCAATGATTGTAACATGGGGAAATCCAAACCTTTAAAATCATCCCAATCTTCAATGACAGCATTTGCAAGATTCAGATATCTGAGGGATTTTGCTATAGTTGAAGTCAGTTTTAGCTGAGGAGAACATGCCATATCAACACAGATCGGATCATCTGATTCTACTATTGCACTGAAGACAAACTGCTTGTTGGACCTTAGAAGTTTTAAAGGTGTTTTAAAGACTGGGCAAATCCAAAGTAATCTATCGGGCCTGCATACAGGTGTGAACTGAAAATGAGGAAAATGATGTAGCCAGGCCTCAAGCAGGTGCCTGTCATCTTCATTGATTCCCTGACCTTCAGCTATGAATTCAAACAGTCTCTCCTTTTTATCATCTGTACATTGGATAGTAATTCGTGCAGCTTCATGAGTAGTTCTTAAATGCTCCATGGAACCATCAGGCCAAGCTAACTCAAGGAAATTCAGTTTCAGTTTAAAAAGAAAGCAACACAAAATCCACCAAAGTGAGTCTTCATATTGAAAACAACCAGACTTTCCGAAAAAGAAGTCAAGTTTTAGTGACATTAGTTGTTTAAATACCCTGTATACTTTTTTGTGAATTTCAGAAATATCAGCAGGGTTCATGTGTTCTGCTTCACATAGCTTCATGGTTTGCTTGTCAACGGACCAGCCTAAATCAGTTAAGTGACTGTTCCTTTCGACAACTTTAAGACATATCTCAAGGGGCAATGAACAACCCCTTATGTCTAGGGCTTTCAACTGCTTCAGTTTCAGCAAGGTAGTACCAATAGATGTCATCCAATAACAGTTGCACAGGTTTAAAGACGTAAGGATGTTTGCATGCTTCACGATGTATTGGCATATCATACCCTCTGGTACTCCCCATGAATTCCTAAAGGAGACATACCTGTAAATTAAGAATATGATGTTAAACCATTACCACCATACCAATTAAATCTTCCAGCTCGTTCATCAATTAATAGTATATTATGATTGGCTGGAAGACCAAGTTATAATGATAATAATGTTTGAATGCCAGCATGTGCTGATTTTGCAAAATTTTTCTATAATCGATAATAAGCTTATTTGTTTTTAATAACTCTTGTAAAAAATGTAAAACACATTTATTACTGGGATACCTGTGGTAGCCCAGTTATAAAATGCAACTTTTTTTTGTTGTCCCGAGTTGTGCAACATTCAAATTTCCAAGAGTCTTTGTTTACTTTGTACTTGCACAAATAAAATTATAAATGCCATAACAATAAAAACAATTATACAGTTCTGACATTACAATATCTGGTTATTTTTGGTTGTAACAGAAAATTTACCCCTAAGAGATAGCACATCGAGGGTGATCAAAACAATTTTAAGATATGGAGATAATGCATTACAGCAAACACATTAAATATTTAATTTTTGAATTCTATTACGGTTTTCAGCTCTGCTGTGCCTTTGTTCTCTTTGCTAGCTTATGCCCTGTACTCCCAAAGAAATAGCATTTCGTGTTTGGCGACTAGGATAACATATACATGATGACACTAGATTTTTCATGAAATATATCCTGATACATTCCAGGTTTTCTTCATACCCCTCTCATTTGACACCAAAACTTTTTGTCTAAACAATATGATAGCATAGAGGTCTTGTTGTTTACTTTGCACTTACAAGTGAATAAATAAACACCAATAAGAATGTAAATACGATGACTCACTCTGGTTGTAACAGCGATACTCCTAACATATAGTACACTGAAGGCCCTCCCCCCTGCCCTCTGCCTGGAAAGCTGGTGTTTCTTACCTTTTCTACCCCAACAAGTGTTATAATATGGCATTTACACACGTTTACATATGCTCTTATCATAATTAAATGTGTTTTTTTAATGGTAGAAAAAGGGGGCCAAAACAAATTACAAATGCAATCCACAGGTATCCCAGTCAACCCTGCACGCAGGGTCTAGTTATATTTTTTTAAGTTTATTAAATCTATTGTTTGTTTGTCTTCAATTACATTTGACGCCTTAAGATGCATAAGTAATGACTGATCGTAAAAGATTATTATTATTATTTTTTTTTTTCTGGCCAACTTACCGATTGAACTGGACCGAATCAAGCAATCGTCGAAATCGGCGACATAAAAAGGAAAGCGCGATCAAATCTCTGGCGGGAAGGTGCCGGAAGATATTTACAAGCAGTTCATCCGGCAACAGGTCCATCGTGTTGCAATCTAGGGAGGGCGCTTAATGTGGACAGTGTATAAATACATGTTTACAGCATGGATGCACGATGGAGTGAAGTTATAGAGCCAATAACAAATGTTTATATATCTCCGCTGACATACATCGCCGGCTCACTTAGCATCCAGGAATCACGTCCACTTGTCCACAGAAAACCACTTGTATACAAAAGAAACACAAAGAAAGAAAAATTCACAAAAGTCTTTGCACCGAGAAATAAATAGTTTAATCAATCTCGTCCGTTTTTTAGGATAAGGAGCATTTTTATATCGATTTTTTTCAATGGGAGGCCTTGATGAAAGACGAGGAGTTTTCCCGCGCCATCGAATCATGCCGTCTGTCATGCGCGCTCGAATAATCTGATTGGATAACTGTTTACTATCCACAATCAAATGGCTTTTCTCGCTGTAAAAAAGGTTTCGAAGTCTGCGCCTGAAACGCTGCCTTTTTCTGGCAAATGCGATTAATAATTAAAAGGCCAGATCGATATTTGCGTCATGTGAAGCTACGGATTATTTTCCGACCCTTGTACAGCGGTGTTTTTTTTCAATCCCCGGCCGGCGTCAGCAAAACCAAGATGTCGGAATTCAAAGACTTTGGACCGCTTGTTGGAGCTATCGATCAAGGGACATCGAGCAGCCGATTTCTGGTGAGTCTATCACTAACCTGTAACGAGCTTTGAATGCCTGATTTAGTCTCAGTGAAAAGCAGCAAAGATCGAAGGCATTAAGTATCGAGATTACGCTTCCCAAGAGTTTTCTAGGTCCTCGGTTTTTCTGTGAAAGCGTGTACACCTTGCTTAGCGTATTTACATTATTCTGTATAATTCCAGCTATTTCCAGTAATTATTAGATTCTCTCACAGTGTTCATATTAATACTTGTATTCTGTAATTTCAAGCTCTTTGCCAGTAACACAGCTGAGCTCCTTGCCTTCCATCAAGTAGAGTTCCAGAGCATCTACCCAAAAGAAGGGTAATATTACATACATATTCGTTAAATGGGTTTCATTGACTTAAAGCGTAAAGGGATGTATTGCAATTTCTGTCAGATTTTGATAGTGACACTACTAAAGTAAATATAGCAGGATGTATGAAATCTCTAATCATAACATTTTTATCAAAAAATTCTGTCATTGCCATTGACTGACACTCATCATTGCTCATCAATGAGACCATTCCCGAGTAGTGCACATTGCTTGTTCCCCTCACTTTCCCTTTGTCCATTCTTCTAATTCCACGGGGTTCATTTGGAAAGACTCCCCTCCCTGCAAGAGAGCTGCAATTCACTTGTGATCCCGAAAGTATCTCATCCTTGCTCTTTGTTGTTTTAAAGATGGGTTGAGCAGGACCCAAAAACACTTCTGTCATCAGTTTACCAGTGTATGGAGCAAACCCTACAGAGCTGCAAAGAGCTAAATATCAACCCTACTGATATCAAAGGTAATTACATCAACCCTAACAATATCAAGGGTAACTACATCAACCCTAACAATATCAAAGGTGACTAGATCACCTCAAATTGTATCAAAGGTAGCAAGTTCAACCTTGGCGATACCAGTGGTACCTAGACCAACCCTAGCTAACAGTATCATAGGTAATGTTACTAGATGAACCCTAATGATACCAAAGATAATTTTGGTATAGGAGAAGCAGGGTATAGCATTCTTGCCATAGGGTATACTGTATGTCATGTCATAGGCGATAGGAGTAAGGGGTGTACTAGAAGTAGGTGATATCTACCCTGAATTAGCGAATGAAAATGGATTCTTTGAATGAGTTGGTATTGTGTGTGAGTGTAAAATTGTGGCATCATATTTGCCTTCTATAAGTAAAAAAAACTAACCACAACCCTCCTGATGTGAAAGTAGTCCTTGACGTCATCTATCACGACTGTAGACATTATTTGTAGATTAAATTATCTTAAATAGAATTGCCCCCTTTTTTATTGACGTTGAACCCTATGCTATTCTTGTTTCAGCTGTAGGTATCACTAATCAAAGAGAAACAACTGTTGTCTGGGATAAAGTAACTGGAGAACCACTTCACAATGCAATAGGTACACACACATAAACACAACAGTGTATTTTCTATTGCTGATTGGGTTCCTATTAGCAGAAGTGATGAAAGTGAAATCTATAGCCAGTGACTAGAAATTGATTCTGGGTTTCATATAAAACAAAGCCAACAACTACTGCAACTTTGAGTAATCCACAAACTCACCCTCATAAATTCCAGGTGACAAAATACATTTAGGCCCCTAACAGTCAAAAGCCTTGAACTGTTTTTATTGGCCTACACTTAGATGGCTTCCAACAAAGCCATCTCACTGGTTGTCATGATGTTTTGTTTAGGAGATTAGACTTATAATTATTATAATTTCAGTTTGGCTGGACACCAGGACAAAGTCAACAGTGGACAAAATTGTCTCAAAGAACTCAAAGAGCACCCTTGAAAATGTCAGAGTAAGTAGAATTAGTCCACCTTTACATATTATCAGCCTACCTTCCCAGCCTGCGGCCTACCTAAAACACCTTTGCCCCAAATGAAGTTTATAGGCTTTTGTCTAAATGAATTAAATCAATCAATATTATGCATCAATTAAGTTTATAAAAAAGTAAATGACACATAGTTAGGGAACATGCTTGGAAATGAGTAATATGTATGCACTGAAAGCCTTAAAAAGGCAACAAAAGATCTTGAATTTGTCAGCTGTCAGCTGAAAAAACCATGATGATTACCCATTTGTGTTAGTACTATGTATGTTTCTGGTCCATAATTACCCAATAGTGCCTGCATGTTGTGTGTTTTGTTTTAGTCAATTTGTGGACTGCCCGTCAACACCTACTTCAGTGCTGTCAAGTTGCGGTGGTTGATTGATAATAGTGAACCTGTCCGTAAGGCTGTAGATGATGGCAGGTGTATGTTTGGCACAGTTGACTCATGGCTTCTTTGGGTAAATAGTCATTCAACAATACATTAGTCTTATGTTGAATCTTTAAAGAAGTGGTGTAACCCTTGAAGGAGTGGCTATACCCTTGAAGGAGTGTTGTTACCCTTGAAGGAGTGGCGTTACCCTTAAAGGAGTGGAGTTACCCTTGCAGAGGAGTGATGTTACCTTTGAATGAGTGATGTTGAGCTTGAATGAGTACTGTTAACCTTGTAGTGATGGTGGTAGTGGTTGTGCCCTTGAAGGAGTGGCGTTACCCTTGAAGGTGCTATGTTACCCTGAAAGAGAATTAGAGTTATCAAGTGCTAATGAACCATTCGTTATTTGTTATGGGATGTTATAAGATTGGTTAAGAAGGAAATATGGCATCTGATATTGGTAAAGCATTCACTCTAGTTTTAGTTATGATGGTGATGGTGATGGTAATGGTGATGGTGACGGTGATGGTGATGGTGATGGTGATGGTGATGGTGATGGTGATGGTGATGGTGATGGTGATGGTGATGGTGATGGTGAGATGGTGATGGTGAGATGGTGATGGTGATGGTGATGGTGATGGTGATGGTGATGGTGATGGTGATGGTGATGGTGATGGTGATGGTGATGGTGACGGTGACGGTGACGGTGACGGTGACGGTGACGGTGACGGTGACGGTGACGGTGATGGTGATGGTGATGGTGATGGTGATGGTGATGGTGATGGTGATGGTGATGGTGATGGTGAGATGGTGATGGTGAGATGGTGATGGTGATGGTGATGGTGATGGTGATGGTGATGGTGATGGTGATGGTGATGGTGACGGTGACGGTGACGGTGACGGTGACGGTGATGGTGATGGTGATGGTGATGGTGATGGTGATGGTAATGGTGATGGTGATGGTGATGGTGATGGTGATGGTAATGATGATGGTGATAAAAGCATGGTCGAAGGTAGAGTCTATTGTCTGTATATCACAGACATCACCAACATTATTATCTTACTCAGAACATGACAGGAGGGCTTAATGGGGGGCAACACATCACAGACATCACTAACATTATTATCTTACTTAGAAATGACAGGAGGGCCTAATGGGGGGCAACACATCACAGACATCACTAACATTATTATCTTACTTAGAAATGACAGGAGGGCCTAATGAGGGCCAACACATCACAGACATCACTAACATTATTATCTTACTTAGAAAATGACAGGAGGGCCTAATGAGGGCCAACACATCACAGACATCACTAACATTATTATCTTACTTAGAAATGACAGGAGGGCCTAATGGGGGCCAACACATCACAGACATTACAAACATTATTATCTTACTTAGAAAATGACAGGAGGGCCTAATGGGGGCCAACACATCACAGACATCACTAACATTATTATCTTAATCAGAACATGACAGGAGGGCCTAATGGAGGCCAACATATCACAGACATCACTAACGCCTCTAGGACAATGCTCTTGAACCTGAAGACTCAAGAATGGGACCCCTACCTTTGCAAGTAAGTCATTATTACCATGCATTGGATTTCCTAAAAATTTCCCTGTTTCTCACTTTCTGACAAGCCAAGGTAGGACTCACAAACAAAAAAGACCTACTGCCTCTGCTGTACATGTAAATACAATGTTTCTGTTAATTTTGTCCCAAACCGAGTCATCAGCTATATTTATTTGTTACTAGTCTGTTTGTCCAAAGTGAAGAAGATTATCATTTTCAGGCGTATACCCAGGATTTGCCAAGGAGGGGGGAGGGGAGCGGCTCTTAGTAATCACTCTGTGTCATTCTGATTTTGACCTTTTTTCTTATCTTTTTTTTAGATTTTTTGACTTGCCCATGAGTGTCCTACCAACAATAAAGAGTTCATCAGAAATATATGGCAAATTGGTATACATTCGCTACTTATATTTGCTTCACTGTTCCTGTTTGTATCTCCGTAAATGTTAAATACTGCGAGTTTCACTTGTCTTCAGTGATAATGTGCAGTTTGATGTTCTGTCCTTTAAACATGCACAAACTGCCCCAAGCTTTTCCACTAAAAGAGCTCTAAAAAAAAACAGCTAAAGCTGAGGTCAAGACACAAGCAAGGACACAACAAATAAAGGGTTCTTAATATTTAGTAACAAGAATTTTGTCCTTAGCTATCTTATTTGCTTAAGGCTATAGATCTGTCTTTGAATAAAATATGAATTTTTGTGTTGCAGTGTGATGGGCCATTAAGTGGTACTCCCATATCTGGGGTATGTATCAGGGGCGAAGGCTGGAGGGTGGCCCAGGGAGCCCGCCCCCCCTCCCCTTCTAGCCAAAAATACAGTAAATGATGACACATTATCTAAAATACAAGAAAAAATGCTTTTTGGGCCCCCCTCCTGTTACAAATCCTGTTTACGCCGCTGTGTATCACAGCGAGATATTCATGTCCTGCTTATCCTGGTATCACTTTACTCTCTTCAGTAACAAAGACACCAGAGTGTCAATGAGTGTGTATAATCTTTGCTTGAAACCGCTAAGAATAAAACATCCTCTGCTATTGTTCTACAATAGACTTCTAGAATTTCACATGTTCTCACTTGTACCATGATAGCACGCTACTCGTTCTTGGTCAGGGTTTGAGACGGAAAACGCTGGTTAAAGAGTCAGGGTCATAATAATCATGTGGCCTTTTCAAGGAAATTGATTGGTCGAGGTGGTAACAAGTGAAATTCTGAAATGGCAAAACTACGAACTTGCTGGTAAATTAAATCCCTGTTGTCTTGAATGTTCAGGTTCTTGGTGACCAGCAAGCAGCGCTTGTGGGACAAATGTGTTTCCGACGTGGAGAGGCAAAGAACACGTAAGTACTATAGCTTGAAATGACCTCTACATACTACTGTATAGCTATTATCGATGTCGATAATCTTGCTCTTGACTTTATTTTATCAAATGTCGCTAATTGTGACATCTCCTCGCTCTTAGGTATGGCACAGGTTGTTTCCTACTGTACAACACCGGCATCGAGGTAATGTGCAAGAGTTGTGCTCATCCAATAAACTTTTTTTAACACCTACAGTAAAGCTGCTTTTTTCCGCTGGATATGCCGTGCTGCCTATGATGAAGAAGACATCAGCAGATTAAACCGGTTTTGCTTTTTAGTATTCGTAATTCAGGAATTTTTTTGTTACATAGATAAAAGTATTGGGTGAAAATGAGAATAATGGTGATAAAGACTAGTGCAGCATTAGATGGCATGGTTAGACAAGCTGTGGAATAACTAGGTGGTCTTCATGGGCGTGATGAAACCAGGGAAATAAATCAACGTGCTTGTTCATTTTGCTAGCATCTCTCATTTGTTACATTACATTTGCAGCCTGTGTTGTCGCACAATGGACTGCTGACGACAGTCGCTTATAAACTCGGCCCAGACCAGCCGACCTTCTACGCACTTGAGGTTAGTACCGCCTGACTTTCAGTGAATGCAGTGTGTAGCATTTAAAGGGCTAGTGGAATTAAGTCCAAACACGTTTCCAAGCGCGTAAATAGGATCTGCAGGGGGAAGGTTTTATATATTTGTGAACATTATGTCATTGTATAAGAAAATTTCAAAGGGTTCTGTAACTCTGTCACTATGTATATGTTTTATCGTTAAAAGGGTTTGTTTGAATGGCCCTATAACACATCTCTCTCTGTAGGGCTCTGTGACTATCGGTGAGGTGCAGTTCAGTTCAATGTGTTGCATTGTAGGCTAGTGTGAATGCCCCTATAACACGCTTCTCTGTAGAGCTATCTACCTATCGCTGATTCATTAGTTCATGTGCGTTGTATTGTAGGATAGAATGAATGCTCGTATAACACATCTCTCTGCAGGGCTCTTTGGCAATCTCTGGTGCTAAAGTTCAATGTGTTGTATTGTAGGCTAATTTGAATGCTCGTACAACATGCTTCTCTCTGCAAGGCTCTGTATCTATCGCTGTGCTTCCGTTCACCATATGCATCGTATAGTTAACGTCTAGTTTGAATTCCCCAAAAATACGCTTCCTTCTTCAGGGCTCTGTTGCCATCGCTGGTGCAGCTGTTCAGTGGCTAAGGGATAACATGAAACTTATTGAGAACTCATCAGAGATAGGTAAATATGATCACCAGAATACGAGATGCCTTAAAGGATGGATACCGTAAACATAGACTTGTTTTCTTAAGACACTATCTTATAGACTTGTGCACATAGCTCTGTAAGTAACAATGTGATTGGCAATATTCCTTCCTCCTGCAGAAGCCCTTGCGTCGAGCGTGCCCACCTCGGCAGGAGTATACTTTGTGCCCGCCTTCTCTGGTCTGTATGCGCCTTATTGGCAAATGGACGCTCGCGGGTAAGACAACTATTAGTAGTTCATGGGGGAGGAGGGTAGTGTGTTTTGGTACATGTTACAGGTGCTGATCTATAAGCACCTGGCCATCAAGTCGATACTTGCGGGGAAGACATTTTTGAATGTTTGGGGGTGTTTTGCTGACGGAGCATGTTGGTGTGGCTAGATGCGACTTGCTGCAAATCATGACCAACATACTTAAGGCCTCAGATGAGATGGCCCGTCTATTTCCACACCCTGCGGTCTGCCATTTGGTAGATTCTGCCGACGGATCCCCGTGTCCCGGTCCCCATATCGAGGAATTACAGTTTCCTGGACCTCATATGGAGACTGCAGGCCGTAGCATGTGCCCCCCCCCCCCCCATAATTTTCAAAAATTATAAGAAAATTACCAGTGAGGCGCGGCTGTGCCCCCCATTCTTATCAATTCTGCATATGAGTACTAAACTAGTAAACTCTTAACTTCTAATGTGATATTCGTACTTATTTTTGTCATTTAAAGACAGCGATCACAAGAGTCCTGCATTGTGTTTCAGGGTAATCGTAGGTCTGACGCAGTTCACAAACAGGGCGCACATAGCACGTGCTACGCTAGAGGCTGTTTGCTTCCAGACGAGAGAGGTGATATTCTAAGTAAATAATTTTAGGTTCACTTCACGGATAAGGTTTCATCTTTTTATATAGTGTTTATTATTTGTTTAACGCAACATAAAATTGACATGATCTAATACTCGTTAGTGTGTAAATACATGACTGTTTCTCGCATTTAACAAACATGTATGAGATAGTGTGTAAGCACCGTCACTGAAGTTCTCAGAACTGTTAAGGATCTTGCAGTACCTTATTAGATGTTTTCTGCTTCCATTACGCAGCTGTTAGACGCGATGAATGAAGACTGTGGTATACCGCTGGCCAGTTTGCTTGTGGATGGGGGTATGACTGTTAATAGACTCTTGATGCAGCTACAAGCAGACATCCTGGGGATTTCCGTAGGTATGTCCTCCACCTTTTAGGGTTCCCTTATTTCCGTCTATTGCATTTGAGAAATTGTGTTTTCTTCTTAGAGCGACCAACAATGCCTGAGACAACAGCTCTCGGAGCCGCCATGGCCGCGGGAGCAGCTAAAGGGATTGAGGTCTGGGACCTAAACCCCGAAGACAAGTCACAAATTAACACAGAAGTATTTGACCCAGCCATGGATACCTCTGGTAAGCTATCCACAGGGATCCCATTTATTTGTCCCAGCCATGGATCCCTCGGGTAAGCTATCCACAGGGATCCCATATGTTTGACCCGGTCATGGACCACTCGGGTAAGCTATCCACAGGGATCCCATATGTTTGACCCAGCCATGGATCCCTCGGGTAAGCTATCCACAGGGATCCCATTTATTTGACCCAGCCATGGATCCCTCGGGTAAGCTATCCACAGGGATCCCATATGTTTGACCCGGTCATGGATCCCTCGGGTAAGCTATCCATAGGGATCCCATTTATTTTACCCGGTCATGGGCCACTCGGGTAAGCTATCCACAGGGAGACCGTATTTATGACCCGGTCATGGACCCCTAGGGTGAGCTATTCACATGGAGCCCATATATTTGACCTGCCCAAGTACCCCGGCGCAAACTCAGCACAAGGATCCCATATAGTTGACTTTGCCATACTCCCCTCAGCAATGCTTGCATTTTCTGTATCGTCACATATTGTTTTCTTAGAGCGTGATCGCCACTTTTCCAAGTGGAAAAAAGCCGTACAGCGGACCATGAAATGGGAAGTAGATGAGCCTGCAGACAGCGGTAAGCCCCACTTCCCCACAAGCCAAGAATCAGCAAGTGCGGAATACAGCAACATGTCACGCAACACGTCACACAACACATCACTGCACTGAATAAATAACGCATATTTAGCAAAAACGCCATACATGACGTCACATTTTTCAGTCACTGTTTTGATTTTTACACTTGTACGTTTGGTCAATTTGTTTTTTGTGTTCTCCAGGTTCGTCATAAAGATTCTTTTTTTCTTGCTAAGGTTAGCCAGTGGTGTACCGTGTGCAATTTCTTGATTATCCGTTTCATTCCCTGCACCTAATGCTCGGAGAAAACTCCATACACTAACCACTTGCTGACGGATAATTTTATTTATCGCATTAGTATCCGTACGAAATACTGTAGTCCCGTCTCGAATGTGCCCCATGGTGCCCGCTAGACATAGGAACAAAGGACTATTAAATACAGTGCGAGCCTCGGTTTCAGGCGAACCATTCGCAAACACCAGCGAGATCGTGAATAGTTTACATGTGTTTGTATTTTCTTTATTCTTAGCTCTAAGAGATTCTCGCTAGTATGCACACGATATTTGTTCCAAACCTTATGCCCGCACTGTATTTATGCGTCCCAGGGCCGTAGCAGGTCTCGAAATATTGAAAAGGGGGGGACAACATGAAGAACATGAAGAAAAAAACATGAAGAAAATATTGGGGAACAGCCACGCCCCTACTGGTCATGTCCTTATATATATTTTTTTTTCAAAATATTGGAGGGGGGGGTACGTACCCCCTGTGCTCCACCCCCTGCTACGGCCCTGCGTCCTATGCCTGTCTGTTCAGCGTGCAAAGTGGAATTCAGAACTGGACTATTTTCTTATTTCTTTTTACAAATCCAGTTGAAAAAATCTCAAGTTGTCTTGATCCTGATTGGAACTCTGGTCCTCTTGCATCCAGAGACGGCGGGCCGTACCACTGAGCTATAGCACCCCTTCTCCATTACCTTACAGACTAACATTTGCCGGGGCTTTCCCCGAAGAAAATGGACCAATTCCGTGCCTGTTATATACTGCTTTCGATATCACTGTACTAATGCACGTAATCCAACAACACGGCTACTTTGACAATCTCACGCCTAACATGTCTGCTGTAATCCGTAACCTCTGCTGCATTCTCTTTTTTTATTGTCCTATTGTATTTTCTGTATTATCATCGCAATGTTATAACTATTATAGAACCAGGGGGAGAACCCATTGTCTCTAGAAGGAAATTTTAAAATGAAAATTGAGAAGTATATTTCAGCTTTTCTGCTACCACCGTCCCAACCCCTCACGGCAGACCACAGGAATCTAACGTCTAGCCTGGTACTTTTAACGGAAATGCTTCCCAACCCCTCACGGCAGACCACAGGAATCTAACGTCTAGCCTGGTACTTTTAACGGAAATGCTAAAAAAAAATACAAGGGAGGACCATTGATCGGAACTTTCTTGGCTCTCCCCATTTCAAGCATTCCAAGGCATCAAATGTCCCTAACTTCAGATCGTTTTTTTCCCCAGAGGAGAAATCAACGTCGAGTATCCTTGGTCCAGCGATGTTTATATGTGGAGCTGTTAGCATTTTATTATTCGCAAGCGCCGCTAGATAGTATTCGATTTTTATTAGATTTTTTATGAATTTTTGTTGAATTCGTCGTAGCACGATGACCAAAATTTGATTTTGCAATTCTTATTAGTCAATGAAACCACCTTATTCGCTCGAAATTTTCCTGATATGTCTAAAAAAATACAGGTCTTCATTGATTGGTCTACATTGTTTGAGTACCACTAAAAGAATCACACCCCTTGGACTTTGGCCGTAATGAGACGACCACGATATGTAATTACAAATTAATTAAAGTGCCTTCACGCGGGTACTCATGGCAACGAAATAAGTATTAGCGCGCAAAGCCTCATGGGAGTGAGGGCCTCGTAGTTACAGCCAGGCCTTGATGTAAGACCCCATGGTCAGTACTTCATATAGGGCAAGGGAGCTGCCAGTTCATGGGGTCTTACATGAAGTACTAACCTCATGTAAATAAGGATTTTCCGCTCAAAGGAAACTTTGTAGCACAAAAAACAAAATGCGATATAGTTCTGTAAAACACATGCGTTTTTTATTTTTATTTTTATTTTTTTTGTCAGTATTGTTGTGGGTTTTTCAATGAAGCATTTATCTTCATTAAATTATGGGTATTGTAATTGTGAAACATCTACAATTTCAAAATAAAGTTAACGAGAAAATATCATAGTTATTGATGTCTTCTTTGTACTTTTTTCTATCCATATAATGGACCAAAAATGGATCGGAAGTGATTTGCTTATTGCCAATCCGAAATTAAAGTACGTCATTATCGGAAGCGTTTTTTCCAACTGAACCGGAAGTGAAATATATCATTGGGCCAGAAGTACATTGTATCACTGGGGCGGAAGTGCCGGAAGTACATTGTTTCACTGTGGCGGAAGTGCCGGAAGTACATTGTTTCACTGTGGCGGAAGTGCCGGAAGTACATTGTATCACTGGGGCGGAAGTGCCGGAAGTACATTGTTTCACTGTGGCGGAAGTGCCGAAAGTACATTGTATCACTGGGGCGGAAGTGCCCCCATTCCTTTGTTGCGCTTCCACTCAGCTCCTGCCTTGCGGTTATGGTTTGCTCGTTGGCCTTTATGCTTCTCTTTCTGTGCTCTGGCCCGTAGCGTCTTCGCATCCGGTGGAGAACCCTTAGGCCCTTTAGTTCCTTTGTTCGCCTTTTGTGCCTTAGGCCCTTTATTATCGGTCTTGTTTTGGCCCCTTTCCTTTCCACCCTGCCTATCAGGGCGCTGCTTGTCCCGCCCCTGGTTCTCTTCCCCGCCATTCTGGGAACTTTCAGGACTTGGTTGCCGCTGTTCTTCGGAGTTATCCTCGTCCTCTTCTTCACTTTCCTCTTGGTCAGCCTGTGGCACTCGCAAGACGCGAGGTATGGTGAAGGGCCTGGTATCCAAAAAAAAACAGCATAATAATTAACAATAATAATAATAAACAATGCTTTTATAGCGCTTATACATGCATGTTCTAAGCGCTTTAAAAGAAGACAAATTGCGTGGAATTTTTGAAATAGTCTTCTGACTATAGGCTGATTTAGACAGCAGGATTTAGTCGTTTGCGACCTACCTACGACATGTCTTAGCCCTGAATTACGTAGGCTGATTTACACTTTACGACTCGAGTTGTTAAGGTGTTGCGGGCAAATCACATTAGACGAAATCCCGTTGCCTAAATCAGCCTTTATACTTCATTTACCAATTTCTATCGAAACCATAGCAATAGCGAGGGAAATTGATGATTTTTCTCAATTCTTTTTGCTTGGATGACAAAATGGCGACTGAAAGAACTCTTTAATTTTATGTACAAAATGTAGATCTTTCTTTGTCTATACCTGCCCGCCCCTCCTCCTATTGCCATAAAACAAGGTACTTAATTTTTTTCAAATGTTTCCGTCAAAGGAGCATTCTCACCTCCTTAGCGTGAGCTCGTCCGCTGAGTCGTCATCTTGAGCGCCAACCTCGTGCGAGTCATACGTATCATCGTACTCATCATCATACTCGTCAATCCCGTCAAACCGGCCATACACGTCATACCGGCTCAACCGCTCCTTCACGGCCTCCGTCACATGACTCTTATCAGCCAATAGCGTGCCGAGGTTGCTTGTGTCGCGTTTCTTGCCCTTGTGTACCCGTGAGAGGTCGATGTCTGTCCCCCGTGATAGGACATCGAACTCGTCCTTGTCGAAGACGGAGTGTCTTGTGGAGATGAGGGTGGCTGGTTTGGGCTCGCGCCTCAAGGCTTGTGCCTTTGGCATGTTGCGGTCCAGCGAATCGAGAGGGGATGGGATGCTATTCTCGAGTATAGAGTTGACAACTTGCTGTGATGAGAGGAAGAAGCAAACTGGTTACTACGGCATACTGGTCTTCCACCATCAATACCCTATCATTCTGGAATGGGAATTATTGGTAGAGAATGTTCAGAATGGCATTCGATTCATTCTGCTACATTCCATTCCATGGGAACGCGGGATAAACGAACGCGCGCTTTTTCCATTCTAATCATTCTCATTCCGGAATCACGAGTAAAAACGCGCCCTAAGCCTGCCATTATTCTCTACCGACACGATTAGGATTTATGCTGAAATTTTGTCGCATTGAAAACCGCGAATGTGAACAACTACAATGTGAACAACTACAAATTCAAGGCGATTAACGGCGACAGATTTCAAAATTTATCACAAGCAATTTTGAGCGTGTTTAAAACTTTAGTACACATTTCATTTTTTTATGAAACTTAATTATGATGTCATTCAACTATCGATTACTATAGCAACTATATAAATGACGTAACTATATAATCGGTTACCATGGCTACTGTATGCACGTACCTCTATGCTGTAGTTAAAGTGCTGCAGACACTTAATGACGAAGCCGTCGCCTAGTTCCGGGAGCAGGTCTCGCACGCTGGTTACCATGGAGTCAAGCTGAACCTCGTCCATGTCGGCAGGGTGGGGCGAGGGAGAGGCCGATGACTATTAGACAAAACGTTAGTTATAAATGCCTGATCGAGAGAGGAAGACTTTAAAAAACGGAGAATGGAAAACTGAGAAATGTCGAGTCGTTGGTGCTCAAGGTTTGTTTGTGCCCAAGGTTGGGTAGTCCCCATCTCTGGTAGAATTTCCATATCATCTAAACTAATGTGACACGGATTTACCGGGTTGTGTCAGGCCTCAAAACACTGGGGATATGTCTCATCAGAGACATAGGGAAACCGTGGGCGGCTCAGCCTACTGGTTATCTTGAAATCTTAAAATTTAAAAAAAAAAATGGAGAAGGGTACAATAAAGAAACATTAAAACAATTGGGGACGACACGGCCTACTGTTCATCATAAATTAAAAAAAATAATAACTGGGTGGGATGATTGGGGGGGGGGGCACAATAAAGAGACATCCGAAGAAAACTGGGGCGGCATTATAATGTGATCCATAATAATATGCGGGCGGACCCGGACTTACATCTTTACTCTCAGCATCAGGACTAACAGGTGATTTATCTTGTTGTTGATTCTGGTCTCTTATTGGTGAATTTCCGTTAACTATCGGCTCCTCACGGTCGGGATTCCGTTCCACTCGAGTCAACTCTGCGCGTGACCTTACAGGGTGAGCCTCACGGGCACCGCTGACCGCCTGTACTATATACTGCAGGCGCGTCTCGTCCAGACATGCGCCAGGAGCCTCCTTTATGGTAATCAGCTCTGACTCCACGCTGTAGCGCGCATCGTACCAGCTAACGAACCTAGGGGCGAAATTGAATATGGGGCGTCATGTTACATACTCGTCACGCAACAACGCTAGGCGTCAAGTAACTACCTATACACACTTGGCACAATAACTTGTGGCACGTCTTTCACCCAACGCCAGGCGTCACTTAGATACCTAGATGCAATAACTCACGCAACCCTAGGCGTTATATAAATATCTAGGAATGCGTGGCGCAATAACTCGTGACACACCCGTCACACAACGCCAGGCGTCACATAAATTCCTAAACACAATCATTCATAACATCATTCCGAACATAACATGATGACGTGAGAAAGTCACGAGAATAGACATGCATACTTCGTAAAATATAACACACACATATATATAGCGCGAATGACGTAACATACAAAATTTCAAACAAAGTGTAGGTGCTTATTTTTATTAAGAGCACAAACGACCATTTCAATGAACGATGACTTTCTTTCTTTAAACATTCATGTTAATAGGTTCGCTAGGACTTAGGTTATTGCTGGGTTTATTTAAATGAGATTTTCTCGTTACTCATATTGACAATATACCCAGTCTATGTATATTAAATCCGTATCTACACTATTCAAAAAAGTCATTCTTTAAGGAGGAGAGCACGCGAGAGTTATTTTCCAGAGAACACGACCCCAAGACCTCCAGCGCACGCCCCAAGCACAATAACCATCCAACGCAGGGCGATATCGTACCACTGAAGACTCTGCCACCTGAGCTTAATGTTGAAGTAGCACGGCAAGACGAAGCACAGACACGTCCCAGTGAAGCTCCCTACAAAACCCACGAAGAGCGCGAAGTGCGGGACGATAAGGACGAGGACCAGGGCCAGGGTGAGCACGAGGGTGCGCGTGAGCCCCTGCCACGCCCAGTTGTACTCGGACGAGCGGTCCATGTGAGGGAAGAAGCGCAGGAACTTGGAGTCCAGCGTCTCGGTGATGACGAACAGGTTAATGGGGAAGGAGAAGAGCACGTTGATGATAACAAAACCGTTGGAGAGGTAGTTGACGACGGTGCTGTTCTTCATGTTGACGGTGACGGCTTGCTGTGTAGTCGTGCCAAACACCATAACGGTTAAAAGACCGAGGGACGTCTTGACGATCGCGGCGACCACAAACGCGACGTTCATCATCCGAGGGTACATCCGAGGATTACGCATGCTAGCCTCGACTCCAGGGAACACCGCATGCGCAGTATAGCTAAAGACGATAATCCCAAAACCCACCGGGAACTTGGTGAAGTCGAAGGCGGGGATGTTTTGTATGGACATATGGTGGTACTGGGTGATCGTGTAAATAATGATAGTGGTGAGCGCGCATGTGAACGCGAAGACGGAAATCATGCTAGCCCATGCTATCACCGACACCCCCCTGACAAACGCCAGGGGTAGCGCTAGATACGTACAGATCACGGCCCAGTGCTGCTGCCTCAGGGGGGTGCAGGTCGTGAAGAGGTCGGTGAGGAGAGTCGCGAGCAGTACAATATACATGATGGTCCCGCCGAACATCTCGCAAACTTGGATCACGCTGACAAGGTGGTTCCCAAACTTCGGCCACACTGCGCCGCCGAGTTCGGGGTAGTTGGTGTAGACGCGCTTGATTTTCCCAGTGCTCTTTGACTCGGAGTAGAGACACTCGATAAGGAGCTTCCCGGTGAAACAGCAAACCCAGGCGAGGATGAGTATCGTGGTGATGCCGGCCCAGCCGCCCATACGTACGCTATACGGGATTCCCAACGTGCCTGTCCCTTGGATCAGACTTGTCACATTCCAGCCTGCCATTAGCGCGGACGCCCGTCGATCGAGGGATAGTTGTTCAACCATGGAGATGGTAGTGGACGCGGCTTGATGGAAGCTCTTGATACTCGACCATACATGGATTCGTGTGCTGCGGTACACGCTCTTTAAGTCGCTTTTTAGTAGCGGGGACGCCTCGGTGATGCCAGTACGAATTGTCTGCCCGCTCTCAAGGATACTCCTAGAGTCACCATCCTCGCTTGTTTCACTGAACAGAACCTCACTACGGGCAGACAAGCGCTTGGGTTTAACGGCGGTCATGGTGGAAGCAGCGATCAACTCGGTGAAGCTTAAGATGGCGGTCTAATTAGCATTAGATTACATCATACTGTGCGGTGAAGAGTAATGTTTATAGGAACAGAATGGCGGTCTCTTGGGGCTGTTCGTGTTTTCACGTGGCGATGCGACGAAAAAATTACATTGCATTCCTACACTATACATACTTTTTACATTTTCTATACTTGATTAAAGCGGGCTTTTGGTTGCGATTACTGAATTATTTTCGTGGACCTTATTTTTTTTAACACCGCGTCTAAAATTACACACTTAAGATTTACTTTCGCTAAATTGCTGACCTTTAAAAATACATAAGAGCACTTTTCAGCTTTGAAATATTTTTATCCCATATTGGGGACAAATTATGTGTATAATGTTTTATACCTCATTTACTAAATCCAAAACAAAAAATAAAGCCAAAAAAGTTTATCTTAGAGTCAGAAGATGCAAATGGATGCTTTTTTCACACTGGGTATTTTGCTGGATTAAAAAACGGTTGAGACGCTGACAGGAATTCTTGAATAAAGTTATTTCAAGAAAAGACCACTACGCTCCCTGAGGGGCTGGTACTATTTTTCCTGGCGCAAGGTTAACTCCTTAGACACTCGGATGAATGCCAAATAAGTACACTTCGGGATTGATCCGTAATTTGATGGTTGCTCCAGCACATTAAAATATATCTTTATAATAGGCCATTCCAGCTATAAGCATGCGCGCTAACTCACCATGGGAACGTACCTACTCAACTACCGGTAGCAGCGCGCGCTTCGTTTGATGTAAGCTAAAAAAGCCGCGCTGCATTCTGGTAGTTTTTATGGTTATGCGCGCGCAAACTAATAGCTGGAATGGCCTATTGGGAAAATGTTCTGAATAACTTCGGAGTGGATGATACTATTGTTGTTATAGGTCCGGCTCTGCTCGAGACTGGTTCGGTACTGCTCGGAAAAAAAGTGATTGGGTTATGCCCGTGAGTTACTTGGTACTGATTAAAAGTGGCTGGGTATTGATCGAGAGTGACTCGGCACTGATCGAAAGTAACTCGATACTGAACGTAAGTGACTCGGCAACGCTCGAGTGTGGCTCGGTTCTGCTTAAAAGTGACTCATAATAATGCCAATGACTCGGTACTGATCGAGAGAGACTCAGTTATGGCCAAGAGTGATTCGGTACAACTGTAGATAAATAGGTACTGCTCGGAAGAAAATCGCTCCTGCTCGGGAAAGACTCGGGTACGTACCTTCGCTCCGTTAGTACGGACGTGAGGATCTGGAGATAGTCCTCCACGTGGCCGTGTAGCTCGTCGGCGGCTTGTGGACTCGTCGAGTACTTACTGAAACACATTATACCGATCATTTGTTCAAAGAACTTCACACTCTTTTCTTTAGTGGTAGAGTCACTATCAGTAAATACCCTAATTATAGAGTTTTTTTCTGCTTTTTGTTCCTAGAAGTTCACTTACCAGTGTCTCTGTTCAGAGACGCGACACGGATAAGTAAACTTCAGGAAGAGGAAAAAATCTGCTGGCAGGGTAACCGAATAACTGAAAGTGGCAAAAATATTTTAAAATATTATCTTATATACCGTGTTCAAAAACTTCATAATGAAATATGGAGACACCTACCAGATATGTTTGGGGATAAAAAATGACAACAAAGTATGACGTATTTCTACTCAACTCGCGAGGGTGCACAGGTGCATTATTGTGAATGTGGTGTCAAAATCGGGTATCCTTGGGAGTGTGTCGTTTGACAAAAGGTTGTCGTCAACCAGTTTTGCGACTACGTAACCACTGGATCGCCTATCTGCATATATTAACCACAGCTACCGAGTCTAAGGCTAAGTTCAAACGTCGTATAATCCATGAGCCGTACATAATGCAAATGCATGCAAATGAAATGAAACAATCGACTCGATTCATTTGCATGCATTTGCAGCTGCAGTCGACATGTTTATAGTTCAGTGACTCCTGGGACATCAAGCCATCAAAGTGTAACCTTTGTATTACTTACCTTGCCACGATGGGCTCGATACAACACGCCCTGATGACCATGTTACAAACAGCAACCAGCGCCATCTTGGCACGGTGGAGCTGCTGCCGCAACGGCTTCAACTCTGCTGCCACCAGGCAATCCCGCAAACAGGGCATGACCTTTTCAAAGAACCCCGCTATGATTTGAACCAGGCCCTGCCGATGAAATGATTGACAGGCCAAAGGGAACGTTTCCATGAATGCCGTGAGTGTGTGCCCAATGTCCAGTATGTAGGACACTAGGTCTCTTGTGTCTTGAGTTGTAAGGTTTTGGCCTGGGTCTCGAGGCTGTTCGCTCAGTTTTTGTGGGGAGTTGGTGGCGCTCTCTGCCAGCCCGCATTTAGAGAGAATGTTGTTGAGGGTTTCTACAAGGGTTGGGATGGTTGCGTCAAGGTCTCCATAGTACCTACAAGAGAAAGATGGTTATACACACTATATACACATAAGCACAGTCTACCTACCAGGCTTAAGGGTATTTAGGGTTAAGGAACAAACTGGTGGCACAAAAACACGATGTACCTAAAAGGGAAAGGTAGTTTTCCACACTAAAGACATAATAAGAATTGTGTAACATAAAGTAGCACACCTTATATTGTGCTCATCACATCACTTGGATATTGTGCTTATCACAACTTGGATATCAGGGGCGAATTTAGGAGTTTCACAAGGGGGGGAAGGCGAAGCAAGTGCTTCAACAAAGGGGGGCAGATTCATTGTTCTTCCGTGGATTTCCTTATATTTCTTGTTATTTCTAAGTTAAATATCTGAAAATAGTCATGTGCTTATCACATAACTTGGATATCATTACAGGCCATAGTAGACCTTAGAGCATCTAACCATCATGTTCTGTTGTAAGACAGAGACCACAGTTGCTACTGAAGAAGACTACAGGGCTGTTGCAGAGGGTAGGGGAGAGGGTGGGGCACAGGGGGGCACATGCCCCCCAATATTTTCACAAAGATTTTGTGTATTGTGCCCCCCCCCCCCCCCCAACCAATCTGCCAAGGCCTGCTACGGCCTGGACTAGGTGTGTCTACAGGCTAGTTACATCTAACGCTTACTTTGGCTGTTTTGAGAATATGTTCACGATCATCTTTCTCAGTAGTGGCATGTTCTGGTTGCTTTCACCTCCATACAGTGCACATAAGTCCATTAGTTTGGGAATATCAAACAGGAAATGGTTATACAGAATATCCCCAAACACTTCAGGTGTTAGGAAATTACTCTGAAAAGACAAACAGAAAAGGTATTAGATATCTCTACATTTTTTTACACACCTTATAATATAATAATAATGGGCCATGTAGAGGCTATCGGAAGATTTCACCACAGTGGATTGGTTTGGATTGATGCAACACAGACGAAGAACGGGAATACAATAGAACAATGATGGTAATCTAGCCAATCATGTTTGGCCTTACGAGCGGACTTCTACACTTCTCATTATAATACATTTCAATGGTTATTTTCATTATATCATTATAATTAGACAAATCAGGAAGGCTAATAGTGAGCTTTTACAATTCTGCAATTCAATAATAAACAATAATTATTATGATATCATTATAACAAGATGAATCAAGGAGGCTAATAAAAGTATAATCAAAGGCTCACTTGTGACTCCTTGTGTGTTGACATGCGTAAATAAACCATGAACACCCGATGGTGTATTCCCTTTTGTAACAGCTCAACTTCCCGAGGGACGACACTACTTGCATCAAACCATCTGTTGAAAGATTTGTATCAAAAGTTGAAAGATTGACGGCAAGCTATTTGGCTAGAAGATATAACTGTGTGCACCAGAATCACACAGTAAGATTATCACATTTTAAGTTGTCACCAATGACGACACTTGCTTCATCTGCCAAATCATCTTTGCACAAAGCCATTACCCTCCTAAAGGTAAAAATACTTAAAAGTATCTGTGATATCTGAGTATGGCAAACTGTATTTTGAATGTTTTAATGCATCAATGTGGTGTCTCCTTTCCTTCACCATAAATTGTGGACCTGCTATACAGTAGTTACCACAGGGAACACTGTTACAATGGGAATTATACATAGTAATATCTACCAAAATATTTAATTGCCTATTATAGCTTATAATAGGGACTCTCTACACGAACACTGTCAGACTCTCAGGAATGATACAGTAATATTTACCAAAATATTTAAATGCCTATAACTTGGAGACTTGCTACAAAAATACTGTTAGATTAGGAATAGTGGTATTAGCAATATCTTCATAAATATTTCAGATTGATATTTTAACATGAGGATGGTCTTTACCACAGGATACCCACCTTGGAGCATGCTGCAGGTAGGAGTCTAGGCAGTTTTTTAATGTATCATCAAATATAACCTGGGAAAGGATGGTAGAATTGGTGATTACAAAATATGCTTATTTTGGGGGTTCACAGACTTACAGCAACTTTGACAAAAAAAAATGAGGGCATACGTCAGAAAGAGGACATTAGAAGCAGAGAGGAAAGGGAAAGTTAATTCGAGCCTCTGAACATTTAGAAATGAATTTATTTGGTGGAATAAAAATATTGAATAGAGAAAGGGAATAAGGACTGATAAGAAGTGAGGAGAAGAAAGGAGAAGAGGTGAAAAAAGCAGAGGAGAGGGGAAAGCAGGAAATAGGAATGACAATCTAAGAAACATAAGCCTTGCACATAAACACATTATTTTTGGCATTATAACAGCTGTACCTGACACCAGAACTCATTATGTGGAAGGCAGAGGAGCCACTTTAAGTCCTCGTCAATGAAAGAAGCCCTCTCCCTCCACTCCTCAACACTTGCTTCATCTGTGATGACAGGCGTGAGACTACCTGCAGGGTATTGTACTGGAATGGGCACATACTCAACATACTGGACGTTGTGCATCCACGTGGGGTGCTACAAATAGTAAAAATGAGTTAACCTTTGTAGAATTGGGAATATTGTCATGCAGAACATGTAAGCTACCCCACATACTCTGTGGCTCAATTATTACAGTGCAAGGAACTCTAGTTAGACTGCCATGACAGTTTTTTGAAGTAAGCCAAATAAAACTGATGAGGATGCAAGAAACAAACTATCTGATTGACATGAAATCAGTAGCCAACCAACATGGCATATACAGTAAATTCTTGACTACACATCAGAACATGCAATCCTGTTGTATTATATTGTATTGGACAACTTACGAAGAGCGCAGAAAACTTAAAAAGACCGCGAACGGAGACAACTCTCTGTTTTAGGCTTTCTTCATCGCTTAGCCTTCTTCGAAGGAAGCCAAGGATTCTTACTTAATCTTGGCGTAGTTTACAACTATGCAAAATTTAGAGTAAACGCTTATAAAGTTGATATAAATACGGATAAATCTCGGATAATACGTCGATAATGATACTGACGCGCTTGTATGCTAATTAGAGGGAAAAGCCGTAAAACTAAGTTCCCAGGATGTTGATCGCGGGACTTTGAGCTAAGTAAACAGGATAATGGGATTATTGACACCTTCGAGAATAACGCTACACTCGTTCGAATTCGTTTTTTCTTGAATATCTGGCGGAGTATTTAAGATTTTGGTGGTATTTTTTTGCTAACATCTAGAGTGTGCCTATTGTCATCGAATGGCATAATAAAAAAAATTTCACCCGAAATGAAGCCATTTGTGTCTATGAAATTGTTAAGCTTATAAATGCATGCTGACCAGGACACTTTTTGGCCACTTCATAACAAACAAAAAATATTGATACAATGTACTTAGAATTTGTAATGAGTGTTTTTTTGTAAAACTTCGTCTATAATTTTCATTAATGAGATGTTTGTTTCATTGAAATGACTTACGAGTTCAGGTACTTCTTCTGCCTGATGAGTAGAGCTGGTGACTACTCTGACCTGGAGATCAAGAGCGACACACTCTTCTGGGTCCTGGGGAACAATAACATGGAACTTAACTTGGTATTGTCAACAATCACAAGAAACTTAACTTGGTATTGTCAACAATCACAAGTAACTTAACTTGGTATTGTCAACAACCACACAGTACTTAACTTGGTATTGTCAACAATCACAAGGAACCTAACTTGGTATTGTCAACAACCACACGGAACTTAACTTGGTATTGTCAACAATCACACGGAACTTAACTTGGTATTGTCAACAATCACAAGTAACTTAACTTGTTATTGTCAACAATCACAAGTAACTTAACTTGGTATTGTCAATAATCACAAGGAACTTAACTTGGTATTGTCAACAATCACACGGAACTTAACTTGTTATTGTCAACAATCACAAGTAACTTAACTTGGTATTGTCAATAATCACAAGGAACTTAACTTGGTATTGTCAATAATCACACAGAACTTAACTTGGTATTGTCAACAATCACACGGAACTTAACTTGTTATTGTCAACAATCACAAGTAACTTAACTTGGTATTGTCAACAATCACAAGGAACTTAACTTGGTATTGTCAACAATCACACAGAACTTAACTTGGTATTGTCAACAATCACACAGAACTTAACTTGGTATTGTCAACAATCACAAGAAACTTAACTTGGTATTGTCAACAATAACATGGAACTTAACTTGGTATTGTCAACAATCACACAGAACTTAACTTGGTATTGTCAACAATCACAAGGAACTTAACTTGGTATTGTCAACAATCACACAGAACTTAACTTGGTATTGTCAACAACCACACAGAACTTAACTTCGTATTGTCAACAATCACACGGAACTTAACTTGGTATTGTCAACAATCACAAGTAACTTAACTTGGTATTGTCAACAATCACACGGAACTTAACTTGTTATTGTCAACAATCACAAGTAACTTAACTTGGTATTGTCAATAATCACAAGGAACTTAACTTGGTATTGTCAATAATCACACAGAACTTAACTTGGTATTGTCAACAATCACACGGAACTTAACTTGTTATTGTCAACAATCACAAGTAACTTAACTTGGTATTGTCAACAATCACAAGGAACTTAACTTGGTATTGTCAACAATCACAAGGAACTTAACTTGGTATTGTCAACAATCACACAGAACTTAACTTGGTATTGTCAACAATCACACGGAACTTAACTTGGTATTGTCAACAATCACACAGAACTTAACTTGGTATTGTCTACAATCACACAGAACTTTACATGGTATTGTCAACAATCACAAGGAACTTAACTTGGTATTGTCAACAATCACAAGAAACTTAACTTGGTATTGTCAACAATCACAAGAAACTTAACTTGGTATTGTCAACAATCACACGAAACTTAACTTGGTATTGTCAACAATCACAAGAAACTTAGCTTGGTATTGTCAACAATCACACGAAACTTAGCTTGGTATTGTCAACAATCACACGAAACTTAACTTGGTATTGTCTACAATCACACAGAACTTAACTTGGTATTGTCAACAATCACACAGAACTTAACTTGGTATTGTCAACAATCACAAGGAACCTAACTTGTTATTGTCAACAATCACACGGAACTTAACTTGGTATTGTCAACAGTCACACAGAACTTAACTTGGTATTGTCAACAATCACATGGAACTTTACATGGTATTGTCAACAATCACACAGAACTTAACTTGGTATTGTCAACAATCACAAGGAACTTAACTTGGTATTGTCAACAATCACACGAAACTTAACTTGGTATTATCAACAATCACATGGAACTTTACATGGTATTGTCAACAATCACAAGTAACTTAACTTGGTATTGTCAATAATCACATGGAACTTAACTTGGTATTGTCAACAGTCACACAGAACTTAACTTGGTATTGTCAACAATCACAAGGAACTTAACTTGGTATTGTTAACAATCACATGGAACCTAACTTGGTATTGTCAACAATCACAAGGAACTTAACTTGGTATTGTCAACAACCACACGAAACTTAACTTGGTATTGTCAACAATCACACAAAACTTAACTTGGTATTGTCAACAATCACACAGAACTTAACTTGGTATTGTCAACAATCACAAGAAATTTAACTTGGTATTGTCAACAATCACACAGAACTTAACTTGTCAACAATCACACGAAACTCAACTTGGTATTATCAACAATCACATGGAACTTTACATGGTATTGTCAACAATCACAAGTAACTTAACTTGGTATTGTCAATAATCACATGGAACCTAACTTGGTATTGTCAACAATCACAAGAAACTTAACTTGGTATTGTCAACAATCACAAGTAACTTAACTTGGTATTGTCAATAATCACATGGAACCTAACTTGGTATTGTCAACAATCACACAGAACTTAACTTGGTATTGTCAACAATCACAAGGAACTTAACCTTGGTATTGTCAACAATCACACAGAACTTAACTTGGTATTGTCAACAATCACACGAAACTTAACTTGGTATTGTCAACAATAACACAAAACTTAACTTGGTATTGTCAACAATCATACAGAACTTAACTTGGTATTGTCAACAATCACAAGAAATTTAACTTGGTATTGTCAACAACCACACGAAACTTAACTTGGTATTGTCAACAATCACACAGAACTTAACTTGGTATTGTCAACAATCACACAGAACTTAACTTGGTATTGTCAACAATCACAAGAAATTTAACTTGGTATTGTCAACAATCACAAGTAACTTAACTTGGTATTGTCAACAACCACACGAAACTTAACTTGGTATTGTCAACAATAACACAAAACTTAACTTGGTATTGTCAACAATCACACAGAACTTAACTTGGTATTGTCAACAATCACAAGAAATTTAACTTGGTATTGTCAACAACCACACGAAACTTAACTTGGTATTGTCAACAATCACACAGAACTTAACTTGGTATTGTCAACAATCACACAGAACTTTACTTGGTATTGTCAACAATCACAAGAAATTTAACTTGGTATTGTCAACAATCACAAGGAACTTAACTTGGTATTGTCAACAATCACAAGTAACTTAACTTGGTATTGTCAACAACCACACGAACTTGGTATTTTCAACAATCACATAGAACTTAACTTGGTATTGTCAACAATCACACGAAATTTAACTTGGTATTGTCAACAATAACACAAAACTTAACTTGGTATTGTCAACAATCACACAGAACTTAACTTGGTATTGTCAAAAATCACACAGAACTTAACTTGGTATTGTCAACAATCACAAGAAATTTAACTTGGTATTGTCAACAATCACACGAAACTTAACTTTGTATTGTCAACAATCACAAGGAACTTAACTTGGTATTGTCAACAATCACAAGAAACTTAACTTGGTATTGTCAACAATCACACGGAACTTAACTTGGTATTTTCAACAATCACAAGAAACTTAACTTGGTATTGTCAACAATCACAAGAAACTTAACTTGGTATTGTCAACAATCACAAGGAACTTAACTTGGTATTGTCAACAATCACAAGGAACTTAACTTGGTATTGTCAACAATCACAAGGAACCTAACTTGGTATTGTCAACAATCACAAGAAACTTAACTTGGTATTGTCAACAATCACAAGGAACTTAACTTGGTATTGTCAACAATCACAAGAAACTTAACTTGGTATTGTCAACAATCACAAGAAACTTAACTTGGTATTGTCAACAATCACAAGAAACTTAACTTGGTATTGTCAACAATCACAAGGAACTTAACTTGGTATTGTCAACAATCACAAGAAACTTAACTTGGTATTGTCAACAATCACAAGAAACTTAACTTGGTATTGTCAACAATCACACGAAACTTAACTTGGTATTGTCAACAATCACAAGAAACTTAACTTGGTATTGTCAACAATAACACGAAACTTAACTTGGTATTGTCAACAATCACACGGAACTTAACTTGGTATTGTCAACAATCACAAGGAACCTAACTTGGTATTGTCAACAATCACACGGAACTCAACTTGGTATTGTCAACAATCACACAGAACTTAACTTGGTATTGTCAACAATCACACCGAACTTTACATGGTATTGTCAACAATCACAAGGAACTTAACTTGGTATTGTCAACAATCACAAGAAACTTAACTTGGTATTGTCAACAATCACAAGAAACTTAACTTGGTATTGTCAACAATCACACAGAACTTAACTTGGTATTGTCAACAATCACAAGGAACCTAACTTGGTATTGTCAACAATCACACGGAACTTAACTTGGTATTGTCAACAATCACACAGAACTTAACTTGGTATTGTCAACAATCACACAGAACTTAACTTGGTATTGTCAACAATCACACAGAACTTAACTTGGTATTGTCAACAATCACACAGAACTTAACTTGGTATTGTCAACAATCACAAGGAACTTAACTTGGTATTGTCAACAATCACAAGAAACTTAACTTGGTATTGTCAACAATCACACAGAACTTAACTTGGTATTGTCAACAATCACAAGGAACCTAACTTGGTATTGTCAACAATCACAAGAAACTTAACTTGGTATTGTCAACAATCACAAGAAACTTAACTTGGTATTGTCAACAATCACACAGAACTTAACTTGGTATTGTCAACAATCACAAGGAACCTAACTTGGTATTGTCAACAATCACAAGAAACTTAACTTGGTATTGTCAACAATCACAAGGAACTTAACTTGGTATTGTCAACAATCACAAGAAACTTAACTTGGTATTGTCAACAATCACAAGAAACTTAACTTGGTATTGTCAACAATAACACGAAACTTAACTTGGTATTGTCAACAATCACACGGAACTTAACTTGGTATTGTCAACAATCACAAGGAACCTAACTTGGTATTGTCAACAATCACACGGAACTCAACTTGGTATTGTCAACAATCACACAGAACTTAACTTGGTATTGTCAACAATCACACCGAACTTTACATGGTATTGTCAACAATCACAAGGAACTTAACTTGGTATTGTCAACAATCACAAGAAACTTAACTTGGTATTGTCAACAATCACAAGAAACTTAACTTGGTATTGTCAACAATCACACAGAACTTAACTTGGTATTGTCAACAATCACAAGGAACCTAACTTGGTATTGTCAACAATCACACGGAACTTAACTTGGTATTGTCAACAATCACACAGAACTTAACTTGGTATTGTCAACAATCACACAAAACTTAACTTGGTATTGTCAACAATCACACAGAACTTAACTTGGTATTGTCAACAATCACACAGAACTTAACTTGGTATTGTCAACAATCACAAGGAACTTAACTTGGTATTGTCAACAATCACAAGAAACTTAACTTGGTATTGTCAACAATCACACAGAACTTAACTTGGTATTGTCAACAATCACAAGGAACCTAACTTGGTATTGTCAACAATCACAAGAAACTTAACTTGGTATTGTCAACAATCACAAGAAACTTAACTTGGTATTGTCAACAATCACACAGAACTTAACTTGGTATTGTCAACAATCACAAGGAACCTAACTTGGTATTGTCAACAATCACAAGAAACTTAACTTGGTATTGTCAACAATCACAAGAAACTTAACTTGGTATTGTCAACAATCACACAGAACTTAACTTGGTATTGTCAACAATCACAAGGAACCTAACTTGGTATTGTCAACAATCACACGGAACTTAACTTGGTATTGTCAACAATCACACAGAACTTAACTTGGTATTGTCAACAATCACACAGAACTTAACTTGGTATTGTCAACAATCACACAGAACTTAACTTGGTATTGTCAACAATCACAAGGAACTTAACTTGGTATTGTCAACAATCACAAGAAACTTAACTTGGTATTGTCAACAATCACACAGAACTTAACTTGGTATTGTCAACAATCACACAGAACTTAACTTGGTATTGTCAACAATCACAAGGAACTTAACTTGGTATTGTCAACAATCACAAGAAACTTAACTTGGTATTGTCAACAATCACACAGAACTTAACTTGGTATTGTCAACAATCACAAGGAACCTAACTTGGTATTGTCAACAATCACACGGAACTTAACTTGGTATTGTCAACAATCACACAGAACTTAACTTGGTATTGTCAACAATCACACAGAACTTAACTTGGTATTGTCAACAATCACACAGAACTTAACTTGGTATTGTCAACAATCACAAGGAACTTAACTTGGTATTGTCAACAATCACAAGAAACTTAACTTGGTATTGTCAACAATCACACAGAACTTAACTTGGTATTGTCAACAATCACACAGAACTTAACTTGGTATTGTCAACAATCACAAGAAACTTAACTTGGTATTGTCAACAATCACACAGAGCTGGTATTGTTTTTATTATAAAATCTCTAAAATACACCAAAAACTGGAAATCGACTCTGCCAAAGGCTGAGGCTGGTACGAGATCGCGACAGTTTGGGCTTTTTTATTCTATTTATAAAATCTCTTGTATACTCTTGTATCAAATTCGTGTACTTTCTTTTGTATTTTTGAATAAGTGGTTGTAGAAACAAAAACTGTAACAAGACGTCAAGACGTTTTTAAGCGATCCATACTATAAAAGGAAATAAAGGATATCTTCGTACTCATCGTGAAATCAAGTACCGACTAAAAAAACAGTGAAAACTTAGGAAAGAACGCTTAATTGTGATAAAATTTAAGTGGAAAGTACCAAATAATATTTCTTCTTACCTTAGCTTTTTGCATATTCAAAAAAAGCTATTGAAAGTTAACTATAAACCGCTCCATTTTTACGACGAAAAACAACAAATAAATCACACTATTTCCGCCATATTTGAACCCGCGCTATAAGCTATTAGCTAGCGGTATCTCCATAACCGCGTGAGCCTAGGAGCTAGTTTAGGGGTCGTTTTATTGAGTGTCTTGTGCAATAGGTTGGTCCCCCCTATGGGGGTATCGCTCCACATGTGTAGAGGGGCTTTCTCTTTGCACTTGGCTTCAAATCAAGATGGTAGGTCGACCTTATTCATCAAATTCTATCGTGTTTTACTCCGTGTTCCTTTGACCGTATGAGCTCAAAGAAGCACTAGAGTACATAATTACATATATTACGGCGATTTGTTGTTAATTTTAACGTAACAATGGTTTATTTTGGTCATAAGATTGAAATAAATATTGGTGGTTTGTATTCGAATGCTAGTCAAAATGGCTGACTTTCCTGGTGACGAATTTAAAGCCACGTGTGTTAAGACCCATGTAACGCATTGCAGATTAAAGTTTTTGATCCATATTGTGCAAAACGTGATACTAGAAAAGATAGCTTACATTTTGTAGAATATACCTCGTTTTATATGGCTTTAGAGATGCAAAATATAGTGTGATTTTGGCCATTCAGAATAGGCCTGGTTACGTTTCTCCGGTAGACTGATTGAAAATGATGATTTTACGAGCTGGATTTTTTAAAGCTATATTTATTGTTATCACTACTCTATCAAGTAGCATGCGCTGAGTATGTGATAGAAGTCTGTGATCTATGAATATCATTTATATTCTTCATATAAAATTTTATTCAGTTATTATTTTACTCTTATCTGCACCAGTGGGATACATGCTACCGTGGCCATTTAGCATGTGAGAATCCCAGCTCTGACTGTCATAAACTCCAAAACTAGGGTACTCAGTATTTCTCTGTTGTGCATTTCTTTGCCTCACTGGCTGGCTAGTAAAGCTCTTGTCAGTCAGATAATATGTTTCTCACATCTTTATTGTTTTAGTTGGTTTAATTCAAACTTGTCAAGGTTGCCACGCTAGTGTAATTATGTAATTATGATATTCAAAGGTCAGAACCGTGACAGTATTTGATGGTAAATGTTTGGGTTTTTACCAATATATCAAAAAAATAAAATAATGAACGATTAGTGTACTACAAGTTTTATGTTATAGCAAAATGATAAAAACAGGATCTAACAATGATTCTATATGACAAAAAGATCTTTTTTTATTAACTCTTGGTGTGTTAATTATGATGTTCTTTCTTCAGCCTCCTAAGAAGGACCCCAAGAAGGATGCTAAAAAGCCGCAGAAGGCACAGAAGCCAGCTGGGTCTGGTGGCGGAAAGGCCAAGAAGAAGGTATGTTTAGTGGCTCGTTGCTCCCTAGGACTGTGCAAACCTTCCTGAGTTAAAACATATAACAACATAAAGACCTGGGGTTAACTTGGGCACTGGATAGTGTATCTGGCTCGGGCACAATTGATACCCATAGAACACTTTTTCTGCTGGAAAAAAGAACTGATATTAATTTGCCAGACACAAAGTGGTTTTCAGTGCTTATAAGTTACTTATTGGTTAGTTCATCAAATGATATTAATAAATATTTCACTGTCAAATTTTTCAGCTGTTAATGTTTTAGCTTTAAAGATCCTTTCTATATTCCTATAAGAGTCACAACCCGCAAAAGAAACCTTCTACAGACAAATTTTGTACCACATTGTTTTATCCAATCTTGTCTAACATTGTTTGTTTGTTGCCCTTTGTCTTATATTGTTTGTTTTTTTGTGCTTTGTCTTCTATTGTTTATTCATTTCATTTTGACTTATTTTGTTAGCTTTGATGTACTTTGTCTCACAATGTTTGTCTGGCTGCACTTTGTCTTACACATATTTTTTATATTGTTTTTATTGATGCATCGAGTCTCAGTGCTGTTTTGCATATTGTCTCACATTGTTTGTTTTGATGCATCAAGTCTCAGTGTTGCATCTTGTCTTACATTGTTTGTTTTGTTTCGTGTTATCTGTTTTGATAAGTTGCATTTTCTGACATTGTTTGCTTTGTTGCAATTTGCAGAAGTGGTCTAAGGGAAAAGTTCGTGACAAGCTGAACAACTTGGTTCTCTTCGACAAAGCTACCTATGACAAACTGTACAAGGAAGTCCCCAGCTACAGACTGATCACCCCATCCGTGGTGTCCGAGAGACTAAAGATCCGCGGCTCCCTCGCCCGCCGAGCCCTGTTGGAGCTGCAATCAAAGGGTCTGATCAAGGAGGTGTCCAAGCACCATTCTCAGCTGATCTACACCCGAGCAACCAAGGGTGCTGACGAGTAGGCATCTTTGACAACTAATAAATTACCATTCTGAGACTTTGTGGTGTTGTTTATTTCTGCGAATATAAAGCCCCATCCAAACAGCATAGGTTATTAGTGCTGGTGCTATTTATACACTGTGTTGGGAGTTATTGCATAAGCATGCAGTTTGCTAATGTCTTCAGTTCAGCCGAGCTATGTAACGCTCGCAATGTTGGTCAATGTTGGTGCTGTTTAGCCCTTTATTACAAAGTTCATTTCGAGAATATGAAAGACTAGAATTTAAATGCTATAGCTTGTGTCACCAGACAATTATAAAAAATGTGAGTAAAGGCTGATTTAGACAGCACAATCTAGTCGTCTGCAAATTATACACTACGATATTCGTAGTCGAGCATCGTAGCGGAGTCGTAGGCTTATTTACACCTGAGTTGTAGAGGTTTCGCATACAACTAAATGAGACTTAAAAGTAGTAGATGCTGGAGTGAGCGGAGTTTACTCTTGTTGTTTTAGACGAAGATTGCACTCACGCGGTGGTTGTATTTGAGTGAGACGGTTCTTGCTGATCAACTAGGTGATGGCAGAAATCTGTTTCCTTTGCGCTATCCCTGCCCAGGTTCTCATACACAAACGCCATGTGATCTGTTGAGGCGTGCGTGTGTGGGGTCAGCGATGCGTACTGCGCCTCATTAACAAACACTGAATCAAGGGACTGGTAAATTGCCGATGGCTCCAGGTCACGTGCCCCGGTAGATGCTGTGACGTCATTCACGTGACCGGGCTTCTCAATCTTTTCCTTTCTGGCCTTGGTATTATGAAGTTGTTTTAAAGGCGCGTTAGCCCGAGGAAGACTGGTACTTGATTCGTGATTCCTTTTGCTGAATATTTTAGGTCGCGTGACATGTGCTTGGTTGTGTTGCGTGACAGTCTTGGTTGGCGTGACTGTATCGTATTCTGGGGTAGCGTTAGGTTCTGAGTAAGGAGTTTGGCCCATTGACTCGTAGCTTCTTCCTGGTTGAGTGACGGTTCGCTCTTCTGTGTGTAGCGACGAAAAAGAACCTTCTTGCATCGTTATACTCTGAAAAGAATTGTAATCATATACTGTATTTATATTTTTCATTTAGGAAATGTTATAAGATTTTGGTTAGTAGATGGGTATTGACACAATCGAATTTATTGAATTTAAGGAGAGGGGCGTAAGGGGGTTCGAACACTGCACAGAAACCGCACAGAAAAACGCCAAAACCGTCAAAATAAGTCGATAATCGTAAACCGCGCAGTCTAGAGATACCGCTGAATAAAATAACAAAAAAACGAAAAACTGCGCCACATTTAATGCAAAACCACATCACCGCAAACCCTTACGCCCCCCTCTTTAAGAAATGATTTATAAGACTTATAAGGTCATTTCTTCACAATATACGTAAGAAATCAATAACAAAGGTGTGGCTGACGATCCCTCTTTAAAATTTCAATTGGCTGCCGAAGGACTGAAATAGACCCCATGTATCCGCTAAAACAGCTACAGCGGAACCTGGATTTTACGATATGCCTCGGGAGAAAGAAATTTTATTTTATTAGGTCTTCGATTTTACGATACAAAGGAAAATCCATTGAAATAAGGTTTTAGCGAGGTCGGGTTAATTATCAACTTTTACAAAATAATATTGTAACAGTACTCTGTGGAAGGCTGTTAAGTTACTCTTTGTACGACTGTAATCTGTTTTTAACAAGATCTGTCAAGTCAAAAAAATCGATTAACTGTACTGTAGTTGTCTGTTGTCATTAGTTTTTCTCTCTAGCTTGATAGACAGAATCTGTAATATCGTTGTTTACAATTACACTCGGGAGAACAGATTTATATCGTAAAATCGAGGTCATTTCTTGTACATTCCACTGAATTTCCGCCAGGAGAAAGGAACGACATAATAAAATCGAGGCTATCGTAAAATCCAGTATCGTAAAATCCAGTTTCACTGTGTTACAATAGTTTGGTTTTGAAAGAGAACTCGACTATTATAGTACCTGAATTTGGGAATTTTCCACTCCATCCACATTTGATCTACAATTAATAAAGAACGATTGCTAGAAATATGGTCTAGAAAATATAGGACTTTATAAATATATGAATAAAATTACTATACCTTGGCCTCTTCTCTGTTCCTGCGGAAATGAAAAAGGTATAAAGTTATTTGGCATTAAATCTAAGATAATATAAGTGGAATCTCTATTAGCGGGCACGTCTGGTGTCCTTGGATACCATTACTCCGGGACCCGGGACGGATCGTTGATAGCTGAACGATCTGTATGTGTGGACAATTAAATCACTTTTTACCTGATTTCTTGCATCGTAGGAAGTAGGTAATGGTTGCAGCATTTAACAGAAGCAACAGGGCAACTGTGACAGCCAGACCGATAATAACGGAATCTTGGTTAACGACTTCGATAACTGAATTAAATCATAGAAATGTCATACAAATTGTAATTTGAAAGAGAACATTATGGAACTCTCGCAATGACAAAACACAAGCTGGAGATTGTGGTAAAGATCTTCAGTGATGGATAACCCCCAGAGGGGGACTCTTAGAAAAGAAGACGGGGGTAGTCGCCGGCATCCTTTAGGGTATAAAATTCGACCAACTACTATTCCTAAGGGGGTGCTTGAGGGTTTTTTTTTTTCAATTCTGTTTTCTCTTAGGGTATAAAAGGGTATCTATTAGGGGTAATAATTTCTGTTGTTCACGCCCAAAGTGCCCTCCCTTAGGGTTAAAATCGATTTCGGCGACGACGATCACCCCATCCTGTGGTGGTCGCGATGGTCGCGTGCCCATATATCACGTGACTAGCACATGTTGCTCCTGTTTGGGTGGTCCTGATGGTCACGTTTCTATCATTATACGTACTGTGTGGATAGCACTGTTGTAACTTGACCATCATACACGTACTGTAACGGTGGCAATGATGGTCACGTGACCATCATGCGCACTATGATGTGGTCCTGATGATCACGTGACTAGCACACGTACCTGTGGGGGTGGTCCTAATGGTCATGTGACTAGCACACGTACCTGAGGGGGTGGTACTGATGTACACCGTGTCACGCCTCGTGTTTCCCCGCACCGACACAGTGACCTCCACCTCGTACAGAGTGTCAGGCTGAAGATCATCCAACACGCACGACAGCGAGGCTGAACTAATAGAGCCTGATGACGTCAGCCAATCACGTGATGCTCCAGCTAGAGGTCTAGCGCGCATTGTGCACTGCGCATCACCCGAAGGGTTTGACCACGTGACCGCTATATGTTGTGACGTAGTTGTGACATCGAAAAACTCTGGAAGTGGCGGCAGTTGGACTGAGAAAGAATGAATTGGAGAAGATACATTTAAGGTTTAATTTTTTTCTTTGCTAGAATAACATAATTTTTTTTAATGAAACACGAATTTAACACAAAGCTCACAGTCTCTCTTGTTTCCCGGGCAAGATCTTGAGCATACTACTGCAATTGACAACTCTCAGAACTATGGATACCGCCAGACAGGGAACCACTATAAAAAGCCTACCGCTCATTTTTATACTTGAAGAATCGACAGAAAGGCCATAGAATTTCGTCTTCTGGAGCAGAGTTTCCTTAAGAGACAGGAAAGGATTTGTTATATTTGCAGTGAGGACGAGAGAGACGTCAACAACAAGGCTGCCATCCCTAAAACAAGAACAAGTCACTTGGTCAGATGATAGAAAAAGCCCACCGTAATCATGGATAGTGGATAAGCAATACCAAGATATTTAGCTTGCAACCTGCGGAGGGGAGCTCAGCGGATAAAGGAAATGGAGGATGGGAATAACAAACATGTGGAGTAAGGCCTTATAGTGCTACGCGCGCTACCGTAGACACTCAAGTTAAACGAATATAGCCAACTTAAATCACAGTTCTGATTGATAAAAACTTGATTTCGTCGTGCTCTCGTGTGCGCTCAAGCAAGTCTTTGCCTCGCTGATTGGCCGAGGAGGGGGAGGGGTGCGCAATCATAGGTATTATATGAAATAAGCATAGTATTTGAAGATTCCATAATATGAAACGACCCTTCTTTTGGCCGTCAAAGGGGGTGCGCGCGGACCCTGCGCACCCCCTTGACGTACCCTGCCCACCCTCTGCTTACGCGCCTGCATTAGGTTTCTCACATCCTCATTTGTTTGAATTAGTTGACTTACAAAGATTTCCAGGTGGCCATGCTAGCGCGCGTCAAGGTGTAAAACCTTAAACTAAAAAGTCTCAAACATACCTGTATGTTACTGATAATGTGTCAAGACAAGCAGAATCAAAACTCTCTTTGATCTAGAAATAAATCCAATGCATTTTCATTGATAACAATTGTATTGTACTAAGCCCGATGATAGAATTTATGGGTGGGAGTAAGTTGTCGTTTCTTGTCTACGCCTTGCACGGTCATCAATCCTATGATAACATCTAGTGCAAAACTGAGAACGTGTGAGTCTACGGCCCTGGCACAAGGATAAAGGCAAGAAGGGAAGAGGCATGATACCATAAAAAATCAACGAGGTACGTATCGTCATGAATGCCACATACCGATTTGATAATCCTCGCTTTGACTGCAGCGCTCGGTGGATATCGCTCGTTAGTCACTCTGAAGCTATCATTCCGGATGTATTCGGAATCAGCGACAGCTAGAATGACAAAAACTTGAGACAAAACTTGCTTATTTGTGTTTTTTTTAGCACAGAAGAAAAAACACTTGCTTATTCGTATTTTTTAACACAGAAGAAAAAAAAGAGTCATTTCTATACTGCATGTAAGTGAAATAAATAGCCAAAAAAGACGTGAAATCATGATTCTGGTAATTATGATTTAGTGTCTTTTTAAGCTATTTTTGGCATTAGCGTGTATCCAGAATTTGAGCAAAAGTAATATTTGTGATTTCCAAGTCATTTAAAAATATTTTCATAAAGTACCTACCAATAGTGTACGTGTTCTCGGTCCCTGGGAAGCCTTCAGCTCGACATTTCACCTCACTCACATCCGGGTCCGGTAAATCCACCCTGTACGATATGACACTGCCATTCGAGTGTGCGACGAGTCCTCTGTAAGACGCGTGGCCACTGTTACAAATGATGTTGGGAGGTGAGGCGGTGTTGGTCTCGAGGGACAGGATGATGAATCCCGGGGAGGACGAACATTTTAGCGTTTGTTGGTCCATGTTGACATCTGAAATCACGAGCAAACATCTAATTACTTAGATAAGAAAAGATCAAAACTTATAAGAGACGAATCTTTGTATTGATCCTGTGAACTATTCGCGATGCACACAAACAATATTTGGACATTTTAACAAATCATGGCGATTCTTTACTCGCACAATTGAGAAGTCGCCGCTACTGCACTAATCATGACAAAATCTAAGTTAAGATTAGGGCAGTGGCTCTAGTCAACTACGAAAAAAAACCCGCAGGTCAACCGCGCAGTCAAATCTTACAAAACAACATCCCTCAAGTAAGTAGAAAAAATAGAGCATCTACGGCTAGAATTGTATTCCTGATGTGGTTGAAATCTTTTAGATCAATCTGAATTAAGCAATAAGACTGCCAGTTATCATATCTTCTCAAGATTCTCTGGTAATTATGATGGCTGATCTGAGTGACACTCACAGTCGACTCCAATGTATGTGACAGCAGACACCACGTTACACGTGTTGTTGATAGTACACGTGTACACCCCTTCGTCCGTCCTGTTTATTGACTGTATCATCAGTGTTTGTCCCTCTCCCACGAGAACACCGTCTTTGGTCCATCTTATCTCGTGTGAATCCAGTTCATTAGCCGCGCATGTCAACTGAACAGTGGATTTCTCCGTGAACCTCGTGCCATTAATAGGTAGGATAGACGCAGTCTTCAGCGGCTCTGAAGAGGAGAAAGATAATACACGAATATATATAAGAAAAAAGCAGAAAAACAATCGACAGTTGAATTTAATGTTATGTATCGGTGACTCCGTCTCCTGTAAGCGTTTCAAAATTTTTACGTTACGATTTGACAAGGTGTGACTTGTTGAGACGCCAAAAAATCATTACTTGTATAATTCTCAATTCAATTCGTGTATTACCTTGCACGTGAATTCTGACACTTCTGTGTTCGCCTTCTCCCACTTTATTGCTTGGTGCGCATGTGTAGAGATGATATCCCAGCATGCTTAGTGACACGTTAAATAGACCAATGGTGTTGTTGGCCAGCGGTTGATTGTTGATGCGTAGAAAGTATCGGGTGTCATTTGGTTTGGCGACCGCTGAACAGTATAGGGGTATCGCGGACCCATAGCAGTAGGAACTTGTCAATAGCACCAATTGGGTGTTTTCTGGTTTGTCTGAGAGGACAGAAAAATGTCATCACCTAGAACTTTACATTTGAACACGTGCATGGACGTGTATGTCATAAACGTGTATGACAAAGATGACAGGTTGTGTATGTTTACAGTTGATTTTTTTTTGCATTAAAATAAAAATATAACTAACGAGTGTAAGAATCAGAGCCATTTACATATTTCCAGTTGATAAGATTTTTGGCAAAGATGAAAGACCTCAATTAATTAAACCAAAATCAAGGGCCCACCCTCCGAGATCTCCTGGGCTTAAGACCCTACCCGTCCACCCACGGACCAATTCCCTTTGTAGAGGAAAAGGTGTGAATTGGCCATTTCAGCTATAAGCATGCGCTCGCACTCACCATGGGAACCTACCTCAACTACCGGCATGCAGCGCGCGCTTTGTTTGATGTAAGCTTAAAAAAGCGCGCGCTGCATTCTGGTAGTTGATGCAGGTTTCTATGGCTATGCGCGCGCAAACTTATAGCTGGAATGGCCTATTTTATCTAGAACTACATCGTGTCAAAAAAGCGTACGTTTTTTGAGGTTAGCGATTAGTACTTACAGAGAACATCAAGATCTAGTCGGTCATATCCAATGTTTTCGACGCCATTTAATGTTACTCCACAAAAATATATTCCTCCGTCTTTTCGGTGAAGTGGACTCAATTTTAGATACCGTCTCCAGATTGGCACCAAATCAATCGTCTTGCCATCTTTAACCATAGTTAAATTGTCGCGGTATCTCCAGCTTACATAGCATTCTAAGTATAGTGTTTCGCCCTCAGTAGAACTCCCAAAATACCAAAAATGAATCCATGTAGCAGCTATAAAAAAAATAATAAATAAAGTTAAACATAAAACATAATAGCGTGGTAGTTAACACGTCGTGGAAAGGAACCCGGAAGCATATTACAATTACCACTCGCACCCATCAAATTTCACATGTTGTTGTTAGTGTTGATATATATAAAAGGTGATGGTTTATATACATTTTAGCTTTTTAACTCAATTTTACCTCAGTATAGGAAACAGCATTATTTTTTAAAGCAGCTCGACATATGTTTCCAGTTTTTAGGGTAAATAAATAAATAGATAAATAGATAAATAGATAAATAGATAAATAGATAAATAGATAAATAGATAAATAGATAAATAGATAAATAGATAAATAGATAAATAGATAAATAGATAAATAGATAAATAGATAAATAGATAAATAGATAAATAAATAAATAAATTAATTAATTAATTAATTAAATGATATTTATTTAATATTTTAATATTTTTTTAGAAACTACCAAAAAACGTGTTGTTTTAGTGTCGCGAAATAAATTTTTGCCAGTTTTGTGCGAATTATTTCACAACACAGGACTTTTACCGTTCAATACATTAACTGAAAACAATTTCAGATGGTTGAAGAGGGGTTATTAGTAATTCGCTTACAGCTTGGTTCAACGCTGATGGAAACTGTCACGTTCAGTCCATATCCAGCTGCACTTCTAGCCTCACAGGAAAACTCAACTTCTCCCAATACTGAAATGCTTGTTGTGAATATGCCAGTGCCGGTGTAACTCCTTGTTCCATTTGTGTAGATCATGTAATTGGTTACTGATGGATTAGCCGAGGCAATGCATCTCAAGGCAATTGTGGAGTACCTGCCTACTCTATTGCTAGACGGAGCAAGCTTGATGAGCTTTGTATTTTCTGGCTTGTCTAAAAATAATAGATCAAAATGACGCGTGACTTTAACAGTTCAATACCAGCCAGCCAGTCAGTCAGTCAGTCAGTCAGTCAGTCAGTCAGTCAGTCAGTCAGTCAGTCAGTCAGTCAGTCAGTCAGTCAGTCAGTCAGTCAGTCAGTCAGTCAGTCAGTCAGTCAGTCAGTCAGTCAGTCAGTCAGTCAGTCAGTCAGTCAGTCAGTCAGTCAGTCAGTCAACCACATTAAAGCAAGTTACCGCAGTCAATCAACCAACCAAACCAACAGCTGTTTAAAAATTTTACACAACTATAAAGAAATGGTAGGACAGCTATAAAGAAATGGGGAGTGGCTTTAGCCCCATATATTTCGAGGCCTGCTACATTCACTTACATTGCACGGTCAGTATCGCAGACTTAGTGTAGTTTTGTCCACAGCCATCAGTAACAGTGCACGTGTACATGCCAGACATTCTTCTGTTAACCGCTGGTATTCGGTAATAGGATGTGCCGTGCCCCACCATGTGACCCTGAGGGCTGGTCCAAGTTATGGTGGGCGAGGGAGACCCATCAGCGGAACACGTGAATAGGGCGGCGTCAGTCTCATTGAGTATGAGTCTCAAAGGGTGGATTGCAAAGTTTCGGATGGGAACTGAAGTGCAACACATTTTGTTATTCTTTAACGGGATCTTTGAGGTTTAACATTTCGCACGTAAGTAATTTCGTCGGTAAGTAAAGGCTGATTTAGTTGTAATGCGACACTTCTACAACTCGAGTCGTTGAGTGTAAACCAACCTACGACTCCGCTACAATGTTCGACTACGTCGTAGTAAGTAATTCAGGGCTAAGACATGTCGTATAGACAAAAAAGTCAAATTCAAATTTTGTCACATTAATTATATTCAATGACTCGAGATAGTCAAAAACGTAGGTTGGTGGATCAGTTCAGGAAATCAACATTATCAAAAAGCTGCAATAGGTAAGGCTTGGCAGGCGCGTTCCTAGGATTGGCCGCCAGTCGTAGGTATCGTATGGAAAGATTATAGTATTTTCCTTACTAAAAAATGACCCACTTCTTGGCCGCTAAGGGGGGGGGGGGGTTGGGGATCTGCAAAGCAGGGTATTAATCGGCATTTGGGTTATTTCGGGGTATGGGCGAGGCTCAAGTGCTAAGGGTTCTACATTTACCTTGCACGTGTAGTAGTGTATCTCTTTGCTGAGATGCGTCGTCACTATTATTTCCTTTAACTTGGCATCTAATGCTTTTGCTTCCAAACCCATCAACACTGCTGCTTAGGTTTGTGAGAGTGAAATAGATCTTGAAAACTGGAAATTGGTTACTCAACTCATTCGCCATCGAGAAACGCATTACGCGGTCTTTAAACACGGCCTCAGGTCCATTTGTCTTGCTGTACATCTTGAGTGCAGATTGCGTCCTCACTGAAACCTCGTAGATATTCACATCCGAGACGCTGTCTCCGGGGCTAAGTGTGACTTTCCATGACAAAGCTGCATCCGCACGCTCGTTGAAGCAAACTGATTTATTGTATTGCCATTGCCAATCTTGCGTTCCTTCTGTAAATGACAAACATTCGATGCTATTAACATTAGAGGGAGTTTAGCATTTATATATCTCAACAAAAATCACCTCCCCCTTGGGTATGAATTAAGTATGCATAAGACTTGTTTGAAGTAAACAAACAAAAATATGTTGTTTCATTACACTCTTATTTCTCGCACATTTCTCCATTGGGGAAAAACATATTTTGAAGGCGTTTTGCAATCAAAATTTAATAGATTTTACTTTGCTATTTTATTTTATTTCATTTGTTAAAGCTAAAAAATAGAGAAAACAACAACTGCAATAACAATCATTTTTTAAGTCTGGAATAAAATGTTCACCAAAAAGATTATAAAAATTATGACCTTAGTAAGAGTTCAATTGGCAAAGTTCCACTAGCAAAGAGCAACATTTTGTTCTATTGATCACTTTATTAAATTAAGTTTGTTAGCTGTTATGTAAAAACAAATCCGTTTTTACGGAAACATTTTATTGACTTTTTGTCTTATTGCTACCCTGGGTACCAGATGCTCCGAACTTAGAGCCGCGAAGCGGCGTCGACGCCGCTTCGCGGCTCTAGCGGAGTTCGAAGCCTCTGGTACCCAGGGTATCTTATTGCATGATCAAGAATGTTTTTATTGCCATGTCTTCTCATTAATACTACTAGTATTTGAATAATTTGGATATTTTAGATTCGATTTGGATATTTTAGATTGTATTGTGATTTTGTTTCCAGTTAGAGCCGGTTTACGTCATTTAATATCTTCACGGTAAATGATATTGGTACATGACCTACTAATATACGGCGGAACACTTGAGAATAAAGGAACACAGGAGAATAAGCATTTGGTAGATTAAAGGAACTTGATTTAACAAAGATGGTGTGCATTTACCAGGTCGCTATCACGTTCTTACCTGCACATTGTAGTTCCCACATCTTAACAGCAACAAGAAAAGCTATGAGCTTTGAGTTTGTTCCTAAAAATATCATGGCTGCCTTGATATAATCAGACGAAAACCTCGGTTATGGTTTACTACGCATAATTTATATTAACCTTCTGACATTGTTGCCATGGAACTCTTTCCGAGAAAACGTCATCAGACCCGGAAATAAAAGTTGAAAAACTTTTTGGCTAAAATAAAGCATTTACAGTCCAGAATTTCTCGTGTACATACTGTATACTAAAACGCATACATGTACTCTTCGTATGTTAAAGTACCTGGTGGAAATGAATGTAAAATGAAGTTTTATTCCTCAAAGTGTGTGTAGCGTCGATACAACACAGGCGGCCCAAATGCCACCTAAAGGGTCACGTGTTGTTGTTGTTGAGTGTGTGGGAACGAGAATGGAGAAGAGTCAGACAAGCAATGTACGTTGACAAGAATAAAGGCTCAAGAGTCGTAAGTTTATTTCGCGTTAGATTTTTATATTGAGCTATTGACTGTAATTATGTATTTTGTTTATGTTTAGTTTTAATATTACATGCGAACACGCGTATCACGAAGAATAAAAGCGGCGCAAGGTGCTAAGCTGGATGGCACGTGAACGAGTTGTCGTATTATTGGAAACTCTTGCGGACTTTGATTTAGAGAACTCACACACCACTACAGTGTGATATCTGCCCATTCGATGCCAAAATAGATAAATATCGCAATGCAAATTCCATGAAGTCCAAATATTTGAGAATATCTTGCTTGTGACGTATAAACGCATCTTTCGTCGGTTGGTTATATTCTAATTTGACTGCTGTTGTGAGGTAATGGCTCGACACGCCAATTACTGGTTATGAGTAACCTGGGGTCCTCGGTCCAACTATCCTAACGCCCATGGTTGAGTACGATGTTTTCTAGATCTATGCTGCCTTGTCTTTGTCAATATTGAAGAATTGTCATCTTTTGCTTAAAGGGCAAAAAATTCGCATACAAAACCAAAATAGTCTTATAGAGAATGAAGTGATTAGTGAATTGCATCAAATTTCACGCGAAAAAGCGATAATTGAAATTGAAACGTGGAATTCATGAATTGGTGATGAATAATTCAAGTGTATGTTGGCATGTCAAAAACTATTTTTTTATACAACAAATTTAACCAAAATAAAATTACTATTATCTCGTTCGATTACAATTGATATGCTCTACATTTTACTTTCCTGGTCAACGCTTTGCAGTAGTCTATTAAAAACACTTAGGGGATGTTCATATCAGAAAATCCCTCGTAAACGTTTACATATATATAATGGGGACCGCAGGAAGAGCAAGAGAGCAAGTTTATTCTTGAGGACGATTTGAGATCATGTATTAGATGGGAATTACATGTCCAGTACCAGTCATGTGATAAAAGCTTTTAGCGCGTTTTCCGTTTGATCGCATGATTCGCGAAGGACGCGAAGAGTGTCGATTTCTGATTTCTCTATTTTCAACAATCTGCAGACCAGCGGTAGATTTTTGGGCATGCGCGAGATGTTCATATGGGAGTCAATTTTTCATTTCCAGTCATGTGACCACCTCTACTCGGAGGACGCGGAGGACTCGGAGGGCGCGGAGGTTTTTTCGGCATATTTTCGACTTATATGCATTCGTGTTATTCGAAGAATTTTCGACTGAATCTCTTTCTACCCTAATATATAGATTTAGGCACTGCCTAAAAGCGGAGCCAGCATTGAACACCTTTTGTGTTGACTGATCGAGGTATTTTTGGGGGATCTAGGATCCTGCTCTTTACTTAGATTTATTTATTGTACCAACCAAATGGATCCAGGCCTTATTCAATAATTTAAATTATGCAGTACATCAAAGTTAACAAACACAATTCCTGGTGTGAATATGGCTGTCAAAGTTGTCAAGAGTCTAATGGTAAATTCTTATGTCCCATCATAGAAGTTCCATTATGAATATTTTTTTTTAGTCAATACAATACTCTGACAAGCTTTGCCCTTGTGCAGAAAATGTCATGGATGTAACAGCATTCCAAAGATTCAAAATAATATATTTAGACTGTTTAGATGCCATACTGTAATTTTTATGTATTGATTTAGAGGCGATTCTCTCCTTCATTGGACCGAATATTCAAAAAAATGTCTGGAAATTAAAATCCAAAAATATATCTCCTTCATGCATTACATATTGGTGCACCCCCCTTTACCACATAGTGGCCTTGTTGTTGGTGGCCTACTCCCAAATGAATGCAATGAAGAAAAAACAGATTGATTTTGGAAGCAAACCCTAAAAAAACATCCAAGGCATCACTGACAGTGCTAAAATGCTAACTTCTAATTTCAAACCAAGCCCTTTCATTGATCTATGTTTGGGGTAGAGAGGAAGTTGACTCAACTTGAAAGGTTTGGTGAAAAAAATATAACAGTAATGAAAATAATTTGATTGAGCATTTCTTGACATTTCCCCTTTCCCATTATCTTAACCCTTTCACCACCACAGGCCTCTAAAGAGGCCATGTCTATGCTATCCAAGCTATGTGAACAGAATTCTATTATTGAAAAAGAACAAGGTTGTTGCTAGTGTTATAAAGTTTGAGTATCTTGCCCTAAAAAACCCTTTCCCTTAATAAAAGTTCCATTAATGTACATTAAAGCTACATTCTGACAAGCTTTGTCCTTGCGAAGAACAATGGATGAAACAGGATTTCAAAGATGGAATATAGTGTCATACACAATTGAATACTGAAGTTTTAATGTACCATTTTTAGTGGTGATTTTCCATCCCCATGGGATATAATATCAATAATATACATCCAGTAATGCATATTTTGGTGTTTTGAGAAACCCTGGATCCAACTATTCCAATGAAATAAATCTAAAATACCTCTAAAAAAACCTATAAAATAAATGTAATGGGAAAGAGACTAAAAATAAGATATAAGTGAGAGTACTAAATGAAAATTACTAATTTAAAAATCAAATCTGTTCATTAATTTATTTTTGGTGTAGAGGGTGTAGAGGGGAAATAGCAAAGAGCATCAATTGCATAAAAATAGTCAACAGGGAGAAGAAAAAGGAGGAAATATGACTCTTCTTTAAATGTTTGAAAAGAAAATATAATAACAATAATGTGATAATTATATTCAGTCCTTTTCTAAAATATCCCCTTTCACATTATCTTTAGGTTGATAGAAAACTGTTTTCTTTACAGATTTATTATTTAAAAAGCAAAAGTTTGTTTTTAGTTTTATATTATATGAGTATCTTGTTCTAAAAAAACCTATTGAGTGTGTACTGCTGAATCACATAGTAATGCCCTAGTCATTTGCGCCCCCTCACTTATGGTCCCGCAGAAGTCAGGGGTTAATGTGGGGTTTTAGACCACTTTTTAACCAGAATATGTCAAGAGGGGGACTCTTAATTTGGAAACAGGCTTTTATTAAAGTTTAATCCCCCACCCTTCCCTGGGACCGTGGGTGTGGGGGTATCAAATGACTAGTGAATAAGAACATCCTACTGTTTTCTTCAAGACATGATTTTTAATTCGCATGTCTTCCAGTCTTTAGCATTCATCTTGGCCCTCAGGTAGTTCCTGGTTCATAAAAGAGTGAAAACAATTATTTATTATTTCTTTCAAAACAATCTTTTCATCAAGCCATTTATAATCTAACTAATTTTCCACAACTATTTGAAAAAAAATAAACACATGAGATGCAAGATGCAGACAATACATATTGAAAATAGGGGTTGATTTTTTTTATCCTCGGTAAGGTAAATTTCTTTTGTAAGTTGAAAAAGTTGCTGTATCTTCTAAGGATATGTATCTTCTTAGGACTAAGAGCACAGGATATAAAGACAAGAACGGTCTTCTTTAGCAGTATTTGACAAATGCAACACGATATTGGTTAGCCTTTATGAAATATCTCAACACAATCAATCTTCCCTGAAGAAGTCTTATCAAAGACGAAAATTTGGCAGAGTCGAATTCCAGTTTTTGGTGTTTTGTATTTTATTCAACGCAATCAAGAATATAGATAAAACGAAGAATGTCAAAACAAAAGCTGTTATGCTCAAATAATTTGATTACTAAGTTAAGTACTCGCATTCTCAAAGCATACAAAAGGACAACTAAAAGCCTAATAATAATAATAATAATAATAATAATAATAATAATAATAATAATAATAATAATAATAATAATAATAATAATAATAATAATAATAATAATAATAATAATAATAATAATAATATAATAATAATAATAATAATAATAATAATATGTTTATTCGTGCTACTTGCAGAAGTCCTGAATTACAGGCACGGTCAGCATGGCGTGCGACAATACAAATTATAACTCACATGCATATTTACTAGTTACAAATTTCCCGAAACGGTCAGTGTTTGTGGGCTTACAACTAAATGTGTCAGCTGACACTCTTCTCAAATTATAATGCGTGTCCCTTTTAATTCTTGTGCCATTTATTAAGCGATACAGAGGATTGCTTGGCTTAATGCCCTGAATAACTGTCATATCCTCAATAGACAATACAAATCGTCGTCCGAAACTCACCTTGCATTGTTTTTTTTTTGTCGCTTTCTTGTGGTTGTGTTCGCTTTTTAATGTGAACTGTTACTTGCTTAAATTTACTAGCTAAAACCAGATAAATCTTGGCGTGAATGAATATTAGTAGATCTCCTCTAGTTGACTTTATCCTTAAGTCACAAAATTTGAGGCAAAATAAATAATCATCGCATAATCGAAAAGAACTTTTTCCCTTGCTCCGTGCTTGTATTTAGTTATTTAGTCGCCATTTCGGGGCCGAGTGGGGCCTGGGAGTCGCGCGGCTGACTGGCTGGCTGGCTGTGGCGAGTGACACCACAGGGTACCCACGCGATGACCACAAAAACCAAGTCGCATGCCTATACCGACACCGCGGCAGAACGACTGCGCATGCGCGAGACAAGAGTCATTCAAAATGGCGGACGAAACACGAGTTTCCCAAAGCTGTTACAATAAACACAAACGTTTGGCTCAAAATGGACTTAACGGGAGCAAAAAATTACACATACACCAAGAAAATGTACTCGTGTTAAGGTTCCAGGAAGATTTTTTGCTGGATCGAGGGTAAAATCCTCAAGTTTGACGGCGTTTGTGGGATTTGCTGGCACGCGAAACTCAAAAGTTCTACTGCTGCCGTGAAAACGAGACAAATGTCAGGGAGCAAACATCAAATTTGGGCGAGATAAGTTTCTTTATATTCCTGAGGAATTCTTCCAAGTCATCCTTGGGACTCATTCCGATCATCGCTCCAAAGTTATGGCCGTGTGCATAGTGTAGATGGCTATCTAGAACATAGATCTTTGAATCGTGTCCGACGAGAGATATTGTCATTCCATTAGCTATGACTATTGCTGCTAGGTTCTGTTCGCGATCAAGCCTTTGCAGATAAAATGCAAGTGAACTTTGTAAAACCTGTGGATTACCTGATGTAATTAACAGATCGAGGGTGTCTTCAAGAGAAACAGTCCCAATGACTGAATCTAGATGTGGTTTTGCCTTAACAACACTAAAGAATGGAGACCCGCGACCATTTGTCACAGTGTCATATATGCTGTTGCCACGAACAATTGCAGATAACATCATTGAAAGCCAATGAGGGTTTATGGGAGGACCACGGCTGAGCTGTATACTGGTTCGGTTTGCAGAAGTGATATATGAATGGGCCAAAATTAGTGAGATAAAAGTAAATGCATTAGATCCATTTCTTCCAAGTAGAGTTGACTGAGATATGTAAGGAGGAAAGAACCAAAATGTAGATGAACCAACTGGATGAGTGGTAACTTGGATGTCAATTGCCTGTGAAGGTGCAGCCTGGTGATTGGGAACATTGTGTCGCAGTTGTGGTTGTGCAACAACAAATGAATTTAACTCGCTGTCAATGTGGGATTCCCATTGTGCAGAGTCATAGTATTCAGGGTCACAATTTCTTTTGACATTAATGCTGTCATTCTCATCATTACTACCAGGTTCTTGATTGCTTTGTGGGGTTCTAGTAGATTTTGCTGTTGGTTTCAACAAGCTTTCATTAAATGCTGAACAGATTTCTGCAATTTTTTCAGCAAGGTGAGGGGAACAGATTGGACACTGGTCTCCAGCTTCTTCTAAACAAAAATTGTGAAATGTGTGAAAACAGTTAAGGCGATTGACAATGGTTGTTGATAATTGCGTGCAGTTTTTGTAGTCACAGATTAATTTTGGATCAGGTATTGTGGAAGGGTCTTCTTTTACAAATGAGTAGCCAAGGGGCATTGCTTTTGAAGTAATGGTGGTGTCAAAGGTAGGAAGAAAAAAATTCATGTCTCCTTTAGGCTGCCCTCTTGCATTTGTTTCTTGTGGAACCTTAAATGTAAAAAAATAGACACGATTGTTAGTCATGAAAAAGAAAATAAGTTGAGGCTATGATCAAGTGCTCGACTAATCATTATTATTACTTCCCTGCATAAAAAAACATTGTTCAGGCACTGCACTGCACCAAGGTAATAAAAAATTACTTATGGATGGATGGATGTCTACTCTACCTGCTTTGCTTTTCCCAGATTTTGACCAACTTGCTTGATGATTTTCAGTAATGCATCAGCAGCTGTACCAGTCACCAAACTTAGGTCTTTTTCAGAATAACCTCTACTGTATGGTGTTGTTAAATAGTTATGAAAGAGCTGTTCTGTCTTTGATGCAGCAAATGACAGGGCTTTGTCCCTAATTTGACTAGCACTGTCATAATTTGAAATGAAGCTGCGTAGCACACTATGCCAGATTTCAACTTTTCTGTTATTAGAGCCATCCATTTCTTTTTAAGTTCATGGTACTGTGAAAAATGTTGTTTGTGAAAAGAAAAGTCACTAAGCATCGAGAGTGTTGATCTGTCATAATGATGCCTTTTTCCAGATTACAAACAGTAGAGATAACTTTAACATCATTGTTATATATGATTCCATGTCTCCAGACCTGAATGTAACAGGATAGTGGAAGAATGATATGGGAACCACCTCATCTAAAAGAAGCAGAATGGAAGCATACTTTATGTACTTGCAGAGCTTGAGTTTTAGGAGAACTTTATCACGTTATTTGCCCCATGCCAGAAAAAAAGCAGTTATTACCAGGCTGACGCGAAAAGGCTTTGGCTTGTTGGGTAAGTCAGATCCAAATGTCTCTTTGTAAACTTTTTTAAATAAGAAGTCATAAATTGTTACAACATCTTCTTGTAGATTCAGGAAAACATGAAATGGGCCCTGCTCTGGGATGACTGATAGGAAACTGGCATCTGCATTGACTTCTTGAGCAATGAGTTTCTTTTGATAAAACCAAGTTGGCCAGTCCCCGGGTGCTGGTACTACAAATTTTTCAAGTAATGTTCCATTTGTGGACAGCACAGGAATATGTGATCAATGGCTGATTTATAGTCCTCCATACTTTTCAAAGATTGCTCAAACTCATCTATTAAATTAGTAGACTCAAGGGTACAGAGCTCATCGTGCGACAACCCAGAATAGACCCTACAAAAAAAGAAAAAAAACGATAATTTGGCAAATTTAATGTTCCATATTTGCTTTTTTTTTATTTTACTCTACTCCTTTTTTTGTAATAGCAGTCACTAAACAAAAGTAAAATTGATATTAATCATTATGTATATGGCTTTCACAAACTAATGTAAGAGGTACATATTTATTGGGTGGGAGGTCCATATAGGGGAATAAAGTATTGTGCCTGGAAAAATATTTAGGACGTGTCAATATTAAAACATTTTTTAAGAAGAGAAAACAGTATTTTTCTTATATGGATTGCTGACCTTTAGATAACTACATTAAAATCCATAGAATACCTCAATTCCTTTAGTTGTTGTTGGATGTATTTTGGTGAAATGCATTGGTGATTTGTTTCCAAGTACATTCTTGATAACACTGGTCTTTGAAACAACTCTTTTATGTAGTCTAGAACAATTCCTCCTCTGCAAATTTTATTTTCATTCCCTATCTTCACAATCACTCGGCTGTGTCTTGTATCTCTTGTAGGGATAGGAACAGCAGGAATTGAAGGATGGATGTCCAGTAGGCCACTAGCCATGTGCGTAGCTAATGATAGCTTCAGATTTGTTGGTAGTCTAACAGTCAAAATATTATGGAAGTCATCCAACAGTTGTACAATTAGGAATCCTTTCTGAAAATTTTAAAGAAAGTTAAGCATCAGTTATCCCACTGGCTTGTTTAAATTGGAATGGTTCTTGCTTATTCTCAAGTATTGTTTTTATTATTCTCTTATTCACTATTTACTAAAATAAAAATTTGTACCACACTAATCTCACCTCTGTTGCCAGGATAACCTTTCTCATCAGTATGTCTGGATATTTTGTTATTAGTGCTTTCTTGTGAGAATCAATATTTCTAGGACTTGTACTGAAACGAAGTATCCTTCCTGAATTGATTGCTGTCCTAGAAGCACCATGATGTTGTAGGAATAGCCCTTCATCCTTTTGTAGGGTGGAAGTTTTCTGAGACCTGGTAAAATAAATTTGTGTCATTTAAAAAAGAACAAAACACTAGTTTTCTGGTGCAGCTTGTATACATTGAATTATAGTATAAAGCATGATATTGAACATACCTAGGCCCAATTATGAAATTGGAGCAGATAGAAAGGGGGAGCTTATTACAAAATTTAGCCTCTAGAGGGTTTTTAGAAAGGAAAGTAATTGGAGGTTAGGGAGGTGGGTCTTAATGGAGCATTTAGGTTACCTGAAATATGCCAGTGTGTGAAGGAGAACAACAGTTCTTTGCTCCTGTACAGCTTGATGTTCATCTGAGAGTCTGGAGTCCTCCCTTGTTTTTTAACTTAAAAGCATTTCAAACAGACCTGGAGAGTGTTTTTGTGTGAACGCTTTCATTGCTGCTGGCTCATATAATGGAGCTTCACTACTGAGGGCATGATGGTATAGAGCCATCTGAAATTGTTGCACTAGTTGGCCCAGTGAATTACCTGTTGATAGCAATTATTGAATAAATTATTCACAGTTTTAGTTGGGCTTGATCCATCACTGGGGTTGAACACTGATCAGCCACATCGTTGCTGATCGATAAAGCTATTATAAATATTAGAGCATGCAGATATATTTGATCATACAGCTGTACCTTCATCCAATTCATCAAATTCTTTGATTGTTGTCTTTATTTGGTCCCATACTTGACTATCCATTAACACGTTGCCATTTGGGGCAATTTTGATGGTACCTAGGGGAGTTTGCAGCTTTTTCCATGTTTCCAGGAGATGAATATCACATATGTCTGCTAGAGCTTTAAGTCTTGAAAACAGCCTTCAAAATTGGTGCTTTGTTTGATCCAGTTGGGATATGGTAGGTGCTGACATAGATATATCTTGCAAAATTTCATGGAGGTGTAGAATAGGGGATCCCGTAAACTGAAATGTCTGAAATTTACAAAACAGTCAAAATGGAAAACAAAATAAGAATAAACAAACTATCTAAAATAAATAACAATAATTAGCAAAATGTATCATCTTTTGGGGTGCAGGTTTTCTGTTGTGGGTGGGTCAAATGGGGAGGGGTCATACCTGTTTCTAAATTATTGTTAAGGGGGAGTCAAAGGTTTCTATTAGATATTAGGGGGGGGGGGGGTCCAAAGATATTTCTGAAAAATTAATATCCCAGCCCACCCTAGCTCCTCAATAATAAAATGTTTCTTGTCTTATTCTATTCCACATATTCTAAATTAAGGAATTCCTTTCATTCTCTCATAGAAAATTAATAATTTTATATGAATTGGCTTGGTGGAAAAAAACTTGTCAAAAAGCTTATTTGTCAGAATTTTTACAAATTGTAAAAAAATATATTTCTTTTTCAACAAATGCAAAAATATTGTTTGCACTACTACTTCTCAATAATTGATAAAGTATTTTTTTCCCACAAAAACAAAAAGAAAGGCGAACTGAATTTAATAGATAATTTGTGTGTTTCTTCAGAATGTACAAATAAACAAACCTTTTGTAGTTGTTGTTCTGTGCCGATGGCGGATGTACTACTATTTGCTTTCTCCTAATAAAAAGAACGAAAGAATGTTCAAGCCTTTTCTATGTACTCGTTTTTATATTTTGTTAAACAGATTGAAAATACAGGAAGAAATACATAGCAATTTACAGCGAAGAGGCACTGCAGAGGAGTGGTTGTTTTCCCGAATAAAAATATACACTTACCTCGACTGGTTTTCTACTTGTTTGAGGACGGCTTTCAAATTTCTTATAGGCGAGCAACTTGCACCGGTAACACCACCGAGTACCATGCTGGTATCCTGCCACTGTTAGCCCAATCTCGTCAAATACCGGATAAAAACGACTTGGAATAGGTTGCTTGTTCAGACGTGAGTGAGGGCTGTTGTTTATCGTGCATGGGACATGAGCAGCGCAAGTTGCTTCTTCGTAACGTATCCCAATGTCGCCGGCAAACATGCGAACCTACCGGCAACTTAGCGACACGACTAAGCTCCTCGGAAAGCTGGTAAAGTCGACCAATGCATCCTTTCCCGTTTCTAGTTTTGCAACTCATCATACAGTGTTGTGCATCGTCGTTTGCATGAACGAAACCCAGCGAGGCTACAACCAAAACAACTATAATGGCGACCACGAAGGTCTGCCGGTACGACATCCGATGCTTATCCATTATTTTCGCCTTTGGTGCAGGCCGTAAAGTAGGTGGTGCAAAATTTCAGAGATAGAAAATTTCAATATCTTGGTGATGTAAACTTTTCAGGCTTATTTTTTTTGTGTACTTCTTATTTTTTTTAAATTTCGCGGCCGGAAACTGGTTTGTTTTGTTTTGCTAAACAATTTTAATAGGGGCGGGCGCCCGGCATATTCCCCGCCGGAAATAAGAGGCTGCGCGTGCGCACTACGTTCTGCAGCGGTGTCGCCTATACCATTTTTCTATGCCTATGGAGCTACGCGCGCGCTTGGCTCCGCTAAAACACGTCGCGTTTTACAATCGATCACTAGAATCGTGTATGATCTAAAACTACGTTCTTGAAACTGTCCATAATTAAAAAAGCAAAAATCAAAACTCCCAAAAAAGATCCACCGTCTCTGCCAGCGCTCCGAGCATTTCCTTATCTGAAAGATATTCCACCTAGTTTATATATTTTGGCATGGAGTCGCACACAAAAAAAGAGAATTCTGTCTTTTTTCGCAAGCGCTGAGTGAGTTGCTTTTTGTTACTATAGCGCGCTTGTTTGCCACCCAAACAGTCACGTGATCTCTTGGCGCAAGTCCTCTGTTGCATTCGTTTCCGTCAGGAGTTACGAGTATCAGCATACAGTATATATACATGAAAATTTTGGAGCTGTTAATTCTTGTATCTAGAATCCTTAATTATTTCACTTCCGGGTCTTATTACCTTGTTTAGAAGCCTCGATTTTTTGCTCCGGGTCTAATTACCTGTTCTCGGTGAGCTATTCTGGACTGCTTGTGTTCAGCCTAGAAGCCCTTCGACTTTAATTTCCGGGTCTGATGACAAAACACTTCCATGGCAACAATGTCAAAATGGTTATAATAAGTAATGTGAAGTAAACCGAAACCGATATTTTCGTCTGACAATATCAAGGCAGCCATGATAATGTTAGGAACAAACTCAAGGCTCATAACTTTTCTTGTTACTGTTAACATGTGGGTACTGCAGTGTGCAGGTAAGAACGTGATTGCGTCATGAACCATCTTTGTTAGATCAAGGTCTCCGATCTGCCAATTCTTCTGATGGCCGAAGATTGTTGTGAGTTGGTGCTGTGCAGCACAATGGAACAAAATGAAATGCGCTTTTCATTAAACGGTGAAAAATAAGCTAGGCGTGATTCTCTTCAACATGACCTTTTCATTCCATAGTCATTAATCCCTTCTCACTAAGTTTTTACAAGTGTTTCTAGCCCACAAATAGCATTATCGAGACCGTATAATAGAGATGGTTAGAAAAGTCAGAGAGGGTAAGAAAGAGCTGCAATAACTTCCGCTTCGTATGAAGTCTAATCCAACTGAATTCGCGCAGGGTGTCTGATTATTGCAAAGCATGAAGCTCATAAGATATCTAATTTATCCATTATATTGGGGGGCTTTGACCAGATTATATTTTTTTTAAAACAAGAAACATGTAGGAAAACACAATGGACTGGGAGAAAGACTAGGAATATAAATATAATGTAATAAAATAATGTAAATGTATTGTAATCTGCAGTGCTATTCTTTTTTTGGACTTTTTTCTCAGCCTTCTACAAGAAACATGTAGTAAAACACAATGGACTGAGAGAGACTAGGAATATAAATATTTCAAAATAATGTAAATGATTGGAATTTGCAGTGCTATTCTATTTTGGACTTTTTTCTCAGCCTTCTGCTGAGTCGTAAAAGACGATGTGACGAAAAACGCTTCTTCCAGTATCTTTTTTATGGGACTCATTTTTACCAAATAGCTGTCATTTTTTCTTATCATTCTTGTCAACTTTGTTTTGTTACGGATGAAATGCATAAAAGAGCGTTTATGATTTATTCAGGTGAGCCGGCTCCCGCCTGTTTGATAAGCCATAGCTCAGGAAAAAAAATCTCCAAACTAACCCTAATTTACTAAACAAACTAAACTAACTTATTTGTTATGTGTGTGTGTGTGTGTGTGGGGGGGGGAGTATCTATCAAAGGTAATCTTTCGCTTTGTAATCTTCTTTGTAATAACTCAGCAATACGTTTTTCATGTTTTCTATAAAAATATACGATAGCTAATGCATATGATTAAACTTCATTGAAAAGGAATGCTTGCTTCGCTGTGCATAAGAAGGTCGAAGACCTCTCAGTTTATATATTGGTTGTTCAGATTGCGTTTGTATGATATTTGCGAAAATTTGATAGATACGCACCTGAAACTTTGTACAGTTAGCAGTACCTCAACAGGACAAAAAAGTAGCTTCGACAGTGTAAAAAAAAATGATCAAGCATGGACGGAATTCGGGTATCATTTTCAAGATCTCTTGCATGAAGTTAAACAAGTTAATGGAATAGTACTGTTTGTCATTTTAATTACAGAAAGTACCAAAGATTGGCAATGGCAATACAATAAATCAGTTTGCTTCAACGAGCTTGCGGATGCAGCTTTGTCATGGAAAGTCACACTTAGCCCCGGAGACAGCGTCTCGGATGTGAATATCTACGAGGTTTCAGTGAGGACGCAATCTGCACTCAAGATGTACAGCAAGACAAATGGACCTGAGGCCGCGTTTAAAGACCGCGTAATGCGTTTCTCGATGGCGAATGAGTTGAGTAACCAATTTCCAGTTTTCAAGATCTATTTCACTCTCACAAACCTAAGCAGCAGTGTTGATGGGTTTGGAAGCAAAAGCATTAGATGCCAAGTTGTTAGAAAGAGTAATGGCGCATCTCAACAAAGAGATACACTTCTACACGTGCAAGGTTGGTAAATGTGGAGACCTAATGGAGCACTAATAGTAACTTAGTTACATGCTATTTTGACTAAACGGGTTTTGTGCGTATTATTTACTCGAATAAAAGCCTTACTCGATTTAACGCCTCCCTCTAATAAGCGCCCCCTCTGAACCAAAACTATCAATAAGCGCCTCCCCCGAATAAGCACTCCCTCCCCAAAGTTTAATGTAACTGAGTAAAATAAGTTTTTTTTTACAAATATTTAATAAATGAAAGTTTACTGAAAAACGCTCCAAGTTGTGATAATGATATGTAGACAAAGAAACACTATTGTAGTAGTACAAATTTATTTTAAAAGAAAAATGTAATTTGGCTTTTTGTGCGGATTTCGTCCTTCAATAAGCGCCTCCCTCAAATAAGCGCCCCGTCGGAGAGTACGAAGGCTATGCCCCCTCCCCCACCCTCCTCACGGGTCAGAGGGTGTAACTCGATACATAGGTATGTAGTACTACGCACTACTAAGAAGTGATAACTCTCCTGGGGATGTCAGTTCTGTTGTAATCAAGATCAGAACGTATTTTACTTTCAGTTCCCATCCAAAACTTTGCGGTCCACCCTTTGAGACTCACTCTCAATGAGACTGACGCCGCCCTATTCACGTGTTCCGCTGATGGGTCTCCCTCGCCCACCATAACTTGGACCAACACTCAGGGTCAGATTGTGGGACACGGCTTGTACTACCGAATACCAGCGGTTAACAGAAGAATGTCTGGCATGTACACGTGCACTGTAACTGATGGCTGTGGACAAAACTACACTAAATCTGCGATACTGATCGTGCAATGTAAGGTTACTGGATCAGATGTTATAATTGATTTTGTGAATGAATGTTGCACATTTGTTAGTTTACGGGTTGGTGTCAGTGTTTGGGTAGCAAGATGATTTAGCACATGGTTTAGTGATTAGTGTTGAATTTGATAGGGGCTGGTTGCATGTTTTAAATCCACTGGTAACGTGTCCTTCCAGCCAGCTGGATGGTCTGCAATTTATTTTTGATGGTTGGATGGGATAATTGTATTGTAGGTTGAAGTAGACTGACTTTTATGATCTTTTTATCTTAGATAAACCAGAGAAAACAAAGCTCATTAAGCTTGCTCCGTCTGGAAATGTTTCCGGTAGATATTCAACATATGTATTCAGATGCATCGCGTCGGCTTACCCACCAGTAACCAGTTACACGATTTACACAAATGGAACAAAGAGATACACAGGGACTGGTATATACTATGGCTACACACATATATTAGGTGCTGCGGAGTTTACCTGTGAGCCTCACAGTGCAGCTGGATACGGTGCCAACAGCACAGTCACCATCATCACTATCGTCGACGGTAATGCGGCTTTCATGCCACTCCAACAGCTAGACAATTAGACATGATTAGGGGCTGGCCATTTAATACCCAGAGATAACCTTTTCTGCACTACCCTGCGGCCTTGGGCTGTACATTCATCGGTCTGATATGTCTCCTTATTATTATCTTGTGTTTTTTTTGCTTTGTTTTTCAGTGCATCATTTCTTCCCTTTTAATCATCTCAGTGGAGGTGGTACAGTACTCGAAGGCTCATCCTTGTCTTTCTATTGCTATTTGCGTCACTGGCATGGTTATATCACATGGATCAAAAATGGCAAAGGGATGAACACGCTAACTACATTTTATGAACTTCGGTTCGATCCTGTTACAAGAAAAGACGAAGGATTTTACGCTTGTGGATACATATTCAACGGCATCGAGTACATAGTACATCGCATAACGCATTTAACCGTCGAGTGTAAGTGGAATAATTTAATTGGAATTACGGCCATTTTCACACGTTTTCTACCTAGTCAGTCTAAGATAGTTTTATGCCATATCCCTAACAGTTACCTTCAGGGGACAGGAAATACCGTCAAGATTCCTGCTTTTTATTCACACTTTGCTACCAAAGTATTTTGGTCACTATCGGTTTATTGGATTAAATAAATTGGTCTGCTATATTGATTGATTGCTAAAAAGAAGACGTCCTGCGGAAGAGATATTTTGGCTTATGATAATGATCTAAACACTGCTAGCGAAGTTTGTAGGCATGTATCATTTTCCATTGTATTATTGATGGTTGTGCTATAGGGTAGGGTTGCAGGCTACCATTTATAAATAGAAATTATGTCTTTTTCACTGACTGGCATGTTCTTTTTTTTCCAGACAAGCCCGAGAAAACTCAGCTTCATTCATTGGGTAGTTCTTACTGCCATGGGTCCGCGATACCTCTCTACTGTACAGCGGTCGCCAAACCCGCTGACATCCGGTACTTTCTGCGCATCAACAATCAACCGCTGGCCAACAACACCATTGGTCTATTTAACGTGTCACTAAGAATGCTGGGATATCACCTCTACACATGCGCACCAAGCAATAAAGTGGGAGAAGGCGAACACAGAAGTGTCAGGATTCACGTGCAAGGTAAAACACGAATTGATACAAGTAATGATTTTTTGGCGTCTTTAACAAGTCAAACCTGGTGAAATCGTAACGTAAAAATTCTGAAACGCTTACAGGATTTTCTCTAAAGAGGGGAGACGGAGTCACCGATACATAAAATCAAAATCCACGGTCGATTGTTTTTCTGCTATTTTCTAATAATATATTCGTGTATAATTTTTCCCATCTTCAGAGCCGCTGACGTCTGCGTCTATCCTACCTATCAATGGCACGAGGTTCACGGAGAAATCCACCGTTCAGTTGACATGCGCGGCTAATGAAGTGAATTCCCACGAGATAAGATGGACCAAGGACGGTGTTCTCGTGGGAGAGGGACAAACACTGATGATACAGTCAATAAACAGGACGGACGAAGGGGTGTACACGTGTACTATCAACAACACGTGTAACGTGGTGTCTGCTGTCACATACATCGGAGTCGACTGTGAGTGTCACTCAGATCATCCAAACTACACGGATCTCGAAAACAGCAATCATTACAGGGGATCTCGAGAGTGTTACTCAGATCAGCAATAGTCTGCGTAGCAAGCGTTTTGACCGTACGGTCTTTCTTCTCATTTCCTCGCCCTAAAAACACACAGATACACTTGCTTTGCTGGCTAGAATCATTACTGCAAAGAATCTCAAGGAAAAATAACAACTGACAGTCTAATAAGCTGGTATGGCCAGCAGTGCCTGCGTCTTAATTTATAAGTTTGTAGTTCATCCTAGATTTCTGTCTTAACTTCGCAAGTGCGCTAGTTAGTAATGATATTATTTATAAGCATCGCGAATAGTTCAGGATAGTGCATACAAAGATTGGTCTGTTTTACGTTTTGGTTTTCGTATCCATCTATGAAATGCAGAAGAATTTCTGATTTGGCTTAGTAATAGTTTTATATAAAGGATAATTTCAGAATAATTAGATAACTGCGGTGACTTTCTAGATGTCAACATGGACCAACAAACGCTAAAATGTTCGTCCTTCCCGGGATTCATCATCCTGTCCCTCGAGACCAACACCGCCCCACCTCCCAACATCACTTGTAACAATGGCCACGCGTCTTACAGAGGACTCGTCGCACACTCGAGTGGCAGTGTCATATCGTACAGGGTGGATTTACCGGACCCGGATGTGAGTGAGGTGAAATGTCGAGCTGAAGGCTTCCCAGGGACCGAGAACACGTACACTATTGGTAGGTACTTTAAGGGGAAGGTTCGAATAACCTGGAAATAACAATAGATACTTTTTATTTTTTTGTTCACTTACAAGCAGCATAGCAACGATAACCAAACAATGACTATAATCATTTTATTTCTTGGTGGTTCTCTTTTTGTCGTTGTATTTTCTAGTAGTTTATATGTTACTCCGTAGGCCCATCATCTACTTCTCATTTGTTTTGTTTGTTTCATTTGTTTGCTTGTTTGTGTATTTTATCATATATCAATACTCTGCAAAAAAATACATTTTCAAATTAGAAAACAAGTTTTGCCATTACAGCTGTCGCTGATTCCGAATACATCCGGAATGGTAGCTTCAGAGTGACTAACGCGCGATATCCACCAAGCGACGCGATCAAAGGGAAGATCATCAAATCGGTATGTGCCATTCAGAGCGGTAGAACCTCGCTCATGTTTTGTGGTACTATGCCTCTTGCCTATTATCCTCGTGCCCGTGTCGTAGACACACAGGTTCGTCGTAGTGCACAAGGTGTCATCAGGGTTCAATACTTCGTGCGAGGCATGTGAAAAGAAACGATCAAGTTACTCCCATCCATGAAATCTTTCATGGCGCTAAAGTATAATATCATTATTATGAATTAAAGGCATTGGTTTTATTTCTAGATCAAAGAGTGTTTCGATGCTGCTTGTCTAAGGAGCTTGTCAGTAACATACAGGTATGTCTTAGACTTTCAAGACCGATTAAGATTTAGTAATATGCGACCTGTCTACGGCATAGCCCTGAATTACACAGTACGACTGCAGAAGAGACTCTACGACTCGAGTTGTATAAGTGCAGCATTCAACCTAATTGTGCCGTCTAAATCAGCCTTTACAGGTCGAAGCGCTCTTTGAATCCGCCCCCGCCCCCCCCCCCCCCTCCTTCTTTAAACCCTTGCTTCGACCCCCCCCCCTTTTCTTGGCATTTCCATATTGACATATCATGTCATTCGACCAAGTGGTTTGTTCTTGTTTTAGGGATGGCAGCCTTGTTGTTGACGTCTCTCTCGTCATAACTGCAAATATAACAAATCCTTTCCTGTCTGTTAAGGATACTCTTCTTCATAAGACGAAATTCTACGGCCTTTCTGTCGATCCTTCAAGTATAGAAATGAGCGGTAGGCTTTTTACTTCTTCCGAATCCCTGTGGTTTCCTATGTAACGGTATGGAAGAAAATAGACTTTCCTACTGAAAAATGGTATTTTAAGGGCTTGCAGAGGAAGGCGCTATGAGCCAACGTTTACTAGCTTCCGACTTCTAAACAAAACACTTTGTTGTCGTTTGAGACTTTGTTATACAATGGGATACTTAAATCTGCGTTTTGGATTTTTGGGGGGATAATTTTTGCTCCTAGGTTTTTTTTTAGGCTAGCGATTTTTGGTGTTCAGGTATTTTTTTATTTCCCACGAGTATCCCTATCACTTTTACCCTGAATGACAACTTCTATGATTTAATTATTATTAAATAAATAAACAAACAAACAAACAAATAAACAAATAAATAAATAATGATAATGATAATGATAATGATAATGGTAATGGTAATGGTAATGGTAATGGTAATGGTAATGGTAATGGTAATGGTAGTGGTAGTGGTAGTGGTAGTGGTAGTGGTAGTGGTAGTGGTAGTGGTAGTGGTAGTGGTAGTGGTAGTGGTAGTGGTAGTGGTAGTGGTAGTGGTAGTGGTAGTGGTAGTGGTAGTGGTAGTGGTAGTGGTAGTGGTAGTGGTAGTGGTAGTGGTAATGGTAATGGTAATGATGCTAGTTTATTTTCATCCGTTTGCAGCACTGGCATATTTACCAGTCACAAAATTAGAAAAGCGGTCCGACGAAGTCGTCAACCAGGAACCAGCCGTTAGCGGCCTGGCTGTGATGGTCGCCCTGTTGTTTGTTTCAAACTGTGCAACCATCATCTACTTTCTAAAATGCAAGAAATCAGGTAATAATGCACCAATCGTCAACATAGAAATCGTTCTCCCAAAATTTCGTTCAAGTACACTGTATTTGTATTTACAAAGACACACGCAAAAAAGTCTATCAATCTTTATTTTGCATAAAACGTATTTTAAAAATGTGTGATCCCTACAAAGCTTATCGAGACAGGGGTACAATAGTCATTTTTACACTAAGAACTCTATTTCTTTTTTATTTCCTCAGGTACAGAGGAGAGGCCAAGGTAAAATATTTTCCTTCATTTACTTATAAGTCCTAGAGTTCCTAGATCGTCTTTATAAGCAATGTTTTTTTTATCATTATCGGTTTTAGACCAAATGTGGACGGACGGGAGAAGAATTCTCAAACTCAGGTACAGTTATTTATCATCAATAAATAATTTCTGTGCCCGATCACGGGAGGTGGGGGGAGGGGTGGGGCTATCCTGCTCCTAACGGTAGCAGAATTATATTTTAATGCATTTTATTGAGATAAATGCAGGAATCGGAGTTATTAAAAAAAACGTTTCTCATATTGGCAGAAACAACTTTCTAATAACAATTCTTTTCAGAGTATAACGATGCGGTGACTTGGCTTTAATTTAAATTTGGCGCGGTTTTTCGTTTTTATGTTATTTTATTCCGCGGTATTGCGGTTTCTCTAGACTGCGCGGTTTACGATTATTGACTTATTTTGACGGTTTTGGCGTTCTTCTGTGCGGTGTTCGAACCCCCTTACGCCCCTCTCCTTAAATTCAATAAATTCGATTGTGTCAATACCCATCTACTAACCAAAGTCTTATAACATTTCCTAAATTAAAAATATAAATACAGTATATGATTACAATTCTTTTCAGAGTATAACGATGCAAGAAGGTCCTTTCTCGTCGCTACACACAGAAGGGCAAGCCGGGGCTCAACCAGGAGGAAGCTGCGAGTCAATGGGCCAACTTTCATACTCAGAACGTAACGCTTCTCCAGAATACGATACAGTCACGCCAACCAAGACTGTCACGCAACACAACCAAGCACATGTCACGCGACCTAAGATCTTTAGCAAAAGGAATCACGAATCAAGTACCAGTCTTTCTCGGGCTAATACGCCTTTAAAACAACTTCATAATACCAAGGCCATAAAGGAAAAGATTGAGAAGCCCGGTCACGTGACTATGGCTGCAAATGACGTCACAGCATCTACCGGAGCACGTGACCAGGAGCCATCGGCAATGTACCAGTCACTTGATTCAGTGTTTGTTAATGAGGCACAGTACGCGTCGCTGACCCCCCACACGCGCGCCTCAACAGATCACATGGCGTTTGTGTATGAGAACCTGGGCAGGGATAGCGCAAAGGAAACGGATTTCTGCCACCACCTGGATGTTGATCAACAAGAGTCGTCTCACGCTAATGCAACCACCGCGTGAGCGCAACGATGACCTGTAACTTACTTGGTGACCAAGTACAACAGCCGCTTGACGCTGCTCCAACAACTAGAGCAAAACTTTGAAGCTAAAGGAAAACCAGTCTCACATAAATGAATAAACTACCGCGTGAGTGAAAAAGGCGCTATATCGTCTAAAGCATTTTAATAGATCATAAAGAGGCCGCTTGTGGGGGGATTGGGGGTGCAGCAGCTGAACAGCAAGCGAAAGCTCGCTACGGAGTACTTCAGAGAGGGGATATCGTGTGTACGGCACAAGCTACAGCATTATTCATATCGTATTCTCGAAATAAACTTTGTAATAAGGTCCATAATTTTGTTTATATGTTGTATATTACATTTGAGCATATACATCATACACTTGTTGATGAGTAAAAAAACAGAATAAATTCGTTTTTTTATCGTTGAGTATCAAAGTACGAGCTCACATAGAATCTATTTTATCTGATAAAAAGTCAGTCAGATCTATAATTACATACCTTCAGTCTAAAATAAATCGACTTTACTTAACCCTTTCCAGACAAAGCTATTTGTGACTGGAAGGTGTAAGTCTTCCCCTCTCCTCGTATTTTTTTGAGCTGGTTTGGTTATGACTATAAAACATACAGAAAATCATCACCAACACGCAGAGAATCGCCACGCGTTATTTTGTGGCAGAATAAATTATGATGTCACAATGACGTCATAACTTCAATTTTTATCCATTTTTCCACTTTACATACAGCGTTGATTTGTCTAGCTTCGCCAAGAAGCTTTCATAAGTCGTTACCAGTTCTGCTCTGGTCTGAGCCGCCAGCCTCAGCATAACGACAAAATGTGAGTTAAGTGCTCCCTGTCTCATCTCCAAGGCCTGGATGCGAAGCAGCAAGTCAAGATACCAGTCTATTTCACCGTACTTGATGTCGTATATGGTCGTGGGGGACTGGTAATGTTCGGAGATCAGCTCTGGTAATGAAGCGTTGCGCTCAAGGGATTCATCTGATGGTGACCCCTGCAAAAAGAGATATTGCATCATCATACACCATGCTACAGCGATTTTCAGCATTGTGCATACATTCCATAATTCACGCCGATAATTTCCAACAACAAGATCGCCTTCTGGTTCCTGTCATTCAAAGCCCTTGAAGCTTTTACATTAGCCAGCACTTAAATGGTTTCCCATCACGGCACAATCAAAAAGCGATAAATGTAATTTTTTGGTTTGAATGACGGAAGGTTGAAAGCACTTTAGCTGTTGAAAATTATCTAAAAGAGTTCGCAGAACATTGAAAATTGAGTAATTTAAGATTACTTTACTTTGCAAAAGGTGTTAAACTCTTTGCTTGGAGTCTCATCTGTATATTCGCTGTTTTTGTTTAAGCGACGCAACCATTCATTTAAGCGATGTCTGTCAGTCCCAATATCCTCAGGCTGCGAATACTCGATTCCATCGTCCATAAGGCTCACAATTGCAGTCCCTTCTTGTTGTTTTTGGGTCCCAGTCTCTGGGTATTCGTGTTCGCTACCAGTCTCTTGTTGGTGTTCATACTGGGTCCCAGTCTTTTCTGGGTGTTCGTACTCGGTACCAGTCTCTTCTTGGTGTTCACACTTGGTACCAGTTTCTTCTGGATGTTCGTGTTCGCTACAAGTCTCTTCTTGGTGCACGTATTCGGTCCCAGTCTCTTGTTGGTGTTCATACTGGGTCCCAGTCTCTTCTGGGTGTTCGTATTCGGTACCAGTATCTTCTTGGTGCACGTATTCGGTCTCAGTCTCTTGTTGGTGTTCATACTGGGTCCCAGTCTCTTCTGGGTGTTCATATTCGGTACCAGTCTCTTCTGGGTGTTCGCACTCGATACCAGTCTCTTCTTGATGTTCGTATTCGGTACCAGTCTCGTCTGGGTGTTTGTACTCGGTACCAGTCTCTTCTGGGTGTTCGTCCTCAGTAACAGGCTCTTCTGGGTGACTGTACTCGGTACCCGTCTCTTCTAGGTGTTCGTACTCGATGCCAGTCCCTTGAGAGTGCTCACACTTGATCTCGGTCTTTGTATGTACTGCGGGGTGCTTATTCTCGGTTCCAGACCCCCCGTGGTGATTATACTGGGCCCCAGTTCCTACATCGTGTAGCACGCCGTAGTGATGGTTTGTCTCTGGCTCGACGTTTGCAGACGATCGGCGAGTCGAGGTTTGACTTGACCAGACGAGATTCTTAAATAAGAAAGGCGAAAATAGGGAACATCATTTGTTTTTCTATACATTTGCAAAATTTTCAAATATATCAAAATTATATGCTACCCATAATGCAACCTGAGTTAACGGCACAAAGATTGTTCTTCTTTTTAGGAACAAGCCATTTATATGTTTTGTACATCACCACGAGAGGAACAAATTCTGCATAATAGCTGAGGGAAAAATCACATAATTAAATTGTTCGTCCCTTATCAAATCATAATTTTAATTCTAAATTCAGCATTCTGTAGTTTGCCAATGCCAAGAAACCCACACTGTCATTGTATATAAGGGTGGGAGGGACGCCAATACAAATAAACGAAAACAGCGTGAGGTTTTCTTTGTCGTGACTCTTCGCCAACTGGCAAAAACTGAGTGTAAAAGCAGTCCTTCCAATATGAAGTCTTATCCATAAATTTTGTTAAGCATATGAAGTCCCCGCTGGAACTTTTCGCAACACATCTTTCTTTTTTTGGAAATTTCTTTTGATTTTGTCTCTAATTATGGGTTAACGTTAAACTCAAAATGTTTTAAAAATTTTAATTATAAATTATTTCCCCAACTTGCCCAACTTCTTAGTCAAATAATTTCTAACTGTCCCGTAATAGTAGAAAATATCTGCTAATGGATATTTAATTATTAATTACGTCCCTAACTTGCTTTATATTCGGATACAAACCGCAAAACTGTTGAGAATTTTTTTAAACAGATTGTGTTTTATTGATAGAATAGTGGAATAGAAGAACGCATTGGTTTCTTATTTTGTGAGAAATGTTTGCAGGGTATTTTGACTGTCGATAAAAGCTCTCCCAAGTATTTAACACAGTTATATTTTCTACGCTCAACGTTTAGAAGAATAAGCGTTCATAACAAATTCTGGGATATTGCCTACCTCGTTTGTGTGTCTCTTAGTACCAAAATTTATCTGAAAAAAAAAATATATAGAAATTAGTCCGAGAAATGTACGGTATTTGTCGTAAACAGAAACATGATAATTGGTCCCAATTAAAAACTTACAGTTAAAGTGGATATAAAAGTAGGAGCACTGCTTTGGAGTTGTTTCGTCATGATAGTTATCGTCAGTAACGCTTGGATATCCAAGCGAGTTGTATTTCCTAGAAATTAAACATCTAAACATCTGACAATGCTCGGCTGCTGTTTTTAGTTTGGCGTTTCACTTGTTTGCTTTGTTAGGTAAGCGGGCATTGCGGGTACTGCAGATGGCGCCGCAGGCCTGGAAACTAACAGTCCTGTTCGACAGGCGATAGTTGCATTAAAGACTAAGACGGATGGAAAAGCCGAGCTGCGCTAGTTGCGTGACGTACGTGACGGAAAGCCGAGTCCCTATTTTTGGCCGAGCGCTACGTCCGATAGAACGGCTTTTCCGGAAGCTTTTTCTGGCGGGCTTATCGAGAGACTGATTCACTAGCCCGAGTATCAGGCGATTTTATTTTTAAAAAGTCGGACAGGACAAATAGCTTCCCGGTATATACTTGAAAGGGAACGATAAAAGGGCCTGACACTCGGGCTACTGTTTCACAGGATATAAACGCCTCAATCATTTCATTCAATTTATGAGGAACGAAGGCTTATATCACAATAATGCTACTTCACAATTTTAGGCCGTACGGGAATTTGTGAGCTAGAGAGAATTTTCCGCTGTTTTATGGCCCAAGAGCGAAGCGGTTGTGTTGGTTTTTTTTTTTTTTCTGAGCGGGCCATACGGCCTCAAATCAACCACTGAGAGTGCACAAGGAATCGTAGCGGTATAAGAATTTAAATTATACATATTCGAGGCAGTTTTTTTAAATAATAGCACCACATACGTGTAATACATATCAAATCAAAGCCGGCTATTTGTGAAGATAATATCAAAATAAGGCATGTGCGAATTTCAGTACGTGAGCAGCGACAATAGTGAAAACCCAGTGCGTTGGTCGAGTCGAGAGTAATGAACATCAGACGGAATTAATATCAATCAATCAATATCCCACAAGCGTGATTTTAGCGTCAAATACTTTTATTGTCAACTACTTTTGTTTTGGTCCTTTAAAATACAGTTTTAGCGCCGAGATGTTCTCGGTTATAAATGGATGGCAAGAGCTGAGGCCGATTTATTTTTTCCCATTTTGGTCGATGCAAAACAAGTTATTGTGTTCCTCAAAAGACTTGGAATCTTTAATGATACGGTATGTCCGCGTTAAACAGTTAGATCCTCGAAAACGTTTTATTTTATTATAACTAACTACGTTAACTTGAGGGCGGCTTTTCTACATAAGACAGTTGTTCAGTATTTTCTTTGTTTTAACTTACGACACATTTTAAGGTGAACTAATATTAAAAGTGTGTAGCTTGTCGCATGCGATATTAAAAACCTGATCATACCATATGCTTCACTCTCACTAGCACTTCGGCATTATTGCTTTTGAAACTTGTTTGTAGAATTTCAAAGTGATATCCGCTTCTTCAACACCTTATTCCACGAGGCCGTCCCGTCCCGTCCGGTCTCGTATTCGGATCATGAAAGGATAAATATTCCCTATCCTACGAATAACGAATAATCACTGTTTATCACGATAATAATTTTGCCCTTAAAGCAACTGTTTGGTTTTAAACGCTCACTTTTTTATATGAATTCATGCCACCTCTGTAAAACGTAATATTAAAAATATAATGGTAGACCATAGTGAAGCTGGCAGGCAACTCAGCAGGCAACTCGGTGAAGTTAGCAGGCAACTCAAATGTGATAATTTGTGTAATATCTCGGCAGGTATATGGCCGATTGTCACGAAATTTTGACACGATTGTACAAAAAGTACAACAAACATATTCATGCATGTATGATATCAAATATTATTAATCACGTGACTGTGTGACGTTGAACGTTCCAGCAGGCAAGTCGTTACATCACAATTGTCGCGATATCTACGTCCCCTTTTTACCGATAGTCATCAAACTTTAACCTAAGTGTACAAATGTAATAACGAAGACAACGCCGTATTAGTTATTCTCATGACGTCATCAATCACGTGACCGTGGGAAAAAACATTTTCTCGAGTTCCTATTGAGAAAACATTACGAAACTTTCGAAATATGACAAATAGCACATGGGATTTTACAATCATGAACTTTTAAAATATGACGTCATCAATCACGTGACCGTGGGAAAAAAAGTCGATATCTAGAGTTCTGACTGAAATAACAGTGCAAAACTTTCGAAATACGACAAATTATGTATGTCGTTATTAAAGTTACCTGCTGTACTGTCGAGTTGCCTGCTATATGTTTTTATTAAAGTAAATCACGTACAAATTCCAAAAAAGTGAAGCTTGAATGACGACGAATACGATATTCCCAGTGCATAACAACTTACCTGCTGTACTGTCGAGTTGCCTGCTATATGTTTTTATTAAAGTAAATCATGTACAAATACGAAAAAGTGAAGCTTCAATAACGACGAATACGATATTCCCAGTGCATAACGAGTTACCTGCTGTACTGTCGAGTTGCCTGCTATATGTTTTTATTAAAGTAAATCACGTACAAATTCCAAAAAAGTGAAGCTTGAATGACGACGAATACGATATTCCCAGCGCATAACGAGTTACCTGCTGTACTGTCGAGTTGCCTGCTATATGTTTTTATTAAAGTAAATCACGTATAAATACCAAAAAGTGAACATTTAACAACGACGAATACGATATTCCCAGCGCATAACGAGTTACCTGCTGTACTGTCGAGTTGCCTGCTATATGTTTTTATTAAAGTAAATCACGTACAAATTCCAAAAAAGTGAAGCTTGAATGACGACGAATACGATATTCCCAGCGCATAACGAGTTACCTGCTGTACTGTCGAGTTGCCTGCTATATGTTTTTATAAGAGTAAATCACTTACAACTGCCTAAAAAGTGAAGCTTAAACAACGGAGAATACAATATTACCAGTGCATAACGAGTTACCTGCTGTACTGTCAAGTTGCCTGCTATATGTTTTTATTAAAGTAAATCACGTACAAATTCCAAAAAAGTGAAGCTTGAATGACGACGAATACGATATTCCCAGCGCATAACGAGTTACCTGCTGTACTGTCGAGTTGCCTGCTATATGTTTTTATTAAAGTAAATCACGTATAAATACCAAAAAGTGAACATTTAACAACGACGAATACGATATTCCCAGCGCATAACGAGTTACCTGCTGTACTGTCGAGTTGCCTGCTATATGTTTTTATTAAAGTAAATCACGTACAAATTCCAAAAAAGTGAAGCTTGAATGACGACGAATACGATATTCCCAGCGCATAACGAGTTAGCTGCTGTACTATTGAGTTGCCTGCTATATGTTTTTATTAAAGTAAATCACGTATAAATGCCAAAAAGTGAAGCTGTAACAACAACGAATACAATATTCCCAGTGTATAACGAGTTACCTGCTGTACTGTCGAGTTTCCTGTTATATGTTTTTGTTCGAGTAAATTACGTACAAATGCCAAAAAGTGAACATTTAAATCTGGTATTCGTACCGAGGCGGCTGTGTGGGGTTATAAAATGTATGGTGATAGACGTTAGTGCGTGGGTTAAAGTGTGCAATTATGGCTATTATATATGGTGTATTGCATTGGGGATGTTAGTTAAGAGTTGTGGCTATAAATGAAATGTAGAAAACGGGCTTGGAGTTAGGGCAGAACAGTGTATTTGACCTTTGAACGAGGGTGATAATTACCTGTTGATAATTTCCTGTGAGTGTAATGTGAGCTTGTGAAAAATCAAGTCAATAACAAGACCGGTGAGGAATAATATCTGAAAGCGTGCAGGGGACAAATCAATGATGGCAAATAGAAGATAGATAGTGGTTATATAAGTATTGGGCAGTTGGCTCCTTGAGTATGGGTTTTTATATTGTGTCGTGTAGAGAGAGAGTTTGTTAGGATTCGCGCTCTAGGTTAGTGACTGATAATCGATGAGCTTAAGCGATGGCCCATATCGAGCGAAAATAATACGCGTAGATACGGCAGAGAAACGGTAGGAATTACAGTGCAGGTTAAGATGTGTAAATCACGTGCAAGTGCCAAAAGTGAACATTTAACAACGACGAATACGATATTTCCAGTATATGTTTCTATTCGAGTTAATCACTTACAAATGCCAAAAAAGTGAAGCTTTAATAACGACGAATACGATATTCCCAGTGTATCACGAGTTACCTGCTGTACTGTCAAGTTGCCTGCTATATGTTTGTATAAAAGTAAATCACGAAAACATTCCAAAAAAGTTAGGCTTTAATAACGACATACATAATTTGTCGTATTTCGAAAGTTTTGCACTGTTATTTCAGTCAGAACTCTAGATATCGACTTTTTTTCCCACGGTCACGTGATTGATGGCGTCATATTTTAAAAGTTCATGATTGTAAAATCCCATGTGCTATTTGTCATATTTCGAAAGTTTCGTAATGTTTTCTCAATAGGAACTCGAGAAAATGTTTTTTCCCACGGTCACGTGATTGATGACGTCATGAGAATAACTAATACGGTGTTGTCTTCGTTATTACATTTGTACACTTAGGTTAAAGTTTGATGACTATCGGTGAAAATGGGACGTAGATATTGAGACAATTGTGATGTAACGACTTGCCTGCTGGAACATTCAACGTCACACAGTCACGTGATTAATAATATTTGATATCATACATGCATGAATATGTTTGTAGTACTTTTTGTACAATCGTGTCAAAATTTCGTGACAATCGGCCAAATACCTGCCGAGATATTACACAAATCAACACATTTGAGTTGCCTGCTAACTTCACCGAGTTGCCTGCTGAGTTGCCTGCCAGCTTCACTATGGTTAATGGTAGTACTTTTTTCGATGAAAAATTAATGAAAATTAAATTTGACCGCAACCAAGACACCGACTTTATGCTGTCGTCTAAAGCATCATTTTGTAAATGTAAATGTAAATATATTTAAAAAATAATCAGCCGTTAATTTGAGTATAATTACATATCTACATATAGCTACAGTCATATAAAGGTAATAGATGTTAATCAATTCGAAGTAAATGGCAGGAGTGGATTTATCAATTAAAGTCGACGTACATAATAGCCGGATAGTCTTTCTCGTCGCGGCAAACAACAAAAGTCGTTTTTTCTTACAAGTAAGTCTTGTCTATCACATAAGCTGATGCTTCTGTCATATTTTTCAAACGCTGAAGACAAGAATACTGCTGTTTTACAGAAACGAAATGTTTTGGAAATGTTTTTAAGTCTACACGGTAAATATACTTGTTAATCTTTTTGGCTTAAAATGTGTGCTAAATAATAGGCTCTTTTTTTAAGGGCTAGGGTTAGGTTGTTTTCTTTTTCTTTAGTTTTGGTGTTTGAGAGTGATGAGTACTAGGGCAATTAGTGCAAAAATTTATTGCGTTAAAAACGAGTCACACTTGAGTATTTCTCTTTCTAGGTTAAGCTGATAAAAAAACGTACAGGAGCAAAAAAATTATATATATTTTAAGGACATATTACCAAAAGTGTTCACAGGTCAAGATGTATCCTTTTTAAGATGCAAATTTTGTATTTTTTGTTGTGTTTTATTTTTGGATGATTCCCAAAAATGTGTACAAGGGTACCAGCTTGGCTATTCGCGCCATAGTACCGTCTTGGCGCGAATTGTATCATCTTGACGCAAATTGTATAGTCTTTTCGGTGAAATAAAAAGATAAACAAGTAGAAAACTGTATATTAAAAAAGGTATTCTGCAGGTGCAATGCTAGGTTTTAATTAAATCAATTACTTACATTATTTTTCGGGTTTTGTTTCTGTTTATTGTTTTTCTTGTAAACCACACCTTGCCTGGTAGCCTACACAAATTGCATCAAATTTGACCATAGAGTAGAGGCAGACAAAAAGTCTTAAACGATCTCTGCGCCTCTGTTATCAAATACTCGAGTATACCAATCAGTTTTGCGTTTTCTTTTCATTTTCTTTTAATTAAAAGTCGAACTGATATCATTTTTTTAGAAAAAGAATTTATTTCTTTTAAAAGCAAGGCTATTCCCTATTTATTGAAAAATTGAGGGTGGAAAGAGAAGTTGAAACTAGGTTTTTAAATTACAAATGAAACAACAACAGGATAAAAGAACACATCTGAAAAAAAAACTTTTTATTTCTAAATGACTGTATTCATTGCTTTGGGTACATTATAGTGTAAACAAAAACGATTTCAAAAAGGTTGATTTCCGTTATCTAGGGAAGGTTCGCCGGATATTGTTTTGCTTGTGTGTGTATCTTGTTTCACTACACTTTTTTATTGTTTCATAATGAAAACCCACAGCCCTGATGTAATAACCTGGAATAGAATTACAGCCAAATTCGTTGTTGGCGACCTCGTCGAATCCAAAATCCTTGTCTCGTTTGGGAATAGCGCGTAGTCAGACACAAGCTTTGAGGGCGGTTTGTTTGTTTTTTATTGTTTGTTTTTTTTTTTTTACTACGCGCTATTCCCAAACGAAGAAAGGAATTTTCGATTCTGGGAGGTCGCGCAACAACGAATTTGACTATAATGAATGGAATTATAGTACTTTTTCATAAGAAACATTCATCGTTTTTTAATACTAAAGCAAAGCTTCAGGCACGGTTCTTATCTTTACCAAAAAAAAAAAAAAAATTGTTTGTGTGACGTGTATAATTTGTGTCCTGCGTATGTATGTACAGGTGTATGTACTTTAGCTTTTTCCCGCCTTTTCACCGAAGCAGAGCGCGCGCGTGAACCAGGTCGCATGGTCGAGTTGAGATACCATCAGAACGGCTGCAGCGATTCTTCTATCTGAAACTACTAGCTCATGTGACCACTATGTTATATCTATTTAAGCTTATGATTATGTGAAAATGCAAGGACTGAAATTTATAAAAAAATGTTTCACAAGTTGAGTTGTTCTTCGGCGCTTGTTGAAAGATCGTCAAATACTTTCCTTTTCCCACATCGTATCTATGCACCCAATCCCCTTCTCTTTTCCCGACCTTGGATGGCCTGGCTTAGGCAATTGATTGCTATAGTTTTTTTTCATTTTTCACCTTTTTAACACCAAGCCATTAAAAATATGTTTATATAGAGGGCCCTTTTAGTGAGAATTTTTGTAATCACTGTACTCTTCAAGGTTCTTTTTCCAGCATTTCACCCCATGTCGTCTGGCCAACCTAATTGGCGATAAATTCAATTACTACCCAAAATAGAATTCTGTTTAGCTGCATCATCAAAATAGACGGGAAATGACTAAATGGTCCGTGCAAAGCAAACAATCATAAAAGCACATTAGGAAACGCTAGAGTTTGAGCCATACATGATTACAAGGCAATGGCTAAATATTAGTAGTACAAATATTTAAAACCCGCTGTCTCTTGCCTACTGTACACGTCCTTAGAGAAATCAAGTTACTGCGAAAAACAAAGGGGGAAATAAGAGATGATATTTATGCTGAAACAGAAGTAAGTAACCCCACGAGACCTCACCTTTACTTTGTTCGTTGATTAATTCCTTTTCTAAATCAATGTATCCTTATGAAAAATAAAAAAAATGTGTAAATGTTCTCACGAAAAATCTAGAATCGAGTGTTTTTCCATGGCTGCAATCTCTTTAATTATAAATAAACATTTGAAAAGGTAATTCCGTATAGCAAAACTGCATTCTGATTGGCTGAAGCATACTGGACGCTGATTTGCTGATAAACAGTAAAAATTTGAGCGGACAAATTTAATGTGCAATCCGTCACCTATAAAAAGTACCAAACACGTGGGAATTTTCCCACCACCACTAGGACTTTTGACGAGGGTTTTTCTGTTTGCATTTGACCAAGTGCTTTGCTAAGGACAACGTTCTTGAACAGTCATTATCTGCCAGGGGCGGATACAGGAGGGGGTGGGGTGGATTGGGGGTATATCCACCCCCCCTTTTTGAGCAAAAAAAATCGAAAAGTCACTTTGTTTGAAGAAAATAAATGTCTGAGGGACGGGAGGTACTGTCCATTCTTCTTCGCCAGCTCGACTTTGCTGACGCGACAAATTCAATTCAGCGTGAAAAATTGTAAGATCTTCGTAGCAACCTATCAAAAAGCACTAGATCAGTTATAGGCCGTCTAGCCGGCCATTATTCACCCCCCATTTTGAAATCTTGGATCCGCCCCTGATCTTCAGCCCAACACTGATTTAACAGGTATGTTTGCTAGGATGCATTTTATCATCTTCTTAACTTTTTTTGCACAATAACAATTTATCACAAAAAATATGTGTGTTCACAGAATGTCTTTTTGGCCATCTGAAATCAAGTGTTTTTTCCATGGCTGCCTTATCATTTTGCAATTAAATAAACATTGGAAAACCAGCCTCGAGCAATTGTGCCGCCATCTTGGATTTGGAAGAAGAAAAAAATCTAAGATGGCGGCCACATCGCTCGCGGCGATAGAATCACCACCAAAGCATACATGCTAACAATAGTCTTTGTCGACTATCATTTTGCTAACCAGAGAAAAACTTTAAGTACAAGAAAGCCTTCACTGGCTGATTTTGGGAATCTATTACAACATTGTGTAGTTCCAGAAAATATCCATACCCCCTCCCCCCCCCCCCCCCTCCCATTGAGGGGATTGGAAATTCCGGGAGGATGGGGGGTTTAATCGCCCAGGAATTTCCAGAGGGGAGGGGGAGTAAAGTGCCCTTTTTCCTTAACAGTTACTGTATATATTTTTTTCCAGGGGGTTGAAAATTCCAGAGGTGTGGGGGTCATACTTCCGACCCCTTCAATGGGGGGAGGGGGGGATGGATATTTTCTGGAACTACACATTTTGGATTGAATTCTGTAAAAAGTGTTTTTCAGATTATTAAAAAATGAATCGAAATCGGGATTCTTGAAAAAAAAAATGTTTTTCAAAATGATTTGAAAATACTAAAAAAGTGGAGAAAGCCCTTTAAACTAACAATAACCCATCCTCAAAGCAAGTTTATAGAAGCAGAATTGGCTGCAACTTAAGAGTTGCTCAAGGCAATACTTAACTACATTTGAAAATATAAAAAAAATGCATCCACAATCCAAGTCCGATATTTAAGTAACAATAATTTGAATTGACGTCTCATACTATCTGGAATAAACCGGATGGAAATGGATTGGTATTGTGCGGGAGCGTAAAATGGTGGCGTGATTGGCCTTCTTTTATACAATGCATCCTCAAGACAAAAAAAAAAGAAAAAAAAGGGAGAGATAGCATTTAAGAACAGGGGGTTTATTACTACAGATTATTCTAGGATCTTCACCCTCAGGAAGTCACCAAGATCCGGTTATAGATGAGCGACATGTCAAATAGTACAGGATTAGGAAATGATTTTTTTGTTGACATGCATTTGCAACCATAATGATTTTTGGACAGGTTTGACGTGAATAGACTCCGTGCTAATCTTTGCAACTTACATAGTAAGTCATTTAGTTGTAACGCCTCCCTTCTCTTCCCTCAGGTTTTCGATCTTTTGAAAGTACTTCTCTTATCGCGGCCAGCTTTTGTCTGCCGCTGTTCTTCAAAATGTTCTTTCATTTTTTTTTTGCTTTTTTCTTAAATGTGAAATTTTCTTTCGTGATCCGATACACTGTTGGAATTGAGACTTTTGTTTTTAAGCGATTTTCTTGATTGGTAGGCCCGATTCACACCGTAAAATATTGATATATGCCCGCGTATTCGCTATTACCCAAATTTGTTTAATGGCTATTATTAAAAATCCGATTTTCGGACAACCAGCAAATTGAATGTTGATAATTTTTTCAGTTGAAAACGCTTTACATGGTTCACCTCATATTTCTAGTATAACTCCTTTGTACCCCTTCCCCCTTTCAATGTTGTAGTCTGACACCTGCGACCTTAATCCTCAACTTTGTAGGGGAAAGGGGGGGAATTTTTGTGTTTTCATTTGAAAAAATAGCATATTGACTATATAACTGATCAAGAAATCATTTTATCAAAGATTTAATTCGCCGACTGATAATGATGATTTATAGACCGGGGAATTGGAAAGGGTGAGGGGGGGGGGGGGGGGGGGGGGGAGGCATCGTAAGGGTTCTTATTCAAAAATTGGTCATTGAAAAACCCGAAGTATACCAATTGTATCATTTAAGCAAATGACTTTGCTTTAGAACTACTTTTGTATAGGAGAACTCTACTTTGTAAAAAAAAATAAAGTAAAAGTATACAGCTGGCGGGTACAGATACATACATTAGATAAAGGTTATTACTGTAAGACCCGTATACAAAAGTTGACGCTCTAAAGCCTATAAAACCCCATCCGCTTAGCCCTCGACCTGTTACAATTATTTCGATTAGGTTGACTATGAGAAAATGGAAAATCACGAATGCCAAACACCACTGCTTTGGGAAAACAAGTCTTGAATCTTGAACATTCAGTGAGTCTAAATTAAGTTTGTAACGAGGCCCAAAAGAAAACATTACTATTGGTCAAACTTTGTTCTATTTTTTTATGGCGAAAATTATTTAAATAATAAGTGTATACTCGACTTTTTGTTTGGAGACATTGAAATACTAAGGGAGAGCGCAGATTGCATTGTTAAAAACAACTTCGTTTAAAAATAACGCGAAGTTTTAAACGAAATTTAATAGCATCACGTAATCTGACAGGAAATAATCCTATTGAAATCCGCAATATTCATTTTTATGAGGCTTTTAAAGTATCAATTTATCTTTATAAGTGATAAATATCGTATTCAATCCTTCTGTTGTCCCGGAGCTACAATTATTTATTGGGCAAAAAAAATGAGAAATCAAATAATTGGCAATTTAAGTTGAAACTGACCGCCTCGAAGTTAAAGCTAATTGAATTTTTTTTTTTTTTTTACAGTGGACTGATGAAAGGGTTTGGTTTTGTCTAACCATTTTTCAATTACAAAGGATGCTTTGAGGATTTGAATCTACTGATCCTGAAGCGTGGAGAATTAATAGATCAGGTGAAAGTGCAAAGAAGGGCTGCAAATACAGATAGAGAGTAGAATATTGACTAAAGCACGCGAATGACATACTGTTTCACTTGTAAATTAAAAAAAGAAGCGATTAGCGACGGCTTGATGAACAATGCTCTCTTCTTCGTGATGGCAGATTGAGACGGATTGGTTCCATTCACAATCCCGAACGGTAAACGTGGACTCTATGATTTATGTCTGTGTGGTTAACACAAGTGTGGAGTATTATACTTTTTGACGGACCCGGAAGCCACATTCAAACTCGGAATCGAGTAATCAGGCAAGAGTCGACGAGCTCTTTGTGCGCAAAGCTGCGATGTCCCTTGAAATTCGTGTCTTTGGCTGTATCTTCCTCGTATTTATCTTCTTCGTCGGACTTATCGGTAACCTTTTAGTGTGCTCCGTGGTACGCAGTCGAACAGTGCGGAGCTCCGCGACGAATCACATCCTTCTCAACCTCGCGATCGCAGACATCCTTGGCTGCTTGGTCAACCTGCCCATCATGTTTGTCACGTTCTACGTCGACTTTCAAAACAACTTCTTGGAAAGTCTCAGCGACGCGCACTTTGTCTTGACGGTGACCACAGGGTTCCCGGTCTGCCTGTGTCATCTGTTGCTATCTGTGGATAGGTATGACGCGATTGTGAACCCGTTTCACCGTCGCGTCACGGTACCCAGGATGAAAAGGGTATCTATCGTGTTGTGGGGTGTATCCCTCGGCGCGGGACTCATAGCGGCGGTTCTTGTTGTCATTATCCCCACCCACTGGCTAATACTTCATGATGACTCGCCACACTTCATCGCCGGTGAGGTAGGTCTGTCCACATGACAATTATGTGTAATAGGTGGAAGTTAAAGGATGCGCTTGGGCTTATTATTATAAGGGTATCGTACCATTTAATTGATGCAATTTATCATGATGATAAATTGAAGAAGCAAAAAAAGTAGAGAGGGTTGTCCAATTAACTGACAAACTCATGCATTGTGCTGAGGAGGTTGCGTAGTCAGGTATTAAAATGGAAAAAGGATGCTTTTGACGCTCCCTCAATTAGACATGATCCATTTTTAGGCGGCCAAAGGGATGCGCGCTCACCCTACCTACCCCCTACGCAACCTGTAGTACAAAAAGAGAGATTACGAGCGATTACGCGCACGGTCGTGTGCCAAAAAACCTGTTAGCAGCCGTGCGACGCCGCGTAACAGAAAGACCTGCAAGAATAGCATTTAGACGATTCCGATCATATCGCGTTAACTAATAAAATTCCGTTAAGATTTGATCGATAGAAGCCAGAGAACCAAAGGAGAGACGCCTACTCAACCCCACCCTTTCACACACTTTAGAGCCGCATTTTTACAAGGAAGTATAAAAGAGAATGGCCTCTGCCCCTGTAATACAAACCCAAGAAATGACTGGCTTGCCTCCATCTCCCTGCCGTCTCTTTCAGGTGCTGAATGGAGTTGGTACAGCTGTCATTCTCTCCATCCTAACCGTCATGCTCTATTCATTCGTCAAGGTCCGCACGAGTTTCCGTGTTCACAACACCCACATGGTGCAAGCGCTGGGACAGGCTAAAGTCGACAAGGAAATGCGCCTCACCAAAGTCGCGGTGCTTCTGATCGCGAGTTTCACGGTCACGTGTCTTCCTTGGGTCTTTATGCGCCTAGTGTACTCCATCACCGGCCATCAGGACAAGGCGGCTTACATCTTATCCTACTGTCTTCTATACCTCTCTCACGCTATCAACCCGCTACTGTACACAAGCCTGATGAGACAATTCAAGCGGGTCATGTATCATAAAATACACTGTTGCTTCCGCAGACTGAGTTGTCGAGAGCCAGACTTGCATGACTCGCCCTTGAGCGAGAATTCCAGGGAGCCAACAGAGGGTGTTATTTCGCGTGGAAGGCAAAGGCTGTCTTTGGCAGTAGTGCATCCCTTTTGCCCACAGAAGGGGGTCAAAAAAGACTCCGAGATATCTCTTGAAAAAGTGGGAACCAACACAGAAAACATTGAAATAGAGTCGTGACACTGATGTTAAAATACATTCTGATAAAAGGGTGGGACTAGCAACAAGCAAAAAAATTTAGAATAGCACCCAGCAAAAGCAAAACATATGATAATGCAAGACGAAACGGACAAAATAAAACGATATTTTGTCACTCTGTGTGCAGTCAATTCTTGCTAGATTTGGGCACCCTGTGTACAGCCAACTCTTGCTAGATTTGAGCACTCGTGTGCAGCCAACTCTTACTAGATTTGGGCACCCTCTGCGCGGTTAACTCTTGCTAGATTTGGGCACCCTGTGTACAGCCAATCTTGCTAGATTTGGGCACCCTGTGTACAGGCAACTCTTGCTAGATTTGGACATCCTGTGTACAGCCAACTCTTGCTAGAATTGGGCACCCTGTGGTCGGGTAACTCTTGCTAGATTTGGGCACCCTGTGTACAACTAACTCTCGTTATTACAAACAGCGACGAGTTGTTACCGGGATTGATTTTCCGTAATAACGGGGTGTTCATAATCTCAAGGTGTCCGTAATAACGGGGTGTCCGTTAAAACGAGGTGTCCGTAATAACGAGGTTTCCGTAATAGTGGGGTGCCCGTAATAGCGGGGTGTCCGTAATAACGAGGTGTCCGTAATAGCTGGGTGTCCGTAATACTAGGGTGCCCGTTATAGCGGGGTGTCCGTAATAACGAGGTGTCCGTAATAGCTGGGTGTCCGTAATAGTAGGGTGCCCGTTATAGCGGTGCCCGAAAAAGCGGGGTGCCCGTAATAGCAGGGTGTCCGTGAAACAGTCATGTAGCAGCCCGCTTATAAGGCCTAACAGGATTGGCTGGATTACCTCATTGTTCTATTGTATTCCCGTTCTATTGTTTTGTTTCCCATTGTTTTGTCTGTGGTGTATCAATCCCATCAGGTGAAATCTTTTGAGAGCTGCTACACACGACCCCCGTGTAAACGAGGTGTCCGTAATAACGAGGTGTCTGTAATAACGAGGTGTCTGTAATAACGAGGTGTCTGTAATAACGAGGTGTCCGTTGTTGTTGTTTGTCCGTCGCTACGACGAGGACCATCGTGTTCAAATTTTACATTTTCACCGTCATCCTGAGCGGGACTAAGGACGCTTGTGGGTGCGCAGATGGCTAATAAGGCCAATCTGTGCACGGAAAAGCCTGGGGCACTGAGGGCATGGTATTGTTGCAGCTTTGGGATCTTGAGACTTTCTGGCGGCTCTACGCTCCTCTGCGGCAGCTGTCCAATTTGCCTCGCATGCCGCAGCACCGTTGCGAATGACACGGCGCCAACCTTGACGGTTTTGTGCCAGAAGCTCCCACGAGGTGTGATCGATGTTGAATGCTTTCAGCGAGAGTTTTAGGGTGTCTTTAAATCTCTTCTTCTGGCCACCTTTGCAGCGTTTTCCGTGCTGAAGCTCACCAAACAGAAGTTTCTTAGGAAGCCGTTCATCAGGCATACGAGCTACGAGGTGTCTGTAATAACGAGGTGTCTGTAATAACGAGGTGTCTTTTAGGCGAGAGTTGACTTAAACGCAAGCAGACGCCAGTGACCAAACGAAACGCCAAGTCTTCCGGCGTTTTGCCTGAGCCACACATGAAGCACATGATATGTAAATATCTAATAACATTCCAAGAAATCAGACAGTTTTCATGGAAATTCATTTATTGGTACTCTGTGCTTAATACTAGCTGTTATAGATTTTACACAACTTTACTCAGTTCTTTACAACTAATATCTAACTACATTTTAATTAAATACTTCTTGGAAAACAGTGATTATAAAATGGATGCAATTCTATTACTGTTATGTGACACCTTAGCGTGAATTCATCTTAGAAATATTTCTAGGAATTGGATTCTTTAAAACATATAACAACCAAAATAGAAACCAAATCAATAGCTGTCTTGATGCTTTTATGTAATTCATTTGCTTATTGCTTAAATAGTTATAATAAATACCATATTTATACCATGCGCAAAGTTATTAAAATACTAACAGCTGCTACTTCGTTCTTTGGGCATCCTGGCTAAAAACACATTAATAATGTAATGAGTATATCTACTAAAAGCCTAAATTAAGGTCAGATTAATTGGATAAATGCAATATGTTACACCTATAGAAGCAATTTCGCGTTGTAAATATCATAGAACACAGCGTCAAAAATCTCACTTCGCCGTACAGGTTACACCAGTAGGGACCATTTGCACAGTGAGTCATGCACTAACACGATGTACCTATGGACCACAGCACAGTGAGCCATGCACTAACAAGATGCACCACACAAGCTGTAATTAGGGACCACAGCAAAGTGAGGCATACACAAGCTGTACCTAGGGACCACTTGCACAGTAAGTCATGCACCAACACACTGCACCACACAAGCTGTATCTTGGTACCACAGCACAGTGAACCATGCACCAACACACTGCACCACACAAGCTGTACCTAGGGACCACAGCAAAGTGAGGCATACACAAGCTGTACCTAGGGACCACAGCAGAGTGAGGCATTTACCAACCAAATGCACCACACAAGCTGTACCTAGGGACCACCTTCACAGTGAGCCATGCATTAACCCGCTGCACCACACAAGCTGTACCTAGGGACCACCTTCACAGTGAGCCATACACAAGCTGTATCTAGGGACCACGTTTATGTCTAGACACAAACGATGTGAGTTCATGATGTACCACAACTATTAACCTGTAGACCAGGTGACAATGCACTGCTCGAAGTAAAACAAGAAACTTATTTCACAGATAGCACACGTCCTAAGTCACCAAAACCAATGCACACCTTACGACCACACTCAGACATGAATGAATCATGAATTTTGCCAATCGCGCTCTAGAAAAGCGGCGCTGCAGGTGAAACAACACCACACGAAGAATTCCCACTTCAATGCGAGTTCGTCTTTAAATAACGTTTACAAATTATAAATAATTAGACATGTTGTCGTCACTTCGTAACCATTCAATTTCACAATGACTTCATTCTGAGGTATTCCTATGAAGAGACTACCTCATCATTATGAGGGATGGTGGAGCTGGACTGTAGCGATTGGTGAATGCGTGACGTCACTTTTTGACCGCTCTAAGGGCGGGCGCTTTGCGCTGTTTGTTCATATTCGTCAGCATCAGGGATATGTAAGAAGTCAGGAGATCATCCATTTTGTATCCCTGCAAATGCAAGAGAGTGATTAGTCGACAAGCAGAATGTTAGAAAGGATGAGGGTTATTGTATCCTGTATTTTCATAGTTTATAGAGAGACTGATTACGAAAGGCGGCGAACTTCAAAGGCTGAACTAAACTTAGTTGTTTGGTTTTTGGCCCCGTCACAGGCGCGTACCAGGGATTTGCTAAGGAAGGTTTGGGGTGGGGTACAGAGTTATAGGTATCATATGAAAAACGACGATCCTTCAACAGGAAATGACCCCCATTTTGGCGGCCAAGGAGGAGGAGGGAAAGAGGCGTCTGTGTCGCTTGGTTGTGTAGGTTCACAAGTTGGGCGTAAAGCACACAGACACAACCGAAGATATGGGTAGACTAAGTAAAATTCATTGCTCTTTGCATCAATACCGCACGAAAAGTGGTTTAAATAGCAAAGTTTCAAATAAATCAATAAGTGATTTGTGTCCGAATAAGCCTATTCATTAATCTTGCCCAGATGATTTCTTGTACTAAGTTTGGTTTGTGCACCTACGTGATCACGTGACAGGGTGGTCACATCAGAGAGCGCATATTGTTTATTAAGTTTGCTGGGTTCCCTACAATTGCCCTTTTTAAAATAACTCATTTTAGGACGAGTTTTCAAATGAATTGGCGTTAATCGAACCAGTTTACTTCCGGAAAATAACGTAACAATCTCAAATGACTTTTTAACGGAAAACGCGAAAAATATTCCAAAGTTTTATAAGTGCGTCTATTGGAAGCTTCTCGGAGAGTATGACCGATAATCTAGAGTGGATGCCCTGTTAAATAGTGCGGATTCTAATAAATTATCTTGTCTTTTGCCGGTTGAGGTTCCCGTCGGCCCACTGTAGGTAAACTCGTGCCATTGCCGCTCTAAATTATGAACTAAAACAAAAGTAGCCTCCTCCCAAAGAGGCGCTGTGACCTCTGTCACGCTATGGCAACAATATTTAAACCCAACAGAGGTTTCGCCTAGAAGTTTGCTTCCCTTGACCAGCCTGCCTATCGTCCTGTGGAAGTACTTTTGTTTACTGTAAGTAAACTCGTGCTATTGCCGCTTCAAATTACGAACTAAAACAAAAGTAGCCTCCTCCCAAAGGGGCGCTGTGACCTCTGTCACGCCATGTGCTTGAGCGTGACAGAGGTCAGACAGGGGGAGAGGGGAGGGACTTATGGCAACAATACCTAAACTCACCAGAGAAGTTTCGCATAGAAGTTTGCTTCCCTTGACCAGGCTTCCTATCGTCATGTGGAAGTACGTATTACCGCTACTCCAGTTAGAGATCTTCGTGAACGGGTACGTCGCGAGAATTTCCTGAAATATCACAACCCCAATTTAGGTGTATCGAATGGTTTCAACCTTGCCTGTATAGTACCATTACTACGAAGAAACCCCTCCCCAGGGTCAAAATATCAAGTTTTAGTAACCAGAAGTAACCAGACAAACGGGTATAGGAATGCACCATTACAATAAAGGAACCAGCACCAGAGGGCCCATAAAGGACAACCTATGATTCTTGACTCCAGCCTCCCCCTTCCAATGATTGGCGGAGGAGGGAGGGGGGAGGGGGGAGGGGGTGCTATTCAAGTATCAAGGAAATCTAAGTGTTACTTATAGCAGTGCGTACCTTGGTCTGTGGGTTGATCAGGTTCACGCCGCTCTTATTGATAGCTATCAGTAAATTATCGGGGAAGTTTGGCTCGGTCCCTTGCTGTAAACAAACAGAAACAAATATAATTGAATGATGGGTTGACGGTTCTTGTGTCTACCGTTTACAGTTTCTATCGTGATCGATCAAGTCTAGAATCACTGCAAAGATCACCGGTCATTTATCCAACCTGATTGATCAAGTTTAGAGTCAGCGAAGTTGCGGCGATTTCTTGTGCACGATCGGTCAGACATAATTTTCGGGCAAGTTTCGGGAATAATGGCTTATTATTGGTTACCTTGACTTCGAAGAATGCAGAGCCGAACGTAGGCCATCTGTATATTATCTTCAGGAACGAGATCTTTGCTTCGCTCTTTGTCCTGCCGGGGTGTTTGTTAAATTGCGCGACTATCGCCTGGGAAAATTACCAAACACTCAGAATCGCACTGACATGATAAGAAAAGAGTCTACGAATCAAATACGACTAGTGGAAAACATCATCCAGTCAAGTAAAGCCATCTACTCACCCGTTTCCATTCGTCAGGAGACATCTGTTTGACAAGATCATGTGGGATGAGCTCCTTAACCATTCGCCTGGAAACAAAACCGTTAAAGTAAAATAACAAATTTGGGTGGGATGAGATTTGGAGCATTAAACAGCTCCTACTACTGAACCGGTCTTGTGGACAAAGGCTTTATTCCCGAATGAGAGCCAAGGGGGCTTAAACAGTGAATCTAAAGTATCCTTCAACCTAAAACCCCCGCAGCTACTGTGGTCTTTTTCAAGCTAAATACAGATCAATGGCCATGACTTTGGCTCAGATCCTTGAAAGGCTCAGCTATCTTTTGTTCTTTCAGTGCTACTTACGGAATGTTCTGGAACTGTGACTTGTCTTCGCCGAATTTGACTCTGTAGATTAACGCCGCTAGTTGGGCCGCCTCTTCCTTGATGCACTTGTGATAACCACGAAGATACTTAGGGAGTTCCTGCCATACAAATACAGTAAAACATTAAGGCCTGTAATCCACGCAAAACGCTTCCTACCCACCCACAAAGTTGAAAGGAAATTTATTCAATAACAATAGTAATTTCTGGTCAACATACACCACACGCCTGTGGTCTGTTTTCGGAACATTACATGATATCCATTATTTGTAGATTTGTATTTTTTTGGATTAATAGATCTTAATTGGGAGATAGCTGACCAACTTGTCAGATATTGGATGATCGACTCGCCTCAAGCCTGTATGTAATATTTTGTTCCTACCTGGTGATAATGGAAGATGCAGTCTGCAGCAGGGTCTTTGCCTACCACAGTGTTCGTCCACAGCTTCTTCATGAAAAACACCTGATAAGTCAGGTTGGGAGTCCGACCTATAGGAGGGAAGGGTAGGGTTGAAACACTTGGTAAGTCAGATTGGGAGTTCGACCTGTGGGAGGGAATGGGAGGGTTGAGACACCTGGTAAGTCAGGTTGGTAGTTCGACCTGTGGGAGGGAAGGGTAGGGTTGAAACACTTGGTAAGTCAGGTTGGTAGTTCGACCTGTGGGAGGGAAGGGTAGGGTTGAGACACTTGGTAAGTCAGATTTGGAATTCGACCTGTTGAGGAGTAGGGTGGGTTTGAGGCAATTGGTATGTTAGGTTGGAGTTCTAAAGATCTTTTAAGATGGAAGGACTTTTCTTTTTCACAATAGCTTACCATCCTTGGTTGGTCCCGCTTTCTTTAACCACTCAGTCAAATGTCTGACGAAATCAAAAAAGAAATCCCCCTCCGGTACACTGATCACTGGAAATTAAGAAAAAAATAATTGTTTTACAAACAAGCTGTAGAATAAGTAGGTGGTCTGTGTAGGCGTGGTGAAATCAGGGAAATCGAGTGGTCTACGCTAACGTTTCAAGCATTAGCCCTTCGTCAGATCCAACCGAACGACCACTCTAACAAACTGGCCGCCTGATAAAACAACTGAAGAAAGACGCTTGAGACTAAAGGTGACCTTGGCATGTTTGACTTCAGCACCTTTATCTGTGATTTTGACAAAGAGACTGAATCCCTCCGCAGACTTGAGGCCCAGCCTCTGCGCGATAATGTTACAGAACTCCTTTGCCTTGGTCCCCGAGTCCACCTCGAAAGCCTAATAACACGACAAAGTAGATAATGGTCACTGTAAAGAACGTGTGCACAAATGACACAGACATTACACCACACAACCCTTTGTAAACGGGCACATTTTCACAAACACGCTACTTCACGAAGTATATCACACAATCCTCTAAAATACGGACAAGCCTTACGGTCCTCACACACAGTACTCTACAAAGTAAATCACACAACCCTTTATAATACGGACACGCCTTCCGATGCTCACACACATTACTTTACGAAGTATATCACGCAATCCTCTAAAATACGGGCACGTCTTCACACTTTTCTAACCTGGTCACTGTCGTCTGGGAAGTAGACTTTGTGGAAAATCTGCGTAGTTTGATGCTAAAAATATAACCAAATGACATCACATGTACAACAGTAAATTCTCGTTACAGCACATTCCAATAGCTCCCTCCACACCCAAGGCGCACAATGGAATAAGCGCCCTCATCTAATAAGTAACACAAAGGATGATTAAATGCAAAGCTTTTAGCAACCAGAACTTTCTCCTTTCATTATCAAACATTTTGAAAGAGATGTACTGAACAATTTATTGGAGCGGTTCGTATTTCTAGAATCTCTTACTGATCCATAACAAATTGCGCCCCGCTTCTAATTATCGCCTCCCTCGCAACTCAAAACAAATAAATAAAAGCTCAGGGCGCTAAAACGAGCATTTACCGTAAAAGAGGGAAAAAATATTCTTTACCTTTTGCGGGAAACCATTCTTTTTTTTAAGGATTTTAAAGAATTATAAAGAAAGTCAAAATGAACAAATCATACCTGGATTGCTTCAACCTCGACAATGTGCGGAGGGTACTTCCGCTGTCCTACGCGGATGGTTTTCTGCAGGCGCGCCAAGCAGTCATGCCCAAGGGGCTGACGGGATACCCAAGAGCGGAAAATTTGATTGACTTCTCGCAGGAGGACAGCGCTGCAAGCGAAGATGCCAGTACACAGCCACAAGAGCTCCCAGCCACGATCAAAACTCGACCTTAATACAGAATAAGCAAAGGGAAGATCAAAAGGAATGACCTTACAAGGTTTCCATTTGCAGATGTGAAGGGGCTGCTTTAGTGATGCCTCCATACAGCGGGCACCCTTGCGACCACCCTCGAGACATACATCAATATGTTACTAGAGAGGTACCTCCATAAAGCGGGCACCCTCTGGACCACCCTCGGACCTTACATCGCTATGTTATCACAGTTGTACCTCTCTAAAGCGGACACCCTCGGGGGGTGTTTTACAACAAATGCAAGAGCAAAAGTTTTCAGTTGTGTCAACCATTATCAATTCTATTTCTTGGAAAACGGTGCTTCCATCGAATGAACAGACTTTCTAGCCGTTATATAGAAGTTAAAGGTAAGGTAAAAGCTATAAATGGTGGCATTTACCTAGTAAGTAGTAGGTAAAAAGTAATTACGTATCACTGGGGTACTTACGGCAATCTGTTTTCCGTGATTTGTTTAATCAGTTGGCAGTACACTTCATCTCGAAGGGGCTCCTGTAACAAGACGATCATCAACCATGATAAACCTCCGTTCTGTATTCCCACGTCCCCAAGTGAGTGAGTGAGTTTTGTTTTCCCATCACACCCATCCTTTAGGGTCGAGTAGTTATTCATAGGAATGGAGTTTGTATTCCCTACACTTTCTCTATGCCATTTATTCGAATAAACTTCTCACTGTGCAACACAAAGAAAGGTGTTCATTGGTTTCCAGGGGGGGGGGGGGCAAGGAGAATTATAAAGGAATAATTTGTTATGTGAGTAACGGAAGAGGTGCCCGTTTTAAAGGTACTCACGTGAACAGGGTAAATAGGTAAGGGAGAGACCTGTGATATGCTTAGGTAAAGTAATATGTGAGGGGCGGAAGACCTGCCCGCCTTTTAGAGGGCTATCAGATGTGCTTAGTTAAAAGCAATATGTGTGGGTTGTGGAAGACCTGCCCTTCTTAAAGAGGTTGTATGTGGCACTTACATGAAGCAGGGCGGGTTCGAATATCGCATCTGTCAAGTCCGTGGCCTGCCTTGATCGTTTGGACGGATAGTCCCCCATGTACTTCATGATGGGTAACGAAAGTCAAGGATCAAAACAATGCCACTGGCTGATTAATATAATACTTTTTTAGTTTTTCTAATTATAGCAAAAAATTTACTGCAAGTCAGCGAAAATTTTGAGAAACGTTTAAGACCAAATGAGTCTAACAAATATACAAGATAATAACATGGTCACATGGTTAAATGTAAGCTGTAAGACGATATGATGGTTTGATAGGCCCCCAACTCTTTTAAGCCGTTTCCCTGTCCAATAGCCCCCCCCCCCCCCTTTCCAATAGGCCCCCTCTTTCTATCAAGACCCGTTCCTTCCCCTAAGAAGCATAAAAATGTTTCCTAAAATGATTCAAACAAGTGCAAACAATAATAACAACAACAACAAGAGCAACAATAATATTTTAAAGGATATCCAAAAAGACCTGACAAGCTTTCTGTGCCAGTTCCTCTTGTCCAGCCAGTCTCTTGAGCAGGGGCTGCTTGATGGGGTCCTAGACAAAACCACGCCCATGTTGAGCCGTAATCATGGCCACGCCCCTTTCCCATAATTATCCCTTTCCCTTTGTGAAGGCCCACGGTATGTTCTTGTCCTTGTTCTTGATTCCCCTATCCTCCCCTCCCTTCTTCTCCCTTCTACCCTCCTCCCTCATCCCATACCTTTGTGAAGGCCCACGGTATGTTCTTGTCCTTGATTCTCCTATCCTCCCCTCCCTTCTTCTCCCTTCGACCCTCCTCCCCCCATCCCATACCTTTGTGAAGGCCCACGGTATGTTCTTGTCCTTGATTCTCCTATCCTCCCCTCCCTTCTTCTCCCTTCGACCCTCCTCCCCCCATCCCATACCTTTGTGAAGGCCCACGGTATGTTCTTGTCCTTGATTCTCCTATCCTCCCCTCCCTTCTTCTCCCTTCGACCCTCCTCCCCCCATCCCATACCTTTGTGAAGGCCCATGATATGTTCTTGTCCTTGATTCCCCCATTCTCCCCTCTCTTCTTCTCCCTTCGACCCCCCAATCCCATACCTTTGTGAAGGCCCATGATATGTTCTTGTCCTTGATTCCCCCATCTTCCCCTCCCTACTTCTCCCTTCAACTCCCCAATCCCATACCTTTGTAAAGGCCCACGGTATGTTCTTGTCCTTGATTCACCTATCCTCCCCTCCCTTCTTCTCCCTTCGACCCTCCTCCCCTCATCCCATACCTTTGTGAAGGCCCACGGTATGTTCTTGTCCTTGATTCACCTATCCTCCCCTCCCTTCTTCTCCCTTCGACCCTCCTCCCCTCATCTCATACCTTTGTGAAGGCCCACGGTATGTTCTTGTCCTTGATTCCCGCATCCTCCCCTCCCTACTTCTCCCTTCAACTCCCCAATCCCATACCTTTGTGAAGGCCCACGGTATGTTCTTGTCCTTCCGCTTGACCTGTGACTGTAGCGTCTTGGACAGGGTTCGTTTAGGTGGTGGCATAAAGTGATCCACCGAGTACGTCTCCAAAGTGCAAGGCTTCTCAAACGTTTCCTGGTCTTCCTGGTATATAGCGGTTTTCGTCGTCGCGATGATTTTCTCGGAATTCTCCGAAGACTGGTCGCTGAAAGCAATCTGGTGTCAAAAGCGGATTTTAATGTTAGATGCGATTGCATTCGATAGCAAGAGAGAGTGAGTTGGGGGGGGGGAGGGGAGAATGTTGTCAGTGATGCAAAAGCGCTCATACGAAAGGTTCATGGAATCATATTAAAAGAGGCCGGTCATGCCGCCATTTTACATGCACAATACCGAGTCGCACAAAGCATCCACTTCCATCAGCTTAAGTGACTGAGAGACTTTCAATCAAATTGTTTTACCAGGCCCGTACCCAAGGTCCACTTTTTCGGACTTCGCACCCCCATTCCCCCCCCCCCCCCCCCCAAAAAAAAAAAAAAATCCTGGGTACGGGCCTGATTACTTATGATTTTTTCAGACTTCAATGGAAGTTTTATTTAAATTTGACCGTATTTTCAAATGTGAACAATAACAAAGGAGTGATCGACATAATTAAAAAGGTTATCCAAGCGCATTGTAATAACACCGATAATTGCTTTGGAAACAACTATCGATGAAGAGCAAACTCTAGCGATGCCAGCGCCGTACAACGATTACTCTCGACACCGATAACCCTTGACAAAGAGTTTAATGGTTTATCAATATCTCGTAGACGGTGATTTTACAAGAAAAGTATCTTAAAGAGTTTCTGTCATCCGACATTTTGTCATCAATCCGCCTGATTTTGGGAGCTGTAGCAATATCGCGATTGCATTTGGTAAACAAAGCATACGATTTTAATTTTGGGTGGATACTTTGAAATTTCTTTTACATATGAAGAAAACAATGTCGTTTTAGGGGTCTGGTACCGAGCAATTTTAGTTTCTTTTCATAGGCTTTCTCCATTGACTAAAGATGGTCACAGTCACTGTTTTTCTCTTTTGAATACAATTCATAAAGTTTGCGAAGCACCTGCGGTACGGCAGCATTAAAAATGACAAGAATCATGCAGGTTTTCCAAATAAGGAATATATTAGTTCCCTTATATGGAAGTGACCGAGTCTGGGAACAACGACAAGTTTTGGCTAAATTTTCTTGATATGATAACTTGTCTTCCAATATTGGGTAAAACAATAACAAAGTCGTGGCCGACAAGAGCTCTTCAACATTGATTACTCACCAAGCTTTCAGGCCCGGGCTTCGTAGTGGTGGGTAACACGTAGACGCATTCAGCTGGGAAGTCGCCCCTCTTGACCGTCCTCTCGCACAGCCCGGAGCACCAGCCGGAATTAAGCACCGTCTCTCCCGTGTCCGAGTCGAGGATAATAAGGTCGCCCTTCTTGAAGCTCAGGAAAGACGAGCTCTCACCTGGAATTAGGGGAAACAGGTAAGATTTTACAAGGCACACTTGTACAAAGGCAATGGACATTTGTACTACGTAGGTCCACATGTGCAAAGATAAGGACTGTTAGGTTGTATAGCGGTGTTCTCGCCTGTTCGCGCATTATGTAGTGGGCAATTGTAAATGTGCTAAGTTGCGGATTGCAAGGAAATATAGCACAAATGGACATATGTACAAACGACATGAGCACGGATGATTACTAAGGGTGTAGCGGCGCTCGCCTAGAGGGCTATAAGTGGTTAATCTCTGTACAAACAAATACTGCATTTGCAAAGGATATAAATCATTACATGCGCACAGATGAGATTTTAGAGTAGAAAAGGATTTAAATCATACTAAGCCCATTTGAAAGAGGCATTAGTGCATGAATATTTGTTCAACATTTGTTTGAGTACTGAAGCTGACTTTGGAATACCTTTCTCACGAAAAACATGGTAAGATAGGTCTTCGATAGACGTGATAACATCTCACGATGTATATAGCTAAATTAGAGCCCAGACCATCATTACCTGGACTGGTTACCATAGTTACCTGGGCTTTGGTAGTCCATCAGCGCGACCACATACTTTGACCTTGACCTCAGACCGTCCAGGAAAAACTGCACAAGCTCCCGGATGTCCTCGGAGTTAGCGGAAGTGAAAGTGTACTCGTCGCCTTTGACTGTGGTGATGGTGAAGCTGGAGCCCTCTAAGCGGTTCGTCCTGAAGTACATACCAACGTTACAGCCCCAGGTTGCACGGAGGGGAGGGGGGGGGAATTAATCATACGTTGTTAGGGGCAACATTAAAGCTGTTATTGACACCAGATTACTTCCGGTCGATCACGTAAGAATCTCCTATGATTTTAAACGGAAACCGCGAAAAATATTTCAAAATTGTAAAAGCAGTATATCTATTGGAAGTTTCTTCAAAGATGTGACTGATGATTTAGATCGGATGGCCTGTTTAAAAGCGCGGATTCTAATAGATTCTTTTGTCTCTTGGCGGTTGAGGTTTCCGTCGGCCCTCCGGAACTGGTGACAATGCAGCTCTAACAAAAGCTCTAACAATACTCAGGTTGTTCGAAGTAAGGAGGGGGAGTAGTCATATGTAGATCCAATAAGTCACACGCATTCATCACTACATTGACTCACTTGCTGCTTGTGACGCTAGTAATATCCGGGAACTGCAGATCTAGTAACACGTGCTCCTGGTCGTCCACGACATACACACCGGTCCAGTTAACCGCGATGATGACGTCATTCTTAGGCAAGCTCGGCCCGGAAAATTGGTACGCCTCGTAGAAGCGTGAAAAGAGCAGCGGCCACTTGAAGCGAGCGTAAGTCACCAGGTCTTCCTTGACGAGCTGCGGCTCCGTCCCGCTTAGCGTGTAGTGTGCCTGTGAAGCAAGGGACGGGGTTACAGAGGACGGGGTAACAGATCTGTCTAAGATTTGTCAAAGCAATATTTTTTGTAGCTACTGCGCATGTGCGAGTAGCTACTATGTCATCACGTCGAAAAAAATAAAGTTTTGCCGCGGGGTTTGCTGGGAAAATTTGACCTCGGATACACTTCGGGATATGATCGTTACGAAGCGCCAGCCTAGAATCACTTTATAAAGAAGAAAATATCTAAATAATCAAAAGATTTTGGGGTTTGTTTAACAATTCTTACATATTCGCTTACGGCAGCTTGGTTTGATAAACTCGAACGCGGCTGCATTCCATTCACATTCCGAGTTATGATCGTTCAAACTTTACGTCAAGTTATTGATTTATAAAGAGTTTGCAATACGTGCCGAAACACACGAGCTCATGTAAACACGCTCTCATTTGGTCATTTCTCATGTCCCTTACATTTACCACCGCTTTGTAGTGGGTGTAGTCTCCTAAACATTTGCAGCGACATCTGTATCTTAAGAGCTTACGTTCGTTGGCTAATCAGCTCGGCGCTTTGCGTGATATAAGTCAAAACGCTTTGCGTTACTGAGGTCATAGCGCTTTGTGTGACAGAAGTCAGAGCGCATGCGTGACAAAAGTCAAAGAGCTTGGCGTGACTGAGGTCATAGCGCTTTGCGTGACAGAAGTCAGAGCGCTTGCGTAAAAAAAGTCAAAGAGCTTGCGAGACAAAGGCCAAAACTCTTTATGTGTCTGAGATCATAGCGCTTTGCGTGACAGAAGTCAGAGCGCTTGCGTGACAAAAGTCAAAGCGCTTGCGTGACAGATACTTACCCGTTTGTGAGCGGCCAGGATCATGCCGTGCCAGTATTCGTGGGCGCTGCGCCCTGATTGGAGGAGAGCCTCGGGTAAGTATGACGTCAGCAAGCTACTCAGTCTGTCCGGGATCATGTCCCGTCCGTACTCCACATAGTACTCCTTGGCCGCGATCTCCGCTAGGTCGTCATCCTAAGGACAGTAAAACCTTGATAATTAGACCAGTAAACTTTTTGGTCTCCGCTAGGTCGTCATCCTAAGGACATTAAAACCTTGATAATTAGACCAGTAAACTTTTTGGTCTCCGCTAGGTCGTCATCCTAAGGACAGTAAAACCTTGATAATTAGACCAGTAAACTTTTTGGTCTCCGCTAGGTCGTCATCCTAAGGACAGTAAAACCTTGATAATTAGACCAGTAAACTTTTTGGTCTCCGCTAGGTCGTCATCCTAAGGACAGTAAAACCTTGATAATTAGACCAGTAAACTTTTTGGTCTCCGATAGGTCGTCATCCTAAGGACAGTAAAACCTTGATAATTAGACCAGTAAACTTTTTGGTCTCCGCTAGGTCGTCATCCTAAGGACAGTAAAACCTTCAGGTCTCCCCTAGATCGTCATCATAAGGACAGTAAAACCTTGATAATTAGACCAGTAATCTTTTTGGTCTCCGTTAGGTCGTCATCATAGAGGCAGTAAAAATCGTCATCGTAGGAACAGTAATTAAAACTTTGTTTATTAACAAAGCTAGATCGTGATCATAAGGACAGTAAAACCTTGATAATTAGATCAGTAATCTTTTTGGTCTCCGTTAGGTCGTCATCATAGAGGCAGTAAAAATCGTCATCGTAGGAACAGTAAAACCTTTCGTCATTTTAAGGCAGTAAAAAGTCGTTAAGAGCAGATCGATCTCGGCTAGATCGTTATCATTTAGGATTGCTATGAATCAAAGGCAGCACAGAGGTGTTTCAAAAGGTACACAATATATCGTAAAGTTGTACAAAACAATGCAATCAACACTATGCAACTCTCATTGCCATTGCATGCAAATAAAATTGACGTCGCACACAAAACGTATCACGCGAATCATTGACTTTACACAAACCAGACGCAACATTGCATGCAAGGTTACCTGATCACAAACAACATTGCATGCAAGCCTACCCGATCACATCTGTACTCGCCGAACTTGATTCCCCGGATGACCTGCTGGTAAATAAGGTTGGTGCCGATCTTGTCCATGGTGGGGTCGTGCCAGGGGGAGAAGATCTCCTTACGGAAAAACAGCCTCCATGGCGCATTCCTCTCCTGAGCTCCCTGCTCCTTCGCGTACTGCTCGCACTGCGAGATGGCGTCCATCACGTGATCACTGCCGCTACCGAGACTCGACACCTGGGGGAAGGTATAAAAGTTAAACGCCAACTCAAATACACCTATTTCAAAAGAAGTTGTCGTTGCAAACAGAAAGGAACCCATGGATTCCGATAAATGTACATAGTTACGACTATCCATTTAATATAATGCAAAAACTGGAATTCGACTCCGCCAAATTTTCGTCTTTAATAAGACTTCTTCAGGGCTGCCATTAAGAAGTCTTATACAAATAATTACTGCCCATCAACACCTTTCGGTCGTAGAACTGCCATTTGGCAATTACCATTCGCCGTTCGCGCTGACAACCTTTATTGAAATAGGTGGAAATTTGTTTGGGGAGACTCCTCCCCTGTTTGTGAAATGCTTACCTTGTCAAAGAGTGTGATGTAGAGCGATAAGCCCAACTAGGGGTTGGGTGGGGTTGGGGGGGGGGGGGCAAATGCTCACCTTGTCAAAGAGTGTGATGTGGAGCGATAAGCCCAACTAGGGGTTGGGTGGGGTTGGGTGGGGGGCAAATGCTCACCTTGTCAAAGAGTGTGATGTAGAGCGATAAGCCCAACTAGGGGTTGGGTGGGGTTGGGGGGGGGGGGGGCAAATGCTCACCTTGTCAAAAAGTGTGATGTAGAGCGATAAGGGGGTAGGGGAGGGAGGGGGAGCCAAATGCTAACCTTGTCAAAGAGAGAGCGAAGTAGAGCTTTAAGCCCAACTAGGGGTAGGTGGGGTTAGGGGGAGGGGAGGGAGGGGCAGCCAGATGCTCACCTTATCAAAGAGAGCGATGTATAGCGAGAAGCCGAACTGGTCAAGTAGCGAGATCTTGTCAGCTAGCTGAGTGCACAGTTCCCGCGCCGTGGTGGCTGAGTCGGCAAGCAGGGTCTTGGTGGTGCCATCCATGAAGGTAATGGGAAGCATCAACGGCTTCTTGGACTTGGTCGCCTGATGATAACAGTAATAATACTTAATACACGACACAATAATAAATGTTTATCAATAACAATCAAAACTAGTAATAATGTCTGTCAATAGCAAGGTTGAAAGATATGCTGTAAAGTATCTAAGTTGCATTGAATTGACCATGCAGATATAGAGGTTATAATCCCCTACATGCTGTTTGAGCTCCGCAAATAGCTCATAATCCACCTACCTTCCGCGTATAGGTAATAATTGCCTACCTGTAGTTCGAGCCAGCTGGGAGGTTGGTGACGGCAACCATTTTGTTGAGTTCTTCGAAGGCGTTCCTCGCAGTAAGGCGCGTATCCCGGCGGACCCTCTTTGATGAAACACCATAAGTACTTGACGAACTAAAAGGACAAAAAACATAAGTACTTGACGAACTAAAAGGACAAAAATCATAAACAAAAACACAGTTACTAAACATCACAAGTACTTGACGAACTAAAAGGACAAAAAACACAAGTACTTGACGAACTAAAACGACAAAAAACACAAGTACTTGACGAACTAAAAGGACAAAAACACAATTACTTGACGAACTAAAAGGACAAAAAACGTAAGTACTTGACGAACTAAAAGGACAAAAAAACATAATTACTTGACGAACTTAAACGACAAAAAACACAAGTACTTGACGAACTAAAAGGACAAAAACACAATTACTTGACGAACTAAAACGACAAAAAACACAATTACTTGACCAACTCAAACACAAAACAAAACAAGAACTTCGGACTAAAACGTCAAACACCTCAAGTACTTGACGAACAAAAACGACAACTACTTCAAATACTTGAACTAAAACGACAAAAAACATAATTACTTGACAAACTACAACGACAAAAAACACAATTAATTGACCAACTAAAACGACAAAAAACACAATTACTTGACGAACTAAAACGTCAAAAAAACCAATTGACGAACTATAACGACAAAAAACACAAGTACTTGACAAACTAAAACGACAAAAAACACAATTACTTGGCAAACTAAAAGGACAAAAAACATAATTACTTGACGAACTAAACGACAAAATCACAATTACTTGACAAACTAAAACGACAAAAAAAACAATTTCTTGACAAACTAAACGACAAAAAACACAATTACTTGACAAACTAAAAGGACAAAAAACATAATTACTTGACGAACTAAATCGACAAAAAACCCAATAACTTGACAAACTAAAACGACAAAAACACAATTACTTGACAAACTAAAACGACAAAAAAACACAATTACTTGACAAACTAAAACGACAAAAAACACAATTACTTGAAGAACTAAAACGACAAAAAACCCAATCGCCTCACACATCGCCTCACGTGATCACATCGCCTCACGTGATCATATCGCCTCACGTGATCATATCGCCTCACGTGATCATATCGCCTCACGTGATCATATCGCCTCACGTGATCACATCGCCTCACGTGATCATATCGCCTCACGTGATCACATCGCCTCACGTGATCATATCGCCTCACGTGATCACATCGCCTCACGTGATCACATCGCCTCACGTGATCACATCGCCTCACGTGATCATGTCGCCTCACGTGATCACATCGCCTCACGTGATCATGTCGCCTCACGTGATCATGTCGCCTCACGTGATCATGTCGCCTCACCTTCTCCGACGGAGCAAAGCATCCAAGACATAGCGATAGCAGGATCCACCCTCTCGCATGACTCGTCTTGGACGGGTTGCCGCTGAGCTGTTTGCAGATCTGGCAATAGATCTCGTCACGCAACTCCTTGCGCAGGATGCCGTGACCGATGATAAAGTGCAGCTTCTCTAGGTTAGTTGTGGGCTTGTCTTGAGCGGACAGCGGTCCATACCCATCACTGAGGGTACCGCTCTCATCGGCCTCCTTCAGCCTCGCGGTCACGTCCTGTCACGGTGTTGCGTTAGTAAGGGGAGGGGGACATAGGGAGGGGGAGGGCCCTCCTTCAGCCTCGCGGTCACGTCCTGTCACGGTGTTGCGTTAGTAAGGGGAGGGGGACATAGGGAGGGGGAGGGGGAGGGCCCTCCTTCAGCCTCGCGGTCACGTCCTGTCAGGGTGTTGCGTTAGTAAGGGGAGGGGGACATAGGGAGGGGGAGGGGGACATAGGGAGGGGGAGGGCCCTCCAGCTAACAATCCCTTAATACATGACATGTCAATTCTGTCCGGACACTGTAGAGGACGTGTTTCACTTGTGCATTGCAAAAAATATGCGCAGTTAAGAAAACTTTGTAGATCCTGGGGATTTGATTTCGCTAAGAAATCGGAGAGGCAGATTTTCTCTCTAAAGTATGTTTTTTTTTATGTTTCTTTCAATTAAGAAACGAAAAATAGAAGGGGAATGTTGCTGGAGTCTATGGCTTTATAATTCACTTTCAGCCAAACCTATATAGTAAATCTGTATACGGTGAAGTGAATAAATTGTATTGTATATTAATAAAGTAACTTTTTTGAGATAAAAATAACAAAAAGATCTCGATAAAGTTTTTTTGCCCTAAAAGCTGTGTTGGCCTTAGGGAAGATACTCCCTTTATCCTACGTAGGGCCTGTTACCATGGTAATCTTGGACCCGTTACCTTGGTAATCTTGGACCCGTTACCATGGTAATCTTGGACCCGTTACCTTGGTTATCTTGGACCCGTTTCATTGGTAATCTTGGACCCGTTTCATTGGTAATCTTGGACCCGTTTCCTTGGGAATCTTGGACCCGTTACCTTGGTAATCTTGGACCCGTTACCATGGTAATCTTGTACCCGTTACCTTGGTAATCATGGACCCGTTACCTTGGTAATCTTGAACCCGTTACCTTGGTAATCTTGGACCCGTTACCATGGTAATTTTGGACCCGTTACCATGGTAATCTTGGACCGGTTACCTTGGTAAACTTATACACGTTACCTTGGTAATCTTTGATTTCCTCTTGAGCGTTAACGAAACGATTCTCTTGCGTAACGTGTCCTTCTCCTTTTCACGCTCGCGATCACGTGACGTAGTCGTGGAATTCTGTCCAATCATATCACAAATTTAGTAAGTATCATTAACTGCTTTAACTCTTGTTAAAGAAAAAGGAAATAAGTCTAAAACCCTATTTCTAATATAAAGAACAACGACCGTGAACCTAGGGAGTTTTCCCTTCGTAATTCGAAGGAAAACGACTGAAGTGTATAAGACATAGAGAATTCTAGCACTTTAAACCTTCTATAGCTTTCTGCTGTCGCCTCGCAAGGATAAAGTCGGTCAAAAACGTGAAAAGGCAAGGAAACTAGTTGGAGTACTGCATCGGCTTATATTGAAAAGTAAAGGGTGGCCATGGATAATGGAGAATCGAGGAACACATCACTGGGCCATACCTGAAGGTCTTGCACTCCTTCAAGTCCCTTCTTGCCGAACTTTCTGCCAAACGTGTCGTAGATCTTCGTCATGACAGACGTGTTATCCTACGAACAAATTATCTATGATTATCAGAGTCATGATTTCCACACATTTAATCATCATTGCCACCACGTATCATAACATCATCACGATCATCATCATAATCACATTATTATCATCACAATCATCATCATCCGCAGCAGAAACATCATCATCATCATCACTATCATCATCAGCATAAATACACAGGGCCGTAGTAGGTCACGTAACATTGATGGGGGGGGGGGGGGCACAATACACAAACCTCGAGAAAATATTGGGGGCACAGCCATGCCTTTTCATTTCCTGTTAATATTTGAAAATACATGCCCCACCCCCTGCTAGGGCCCTGATCCATCTACATAAACCTCATCATAATCATTATCACATCATCATCATTACCGATGTCACATACTCTTCTTCGTCAACATCACGTTCGTTTTAAATGTTTGACTGACCATGAACTGTGAGCTTGAGCCCCCTGTGGTGTGACTGACCTTGTTATCGACGCTGGAGGTTATGAACTTGGGCTCAGGAAGATCACCCATGAACCGGAGAATCGTGATCCACACGGCTAAAGCGGCCTGGCACAGGGAAACACAGGGAAACATTAAGCGTGGCATAAAACACAAGGGGAGATCTTAGAGTGTAATATTTTGTGATCTACACGGCTAAAGCGGCCTGGCACAAAACACAGGGAAACATTTAGCGTGGCATAAAACACAAGGGGAGATCTTAGCGTGTATTATTTTGTGAGCTACATGGCTAAAGCGACCTGGCACAAAACACAAAGAAAATATTAAGCGTGGCACAAAACACAAGGGGAAGTTTTATATATTAACTTTATAATACTGACGGCCTTTAAGTTGAGGGTGACTACAAGGCTCTTATATTAACCGTACCATACTGTCGGCCTTTAAGTTGAGGGTGACTACAAGGCTCTTATATTAACCGTACCATACTGTCGGCCTTTAAGTTGAGGGTGACTACAAGGTTTATATATTAACGTTACCATATTGTCGGCCTTTAAGTTAAGGGTGACTACAAGGCTCTTATATTAACCGTACCATACTGTCGGCCTCTGAGTTGAGGGGCAGGAGTGACTGCTTGAGGGGGCGTCTGATGTACCCCGGTGTGGCCCCACCCTGGAAATATGTCGCCGCGAATTTGGAGAATTTGTACTCGGACACGTCCTCAGCTGGCTAAAAAAAACAAGATAGGATCGCACATGTTAATGATTGTATAGACCTTGCTATGGATTGCGTTACTTAACATTGTGTGACTCACTTCTTTCAGTGGCATTGCAAGTGTGTCCTCGGTAGAAATAGTCGGTTCTTGGTGATGATCAAGGTCCTGAAACAATCAAGGAGAAATTTAGCCAAAACTTTACAACAGACAAATTGAGGGAAAGGATTCCCCCTTCTCCGTCTCCCCAACCCAAAGAAAAAAGAAAGAATAAATGAGCTGTGTTCCCTGACATTTTTTTTCTAGCTACAGTAACTGTGTTAGTCATACTCATGGAATTCAACAGCAAAACGTATTACAAGGTTTTTATATTACGATGGAGAAAGCCCTAAAACAAAGCGAGTTAATTACCTTGAAAGCAGATGGGGGCGCGGGTAGGTTCTCAGCATTCGTCTTTGTATCTTCCAACCATCCGAACATCTCATCGACCTGATAGAACAAATGATTAAACACGTGACTTGATATAACAAAAATGAACAGCCAAGTGACTTTATAGGAAGGGTAATCGGAAATTACGAAACACATCAATCAACGACAAAACCACCTTTCTCTATTTTTGGACGAAATACAATTCTAAAAAACTGTGACATGAAAGAACCTTAGCGTGTTAGGTGACATGACAAAACCTTAGCATGTTGCGTGACATGACAAAACCTTAGCATGTTGCGTGACATGACAGGACCTTAGCGTGTTAGATGACACGACAAAACCTTAGCATGTTGCGTGACATGACAAAACCTTAGCATGTTGCGTGACATGACAAAACCTTAGCATGTTGCGTGACATGACAAAACCTTAGCATGTTGCGTGACATGACAAAACCTTAGCATGTTGCGTGTGTTGCGCGACATTAGTTTGTTGTGTAACATGACAGAACGACACAATGAAATACCAATATTACCCCCTGCAAAGACTGCTTATGGCAGGTGAAACCTTGGTGTTTTCTTATTCGTTTTTTTTTATCAGTCAGAGTTCAGTACCTTAATCATATAAGTCATCCAAGTCTCGTTAGATTCCCGTCTATGTTGCAGGTTGAGGCAAGTTGCATGATCGCTTATACATCGCAAATGGCAAAAGATTACGTACTAGTCGAAAAAAAAAACCTCGGTAGTCGGGAATTACTCGGTAGTAATTAGAGGTAAGTCGACACTAATCAAGAATTACATGGAGCATGTCTAAAGTAAGTCGGTATTAGTCGAAAAATAATTGGTGCAATTTATCAGTTATTCGCTGGGACGAGTCGATGGAATTGAATTCTTCACGTGACAAATCGCAACCTGCAGAATCTTGTAGATCCGAGGATAAACAAACCTTAACACAAGCCGGCTCTTACTGGGAGTTCCATAGGGAAACTCTCCGCAAAATATCATTTTCGAGTTTACCTATCGAATTGTCTTGAGCAGTCATTAACGAAAACGAAATCTTATTTATTGCTAATAAAAATAATTGAAGGTATTCTTCTTGGTTATTTTAAAAGTTGAAGGTATTCGTATTATTGAGGTCGCAATCGTAAAAAAAAAAATACACTTGGACTGTCCAAAGTAGGGTTATCGACCGGCTTACCCAGGCTGCAAGTATATCAGTGTAGCATGGGTTTTCGCGAGTGAGTATTATCCGGTTGCCTGCCTCTCGCTCGCGTACTCTGTACTTCATCTCGTTCAGGTAGTTTTCCGTGCGTAAAAACTCCATCTGGTCACACCGGACGCGACTGGGATCCTCTTCTTCTTTACGGAAAGAGATATCGTTCCTTTTATTTATTTCTGTGGGACTTCGGTTGGTCTCGAAGATTCGCGGGGAGTTTAAGGGGGAAGCGCCATCTGAGCGCGGACTTGAATCTTTCAAATTCTCCTGACTTTCCCTAGATACAATAGCGTGATCATTGTCTAAGAATTCAAGAGGAGGCGGTATCTCATCGAATATACTCTCGTAACAATTCATACTATTGTGACAGCTTTCTGAAACTCCAAGGTCTGGAGGTGGCGGTGGGAGCTCAAACGCACTTTCCGTGTCATCCTGATAGTCCAGTGAATCTCCAAGTACTTCCAGGCACTCTAACTCTTCAAGTAGTTCAAATGGGGGAGGTGGAAGATCATCAAACTCGCTGTCAATCTCCTGCATGGTTTCCACAGTGTTAGATCTCTCAGTTGCTTCAAGCTGCTGCTGTCTTAGAAGGGCTTCAAACGGTAACACGCCGCTATCAGGCTCAACCTCAAAGTTGCATTTTAACACGTTGCCATGATTTACCTCGTTTTCATGACTTGTCCTCAAATTCGCTCCTTCATGTACGCCTACTAGATCAGCACCTTGATTTGTATCCACGGCAGCTGGATCTACTCCCTGATTTGTCTCTACGGCTCCTAGAGACTGACAAGCGTTCGCCTCGATTTCCGCGTCAGTCTCGTTGTGGCACTCGGAGATAGTGCCCCAGGGATATGATATGGCTTGCGCGCGATGTGCCCTACGATGCCTCAAAACATGACCCATATTCACAAGAGTTCTTCTACTCTTGCTAAACCGTAAGATTTTGTTTACATTCTCGAGATATCGGTGAAAGGCCGGTGGAAGAGGCTCGCTTGTGTGTACTGTACGGCCTGTACGATCACTACGTAATCCTAGACTCGCACGGTGACGTTTTGTACGACCCCGGGGTGACCTCACTTCCTTAGTAAATATAAGTGACAACATTCCATATACAAGAGTGCCATTCGAAAGATAACCCGGATTTTCACACGAGAACTAAACAAAGGCGCTCAAAACGTTATGTAACTACAAAGCAGAGATGCGACTAGTATTTGAAGCTGGATAACTTAAATTTGAAGTGTTTATAGAATGACCAAGCTGAATAACTTAAAAGGAATCACGACAAAGGTTCGCGTGATTGTAAGTGATACACCGTGTAATTAGGATTGCCTTATTGAAAAGTGATTCATTAATCACAGGCGAGAAATGTCACGCGTCACGCTAGTCAATGTGATATTACAGATGTGGGTACCCTGTGGGTCGCGTACGTCAGTTGTTCGGCCATGCAGTAGTGTGCAGTTTAGAACCGAAAATTTGAGCGCGGCCTCTACGATAACACTCACTATCAAATACGATAACATCACAGAAAATATTCAAATCATCGAGTTTCTTTTCCCGTACATTGTCTCCTGTTAGCCAGACTCCTTCGCCTTTATCAAATCATTTTCTTCAATGATATTAATCTATATTTTTATTTTCTTTGATAAAAGCTGTGTGTGTCTCTGTGTATATTATCTGATACATCTGTTAGTTGTTGCCAACTCTTTGTCACCCCACCCCCCTTACCATCTGCTTGTCACCCCATCTCACCCTCCTTACTATCTATTCGTCGGCCTCACTACATCCCCCTTACCATCTGCTTGATGAGCCTTAACATCTGTTTGCCACCCCACCCCACCTCTTTGCCATTTGTCTGCCACACGACTCAACTCCCCTTACCATTGCCATTTGCCAACCTAACTTCACCAACTTACCATCTCCTTTCTAACCCCCTCAGTATGTATTTGTCACCACCCTTACCATTATCAGTTGTCCTCACCCCCTCCATTACATTCTGTTATTCCCCCCCCCCCCACCCCCACTGACAGTCTGGTTATTTTTCCTCGTCCCCCTTCCCTCACCATTTGCTTGTCATCCACGTCATCCTCGCGTCGTTTCCTCGCCTTCTCTTCAGCAATCTCGATCTCTCGCTTCTTGCGCTGAGCCTGTTCCGCATTCAGCATCTCTTCCCTCTTCTTCTCTTCCTCCATCTGCTTCAGCCTCTCCTGTGAGCACAAGAATATGCAGGTCAGGTCAGACGCGAACAGGAAAGACAAGGGAGGGGGGACTCTCCAAAAAAGTAGACAGGGGTGATTGTCCTATCTTTTAGGGTATAAAATTTCGACCAACAGCTATCCCTTTGGAGGTTTTTTCCTTAAAGGGTGTTAAATGGTTTTTCGGATTCTGCTATCTCTTAGGGTATGAAATTCGACCAACTGCTATTTCCTTAAAGGGTGTTTAACGGTTTTCCCATGCTATATCTTAAGGTTAAAAATTCCTTTGACCACACCCAATTTACTATCTCCTAAGGGTAAGAATTTATTTTGTTGTTGTTTATGAGTCCCCCCCCCTAACACCCGGGAGGCAAGATCAAGATAAAGATAACTGAAGATAAAGATACTTAAGCCGGAAGAAATGAAATGACCACCACACTCTTCAATACAACGCAACAATGCTCAGAAGCAGATTTACACAGCAAAGCCTCAGAACAGTTTCCATGTGTTAGAAAATCAAAAACCAACCAAAGGCGAAGTCATCGTACACGTACCTGATATAGACGGTCAGCTAAAATCCTCGCCTCGTCGCCCGCCATGGCCTCTCGCAAGGCTTCCTCTTGTCGCCGTCTGATCCGCTCTGCTTCCTCCCGCTTCTTTTTCTGTAAAAAAACATACAAGGCTATGAAAGAAGGATTTATTGAGGATACATTAAAGTTATTTTACTTTATGAAGTCTATAAGGCTAAAAAAGGAGGACTTATTGAGGGAACGATGAAGCTATTTTACACTCTGAAGTCTGCAAGGCTAAGAAAGGAGGACTTATTGGGGGTACGATAAAGCTATTTTACACTCTAAAGTCTGCAAGGCTAAGAAAGGAGAACTTATTGGGGGTACGATAAAGCTATTTTACACTCTAAAGTCTGCAAGGCTAAGAAAGGAGAACTTATTGGGGGTACGATAAAGCTATTTTACACTCTAAAGTCTGCAAGGCTAAAAAAGGAGAACTTATTGAGGGTACCGTGACGCTTCTTTAAAACGTCAAAATCTGTTGACGCAAACACGCACGTCTGCATAGCCACGTATTTTTAAAGTTCTTACTGGTCAGGATTACGAGGTTATCTATCCATATTAAAAAAAAACAAAAAAAACACACGTCTACCATAGCAAAATATGTCTATAGCTACTTCGGTTCTCATTATTAACAAGGTGACCTCCCTCTCTCTGCGAGTACCATGCAGTGCCCATAATAGTGGGGGCTCAGAACACAACTCTTCGATAGCCCAGGACGTTTTTAGCTACAATGGTTCGCATTTACAAGGTTACCTACCTCTACTCGTAGCCCTTGAGCGGTCCTCTTTGCGAGAACCATGCGCACTCCAGACTGAATCTTGATGACGCTGTTAATACGCGTGACGTAATCCCTCCTGGCGAGGAAGCCTCGACAGTATGCCTGGAAAATGCATACCCGGCTGCGAAGGGTCTGGTACTTAGCCGAGATTACGCGCGTGCGGTAGAGGGCCTGGAGCCGAGCATAGCCCTGAAGGATCTGGTCAGGTTAAGAAACAAAAAGATTTAAGAAATACGCGAAGAAACTTTGGTATTAATCACATAATCACGGAAGTAGAGTGGTTTTCAAAATCCCGTGCAACAAAATGTTGTTGCTAGCCAAGCCAAGACATTACAGTGTATTAGTACTAAATAAACTAAATAGTATTTCATGGGTTTTTGAAAAAAAACCTTACATGGTTCACAACATCAATTTAAATAAAAGTGATTGAAATATTGATAAGATACATGAAAAGGAAAAGGAACCGAAAAGAGAGAAAGGAAAATCTACCAAAAGGTAGATTCACAGAAAGGGAACGTCTAAACGAAGAATTTCCAGGAAGCTCAAATATTATTTCAAAGACCTACCTTTTGGTATTTCTGTCGCTGGTGGTGTCCCTTCCAAGTCTTCTGAATCATCACCGCTCCCATACGCATGCGTAGGTAGACCTTCCTGGTCAGGAAGCCTCGAACCACCTTCTGAATGAGGATGGCACGACTGGTGAGGAGTCGGTCCCGGTGCTCCTCAAGCTGCTGGTCTTGCGCATCCTGGAAACGAACAAGGGAATCAACAAACGAACAATCCATGTGGGAGAAAAAAATCGTGGTAATAAACAACAACGGCTGATCAACAAACAAACAAACAAACAATTTATATTCGAGTTAACTCCTGGAAACAAACAAACAATATCAAACAAAAAATACATGGCAAACAAATCAATAAGAAATCCATATCTTAGAAAAACCCAGGGACAATCAAAAAGCCGGAAGATAAGCGAACAAAAACAAGCAAATCTGACAAAAATCCATGAAAATAATGAAAAAAATCAGATAAAAACCCGCCTAATTTCCAGTGATAGAAGGATCGAGTCCTGATTCTTTTTATCAAATTATGTCTACGTGAGCGAAAGCATGTTTTCATTAAAAAAGGAATAAATAAATAAAACGTGCTTAGTGGAGTCTATTTCCCAATACGCTATTCTTTTATTCGATTGTGCTAAACGATGAAAAACCAAATATTCATCCCTCAATTGAAAAATAGTAGAACAAAACCGCGCCAGAATGATCTCTTTAAAAGGGTTCATTAAATATTAAAATCCGCGATATCTCAGGAATGCATTTAAAACTGTTTGAGATGTATTAGCAAAATTGGGGTATGCCTTCAATCATACAGAAAAAATTCCCTGAGAATAGAAATTGGAAAGGATCAAAACAATAAACTCTTCTTTGTCAGAAAATGTTAAGTGGATTTCAGAAGGCAAAGTCAGTGATACATCGTGTTAATCAGCTGTTTCTAGCAGGTGTAAGAACTGAGGAAATATCAACGACGGACGTATAACAAACCGCAACAGAGCCATATATTCCTATGTAATGGTTTCTTATGATTTGCGACTCTGAATTTTGTCTATATTGTTGCTCTACCCTATCTAGTCCTAAATTGTAGTGTTACCTTAAGAAATATCTTGGTCTTTCCAAGCTGCCAGTCCGAGTTGCTAAGGTATTTCACGGCAATGTTGTTTGTGGCTTTCTTGAGTCCGCTCACATCAAGGTTTTTCTGTACGGGATCGGGCGAGAGCATGTAGTACCGGTCGATGAACTCGGCGAAGGTGTGCCGAATAGGGTAGCCAGCCTTTCGTATTCTGTAAAACGCCAAGGAAAACACGGCAACTCAGACTTCAGAATGAACATAGTATGAGGCTGAACGCTAAAGGCTAAAGAGTGGTTAGGTTGACATTAAAGTTTTAGTGGAGAAATTAAATTTAACGGGAAAAATGTATCATAATACAAGAATCACCAAAATAACGATATCAATATATATATATATATATATTATTTTACCCGTTTGTGGATGCAGATCGCGGTTTTTCCAATACAAAGAAGTCCATAGTTATCTCAACAAAATCGCTAACAGCGCAAAGACAGCGAAAATGGCTTCACAAGAAATAATAAATTCTTGTTATAAAATCAACCTGAAGAGCTGAAGACCTGGCGTTTTGGGACAGCATATTTTGTCAGCGGGTGGGAGTTCTTCATATTGTTTGATGCAACCAAGGCTTTGTTCTCGAGGGGATTGTCCCACAGCCAATAACGGTAATAAACCGAAACAATAACGCAAAGGTCATGGTTCCAATAGCTAGTAACTCAAGAAATTACATGACTTTTGGGTGGCAAATTCGGGCGTTCCTTATTTTGGCGACAAATAGCGAAAACAAAAAGCTTTTTCAGCGTTTTAAAATCAACAAGGAAATTTCTAGGTAAGAAAGGGCTTATTTTCATTGAAATATATTTTTTTTCTTTTCGTCGCTCTTCGGCATGACGGCCGCGCGAGACAGCCACCTCTGTGCTAATTTTGGCGTGAGTCAAAAAAGTCACGTGATTTCTTAGTGCAGGTCTCCTATTCACCTAGAGAACACAGACTCATCCTCAGCATATTTTACAATATTTATTTGCTTTATTTTGATCGTAATACTAGTAAACAACGAAATTTTGAATCTCTGAAACAAACAATTATCAATGCTTTTCCAAATTTAGTTACAAGTGACTTTCCATGTGATGAAAAACACAGGCGCGGCCCCCCAAGGACTTAATGCACCACAAAAAGCCCATACCTTATCGTTTCCATCATTCCGGAATAGCGAAGCTGGCGACAGCACAATAATCGGTCAAACATCTAAGAACAAAGACAAATGTCACCAAGACGACACGGAAATACAAGCCAACGAGAAATCAGTACAAAGATTTCTCTGCATCAGTAAATATGGAAATAGTTTAATATCTTAAAGTTCCCTTTGTTGCTGATTTTATACAAAGTTGTAAGAAATATTATTCATTTTAAAGCAAACAGCGAAATAGCTTTCTCAAATCAGTCGATAGAAATGAATGCTTTCTCGCGATCCTCTACTTATCGTCAAATAGTTTTTTTAATTGAAGGACGGACTACAGTTTCCATGAAATAAATTTGGTAGGATCTTGATAAAAGGTCCCATCCATTTAAAGGTTTTCAAACGGCTAAGCTTAACAACATTTCAAAAAGTAAAATCCAATCTCTTCATGTTTGGATGAATACACCGCAAACTTGTTATCATCCAGATGCAGCGTACAAAGAAATGATGATGTCATTCATCATAGTCCCCATCCCCTGACCCCTCCTGACCCCACCCACTTGTCCCTACCTCCCCACACTCCCCCCCCCCCCCCAAAAAAAAAGGCGGCTCCCTACCATGGGTTTCTTGTAGTCATTGGGTTTGATGCAGCGCACGAAGAATGGATGACACCTCGACAACGTCTTCATCAGAAGATCTAAAGACTTCTTGAACTGCGCGCCTAAGGCAGGTGATCTCTTGCGTGTCTCCTCTCCCTTGAAATATAAAGAAAAAGATTCAGAAAACAAAGGAATGTGGAAAACTAGGGATCCACAAAACAAGCCATTCAGAATACAAGTGATTTAGAAAACAAAGAATTCAGAATACAAGAGATTCAGAAATCAAGGGATTCGGAAAACATTGAATTCAAAATAAAAGGGTTTCAGAAATCAAGGGATTCGGAAAACAAGGGATTCAGAATACAAGGGTTTCTGAAATCAAGGGATTCGGAAAACAAGGGATTCAGAATAGAGGATTCCCGTGCTTGAACTCTTCGCAGACTATTAATTCTCTCGATAAAGTCTTGGCACATCACTTCTAACTTACCATGGTACGTTCTTTTGAGAAGATTTCCAGCAAAAACTTCGACTTACTGCTGCCTACAAGATCGACCAGATCCGCGCTGAACGTGTCACGATTCTTTTCCAGGAAACCTGAAACATAAGCAGCGTTTTTACAATGGCCACATCGGTTCCTTGCATCCCAAACTAATTTTCCATATTCGAAATACTAATATTGTGAGGGACACATATATGTACCTCCACGATTTGGGCCTATTCAGTGAATTTTGCCCTGATCACCTTCGTATTTCACCGTATTTTACACTTATTTACCTCTGGAATCGTAGTATACAGTCCCGGCAAAGTGCCGCACACCGAAGGACATGTCGAATGAGTTCTTGGAAGGGATGTAGAGGCTACTATCATTGTGGTTCGACTGGAGCTTCTGAAGCATTGTGGTATCTGTGCCCTGGATAAAGTGGACATGACACACTTAATTATGTAACGCTAATAGGCAGAAGAACCTTGCTAATAAAAACCCTGGTAAAGTGGACCCAACACACTTGGTCATGTAATGTTGATAGGCAAAAAAGCCTCACTAATCAGAACCCTGGATAAAGTGGACAGACCAAAGTCAATTAACTGATAGGCAAAAAAGTCATGCTTATCAGAATCCTGGATAAAGTGGACACTACACACTAGTCATGTAAATTTGGTAAGCAGGAGAACCTTGCTAATCGGAAAACCGTTCCTTTGACGAATCTTGTGTCACCTTGGCGAATCTGCTCTCCTAGTTGATGATGGGCACAATGTTCATGAAATCATGTTTTAAATGTAAAATCTTTTGATAACTTGTGAAACCGTGTTATCTTGTGTAACTCAATTATCTGGTTAAACCCTGTTTACCTTGTGAAACCCTGTGTAATCTTGTGGAACCCTGTGTTTACCTTGTGATACCGTGTTATCATGGGAAACCCTGTTATCTGGTTAAACCCTGTTTTCCTTGTGAAACTCTGTGTTTACCTTGTGAAACCCTGTTATCTGGTTAAACCCTGTTTACCTTGTGAAACCCTGTGTTTACCTTGTTATATCGTGTTATCATGTGAAATCCTATGTTATCTAATTAAACCCTGTTTACCTTGTGAAATCCTGTATTTACCTTGTGAAACCTTGTTTACCTTGTGAAACCCTGTGTTATCTTGTGGAACCCTGTGTTTACCTTGTGATACCGTGTTATCATGTGAAACCCTGTTATCTGGTTAAACCCTGTTTACCTTGTGAAACCCTGTGTTTACCTTGTGAAACCTTGTTAACCTTGTGAAACCCTGTGTTATCTTGTGGAACCCTGTGTTTACCTTGTGATACCGTGTTATCATGTGAAACCCTGTTATCTGGTTAAACCCTGTTTACCTTGTGAAACCCTGTGTTTACCTTGTGAAACCTTGTTTACCTTGTGAAACCCTGTGTTATCTTGTGGAACCCTGTGTTATCTTGTGAAACCCTGTGTTATCTTGTGGAACCCTGTGTTTACCTTGTGATACCGTGTTATCATGTGAAACCCTGTTATCTGGTTAAACCCTGTTTACCTTGTGAAACCCTGTTTAACTTGTGAAACCCTGTTTAACTTGTGAAACCCTGTGTTTACCTTGTGGAACCCTGTTTACCTTGTGAATCCCTGTGTTTACCTTGTTATATTATGTTATCATGTGAAACCCTATGTTATTTCATTAAACCCTGTTTACCTTGTGAAACCCTGTGTTTACCTTGTGAAACCCTGTTTACCTCGTAAAATCTACAGTTACCTTTGGGAACCTGCTCTCCTCGTTGACAATGGCAACGATGTTCATGGGTTTCTGGGCCAGCAGGTCCAGGATCATCTGGTTATCTACGAACGAAATGTGCTGCCAGCGGATTCCCTCTTTGTCGTACTGCTCCTAATGGAAAGCAAATATGAATTAATGGATGAAGGGGTATGAAAGGTTTGAGTAAAAGTAGGGCGGTTTAAATGAAAAGAGGAGATATGAATAAAAGAAGGGAATATGGATGAAGGGAAAGTGTATAAATGATCAAGGAAAGGACGATAAGCTAAAGGGATTATCGAGTTATCGCAAAACACAAAGGTTAAACAGTGAACACATTTTGAAACTAGAGAATACTATGCTAGTGTACTAAATTTACGAACCTGTTCCAACTTGAAGATGTGTTTTACGAAGAACTGCTGAAGATGCTCGTTAGCATAATTGATGCACAGCTGCTCAAAGCTGAAAAAAAGTACATTAAACAATTCAGAATACTTGAAGTTATGTCATCCTATCGCCAGTGTACATCAGAAAACATCTTCCGACAGAGCACAGTCTCATTTTACCTGTTGGTGTCGAAGTTTTCAAAACCGAATATGTCAAGAACTCCTATAGATGTCTGCCCAGCGCCGGGTTTCATCTGAAATCGTGAATAAAAAATAATATTATATTAAAGAGAAATGGCTAAAAGATCGCCCGGAGATGGCTATCGATCATCCGAGTTATAAGTCCCCGGATGCGCGTTTGACGAGAATGGATGAAGGTGGCCAAAGGAGGTAAAACACGCGCTAGCGATCATCAGGGTTATCAATTCACCGGATGCGCGTTTGACTGGACTAGATGAGGAAAAGAAGGCAAAAGGAGGGAAAACACGTGCTAGCGATCATCCGGGATTATTAAGTCCCCGGATGCGCGTTTGACGAAAATGATGAGGAGGCAAAAGGAGGGGGGAATGTGCTAGCGATCATCCTGGTTATTAAGTCCCCGGATGTGCGTTTGACGAAAGATAGATTAGAAAAAGGTTGCAAAAGAAGGGGGGGGGGGGGGGGTGCGCTAGCAATCATTCGGGTTATTGCTCCCCGGATGCGCGTTTGACTCACAGGTTTGTAAATAGCCTTGTTGATTTTGTTGACGATCCAAACAAAGACTCGGCCGTAGATTCCCTTGCAGAAGGCATCTCTGATATCCTTGGCCTTGTCTTTACTGACCGGAGTGAATATCATCTCACCGCGAGCGAATGTCGACTTGCTCGTGAACGCTACCTTCATTTGCTCCAGGGGTGTCTACGCCAAGTAATGAACCGATACATATTAGTCACAAAATATCAACCCAATGTACTTGCTTCGAAGCAAAAAGACAAATAGATTCGACGTAGTAGGAGCGTGACGTATGAACTAGGCCTTAGAGATCTTGAGGGTTTGATCAGGACATCCTCAGGTAACTCACCTCCAACAGTTTCGAAATGATATCTCCTAAATCCTCGTCGGCGATGTCACATGCGTCTACTGTCTTTCTTTCCGTTCCTTAAAAAAAAGAAACAGTCAGTTATGTGTGTTCGGCTTCCAAATGAGCGTCAAGGGGCCAATAACATTCTCAACAAAAGGTCAGGGTCTTCTTGTGGGTTGTTCTGTATAAGCTTAGTGTGACTGTTAAATGCTTCTGAAAATTACCTTCAAACTCCAAGTTACCCATGTGCAGTATGGCAGCGACCAGTTTGAAGATGTCCATCATTTCGACTTCGTTAAACATCAGCACCTGTTGGGAAATCACTATCAATTAAAACACATGTTACTTATCAGGAATTCTATACCCATTTACACACATGTGACTCATCAGGAAATTTCTATCCATTTAACACACACGTGACTCATCAGGCAATCTCTACCATTAAAACACATGTGACTTATCAGGAATTTCATATCCATTTATATACATGTGACTTATCGGGAAATCTCTGTCCATTTACATACATGTGACTTATCGGGAAATCTCTGTCCATTTACACACATGTGACTTATCAGAAATTCTATATTCATTTACACACACGTGACTTATCGGGAAATCTCTATCCATTTAAACACATGTGACTTATCAAGAATTCCATATCCATTTCACACGTGACTCATCAAGAGATCTCAATCCATTTACACACATGTGACTCATCAAGAGACCTCTATCCATTTACTACAAGTGACTCATTTAGGAGATCTCTATCAATTAAAACACATGTGACTCATCAGGAGATCTCTATCCATTTACACACATGTGACTCATCAGGAAATCTCTATAGATTAAAACACACTTGACTTATCATGAGATCCCTATCCATTAAAACACATGTGACTTATCAGGAAATCTCTATCCATTTACACGTGAAACTATCCATTTACACCATCACAACTCACCTCAATTCACCTCACATTCTACCCCGCCTTACCCCATCTCTTCTAAACTCATCTTGTCTTACATAACCTTACCTTTCCCCTCAATGTTACACACCTTCATTGCCCCTCTAATGATGGCAAATTCCTCAGCGTCGTTCATGCCCTCACATGTGATACAGTTGCCTTGTGTCAGGTAGTAATAATCTGCTACATCTGTCAGGCCGAGGAGAGCCTTCTCTTTGGGTGTCATTCCCGCAAGCATTCGATAAAAGATGTGGTAATTCCTCTCGTCCAGCATCTACAGTAGAATTATAAACAATTATAATTCACAGCCAATATTTATAGCTCATTTCCATTTAGAAGAGGTATCTTTTCCAAGATTTCAGTGGCTCTAAATTTACTCTTTTTTTAGCAGGCTACAATGTCAAGTGAAAGATGGGGCCTTCTTATCTGAGAAGAAGAGGTATCTAAAGCAAATAGTCACATTTGCACACCTCTGAAAAATGCCAAGTTGACCTGACCTGGGTTTGAAACCTGGTCCTCTTGCTTAACAGATGAAGCCCGTACCACTGAGCTAATGTGCCACTCTCTGGCAGAGATAAAGCCCCACTGAGCCACTCACTCATTCAGACCACAGCTTTCCAGCTGCAGCTTGAAAAACATTCTACCCACAAAAATTGACAGACATTGTATTTTTTTTAACTGATATGCCACAAAATGTGGGTTACAGTATGCCTCACCTGATGGACAATTCTAGATTTTTCCAGAAGGTACTGCTCAATCTTAGCACCCTGAATAGACCCATGCTTGTTAAAGTGCACATCAATGTATTTGCCAAACCGACTGGAGTTATCATTGCGTATCGTCTTTGCATTACCAAACGCTAAAACAAGCACAGGATGGTATAAGTAAGCCTTATTGGGTAAGTATACTGGTAACATTAGGGAAAATTTTTCCAATTATTTGTGACTTTACATTGATGACAATGACAGAAAACAGTAAAAATGTTGATGTAGCACTGTCTGTTACCTCATGGGCAATTGTCTTGAGGATACAGACATTGCATTGTTGCATTGCACAAAATTCCTTAGCTTATTTTCATCTATTTCTGACTATAATTAATTGCTACTAGCTTGAAATCTGGTGTCAAGCCTAGTTTTTTTGTGTTCTACCTGTTGTCATCTTCAAATGTGGCAAACTGTGATACCTTCGAGGATGGGGTTAGCTTCCAAGATTTGCTGTTCTATCCATGAATGTTGGCCGCTGACAGCAGCAAGGTATTGTAGAATGAGCTTGGTGGACTCTGTCTTGCCGGCTCCACTCTCTCCACTATGATAGGGTAGTATGACTTAGTATTATTAGGAATAAGGTGAAGGAATTTCATGAAGGTGAAGGAGGGAGTTGATAATAATAATAATAATAATAATAATAATAATAATAATAATAATAATAATAATAATAATAATAATAATAATAATAATAATAATAATAATAATAATAATAATAATAATAATAATAATAATAATAATCTGATGATGATGATGAAAATAATGTTGGCATGGAGTGGATGGATGGAGTGGAGATAATAAAATATGTGATTATTATGAAAGATACCTAAGCAGCAAGCTGAAGATGATGATGATAACAATAATGATAATCATGATCATGACGAAAACAATGATGATGACAATGATAATGATAGTGACATTGATAATGGTGATGATGATGACAATAAAGATGATGGCATAAAAGAGTGGAGATTAATATAAACAACAAGCTGATATGATAACAATGACAATAAATAGTTAAGATTATGACAATGATGACGATGACAATGATGATCAAGACAATAACCATGATAAAGTGGATGTTAATGATTCTAGTGATGACGATGATGGTGGTGAAGGGTAATAATAACATGAAAAAAGTTGTGAATGGCTGATTGGACTTGCCTAATTATATTAACTTACCTAATTATTACACACTGGTCATGTAACTCTCTCTTCATGAATGTGTAGGCATTATCAGCAATTGCAAATATATGAGGAGGGAGGTCGCCTAGCTTCTTTCCCTTATACTTTGCTATGTATTCGGCATCATAGATTGGGTACAGTTGATATGGATTCACTGCTACCAGGATAGAGCCAGTATATGTCTGCACAAAAAACAAATTCAGTATCAATATACTGCAGTTCATAAATAAATAAATAAAAAATAAACAAACAAACAAACAAACAAACAAATAGATAGATAGATAGATAGATAGATAGATAGATAGATAGATAGATAGATAGATAGATAGATAGATAGATAGATAGATAGATAGATAGATAGATAGATAGATAGATAGATAGATAGATAGATAGATAGATAGATAGATAGATAGATAGATAGATAGATAGATAGATAGATAGATAGATAGATAGATAGATAGATAGATAGATAGATAGATAGATAGATAGATAGATAGATAGATAGATAGATAGATAGATAGATAGATAGATAGATAGATAGATAGATAGATAGATAGATAAATAAACATAAATCATACATAGCACTGCCAGACTTACATAAATCTGATGTTTGTAATATCTTTTATACAGGTTATGTAGAATTCCAGCTTCGTTTAGATCTCCTAGATGAATCTGAAAAAAATAATATATATATATTTTTTTTATCACAAGACAACAATAAGGATTAAATGTTGCACACAGGGCTGGGGTATGTTGCAAGAGGAAGGGGTTAAATCTTCTGCTGTAAATATGACTTACTACTTCTTTTTATTTTAATGCTCACTCTGCTATGTTCCTGTTAAAACATGTTCAGGTTAAAACTAGTTCATCCAGCTAAAGTGTGTTGCACGTTGCTTCATGCTTGTCAGTGTGTAAATATGGACTGCTCCAAATGCTTTACATTTTGAGTGTGCGTTAGTGTTTAAGCATAAACACTGAAGATGGTACCAGTACCAGCATTGCCTGTTGTTCTTTTACATCCCCCAATACAGGATAAAAAAATGGTTAATAAAAGGCTATCTTTGGCTGAGTAAGCAGTTAGCCTAACCCTTTGGAACTGCCCTTGCCCTTGTATATGCCTGGCATTTTCAATAACTGTCACACCTGCCTGTCCCCTTCCTATGCTATTCCTGGTCACTCTTATATACTTTACCTTTATTTGATATTTCTTTTAGTTCTACAACAGATATATATCCATATGATAGGTACTTTAGCAAACTCTACCATCCCCTTGTAGGGTCAGTTTCCCCATCCCTCCCTCATCACTCACAACTCATGTCTTGGAATACATACGTCTGACTTTAGTAATGGACCATCAAAGGCCCCATATTACATACCATGTCTTCAACTCCACCAATACTAGTTGGGTGCATAGCTCTTAGTTTAGTTGCATTTGTTGTCTTTATCCAGTGCTCCTGAAAGCAGAACATTAGAAATAAATTCAAATTATTCAATGCTAACTCAGTCACTTATTAACAGGCCAGCCACTTAAAAAGATTAATTTCTTACAAAAAGTGCTATATCATATTTGGCTGCTACCTCCACTTAGCCTCAATAAAGTAGCAAATCAAATTTCTCACAATAAAGTGGTAGAAATTAACGATGCATTGTCACCAGTTCACTTCCAGAGGTCCGACGGAAAAGCCGTTAAAAGACAAAAAAATCTATTAGAATCTGAGATATTTAACATGCCATCCGCTCTCAATTATCACATCCTCAAAGAAACTTGCAATATACACACTGCTTTCAATATTTCGAAATATTTTTCGTGTTTTCCGTCAAAAATCATCGGAGATTGTAACGTAATCAACCGGAAGTAAACTGGTGACAATGCGGCAGCCACCCCGCAGGAGTTTTTTTAAGGGGGGGCAGTTGCATGACCCCCCACTCAGTTCATTCCCAACCCCAGAAGCTCCCCTGGCCAATGGCCTGGCTAAAGTGAGCAAAGGTCAAGCACTTAACAAATAGTGAATTTAACAGGTTCACCATTCTCTTGCCACTTACTTTGCCTTCATCGTCAATAATCTGTACTTGGCCTGTGTCGGCCATTTTGACCAGTCCCCCAATTGGCACATCAAATTCTCCGCCCTGTGAATTGTCAAGCCAGACATGTTCTCCCTGAAAAGAATAATATTGTAGCATTTAGAGTCTAGTGAAAAGACGCAAGCTAGTGACAAATGGACTGCTTTAAGCAGTTTATAATCATACCACTTGGGTATAAATGAAAGGTTACAGTGTTTGTATTGAAAAAGCACTCTCACTGAAGATAGAACCATAGGCCAGCATCCCCAGCAGTTCTTTTATGCCCCCTCCGCCCCCTACCCCCCTACCCCCCTCCCTCAAGCTGACCAAAACCCAAATTTGAACTTCTTGCTTTTCTTGATTCGAGAAAAAAACAAATCATGCATCAAACAACTCTCTATATAGAATTACATAACACTGGTTAGAGGGTTATAAAAGTTTAGGGTGATAAAAGTAGGCTTGAAAACTATTTTATATAATGGTTTTATGAATAACATAAAATGCATCAAAATTGCCTATTTTTCCTGACCAAAAAAGGATGACATTCTTTTTAGGTTAAATGACATTGTCATTTGATGCTTCATTGAAGGCTATAAATCAATAAACAAAGAACTTTATGTCATTCTTGAATCAAAATGTATATCCAAAGTGTCTTTATATAGTCGAATGCACACATAATAGATATCTGAGTACTGTATACTATGTAGGATCATTTAGGGATGGGCTGAGATATTATAAAAAATAATGCAATATATTCAATCATTAATCATAATCCTTCTTAACAACAATCACAAAAACTAAATTAATTAGCATGCGATCTAGAAATTATGAATGCGAATAGTAAACTGCTCGTGAGAATATAAACAGTATGTAATGCCAAACAATGAGAAATGTTTTTGACAACTAGACGCTAAAAAGTGGCTATGTTGACTACGATTTTAGAAGAATCAGCAAAGCTGTGATTTAATCGAGGGTCTGTTGAAAATAATAATTATCGTTGGGAAATAATGGAAATTACTATCAACCATTTTTAAAAGAATAGAACTAGACAGACACGAATAAATCGCACAGTTAGAAATAATTATCCACATATTATGCACACATGCTTAATTACAAAAAATAGAATGTGTTTACGGTAAAAATATACAGAAGATATCGATATTTGTAATTCAATATTGTGCTAGATTATAGACCACTTATCGAATTCAATGATGGTTTTAGTATGAATGTTTTATAAATGAATATTTGTGGAAGAATTCTAAATCGAAGGCTTGTATTGACCGTGGAATTATAAACAACTCGAGATCAGCTTTGGTGATCGTGAAGTTGGACTGAAAACCAAGATTCGATTACCATAGCCGAAACATTACTTGTGGTTTACCTAAATTAAAAAAAACACTAAAAATGAACTAACAAGAATAATTTTACCTTTGTGACTATAACCATCTTGAATTGTAGTAAAAATACAGCATTTAAGTATACACTAAATCCTGTGGACAAGAAACACAATTATTGCAGCATTCGGCTAGGAAATCGAGGGTTAAAATAACCGGTATAAGGAGTGTAAGAGTAGATATAAGATGATAATGGTAATAATGAAGTTCTCTCATATTATTATGGAGAGGTTTATTTAATGGTAGCCTAAGCTTGGGTCTAACATAAATAAGTAATGAAAATTCACTGCATATCATTCCTAAATCTATTTGAATCGATGGAAGATAAATATCGCAATAAGAACGCCCATAGAATCGAGCATAGAAATATTGAGGGATTATAAATTGTCTTGGACTTACCAACTTGTCAACAAATTCGGATGAAATTTCGCGCCGTAAATTTCATGTGTCAAAACGAACGCCGATTCGGATCGTGCTATTCTCGAACATTATAGAAAATCCTTCAAGCATTAAACGCATCGGCGTCCATAGAAGCCTTCAGGGGAATCTGGGGTTAAGGATAGGAACGGAAGTGATGTTTCCTGGTAGCGTTTTTAGTCCAACCTGTCGTGATGGAGTTCGAAATCCCTTAAAGTTTGAAAAGTGACCCGACCCGTGAACGAGGCTAACGTTGCAAATTTGCCTACTTTCGGGGGAGGTGTGGGGATAACAAAACCAGTTCAGTACTCTTTATAAGACTATTATTGTTTAGATAATATATGAAGCGAGCTAGTAAAAATAAAAATAAAAATTATTATACTAGTTATTATACTAATTATTACTCTAGTTCGCCTAAAATCGATTATTTTAAACGTTACATACTTTGGAGGAAATGGGGCATTTCAGAAAACTCTTGGTGACCAGCATTTCAATGTTGGTCGCACCCGGAAACGTAAAAAGTACAGTAATGATTGCATAATTCTCCCTGATGCGTGCGGGCTACCAAAAAAGGCCGTAAGCTTTAACAACGAAACAATAACTAGATTGTTGTCCAATTCAAGCGATCTTTTCTTTTCTCTTTTTCTCGTCATGTTTCTAGGAATCCCGTGGAGGCGATCTTTGTCTTTGTCACGCAACAGGACTTTCGGTTGTCATTGGACGCCCCCTCTGTATACGCGCACACAAAAAATGCTGTAAGATCACACAGCATCTCGTCAGCGAATACAATTGAATTCCTATTCACATATTTGTTTTATCACAGGTATCCCAAGCTCACATTGTGTTAATCACGCTACATTGTGACTTTGTTGTAAACGTTTGGGTTAATTAAAATGAGCCGTTCATTCTACCATAAAATAAAACCTTAAAACTCTCAATAATATTCGTACTTGATTGTTGTGTCTTCGATGTAGTCTGGATGAAATGCTAAGCTGTTTTGGCGAGTAATTTGCATACATGGTGGGAGACTCAACAGCGTAGCTCGCAAACTACGTAACGTGATAACACACTGTGAGCTTGGGATACCTGTGGTTTTATGTCGGGGGTTTCCGCCTATTTACTAGAATATTATTCAATATAAAAAAGTGTACGAACAGTAGTAAAATAGCTTAGATTAGCCTCTGTCTATTTTCAGCAGCCATAGTGTACTCAGTAATAGTATAGAATTATTATTTTAATAAAATATCATATGTACTGTGTACAGAAAAATAATTGTTGCTGTTGTTGTAAGTAGATGAGCCAACAAACTCGAATTGCCCATTTCCCTGGACCCTCATTGATTATCGTTTGCATACTCTGATACACACTTTGTTTATATAAGAACGTCCAGCCTGAAATCTAAAGAACTTGCTAAGAATTATGCCGAGGCTCAGATCGATAGCAGTTTGACCACTTCGAGCTAGGCGAGCCACCTAAGAGATAATAGTCCGCTGAATGGGTAAACGAACTCCCCCCTCTTAAAATCTAATATTTCCCAAAAATATAAGAACGGTCCAGCATAAACTGAGAATTAGACGTTCTTATGAATACAAAAAAGTGAAACTTACTGCATTTGGATTTAACTCGCTGCCAACACCACAGGGCCCCCGAATGGTCTAGCACTTGCGAGGGAGACCGAGCATGTTTAGTTGTTGAATAAATCGAGCAGCGAGAACACCGAAAAACACAATGCGAGCACGGCGGAAAAAATGCGCGAGCATGCGAGCATTAGCCAAAAACTGCGAGCACATCGAAATTTCGGGGACCATTCGGGGACCTGGCTCACAACAAGGCAAACGGAATCTTTCATAAAAGAAAGCGCGGAATAAGGCGGAAACACAACAACTTTTTCCACAAAAAAGAGCATTTCTAATGAGTTGACAAACAAAAATTAATAACACGACAGCTCGCCCTATCTCTCTTACCTGTATCAGCTGCAAGATCATGGAACACATTGTTCTCAGCCATTTGAACAAACACATATCATCTAACACCATACTATCAATATTTCAACATGGCTTTCGTGCGGGTTTGTCTTGTGAGACCGAACTAGTCCTCACATTTCATGACTGGGCAACCGTGCTAAACCATCATGGCCAAGTGGATGCTCTGCTCCTAGACTACAGTAAAGCTTTTGACAGTGTCACACCCAAAGCTTTTGAAAAAGCTCTCTTATTATGGCATTAGGGGAAAAACATTGGCTTGGATATCTGGTTTCCTAAATAAGAGGTCCCAGTATGTGGCAGTCAATGGCACCCAATCTGATAAAGTACAAGTAACATCAGGAGTACCACAGGGTTCCGTACTGGGACCGACCCTGTTTTTTGTTGTATATCAACGATATCTGTAAAGCATCAAATTCTCATATCAGGCTATTTGCAGATGACACCATCATATACCGCCCAATCATATCCATGGATGACCATACTGCACGCTTCAAGATGATCTGGATAATGTACTTGATTGGTCAGCAGCTTGGCAGATGGAGTTTAATGTAACCAAGTGTTACTTGTTGTCAGTCACCAAGAAGCGGAGACCGTCATGTTATCAGTATACAGCAAGTACGGAGTCCTTTGCCCAAGTATCAGATCAAGATTACCTAGGAGTACGGTGTAATAAGCAACTGCGCTGGGGCCCTCGCTGTGCCAAAATAGCTACAAAGGCCAACAGAACACTGGGTGCGATCAGAAGAACTTTAAAACCCTGTGCCCCTGCAGTTAAGGAACGTGCGTACCTCTCCCTTGTTAGACCGATGCTTGAGTATGCGTCAAAATCTTGGAGTCCCTACACTGACACAGATGTTTTGCGGTTGGAGCAAGTTCAGAAGAACGCTGCTCGTTTTGTCTGCAACAATTATGACTACCAAGCAAGATCATCTGAACTGGTTAACCAGCTAAACTGGGACACATTGAAAATAAGGCGACTTTACCATCAAATAGTATTACTGTATAAATTTTATAATAATCTCGTGGCTTGTCCTCTCCCTAGCTGTGTCGTTCCGACAAATCGATCTACTCGGAGGCACTCACTTAGCTTTCAACAATTGCACTCGAATATTCTTTCCTTTGATTATTCTTTTTTTCCTAGAGCAATAAGAGCATGGAATTTACTTCCTGATAATATTGTAAACCTAAGTAATCTGGAGTCCTTTAAAACAGCAGCTTTGCCAGCCATCAGGCAACTAAAGGTGCCTCCGCATCTCCGCCGGCTGTAAACTGGCCGTGCCCTCCCCAGTATTAGCGTAAGCTACTTTATACTATTGTATAGGGGAGTAATTTATTGAAGTATAAAGTATAATACTTTAATTTATTAAAGTATTGTATATGTTCTTATTTCCTAAAACCGGGTTTAACCTCTACCCGGCTTACGGGTTTCCTGTGGCGAGTGAATCAATCACATGGAAGGCTGGGGCGAGAAATGCTTCATCGAACGTATAAACAGAAAACAAATACATAATAAAAATATAATAGAGTACATACCAAAAAATCACAATAAAAATCCAAACAAAACTTTATCCAATGAGCTATATCCCAGCACAACAATTTCCAATAAAACAATAAACTAAACCTGACTGAAATGCTACCAGTATAGGCATGAGTTTAGGTCCGATTAACGGGACCAACATGGTTAGTACAAAGCAATTAGAAGTGCCGCCAGTATAGATCCAATAAAGGGAACCAACATGGCTCCGGCACTGGAGGGGCATTCGTCGTACGCGCCATCATTAGACCAGCCAATAGTGTACTTGTATTCCTGGCGCTGGCTTTTCAACCAATCAGAGAGCGGCTTGAAGTATTCTTTGAGCGCGCTGACGTCCATCTTTCTCGTCCCAGTCATCTGCTCAAGGGCGAGCGGCCAAGGCTTACTTTTACCGAGTGAGAGCATGTCACTGGAACGAGAAAAGAAAGTTAGACCGGTAAGCCTGTGGTGTATTCCTCCAGAGGTAGAATAAGGAGGGTAAAGGAATTGTGTTGAAATGCTTGGAGACCCAGTGTGCTTTGCTGTCTTTCTCAGCAGGGGAGAATTTATATTTCCCTGATTTTCAAGACATGTCTACCTCGGTAGAGTTGTACATGGTGTATTTGTGAAAAGGATCTTGGTATATGTTAGTATATCTTACCCTAGTTTCTTGCCGGCCTCGGTAGAGTTGTAAATGGTGTATTTTTGAAAAGGATCTTGGTTCATGTTGGTATGTAACATGTCATATCTTACCCTAGTTTCTTGCCGGCCTCGGTAGAGTTGTAAATGTCTAAATGGTGTATTTTTGAAAAGGATCTTGGTTCATGTTGGTATGTAACATGTCATATCTTACCCTAGTTTCTTGCTGGCCTCGGTAGAGTTGTACATGGTGTATTTGTGAAAAGGATCTTGGTATATGTTGGTAAATCTTACCCTAGTTTCTTGCCGGCCTCGGTAGAGTTGTAGATGGAGCACTTATGGAGTGGGCCTTGGTGACCAGCGGCTTCGCATGCCGCCTTGTGAAACTGGAATTGCAGCACGAAGCTCACAAAGTACCTAACAAAAAAACACAAATTGCATGTTTAATAAACATTAGCAGTGAAGAGAAGAAGTTTTTTTTTCAGAGATGGTCATTTTTTTTTCGTAACCAATCATCTACTTTCAGGCTATTAAAAGAAGCGGCTGACTCTAGGGGGTCCAAAGCAGGCTTTACCGGGACAAACTTGTTACATTCATTAGTTGAAAATTGCCTTTTAATCATGTTTCATTTTTCTCACTTTTTTTTTTAATATCCCATCTTTTACCGCATAGGAAGGGGTGCAGAGCGGGTGACGCCTATTAAGCAATCATACTTAATGTACAGGGTGTCCCAGGAAACGTATCTGATATACACTATTTTTCCAGGAAAATATTCAAAATATGGGGCACCGAAGAAACATAACTGACACATGGGGTTTTCAAGGAAAAATTAATGATTTCTAGAGCACTTCCTGGAAACACAACTGATTTATGTATTTTCAGGAAAGCATACTTGATCCACGAGACTTTAAAAGAGTATACTAGATACAGAGGACAGTTCAAGACATAACTGGTGCATAGTGTACTTCTGGTATTTCCTCTTTACCTGACATAAGGTGCGTTTCTAGGAGCTAGCCTTGTATTTCCAAGAATTCCCCTGACATACGAGGATTTCCCACGTACCTTATGTACGGTGAATTTCCAGGAAATAACCTGATATACGGGCTATTTCCAGGAACTGTTATGTAAACGAGATATTTCTAGGAATTCACCTGATATGCGTGGGACTTCCATGAAATGCTTACCTGATGTACGGGGTGTTTCCAGGAATGTGGTACTTGGCGCCAGGGTCGAAATCGTTCTCCGTGCGGCAGACTGGAGGCTTGATGCCCTGGTACTTTGTACGGAGCTTCCACCACTCACGGTTATAGTTGTCGGATGTGATGTCTCCGCTGAAGACCTTCCAGCGCCATTGATCAATCAAGAAACCAAAGGGCAAGAAGGCGACCTTTCGTAGAGCCATTTTCATCAGGGCGTTGATATCCGATTCTGATGCGGTAAAGTATAGAATCATTCACAGAGCCGAAATTGTTCATATTGAAAAAAATGGCGCATGTCTCACCCCTCCCATCAGTATTGAGTGAAGATTGTCATCTTCTTTCAGGGAAAAAATAGCAAGAAAATAAAAACAAAAGCTTCTTTTTAAAAATTGGACGAAAGCCGAGGCTAAAACCTCGTCGTCAGTTTTATGGTGCTTCACCTCTCACTCACTCGAATCATTGCTGACAGCGTCCAGCAGACCAATCAGCTTGAGGTGTGTAGGCGTGTCCACGGAAAGGGAGAGGGTGTCGCCTACCGCCTCGTGGAAGCCCGGGTTGGCGCCCGTCCGGTACTCGAATGGCTGGTCCCAGTACTGCAGGTAATACTGAATGTGACCAAGCTCGTGGTGTGTTGTGACCAGGTAGTTGTGCGTGATGGTCGTGCATTGCTTGATCCTGTTGGATGTAACAACCAGATATTTCACAGTGTGGGGGAGGGGGCCCTCAGTGTTTGTGTATCGGGAGGGGGGGGGGGGGGGAGAAAAGGGGAGTGGCATTCAGTGTTTGAGTGGGGGGAGGGGCGTTTCTGTTCAGAAATAAATATATTTTTTCCATAAGTCAAATTCGTGCCTTTTATTGTTTACATATATTTCTGAATACGTTAGATTAAATACGTAATAAATTAAGTGCGTTGTCACAGGAAATCAATTTAATAAATTCTTCGTGGTACTAATTTTTTGTGTAATACAAACATTTTTGCCCAAAATCGACTACAATAAAAACAATCGAGGAATACGGAATTATACTAATATTTTCCTGATAACCCTGATATGAAGAATCTGATCGGAAATGAGGGCTTTAATTTAGGGATTCACTCGCAGCTTATGATGACAAGCGGTTCAAGCGGAAACACGTCTTAGCCCAGTATCAGCTTAGTGCGGGGACTGCATTTTACCGAGTGACCACTTGTTAAAGAATGTCGACCAGCCACTTCTTCTGATATTGTTTATATTTGCTAATATAACCATTCATTAGCAAAAAGTCTGATAGCTTATTAAGGGTGGGCGGGACGTTGTGGTTTGCGGTATTGGCCTTTTTTGTACGATATTGCGGTGGAAGAGCAAAAGACATGCGGTGTTGCGGTATTTCAAAGCACTGCGAGATGCGAGATTTTGTTTTTTAAACGGTAAAAAATATTTTAATATTGCGGTGTTAAGGTGTTAATTAGTCCTGCGGTACGCGGAATTTGCTCGTGGTACGGGATAATCTAGCGGGAAACCTAGGAAATATCGATGTGTCGCACACGCTCTTCAAAACCTCGTCCTTCTGTGCGGTATGCGATATTTCCTTTTTTTTTCTGCGGTATTCCGGAATTTTCGAAAATTTTGTGCGATACTGCGGTTTAATTGCTTGAATTAGCCGATAAAAATGGATGCTTTTTGGCGACTGGCGGTAGGACTGGCCTTCTTCAACGCCTCATTGTGAGGAGATAAAACATTGGATAATGGAATCTACTTTGAATTGAAGGCCTTAGCTGTCCACAGCCTTGTGATTGGCGTTCTCTCCTGGGGTCCCTGTGGTTGGTTGAAAGACAAGGGGTTGGGAAGAGCCAACCCAAAAAATGTGTGGTGACATCATAACCACAAGGAAAGCCAAACGGAAATGTTCAACTAATAGGAGAACTAGTTTGGTGTGATTCAAGTAAAGTCCCAAGAAAATCATAACCTAGATTTTTTCCCTCGCAAGTAGTCGGCAAAAAAAACGATTGTGGAATCCACCACTTGAGATCGGATGACTTAAATTTTTCGCATCTTTATCAACTTTTAACCTGATTTTTGTCATCTGCATTTTATGAGCTCATGTAAGCACTGTATTTAAATCAAAAGCAGCAGTGGCCTCAGGTTGTAAAATGTCAATAGGAGAAAGATAACGATAAGAGATAGTTCAAATAGTTCACATGGTAACGCTCACAGCTATGGATACGGAAATGCATTACAAGAAGAGATATCAAGACTGACAAGACATTAGACGAGACAGGGCTGAAGAATAACATGTCCTTTCCCCTGTATTTAAAAATCGGCATGACGGGATATCATATCTAACGCAAGATTGTTTTATGACTGATTCTACAGCTGAGAAGCCTTGAATTCAGAGATCATTTTTCAGAGTTTTTAAAAAAACCCTTTAGGAATAATTCTCAAAAACCCCTAGGCAAACAAGGGGACGCTAACATAAATTTTAAAAAATGTTGAGAAAAGCTCCAATTTTTCTAATGACGATCAACTTCTAATTTCTCCTAACTATTCCTGATACCCAAAATATTGTTCAAGATGTAAGATTTTAGAAAGGACGATATAGCATGAAATCTCCCCAGCCTATCAACAAGGATCATAGTAACAACAGTAAGGAGTATCTTTATTCTGAGCTTACCTGACATCACGGTTGATCTTGAAGTCCCAGGCGGAGGCGTGGCACTGAACTTCCCGTCCCTCGGGTTTCACGATCATCGACTTCTCATAGAAAGACTTGGGAAGCGCCTTTAACCCGATGGATGTAAAAAAAGACTCTGCGAGCTGGACCATGCGGAGCTGCGTGTAATTCTGCGCTACCATAGTCTTCGTCACGTCCAGGCTAGGCTGGTTCTCATACGGCTCAATGATATCGTAGATATTCACCCAGCTTTGTGCCCACATGTTTCCAAACACATGCGCAGGAATGGGGCCGGTTGGTTTGACCTGCGAATACTTCTTACTCAGCTTATACCTCACGTACGCGTGGAGCTCTTCGTAAAGCGGTCTCAGGTCTTCGTACAAGGCTTCCACACTGCTTTCTAAGTTGTCTATCTCGTACCATGACCGCCACCATTCCCCATTATCTGCCCATCCGTTCTCCTTAGCCCCTTTGTTGGCGAGCTCTACAAATTGCTTGTAAAGGGGTCGCAGCTCGGGGCCCGTGGCGTCTCTCCAGCCTTTCCATACAAACTTGAGTCGCTCGTAGTCTCGAGAGTTGCTAAGAATCTTGTACAAGTGAGGGTCAAGAGAAAGCTTGCTGCCGTCGGTATCGATCACTTTCCCCGAGCCATAAATCTGGTCCATTTTTCCCTCCACGTCGTTCAATGTTTTCTGGACGTCCTTGTCGGAAGAACTCGCTGTCTCAGTGACCATCTTAATTTGCCGCCGGGTATCATTTGAAAGTTTGGTTAAGTCGAATTTCTTCGCTTCTTTCCGGGCCTCTTCTAAAAACGCTGAGTACGTCAGACTAGCCTGTGTCCGCTTATTGAGGTTCTCCACAGTGAGATTCGTAGCGTAGTTCCACGATGCCTCGCTTGATTTGTAAGCTTCGTTAGGAGCAACTTGGTTATATTTCTCGAGAAAGGCGAGAGTCCGGTTCTCTTCCCCTTGGTCAAACGCTGCGTTGGCAAACCCGGCTAAAAGCACGAGCAAAAGAGCTAGAAATCTTGACATTGTAGCGAAGATTTCAATGAGTCCCTACGGATGTAACAGCAAGTCTATACTCGCTTTCTGCACCCTCTCCGTACTAGGTACGCTGATATCAGCACCGTGTCCCGGGGAGTAAACTGAGCGGAGTGTTGAAACAAGTTGACAAGCTGTGTTTATTCCTGTGACAGCATACAACAAGACAACAATAAGAAATCAAACACACCCCACATCTAAGATTTATAACAATAAAATGCTGTTAAAGAAGTGAATGATATTTCTAGAGTTAAACGATTTCTATTTGTTTCCTTGCCGCTTGTTAAAACTTGGATGTGTTTGCGAAAAGCTTTTTTTTTTATCATCTCACGTGTAAGTAACACGGTGACAAAGTTCAACCTTTGGCAGAGTCATTGGCGCGCGCGGCGCATTTAATCATCCAAGTTATCTTTCCCTTTCTCCTGCTTCTTGATCTCATTATCTTTATCTTCTTCACAACAAAGATAAGTAAATTTGTCTCGATTTGTTTGTCCCCGTGTACTCACTAGAGTTATCTATTCTGATTTCGACCACCACCAGGGCTTACTTTTTCTGACAGTTAATCCGCATAATTCAACAGAACTCTTACAATTCAGTCTAAACAGATTATTTGCCTAGGACATAGCTTGTCAAGCTTTACTTTTGTTCTTCAAGAGGTGCTTAGCAACGCAGGCCAGCGTCATAAGGGGTGTATAAGCAGCCTGGTCCCAGGCGTTCTTTGCGGGTTTCCTATCCCAGCCCCCAGGCTACCTCACAGTTCATCTCCGAGCACAGGAAACCCGGTAAGAACGCCTGGGACTAGGCTGGTGTAAAAGGAATTTTGTAAATTATGGAAACGCATTACTTATGCAATAAGCACACATTCATGACTTTTCAACTCTCGTTTTAATAGACATGCTGGGGGTATGATCTTTTTTGTCGGTCTTTTGCGAATATCGGACCCCCTATCAGAGATTCTCGCGCCGTTGAAACTCGACATACTCGAGGATCCAGCGCTACACGAAAACTGCCAGGAAAATCACTTACACGTGCCGAGTTACCTTTGGGACAGCTCGCAAAAAGACTCGAGAGAGCAAAGAACGAATGCCGCCGGCTGAGTGGGCGGCCGCGCTCGGACTAGCTTCTCATGCTTAAGCATGTAACCATTCGAATAAGGGCCTCTTAAATGAGCGCACTCCATGAATAAGCACCTCCAGCATCTCTCTTTTAAATATGTTTAATACTTTATCAAGTATTTGACAAAACTTTGGCTTTGCTGGGACTGAAGACTGCAAAACAACTCTAGATTTGGTCATGTTGACACTTTCAGCGCGTGAGTCGACTCGATCAATATGCATATTTTCCAAACAAGCTAACCTATTATCAATGAAACGGAAATAAGCATTGGCCTTCACATGGTGTGAAGTATTTTTGTATTTCCAAATTTTTTTTTCGATTTTCTGAGCAAGTATAACGATTCCATTATGAAAACTGCAACGACCTTTATCCAGAGTCTACCTACAAAGGCTTTGAGAAGTCGCAACAAATAAAAAAGTACCTTCTTTAAAACAAGCACAAAATTTACAATACTCTTAAATAAAAGAAGCTAATTTTGTGAAAGGTTGTTTGGAGTAATCTCGCGGGTGAGTGAGTTGTCTTACCTCGCTGCAGAGAAAGCGCTCCCACTATCATAACCAACAGCGGTATGCGGTCACCACGCGCGAGCGAACACACTTCTATCTAGTGTCTGTTTAGAATGATGTTGAAACTCGCTGAAAATGTGGAACAAGGGGGAGAAACGATACGAAAAGACGAAAATCAAATGTCAAAACACCACAGGTACCGGTACAGGAACGGTTTGTTGATGTTTATTGAGCATGTGACCGTGTATCAATTGTCTTCATAGCTGGCGAGGCGCGAAACAAATAGGGGGGGAGGGGGAAGGGAATTCTATACACTGGAAAATGGGTGGAAGCCAACACTATTTTTTCGTCCATGCACAGTGCAGTAAACTTGACTTGATAAACTTAGCGCAGTAATCAGTACCTGACCAGCTTTGTACTTGACTTTTTATTTTAGTAGTTGTTAACTCGAAGAACTGACCCACTTCGAAATTAAATGCACTTCGTATTCTGGTATTGTTTTCAACGTTAATTGCAACGGCGGCTTCCAAAAGAGAATGTGGAAATGAAATAGAATAACAGAGAATAGATGATATAAACAAAATCAACCTTCACGTGTGATCCATTCTCGATTTATTATCTAAACTAAAAATATTTTCTTTAAGCCTGAGAGTAGCGAAAAGAGAATAGAATAGAATAATCTTGAATTCAACATTAACTTTAATATTAACATCAACATTAATAATCATATTTCTTCTTTTAGTATTTCTATACAAGCCGATAGCAATAAATAATTTTGTTCCGTCCTCTTTACTTACACTGTACAACGGAATTCTTCACAATTCCTAAAAAACGTCCAACGGTTCGCTATTACTGCACCATTCGCAGATGAAAAACTCATAAAATATACTTTTGTAGACAGGACGCCATGAAGCAAATTCCAAGAATCACATGAGTACTAAGTCCAGCGGTCTTTGAGGCATGCGCACTTGGAAGTGCGGTGTGATGCGAAGAAGTGGGTTCCACAGGCGGCAGGAATGTTGGGGGCTCGCAGGGGTCGTAATCCGGACCCTCGGTCCCAGGCCATCCTATTTTGTATTTGTTCTGACAGCGCTGCTCGACGAGCCATTGATAAAGAGGATGAAAGTATTCCTTGAGAGGGTTCACGCTCATATCCCGTGATCCCGTGAAGGCCTCGAGGGTATCCCGCCAGGGTTTGCTTCGCCCCATCTCTAGCATAGCACTAAAGGATAAAATAAGAAATGTTGACAAGCTACTTCGCAGTAATTCCCATCAAGATGTTTACACAGGAGCTGTCGTTTGCAAACTTGCTAGTGTACATAGAAAAATGGTAGCTGTTGTTCGCAAACTCGCTAGTGAACATATTAATGTTGATTCTGCTGCTTCTCTTCTCTAAATCAATGATAGTTCAACTTAACTTCAAACTTCGATACTTCGATATCACATCTTAGCAATTTACCTCAGTTTTTGTCCGGCCTTTGTGGAGTTGTAGATAGAACACTTGTGCAATGGCTCGTTGATGCCCGCGATATCACAAACGGTCTTGTGGAGCTGAAACTGTAGAATCCTGCTCAAGAAATACCTACGAGAAACAGGGTTTGTTTTATTGTATATGTATCAGGAAATACCCCACGAAAAATAGCTGTATTAATCATACATGAATAAACCAATCCTCTCAATCCACAATCACCGTCTCCCTGTTCTTCATGTCTCAAATCCGTCCCCTTTTCGACTTGTCTCAAATCCGTCCCCTGTTTGACCTATCTCAAGTCCGTCCCTCTATTCCACTTGTCTCAATTCCGTCCCATGTCCCAGTTGTCTCAAATCAGTCCCCCTTTTTAACTTGTTTCAAATCCGAAATCCTTTTCGACTTGTTTCAAATCCATCTCCTGTTCGACCTACATCAACCCCGTCCCCCTTTTCGACTTGTCTCAAATCCGTCTGCCTGTTCGTCTTTTCTCCACCCCCTATCCCGTTCCTCAGCTCATTGTCAGACTTACTGTATGTATCGCGCATTCGCCGCGATGTGGAATTTGGAGCCGGGGTCAAAAGTCGTCTCGTCCCGACTGATGGGCGGCCTGACACCCTGATGTTTGACGCGTAGCTCCCACCATTTTTTGTTGTACTCAGATGAGTCGATCTCGCCCGTGTACACCTGCCATCTCCACTTCTCCAGTAGATATCCAAAGGGAAGAAACGCGATCTTACTGAGAGCCATCTTCATAAGCGCGTTTATCTCAGCCTCTAGTAATAAGAAGGATTTACAACCTTCTTAATATAAAGCATCACATCTAATCAATAGAGACTTCTCCATTTACTATATACAATGATCACTCAAATCAATCATCACCGTGTAGCCAGGTATCTACTCGACGCTCACTCGATGTTTACACGGCTTTCACACGGCTTTTACTCGGTATTTTCTCAGTGTTTTCAATAGGTCGGCTTGCGACCGCCATTTTGCTTTGTACTGGTCGGGCTAAAGCTAGGAAGAAGGCGCGTCTAAATAAAAGAAGATGTGGTTCCTCACGCTGAAATCACCGAGTAAACATAGACGTCAGCCGGTTACACCAGGAGCTTGGGATACCTGTGGCCACACCTTGTCATGTATAAGTTAAAATGGTGCTTCCAGAAGTTAAAGCTAACGCTCTAACGTCATTTATATAGTGGCATAGTATTTAAGTCATATACTCACCCTTGTCTTCCATGTACTCGTCGAGAAGTTTGACTTTGACTAGATGACGGGGCGTGTCTACGGACAGGGCTATGGTGTCCCCCAGGGCTTCATGGAAGGCCGGGTTGGCGCCGTCACGGTAGATGTACGGCTGGTCCCAGTACTTGAGGAAGTAGTAGATGTGCCCCATCTCGTGATGCGTGATGATCAGGTCTTGGTGAGTAATCTCGGTACACTGCTTGATTCTAACAATAACAGGAAATGTAAAGCAATCAAACAATAACAGGAAATGTAACGCAATCAAACAATAACAGGAAATGTAACGCAATCACACAATAACAGGAAATGCAATCATACTTTAACAACAAAATGTAACGCAATACGCAATTTCTTAGATGAGTATTATAAAAGGAATGATAATATCCTAGGAAACTCTATTCACTACAGATAATGATCGCATTGCTTGCATCTATTCCTAATCTTATAATAAACTAGTATACTATACTGAATATGACACACTAAACACGAGTATTCGACTTTGGCCAAATACTTATTAAGACTGTAATCAGGTTGTGCTAGAAATAGCCTGCACACAGGCACTATGCTATAACTGTTATGTGTTTGCGAGGGTACAATTTATCAAGCTCCTTCTACCCCAACCTCACGCCACAGGGATTTTGGACACTGAAAAATAGCTCCAAAAATAACCGCCAGAGAGAGCCTGTTCGGCTTTGCCCCAGATTCCAGTAATCAAGTGATCAGAATCCTTTTGTCATTTAATTGTTTCTAAACACGGTAGATTGTTTTCAAGGACGTAAATTTAGTTATTACATGGGCTCTCAAAATGCGAGCCTTATACTACAAGAATACTCCTGCGAGGACCATCTAATAACCTTACGTACACTTCCGGTAACATGGCGCGAAAGCATTCTAACTTCCGGTTCGTGAGCTAGAGCCCCTCATGCATCAGTCACAGCGGAAACGACACATTAGGACGGTGTCATTCAAGGTATATTCTTACTAATTCCCACGCCCCCATCCCGTAGCCTGCTAAGCAACCATTTCTATGAAGTTCATCTTCGGTCTATTTCTGATCTACCTGCTAGTGAAGAAAGCGACTAAAAGGCTCTATGCCCTTCGCGTGCTTAAAAAACGTTGGCGTTCCCCAGGGAGATATCGTTGTAATCTTTTGCGCTCTAATTAGGTCTGTACTAGAGTACGCTGCTCCTGGGACGCGCTCCCTGCTTACCTAGAAGAGGTAATTGTGTCTGTGCAGAAAAGAGCACTAGGAATAATTTATCCGGCAGTCGAGTACAGCCACGCTCATGTTCTGGCAGGTCTTGCCCCTCTAACAGAACGCCGCGCACATTTATGTCAGTCCTTAATATCTAAAGCAAAACTATCCACGCTTATTTCGTAATACCTAAGAGCTCCGTAGTCAGTTTTGGCTATTCCCTTATTATAACAGGAAGCCAACGGTTAGATCCCATGAACTGGTCCACTAAGAGGCTGGCCAATTTTGTTACGGCCAAGTACAATTGAACTATTATTTATGTTTCCTTGTAAGTGCAATTAAGTGTATTGACCGCCACATGTAATTCAGGTTTACTGCAAATGAGTGGGAATATAAACTATCATTATTATAGCCGGCTCTCCTTTGGGTTAATTCGGAAATCCCCGTTTTGGTGTCTCGGGATTCCTGTGGCGAGCTCTTGAATTTCGCGCCATGGTCAACCTGAACAACGAAAACACACAGGAGATCCCCACTCCGCTGTTGTAGGATTTTTCTTACCTTACGTCTTTTTCTCCTTTCGAATTTTTCTCGAAGAAATCCAAAGCAGCTGCGTGGCATAAAACCTCTCGATCCTCTGGCTTCTCAAACATCGACTTACTATAGAAACTACCCGGCAACTTCTCAAAACCAATCGACCTAAAAAACGCTTCGGCTAGCTGCACCATCTTAACTGCGGTGTAGTTTTGTTGTCTGAGGTTTTTGGTCACATCGAGGCTGGGTTTTCCTGAGTATGGTTCTACTAAAGGGTAGATGTTGACCCAGTTCTGCGCCCACATGTTGCCAAGGAGATGTGCTGGGATTGCCTGGGAGGAAAGCACGTGGGGATACTGCTCCGAAAGTCTTTGCCGGACGTACGCATGTAACTCTAAGTAAAGCACTTTTAACTCTTGCCAAATGCCATCAATATACTCCTCCAAGTTGGGTAGCTCGTATAGATGTGTCTGGTATTCGTACATGTTTTGGAAGCCATTGTCCTTTGCCCCTTGGTTTGCAAGTGTCACGCAATCTTTGAACAGAGGTCGCATTTTAGGTCCCGTGACCTGTCTCCAGTCACGCCACGCGGCAAGAAGCTCAGGCGAGTTGCGGGAATTCGCCATCAATTCGGTCAATTGAGGATTGAGCGAAAGATTTGTACCGATAGCAGGGTTAGTTACTTTCGCCGAGCTATAAATCTCTGTCATTTCTGACTCCCTTTGAGAGTACTGCATTCTCTTCTCGAGTCTTTTCGGTGCGATAAATGCAGCCTTATAAAGTCCAATCTGTCGTTTCGTGTCTTTTGTTAGTTTCTCAATATCAAGTTGGTTAGCTCTGATTTGAGCGTCCTCTTGAAATCCATAAAATCTAACCAAAGCCTGATCTTTAGCAAGCTTGGTAGTAGGGTTTATATCAGTCCAAAAGTTCCAATTTCCCATAGCTTTCTCTTTTGCTACACTGGACCCTCCGCTGTTGTACCTTGATAAAAATGCTAAAGCATCGAACTCCTCGTCAGCCTTTGAGATCCAAGTACTTGCATGTATTATCAAAACCCCATAAATTATCCCAACAAGCCACATCTCGGGAGTTGACCGTGCAATATGAACTGTATTCTCTCCGTACAAGCGGGACACCAAATGGCCCTTGAAGAAGCGCGTTCGTTAGGAAACTATGCAATGCACAACAGTGTTTATATAATATCGAGATCGGGTGACAATTGATGACAATGTCCAGGATGTCGACTAATTCCTGTGGATCGTATTTAATCCGATAAAAATATGCCACAAATCCACAGCTGTAAAGTGGAAAATCATCGTTTGGTACAAGACCTTACTCTTGTCATCCATTAAACAATAAGCAAACAGTCAAGGAAATAGAGTATGAAGTCTTAAACCGGTACATTCTTTGTCAAGTTTTATCAGGAATGTTCGTGCCGGGAGTAGCAACGATAACCCAAGATAAGGTTTCGAGAGGTAGCGAATTTTTATCAGAAACAGTTTTCGTTTATTCCGGAATAAGGTCAAGCTAGGGTGAAATGGGGAATTAATTTTTTTTTTTAACATCGCACGAGTTCCACTTTAATCTCAAAAAGAATCGGCGCTCTCAACCTGAGACCGTGTAAAGCGCGCGAAATCATAACTACGAGACACAACATTAAAGAATAGACCTACGATACGGGACGGCTCTCCAAAATTTGGGAATCTTCTAGAATGTGTTGTTTTTATTATTATTAGCGTGTGAAGTCTGGCTACAGATAAAATTCCCATTAACCCGGGATGGGATAAAAGGAATATAATCCAAAATACTTCAACTAGAACTATACGGATTATGATGTTAGAAATACCAAGCCCTTTAAATCTCAAGTGTAAATCCCTAAAAAAACGCAAAAGCCAAGTTATAGGAACATAGGGGAAAACGATTTTTTAAATAAAGGAATTGAACGGAAACGGGGATCGTCTTGGATTTGTAGTATAAAACAGTGGCAGGGAACAGGGACTGGAAAACAATTGGAGGAGAAAAGGGATTTAACCCTCCATCCCCCGCCCCTTATTCAGCTACCTTAGGCGAACATGCGGTACTTGAATATTCGGCTAGTCATAGGGGTAACGGGGGGGGGGGGGAGCGACCATGCGGTATGAAACAACCAGGGGGAGGTTTCAGTCGTTATGAAGTTTCCTAGCCTGCATGACTTTCTCTTTCTGGGATTTTATATCCGCGAAAACACACATTTTCTGTTTTAAAAAGTACATAGTCCGCCCGCCAATAAGCTTGCCTTTAGATTTCATATTTATTACCCTGGGTACGAGAGGCACGAGCTCCACTCCGACAACACGAGCCGCGAAGAGTCGAGAACGAGTCCTCGCAGTCGGTAAAGGGGTGTCAACGAAACGAAGACCTAAAACCTAATACCTAAAACCTGTGACCCCAAAAGCTAAGACCCACAAAAAAATTTTAGTTATTATTTAGTCTACCTTGTTTCCCAAATGGCTACACAGTGCGAAAGTTTCATATGGAATTAATGATCCTAATGAGGTAATTCAGCGAATTTTGTTGTGCTTTTCATGGAGGAAATATTCTCATGTGCGCGCCAATGAACTATTTTAAATCGTCGTTTAAATGTCCCATTATAAATTGTAGTTGCACTCATTTTTCAGACACGCTAGCTCCTTTGCCCGAAAAATTATCCCAAAAACTCTCCCGGTAACCTAAGAGACCCGGCAATTACCGTTAATTAGGAAAATGCCCCCAGAAAAGTTTTCGAACTCCCCGGCGAGGAAGAGTGTAGCGTGCCGATACGGGTCCCGACAAGTGAATCATAATTGATGAATAGATTGGCTAAATAGTTATTGAAATCCAAGTTTTGTCGATGTCCTAGACAACTTGCACCCCAACAATTGCTGTGGCATCGACATTTTTCGAAAGAAAGACAAAGAACAAGTAAATAAAGTCTCATTTTGTAGAAAACCTTCTAATAATTTCGCAAAGCTGTTTATATTTTTAGGCGCACTACGACAGCTAAATGTCAAATCATTTGACAGAGATAAAACCTGATTGGTTGGAAGGAAATCCGATAAAATGATTTGCCTTGATTGGTCCACTTTTTACCGGGCAGTGGAATGGTTTTCTCTGTGATGAAAACTTTCTACAACTCGACACAACTAGAACATGGAGCGATTTCCCGTATAAAGTTAGGGGGCAATTAAGATTTTGGAAGAAACACCCGAAAATGTTTACCGGGTGACATTCCGGGTTTTTGAGTTTATCAGGGTTTTAAGAAACGGCCACCTGAAATCACACATATCAAACATATTCCCCACGGATGGTGTCCTTCGTATGCATTGCCTTATATGGGCATTGATGCCCATATTTAGAAGAGCTAAAGTTTTCCCGCTCCCTGATCTCAAGAAAACATGGTGAAAAATACTGATTCCTTTCAATTTGAGACTCGGAGCAAAAATGTTTCAAAAAACTTTATCGCTTGGTCAAATCTTTATCACACAAGTCTTGAAAAGCCCTTAGACCCAGGCCTCCAAGAGATTGGCCGAGCGAGATTTAAGGTCACCCAAATATTGATATGAGTATCGCCCCATGTAAGGTAATCCAGAATCCGGAATCCAGGTTTTTAGGGCCCTTGGAATCCCGGAATCCATAGATTGGAATCCGGAATCCACAGTCTGGAATCCAGAATCCAAATAGTTTCGAAATCCGGAATCTATACTTTTCATTCAAATAAATGACTTAAAAAAATCCCACAATTACCACACAAGCCCTTGCCTTTATTTGCATTTCTAATGAGGAGGTGTGTCTGGTTAGTGTTTAGCATAATTGATTGAAAATTCATTGTCGATCATTGTACAACTTTTTCCGGTCTAATTAGCTTCAATTGGCAGAATTCTTACATTCTTAAGAACACTAGTAAGAGTACAAAACAAGTTCTCCAGTTAAGACTCACAGTTCACAGTTTTATTTTGCCAGTATTTTTCTTATTAGAGTTACAATTCATAAAATTGAGTAGGCAAGGATATCCAGAGAAGCCATAAGCTTATAAAATAGGACTCCCTTCTAACATTATGCATTTTACGGGAGATATACGCATTTTAGCCTGATCTCCCGTTCTTGTTAGAATGAGCGAATTTCATATTAATGTCGAAAATTTAGCCAATCGGGAATGGAAGCCATTCAACAACAAACAAATCAGGAGGCGAAGGAAGTCAAATTTGCGTTTAGCCTTGACGTAAGTACTGGCGCGTTTTGATTTAGTTTGCAATTTCATTGGCTAAAATTCAAAACACTATACCCTAAACCAATAGAAACGCTAACAGAACGCGAGCCTGACTTACTTTTACTTTTTACACTCATCCGAAATCCGCTCTATGAGATAGAAGGGGTGTATTGCACAGAGTATAGCCATTCTCACGTGCACACGTCACCAAAAACTCGGTTTCGTTCGTCTTTGAATAGACCATTACAGCTAAAACGCACGCTCGCGGCATGACGGTAGTTGTGGTAGATTCTTCGAGCAAACTGTAAAAAGTGCGCGTTGCATTCTGGTTCTGGTAGCTGTGGTAGCGTCCTCGGCATTTCTGATTGAAAATATGCAGTTATAGCTGGAATCGCCTATTACTAAAGTGGGAATAATCCTTCAGTGCCTGTGAAACTTTTCGTCAAAAGAGCGAGTGAGTTTGCACTCAGACGTTAATCCATATCAATTGTTTTATTTCCGAGACCCGACTTGAGCAACCCTTTTATGATATCTGTCTGATTATCGATACATTAACGCGAACGCATGCATTACGAATAAAAGGATGTGTCAACTTGAATTCCTACCAAATATACCATGCAAGCGGCCCAAATATTGTGCGTCGCGTCACGGAAGCCATTAATCCGTTTTGCAAAGTTTTTTTTCCTGACGACCGCGTGTGGCTGAGCAGGGTGTAACCTCGTGGAATTTTGGTTTCGAATTTGGACGTCAACCAAATGCCTTTGCTCTTTGAAAAACGTTGCAAGACGTAAAGAAAACAGTGACGCCAGTGACGCATATTTTAGTGATATAAATCATATTTTAGTGTTATAAATGCATGTATAATGCATTTTAGTAGGATACATATCTTAGTGATATAATGCATATTTTAGTTATATAATGCATATTTTAGTGATATAATGCATATTTTAGTGATGTAATGCATATTTTAGTGATATAATGCATATTTTAGTGTTGTATTGCATATCTTAGTGGTGTAATGCATTTTGGTGGTATAATACATATTTTAGTAGTATAATGCATATCTTAGTGGTATAATGCATATCTTAGTGAAGCAATGGTAAACAAATGGTTTCTTTTCACTAGTTGTCCCTTTTTAGCATTACACTTCGATACGCTAATGTTTTCTGTTCATTGCTATGTCGAGAGTTTTGCATGATTTTAATAGAATGTCATTAATATTTTGTTGGAATCCGGAATATAAGTTGTGCCTGGAATCCGGAATCCAAGGGTCGGAATCCGGAATCCAGAGCCTGGAATCCAGAATCCGGAAGCCTCTTGGATTACCTTACATGGGGCGATCAAGTAGATCCCTAATTCCCAATTTAAAAAAAACAAAAAACAAACAAATTTAATAAGCTTATTATCTCATAAGGATCACTGATTCCACATGAAACTTCCACGCTGTGTAGCCATTTGGGAAACAAAGTAGGCTAAATAATAACGGCAAAATTTTTTGGGTCGTAGGTTTTGGGGTCACAGGTTTTAGGTCTTCGTTTTGTAGACACCCGTCGGTAAAGGGATAGTGAACGAAGCTTGAGACTCTGGTACCCAGGGTAGATGTTTATTGAAACTTACAAATTGTACACATGAAAAACGTGTAGGAATTATAGGAGGGACATGGGGAGGCATAAATAACCTTAACAGATACCCAAATAAGTTCACATCTCTGGGGTTTAAATGAATGTGTAGATTCAGCGTAAAAAGGAAAACAAAAACCCTTTAGGTTGGCCCTTTAGTCCAACGTGCCCTAGAATGTTTATCTAACAAGCCAAGTTTCTTGTCAGTTTTAATGTATATGCCATTGCTAGTGTACACATCGAACTACAAGGTCTGAGATAGGTCTCCAGGGTAAGTACCAAACGGTTTGCGTTGGACCAACTGTGAAACTTAAAAAAAGTCTTTGTTAGCAGCCATATGGTCGTCCTAGCAAAATACCAAGTGTGACAAAGCATCCGTTTCCATCAACTGGTTAAGGGAAGCTATTGATATCTTTTTGTTTGAATTTCGGTAACTGGAGTATAAAACTAGGCTTATATGGCAATTTTAAGATTTATTCTTGGTATTTGTCATGAAATATTGAACGAAAACAATAACATAAGGTGCGGCTGACAAGGGGCCTTAAACATGTAACCAGTAATCGCGCGCGAGGAACACACAGTACGAGAACAAAAATCTCTACTTCTGCTAAAAACCTTTATTACTTATATATATATACTTCAAATTGGTACTTCGCATCTACACGATGCAGCGGGCTACTATTATCCCTGCCCTATAGTACTTCCAATGATGTCAAACATTTCTCTAACATAATGAAGAAGGCGGAGGAGGTTAAACTAGGAGGAGGGGGGGGGGGGGGGGGCTTTGAGGATAGAGGGTCTTTAAGGCAAGAAAGGTTTTCAGACAAGAGGGCTTTTTAGACTAGGGGGCATTTAGACTAGGTCATTTAGGCAAGAGGGCTTTTAGACTAGGGGGGGCATTTAGGCTAGGTTTTTTAGGCAATAGGGCTTTCAGACTAGGGAGCTAGAGGCATCGCCTCAGTGCAACCCTTATGTAATTATCAAATATTCCAATACTTTTTGTGTAGAAACGGTCAAGACGAAACAAGAGAATAAAAAAGAACAGCTAAAAAAAGTTTGGACGATTCAACAATATGTATTTGGGCAAGGAAAGTGGAGGAGGACTGGGCAGGAAAGGTGAATGAGGGGAGGCCTGTAGAAGCCTGTAGAAGATCTAAGTAAATATAGCAGTTTAGTGACTTTGCCTTAGGCATCGCATGATAGTCCGCCATTTGATCAGCAATATTACGATTCCCTTGATCCTTTGGGCACATATAAAAACAACGCTTATAGACGATCGAATGAGCCCACAGTCACGTGCTTCGAGAGTAATGTCTAGAGGGTGAGGTCATTGGACACGTTAAACAATGTCTACAGACACGTAATATAACTTATAGTCACAAGACCAAGTCATGCGCTGGCATTCATAACATTAAATGTCATTATTAAGCCGGATGTGACGTCACATGCCGGATATGACGTAAACCTCTAGGTTGGTAACTCTAAAGTCCAGAGCCAGAGGATTGGCTATCACCTTGTTACGACAAGCAACATGGTGGCACTGATGGGCTATTTTCTTGTCACGTCACGCGACTTTTTGGCACTGATTGGCTTGCTATCTCCTTGTCACGTCACGCAACATAGTGGTACTGATTGGCTATCTCCTTGTCACGTTCCATGTAGTCACGCTCGATAAGACTCTCGATGCGCTTCTTGAGGTCTGTGGGCTATTAACATAAGAAGTATGTAGTTCAGGGGCCGGTTCCTAAAAAGCAGGTTAGCGCTGACCTAGGGATAAAGACGACCATCTTGTCATTTCATCATCCCTACGGGCTAGCGTTAGCCTGCTTTCTAGGAACCCGGCCCAGGAAAATGGGGTAATAATTAAGCTAGGTATTGTATATATTTGCATGTATAGTCTTATACCTTGACGGGGAATTTGAGCTGGGTGTACAGCTCGGAGACGAGTAGGGTGTGGCTGAGAGTCTTCCTCGTCTTCATGATCCGCACAATAGCAGCATCAATCTAAAAAAAAATGTACTTACTGTACAACTTCTTCTTTTTAAATTATGATTCGGCAACATAGGAGAATATGTAGATCCATCTTTCAACACAGATATACTGGAATTTTTATACTACTTCATATGATTATTATTCGGCAACTTAGGAGAATATGTAGATCCATCTTTCAACACAGATATACTGGAATTTTTATACTACTTCATATGGTTATATGCGAAACGCAAATTCATCTTGCGACACCTTATTTCCTTATATGTCAGTCTTATAAATCTATATTGATATTTGCCGATTTCATACAAAATCGTTATTGCATCACACAAATAGTTAATGATACTAATCTCCATGGAGACCGTGTGATTAACACATGAAGTGATACGTCATCTTCAGCTGGATGTGACATCACGTACCTGGTACTGTCTGTCCTGAAATACACGCTCTGTTGTGTTGACGTTTTCTTCGGGCTGAAAACAGCAACAGTTAGCCGCTTGAAAGGGTTAGTGTCATTAGCTCTACTTATAGGAAAAAGAGCTTTCAAAGAACTTCACAAGACGTTCATTATTTCTTGTGAGAATAAGCTTTCAAGAGTAAAATAACAACAACTAGCTTTAAAGGAGGGAAAGAACAAATATATCGATAAATATTTAATTTTATATAGTGCTTATACAGTATGTGCAATGAGAATTGAGAATGTCCCACCCTAGAATTGAGGAAAGCTCACGTACGTTCAACAAGTTAAATTCACTGCCGAGAAACGGAAAGATACTATTCTTGTCTCGCGGGAATCGAACCCGTTTCAGGAGAATTAAATAGCTGGATACACTGATCCGCTAACACACTTGACAACCTCTGAGTCTTAAGCTGCCAGAAAGAGTGTTTATGACATCTGATAAGAATAAGCATTCTAACGTATGTCAACCAGACTTAGCCGGTAATCAACCATGAATGGCAGTTACCGTTTCTTTCATCTGGACTTGGTTGATCTTGATCCTGATCAACTTGTGCTTGAATTCTTTGTTAAACGTGAATACATCCCCATCTTCAATATCTTTACTCTGCAAAGAAACAGTCCTATTTAGTGACAGTTCAGGGTGCTGAGAATATCATCATACTCCACCACGCCCAGGGCTCGCATATGTACATGAAGGTCTCTAGTTAGCAATGCCTTTGTTACTGTTTTGATTTACTGTCGAATCCGTTGTAAAGCGACGCTGCATTCTCAAAACATAGATTTGTTTTTCTCATTTGGGATTGTCTGTTCCGCCAGTCACTAGGCCAATCAGATTCTTGCCATCTCTCACCTAGTGCAGTTGCCTGGCCTTCTGTCGCGACACTGTCTGGTTTTTGTCCAGAGGATAGCCAGGGAAGTGCACAAAGTGAGACTCTGGCTCAGAATGGTTTTTCGAGGTTTAACTGACGGAATAAATCGTGGTTTGAAAACGCGGTTTCCGATACAACGGATTTGACAGTAACATGAAAAGATCTTAAAACAAAATCCAAGGATTAACTTATACTTCTTTAACCAAATTCAATAAAAAAAGAAAACAACAGCTCCCCCAAACCAGCCGATGGAAATGGATACTTGCTCACACTTTATTTTTCAAGGATTTTGTTCATCACGATACTCAAAATAATAATTTCAGCTCCCAACAACAGTAAAATAAAATCTCGAATTGTTCTTGTCTCTTGCAATATCGTTGTAACCTGTACCACAGTATTCACTGAACGGATCACAATGTTAGGAGCCATGAGGCTTGTATCAAACAAACGTACCTGAGGTCTCTTTTTAATCACGCGTGCTTTCCCACATGCCAGAGACTGTAACGTTCTTCGCAGCTCTCCGTCCTCTGAAAATTAGCAAATGACCAAAGATTACTCAACAACAAACAATTAGGGGCGAGATGAAGGTCATTTTTATCACAAGGGAGGATCCTGTCATGTCTTGTGCAAAGTCAGGGGGTTTGCAACATGAAAAAAAAAAATACACACACATCAGAAAGTGACAATTTTCATAGCATTTTATAACTCTCTATAATCTATAATCAGAAAGGTCCAGCCCCCACAACTCCTCTCCTACATCCACCAGTTATGAATCTGATATTGAAAATATGTGTGGTTCTCTAGTCTAAGCAAGTCCAAGTCACCCACACCAGTGGCCTGTTTGATGTCCTCAAGTGAACACGACTCACCCACACCAGCGGCCTGTTTGATGTCCTACAGGGAACACGACTCACCCACTCCAGTGGCCTGTTTGATGTCCTCAATCGACCATGACTCACCCACACCAGTGGCCTGTTTGATGTCCTCAAGTGAATACGACTTACCCACTCCAGTGGCCTGTTTGATGTCCTCAAGTGAATACGACTTACCCACTCCAGTGGCCTGTTTGATGTCCTCAAGTGAGTACTCATTGCCTTCGTTGAACATGAGAAGTACTAATGTCTGGAATAGTGATACTTGTAGTTCTTTTTTCTCCTGAACCCCGGCAGAACCCTAGAAACAACCGGAGAATCATTCAAGGATATGGTTAGGACAACCATAGTTTGAGCCATGCATTCTTTGAAACACATTTCTTCATGCTTCACCTGTTTGTGATCGGGCTCAGGATCACTTAGTTTGCATTCAAAAAAATACTTTTAGGTCCACAGTGCTGGCAAAAAGACATGGGCTTGTTTCAATTGTGCATTCAATCTGACATAATATTATACCTAAATCACCTTTATATTGAAAAAGTAGAAAGCCACCAATAAAGAAACTTTTGACGATCTTTACCTCACTGAAGTCTGCCTTCACAACACAGTGACCCAGTGTATTCTGCCACTGTAGTTTGCGTCCACTGTGCTTTGCAAGATAAAACTTCTTAAATGTCTCTTGGTAGTGGACCATCTAAAATAAAGGAGATCTAATTATAATAAGTAGTATAAGATATTTGCCTTTACTGTATGATTTTTTATCACTTCATTTCAAGTTTTTAAAATTAACTTTTTTTTATAAGATCTCAATTTCCTCTTCTCCAATATAATATGTTTTAGATAATCTATTTTAGAGTCTTGAAAATTATCTTTAATTATACGATCTCCATTCCATCTGCTTCAGTTTTAGGTAATCTAAATTTGGGTCTTAAAAATGATCTTTTATTATAAGATCCCCATTCGCTCTCCTTTGCTACATGCTTCGATCATGTTTTTAGCCGCCTTGTACCTCTGTTGGAAGATGGACATCCATTGGCAGGTAAGTGGGCCAGTACCCCATGGTCAGAATGCTAACAACCATATCCATATTCCAGGGGAGACTCTGGTGCTGTAGGTACTGATTGGAGATATTGACATGGTAAATATTAGAATTCCACCTCCATTCCTTTGTTGATTAACTCGGGTTAAGGCTGATTAAAGGTGGTATAGGATACACACGGTAATTGGACTTTCTTAACTCAATGTGCAAGCGCATTTACCGTGCACATTTGCACAGAATGTCTAGACTTTATCCTGTAATTTGTGACTTTGTTTTGGTTACGTTATTGCACTTATCACCTGTTTTAATTAGACTGTAGTAGCACTTTTACCTGTCTGAATTGAACCATGACATCCTTAGACAGTTCCATGTCCTTAAACATGCCTTCAAGTTTACTTGTGAAGGCAGCGCCACACTCTTGCTTTAGCTTGGATAGCATGGACTTCTCAGCATCTACTGAAGCACTTTTGCCAACAAGCAGTCGTTTGGCAAGGTCCTTCTTGTAGAAAGCCTCATACACGTCCTTGCCTGAGATCACAAGACATGTCGCATTAGCCATTTTGTAGACACTAAACAGTAAGTTTTATAAGATTAAAAGACATGTCAAATAAGTCATTTTTAGACACTACAGCACCTTGTTCAGAAGACGTGGCAAATTAACTTATTTCACCAAAGATGAGAGGCACCATATGCTGACATGATTATTGAGTAATATCATACCGTGAATAAATCTGAAGATGACCATAATTCTATCCAGTAATCTCTCAAGTTCTTCTTCAGTTGCTTCCTATAGATAACAATAAGAACTCATTAATGTGGCATTTTTTCTTTAGCTGATAAAGATATAAATAATATGTATATTATGTATATTTACATAGCTTTCTACAATAGTTCCCAGCTTTTTGCTTTTTTAAACAAATTAGAATGTTGTCAATTTAATCTGATTCTCTCTCTTATACTACTGTTATTCATTATTATTTAATATATCCAAAGAAGGGTGACAATTTACAATTTATAAACAAACATAGTACAAACACATATACACACAGAACAACTGTACACATTTAAAAAAGCTTTTTTTTTCATTGAAGATCATTTTGTTGTTATTCTCCAAAGCAATGCCTCTCCTAATATCAATCTTTCCATAAAATATGAACATTCAAAGTTAGTTATAGATCATTTTGTTGTTATTCTCCAAAGCAATGCCTCTCCCAATATCAACCTTTTCATAAAATATGCAGCGGCGTAGCCAGGATTTTTAACAGGGGGGGGGGGCAAAAGGCCATTTCAATGCATTTTCTCCTGTATTTTAGATGATTTCTCATTCATTTACTGTAATTTTGACTGCTAGAAGGAAGGGCCCTGGGCCACCCCCCTGGCTACGCCCCTTATACTGTATGAACATTCGAAGACATTGAAAAGAGCACTTGTGCTGTTTAGAAAACTTCCACAAAATAATATTTTGCATCATAATATCATCAATATCATATATACTGTAAATGTTGCCTTTTCCCTTCTACTGTACCCATATACAGCTAAATTTGTATTATTCAAGGGTAGGCTTATAATTATAACAATCTGAGCATTCAGTCTAACTAACCTTATTTCCTGCTCGCAATTTGGAGTCTACAAATTTAGCTGTTGAGGAAATTAGTAACAATATCAGCAAGAAAGATCAGGAAATCTAAGAGTTGGCATACTTATTGTCACAGTAATCCTAAAGAATGTTACCTATCAATTCTGCTGGTTTGTTTGGTCTTTTGTTGATGAAGGACTCGAAAGATTCCTGTTAAAATAGATAGAAATAACTCAGAACATATTTATCTAGAAACAAAACAGTTTTTGGAATTGATGCCTTCCCTGTATATTTGCCCACAAATATCAGAATAAAAATTCTGTCTGCTTATTATACCTTCATGGCATTGACAAATTTCTCACTCTTCATAAATGCTTCAGCAATCATTGTGTCAAGCTGCTCTTTAAAATCCAAGAGTTCTTGCACCATTGTCTTGTCCTTCTCGGGATTCAGAACTATGCTAATGCCTTGTTTCTAAGAAGAATAAATCAACAAATCAACAATAATGAGATGCCTTTGTGTTGTACTTCTTGTGATCTAGAACTAAGCTAATGCCTTGTTTCCAGAAAAGTAAATCCACAAATCAACAGAATACTAATAAATAATTGAATAAAAAAAATCAAGGCAACTAAAATATATGTAGTTATTTATGGATTCATATTACTTTCAAAGAAAGCAATTCAAAAGTCTGGTAAGTCCGATGTTCTTACTTGACAATTGTGGATCAAAAAGCATAGGATGATTTTTATCTTTTGAATGATAGAGCCAATACAAATGGATGCTTAATGACTGCAAAATGAATGCTTAATGAGGGCAAAATGGTGGTGTGATTGCCATTCTTTATTTGTCTGTGAGCACTACCTTGATAAATCCACTGAAAGCAGCACACAGTTCCTCCATGCCTTTTCTGACCCGCCCAAATAGCTGGTACATCAGGGCGAGGTCCGCTATCCTGTTACTCAGCATTAAGTTGTCAAAACCTGTCGAGGTAAAGGGGGGCGATCGGTTACACTCTAGAAAGCAATTCTCTCGAGGTAATCACAAACTGCCAATGACAAGGTACTATTCTCGGTATGCATAATTTAGAATAATTACTTATAAGACTGTGAAGATAACGATAATTTACTCAGTCTTCACCAAACGGCTTAGCAGAAGGTTCTGTGATTTGCCAGTTTTGCATAATAGCACACTCAATGGCTCAAGTTCCCCAACCTGTAGATGTTCCGGTAATAGCTGCTAAGCTATGCTGTTCTGCCGGCCGTTTTGCCAGCCGTAGTGCCAGCCGTTTTACCGGCCGAACCTGCGCAAAATCCAGTTGCTGCCCTTGCGGATCAGGTTGCTTTGTCTTTCTTGTTAGCAATTTACTTCAGTTTAGCTGTAATAAGTGTTAAGTTATTTTACGTTAGGAGTCGTTTTCTTTATTTTTGTCGGTTTCGTAGTTATTAGAGTTTTGGTGTATTTAGCTTTATGGTCTACTTATTATAGTGTCGTGCTATCTGTGTGTTGCCTCAAGTCGTTTTATTCCTTTTTTCCGCATTTAGTTAGCATTACCAGTTTTGTATTATCTTCTTAGTAGTCGTTTTTCGTTCTATATTTTTTTTAGCATTTCTATAGCTTGTTAGCGGTCTTTTGTTCTTTATTACCGTTCATTTATTCGTTAGCCCTAGATTCTTTGGAGCTCGTTAGTTATTTCCCACAGTACTTCCCAGATCTAGTGAGCGTTTTTTTGATCTTGGCTTCTTTTCTTTTTATTCAGTGCGTTATTAGCCTTAGTTTTTTGCACTTGTCATTACAAGTTTAGTTATAGGTTCTTTTGGTTTCTCGCTTCTGCATTTGCATTCCTTGTTTGCATTCCGTTGATAGTCTATTTTCTAGGCCGTAGTGAAGAAGTTATGCCAGCCTATCAATTTCTTATAGGCTTGGGTCTGGCCAAAATTTTCTAGGCCGAGGTGACGAAGCTATGCCAGCCTATCAATTTCTTATAGGCTTGGGTCCGGCCAATATTTTCTAGGCTGAAGTGAAGAAGTTATGCCGGCCTATCTATTTCTTATAGGCTTAGGTCTGGCTAATATTTTCTAGGCCGAGGTGAAGAAGTTATGCCAACCTATTAATTTCTTATAGCCTTGGGTCCGGTCAAAATTTTCTAGGTCGAGGTGAAGAAGTTATGCCAGCCTATCAATTTCTTATAGGCTTGGGCCCGGCCAAAATTTTCTAGGCCGAGGTGACGAAGTTATGCCAACCTATTAATTTCTTATAGCCTTGGGTCCGGCCAATATTTTCTAGGCCGAAGTGAAGAAGTTATGCCAGGCTATCAATTTCCTATAGGCTTGGGTCCGGCCAAAATTTTTCTAGGCCGAGGTGAAGAAGTTATGCCAGCCTATCAATTTCTTATAGGCTTGGGTCTGGCCAAAATTTTCTAGGCCGAAGTAAAGAAGTTATGCCAGCCTATCAATTTCTTATAGGCTTTGGTCCGGCAAATATTTTCTATGCTGGGGTGAGGAAGTTATGCAAGCCTATCAATTTCTTATAGGCTTGGGTCTGGCAAATATTTTCTATGACGGGGTGAAAAAGTTATGCTAGCCTATTAATGTTCTTATAGGCTTGGGTCCGGCTAAATTATCTATGACGGGTTGAAGGAGTTATTCCAGCCTATTAATTTTCGTATAGGCTTGGGTACGGTCAATTTTTCTAGGCCCGGGTGGAGGAGATATACCAGCTTATCAATTTTCATTTAGGCAGGACACCGGCCTAAAATATTTTAGACCTGGAAGGAGTTATGCTAACCTATCGATATTATTTAGGCTTCGGTTCGGCTATGTTAATATTCATAAAAAATAAAATAATAATAATAATAATAAAATAATAATGATTGGATATGGATTTGTAGTAAATCTCTGAGTCAATTGTGCAAGGTGATATCTGTAGCAACATTTTGTTTGTTATCTAGAATATCGAAGGACAGCTTGCAGAGCTCAAGAAAAAAATTGAAACGCTTACTCAGGCAAGGGCTGACAATGATGTTGAAGCAGCCCTTCGTAATGTGAGGAAGGTGGTGTCCCGGGCTCCCGAGTCTTGATGCGCATCTCGCTGTCTCGTCTTTGGAAATTCTTGTAGACGCCGCAAAGTTCTCATCGCATAAAGAAGCGAATTATTATGAATCTTGTCTTAAAGCCATTCGAGAGCACGTCCATGACGGGAACGTCCGTACCCTACTGCAAAAGCTGGTAGGGTCTAATGAGGATTGTAAAGTGGCCTCGATTACTGACAAGTGGAAGAAGCTTGGGAAACCTGCTCAACCTGGCTATTCTACACCGCCTGGCTATACGCCACCTCCTAGTTATGCGCCTCAGCTTGTCTACCATGACCCTCGAGCATCTTACAGGGGCAATCAAGGGTGTTTCTCCTGTGGAAGTTTCTAGCATTTTGAGAGGAATTGTCCTAAGCGCCGCCCTCCACAGTTCTCAGGGAGACGCCCTTACAGTAGGGGATTCAGTAGAGGCCGCATAGGTCGAGGACTTCGTCCTTATTGATGTGATGATTTGCACTTTGTATTTGGTTTATTCATTAAACTGTTTTCTTTAAATACTGTGTAACCTGAGTTCTTTATATTTATTCTTATATTTTATTTCAGTTGTTTTTGTTTTGGTCTCAGTCCGGCATTCCACTGGCTTACGATGCGCTACCCTTGCCTATACTCCGTTCACGCGGAGTTTTCTTAATCCAGTGGCGTGCAGGTCAGCCTTGGTTGTAATCATATTGTCTTTGTTACTCCCAGTTGCTTATATTCGTTTTTGTTTTTAGGATTACAACTCCTCCTAGTCTGAGTTATCTGAACTTCTTGTTGCAGCTTTAAGAGAGAACATATCTACTCGTTTCTGTGACTGGGAAGGCAGGCCTACTCACGCCACTGGATTATTACCTTCCATCTCTGACATATCTCAAGGGAAGATTCATGCCTCCCCTAAGATTTTAGGTTTTAGGGATCCAGAACATTTTCGAGCAGGAAATATCAGAAATTACTCGGAATACTGGGATCTAGTCATTTAGGAATCTAACTGCGATCCCAGGGTGAGATCTTTCATTTCGCACTTCAAAGGCAACTTCCAGGTAACATTTTATGATAGTGATTTTCCACTGAGCATAGAACTAGCTAACAACCCATCTTGTGTAGGGTTTGAGGATTTTATCTCATCTACTATTTTACAAAGGGTTCGAAATGGTTCGCTTACTGTATTGGGACAAGTTGGTCTCACTACTCCACCTCATTTGGTCTTGCCTTTAACTGTAGAGCCGACAAAACCTTGGTTATGCCACGAAGAGCGCTTTCTAAATGTATGGATCCAAGACTCCCCATTTTCCCTGGATCACCTGTCGGATCTTCCCAGATATGTAAGGCGATCGCATTTTCAAACTACCCTAGCTGACAAGAGTGGTTATGACCACGTTCTACTTACGAAAAACTGTAGGTCCTTCTTCGGTTTCCAATGCCGGGGCTGGTACTTTACATTTAATACTTTACCCTTTGGGTGGAAGGCAAGTGCCTTTGTTTATCATACGATTGGTCACGCAGCAACCAGTTACCAGTTACCTGTTCCCAATACATCGATGACCATCACATTGACCAACTAGTTCAAGGACAGGGGGATACGAAGTCTTGGTCAAATTTACAGTTAAGTGAGGCAGCTACCTTTATCGCTTGCTCGGTACTTATCAATCTTGGATACTACATCGCCTTAAAGAAATCATCTATCTCCCCTGCTCAACAAGTGGTATTCCTAGGTCTTATTTGTGACTCTTCCGTCCTCACGTTCCACCTCCCAGATGACAAAAAGAAGAAGTACGCAAATCTGCGAGAGGACATTCTAGCCTCCAATCATGTTTCTCTCAAGACTCTTCAAGTTTACTTTGGCCATTCCAGCAGCCCAATTATTTTCCAGAGCTATACATAGGGCAATTTCCTCGGCATTGAGAAACAAGCGTCCTATTAAGGTCACAGGCGATCTTAAACAAGAACTTCTGGAGTGGAGGTTTCTTGACAATTGGTTGAGTAATGTTCCATGGCTCGATGAACGACACTTGACAGTTTCTATTAGCTCTGATGCTTCCAATAGTGGTTGGGGAGGTTCTATTCTTACTAATCAAGGCCAACGTACTACCATCCGTGACTACTGGATCCCTCGAATAGATGCCCATCTGCTGGCACGAGGCCCTAGGTATAGGTAATCCTGCGACGCATTCTTCTGTTAAACAATATCTTAAGGCGATCTCAGAAGAACAAGCTTGTGCTTTAATATTACCCCGAAGCAAGCTCGCCCTTTGTTTCTAGACAAGCTTGTTGCTTGCTAAGCATTTAAATTCGGTTTTAGCTACGCCGGGTATCCTTCCTATAGACTTATATATTGCTTCTCGGGACTTAGCCTTCTTTACTGTTAACTTTTTTTGCAGTAGATAGATCCTCCGACCTGGGTAGAGTTAGGACTAAGGAGGTCTTACAACTTCCCGACGACTCCGGATTTTTGTTTAATCAAACTTTTGGTAAAACGCTTAGGGGAAAAAACACAATTTTTTTCTTCGTTAAAAAAGTTGCTTCTCCATATGTATGTCCTAAGCTATGTTAGTCTATGTGATAGAATGAGGATAGAATTAAGACGTGGATTTCTATTTAGATCTACAACGCCTAATAATTGTGTTTCTACTTTGCCATTTGTTGGGTCAACGATAGCTAGTAGACTCTCCAAATATTTAAAGGATTTAGGAATTTACGAGGGAGAAATGATTCATAGTTTCAGAGGTGCATGCTCTATCACTCTCTCTATGCTCGGTGTTTCGGAGAAGCAGGTCGGTCAACATGTTGGTTGGAATAATAATGACATGGTTTCTTATTATTCTCAAGTTCATAAAGTAGTGCATGCATCCGCAACAGCTTCAACTCTCGCTGCAAGCGCAGCTCACACTGATAACTCTATTTCTCAGGCGGAAAGCATTGGTGTTATTTATGAGGCTAATAATCTCCCACAAAATTATAGATATGCATTCTAGGTTGATTTAAGTTCGATTGGTATCAATTGTTGTAGAACTTTTAATTCTATCCAGGTTCTAGATTAGTTTTTTTTTCTACTAGTCATTATAATATCCTTGAGTTGTAATATAGAATTGTATGCAATTCATGTTATTAAAGTAAAGAAGTCTGAGATTTGGGTTTGGAGTGGTTGTTCTTCATTTTGAGTTAAAGGTATTATGGGGATGGATATTTATTAGTTATGGGTCATTCTATGGGGTAGTGATGATAAATATTTAGGAATGCACAGTTTATTATGTTATGGGTAATTGAGTTGTGCAGTAAAGGTTTTAGAGGTTTTTGTAACCAAGGATTTATTGGACAAGCTAGCCGATTGAGCCTATGCTTTCCCATTACTCTTCACAGCTCTGAAGTCATTGTTCTCTTTATTCATATAGAGAATATTTATTCTCGGTATGCATAATTTAGAATAATTACTGTGAAGACTGTGAAGATAACGATAATTTACTCAGTCTTCACCAAACGGCTTAGCAGAAGGTTCTGTGATTTGCGCACCCTCCTCCCTGCAGGAACGGAACTCTCTCTTTCACTCATCTTTTCTTTCAGGACCTGTTGTCCTGCTCTTGGCCTCAGAGCTTATGCTTTCCCATTACTCTTCACAGCTCTGAAGTCATTGTTCTCTTTATTCATATAGAGAATATTATACTGTTGTCAAATGATAGATAGATATTGACTACAAAAATAAATTTCCTCAATATGACTACTTTTAACTCTCAACTTTAAATCACACTCAACACAATTTGTTATGGAAAGATTGATTATAGCACTGTACACTGTACACCTTTCTTTGATATGCTAGTTAAACATAATAACGGTACCTCACCTTTCTGTAATATACTGGTCAAGTGCTGACCAAGGAGCTGCTTTTCAACACAAAGAATCAATGGTTTCCTTAAAAAAAATAATAGCAAGTGTCATAGTATGCATTCTTCATGCAAATCTACTTAAAGTTATTTGGATAAGGCTATTTTTATGAATGCTTTTATTTATTTTCAAATTGAGAGGTAACCCTGTATGATTTCGCCCTAAATATTGCAAGCGTTCAGCACTGTCTTCTAAAGGTTGTTCTAGGTAAATAACAATGTGTATAATGTTGATTGATCTAGGCATTGAATAACAATGTGGAAAAGAATGTGTACATTGTTGATCGATCTAGGTGAATAACAAGGTGTACATTGTTGATTGAACTACAGTAGGTAGTGAATAACAATGTGTATCTGTTGGTTGATCTAGGCAGTGGAAAAGAAAGTGTATATTGTTGATAGATCTAGGTAAATAATGGGCAGAGGGTAGCCAGGATTTTCAACAGAAGGGGGCGAAAAGGCTCTTTCAAGGCAGTTTCTCCAGCATTTTAAATAACGTCTCATACATTTACTGTGTTTTGGGCTGCTAGAAGGGGGGCCCAGGCCCCCTGGGCCACCCCCCTGGCTACGCCCCTGATATATACCTGGTTGATTGATCTAGGTAATGAATAAGTCTGTCCATTTCTTCTTTGAGTCTTTTGTCAACATGAGCTAAGTACTTTGGCACCTAAGGAAGGAAACACAGAACAAAAAAATCTCAAACAGAAATTTATAATATGAACTATCTCAAAAAAAACCACTGAAGCTTACTGATGTTTATTATGTGATCACTAAAAAACTGTGTCCCATAAAGAAAATAGGGCGCTGGTACAGTTTCCAAGCAATATTGTTTTTTCTCTGCCATGATAAAAGTTTTCAGCATATAGTTTTGTAACATGTCCTCTTATGTTTTATAAAAATTTTCTTACTACAAGTATGCAAGTGCCTTGAATTATCGCTTTAGCTTACGTCTGTCTCCTGCATGTATCTATTTCCCTCTTGTGAATAAAGAACATCTGTGGCTTCTAGAAACTTGGACTCAAACGCATCTTCATACATCTACCACATTGAATAGTCTTTGTTAGTCATTAAATGTCACCAAAGTTTTTATCATGACTTATCTCTACAGAACGGCATAACTACTTTAAAGAATACTGGCCAACTGTTGACAAAATAGATGGTTTCCATAGGCGTGGTGGAATCAGGAAAATAAATCAACATCAGATTGGGTAGTTTTACTGTATTTAGCCCATTGTTAGAGCAAAAGGGACTTTAAGGGTGTTGGGACATTTCTTGTTACTTGGCGATTTGGTTTTAGGCCCGCGCGTGATCATCAGGGAACTTCCAAGTAGGCTATTGTGATCAGATTAATAATCATCATGATTGTTATAATTAATCATCAATGATTATCGCATCACGGTCACTGCACCACTGCAAACCCTAGCAAACCTTTTTAGCATACCTGAATGTCTGCCAGCATTCTGAGAAGGCTTTTCAATAATGATCTGTCTACTGCTTCACCATGTCTGTAATCAACCACACCACTAATATCATCACTAATTATCAATAATACGACAAGAGCCTTAATCATAAAAAAACACAATTACTATCACCACCATCATGATCATCATCATCACTGCCACAAATCACAATTATCACCATAATCATCGTCACCACTGGCAACACCATTATCATCACATGATGATAATTGTCATCAACACCTTAACTATCATATTAATCATATTAATCATCATTACTACCACCATCACCACCTCAATCCAGAGCATCCTCATTACCTTCACCAACATCATCATTATCACGATAAAACCTCACCATAATAACAATCATTATCATCATCATTTATCATTATCATAATTATCACCAACACTTCAATCATCATCTACACCAAAAGTCACCATCATCACCTTCCATCAGATCATCATCAATATCATCATTATCTCTACAAACATTATCATCACCACCACATCACCACCACCACCATCACCGTCATCGTCATCATCACCATCACTGCCACCACCACCATCAGATTTTACCTTTCTTTCTCAATCATCTGCAGCAAGCCATCAACTGTTCTCCTCTGTACAATAGGGTTGACCATAATATGACTTCTAAAAAGATGCAGTCCCATGTCCCTAAAAATTATATACATATTTATATCATAATACATTTTATTAGAGCAATCCATATTGTGTTATAGAGGAATAGAGACCCAGACAGTAAAAAAGAATATGTGACAACTCACGCGAAAACCTACCTGAGGGTTTGCCAAGAGGTTGGCCAAACTTGCACCCCTTTTGCGGAAACACTAGCGCCCCTTTCACGGGATAAATATAAATCATATAAATCCAATCTCCTTACCATAACGAGAGGATGGATGTGTTCTGAAGAACATATGTTCTGTCCAAATACAGGAATATACTTCTAATCATGATCTGTAAGGGAAAAATTAAGATAAAAAGGCTATTTTAATGAATATTCAAAATAAGAGACAGTTCAATTTGTGTAAAATACTTTAAATATACCCTGTTGCACTGATAATAAAGGTGGTCTATGTGCATGGTCTCTGCGTGCCTATTGTTTGAGGGGGGTAAACCCTGATAATGAAGGTGGTCTATGTGTATGGTCTCTGCATGCCTATTGTTTGATGGGGGTAAACCCTGATAATTAAGGTGGTCTATGTGCATGGTCTCTGCATGTCTATTGTTTGATGGGGGTAAACCCTGATAATGAAGGTGGTCTATGTGTATGGTCTCTGCGTGCCTATTGTTTGAGGGGGGTAAACCCTGATAATGAAGGTGGTCTATGTGCATGGTGTCTGCGTGCCTATTGTTTGATGGGGGTAAACCCTGATAATTAAGGTGGTCTGTCTATGCCTGTCAAAGTTCTAAGCACATACTTGACAATGAACTGCAAAGGACTCACCATTTGCCTACAGTGCCCCTCCCAGCATTGTTTCAGTTTGCCCAGGTACAGAACACTGTCCATTGAATCTGTATGATGGGTTAAAGAAACTTGGTCTTATGGAAATACCACAAAAACGAAATTAATCATATTAACATGTGAAGATTTTCCAACAACTTTTAATAGCAAAACAGCCTTCTGGCTTTAGTATTATAACAGAATTATATTTCACACTTTTTTGATTGTCCAACATTTAAATGGCCTCTCAGATCACAAGTTGGTGGACAATAAAAGAGTGTGAAATGTGATTCCGCAAGTAACTCAAAACTTGAATATTGTAATTTATAGCAATTTATATCAAATTTTGCAAAAGTTTGAGGGACACTGCTGTAAATTGGCCAAGAGTAAGGGAAATGCAATATTCTATCATTTGGACTACACGTATATTTGGTTGCACTCAAAGAATCATAGAGAAATCACATGGCTTCTTGGGTATCAAATAAATAAGCACAGAAGTGTAAATGATAACAATTCTAGGATCGGAGTAGCATTCAGTTGTAGCATTCTTGTCGAGGTATGTGCTTGTAAACATTTACAGCCATTTGTGCACATTACCCATAAATCAATGTGACTTACAACACGTGGATTTGATAGCGCAATGTTATTTGAAATAGGTAAATGGTGATCAAACCACACAAGGGATCTCATACTCTACGATGTCCTAAAAATTGAAAAGGATATCCAGTGAACTGCACTAGATTTGACTTGACATGCTGTTCACATTCTGCCTTCAGCTGGCTGTACAGTGTTGCTGCCATCTTATGTGAGCACATGTTCTCCACTGCCTTGTACAGTTCCTCCAGACTGTACTGTATGGATGTCTTGTGGTGGATGGCACACACAGCCTCCTTCAGCTTTAGCCATGTTGCCTCCTTGTAGTTATCAGGTAGGTCTGGCTTAGCTAGCAAGAAGTCACAGATGATTAGCATGGAAGGCTTTGATTCTGTATCTATTTATCTCTAGTAACTGGTAACGTTATCTCGTAATTTATGAAAAAAAACTATTTCCTGATCATTCTTCCTAAACTAAAATAATTGTTGGGATGCAAAGGCATGCTTGGAATAATTTAATGCATCTTAACACTGTTTACAGATGGCAAGGAGAGAGAGTACTCGCTCATCATTGAATATTACCCCCTTCCACCACCGCTCATCCCTCAATTACAACTTACCAACTATTTTCTTTAGCAAAAGTTGATCCAATGTTTATTGTGAAGTTTTTCTTTATACAAAAATCTAAAAATTCTCTATACATTATCCTAATAATCTGACAGCTTAGATTCGAATTAGGTGCTATTTTCTAGGTATGGTGTCCGGATGGGTTTAGTAAACATAAAGATAAACAATAGATAATCTTATATCAATACGGTGAAAATGCCAAAAGTACAGTACTATTTCTACTACTGAAAGTGGAAATTCAATTTGGCGTATGTACATGCAATCTCTGAGACACTCAGTACTATACTTTGTGTAATACACAAAGAGGAGGCAAATAAATACAAGTTCAATCAAGCATACAAGGGGGGACAACATCGTACAATTGATGTGTTTGTAGAAAAGTACTGGTAATACATTTTACATAATAAGAGAATGTCATTTCATCAAACAAAACATAAGCTTATAATGGTATCTTATAATGATACCAGGTCCAGTTTAATAACGACATCAACATCATACGAACGATAACAAATATAACACACTCTTAAATAAAGTGCAATGCATGACCACATACGAGATGTATTGAAGGTCGCTGCAAATATGCGATCAAAATAAAGAAGCTGATATCAATCATTGACTCTCAAATAACCTACAACACCCAATGAATACCTTTGAAGTTCTTTATAACGAGTTTTTTGGCTTGGCCTGGCTTAGACGTGGAGCTGGCCATAGGCGAGCGCTCATGGAAATGATTGCCATACTTTGAGAAGTTCGCTCTTTTTCCTGAATCTGCCATTGACGGGGGAACCCCTTCCTCCCTTTCTTCACCAAGTTCAGTTCTATTCCTTTTGGACGGAGGATAGCTAAGTTCACTTTGCAAGTGGTCCAAATTTCTGGCCCCGTTTTTCACGCCAGCGCTTCTACTCAATTTCCTCTTCTTGTCGTTCGAGTTGTCAGTGTTTTCTGTCGAACTAGAGTGACCGCTCTGGCTTTCTGAGGCGCCAAAATACTCAACATTCTTCCTTAATGGCAGCATTCATTCCTATATGGCCAACTTCAGGCCCTCAAAAAGCGAAAATCGGTAATGAACGCTTATCCAACGCAACAGAATGTTTCTCAAGAAAAACTTCAAACTGGTTTATTGCTGGAGACTCATGGACGAATACATGAGGTGAGAAAAGTACTGGGAGCTAGTGGACGTCGGATGCACGAGTATACCCCGACGAAAAGCCGAAGATCGATGAAGGCCGAATGCGAAAACAATTTTTTTTCTAAAGTATCAAAACGCTTCGTCCTAACACTGTTAAGGATTTGTCTTATCCTATCGCCTATATTTTTATAAAGTGGATTTATTAGAAAAGAAATAAAATATATGAAAACTATTCTAAATTACACTTTTTCTTTGAATTACTATGCTTCGACTTTTCCTTTGGAAATCAACATGTAAAATGAGGTCAATTCTTTGATCCTAAAATGCATTTATTTTGATAAAAGAAGCCCGAAAATGCTTTTCTAGAAGACCAAGCAAACCTTCAAGGTTTCCTGTGGTTTTATAGTGGGTGTCCTGTGGTCCCACGGGGAGGCCTAAGCGATAATTCAGGGGCAATATAAAGATTGTGGGCCTCGCTGTGTTGATGAGTCAAGATTACTATCATAAATCCTCTCCTTTCCTAACAGTTTTCTAGAACTATTTATTATCAGAAATGCCAAGAAGCAGGTCTAAATCACGGTCTAGAAGTCGCAGCTCGTCTCCACGACGTAAAAGGAAGGAAAGACCGTACAGAAAACACAGTAGAAGTCGATCTCCTTCAACTACCAAACGAAAGACTCGAAGTAGATCGCCAAGTAGCAGAAGAGAAAGGGAGAGATCACCTCGCCGGAGAAGGTCTCGTTATTCAAGGAGCAAATCACGGTCTCCTAGTGTGGACAGATTCGGCAGGACAATACCCAAAAAGAAGGATGATGAGTCGAAGAGAAAAGAGGAAGAGAAACGACTCGAGGAGATGGAGAGGCAACGTAAAATGTGAGTGAAGCATTCTTACTTTGTATTCCTCCCGGGAGCACTTTGCCTAGATGCTCTTTCCTTCTAGTTTATTTATAACAAATATTCGTTGCTGCTTTGTAGAAACACGGAATAATTCTTAAACGCTAAAATACGGATTGATCGGCCACGCAAACAGCCAATACAGATGTATGATTACTAGTTGCAAAATAATGAATGTTTTCTCTCCCAAATAAGCTTATATGCCACTACACTTAAACGCCACACTGCTTTTTTCACACTTATATTGACTAGTCCTTAGAATAGAGATATAATTTTAGGAGCATATTTTAAATACTAGAGCAAAAAAGCCTCACCAACAACATTTTATCTTATTCCCATGGATCAAAAATCTTTTTCCACTTTGTTCATTTGAAATTATAGTATGCAAAGGAAACCATGATTTGCCCTGTAAGGTTGGTTTTGAAAGGAGATGGATTAGTGGCGAAAAATAACAGAGCTATGTATAGCTCATGATGAATATTCTCTTATCTTATGCGAGGGAATCTTAGAGACAAACAGTTAATTTCTTATTGTCTATGTTCTAGTCGGGCAGCTGAGAGGGAACAGAGGCTCATTGAAGAGGAGACACAAAAGCGTGTGGAAGAAATGGTAGCTAAGAGAGTAGAAGAGCAACTAGCAAAAAGAAAAGATGAGATTGATAAAGAGGTGATGCGGAGAGTTGAGGAAGCCAAGAAGATCATGGAACAGCAGATGCTGGAGGAATTTGAAAAAAGAAAACAAGAGCAGATTGAACAATTACGCCTGAGAGAGGTAATCAGTTGTGAAGGGTGCATTTCCCCACACTTAAACCAGCTGAACCAGCCTATGTCTAGGGTAAAGCATGAACAAAATGCAAGTGGGGCTATTTGAAATGCTGTTAGTAACAGTAAAAGAATCTGGTCCTTGTAAAACACCCTTAGGCTGAATCAGCTGATTTACAGTAAGCCCAGCACAAGATATCGATAGGCTCAATCCCTTCTGTGAAAATGTGCCAAAGTAGAGGTATTGAGCTTGTTGAGTCTGGGATTGGAGGGGTTTTATGAATTGCAGAGTCTGTTTGATAACTAGTTGTTTCACAGGTTATGGCAAAGATTTGTTCTCTTTCAGAAGAAACTTCTTTACCTGGCATATCCAAAAGACTTTTTTAGGAGAAGGTCTTGAAGCCTATACCTTTCATAAATTCAATTTAGATCTAGACATTTCCCAATGTGAAAGCTTTGGATTCCAAGTCACTGGTGGATAAGTACATAAACATTTCTCAGTGTAAGGACTTTGGATTCCAATTCAATGGTGGATAACTAGACATTCGCCAGTGTAAGAGCTTTGGATTCTGAGTGACTGATGGATAGCAAGATGTGCAAGTGAAGAAGGATGTGTTTCTAGAATACAGTAGGACTAAAAAGTTTTGTATATGCATAGCAAATACAGTACTATACTCTTTAGAAAACATAAGCGAACATATTTCAGCAATCATTCGTAGAGGCTTTTTGTGTTTAACATTCACATGCTAGCAGGTTTTGTATGTTAGACAGTGTGGTGGAACAGATACATCTTCTTTCATTGGGTTTGAGTAAACTTTACCCTAGAGGAAAATGTTAAACTTCTGGTTTCGCTTTTTTAGAAAAATGTTTGCTTGAGTTCCCTATTGCTTTGATAACTTTTAATTCAGGGGATTTTGTGTTTGTGAATACTGATTTCTGCAAACATGTTTCAATAAAGATTTAAAGTATCTTGCACGTTTTCAGTTCTTGACAATAAAACAAAAAATAATAAAAGATTATCTCTTTAAATGATAACATGTTTGGTTGATTATTTCACTCTGTTCTCGACTGCCTTTATTGAAACATTTCTAGATTGATACAATGTAAATTGTTAGATGTTTTTTTTGCTGTTGTTTTTGGACATTCCTTCATTTCTCAGCCACTAACAACCATGTTGTTTTACAGGAGGGAGAAAGACAAGAGAGAGAACGTCTGCAAAAGCTGGTCACAGAAAAAGATAAACTATTAGAGGATGCACAACAAAAGTTGGTGAGTTTCTGGATATTTAGTCCAGCGCCTTGTTGAGATAGAACTAGACCCTCCATATCAAAATATTCAATATTATACAGACAACTTCGAATATTGTAATAAACTCCCTTTAAACTAGCCACTAAGAGATCAGTATCAGCATCTAGTGTAGTTTTGATTGATTCTTGGCTTTAGTAGTTCTAGGTCCAAGCTAGACAATTATGCTATGTTAAGTTTACTAAGCCTCTTAATTTTATCATCACAAGGTGCAGGAATCTTGTCAGGACGTGAAATACACATTCAACAAGATCAAGTTTGGTTTGTTCTTTAAACTTTTCAAATACCATGCCATCATATCTTAACGTCAGTAAGTAAAGAACCATTTAAACACAACATGAGAAACGGCGGACGTGGCCTTGAAGGAAGCTTACAATTCAAAACAACTTTTCTTTAAAAGTGTTCGTAGCAGTAAAGTTTGGAACTTTGTTGATTTTGTAGTATGTACAGTGTGCAGTTAATCTCCCATACACTGGTATGTGGCAGCTTGACCTGCTACTATCACTGTATGGTAGAAGGTTCTTACGCACACTGCACAATAGTAGAATAATGTAAGTTATTGTGGTAAGGTAAGTTTGATTCTTTTGTAACAAGGAGAAGGTTTATGTTTCTCCATGAATTTCACCCTATTATGTCCATCTGTTGGCTTCTTAAAGCATTAAAAAGGTGATGTCCTGTGTTGCCATGGGTAGACTGCCTTGTACCTAATGCAAAACCCTGGGTTTCAATTACAGGCAGAAGAGAGGTTGGCAATGGTTGAAGAGAGAAGGACTCTCAATCAGCAAAAAGCCGACCTGGAGAGGGAAGTTAGAAAACAAGAGCGAGCTGCACAAGAACTCATCTTAAACAAAAGCAAAAGTGCACGGCCCAAGCTCTCGTTTGGCCTCAAGAACAAGAGTGGTTTTTGATCTTCTCTCATCAATTATGTTTAATGACCCAATGGTACAGGCGATATACAGTAGAGCTCACAACCAAGTGTTAAAAAGGCTTTATGATCCGGTAGTGCCAAGAAATGCAGGGTATCTTAGCATCAGCTATTACAGGCTTATGGCCAGGGGGAAGTTGCTCTCAAATGAAGGTACACCAACCAAAATAGAATATGAGTATATTTTATGAGTATGAGTGCTAGGAGGAGATGCCTTAAAGAAATTGTCCACTAAATGGGTAACCAACCTGCTCGATATTCTGGCTACGGGCTTATAATATAAAGTCCATTTTATGGCATAGTCGGCCACCAGATTTTGGTGAACCTTGGTAGTATACATAAGTTAACCCTTCCTACTCATTATCAGAGACCTTTTTTTTACTTTCACGATTTTTTAGAATAAACCAAAGAATACAATTTCAACAACAGACAACTTTTGGGGTATTTCTAAATGTTTATTACTAAAAGAAATTGTATTATGTTTAAAGCTAAAATATCGTGGCCTGCAAGCTAAATTCTGGGTGTTATCTTCATTAGTACCTATTGTTCGCATGTTCAAATATCCAGCTTGCTTTGCGGGCATTCCCACACGTGACGCGGGGGTGAGCTTTGGGAGCACCTGCAAGCTGGGAGCTGGATCTTCAAGCATGTATTGTCTAATGACTGTGTAGCTTGTGAGATTTTGCTATATATAGACAATATATATTCTGGTGAACAGGACATTCTTGTAATGAGACAGATTTCTACCACTCCCTCGTACCAGGCCTGTCCATTGAACAAACAGTGAAAATATGACGGGGCCAAATTTCTCCCTTGATTCTTTTCGGATACGCTACTGTAATGTGCATGTCCTTATGTAGAGTGGGGCATTTTTAACAAAAGATCCCTAGTCTGGATGCAGTTGTTAAAAAAGACCCTGGGGTATGACTTGCATAAAAATGTTGAAAAATCCACCATTCGCTTTTGAAGATGTATATAAATAGTCTTTTTACGGTAGATATCTAGTTATCTTTTTTTTGTCAAATCATTTGTGCTTGTGCTTCCCTTTTATAAATTTCCTGAAAATGTTCATGAATGAACTTATAGGTAGTACATAAAGTAAAGGTTATTAGTGGTGAATTTTTTACAGTCAATAAAGATTTGTCATTAACGTTTCTGTCGAACACGGTGTTTTGTTCGGGTCCTTGTATTATGCTTGCAGGATACCAATGATCGTTTGCCAACTAATCAAGGTTTGCGGGTTTCGTGAAACTTTTTAACAATACAGCGCTACAATGCCAGTTTTACAGCTACCCTTTCTTGGAGGGGGGGGGGGGGGGGGGGGGGGTAGAGGGAGTTCCTCTTAAAATAAATACAAACCCTAGAAAATATAATAGCGGAGCTCCCACAAGGCGTGAAGCGCCGCGTGAGCGGAACCTAAGAAAAAGTGGTATATACCTAAGAAGAAGTGGTATTAACAAATATGGTAACAAATATTGGTAACCCATCGACTCGAGTTTTCGTGACGCGATGCCCGTCCGTCCCTTAAAAGCATCGTATGACAACCAAACTTGACAGGTGTCATGTATGTGTCAAGGGAGGTGCAAATCTGTGGTCACGTGATTTGTGACATCGATGATGTCACTAGAAGAAAAAAATATCCTGACGTCATCAAAATAATAAATACTCGTATTTCACGAAGGAAACATATGGCAACCAAACCGGTAGGTGTCAAGGGGATGCAACAATATGGTCACGTGATTGTGACGTCATCAATGACGTCATTAGAAGCAAAATAAACAAATATATTTAAAGAAGGCATCATTGTATGGCAACCAAATTCGGTGTCATGAAGGTGTCAAGGGGGATGCAACAATATGGTCACGTTTTGTGTGACGTCATCGATTACCTCACTTAAAAACGTGATAAACAGCAAAAACATTCATATCTCTTGAAAGAAACATTGTTTCACAACCAATCTTGGTATGTGTCATGAAGGTGTCAAGGGGGTGCACCAGTATGGTCACGTGATTGTGACGTCATCAATGACGTCACTAGAAGCAAAAATATGCTAACATCTTCAAAATAAAAAATAAATATATTTACAAGTGTCACAACAAAACTTGGTAGGTGATGTATGTTTCAAGGGTGCAATGAGATGGTCATGTGACGTCAATACATTAAAACTACCCTGACGCCTAAACATCGTATGCAACTAAACTTGTTATGTGTCATGTAGATGTGGGGAAAAGGGGGTATAACAAGCTGGTCGCGTGATCTGTGAAATCGTTGACGTCGTCAAAAATATAAATATAAAATCTATAATTACTGAGCGAAAATAAGCAAAGATTTGGTCTTTTGGAGCTCCGCTTTAAGGCAATGCCTAAATCTATATATTATGGACTTTTATCAAGCGATCAATATATACATAAAACACTTGATAGTCTATACACACCTATTTCAATTAAGGTTTCACCTGCGCATCATTGTATCGCAACCCGCAGTTGTTCATGGGTAACGTATAAATGCTGAATCCTGTTCTCTGAAACGTGTAAACAGAAATGCTAAAGCTTTCTTAACTTGTGTTAAGCAGGTAGCAGGTGGTTGGGCACGGGCCCCCTCTCCTAATAACTTTTAAAAAATTACAAGAAAATGACCAGCAGGGGCGTGGCTGTTACCCCAATCTCTTAACTTTTTTCAAAGGTGTGAAAACCTGATTTTCTACAACCCCGTCCCAAGGGTCTTCTGGGTAATTCCTTTCAATATGAATACACTGGGGTCGCGTTTTTGGGGACTGTTGATCCCTCGTCTTCTTGGATAAGTAAGGGTTATATACCGAGGACCGAGGCTGTTCGCCGTATAACAGCCTGAGGGCGTAAAAGTACTGGCTGGGGGAAGAAGCTTGTCCTACCGCTACCAGGATATAAAAGGATTTTTACACAGTTCACATAGCACGTTTTAAATCTGTATTTTTATACAAATAACACTCGAACTTCCAAAGTTTTCCTAAGCATCTGATGGCGTGCAAAGGCTCAATTACCATTTTAATTAGAAAATCCATTCTCAAGCCCGCAGTGGTTCATGGGTAACAAATGAATGGCCGAATCCTGGTCTTTGAAAATCGTGTAAACATTAAAAGCACCTAAACAAAAATGCAACTGCTTTTTAAACCTGGAGTTGTTTTAATTTGAAAATGGCTTTGCCTGGATGAGAAAATATTTTTTCTAATGAATCACCACAGCTCTCCTAGATGCTGTCTTTTCTCAAACCAATTGATTCCAAAATTGTTTACACTGCTATTCTGGGTCTGTGTGACCTGGGGGGTCGTTTCTCAAAAGTCCCGATAAACCCGGAAAGTCACCCGGTAAGCCCCCGATAAACTTTACGGGTGTTTCTCAAAACGCCCGTTATTGTCGGGTCCGGAAAAAATCCAGGTAACTCGCCCGGTAACTTACGGGAGCTCAAGAGCTCCCGTTAACTTACCGGGAATTATAATAATTGATACCTAAAACGATGTGTTTCCTTAATATTTTCAGCTGAATTTATAGATCAACTATTCATCTAGAATTGGCCAAGTTGAACTATGCAATTTGGCGCCTTTTTCCGATTAAATCTCGCCATTCTCAAGTTGTGTCGAGTTGTAGTGAATTTTCATCACTGGAGGAAACCGTATCACTGCCCGGAAAGAAGTGGACCAATCACGGCTAACATCGATTTATGGGATTCCCTACCAGCCAATCAGGTTTCTTTTCTGTCAAATGATTTGACATTTAGCTGTCACCGTGCGCCTAAAAAAATGTAAACAACTTTGCGAAGGTATTGGAAGTTTGCTACAAAATGAGACTATCTACTTGTTCTTTGTCTTTTTTTCGAAAAGTGCCGATGCCACAGCAGTGTTTGGGGTACCAGTTGCCTACAGACATCGACAAATCTACGATTTTTATTGATATTCAATAATTATTTAGCTAATCTATGCATTAACTCTGAAAATTATAATTTGCTTATTGGGAACCCGTTAACAACCGGGACGCTACCCCTAGCTTTGAGAAACGCTCTTCCTCGCCCGGAAAAGTATCCCGAAAACTCTCCCGGTACCCTAACGGGCCCGGTAATTACCGGGAGTTTTGACAAACGACCCCCTGGAATTGATTTGTTTGGCTTTGGGGTGAAAAGACTAAAAAACCGTCTGACATTGGGGAGAGAATTGTTGACTGGCACCCTCGTGAATGTTTCCCCGGATCTCGCAAAATGCAATTCGTAATGGCATCCAAGATGGTTTCACAAGCCTTCAAGAAGTAGACTTTGTGTTTTAAGGTCATGGAAATGGGCATGGAGGATCAGAATCAAGGTATCTATTTGTGTTTTGTGTTGTGTTTGCTGATCTTTCCCTTTTATGGCATTTTCAGCTTTTCTTCAGTCAATTCGGCTGTTTTTCCTTGTTTGACTTGAAATTTGTCAAAGAACCTGAACTATTATTTGGCTGAAGAGTAGTTACTATATATCTTCAAGACTATCTCTTCTTTAGACTGATGCATGAGTATCTTCATCTCGTTTTTGCGTGTTCTTTGGCCGTATTAAAGCGCCTTTTTCAAGATTCAAGATTCATGATTTGAAATTTTAAACGAACGGAATTTAAAATTTCAAATCGTGAATCTTAAAGCTTGAAAAAGGTGCTTTAATACGGCCAAAGAATACCATGTTCTGGTCAGGTAATGCGATGACGCAGCATAAAATCTTGTAAGGAAAATTCGTGCATCATCAGTCAACAACCCTGTGAATTCCGACGAACTTTTACCTTTACCACTAAACAATATTATTCTTCGGGAGAACAATTTGTCCCAGGTAGATAGGAAATTGCAAAATAAGTCCAAACAGATGAACAACCAGACAATGAAGTAAAAATATTGCTTGAAATTTGAAGCCAGTTTTTTAAACTTTTTTCTGCTAATGACGCCATTAGCGCGCGCTGTTGTGAGGTTTTTTGTCTTTTGCGTAGAATTCATAGATCCGACGCGCGCACGAATATCCAATCAGAAAGCAGCAAATAGAGGCCAGCGAAGTGCAACCCAAAAGTCCCACAAATTGTACAACATGTCCAGTGAGGTCAGTGAGTCCTGCCCGGAGTTATTTTAAATACAGACGTTTATAGGGGTTTTCCTGCGACTTGGAAAATAAAACACAGTAACCTAACATGATAGAAACTTGTCTTGTTGTCCAAGCTTGGTGAAAATCTTGTGAGAATGAAGCATAGAAATAGATAACTACGAGTTTGATTGTTGAATGGAAACGGCACGTATCCAGCTCAAAATACGAAAAATTGGAAATGATAAGATAAAGCGGTGCTCTCTACGGTAGGTACTAAGTGTTTATGCGTTTTCAAAGCTATTTTTGTCAACTTGCAGTGATTTAAGTGCGGGGAAAATCAGAAGAGAAAGCCGAATTCGCTGTTTACGACCGACTTCTAACTACAAGTTTTATCGGCAAACGTCAAGATTTATAGTAAAAATACAAACGACAGTCTCATTCCTATATGTAATTGAAGTAGCCTAGGTAACATATCAAACACAAGTTTAATGGTAGGACTTACAATGCTCTTGTATGTGGTTTGTTTGCTTTTTGTTTTTCGTTTCTTCGTAGTAAATTTTACGTGTTTTTCGACAATTGAGTCCCAACTCTACACAAAAGCGGCCGAAAAAAGAAAACAGTGCTATTACTTTCTACGCTGACCGGAAAATGCTTATTTGATTGTCCATATTCGCAGAAAAATATCTCAAACCAATCTTTTTCGGCGTCGATTGCCGACTTTTTGTGGGACCACATGCCTGTTATTGCACCATTTCTTTCCTGATTGGCTATTCGTGCGCGCGTGATTGACATGTCGGATCAATAAATTTAAAATAACTTATAACAAAAATAAAACATCCTTTTTCGTGCCTCCAAGGAATTCTCCCAAACAAAAACACCTCGGTTTTCAAAACTCAATAAAGGCACGCAAAGAATTCTTAATTCTTAAGTGAAGACCCACATGATGTGTTATGATATTTCTTCCAGGGTGCTATAATACCCTCTAATGCCTAGTGCACACTACCGACCAGGCCCGTACCCAGGTGGGGTGCAGGGGTGCGAACGCACCCCCCCCCCCCCCCCCCACACACACACACACACACACACACAACGGCCGAAGGTACACTTTCGGTTCCCAATAGACGTGCTATTTGTAGACAAAACTAAGCATAAGCTAGTTTACTCTGGTATGTAGCCAAATCCGACAATAAACTTCTCGTGAAGATACTGCAAAGGTGTAAAAAAAACCCTTTTTGTTCTTTCGGGGGTGGTCAGATTTTTATCAGAGAACTCATCCCCCCCCCCGGAAAAAATAGGTCCACTTTTTCGGATTTCGCACACCCCCCCCCCCCCCCCAAGAAAAATCCTGGGTACGGGCCTGGCGACATATCGACAATAACGACGGGCGCGCACACTCTTATCTTCGACATAACAATAAACCCCAGGAGAAAAGTTCTGTTATGCCTAGTGCACACTAGCAACATAACGACATGTGCGCGCGCACTATGTTAAGCCCGACATAACGACATGGACATTACAAAAAGAAAAACAATGTTTTTTCTCTTATGTCGTTATGTCGGGCTTAACATAGTGCGCGCGCCCATGTCGTTATGTTATGTTGCTAGTGTGCACTAGGCATAACATAATTTTTCTCCTGTTTGTTCCTATCACTTCACCAATCTGTGTCGTGTCTCTGCGTTTGTTTGTACATGACGCGACACGGATAAGTAAACTGAAACAAACAGGAGGCAAGCTCTGTTAGCAGGCTATTAGCGCATGACAGTTTTCATTAACAATTTCCATATAATTCCGCAGCCTCGCACCTCCTCGTACTACAGTGATCAGGCCCGTAGCCAGGATTTTGAGGGGGGGGGGGGGGGTGGGTTCGTTTACCCATTTTCTCGTAGGTAGCTCGTCCTACCCCGTAGTGGTACCTAACAAGAGCGGACCTTCCGTTCCAGTCGAGTGGGGGAGAAGGGGGGGGGGGGGGGGGTCCGAGCCCCCTGGCTACGGGCCTGGTAATACCTCCATTAAGCGACAATCATCTATTGTGCGGCCGATTCACCAAGTCCTAAAATATCAATTTCTATTTAACGTTTTGGCTGCCTCCATGAAGTGCCCCCCTTTCACGGCCCTGAGGGTGTCAACCTAATAGAGGTACCCCTGTAATCGTAAACCAAAGCTGGCTCGAGGCTCTGGAGCCAGGGTAATAGGAGAGGTCCATGATATGTCAATAAAATCTTTGTGATAGTGAAGTTTTACCGGTTAGTTCCTCTGTACATTCTACCAGCATTAGCTATAATATACAATATTCCTACACTTTTCTTTGCATTTCTTACTCTGTTCGGGTCTTTGGTGATATTTATGTACAATTCGATGAATTTTGTAGGAAGGACGAGGCTCTACCCGTACTTGTCCGTCCATACTATCGCGTGCTTATTTCGATCACAGGTGATGATGATACCGCCTGAGGGGTGCCACGCTGAGACAATAACCGCGGAGCTGTCAACAAAACAAGGCATTTAGAAATAGCCCATTCCAGCTATAAGCATGCGCGCGCACTCGCCATGGGAACCTATCTCAACTACCGGCATGCAGCGCGCGCTTCGTTTGATGTAAGCTTAAAAAAGCGCGCGCTGCATTCTGATAGTTGAGGTAGGTTTCTAAGATTATGCGCGCGCAAACTTATAGCTGGAATGGCCTATTGATGGAAGAGCAACATCGGGCATGTAGAACTCTCAAAATAATAATAAACGCAGTATTTATATAGCATATAGGAAAATAAGACAAGAAATGTGAAAGCAATATAAGTATTTCTAGATACAGGCACAAGACATGGGCGTTAACCAAGGTGGCGGCTGTTGTCCTTTCCGGCGTGAATTTGTTTGACGTTCGACAGAGAAATATCCAAGAGCATGGAATGGAGAGTAATTCAGGTAATCGTTTCAATAAATGACATTTCAATAATATTCAAGTCTGCCGAAAGGGAAATCGCCTGTGTGCACCTGTGCATAAGGACATATAGTCTGATGATGTGAAAGTGGTTAACAAAACTAAATGATTGTCGTATATCAGAATCTGGAAGCTACCATGCAAGCATTACCTCTGATAACTTCATTCAATACATCAATCACTAAATTGATTGAAGTTTTTCAATTGAAATTTATTCAGTTTTAGTGAAAATAAGGAACCTGTCAAGCCTCGTACAGACATCACCAACATGAATCACTTTTGCGGGCGCCACTTCGCAAGACAAAGGAAATGCTAGCGAACTACTTCACGGCACTTCCCATCAAGGTGTTTACCAGCAATGCTGCTGCTGTTAGCACAAGGCTTTAAAATTGTTTAAAATATCTCTGACATCTGTTTCATTACCTATCTCTCCGAATATCTTATCTCTATTTGCTTTGAATAAACTGGACAAAAAGATTCGTTCATTAAGAGTTGTTACCTGTGTTCCCTAAGCACCTTCTCTAATTTCGCAGTACTGTTGTTCCATATGTACACCCCGCCATCTTGTGAACCGCAAATACAGTATTGCCCGTCCGGGCTGGAAAGAGGGAAACCACTCAAATTAGCTCTTATAGTCCAGATTACGACTCGGGACTCGATGTCAGCGCTTTAACCAGCTCTTACCTAAACTGTGCTCTGGTCCAGTCAGTGGCTAATCGAAAACCCTCAGCACTAAAGTAAGAAAAGGCATAGATTCATATTTATAGCAGTGAAACTGTAGTGAAAAGCTTACGGTGTCCCACATCCTACATCCCGAATCATATTCCAACATAATAATACCCAGAGTTTTCCATGGGTAAAATATAGCAGCCATCATCACTTGCATCAGCACCTTTTTCTCATCCTCTGCGCAACCCTCACAACTTGGAATTGCCTGAACCCCCATCCCATCCAACTTACAACCTTCACAACTTGTAATTGCCCCTCTTCCCCGAAAGTGAGTTCTCCCCTACCCCCACCCTATCCCCCAACACAACTCGAGAATGCCTTACATAAACCTACCAGAGCCGTAGCAGGCACGTAAGATTAAGGGGGGGGGGGGGTACAATACAGAAACATTTATAAAATATTGGGGGGGGGCACGGCCACGCCCCTTCTTGTAATTCCCTCATACTTTTCGACGATATTGGGGGGGGGGGCACATGCCCCACCCCTGCTACGGCCCTATTCCACTTTTAACATGTCTTCTACTCGTAAATCCTTACACTGTTGTCATGTTTTCTGCAGATATTCTTACCTGCAAGTCGCTACTACTTGGCTTGTACTTCTTAAATCAATCACTTTTAGTGTGTCGTCCCGCGTACTGGCCAGAACTTGATTCATATCTGTGCGACACGTGGAAAACTTAATTTTAACAATGATTAGTTTCGAATTTATGTTAGGAAGCTAGTTTTAGTTATTAGTAGTCCCTAGCGGAAACATAGAAGTAGCATTGTAGTCTCGTCTACAAAGATTTTTTTGTAGGAAACTCCCCTATGTCAGCTCTATTATATTAATTAATATTTTTGAAAGGCTCAGCTTAGAGGAATTCCCAAAACATTTCTTCCCAGCTGTTCAAAAGATTCTAATCTAAAAACATCCTTATAGTGAACAGAACATAATTCCGTGAAAACAGTAAAAACCACCCCGAGCCGAGCCTTATAAAAAGGGCCTGAACGCTCTGTGTAAATCACTTCACTCATCGCTTCACTCTGTTCACACTTGACTTCACTTCATCACTTCAATCAGTACTCCTCTTCTCAAGTAAAGCAGTGCCATCAAATATCCTAGATCTTGGTACCTCTCGTAACATTTACATTATATAAAAGGTGGTAAAATACATATCAACGAGTACAGTATGTACTGTATACAATATGTACTTTAATCATGATTGTTACGAAGTTTTTCATCCTCTCAAAGTTTTATCGCCTCGCCCCTTGCTGGTAAAATACTGTAAATTGCAGTAATATAAGTATCAAGATAATGTACAAAACCGTCGTGGTATAATGGATATCTCCAAATAGTTTTTACATAAAAATCTTTTGGAACAATCCTAGTGGTCGCCAAATGTTTGCAAAGTTCTCCCAATCTAAACGCTCACCTGGGGATAGGTCTAACGATGTAACTTTACCCTGGAGCAAGATTTCACTAACGATGGATTCTGATCTGAAAAAAAAAAACAAGAGTTTACACATCTTGTAAAAACATTTCTTCGAAGCTGGCACCATCATCACTATCACAGCCATCATCATCTCTACGAGGCTACCAATCACTAATAATATATTTTAAAAAGCTTTTTTTTGGTGCATTAAAATCATCATCATCATCATCATCATCACAATAATCATCACCAACACCACCATCAACATGATTTGTTGAAAGCTATACATTACATCTATGACCACAATACTACAAATATTTCACAAAAATAAAGTTCATATGTTTAGCCTGTTCTTGCAAGGGATGGCTTCGCTGAACTATATGCATGTTAAGCCTTATTGGAAGGGTAGCAAATAAATATCCTAATTAAAGTTGTATTTCTCTATCCATCAAAGTGTGACAGGTTAACAAAAACTGCAATAGAAATGTGTACACTGAAAGCAATGAGAAAAACAATGTATCGTGGGTAGAATGGTAAACGCCCTATTTTTGTGTTATATTTTCACCACCACTAAAGATATATTTTCCTAACCTTGTGTCCCATAATCGGATCCTTTTATCAAAATGACCGCTGACAATTTGACTTCTGTTGAAGAGAACAGAAACTCAATTTATAGCGAGAAGAACAAACAATTAAAAATACTCGTTTCGCTTAAATTTTAGCCGTTTCATACAAGTGCTTACCCGATCCCCTCGTTGATGACAAGATCATTACAACTGGACCCAGCAAATATTGTTCTTGTGCCTGAAAAGCATCATCATCATCTTCATCCATCATCACAATCATCATCAACAATAAAATTAACGAACTATTGGCTTTTAACGGGTTTTAAGATGATCACTTGAGGGATCGAAAATCCGAAATTTTTTCCCACTTTTTGTATGCGTTGAAGCATTCCCCACAACACGGTTTACTAGCCTTGGTGTGACTAGAATGAATACAAACCAGGAGGTCGTTTCTCAAAAGTCTCGGTAATTACCGGGCCCGTTAGGGTACCGCCCGTAACCAGAATATTTCTGGTTAGGAGGGGGGGGGGGGTGCGGAATCCGAAAAAGTGGACCTAATTTTTCCGGGGGGGGGGATTCTATTTTATTTCTAATTCTAGGTTTATTGTCGGATTTGGCTACATACCAGTGTATGTGTTTTAGCTTATGCTTTATAGTTTTGTCTACAAACAGCACGTCTATTGAGAACCGAAAGTGGACCTTCGGCCGTTGTGTGTGTGTGTGTGTGGAGGGGGGGGGGGGGGGGGGTACAAGATGTAAAACAAACTAGGCGATTACTTACAAGCCTTGCTACGCAGGTCCCACACCTTGAGCGTCCTATCATGGCTTCCTGACACCAGCTTGGTGGCATCTCCCATGAACTTTGCTGTCATCACCTTATTTGTATGACCAGTCAGTGTGTGCTGCAGAAACAAGATTGTCATCAAGAACGTCAGAATGATAATTATTGTCATCACCACCACCACCATCAATACCACCACATTTAACATCAGATCACCACCACCACCATCACCACCACCATCATCATCACCATCACCATCATCATCACCATCACCATCACCATCACCAAAACCATCAGCACCACCATGATCATCACTATCGCCATCATCATCAGCATCACCATTTTTATCAATCCATTATCATCATCATCATGAACACATCATCATCATCATAACCATTATCACAAAAATCATCAGCATCACCACCATCAACATTACCATCATTGTCAACCCATTATCATCATCAACCCATCATCGTCATCATCATAATCAACCTATCATGTTGGTAATAGTCATTATCATCACCCCGCCATCACCATTACCATTAGCATCCCCATTTATATGGCTTTAACACTTTTCACTCACCCTTAATCTCTCATCACCGACAGTCCACACACGGCATGCCTGATCATTAGATGCTGCCAGCAACAACTTCTCCTAAAACACCAAAAATTTTACTTTTGCACAGTGCATGCACACTACATTGGCCACCTGGGTAGTGCTGCCAATGTTTGAATAAGCCAATTGTCAAAGCTGGATTGTCACTAGTTTACTTCCTGAGGGATGAGGGAAACCTCAGCCAATGAAGGCAAAATAATATATTAGAATCCACACTATTTAACAGGCAATACGCTCTAAATTATCAGTCACATCTTTAAAGGAATTTCCAATACACACAATGCTTTGACAATTTTGAAATATTTTTCTTGTTTTCTACTAAAAATAATCGTTATATATTATATTGTTAAATAATAGTTATACAATCGACCAGAAGAAAACAGGTGACAAAGCGGCTTAAAATGAGCCACTAACGATGCAATAGACCTACTACCTGATTACTATCAACTACCAAACCAGCATGGGTGGTCAGAACACGAAAACACATCACAACATGATAGTAAGCTTCTAGTTATAAAGATTGTCAATAAAAACATCGATTCTTGAATGTTAATAGACCAACTTCCTTAGAACTCTGTCCTAGTGGCCAAAGCAGCATGTGTAACACTATAATAGATATTGGAGAGGGGGTGCTTATTAGAGAGGGGGCGCTCATTGGAGAGGGGCCACTTATTGGAGAAGGAGTCGCTTATTGGAGAGGGGCAACTTATTGAAGAGGGGCCGCTTATTGGAGAGGGGCAACTTATTGGAGAGGGGGCCGCTTATTGGAGAGGGGCAACTTATTGGAGAGGGGCCACGTATTGGAGAGGGGCCACTTATTGGAGAGGGGCCACTTATTGGAGAGGGCTGCTTATTGGGAAGGGGGCTCTTATTTCATTTCGGGGGGAAATACCAGCTTTGAATTGATTAAGAACAAAAATTTGCACACATAGGTATAAAGAAGTTGAAGTGATAATAAGTAGACACGCGTTGAAGGTGTCAATGCGAGCTCAATAAAATTAAGATTTACAGCATTCAAGTGGTGCTTTTGTTAGGATATTTTCCAGGAGGAGGGAAGTGGGGCGCTTATTGTGAAGGGCCTTTTTTTTAATTCGAGTTTGAGGGGGCACTTATTGGGGAGAGGATGCTTATTTAAAGGGAGGTGCTTATGAGAATCAATACAGTGAGAGCATAAGGAGGAATCTACCTGTGGGTCAAATTCTACTGACGTCACTGCAAACGAGCATCCATGCAAGGTGCCCTTAGGTAAGCACACGTCTGAAAACAAATCAACAAAGTTTGTAGTTGAGCACACTTGGTAGCACCAGGTTTACAAATAATCATGAGGAGTGCAGTTTTAGAGTGTCCTGCTTACCATTAAGCATCTCCCAAAGTTTAACCTTTTTATCCCCACCACCTGTGGCAAACAAGCGACCCGATATGCTAAATCTTGCAGATAACACTTCCCCATCATGTGCATCCTGCCGACAGTAATACAAAACAATAATAGATTTATTATCATCTGTCTGCTTTCCCATCTGTCTGTCTGTCCATCTAAATGTCAGTACATCTGTCTGTCTGTCTGTCTGTCTGTCTGTCTGTCTGTCTGTCTGTCTGTCTGTCTGTCTGTCTGTCTGTACGTCCGTCCGTACGTCCGTCCGTCCGTCCGTCCGTCCGTCCGTCCGTCTGTCTGTAATTATTATCGTTTTCATCACTACTTACAAATTTCGAGGTTGGATAAGAAGGAATTGTTGTGATAACACAAAATGGAGCCACTGGTGGTCCACAGTCGAAAGATCCTGACTTAGGAATCCTGTCAAATATATAACAGTTGTTTTTAATATTTAACTTTGGCTCACAGTAAAAAAAACATCATGACATTTGACGATAGCCAGCTCTTATTTGAGCCTCTATTTCCAAGGTGCATTGCATGATGGAAAAACCTTGCCCATGGCCCTTGGACCTCATGGAGTCTAACATTGTGCTTCAGGAACATCTTAGTCTGATACTTGCAGTACATTAACTAAGTTCCTTTGATTGCACAGTCTTGATACTTTACTTAGAGTACATTAAACTTCCTTTGATGCATAGTCTGATACAGTAATTATAGTACATTGGCTGGTAGCCTGCCAGCCGGCTCTCAATCAGGCCTATTTGGCAATGATTTTTTTTGTAGTACCCCAGCGCACCTCGGCCTTTACACACACCACAGCATTCCCAATATTCTAAAACAAAACATTTCCAAATAACCTAGAATGAGAGCCGGTTAGCTGGCTAATTAACTGGTTCCTTTGTTACACAATCCGATACTTACGGTACATTTACTGGTTCCTTCGCTGCTTCAATGAGATCTTTTTGTAGCTTTGCATGTCTTATTCTGAAAAGAGGAGAGGGAAAAAATAAATGATAGCAGTTTATTTGCCAAACAAAAGGAAAATTTGTCAGCAAGCCAACATTAACTTAAGACTGGATGGATTAGAATTATGCATAAAATTAGAATTGAACACTGTCTGCTTAGCAGCGGTTTTAAGTGTCATGCAAGCCTTTAAAAGCGGCTGCTGAGCAGACTAATGTATCCTGGGCATTTTTTTATTAGGTGTATTAATAAAAGCTGTTTTTTTTTTGTTTTGTTTTGTTGTACATCTCTTGGTGTTGCCTTTTACAAAAAACCTTTTATTTACCTCTGTTGGTGTTCATTATCTAAGTTAACTTTATCTGCATCCCTTGCTTTTTGCATCATCCATCTTTCAACCTACATAACAAAATTGTATTATCTTTGTATACCTCAACCAGGAAAACACAACTATTCATACCTCTAATTGGCTCCAAAAAGTTCCTGTCTGGCCCAAGCAAACGAGGACCACAAGATATTTATGGCCTTGCGCAAGGTGTTGCGCATCAGAGCGTAACACAAATTCGCTAGGTTTATGATTATAACTTTGATCTCGAGAAAGCTACACACTTTTTATTTTATTTGGATAACGTTTGTCTAATGTGCACCTCGAATCCAAAATTAGAGGTAGTAAAAGTTTCAAAAACATTAAAAAATATACCAAAATAAAAACAGTGCCATAAAAACGGGCCGCTTTAAAGCCCATTTTTTATGAACATTGCTCCATCTTTTTGCTAATTAAAAAGAAACTTTATCTTTTGTAGTTTGATCAATGTCATAAATGGAATGCACTTTAAATTCTCTTTAAGATGCTGTCCTTTTTATAGAAAGAGGAAAAGAAATGTGAAATTTTTTCGACAATAGGAAACACAAAACGTCGAACTATGTCGCACCTTTTTTCGCCCTATTTTGCCCTTTTTGCCTTCATCGTGACTTTTTTTGCCCTTTCTGCCCATTGCACCCTTTTTCCTTTTTTTGCCCTTTTTGACTTTTTAGCCCTTTTTGCCTCTTGCCCTTTTTGCCTTATTTTGCCATCGCGCTCTTTCTGCATTTTCATTGTGCTTTTTATGCAGTATGAAGTGTTTTTTCTATCTATTTAAGCGTATTTTTTATCCCTAGACAATATTAATCAGCTGTTACGAATACTAGTGAAATCTAAAACAAGTGCGAATAGTATATATACTTTTCTAGACGTAATTTGAGAAGAAAGGAATGGTTGCTGGCAGCCTGTTGATATAATTTGAAACTTCTCGGGTATTTGCCTACTTTCAGTTCTTGCTTCTCATCTTCTTATGCAAGACAAGAATTCGCCCCATTCAAGTTTGAATATTCCAAACTTAAAAGCATGGAGAAATGTACATTCTATAACGAAAATAATTTTAGAAGCCTAAATTGTTCAATGATAGAGCTCCCATATAATCTGAATTTTCCGAAGCTGAATTAAATTTTGATTTTTTATAGCAGGATTCTAGGGAGGCGCGCGATAGGGCAAAAAAAGTGTGCTATAGGGCAAAAAAGTGCGCGATAGGACAAAAAAAGGCAAAAACATGAGCGATAGGGCAAAAGAAGGCAAAACCCATTTGCAGCGTTCAAATGTTATGCAGAGGTTTATGATAACTACATAACGTCCATACTTCGACAACATAATATCGAGGTTTTCTATTAGGTTAGAAACGTAGTATGACTGTTTTTAAAAACTGCGATAATCAAACTTTTATATCCCAAATTTCAGATACGTATAACACAATACTTAAGAAATAGAAGTAAATCTAAAACGAAATGTCGAGAAATTCTTTGTTGACCCAGGCTTGCGCTTCACCGTGCGCAAGGCCTTATAAGAAGATTTATCAGCACAAAGCATTATTTTTGCAGGAGCCATAAGGGAGGTTCCCTGCACGTTTCACAAGTTTTAAAATTCAGAAATCCATTTCACAATAAACTGACGACAAGGATCAGTCTTTACTCAGAAATCACAGATTCATGACTTATAAAGAGCATAGAACACGATTCAAATTTCAGCATTTTCGAATCACAGCAAAGGTAGCAATAATGGATCACAATTTTCAATTTGTCCTTTTCACGATTAATGATGAACAAAAAAGGCAGTTTTTGCGAATCACAAAAATAACCCTTTCTGCCCCTGCTTTTTTAGCAAATGTACAGCCCACAAATCAACCAATGACAGCACGTGCAGTACCATAGCCGTATAATAATCTATTGTTTTACTGGCAACTAGAGAGGTACTTGGTATACTTACAAGCTCTCGGTTTTCCTCTTGTGTTTTACGGTGCTTCTCTTCAAGTGACGTGTGTTCAAGCTGCAACACTTGTAGCTCGTCTTTGAGGATCTATAAATAATACATATATAATACTTATAATCAAACAATACAGTCCAACCATTGTGATACAATGCATAGTGTATAACACCTATGTAATCACACAATACAGACCACCAATGTTGATACATTGCATAAAAAAGCTGGTATGTGTGGCAATAGCCAATAACACCACAATGAATAGGGGAAAATAAGGAACTGGAAGTCCTAAACTTTATCAGAGTTACACATGACAAGGAAAAATAATAGACAGTATAGTGGTGTAGTGTACAGTACCTCATTAGTTTTTTCCAGTTCTACAATAACTTGGGCTAAATTATTACACTCTGTTTTCAGGGCATCTTGGTTGTTTTGGGCATCATGAAGCCTACAACAGAGAGTAAAGCATTTATTATAAGGAAGCCTATTATAGGAGAGAGTGAGGTACTCCTTTTAAGGATGCTTATAGTTTAGGAGAGAGTATCATTATTGGGGAGCCAGGAGTTTTATTTAGGACTGGCAGCCTAAATAAAGGCCAGCTAATGTTTTCTGTATGCCAACTACTTTTAAAAAAGTTTTTTAAAGTTTTATTTGAACTAATAGTATAAAATAACTTCCACCCCTACTTATCAATCTCCACCACCTACTTTGAAACTTAAGAAGCCTCTGGGAGCCTATAGCAGACATTCAGTTAATTAGTAAATTGGTAATGGGAATTTCATGAGAATGTCCACTCTAATTGGTTAGCTATATCAGAATAATGGACAGTATCCACTACCTGGGATAATAATGCACTTTAATTTCAATAAGACCATTAACAATAATGACAGTAACAATGAATTCAATTAAAGTAGATATTTACAATTAAGAAACTATGGAAAATTCTGTTATATAAAAAAAATAATTACAATATAATTAGATCAAATAATGCCGATACCAGTAAGAAAAAACTATAATAATTCCTATAATAACAAATTAAGAGAGTCTAGCCAGTCATTTATCGATCTCTAGATCTAGATCGTTAATGTTTTTCACCTGCCTTTTTACTGCCCTCGAACCTCCAAGGCATACAAGGGCTCCTCTAAGAAGTGCGAAGCAGACCTTAGTGCAAATCCATGAAATTGTTGTGGAGTAGTCCTCATCCTTCTTCGCGGCCAAGAGTTCTGCCAGCCTGCAGTGGTATCGGCTACACTCCTCACCCATGCCAGCCGCGGTGCTGAAGACAAGAGGGGTGAACGTCCCTTGCTCTACTTCCATAACTCTTGATGCATATTTCCGCTTTTTCTCATTTTCATGTTGCCTATACAGCTGGTTCAGAGTCAGGTTCTTATAAGAGCCCGCATGGGGGTAACACACCCTTACATCAAAATATGCAGCCCTCTGCCTTTCCCAGAATCCCCTAGCATGTATATCAAGGCGTGCGTCTGGGGCTTGATTCGCACCTCTGTTCAGTTCTTCGCCGGTAATCCAAGCTCTATTGCGACATCATAGCACACCATGTTGAGCAGCTCCGCTTCTAGGTCTCCTAGTTCATTATGGTGTTGTATAATGAAACCGCCATGCGGACATATCATTGCATGGTCAACGGTGAAACGGGAACCACACATGCACATTGACTGGTTATCAGGTATGGGCCAGTCATACCGCACTCTAATGGCGTCTCGGAACTCCCTCTTGTTTAGATCGAAGTCCAAATCTTTGAGCGGGATGACAGTCAACCAATTTGACTAGCCTTTTTCACTTGCTAGCTCTGCGACTCGTTGCATTTTTTCAGGAAGGGAGTTCTTTAAGCTTCCGAGCTTCTTAAGCAGGCCCTCGTCCTTAACTCTGCGCATGCGCCGCTGCAACTCATTAACATCTGCGTCATCTGCAGGCTCGTGAGACTGTGCCACTATCTGGTTTACAAGTGGGCCCGTTATATTCACGGAAGCTTCATATTCCCTTCTCGCGCTCTGTACAGGGTTTGTAAATCCCAATCCACCCATCCTTGCCGGCATTTCTAGGATTTCTCGTTCAATAGGGGAGCAATTATGCTCTGTGATTGAAGGTATTAAAACTTCAGCAATCGCGTCTTCTAGGGGTTTCAGCAACACATCAATGTCCGGTAGTGTTCTTAGAAAGTACGTCCATCGGTTCTTCAAGCCTTGCGCGAAGGCTGCATAGCAAGCCTGCGGTTGAGATTTCACAAATTCCGCTAGTTTTGCTATTTCACTCACCCAATCCACCACCTTTGCATTATTGTTTACATATTGTTCGAGGTGAGATCTTGATCCCAGTGCAGCTCCAAGGTGTTTGTGACACTGGCGCTCTGTAAGTATTGATTGCGAACGTAGCAATGGCAGGGCATAAGACTCTGATGTTATGCAGGGCTGCCACCCTGTTAAGGGAGTTAAAGGCATTTGACGCGTCAATGAGCAATGCGGCATCTGTTTCGTCTGCTTCAAATATCTTACGCATAGCGTGTATAGCTGCCTCACTCCCTGACTTGTGATCTGCGCACACCTGAAGATATCCACTTGCACTGATTACATCTTGCTTGGTAACCTTGGTAATGCACTTGCCGATGATTCTCCGAATCACTTCTTCAACGCTGATAGGCCGAACCTTGCCCTTGCCCTTATCCAGGGGGATCAAACGATTTGCTAGAATAGGGCCAATAGAAACAGGATCAACATATTCAGTACAAAGTCTCCTTGTGAGTGTGGCGAGACCTTCACATAAATTGTAACTTGATTTCTTAAAGGATTTACTTGCGAGGTCCTCTTAAACCCATTAGCGTCAACACCAGAGAGTCCCCCCGATCCTTTAGTCCGTAGGGCTGCCTCTTTTATCATCTCTCCATCAATCTGCTGATATAAGATGTCAGGAATGTCCTCAACCGGCCCAAATAACAGCGAGCCTAGCTTGGATTCCTTCGCTGCCAGGTGTTTGTCGTGCAGTTGGTTCATAACATCTTCTGTTAGCGGTAACACGCCCCCGCCATCATCATCACTCAGGAAGTGTAGCGCTGAGTTGACCTGGCCTTCCATGATTAACTTAGCGAAGACTTTAGCTTTGTTTTGCGGATCACTGTTCTTCTTTGGGTTTTGTAAGCGCCATTGAATCATTCGCCCCTTCACGAACAAAAACTTATGGGGACAGACCTTTTTCAAACTTTGCAGCTAAATTATGGAACTCCCTCCCCCTACACATTAGAAACACCGACTGTCTCAGCAAATTTAAATCGTCTTTAAAGACGTACTTATTTTGTAAGCACTACAACAATTGATTAGTTTTAACCATTAGAAATATTATCATAAGTATTAGTATAATAGAGTAGGATGTTTGTAAAGCATTGAGATTTTTATAATGCTATATTAAATTATTATTATTATTATTATTTTCTAGACATTGTTGGTGTTGTTTTGCTTTTGGCCTGGTTTTTGTAGCGCCAGAGCAAGGAGAACAATTAACGCTTTGAGCGTGATGTGCTGCATTGCTGTCCCATCGTTCCAGTCATTTGCGTGTTTGGTTAATTGATCGATAAAATCCCGTCCCGTTTTCCCATATGGGACCAAGAAGGTGTTTTTGCGCCATGTCGCGATCTCATTGTATGCATCATCGATTAGTGACGCCCTGATTGTTACAATTTCTCCATCACTATTTCGACCCCAATCAACCATCAGCAGTGTGCTAATTGCCGTATATTCTGGTAAACACCCTGGAACACGGGTAGACACTTCGGCTGGGTCATCCATTGTAGTACAGCGTTCTCTAGCAGTTCTCTCGTTTGAGAGTTGGCTCATCTCTGGCATGCTATCTTCAGTGGCGGTATCTTCAATCACATGGTGCGATGCTCTTTGTCGGATTGTACACTTGTGGACACTCTCTTCGTCACGCTCTTTGTCACGGTCTTTGTTGCGCACTTCGTCAAGCTGTTCCTCTGGGACTTGTAATGCAGTATGCAAATTCAGCGCAGGAGTCGGTTGTACATTAGCATTTTGGCTTTCTTGGTCTTCGTTGTTTTGATTATTTTCAGCAAAATTTATCATTCTCGTTGGCGTTTGAGAGCTCCCTGAATTACTCGTCAGCAAAGACTCATTTAAAGTAGTATTTGGGGATGTTCTTGTTGTTTTTCAAGCCGTGAAACCTGATCCCTCAGGTTTTGAGCTTTAAGTCCAAGATTCTGATAGCCCATTTGGTCCCAGAGTTGTTTCATTACTTCAATGTACCCTCGCTTTCTTCCATTTTCATTCCGAGGTGGATTCTCCGAGGATATCGTTTCCAATGCCCTCTTTTCACACTCCAAGACATCACTGTAAGTTTTAGTTCAATGTACAGTTAGTTTTAGTTCAATGTACAGTAAGTTTTGGTTCAATGTACAGTTAGTTTTAGTTCAATGTACAGTTAGTTTTAGTTTAATGTACAGTATATTTTAGTTCAATGTACAGTAAGTTTTAGTTCAATGTACAGTAAGTTTTAGTTCAATGTACAGTAAGTTTTAGTTCAATGTACAGTTAGTTTTAGTTCAATGTACAGTTAGTATTAGTTCAATGTACAGTTAGTATTAGTTCAATGTGCAGTAAGTTTTAGTTCAATGTACAGTTAGTTTTAGTTCAATGTACAGAAAGTTTTAGTTCAATGTACAGTAATTTCTAGTTCAATTTACAGTTAGTTTTAGTTCAATGTACAGTTAGTTTTAGTTCAATGTACAGAAAGTTTTAGTTCAATGTACAGTAAGTTTTAGTTCAATGTACAGTAAGTTTTAGTTCAATGTACAGTAAGTTTTAGTTCAATGTACAGTAAGTTTTAGTTCAATGTACAGTAAGTTTTAGTTCAATGTACATTAAGTTTTAGTTCAATGTACAGTAATTTCTAGTTCAATGTACAGTTAGTTTTAGTTCAATGTACAGTTAGTTTTCTCCGTTTGTGCTTTACACTTGCGACACTTGACACTCCTTTCAATGTAAGTTTCAGTTCATTCTCACACAATCTTTTTGGTGATATAGATTTCTAGAAAATTATTCTGTATTAGTGTACATAGCATAACAATAAACCCTAACTTTTGTCCAAATTTTGTATTTGATTTGTTCATCCCTGTAAATAACAATACTATACAACCACTATCCTCAGACTCAGTAAATAGTGGTGAAGAATGCAATTCCCCTTGCCTTTGGCATTCAGTATTTATTACAGGGAAGCCTATTACAGACATAGACAGGGCTTTCATTAAGTTTCAGAGTAGACGGTGGAGATTGATAAGTAGGGGGTGGAAGTTATTTTATCTCTATAGTTCAAATAAAACTAGCCGGTGCTCGATGGAGAATAGCTGGTGCTTCCGCCGGCCGCCGGGGCCTAATGAACCCCCTGATGCAGTAAAGTAGTATTCATTGAAAGTATACAGGTCATAGCATGCCTCTAAATATCGGGGGGGGGGGGGGGGGGAGGGGGCACGGTCATTTCCTTATAATTTTGTATAGGCCTAAGATTTTTATGCTATGTACTGTAGGGTGAGGGTACTTACTGGGCTCCCTTTGCAAGTATCTCCTCATCCTTTTGTTTAATGTTATTATTAAGTTCTACAATCTTTTGTGCACTCTGAAAAGAATGTTCAATAGCCACTTTTAACTTGGTACAGCACTACAAAGAAAGCAAGTCAATAAAGGCAGCTCCGATATATTTGTTAAAATTTCATAGACTCGAGAAATAATGTACATCACAGATGCTTGGAATTTATCACTTCGTTGTCTTCAGAATTTAGTTGCAAAGGGAATATTTGCAATTTATAAACATGGTATGGTATTACTTGATTATTGGATGGGATGGCTATAATAGTACTATATTTGAGAACCCCCCTCCCATAGAAAGCTTGACTGATTACGTATGACAATTCCTCACCTCTGACTTCCGTCTGTGTAGTTCAGTTAGTTCTTCTTGTGCTTTGAAAAGTTTTTGTTCTAAACTTGCTACTTTTTCCGAGCTGGCTGATGTGCCACCAGGTATGGTTTGACCAGAACTTAAAATAAAGGACAAGATAATACTTATGAAGTAAATAAATGCAAACTTATTCTGCATGACGTGAGTGTTCTGCTTTAAAAGCAAATAACAATCACAGGAACAAGGTCCCTTTGACATGCAAAACAACCCGTTGGCTTGTCAAACAACCCTCAACCTGTCAAACAACCATAGATTTCCTTATATTGCTTGTTATTTATAAGCCAAATGTCTGAAAATAGTAGGGCCCGCCTGCCATCCTTAAATAATTCCTTGACTTGCACAAAAAAAGCAGAGTAAGAAAATGTGAGCTACCTGTTAGTTGGGTGGGAGTGCACCCCCCCCCCCCCCCCCCCACAACAACCACCACCTATTTTGTTTCAATTAGATATGAATATTACCAAAAAAAACTCTTGCAAACACTCTAGACAACTCAATAAAGAAAAGTGCAACTTGAGACTATCCTGGAAATTCTAATTGACTACTGTATTATATCTTGTATTTTTATGGGAGCCTTATAAAAGTTATCCCGCCCCATACCCTAACACCAGACTATGGGCCTTAATTTTTGCCTTCTCAACCAACAGCCAATTGTAACACTTACTTTAATTCCTGGATTCTAGATTGTAATTCCACTCTTTCCTAAAAAAAAACAAAAAAATCAAGATGTATTATTTCAAAAATTAAAAAAGCTGGTTCTATCTTGCATGCTTACCTGCTGTAATTGAAATACTTGAATTTCTAGTTGTGTTATCTTGGCTTTGGAAGTGTCAGCAATTTCAAACATTTTGTTATCTAGAAAATAGCAAGACCATATTTTGTGTGTAAAATCAGTCCCATGCATACAGTACAACAGTATAACCGCGATGTGATAAATATTAATATTACTAATATTCTTCTAGCCTGCGTAGCGGCGCTAAAAGAGTGGGGGAAGGGGTCCGTGGACAAGAGAAAGCATAAAGCCTTCTGTCAGCTTTCTTCACAACCTAGTCACAGTGCATAGCATTTGCAGATGATGTGCAATTGAGCAGAATAATTTATTGTACTCTGATAGACGTAAACAACCTCTGATATGATTATTTTTGGAGAGAGAGTGCAGACATTTCTTCTAATCTTGAAATTTTCTCTAATTACCTATTATCATCTTTTTTTTTTGGATAAAGTAACAAAAAATTCTGTGACTATTACAATAATCTTACTCTGTTACTCCATTGAATAAACATCATACTACTAGGTAACATAACTGATGATTATTGTACAGATAGAAGATGAATCATTCATGTACTTATAAGTTAATAAGTCTTGGATAGGTCTAAGGAGACAGTACTTATGCTGACAACAAAAAGGATAGATGACGATGAAGAAATCGTTTGGGAGATCGCAAGGATGCATGGTAATGTGCAAAAAGCTTTATTCTTATTTAAGGAAGAAACCAAAAAACTGAGTCAATGCACAGATCGAGCGCATTTCAATTTCGATAGGCGCGATATCTAACATTATCACTGGTATCTGATATTGAGATTAGGATATTATCATTGTTTTCCTGTAATTACATGCTATTAGATAGTGGTTAGACCCCTTTCCTCTTCCCTTGATAGTGATTTTATCGGAGATTATTTTATTATCATCTACTAGATGTTTATTTAGATACCCTTCTTCTCTCTGCTGGACCCTCGATATTGTGATATTATCGGAGATTATCTTATTATTATCTACTAGATGTCTATTTAGATACCTTCCTTCCTTCTGCTGGACCATCGATATTGTGATATTATCAGAGATTATCTTATTAGAATCTACTATGTCTTTTTAGATCCTCTCCTTCCATCTGCTTAACCCCTCGATATTGTGATATTATCTGAGATTATCTTATTAGAATCTCATCATCATCATCATTGGCAGTCCGTCGAGGCGACGATGACTGTTCTATTGTGTTGGTCCTTTGATCTTAACTCTCCATGCTGGACGATCCCGAGCAGTGGTTTGCCAAGAGTTTGAGCTTATATCCCTCCACTTCAGGTTCCTCTTTACCACATCTTTGAACCTGAGTCTAGGCCGACCCTGATTCCTTGTCCCTGTCGTGAGCTGAGAGTAGAGCAGCTGCCTAGGCAATCTGTCAGTGTCCATGCGGTGAACATGCCCAGTCCATCTAAGATTTTTCTCAATGAGTGTGTCAGCCATTGACCGTAATCCGGTCCTCTTGTATATCTCTTTGTTTGTGACTTTATCCATCCAAGTAATTTTCATTATTTCTCTCAGGTGTCGCATCATATATGCATGTAAATTTTTCACCTGGCTGCGATATACAGTCCATGTTTCTGCACTGTATACTAGGGCAGATAAGACAACTGCTCGATAGACCTTGCCTTTAACCTTGAGCGATACGTGATGGTTGTCCCACAGCCGCTCTCTCAGCTTAGCATATGCTGCGCTGGCCTTCCCCTTTCTGAAGGTGATCTCATTATCTATTCGTGCATTGTCAGAGATGGTACTTCCCAAGTACACAAAGTCTTTGGTCTGGACCAGGGTCTCATTTCTTACATGGATTTCGCCAGGAATCTACTACTAGAATCTACTAGAATCTACTAGATGTCTATTTAGATATTCCTCCTATGCTGGACCCCTCAATATTGCAATGTTATTGGAGATTATCTTATTAGAATCTGCTAGATATCTATAGAGATTCCTTCGTCCTCTCTGCTGGACCCCTGGATAAAATCGGATATTCGACTACAAAATCTACTTTGACTGTCATGTTTGTAGAACGAGTCTATACTTATGTGATATTATTAAGTCGTGAGATGCAATAATCAAGGTTCAACACAGCAGTTCTAAAGTTCTAGTATCTGATATATATATAAGTAATCAGATGGACTTTTTATGTGTAAATCTTGTGATATTATCTAATATTATCAAGTCATGAGATGCAATAATCTAGGTTCAACATGGCAGTTCTAACGGTATAAGATCTGATAAATAACAGAAATTAGATTTGTTAGCTTTGTTATAATACCGGCTAAATATCTGATACTAGAACCTTGTGAAGAAATATCTGATTTATATCCGATTTCGGATGAGTGATAAATATCGTATAAATATCAAAGTGCAAGAAAAGTTCGATATCGATATTTCATTTTTTGTTTTGCAATTAGTAAACATGACTATCTTACAATTATTATTCGGTGCTCTCACAAAAAAGCAGGGTGGTACTCACGAGCTTTGATGAGATCGCAGAAGCCTTGGACATCGTTTTGGTTGCGATATTCAAGTTTCTGTAGTATTTTCCTTCTCCAGGTTAGGGCCTCACCTCCGGCCGCCATCTTGGATTTACCAGCCCTTCAATCTAAAAACTTCACACGGTCAAGCTTGTCCGATAGAGAGTGAGTTCTAATGAGCAGGATGTAACAGGCCGAGCAGATGAGTCACTAAGTAATCTTGAGAGAAGGCGATATATTAATCCATGTTTTTCTCTGTTTTATTGCTTTTGGTGTCATTTAAGTTGGAATGAGTTGGTAATTGTTGGTAAAATAATGTAGCATAACATCTTTTTTATTATTACTTTACCGACGCGGGCTGCCTGTGGTGCATTCAAAATGGCGGAAAACTTTGAAGTTGAAGTGTTGTAAAGATCCTGTTGTCGCTTTACCATGCGTGCCTTCATATACAACAGGGCGCTGAGAAAACTCACTAAATATTACTGTCAAATATGTCACAGATATTCAAGCAGTTACGAGACAGGGAAACTTTACGAGCTAGTAACTGTCTTTTGGTTGCGCCGCTTTCTATTCGAGGTCACTCATAGTGGCAAGAGAGGGGATCGTGGCGTGGATTTTCGCGGCTGTTTCAAACTTAAAGAACAATTGTTTCCCGTTGTGGGCCAATGCAAGTACCACAAGCGGAAAATGGCTAGAGTTGGCCCCTCTCACGTGAGAGAAATGGAGGGTGTACTTAGTCAAGAGGGAGAGGCGACTCTAGGTGTTCTAGTCAACAATATCGGGTGAGCTGAGCACTTCCAGAAGCTGGAATAAGAAAATGTTTTGGCTCATTGTAGGAAAGCTCTTGGTGTTCAAATGTCGACATATATACTGTAGGCAATTCAAAAATTGTTGTTCTTACGGTGTCGGTTCCTCAGGGCAGTTATTGGAGTTCACATGCTTACATACATTGACCTATTTCAAATAAGAAAATGATCACTGCCACTGGACCAATCAGCGCTCTCCATTTCAACCTCTCCATTTCAACCTCTCCATTTCAACCTCTCCATTTCAACCTCTCCATTTCAACCTCTCCATTTCAACCTCTCCATTTCAATCTCTCCATTTCAACCTCTCCATTTCAACCTCTCCATTTCAACCTCTCCATTTCAACCCCCTAAATCTCATAGTAATTATGCCCATAGAACTATATTTATTTTTTCGCATCTAATATCTAACCCTTACTAAGGTTGCACCAGGAAATCAATGCATCGTAACACGCAGTGCCACATGGGTAGCATACAGCAAATGGCTGAGCCATATCTTAAAGCCATGGGAATATTCACAGGAAGATGAACCAGAATGCTACAGCCTTTGAAGTGTGGATTGTTTTTGTTTTTATATTTATGCTTATTCTCTCTTTTATTTGATGCCAACTGAGCACTACCAGTTATGACACATGGATTCTCTGAGTGCAACCTTATTTGAAATAGGTGTATACTGTAGGCAATTGCAGGTAGCAAGGATATCTTCAAGCTGCTCTCATCCCCAAATAATATTGATTGTATTACTATTTCTCTCCATTATTTTTTTTTTCAGCTTTACCAGTTTGGCATATGAACATTTTATGAGCTCTCCCTTACCACTTATATTTGTTGTGATCACCGACAGACATAGATTGTCTCTTGTGTCTGGAATCACATTGACCAAGAAGTTGGATAGTCATGATAAGTTGGGCCAAACCAAGCTTAAATGGCAGTTACAAGCTGATGCGGTTTGCGGTGGCAGCAAAGAAAAAGATAAGGTTTTAAATCATGATGCAGCCACTGATCGAACACTTGATTGTAATGATCAACAACAGAACATGGCAAATCAACAGACACCACAAAATAACTGTGGTAAGAAAGTAATTGAAAGAAATTCTGATGCTTACGACGGCTGGAGACTGAGTTTATTTGAGTTGAACCCACCAGCAAGAACACTTCTACCTAATCTTGTCATTGGTCTTACTATGGGTACTGATGGACACAGGGTACCCAATCTCATGGCCTTGACATTATAACTTAGGTTTTCAGTAGTGGATGTAGGGGGAGGGTTTAGGGGGTTCACCCCCCATCCCCCCATCAACTTAAGGCTGCCAGAAAGCCTATGTAACAAACAAATTACCCCCTACCCCCTTTGTCACTGAGCCAAACCCCCCCCCCCTTTAGCGAAAAGCTAGATCCGCCCCTGGTTTTTAAAAGGGAGGACAAACATTAAACAAAACCAGGCATGAAACAATGTGTTTATTTATATTATTACAAAATTATAAAAGCTGTTTGATTACAACCTGTGAAGTCTAAGAAAAATGAATTGGCGAGTCAAGCCAAAATAAGAACGGAAATGACTGCAATAAAATCCCAATGAATATACCCCTCTGTGGCTGATTAGCACTGACTATGTTGCTTTTGGTTGTAGTTATTTTGCTGCTAGGTAAAAGCCAGAGTGCGCAACAAGTTTGCCACCCGAATAATCTTAATTAGGCATGGAAAAATATGTGTATTTACATGTTATTACAAAAAGTTTTAAGCTGTAATTCACGATTAATTGAATTTTACCCTGCCTTAAAATTAGACATTGGACCTCAGTTTAGTAGGTTTTAAGCCATTTTTATCTACTGCTTGTATTAGTAATAATAATGATAATAATCCCAAGAGAGCTAATGCAAGTGAATACAGAGAATGTTTGAACATTGTAGCATGCAACATAGCCGCCATCTTAACCCCTCCCCCCCCCCCCCCATTCTTCATTTTTGCTCAAAATCCAAGATGGCGGTAAATCGCTCGAGGTCGGTTTTTCGCTGTAAAAAAAAACACCTGGCTGGTAAGCGCCTGCTTTGCTGGCTAGATGAGGTCCAAAATCTTGTGACACCCGCCTAATGTGGGTGAGTTGACAGCTATATACATCAGTTTTTATATGTATATATTGGATATATATATATGAAAACGTACACACCACCATTTACCACAAACCTCCAAGGGGTACTCCCTATATCCATCGGACAGGGATCATCGTCGTATCTTTTAAGATGTCAATTTGGGGTGAAAATGAGAATGCCCAGATTTTTTTACCTCTTTACCTTTTAGGGTGCTATTATAGCCATCGCTCATCTTACTTGTAGCTCATGAAAGAGCGTTAAAACATGTCAATCAGTTTTAAATAAACGTTTTTATTACAAATTATTTACGTTTGTTTGAGTTAAATTCATGCCTAACCACGCCCACTTTAGTATCTTTTAGGGTTGTTTCCAAAAAATCCCAACAATGATCCCCGTCCATTTGATATCGTAGTACCCCCGTGGCACAAACCATGTCCATTATAGTAATATTATTGGGGAACCCCAAGCCGAACAAAAATACCAGCGTATGTATATGAAAGGAAGAAAATGAAAACCTTCCATTTTTTCTGCCACATCTTTTTTACAGAAAAGAGAGAAAATCGAAAAGCTGTTTTGTCAATCATGCTCAAGTTGACCAATAAGATTTTTAGATTTTAGTTTTGGCTGGAATTTTCTTTCTTTATTTGGGTATCTGTTGCATCTTGTGCAGTTTTTATCTTCAATAACTCACCAAGATGAGTTTTCTTCAGAATCCATATTGCTGCACCAGACAATATAGTTATTGCAAATGTTATTATGTTATTCAAATTTTCCAAGCAAGTAATAAATATTATTGGAAGGAAAACAAAAATGCATATTAGGAATGATATTTGTTCGAGGTTGTCCGCAACATTACATTTTTTAACCAACATGTAGAAAATAAAATAAAATAAAATATAGAAAAGGAGGACAAATAATACCACCAGAACAGCCCAGTTATAGTCTGAAATTATCCCTATCACCATCCAAATCGCACTATGGACAACCGAAAAAATGCCGTAATTTTCCAAGGCTGTGCAATACCCTTCTTTACATCTTGTTTTACATATTTTGCATATACTAAAAAAAAGTAATAATCCATAAGCGATCAGAAAAGACCAATAGGGTATTAAACTATTTTTATCCCATAAATTACATATGCACTTGACAAATGCACCAAAATTCAAAAGACCTGGTATAACTGCAGAGAGAAGCATTAATGCATTTAATACTGTCTTGCCTTCAGTCTCCTTATTTCTAATTTCTGTCTTGCCTTCAGTCTCCTTATTTCTAATTGTTAATAAAAAGGGCGTGGCCAAGAAGGAAGCTACTGCCGGTGAATTAGCCAGATACCCATAGAGCCCTTTCTGCCAAGTGGAGAGCTCAAGCCTGTCATTGTCATGACCATGAAGAATACAGGAAGCGGTGTTCAGACGTGGGTCTGACACATTGGGGGAAATAGCCAGGTCTTGCAGCTGTGAATCAAGAGGAGGGGGGGAAATTGTTAAATATGTTGACAAGTCTCCTTAGAATAGAAGCGTCTTTGAGCAAACTCATGAATGCAAATATTCCTAGTATGCATTTAATAATCTTCGCCACATGGAAAACAAGGTGAATGGTGAATGCATCGTGTCTTCCACCTGTCTAATAATCCACAGGTGAAAACTCGTGTTTTCTGTAAGTCTTTCCCGGTGGTAAGACATGAGGTTGACTCCGCGTCTACTCGAATATTCTACAGTGTAAGATCTGGAATATTCTCCATGTCTTACACGCATATTTGGAAGTCTTCATAACCCCTCCCCCCCCCCCCCCTTGGTAACCCCTTATTTGTTTGTATTCGCATGTCTTCCCCTAATATTCCACGGGTGGAAACTCGTGTGTTCTCCAGTGTAAGATCTGGAATATTCCCCAAGATGAATTATTTACAAGCCATAATTCATTATTCCTGCTTATTTAATTGTGCATATTGATACATAGTATTTAATTGTCAAGTCTAATCTTGGTATCGCATTAGGTATCGCATATGTTTTCGTGTCCACACCATAGGCTTCCCAGTTAGCTTTTGTATTTTGGTTTCATGCTGATCTGTGTTTTTTAGCGCATGCGCGAGTTTTATATAAGCAGTTTTTCGTGTCCACACGTGTTCCCAGTCGGCTGATTTGTATATTGATTTCATATTGATAAGCGGTGTTTTAGCGCATGTGCGAGTTTTATATAGTGGATGCAATTTCGTGTCCACACCACAGGCTTCCCAGTCGCTTAAACATGTTCGTCCCGTCCTCCGAGCATTCACTTCCTAATAGAAACTTCTAGTATAAATCTAAATTACGTGATACAAGGTGGTTTCTGGTGGTTCATCCGCTAAATTGTGACTGATCAGGTAAGGAATGTGGCCAGCCTGCGTAGCGGCGGTTTGGTTGTGTTTTAATCAGCGCGAAACTAGAGCTGTGGAATTTAGGCCGCGCGAAGTCTGGTACTAGGATTTGGGGTCTCTCTGATTTGTGGGCGCAAAAAGAAACGTAACGCTACGAAAAAAAAGCGCAACGCAACGCACAAAAATAAACCCATGAAACAAATAACGCCGCTACGCAGGCTAGAATGTGGCGCGCCCATGTCACCACCTGGTCATGGCATAATATAAATATCACGGGAAAGTGGGTGCCTGCATTTTACTAGCAAGCGCAACGTCAGCAAATTCTATAGCCTACTTGTAGGCTTTGATATTTTTTTCCGGCACGAAAACACCGAAAGCACGAAATTCGCAAACCATGGCCGCCATCTTGGATAACGCGATCCGCAGGGGGAAGGGGGAGAAAAAATGCGGGGGCGCGGATACTCCCTTACTTATAGCAAAAGCGGCAGAGGGCCAGCGGATGCCTTATTTTTTTGAAAGTTTGGAATGTCCAGTCTTGGAATGTTCTTTTCCACGTCTAACAACAGGTAGCCCAGGCTGTGATTCAGTAGTAAAGGATCTAATCTAATCTAAGATCCAAATTTGTATGAGCAAAATGCTACTCTAGGCTGTTATTGGCTCTGAATTCTTCGCATTATCTCCATATATTTATCTAGACTTTATTTTAAAAAGGCTTTTGACTCTGTGGATCACGGCATCCTCTTGAAGAAACTAACATGGTATGGAGTGGATGAAACCTATGATACAAAGCTGTTCCAATCTATCTCTTTGTGGACGATGAATCAAACATCAATTTTGACGCTAGCAAGTGTTAAGTCATGACAGTCTCCCGGAAGAAATCACCTGCAGTGGTGGCCTATCACCTTGGTGCCACAAATCTACAGCTTATCAATAGAGAAAGAGATCTCGGGGTCACCATATCGAGTAATTTTACGTCAAGCAACCTGACATGGGACACCCGCATTCCATCTGTGGTGTCCTTAGTAGTTCCTAGAATATCCTAGGAACTGCCAGATTATCAGAGGTGACACATCATCTGAAGCTTGGCTCCCACATTTTCCCAGATCCTGCCAGTTTAGCGAGCGCAAGGTTTCCAGCTTTTGGGAGAATCTAGGAGAATAGCCGAGAATTCGGGAGTTTCTAGGATATCCTAGGAACTCCCAAATGATTAGAGGCGTGCATTTGGCTCCCACATTTTCCCAGATCTGGCAGTTTAGCAAGCGCTGGGTTTCCAAACTTTTGGGAGAATCTAGGAGAATAGCTGAGGATGTGAATGATCAGAGGCGTGCATTTGGCTCCCATATTTTCCTAGATACTCCCAAATTCCATTTCCCAATATATAGGAGTATCTAGGGTATTCTAGGAAATCCTAAGAGCTCCCAAATCTTAGAAGTTCATTTCGCAAGGCCAACAGAATGCCCAGTCTGGTCAAGAAGACATGTCCCCTTATTACAGACTGCAGGGTCTGGCGTACTCTGTACCTGTCCTTTGTAAAGTCTCAGCTAACTTTTCTCAATTGTTATCTGGCCTAGCCACGTTTAAATATTTTCTGAAAGAACACTAATCAAGTCTTACTTGCCCTGCACATGGAGCGTCTTCACACGGGACAATGGCTGACACCACATTTAGTTTTTGTCATTTTAAGCGGACACGGAGCTGCATGCATAGAAATTGGTAAACTTGGCGATTCAAAATTTGTGGTCAATGACGTCATGTCACCCTTTTTGTGCTCGCTATCTGTACCACTCACGTGACCAGCACATGGGACAAGCCAGCTAATTTATCGATCGCTCCATAAATTCTAAACCAATGACATCAGACTAGTTCCAACAAGAATCGGGCCCACACTCTTTTTTTATAAGATTGTACAATTTTCAGTTAAGGCTGGGCAAGAGAGCATAAGATAAGAGAGGGACACTTTGGTATTACCCGCGCGCCATGTCGATTCCGAATCCGGCTATTTTTAGTAACCACCACCCCACCACTGCGCGTGAGCATGTTTACTCACCCTACCCCTGCGCTTTGGCATTTACATTTTGTTGTTTGCCGCTGTTTTGTGACATGAAACCGAAAAAAAAACACACCCTATTTGCACTAATACCATCGAAAATTTCATTCTAGCATCAAGGATACGGGCAGTTGCGGTTTACTAAGGGGATGCAGTACTTCAAGGATTGCAAGATTTCAGAAAACGAGACTTATAATTCAAAATCAAGAGCGGAAAACTTCGTGCTTCAAACACCGTTTTCGCTCTAACTTGCTGCTTCTTCGTGGTTTCTCAACATTCATTATCTTCCTAATGGTCAAACGAAATCTGTAAGTTAGACATATTGATTTTTGTGAATATTCCGGTGAATTGAGAAGGAATCCAAGAAAAACACATTTCATAAAACTATCCTTGTAGCGAGGGAATGCATTTTTGTGATGATCAAAGCCAACAAGCTGAAGTATCTCAGCTTTTGTAATAGTGAGAAAATAAAGAGGGAGATATTACTGTACTTCTTTGATGTTGTTATTATATGTTATATTATTATTTTGTTTTTTATACAAGCTGGCGGTATCACAGCGGTATCACAGCCATTTTATCGCTGGTCAGTTTTTTTCTTTCTTCTTCACTTGAATTCGCCGCTCAGACTAACAAAACAGTCAAACTATTCAGGGATTAAGATTTCTGTGAGTATATTTGCCAATCTTGCTTACTTAAGTTAGACTTGTTTTCTTCTTCCGAGTTATTGCAAAACAACAACACGCAACCCGCGGGGGAGAAGGACAAAATAAAAGGAGCAAATCCTCACGCGCAGTGGTGGGGTGGTGGTTACCAAAAATAGCCAGATTCGGAATCGACATGGCGCGCGGGTAATACCAAAGTGTCACTCCCTTATCTTATGCTCTCTTGGGCTGGGCCAAGACATTTTAAGGCTAAATATGTTCTTAACAATGTTCTTAATTTTTAGTAGGACCCGTCACCTTAAAACGATAATTAATGTACCTTACAGTGGAGCATCTTTTCCAAAAAATATTTTTAGATTCACTTTTTGCAGGAACCATTAAGTTATATCAATCTTTACAAACAAAAACACAAAGAACACAATAATTATTTGGAATCTTTGTAATCACTGTAAGTATTTAAAAAAATCTTCAACAACTTAGTTCATAATTTTTTCAAAAAATAAATATCTCTTCAAATCAAATTCAACATACAGTTTACCTTTCAAATGTATCAACATACAGTTCAGCTTCACAGTCTAGATGTTGAACATGTTTCATGTGTTTTCTCTTCTTTCTTAACTCAACAAATTATGATAGACACATTTCAAAAGGGTCAGTAACAAATTCTTGAGCATATCCCTAAATAACATGACGCCTTTTTTATAATTCTCATGCAGTTGAAGGAATTTTAGTTCCATAGAGAAGAAATCTTTTCCCTTGTCAAAGCGAAAACACAATATCATCATTTGTATTATCAGACACATCTCAGATGGCCAAAATTCAAGTACTCTAATAAGCTTTAAAAGCATGTCCTATTCCATGCTGAAATTATTCTTTCTCGGCGACACGATTCGATTTTGATTCCATAGATCTTCCCCATCATCAGACAAACGTTGTTTGTTTTTTTACTCTAAGGACCGCCTTCAGAGGAGCTTCATTTCCAGGCATGTCGAAAGCATAGATGTCTCGCACAGTAAGCGGGTTTTCAGAATACTTCTCAGGGTTTTTGGAATGTTTTTCTGTGTTTTCGATAATGGGCGCCTGCAAGAATTCTCATCCAAAAGCTTCTGCAGGTTGATGACGTCACACCGCTCGACTAATCAAAAACGTTTGCCCGACAGAGGTAACGCTTATAATAGTTAAACTCATCGTCTGATAAGTTTGGGGTTAGGTATCGAATAGCTTTGTAACCGCCTAACCAAGCGCACCCGAGTAGCCATGCCTCCGGGCTACAGCTCCCCGCCCCCCAGGGGGATACCCGTCACACCTTTCGGTGGAATATATTTACCTAGCTAGTTGCATGCTACCCTAAGGGTGTGGTGGGAGGGACGAAAAACCCGCGAATCCAGTGTTGAGTCGAGCGAGATTTGCAGACCTCTAAGAGAGGATGCAAACGTGCCAAGGACTGAATAACCGGGAGAGGTCTGCAAATCTCACTCGACTCAACACTGGATTCGCGGGTTTTTCGCCGTGTTTTCAATGGCAAAAAGTACTCAAGCAGGAATCTTCGATAGGCCTACAAGTTCCGATCATTTTCGCACAGCCGGACGCGTTTTTTGGGGGAGCTGTTTTTAATGGCTGGAGGCGACCGCTTCAGTAAAAAGCAAACGACTCAAGGCCACTTAGTGTGACAGAGCTATAGCATCTCAACATCAGGGCACGTTTGCTAGTGGAGGAAAAGATGCAATTGCAGTTAGCATTGACGAACCTTCACTTCACGTCGGTGGTAGTGGTGAGTAATATATACTGTCAGTATATATGAAGTGTGCTGGCTTGTCGTTTTGTAGAATGCCACGATGTTTAGCAGAGGCAGTGTGTCAAGCATGCACTTTACAGATTCTGGTAGCAGTTGAGCTGGCTGAGCGTCAGAAACCTAACTATCAACAAAATTTGCTGAATTGGCTCGAGTTACCCTACTATGGTTATACGTTTTTACTTGTAATAATCTTGCTGGGGAATACCAACTACACTGGTTATGGTCATATTGCTGTATATGACTTTGCATTTGGAGGAGAACAGCTGCGGCCAAGCCTCGCCCGGAGCATTTTGATGTCGTGTTGGGGCGGCTAATCCACCTCTCTCTCACTGCCCTAGCAGTGTTGTGTTGGGGCGCCTTATCCACCTTCCTCTCAATGCCCTAGCAGTGTCGTGTTGGAGATGGCAAGGGCTCCCCCCACCAGCCCCAGTGCTGTTGTATTGGGATGGGTAAGCCCCATCTCCCGCCTCCTAGCCCCAGCAGTACGCCACCTGCAGTGGATCTAGGCCCTAGAATGCCATGAGGTGTGGCCTCACTCATAACTGCGTTGCCTGGAAGGGTGATGGCGTCTCCCCGAGACTAAAGCTTTGTCATATCTATGTCCAGCTCCTCCCAGCCTCCTACAACGACTAGCAATTTGTGTTTGTTAAGTATCTAAATGTGTGGTGTGCTACATGTTCCTGTAATCCAGTTCTTGACTGCGAGTGGAATGGTAAATATACATACATATTATTGTTATTGCCATTGCTATTATCATTGCTATTAAAAAGAAAGTGACGAAGCTTTTTCTCATGAGATCTCTTCATTTTGTTCCTTTATGACGTATATTGACTAAAACCGTTGTAAGAATATTGCCACTCTCTATATTGATCGTTGGAAAATCCAAGATGGCCGCCAATCCAAGATCTTAAATAAAGCGCTACGACAACATACTTACAGCATACTTTTTTCGTGAAATCTATTAATTGTTGTCACTTAAGAATACATATTGACTAAAATATGTTTGAGACCATTTTCCAGTCTATGACGAATTGTACACTCGGTATGAGAATAGCGGCAGCAACGGCATTTTTCAACAGAGAGCGCATTTTTTATTTTGTCTCCAGACAGCATACGCGGACTGTTTTCAAAAAAGGGCGCGGGAAAAATGCGCACAGCTCGTACTCGAGTAGCTTAGGGAGGGAACTCTACATCACGGATTATTAGAAGGTGCTAATAAAAATACGTAGGGTGTATCTCAAAATGTTCTTGGCAGCAGATTTGATGTACTCAGCTACTAAATAGCCTACCATACTTGCGATTTTCCGATCTCCTATACTAGTCTTGTCGAAATACTAAAGCTTCTTGGTGCTGAATAGCATTTGTGTTTACCTATGCCATCTTTTGTGTTTTCCACATGTCAGTTTAATATGTGATGGTTCTCCAGTGTGCTGGGGCGATAGCTCAACGATCAAAGACTTACTGGCTGTGGCATATTTGAAGTATAGAAGGTGGAAGAAACATCGGCAAGCACTAAGAATGCCGGCCATTAAAATTTACTCAATGAGTCAATGGATAGGTTAGTAGAGATGCCTAACCACACTCTATGTCAGATCGATAAAGGACTTGTGGACTCCGCTCCCAGTCGAGCCGATAATTTTTTTTTTGGTTGCGCTACTTATAGCGATTCTTGGCACACATATCAGCCATCAACACATATCAGCCGCGCTTCAGAGACTACGTGCTTGCGCATATACAAACAGAAGAAAATGGGCCCATATTTCTATTTATGTACAGTTTAACGTGAATCGTATTTACGTTGTCGTAAATAAGATTCGATCAAGCATTGTACAATGATATGTGGCAGAAACATTTTGAAGTTGTTTACTTCTAACAACTGCGAAAAACTTTTTTTTTTATCCGTTTGAAGAGTGACAACATTTATGCAAAGGTTGGACTGCTTGCCAAAACGGGTCTCTGTAAAATGAAGACAGGACCTTCACGGACTTACGCGGACCGGACCTCGACCTTTTTAATACACAAACATATACATAAAATAAAAAATTGTCGTCAAAGAAAAAAAAGCTTGCTTACATTTTTCGTGAGAGTCCCTAGTGCAAGTGTGCCGTTGTTGTGGGGCACCGGGGAACAAACAGAGTTTCTTTTTCATTACGGACTTTGCGCAAAATTACCGACTTGCTCCAGGTGCTGAAGTAGTTTGAAAAATCGGTAGCTGGAAAATCGGCAACTACCGTGAGAATAGTGACTTAATAAATGGGCTGCTTCGCTACTTTGTAGCAAGAGAAAACAAATATCACTCTGTCCAAACACTGAGCTGTCAGTTAACTCAATGGAATCTGTTGATTGCCGTTAGAACAGTAACCCTCTATTGGCTACTTCCCTGCATTGTATTAAGAAGACAAAAAAAAACCGCTCTGCACAAACACAATCGTAGATTGCCGTGAGAACAAACCTTTTATTGGCTACTTTGCAATTGTCCTGACATGTTGACTCATTGACGGCTGATTGATAACTGATTGTTTTTGAGCCCGGGGGTGGGAGGAGCTTTCCCTTTTATAGCGGAACCTCGTGTTTAATGAACACGTCTATGATGCCGATACAGACAACGATCTACTCCCCATGTTTGAGGGGTAAAATAATACTTTCGCTAAACAAAAGATATAATGCTAATAGACATTGTTTTAATGCGAGGGATGTTTTAGCCTGCGAGCAAGTCTGTACTTTTGCGCAAAGTCCGTAATGAAAAAGAAATCTCCGTCGCATATCCCCCCCCCCCCCCCCCCCCCCACACACACACACACAAACAACATCGGCACACACATAAACTAATATAAGGAAAGCAGAGGTGCGCGATAAAGAAGTCGAGTCTACCAAACGGGAAGTTGAGTTGAAATAGTGACCCCCCAAAATATGTTCAGAGAACACGCAAAATGCAGGCCCAAAGCCAGGGGAGGGGGGGGGGGGGGTGCGAGATTGCGAACGCATCCCCCCACAACGGCCGAAGGTCCACTTTCGGTTCTCAATTACGTGCTATTTGTAGACAAAACTATAAAGCACAAGCTAGATAACTCTGGTACGTAGCTAAATACGACAATAAAAGTCCCGTGAAGATACTGCAAAGGCATAAAAAGTCCCTCTTTGTTCTCATATGAAGAAAACGTCCCCCCCCCCAAGGAATTTTTTTTCTTTTCGACAAATTTTAATTTATTTTGATATTTTCATACCTTGGTTATAAAACTCAGCATTCTTTCTTTGACAGCGTCTTCGTTAACTTTGCTGCAAAATGGAGGTAGCGTTATATGAAGCGAAGCGGTCGCTAGTTGAAGTACGATTGTCCCATGTGACAGAATGGTCGTAGCAACCGGTTCAATCACGACGTAAATACACGATTCACTCCACGTGAATTTCAAAGTTTTCGAAAAGTCAATGCCTGTATTGGACGCATTCAAAAAATGAACCCAAACCCTTATGTAGAGAGCATGGGACCGTTTGGACCAATGGGATGGCAGTGGGAACAAGGCTGTCGAAATGTTGTAGTAGTTGTCTTTCCATGTGATGTTTTCAAGAGAAGGTTCGACGGTTGTAGATATCATAGCTTGGTAAATGTCGGAATTAGAGTTGAGGCATTTTCCGTGCGCGTTTTGGAGAAGATACACTAAGATCAAGATAATAACATTTGACATGTTTAGTACATGAAACGGGTAGCGCCAGGGAATGCAGAAGCAAGGGCCCAACGACAGCTGGATGACCGTGCTAGGTGCCAACTGGTGTGCGGAAGTTCGCGGAAAACTTCACAACCACAGGGAGCCAAGTGTCACGTGATAATGTTTACCCAGGCCCTCGCGCGGTCTAAAAATCAAAATGGCGGACGAACTTGCACCACGAGGCCTCTCGTAAAAATGCACCGATGATTAGATTTTCAAAAGCAATATTCAGGTTTTGAACTAAAAATGGACCTGTTTCGTATAGAAAGATACTTAGGTGACGAAGAGTCGCCGGCTAAGTCGGGAAGCTTCTCAATCAAGGAACACATCGCCCAACGAAGGCGATCTTTAAGAAAATTGTCGCCCAAAATCAACAACAACTCACAGCAAAATATTCAACAAGTTCCGAATCTTGGTGACGAAAAAAAAGCCAAAGACACTATTGAAAATGAGGATTCTAAAAGGAAGAGGCATAAAGATAAAGATCATGACGAGGAACTTGAGGTAAAAAGGAAGAAGAAGAAATCGAAGTCGACGAAAGTCGAGGTTGAACAGCTTGAGGAAGAGCTTTTAGATCTTGGTGAAATCGAGTCTATAAAAAAAGTAAGCCAGAGAGGTAATGAAGAAGGTGAGAGTAAAGATGGGGACAATAAGGGGCTTGAGAAAGACCTCAAAATAGAGAACACAGACATAAATGGAGTGAGACAAGCGTCGGGTTTCACCGTGATTGGTAGAAACAAGAGAAAAAAGAAAATACACAATGTCCAACGAACTCTACCAGGCTGGCTATCCAACCCTGAGGTGATAAGCCCAGATTTTGATAAAGGAAAAATTCCGGTGTCTAGCTTACAATGTCTCTCCACATCCCTTCAAAAGAAACTTAAAGAACAAGATATCAACAGTTTCTTCCCAGTTCAAAGTTCAGTCATACCTGCAATCCTGTCAAACCTTGCTTCAGGGACTCTTGCTGGGCTAGGAGGATACCGTCCTTCTGATATCTGTGTGTCTGCTCCTACAGGAAGTGGTAAAACCTTGGCGTATGTGCTACCTCTAGTGCAGGCAATTTCACAATGCACTGTTTGCCATCTACAGGCCTTAGTGCTTTTACCTACAAAAGACCTTGCAAATCAAGTTAAAAGAGTTTTTGATACTTTCATACAAGGCACAAGCGTCAGAGTGGGGCTAGCACCCTCAAATAAAACACTTCAGAAGGAGCAAGATAGTTTAGTTGGACGAAGGTAAGAACATACACATGTAGGGTTTCTAGATGGACTTCAATTTGTGCTCAATCGCATGTTTCTTCTAATAATGGTCTTTGTTGATTATATAAAAATATATGTAGTATTTATTTATAGCATTTATACAACCATCATGTTCTAAGCACTTTACATTAAAAAATGATACTTGATGATACTAATTAAGAATGACCACTTTGGAACTGAGAAAAACAAGTGGTAAATATTTTCTTGCCTAGGATCAGTAATGAAACTGTACAGTAACCTTAATAAGTTTTTATATAAATCTCTGATCATTTTAGTTGTGGAAGCACAAGCCATGTGAATATCTTAGTAACCACCCCTGGTCGTCTGGTGGAACATATCTCCTCTACTCCTGGATTTACTCTTCAACATCTGAGATTCCTAGTTATTGATGAGGCTGATCGCCTGCTTGACCAGTCCTACAACAACTGGCTGTCTAAAGTGATACATGCTGCCCAAGAGTCTGTGAATACACTCCCTTTAAATGATAGCAGGTTCGTGTCAATCCTCCCAATTTCTTCCAAACTATCCTGACTATTTGGTTGAAAAAATCAGATCCTAGGAAGCAATTCTAAAGAGGGGAGCACATTCTCCAGAACCAGATCATCAAATGGAAAATAAAAATACTAGGATCAAAGGTGAAACAAAGAGTTTAATAATTAAAATTTAAAATGGAAACATAATGAAAAAAATGTGGGCTTGTGGATTAGTAAAATAACAAAAAAAAGTAATCCAGCCTTGCTCGAAAATACAAAATGCAGCTTGAATCCTGATTGTGTATTTTTCTATATTTGTAATAATTATGAAAGTTAAATACTGCATTCTGTTCTAATTCTTGTAGTTCATTTATGTTTCAACTTGGGACAAAGAGAAAGCACCACAGGCACATCACAGCAGCCAGCTACTCCAAGATTCAGGTTCCTCTACAGAAGCTCTTATTTTCTGCTACAATGACCCACAGTCCTGAAAAACTAGCTGCCTTACAGCTGTACAACCCGATGCTGTTTGCTGTTTCTAATACTCCTGAGATGTCAGCAGAGAATGATGAAGATGCTGCAGGTATAAAAGAGCTTGTTGCAACATACATAGTAGGAGGGGGGGGGGGCTTAAAAGATGAGTGATGTAGTATAGGGGCAGTAGAAACTGAAAGTATTTTGATGTTCTGTACTCACTTAGTTATTCCATGCACCTCTGTTGAATATACACAGCAGTTTCAACTGCATATTTAAAGATCAAATTTATATTAATCTGTGCAGAGTACCTTGCTCTTTGAAGAGACTGTGGTGACAGTGAGCATGCGCAATGCGAAGGAATACTAAAGCTGTCACAATTCTGTGCAATTTTGGTCAGTTCCTTGAATTTCAGACTGATTATCAAAAATGTTTACCTTAACTATTCTTGCACAAATTATGAAAGCTGGGATGAACCTTTACAAAAAGTTGCATCAAATTTTTTATAGGTTCAATTGCATTAGCCTTACCTCACATTGAAATCCTGTTAAGAAAAAGGCTCTAATTATTGAACATTGCCAGCACACACACAGGAAGAGATTTTCCAGTACCGTTTTTACCAGAAATTGTGGAATTGTTAATGCATGGAGCCTTGAGCGTTTTCAAGGGTTGTTGTTAGTTGTTCAAAATCAAATTAAGACTGACAAGGGTAAACCTTTTCCATACGTAGGAACAAGCCGCTATAGTCTGCCGGTTGGACTGACAGATCACATGGCAGTCTGTAAAAATGGAGAGAAGCCTTTGATGGTGTTATTCCTACTTCTCAAGTGTGGATTCAAAGGTGTTCTTTGCTTTACCTCTTCACTTGAGGCAACTCACCGGTGAGTACAAGATAGAGGCTTAGCAAGGAATTCCCTTTCCCTCACAGGATTAGCAAGGCATCTGCCACACAGGCTTATCAAGGTGTTCCCCACACAGGATTAGCCAGGCATTCCCACACAGGATTAGCAAGGCATCCCCACACAGGATTAGCAAGGTATCCCACACAAGATTAGCAAGGTATCCCCCCCACACGTTTAGCAAGGTATCCCACACAAGATTAGCAAGGTATCCCCCACACAAGATTAGCAAGGTATCCCACACAAGATTAGCAAGGTATCCCACACAGGATTAGCAAGGTATCCCACACAGGATTAGCAAGGTATCCCACACAGGATTAGCAAGGTATCCCACACAGGATTAGCAAGGTATCCCACACAGGATTAGCAAGGTATCCCACACAAGATTAGCAAGGTATCCCACACAGGATTAGCAAGGTATCCCACACAGGATTAGCAAGGTATCCCACACAGGATTAGCAAGGCATCCCACACAGGATTAGCAAGGTATCCCACACAGGATTAGCCAGGCATTCCCACACAGGATTAGCAAGGCATCCCCCACACAGGATTAGCAAGGCATTCCCACACAGGATTAGCAAGGTATCCCCCACACAGGATTAGCAAGGTGTTCCCACACAAGATTAGCAAGGCATTCCCACACAGGATTAGCAAGGTATCCCACCCAGGATTAGCAAGGCATCCCCCCCACACGTTTAGCAAGGTGTTCCCCACACAAGATTAGCAAGGCATCCCACACAAGATTAGCAAGGTATCCCACACAGGATTAACAAGGCATCCCCACACATTCTTAGCAAGGTGTTCCCCACACAGGCTTAGCAAGGCATCCCCCCCACACGTTTAGCAAGGTGTTCCCCACACAAGATTAGCAAGGCATCCCCCTCACAGGATAAACAAGGCGTTACCTACGCTGGCTTAGCAAGGAATTGTTAGCGAGGCAGTCCCCAAATAGACTATGCAAGACAGTCCACACATAGGCTAAGTAAGTCAAACCTCACATAGGCTTAACTTGGTGTTCCCATCACAGGCTTCGCAAGCCATTGCTAACAGTCCCCACAGGTTGGCAGGGCATTACCCACATACAGTAGTTTCATAACCAGCACACAAAGTTTACAGATTATTAGGCAACAGAGCTGTTAGGTAACCATCCACTAGACAACCATCCTACTGTAAATTGTTAGGCAACCATCCACAAGGCAACCATTCTAAGTCTTTAGTCAACTGTCCACTTGGCAACTAACTTGTTAGTCTACTATGCACTAGACAGCCCTTCTAAGTCTAAAGTTAACTGTCCACTAGACAACCAACCCAAGCCATTAGGTATCAGTTACCAGGCAACCATAACCAAGTTGTTATGTTACCACTTGCATAGATAATTCCACAAAAACACAGATTTCTATGTAAAATAGACCAATATGTTCGTCTGATGTGCTTTCTCTTCAACAGACTTAAACATTATCAGAAAACTATGTATATTATGGAGATGACGGTCATTGGGTGATCATTTGGGTTGGGGTTATGCACCAAATGGATATTACTGTACAGGGTTTGTGGTGGGGATAAAAGTGCAGTGCTGTACAGGTGTTAGGAGACATGCCATGTGGTAGAACCCTTCATGGTCTCCTCTACTCGTTTTTTTGGGTTTCATTGTTCTCCTTTTGTCATTGTCATGTGTTTTATTGTACATTTACCTTTCTTATGAGTGTGCCTGACACTTTATATTCTCATTGCCACCTCAACATCGAGCTAAATCAAGGAAGCAAAATGCATATTTTTTTCTGTTGCAAATCTCAGATTGTACTTGTTGATCAAACTGTATGGAGAGGTGGCTGTTGCTGAGTACTCCTCAAGCCTGACACCCCAGCAGAGGCGTGGCATCCTGAGAGATTTCAAACAAGGTGCCATTCAGATCATCATATGTTCAGATGCCATGGCGCGAGGCATGGATATCGACAATGTGTCCTATGTCATCTCTTATGATGCCCCCAATCATGCCAAGGGGTACATCCACAGGGTAGGAAGAACAGCAAGGGCTGGGAACCAAGGTATTCTTTATAATGATGATAGTTATGATTGTAATTATGATAACCATGATAATTACTGTGCTAATTTTGTTAAAGATGAGAGTTATGATGGTAATGATTAGGATGAAGATAATGGTGGTAATGGTGGCTCTGTTGGTAGAGGTTTTATGGTTATAGGTTTGAAGGTACAGTGGAAAGCTGGTGATTGTGGTGTAGGTGTGGTCGGATGATGGTTGTGATGTTGTGGTTAGGTAAAGGTAATGTAGGCGTGGCTGGAATGGTGTTGTTAGGTGATGGTTGTGTTTGTGTTGTTGGGTGATGGATTTGTTGGTGTTGTTGGGTGATGGTAGTGTAGGTATTGTTAGATGATGGTAGTGCTGGTGTTGTTGGGTGATGGTAGTGTAGATGTTGTTGGGTGATGGTAGTGCTGGTGTTGTTGGGTGATGGTAGTGTAGATGTTGTTGGGTGATGGTAGTGCTGGTGTTGTTGGGTGATGGATTTGTTGGTGTTGTTGGGTGATGGTAGTGCTGGTGTTGTTGGGTGATGGTAGTGCTGGGGTTGTTGGGTGATGGTATTGCTGGTGTTGTTGGGTGATGGTAGTGTAGATGTTGTTGGGTGATGGTGGTGCTGGTGTTGTTGGGTGATGGATTTGTTGGTGTTGTTGGGTGATGGTAGTTTAGGTGTTGTTGGGTGATGGTAGTGTAGTTGTGGTTAAGTGGTGGTAGTGAAGGTATTGTTGGGTGATGGTTGTGTTAGGACCGTGGTGATTTCTAGATGCATGTTATGAGATGCTGTATTTGTATAATTTCCAGGTACAGCTGTCACATTGCTGCATAGTGATGAGGTGTTTCACTTCAAAATCCTGATTCAGAAGACAGGCCGTCACAAGATACCTAAATACCGTGTGAAGGAGTCGGAGCTTGAAACTCTGATTGAAAAGTATAAAGAGACCCTTACTAAGCTTGAGCAGACCATCCTAGAGGAGAGAAACTATGGTCACAGAACAAGGACTAGATAGAGAGAGTTGTCAAAAATAGAGACAGACAGAAGTCAATCACAATTCATGTCGAACAACCAATAGAAAATCAAAATTGATCAATTTTGACGGGGGGAGGGGAAAGGTACAGGACTCCCCCACCCACTTCCCCCTAGAAAAATGATGTTAATTAAAAGAATTAATAAAAATCTTGAATAAAAGACTTGCGGAGAATTAAGAAATATTCCACCCCAGTTACCTCTCAGATTTATGATATGACGCTACTTTTCATAACATTTTAACAGTTTTAAGTTTTTAGCATTTTAAAGTTCTTCTGGGAAGCATTTCCGAACATTTCGTCTCTGAAATTTGTCTGATTTTGCTAGGTAAAAAGGTATTTACAGGGGGAGGCAGAGTGGTAACAAAAGTGTGCGTGTGTGTGTGCGTGCGTGTGTGTAAAATACACATTCGCTAGCGCACCCTGCCCGCATTTGAGCATTTCCAGTTTTGATTGACCTAACGTTTGCCTTGTACATAAAATCGCAGAGCAATGAAATCTTTACAATAGGGAACTTGCGCTAAGAGATCACGTGACTGTTTGGGTGGCTAACTAGCGCGCGCTCAGGCTTTTAGCGGCAAAATAACAGCAACAAAAAGCAACTTATTCAGCGGTTACGAAAAAAGTCAGAATTCTTTTATTCAGAGAAGGTTTAGTTATTTAAATATTTTATTTTTTCGTCCTCTGGTGTGACGGGCGCAGTCATTTCTGATTTTTTGTTTGATCTTTTATTTATTTTAAATTTTGCCACCCAGGAAGGTCACGTGATCTCTTGGGGCAAGTCCCCTATTACTTTAACAGAAAACAATCTTCATCAAACAATTAGAAACACATTCTAATGACTTTAAAATACCTTACAACACGCTTATCTTTAAAGGGGCCGTATTACGAGGTTCTTAAAATAATTTCCTTAGCACGGAAATGTAAAGATTAAGCGTTTTTAACTATCAGGTTCCAAACGCTCCAAGTAACGATGTGATGTCTGTCACACCTTTCGGTGGAATATACTTACCCAGTAGATGCGCTCCACATAAGGGAGTGGTGGGAGGGGCAAAATATCCCCGGATCCAGTGCTGAGTCATGAATTTGCAGGGATTCAAGAGAGGGTGCAAACGTGCCACGGCTTGAATGGAAATGGGCCCAGGCGCCAGCGGTCATCCTCGATTTTAACTTATGCTAATGTAACATACATTTAAACTCTTCGTCTGATAAGTTTGGCGCACCCAAGTAGTCGGGCCTCCGGGCCACAGCTCCCCGCCCAAACAGGTGCTTGAAAAGGAGGGACTGAGGACCGGGGAATGGTACCTCCTGACCCCAAACATAACCAAGCACCACCGGAGAACAAGCACTTGAAGACCACAGGTCGGGTCACCACGGGGAGCCCGGCAAAGTAAAAAGCCAGCAGGTATGCCTATCAACCAGGCACGCAAACCTGCCCTGCGGCCAACAGGCAGGCCCTACCCATCCGGTTTACCATCACCATACATTCCGTACGCCGGCTTGAGAAAAACGGTTTTTTTATGGTGTTACGGAGCACCAGCACCAAAAACACAATGGAACAAAAGCCAAAAACAAAGACAAGACAAAGAAATATAGTACACAGGTCTTGAGCACCAAACAGAGCTCTCCGTAACACCAAGGAATACCAGAAAAACTTATTCGCCTCGCCAACTTGGTAGAACAAGGTGTAAGCACTATGTATGGCCATTGGCCTAACAGCACGCTTCTACCAGCGCCTGAGTAACCAGCTGTCCTACGGACTAAATCTTTTCAAACCTGGGAATGTGCCGCTCTGTATCCGGGCACTACATATACCCGAACACGCCAAGTTAGGAGTAGCAGACAAGACCCCTTGCATACCAGCTGGCGATGCCCGATCTGGTGAGATTTTCCGAAATAATAATAGCTTGAAGTGCAGGCACATGCATTAAAGGGTAGCTCATATGTGTACTTTGAATGTATTGTAACCCTATATCATTACAGAAAGAGTTCGATATCAGTGTAGCCGCCTATAACACTGCCTCACACCCATATGCACGAACCCTTGCGTAATATGGGCACCTTACGTCGCGAGAGGGCTTCAACGTCCCCGCCGTGCCCCTTACCTCATAGAAGAGCCCCTTTGAGGATTGGATTCCCCTGGGGTGATTCAGCTGGTAATCAACCGTCATTCTCCACGTGACGCAAGTCTCGAGGACCAATGGTTCACTCCGACTTCACTCTCAATTCATCTCTCTGTCCCTAATAGCAGTGCCTATTAGCAGTCCCATTAATGCCCCTCTTGTTCCCTAAAGCTCTCCCTGGTGGAAGAGAAACCGTGATTGTGCTTGCCAGTGCGGCACCGAGTGCACAGCATGACCTTATATGACGAGACGCAAATGATCTAAACTGTAAGTTCCCGATTTCCAGGGGTAATTATATTGCGGTTTCCGGAGTAGCGCGTTTGTCTGTCAACTAGGGATTAACTTGTCAGCTTCTTTACCTGACGTTTTACAGTTTCAGCAACGAATCATACATTTACTCGACATATACACAAAATACGTATACAACTTAAATACTGGTTTGTGTCATTGATAGTCTACTTTAGAACATGATTTTTTATACCTTTCTACGGCCAACTAGAGAGCTACTCTTCCATATGAATACAACCAAGAACCGCAACATATTCTGCCACAAGATAGTGAAAGTTGTATGATCATGAAAATATAATATTGTTTAAAAATATCTACTTTTCTGTGGAATTCTACTTACAGTATGACCTGCTTTTTTACTCTAACTTTCTAAATTTATTCTCTCTTACAATATCTCATTCACTTAGGTAGCAGTGCATCCAGACGTGCCGTCGAAGTGTGCGCTGTTGCATTAATCTCTTCTTATAATAATATCTCATTCACTTAGGTAGCAGTGCATCCAGACGTGCCGTCGGAGTGTGCACTGTTTCACTATTTCACTGTTTCATCCAGACGTGCCGTCGGAGTGTGCACTGTTTCACTATTTCACTGTTTCATCCAGACGTGCCGTCGAAGTGTGCGCTGTTGCATTAATCTCTTCTTATAATAATATCTCATTCACTTAGGTAGCAGTGCATCCAGACGTGCCGTCGGAGTGTGCACTGTTTCACTATTTCACTGTTTCATCCAGACGTGTCGTCGGAGTGTGCACTGTTGCATTAACCCTTCTTATAATAACATCTTATTCACTTTAGTAGCAGTGCATCCAGACGTGTCGTCGGAGTGTGCACTGTTGCATTAATCTCTTCTTATAATAATAGCTTATTCACTTTATTTGCAGTGCATCCAGACGTGTCGTCGGAGTGTGCACTGTTGCATTAACCCTTCTTATATTATCTCATTTACATTGATAGTTCATTGTAATTTTAAGGCATTTTGTTTTCTTTTTACAGCTTTATCCAAGCACAAAGCCCAAATGCGCAGATTAGCTGTATCGTGCTGAGGACTTCATTACATTGCGCTTAGCCGCATTTTGTTCGATGTGACTGAGATGCTAATGCTGCCCTGAGTTCAAATATCCATATTACATAGACACTTACTTTCTTGTATAGTGGAAAGCTGAGCAGGTGTACTCATAGCCCGCTTGAACGGACTTGCATTACAGCTATTGGCTGGAAATGAAAGTTTGTGTGTATGATTCTTTTTCGGGGTCGGTATCCATCTCATCGCGCGCTCTGATTGTCTCTCGCATGAGGTCCTTTATCTTACGATCCGGACCCGCGCGCGGTCAACTAAACAGCCGTATTAGGTCCTCGGGCTCGGTCAGTAATTTCAAGACCTGGTAACAAATAAGTGATGCTTTATAAACGATCAAACTATAATGCTGCATTTTTTTTCGCTGGAGTTATAACGTTTGCGGTAGGTGTGGTTGTTGTGTTTGCGAGAATATTATATGAAATCGAAAATTTTGTACGACTAGAGGCATCCACTCCTCTCATGATGCTATCAGCGTATAAAGATCGTATAAAATCTTTAACCTCCAAGCCTATTTCAATGATTTGTTTGTGTGTCGTGACGAATTTGTCGTGCTATAACGTGCTGGTAAGCGCTATTTAGTCCCCATCACGATAAATATTCTTTTGCTTTTGAATTCCTTTTGAATCCAGGCACTTGCTAGTTCCTTTGTAATGTTTTTATACTTCAAACGCTTCGTTTTGTCCCCTTTTTGCGAGTGTGCAAAGTATGACAATTTTACCCGGACTTTATTTTACTGTTACGCATGCTTGATATAAATAGGGCTTTTTTTTTTAACTCAATCTCTATGACCTATAGTCATCAACTCTCCACCAACAAACCATCCCGATAAAATAAAACAAATTTGGGTAAGACCAATTTATAAAAGTAATCAGATAATTTTTAAACTTCTGCAAAACAATATAAAGCGAGATTTGATTGCATTTATTCAACAAAAAGAAGTCTTGAATCGAGAAGAGTTTGGCACAAATGTTCGCGTTTATTACTTCAATTCATAACAAACACCGTCCGTAACGTAGACAGAGTAGGTCCCAGAAGTATATAGACTAAGGATCTCGTAGTTATTTCGAAGATATTTCTGCAAAGCGGCTGAGATAAGTGATTGTTTTGACGGCATATATATTCGTTAGTTGTTTTATAACAAGTTAGGGTAGGGAAAACAGAAGTCGAAAGATTCCATCGTTTCGCACTTTACTTGCCTGCTGGCAGTCCTTCATCAGGACCGCTACTAAAAGCGTTCTAATATGTTCTAAAAGTTCCAATTTGTGCCGATTCTTTTATTGTTTTGTGGAATCAATGTGTCAAAGTTAACGACAGCGCGGATTACACTAAGGCAAACTGTAAAAGGATTACAACTCAATAAAATTGCCTTACAACTTAGAACATGCCTTGTTGTTGTCATATTTGTGTGTAATATACGATTTTGGGGAGTTTTCGTAACGGAATATATGACTTCTCTCCCCCTACTAAGGAAAGAAAAAGCAATTTTATTGGCAATGTTTCACAAAAAATCGCGACTTCAATCCACTCGTTTTACCTCTAAGAATAACAGCCCATTCCAAGCTACGAACAAGCTTTGAAACCATTGCCTGGGCTACCTGTGAGTACAGCAATACTTTACTATAATTGAAAAATTGGTTGTTTTTGATTTCGTACACTTGTCCTAAAACTACACTAGCCTTGCAACATCTAAATTTAGAACAAAAGAAATAGCTGGACTTGAAAGAATTTATTCATGACAAACATCATGACAAAGCAGCTTTGTGGATTCAAATATCCAGTAAGTTATATTACTTATTCACCATATGTGATTATATAACATTTAAAATAATGACATCACATACTCACCATATTTGTGAGTGTGGAAATAGTTTTGATTCAATATCAACCAAGATCAAAACTTTACAACAACATTTTATTGTAAACGCTGTGTCTACTTGCACGGCTTCCGGTAAAGGAGGAAAAAAAATAGATGCACGGCTGTCTCGAGTTTTTTAGATTTTTAGCCTAAATAACAAGTTTCTGGCTTTAAAACACTTCCACGATTATTTAGAACAGCCAAGCGACGATTTTTAGCCTGAAAAGCTATGCAACAACGGCCCGCAAATGCTCGGCAAAGTATGTACGAAGCGTGGAGTTCGACATTTCATGCATCGTTTATTTCGTGTCGAGCACCCGAATGTCGCCTTTTGCGATTTTTTTCAAGCTCGAAGCCATCGTTTGACGGTTCTAAATAACGGTGGGAAGTTTTTAAAGTCAAAACTTTTCATTTGGGCTTAATGGTAAAAAGAAAAAAAGGAAGTGCATCTACTTTTTTTCTCCTTGCACGGCTGTTATGTCGAACTCTACGCTTCGTTCATACTGTGCCGAGCATTTGCGGGTCACTCAATGCACAGCTTTTCAAGCTAAAAAACATCTCTTGGCTGTTTTTAGCAATCGCTTCGTTCATACTGTGCCGAGCATTTGCGGGTCACTCAATGCACAGCTTTTCAAGCTAAAAAACATCTCTTGGCTGTTTTTAGCAATCGTGGAAGTGTTTCAAAGCCAGAAACTTGTTATTTAGGCTAAAAATCGAGAAAATGGGAGACAGCCGTGCAGCTAGTTTTTTTTCCTCCTTTACCGGAAGCAAGTAGTGCTTCAGATTTCCCACAAGAGTGCAAATAGACACAGCGCATTGTCAATTCACAATTGAATAAAGTTAGTCTATGTTACTTGACTAAAAAAGTCCAAGTTAATAGCTATGAATTACAGCATCGCTATTTGCTCATTTACCTGGTACATAGAATCTGGAGAAACTTTCATTCATATTAGTTTAGACATTTTGTTTATGAGCATATTTTCATGAAATTGACATTAATCAAAAAATATTTCAAGACATCTTCCCAAAATAGCAATCGCAGGGATTCTTCATAAGTTCAACTACTCCTCCAGATATTGGTAAATCATGTATAGTAGGAGTTTATAGAATCTAAAACCAATAACCAACAACAAAGTTTAAAATAATAACAGCAGTATAAGTCTTTGTTTTGGTGTTGATCAAATACTGGATGCTGGACCATCACCAGACTGTAAGGAAACTGATCTTGGTTACAGTAGTGGTGCAAGCCAAAGCCACACTAAAAAGCTTGAATATCATTCTGTTCCCCAGCAGAATTTTCAGTATATTGCAATTGGCCATTATATTTGGCGATCCTTTGAGTGGGATCCCTGTACTATTTTATATGTATGCTACATAAGCGTAAGCGCAATTTAGCATAACTTTAAACTCATCGTCTGATAAGTTTGGGGTCAGGTATCGGATACTTGGTAACCGCCTAACCAAGCGCACCCGAGGAGCCAGGTCTCCGGGCCCCACAGCTCCCCCCCCCCCCCCCCCCCCCCCCCGGGGGATACCCGTCACACTTTTCAGTTGAATATACTTACCTAGTTAGTTGCATGCTACCCTAAGGGTGTGGTGGGAGGGGCCTAAAGGGACCCTTAACAGCAGCCACTTCTCCTGTATTATCGCTTCATTTAGATACGCTATCCACTACTGTGGCGCTCTCAACTGCAAGGCACAAGTTCAGTGGAACAAGGGCGCAGGGAGAGAGAATTTCCCCAGCGTTGAAGTCAAAATGAGTTGTGGGGCTACCAACGTTAGCTGGGTCCTTCTTGGGCTTCTTGCGATTGCCTTTTTCGGTGGAACTGGTGAGTTGGGCGCTGCATGTGTTTACGAAAAGTTTTTACTAAAAGTTCTGAAGTATCCAGAACTTTTTTTCAGCTTAACATCTAGACTGGCAGTTGTTGTTTCTACGTTTTTGACTCGGACAATTTTTTGTCTTTGCTTATGTAAAACTATTTCATAGAATAAATTCAAAATAGAATTAAACAATATAAGCTTTAATTCATATTTCAGATTCATTCAGTTTTACCAGCGAGCCTTCCAACCCGACCTACTTGACCAAAGGCACGGTGGGAAATCTGACCTGGGAATACGCGGCAGGCACTGGCGAGACCGTACACGACCGCATCCTTTTCCAGAAAAACAATGTAAAAATGGGATACGTGGATAAAACAGAAGCAGGTATTACTAGAAATATATACGAACTATACCGTGGTAGCTATGACATCGCGAGTAGCTTCAATCCCGTGACGCTGATATTCAAGAGTCCAATAGACTCTGCTACACACGACGGCGAGTACGCGGTAGATATCCAAATAGAGGAGACCGGTGAACAAGTCGTATCAAGAGCAGCCATCAATGTTATCGGTAAGTGTTATAAAATCATTATTATTTTTACGAAAAAATAATTGTCTAACATTACTTAGGCAAATGTTCTCAAAGAAGGTCTTTATGTTAAGGAAGAAAAAAATCTAAAGAACTAAAATTATAGGACTGGAGACGCTTTGTGGAAATTTTGAGATTTCGAAATTTTAAAAGTTATTCCTTATTTAGCACTTATTTTCTATGATTTTTGAAAATTGATAATAAATGACGGAGCCTCTTTTTCTACAAGCCAAAACCCGATCAAGCAAATCGGTTCTAGTTGCAAATCTCTTGTAAAATAAGTTCATTTATAGAGTTAAGCCGAACTGATCATTCTCCCTTCGGCTTTTTAAAAACTCCTCAAACATTTCAACCAGCCTAGTACTTTCTCGCAAACAATGTTTTGTATATGTTAATGACGTGTACCGGCTTTAATATATTATGCGTATTTGAATAGCGGAAGTTCTCGAAACTATCATTAAACATAATCAGCAATAGATACAAAGTTTTAATCAACTACGATTTGGACTCGCTGTGTTTTTATTCCAGTAAAACAGAGCGAGGGAAGAATAATATCCATTTCATTTTGAAGGCAATTTTCTTTCTTGGGAGAATTCAATGCAAAACAAGTATTAAATTGTCTTTTCTCCAGTACTATAGAGTTAATTCTAGATATCATTTGAAATGTTTTTAATGTGCCTACAATGTGCATGCTGTGAAGGAATGCTATTAATTTTGGTACAACAATAACAGAAATTTCATCCATGAATTAGCGAGATGGTTAGACAAAATGAAATTTTTTAAGACTTTTCAAATTTCTTTCAAAACTTATCCTGTATGCGTAGTTAGAAAATAAGAATATAGAAAATATATTTTTTTCTGGCAATATACCTTTTTTATATTTTTATCCTCTCAGCTTTTCAAGAAATAAAGATATACAAACAAATTTTTAGGAATTCGCGTCGTGGAAAACCGATTTGGATACGAACAGAGGCTACAGTAGACGGAATGGAAAAAAAGAAAGCGCTCAGCCGTTCCCGTCCTTTTATCAGATTATTCCTTATTTGTTTCTTGTTTAGATTTCAACGACAACAGAACGAGAAGAGAACGCAATTTTCTCTCAACAAACTTCCATTTTCAGACCACTATTATTATTAGTTAAAATGCATCGAAAACATGTTTTTATCTTTTGATAGAATATGTTATGGAATTTGAAATTTGCAATAATATATAGATTTAGGCACTGCCTAAAGGCGGAGCCAGCATTTGATACCTTTTTGTGTTGACTGATAGGGGTAATTTAGGGGGATCTAGGTGTCTTTAAAATGTTTTTTTTTTAATGAGATTAAAAAAGTCATTTTTTACTGCCATGTCTTTATGAATTGTAAAGGCTCGTACCTAGGAGGGGTGCGAACACCCCCCCCCCCCCCCCACACACACACACACAACAGACAAAGGAACACTTTCGATTCTCAATAGACGTGCTATTATTTGTAGACAAAACTCAGTCTGGTATGTAGCCAAATCCGACATTAAATCCCCCTTGAAATACTGCAAAGGCGCGGTCAGATTTTTATTAGAGAACTCTCCCCCCCCCCCCCCCCCCCCGGAAATATAAGGTCCACTTTTCTCACCCCACCAAGAAAAATTCTCGGTATGGGTCTGTTGCATTGGCCCCTCCAAATGTATCAAGCAAGCACTCATTTCATAATATTAAATATGCAGTATGAAAGTGAACAAATACTAAACCTTGGTAAGAAAAAGGCTGTCAAACTTTAGGTGTCTTAGTTGAGTCTAATGGTCAACTCTTATTTTCCCTCTTATTTAACTCTACTATCTATATTTTGTTTATTATCAAAGTAGCATTCTAACAAACTTTGACCTTGTGAATAATATATCAAGGATGTAACAGTATTCCAAAGAATTTGATGCCATACTGTAGTTTTCACGTACTGCAACTAATTATTCAGAAGAATGTGTTGAAATTAAACTCCACAAATATACCTCCTGACATGCATTACATATTGGTGCACCCACCCTTTGGCCTTTTTTTTTAGAAACTTTGGATCCACCCATACAGGCTACTAAAAAATGAATGCAATGGAGGCAAATCCTAAATTACTGAAAGTTTTTAATTACAAACCAAACCATGTTCATTGATCTATGTTGGAGGCAGAGAGAAATAAATATACAAATAAACAAAAAGTCAATGGGGAGCGAAGAAAAGGGGGAAATGTGACTCTATTTGAAAAAAATGTTACTCTATTCTAAAACATTTATAACATTAATGCAATAATAAATTGACTAAGCACTTTCCTAGTATTTTTCCCTTTCCCTTTTACCTTTAGGATTGATATAAAACTATTTTCTTTACAAATTTATTAATGAAAAAGCACAAGTTTCTTGTTATCTAGTTTATATAATTTAAGTACTGTATTAAAGTTATATTCTGACCAGGTTTGCCCTTGCAAAGAAACAAATAATGAATGAAACAGCATTCCAAAGATATAATGATACAGTTATACATTTCACGTGCCATATGGAAGTTTGTCCATCACATACTGGTAAACTCCATCACCAAGGATATTACAGTCATGTATTACATCTTCGTTTGGTGCACCCACCCTTTAGTATGGTGGCCTGCTGTTTTATAGAAACCCTGGATCCACACATGCTAATGCTACTCCAAAATTAAATGCAATGGAAAAGAACAAATTTACTTGGGAAGCAAATTCTAAAAAAAAATCCTTGATATTAATGAAAGTAGTGCTAAATGAAAATGTTTTATTTCAAACATAACCTATTTAAATTTATTTAGGATGCAGATGGGAAACAGCAAATAATATCAATTGCATACAAAAATAGTCAGCAGAGAGAAAAAAAAGGAAGAAATCAGAGTATATCTTTGACAAAAAAAATTAACAATAATGCAACAACACTCTCCTAACATTTCCCCTTTCATCATTATCTTTAGGTTGATAGATAAATGTTTTCTTTACAGATTTATCATTGAGAGCAAGTATTTTGCTCTAAAAAAACCTATTACACTTATACTGTTGTATAAAAGTAAGAAATCCCCTACTATAATATCTTAATATTTGCCTAATTTTATGCCTTCTAGCCTTTAGAATCAATCATGGCCCTTTCCCTATTACCTTTAGGATTTATATAAAACTGTTTTCTTTGCAAATTTATTAATGAAAAAGCACAAGTTTGTTGTTAACTTTATATAATTTAAGTACTTTGATCTAATAAAAACCTCTTCCCTTTATGGAACTTGTACCAGTGCTACATTCTGTCCAGCTTTGCCCTTGCAAAGAAACAAATAATGAATGAAACTGCATTCCAAAGATATAATGATACAGTTATACATTTCAGGTGCCATATGGAATTTTTGTCTATCACATACTGGTAATACTCCATCACCAAGGATATTATAGTCATGTATTACATAATCGTTTGGTGCACCCACCCTTTGGCCTTTTTTTTAGAAACTTTGGATCCACCCATACAGGCTACTAAAAAATGAATGCAATGGAGGCAAATCCTAAATTACTGAAAGTTTTTAATTACAAACCAAACCATGTTCATTGATCTATGTTGGAGGCAGAGAGGAATAAATATACAAATAAACAAAAAGTCAATGAGGAGCCAAGAAAAGGGAGAAATGTGACTCTATTTGAAAGAAATGTTACTCTATTCTACAACATTTATAACATTAATGCAATAATAACTTGACTTAGCACTTTCCTAGTATTTTCCCTTTCCCTTTTACCTTTAGGATTGATATAAAACTATTTTCTTTACAAATTTATTAATGAAAAAGCACAAGTTTCTTGTTATCTAGTTTATATAATTTAAGTACTTTAATCTAATAAAAACCTCTTCCCTTTATAGAACTTGTATTAAAGTTACATTCTGACCAGGTTTGCCCTTGCAAAGAAACAAATAATGAATGAAACAGCATTCCAAAGATATAATGATACAGTTATACATTTCACGTGCCATATGGAAGTTTTGTCCATCACATACTGGTAAACTCCATCACCAAGGATATTACAGTCATGTATTACATATTCGTTTGGTGCACCCACCCTTTAGCATGGTGGCCTGCTGTTTTATAGAAACCCTGGATCCACACATGCTAATGCTACTCCAAAATTAAATGCAATGGAGAAGAACAAATTTACTTGGGAAGCAAATTCTAAAAAAAAATCCTTGATATTAATGAAAGTAGTGCTAAATGAAAATGTCTTATTTCAAACATAACCTATTTAAATTTATTTAGGGTGCAGAGGGGAAACAGCAAATAATATCAATTGCATACAAAAATAGTCAGCAGAGAGAAAAAAAGGAAGAAATCAGAGTATATCTTTAATTAAAAAAATTAACAATAATGCAAAAACACTCTCCTAACATTTCCCCTTTCATCATTATCTTTAGGTTGATAGATAAATGTTTTCTTTACAGATTTATCATTGAGAGCAAGTATCTTGCTCTAAAAAACCTATTACACTTATACTGTTGTATAAAAGTAAGAAATCCCCTACTATAATATCTTAATATTTGCCTAATTTTATGCCTTCTAGCCTTTAGAATCAATCATGGCCCTTTCCCTATTACCTTTAGGATTTATATAAAACTGTTTTCTTTGCAAATTTATTAATGAAAAAGCACAATTTTGTTGTTATCTTTATATAATTTGAGTACTTTGATCTAATAAAAACCTCATCCCTTTATGGAACTTGTATCAGTGCTACATTCTGTCCAGCTTTGCCCTTGCAAAGAAACAAATAATGAATGAAACAGCATTCCAAAGATATAATGATACAGTTATACATTTCAGGTGCCATATGGAATTTTTGTCGATCACATACTGGTAATACTCCATCACCAAGGATATTACAGTGAGTCATGCATTACATATTCGTTTGGTGCACCAACCCTTTAGCATGGTGGCCTGCTGTTTTATAGAAACCCTGGATCCACACATGCTAATGCTACTCCAAAATTAAATGCAATGGAGAAGAACAAATTTAATGGGGAAGCAAATTCTAAAAAAAATTCCTTGATATTAATGAAAGTAGTGCTAAATGAAAATGTATTATTTCAAACATAACCTATTTAAATTTATTTAGGGTGCAGAGGGGAAACAGCAAATAATATCAATTGCATACAAAAATAGTCAGCAGAGAGAAAAAAAAGGAAGAAATGAGATTATATCTTTGATAAAAAAAATTAACAATAATGCAACAACACTCTCCTAACATTTCCCCTTTCATCATTATCTTTAGGTTGATAGATAAATGTTTTCTTTACAGATTTATCATTGAGAGCAAGTATCTTGCTCTAAAAAACCTATTACACTTATACTGTTGTATAAAAGTAAGAAATCCCCTACTATATTATCTTAATATTTGCCTATTATTATGCCTTCCAGCCTTTAGAATCAATCATGGCCCTCAGGTAGTCATTGGTTGGTTTTACCTAAATAAAAGTGAAAACAATTAATTATTTTTTCTTTCAAAACAATATTTTCATCATGCCATTTATAACCTTACTAATTTTCCACAACTATTTGAATAAAAATAAATAAACACATTAGAAAGTATGCAAGATGCAGACAATATAAAAGTAAAAACAATATAGGTAATAAGGGTTGCATTTAGTTTTTTTTATTTTCGAAAAGAAAATTCTTCTGTAATTGTAAAATTATTGTTGTTTTGATAATGTTGAAAAAATTTTGCTGTATCTTTGAAAAGACTAAATACACAGAATATAAAGACAAGAAAGGTCTTCTTTAACAATATATGACAGGATGATATTTGTCAGCCTTTATAAAATATCTCAACACAGTCAATAAAGTATTGAGAGAACGAAGAATATCAAAGGATGTGTTATGCTCAACATGTTTGATCACGACCACGAATTCTCAAAGCAAACTCTAGAAACAAATGTATAAATCCAACAAGCTAAGTGGCATTGATACAGTAACTAGACTACTACGTATTTCTGTCGTTAAATTCTTATAGCTGAAAACAAACATCAAGGCCCTTTCTTCTCAGGATCTCCTTACATAAATATAGAAGTGAATGAATATACAATGGTAGTGTAGATCCTCCATAGTCCTCCTCTATAGACCTTTTTTTAGTTGTTGCGACGGGCGGGATTCACGAACACTCGGGTAGATTTTACTATCGACTCGTACTTCAGACAAAACTGTTCCTAAAAGACTTCAGTCCATTTGAATCCGCATACTTTCTCATTAAATACTGCCTTTGTTTCTGTGAACATACGAGTTTTGAACTAAAACTCAAAAGCGTAAGACCGAGAGGGGCCTGAGAGTTGCGTGGCTGGATTACTCTGGCTGGCTGGCTGATTTGTGACACCACAGGGTAACCGCGCCATGACCACAAAACCAAGTCGCATAGCTTACCATATTTCTATACCTATGGAGCTCCGCGCGCGGTCTGCGTCCGCGCTGGCTTCGCTAATATTTCGCCAAATTTACTTCCACGCAAAATTGTTCTCCCACAGCATGCATTAGGAGCCGCGTAACAGTCATATTGCATCAAAACTTGTGTTTTGTTTGGTCAACATGCGACATAAAATTAAACATTATTTACAAGCTTTACAACGAGGGTAACAAAATGATGATTTCATTGTTATTTTTACAGATCCTCCTACGGTAACCATTTCTAATGCAAAAGTGTCTGCGGTGACCGGTTCTACTGCAGTGCTGACAGCTAACTTCAGCGTGCCGTCTGAAGTGTCTCACGAAAAGAAATGGAGTAAGATCACAATCTTTCCATTTTCTTATTCTTCTATTACTTGTGTCCCCTCCCATTAAATTTTACAAACAAAGAATTAGCTTAATTTCATTTATCGTTACGGACTTCGGGAACGTTCCGACGTTGCTCCATCTTACAAGCAAAAAATAAGCTTAATTTGCCCCCTACGGTCTTCGGGAAAGTTCCCGAGGGTTCCCGACGTAGCTCCATCTTACAAACGAAGAATTACCATAATTTGATTTATTCCTACGGACTTCGGGAACGTTCCCGACGTAGCTTCATATTACAAACAAAGAATAAGCTTAATTTCATTTATTCCTACTGACTTCGGGAACGATCCCGACGTAGCTCCATCTGCTCTCTTGATTAGAAACCATGTCTCTAGCTCATCTATGCTTAATTTGAACTTTAAAATCGAGTCGCATAAACGTGTTTTTCTTGCCGTTGCCGTTAATTATGTTCCCTATTTTTACTCATCGCCTAAAACAAACATCAAGTAACATGTCATCCACGTCTCCATGGGCGAGGGGAATAAACTTTCGTAATTTGTGTTTGCTTTCCTCGCAGACTCGGTTTCGAGTCGCATGACCAAAATATTAACTGTTTAATTTTTTTTAATATGGCCTAAACTGCTGCTATATACATGCTGCTCTGTGTCTATTTTTTCTTTAAATGCCTAATGGTTTCCCCCCCCCCCCCGACCCTTCCACTACTAAGCAAATCCTTGCCACCCGCCTAACATTTTTGTATCAACGTTAATCAGCCTTCCAAGTTCAAGGCTCCTCCTCCAGTCGCGAGGTCGGCCAAGGTGACAGCCTGCACCTGCCAAATGTGCGATCAAACCAGACAGGGAACTACACCATCACCGTCAGCAATCAGTACGGAGGCCGAGCTAGTGCTACTGTCGAGCTCCAAGTCAATTGTGAGTTTACTGTCAAGTGATAAGCCATTGGGGCTTCTCTGTCCGCCGCCCTTTCATCAACCTGGCAAAGTTAAAGCCTCATTGTCACCAGTTTACTTCCGGTCGGTTACGTAACAATATCCGAAGATTTTTAACGAAAAACGCGAAAAGTATTTCAAATATTGAAAGCAGTGTGTCTATTGGAAGTTTCTTTGAGGATGTGATTGATAAATTAGTGCGGATGGCCTGTCTCGGATTTTAATAGATTCTTTTGTCTTTTAACGGTTGAGGTTTCCGTCGGACATCCGGAAGTAAACTGGTGACAATGCGGCTGTTTGCTGTTTGTTTATATCATTCATTTTTCTACTTTTTGCTGTGCAAGGTGAACTTGCGGGGATCCAAAGATTTGAATAGACGCGATTCCATTTATAGCCCAATCAAATTACCATTCTTCTACAAAACTCTCTCCACAGCCCTACCAACAACCACACTGACAGCTTCTAATGCAAGCGCATGCGTAAATGCAACTGTTACGCTGACCTGCTCCGCCACAGGCTACCCCGCGGCCTCCGAGTTCGTCTTGTATCTCGGCAGCCATGAGCTGGAACAAAACAGTAACGGGTCTTTTTCTGTTATTCTCAAAACTCCTGGATCAGCCGAGTACAAATGTAGCGCCAAAAACGAATACGGTGCCAGCGTTAATGCAAGCGTGACCATCACAGCTAAAGGTAAGGACTCACTTTCCAGATTAGCCGTAGCAGGCCACGTAAGATTAGGGGGGGGGGGGGGGGGCGGGGGCAATACAGAAACATTAAGAAAATATTGTGGGGACAGCCACGCCCCTTCTGGTCATTTCCTTATAATTTTTGAAGATATTGGGGGGGGGGGGGGGGGGAGGGACATATGCCCCAAGTGCCCCACCCCTTGCTAAGCCCTGAGATAAATAAAAGTCCTACAGCCTACAGCGCGATAGCAAGGATTTGTCAGGTGTTAATTTGTTAGCAGTCGTCTCGTATTATTTAGTGACTCTTGGCTCCTTTTTAAGCTAAGAAAGATTGAATGTTAACACCCTAGTTGAAATATTTGACGGTAGTAAGAAAACGCCGATCTTCTAAAAAAGCTTCATGAAATGGAACCGGTCTTTTTTCCGGTATTCGTGTCGCGTGGAACTGTTTCGCATTATTCGATCAATTCGCGGGTGCGGCGTTTATTAGAAAGTAGCGCTTGACTAATGCATTCATTCTTAAAAAAACACAAGCATATTTTTTCAGTAGTCGAAGTATCGAACAAAAATCTATGAAAAATTAGAAAGCAGTAGATAATGGGTGAATATACTAGTAGTAAAGTAAGTCTCTATATCGGGTTATTCCCAGTCCCCCGGCCACGCGGTCATGGCGCGTTCTGATTGGTTGTTGGGAATGGCGCGCTGTGATTGGTTCGAATATATCGGGCGGAAGTGACGTCACGGGTGGACTTTGGACTTGGGTCTTTGGACTTTAGAAGGGGAAGGGGTGGGTTGTGATTGGTGGGAATATATCGGGCGGAAGTGACGTCATAGGTGTGGGGTAATATTATGGGATACCCTAAAAAGAATATAAAAGATGGAAATTTTGAAGCGAAGAACATTGCTGCTTTGTTTGTTGATGATGAAGTGTTTTTGTAACGTAGATGTCAAAAAAGTAGGGTCTGCCTTAAAGTGCGGTACTCCTGTGGATTTCTCAAAAGGTCAGATTGGGTGTGGCTTTTATTTCAATCAAGACAAGGCTGAGGCAGTGAGAGAGGCTGTCGAGGAGGGAGTTAACGTCACCGATTTTCCAGTGTGTGAACATAACCTCATTTGCCGTGTCGGGGTGAGCCGCGGTCAGTTTTCCAACGGTCGTGTGTATTTTGCGTGTGACGTGAGACCTCCAAACAAGAAATGCGACCGGTTCGTGTGAGCGGAGCCTCCGAAGGAAGCAAAGAAGACGAAGGCAGTGCCACTATGGACACCACCCTCCAAGAAGAAGAAGGTCAAGGGCAAAGGCAAGAAGCTCCCTACAACTTGCGTAAACGTAAGCGTTCCCGTTCCCCCACCCATAAAAGAAGATGTGGAGGAGGAGGAGGAGGAGATGCCGGATGTAGTGGAAGTGACAACGGTGGCGAAGAAGCCGAGAAAGTAGTTGTCGTCGAGAGTGACACTAGCGATGAGGAAGAGGAGGAGGAGGAAGAGGAAGAGTCCATGGAATCTTATGATGAGCTTGACGAACCTCAGGCAACTTTCGATGTGATTGATACGTATAATATCATGCATGTCGTGGGTCATTATGTGGAGGCGTTGGTCTTTGAAGCGATGGGGGAGTGGACTTGCGTAGTACCCCGTGACCAAGATCGAGCAGTCTTTGGAGTGATGGGAGAGTATTCTTGCATATTACCCTGTGACCAAGATTGGCGGAATAAGATGTTTTATAAGGCCACAGATTCCCTGAAGGGCTGTATGGAATTGACATGGGAGGGGATGAAAAACCTGAGTGATAGACTTGGGCTAGCTGTGCAAGGTCATTGGAAATCTTACATTCAAGATTTGTTGGACTGTCTAACCCCCGTGGATATTTTAAAGATGCTCCAGAAGGGGGAGTTGCCTGGCTTCTTGCGGGGAAGAGAGAAAAAAGTTTGGGATCTGACCAGAGAGATTGCGCGTCAAATTGTAGACCCTCTACCCGTCACCCCTCTTTCTTAGAGAAAAGAGACATTTGTTTGGTTATAAACGTTTTATTAACTATTTGTATTTTTACAAAATGTTTTAAATAAAATAAAATGTTCTTTAAAAAGTCTCCTCTCATCTTCTTTGCCCAGTACTAAAGTCTATGGTTCCTGTGTCCCTCTGTGGGGGTGCCACCATCCAGTCCTCTATACCCCACCCGTCTCGGTAATCAACCTCTCTTGATGTCGTTGTGGTAGCTCCTGAGACCATATCCTCTTCGGTGATGGTTATGGTAATTTTTTTCATCTTGGGTCTTGGTGGCGGGAAAATTTCTCCACGACAGAATGGACACGTCTATGCATGTCTATCCTCATAACATTGGTTTCGATCCATTTAGTGAGGCAATGGGAGTGGAGAGATTGCTTGCAGCAGGACACTGTTTCCATTGGTTCTCCCTCATTTTCTTGGCAGATGATGCACTCATTTGGTTCCATTATTAATTATTATTTTGGATTTTATTATTTTGAATTTTTTATTGGTTTGTCGTTTTTGAGTCTTGGTCTGACTGTGAAGTGATCCCGGCTCGTCGTCGTCTTTTATAGACCTTCGAGTAGGTCACGTGTGTCGATGAGATCATAGGGGGCGCTTCTGATTGGTTAAGGGATGTATTGACCAACCAGAAGCTTGGAAAACGGAAGACGTCATACCGATGATGTCATGGCTTATTTTTATAACCACCCCTCCCCCTCTCTTTATGCTTTTTGTTATTATGGGTTAAAAGTGTTTTTTTTAAATAAAAAATAATGGTCACGGTAACCCTGTGTATCGGAAGACGTCATACCGATGATGTCGTGGCATTTTTTTACCCACCACTCCCCTCTTTTTTTGCTTTTTTTGTCATAAATGTTATTATAAACAGTATAGAGTGTTTTTAAAACTAAAAATAATGGTCACGGGAACCCTGTGTATCGATGAAATCATCGGGTACGCTACTGATTGGGTTAAGTATTTTTATTTGTTCAATTAGAGGGTAGAAAAAAGGTTGAAAATGGAAAATGATTGGTTGTTTTTAGAAAAAAGTATTTTTAGCTTACTAGAATTCAAGCTTTTTGATTGTATAAGAGTTCTATAAAAGAGGTGGCATTTTCACTCGCATTTCAGTTGGTTCTTGGCGAATTTCGCCATGGCTTATGATGATGGTTATGATGATGAGTGGCTTACCCAATTGCAAGAAGTGTTACCTGATCCCGAAGAAGGCAAAGAAGAAGAGAGTGAACGACTTCCTCCTGATTTTTTTCACGATGATCTCGCTGAGTCGGACTTACCTCAATTTAGTTTCTTTAACGGGGTGTAGCGGGGTGCAAAAGCACGATTACGCACGCCTTACTCTCGATGCCCTTGCTCTCAAAAACCCCATAGCTTTACCGTTTATGCGCCGTCATCAACTTACCTCTCAGCGCATTATGGGGGTCGTTGAGACCGTGGTGCAATCGAACGAGCAGTTTTTGTTGCAAGGTAATTTCCATCTCCATGTGGTACGTACGCACATGCCTTATGGGGCTGGGAAACGGTTAGGGTCTAAGAAGAATTCCTCTACCCTGGATACGGCAAATTTAGAGACATGGCTTAAGGGAAAAAGGAGCATCACCCGCGTTAGGAATCACGACGAACTGTGCGCGGCGCGAGCACTCGTGATCGGAATGGCTCATCTCACTGAGGATCCTGACTATGTCAAGTTGTACAGCCCAAAAGATGGGAGTGCTAGACTTCCCTTGCAGACGGAGCGCGCTCGAGCATTGCACCGCGATGCGGGAGTCCCTGAGGGTCCGTGTGGTCTTTTCGAGATCCAGCAATTTCAGCGCTATCTGGGTGAACGTGGCTTCGAGCTTAACGTAGTGTCGAGGGAACACGCGAACACGGTGATCTATTCCGGAAACTTACCTGCTCCCGAGTACCGGCTCTACCTCTACTACGCCAAGGGCCATTTCGATTATATCAATAGCATGCCGGGGATGCTTGGTCGCTGTTATTATTGCACGAGCTGTCAAAAGGGGTACGATCGAAGAAATCACAAGTGTAACAACCTGTGCTATGGGTGCGGTGAGCAAGGGTTTTTCCCCTTGGTACCACCCGCCGAACAAGACCATCGTTGGGAGTGGCAGTATTGTGACGAGTGTCACCGGTACTTTCGCACTCAGACGTGTTTCGAGAACCACCGACGTGTCAAGCCTCGAGGAGCCAAGAAGCGTGGTGGTGGTGGTGAACCCCAGGTCGTATTGGTCGTATTGCCAACGGTACCACAAGTGCGAGACGTGTGGTAAACGCGTCGATATGAAAAATCGAAAGGAAGGTGATCATGTGTGTGGAGAGTACAAGTGCTCCGGTGGTTCCCCCCGATCATTTGTGTTACGTGACGGTGGGTGACGATGCATACTGTTAATTTTGACGGGGTGCAAAAACTGTGTGAGACCTGCAAGGGGTGGTCTATGGATCGCCTGGAGTGCGAGACGTGTGGACTTCGCAAACGCAGTTTTACCACGGTACAAGCGTTTTGCGACTGGCTGTTCGATGGGAGTAATGCTGGCTACACGTTTTTGGCACACAATTTCAAAGGTTACGATTCCTATTTCATCCTAGAATACCTTTTTACGAATGGCTTTAAACCCGAAGTGATTTTCACCGGAGAAAAGGTGATGTACCTGAACATCAAGTCGTTGCGGATCGACATGAAGTGCACTCTGAACTTTCTGCAGATGCCTTTGAGCAAGCTCCCCAAAGCTTTTGGGTTTGATCACGTGACCCAAAAGGGAACGTTTCCTCATTTTTTCAACACCCCCGAGCACCAAGACTACGTGGGTCCCATGCCCGACTTGAGCTATTACGACCTTCAAGGGATGAAAGAAGACGATGCCCGCGCCCTACGTGCCTGGCACCAAGCCGCAGTGGCTCGTGGCGCCGTGTTTTACTTGCAAGAGGATCTCGCTTCGTACTTTCATCTGGACGTTGAGGTGTTCAAGAGAGCGGTACTCGCTTTCGACGAGCTCATCATGGCCGCTGCAGGTCTTCACCCGTTCCAGGTGGCCATCACCATTGCCTCGTTGTCCATCCGTATCCTGCGCACCAAGTTTCTGGAGTAAAAGACAAATGGACTGATACCCACGCGCGGGTACTCTGGCCACGACGTGCAATCTCTGAAAGCGTTGCAGTGGTTGAAGTACATCGAACATCGCGAGGGAGAAGGAGTGTTTATTCAGCATGCAGGGAACCGTGGCGAAGTGCGTTTGGCAGGTCGGATCAAGGTGGACGGGTACGCCGAGTCTACCAACACGGTGTACCAGTACCACGGGTGTTTCTACCACGGTTGCACCACGTGTTTCCAGCCTCACACCGTCAACCCTTTGACGAACACCACGATGCAAGAGCTTCGCGAGCACACGCGCGCGGTGGAGTTGCGTCTCAAAGCTCACGGCTACAACTACGAGGAGGTGTGGGAGTGCCAGTTTGACGCGCAACTGAACACACACCCCGAACTGCGGGCTCTCGTTGGGGATGTCGAGCACGGAAAACCTCTTGAAGCTCGTGATGCTTTTTTCGGAGGGAGGACCAACGCGATTCGACTGCATTGCGAAGCCAACGTGGAGCAGGGCGAAGAGATTCACTACTATGACTTTACTTCGTTGTACCCGTGGGTCAATGCCATGTGCGAGTACCCCGTGGGGCACCCCGACGCGATCCTTACCGAGAATTTCGAAGAAGATCTTCACGCGTACAAGGGACTGATGAAGCTACGTGTTTTACCGCCTCGCGACCTATTCTTCCCCGTCCTCCCTGTCCGCGTCAACGACAAGTTGATGTTCCCTCTGTGTCACCGGTGTGCCCAAGAGAAGGAGCAAGGCTCGTGCACGCATTTGGACGAGGAGCGGGCGTTCACGGGAACGTGGGCCCACCCCGAGATTTACAAAGCTCTAGAGAAAGACTATCGCGTGATCCGTGTGTGCGAGATCTGGCATTGGGAGCGCTGGGCACCGTTGTTTGAAGAGTACATCAAGACCTTCTTGAAGTACAAACAAGAAGCGTCGGGCTGGCCCGCCTGGTGCACCACCGACGCCGACAAAATGCAGTACGTCGATTATTACGAACGCCACCAAGGCGTCCGTATGGATCCTAGCAAGATCGAGAAGAACCCAGGCCTCCGCTCCGTGGAAAGATGGGCCTGAATTGTATGTGGGGAAAGTTTGGTGAGCAGCCCAACCCCCAACGTACCGAGTACGTGGACGACCCCAAAGCCTACTTTCCTCTGCTGAACAACGACAGTATCGATGTGAATGATGTGCTCATCGTGAACGACGACCTCATCCAAGTTCACTACATGCTGGGGGAAAAGTTTCAAGAGTTGAAACCCCACAGCAACGTTGTGATTGCCGCCTTTACCACAGCGTACGCGCGCCTCAAGTTGTACGACGTGTTGGACGGATTAGGGGAACGCTGTCTGTATCATGACACGGACAGCGTCATTTTCTTACATCGCCCTGGAGAGTGGAAACCACCCGTCGGGGATTATCTAGGAGACCTGACGAGCGAGTTGGAGCCAGGAGACTTTATCGATCGTTATTCGTCCACGGGGCCCAAGAGTTACGGGTACACCACGCAACAGGGCCATTCCACGTGTAAAGTGAAGGTACTTTACATCAACCTTCGCACGGCTGATATCGTGAACCTGACCGCCATGTTGGAACTCTTGCGCGTTGAAGGTGCAGTGGCGGAAGAGCGTCACGTTACTCTCCCTAACACCATTCAGCGCAATGTGCACGACAGAACTCTACACACGGTGCCGGCGCACAAGACATTTCGTGTCGTGTACAACAAACGCGTGCGACGCGGCATGCGCACTTACCCTTATGGTTATTTTAAGTTGTAAAAATTAAAGAGAGATATAGATTAATAAAAAGCCTTCTTTTCTGTGGTAGTAGGTTGTTTTTTTGTATATAAATATGGTGAGGGGCGGTAGGGAAGGAATCACTTGTAGCATGGGTTGCTTTGGTTCGGATCCTCTTCAACCGCTTTTCGATTGTCGTACGGTGTGGGAACGTTTACGGTGTCTCTTTGCGTGTTGCGGTGTACGAATCGAAATTCATTCATCGCAACTCGATGGCGCCCCAGCCCCACCCTCTCCCACGCCCACCATCATCCGTGCGCGAAAAAAAGAAGAGTATGAAGAAGAAGACGACGATGACTCAGAAGACGATCGATAGTCTTCTTCGCCCAATTTATTACGATCCGAATCATCCGGCACCCTTGGGGGGAGTGGACAAATTAGTCCGAGCGGTACGTTCCAAAGGAGTGCGTCGTGCCCAAGTGAGTTCGTGGCTTCGGAGCCAGCCCACCTACACGCTCCATAAACCGTACCGTCGTCGCTACCCACGCCAACGGCTGGTGGTGAATGGTATGGACGAACAATGGCAAGCGGATCTGTGTAACATGCAAGCGTTACGCTCGTACAATGACGGGTACAACTACTTACTCACCGTGATTGACGTGTTGAGCAAGTACGCTTGGGTGGTCCCTCTCAAGGACAAGACGGGCAAACGGCTCGTCGAGGCGTTTGAGTTGATTTTCGAGGGTGGGCACCAGCCAGAAAAACTTCAAACGGACGATGGCGCCGAGTTCAAGAATCGAATCTTCCAGGCGTTTCTCAAATCCAAAGGGATCCAACACTTTTCCACGCAAAGTGAATTGAAAGCTTCTGTGGTCGAACGATTCAATCGCACTCTCAAGACCTGGATGTGGCGTTGGTTTACGCACAAGGAGACACGTCGTTACGTGTTACCGCAATTGGTGCACAATTACAATCACTCGTACCATCGTAGCATCCGACGTGCTCCTGCGGACGTGGTCACGTACGACGATGCTCAGGAGGTGTGGGCTATCTTGTACGGGAAGAAAAGACCGGGAGACCCAAAGAAGAAGAAGAGAGCTCCACCCAAATTTAACGTGGGGGATAGGGTGCGGATCAGTAAAGTCAAACACGTCTTTGCCAAAGGGTACATTCCCAATTGGACCGAAGAAGTGTTTACGGTAGGTCAGCGATACAACAACACGAATCAGAAGAACTACGCGTACCGACTTCGCGAAGTACGATGGAACGTGGTTAGAGGGGCGGTTTTACGAACCCGAATTGCAACACGTCAGTCTCCACGAGTAACGGGATCTGTTTCGCATCGAACGGGTAATCAGGACGCGAGGGAAGGGACGGAACGAAGAGTATTTCGTGCAATGGCGTGGTTGGCATGACAAGTACAACAGTTGGGTGTCTGCTCAACAAGTGCATAAAATCTTATGATCCACGTGGCATGCACCCAGTTGTTTCGTGCACCATCATTTCCACCAACATCATTTCCACGTGACTTTACCCAGCAATGCCATTCAAGGCGCCTTACCCGGCAATACCATTAACGATTTTTCCATACGCACGCCAAAGACACTGGATTTGCGTGAGGGGCAGTGGGAAGTGGCCTTGCTGTCGTTGATTTACCCTTACACGTAGACAAAGTTCCTACCTCGAGATCATGATATCTGGATCTACCCCAACGCACGCGTCCCCGTCGAAAAAATTGATGACAAATGGACGTATATCAAGCTGGACGACTTCAAAGTCCCGAAATGGCACGAAGTTGCCTTCAATCTCAAGAAGGTTATCGGTCATTTCAACAAGGATCGAGCAACCGTGATACAGCAACTCGGACGAGGGGTATAGGATGTGGACATAACGATAAACACTACATCGAAAAAGATCACCATCAAGTTTGGGAAAGACGTTCAACTCCTCCTACGTCCGAGAGTAGCCAAGGCTTTAGGATTCAAGCAATGGATTTCGGGGAAATGGACCATGCAACTGCACCCTGATGATAATATTCTTCCACCTGACTATCAGTTTGGCCAAGTTGAAATACATAAGGCTCTGGAGAATTGGGTACCCTTGAGCTACGACGACCTGAGCCAATTCCCAGGCTCCGAGAATTTCAACCCACCACTAGTTCGTCCCTATGCCTCCAAGGAGACTGATATGGCCATCGAAGAACTACACCCCTTTCAAGACATGTACGTGTACTCGAACATGTCCGAGGGCAATCTCTTCATGGGAAGCGAGTATAATAATCTCCTACGAGTGCTATCGCCTGAAGGAAACTATGGTGAAGCTGTTGAGCGAAATTTTATCAATCCTTATTATTTCCCGATATAACCTTCTATATAACCGACGATGAAGGATAACCCATCTCATTTCAGTCTGGTGCCGTGGTGGGGACATTACACTATCGATGCGTTCGATTCGCCTGACGATGACTGCCCAACGAGAGTATATTCTCACCTTATCTAGCTCAGACAGAGAAAAAAGCAGAGAACACCCAGGAAGGCAACTCCCATGGCACCCTTTTTTAAAAAACGAAAAAGACAATGTGCTGTTATGTGCAACATTCTCTCTTTAATAACAATAAAATGTTTTTACAAAAAACCATAACGTGGTTTTTCGTATGTTCTTTTTACACAGTAGTCTCAAAATGGTATGAAGGTCTACTATACAATCTTTGTTTCTCCTTTAGCCACTTGCCAAACAAATAGACTTCGGCTCTAGGGCAATGCACGGGGGTGGGCTCGGGTTGGTATAAGTGATACCCACAAGTCTTAGCACTAATGTCCCATAAAAAGTTCATATGAGGTGTAATAGAGTCATAATATGCCCATAATGCTTCGTATTTGGGGCAGCCATACAGTTCCAAATTAAGGTGGGGAATACCAAGCTCTTGCAGCACCTTGCGCTCACAGTCTCCTCCCTTGTTCATTTCTCTCACCCACTCCGACACTTCCCAACATAACAGGAAAAGGGAGATGCGAACACTCACGAAAAAAAACAAACCCGAACGAGCACCCTCGGGTAAAAGAAACAAGAGCTTCCTTCCACATCGGTGGATGGACACTATGGAAAAACAAGAGCGAAACCTCGCTATTTATCACGAGTTTCTACCAATAGAAAGCGCTCCTTACCATGACGTCATCCTTTTTAGAACAGTATAAAATCAGAACACCAGCTCACACTCTCTCACAAGCCGCCATGAACAACAACATGGTTGAACATATGACTTGTATGATCTGTTGTGAAGGAGATGACGAACTCATGGAACTACTCCCCTGCTGTAAGCAACCCTGTCATTACCCCTGTTTCTGGAAATAGATACACGCTCACCAAACACCACAGGAATCCTGTCCACACTGCCGAGATGTGTACCACCCATGGTGCCGAGAAATGGTCCTGTGGATAGCCAGTGATTTTACCCACAAGAACAAAAATCACCCCGCTGACCAAATTGTCCTCGAAGAAAAACGAAAGGCTCAATCGGCCATAAACCGCTACAAACAATTCATGAAAATTTACCCTGCCAACCACAAGGACCCCTTCTACATTGGGGTGATGTGCGATCGATGTAGCCACAAGGCCATCAGAAAAAGCGACAGGGAGAACAGACACGACATGGAACTCTCCCTCCTACTCCCCCCTCGCAACTCTTCCAAAAGGTCAGCTTATGATAACGAAAACATTACCCACTATGGATTCTGGCTATGGCTACGAGACGACAACGATGATTACCATTGGACTGTCAAAAACGTCATCCCACCCCCTCCCTCTTAAGAACACGTTGAACGAGAAATCTACGAATTGGGGCGCGACGAGTACATGCGTAATCTTCGAGAGTCGCTCACTCATCGAAACACACCTCCCCCACCAGACTACGTGCAGGCCCATCGGCGAGCATGCCTTGCCTGGTACTACTACGATAACGAAAACTGGGACTGGGAATCCGATAACCAATACGATAACGACAACCCCCCACCACCTCCCCCCGTAGGACACTCACTACGAGATGAGTACGAACGAGACCCACTCGCTTGAAATCCTAATCATCATGCTCATCACCGAAACATCAACAACATCAACTACGAAAGTGACGACAGCGATACGAACATGCTCTCCGACCTCGATGATGAAAGCGATGAAGAAGAAGAAGAAGAAGTCAATCGAGACGCCCCCACACCTCCCACCCCTCATCCTCCTCTACCAGTCATCCAACTCAACCCTCCAGCTCAACCCCTAGAACGGTCTCTCGATGATTGCTACAGAGTCCTAATAAGAGCTCTAGAACAAGCGCTCCCACTGGTAAAAAGCAACCCCCTCTCCCTCAACATCTCCGAACGCATCCTGAACGTCATTCGAAGAATGAACCTACGGCGACTGAACGGTATGCAAACAGGCTCACTGGCACTACGCGTCTTTGCTTCTCTACAATCCTTTGCCTACTTCCGGTAGATGTTGCGGCACAGGGAAGAACTATACACTTTTGTAGAAGCCGCTGAAGCCGAGAATAACAGGAGTAGCTCATCGCAACCACCCCCCTCCCAAAATCAGACTACTGCTTCTACTACTACCACCACCACCACAGGTAACCCAACACTACCCCAAGAACAGTCTGCTACCACAGGTAACCCAACACCTTCACCAAGTCATAATGACCTAAGGCTAATCATCCACGTAGAAGGCAGACGCGAACTCGAAGTACCTGCCATTGACTTTTCTAACATTCTATGGGAACGCTAAGAACACTACCATAGATACTTGATAAATAACGTACTTTTTATGTATCCATGTTGTTTCTTTTAATAAAATAGATTTTACTCTAAATATGGTGTGGACTGTTTACGTCACTTCCGCCCTATCAAATTCCTCCAATCATCAGCCTCCCCCTCCCCACGCCAAAGTTCATAGGTCAAGGGCCCAAGTCCAAAATCCATCCGTGACGTCACTTCCGCCCGATATATTCCAACCAATCACCACCCCTCCCCCTAAAGTCCAAAGGTCAGAGGCCCAAGTCCAAAGTCCACCCGTGACGTCACTTCCGCCCGATATATTAGGACCAATCACAGCGCGCCATTCCCAACAACCAATCAGAATGCGCCACGACCGCGCGGCCGGGGGACTGGGATCCACCCGATATAGAGACTTACTTTACTACTTATACTGGACGGCTTATTCAAGGGCGTTAGAAGATAGCAAAGTGGATTGTCTCATATGAATAGGAATATGAATCTCTTTTTTCTAGATAATTAAAATGCATGAATATATTTACGTTACCTAATGGATATCAGATCAAATTATTCAATCTGTATTCCATTCAAGGTTTAAATCTCTCAGGATCTCAGATGATTGATTATTTTCTATCCCATAGAGCCAGTCAGCATCACTGATTTTCCAGCTTCTATCCTCGTCGCCAACGGCTCAATGGCCACTCTGAACTGCTCGGCATCAGGTGACGGTGCCATCAACATCACCATCACTAAGCAAGGCAGTAGCCAGGCGTGGGGTGGAGGCGTGGTCACATTCTCCCCCGTATCCGCGGCAGACCAGGCCTGGTACACCTGTACCGCCAGGGAAGGAGCCAGCGAGTGCCCAGCGGTTACCAAGCATGCTGTTGTCATGGTTACTGGTATGTAGGCACGACCTTTGAAAGTTTTGTTTAAAGTGTTATTTTTATCATCAAGTTATTGGCTACATATTCTCAAAAAGTGAAAGTGTACAAAACACTGTTTTCAACAGTCGATCTGCGGCTCTTCTTTTTCGATGTTTATTTTGAAGTTTACGCTGCAAAATTTGCATACATTCGCCCTTTAGAACGCAGTGGCCGATCCCAGGGCCATTTCCCGCCGACCCAAATGACAGAAAAGAAATAGGGCCCTGGGAACGAAGTTGAACGAATAGGTTCGAGGAATTCTAGAAACGAGTGATTCGCCATAGTCCAGAGCCGTGGCATGCCATGTAAGATTGAGGGGAGCAATACAGAAACCTTAACAAAATATTGGGGGGGGGGGGCACAGTCACGCTCCTACTGTTCATTTCCTTATATATATTCTTTAAATATTGGTAGAATCAAAAAGCCCAAACTGTCGTGATCTCGTATCAGAACAATGAATACAATACACCAAAAAATGTATTGTATTTTTAAATATTGGGGGCACATGCCCCCAATTCCCAAACCCCTGCTACGCCCCTGCAGTCTTAGTCAGCTAAAGACGGTTTTGAGTCCCTGAAAGTGATACTGTCTCGATACTGGCGCCCGTTTCTCGAAACATACCCGAGAATTCTCGGGCCCGAAAACTTTATTTTGCATTTTTGCCCAAAATTTCGAATGTTTTCCTTTTTGAGAACCGCTTCCATGTTTTAGAACAGTTTGAACTTCTCTTGGTTCCTATTTCAAATGATTACGCTCAATAGGGCTATTTTCGAAGTTTTGCTAAATCCAGAAAGTTACCCGAAAAGTGTCGGGTGACTGTGTGGTTCCGAGAACTTTCTTAATATTTAAAAGCCATGTGAATTTCGGGCCCGAGTAGTTCGGGGAAGATCAAAATCTATAAATCTATAAGATAATCATCCTTTACATGAATCTTTGTGGTAAAATACGATGTTTGACTATATTTCAACACATTTAGATACCATAAAGTTTATTGAAATTAGACAGCTTTTCAAATTTAAAGAATAAATCGTTTTTGTGCCCGAGAATTCTCGGGTGTTTTGTGAAACGAGCCATGTCAAAAGCCGGAATAATCCCAATACGTGTCAGAATCAGTTGCAGAGCTTGATTTTGTTTATTATCAGGACTCCCAGCACCCAACACGAGCCTTAACGTGACGTCACCAACCACGTGTCTAGGGGACGTCATGGAGCTGAAATGTGCAAGCACGGCGCTGTCTGTGGAGCAGTACATTCTAGAAGCATCTGGTATGGGGCAGATGACTAGTTTGACCGGCGACTTCCGCGTCACCCTCACCGAACCGGGCAACAAGGCATACCGCTGCCATCCCTTTGTGAGGGGGATTAAGTTGCCCAATGCTACGGTAGTCGTCAATGTGCCAGGTTAGTATGTATTAAATAGAAAGATTTGAATTAATTTCATAGGTTTCAAGAAGAGTGGGGCCCCAATAATATGCTCATTCTTAGCTTGAACTAAATTTGAGCCATAGAGACACTATTTCAATTCGATTGGATTTTGGCATAAACTAAACTCCTTGTTTAATCTCTTTTTTTTTTTCCTTGGAATGAAATGGAAAAAAAGAATCACACGCAGAAAATTTCCCACATCGTTTGTCTGCATCGTTTGCACACGTGAGAAAGTATTGGTTTTGGAAAACATTTTGTAAAATAATAAGAGGCGCAAGAATTCAAGATAGTGTCCATAACCTGTTTTTCAGACGTCATGGCCTCTTCTCAAATCGCCCAAATCGTAACGGAAGGTTCAAACGTGACGTTAGAGTGTGACGCCGGCATCAACAAGACAGTCTCATGGAGAAAAGTCGGACAAGCCAAATACCCGGTAGGAGGTACCCGGAAATTCGCCCCGGTCACGCTTGCAGATGGGGGATTGTACCATTGCGTGACCGAGCACGCGCGCGAGTGTGCCGCCCTTGCCACCAAAACCGTCAACATTCAAGTCAATTGTAAGTAAAATTTAATCATTTGATCAAGAGCTTAAGTTCTTTTCCCCTGTAAAGTTTATTGTAAACCACCCTTCTGATACTACTGCCACACTCAGGTTCACTTTTTCTTCTCTCGACAGCATTTGATTGAATTTTTTTACCGGATAAATACTAACTCCTTTTTTTTTCTTTCTAAAGCTATCGGTTCAGTACCTCCCAACATTACAACTAGCTTTAAAAACATGATTTTCAAAGAAAACGCCACAGTTCGCCTAACATGTCAAGCCACTGGAAATCCAGCACCGGACGTGTACTGGACTAAGGACCGACGGAGGATCGGAGGTAGCAACACGCTTGAGCTCAAGGCTTCAGCTGATAACATGGGCGTGTACGAGTGCGTAGCGGCAAATGGCGCGGCGCCAGACGCCAAAGCCTCGGTAACACTCGAGCTTCACGTACCCGGTAAGCAGGGGAGTAGTTACGGAGGGTTGTAGCTAGTCAGGGGTGTAGCTAGGGAGGGGAGTAGCTAAGGAGGGGAGTAGCTATGGAAGGGAGTAGCTAGGGAGGGAGTAGCTATGGAGGGAAGTAGCTAGGGAGGGGAGTAGCTAGGGAGGGAAGTAGCTAGGGAGGGGAGTAGCTATGGAGGGGTGGTAGCTATGGATGGGAGTAGCTTTGGAGGGGGCGTAGCTAGGGAGGGTAGTAGCTAGAGAAGGGTGTAGCTATGGAGGGGAGTAGCTATATAGGAAAGTAGCTAGGGAGGGGAGTAGCTAGGGGGGGGAGTAGCTAGGGAGGTGAGTAACTAGGGAGGGGAGTAGCTATGGAGGGGAGAAGCTATGGAGGGGTGTAGCTAGGGAGGTGAGTTTCTAGGGAGGGGAGTAGCTAGGGAGGGGAGTAGCTAGGGAGGGGAGTAGCTAGGGAGGGGAGTAGCTAGGGAGAGGAGTAGCTAGGGAGAGGAGTAGCTAGGGAGGGGAGTAGCTAGGGAGGGAGTAGCTAGGGAGGGGAGTAGCTATGGAGGGGTGTAGCTATGGAGGGGTGTAGCTAGGAAGGGGAGTAGCTAGGGAGGGAGTAGCTAGGGAGGGGAGTAGCTCGGTAGGGTAGTAGCTAGAGAGGGGTGTAGCTATGAAGGGGAGTAGCTAGGGAGGGGAGTAGCAAGGGAGGGGTGTAGCTATGGAGGGGAGTAGCTAGGGAGGGGAGTAGCTAAGGAGGGGAGTAGCTATGGAGGGAAGTAGCTATGGAAGGGAGTAGCTAAGGAGGGAGTAGCTATGGAGGGGAGTAGCTAGGGAGGGGAGTAGCTAGGGAGGGAAGTAGCTAGGGAGGGGAGTAGCTATGGAGGGGTGGTAGCTATGGATGGGAGTAGCTTTGGAGGGGGCGTAGCTAGGGAGGGTAGTAGCTAGAGAAGGGTGTAGCTATGGAGTGGAGTAGCTAGGGAGGGGAGTAGCTAGGGAGGGGAGTAGCTAGGGAGGGGAGTAGCTAGGGAGGGGAGTAGCTATGGAGGGGAGTAGCTAGGGAGGGGAGTAGCTAGGGAGGGGAGTAACTAGGGAGGGGAGTAGCTAGGGAGGGGTGCAGCTAGGGAGGGGAGTAGCTAGGGAGGGGAGTAGCTATGGAGGGGAGAAGCTATGGAGGGGTGTAGCTATGAAGGGGTGTAGCTAGGGAGGTGAGTTTCTAGGGAGGGGAGTAGCTAGGGAGGGAAGTAGCTAGGGAGGGGAGTAGCTAGGGAGGGGAGTAGCTAGGGAGGGGAGTAGCTAGGGAGAGGAGTAGCTAGGGAGAGGAGTAGCTAGGGAGGGGAGTAGCTAGGGAGGGAGTAGCTAGGGAGGGGAGTAGCTATGGAGGGGTGTAGCTAGGAAGGGGAGTAGCTAGGGAGGGAGTAGCTATGGAGGGGAGTAGCTAGGGAGGGAGTAGCTAGGGAGGGGAGTAGCTAGGGAGGGGAGTAGCTAGGGAGGGGAGTAGCTCGGTAGGGTAGTAGCTAGAGAGGGGTGTAGCTAGGGAGGGGAGTAGCAAGGGAGGGGTGTAGCTATGGAGGGGAGTAGCTAGGGAGGGGTGTAGCTATGGAGGGGAGTAGCTATGGAGGGGAGTAGCTTGGGAGGGGTGTAGCTAGGGAGGGGTGTAGCTAGGGAGGGGAGTAGCTAGGGAGGGGAGTAGCTAGGGAGGGGAGTAGCTAGGGAGGGGAGTAGCTAGGGAGGGGAGTAGCTAGGGAGGGGAGTAGCTAGGGAGGGGAGTAGCTAGGGAGGGGAGTAGCTAGGGAGGGGAGTAGCTAGGGAGGGGAGTAGCTAGGGAGGGAGTAGCTAGGGAGGGGAGTAGCTAGGGAGGGGAGTAGCTAGGGAGGGGAGTAGCTAGGGAAGGGAGTAGCTAGGGAGGGAGTAGCTAGGGAGGGGAGTAGCTAGGGAGGGGAGTAGCTATGGAGGGGAGTAGCTATGGAGGGGTGTAGCTATGGAAGGGAGTAGCTAGGGAGGGGAGTAGCTAGGGAGGGAGTAGCTATGGAGGGGAGTAGCTAGGGAGGGGAGTAGCTAGGGAGGGAAGTAGCTATGGAGGGGTGTAGCTATGGAAGGGAGTAGCTAGGAAGGGGGCGTAGCTAGGGAGGGGGCGTAGCTAGGGAGGGTGTAGCTAGGGAGGGGAGTAGCTAGGTAGGGTAGTAGCTAGAGAGGGGTGTAGCTATGTAGGGGAGTAGCTAGGGAGGGGTGTAGCTATGGAGGGGAGTAGCTATGGAGGGGAGTAGCTAGGGAGGGGAGTAGCTAGGGAAGGGAGTAGCTTGGGAGGGGTGTAGCTAGGGAGGGGTGTAGCTAGGGAGGGGAGTAGCTAGGGAGTAGGGAGGGAGGGGAGTAGCTAGGGAGGGGTGGAGCTATGGAGGGGAGTAGCTAGGGAGGGGTGTAGCTAGGGAGGGGAGTAGCTATGGAGGGTGTAGCTAGGGAGGGGAGTAGCTAGGGAGGGGAGTAGCTAGGGAGGGGTGTAGCTAGGGAGGGGAGTAGCTAGGGAGGGGTGTAGCTATGGAGGGGAGTAGCTATGGAGGGGAGAAGCTAGGGAGGAGATTAGCTAGGGAGGGGAGTAGCTAGGGAGGGGAGTAGATAGGGAGGGGTGTAGCTATGGAGGGGAGTAGCTAGGGAGGGGTGTAGCTAGGGAGGGGAATAGCTAGGGAGGGGAGTAACTAGGGAGGGGAGTAGCTAGGGAGGGGTGTAGCTAGGGAGGGGTGTAGCTAGGGAGGGGAGTAGCTATGGAGGGTGTAGCTAGGGAGGTGAGTAGCTAGGGAGGGGAGTAGCTAGGGAGGGGTGTAGCTAGGGAGGGGAATAGCTAGGGAGGGGAGTAACTAGGGAGGGGAGTAGCTAGGGAGGGGTGTAGCTAGGGAGGGGTGTAGCTAGGGAGGGGAGTAGCTAGGGAGGAGAATTATTTAGGGAGGGGCTCAGAGAGTGCATTCATACCCTTAAGCACCGTTAGCACTAAATAGCATTTTTAAATTAGTTTCATTTGTATTTTTAATTAAAATTTTTTTAGCGCTGTGTCCATCCGACTTCTGCAGCAATGATGGCAAATGCATATCTTCTGATTCTTGTGACAAAAACGGCTCATGCGCAGACAGGCGTACCTCGTTCGAGTGCGAGTGTAAACTTGGTTGGTCTAGACCTCAGTGCAAGAAGATAGGTAACATTCGCCAGGTCCGTACCCAGGGGGGAGGGGTAGGGTGCAAGCCGAAGGTCCACTTTCGTTTCTCAATAGAGGTGCTAGATTTTTATCAATCCCCTCCCCCAACCCCCCCCCCCCCCCCCCACCTGAAAAATTAGGTCCACTTTTTAGGATTTCGCACCCCCCCCCCCCCCCCCCCAAAGAAAAATCCTGGGTACGGGTCTGTTCGCTCTTTTTACATCTTTCTATGATTCCCCATGACCGTACGCTGTTCTAGTAAGCAGATATCGTGTGTGACGTATAAATCAACAAAAGATACAAACGGTTACAATGATGTAGCAAGGATGACTTTTTACAACAAAATGTTGATTTCCCCGAATTAAAATAAAAATATTTCACAGGGTCCTAGCAGGGAGTGGGGCACTTGGGATAATACTTTTGAAAATTATAGGTAGGGACTCTGTGCCCCCCAATGTTTCTGTATCGTGCCGCCAATATTTCGAGCCCCGTTTTAGAATAGCATTCAATGCACATGTTACACCTTCTTGTTGTCGGTTAACATCTCTCTCGATATCTTGTTTGTCCAGATGAGGTTGACATGGTGTTTGTGGGCTCCTTTAAGTTGTCAGGGATTGCATGGCGGGAGGGTTACGCAAACTCGGCCACCGAGAGCTACAAGAACATAACAGCGGAAATCCGTCAGGCGGTAAGTCGTCTATTTGTCCGTGGTGTTCTATCCGTGTATATCATGTGGTTTTGGTTTTCCTTTCCCAATTTTCTTTGGTAGAAGGTACGGTCACATTTATAATCCAAAACGCCATCCGTTTTTGTTTTAGCATAAATCAATGGGCATTGTTCAGTAAATTGATTACGAAATAAAAATCATATCAATCATATCAAATAGGGGTAGGAAGCCGTCTTCTAGCACCTTACTTTTCATAATTTCGTAACAGGGCAAGCTTTTGTGACTTTCCTTGATAAGTAAGTTGCTGTATTAAAGTGTTAGTAACTGAGTTCTTCTTGTATCCACAGATCGACAAGGCTTATGAGAACATGCCGATATTCGTAAGGAGCAAAGTGTTAGACTTGAGGTAGAGCCTTGACAACGAAAACAAAATGAACTTGTTGAAGAATAGGGGAGGGAGGGGTGGGGGAGCAAGCGCATGCTCATACGAATGCAGATTTGTATATATTTTTTTAGCAAACTTCACTTGTAATGTGAAGTGCGTTATTATCTTACTAGCGACTTTAACCACAGTTTATAAAAAAAAGTGTTTTTTTATTCGTGCGCATGTTTGTTCTTCTATTTAGATCATGATTTGCAACTCAGACTTTTTTTGATCGCCCATGGAAGGTCTAGCAAATTATAAAAAAAGCCCGTTTTTCTTTTTTTTTTTTTAAAAACAAGTGTACAATATTCCTCAAAATTCAGAGACGCAGCTCTGTGGTTTCGTCTTTTGCGATTCCTGTTTTTGTTGTTTCTAGGAAAGGCAGTGTGATCGTTGACTTTGAACTCTCATTTAACGAGCCGACGTCGCGCGATAAAGCTTTGGAACCGCTACAGAACGTCGCGATGACGGGAAGCCTGGGAAAATACGGCATTAACGGATCCACCATCACACTACAGGCGGCTAGCGCAGGTACTTACACACAGTGCATTTTCACAGTAACAAGATTGCGTGACGATGTTTATTTGCGTTTTGTGTGGCTAGCGCAGATACAAGTAATCACACACTGAACATAGCCACCCTCTAGAGTATTGCCTGACAACGTTACTCTATTGGCGTTTTGTGTTGCACTACAGTTGGCTAGCGCATACGACACACTGTACACAACCGAGAGAGAAGATTGTGTGACAACGTTACTCTATTGGCGTGTTGTGTTATTAGTGCACACTAGCAACATAACAACATAACGACATGGGCGCGCGCACTATGTTTAGTCCGACATAACGGCATGGACGTAATGACACTGCTACACTAGCTTCACCAACTTCACTAGCCTCGCCTGCTTTGCTAGCTTTACTAGCTACACCACTGTCTACATTATCTTCTATAGCGGAGTCGTTACCACAGCTAAGTGACGTCATGCCGGCATCCAGCAGCCTCAAAGTCACGTGGTCAAACGCAACTCGTAATGCGCAATGTACGATGCGCGCTAGACCTCTAGCTGGAGCGTCACGTGACTGGGTGACGTCATCAGGCTCTAGTAGTTCAGCCTCGCTGTCGTGCGTATTGGATGATCTTGAGCCTGACACTCTGTACGAGGTTGAGGTCACTGTGTCGGTGCGGGAAGACACGAGGCGTGACACGGTGTACATCAGGACCACCCCCACAGGTACGTGTGCTAGTCACGTGACCATCAGGACCACCCCCACAGGTACGTGTATTAGTCACGTGATCATCAGTACCACCCCCACAGATAAGCGTGTTAGTCATGTGATCATCAGTACATGTACAGGTACAGGTACATGTTCTGGTGAAGTCGTAACATCGACGTTCTTTCTTTTGTTCCAGCTGTCGAGGTAAATGATCAGAATTCAACCATTGTTGGTCTCGCTGTGCTGGTCGCCATCTTGTTCTTGGTCATCATTCGTCTGTTTGTCTACATCGCGGTGCTGAAGAGGGCAGGTAAGTCGGTTAGATATGTTAAACTTCTGCTACAATAACTTAAAAGATTTACTTTAAAGATGCTACTTTTTCTTTCACAGGTCTAACAGCAAAGAGAGAAAGGTATAAAAACTTCGTTAAATAACAGCGCTTTATATTCTTGATCTTGAATTCCAGTACCTTTCTCCCACAGATCTGAACCTGATAACCCAGGCTACTCTGGATTCCAGGTAAAACTTTTCCTAACAAATATACTGAGTTATGTACGAGTAGTGAGCGTTTTGAGGGTGAAAACACTTTAAACATAATTTATGCTTGCTCTTAAGAATGTGGCGATGCAAGAAAACGTCAACCAAGACCAACATGTAATACCAGAGATGGTAGATAATGAGGTCGCCCCATCGGAAATTAGGGGACCCACCCCTGACCCCATTCCACAATACGAACCAGTGAACAATACACAAACACGATCACCGACCCATAGTAACGTCACGAAATGCGAAGATGTAACGCAAGGGAGCAATGTCGCGCAATACGAGGATGTAACGCAAGAGGGCAATGTCACGCAGTATGAAGCTATGAATAGACATGCATCACGTGATCGGCATGTACCAGGCAATCGCCAGTACGATTGCGTCGATAGCACGAGAATGAGTAGACAGAATCCACCCGCGAGGAGAGCAAGGAACGACACAGGTGATCAAGGCGAGCCAGGTTATGAGAACACAAGAAATCGAGGTTTACCACCTGAAGTGTACCAATCTTTACAGGCGACGACACAACACAGCGAGAATGCGCAGTACGCCCCAATGCATCCTGGGACACGCATTGCGGCCAGGCCTGGTGGTAGGGACGAGAGGGGAGTAGGCACAGACATAAGAGGGAGTGAGTACCAGGAGTTGCACAGAGCTAAAACCACAGATCCATGTTATCAGCGGGTAGGCAGTAGAGTCACTAGCGCATAAGATGCTCATATCGCGGATCCATGTGATCAAAGGGTAGGCAATAGAGTCACTAGCGAATAAGATGCTCATATCGCGGATCCATGTTATCAACGGGTAGGCAGTAGAGTCACTAGCGCATAAGATGCTCATATCGCGGATCCATGAGATCAAAGGGTAGGCAGAGTTACTAGCGCATAAGATGCTCATATCGCGGATCCATGTGATCAACGGGTAGGCAGTAGAGTCACTAGCGCATAAGATGCTCATATCGCGGATCCATGAGATCAAAGGGTAGGCAGAGTTACTAGCGCATAAGATGCTCATATCGCGGATCCATGTGATCAACGGTTAGGCAGTAGAGTTATAGCGCATAAGATGCTCATATTGCGGATCCATGTGATCAACGGGTAGGCAGTAGAGTTACTAGCGCATAAGATGCTCATATCGCGGATCCATGTGGTCAACGGGTAGGCAGTAGAGTTATTAGCGCATAAGATGCTTATATCGCGGATCTGTGTGATTAAAGGATAGAAATACCACTCGCGCGTAAGATAGTCCCACCGACCCTTGCAATCGCGTACAAAGATAATACCAGCGCGATAGCTGAAAAAACCTCGTTTACAGGTCAATATTATCAAACGCTTTAGTCACTAGAATTACCATCATAACTCGTATTATACATATCCCCATAGATTTTTGTTATCCTACAATGCTACAAACGCGTGAGGTGCATATCACAATTGGTCCATCTGTTACCGTGTAACCGCATGTTACCAACCACACTGAACTGGAGAAATCCACCAAGATTCCCGATGCTGTCTATCATGGTATCATCGCTATCATCACGCTGTAAAATATCAGAAACAATCTGGATAAACACGACCGTTCTAAACGAAACCCTCGAATTGTTTCTATTGCTACTCAGTATCACAAATATCTTTAACGCCTTAACATGGGATTGGCTGAATACTGGGTAGTAGTCTTTGGAATCCCATCCAAGGTATCCTATTGTGTAGACCCGAAACAACACGCCTTGCACAGTTTGAAGTTCATAGGCTGGTGTCACGCGGGACAATTATAGCAGGGTGTCGGGGATACGCTAGTACTTGTCACGCGGGAAATTAACGCAAGGTGATGGATTTCGCTATTTTTATAACTTTATCATTTTAGACAATTTACCGCCAACTTGTGCCGGGAGTTAATGATCCGTTAATAGTGAGTTACCTCCGTAGTCAATAATAACCATGTAATTATTACGTAGGTCACGGCAGTCCAAGGGTAACTCACTGGCACACCTACGTTGGAAGGTCGCCACCCATAGGCTAGAAACCTTATCCAAACGAAACTAAATGCTTTTCGGGGTGTCAGTGAGGGTTTCCCGTTTGGGCTCGCCGTCTTAGGAAGATACAAAGGGGGTGCGGTATGATACCCCAAATTAAGATCTACTTGTAAACCGTCTTTACACACCGTACAGTATAAAGCAGTTGCAACAGCGAAGAAGTCAAACTGGTACCTCCCCAAATACAATAATTTGAATACCCCAAATTATTATTCTTAAGATCATCTTAAAATCTACTTGTAAACCGTCTTGTACACACCGTATGAAGCAGTTGTAACAGCGAAGAAGTCAAACTGGTACCTCCCCCAGCTAAGTGGTCATAGTCGTCATATAAGAGAGTCCATTACAAGTGGTTAGTGAACCCCCCAAAATAACTGTTACACTGGCTTACTACTAACATGAACTATTTTGCGAATGGTATTTTACGTTTTTTTTATTTCACACGCTTTTTGTTATCAATCCTAAACCCGGTTATTTGAAACATAATATTATAAACAAATTTCATTTATTTCGTTCGTGCCTAAATTCTCATTTCTTGCGTCCTTTCCACTGCTCTTGCCTCTCAAACCCCCCCCCCCCCTGTCTTCTCCTCTCTCATCTCCGTTCTTCCCCACTTTGCCTCAAGCAAACTACGTTGGTCCACGCAAACTCCATTGGTTCTTATCCCACGAACCTTCAGGGGAGTCGCGATAGCTAATGCTGCCAATTTAGTGAATATATTAGGATAATAATAATAATAATAATAATAATAATAATAATAATAATAATAATAATAATAATAATAATAATAATAATAATAATAACAATAATAATAATAATAATAATAATAATAATAATAATAATAATAATAATCTTTATTGCCTTAGATAAATCAACATGTCTAAGTTTACAAAATGTAGGAGAAACCGATTATAAGTAAATGCGCTACATCAAAAAGGAGGTGCGTCGACCCCGGGGGAGACTCTAGAAACAGGGATACCACTTCGGGTTTGGTCAACAGCAATTCTTACCCGTAAGAAATAGAACATTGGGTGTGATCGAAGGACTTTTTTAACTCTAACAGATAGCAGAATCGGAAAAAATTCCTGTCGTTTGTTTTCAAGATGAAGGGGGGGGGGGGGGGGCGTTCATTAAAAAATACCCGTAAAAAAAAACTAAAGGAATAGCATTTGCTCGAAAATTTTATACCATAAGAGATAGCAGAATTGAAAAAATCCTTAAACACCCCCTAAGGAATTGCAGTTTATACACTGCAATTCACATATAATTTATACAATAGGGATATCAATTGGTCGATATTATATACCAAAAAAGATAGGACGATTACCTCCCGTCTTCTTTTCTGGAGAGTTCCCTACCAATTTGGAATTTGGCTATAAAATTTGTACAATCTCTCAAGAACGTACAGCATACACAATGGCGCTGACATATACATACGCTCGTCATATTCAAGAATGGCAGAAATACACTATGTACTGATGACAAGGATCCTACTTTAACTGATAATTGTATACGGTATTTAAGCATGCTTGGCTGACTCTTTTTAGCCCAAACAACTCATAAGGGCATTCAACTGTTCAAGCATCCCTATTTCTATAGGATATGCCAAATTAATGCAAAACACTTAGCTGCCGTATTTACTCCCTGTTGATCCCAAGAGTCTTTAGGAAATATCTTCTTCGATGGGTTCAATTAATCTGGTATTCCTTGTTGGTGCCTTGGTTTGCCTGATTATAACTTCAACAGGTAAATCAAACTCCATTTGCACATCGGCTTTTTAAAGGTGAATGGTGAATACATCCATCCTCGGGGACCCAGGACGTCGCGGAGATCGGGCACACAGGGAGCGCGGCGCGATCGTGTCTTCCACCTGTCTTCCCCTAATAATCCACGGGTGAAAACTTGTGTTTTCCGCAAGTCTGGCCAATTACCTGAAGACTGGACTAAGGCACAAGTGGTTCCAATATTCAAGAAAGGAGTGAAGCACGACCCATGTAATTATAGACCGGTGTCTTTAACTACAGTATTATGCAAACTTATGGAACATGTCATCTACAAGAACATAATGGAGCATCTTGAGAATAATAATATCCTATTTGCAAATCAACACGGGTTTCGCAAAAACCATTCATGCGAAACCCAGCTTCTATTAACAGTTGAAGACCTGGCACGAAATACGGATAACGGTGGTCAAATAGACATGCTGATACTTGACTTCAGTAAGGCCTTTGACAAGGTCGCACATGGTCGCTTGATCAGTAAATTACTGTATTATGGTATTCAAGGTAGAACACTAGCATGGATAAAGTCATGGCTCACCAATAGAACACAAAGAGTCGTAGTGGACGGTGTTTCATCAAAACCAGTAGACGTAACATCAGGAGTGCCGCAAGGCACTGTACTTGGTCCATTGATGTTCCTCCTGTTTATTAATGACATGCAGGAGAACTTGGAATGCACTTTAAGGCTATTTGCTGATGATGCCCTGCTGTACCACCAAATTACACATGACGATGATACCCTAGTCTTGCAGAGGGACTTGGACAGAGTGGGGCTATGGGCCGAAAGATGGCAAATGGTTTTTAACCCTACCAAATGTTACAAAATGTCAGTCTACAGAAATAAATCACCAGTACTGAAAGATTATACCTTATATAATCAGAAACTCTCAGGTGTTAAACAGCATCCCTACCTGGGCGTTTTGCTGTCTGATGATTTACGGTGGAATTTTCAAGTAAACAAGATCGTAAACAAGGCTAACTCAACACTTGGATTCATAAAAAGGAACTTGTATTCATGTTCTGAGGTCACCAAGCGTGTAGCCTATGTTACACTTGTAAGGTCACATCTAGAATATGCAGCTGCTGTATGGGACCCTTATAGACAGGATCAAGTGGACAAGATTGAAGCAGTCCAGCGACGTGCGGTGAGATTCATAAAGCGGGATTACGACTGGAACTCTAGTGTTACAATAATGAGACAATCCCTTTCTTTGGATCTGCTGAGTGAGAGGAGAAAGGCTCACCGTGTAAAAATGTTTTATTTATCAGTAAATAATGGCATTGCATTGCCGATACCTAATTATTATCAACGTTCAATGCGTCATACTCGAAGTTATTCAAGTAATACATTTATACAGCCTAAGGCACGTCACGATTATTATTTATATAGTTTCTTTCCCAGAACAATCAAAGATTGGAACAATTTATCAATTGAACTTAGAGAAGAAAATAGTTATTCATCTTTTTGTAATAACGTAAACAAGTTCATCGCCTAATTTTTATTATCATGCTATTTTTATTGTTTAAGTATTATCTTATTTTATAATTTATTTTAATTTTTATTGTATATAGTAAGCCGACTGAATTTATGGATTACCTATTTATTATTAATTTATATTTAGATTTATATATTTAGATTTATATATATTTTGTCATCTTTTCTTGATACGAAAGTGTTGAAAAGTAATAAAGTAGAAGTAGAAGTCTTCCCCGGTGGTAAGACATGAGGTCGACTCCGCGTCTACTCGAATATTCTACAGTGTAAGATCTGGAATATTACCCATGATGAAATATTTACAAGCCATAATTCATTATTCCTGCTTATTTAATTGTGAATATTGATATATAGTATTAATTGCTAGGAGAGAGCGCAGCAACCGGAGAGCAAGCCTAATCTTGGTATCGCATTAGGTATCGCATATGATTTTTCGTGTCGACACCACAGGCTTCCCAGTCGGCTGATTTGTATATTGATTTCATATCGACCAGCGGTGTTTTAGCGCATGCGCGAGTTTCATATAGTGGATGCAATTTCGTGTCCACACCACAGGGTTCCCAGTCGGCTGATTTGTATTTTGATTTCATGCAGATCAGCGGTCTTTCCGAGAACCCCTGTACTGCAACATGTTCGTCCCGTCCTCCGAACATTCACTTTCTATTAGAAACTTCTAGTATAAATCTAAATTACGTGATACAAGGTGGTTTCTGGTAGGTCATCCGCTAAATTGCGACTGATCATGTCAGGAATGTGGCTAGCCTGCGTAGCGGCGGTTTGTTTGTATTTTAAGCAGCGCGAAACTAGGGCTGTGGAATTTAGGTCGCGCGAAGTCTGGTACTAGGATTTGGGGTCTCTCTGATTTGTGGCCGCAAAAAAAAAAAAAACGTAACGCTATGAAAAAAAAAGCGCAACGCAACGCACAAAAATAAACCCATGAGACAAATAACGCCGCTACACAGGCTAGAATGTGGCGCGTCCATGTCACCACCTGGTCATGGCATAATATAAATATCACGGGAGAGTTGGTGCCTGCATTTTACTAGCAAGCGCAACGTCAGCAAATTCTATCGCAAGCCCTTTTACCCACCCTCCCTCTCCAGGGGAGTCAGTGATTTTGTAGTTGTGAATGTATTAGGTCGTATTGTAGCATAGGGATATTCATTGTTCATGACCACAATGTTTGTAAATAAGATTATGATACAAATAGAAATCTGAATGTATTAGTATATATATTTCAATAAAGTCGACCGGAGCCCTTTTTTGTGCTTATTTTATTTTGATAATTCATTAAATTCATGTTATCATTTTTCTCAATAATTCATAATCGGATTTATTCATATAATTCATTCTTACTTCTAATCCTTTTCGTTTGTGTTAAAAAGGGCGTGGCCAAGAAGGAAGCTATTGTTGGTGCATTAGATTTGGATAAACTTTATAATAATCCATTATTCCCAACCCTTTAAAAGCCATAATTCATAATTCATCTCCCCCCCCCCCCCCCCCCCCACGACGCATATTCGCAAGTCTTCAAAACCCTCCTTTGGTAACCCCTCTTTTGTTCGTATTCGCATGTCTTCTCCTAATATCTACTGGTGGAAATTCGTGTTTTCCGCATGTTTTCCCCGGTGGTAAGACATGAGGTCGTAACGCGCATTTCCTGCTTAGGATCTGGGATATCCCCTTGTCTTCTGAGTGTATTCGCAAATATACTAACTAATAGCAAAAGCGAAAGAGGGCCAGCGGATGCTTTCTTTTTTTTAAAGTTTGGAATGTCCAGTCTTGAAATGTTCTTTTCCACGTCTAACAACAGGTAGCCCAGGCTGTGATTCAGTAGTAAAAGATCTAATCTAATCTAAGATCCAAATTTGTATGAGCAAATGCTACTCTAGGCTGTTATTAGCTCTGAATTCTTCGCATTATCTACATATATATATTTATCTAGACTTTATTTTAAAAAGTCTTTTGACTCTGTGGATCACGGCATCCTTTTGAAGAAACTAACATGGTATGGAGTGGATGAAACCTATGATACAAAGCTATTCCAATGTATCTCTTTCTGGACGATGAATCAAACATCAATTTTGACGCTAGCAAGTGTTAAGTCATGACAGTATCCCGAAAGAAATCACCTGCAGTGGTGGCCTATCACCTTGGTGCCACAAATCTGCAGCTTATCAATAAAGAGATCATCTAGAGTAATCTTAACTCAAACAACCTGACATGGGACACCTGCATTCCATCTGTGGTGTCCTTAGTAGTTCCTAGAATAGGAACTCCTAGATGATCAGAGGCGTGCATTTAGCTCCCACATTTTCCCAGATCCGGCAGTTTAGCAAGCGCTGGGTTTCCAAACTTTTGGGAGAATCTAGGAGAATAGCTGAGGATTTGGGAGTTCCTAGGATAAACTAGGAACTCCCAAATGATCAGAGGCGTGCATTTGGCTCCCATATTTTCCTAGGTACTCCCAAATTCCATTTCCCAATATATAGGAGTATCTAGGGTATTCTAGGAAATCCCAAATCTTAGGAGTTCATTTCGCAAGGCCAACAGAATGCCCAGTCTGGTCAAGAAGACATGTCCCCTTATTACAGACTGCAGGGTCTGGCGTACTCTGTACCTATCCTTTGTAAAGTCTCAGCTAACTTTTCTCAATTGTTATCTGGCCTAGCCACGTTTAAATATTTTCTGAAAGAACACTAATCAAGTCTTACTTGCCCTGCACATGGAGCATCTTCACACGGGACAATGGCTGCCACCACATTTAGTTTTTGTCATTTTAAGCGGACGCGGAGCTGCATGCATAGAAATTGGTAAACTAGGCGATTCAAAATTTGTGGTCAATGACGTCATGTCACCCTTTTTGTGCCCGCTATCTGGACCACTCACGTGACCATCACATGGGACAAGCAAGCTAATTCATCGATCGCTCCATAAATTCTAAACCAATGACATCAGACTAGTTCCAACAAGAATCGGGCCCACACCCTTTTTTTATAAGATTGTATAATTTTCAGTTAAGGCTGGGCAAGAGAGCATAAGATAAGAGAGGGACACTTTGGTATTACCCGCGCGCCATGTCGATTCCGAATCCGGCTATTTTTAGTAACCACCACCCCACCACTGCGCGTGAGCATGTTTACTCACCCTACCCCTGCGCTTTGGCATTTACATTTTGTTGTTTGCCGCTGTTTTGTGACATGAAACCGAAAAAAAAAAACACCCTATTTGCACTAATACCATCGAAAATTCCATTCTAGCATCAAGGATACGGGCATTTGCGGTTTACTAAGGGGATGCAGTACTTCAAGGATTGCAAGATTTCGAAAACGAGACTTATAATTCAAAATCAAGAGCGGAAAACCTCGTGCTTCAAACACCGTTTTCGCTCTAACTTGCTGCTTCTTCGTGGTTTCTCAACATTCATTATCTTCCTAATGGTCAAACGAAATCTGTAAGTTAGACATTAGATATGATATATATGATTTTTGTGAATATTCCGGTGAATTGAGAAGGAATCCAAGAAAAACACATTTTATAAAACTATCCTTGTAGCGAGGGAATGCATTTTTGTGATGATCAAAGCCAACAAGCTGAAGTATCTCAGCTTTTGTAATAGTGAGAAAATAAAGAGGGAGATATTACTGTACTTCTTTGATGTTGTTATTATTATATGTTATATTATTATTTCGTTTTTATACAAGCTGGAGTCGGGATTTGAATCAAACGCGGTATCACAGCCATTTTATCGCTGGTCAGTTTTTTTCTTTCTTCTTCACTTGAATTCGCCGCTCAGACTAACAAAACAGTCAAACTATTCAGGGATTAAGATTTCTGTGAGTATATTTGCCAATCCTGCTTACTTAAGTTAGACTTGTTTTCTTCTTCCGAGTTATTGCAAAAAAACAACACGCAACCGGCGGGAGAGTAGGACAAAATAAAAGGAGCAAATCCTCACGCGCAGTGGTGGGGTGGTGGTTACCAAAAATAGCCAGATTCGGAATCGACATGGCGCGCGGGTAATACCAAAGTGTCCCTCTCTTATCTTATGCTCTCTTAGGCTGGGCCGTTTTCTTATTTTTGAGACATTTTAAGGCTAAATATGTTCTTAACAATGTTCTTAATTTTTAGTAGGACCCGTCACCTTAAAACGATAATTAATGTACCTTACAGTGAAGCATCTTTTCAAAAAAAATATTTTTAGATTCACTTTTTGCAGGAACCATTAAGTTATGTTAATCTTTACAAACAAAAACACAAAGAACACAATAATTATTTGGAATCTTTGTACTGTAATACAATAAGAAATTTTTAAATACTGTAAGTATTTAAAAAAATTCTTCAACAACTTAGTTCATAATTTTTTTTCAAAAAATAAATATCTCTTCAAATCAAATTCAACATACAGTTTACCTTTCAAATGTATCAACATACAGTTCAGCTTTACAGTCTAGATGTGGAACATGTTTCATGTGTTTTCTCTTCTTTCTTAACTCAACAAATTATGATAGACACATTTCAAAAGGGTCAGTAACAAGTTCTTGAGCATATCCCTAAATAACATGACGCCTTTTTTATAATTCTCATGCAGTTGAAGGAATTATAGTTCCATAGAGAAGTGATCTTTTCCTTTGTCAAAGCGAAAACACAGATCGGTTTCCCGTCAACATACGTCTTTCCTAAACTTTCTCAAAGCAAGATACCCAATCTAGATCATCATTTGTATTATCAGACACATCTTAGATGGCTAAAATTCAAGTACTCTAATAAGCTTTAAAAAGCATGTCCTATTCCATGCTGAAATTATTCTTTCTCGGCGACACGATTCGATTTTGATTCCATAGATCTTCCCCATCATCAGACAAACGTTGTTTGTTTTTTTGCTCTAAGGACCGCCTTCGGAGGAGCTTCATTTCCAGGCATGTCGAAAGCATAGATTTCTCGCACAGTAAGCGGGTTTTCAGAATACTTCTCAGAGTTTTTGGAATGTTTTTCTGTGTTTTCGATAATGGGCGCCTGCAAGAATTCTCGTCCAAAAGCTTCTGCAGGTTGATGACGTCACACCGCTCGACCAATCAAAAACGTTTGCCCGACAGAGGTAACGCTTATAATAGTTAAACTCATCGTCTGATAAGTTTGGGGTTAGGTATCGGATAGCTTGGTAACCGCCTAACCAAGCGCACCCGAGGAGCCATGCCTCCAGGCTACAGCTCCCCGCCCCCCAGGGGGATACCCGCCACACCTTACGGTGGAATATATTTACCTAGCTAGTTGCATGCTACCCTAAGGGTGTGGTGGGAGGGACAAAAAACCCGCGAATCCAGTGTTGAGTCGAGCGAGATTTGCAGACCTCTCAGAGAGGATGCAAACGTGCCAAGGACTGAATAACCGGGAGAGGTCTGCAAATCTCACTCGACTCAACACTGGATTCGCGGGTTTTTCGCCGTGTTTTCAATGGCAAAAAGTACTCAAGCAGGAATCTTCGGTAGGCCTACAAGTTTCGATCATTTTCGCACCGCCGGACGCGTTTTTTTGGGGAGCTGTTTTCAATGGCTGGAGGCGACCGCTTCGGTAAAAGCAAACGACTCAAGGCCACTTAGTGTGACAGAGCTATAGCATCTCAACATCAGGGCACGTTTGCTAGTGGAGGAAAAGATGCAATTGCAGTTAGCATTGACGAACCTTCACTTCACGTCGGTGGTAGTGGTGAGTAATATATACTGTCAGTATATATGAAGTGTGCTGGCTTGTCGTTTTGTAGAATGCCACGATGTTTAGCAGAGGCAGTGTGTCAAGCATGCACTTAACAGATTCTGGTAGCAGTTGAGCTGGCTGAGCGTCAGAAACCTAACTATCAACAAAATTTGCTGAATTGGCTCGAGTTACCCTACTATGGTTATACGTTTTTACTTGTAATAATCTTGCTGGGGAATACCAACCACACTGGTTGGTCATATTGCTGTATATGACTTTGCATTTGGAGGAGAACAGCTGCGGCCAAGCCTCGCCCGGAGCATTTTGATGTCGTGTTGGGGCGGCTAATCCACCTCTCTCTCACTGCCCTAGCAGTGTTGTGTTGGGGCGCCTTATCCACCTTCCTCTCAATGCCCTAGCAGTGTCGTGTTGGAGATGGCAAGGGCTCCCCCCACCAGCCCCAGTGCTGTTGTATTGGGATGGGTAAGCCCCATCTCCCCCCTCCTAGCCCCAGCAGTACGCCACATGCAGTGGATCTAGGCCCTAGAATGCCATGAGGTGTGGCCTCACTCATAACTGCGTTGCCTGGAACGGTGATGGCGTCTCCCCGAGACTAAAGCTTTGTCATATATATATATCAAATCTAGCTATAGACCACACTGTACGCAACTTATTTACTCAAGAACTATACACCCCCCCACACACACACACACCTTCTGACAATGCAGCTCCTCCCAGCCTCCTACAACGACTAGCAATTTGTGTTTGTTAAGTATCTAAATGTGTGGTGTGCTACATGTTCCTGTAATCCAGTTCTTGACTGCGAGTGGAATGGTAAATATACATACATATTATTGTTATTGCCATTGCTATTATCATTGCTATTAAAAAGAAAGTGACGAAGCTTTTTCTCATGAGATCTCTTCATTTTGTTCCTTTATGACGTATATTGACTAAAACCGTTGTAAGAATATTGCCACTCTCTATATTGATCGTTGGAAAATCCAAGATGGCCGCCAATCCAAGATCTTAAATAAAGCGCTACGACAACATACTTACAGCATACTTTTTTCGTGAAATCTATTAATTGTTGTCACTTCACGGATTATTAGAAGGTGCTGATACAAATACGTAGGGTGTATCTCAAAATGTTCTTGGCAGCAGATTTGATGTACTCAGCTACTAAATAGCCTACCATACTTGCGATTTTCCGATCTCCTATACTAGTCTTGTCGAAATACTAAAGCTTCTTGGTGCTGAATAGCATGTGTGTTTACCTATGCCATCTTTTGTGTTTTCCACATGTCAGTTTAATATGTGATGGTTCTCCAGTGTGCTGGGGCGATAGCTCAACGATCAAAGACTTACTGGCTGTGGCATATTTGAAGTATAGAAGGTGGAAGAAACATCGGCAAGCACTAAGTATGCCGGCCATTAAAATTTACTCAATGAGTCAATGGATAGGTTAGTAGAAATGCCTAACCACACTCTACGTCAGATCGATAAAGGACTTGTGGACTCCGCTCCCAGTCGAGCCGATAAATTTTTTTTTTGGTTGCGCTACTTATAGCGATTCTTGGCACACATATCAGCCATCAACACATATCAGCCGCGCATCAGAGACTACGTGCTTGCGCATATACAAACAGAAGAAAATGGGCCCATATTTCTATTTATGTACAGTTTAACGTGAATCTTATTTACGTTGTCGTAAATAAGATTCCATCAAGCATTGCACAATGATATGTGGCAGAAACATTTTGAAGTTGTTTACTTCTAACAACTGCGAAAAACATTTTTTTATCCGTTTGAAGAGTGACAACATTTATGCAAAGGTTGGACTGCTCGCCAAAACGGGTATCTGTAAAATGAAGACAGGACCTTCACGGACTTACGCGGACCGGACCTCGGCCTTTTTAATACACAAACATATACATAAAATAAAAAAATGTCGTCAAAGAAAAAAAGCTTGCTTACATTTTTCGTAGGGAGTCCCTAGTGCAAGTGTGCCGTTGTTGTGGGGCACCGGGGAACAAACAGAGTTTCTTTTTCATTACGGACTTTGCGCAAAATTACCGACTTGCTCCAGGTGCTGAAGTAGTTTGAAAAATCGGTAGCTGGAAAATCGGCAACTACCGTGAGAATAGTGACTTAATAAATGGGCTGCTTCGCTACTTTGTAGCAAGAGAAAACAAATATCACTCTGTCCAAACACTGAGCTGTCAGTTAACTCAATGGAATCTGTTGATTGCCGTTAGAACAGTAACCCTCTATTGGCTACTTCCCTGCATTGTATTAAGAAGACAAAAAAAAACCGCTCTGCACAAACACAATCGTAGATTGCCGTGAGAACAAACCTTTTATTGGCTACTTTGCAATTGTCCTGACATGTTGACTCATCGACGGCTGATTGATAACTGATTGTTTTTGAGCCCGGGGGTGGGAGGAGCTTTCCCTTTTATAGCGGAACCTCGTGTTTAATGAACACGTCTATGATTCCGATACAGACAACGATCTACTCCCCATGTTTGAGGGGTAAAATAATACTTTCGCTAAACAAAAGATATAATGCTAATTGACATTGTTTTAATGCGAGGGATGTTTTAGCCTGCGAGCAAGTCTGTACTTTTGCGCAAAGTCCGTAATGAAAAGAAATCTCCGTCGCATATCCCCCACCCACACACACACACACAACATCGGCACACACATAAACTAATATAAGGAAAGCAGAGGTGCGCGATAAAGAAGTCGAGTCTACCAAACGGGAAGTTGAGTTGAAATAGTGACCCCCCAAAATATGTTCAGAGAACACGCAAAATGCAGGCCCAAAGCCAGGGGGAGGGGGGTTCAGGGGGTGCGAGGGTGCGAACGCATCCCCCCCCCCCCCCCCCCCTACAACGGCCGAAGGTCCACTTTCGGTTCTCAATGACGTGCTATTTGTAGACAAAACTATAAAGCACAAGCTAGATAACTCTGCTACGTAGCTAAATACGACAATAAAAGTCCCGTGAAGATACTGCAAAGGCATAAAAAATCCCTCTTTGTTCTCATATGAAGAAAACGTCCCCCCCCAAGGAATTTTTTTTTCTTTTCGACAAATTTTAATTTATTTTGATATTTTCATACCTTGGTTATAAAACTCAGCATTCTTTCTTTGACAGCGTCTTCGTTAACTTTGCTGCAAAATGGAGGTAGCGTTATATGAAGCGAAGCGGTCGCTCGTTGAAGTACGATTGTCCCATGTGACAGAATGGTCGTAGCAACCGGTTCAATCACGACGTAAATACACGATTCACTCCACGTGAATTTCAAAGTTTTCGAAAAGTCAATGCCTGTATTGGACGCATTCAAAAAATGAACCCAAACCCTTATGTAGAGAGCATGGGACCGTTCGGACCAATGGGATGGCAGTGGGAACAAGGCTGTCGAAATGTTGTAGTAGTTGTCTTTCCATGTGATGTTTTCAAGAGAAGGTTCGACGGTTGTAGATATCATAGCTTGGTAAATGTCGGAATTAGAGTTGAGGCATTTTCCGTGCGCGTTTTGGAGAAGATACACTAAGATCAAGATAATAACATTTGACATGTTTAGTACATGAAACGGGTAGCGCCAGGGAATGAAGAAGCGAGGGCCCAACGACAGCTGGATGACAGTGCTAGGTGCCAACTGGTGTGCGGAAGTTCGCGGAAAACTTCACAACCACAGGGAGCCAAGTGTCACGTGATAATGTTTACCCAGGCCCTCGCGCGGTCTAAAAATCAAAATGGCGGACGAACTTGCACCACGAGGCCTCTCGTAAAAATGCACCGATGATTAGATTTTCAAAAGCAATATTCAGGTTTTGAACTAAAAATGGACCTGTTTCGTATAGAAAGATACTTAGGTGACGAAGAGTCGCCGGCTAAGTCGAGAAGCTTCTCAATCAAGGAACATATCGCCCAACAAAGGCGATCTTTAAGAAAATTGTCGCCCAAAATCAACAACAACTCACAGCAAAATATTCAACAAGTTTCGAATCTTGGTGACGACGAAAAAGCCAAAGACACTATTGAAAATGAGGATTCTAAAAAGAAGAGGCATAAAGATAAAGATCATGACGAGGAACTTGAGGTAAAAATGAAGAAGAAGAAATCGAAGTCGACGAAAGTCGAGGTTGAACAGCTTGAGGAAGAGCTTTTAGATCTTGGTAAAATCGAGTCTATAAAAAAAATAAGCCAGAGAGGTAATGAAGAAGGTGAGAGTAAAGATGGGGACAATAGGGGGCTTGAGAAAGATCTCAAAATAGAGGACACAGACATAAATGGAGTGAGACAAGCGTCGGGTTTCACAGTGATTGGAAGAAACAAGAGAAAAAAGAAAATACACAATGTCCAACGAACTCTACCAGGCTGGCTATCCAACCCTGAGGTGATAAGCCCAGATTTTGATAAAGGAAAAATTCCGGTGTCTAGCTTACAATGTCTCTCCACATCCCTTCAAAAGAAACTTAAAGAACAAGATATCAACAGTTTCTTCCCAGTTCAAAGTTCAGTCATACCTGCAATCCTGTCAAACCTTGCTTCAGGGACTCTTGCTGGGCTAGGAGGATACCGTCCTTATGATATCTGTGTGTCTGCTCCTACAGGAAGTGGTAAAACCTTGGCGTATGTGCTACCTCTAGTGCAGGCAATTTCACAATGCACTGTTTGCCATCTACAGGCCTTAGTGCTTTTACCTACAAAAGACCTTGCGAATCAAGTTAAAAGAGTTTTTGATACTTTCATACAAGGCACAAGCGTCAGAGTGGGGCTAGCACCCTCAAATAAAACACTTCAGAAGGAGCAAGATAGTTTAGTTGGACAAAGGTAAGAACATACAAATGTAGGGTTTCTAGATGGAATTCAATTTGTGCTCAATCGCATGTTTCTTCTAATAATGGTCTTGTTGATTATATAAAAATATATGTAGTATTTATTTATAGCATTTATACAACCATCATGTTCTAAGCACTTTTTATAAATGATACTTGATGATACTAATTAAGAATGACCATTTTGGAACTGAGAAAAACAAGCGGTAAATATTTTCTTGCCTAGGATCAGTAATGAAACTGTACAGTAACCTTTATAAGTTTTTATATAAATCTCTGATCATTTTAGTTGTGGAAGCACAAGCCATGTGAATATCTTAGTAACCACCCCTGGTCGTCTGGTGGAACATATCTCCTCTACTCCTGGATTTACTCTTCAACATCTGAGATTCCTAGTTATTGATGAGGCTGATCGCCTGCTTGACCAGTCCTACAACAACTGGCTGTCTAAAGTGATACATGCTGCCCAAGAGTCTGTGAATACACTCCCTTTAAATGATAGCAGGTTCGTGTCAATCCTCCCAATTTCTTCCAAACTATCCTGACTATTTGGTTGAAAAAATCAGATCCTAGGAAGCAATTCTAAAGAGGGGAGCACATTCTCCAGAACCAGATCATCAAATGGAAAATAAAAATACTAGGATCAAAGGTGAAACAAAGAGTTTAATAATTAAAATTTAAAATGGAAACATAATGAAAAAATGTGGGCTAGTGGATTAGTAAAATAACAATAAAAAGTAATCCAGCCTTGCTCGAAAATACAAAATGCAGCTTGAATCCTGATTGTGTATTTTTCTATATTTGTAATAATTATGAAAGTTAAATACTGCATTCTGTTCTAATTCTTGTAGTTCATTTATGTTTCAACTTGGGACAAAGAGAAAGCACCACAGGCACATCACAGCAGCCAGCTACTCCAAGATTCAGGTTCCTCTACAGAAGCTCTTATTTTCTGCTACAATGACCCACAGTCCTGAAAAACTAGCTGCCTTACAGCTGTACAACCCGATGCTGTTTGCTGTTTCTAATACTCCTGAGATGTCAGCAGAGAATGATGAAGATGCTGCAGGTATAAAAGAGTTTGTTGCAACATACCTAGTATGGGGGGGGGGGGGGGGCTAAAAAGATGAGTGATGTAGGGGCAGTAGAAACTGAAAGTATTTTGATGTTCTGTACTCACTTAGTTATTCCATGCACCTCTGTTGAATATACACAGCAGTTTTGCATATTTTAAGATCAAATTTAAATAAATCTGTGCAGAGTACCTTGCTCTTTAAAGAGACTGTGGTGACAGTGAGCATGACATTGCCAGCACACACACAGGAAGAGATTTTCCAGTACCGTTTTTACCAGAAATTGTGGAATTGTTAATGCATGGAGCCTTGAGTGTTTTCAAGGGTTGTTGTTAGTTGTTCACAATCAAATTAACTGACAAGGATAAACCTTTTCCATACGTAGGAACAAGCCGCTATAGTCTGCCGGTTGGACTGACAGATCACATGGCAGTCTGTAAAAATGGGGAGAAGCCTTTGATGGTGTTATTCCTACTTCTCAAGTGTTGATTCAAAGGTGTTCTTTGCTTTACCTCTTCACTTGAGGCAACTCACCGGTGAGTACAAGATAGAGGCTTAGCAAGGAATTCCCTTTCCCTCACAGGATTAGCAAGGCATCTGCCACACAGGATTAGAAAGGTGTTCCCCACACAGGATTAGCCAGGCATTCCCACACAGGATTAGCAAGGCATCCCCACACAGGCTTATCAAGGTGTTCCCCACACAGGATTAGCCAGGCATTCCCACACAGGATTGGCAAGGCATCCCCACACAGGATTAGCAAGGCATCCCCCACACATGTTTAGCAAGGTGTTCCCCACACAAGATTAGCAAGGCATCCCACACAAGATTAGCAAGGCATCCCACACAGGATTAGCAAGGTATCCCACACAAGATTAGCAAGGCATCCCACACAGGATTAGCAAGGTATCCCACACAAGATTAAAAAGGCATCCCCACACACGCTTAGCAAGGTGTTCCTCACACAGGCTTAGCAAGGTGTTCCCCACACAAGATTAGCAAAGCATCCCCCATACAAGATTAGCAAGGCATTCCCCTCACAGGATAAACAAGGCCTTACCTACGCTGGCTTAGCAAGGAATTGTTAGCGAGGCAGTCCCCAAATAGACTATGCAAGACAGTCCACACATAGGCTAAGTAAGTCAACCCCTCACATAGGCTTAACTTGGTGTTCCCATCACAGGCTTCACAGGCATTGCTAACATTCCTCACAGGTTGGCAGGGCATTACCCACATACAGTAGTTTCATAACCAGCACACAAAGTTTACAGATTATTAGGCAACAGAGCTGTTAGGTAACCACCCACTAGACAACCATCCTACTGTAAATTGTTAGGCAACCATCCACAAGGCAACCATTCTAAGTCTTTAGTCAACTGTCCACTTGGCAACTAACTTGTTAGTCTACTATGCACTAGACAACACCCCTAAATGGTTAGTTAACTATCCACTGGACAACCCTTCTAAGTCATTAGTCAACTGTCCACTTGGCAACTAACTTGTTAGTCTACTATGCACTAGACAACACCCCTAAATGGTTAGTTAACTATCCACTGGACAACCCTCTAAGTCATTAGTCAACTGTCCACTTGACAACTAAGTTGTTGGTTGACTATCCACTAGACAGCCCTTCTAAGTCTAAAGTTAACTGTCCACTAGACAACCAACCCAAGTCATTAGGTACCGGTTACCAGGCAACCATAACCAAGTTGTTATGTTACCACTTGCATAGATAATTCCACAAAAACACAGATTTCTATGTAAAATAGACCAATTTGTTTGTCTGATGTGCTTTCTCTTTAACTGACTTAAACATTATCAGAAAACTATATTATGGTGATGACGGTCATTGGGTGATCATTTGGGTTGGGGTTATGCACCAAATGGATATTACTGTACAGGGTTTGTGGTGGGGATAAAAGTGCAGTGCTGTACAGGTGTTAGGAGACATGCCATGTGGTAGAACCCTTCATGGTCTCCTCTACTCGTTTTCTTGGGTTTAATTGTTCTCCTTTTGTAATTGTCATGTGTTTCATTGTACATTTACCTTGCTTATGAGTGTGCCTGACACCTTTATATTCTCATTGCCACCTCAACATCGAGCTAAATCAAGGAAGCAAAATGCATATTTTTTTCTGTTGCAAATCTCAGATTGTACTTGTTGATCAAACTGTATGGAGGAGTGGCTGTTGCTGAGTACTCCTCAAGCCTGACACCCCAGCAGAGGCGTGGCATCCTGAGAGATTTCAAACAAGGTGCCATTCAGATCATCATATGTTCAGATGCCATGGCGCGAGGCATGGATATCGACAATGTGTCCTATGTCATCTCTTATGATGCCCCCAATCATGCCAAGGGGTACATCCACAGGGTAGGAAGAACAGCAAGGGCTGGGAACCAAGGTATTCTTTATAATGATGATAGTTATGATTGTAATTATGATAACCATGATAGTTACGGTGCTAATTTTGTTAAAGATGAGAGTTATGATGGTAATTATTATGATGAAGATAATGATGGTAATGGTGGCTCTGTTGGTAGGGGTTTTATGGTGATAGGTTTGAAGGTACAGTGGAAAGCTGGTGATTGTGGTGTAGGTGTTGTTGGATGATGGTTGTGATGTTGTGGTTGGGTGATGGTAATGTAGGCGTGGCTGGTCATGGTGTTGTTGGGTGATGGTTGTGTTGGTGTTGTTGGGTGATGGTAGTGTAGGTGTTGTTGGGTGATGGTATTGCTGGTGTTATTGGGTGATGGTAGTGTAGATGTTGTTGGGTGATGGTAGTGCTGATGTTGTTGGGTGATGGATTTGTTGGTGTTGTTGGGTGATGGTAGTGTAGATGTTGTTGGGTGATGGTAGTGCTGGTGTTGTTGGGTGATGGTAGTTCTGGCGTTGTTGGGGGATGGTAGTGTAGATGTTGTTGGGTGATGGTAGTGCTGGTGTTGTTGGGTGATGGTAGTGTAGATGTTGTTGGGTGATTGTTGTGCTGGTGTTGTTTGGTGATGGATTTGTTGGTGTTGTTGGGTGATGCATTTGTTGGTGTTGTTGGGTGATGGAAGTGTTCGTATTGTTGGGTGATGGTAGTGTTGGTGTTATTGGGTGATGGTAGTGTAGATGCTGTTGGGTGATGGTAGTGCTGGTGTTGTTGGGTGATGGATTTGTTGGTGTGTGTGTGGTGGTAGTGTAGTTTTTTTGTGGGTTGATGATTTATTTTATAGTTGAGTTGGGTAAGGCTAGTATAGGTATGGCTGGGTGATGGTAGTGTAGGTGTTGTTGTTCGTTGATGGTAGTGTTGGTGTTGTTAGATGATGGTAGTGTAGTTGTGGTTAAGTGGTGGTAGTGTAGGTATTGTTGGGTGATGGTTGTGTTACGACCGTGGTGATTTCTAGATGCGTGTTATGAGATGCTGCATTATTTCCAGGTACGGCTGTCACATTGCTGCATAGTGATGAGGTGTTTCACTTCAAAATCCTGATTCAGAAGACAGGCCGTCACAAGATACCTAAATACCGTGTGAAGGAGTCGGAGCTTGAAACTCTGATTGAAAAGTATAAAGAGACCCTTACTAAGCTTGAGCAGACCATCCTAGAGGAGAGAAACTATGGTCACAGAACAAGGGCTAGATAGAGAGAGTTGTCAAAAATAGAGACAGACAGAAGTCAATCACAATTCATGTCGAACAACCAATAGAAAATCAAAATTGATCAATTTTGACGGGGGGAGGGGAAAGGTACAGGACTCTCCCTACCCACTTCCACCTAGAAAAATGATGTTAATTAAAAGGATTAATAAAAACTTTGAATAAAAGACTTGGGGAGAATTAAGAAATATTCCAGCCCAGTTACCTCTCTCAGATTTATGATATGACGCTACTTTTCATAACATTTTAACAGTTTTAATTTTTTAGCATTTTAAAGTTCTTCTGGGAAGCATTTCCGAACATTTCGTCTCTGAAATTTGTCTGATTTTGCTAGGTAAAAAGGTATTTACAGGGGGAGGCAGAGTGGTAACAAAAGTGTGCGTGTGTTTGTGTGTGTGTGCGTGCGTGTGTGTGAAATACACATTCGCTAGCGCACCCTGCCCGCATTTGAGCATTTCCAGTTTTGATTGATCTAACGTTTGCCTTGTACATAAAATCGCAGAGCAATGAAATCTTTACAATAGGGAACTTGCGCTAAGAGATCACGTGACTGTTTGGGTGGCAAACTAGCGCGCGCTCAGGTTTTTAGCAGCAAAATAACAGCAACAAAAAGCAACTTATTCAGCGCTTACGAAAAAAGCCAGAATTCTTTTATTCAGAGAAGGTTTAGCTCCATTTAAATATTTTATTTTTTCGTCCTCTGGTGTGACGGGCGCAGTCATTTCTGATTTTTTGTTTGATCTTTTATTTATTTTGAATTTTGCCACCCAAGGAAGGTCACGTGATCTCTTGGGGCAAGTCCCATATTACTTTAACAGAAAACAATCTTCATCAAACAATTAGAAACACATTCTAATGACTTTAAAATACCTTATCTTCAAAGGGGCCGTATTACGAGGTTCTTAAAATTATTTCCTTAGCGCGGAAATGTAAAGATTAAGCGTTTTTAACTATCAGGTTCCAAACGCTCCAAGTAACGATGTGATGTCTGTCACACCTTTCGGTGGAATATACTTACCCAGTAGATGCGCTCCACATAAGGGAGTGGTGGGAGGGGCAAAATATCCCCGGATCCCGTGCTGAGTCATGAATTTGCAGGGATTCAAGAGAGGGTGCAAACGTGCCACGGCTTGAATGGAAATGGGCCCAGGCGCCAGCGGTCATCCTCGATTTCAACTTATGCTTAACTATGCTAATGTAGCATACATTTAAACTCTTCGTCTGATAAGTTTGGGGTCAGGTATCGGATAGCTTGGTGACCTCCTAACCAAGCGCACCCGAGGAGCCGGGCAAACCAAAGGTCGGGTCACCACGGGGAGCCCAGCAAAATAAAAAGCCAGCAGGTATGCATATCAACCAGGCACGCAAACCTGCCCTGCGGCCAACAGGCAGGCCCTACCCATCCGGTTTACCATCACCATACATTCCTTACGCCCGCTTGAGAAAAAGGGTTTTTTTATGGTGTTACGGAGCACCAGCACCAAAAACACAATGGAACAAAAGCCAAAAACAAAGACAAGACAATGAAATATAGTACACAGGTCTTGAGCACCAAACAGAGCTCTCCGTAACACCAAGGAATACCAGAAAAACTTATTCGCCTCGCCAACTTAGTAGAACAAGGTGTAAGCACTATGTATAGCCATTGGCCTAACAGCACGCTTCTACCAGCGCCTGAGTAACCAGCTGTCCTACGGACTAAATCTTTTCAAACCTGGGAATGTGCCGCTCTGTATCCGGGCACTACATATACCCGAACACGCCAAGTTAGGAGTAGCAGACAAGACCCCTTGCACACCAGCCGGCGATGCCAGATCTGGTGAAATTTTCCGAAATAATAATAGCTTAAAGTGCAGGCACATGCCTCAAAGGGTAGCTCATATGTGTATTTTCAATGTATTGTAACCCTATATCATTACAGAAAGAGTTCGATATCAGTGTAGCCGCCTATTACACTGCCTCACACCCATATGCACGAACCCTTGCGTCATACGGGCACGTCGCGAGAGGGCTTCAACGTCCCCGCCGTGCCCCTTACCTCATAGGAGAAGAGCCCCTTTGAGGATTGGATTCCCCTGGGGTGATTCAGCTGGTAATCAACCGTCATTCTCCACGTGACGCAAGTCTCGAGGACCAATGGTTCACTCCGACTTCACTCTCAATTCATCTCTCTGTCCCTAATAGCAGTGCCTATTAGCAAGCCCATTTACGCCCCTGTTGCTTCCTCAAGCTCTCCCTGGCGGTAGAGAAACCGCGATTGTGCTTGCCAGTGCGGCACCGAGTGCACAGCATGACCTTATATGACGAGACGCAAATGATCTAAACTGTAAGTTCCCGATTTCCAGGGGTAATTATATTGCGGTTTCCGGAGTAGCGCGTTTGTCTGTCAACTAGGGATTAACTTGTCAGCTTCTTTACCTGACGTTTTACAGTTTCAGCAACGAATCATACATTTACTCGACATATGAATCTTTATGAACGTGGGATGGTGAACTCGCTGTCCTCTCCCGTTTCTTCAAAGTTATTCGACTCTATGAAACGCTTTTACATCCTTTCATTATGAGATTTGTGTTGAGCGGCTCTTTTGCAAAGTTGCAAAGAGTTTTCCTGAACGATTCCAGGAAGAATTCGCTGGTAAAGCGAGAGAAACTGCTTGACTCAAAAGCCGGCCACGGCAGTCAGAGCAAAGGCGATTGATGCCCCTCTACATCAGTCGAACGACTAATTGCAACTCATACCTAGGACGTCCACCCTTTACTCTATCACGCAGTACCTCAAATACAAGGTATGTTGATTTTAAGGATACCCATTTTCGCTTGACATGCTAAACTTTGCATGGCCCGTATGCTGTATGCATCAAAGCCCGCCAAAACTACTCTAGACCGAAATCTTTATAAAGCTTGTTATGGTAATATATAATCGTCTTGGGCAAGGCTGGTATAAAATCGTGTTTACAAACACAAAATACGTATATAACTTAAATACTGGTTTGTGTCATTGATAGTCTACTGTAGAACATGGTTTTTAATACCTTTCTAGGGCCAACTAAGAGCTACTCTTCCATATGAATACAACCAAGAACCGCAACATATTCTGCCACAGGATAGTGAAAGTTGACAAACTGAGTCGTTTGTATGATCATGAAAATATAATATTGTTTAAAAATATCTACTTTTCTGTGGAATTCTACTTACAGTATGACCTGCTTTTTTACTCTAACTTTCTAAATTTATTCTCTCTTATAATATCTCATTCACTTTAGTAGCAGTGCATCCGGACGTGCCGTCGGAGTGTGCACTGTTGCATTAATCTCTTCTTATAATAATAGCTTATTCACTTTATTTGCAGTGCATCCAGACGTGTCGTCGGAGTGTGCACTGTTGCATTAATCCTTCTTATAATAATATCTCATTCACTTTTATTGCAGTACATCCAGACGTGCCGTCGGAGTGTGCACTGTTGCATTAATCCTTCTTATAATAATAGCTTATTCACTTTTATTGCAGTACACCCAGATGTGTCGTCGGAGTGTGTACTGTTGCTTTAATCTCTTCTTATAATAATAGCTTATTCACTTTATTTGCAGTACATCCAGACGTGTCGTCGGAGTGTGCACTGTTGCATTAACCCTTCTTATAATGATATCTCATTCACTTAGGTAGCAGTGCATCCAGACGAGCCGTCGGAGTGTGCACTGTTGCATTAACCCTTTTTATAATATCTTATTCACTTTATTTGCATTGCATCCATACGTGCCGTCGGAGTGTGCACTGTTTCACTAACCCTTCTTATAATAATATATCATTCACTTTATTAGCAGTGCATCCAGACGTGCCGTCGGAGTGTGCACTGTTGCATTAACCCTTCTTATAATAATATATCATTCACTTTTATTGCAGTACATCCAGACGTGCCGTCGAAGTGTGCACTGTTGCATTAACCCTTCTTATAATAATATCTCATTTACTTTAGTAGCAGTGCGTCCAGACGTGCCGTCAGAGTGTGCACTGTTTTACTAACCCTTCTTATAATAATATATCATTCACTTTTATTGCAGTACATCCAGACGTGCCGTCGAAGTGTGCACTGTTGCATTAACCCTTCTTATAATAATATCTCATTCACTTAGGTAGCAGTGCATCCAGACGTGCCGTCGGAGTGTGCACTGTTGCATTAACCCTTTTTATAATAATATATCATTCACTTTTATTGCAGTACATCCAGACGTGCCGTCGAGGTGTGCACTGTTGCATTAATCTCTTCTTTTAATAATAGCTTATTCACTTTGTTTGCAGTGCATCCAGACGTGTCGTCGGAGTGTGCACTGTTGCATTAACCCTTCTTATAATGATATCTCATTCACTTAGGTAGCAGTGCATCCAGACGAGCCGTCGGAGTGTGCACTGTTGCATTAACCCTTTTTATAATATCTTATTCACTTTATTTGCATTGCATCCATACGTGCCGTCGGAGTGTGCACTGTTTCACTAACCCTTCTTATAATAATATATCATTCACTTTATTAGCAGTGCATCCAGACGTGCCGTCGGAGTGTGCACTGTTGCATTAACCCTTCTTATAATAATATATCATTCACTTTTATTGCAGTACATCCAGACGTGCCGTCGGAGTGTGCACTGTTGCATTAATCTCTTCTTTTAATAATAGCTTATTCACTTTGTTTGCAGTGCATCCAGACGTGTCGTCGGAGTGTGCACTGTTGCATTAACCCTTCTTATAATAATATCTCATTCACTTAGGTAGCAGTGCATCCAGACGTGCCGTCGGAGTGTGCACTGTTGCATTAATCTCTTCTTATAATAATAGCTTATTCACTTTTATTGCAGTACATCCAGACGTGTCGTCGAAGTGTGCACTGTTGCATTAACCCTTCTTATAATAATATCTCATTCACTTAGGTTAAGCAGTGCATCCAGTCGTGCCGTCGGAGTTTGCACTGTTGCATTAATCTCTTCTTATAATAATATCTCATTCACTTTAGTAGCAGAACATCCAGACGTGCCGTCGGAGTGTGCACTGTTGCATTAATCTCTTCTTATAATAATAGCTTATTCACTTTAGTAGCAGTACATCCAGACGAGCCGTCGGAGTGTGCTCTGTTGCATTAATCCGCGCGCGGTCAACTAAACATCCGTATTAGGTCCTCGGGCTCGGTCAGTAATTTCAAGACCTGGTAACAAATAAGTGATGTTTTATAAACGATTAAACTATAATGCTGCATTTATTTTTCGCTGGAGTTGTAACGTTTGCGGTAGGTGTGGTTGTTGCTTTTGCGAGAATATTATATGAAATCGAAAATTTTGTACGACTAGAGGTGTTGGCAAATCACCCCCCCCCCCCCCCCCCTCGCATCCACTCCTCTCATGATGCTATCAGCGTATAAAGATCTTATAAAATCTTTAACCTCCAAGCCTATTTCAATGTGAGATTTGTTTGTGTGTCGTGACGAATTTGTCGTGCTATAACGTGCTGGTAAGCGCTATTTAGTCCCCATCACGATAAATATTCTTTTGCTTTTGAATTTCTTTTGAATCAAGGCACTTGCTAGTTCCTTTGTAATGTTTTTATACTTCAAACGCTTCGTTTTGTCCCCTTTTTGCGAGTGTGCAAAGTATGACAATTTTACCCGGACTTTATTATACTGTTTTGCATGCTTGATATAAATAGGGCTTTTTTTTAACTCAATCTCTATGATCTATAGTCATCAACTCGCCACCAACAAACCATCCCGATAAAATAAAACAAATTTGGGTAAGACCAATTTATAAAAGTAATCCGGTAATTTTTAAACTTCTGCAAAACAATATAAGCGAGATTTGATTGCATTTATTCAACAAAAAGAAATCTTGAATCGAGAAGAGTTCGGCACAAATATGTTCGCGTTTATTACTTCAATTCATAACAAACACCGTCCGTAACGTACACAGAGTAGGTACCAGAAGTATATAGACTAAGGATCTCGTAGTTATTCCCAAGATATTTCTGCAAAGCGGCTGAGATAAGTGATTTTTTTTGACGGCATATATATTCGTTTGTTGTTTTATAACAAGTTAAGGAAGGGAAAACAGAAGTCGAAAGATTCCAGCGTTTCGCACTTTACTTGCCTGCTGGCAGTCCTTCATCAGGGCCGCTACTAAAAGCATTCTAATATGTTCTAAAAGTTTCAATTTGTGCCGATTCTTTTATTTTATTGTTTTATGGAATCAATGTGTCAACGTTGAAGACAGCGCGGATTACACTAAGGCAAACTGTAAAAGGATTACAACGCCTGGTCTTCTAAATCCCCGAAGGAATGCGTGTATACCATACACGCATTCCTTTCGGGTACTTACAGTTAAAGCCGCTTGCGTCTCGTCATCCCAGGGCAAGTTAAGCGCAAAACCAAAGTAATCATAGATGCTTGCTTATCCACCCACGATAGTAGGATTGGTGGGCCTCGCTAACCCGTTCGCGATTGATTGGGCGTCGTGTCTCGATTACCCGCCCGCGATATTTTGGACTGAAGGACTCGGTTTACCGCCCACGTTAGTATCTGCGCCTGACTTCCTTTGCCTGCCCGGGATTGAATGGGCGAGGGCCTCGATTACCCATTCGCGATAGATTGGGCGATGTTTTGATTGCCCGTCCGTGAGAAAAAAACGTGTAAAGGCCGCGCTGGCCCACCCTCTCATGCCTGGGCGCAGGGGCCGCACCGGCCCGTCCTCTTTTGTTTGGGCGTCCTCGTTAGCCCATACTCACTTGCATGGGCTAAGAGCCGCCCTGTCCACCCCTTTCTTGCAGAGTGGTGTGAGGATTTAGCTAGAGAATTCAGCGCAATACGATTTACTCAATGAAAGAACCCCAAAATTAGATAGGCTAGAGGTCTGTCGTGCTGAAACGTTGAATAAGCAAGCTAAAAAATGGAAGGAGAAAGCCCTGAAACAGAAAGACTAAAGCCAAGTAACAACCGTCTTGACTTTGTGAATTACCCAAAACAAACTGCATGATGGAGAGTTAAGAATACGATCTTACGAGCTCAGAAGAACGATGGGAACCCAAATAATGTATATCTCAGTTGTGTGACACCATATGAAGAGAAGTGCCATGTCCGGTAAGAAAATAATAAAAACGCCATCTTGATTTTGAAAGGCACCCCTTTGAAATGAAATTCCGAAAGTGAAAGTACAGCAATACTTTACTATAATTGAAAAATTGGTTGTTTTTGATTTCGTACACTTGTCCTAAAACTACACTAGCCTTGCAACATCTAAATTTAGAACAAAAGAAATAGCTGGACTTGAAAGAATTTATTCATGACAAACATCATGACAAAGCAGCACTGTGGATTCAAATATCCAGTAAGTTATATTACTTATTCACCATATGTGATTATATAACATTTAAACTAATGACATCACATACTCACCATATTTGTGAGTGTGGAAATAGTTTTGATTCAATATCAACCAAGATCAAAACTTTACAACAACATTTTATTGTCAACGCTGTGTCTACTTGCACGGCTTCCGGTAAAGGAGGGAAAAAAAACTAGCTGCACGGCTGTCTCCAGTTTTCTCGATTTTAAGCCTAAATAAAAAGTTTCTGGCTTTAAAACACTTCTACGATTATTTAGAACAGCCAAGCGACGATTTTTAGCTTGAAAAGCTATGCAACAACGGCCCGCAAATGCTCGGCAAAGTATGAACGAAGCGTGGAGTTGACATTTCATGCATCGTTTAGTACGTGTCGAGCACTCGAATGTCGCCTTTTGCGAATATTTTCAAGCTCGAAGCCATCGTTTGACGGTTCTAAATAACGGTGGGAAGTTTTTAAAGTCAAAACTTTTCATTTTGGCTTAATGGTAAAAAGAAAAAAGGGAAGTGCATCTACTTTTTTTCTCCTTGCACAGCTGTTATGTCGAACTCTACGCTTCGTTCATACCGTGCCGAGCATTTGCGGGTCACTCAATGCACAGCTTTTCAAGCTAAAAAACATCTCTTGGCTGTTCTTAGCAATCGTGGAAGTGTTTCAAAGCCAGAAACTTGTTATTTAGGCTAAAAATCGAGAAAATGGGAGACACCCGTGCAGCTAGTTTTTTTTTCCTCATTTACCGGGATCAAGTAGTGCTTCAGATTTCCCACAAGAGTTCAAGTAGACACAGCGCATTGTCAGTTCACAATTGAATAAAGTTAGTCTATGTTACTTAACTAAAAAAGTCCAAGTTAATAGCTATTAATTACAGCATCGCTATTTGCTCACTTACCTGGTACATAGAATCTGGAGAAACTTCCATTCATATTAGTTTAGACATATTTGTATATGAGCATATTTTCATGAAATTGACACATTAATCAAAAAATAGTTCAAGACATCTTCCCAAAATAGCAATCGCAGGGATTCTTCATAAGTTCAACTACTACTCCAGATATTGGTAAATCATGTATAGTAGGAGTTTATAGAATCTAAAACCAATAACCAACAACAAAGTTTAAAATAATAACAGCAGTATAAGTCTTTGTTTTGGTGTTGATCAAATACTGGATGCTGGACCATCACCAGACTGTAAGGAAACTGATCTTGGGTACAGTAGTGGTGCAAGCCAAAGCCACACTAAAAAGCTTGAATATCATTCTGTTCCCCCAGCAGAATTTTCAATATATTGCAATTGGCCATTATATTTGGCGATCTTTTGAGTGGGATCCCTGTACTATTTTATATGTATGCTACATAAGCGTAAGCGCAATTTAGCATAACTTTAAACTCATCGTCTGATAAGTTTGGGGTCAGGTATCGGATAGCTTGGTAACCGCCTAACCAAGCGCACCCGAGGAGCCAGGTCTCCGGGCCCCACAGCTCCCCCAGGGGATACCCGTCACACCTTTCAGTTGAATATACTTACCTAGTTAGTTGCATGCTACCCTAAAGGTGTGGTGGGAGGGGCCTAAAGGGACCCTTAACAGCAGCCACTTCTCCTGTATTATCGCTTCATTTAGATACGCTATCCACTATTGAGGCGCTCTCAACTGCAAGGCACAAGTTTAGTGGAACAAGGGCGCTAGGAGAGAGAAATTCCCCAGCGTTGAAGTCGAAATGAGTTGTGGGGCTACCAACGTTAGCTGGGTCCTTCTTCGGCTTCTTGCGATTGCCTTTTTCGGTGGAACTGGTGAGTTGGGCGCTGCATGTGTTTACGAAAAGTTTTTACTAAAAGTTCTGAAGTATCCAGAACTTTTTTCAGCTGAACATCTAGACTGGCAGTTGTTGTTTCTACGTTTTTGACTCGGACAATTTTTTGTCTTTGCTTATGTAAAACTATTCCATAGAATAAATTCAAAATAGAATTAAACAATATAAGCTTTAATTCATATTTCAGATTCATTAAGTTTTCCCAGCGAGCCTTCCAGCCCGACGTACTTGACCAAAGGCATGGTGGGAAATCTGACCTGGGAATACGCGGCAGGCGCTGGCGAGACCGTACACGACCGCATCCTTTTCCTGAAAAACAATGTAAAAATGGGATACGTGGATAAAGCTATATATATATATATAAATATATACGAATCATACCGTGGTAGCTATGACATCGCGATTAGCTTTAATCCCGTGACGCTGATATTTAAGAGCCCAATGGACTCTGCTACACACGACGGCGAGTATGCGGTAGATATCCAAATAGAGGAGACCGGTGAACAAGTCGTATCAAGAGCAGTCATCAATGTTATCAGTAAGTGTAATGAAATCATTATTATTTTTACGAAAAAATAATTGTCTAACATTACTTAGGCAAATGTTCTCTAAGAAGGTCTTTATGCTAAGGAAGAAAAATTCTAAAGAACTAAAATTATAGGACTGGAGACGCTTTGTGGAAATTTTGAGATTTCGAAATTTTAAAACGATAAAATTATTCCTTATTTAGCACTTATTTTCTATGATTTTTGAAAATTGATAATAAATGGCGGAGCCTTTTTTTCTACAAGCCAAAACTCGATCAAGCAAATCGGTTCTAGTTGCAAATCTCTTGTAAAATAAGTTCATTTATAGAGTTAAGCCGAAATGATTCTTCTCCCTTCGGCTTTTTAAAAACTCCTCAAACATTTCAACCTGCATAGTGCGACAGTGCTGAATAACGTATGCGCATGCGCGTGCTCTGGCGAAAACAAACACAATCGTAGTGTTGAAACATCCGAGGAAAGGTACGAAAGGCTGACTTCAGTCGCTGATTTGACTAACTGTACAGCATTAAAACAATACTGTACAAAAGATGACAGATTTGTGTGATAATGCGGAAGTAATAAAGAAAATTATAGCCTTAGGTTTGGTTTAGTTTTCTTAGCATTCGCCAAAATGTGACAGTTCGCCGGTAAAAAGCCTCCATTACCAAACAAAAAGGCTGGTTTAACCGCGCGGTACTGGGACTAGTCTTGCGTTTTTCAGCACTGCCGCCTAGTACTTTCTCGCAAACAATGTTTTGTATATGTTAATGACGTGTGCCGACTTTAATATATTTTGCGTATTTGAAAGGCGGAAGTTCTCGAAACTATCATTAAACATAATCAGAAAGAGATACGGTCAGCGGACTCCATAAAGCTACTAGGAGTTACAATAGACTCTCAACTCAATTTCTCGGAGCATATAAGCATAGCATGTAAAAATGCTGGCAGAAGAATCGGTGTGCTGATGAGACTCAGGAACTTGATACCTACAAACGCTAAACTAGTTCTCTATAAATCTGCTGTGTTGCCTTATTTGACATACTGCCACTTGACCTGGCATTTTTGTAAGGCAAGCGATAGTAGGAAGCTTGAGCGTTTACAGGAACGTGCCTTAAGAGCTGTTTTTAAAGACTGGAATTGCACTTACCACGAACTATTAATAAAGGCTAATTTATCTACTCTACGTAATCGTAGACTGCAAGACATTTGCATCTTAATGTACAAAGTTAAAAATGGCCTTTGTCCATCTGGGATTAGTGATTTGTTTTCTAAAAAAAACACGAACTATAATTTAAGATTGTCCGATTTCGTTATTCCAAGATTTAATACAGTCACTTACGGGAAACATTCCCTAAGATATATGGGGGCTAAACTATGGAATAGCCTACCTAGGGCAGAAAGATCAATTGACAGTTTAAAAAGTTTTAAAGTGACTATGAGAAAAAAGGATTTCGAATTTATAGAAAATTGTAAGGGCTGTGCCCTATGTTCCGCATGATAATTTTTAAATCTAGTCATTTTTTTCTTCATAATTCCATATAGATTACAATCAATTTACATGTATTTATATATATATATATATATATATATATTTATTTAGCTTTATCAGTAAGAATCTATAATTTTAAATTTTTAATAATCAGTATAATTTTTATAATTTTATCTTTTTTTTGTGTCCCCCAATTAGTAGGGGTTTTATCCCCGGCTAGAGGTTGTTTATGACACTTTAATAAAGTTTCTATCTAAAGTTTCTATCTATCTATACAAAGTTTTAATCAACTACGATTTGGACTCGCTGTGTTTTTATTCCAGTAAAACAGAGCGAGGGAAGAATAATATCCATTTAATTTTGAAGGCAATTTTCTTTCTTGGGAGAATTCAGTGCAAAACAAGTATTAAATTGTCTTTTCTCCAGTACTATAGAGTTAATTCTAGCTATCATTTGAAATGTTTTTAATGTGCCTACAATGTGCATGCTGTGAAGGAATGCTATTAATTTTGGTACAACAATAACAGAAATTACATCCATGAATTAGCGAGATGGTTAGACAAAATGAAATTTTTAAGACTTTAAGACAAATTTCTTTCAAAACTTATCCTGTATGCGTAGTTAGAAAATAAGAATATAGAAAATAGATTTTTTTCTGGCAATATAACTTTTTTATATTTTTATCCTCTCAGCTTTTCAAGAAATAAAGATATACAAACAAATTTTTAGGAATTCGCGTCGTGGAAAACCGTTTGGATACGAACAGAGGCTACAGTAGACGGAATGGAAAAAAAGAAAGCGCTCAGCCGTTCCCGTCCTTTTATCAGATTATTCCTTATTTGTTTCTTGTTTAGGTGTCAACGACAACAGAACGAGAAGAGAACGCAATTTTCTCTCAACAAACTCCCATTTTCAGACCACTATTATTATTAGTTAAAATGCATCGAAAACATGTTTTTATCTTTTGATAGAATATGTTATGGAATTTGAAATTTGCAATAATATATAGATTTAGGCACTGCCTAAAGGCGGACCCAGCATTTGATACCTTTTTGTGTTGACTGATAGGGGTAATTTAGGGGGATCTAGGTGTCTTTAAAATGCTTTTTTTTAATGAGATTAAAAAAGTCATTTTTTACTGCCATGTCTTTATGAATTGTAAAGGCTCGTACCTAGGAGGGATGCGAACACCCCCCCCCCCCCCCCCCACACACACACACACACAACAGCCAAAGGAACACTTTCGGTTCTCAATAGACGTGCTATTATTTGTAGACAAAACTCAGTCTGGTATGTAGCCAAATCCGACATTAAATCCCCCTTGAAATACTGCAAAGGCGCGGTCAGATTTTTATTAGAGAACTCTTCCCCCCTCCCCCCCGGAAATATAAGGTCCACTTTTGTCCACTTTTTTGGATTTCTCACCCCACCAAGAAAAATCCTCGGTATGGGTCTGTTGCATTGGCCCCTCCAAATGTATCAAGCAAGCACTCATTTCATAATATTAAATATGCAGTATGAAAGTTAACAAATACTAAACCTTGGTAAGAAAAAGGCTGTCAAACTTTAGGTGTCTTAGTTGAGTCTAATGGTCAACTCTTATTTTCCCTCTTATTCAACTCCACTATCTATATTTTGTTTATTATCAAAGTAGCATTCTAACAAACTTTGACCTTGTAAAGAATATATCAAGGATGTAACAGTATTCCAAAGAATTTGATGCCATACTGTAGTTTTCACGTACCGCAACTAATTATTCAGAAGAATGTGTTGAAATTAAACTCCACAAATATACCTCCTGACATGCATTACATATTGGTGCACCAACCCTTTGGCCTTTTTTTTTTTTAGAAACTTTGGATCCACCCATACAGGCTACTAAAAAATGAATGCAATGGAGGCAAATCCTAAATTACTGAAAGTTTTTAATTACAAACCAAACCATGTTCATTGATCTATGTTGGAGGCAGAGAGAAATAAATATACAAATAAACAAAAAGTCAATGAGGAGCGAAGAAAAGGGAGAAATGTGACTCTATTTGAAAAAAATGTTACTCTATTCTAAAACATTTATAACATTAATGCAATAATAAATTGACTAAGCACTTTCCTAGTATTTTTCCCTTTCCCTTTTACCTTTAGGATTGATATAAAACTATTTTCTTTACAAATTTATTAATGAAAAAGCACAAGTTTCTTGTTATCTAGTTTATATAATTTAAGTACTGTATTAAAGTTACATTCTGACCAGGTTTGCCCTTGCAAAGAAACAAATAATGAATAAAACAGCATTCCAAAGATATAATGATACAGTTATACATTTCAGGTGCCATATGGAAGTTTTGTCTATCACATACTGGTAATATCCATCACCAAGGATATTACAGTCATGCATTACATATTCGTTTAGTGCACCCACCCTTTAGCATGGTGGCCTGCTGTTTTATAGAAACCCTGGATCCACACATGCTAATGCTACTCCAAAATTAAATGCAATGGAGAAGAACAAATTTAATGGGGAAGCAAATTCTAAAAAAAAATTCCTTGATATGAATGAAAGTAGTGCTAAATGAAAATGTCTTATTTCAAACATAACCTATTTAAATTTATTTAGGGTGCAGAGGGGAAACAGCAAATAATATCAATTGCATACAAAAATAGTCAGCAGAGAGAAAAAAAGGAAGAAATGAGATTATATCTTTGATAAAAAAAATAACAATAATGCAACAACACTCTCCTAACATTTCCCCTTTCATCATTATCTTTAGGTTGATAGATAAATGTTTTCTTTACAGATTTATCATTGAGAGCAAGTATCTTGCTCTAAAAAACCTATTACACTTATACTGTTGTATAAAAGTAAGAAATCCTCTACCATAATATCTTAATATTTGCCTAATTTTATGCCTTCCAGCCTTTAGAATCAATCATGGCCCTTTCCCTATTACCTTTAGGATTTATATAAAACTGTTTTCTTTGCAAATTTATTAATGAAAAAGCACAAGTTTGTTGTTATCTTTATATAATTTAAGTACTTTGATCTAATAAAAACCTCTTCCCTTTATAGAACTTGTATCAGTGCTACATTCTGTCCAGCTTTGCCCTTGCAAAGAAACAAATAATGAATGAAACAGCATTCCAAAGATATAATGATACAGTTATACATTTCAGGTGCCATATGGAAGTTTTGTCTATCACATACTGGTAATACTCCATCACCAAGGACATTACAGTCATGCATTACATATTCGTTTGGTGCACCCACCCTTTAGCATGGTGGCCTGCTGTTTTATAGAAACCCTGGATCCACACATGCTAATGCTACTCCAAAATTAAATGCAATGGAGAAGAACAAATTTACTTGGGAAGCAAAATCTAAAAAAAAATCCTTGATATTAATGAAAGTAGTGCTAAATGAAAATGTCTTATTTCAAACATAACCTATTTAAATTTATTTAGGGTGCAGAGGGGAAACAGCAAATAATATCAATTGCATACAAAAATAGTCAGCAGAGAGAAAAAAAGAAAAAAAATGAGATTATATCTTTGATAAAAAAATTAACAATAATGCAACAACACTCTCCTAACATTTCCCCTTTCCCCATTATCTTTAGGTTGATAGATAAATGTTTTCTTTACAGATTTATCATTGAGAGCAAGTATCCTCTAAAAAACCTATTACACTTATACTTTGTATAAAAGTAAGAAATCCTCTACTATGATATCTTAATATTTGCCTAATTTTATGCCTTCAAGCCTTTAGAATCAATCATGGCCCTTTCCCTATTACCTTTAGGATTTATATAAAACTGTTTTCTTTGCAAATTTATTAATGAAAAAGCACAAGTTTGTTGTTATCTTTATATAATTTAAGTACTTTGATCTAATAAAAACCTCTTCCCTTTATAGAACTTGTATCAGTGCTACATTCTGTCCAGCTTTGCCCTTGCAAAGAAACAAATAATGAATGAAACAGCATTCCAAAGATATAATGATACAGTTATACATTTCAGGTGCCATATGGAAGTTTTGTCTATCCATACTGGTAATACTCCATCACCAAGGACATTACAGTCATGCATTACATATTCGTTTGGTGCACCCACCCTTTAGCATGGTGGCCTGCTGTTTTATAGAAACCCTGGATCCACACATGCTAATGCTACTCCAAAATTAAATGCAATGGAGAAGAACAAATTTACTTGGGAAGCAAAATCTAAAAAAAAAATCCTTGATATTAATGAAAGTAGTGCTTAATGAAAATGTCTTATTTCAAACATAACCCATTTAAATTTATTTAGGGTGCAGAGGGGAAACAGCAAATATTATCAATTGCGTACAAAAATAGTCAGCAGAGAGAAAAAAAGAAAAAAAATGAGATTATATCTTTGATAAAAAAATTAACAATAATGCAACAACACTCTCCTAACATTTCCCCTTTCATCATTATCTTTAGGTTGATAGATAAATGTTTTCTTTACAGATTTATCATTGAGAGCAAGTATCTTGCTCGAAAAAACCTATTACACTTATACTGTTGTATAAAAGTAAGAAATCCTCTACCATAATATCTTAATATTTGCCTAATTTTATGCCTTCCAGCCTTTAGAATCAATCATGGCCCTTTCCCTATTACCTTTAGGATTTATATAAAACTGTTTTCTTTGCAAATTTATTAATGAAAAAGCACAAGTTTGTTGTTATCTTTATATAATTTAAGTACTTTGATCTAATAAAAACCTCTTCCCTTTATAGAACTTGTATCAGTGCTACATTCTGTCCAGCTTTGCCCTTGCAAAGAAACAAATAATGAATGAAACAGCATTCCAAAGATATAATGATACAGTTATACATTTCAGGTGCCATATGGAAGTTTTGTCTATCACATACTGGTAATACTCCATCACCAAGGACATTACAGTCATGCATTACATATTCGTTTGGTGCACCCACCCTTTAGCATGGTGGCCTGCTGTTTTATAGAAACCCTGGATCCACACATGCTAATGCTACTCCAAAATTAAATGCAATGGAGAAGAACAAATTTACTTGGGAAGCAAAATCTAAAAAAAAATCCTTGATATTAATGAAAGTAGTGCTAAATGAAAATGTCTTATTTCAAACATAACCTATTTAAATTTATTTAGGGTGCAGAGGGGAAACAGCAAATAATATCAATTGCATACAAAAATAGTCAGCAGAGAGAAAAAAAGAAAAAAAATGAGATTATATCTTTGATAAAAAAATTAACAATAATGCAACAACACTCTCCTAACATTTCCCCTTTCCCCATTATCTTTAGGTTGATAGATAAATGTTTTCTTTACAGATTTATCATTGAGAGCAAGTATCCTCTAAAAAACCTATTACACTTATACTTTGTATAAAAGTAAGAAATCCTCTACTATGATATCTTAATATTTGCCTAATTTTATGCCTTCCAGCCTTTAGAATCAATCATGGCCCTTTCCCTATTACCTTTAGGATTTATATAAAACTGTTTTCTTTGCAAATTTATTAATGAAAAAGCACAAGTTTGTTGTTATCTTTATATAATTTAAGTACTTTGATCTAATAACCTCTTCCCTTTATAGAACTTGTATCAGTGCTACATTCTGTCCAGCTTTGCCCTTGCAAAGAAACAAATAATGAATGAAACAGCATTCCAAAGATATAATGATACAGTTATACATTTCAGGTGCCATATGGAAGTTTTGTCTATCACATACTGGTAATACTCCATCACCAAGGACATTACAGTCATGCATTACATATTCGTTTGGTGCACCCACCCTTTAGCATGGTGGCCTGCTGTTTTATAGAAACCCTGGATCCACACATGCTAATGCTACTCCAAAATTAAATGCAATGGAGAAGAACAAATTTACTTGGGAAGCAAAATCTAAAAAAAAATCCTTGATATTAATGAAAGTAGTGCTAAATGAAAATGTCTTATTTCAAACATAACCTATTTAAATTTATTTAGGGTGCAGAGGGGAAACAGCAAATAATATCAATTGCATACAAAAATAGTCAGCAGAGAGAAAAAAAGAAAAAAAATGAGATTATATCTTTGATAAAAAAATTAACAATAATGCAACAACACTCTCCTAACATTTCCCCTTTCCCCATTATCTTTAGGTTGATAGATAAATGTTTTCTTTACAGATTTATCATTGAGAGCAAGTATCCTCTAAAAAACCTATTACACTTATACTTTGTATAAAAGTAAGAAATCCTCTACTATGATATCTTAATATTTGCCTAATTTTATGCCTTCCAGCCTTTAGAATCAATCATGGCCCTTTCCCTATTACCTTTAGGATTTATATAAAACTGTTTTCTTTGCAAATTTATTAATGAAAAAGCACAAGTTTGTTGTTATCTTTATATAATTTAAGTACTTTGATCTAATAAAAACCTCTTCCCTTTATAGAACTTGTATCAGTGCTACATTCTGTCCAGCTTTGCCCTTGCAAAGAAACAAATAATGAATGAAACAGCATTCCAAAGATATAATGATACAGTTATACATTTCAGGTGCCATATGGAAGTTTTGTCTATCACATACTGGTAATACTCCATCACCAAGGACATTACAGTCATGCATTACATATTCGTTTGGTGCACCCACCCTTTAGCATGGTGGCCTGCTGTTTTATAGAAACCCTGGATCCACACATGCTAATGCTACTCCAAAATTAAATGCAATGGAGAAGAACAAATTTACTTGGGAAGCAAAATCTAAAAAAAAATCCTTGATATTAATGAAAGTAGTGCTAAATGAAAATGTCTTATTTCAAACATAACCTATTTAAATTTATTTAGGGTGCAGAGGGGAAACAGCAAATAATATCAATTGCATACAAAAATAGTCAGCAGAGAGAAAAAAAGAAAAAAAATGAGATTATATCTTTGATAAAAAAATTAACAATAATGCAACAACACTCTCCTAACATTTCCCCTTTCCCCATTATCTTTAGGTTGATAGATAAATGTTTTCTTTACAGATTTATCATTGAGAGCAAGTATCCTCTAAAAAACCTATTACACTTATACTTTGTATAAAAGTAAGAAATCCTCTACTATGATATCTTAATATTTGCCTAATTTTATGCCTTCCAGCCTTTAGAATCAATCATGGCCCTTTCCCTATTACCTTTAGGATTTATATAAAACTGTTTTCTTTGCAAATTTATTAATGAAAAAGCACAAGTTTGTTGTTATCTTTATATAATTTAAGTACTTTGATCTAATAAAAACCTCTTCCCTTTATAGAACTTGTATCAGTGCTACATTCTGTCCAGCTTTGCCCTTGCAAAGAAACAAATAATGAATGAAACAGCATTCCAAAGATATAATGATACAGTTATACATTTCAGGTGCCATATGGAAGTTTTGTCTATCACATACTGGTAATACTCCATCACCAAGGACATTACAGTCATGCATTACATATTCGTTTGGTGCACCCACCCTTTAGCATGGTGGCCTGCTGTTTTATAGAAACCCTGGATCCACACATGCTAATGCTACGTACTCCAAAATTAAATGCAATGGAGAAGAACAAATTTACTTGGGAAGCAAAATCTAAAAAAAAAATCCTTGATATTAATGAAAGTAGTGCTTAATGAAAATGTCTTATTTCAAACATAACCCATTAAAATTTATTTAGGGTGCAGAGGGGAAACAGCAAATATTATCAATTGCGTACAAAAATAGTGAACAGAGATGGAAAAAAGAAAGAAATGGGACAATATCTATGATAAAAAAATTAACAATAATTCAAGAACACTTTTTTTTCACAGTTTTTTCGAAATTTTTCGAGAAAGTTGTATATAAACGGTTATATAATTTCCTGATTAAATATGATATTCTATCAAATAACCAATATGGTTTTAGAAAGAACCATTCGACAGCTCTTGCACTTCTTCATTTATACGATACTCTATCTAGTGCTATTGATTATAAAAAATATACTCTAGGCGTTTTTATTGATCTGTCAAAGGCGTTTGACACGGTCAATCATGGTATTTTACTAGCGAAATTGCATAACTATGGAATACGTGGAACTCCTCTCAAATGGTTTGAAAGTTATCTTTCAGATAGAGAGCAGTTTGTAAATTTTAATGGCGTTTCTTCTTGTCGTAAATTAGTGAAGTGCGGTGTCCCACAGGCAGCGTGCTCGGGCTGCTTCTCTTTCTGATTTATATCAATGATATATGTAGCGTTTCAACCGCCTTAGACATACTTTTATTTGCTGATGATACAAGTATATTTTTCTCCCATAAAAAGTTAGACTCATTAAGTCTCACAATCAATATTGAACTTACCAAATTAACAGATTTGTTTTGTGCAAACAAGTTATCTATAAATATAAAAAAATCAAACTATATTATCTTTAGGCCACGGCAAAAAAGGCAAAACCTTGATATAAAGGTCACCTTAGGTGATCAGAATATAAAGCGAGTCAAAGAAACAGTATTTTTAGGTGTTATTCTTGACGAACACTTGACATGGTTACCACATATTACCAATGTCGCGCGTAAGGTTTCAAAAGCTGTAGGAATTAATGTATAAAGCAAGTTTTTGCCTTTCAAAGCAATCACTATTGACGTTGTATTATTCTTTGTTTTATCCATACTTGCAATACTGTGTTAGTGTTTGGGGATCCACTTATCCATCTAATTTAAATCGTATTCTTATGCTCCAAAACGAGCAATACGTATAATTGTTGGAGCATCCTATGATGCACACACTGATCCGATATATAGGAATCTAAACATATTGAAATTCAATTATTTATTTTTATTTCAAATAGGTAAGTTAATGTATCAATTTAAAAATAGGTTACTTCCCCAAACATTTAACAGGATATTTCAATTGAACTCTCAAATTAACGATTATTACACGAGAAGCTCTAACTTGTTCCATATTTCAAAGTTTAGAACAAATATACATAAGTTTGCGTTAAGACATCAGGGACCTAAATATTTCAATTCATTGTCTTCTGATATTCAGTCTGCCAAAACTCTTTTTGTAATAAGTTAAAGACTTCTCTTATTAACTCTTAATTTTTTTTCTTTCTCGATTTGTGTTTGTGTGTGTGTGTTTTTTATATAAGTATGAAAAAAAATATGAAAGCTCTCCTACCAATTATTTATATGATTAATCTGACTGTCCGAACTATCAAATAAGCCTTGCGGTTTCTTACGGTCCTCCTTGTCACACTATGTAAATTATTATAATTATAATATATATATAATTATTATAACACTCTCCTAACATTTCCCCTTTTCCTCATTATCTTTAGGTTGATAGAAAAAGTTTTCTTTACATATTTATCATTGAGAGCAAATATCTTGCTCTAAAAAAAACTATTACACTTATACTGTCGTATAAAAGTAAGAAATCCCCTACTATATTATCTTAATATTTGCCTATTATTATGCCTTCCAGCCTTTAGAATCAATCATGGCCCTCAGGTAGTCCTTGGTTGGTTTTACCTAAATAAAAGTGAAAACAATTAATTATTTTTTCTTTCAAAACAATATTTTCATCATGCCATTTATAACCTTACTAATTTTCCACAACTATTTGAATAAAAATAAATAAACACATTAGAAAGTATGCAAGATGCAGACAATATAAAAGCAAAAACAATATAGGTAATAAGGGTTGCATTTAGTTTTTTTATTTTCGAAAAGAAAATTCTTCTGTAATTGTAAAATTATTGTTGTTTTGATAATGTTGAAAAAATTTTGCTGTATCTTTGAAAAGACTAAATACACAGAATATAAAGACAAGAAAGGTCTTCTTTAACAATATATGACAGGATGATATTTGTCAGCCTTTATAAAATATCTCAACACAGTCAATAAAGTATTGAGAGAACGAAGAATATCAAAGGATGTTGTTATGCTCAACATGTTTGATCACGACCACGAATTCTCAAAGCAAACTCTAGAAACAAATGTATAAATCCAACAAGCTAAGTGGCATTGATACAGTAACTAGACTACTACGTATTTCTGTCGTTAAATTCTTATAGCTGAAAACAGACATCAAGGCCCTTTCTTCTCAGGATCTCCTTACATAAATATAGAAGTTAATGAATATACAATGGTAGTGTAGAGCCTCTATAGTCCTCCTCTATAGACCTCTTTTTAGCTGTTGCGACGGGCGGGATTCACGAACACTCGGGTAGATTTTACTATCGACTCGTACTTCAGACAAAACTGTTCCTAAAAGACTTCAGTCCATTTGAATCCGCATACTTTCTCATTAAATACTGCCTTTGTTTCTGTGAACATACGAGTTTTGAACTAAAACTCAAAAGCGTAAGACCGAGAGGGGCCTGAGAGTTGCGTGGCTGGATTACTGGCTGGCTGGCTGATTTGTGACACCACAGGGTAACCGCGCGATGACCACAAAACCAAGTCGCATAGCTTACCATATTTCTATACCTATGGAGCTCCGCGCGCGGCCTGCGTCCGCGCTGGCTTCGCTAATATTTCGCCAAATTTACTTCCACGCAAAATTGTTCTCCCACAGCGTGCATTAGGAGCCGCGTAACAGTCATATTGCATCAAAACTTGTGTTTCGTTTGGTCAACATGCGACATAAAATTAAACATTATTTACAAGCTTCACAACGAGGGTAACAAAATGATGATTTCATTGTTATTTTTACAGATCCTCCTACGGTAACCATTTCTAATGCAAAATTGTCTGCAGTGACCGGTTCTACTGCAGTGCTGACAGCTAACTTCAGCGTGCCGTCTGAAGTGTCTCACGAAAAGAAATGGAGTAAGATCACAATATTTCCATTTTCTTATTCTTCTATTACTTGTGTCCCCTCCCATTAAATTTTACAAACAAACAATTAGCTTAATTTCATTTATCGTTACGGACTTCGGGAACGTTCCGACGTTGCTCCATCTTACAAGCAAAGAATAAGCTTAATTTGCCCCTACGGACTTCGGGAAAGTTCCCGACGATTCCCGACGTAGCTCCATCTTACAAACGAAGAATTAGCATAATTTGATTTATTCCTACGGACTTCGGGAACGTTCCCGACGTAGCTCCATCTTACAAACAAAGAATTAGCTTAATTTCATCTATTCCTACTGACTTCGGGAACGATCCCGACGTAGCTCCATCTGCTCTGTTGATTAGAAACCATGTCTCTAGCTCATCTATGCTTAATTTGAACTTTAAAATCGAGTCGCATAAACGTGTTTTTCTTGCCGTTGCCGTTAATTATGTTCCCTATTTTTACTCATCGCCTAAAACAAACATCAAGTAACATGTCATCCACGTCTCCATGGGCGAGGAGAATAAACTTTCGTAATTTGTGTTTGCTTTCCTCGCAGACTCGGTTTCGAGTCGCATAACCAAAATATTAACTGTTTAATTTTTTTTAATATGGCCTAAACTGCTGCTATATACATGCTGCTCTGTTTCTTTTTTTTCTTCAAATGCCTAATGGTTTTGTCCCCCCCCCCCCCCGACCCTTCCACTACTAAGCAAATCCTTGCCACCCGCCTAACATTTTTGTATCAACGTTAATCAGCCTTCCAAGTTCAAGGCTCCTCCTCCAGTCGCGAGGTCGGCCAAGGTGACAGCCTGAAACTGCCAAATGTGCGATCAAACCAGACAGGGAACTACACCATCACCGTCAGCAATCAGTACGGAGGCCGAGCTAGTGCTACTGTTGAGCTCCAAGTCATTTGTGAGTTTACTGTCAAGTGATAAGCCATTGGGGCTTCTCTGTCCGCCGCCCTTTCATCAACCTGGCAAAGTTAAAGCCTCATTGTCACCAGTTTACTTCCGGTCGGTTACGTAACAATATCCGATGATTTTTAACGAAAAACGCGAAAAGTATTTCAAATATTGAAAGCAGTGTGTCTATTGGAAGTTTCTTTGAGGATGTGATTGATAAATTCGTGCGGATGGCCTGTCTCGGATTTTAATAGATTCTTTTGTCTTTAACGGTTGAGGTTTCCGTCGGACATCCGGAAGTAAACTGGTGACAATGCGGCTGTTTGCTGTTTGTTTATATCATTCATTTTTCTACTTTTTGCTGTGCAAGGTGAACTTGCGGGGATCCAAAGATTTGAATAGACTCGATTCCATTTGTAGCCCCACCAAATTTGTATTAAATCACCATTCTTCTTCACAACTCTCTCCACAGCCCTACCAACAACGACACTGACAGCTTCCAAAGCAAGCGCATGCGTAAATGCAACTGTTACGCTGACCTGCTCCGCCACAGGCTACCCCGCGGCCTCCGAATTCGTCTTGTATCTCGGCAGCCATGAGCTGGAACAAAACAGTAACGGGTCTTTTTCTGTTACTCTCAAAACTCCTGGATCAGCCGAGTACAAATGTAGCGCCAAAAACGAATACGGTGCCAGCGTTAATGCAAGCGTGACCATCACAGCTAAAGGTAAGGACTCACTTTCCAGATTAGCCGTAGCAGGCCACGTAAGATTGGGGGGGGGGGGGGGTGGCAATACAGAAACATTAAGAAAATATTGTGGGGACAGCCACGCCCCTTCTGGTCATTTCCTTATAATTTTTGAAGATATTGGGGGGGAGGGACATATGCCCCAAGTGCCCCACCCCTTGCTAAGCCCTGAGATAAATAAAAGTCCTACAGCCTACAGCGCGATAGCAAGGATTTGTCAGGTGTTAATTTGTTAGCAGTCGTCTCGTATTATTTAGTGACTCTTGGCTCCTTTTTGAGCTAAGAAAGATTGAATGTTAACACCCTAGTTGAAATATTTGACGGTAGTAAGAAAACGCCGATCTTCTAAAAAAGCTTCATGAAATGGAACCGGTCTTTTTTCCGGTATTCGTGTCGTGTGGAACTGTTTCGCATTATTCGATCAATTCGCGGTCGCGGCGTTTATTAGAAAGTAGAGCTTGACTAATGCATTCATTCTCAAAAAAACACAAGCATATTTTTTTTTAATTAGTCGAAGTATCGAACAAAAATCTATGAAAAATTAGAAAGCAGTAGATAATGGGTGAATATACTAGTAGTAAAGTAAGTCTCTATATCGGGTTATTCCCAGTCCCCCGGCCACGCGGTCATGGCGCGTTCTGATTGGTTGTTGGGAATGGCGCGATGTGATTGGTTCGAATATATCGGGCGGAAGTGACGTCACGGGTGGACTTTGGACTTGGGTCTTTGGACTTTAGAAGGGGAAGGGGTGGGTTGTGATTGGTGGGAATATATCGGGCGGAAGTGACGTCATAGGTGTGGGGTATTATTATGGGATACCCTAAAAAGAATATATGAGATGGAAATTTTGAAGCGATGAACATTGCTGCTTTGTTTGTTGATGATGAAGTGTTTTTGTAACGTAGATGTCAAAAAAGTAGGGTCTGCCTTAAAGTGCGGTACTCCTGTGGATTTCTCAAAAGGTCAGATTGGGTGTGGCTTTTATTTCAATCAAGACGAGGCTGAGGCAGTGAGCGAGGCTGTCGAGGAGGGAGTTAACGTCACCGATTTTCCAGTGTGTGAACATAACCTCATTTGCCGTGTCGGGGTGAGCCGCGGTCAGTTTTCCAACGGTCGTGTGTATTTTGCGTGTGACGTGAGACCTCCAAACAAGAAATGCGACCGGTTCGTGTGGGCGGAGCCTCCGAAGGAAGCAAAGAAGACGAAGGCAGTGCCACTATGGACACCACCCTCCAAGAAGAAGAAGGTCAAGGGCAAGGGCAAAGGCAAGAAGCTCCCTACAACTTGCGTAAACGTAAGCGTTCCCGTTCCCCCGCCAAAAGAAGAAGAAGTGGAGGAGGAGGAGGAGATGCCGGATGTAGTGGAAGTGATACCGATGGCGAAGAAGCCGAAAAAGTAGTTGTCGTCGAGAGTGACACTAGCGATGAGGAAGAGGAGGAGGAGGAAGAGGAAGAGTCCATGGAATCTTATGATGAGCTTGACGAACCTCAGGCAACTTACGATGTGATTGATACGTATAATATCATGCATGTCGTGGGTCATTATGTGGAGGCGTTGGTCTTTGGAGCGATGGGGGAGTGGACTTGCGTAGTACCCCGTGACCAAGATCGAGCAGTCTTTGGAGTGATGGGAGAGTATTCTTGCATATTACCCTGTGACCAAGATTGGTGGAATAAGATGTTTTATAAGGCCATAGATTCCCTGAAGGGCTGTATGGAATTGACATGGGAGGGGATGAAAAACCTGAGTGATAGACTTGGGCTAGCTGTGCAAGGTCATTGGAAATCTTACATTCAAGATTTGTTGGACTGTCTAACCCCCACGGATATTTTAAAGATGCTCCAGAAGGGGGAGTTGCCTGGCTTCTTGCGGGGAAGAGAGAAAGAAGTTTGGGATCTGACCAGAGAGATTGCGCGTCAAATTGTAGACCCTCCACCCGTCACCCCTCTTTCTTAGAGAAAAGAGACATTTGTTTGGTTATAAACGTTTTATTAACTATTTGTATTTTTACAAAATGTTTTAAATAAAATAAAATGTTCTTTAAAAAGTCTCCTCTCATCTTCTTTGCCCAGTACTAAAGTCTATGGTTCCTGTGTCCCTCTGTGGGGGTGCCACCATCCAGTCCTCTATACCCCACCCGTCTCGGTAATCAACCTCTCTTGATGTCGATGTGGTAGCTCCTGAGACCATATCCTCTTCGGTGATGGTTATGGTAATTTTTTTCATCTTGGGTCTTGGTGGCGGGAAAATTTCTCCACGACAGTATGGACACGTAGCATGTCTATCCTCATAACATTGGTTTCGATCCATTTAGTGAGGCAATGGGAGTGGAGAGATTGCTTGCAGCAGGACACTGTTTCCATTGGTTCTCCCTCATTTTCTTGGCAGATGATGCACTCATTTGGTTCCATTATTAATTATTATTTTGGATTTTATTATTTTGAATTTTTTATTGGTTTGTCGTTTTTGAGTCTTGGTCTGACTGTGAAGTGATCCCGGCTCGTCGTCGTCTTTTATAGACCTTCGAGTAGGTCACGTGTGTCGATGAAATCATAGGGGGCGCTTTTGATTGGTTAAGGGATGTATTAACCAACCAGAAGCTTGGAAAACGGAAGACGTCATACCGATGATGTCATGGCTTATTTTTATACCCACCCCTCCCCCTCTCTTTATGCTTTTTGTTATTATGGGTTAAAAGTGTTTTTTTTAAATAAAAAATAATGGTCACGGTAACCCTGTGTATCGGAAGACGTCTTACCGATGATGTCGTGGCATTTTTTTACCCACCACTCCCCTCTTTTTTTGCTTTTTTTGTCATAAATGTTATTATAAACAGTATAGAGTGTTTTTAAAACTAAAAATAATGGTCACGGGAACCCTGTGTATCGATGAAATCATCGGGTACGCTACTGATTGGGTTAAGTATTTTTATTTGTTCAATTAGAGGGTAGAAAAAAGGTTGAAAATGGAAAATGATTGGTTGTTTTTAGAAAAAAGTATTTTTAGCTTACTAGAATTCAAGCTTTTTGATTGTATAAGAGTTCTATAAAAGAGGTGGCATTTTCACTCGCATTTCAGTTGGTTCTTGGCGAATTTCGCCATGGCTTATGATGATGGTTATGATGATGAGTGGCTTACCCAATTGCAAGAAGTGTTACCTGATCCCGAAGAAGGCAAAGAAGAAGAGAGTGAACGACTTCCTCCTGATTTTTTTAACGATGATCTCGCTGAGTCGGACTTACCTCAATTTAGTTCCTTTAACGAATTGTTTGACTATTATTGCACCCCAGAGGGGGAGGGTGAGGAGATTTCGTTCGAAGATCCTTTTTTGAACGAACCTGGTCCTTCCGGGTTGCAACAACAACAAGAAGGTCGTGGAAAGAAACTCTCTCATGATAGTGATGATATTGAGGAGGAGGAAGAGGAGGACGATGTTACGTATGATTTACGTCAAGTGACTACTCGACATTCTACCAAAATGCGTACTGACTGTACCGATTACGAACTGTCGGTCGAACTACCTACTCGTGGTACTATCAAGGAAGCTTTGGAGGATGTGGAGCGGGTGTTAGACCGGGTCCTCGACGACACGCTACGCGGGGTGCAAAAGCACGATTACGCACGCCTTACTCTCGATGCCCTTGCTCTCAAAAACCCCATAGCTTTACCGTTTATGCGCCGTCATCAACTTACCTCTCAGCGCATTATGGGGGTCGTTGAGACCGTGGTGCAATCGAACGAGCAGTTTTTGTTGCAAGGTAATTTCCATCTTCATGTGGTACGTACGCACATGCCTTATGGGGCTGGGAAACGGTTAGGGTCTAAGAAGAATTCCTCTACCCTGGATACGGCAAATTTAGAGACATGGCTTAAGGGAAAAAGGAGCATCACCCGCGTTAGGAATCACGACGAACTGTGCGCGGCGCGAGCACTCGTGATCGGAATGGCTCATCTCACTGAGGATCCTGACTATGTCAAGTTGTACAGCCCAAAAGATGGGAGTGCTAGACTTCCCTTGCAGACGGAGCGCGCTCGAGCATTGCACCGCGATGCGGGAGTCCCTGAGGGTCCGTGTGGTCTTTTCGAGATCCAGCAATTTCAGCGCTATCTGGGTGAACGTGGCTTCGAGCTTAACGTAGTGTCGAGGGAACACGCGAACACGGTGATCTATTCCGGAAACTTACCTGCTCCCGAGTACCGGCTCTACCTCTACTACGCCAAGGGCCATTTCGATTATATCAATAGCATGCCGGGGATGCTTGGTCGCTGTTATTATTGCACGAGCTGTCAAAAGGGGTACGATCGAAGAAATCACAAGTGTAACAACCTGTGCTATGGGTGCGGTGAGCAAGGGTTTTTCCCCTTGGTACCACCCGCCGAACAAGACCATCGTTGGGAGTGGCAGTATTGTGACGAGTGTCACCGGTACTTTCGCACTCAGACGTGTTTGGAGAACCACCGACGTGTCAAGCCTCGAGGAGCCAAGAAGCGTGGTGGTGGTGGTGAACCCCAGGTCGTATTGGTCGTATTGCCAACGGTACCACAAGTGCGAGACGTGTGGTGAACGCGTCGTTATGAAAAATCGAAAGGAAGGTGATCATGTGTGTGGAGAGTACAAGTGCTCCGGTGGTTCCCCCCGATCATTTGTGTTACGTGACGGTGGGTGACGATGCATACTGTTAATTTTGACGGGGTGCAAAAACTGTGTGAGACCTGCAAGGGGTGGTCTATGGATCGCCTTGAGTGCGAGACGTGTGGACTTCGCAAACGCAGTTTTACCACGGTACAAGCGTTTTGCGACTGGCTGTTCGATGGGAGTAATGCAGGCTACACGTTTTTGGCACACAATTTCAAAGGTTACGATTCCTATTTCATCCTAGAATACCTTTTTACGAATGGCTTTAAACCCGAAGTGATTTTCACCGGAGAAAAGGTGATGTACCTGAACATCAAGTCGTTGCGGATCGACATGAAGTGCACTCTGAACTTTCTGCAGATGCCTTTGAGCAAGCTCCCCAAAGCTTTTGGGTTTGATCACGTGACCCAAAAGGGAACGTTTCCTCATTTTTTCAACACCCCCGAGCACCAAGACTACGTGGGTCCCATGCCCGACTTGAGTTATTACGACCTTCAAGGGATGAAAGAAGACGATGCCCGCGCCCTACGTGCCTGGCACCAAGCCTCAGTGGCTCGTGGCGCCGTGTTTTACTTGCAAGAGGATCTCGCTTCGTACTTTCATCTGGACGTTGAGGTGTTCAAGAGAGCGGTACTCGCTTTCGACGAGCTCATCATGGCCGCTGCAGGTCTTCACCCGTTCCAGGTGACCATCACCATTGCCTCGTTGTCCATCCGTATCCTGCGCACCAAGTTTCTGGAGTGAAAGACAAATGGACTGATACCCACGCGCGGGTACTCTGGCCACGACGTGCAATCTCTGAAAGCGTTGCAGTGGTTGAAGTACATCGAACATCGCGAGGGAGAAGGAGTGTTTATTCAGCATGCAGGGAACCGTGGCGAAGTGCGTTTGGCAGGTCGGATCAAGGTGGACGGGTACGCCGAGTCTACCAACACGGTGTACCAGTACCACGGGTGTTTCTACCACGGTTGCACCACGTGTTTCCAGCCTCACACCGTCAACCCTTTGACGAACACCACGATGCAAGAGCTTCGCAAGCACACGTTCGCGGTGGAGTTGCGTCTCAAAGCTCACGGCTACAACTACGAGGAGGTGTGGGAGTGCCAGTTTGACGCGCAACTGAACACACACCCCGAACTGCGGGCTCTCGTTGGGGATGTCGAGCACGGAAAACCTCTTTAAACCCGTGATGCTTTTTTCGGAGGGAGGACCAACGCGATTCGACTGCATTGCGAAGCCAACGAGGAGCAGGGCGAAGAGATTCACTACTATGACTTTACTTCGTTGTACCCGTGGGTCAATGCCATATGCGAGTACCCCGTGCGGCACCCCGACGCGATCCTTACCGAGAATTTCGAAGAAGATCTTCACGCGTACAAGGGACTGATGAAGCTACGTGTTTTACCGCCTCGCGACCTATTCTTCCCCGTCCTCCCTGTCCGCGTCAACGACAAGTTGATGTTCCCTCTGTGTCACCGGTGTGCCCAAGAGAAGGAGCAAGGCTCGTGCACGCATTTGGACGAGGAGCGGGCGTTCACGGGAACGTGGGCCCACCCCGAGATTTACAAAGCTCTAGAGAAAGACTATCGCGTGATCCGTGTGTGCGAGGTCTGGCATTGGGAGCGCTGGGCACGGTTGTTTGAAGAGTACATCAAGACCTTCTTGAAGTACAAACAAGAAGCGTCGGGCTGGCCCGCCTGGTGCACCACCGACGCCGACAAAATGCAGTACGTCGACTATTACGAACGCCACCAAGGCGTCCGTATGGATCCTAGCAAGATCGAGAAGAACCCAGGCCTCCGCTCCGTGGAAAGATGGGCCTGAATTGTATGTGGGGAAAGTTTGGTGAGCAGCCCAACCCCCAACGTACCGAGTACGTGGACGACCCCAAAGCCTACTTTCCTCTGCTGAACAACGACAGTATCGATGTGAATGATGTGCTCATCGTGAACGACGACCTCATCCAAGTTCACTACAGGCTGGGGGAAAAGTTTCAAGAGTTGAAACCCCACAGCAACGTTGTGATTGCCGCCTTTACCACAGGGTACGCGCGCCTCAAGTTGTACGACGTGTTGGACGGATTAGGGGAACGCTGTCTGTATCATGACACGGACAGCGTCATTTTCTTACATCGCCCTGGAGAGTGGAAACCACCCCTCGGGGATTATCTAGGAGACCTGACGAGCGAGTTGGAGCCAGGAGACTTTATCGATCGTTATTCGTCCACGGGGCCCAAGAGTTACGGGTAAACCACGCAACAGGGCCATTCCACGTGTAAAGTGAAGGGACTTTACATCAACCTTCGCACGGCTGATATCGTGAACCTGACCGCCATGTTGGAACTCTTGCGCGTTGAAGGTGCAGTGGCGGAAGAGCGTCACGTTACTCTCCCTAACACCATTCAGCGCAATGTGCACGACAGAACTCTACACACGGTGCCGGCGCACAAGACATTTCGTGCCGTGTACAACAAACGCGTGCGACGCGGCATGCGCACTTACCCTTATGGTTATTTTAAGTTGTAAAAATTAAAGAGAGATATAGATTAATAAAAAGCCTTCTTTTCTGTGGTAGTAGGTTGTTTTTTTGTATATAAATATGGTGAGGGGCGGTAGGGAAGGAATCACTTGTAGCATGGGTTGCTTTGGTTCGGATCCTCTTCAACCGCTTTTCGATTGTCGTACGGCGTGGGAACGTTTACGGTGTCTCTTTGCGTGTTGCGGGGGACGAATCGAAATTCATTCATCGCAACTCGATGGCGCCCCAGCCCCACCCTCTCCCACGCCCACCATCATCCGTGCGCGAAAAAAAGAAGAGTATGAAGAAGAAGACGACGATGACTCAGAAGACGATCGATAGTCTTCTTCGCCCAATTTATTACGATCCGAATCATCCGGCACCCTTGGGGGGAGTGGACAAATTAGTCCGAGCGGTACGTTCCAAAGGAGTGCGTCGTGCCCAAGTGAGTTCGTGGCTTCGGAGCCAGCCCACCTACACGCTCCATAAACCGTACCGTCGTTGCTACCCACGCCAACGGCTGGTGGTGAATGGTATGGACGAACAATGGCAAGCGGATCTGTGTAACATGCAAGCGTTACGCTCGTACAATGACGGGTACAACTACTTACTCACCGTGATTGACGTGTTGAGCAAGTACGCTTGGGTGGTCCCTCTCAAGGACAAGACGGGCAAACGGCTCGTCGAGGCGTTTGAGTTGATTTTCGAGGGTGGGCGCCAGCCAGAAAAACTTCAAACGGACGATGGCGCCGAGTTCAAGAATCGAGTCTTCCAGGCGTTTCTCAAATCCAAAGGGATCCAACACTTTTCCACGCAAAGTGAATTGAAAGCTTCTGTGGTCGAACGATTCAATCGCACTCTCAAGACCTGGATGTGGCGTTGGTTTACGCACAAGGAGACACGCCGTTACGTGTTACCGCAATTGGTGCACAATTACAATCACTCGTACCATCGTAGCATCCGACGTGCTCCTGCGGACGTGGTCACGTACGACGATGCTCAGGAGGTGTGGGCTATCTTGTACGGGAAGAAAAGACCGGAAGACCCAAAGAAGAAGAAGAGAGCTCCACCCAAATTTAACGTGGGGGATAGGGTGCGGATCAGTAAAGTCAAACACGTCTTTGCCAAAGGGTACATTCCCAATTGGACCGAAGAAGTGTTTACGGTAGGTCAGCGATACAACAACACGAATCAGAAGAACTACGCGTACCGACTTCGCGAGTACGATGGAACGTGGTTAGAGGGGCGGTTTTACAAACCCGAATTGCAACACGTCAGTCTCCACGAGTAACGGGATCTGTTTCGCATCGAACGGGTAATCAGGACGCGAGGGAAGGGACGGAACGAAGAGTATTTCGTGCAATGGCGTGGTTGGCATGATAAGTACAACAGTTGGGTGTCTGCTCAACAAGTGCATAAAATCTTATGATCCACGTGGCCTGCACCCAGTTGTTTCGTGCACCATCATTTCCACCAACATCATTTCCACGTGACGTTACCCAGCAATGCCATTCAAGACGCCTAAATCCGGCAATACCATTAACGATTTTTCCATACGCACGCCAAAGACACTGGATTTGCGTGAGGGGCAGTGGGAAGTGGCCTTGCTGTCGTTGATTTACCCTTACACGTAGACAAAGTTCCTACCACGAGATCATGATATCTGGATCTACCCCAACGCACGCGTCCCCGTCGAAAAAATTGATGACAAATGGACGTATATCAAGCTGGACGACTTCAAAGTCCCGAAATGGCACGAAGTTGCCTTCAATCTCAAGAAGGTTATCGATCATTTCAACAAGGATCGAGCAACCGTGATACAGCAACTCGGACGAGGGGTATAGGATGTGGACATAACGATAAACACTACATCGAAAAAGATCACCATCAAGATCGGGAAAGACGTTCAACTCCTCCTACGTCCACGAGTAGCCAAGGCTTTAGGATTCAAGCAATGGATTTCGGGGGAATGGACCATGCGACTGCACCCTGATGATAATTCTTCCACCTGACTATCAGTTTGGCCAAGTTGAAATACATAAGGCTCTGGAGAATTGGGTACCCTTGAGCTACGACGACCTGAGCCAATTCCCAGGCTCCGAGGATTTCAACCCACCACTAGTTCGTCCCTATGCCTCCAAGGAGACTGATATGGCCATCGAAGAACTACACCCCTTTCAAGACATGTACGTGTACTCGAACATGTCCGAGGGCAATCTCGTCATGGGAAGCGAGTATAATAATCTCCTACGAGTGCTATCGCCTGAAGGAAACTATGGTGAAGCTGTTGAGCGAAATTTTATCAATCCTTATTATTTCCCGATATAACCTTCTATATAACCGACGATGAAGGAGAACCCATCTCATTTCAGTCTGGTGCCGTGGTGGGGACATTACACTATCGATGCGTTCGATTCGCCTGACGATGACTGCCCCACGAGAGTATATTCTCACCTTATCTAGCTCAGACAGAGAAAAAAGCAGAGAACACTCAGGAAGGCAACTCCCATGGCACCCTTTTTAAAAAAACGAAAAAGACAATGTGCTGTTATGTGCAACATTCTCTCTTTAATAACAATAAAATGTTTTTACAAAAAACCATAACGTGGTTTTTCTTATGTTCTTTTTACACAGTAGTCTCAAAATGGTATGAAGGTCTACTATACAATCTTTGTTTCTCCTTTAGCCACTTGCCAAACAAATAGACTTCGGCTCTAGGGCAATGCACGGGGGTGGGCTCGGGTTGGTAAAAGTGATACCCACAAGTCTTAGCACTAATGTCCCATAAAAAGTTCATATGAGGTGTAATAGAGTCATAATATGCCCATAATGCTTCGTATTTGGGGCAGCCATACAGTTCCAAATTAAGGTGGGGAATACCAAGCTCTTGCAGCACCTTGCGCTCACAGTCTCCTCCCTTGTTCATTTCTCTCACCCACTCCGACACTTCCCAACATAACAGGAAAAGGGAGATGCGAACACTCACGAAAAAAAAAAAACCCGAACGAGCACCCTCGGGTAAAAGAAACAAGAGCTTCCTTCCACATCGGTGGATGGACACTATGGAAAAACAAGAGCGAAACCTCGCTATTTATCACGAGTTTCTACCAATAGAAAGCGCTCCTTACCATGACGTCATCCTTTTTAGAACAGTATAAAATCAGAACACCAGCTCACACTCTCTCACAAGCCGCCATGAACAACAACATGGTTGAACATATGACTTGTATGATCTGTTGTGAAGGAGATGACGAACTCATGGAACTACTCCCCTGCTGTAAGCAACCCTGTCATTACCCCTGTTTCTGGAAATAGATACACGCTCACCAAACACCACAGGAATCCTGTCCACACTGCCGAGATGTGTACCACCCATGGTGCCGAGAAATGGTCCTGTGGATAGCCAGTGATTTTACCCACAAGAACAAAAATCTCCCCGCTGACCAAATTGTCCTCGAAGAAAAATGAAAGGCTCAATCGGCCATAAACCGCTACAAACAATTCATGAAAATTTACCCTGCCAACCACAAGGACCCCTTCTACATTGGGGTGATGTGCGATCGATGTAGCCACAAGGCCATCAGAAAAAGCGACAGGGAGAACAGACACGACATGGAACTCTCCCTCCTACTCACCCCTCGCAACTCTTCCAAAAGGTCAGCTTATGATAACGAAAACATTACCCACTATGGATTCTGGCTATGGCTACGAGACGACAACGATGATTACCATTGGACTGTCGAAAACGTCATCCCACCCCCTCCCTCTTAAGAACACGTTGAACGAGAAATCTACGAATTGGGGCGCGACGAGTACATGCGTAATCTTCGAGAATCGCTCACTCATCGAAACACACCTCCCCCACCAGACTACGTGCAGGCCCATCGGCGAGCATGCCTTGCCTGGTACTACTACGATAACGAAAACTGGGACTGGGAATCCGATAACCAATACGATAACGACAACCCCCCACCACCTCCCCCCGTAGGACACTCACTACGAGATGAGTACGAACGAGACCCACTCGCTTGGAATCCTAATCATCATGCTCATCACCGAAACATCAACAACATCAACTACGAAAGTGACGACAGCGATACGAACATGCTCTCCGACCTCGATGATGAAAGCGATGAAGAAGAAGAAGAAGTCAATCGAGACGCCCCCACACCTCCCACCCCTCATCCTCCTCTACCAGTCATCCAACTCAACCCTCCAGCTCAACCCCTAGAACGGTCTCTCGATGATTGCTACAGAGTCCTAATAAGAGCTCTAGAACAAGCGCTCCCACTGGTAAAAAGCAACCCCCTCTCCCTCAACATCTCCGAACGCATCCTGAATGTCATTCGAAGAATGAACCTACGACGACTGAACGGTATGCAAACAGGCTCACTGGCACTACGCGTCTTTGCTTCTCTACAATCCTTTGCCTACTTCCGGTACATGTTGCGGCACAGGGAAGAACTATACACTTTTGTACAAGCCGCTGAAGCCGAGAATAACAGGAGTAGCTCATCGCAACCACCCCCCTCCCAAAATCAGACTACTGCTTCTACTACTACCACCACCACCACAGGTAACCCAACACCACCCCAAGAACAGTCTGCTACCACAGGTAACCCAACACCTTCACCAAGTCATAATGACCTAAGGCTAATCATCCACGTAGAAGGCAGACGCGAACTCGAAGTACCTGCCATTGACTTTTCTAACATTCTATGGGAACGCTAAGAACACTACCATAGATACTTGATAAATAACGTACTTTTTATGTATCCATGTTGTTTCTTTTAATAAAATAGATTTTACTCTAAATATGGTGTGGACTGTTTACGTCACTTCCGCCCTATCAAATTCCACCAATCATCAGCCTCCCCCTCCCCACGCCAAAGTTCATAGGTCAAGGGCCCAAGTCCAAAATCCATCCGTGACGTCACTTCCGCCCGATATATTCCAACCAATCACCACCCCTCCCCCTAAAGTCCAAAGGTCAGAGGCCCAAGTCCAAAGTCCACCCGTGACGTCACTTCCGCCCGATATATTCGGACCAATCACAGCGCGCCATTCCCAACAACCAATCAGAATGCGCCACGACCGCGCGGCCGGGGGACTGGGATCCACCCGATATACTTACTTTACTACTTATACTGGACGGCTTATTCAAGGGCGTTAGAAGATAGCAAAGTGGATTGTCTCATATGAATACGAATATGAATCTCTTTTTTCTAGATAATTAAAATGCATGAATATATTAACGTTACCTAATGGATATCAGATCAAATTATTCAATCTGTATTCCATTCAAGGTTTAAATCTCTCAGGATCTCAGATGATTGATTATTTTCTATCCCATAGAGCCAGTCAGCATCACTGATTTTCCAGCTTCTATCCTCGTCGCCAACGGCTCAATGGCCACTCTGAACTGCTCGGCATCAGGTGACGGTGCCATCAACATCACCATCACTAAGCAAGGCAGTAGCCAGGCGTGGGGTGGAGGCGTGGTCACATTCTCCCCCGTATCCGCGGCAGACCAGGCCTGGTACACCTGTACCGCCAGGGAAGGAGCCAGCGAGTGCCCAGCGGTTACCAAGCATGCTGTTGTCATGGTTACTGGTATGTAGGCACGACCTTTGAAAGTTTTGTTTAAAGTGTTATTTTTATCATCAAGTTATTGGCTACATATTCTCAAAAAGTGAAAGTGTACAAAACACTGTTTTCAACAGTCGATCTGCGGCTCTTCTTTTTCGATGTTTATTTTGAAGTTTACGCTGCAAAATTTGCATACATTCGCCCTTTAGAACGCAGTGGCCGATCCCAGGGCCATTTCCCGCCGACCCAAATGACAGAAAAGAAATAGTGCCCTGGGAACGAAGTTGAACGAATAGGTTCGAGGAATTCTAGAAACGAGTGATTCGCCATAGTCCAGAGCCGTGGCATGCCATGTAAGATTGAGGGGAGCAATACAGAAACCTTAACAAAATATTGGGGGGGGGGGGCACAGTCACGCTCCTACTGTTCATTTCCTTATATATATTCTTTAAATATTGGTAGAATCAAAAAGCCCAAACTGTCGTGATCTCGTATCAGAACAATGAATACAATACACCAAAAAATGTATTGTATTTTTAAATATTGGGGGCACATGCCCCCAATTCCCAAACCCCTGCTACGTCCCTGCAGTCTTAGTCAGCTAAAGACGGTTTTGAGTCCCTGAAAGTGATACTGTCTCGATACTGGCGCCCGTTTCTCGAAACACACCCGAGAATTCTCGGGCCCGAATTTTGCATTTTTGCCCAAAATTTCGAATGTTTTCCTTTTTGAGAACCGCTTCCATGTTTTAGAACAGTTTGAACTTCTCTTGGTTCCTATTTCAAATGATTACGCTCAATAGGGCTATTTTCGAAGTTTTGCTTAAGCCAGAAAGTTACCCGAAAAGTGTCGGGTGACTGTGTGGTTCCGAGAACTTTCTTAATATTTAAAAGCCATGTGAATTTCGGGCCCGAGTAGTTCGGGGAAGATCAAAATCTATAAATCTATAAGATAATCATCCTTTACATGAATCTTTGTGGTAAAATACGATGTTTGACTATATTTCAACACATTTAGATACCATAAAGTTTATTGAAATTAGACAGCTTTTCAAATTTAAAGAATAAATCGTTTTTGTGCCCGAGAATTCTCGGGTGTTTTGAGAAACGAGTCATGTCAAAAGCCGGAATAATCCCAATACGTGTCAGAATCAGTTGCAGAGCTTGATTTTGTTTATTATCAGGACTCCCAGCGCCCAACACGAGCCTTAACGTGAAGTCACCAACCACGTGTCTATGGGACGTCATGGAGCTGAAATGTGCAAGCACGGCGCTGTCTGTGGAGCAGTACATTCTAGAAACATCTGGTATGGAGCAGATGACTAGTTTGACCGGCGACTTCCGCGTCACCCTCACCGAACCGGGCAACAAGGCATACCGCTGCCATCCCTTTGTGAGGGGGATTAAGTTGCCCAATGCTACGGTAGTCGTCAATGTGCCAGGTTAGTATGTATTAAATAGAAAGATTTGAATTAATTTCATAGGTTTCAAGAAGAGTGGGGCCCCAATAATATGCTCATTCTTAGCTTGAACTAAATTTGAGCCATAGAGACACTATTTCAATTCGATTGGATTTTGGCATAAACTAAACTCCTTGTTTAAAGGCTAGGCGGTGTAATCTCTTTTTTTTTTCCTTGGAATGAAATGGAAAAAAAGAATCACACGCAGAAAATTTCCCACATCGTTTGTCTGCATCGTTTGCACACGTGAGAAAGTATTGGTTTTGGAAAACATTTTGTAAAATAATAAGAGGCGCAAGAATTCAAGATAGTGTCCATAACCTGTTTTTCAGACGTCATGGCCTCTTCTCAAATCGCCCAAATCGTAACGGAAGGTTCAAACGTGACGTTAGAGTGTGACGCCGGCATCAACAAGACAGTCTCATGGAGAAAAGTCGGACAAGCCAAATACCCGGTAGGAGGTACCCGGAAATTCGCCCCGGTCACGCTTGCAGATGGGGGATTGTACCATTGCGTGACCGAGCACGCGCGCGAGTGTGCCGCCCTTGCCACCAAAACCGTCAACATTCAAGTCAATTGTAAGTAAAATTTAATCATTTGATCAAGAGCTTATGTTCTTTTCCCCTGTAAAGTTTATTGTAAACCACCCTTCTGATACTACTGCCACACTCAGGTTCACTTTTTCTTCTCTCGACAGCATTTGATTGAATTTTTTTACCGGATAAATACTAACTCCTTTTTTTTCTTTCTAAAGCTATCGGTTCAGTACCTCCCAACATTACAACTAGCTTTAGAAACATGATTTTCAAAGAAAACGCCACAGTTCGCCTAACATGTCAAGCCACTGGAAATCCAGCACCGGACGTGTACTGGACTAAGAACCGACGGAGGATCGGAGGTGGCAACACGCTTGAGCTCAAGGCTTCAGCTGATAACATGGGCGTGTACGAGTGCGTAGCGGCAAATGGCGCGGCGCCAGACGCCAAAGCCTCGGTAACACTCGAGCTTCACGTACCCGGTAAGCATGGGAGTAGTTAGGGAGGGTTGTAGCTAGTCAGGGGTATAGCTAGGGAGGGGAGTAGCTAAGGAGGGGAGTAGCTATGGAAGGGAGTAGCTAGGGAGGGAGTAGCTATGGAGGGGAGTAGCTAGGGAGGGGAGTAGCTAGGGAGGGAAGTAGCTAGGGAGGGGAGTAGCTATGGAGGGGTGGTAGCTATGGATGGGAGTAGCTTTGGAGGGGGCGTAGCTAGGGAGGGTAGTAGCTAGAGAAGGGTGTAGCTATGGAGGGGAGTAGCTAGGAAGGGGAGTAGCTAGGGAGGGGAGTAGCTAGGGAGGGGAGTAGCTAGGGAGGGAAGTAGCTAGGGAGGGGAGTAGCTATAGAGGGGTGGTAGCTATGGATGGGAGTAGCTTTGGAGGGGGCGTAGCTAGGGAGGGTAGTAGCTAGAGAAGGGTGTAGCTATGGAGGGGAGTAGCTAGGGAGGGGAGTAGCTAGGGAGGGGAGTAGCTAGGGAGGGGAGTAGCTAGGGAGGGGAGTAGCTAGGGAGGTGAGTTTCTAGGGAGGGGAGTAGCTAGAGAGGGAAGTAGCTAGGGAGGGGAGTAGCTAGGGAGGGGAGTAGCTAGGGAGGGGAGTAGCTAGGGAGGGGAGTAGCTAGGGAGAGGAGTAGCTAGGGAGAGGAGTAGCTAGGGAGGGGTGTAGCTATGAAGGGGTGTAGCTAGGGAGGGGAGTAGCTATGGAGGGGTGTAGCTATGGAGGGGTGTAGCTAGGGAGGGGAGTAGCTAGGGAGGGGAGTAGCTATGGAGGGGAGAAGCTATGGAGGGGTGTAGCTATGAAGGGGTGTAGCTAGGAAGGTGAGTTTCTAGGGAGGGGAGTAGCTAGAGAGGGAAGTAGCTAGGGAGGGGAGTAGCTAGGGAGGGGAGTAGCTAGGGAGGGGAGTAGCTAGGGAGGGGAGTAGCTATGGAGGGGAGAAGCTATGGAGGGGGTGTAGCTATGAAGGGGTGTAGCTAGGGAGGTGAGTTTCTAGGGAGGGGAGTAGCTAGAGAGGGAAGTAGCTAGGGAGGGGAGTAGCTAGGAAGGGGAGTAGCTAGGGAGGGGAGTAGCTAGGGAGGGGAGTAGCTAGGGAGAGGAGTAGCTAGGGAGAGGAGTAGCTAGGGAGGGGAGTAGCTAGGGAGGGAGTAGCTAGGGAGGGGAGTAGCTATGGAGGGGTGTAGCTAGGAAGGGGAGTAGCTAGAGAGGGAGTAGCTATGGAGGGGAGTAGCTAGGGAGGGAGTAGCTAGGGAGGGGAGTAGCTAGGGAGGGAAGGAGCTCGGTAGGGTAGTAGCTAGAGAGGGGTGTAGCTAGGGAGGGGAGTAGCAAGGGAGGGGTGTAGCTATGGAGGGGAGTAGCTAGGGAGGGGTGTAGCTAGGGAGGGGTGTAGCTATGGAGGGGAGTAGCCAGGGAGGGGAGTAGCTTGGGAGGGGTGTAGCTAGGGAGGGGAGTAGCTAGGGAGGGGAGTAGCTAGGGAGGGGAGTAGCTAGGGAGGGGAGTAGCTAGGGAAGGGAGTAGCTAGGGAGGGGAGTAGCTAGGGAAGGGAGTAGCTAGGGAGGGAGTAGCTAGGGAGGGGGGTAGCTAGGGAAGGGAGTAGCTAGGGAGGGAGTAGCTAGGGAGGGGAGTAGCTAGGGAGGGGAGTAGCTATGGAGGGGTGTAGCTATGGAAGGGTGTAGCTAGGAAGGGGAGTAGCTAGGGAGGGAGTAGCTATGGAGGGGAGTAGCTAGGGAGGGGAGTAGCTATGGAGGGAAGTAGCTAGGGAGGGGTGTAGCTATGGAGGGGAGTAGCTAGGAAGGGGAGTAGCTAGGAAGGGGGCGTAGCTAGGGAGGGTGTAGCTAGGGAGGGGAGAAGCTAGGGAGGGGAGTAGCTAGGTAGGGTAGTAGCTAGAGAGGGGTGTAGCTAGGGAGGGGAGTAGCTAGGGAGGGGTGTAGCTAGGGAGGGGAGTAGCTATGGAGGGGAGTAGCTAGGGAGGCGAGTAGCTAGGGAAGGGAGTAGCTTGGGAGGGGTGTAGCTAGGGAGGGGTGTAGCTAGGGAGGGGAGTAGCTAGGGAGTAGGGAGGGAGGGGAGTAGCTAGGGAGGGGTGTAGCTATGGAGAAGAGTAGCTAGGGAAGGGTGTAGCTAGGGAGGGGAGTAGCTATGGAGGGTGTAGCTAGGGAGGGGAGTAGCTAGGGAGGGGAGTAGCTAGGGAGGGGTGTAGCTAGGGAGGGGAGTAGCTAGGGAGGGGTGTAGCTATGGAGGGGAGTAGCTATGGAGGGGAGAAGCTAGGGAGGGGAGTAGCTAGGGAGGGGAGTAGCTAGGGAGGGGAGTAGATAGGGAGGGGTGTAGCTATGGAGGGGAGTAGCTAGGGAGGGGTGTAGCTAGGGAGGGGAATAGCTAGGGAGGGGAGTAACTAGGGAGGGGAGTAGCTAGGGAGGGGTGTAGCTATGGAAGGGTGTAGCTAGGAAGGGGAGTAGCTAGGGAGGGAGTAGCTATGGAGGGGAGTAGCTATGGAGGGAAGTAGCTAGGGAGGGGTGTAGCTATGGAGGGGAGTAGCTATGAAGGGGAGTAGCTAGGAAGGGGGCGTAGCTAGGGAGGGTGTAGCTAGGGAGGGGAGTAGCTAGGGAGAGGAGTAGCTAGGTAGGGTAGTAGCTAGAGAGGGGTGTAGCTATGGAGGGGAGTAGCTAGGAAGGGGAGTAGCTAGGGAGGGGAGTAGCTAGGGAGGGGAGTAGCTAGGGAGGGAAGTAGCTAGGGAGGGGAGTAGCTATGGAGGGGTGGTAGCTATGGATGGGAGTAGCTTTGGAGGGGGCGTAGCTAGGGAGGGTAGTAGCTAGAGAAGGGTGTAGCTATGGAGGGGAGTAGCTAGGGAGGGGAGTAGCTAGGGAGGGGAGTAGCTAGGGAGGGGAGTAGCTAGGGAGGGGAGTAGCTAGGGAGGTGAGTTTCTAGGGAGGGGAGTAGCTAGAGAGGGAAGTAGCTAGGGAGGGGAGTAGCTAGGGAGGGGAGTAGCTAGGGAGGGGAGTAGCTAGGGAGGGGAGTAGCTAGGGAGAGGAGTAGCTAGGGAGAGGAGTAGCTAGGGAGGGGTGTAGCTATGAAGGGGTGTAGCTAGGGAGGAAAGTAGCTATGGAGGGGTGTAGCTATGGAGGGGTGTAGCTAGGGAGGGGAGTAGCTAGGGAGGGGAGTAGCTATGGAGGGGAGAAGCTATGGAGGGGTGTAGCTATGAAGGGGTGTAGCTAGGGAGGTGAGTTTCTAGGGAGGGGAGTAGCTAGAGAGGGAAGTAGCTAGGGAGGGGAGTAGCTAGGGAGGGGAGTAGCTAGGGAGGGAAGTAGCTAGGGAGGGAAGTAGCTATGGAGGGGAGAAGCTATGGAGGGGGTGTAGCTATGAAGGGGTGTAGCTAGGGAGGTGAGTTTCTAGGGAGGGGAGTAGCTAGAGAGGGAAGTAGCTAGGGAGGGGAGTAGCTAGGAAGGGGAGTAGCTAGGGAGGGGAGTAGCTAGGGAGGGGAGTAGCTAGGGAGAGGAGTAGCTAGGGAGAGAAGTAGCTAGGGAGGGGAGTAGCTAGGGAGGGAGTAGCTAGGGAGGGGAGTAGCTATGGAGGGGTGTAGCTAGGAAGGGGAGTAGCTAGGGAGGGAGTAGCTATGGAGGGGAGTAGCTAGGGAGGGAGTAGCTAGGGAGGGGAGTAGCTAGGGAGGGAAGTAGCTCGGTAGGGTAGTAGCTAGAGAGGGGTGTAGCTAGGGAGGGGAGTAGCAAGGGAGGGGTGTAGCTATGGAGGGGAGTAGCTAGGGAGGGGTGTAGCTAGGGAGGGGTGTAGCTATGGAGGGGAGTAGCCAGGGAGGGGAGTAGCTTGGGAGGGGTGTAGCTAGGGAGGGGAGTAGCTAGGGAGGGGAGTAGCTAGGGAGGGGAGTAGCTAGGGAGGGGAGTAGCTAGGGAAGGGAGTAGCTAGGGAGGGGAGTAGCTAGGGAAGGGAGTAGCTAGGGAGGGAGTAGCTAGGGAGGGGGGTAGCTAGGGAAGGGAGTAGCTAGGGAGGGAGTAGCTAGGGAGGGGAGTAGCTAGGGAGGGGAGTAGCTATGGAGGGGTGTAGCTATGGAAGGGTGTAGCTAGGAAGGGGAGTAGCTAGGGAGGGAGTAGCTATGGAGGGGAGTAGCTAGGGAGGGGAGTAGCTATGGAGGGAAGTAGCTAGGGAGGGGTGTAGCTATGGAGGGGAGTAGCTAGGAAGGGGAGTAGCTAGGAAGGGGGCGTAGCTAGGGAGGGTGTAGCTAGGGAGGGGAGAAGCTAGGGAGGGGAGTAGCTAGGTAGGGTAGTAGCTAGAGAGGGGTGTAGCTAGGGAGGGGAGTAGCTAGGGAGGGGTGTAGCTAGGGAGGGGAGTAGCTATGGAGGGGAGTAGCTAGGGAGGCGAGTAGCTAGGGAAGGGAGTAGCTTGGGAGGGGTGTAGCTAGGGAGGGGTGTAGCTAGGGAGGGGAGTAGCTAGGGAGTAGGGAGGGAGGGGAGTAGCTAGGGAGGGGTGTAGCTATGGAGGGGAGTAGCTAGGGAGGGGTGTAGCTAGGGAGGGGAGTAGCTATGGAGGGTGTAGCTAGGGAGGGGAGTAGCTAGGGAGGGGAGTAGCTAGGGAGGGGTGTAGCTAGGGAGGGGAGTAGCTAGGGAGGGGTGTAGCTATGGAGGGGAGTAGCTATGGAGGGGAGAAGCTAGGGAGGGGAGTAGCTAGGGAGGGGAGTAGCTAGGGAGGGGAGTAGATAGGGAGGGGTGTAGCTATGGAGGGGAGTAGCTAGGGAGGGGTGTAGCTAGGGAGGGGAATAGCTAGGGAGGGGAGTAACTAGGGAGGGGAGTAGCTAGGGAGGGGTGTAGCTATGGAAGGGTGTAGCTAGGAAGGGGAGTAGCTAGGGAGGGAGTAGCTATGGAGGGGAGTAGCTATGGAGGGAAGTAGCTAGGGAGGGGTGTAGCTATGGAGGGGAGTAGCTATGAAGGGGAGTAGCTAGGAAGGGGGCGTAGCTAGGGAGGGTGTAGCTAGGGAGGGGAGTAGCTAGGGAGGGGAGTAGCTAGGTAGGGTAGTAGCTAGAGAGGGGTGTAGCTATGGAGGGGAGTAGCTAGGGAGGGGTGTAGCTATGGAGGGGAGTAGCTATGGAGGGGAATAGCTAGGGAGGGGAGTAGCTAGGGAAGGGAGTAGCTTGGGAGGGGTGTAGCTAGGGAGGGGTGTAGCTAGTGAGGGGAGTAGCTATGGAGGGGAGTAGCTAGGGAGGGGTGTAGCTATGGAGGGGAGTAGCTAGGGAGGGGTGTAGCTAGGGAGGGGAGTAGCTATGGAGGGTGTAGCTAGGGAGGGGAGTAGCTAGGGAGGGGAGTAGCTAGGGAGGGGTGTAGCTAGGGAGGGGAGTAGCTAGGGAGGGGTGTAGCTATGGAGGGGTGTAGCTATGGAGGGGAGTAGCTAGGGAGGGGTGTAGCTAGGGAGGGGAATAGCTAGGGAGGGGAGTAACTAGGGAGGGGAGTAGCTAGGGAGGGGTGTAGCTAGGGAGGGGTGTAGCTAGGGAGGGGTGTAGCTAGGGAGGGGTGTAGCTAGGGAGGGGAGTAGCTAGGGAGGAGAATTATTTAGGGAGGGGCTCAGAGAGTGCATTCATACCCTTAAGCACCGTTAGCACTAAATAGCATTTTAAATTAGTTTCATTTGTATTTTTAATTAAATTTTTTTTAGCGCTGTGTCCATCCGACTTCTGCAGCAATGATGGCAAATGCATATCTTCTGATTCTTGTGACAAAAATGGCGCATGCGCAGACAGGCGTACCTCGTTCGAGTGCGAGTGTAAACTTGGTTGGTCTAGACCTCAGTGCAAGAAGATAGGTAACATTCGCCAGGTCCGTACCCAGGGGGGAGGGGGAGGGTGCAAGCCGAAGGTCCACTTTCGTTTCTCAATAGAGGTGCTAGATTTTTATCAATCCCCTCCCCCAACCCCCCCCCCCCCCCCCCCCACCTGAAAAATTAGGTCCACTTTTTAGGATTTCGCACCCCCCCCCCCCCCCCAAAGAAAAATCCTGGGTACGGGTCTGTTCGCTCTTTTTATATCTTTCTATGATTCCCCATGACCGTACGCTGTTCTAGTAAGCAGATATCGTGTGTGACGTATAAATCAACAAAAGATACAAACGGTTACAATGATGTAGCAAGGATGACTTTTTACAACAAAATGTTGATTTCCCCGAATTAAAATAAAAATATTTCACAGGGTCCTAGCAGGGAGTGGGGCACTTGGGATAATACTTTTGAAAATTATAGGTAGGGACTCTGTGCCCCCCAATGTTTCTGTATCGTGCCGCCAATATTTCGAGCCCCGTTTTAGAATAGCATTCAATGCACATGTTACACCTTATTGCTGTCGGTTAACATCTCTCTCGATATCTTGTTTGTCCAGATGAGGTTGACATGGTGTTTGTGGGCTCCTTTAAGTTGTCAGGGATTGCATGGCGGGAGGGTTACGCAAACTCGGCCACCGAGAGCTACAAGAACATAACAGCGGAAATCCGTCAGGCGGTAAGTCGTCTATTTGTCCGTGGTGTTCTATCCGTGTATATCATGTGGTTTTGGTTTTCCTTTCCCAATTTTCTTTGGTAGAAGGTACGGTCACATTTATAATCCAAAACGCCATCCGTTTTTGTTTTAGCATAAATCAATGGGCATTGTTCAGTAAATTGATTACGAAATAAAAATCATATCAATCATATCAAATAGGGGTAGGAAGCCGTCTTCTAGCACCTTACTTTTCATAATTTTGTAACAGGGCAATCTTTTGTGACTTTCCTTGATAAGTAAGTTGCTGTATTAAAGTGTTAGTAACTGAGTTCTTCTTGTATCCACAGATCGACAAGGCTTATGAGAACATGCCGATATTCGTAAGGAGCAAAGTGTTAGACTTGAGGTAGAGCCTTGACAACGAAAACAAAATGAACTTGTTGAAGAATAGGGGAGGGAGGGGCGGGGGAGCAAGCGCATGCTCATACGAATGCAGATTTGTATATATTTTTTTAGGAAACTTCACTTGTAATGTGAAGTGCGTTATTATCTTACTAGCGACTTTAACCACAGTTTATAAAAAAATTGTTTTTTTTATTCGTGCGCATGTTTGTTCTTCTATTTAGATCATGATTTGCAACTCAGACTTTTTTTGATCGCCCATGGAAGGTCTAGCAAATTATAAAAAAAGCCCGTTTTTCTTTTTTTTTTTTTTTAAACAAGTGTACAATATTCCTCAAAATTCAGAGACGCAGCTCTGTGGTTTCGTCTTTTGCGATTCCTGTTTTTGTTGTTTCTAGGAAAGGCAGTGTGATCGTTGACTTTGAACTCTCATTTAACGAGCCGACGTCGCGCGATAAAGCTTTGGAACCGCTACAGAACGTCGCGATGACGGGAAGCCTTGGGAGATACGGCATTAACGGATCCACCATCACACTACAGGCGGCTAGCGCAGGTACTTACACACAGTGCATTTTCACAGTAACAAGATAGCGTGACGATGTTTATTTGCGTTTTGTGTGGCTAGCGCAGATACAAGTAATCACACACTGAACATAGCCACCCTCTAGAGTATTGCCTGACAACGTTACTCTATTGGCGTGTTGTGTTACACTACAGTTGGCTAGCGCATACGACACACTGTACACAACCGAGAGAGAAGATTGCGAGACAACTTTACTCTATTGGCGTGTTGTTACACTACAGTTGGCTAGCGCATACGACACACTGTACACAACCGAGAGAGAAGATTGTGTGACAACGTTACTCTATTGGCGTGTTGTGTTATTAGTGCACACTAGCAACATAACAACATAACGACATGGGCGCGCGCACTATGTTTAGTCCGACATAACGACATGGACGTAATGACACTGCTACACTAGCTTCACCAGCTTCACTAGCCTCGCCTACTTTGCTAGCTTTACTAGCTACACCACTGTCTACATTATCTTCTATAGCGGAGTCGTTACCACAGCTAAGTGACGTCATGCCGGCATCCAGCAGCCTCAAAGTCACGTGGTCAAACGCAACTCGTAATGCGCAATGTACGATGCGCGCTAGACCTCTAGCTGGAGCGTCACGTGACTGGGTGACGTCATCAGGCTCTAGTAGTTCAGCCTCGCTGTCGTGCGTATTGGATGATCTTGAGCCTGACACTCTGTACGAGGTGGAGGTCACCGTGTCGGTGCGGGGAGACACGAGGCGTGACACGGTGTACATCAGGACCACCCCCACAGGTACGTGTGCTAGTCACGTGACCATCAGGACCACCCCCACAGGTACGTGTATTAGTCACGTGATCATCAGTACCACCCCCACAGATAAGCGTGTTAGTCATGTGATCATCAGTACATGTACAGGTACAGGTACATGTTCTGGTGAAGTCGTAACATCGACGTTCCTTCTTTTGTTCCAGCTGTCGAGGTAAATGATCAGAATTCAACCATTGTTGGTCTCACTGTGCTGGTCGCCATCTTGTTCTTGGTCATCATTTGTCTGTTTGTCTACATCGCGGTGCTGAAGAGGGCATGTAAGTCGGTTAGATATGTTAAACTTCTGCTACAATAACTTAAAAGATTTACTTTAAAGATGATACTTTTTCTTTCACAGGTCTAACAGCAAAGAGAGAAAGGTATAAATACTCGTTAAATAACAGCGCTTTATATTCTTGATCTTGAATTCCAGTACCTTTCTCCCACAGTGCTGAACCTGATAACCCAGGCTACTCTGGATTCCAGGTAAAACTTTTCCTAACAAATATACTGAGTTATGTACGAGTAGTGAGCGTTTTGAGGGTGAAAACACTTTAAACATAATTTATGCTTGCTCTTAAGAATGTGGCGATGCAAGAAAACGTCAACCAAGACCAACATGTAATACCAGAGATGGTAGATAATGAGGTCGCCCCATCGGAAATTAGGGGACCCACCCCTGACCCCATTCCACAATACGAACCAATGAACAACACACAAACACAACCACCCAACCGTAGAATCGTCACGCAATACGAAGATGTAACGCAAGGGAGCAATGTTACGCAATACAAGGATGTAACGCAAGAGGGCAATGTCACGCAGTATGAAGCTATGAATAGACATGCATCACGTGATCGGCATGTGCCAGGCAACCGCCAGTACGATAGCGTCGATAGCACTAGAATGAGTAGACAGAATCCACCCGCGAGGAGAGCAAGGAACGACACAGGTGATCAAGGCGAGCCAGGTTATGAGAACACAAGAAATCGAGGTTTACCACATGAAGTGTACCAATCTTTACAGGCGACGACACAACACAGCGAGAATGCGCAGTACGCCCCAATGCATCCTGGGACACGCATTGCGGCCAGGCCTGGTGGTAGGGACGAGAGGGGAGTAGGCACAGACATAAGAGGGAGTGAGTACCAGGAGTTGCACAGAGCTAAAACCACAGATCCATGTTATCAGCGGGTAGGCAGTAGAGTCACTAGCGCATAAGATGCTCATATCGCGGATCCATGTCATCAACGGGTAGGCAGTAGAGTCACTAGCGCATAAGATGCTCATATCGCGGATCCATGAGATCAAAGGGTAGGCAGAGTTACTAGCGCATATGATGCTCATATCGCGGATCCATGTGATCAACGGTTAGGCAGTAGAGTTATAGCGCATAAGATGCTCATATTGCGGATCCATGTGATCAACGGGTAGGCAGTAGAGTTACTAGCGCATAAGATGCTCATATCGCGGATCCATGTGGTCAACGGGTAGGCAGTAGAGTTATTAGCGCATAAGATGCTTATATCGCGGATCTGTGTGATTAAAGGATAGAAATACCACTCGAGCGTAAGATAGTCCCACCGACCCTTGCAATCGCGTACAAAGATAATACCAGCGCGATAGCTGAAAAAACCTCGTTTACAGGAACTCGTATTATACATATCCCCATAGATTTTTGTTACCCTACAATGCTACAAACGCGTGAGGTGCATATCACAATTGGTCCATCTGTTACCGTGTAACCGCATGTTACCAACCACACTGAACTGGAGAAATCCACCAAGATTCCCGATGCTGTCTATCATGGTATCATCGCTATCATCACGCTGTAAAATATCAGAAACAATCTGGATAAACACGACCGTTCTAAACGAAACCCTCGAATTGTTTCTATTGCTACTCAGTATCACAAATATCTTTAACGCCTTAACATGGGATTGGCTGAATACTGGGTAGTAGTCTTTGGAATCCCATCCAAGGTATCCTATTGTGTAGACCCGAAACAACACGCCTTGCACAGTTTGAAGTTCATAGGCTGGTGTCACGCGGGACAATTATTGCAGGGTGTCGGGGATACGCTAGTACTTGTCACGCGGGAAATTAACGCAAGGTGATGGATTTCGCTATTTTTATAACTTTATCATTTTAGACAATTTACCGCCAACTTGTGCCGGGAGTTAATGATCCGTTAATAGTGAGTTACCTCCGTAGTCAATAATAACCATGTAATTATTACGTAGGTCACGGCAGTCCAAGGGTAACTCACTGGCACACCTACGTTGGAAGGTCGCCACCCATAGGCTAGAAACCTTATCCAAACGAAACTAAATGCTTTTCGGGGTGTCAGTGAAGGTTTCCCGTTTGGGCTCGCCGTCTTAGGAAGATACAAAGGGGGTGCGGTATGATACCCCAAATTAAGATCTACTTGCAAACCGTCTTTACACACCGTACAGTATAAAGCAGTTGTAACAGCGAAGAAGTCAAACTGGTACCTCCCCAAATACAATAATTTGAATACCCCAAATTATTATTCTTAAGTTCATCTTAAAATCTACTTGTAAACCGTCTTGTACACACCGTATGAAGCAGTTGTAACAGCGAAGAAGTCAAACTGGTACCTCCCCCAGCTAAGTGGTCATAGTCGTCATATAAGAGAGTCCGTTACAAGTGGTTAGAGAACCCCCAAAAAAATAACTGTTACACTGGCTTACTACTAACATGAACTATTTTGCGAATGGTATTTTACGTTTTTTGTATTTCACACGCTTTTTGTTATCAATCCTAAACCCGGTTGTTTGAAACATAATAATAAAATATTACAAACAAATTTCATTTATTGCGTTCGTGCCTAAATTCCCATATCGTTTCTTGCGTCCTTTCCACTGCTCTTGCCTCTCCAACCCCCCCCCCCCCCCCCCTGTCTTCTCCTCTCTCCTCTCCGTTCTTCCCCACTTTGCCTCAAGCAAACTACGTTGGTCCACGCAAACTCCATTGGTTCTTATCCCACGAACCTTCAGGGGAGTCGCGATAGCTAATGCTGACAATTTAGTGGATATATTAGGATGGCAAAAGGAGTTGCGTCCACCCCGGGGGAGACTCTAGAAACAGGGATACCACTTCGGGTTTGGTCAACAGCAATTCTTACCCGTAAGAAATAGAACATTGGGTGTGACCGAAGGACTTTTTTAACCCTAACAGATAGCAGAATCGGAAAAAATTCCTGTCGTTTGTTTTAAAGATGAAGGGGGGGGGGGGGGGGGGGCGTCCATTAAAAAAATACCTGAAAAAAAAACTAAAGGAATAGCATTTGCTCGAAAATTTTATACCATAAGAGATAGCAGAATTGAAAAAATCCTTAAACACCCCCTAAGGAATTGCAGTTTATACACTGCAATTCATATATAATTTTATACAATAAGGTTATCAATTGGTCGATATTATATACCAAAAAAGATAGGACGATTACCTCCCGTCTTCGTTTCTGGAGAGTTCCCTTCCAATTTGGAATTTGGCTATAAAATTTGTACAATCTCTCAAGAACGTACAGCATACACAATGGCGCTGACATATACATACGCCCGTCATATTCAAGAATGGCAGAAATACACTATGTACTGATGACAAGGATCCTATTTTAACTGATAATTGTATACCGTATTTAAGCATGCTTGGCTGGCTCTTTTTAGCCTAAACAACTCATAAGGGAATTAAACTGTTCAAGCATCCCTATTTCTATAGGATATGTCAAATTACTGTAAAACACTTAGCTGCCGTATTTACTCCCTGTTGATCCCAAGAGTCTTTAGGAAATATCTTCTTTGATGGGTTCAATTAATCTGGTATTCCTTGTTGGTGCCATGGTTTGCCTGATTATAACTTCAACAGGTAAATCAAACTCCATTTGCACATCGGCTTTTTAAAGGTGAATGGTGAATACATCCATCCTCGGGGACCCAGGGCGTCGCGGAGATCGGGCACACAGGGAGCGCGGCGCGATCGTGTCTTCCACCTGTCTTCCCCTAATAATCCACGGGTGAAAACTCATGTTTTCCGCAAGTCTTCCCCGGTGTTAAGACATTAGGTCGACTCCGCGTCTACTCGAATATTCTACAGTGTAAGATCTGGAATATTCCCCAAGATGAATTATATACAAGCCATAATTCATCATTCCTGCTTATTTAATTGTGAATATTGATACATAGTATTAATTGCTATTTGTATTTTGATTTCATGCTGATCTGTGTTTTTAGCGCATGCGCGAGTTTCATATAATCCATTTTTCGTGTCCACACCATAGGCTTCCCAGTCGGCTGATTTGTATATTGATTTCATATCGATCAGCGGTGTTTAGGGGATGCGCGAGTTTCATATAGTGGATGCAATTTCGCGTCCACACCACAGGCTTCCCAGTCGGCTGAAACATGTTCGTCCCGTCCTCCGAGCATTCACTTTCTATTAGAAACTTCTAGTATAAATCTAAATTACGTGATACAAGGTGGTTTCTGGTAGGTCATCCGCTAAATTGTGACTGATCAGGTCAGGAATGTGGCCAGCCTGAGAAGCGGCGGTTTGTTTGTGTTTTAAGCAGCGCGAAACTAGGGCTGTGGAATTTAGGTCGCGCGAAGTCTGGTACTAGGATTTGGGGTCTCTGATTTGTGGCCGCAAAAAAAAACGTAACGCTATGAAAAAAATGCGCAACGCAACGCACAAAAATAAACCCATGAGACAAATAACGCCGCTACGCAGGTAGAATGTGGCGTGCCCATGTCACCACCTGGTCAAAGCATAATATAAATATCACGGGAGAGTGGGTGCCTGTATTTTACTAGCAAGCGCAACGTCAGCAAATTCTATCGCAAGCCCTTTTACCCACCCTCCCTCTCCAGGGGAGTCAGTGATTTTGTACTTGTGAATGTATTAGGTCGTATTGTAGCATAGGAATATTCATTGTTCATGACCACAATGTTTGTAAATAAGATTATGATACAAATAGAAATCTGAATGTATTAGTATATATATTTCAATAAAGTCGACCGGAGCCCTTTCTTGTGCTTATTTTATTTTGATAATTCATTAAATTCATGTCATCATTTTTCTTAATAATTCATAATCGGATTTATTCATATAATTCATTCTTCTAATCCTTTTCATTTGTGTTAAAAAAGGGCGTGGCCAAGAAAGAAGCTATTGCTGGTGCATTAGATTTGGATAAACTTTATAATAATCCATTATTCCCAACCCTTTTACAGCCATAATTCATAATTCATCTTCCCCTTCCCCCCCCCCCCCCCCGACGCATATTCGCAAGTCTTCAAAACCCTCCTTTGGTAACCCCTCTTTTGTTCGTATTCGCATGTCTTCTCCTAATATCTACTGGTGGAAATTCGTGTTTTCCGCAAGTCTTCCCAGGTGGTAAGACATGAGGTCGTAACGCGCATTTCCTCGAGTATTCAACTGCGTAGGATCTGGGATATCCCCTTGTCTTCTGAGTGTATTCGCAAATATACTAACTAATAGCAAAAGCGAAAGAGGGCCAGCGGATGCTTTCTTTTTTTTAAAGTTTGGAATGTCCAGTCTTGAAATGTTCTTTTCCACGTCTAACAACAGGTAGCCCAGGCTGTGATTCAGTAGTAAAAGATCTAATCTAATCTAAGATCCAAATTTGTATGAGCAAATGCTACTCTAGGCTGTTATTAGCTCTGAATTCTTCGCATTATCTCCATATATATTTATCTAGACTTTATTTTAAAAAGGCTTTTGACTCTGTGGATCACGGCATCCTCTTGAAGAAACTAACATGGTATGGAGTGGATGAAACCTATGATACAAAGCTATTCCAATGTATCTCTTTATGGACGATGAATCAAACATCAATTTTGACGCTAGCAAGTGTTAAGTCATGACAGTCTCCCGAAAGAAATCATCTGCAGTGGTGGCCTATCACCTTGGTGCCACAAATCTGCAGCTTATCAATAAAGAGATCATCGAGAGTAATCTTAACTCAAGCAACCTGACATGTGGTGTCCTTAGTAGTTCCTAGAATAGGAACTCCTAGATGATCAGAGGCGTGCATTTGGCTCCCACATTTTCCCAGATCCGGAAGTTTAGCAAGCGCTGGGTTTCCAAACTTTTGGGAGAATCTAGGAGAATAGCTGAGGATTTGGAAGTTCCTAGGATATCCTAGGAAATGATCAGAGGCGTACATTTGGCTCCCATATTTTCCTTGATACTCCCAAATTCCATTTCCCAATATACAGGAGTATCTAGGGTATCCTAGGAAATCCTAAGAGCTCCCAAATCTTGGTGGTTACCAAAAATAGCCAGATTCGGAATCGACATGGCGCGCGGGTAATACCAAAGTGTCCCTCTCTTATCTTACGCTCTCTTGGGCTGGGCCGTTTTCTTATTTTTGAGACATTTTAAGACTAAATATGTTCCTAACAATGATCTTAATTTTTAGTAGGATCCGTCACCTTAAAACGATAATTAATGTACCTTACAGTGGAGCATCTTTTCCAAAAAATATTTTTAGATTCACTTTTTGCAGGAACCATTAAGTTATGTTAATCTTTACAAACAAAAACACAAAGAACACAATAATTATTTGGAATCTTTGTACTGTAATACAATAAGAAATTTTTAAATACTGTAAGTATTTAAAAAAATTCTTCAACAACTTAGTTCATAATTTTTTTTCAAAAAATAAATATCTCTTCAAATCAAATTCAACATACAGTTTACCTTTCAAATGTATCAAAATACAGTTCAGCTTTACAGTCTAGATGTGGAACATGTTTCATGTGTTTTCTCTTCTTTCTTAACTCAACAAATTATGATAGACACATTTCAAAAGGGTCAGTAACAAGTTCTTGAGCATATCCCTAAATAACATGACGCCTTTTTTATAATTCTCAAGCAGTTGAAGGAATTTTAGTTCCATAGAGAAGTGATCTTTTCCTTTGTCAAAGCGAAAACACAGATCGGTTTCCCGTCAACATACGTCTTTCCTAAACTTTCTCAAAGCAAGATACCCAATCTAGATCATCATTTGTATTATCAGACACATCTCAGATGGCCAAAATTCAAGTACTCTAATAAGCTTTTAAAGCATGTCCTATTCCATGCTGAAATTATTCTTTCTCGGCGACACGATTCGATTTTGATTCCATAGATCTTCCCCATCATCAGACAAACGTTGTTTGTTTTTTTACTCTAAGGACCGCCTTCGGAGGAGCTTTTTTCCAGGCATGTCGAAAGCATAGATTTCTCGCACAGTAAGCGGGTTTTCAGAATACTTCTCAGGGTTTTTGGAATGTTTTTCTGTGTTTTCGATAATGGGCGCCTGCAAGAATTCTCGTCCAAAAGCTTCTGCAGGTTGATGACGTCACACCGCTCGACCAATCAAAAACGTTTGCCCGACAGAGGTAACGCTTATAATAGTTAAACTCATCGACTGATAAGTTTGGGGTTACGTATAGGATAGCTTGGTAACCGCCTAACCAAGCGCACCCGAGGAGCCATGCCTCCAGGCTACAGCTCCCCGCCCCCCAGGGGGATACCCGCCACACCTTACGGTGGAATATATTTACCTAGCTAGTTGCATGCTACCCTAAGGGTGTGGTGGGAGGGACAAAAAACCCGCGAATCCAGTGTTGAGTCGAGCGAGATTTGCAGACCTCTCAGAGAGGATGCAAACGTGCCAAGGACTGAATAACCGGGAGAGGTCTGCAAATCTCACTCGACTCAACACTGGATTCGCGGGTTTTTCGCCGTGTTTTCAATGGCAAAAAGTACTCAAGCAGGAATCTTCGGTAGGCCTTTAAGTTTCGATCATTTTCGCACCGCCGGACGCGTTTTTTTGGGGAGCTGTTTTCAATGGCTGGAGGCGACCGCTTCGGTAAAAGCAAACGACTCAAGGCCACTTAGTGTGACAGAGCTATAGCATCTCAACATCAGGGCACGTTTGCTAGTGGAGGAAAAGATGCAATTGCAGTTAGCATTGACGAACCTTCACTTCACGTCGGTGGTAGTGGTGAGTAATATATACTGTCAGTATATATGAAGTGTGCTGGCTTGTCGTTTTGTAGAATGCCACGATGTTTAGCAGAGGCAGTGTGTCAAGCATGCACTTAACAGATTCTGGTAGCAGTTGAGCTGGCTGAGCGTCAGAAACCTAACTATCAACAAAATTTGCTAAATTGGCTCGAGTTACCCTACTATGGTTATACGTTTTTACTTGTAATAATCTTGCTGGGGAATACCAACCACACTGGTTGGTAATATTGCTGTATATGACTTTGCATTTGGAGGAGAACAGCTGCGGCCAAGCCTCGCCCGGAGCATTTTGATGTCGTGTTGGGGCGGCTGATCCACCTCTCTCTCACTGCCCTAGCAGTGTCGTGTTGGGGCGGGTAATCCACCTCTCTCTCAATTCCCTAGCAGTGTTGTGTTGGGGCAGGTAATCCACCTCTCTCTCACTGCCCTAGCAGTGTTGTGTTGGGGCGCCTTATCCACCTTCCTCTCAATGCCCTAGCAGTGTTGTGTTGGAGATGGCAAGGGCTCCCCCCACCAGCCCCAGTGCTGTTGTATTGGAATGGGTAAGCCCCAACTCCTCCCTCTTAGCCCCGGAAGTACGCCACCTGCAGTGGATCTAGGCCCTAGAATGCCATGAGGTGTGGCCTCACTCATAACTGCATTGCCAGGAAGGGTGATGGCGTCTCCCCGAGACTAAAGCTTTGTCATATATATATATATAATCTAGCTATAGACCACACTGTACGCAACTTATTTACTCAAGAACTATACCCCCCCCCACACACACACACACACACCTCGTGACAATCCAGCTCCTCCCAGCCTCCTACAACGACTAGCAATTTGTGTTTGTTAAGTATCTAAATGTGTGGTGTGCTACATGTTCCTGTAATCCAGTTCTTGACTGCGAGTGGAATGGTAAATATACATACATATTATTGTTATTGCCATTGCTATTATCATTGCTATTAAAAAGAAAGTGACGAAGCTTTTTCTCATGAGATCTCTTCATTTTGTTCCTTTATGACGTATATTGACTAAAACCGTTGAAAGAATATTGCCACTCTCTATATTGATCGTTGGAAAATCCAAGATGGCCGCCAATCCAAGATCTTAAATAAAGCGCTACGACAACATACTTACAGCATACTTTTTTCGTGAAATCTATTAATTGTTGTCACTTAAGAATACATATTGACTAAAATATGTTTGAGACCATTTTCCAGTCTATGACGAATTGTACACTCGGTATGAGAATAGCGGCAGCAACGGCATTTTTCAACAGAGAGCGCATTTTTTATTTTGTCTCCAGACAGCATACGCGGACTGTTTTCAAAAAGGGGCGCGGGAAAAATGCGCACAGCTCGTACTCGAGTAGCTTAGGGAGGGAACTCTACATCACGGATTATTAGAAGGTGCTGATACAAATACGTAGGGTGTATCTCAAAATGTTCTTGGCAGCAGATTTGATGTACTCAGCTACTAAATAGCCTACCATACTTGCGATTTTCCGATCTCCTATACTAGTCTTGTCGAAATACTAAAGCTTCTTGGTGCTGAATAGCATTTGTGTTAACCTATGCCATCTTTTGTGTTTTCCACATGTCAGTTTAATTTGTGATGGTTCTCCAGTGTGCTGGGGCGATAGCTCAACGATCAAAGACTTACTGGCTGTGGCATATTTGAAGTATAGAAGGTGGAAGAAACATCGGCAAGCACTAAGTATGCCGGCCATTAAAATTTACTCAGTGAGTCAATGGATAGGTTAGTAGAGATGCCCAACCACACTCTACAGCGATTCTTGGCACACATATCAGCCGCGCATCAGAGACTACGTGCTTGCGCATATACAAACAGAAGAAAATATGCCCATATTTCTATTTATGTACAGTTTAACGTGAATCTTATTTACGTTGTCGTAAATAAGATTCGATCAAGCATTGTACAATGATATGTGGCAGAAACATTTTGAAGTTGTTTACTTCTAACAACTGCGAAAAACTTTTTTTTTATCCGTTTGAAGAGTGACAACATTTATGCAAAGGTTGGACTGCTTGCCAAAACGGGTCTCTGTAAAATGAAGACAGGACCTTCACGGACTTACGCGGACCGGACCTCGGCCTTTTTAATACACAAACATATACATAAAATAAAAAAATGTCGTCAAAGAAAAAAAGCTTGCTTACATTTTTCGTGGGAGTCCCAGTGCAAGTGTGCCGTTGTTGTGGGGCACCGGGGAACAAACAGAGTTTCTTTTTCATTACGGACTTTGCGCAAAATTACCGACTTGCTCCAGGTGCTGAAGTAGTTTGAAAAATCGGTAGCTGGAAAATCGGCAACTACCGTGAGAATAGTGACTTAATAAATGGGCTGCTTCGCTACTTTGTAGCAAGAGAAAACAAATATCACTCTGTCCAAACACTGAGCTGTCAGTTAACTCAATGGAATCTGTTGATTGCCGTTAGAACAGTAACCCTCTATTGGCTACTTCCCTGCATTGTATTAAGAAGACAAAAAAAAACCGCTCTGCACAAACACAATCGTAGATTGCCGTGAGAACAAACCTTTTATTGGCTACTTTGCAATTGTCCTGACATGTTGACTCATCGACGGCTGATTGATAACTGATAGTTTTTGAGCCCGGGGGTGGGAGGAGCTTTCCCTTTTATAGCGGAACCTCGTGTTTAATGAACACGTCTATGATTCCGATACAGACAACGATCTACTCCCCATGTTTGAGGGGTAAAATAATACTTTCGCTAAACAAAAGATATAATGCTAATTGACATTGTTTTAATGCGAGGGATGTTTTAGCCTGCGAGCAAGTCTGTACTTTTGCGCAAAGTCCGTAATGAAAAAGACATCTCCGTCGCATATCCCCCACCCACACACACACACACAACATCGGCACACACATAAACTAATATAAGGAAAGCAGAGGTGCGCGATAAAGAAGTCGAGTCTACCAAACGGGAAGTTGAGTTGAAATAGTGACCCCCCAAAATATGTTCAGAGAACACGCAAAATGCAGGCCCAAAGCCAGGGGGAGGGGGGTGCAGGGGGTGCGAGGGTGCGAGGGTGCGAACGCATCCCCCCACAACGGCCGAAGGTCCAATTTCGGTTCTCAATGACGTGCTATTTGTAGACAAAACTATAAAGCACAAGCTAGATAACTCTGGTACGTAGCTAAATACGACAATAAAAGTCCAGTGAAGATACTGCAAAGGCATAAAAAATCCCTCTTTGTTCTCATATGAAGAAAACGTCCCCCCCCCCCAAGGAATTTTTTTTTTCTTTTCGACAAATTTTAATTTATTTTGATATTTTCATACCTTGGTTATAAAACTCAGCATTCTTTCTTTGACAGCGTCTTCGTTAACTTTGCTGCAAAATGGAGGTAGCGTTATATGAAGCGAAGCGGTCGCTCGTTGAAGTACGATTGTCCCATGTGACAGAATGGTCGTAGCAACCGGTTCAATCACGACGTAAATACACGATTCACTCCACGTGAATTTCAAAGTTTTCGAAAAGTCAATGCCTGTATTGGACGCATTCAAAAAATGAACCCAAACCCTTATGTAGAGAGCATGGGACCGTTCGGACCAATGGGATGGCAGTGGGAACAAGGCTGTCGAAATGTTGTAGTAGTTGTCTTTCTTTGTGATGTTTTCAAGAGAAGGTTCGACGGTTGTAGATATCATAGCTTGGTAAATGTCGGAATTAGAGTTGAGGCATTTTCCGTGCGCGTTTTGGAGAAGATACACTAAGATCAAGATAATAACATTTGACATGTTTAGTACATGAAACGGGTAGCGCCAGGGAATGAAGAAGCAAGGGCCCAACGACAGCTGGATGACAGTGCTAGGTGCCAACTGGTGTGCGGAAGTTCGCGGAAAACTTCACAACCACAGGGAGCCAAGTGTCACGTGATAATGTTTACCCAGGCCCTCGCGCGGTCTAAAAATCAAAATGGCGGACGAACTTGCACCACGAGGCCTCTCGTAAAAATGCACCGATGATTAGATTTTCAAAAGCAATATTCAGGTTTTGAACTAAAAATGGACCTGTTTCGTATAGAAAGATACTTAGGTGACGAAGAGTCGCCGGCTAAGTCGAGAAGCTTCTCAATCAAGGAACATATCGCCCAACGAAGGCGATCTTTAAGAAAATTGTCGCCCAAAATCAACAACAACTCACAGCAAAATATTCAACAAGTTTCGAATCTTGGTGACGACGAAAAAGCCAAAGACACTATTGAAAATGAGGATTCTAAAAAGAAGAGGCATAAAGATAAAGATCATGACGAGGAACTTGAGGTAAAAATGAAGAAGAAGAAATCGAAGTCGACGAAAGTCGAGGTTGAACAGCTTGAGGAAGAGCTTTTAGATCTTGGTGAAATCGAGTCTATAAAAAAAATAAGCCAGAGAGGTAATGAAGAAGGTGAGAGTAAAGATGGGGACAATAGGGGGCTTGAGAAAGACCTCAAAATAGAGGACACAGACATAAATGGAGTGAGACAAGCGTCGGGTTTCACAGTGATTGGAAGAAACAAGAGAAAAAAGAAAATACACAATGTCCAACGAACTCTACCAGGCTGGCTATCCAACCCTGAGGTGATAAGCCCAGATTTTGATAAAGGAAAACTTCCGGTGTCTAGCTTACAATGTCTCTCCACATCCCTTCAAAAGAAACTTAAAGAACAAGATATCAACAGTTTCTTCCCAGTTCAAAGTTCAGTCATACCTGCAATCCTGTCAAACCTTGCTTCAGGGACTCTTGCTGGGCTAGGAGGATACCGTCCTTCTGATATCTGTGTGTCTGCTCCTACAGGAAGTGGTAAAACCTTGGCGTATGTGCTACCTCTAGTGCAGGCAATTTCACAATGCACTGTTTGCCATCTACAGGCCTTAGTGCTTTTACCTACAAAAGACCTTGCGAATCAAGTTAAAAGAGTTTTTGATACTTTCATACAAGGCACAAGCGTCAGAGTGGGGCTAGCACCCTCAAATAAAACACTTCAGAAGGAGCAAGATAGTTTAGTTGGACAAAGGTAAGAACATACACATGTAGGGTTTCTAGATGGAATTCAATTTGTGCTCAATCACATGTTTCTTCTAATAATGGTCTTTGTTGATTATATAAAAATATATGTAGTATTTATTTATAGCATTTATACAACCATCATGTTCTAAGCACTTTTTATAAATGATACTTGATGATACTAATTAAGAATGACCATTTTGGAACTGAGAAAAACAAGCGGTAAATATTTTCTTGCCTAGGATCAGTAATGAAACTGTACAGTAACCTTTATAAGTTTTTATATAAATCTCTGATCATTTTAGTTGTGGAAGCACAAGCCATGTGAATATCTTAGTAACCACCCCTGGTCGTCTGGTGGAACATATCTCCTCTACTCCTGGATTTACTCTTCAACATCTGAGATTCCTAGTTATTGATGAGGCTGATCGCCTGCTTGACCAGTCCTACAACAACTGGCTGTCTAAAGTGATACATGCTGCCCAAGAGTCTGTGAATACACTCCCTTTAAATGATAGCAGGTTCGTGTCAATCCTCCCAATTTCTTCCAAACTATCCTGACTATTTGGTTGAAAAAATCAGATCCTAGGAAGCAATTCTAAAGAGGGGAGCACATTCTCCAGAACCAGATCATCAAATGGAAAATAAAAATACTAGGATCAAAGGTGAAACAAAGAGTTTAATAATTAAAATTTAAAATGGAAACATAATGAAAAAATGTGGGCTAGTGGATTAGTAAAATAACAAAAAAAAGTAATCCAGCCTTGCTCGAAAATACAAAATGCAGCTTGAATCCTGATTGTGTATTTTTCTATATTTGTAATAATTATGAAAGTTAAATACTGCATTCTGTTCTAATTCTTGTAGTTCATTTATGTTTCAACTTGGGACAAAGAGAAAGCACCACAGGCACATCACAGCAGCCAGCTACTCCAAGATTCAGGTTCCTCTACAGAAGCTCTTATTTTCTGCTACAATGACCCACAGTCCTGAGAAACTAGCTGCCTTACAGCTGTACAACCCGATGCTGTTTGCTGTTTCTAATACTCCTGAGATGTCAGCAGAGAATGATGAAGATGCTGCAGGTATAAAAGAGTTTGTTGCAACATACCTAGTATGGGGGGGGGGGGGGGGGGGCTAAAAAGATGAGTGATGTAGGGGCAGTAGAAACTGAAAGTATTTTGATGTGCTGTACTCACTTAGTTATTCCATGCACCTCTGTTGAATATACAAAGCAGTTTTGCATATTTTAAGACCAAATTTAAATTAATCTGTGCAGAGTACCTTGCTCTTTAAAGAGACTGTGGTGACAGTGAGCATGACATTGCCAGCACACACACAGGAAGATATTTTCCAGTACCGTTTTTACCAGAAATTGTGGAATTGTTAATGCATGGAGCCTTGAGCGTTTTCAAGGGTTGTTGTTAGTTGTTCAAAATCAAATTAAGAATGACAAGGGTAAACCTTTTCCATACATAGGAACAAGCCGCTATAGTCTGCCGGTTGGACTGACAGATCACATGGCAGTCTGTAAAAATGGAGAGAAGCCTTTGATGGTGTTATTCCTACTTCTCAAGTGTGGATTTAAAGGTGTTCTTTGCTTTACCTCTTCACTTGAGGCAACTCACCGGTGAGTACAAGATAGAGGCTTAGCAAGGAATTCCCTTTCCCTCACAGGATTAGCAAGGCATCTGCCACACAGGCTTATCAAGGTGTTCCCCACACAGGATTAGCCAGGCATTCCCACACAGGATTAGCAAGGCATCCCCACACAGGCTTATCAAGGTGTTCCCCACACAGGATTAGCCAGGCATTCCCACACAGGATTGGCAAGGCATCCCCACACAGGATTAGCAAGGCATCCCCCCCCACACGTTTAGCAAGGTGTTCCCCACACAAGATTAGCAAGGCATCCCACACAAGATTAGCAAGGCATCACACACAGGATTAGCAAGGTATCCCACACAAGATTAGCAAGGCATCCCACACAAGATTAAAAAGGCATCCCCACACATGCTTAGCAAGGTGTTCCTCACACAGGCTTAGCAAGGTGTTCCCCACACAAGATTAGCAAAGCATCCCCCATACAAGATTAGCAAGGCATTCCCCTCACAGGATAAACAAGGCGTTACCTATGCTGGCTTAGCAAGGAATTGTTAGTGAGGCAGTCCCCAAATAGACTATGCAAGACAGTCCACACATAGGCTAAGTAAGTCAACCCCTCACATAGGCTTAACTTGGTGTTCCCATCACAGGCTTAGCAAGACATTGTTAACAGTCCCCACAGCTTGGTAGGGCATTACCCACATACAGTAGTTTTATAACCAGCACACAAAGTTTACAGACTATTAGGCAACAGAGCTGTTAGGTAACCATCCACTAGACAACCATCCTACTGTAAATTGTTAGGCAACCATCCACAAGGCAACCATTCTAAGTCTTTAGTCAACTGTCCACTTGGCAACTAACTTGTTAGTCTACTATGCACTAGACAACACCCCTAAATGGTTAGTTAACTGTCCACTGGACAACCCTTCTAAGTCATTAGTCAACTGTCCACTTGACAACTAAGTTGTTGGTTGACTATCCACTAGACAGCCCTTCTAAGTCTAAAGTTAACTGTCCACTAGACAACCAACCCAATTCATTAGGTATCGGTTACCAGGCAACCATAACCAAGTTGTTATGTTACCACTTGAATAGATAATTCCACAAAAACACAGATTTCTATGTAAAATAGACCAATATGTTGGTCTGATGTGCTTTCTCTTTAACTGACTTGAACATTATCAGAAAACTATATTATGGTGATGACGGTCATTGGGTGATCATTTGGGTTGGGGTTATGCACTAAATGGATATTACTGTACAGGGTTTGTGGTGGGGATAAAAGTGCAGTGCTGTACAGGTGTTAGGAGACATGCCATGTGGTAGAACCCTTCATGGTCTCCTCTACTCGTTTTCTTGGGTTTCATTGTTCTCCTTTTGTCATTGTCATGTGTTTTATTGTACATTTACCTTTCTTATGAGTGTGCCTGACACTTTATATTCTCATTGCCACCTCAACATCGAGCTAAATCAAGGAAGCAAAATGCATATTTTTTTCTGTTGTAAATCTCAGATTGTACTTGTTGATCAAACTGTATGGAGGGGTGGCTGTTGCTGAGTACTCCTCAAGCCTGACACCCCAGCAGAGGCGTGGCATCCTGAGAGATTTCAAACAAGGTGCCATTCAGATCATCATATGTTCAGATGCCATGGCGCGAGGCATGGATATCGACAATGTGTCCTATGTCATCTCTTATGATGCCCCCAATCATGCCAAGGGGTACATCCACAGGGTAGGAAGAACAGCAAGGGCTGGGAACCAAGGTATTCTTTATAATGATGATAGTTATGATTGTAATTATGATAACCATGATAGTTACTGTGCTAATTTTGTTAAAGATGAGAGTTATGATGGTAATGATTATGATGAAGATAATGATGGTAATGGTGGCTCTGTTGGTAGAGGTCTTATGGTTATAGGTTTGAAGGTACAGTGGAAAGCTGGTGATTGTGGTGTAGGTGTGGTCGGATGATGGTTGTGATGTTGTGGTTAGGTGATGGTAATGTAGGCGTGGCTGGAATGGTGTTGTTAGGTGATGGTTGTGTTTGTGTTGTTAGATGATGGTTGTGTAGGTGTTGTTGGGTGATGGTTGTGTTGGTGTTGTTGGGTGATGGATTTGTTGGGTGATGGTAGTGTAGGTATTGTTAGATGATGGTAGTGCTGGTGTTGTTGGGTGATGGTAGTGTAGATGTTGTTGGGTGATGGTAGTGCTGGTGTTGTTGGGTGATGGATTTGTTGGTGTTGTTGGGTGATGGTAGTGCTGGTGTTGTTGTGTGATGGTAGTGTAGATGTTGTTGGGTGATGGTAGTGCTGGGGTTGTTGGGTGATGGTATTGCTGGTGTTGTTGGGTGATGGTAGTGCTGGTGTTGTTGGGTGATGGTAGTGTAGATGTTGTTGGGTGATGGTAGTGTAGATGTTGTTGGGTGATGGTAGTGTAGATGTTGTTGGGGGATGGTAGTGCTGGTGCTGTTGGGTAATGGTAGTTCTGGTGTTGTTGGGTGATGGTAGTGTAGGTGTTGTTGGGTGATGGTAGTGCTAGTGTTGTTGGGTGATGGTAGTGTAGATGTTGTTGGGTGATTGTTGTGCTGGTGTTGTTGGGTGATGGATTTGTTGGTGTTGTTGGGTGATGGTAGTTCTGGTGTTGTTGGGTGATCGTAGTGTAGATGTTGTTGGGTGATGGTAGTGCTGGTGTTGTTGGGTGATGGTAGTGTAGATGTTGTTGGGTGATTGTTGTGCTGGTGTTGTTGGGTGATGGATTTGTTGGTGTTGTTGGGTGATGGATTTGCTGGTGTTGTTGGGTGATGAATTTGTTGGTGTTGTTGGATGATGGAAGTGTTGGTGTTGTTGGGTGATGGTAGTGTTGGTGTTGTTGGGTGGTGGTAGTGTAGATGTTGTTGGGTGATGGTAGTGCTGGTGTTGTTTGGTGATGGTAGTGCTGGTGTTGTTGGGTGATGGATTTGTTGGTGTTGTTTGGTGATGGTAGTGTAGATGTTGTTGGGTAATTGTTGTGCTGGTGTTGTTGGGTGATGGATTTGTTGGTGTTGTTGGGTGATGGTAGTTTAGATGTTGTTGGGTGATGGTAGTGTAGTTGTGGTTAAGTGGTGGTAGTGAAGGTATTGTTGGGTGATGGTTGTGTTAGGACCGTGGTGATTTCTAGATGCATGTTATGAGATGCTGTATTTGTATAATTTCCAGGTACAGCTGTCACATTGCTGCATAGTGATGAGGTGTTTTACTTCAAAATCCTGATTCAGAAGACAGGCCGTCACAAGATACCTAAATACCGTGTGAAGGAGTCGGAGCTTGAAACTCTGATTGAAAAGTATAAAGAGACCCTTACTAAGCTTGAGCAGACCATCCTAGAGGAGAGAAACTATGGTCACAGAACAAGGACTAGATAGAGAGAGTTGTCAAAAATAGAGACAGACAGAAGTCAATCACAATTCATGTCAAACAACCAATAGAAAATCAAAATTGATCAATTTTGACGGGGGGAGGGGAAAGGTACAGGACCCCCCCCCCACCCACTTCCCCCTAGAAAAATGATGTTAATTAAAAGAATTAATAAAAATTTTGAATAAAAGATTTGCGGAGAATTAAGAAATATTCCACCCCAGTTACCTCTCAGATTTATGATATGACGCTACTTTTCATAACATTTTAACAGTTTTAAGTTTTTAGCATTTAGTTCTTCTGGGAAGCATTTCCGAACATTTCGTCTCTGAAATTTGTCTGATTTTGCTAGGTAAAAAGGTATTTACAGGGGGAGGCAGAGTGGTAACAAAAGTGTGAGTGTGTGTGTGCGTGGGTGTGTGCGTGCGTGCGTGCGTGCGTGTAAAATACACATTCGCTAGCGCACCCTGCCCGCATTTGAGCATTTCCAGTTTTGATTGACCTAACGTTTGCCTTGTACATAAAATCGCAGAGCAATGAAATCTTTACAATAGGGAACTTGCGCTAAGAGATCACGTGACTGTTTGGGTGGCTAACTAGCGCGCGCTCAGGCTTTTAGCGGCAAAATAACAGCAACAAAAAGCAACTTATTCAGCGGTTACGAAAAAAGTCAGAATTCTTTTATTCAGAGAAGGTTTAGTTCCATTTAAATATTTTATTTTTTCGTCCTCTGGTGTGACGGGCGCAGTTATTTCTGATTTTTATTATTTTTATTTTAAATTTTGCCACCCAGGAAGGTCACGTGATCTCTTGGGGCAAGTCCCCTATTACTTTAACAGAAAACAATCTTAATCAAACAATTAGAAACACATTCTGATAACATTAAAAATACCTTAAAACACGCTGATCTTTAAAGGGGCCGTATTACGAGGTTCTTAAAATAATTTCCTTAGCGCGGAAATGTGAAGATTAAGCGTTTTTAACTATCAGGTTCCAAACGCTCCAAGTAACGATGTGATGTCTGTCACACCTTTCGGTGGAATATACTTACCCAGTAGATGCGCTCCACATAAGGGAGTGGTGGGAGGGGCAAAATATCCCCGGATCCCGTGCTGAATCATGAATTTGCAGGGATTCAAGAGAGGGTGCAAACGTGCCACGGCTTGAATGGAAATGGGCCCAGGCGCCAGCGGTCATCCTCGATTTTAGCTTATGCTAATGTAGCATACATCTGATAAGTTTGGGGTCAGGTATCGGATAGCTTGGTGACCTCCTAACCCAGCGCACCCAAGTAGTCGGGCCTCCGGGCCACAGCTCCCCGCCCAAACAGGTGCTTGAAAAGAAGGGACTGAGGACCGGGGAATGGTACCTCCTGACCCCAAACATAACCAAGCACCACCGGAGAACAAGCACTTGAAGACCAAAGGTCGGGTCAACACGGGGAGCCCAGCAAAATAAAAAGCCAGCAGGTATGCATATCTACCAGGCACGCAAACCTGCCCTGCGGCCAACAGGCAGGCCCTACCCATCCGGTTTACCATCACCATACATTCCGTACGCCCGCTTGAGAAAAACGGTTTTTTTTATGGTGTTACGGAGCACCAGCACCAAAAACACAATGGAACAAAAGCCAAAAACAAAGACAAGACAATTAAATATAGTACACAGGTCTTGAGCAGCAAACAGAGCTCTCCGTAACACCTAGGAATACCAGAAAAACTTATTCGCCTCGCCAACTTGGTAGAACAAGGTGTAAGCACTATGTATGGCCATTGGCCTAACAGCACGCTTCTACCAGCGCCTGAGTAACCAGCTGTCCTACGGACTAAATCTTTTCAAACCTGGAAATGTGCCGCTCTGTATCCGGGCACTACATATACCCGAACACGCCAAGTTAGGAGTAGCAGACAAGACCCCTTGCATACCAGCTGGCGATGCCCGATCTGGTGAAATTTTCCGAAATAATAATAGCTTAAAGTGCAGGCACATGCCTTAAAGGGTAGCTCATATGTGTACTTTGAATGTATTGTAACCCTATATCATTACAGAAAGAGTTCGATATCAGTGTAGCCGCCTATTACACTGCCTCACACCCATATGCACGAACCCTTGCGTAATACGGGCACCTTACTTCGCGATAGGGCTTCAACGTCCCCGCCACGCCCCTTACCTCATAGGAAAAGAGCCCCTTAGAGGCTGGGATTCCCCTGGGGTGATTCAGCTGATAATCAACCGTCATTCTCCACGTGACGCAAGTCTCGAAGACCAATGGTTCACTCCGACTTCACTCTCTCTGTCCCTAATAGCAGTACCTATTAGCAGTCCCATTAACGCCCCTGTTGCTTCCTAAAGCTCTCCCTGGCGGTAGAGAAACCGCGATTGTGCTTGCCAGTGCGGCACCGAGTGCACAGCATGACCTTATATGACGAGACGCAAATGATCTAAACTGTAAGTTCCCGATTTCCAGGGGTAATTATATTGCGGTTCCTGGAGCTCGTTTGTCTGTCAACTAGGGATTAACTTGTCAGCTTCTTTACCTGACGTTTTACAGTTTCAGCAACGAATCATACATTTACTCGACATATGAATCTTTATGAATGATGGTGAACTCGCTGTCCTCTCCCGTTTCTTCAAAGTTATTCGACTCTATGAAACGCTTTTACATCCTTTCATTATGAGATTTGTGGTGAGCGGCTCTTTTGCAAAGTTGCAAAGAGTTTTCCTGCAACGATTCCAGGAAGAATTCGCTGGTAAAGCGAGAGAAACTGCTTGAATCAAAAGCCCGCCACGACAGTGAGAGCAAAGGCGATTGATGCCCTTCTACATCAGTCGAACGACTGATTGCAACTCGTATCTAGGACGTCCACCCTCAACTCTATCACGCAGTACCTCAAATACAAGGTATGTTGATTTTAAGGATACCCATTTTCGCTTGACATGCTAAACTTTGCATGGCCCGTATGCTGTATGCATCAAAGCCCGCCAAAACTACTCTAGACCGAAAATTTCATAAAGCTTGCTATGGAAATATATAATCGTCTTGGGCAGGCTGAATAAAATCGTGTTTACAAACACAAAATACGTATACAACTTAAATACTGGTTTGTGTCATTGATAGTCTACTGTAGAACATGATTTTTTATACCTTTCTACGGCAAACTAGAGAGCTACTCTTCCATATGAATACAACCAAGAACCGCAACATATTCTGACACAGGATAATGAAAGTTGACAAACTGAGCCGTTTGTATGATCATGAAAATATAATATTGTTTAAAAATATCTACTTTTCTGTGGAATTCTACTTACAGTATGACCTGCTTTTTTACTCTAACTTTCTAAATTTATTCTCTCTTATAATATCTCAATCACTTTAGTAGCAGTGCATCCAGACGTGCCGTCGAAGTGTGCACTGTTGCATTAACCCTTCTTATAATAATATCTCATTCACTTTAGTAGAAGTGCGTCCAGACGTGCCGTCGAAGTGTGCACTGTTGCATTAACCCTTCTTATAATAATATCTCATTCACTTTAGTAGCAGAACATCCAGACGTGTCGTCGGAGTGTGCACTGTTGCATTAACCCTTATTATAATAATATCTCATTCACTTTAGTAGCAGTGCATCCAGACGTGCCGTCGGAGTGTGCACTGTTGCATTAACCCTTCTTATATCAATATCTCATTCACTTAGGTTAAGCAGTGCATCCAGACGTGCCGTCGGAGTGTGCACTGTTGCATTAATCCTTCTTATAATAATAGCTTATTCACTTTATTTGCAGTGCATCCAGACGTGCCGTCGGAGTGTGCACTGTTGCATTAACCCTTCTTATAATATCTCATTCACTTTAGTAGCAGTGCATCCAGACGTGTCGTCGGAGTGTGCACTGTTGCATTAATCTCTTCTTTTAATAATATCTCATTTACTTAGGTAGCAGTGCATCCAGACGTGCCGTCGGAGTGTACACTGTTGCATTAACCCTTCTTATAATATCTCATTCACTTTAGTAGAAGTGCATCCAGACGTGCCGTCGAAGTGTGCACTGTTGTATTAATCCCTTCTTATAATAATAGCTTATTCACTTTTATTGCAGTACATCCAGACGTGCCGTCGGAGTGTTCACTGTTGCATTAATCTCTTCTTATAATAATAGCTTATTCACTTTATTTGCAGTGCATCCAGACGTGCCGTCGGAGTGTGCACTGTTGCATTAACCCTTTTTATAATAATATCTCATTCACTTTATTAGCAGTGCATCCAGACGTGTCGTCGGAGTGTGCACTGTTTCACTAACCCTTCTTATAATAATATATCATTCACTTTATTAGCAGTGCATCCAGACGTGCCGTCGGAGTGTGCACTGTTGCATTAACCCTTCTTATAATAATATCTCATTCACTTAGGTAGCAGTGCATCCAGACGTGCCGTCGGAGTGTGCACTGTTGCATTAATCCTTCTTATAATAATAGCTTATTCACTTTATTTGCAGTGCATCCAGACGTGCCGTCGGAGTGTGCACTGTTGCATTAACCCTTCTTATAATATATCATTCACTTTTATTGAAGTGCATCCAGACGTGCCGTCGGAGTGTGCACTGTTGCATTGACCCTTTTTATAATAATATCTAATTCACTTTATTAGCAGTGCATCCAGACGTGTCGTCGGAGTGTGCACTGTTTCACTAACCCTTCTTATAATAATATATCATTCACTTTATTAGCAGTGCATCCAGACGTGCCGTCGGAGTGTGCACTTTTGCATTAACCCTTCTTATAATAATATCTCATTCACTTTAGTAGCAGTGCATCCAGACGTGCCGTCGGAGTGTGCACTGTTGCATTAATCCTTCTTATAATAATAGCTTATTCACTTTATTTGCAGTGCATCCAGACGTGCCGTCGGAGTGTGCACTGTTGCATTAACCCTTCTTATAATATATCATTCACTTTTATTGCAGTGCATCCAGACGTGCCGTCGAAGTGTGCACTGTTGCATTAACCCTTCTTATAATAATATCTCATTTACTTAGGTAGCAGTGCATCCAGACGTGCCGTCGGAGTGTGCACTGTTGCATTAACCCTTCTTATAATATCTCATTCACTTTAGTAGCAGTGCATCCAGACGTGTCGTCGGAGTGTGCACTGTTGCATTAATCTCTTCTTTTAATAATATCTCATTTACTTAGGTAGCAGTGCATCCAGAAGTGCCGTCGGAGTGTACACTGTTGCATTAACCCTTCTTATAATATCTCATTCACTTTAGTAGAAGTGCATCCAGACGTGCCGTCGAAGTGTGCACTGTTGTATTAATCCCTTCTTATAATAATAGCTTATTCACTTTTATTGCAGTACATCCAGACGTGCCGTCGGAGTGTTCACTGTTGCATTAATCTCTTCTTATAATAATAGCTTATTCACTTTATTTGCAGTGCATCCAGACGTTCCGTCGGAGTGTGCACTGTTGCATTAACCCTTTTTATAATAATATCTCATTCACTTTATTAGCAGTGCATCCAGACGTGTCGTCGGAGTGTGCACTGTTTCACTAACCCTTCTTATAATAATATATCATTCACTTTATTAGCAGTGCATCCAGACGTGCCGTCGGAGTGTGCACTGTTGCATTAACCCTTCTTATAATAATATCTCATTCACTTAGGTAGCAGTGCATCCAGACGTGCCGTCGGAGTGTGCACTGTTGCATTAATCCTTCTTATAATAATAGCTTATTCACTTTATTTGCAGTGCATCCAGACGTGCTGTCGGAGTGTGCACTGTTGCATTAACCCTTCTTATAATATATCATTCACTTTTATTGAAGTGCATCCAGACGTGCCGTCGGAGTGTGCACTGTTGCATTGACCCTTTTTATAATAATATCTCATTCACTTTATTAGCAGTGCATCCAGACGTGTCGTCGGAGTGTGCACTGTTTCACTAACCCTTCTTATAATAATATATCATTCACTTTATTAGCAGTGCATCCAGACGTGCCGTCGGAGTGTGCACTTTTGCATTAACCCTTCTTATAATAATATCTCATTCACTTTAGTAGCAGTACATCCAGACGTGCCGTCGGAGTGTGCACAGCTGCATTAACCCTTATTATAATAATATCTCATTTACTTTAGTAGCAGTGCGTCCAGACGTGCCGTCGGAGTGTGCACTGTTTCACTAACCCTTCTTATAATAATATCTCATTCACTTTAGTAGCAGAACATCCAGACGTGTCGTCGGAGTGTGCACTGTTTCACTAACCCTTCTTATAATAATATCTCATTCACTTTTATTGCAGTACATCCAGATGTGTCGTCGGAGTGTGCACTGTTGCATTAACCCTTCTTATAATAATATCTCATTAACTTAGGTTAAGCAGTGCATCCAGACGTGCCGTCGAAGTGTGCACTGTTGCATTAACCCTTCTAATAATAATATCTCATTTACTTAGGTAGCAGTGCATCCAGACGTGCCGTCGGAGTGTACACTGTTGCATTAACCCTTCTTATAATATCTCATTCACTTTAGTAGCAGTGCATCCAGACGTGTCGTCGGAGTGTGCACTGTTGCATTAATCTCTTCTTTTAATAATATCTCATTTACTTAGGTAGCAGTGCATCCAGACGTGCCGTCGGAGTGTACACTGTTGCATTAACCCTTCTTATAATATCTCATTCACTTTAGTAGAAGTGCATCCAGACGTGCCGTCTAAGTGTGCACTGTTGTATTAATCCCTTCTTATAATAATAGCTTATTCACTTTTATTGCAGTACATCCAGACGTGCCGTCGGAGTGTTCACTGTTGCATTAATCTCTTCTTATAATAATAGCTTATTCACTTTATTTGCAGTGCATCCAGACGTGCCGTCGGAGTGTGCACTGTTGCATTAACCCTTTTTATAATAATATCTCATTCACTTTATTAGCAGTGCATCCAGACGTGTCGTCGGAGTGTGCACTGTTTCACTAACCCTTCTTATAATAATATATCATTCACTTTATTAGCAGTGCATCCAGACGTGCCGTCGGAGTGTGCACTGTTGCATTAACCCTTCTTATAATAATATCTCATTCACTTAGGTAGCAGTGCATCCAGACGTGCCGTCGGAGTGTGCACTGTTGCATTAATCCTTCTTATAATAATAGCTTATTCACTTTATTTGCAGTGCATCCAGACGTGCCGTCGGAGTGTGCACTGTTGCATTAACCCTTCTTATAATATATCATTCACTTTTATTGAAGTGCATCCAGACGTGCCGTCGGAGTGTGCACTGTTGCATTGACCCTTTTTATAATAATATCTAATTCACTTTATTAGCAGTGCATCCAGACGTGTCGTCGGAGTGTGCACTGTTTCACTAACCCTTCTTATAATAATATATCATTCACTTTATTAGCAGTGCATCCAGACGTGCCGTCGGAGTGTGCACTTTTGCATTAACCCTTCTTATAATAATATCTCATTCACTTTAGTAGCAGTGCATCCAGACGTGCCGTCGGAGTGTGCACTGTTGCATTAATCCTTCTTATAATAATAGCTTATTCACTTTATTTGCAGTGCATCCAGACGTGCCGTCGGAGTGTGCACTGTTGCATTAACCCTTCTTATAATATATCATTCACTTTTATTGCAGTGCATCCAGACGTGCCGTCGAAGTGTGCACTGTTGCATTAACCCTTCTTATAATAATATCTCATTTACTTAGGTAGCAGTGCATCCAGACGTGCCGTCGGAGTGTGCACTGTTGCATTAACCCTTCTTATAATATCTCATTCACTTTAGTAGCAGTGCATCCAGACGTGTCGTCGGAGTGTGCACTGTTGCATTAATCTCTTCTTTTAATAATATCTCATTTACTTAGGTAGCAGTGCATCCAGAAGTGCCGTCGGAGTGTACACTGTTGCATTAACCCTTCTTATAATATCTCATTCACTTTAGTAGAAGTGCATCCAGACGTGCCGTCGAAGTGTGCACTGTTGTATTAATCCCTTCTTATAATAATAGCTTATTCACTTTTATTGCAGTACATCCAGACGTGCCGTCGGAGTGTTCACTGTTGCATTAATCTCTTCTTATAATAATAGCTTATTCACTTTATTTGCAGTGCATCCAGACGTTCCGTCGGAGTGTGCACTGTTGCATTAACCCTTTTTATAATAATATCTCATTCACTTTATTAGCAGTGCATCCAGACGTGTCGTCGGAGTGTGCACTGTTTCACTAACCCTTCTTATAATAATATATCATTCACTTTATTAGCAGTGCATCCAGACGTGCCGTCGGAGTGTGCACTGTTGCATTAACCCTTCTTATAATAATATCTCATTCACTTAGGTAGCAGTGCATCCAGACGTGCCGTCGGAGTGTGCACTGTTGCATTAATCCTTCTTATAATAATAGCTTATTCACTTTATTTGCAGTGCATCCAGACGTGCTGTCGGAGTGTGCACTGTTGCATTAACCCTTCTTATAATATATCATTCACTTTTATTGCAGTGCATCCAGACGTGCCGTCGAAGTGTGCACTGTTGCATTAACCCTTCTTATAATAATATCTCATTTACTTAGGTAGCAGTGCATCCAGACGTGCCGTCGGAGTGTGCACTGTTGCATTAACCCTTCTTATAATATCTCATTCACTTTAGTAGCAGTGCATCCAGACGTGTCGTCGGAGTGTGCACTGTTGCATTAATCTCTTCTTTTAATAATATCTCATTTACTTAGGTAGCAGTGCATCCAGAAGTGCCGTCGGAGTGTACACTGTTGCATTAACCCTTCTTATAATATCTCATTCACTTTAGTAGAAGTGCATCCAGACGTGCCGTCGGAGTGTGCACTGTTGCATTAACCCTTCTTATAATATATCATTCACTTTTATTGCAGTGCATCCAGACGTGCCGTCGAAGTGTGCACTGTTGCATTAACCCTTCTTATAATAATATCTCATTTACTTAGGTAGCAGTGCATCCAGACGTGCCGTCGGAGTGTGCACTGTTGCATTAACCCTTCTTATAATATCTCATTCACTTTAGTAGCAGTGCATCCAGACGTGTCGTCGGAGTGTGCACTGTTGCATTAATCTCTTCTTTTAATAATATCTCATTCACTTAGGTAGCAGTGCATCCAGACGTGCCGTCGGTGTGTGCACTGTTGTATTAATCCCTTTATATAATAATAGCTTATTCACTTTAGTAGCAGAACATCCAGACGTGTCGTCGGAGTGTGCACAGCTGCATTAACCCTTATTATAATAATATCTCATTCACTTTAGTAGCAGTGCGTCCAGACGTGCCGTCGGAGTGTGCACTGTTTCACTAACCCTTCTTATAATAATATCTCATTCACTTTAGTAGCAGAACACCCAGACGTGTCGTCGGAGTGTGCACTGCTGCATTAACCCTTATTATAATAATATCTCATTCACTTTAGTAGCAGTGCGTGTAGACGTGCCATCGGAGTGTGCTCTGTTTCACTAACCCTTCTTATAATAATATCTCATTCACTTTAGTAGCAGAACATCCAGACGTGTCGTCGGAGTGTGCACTGCTGCATTAACCCTTATTATAATAATATATCATTCACTTTAGTAGCAGTGCGTCCAGACGTGTCGTCGGAGTGTGCACTGTTGCATTAATCTCTTCTTATAATAATATATCATTCACTTTAGTAGCAGAACATCCAATCCAGACGTGTCGTCGGAGTGTGCACTGCTGCATTAACCCTTATTATAATAATATCTCATTCACTTTAGTAGCAGTGCGTCCAGACGTGCCGTCGGAGTGTGCACTGTTGCATCAACCCTTCTTATAATAATATCTCATTCACTTTAGTAGCAGAACATCCAGACGTGTCGTCGGAGTGTGCACTGCTGCATTAACCCTTATTATAATAATATCTCATTCACTTTAGTAGCAGTGCGTCCAGACGTGCCATCGGAGTGTGCACTGTTTCACTAACCCTTCTTATAATAATATCTCATTAACTTAGGTAGCAGTGCATCCAGACGTGTCGTCGGAGTGCCCACTGTTGCATTAACCCTTCTTATATTATCTCATTTACATTGATAGTTCATTCTTTGTTACATTGCGCTTAGCCGCATTTTGTTCGATGTGACTGAGATGCTAATGCTGCCCTGAGTTCAAATATCCATATTACATAGACACTTATTTTCTTGTATAGTGGAAAGCTGAGCAGGTGTACTCATAGCCCGCTTGAACGGGCTTGCATACAGCTATTGGTTGGAAATGAAAGTTCGTGTGTATGATTCTTTTTCGGGGTAGGTATCCATCTCATCGCGCGCTCTGATTGTCTCTCGCATGAGGTCCCTTATCTTACGATCCGGACCCGCGCGCGGTCAACTAAACATCCGTATTAGGTCCTCGGGCTCGGTCAGTAATTCCAAGACCTGGTAACAAATAAGTGATGTTTTATAAACGATTAAACTATAATGCTGCATTTTTTTTTCGCTGGAGTTATAACGTTTGCGGTAGGTGTGGTTGTTGCTTTTGCGAGAATATTATATGAAATCGAAAATTTTGTACGACTAGAGGTGTTGGCAAATCACCCCCCCCCCCCCCCCCCCCGCATCCACTCCTCTCATGATGCTATCAGCGTATAAAGATCGTATAAAATCTTTAACCTCCAAGCCTATTTCAATGTGAGATTTGTTTGTGTGTCGTGACGAATTTGTCGTGCTATAACGTGCTGGTAAGCGCTATTTAGTCCCCATCACGATAAATATTCTTTTGCTTTTGAATTTCTTTTGAATCAAGGCACTTGCTAGTTCCTTTGTAATGTTTTTATACTTCAAACGCTTCGTTTTGTCCCCTTTTTGCGAGTGTGCAAAGTATGACTATTTTACCCGGACTTTATTATACTGTTTCGCATGCTTGATATAAATAGGGCTTTTTTTTAACTCAATCTCTATGATCTATAGTCATCAACTCGCTACCAACAAACCATCCCGATAAAATAAAACAAATTTGGGTAAGACCAATTTATAAAAGTAATCCGGTAATTTTTAAACTTCTGCAAAACAATATAAAGCGAGATTTCATTGCATTTATTCAACAAAAAGAAATCTTGAATCGAGAAGAGTTCGGCACAAATATGTTCGCGTTTATTACTTCAATTCATAACAAACACCGTCCGTAACGTACACAAAGTAGGTACCAGAAGTATATAGACTAAGGATCTCGTAGTTATTTCCAAGATATTTCTGCAAAGCGGCTGAGATAAGTGTTTTTTTTTTACGGCATATATATTCGTTTGTTGTTTTATAACAAGTTAAGGAAGGGAAAACAGAAGTCGAAAGATTCCAGCTTTTCGCACTTTACTTGCCTGCTGGCAGTCCTTCATCAGGGCCGCTACTAAAAGCATTCTAATATGTTCTAAAAGTTTCAATTTGTGCCGATTCTTTTCTTTAATTGTTTTATGGAATCAATGTGTCAACGTTGAAGACAGCGCGGATTACACTAAGGCAAACTGTAAAAGGATTACAACGCCTGGTCTTCTAGATCCCCGAAGGAATGCGTGTATACCATACACGCATTCCTTTCGGGTACTTACAGTTAAAGCCGCTTGCGTCTCGTCATCCCAGGGCAAGTTAAGCGCAAAACCAAAGTAATCATAGATGCTTGCTTATCCACCCACGATAGTAGGATTGGTGGGCCTCGCTAACCCGTTCGCGATTGATTGGGCGTCGGGTCTCGATTACCCGCCCGCGATTTTTTGGACTGAAGGACTCGGTTTACCGCCCACGTTAGTATCTGCGCCTGACTTCCTTTGCCTGTCCGGGATTGAATGGGCAAGGGCCTCGATTACCCATTCGCGATAGATTGGGCGAGGTTTTGATTGCCCGTCCGTGAGAAAAAACGTGTAAAGGCCGCGCTGGCCCACCCTCTCATGCCTGGGCGCAGGGGCCGCACCGGCCCGTCCTCGTTTGTCTGGGCGTCCTCGTTAGCCCATACTCACTTGCATGGGCTAAGAGCCGCCCTGTCCACCCCTTTCTCGCAGAGTGGTGTGAGGATTTAGCCAAAGAATTCAGCGCAATACGATTTACTCAATGAAAGAACCCCAAAATTAGATAGGCTAGAGGTCTGTCGTGCTGAAACGTTGAATAAGCAAGCTAAAAAGTGGAAGGAGAAAGCCCTGAAACAGAAAGACTAAAGCCAAGAAACAACCGTCTTGACTTTGTGAATTACCCAAAACAAACTGCATGATGGAGAGTTAAGAATACGATCTTACGAGCTCAGAAGAACGATGGGAACCCAAATAATGTATATCTCAGTTGTGTGACACCATATGAAGAAAAGTGCAATGTCCGGTAAGAAAATAATAAAAACGCCATCTTGATTTTGAAAGGCACCCCTTTGAAATGAAATTCCGAAAGTGAAAGTACAGCAATACTTTACTATAATTGAAAAATTGGTTGTTTTTGATTTCGTACACTTAAAACTACACTAGCCTTGCAACATCTAAATTTAGAACAAAAGAAATAGCTGGACTTGAAAGAATTTATTCATGACAAACATCATGACAAAGCAGCACTGTGGATTCAAATATCCAGTAAGTTATATTACTTATTCACCATATGTGATTATATAACATTTAAACTAATAACATCACATACTCACCATTTTTGTGAGTGTGGAAATAGTTTTGATTCAATATCAACCAAGATCAAAACTTTACAACAACATTTTATTGTCAACGCTGTGTCTACTTGCACGGCTTCCGGTAGAGAAGGGACAAAAACTAGCTGCACGGCTGTCTCCAGTTTTCTCGATATTTAGCCTAAATAACAAGTTTCTGGCTTTAAAACACTTCCACGATTATTTAGAGCAGCCAAGCGACGATTTTTAGCCTGAAAAGCTATGCAACAACGGCCCGCAAATGCTCGGCAAAGTATGAACGAAGCGTGGAGTTGACATTTCATGCATCGTTTAGTACGTGTCGAGCACTCGAATGTCGCCTTTTGCGAATTTTTTCAAGCTCGAAGCCATCGTTTGACGGTTCTAAATAACGGTGGGAAGTTTTTAAAGTCAAAACTTTTCATTTTGGCTTAATGGTAAAAAGAAAATCTACTTTTTTTTCTCCTTGCACAGCTGTTATGTCGAACTCTACGCTTCGTTCATACTGAGCCGAGCATTTGCGGGTCACTCAATGCACAGCTTTTCAAGCTAAAAAACATCTCTTGGCTGTTCTTAGCAATCGTGGAAGTGTTTCAAAGCCAGAAACTTGTTATTTAGGCTAAAAATCGAGAAAATGGGAGACAGCCGTGCAGCTAGTTTTTTTTCCTCATTTACCGGGATCAAGTAGTGCTTCAGATTTCCCACAAGAGTGCAAGTAGACACAGCGTATTATCAATTCACAATTGAATTAAGTAAGTCTATGTTACTTGACTAAAAAAATCCAAGTTAATAGCTATTAATTACAGCATCACTATTTGCTCACTTACCTGGTACATAGAATCTGGAGAAACTTCCATTCATATTAGTTTAGACATATTTGTATATGAGCATATTTTCATGAAATTGACATTAATCAAAAAATAGTTCAAGACATCTTCCCAAAATAGCAATCGCAGGGATTCTTCATAAGTTCAACTACTCCTCCAGATATTGGTAAATCATGTATAGTAGGAGTTTATAGAATCTAAAACCAATAACCAACAACAAAGTTTAAAATAATAACAGCAGTATAAGTCTTTGTTTTGGTGTTGATCAAATACTGGATGCTGGACCATCACCAGACAGTAAGGAAACTGATCTTGGGTACAGTAGTGGTGCAAGCCAAAGCCACACTAAAAAGCTTGAATATCATTCTGTTCCCCCAGCAGAATTTTCAATATATTGCAATTGGCCATTATATTTGGCGATCCTTTGAGTGGGATCCCTGTACGATTTTATATGTATGCTACATAAGCGTAAGCGCAATTTAGCATAACTTTAAACTCATCGTCTGATAAGTTTGGGGTCAGGTATCGGATAGCTTGGTAACCGCCTAACCAAGCGCACCCGAGGAGCCAGGTCTCCACAGCTCCCCCCCCCCCCCCCCCCCCACCCACCCCCGGGGATACCCGTCACACCTTTCAGTGGAATATACTTACCTAGTTAGTTGCATGCTACCCTAAGGGTGTGGTGGGAGGGGCCTAAAGGGACCCTTAATAGCAGCCACTTCTCCTGTATTATCGCTTCATTTAGATACGCTATCCACTACTGTGGCGCTCTCAACTGCAAGGCACAAGTTCAGTGGAACAAGGGCGCAAGGAGAGAGAAATTCCCCAGCGTTGAAGTCGAAATGAGTTGTGGGGCTACCGACGTTAGCTGGGTCCTTCTTGGGCTTCTTGCGATTGCCTTGTTCGGTGGAACTGGTGAGTTGGGCGCGGCATGTGTTTACGAAAAGTTTTTACTAAAAGTTCTGAAGTATCCAGAACTTTTTTCAGCTTAACATCTAGACTGGCAGTTGTTGTTACTACGTTTTTGACTCGGACAATTTTTTGTCTTTGCTTATGTAAAACTATTTCATAGAATAAATTCAAAATAGAATTAAACAATATAAGCTTTAATTCATATTTCAGATTCATACAGTTTTACCAGCGAGCCTTCCAACCCGACGTACTTGACCAAAGGCATGGTGGGAAATCTGACCTGGGAATACGCGGCAGGCGCTGGCGAGACCGTACACGACCGCATCTTCTTCCTGAAAAACAATGTAAAAATGGGATACGTGGGTAAAACAGAAGCAGGTATTACTAGAAATATATACGAACCATACCGTGGTAGCTATGACATCGCGAGTAGCTTTAATCCCGTGACGCTGATATTTAAGAGCCCAATGGACTCTGCTACACACGACGGCGAGTACGCGGTAGATATCCAAATAGAGGAGACCGGTGAACAAGTCGTATCAAGAGCAGCCATCAATGTTATCGGTTAGTGTTATGAAATCATTATTATTTTTACGAAAAAATAATTGTCTAACATTACTTAGGCAAATGTTCTCAAAGAAGGTCTTTATAAAAAATCTAAAGAACTAAAATATAGGACTGGAGACGCTTTCATTTCATTTATAGAGTTAAGCCGAACTGATCCTTCTCCCTTCGGCTTTTTAAAAACTCCTCAAACATTTCAACCTGCCTAGTGCTTTCTCGCAAACAATGTTTTGTATATGTTAATGACGTGTACCGGCTTTAATATATTTTGCGTATTTGAAAGGCGGAAGTTCTCGAAACTATCATTAAACATAATCAGCAATAGATACAAAGATTTAATCAACTACGATTTGGACTCGCTGTGTTTTTATTCCAGTAAAACAGAGCGAGGGAAGAATAATATCCATTTCATTTTGAAGGCAATTTTCTTTCTTGGGAGAATTCAGTGCAAAACAAGTATGAAATTGTCTTTTCTTCAGTACTAAAGAGTTCATTCTAGATATCATTTGAAATTTTTTTAATGTGCCTACAATGTGCATGCTGTGAAGGAATGCTATTAATTTTGGTACAACAATAACAGAAATTTCATCCATGAATTAGCGAGATGGTTAAACAAAATGAAATTTTTTAAGACTTTTCAAATTTCTTTCAAAACTTATCCTGTATGCGTAGTTAGAAAATAAGAATATAGAAAATAGATTTTTTTCTGGCAATATACCTTTTTTATATTTTTATCCTCTCAGCTTTTCAAGAAATAAAGATATACAAACAAATATTTAGGAATTCGCGTCGTGGAAAACCGTTTGGATACGAACAAAGGCTACAGTAGACGGAATGGAAAAAAAGAAGGCGCTCAGCCGTTCCCGTCCTTTTATCAGATTATTTCTTATTTGTTTCTTGTTTAGATTTCAACGACAACAGAACGAGAAGAGAACGCAATTTTCTCTCAACAAACTCCCATTTTCAGACCACTATTATTATTAGTTAAAATGCATCGAAAACATGTTTTTATCTTTTGATAGAATATGTTATGGAATTTGAAATTTGCAATAATATATAGATTTAGGCACTGCCTAAAGGCGGAGCCAGCATTTGATACCTTTTTGTGTTGACTGATAGGGGTAATTTAGGGGGATCTAGGTGTCTTTAAAATGTTTTTTTTAATGAGATTAAAAAAGTCATTTTTTACTGCCATGTCTTTATGAATTGTAAAGGCTCGTACCTAGGAGGGGTGCGAACACCCCCCCCCCCCCCCCCCACACACACACACACACAACAGACAAAGGAACACTTTCGATTCTCAATAGACGTGCTATTATTTGTAGACAAAACTCAGTCTGGTATGTAGCCAAATCCGACATTAAATCCCCCTTGAAATACTGCAAAGGCGCGGTCAGATTTTTATTAGAGAACTCTCCCCCCCCCCCCCCCCCCCCGGAAATATAAGGTCCACTTTTCTCACCCCACCAAGAAAAATTCTCGGTATGGGTCTGTTGCATTGGCCCCTCCAAATGTATCAAGCAAGCACTCATTTCATAATATTAAATATGCAGTATGAAAGTTAACAAATACTAAACCTTGGTAAGAAAAAGGCTGTCAAACTTTAGGTGTCTTAGTTGAGTCTAATGGTCAACTCTTATTTTCCCTCTTATTTAACTCTACTATCTATATTTTGTTTATTATCAAAGTAGCATTCTAACAAACTTTGACCTTGTGAATAATATATCAAGGATGTAACAGTATTCCAAAGAATTTGATGCCATACTGTAGTTTTCACGTACTGCAACTAATTATTCAGAAGAATGTGTTGAAATTAAACTCCACAAATATACCTCCTGACATGCATTACATATTGGTGCACCCACCCTTTGGCCTTTTTTTTTAGAAACTTTGGATCCACCCATACAGGCTACTAAAAAATGAATGCAATGGAGGCAAATCCTAAATTACTGAAAGTTTTTAATTACAAACCAAACCATGTTCATTGATCTATGTTGGAGGCAGAGAGAAATAAATATACAAATAAACAAAAAGTCAATGAGGAGCGAAGAAAAGGGGGAAATGTGACTCTATTTGAAAAAAATGTTACTCTATTCTAAAACATTTATAACATTAATGCAATAATAAATTGACTAAGCACTTTCCTAGTATTTTTCCCTTTCCCTTTTACCTTTAGGATTGATATAAAACTATTTTCTTTACAAATTTATTAATGAAAAAGCACAAGTTTCTTGTTATCTAGTTTATATAATTTAAGTACTGTATTAAAGTTACATTCTGACCAGGTTTGCCCTTGCAAAGAAACAAATAATGAATGAAACAGCATTCCAAAGATATAATGATACAGTTATACATTTCACGTGCCATATGGAAGTTTTGTCCATCACATACTGGTAAACTCCATCACCAAGGATATTACAGTCATGTATTACATCTTCGTTTGGTGCACCCACCCTTTAGCATGGTGGCCTGCTGTTTTATAGAAACCCTGGATCCACACATGCTAATGCTACTCCAAAATTAAATGCAATGGAGAAGAACAAATTTACTTGGGAAGCAAATTCTAAAAAAAAATCCTTGATATTAATGAAAGTAGTGCTAAATGAAAATGTCTTATTTCAAACATAACCTATTTAAATTTATTTAGGGTGCAGAGGGGAAACAGCAAATAATATCAATTGCATACAAAAATAGTCAGCAGAGAGAAAAAAAAGGAAGAAATGAGATTATATCTTTGACAAAAAAAATTAACAATAATGCAACAACACTCTCCTAACATTTCCCCTTTCATCATTATCTTTAGGTTGATAGATAAATGTTTTCTTTACAGATTTATCATTGAGAGCAAGTATTTTGCTCTAAAAAACCTATTACACTTATACTGTTGTATAAAAGTAAGAAATCCCCTACTATAATATCTTAATATTTGCCTAATTTTATGCCTTCTAGCCTTTAGAATCAATCATGGCCCTTTCCCTATTACCTTTAGGATTTATATAAAACTGTTTTCTTTGCAAATTTATTAATGAAAAAGCACAATTTTGTTGTTATCTTTATATAATTTGAGTACTTTGATCTAATAAAAACCTCTTCCCTTTATGGAACTTGTATCAGTGCTACATTCTGTCCAGCTTTGCCCTTGCAAAAAACAAATAATGAATGAAACTGCATTCCAAAGATATAATGATACAGTTATACATTTCAGGTGCCATATGGAATTTTTGTCGATCACATACTGGTAATACTCCATCACCAAGGATATTACAGTGAGTCATGCATTACATATTCGTTTGGTGCACCAACCCTTTAGCATGGTGGCCTGCTGTTTTATAGAAACCCTGGATCCACACATGCTAATGCTACTCCAAAATTAAATGCAATGGAGAAGAACAAATTTAATGGGGAAGCAAATTCTAAAAAAAATTCCTTGATATTAATGAAAGTAGTGCTAAATGAAAATGTATTATTTCAAACATAACCTATTTAAATTTATTTAGGGTGCAGAGGGGAAACAGCAAATAATATCAATTGCATACAAAAATAGTCAGCAGAGAGAAAAAAAAGGAAGAAATGAGATTATATCTTTGATAAAAAAAATTAACAATAATGCAACAACACTCTCCTAACATTTCCCCTTTCATCATTATCTTTAGGTTGATAGATAAATGTTTTCTTTACAGATTTATCATTGAGAGCAAGTATCTTGCTCTAAAAAACCTATTACACTTATACTGTTGTATAAAAGTAAGAAATCCCCTACTATATTATCTTAATATTTGCCTATTATTATGCCTTCCAGCCTTTAGAATCAATCATGGCCCTCAGGTAGTCATTGGTTGGTTTTACCTAAATAAAAGTGAAAACAATTAATTATTTTTTCTTTCAAAACAATATTTTCATCATGCCATTTATAACCTTACTAATTTTCCACAACTATTTGAATAAAAATAAATAAACACATTAGAAAGTATGCAAGATGCAGACAATATAAAAGCATGAAAAGAATATAGGTAATAAGGGTTGCATTTAGTATTTTTTATTTTCGAAAAGAAAATTCTTCTGTAATTGTAAAATTATTGTTGTTTTGATAATGTTGAAAAAATTTTGCTGTATCTTTGAAAAGACTAAATACACAGAATATAAAGACAAGAAAGGTCTTCTTTAACAATATATGACAGGATGATATTTGTCAGCCTTTATAAAATATCTCAACACAGTCAATAAAGTATTGAGAGAACGAAGAATATCAAAGGATGTGTTATGCTCAACATGTTTGATCACGACCACGAATTCTCAAAGCAAACTCTAGAAACAAATGTATAAATCCAACAAGCTAAGTGGCATTGATACAGTAACTAGACTACTACGTATTTCTGTCGTTAAATTCTTATAGCTGAAAACAAACATCAAGGCCCTTTCTTCTCAGGATCTCCTTACATAAATATAGAAGTGAATGAATATACAATGGTAGTGTAGATCCTCCATAGTCCTCCTCTAAAGACCTTTTTTTAGCTGTTGCGACGGGCGGGATTCACGAACACTCGGGTAGATTTTACTATCGACTCGTACTTCAGACAAAACTGTTCCTAAAAGACTTCAGTCCATTTGAATCCGCATACTTTCTCATTAAATACTGCCTTTGTTTCTGTGAACATACGAGTTTTGAACTAAAACTCAAAAGCGTAAGACCGAGAGGGGCCTGAGAGTTGCGTGGCTGGATTACTGGCTGGCTGGCTGATTTGTGACACCACAGGGTAACCGCGCCATGACCACAAAACCAAGTCGCATAGCTTACCATATTTCTATACCTATGGAGCTCCGCGCGCGGTCTGCGTCCGCGCTGGCTTCGCTAATATTTCGCCAAATTTACTTCCACGCAAAATTGTTCTCCCACAGCATGCATTAGGAGCCGCGTAACAGTCATATTGCATCAAAACTTGTGTTTTGTTTGGTCAACATGCGACATAAAATTAAACATTATTTACAAGCTTTACAACGAGGGTAACAAAATGATGATTTCATTGTTATTTTTACAGATCCTCCTACGGTAACCATTTCTAATGCAAAATTGTCTGCAGTGACCGGTTCTACTGCAGTGCTGACAGCTAACTTCAGCGTGCCGTCTGAAGTGTCTCACGAAAAGAAATGGAGTAAGATCACAATCTTTCCATTTTCTTATTCTTCTATTACTTGTGTCCCCTCCCATTAAATTTTACAAACAAAGAATTAGCTTAATTTCATTTATCGTTACGGACTTCGGGAACGTTCCGACGTTGCTCCATCTTACAAGCAAAGAATAAGCTTAATTTGCCCCCTACGGTCTTCGGGAAAGTTCCCGAGGGTTCCCGACGTAGCTCCATCTTACAAACGAAGAATTAGCATAATTTGATTTATTCCTACGGACTTCGGGAACGTTCCCGACGTAGCTCCATCTTACAAACAAAGAATTAGCTTAATTTCATTTATTCCTACTGACTTCGGGAACGATCCCGACGTAGCTCCATCTGCTCTCTTGATTAGAAACCATGTCTCTAGCTCATCTATGCTTAATTTGAACTTTAAAATCGAGTCGCATAAACGTGTTTTTCTTGCCGTTGCCGTTAATTATGTTCCCTATTTTTACTCATCGCCTAAAACAAACATCAAGTAACATGTCATCCACGTCTCCATGGGCGGGGGGAATAAACTTTCGTAATTTGTGTTTGCTTTCCTCGCAGACTCGGTTTCGAGTCGCATGACCAAAATATTAACTGTTTAATTTTTTTTAATATGGCCTAAACTGCTGCTATATACATGCTGCTCTGTGTCTATTTTTTCTTCAAATGCCTAATGGTTCCCCCCCCCCCCCCCCCCCCCGACCCTTCCACTACTAAGCAAATCCTTGCCACCCGCCTAACATTTTTGTATCAACGTTAATCAGCCTTCCAAGTTCAAGGCTCCTCCTCCAGTCGCGAGGTCGGCCAAGGTGACAGCCTGAACCTGCCAAATGTGCGATCAAACCAGACAGGGAACTACACCATCACCGTCAGCAATCAGTACGGAGGCCGAGCTAGTGCTACTGTCGAGCTCCAAGTCAATTGTGAGTTTACTGTCAAGTGATAAGCCATTGGGGCTTCTCTGTCCGCCGCCCTTTCATCAACCTGGCAAAGTTAAAGCCTCATTGTCACCAGTTTACTTCCGGTCGGTTACGTAACAATATCCGAAGATTTTTAACGAAAAACGCGAAAAGTATTTCAAATATTGAAAGCAGTGTGTCTATTGGAAGTTTCTTTGAGGATGTGATTGATAAATTAGTGCGGATGGCCTGTCTCGGATTTTAATAGATTCTTTTGTCTTTTAACGGTTGAGGTTTCCGTCGGACATCCGGAAGTAAACTGGTGACAATGCGGCTGTTTGCTGTTTGTTTATATCATTCATTTTTCTACTTTTTGCTGTGCAAGGTGAACTTGCGGGGATCCAAAGATTTGAATAGACTCGATTCCATTTGTAGCCCCACCAAATTTGTCTTAAATCACCATTCTTCTTCACAACTCTCTCCACAGCCCTACCAACAACGACACTGACAGCTTCCAAAGCAAGCGCATGCGTAAATGCAACTGTTACGCTGACCTGCTCCGCCACAGGCTACCCCGCGGCCTCCGAGTTTGTCTTGTATCTCGGCAGCCATGAGCTGGAACAAAACAGTAACGGGTCTTTTTCTGTTATTCTCAAAACTCCTGGATCAGCCGAGTACAAATGTAGCGCCAAAAACGAATACGGTGCCAGCGTTAATGCAAGCGTGACCATCACAGCTAAAGGTAAGGACTCACTTTCCAGATTAGCCGTAGCAGGCCACGTAAGATTGGGGGGGGGGGGGGGGGGGGCGCAATACAGAAACATTAAGAAAATATTGTGGGGACAGCCACGCCCCTTCTGGTCATTTCCTTATAATTGGGGGGGGAGGGACATATGCCCCAAGTGCCCCACCCCTTGCTAAGCCCTGAGATAAATAAAAGTCTTACAGCCTACAGCGCGATAGCAAGGATTTGTCAGGTGTTAATTTGTAAGCAGTCGTCTCGTATTATTTAGTGACTCTTGGCTCCTTTTTGAGCTAAGAAAGATTGAATGTTAACACCCTAGTTGAAATATTTGACGGTAGTAAGAAAACGCCGATCTTCTAAAAAAGCTTCATGAAATGGAACCGGTCTTTTTTCCGGTATTCGTGTTGCGTGGAACTGTTTCGCATTATTCGATCAATTCGCGGGTGCGGCGTTTATTAGAAAGTAGCGCTTGACTAATGCATTCACATTGTATTCTTAAAAAAAACACAAGCATATTTTTTCAGTAGTCGAGGTATCGAACAAAAATGTTTGAAAAATTAGAAAGCAGTAGATAATGGGTGAATATACTAGTAGTAAGATAAGTCTCTATATCGGGTGGATCCCAGTCCCCCGGCCGCGCGGTCGTGGCGCGTTGGGAATGGCGCGCTGTGATTGGTCCGAATATATCGGGCGGAAGTGACGTCACGGGTGGACTTTGGACTTGGGTCTTTGGACTTTGGAATGGGGAGGGGTGGGTTGAGATTGGTGGAAATATATCGGGCGGAAGTGACGTTATAGGTGTGGGGGTATTATTATGGGATACCCTAAAAAAGAATATATAAGATGGAAATTTTGAAGCGAAGAACATTGCTGCTTTGTTTGTTGTTGATGAAGTATTTTTGTAACGTAGATGTCAAAAAAGTAGGGTCTGCCTTAAAGTGCGGTACTCCTGTGGATTTCTCAAAAGGTCAGATTAGGTGTATGGCTATTATTTCAATCAAGACGAGGCTGAGGCAGTGAGAGAGGCTGTCGAGGAGGGAGTTTACGTCACCGATTTTCCAGTGTGTGAACATAACCTCATTTGCCGTGTCGGGGTGAGCCGCGGTCAGTTTTCCAACGGTCGTGTGTACTTTGCGTCTGACGTGAGACCTCCAAACAAGAAATGCGACCGGTTTGTGTGGGCGGAGCCTCCTAAGGAAGCAAAGAAGACGAAGGCAGTGCCACATGGACACCACCCTCCAAGAAGAAGAAGGTCAAGGGCAAAGGCAAGAAGCTCCCTACAACTTGCCTAAATGTAAGCGTCCCCGTTCCCCCCTCCAAAAGAAGAAGAAGTTGGTCTTTGGAGCGATGGGGGAGTGGACTTGCGTAGTACCCCGTGACCAAGATCGAGCAGTCTTTGGAGTGATGGGAGAGTATCCTTGCATATTACCCTGTTACCCTATAAGGCCATAGATTCCCTGAAGGGCTGTATGGAGTTGGTATGGGAGGGTCTGCGAAACCTGAGTGATAGACTTGGGCTTGCTGTGCAAGGGCATTGGAAATCTTACATTCAAGATTTGTTAGACTGTCTAACCCCCATGGATATTTTAAAGATGCTCCAAAAGGGGGAGTTGCCTGGCTTGTTGCGGGGAAGAGAGGAAGAAGTTTGGGATCTGCAGAGAGATTGCGCGTCAAATTGTAGACCCTCTACCCGTCACACCTCTTTCTTAGAGAAAAGAGACATTTGTTTGGTTATAAACGTTTTATTAACTATTTGTATTTTTACAAAATGTTTTAAATAAAATAAAATGTTCTTTAAAAAAGTGTCCCTTTATCTTCTTTGCCTAGTACTTGAGTCTATGGTTCCTGTGTCCCTGTGTGGCGGTGCCACCATCCAGTCCTCTATACCCCACCCGTCTCGTTTTGGTAGCTCCTGAGACCATATCCTCTTCGGTGATGGTTATGGTAATTTTTTTCATCTTGGGTCTTGGTGGCGGGAAAATTTCTCCACGAAAGAATGGACAGGTAGCATGTCTACCCTCATAACATTGGTTTCAATCCATTTAGTGAGGCAATGGGAGTGCAGAGATTGCTTGCAGCAGGACACTGTTTCCATTGGTTCTCCCTCATTTTCTTGGCAGATGATGCACTCATTTGGTTCCATTATTAATTATTATTTTGGATTTTATTATTTTGACTTTTTTTATTGTTTTGACGTTTTTGAGTCTGTCTATGAAGTGATCCCGGCTCGTCGTCGTCTTTTATAGACCTTCAAGTAGGTCACGTGTACCGATGAGATCATCGGGAACGCTTCTGATTGGTTAAGGGATGTATTGACCTATCAGAGGCTTGGAAAACGGAAGACGTCATACCGATAATGTCATGGGTTATTTTTATACCCACCCCTCCCCCTCTCTTTATGCTTTTTGTTATTATGAGTTAAAAGTGTTTTTTTTTTTTAAATAAAAAATAATGGTCACGGTAACCCTGTGTATCAGAAAACGTCATACCGATGATGTCGTGGCATTTAATTTACCCACCCCTCCCCTCTCTTTTTGCTTTTTTGGCATAAATGTTATTATAAACAGTATAGAGTGTTTTTAAAACTAAAAATAATGGTCACGGGAACCCTGTGTATCGATGAGATCATCGGGTACGCTACTGATTGGGTTAAGTATTTTTATTTGTCCAATTAGAGGGTAGAAAACGGTTGAAAATGGACAATGATTGTTTTTTTTTTTTAGAAAAAAGTATTTTTAGCTTACTAGAATTCAAGCTTTTTGATTGTATAAGAGTTCTATAAAAGAGGTGGCATTTTCACTCGCATTTCAGTTGGTTCTTGGCGAATTTCGCCATGGATTATGATGATGGTTATGATGAGTGGCTTACCCAATTGTTAGAAGTGTTACCTGATCCCGAAGAAGGCAAAGAAGAAGAGAGTGAACGACTTCCTCCTGATTTTTTTCACGATGATCTCGCTGAGTCGGACTTACCTCAATTTAGCTCCTTTGACGAATTGTTTGACTGCTATTGCACCCCAGAGGGGGAGGGTGAGGAGGTTTCGTTCGAAGATCCTTTTTTGAACGAACCTGGTCCTTCCGGGTTGCAACAACAACAACAAGAAGGTCGTGGAGAGAAACTCTCTCATGATAGTGATGAGAAGGAGGAGAAGGACGATGTTACGTATGATTTACGTAAAGTGACTACTCGACATTATACCAAAATGCGTACTGACTGTACCGATTACGAACTGTCGGTCGATCTACCTACTCGTGGTACTATCAAGGAAGCTTTGGAGGATGTGGAGCGGGTGTTAGACCGGGTCCTCGACGATACGCTACGCGGGGTGCAAAAGCACGATTACGCTCGCCTTACTCTCGATGCCCCTGCTCTCAAGAACCTCATAGCTTTACCGTTTATGCGCCGTCATCAACTTACCCCTCAGCGCATTATGGGGGTCGTTGAGACCGAGGTGCAATCGAACGAGCAGTTTGTGTTGCAAGGTAATTTCCATCTCCATGTGGTACGTACGCACATGCCTTATGGGACTGGGAAACGGTCAGGGTCTAAGAAGAATTCCTCTAACCTGGATACGGGAGATTTAGAGACATGGCTTGGGGGGGGGGGGGGGGGGAAGGAGCATCACTCGTGTTAGGAATCACGACGAACTGTGCGCGGCGCGAGCACTCGTGATCGGAATGGCTCATCTCACTGAGGATCCTGACTATGTCAAGTTGTACAGCCCAAAAGATGGGGGTGCTAGACTTCCCTTGCAGACGGAGCGCGCTCGAGCATTGCACCGCGATGCGGGAGTCCCTGAGGGTCCGTGTGGTCTTCCCGAGATCCAGCAATTTAAGCGCTATCTGGGTGAACGTGGCCCCGAGCTTAACGTAGTGTCGAGGGAACACGCGAACATGGTGATCTATTCCGGAAACTTCCCTGCTCCCGAGTACCGGCTCTACCTCTACTACGCCAAGGGCCATTTCGATTATATCAATAGCATGCCGGGGATGTTTGGTCGCTGTTATTATTGCACGAGCTGTCAAAAGGGGTACGATCGAAGAAATCACAAGTGTAACAACCTGTGCTATGGGTGCGGTGAGCAAGGGTGTTCACCCTTAGTACCACCCGCCGAACAAGACCATCGTTGGGAGTGGCAGTATTGCGACGAGTGTCACCGGTACTTTCGCACGCAGACGTGTTTGGAGAACCACCGACGTGTCAAACCTCGAGGAGCCAAGAAGCGTGGTGGTGGTGGTGAACCTCAGGACTCTTGGTCGTATTGCCCAAGGTACCACAAGTGCGAGACGTGTGGTAAACGCGTCGATATGAAAAATCGAAAGGAAGGTGATCATGTGTGTGGAGAGTACAAGTTCTCCGTGTGCAAGGAAGTGGTTCCCCCCAATCATTTGTGTTACGTGACGGTGGGTGACGATGCTTTCCCGAAAAAGAAGAACAACGCTGACGATGACGACGATGACGATTCGATGCGCTTGATCATCTTTGATTTTGATGCCATGCCTCTGGAAGCCAAGCATACTGTTAATTTTGTCGGGGTGCAAAAACTGTGTGAGACCTGCAAGGGGTGGTCTATGGATCGCCTGGAGTGCGAGACGTGTGGACTTCGCAAACGCAGTTTTACCACGGTACAAGCGTTTTGCGACTGGCTGTTCGATTAGAGTAATGCTGACTACACGTGTTTGGCACACAATTTCAAAGGTTACGGTTCCTATTTCATCCTCGAATACCTTTTTACGAATGGCTTTAAACTCGAAGTGATTTTCAACGAAGGAAAGGTGATGTACCTGAACATCAAGTCGTTGCGGATCGACATGAAGTGCACCCTGAACTTTCTGCAGATGCCTTTGAGCAAGCTCCAAAAAGCTTTTGGGTTTGATCACGTGACCCAAAAGCGAACGTTTCCTTGTTTTTTCAACACCCCCGAGCACCAAGACTACGTGGGGCCCATGCCCGACTTGAGTTATTATGACCTTCAAGGGATGAAAGAAGACGATGCCTGCGCCCTACGTGCCTGGCACCAAGCCAAAGCGGCTCGTGGCGCCGTGTTTAACTTGCAAGAGGATCTCGCTTCGTACTGTCATCTGGACGTTGAGGTGCTCAAGAGAGCGGTACTCGCTTTCGACAAGCTCATCATGGCCGCTGCAGGTCTTCACCCGTTCCAGGTGGCCATCACCATTGCCTCGTTGTCCAGCCATATCCGCGCACCAAGTTTCTGGAGGAAAAGACTATTGGACTGATACCCACGCGCGGGTACTGTGGCCACGACGTGCCAGCTCTGAAAGCGTTGCAGTGGTTGAAGTACGTTGAACATCGCGAGGGAGAAGGGGTGTTTATTCAGCACGCCGGGAACCGTAGCGAAGTGCGTTTGGCAGGTCGGATCAAGGTGGACGGGTACGCCGAGTCTACCAACACGGTGTACCAGTACCACGGGTGTTTCTACTACGGTTGCACCACGTGTTTCCAGCCTCACACCGTCAACCCTTTGACGAACACCACGATGCAAGAGCTTCGCGAGCACACGCGCGCGGTGGAGTTGCGTCTCAAAGCTCAGGGCTACAACTACGAGGAGGTGTGGGAGTGCCAGTTTGACGCACAACTGAACCGACGCCGACAAGATGCAGTACGTCGACGATTACGAACGCCACCAAGGCGTCCGTATGGATCCTAGCAAGATCGAGAAAAACCCAGGCCTCCTCTCCGTGGCAACGATGGGCCTGAATTGTATGTGGGGAAAGTTTGGTGAGCAGCCCAACCCCCAACGTACCGAGTACGTGGACGACCCCAAAACCTACTTTGCTCTGCTGAAAAACGACAGTATCGAGGTGAATGATGTGCTCATCGTGAACGACAACCTCATCCAAGTTCACTAAAGGCTGGGGGAAAAGTTTCAAGAGTTGAAACCCCACACCAACGTGGTGATTGCCGCCTTCACCACAGCGTACGCACGCCTCAAGTTGTTGTTGCGCATCATTTTCTTACATCGCCCTGGAGAGTGGAAACCACCCCTCGGGGATTACCTAGGAGACCTGACGTGCGAGTTGGTGCCAGGGGACTTTATCGATCGTTATTCGTCCACGGGGCCCAAGAGTTACGGGTACACCACGCAACAGGGCCATTCCACGTGTAAAGTGAAGGGACTTCACATCAACCTTCGCACGGCTGATATCGTGAACCTGACAAACATGTTGGAACTCTTGCGCGTTGAACTCTCCCTTACTCTCCCTTAAACCATTCCGCGCAATGTGCACGACAGAACTCTACACACGGTGCCGGCGCACAAGACATTTCGTGTCGTGTACAACAAACGCGTGCGACGGGGCATGCGCACTTACCTTTATGGTTATTTTAAGTTGTAAAAATTAAAGAGAGATATAGATTAATATAAAGCCTTCTTTTCTGTGGTAGTAGGTTGTTTTTTTTTGTATATAAATAAGGTGAGGGGCGGTAGGGACGGAATCACTTGTAGCATGGGTTGCTTTGGTGCGGATCCTCTTCAACCGCGTTTCGATTGTCGTACGGTGTGGGAACGTTTACGGTGTCTTTTTGCGTGTTGCGGGGGACGAATCGAAATTCCTTCATCGCAACTCGATGGCGCCCCAGCCCCACCCCCTCCCACGCCCACCATCATCCGTGCGCGAAAAAAAGGAGAGTATGAAGAAGAAGACGACGATGATTCAGAAAACGATCGATCGTCTTCTTCGCCCAATTTATCATCCGGCACCCTTGGGGGAGGTGGACAAATTAGTCCGAGCGGTACGTTCCAAAGGAGTGCGTCGTGCCCAAATGAATTCGTGGCTTCGGAGTCAGCCCACCTACACGTTCCATAAACCGTACCGTCGTCGCTACCCACGCCAACGGGTGGTGGTGAATGGTATGGACGAACAATGGCAAGCGGATCTGGGTGACATGCAAGCGTTACGCTCGTACAATGACGGGTACAACTACTTACTCAACGTCATTGACGTGTTGAGCAAGTACGCTTGGGTGGTCCCTCTCAAGGACAAGACGGGCAAACGGCTCGTCGAGGCGTTTGAGTTGATTTTTGAGGGTGGGCGCCCGCCAGAAAAACTTCAAACGGACGATGGCACCGAGTTCAAGAATCGAATCTTCCAGGCGTTTCTCAAATCCAAAGGGAATTGAAAGCTTCTGGGGTCGAACGATTCTATCGCACTCTCAAGACCTGGATGTGGCGTTGGTTTACGCACAAGGAGACACGCCGTTACATGGACATGTTACCGCAATTGGTGCACAATTACAATCACTCGTACCATCGTAGCATCCGACGTGCTCCTGCGGACGTGGTCACGTACGACGATGCTCAGGAGGTGTGGGCTATCTTGTACGGTAAGAAAAGACCGGGAGACCCAAAGAAGAAGAAGAGAGCTCCACCCAAATTTAACGTGGGGGATAGGGTGCGGATCAGTAAAGTCAAACACGTCTTTGCCAAAGGGTACATTCCCAATTGGACCGAAGAAGTGGCCTGCACCCAGTTGTTTCGTGCACCATGACATACCAACATCATTTCCACGTGACGTTACCCAGCAATGCCATTCAAGGCGCCTTACCCGGCAATACCATTAACGATTTTTCCATAGGCACGCCAAAGACACTGGATTTGCGCGAGGGGCAGTGGGGAGTGGCCTTGGTGTCGTTGATTTACCCTCACACGTGGACAAAGTTCCTACCACGAGATCATGATATCTGGATCTACCATGAAGTGCCCGAAGCCAGTTGGCTCCAGGCTAACAAAGATAACCCCAACGCACGCGTCTCCGTCGAAAAAATTGGTGACAAATGGACGCATATCAAACTGGACGGCTTCAAAGTCCCGAAATGGCACGAAGTTGCCTTCAATCTCAAGACGGTTATCGATCAATTCAACAAGGATCGAGCAACCGTGATACAGCAACTCGGACGAGGGGTAAAGGATGTGGACATAACGATAAACACTACATCGAAAAAGATCACCATCAAGATCGGGAAGGACGTTCAACTCCTTTTACGTCCGCGAGTAGCCAAGGCTTTAGGATTCAAGCAATGGATTTCGGGGGAATGGACCATGCAACTGCACCCTGATGATAATATTCTTCCACCTGACTATCAGTTTGGCCAAGTTGAAATACATAAGGCTCTGAAGAATTGGGTACCCTTGAGCTACGACGACCTGAGCCAATTCCCAGGCTCCGAGGATTTCAACCCACTACTAGTTCGTCCCTTTGCCTCCAAGGAGACTGAGATGGCCATCGAAGAACTACACCCCTTCCAAGACATGTACGTGTACTCGAACATGTCCGAGGGCAATCTCGTCATGGAAAGCGAGTATAATAATCTCCTACGAGTGCTATCGCCTGAAGGAAACTATGGTGAAGCTGTGGAGCGAAATTTTATCAATCCTTTTTATTTCCCGATACGCACTCAGATGGTTAACATGATTCACTTCTATATAACCGACGATGAAGGAGAACCCATCTCATTTCAGTCTGGTGCCGTGGTGGGGACATTACACTATCGACGCGTTCGATTCGCCTGACGATGACTGCCCCACGAGAGTATATTCTCACCTTATCTAGCTCAGACAGAGAAAAAGCAGCTTCTAGTAATGAGATTGGTGATTTCGTCGTACGTCCACCCCAAAGGATAGATTTACGCTACGGAAATTGGGAAGTGGGACTTTCCTCGATCATCTACCAACCAATCTATGATATCTTTACGCCAGACGAACACGATATCTGGATCATGTGCAAACATCTAGACCACCAAATCTCGCCCTCTATGACAAGTCCTTCAGCACCCGCACCCTACTTTCAATGGCATCGGCTTACCATACCACCTTCGACGATGAACGATTGGGCTCAATTGTCCAAAAACGTCCAACTAACTTCAACGACTTTAACGCTATTCAAAGTGGGAAGAGGCAATCGAATGTTAATGCGCAAAAGATTGGGAGCAGGGCTTGGATATAGCAACGAAATACTCTCCGATCCGGGACCCTTCTACCCCACACTGCTGGAAAATATCGTGATTCGAGGCATCCTACTCCCGGATTACCCCATCACTGAAAGAGAAACCTACAAAGCTCAACCACCGAATCCACCGGAGATCCCTGCAAGACCGCTGCCCCATTGGATTGTATTTGATTGCTCTTTTACTCAATGGCCAGACAATACTGTCACTCGCATGTTCCTCTCCAGTAGTCACCCTAAACCCTTCATTTTCCGCCCACTCTTCCAAAACATGTACGTGTACTCGAACATCACCGAAGACAACTTTATCTTAGGGAGTAACGCCCGCAATGTGTTGCGCGTGATGGTGGCCCGAGGTGAACCTGGAGGAAGAGCTGTAGAACGGAATTTTGAACGTCCGTTCTATTTCCCTGTACTCCTACGGCTCATCGAGCAAATTCACATCTATATAAAGAAGGATACAGGCAGAACAGTGCCATTTTCATCGGGAAGCATCAAAGTGACACTTCATTTTCGGCGTACATCATCATGAAGGTCCAAGGTATTCGTATTCCCTTCAAGGAAATATTAAGTACAATTGGAAATGCTGCGGGCTATATGGTTAGCAGCAGAGACCCAGCAGCTCAAAAAATTATTTAGAAAAGACCGTAGCCACTGGCAATGCCATGGGCGCTGCGATGGAAAAAGCCCAAAAGGGGAGTGGTCCCATGTTTCTTGGTTCCCCTCCACCCTTTATTGGAAGTTGGGAGCAGCGTGGTCTAGGAGATGGCGCATTCGAGGGCAGCCTCCTTGATCAACAAGGATCGGGAAGTGGACGAGATCAAGCGTTCAGCGGATACCCAGTTGTCTTACAAAGAGGGCGTGGCATCGAGGTGCAGCATTCCAGACGGACGACTTGTTCCCTACTGGTGTAGGGGGAGTCCAGCGTATTAACCAGACCATGGGACCCCCCATGGTCTGGACAATCCTCATCGAACACGGAGCATTATCAATTAGCAGTTATCCTTGCTACGAAGAAGAGCTCTCTCTCTCTTACTTTACTACCACCATGAGTGTCTTTTCCGGTTCAAAACAAGTCGCCAATGCAGGGGTGAATTTGTTTACACTTACTGCTACAGATGTTGCCTTAGAAAAGGGCATTTATATTCCGTATACACCATCCGATGAAGGAGACGATCACATTGAGTGGTACATTTACCCCAGCTCCACTTATATTGATCTGAAGAAAACACACATCAGGCTGGAAGTAAAACTCACTAAAGATAATGACACAGCCCTTACTTCAGGCGAAAAAGTTGCCTTTGTAAACAACGCCTTGCATTCGATAATCAAGCAGGTCAAGGTTGAATTGAATAACAGACCCGTTACACTACAATCGGATTCGTATGCGTACCGTGCCTACATCGAATCCCTCTTTAACTATTCCAAAGAAGGTCAAGAGTCCTACTTGACTGGAGCACTCTGGTACAAAGACACGGCTGGTCATATGGAAGGTGTCGATATAACAGGTAGTGCCGCTCTAAACCAAGGCTTGAAAACACGCGCCACCTTCACGGCTCAAAGTGCGACCGTTTGACTGATCGGACCTCTATTCTGCGACATCTTCCATTCTGAGCGGTACCTACTGGACCAAATTCCCATCAAGATCAGAATTGAACTTCAAAAACCACAATTTGCCCTCATGTCCCATGGTGGAAATGGCAAATTCAAAATTTCCAAGGGAGCAGTTCTTCGCCTGTACCACGTGACCCCCACCGACTCTGTCAGGTTAAATCACTCAGACACACGCTCAGACACAACTTGGCCAAGTACCCCTTAACCACGGCTGTAGTCAAAACCGAGCAGATCAAAAGCGGAAAACGCTCCATACCGTCCAGGAACCTATTCAATGGACTCGTTCCTAAACGGATGATTTTTGGAATCGTCGAGGATGCCGCCTACAATGGATCATACACAAAGAACCCCTTCAATTTCCAGATGCCCCATCTGAGCTCTATCGAAGTCAAAGTGGATGGAAACGAAACACCCATCTCATATCTCAAAAATATAGGTGGTGAAGCCATAGATTTGTACCACCTTCTGTTCGACAACGTGTGTGGTCCGTATCGCGGAAGAGGACTGGAACATCTCACGTGAAGAATTCAAGAATGGGTTCGCCTTATTCCCCTTTGACTTAACAGCTGCTGCGAATGCCTCATCCGGGTACTTCCAGCCTCAGTATAAAGGAGTGGTAACGCTCGAATTAACCTTCAGTGAAGCCGCCGACAAGGTGTACACAGTTGTGCTGTACGGGGAATTCAACAACAACATGGAAGTAGACTTTGCTCGCAACGTGATGTACGGCATTTAAGGTTAAAAAAAAACCCTCCTCCTGCTGAAAAAAATGGATGACGGCTGGGGAAGAATGATGAATCTTGGACTAGACGCCATGAGGACCGAATTGGAATTGGAAGCCATGGCACGCAACGACCCTTACATAGAACTCGTGTTCGAAGGGGTTTTTCCCTCAGATCGGCTGCCTACCTTCATCCCTGAAGACGGAAACGGGTGCGTCGCATACATTGTGAATGTGGATCCTAGCAACAAACCGGGAAGCCATTAGTTAGCGGTCTACTTTACTCCACACCGATGCGAATGGTGGGATAGTTTTGGTTTCCCTCCACAAGCGTATGGACAGAACATGGCTGATTTTTGTGCCCTACGCCCCCGACTCGTGACGAATCCACAACATCTCCAAGCTTTAAACTCTGCCGTGTGTGGACAGTACTGTCTGTTTTCTTGTGGCACCGTACTCGTAACAAACCTTTGGAAGACATTACTTCCATGTTTAGCACTCACCCCGATTGTAACGATCAAGTGGTGTGCACGTTTGTACACGACACGTTCCACGTGAGAGCCGTGTCACAACGACGACTTCGGGATGGACAACGTCGTGTACCGTATTGCCCTAGGCGTCAGTGTGCTGTACCCCAGCACCATTTAGTACGCCCTTAACGACTCATCGACTAACATAATAAGCAATAATAAAATAAAAAAACATTTGTTGGGTTACCTGTGTGTTCGTGTCATCATTTCTACTACTTATAAGGGAAAAGAAGTGGTTAAGATCAGATCATTTACCCTAGAGGTATCGACCAGGATGGACGATCGTCGATTTCGTTGTCCCTGTGCCGTCATGGTCGTGGGACCTAGTCAGTCGGGAAAAACCACCTGGGTCCATGCCATGTTGCAACAAGCACCTCGGGCCTTTGACAAACAATTTCGTAAAATCGTCTATTGTTACGGGGAATGTCAACCCTTATTTGACTCGATGCAACGCCAATTGGGCGTCGAATTCCATCATGGTTTACCCGACTCCATCACAGACCTATTTGGAAAACACTATACCCAGGTTTGCTCATCATGTACGACCTGATGGATCAAAGCGACCGGGTGGTGAAAGTTTTCACCCAAGAATCCCATCACCATGATATCACCACCCTATTTTTGTCACAGAATTTATTCCCTGGAGGAAAATCACGTACCGCTTCGATCAACGGTCATTACTTTGTGTTGTTCAAAGACCCGAGGAACCAATTGGGAGTACGCATGCTTGCACAACAAGCGTTTCCAGGACAGTTAGATTACGTGATGGATGCGTACCGACAAGCCACACAAGAACCTCATGGCTACTTGTTGATGGATTTTCACCAAAAAACCCCTGACGCCTTCCGCCTTCGTTCTCACATCTTACCCAACCAATGTCCCATGTACGTGTACAACCCAGCACCTCCTAAAGTATAAATAGAGAGAGATAAAGTGAACACTTCCCATTGACGACCATGTTTCTTCCTCGGCAACAACACCAATTTGATATCCAGCATGAACTCGCAAGATTCGGTGAGATTCATTTACGCACCCGACAGGGGAAAGCTACAACTACTGCGGACCTGGTACGAAACTTAATCAGAGATTAAGCTCGGCCGACCCGAGCATAAGTAATCCTATCAACATCTTGGATGCCTTATGCCAAAAGACATGACATTGCCTACTCAAAGAGTAAGAACCTGTACGACAAACACGTGGCTGATATACGCTATATCAAGATTTATATCAAGAAACAACTTGGAATGGGTGCAAAAAAGATGAATAAGAAGACAAAGACGAAGACGAAGAAAAAAAGTATAAATAGAGGTAGAAGGAAAGCCAACCGTTTCAGTTGACGATGGCTAGGACACGAGGGAGAGGTCCACGTGGTGGTGCCACACGAGGAACACCCAATGCCCGTGGTTGTGTCACACGTGGACGTCCCACAGCAAGCGCACGTGCACGCTACAGAGCAGAAGCCCAATTGAATCGACGCCAAAGTCTCTCACCCCCCACACCACCAGAAGGGATTAGCCCCCTTTCCTCCTCCTCCTCTGCATTCTCATCCTCTGACGCTTCACCATTCCATACTATTCCCCGAGACGAGTTTGGGATACCCCTCGAGTTCCCATCACCCCCATCCCTATCAACCCTGTCACCCTTAGCGGTCAGTCCACCCGTGAGTACACCTCGACAATAGCGACGTACCCCACCATAGTTAACACCACGATCCTCGATCTCGCGACGACGCAGTGACACACCCAAAAAACGGCGACGAATCTCGGTTCCCCGGCGACGAGCAGGCAGTGCCCTTGGGCGTCTCACCACTAAAAAGAAAACACCACCACGACCCACCAATTTGCTTGAGGCCTTCAGAGCTGCAGCTGGTACCCCTGCTGGAAGTAGTAGTAGTAGTAGTAGTAGTAGTAGTAGTAGTAGTAGTAGTATCTCACTATCATAACCAGGGATGAGATCTTCGTTGGGGAGCATTGCTCCTCCTTCACGCACGTCCACACCTAGAAGTCGTTCAACCCCTAGAAGTCGTGCAGGAAGTCGCATCCGTACCCCATCCACACCCACCACCACCTCTAGTCGTGCCTCTTCCCGTGGTAGTGCAAGAGGAACCAGAAAAACCACGACTATGAAAAAGTGTGTTACCCGCAAGAATTGCGGACGGAACGGAAGCAACACCACCAAGACCAAATGCGTCACCACCCGTCGTGTGGCTGGTCATGGAACAAATCAACAGGGTGGACAAGTCCCCTTTGCCAAATTCAATCCAGCATGGAGATCACTATGGATGTGAAGCCTATAAATAGCAAAGACCTTACATTCCTAATCTCATTTCGCCATGTCTAGCCGACTGAGAAGGGACGAGCGCTTCCTTGGAGTGCTCTCGCATACCAAAGGGAAAGCGCGACAACGTCTTCTGGCCAATGCTACACCCGAACAAATAAACACGTTAGGGGAAATTGCCAAGAACCTATTGAAAGGTAACCTCCCCATTTCCCAGACTCAAAGTAGAAAACTAAAACCCCACCTACAACGACTACGCACCCTGGCTAACAAGAGAGTACCCAATGGTTCCCGAAAACGCTCCGTCACAAGTCAACGTAATGGATTTGTCGTACCTCTCTTACTAGGGTCCTTTGGTGCCACAGCAGCCACACCCGTATTAAAAAAACTCATCAGCAAAATCTAAAGACTATAAATAGAGTCGACGTAAAAGTTCACCCTCTCAGTTGACTCTAGACATTCACCATGACCACACAAAAAGGCCTTGATCATGGCCATGATCCCCAAATACATGCTCAACATGTTCATGACCAAGGAAAACGTCACCATGACCCCTCAATTCCGTATCATGGCACGGCTGGATGGGGAGATGCGAGCTATCTTGAATGACTCCTCGTTACCATTAGATGCGAAAATACGACACTTACAATCGGGTGTCAAACCAATACCTAAAATGGCTACAACAAGTCAAAGACGGTGGTAACACCAATAGAAGAACAAGAATATCAGCTAAACCACCCCTTAACCTTCCTTCGCCACCAAGCAAAACACCAAGCTCAATACCACCACAAGCAAAAGTAGACGAGACCCCTCTCCTACCATCACCACCCACCAACACACCAAGGCCATCACGCATACCAAGACTTAAACGACAACGACTACAGACACCCACAAGAACAACGACACTTCCACCTATTCACTCTCCACCCCAAGACCAACACCCAGGAAGGCGACTCCCATGGGACCCTTTTTAAAAAAGCAAAAAAGACAATGTGTTGTTATGTGCAACATTCTCTCTTTAATAACAATAAAATGTTTTTACAAAAACCATAACGTGGTGTTCGTATGTTCTTTTTACACAGTAGTCTCAAAATGGTATGAAGGTCTACTATACAATCTTTGTTTCTCCTTTAGCCACTTGCCAAACACATAGACTTCGGCTCTAGGGCAATGCACGGGGGTGGGCTCGGGTTGGTAAAAGTGATACCCACAAGTCTTAGCACTAATGTCCCATAAAAAGTTCATATGAGGTGTAATAGAGTCATAATATGCCCATAATGCTTCGTATTTGGGGCAGCCATACAGTTCCAAATTAACGTGGGGAATACCAAGCTCTTGCAGCACCTTGTGCTCACAGTCTCCTTCCTTGTACGCTACGACCCCACCTTGACCATATAAGTCATACCACTCCTTGACGATACGGTTCAGTTCCGTGTGTGGGACGCTTGACCTGGGTGCAAGATCAAAGTTCATTTTCATGATGCGACGACTGGTGTAACGAACGCATCTCTTGTCACTGTCCGAGAGTTCATTGAATGCGATGGGGAAGAAAAAATGTTTACCCACCACTTCGTCACCGTGATGGCGAAACGCTGCTTCCTTGCACCAAAACTCCTTATTCACTCTAAAGCCATCAAAATCAAGAATACCCTTGATATTGTGAAGAATGCCTTCCATGGTAGGTCCATCAGCAGATGCACCAACAGCAACACCAGCAGCGGCATGGTTCACTCCGTCTCCACTTCTTTTCTGGCGTCATTTCTCTCACCCACTCCGACACTTCCCAACATAACAGGAAAAGGGAGATGCGAACACTCACGAAAAAACCAAACCCGAACGAGCACCCTCGGGTAAAAGAAACAAGAGCTTCCTTCCACAATTGTGGATGGACACTATAGAAAACAAGAGCGAAACCTCGCTATTTATACACTCTCGGACCTTGCTAGGAACCAATCAGAAACCTAGACTCGGTAAGAACCAATCACAGACCACCATCGTGGCGCGAAAACATTTTAAACCAATCAGAGAACAGCATCACGAATTTCTACCAATAGAAAGCGCTCCTTACCATGACGTCATCCTTTTTAGAACAGTATAAAATCAGAACACCAGCTCACACACTCTCACAAGTCGCCATGAACAACAACATGGTTGACCATATGACTTGTGTGACTTGCCAGTGATTTTACCCCCAAGAACAAAAATCACCCCGCTGATCGGCCATAAACCGCTACAAACAATTCATGAAAATTTACCCTGCCAACCACAAGGACCCCTTCTACATTGGGGTGATGTGCGATCGATGTAGCCACAACGCCATCAGAAAAAGCGACAGGGAGAACAGACACGACATGGAACTCCCCCTCCTACTCCCCCCTCGAAACTCTTCCAAAAGGTCACCTCATGATAACGAAAACATTACCCACTATGGATTCTGGCTATGGCTACGAGACGAGAACGATGATTACCATTGGACTGTGTCGAAAACGTCATCCCACCCCCTCCCTCTGAAGAACGCGTTGAACGAGAAATCTACGAATTGGGGCGCGACGAGTACATGCGTAATCTTCGAGAATCGCTCACTCATCGAAACACACCTCCCCCACTAGACTTCATGCATGCCTGGCCTGGTACTACTACGATAACGGAAACTGGGACTGGGAACTCGATAACCAATACGATAACGACAACCCCCAACCACCTCCCCCCGTAGGACACTCACTACGAGATGAGTACGAACGAGACTCACTCGCTTGGAATCCTAATCATCATGCTCATCACCGAAACATCAGCAACATCGACTACGAGAGTGACGATAGCGATACGAGCATGCTCTCCAACCTCGATGGTGACAGCGATGAAGAAGAAGTCAATCGAGACGCCCCCACACCTCCCACCCCTCATCCTCCTCTACCAGTCAGACGCGAACTCGAAGTACCTGCCATTGACTTTTTTAACATTCTATAGGAACGCTAAGAACACTACGATAGATACTTGATAAAGAGCGTACTTTTTATGGACCCTTGTATCCATGTTGTTTCTTTTAATAAAATCGATTTTACTCTAAATATGGTGTGGACTGTTTACGTCACTTTCGCCCTATCAAATTCCACCAATCATCACCCTCCCCCTCCCCACGCCAAAGTCCAAAGGTCAACGGCCCAAGTCCAAAGTCCATCCGTGACGTCACTTCCGCCCGATATATTCCAACCAATCACCACCCCTCCCCCTAAAGTCCAAAGGTCAAAGGCCCAAGTCCTAAGTCCACCCGTGACGTCACTTCCGCCTGATAAATTCGGACCAATCACAGCGCGCCATTCCCAACAACCAATCAGAACGCGCCACGACCGCGTGGCCGGGGGACTAGGATCCACCCGATATAGAGACTTACTTTACTACTTATACTGGACGTCTTATTCGAGGGCGTTAGAAGATAGCAAAGTGGATTTTCTCATATGAATACGAATATGAATCTCTTTTTTTTTAGATAATTAAAATGCATGAATATATATTTTCGTTATCTAATGGATATCAGATCAAATTATTCAATCTGTATTCCATTCAAGTTTTAAATCTCTCAGGATCTCGGATGATTGATTATTTTCTATTCCATAGAGCCAGTCAGCATCACTGATTTTCCAGCTTCTATCCTCGTCGTCAACGGCTCAATGGCCACTCTGAACTGCTCGGCATCAGGTGACGGTGCCATCAACATCACCATTACTAAGCAAGGCAGCAGCCAGGTGTGGGGCGGAGGCGTGGCCACATTCTCCCCCGTATCCGCGGCAGACCAGGCCAGGTACACCTGTACCGCCAGGGGAGGCGCCAGCGAGTGCCCAGCGGTTACCAAGAATGCTGTTGTCATGGTTACTGGTATGTAAACACGACCTTTGAAAGTTTTGTTTAACGTGTTATTTTTATCATCAAGTTATTGGCAACATTATTGACAGCAATATTCTCAAAAAGTGAAAGTGTACAAAACACTGTTTTCAACAGTCGATCTGCGGCTCTTCTTTTTCGATGTTTATTTTGAAGTTTGCGCTGCAAAATTTGCCTTTTAGCCGCAGACCAATCAATACGTAGAACGCAGTGGCCGATCCCAGGGCCATTTCCCGCCGACCCAAATGACAGAAAAGAGATAGGAGATACGAGGTTGAACGAATAGGTTCGAGGAATTCCAGAAACGAGTGATTCTCCATAGTCCAGAGCCGTGGCATGCCATGTAAGATTGGGGGGAACAATACAGAAACCTTAACAAAATATTGGGGGGGGGGGGGGCACAGTCACGCTCCTACTGTTCATTTCCTTATATATATTTTTTGAATATTGGTAGAATCAAAAAGCCCAAACTGTCGTGATCTCGTATCAGAACAATGAATACAATACACCAAAAAATGTATTGTATTTTTAAATATTGGGGGCACATGCCCCCAATACCCAAACCCCTGCTACGCCCCTGCAGTCCTAACCAGCTTAAGACGGTTTTGAGTCCCTGAAAGTGATACTGTCTCGATACTGGCGCCCGTTTCCCGAAACACACCCGAGAATTCTTGGGCCCGAAAACTTTATTTTGCATTTTTGCCCAAAATTTCGAATGTTTTCCTTTTTGAGAACCGCTTCCATGTTTTAGAACAGTTTGAACTTCTCTTGGTTCATATTTCAAATAATTACGCTCAATACGGCTATTTTCGAAGTTTTGCTGAAGCCAGAAAGTTACCCGAAAAGTCTCGGGTGACTGTGTGGTCCCGAGAACTTTCTTAGTATTTAAAAGCCATGTGAATTTCGGGCCCGAGAAGTTCGGGAAAGATCAAAATCTATAAATCTATAAGATAATCATCCTTTACATGAATCTTTGTGGTAAAATACGATGTTTGACTATATTTCAACACATTTAGATACCATAAAGTTATATTGAAATATATTTATATTGAAATTAGCCAGCTTTTCAAATTTAAAGAATAAATCGTTTTTGGGCCCGAGAATTCTCGGGTGTTTTGAGAAACGAGCCATGTCAAAAGCCGGAATAATCCCACTACGTGTCAGAATCAATTGCAGAGCTTGATTTTGTTTATTATCAGGACTCCCAGCACCCAACACGAGCCTTAACGTGACGTCACCAACCACGTGTCTAGGGGACATCATGGAGTTGAAATGTGCAAGCACGGCGCTGTCTGTGGAGCAGTACATTCTAGAAGCATCTGGTATGGGGCAGATGACTAGTTTGACCGGCGACTTCCGCGTCACCCTCACCGAACCGGGCAACAACGCATACCGCTGCTATCCCTTGGTGAGGGGGGTCAAGTTGCCCAATGCTACGGTAGTCGTCAATGTGCCAGGTTAGTATGTATTAAATAGAAAGATTTGAATTAATTTCATAGGTTTCAAAAAGAGTGGGGCCCCAATAATAAGCTCATTCTTAGCTCGAACAAAATTTGAGCCATAGAGACACTATTTCAATTCGATTGGATTTTGGCATAATCTAAACTCCTTGTATAAAGGCTAGGCGGTGTAATCTCATTTTCTTTTTCCTTGGAAAGAAATGGAAAAAAAAAAAAGAATCACACACAGAAAATTTCCCACATCGTTTGTCTGCATCGTTTGCACACGTGAGAAAGTATTGGTTTTGGAAAACATTTTGTGAAATAATAAGAGGCGCAAGAATTCAAGATAGTGTCCATAACCTGTTTTTCAGACGTCATGGCTTCTTCTCAAATCGCCCAAATCGTAACGGAAGGATCAAACGTGACGTTAGAGTGTGACGCCGGCATCAACAAGACAGTCTCATGGAGAAAAGTCGGACAAGCCAAATACCCGGTAGGAGGTATCCGGGAATTTGCCCCGGTCACGCTTGCAGATGGGGGATTGTACCATTGCGTGACCGAGCACGCGCGCGAGTGTGCCGCCCTTGCCACCAAAACCGTCAACATTCAAGTCAATTGTAAGTAAAATTTAATCATTTGATCAAGAGCTTAAGTTCTTTTTCCCTGTAAAGTTTATTGTAAACCACCCTTCTGATACTACTGCCACACTCAGGTTCACTTTTTCTTCTCTCGACAGCATTTGATTGAATTTTTTTACCGGATAAATACTAACTTCTTTTTTTTTTCTTTCTAAAGCTATCGGTTCAGTACCTCCCAACATTACAACTAGCTTTAAAAACATGATTTTCAAAGAAAACGCCACAGTTCGCCTGACATGTCAAGCCACTGGAAATCCAGCGCCGGACGTGTACTGGACTATGGACCGACGGAGGATCGGAGGTAGCAACACGCTTGAGCTCAAGGCTTCAGCTGATAACATGGGCGTAGCTAGGGAGGCGAGTTTCTAGGGAGGGGTGTAGCTATGGAGAAGTGTAGCTAGGGAGGGGAGTAGCTAGAGAGGGGAGTAGCTAGGGAGGTGTGTAGCTAGGGAGGGCAGTAGCTAGGGAGGGGAGTAGCTAGGGAGGGGAGTAGCTAGGGAGGGGAGTAGCTAGAGAGGTGTGTAGCTAGGTAGGGGAGTAGCTAGGAAGGGGAGTAGCTAGGGAAGGAGTAGCTAGTTAGGGGAGTAGCTAGGAAGGGGAGTAGCTAGGGAGGGGAGTAGCTATGGAGGGGTGTAGCTAGGGAGGGAAGTAGCTAGGGGAAGGAGTAGCTAGGGAGGGGAGTAGCTAGGAAGGGAGTAGCTAGGTAGGGGAGTAGCTAGGGAGGGCAGTAGCTAGGGAAAGGTGTAGCTAGGGAGGGGTGTAGCTAGGGAAGGGAGTAGCTAGAGAGGGGAGTAACTAGGGAGGGAAGTAGCTAGAGAGGGGAGTAGCTAGGGAGGGGAGTAGCTAGGGAGGGGAGTAGCTAGGGAGGGGAGTAGCTAGAGAGGGGAGTAGCTAGGGAGGGGAGTAGCTAGGGAGGGGAGTAGCTAGAGAGGGGAGTAGCTAGGGAGGGGAGTAGCTATGGAGGGGAGTAGCTAGGAAGGGGAGTAGCTAGGGAGGGGTGTAGCTAGGGAGGGGAGTAGCTAGGGAGGGGAGTAGCTATGGAGGGAAGTAGCTAGAGAGGGGAGTAGCTAGGGAGGGGAGTAGCTGGGGAAGGAGTAGCTAGGGAGGGCAGTAGCTAGGGAGGGGTGTAGCTAGGGAGGGGTGTAGCTAGGGAGGGGTGTAGCTAGGGAGGGGAGTAGCTAGGGAGGGGTGTAGCTAGGGAGGGGAGTAGCTAGGGAGGGGTGTAGCTAGGGAGGGGAGTAGCTAGGAAGGGGAGTAGCTATGGAGGGAAGTAGCTAGAGAGGGGAGTAGCTAGGGAGGGGAGTAGCTGGGGAAGGAGTAGCTAGGGAGGGCAGTAGCTAGGGAGGGGTGTAGCTAGGGAGGGGTGTAGCTAGGGGAAGGAGTAGCTAGGGAGGGCAGTAGCTAGGGAGGGGTGTAGCTAGGGAGGGGAGTAGCTAGGGAGGGGTGTAGCTAGGGAGGGAAGTAGCTAGGAAGGGGTGTAGCTAGGGAGGGGAGTAGCTAGGGAGGGGTGTAGCTAGGGAGGGGAGTAGCTAGGGAGGGGAGTAGCTAGGGAGGGGTGTAGCTAGGGAGGGGAGTAGCTAGGGAGGGGTGTAGCTAGGGAGGGGAGTAGCTAGGAAGGGGAGTAGCTAGGGAGGGGAGTAGCTAGGGAGGGGTGTAGCTATAAAGGGGAATAGCTATGGAGGGGAGTAGCTAGGGGAAGGAGTAGCTAGGGGAAGGAGTAGCTAGGGAGGGGTGTAGCTAGGGAGGGAGTAGCTAGGGAGGGGAGTAGCTAGGGAGGGGAGTAGCTAGGGAGGGGAGTAGCTAGGGGAAGGAGTAGCTAGGGGAAGGAGTAGCTAGGGAGGGGAGTAGCTAGGGAGGGAGTAGCTAGGGAGGGGAGTAGCTAGGGAGGGGAGTAGCTAGGGAGGGGAGTAGCTAGGGAGGGGAGTAGCTAGGGAGGGGAGTAGCTAGGGAGGGGAGTAGCTAGGGAGGGGTGTAGTTAGGGAAGGGTGTAGCTAGGGAGGAGAGTAGCTAGGGAGGGAGTTGCTAGGGAGGGGTGTAGCTAGGGAAAGGTGTAGCTAGTGAGGGGAGTAGCTAGGGATTGAGTAGCTAGGGAGGGGTGTAGCTAGGGAAGGGTGTAGCTAGGTAGGGGTGTAGCTATGGAGGGGTGTAGCTATGGAGGTGTGTAGCTGGGTAGGGGTGTAGCTAGGTAGGGGTGTAGCTAGGGAGGGGTGTAACTAGGGAGGGAAGTAGCTAGGGAGGGGAGTAGCTAGGGAGGGGAGTAGCTAGGAAGGGGAGTAGCTAGAGAGGGGTGTAGCTAGGGAGGGGTGTAGCTAGGGAAGGGAGTAGCTAGGGAGGGGAGTAGCTAGGCATGGGAGTAGTTAGGGAAGGAGTAGCTAGGGAGGGGAGTAGCTAGGGAGGGGTGTAGCTAGGGAGGGAAGTAGCTAGGGAGGGGTGTAGCTAGGGAAGGGAGTAGCTAGGGAGGGGTGTAGCTAGGGAGGGGAGTAGCTAGGGAGGGGAGTAGCTAGGGAGGGGAGTAGCTAGAGAGGGGAGTAGCTAGGGAGGGGAGTAGCTAGGGAGGGGAGTAGCTAAGGAAGGGAGTAGCTAGGGAGGGGAGTAGCTAGGAAGGGGAGTAGCTAGGAAGGGGTGTAGCTAAGGAGGGGTGTAGCTAGGGAAGGGAGTAGCTAGGGAGGGGAGTAGCTGGGGAGGGGTGTAGCTAGGGAAGGGAGTAGCTAGGGAGGGATGTAGCTAGGGAGGGGAGTAGCTAGGGAGGGGAGTAGCTAGGGAGGGGAGTAGCTAGGGAGGGTGTAGCTAGGGAGGGGTGTAGCTAGGGAGGGGTGTAGCTAGGGAGGGGTGTGGCTAGGGAAGGGAGTAGCTAGGGAGGGGAGTAGCTAGGGAGGGGAGTAGCTAGGGAGGGGAGTAGCTAGGGAGGGGAGTAGCTAGGGAGGGGAGTAGCTAGGGAGGGGAGTAGCTAGGGAGGGGAGTAGCTAGGGAGGGGTGTAGCTAGGGAGGGGTGTAGCTAGGGAGGGGTGTAGCTAGGGAAGGGAGTAGCTAGGGAAGGGAGTAGCTAGGGAGGAGAATTATTTAGGGAGGGGCTCAGAGGCATGCATACCCTTAAGCGCCGTCAGCACTAAATTACATTTTAAATTAGTTTCGTTTTTATTTTTAATCCAAACTTTTTTAGCGCTGTGTCCATCCGACTTCTGCAGCAATGATGGCAAATGCATATCTTCTGATTCTTGTGACAAAAACGGCGCATGCGCAGACAGGCGTACCTCGTTCGAGTGCGAGTGTAAACTTGGTTGGTCTAGACCTCAGTGCAAGAAGATAGGTAACATTCGCCAGGCCCGTACCCAGGGGGGGAAGGTGCGGCAAAAGGTCCACTTTCGTTTTTCAATAGATGTGCTAGATTTTTATCAAAAAACCTCCCCCCCCCCCCGGAAAAATTAGGTCCACTTTTTCGGATTTCGCACCCCCCCCCCCCCCCCCTGGGTACGGGCCTGTTCGCTCCTTTTACATCCTAAGCCTACGATTTCTCCCGTCGATAGTAAGTATGTTCTTTTCTATGATTCCCCATGACCGTACCCAGGTCTAGTAGGCAGATATCGTTGTGTGACGTATAAATCAAACGGATATAAACGGGTACGATATTACCATGATGTAGCAAGGATGACTTCTTACAACAAAATGTTTAAATATTTCCCCGAATTATAGAAATATTTCACAGGGTCATAGCAGGGAGTGGAGCACTCGGGATAATACTTGAAAATTATAGGTCTTTGTCCCCCAATATTTTTTCTTTATGTTTCTGTATCGTGCCGCCAATATTTCGAGCCCCGTTTTAGAATAGCATTCAATTCACATGTTACACCTTCTTGTTGTCGGTTAACATCTCTCTCGATATCTTGTTTGCCCAGATGAGGTTGACATGGTGTTTGTGGGCTCCTTTAAGTTGTCAGGGATTGCATGGCGGGAGAGTTACGCAAACTCAGCTACCGAGAGCTACAAGAACATAACAGCGGAAATCCGTCAGGCGGTAAGTCGTCTATTTGTCCGTGGTGTTTGATCCGTGTATTTCCTGTGGTTTTGTTTTCCCTTTCCTAATTTTCTTTGGTAGAAGGTACGGTCACATTTAAAATCCAAAACGCCATCCGTTTTTGTTTTAGCATAAATCAATGGGCATTGTTCAGTAACTTGATTACGAAATAAAAATCATTTGCCAAATATACGTATCTTAATCATATCAAATAGGGGAGGAAGCCGTCTTCTACCGCCCTACTTTTCACGTAACAGGACAAGCTGTTGTTACTTTCCTTGATAAGTAACTTGCTGTATAAAAGTGTTAGTAACTGAGTTCTTTTTGTATCCACAGATCGACAAGGCTTATGAGAACATGCCGATATTCGTAAGGAGCAAAGTGTTAAACTTGAGGTAGAGCCATGACAACGAAAACAAAATGAACTAGTTGAAGAATAGGGGAGGGAGGGGTGGGGGAGCAAGCGCATGCTCATACGAATGCAGATTTGTATATATTTTTTTAGGAAATTTCACTTGTAATGCGAAGTGCGTTATTATCTTACTAGCGACTTTATAAAAAAAATTGTTTTTTTTATTCGTGCGCATGTTTGTTCTTCTATTTAGATCATGATTTTCAACTCAGACTTTTTTTGATTGCCCATAGAAGGTCTAGCAAATTAAAAAAAAAGCCCGTTTTTCTGTTATTTTTTAAACAAGTGTACAATATTCTTCAAAATGCAGAGACGCAGCTCTGTGGTTTCGTCTTTTGCGATTCCTGTTTTTGTTGTTTCTAGGAAAGGCAGTGTGATCGTTGACTTTGAACTCTCGTTTAACGAGCCGACGTCGCGCGATAAAGCTTTGGAACCGCTACAGAACGTCGCGCTGACGGGAAGCCTGGGAAAATACGGCATTAACGGATCCACCATCACACTACAGGCGGCTAGCGCAGGTACTTACACACAGTGCATTGTCACAGTAACAAGATTGCGTGACGATTTTTATTTGCGTTTTGTGTGGCTAGCGCAGATACAAGTAATCACACACTGAACATAGCCACCCTCTAGAGTATTGCCTGACAACGTTACTCTATTGGCGTGTTGTGTTATTAGTGCACACTAGCAACATAACAACATAACGACATGGGCGCGCGCACTATGTTTAGTCCGACATAACGACATGGACGTAATGACACTGCTACACTAGCTTCACCAGCTTCACTAGCCTCGCCTGCTTTGCTAGCTTTACTAGCTACACCACTGTCTACATTATCTTCTATAGCGGAGTCGTTACCACAGCTAAGTGACGTCATGCCGGCATCCAGCAGCCTCAAAGTCACGTGGTCAAACGCAACTCGTAATGCGCAATGTACGATGCGCGCTAGACCTCTAGCTGGAGCGTCACGTGACTGGGTGACGTCATCAGGCTCTAGTAGTTCAGCCTCGCTGTCGTGCGTGTTGGATGATCTTGAGCCTGACACTCTGTACGAGGTGGAGGTCACTGTGTCGGTGCGGGAAGACACGAGGCGTGACACGGTGTACATCAGGACCACCCCAACAGGTACGTGGGCTAGTCGCATGACCATCAGGACCACCCCCACAGGTACGTGTGCTAGTCACGTGACCATCAGGACCACCCCCACAGGTACGTGTATTAGTCACGTGATCATCAGTACCACCCCCACAGATAAGCGTGTTAGTCATGTGATCATCAGTACATGTACAGGTACAGGTACATGTTCTGGTGAAGTCGTAACATCGACGTTCTTTCTTTTGTTCCAGCTGTCGAGGTAAATGATCAGAATTCAACCATTGTTGGTCTCGCTGTGCTGGTCGCCATCTTGTTCTTGGTCATCATTTGTCTGATTGTCTACATCGCGGTGCTGAAGAGGGCAGGTAAGTCGGTTAGATATGTTAAACTTCTGTTACAATAACTTAAAAGATTTACTTTAAAGATGCTACTTTTTCTTTCACAGGTCCAACAGCAAAGAGAGAAAGGTATAAAAACTTCGTTAAATAACAGCGCTTTACATTCTTGATCTTGAATTCCAGTACCTTTCTCCCACAGATCTGAAGCTGATAACCCAGGCTACTCTGGATTCCAGGTAAAATTTTTCCTAAAAAACATACTGTGTTATGTCCGAGTAGTGAGCTTTTTAAAGGTGAAAACACTTTAAACATAATTTATGCTTGCTCTTAAGAATGTGGCGATGCAAGAAAACGTCAACCAAGACCAACATGTAATCCCAGAGATGGGAGACTATGAGTTCGCCCCATTGGAAAATAGGGGACCCACCCCTGACCCCATTCCACAATACGAACCAGTGAACAATACACAAACACGATCACCGACCCATAGTAACGTCACGAAATGCGATGATGTAACGCAAGGGAGCAATGTCGCGCAATACGAAGCTATGAATAGACATGCATCACGTGATCGGCATGTGCCGGGCAATCGCCAGTACGATAGCGTCGATAGCACGAGAATGAGTAGACAGAATCCACCCGCGAGGAGAGCAAGGAACGGCACGGGTGATCAAGGCGAGCCAGGTTATGAGAACACAAGAAAACGAGGTTTACCACATGAAGTGTACCAATCTTTACAGGCGACGACACAACACAGCGAGAATGCGCAGTACGCACCACTGCATCCTGGGACACGCATTGCGGCCAGGCCTGGTGGTAGGGACGAGAGGGGAGTAGGCACAGACATAAGAGGGAGTGAGTACCAGGAGTTGCACAGAACTAAAGCCACAGATCCATGTTATCAACGTGTAGGCAGTAGAGTTACTAGTGCATAAGATGCTCATATCGCGGATCCATGTGATCAAAGGGTAGGCAGTAGAGTCACTAGCGCGTGCAATGCTCATATCGCGGATCTGTGTGATCAAAGGGTAGGCAGTAGAGTTAATAGCGCGTGCAATGCTCATATCGCGGATCTGTGTGATCAAAGGGTAGGCAGAGTTACTAGCGCATAAGATGCTCATATCGCGGATCCATGTGATCAAAGGGTAGGCAGTAGAGTCACTAGCGCGTAGGATGATCATATCGCGGATCCATGTGATCAAAGGGTAGGCAGAGTTACTAGCGCATAAGATGCTCATATCGCGGATCCATGTGATCAACGGGTAGGCAGTAGAGTTATTAGCGCATAAGATGCTCATATCGCGGATCCCTGGATCAACGGTTAGGCAGTAGAGTTACTAGCGCGTGAAATGCTCATATCGCGGATCCATGTTATCAAAGGGTCGGCAGTAGAGTTACTAGCGCGTGAAATGCTCATATCGCGGATCCATGTTATCAAAGGGTCGGCAGTAGAGTTACTAGCGCGTGAAATGCTCATATCGCGTATCCATGTGATCAACGGGTAGGCAGTAGAGTTACTAGCGCATAAGATGCTTATATCGCGGATCCATGTGATCAACGGGTAGGCAGTAGAGTTACTAGCGCGTGAAATGCTCATATCGCGGATCTGTGTGATCAAAGGGTAAGCAGTAGAGTTATTAGCGCGTGAAATGCTCATATCGCGGATCTGTGTGATTAAAGGATAGGCTCTAGAAATACCACTCGCGCGTAAGATAGTCCCACCGACCCTTGCAATCGCGTACAAAGATAATACCAGCGCGATAGCTGAAAAAACCTCGTTTACAGGTCAATATTATCAAACGTTTTAGTCACTAGAATTACCATCATAACTCGTATTATACATATCCCCATAGATTTTTGTTACCCTACAATGCTACAAACGCGTGAGGTGCATATCACAATTTGTCCATCTGTTACCGTGTAACCGCATGTTACCAACCACACTGAACTGGAGAAATCCACCAAGATTCCCGATGCTGTCTATCATGGTATCATCGCTATCATCACGCTGTAAAATATCAGAAACAATCTGGATAAACACGACCGTTCTAAACGAAACCCTCGAATTGTTTCTATTGCTACTCAGTATCACAAATATCTTTAACGCTTTAACTTGGGATTGGCTGAATACTGGGTAGTAGTCTTTGAATCCCATCCAAGGTATCCTATTGTGTAGACCCGAAACAACACGCCTTGCACAGTTTGAAGTTCATAGGCTGGTGTCACGCGGGACAATTATGGCAGGGTGTCGGGGATACGCTAGTACTTGTCACGCGGGAAATTAACGCAAGGTGATGGATTTCGCTATTTTTATAACTTTATCATTTTACCGCCAACTTGTGCCGGGAGTTAATGATGCGTTAATAGTGTGTTACCTCCGTAGTCAATAATAACCATGTAATTATTACGTAGATCACGGCAGTCCAAGGGTAACTCACTGGCACACCTACGTTGGAAGGTCGCCACCCATAGGCTAGAAACCTTATCCAAACGAAACTAAATGCTTTTCGGGGTGTCAGTGAAGGTTTCCCGTTTGGGCTCGCCGTCTTAGGAAGATACAAAGGGGGTGCGGTATGATACCCCAAATTAAGATCTACTTGTAAACCGTCTTTACACACCGTACAGTATAAAGCAGTTGTAACAGCGAAGAAGTCAAACTGGTACCTCCCCAAATACAATAATTTGAATACCCCAAATTATTATTCTTAAGATCATCTTAAAATCTACTTGTAAACCGTCTTGTACACACCGTATGAAGCAGTTGTAACAGCGAAGAAGTCAAACTGGTACCTCCCCCAGCTAAGTGGTCATAGTCGTCATATAAGAGAGTCCGTTACAAGTGGTTAGTGAACCCCCCAAAATAACTGTTACACTGGCTTACTACTAACATGAACTATTTTGCGAATGGTATTTTACGTTTTTTTTTAATTTCACACGCTTTTTGTTATCAATCCTAAACCTGGTTATTTGAAACATAATATTATAAACAAATTTCATTTATTTCGTTCGTGCCTAAATTCTCATTTCTTGCGTCCTTTCCACTGCTCTTGCCTCTCAACCCCCCCCCCCTGTTTTCTCTCTCATCTCCGTTCTTCCCCACTTTGCCTCAAGCAAACTACGTTGGTCCACGCAAACTCCATTGGTTCTTATCCCACGAACCTTCAGGGGAGTCGCGATAGCTAATGCTGACAATTTAGTGAATATATTAGGATGGCAAAAGGAGGTGCGTCGACCCCGGGGGAGACTAGAAACAGGGATACACTGTTAGTTTCAGAGAGTAGTTTTAACTCCAAAAAGGGAGTAAAAAACCGAGGTACAAAATGACTCCCTTTTTGGAGTAATTTTTTACTCCCTTTTTTCTACTCTCTCAAGGGAGTAGATTTTACCCCTGTAGGGGAGTAACTAAAGGGAGTGATTTACTAGGTTGCTTGCTATTACTCCATTAAAGGAGTACAATTTACCCTCAAAATGGAGTTATTTTGTACTCCTTTTTTTCCTACTCTCTCGGGGGAGTAGATTTTACCCACTTTAGGGGGTAGCTAAGTGGAGTAATTTACTAGGTTGATTGTAGTTACTCCATTAAAAGAGTACAATTCACCCTCAAAATGGGAGTCGATTTTTACTCCCTATTTTGTTATTTTCCCCTACTAATTGGGTAACAAAAGGGATGATTTCAACCCCCTCCCCCCTGTTTTTTTTTTTAAAAATGGCCGTTTAAACTCCACCTACTTCAGGGGTTAATACTGGAGTAATTTAGAAACACCAAGGAAAAGACGTTATTATGAATTTGACAAATCATTTAATTAAAAAAATCAGTTTAAAAAACAAACAAAAATATAAGTTGAAAAATAATAGTCATTTGACATAAGGTATACAGGACAACATTACTAACAAATGTCCCAACGTAACAAAGCTGAAACAAACATACACAATATTATTTTTCTATAACAGCTTTTGAACATTACCCTTTTTTTTTGCGTCATTACGGTTTTCCAAAAGAACTGCCTCCTCCATCTTTGTATATACAGATAAGAAGCTAGAAGCCTAATGCCTCTATATGCACCATTTAAATTTGAACCTGGTAGGCTAGCTTGAAAAGATAACCAGGTTCTTCATATGCAGGGTTTACTGTGATCAGAATATACGGACAAAAACCAACTACAGTAACATTAGATATTCAAAATAAATATCTGGACAAATTTTAGGTGCAAGACTGATTGCTAGGTTTTTACTAAGCTAAGTTATTCAATTTTGTGCTTCAAGTAACAGTTTATAAAGCATAGGCGCTTTAGATGTAAGTACAGTGATTAGTGAATAACTTTACGCATTGATACATTCCTTATACCTCAAACTTCTTTCTTTTCTGGCTTTGAAACTCAAGCACATTTTACTATCTCTATCATAATGTCCTGCGAAGATAATAAGAGAAACACATAAGAAGGTAGTATTGCTTTGGAAGATAACAAAGAATCACAAAACATATCAGTCTAGTTCAAGAAATCCGCTCACGAACGATGATTTGATGCTGAAGTTGGTCGCAAAAATCACATTTACTATTGAACCTATCACATTATAAAGCCCATTACACACTAACCTTTAACTTCAATCCATGTTCTGCCATCAAATCCTTAAAAAAGGTGAATTACGCGTAGAAAAGACGGGAATAAACGGCTACCCGTTTGGAGGCTGTAATAATGGCTTTCGTTCGACCGTTATGATTTTGCGCCTTGGGCCCAAGCCCCTCTCGGCCACTAAAGCAAAGGACGCCCGGCACATTTTGCTTTTACGGGCCTTAGTGAGCCGTCTTCTATCTGCAAAGCGGGACTTCTTTTTTTTTATAATCTCGAGTAGCATTTCTATTAGAAACAATATATATTATTTTATAATGTTAAAATCGGATCTAAGAATTTTATACAATTATCACCCTACCTATCTTTCTTTTCAATGCAGTACTAATTATTCTGAGCGAATTCTGAAAGTACACCACATAAAACTCATGTTCGAGTCCAATGCCTGTCTTTGATTACATTTCTTATTGTTGTAGTATAGCTGACAATATATGCAAGTATGGTGAGGCTTGTTCTTGTATTGAAAATGTTCTTTTAGGATTTCCTAAGAATTTCCTAAGAGTTCCTAAATTGTAGAATACTTCTTCCTAAGATTTTCTTATCCAAATTATTCCGATTTACTGGTCAACTGCTTATACTAGGAAATCCTAGGAATTTTTAGGAAGTTTAATCATATTTTGTTGTTTTGATCGAACTTAGGAAATCTTAGGAAACTCCTAGGCACGGGTAGATTTTTTTGTCTCAATACCAATAAATGCGATAAACTATTATTTTTATCTTTTGTCTTATATAATAAAGACTATCGTTTTCTTTTAAAATTCAGCTAATTCAGAGTATAAAAAAACAACTCCCTTTATTATATATATTTGGAGTGGTTTGTTACTGCTCTAAAAAGATACAGCTGGAGGAAAAGCTACTCTTTCAACACGATATGGCTGGAGTAGTAAATAACTCTTCAAAACCTACTCCTAAAAGGAGTACTTTTTTACTCCATTTCTTGACCATCTGGAGTAAAAATAACTCTTTTCACTTGAGATAGTTGGAGTAGTTTTTACTCTGCTAAAATTACCTCCCAGAAAAGGGTACTTTTTACTCCATTATTTGACCAACAAGAGTGAAAATTACTCTTTTTCTAATAAACATTCGATACTAATTCTCAGCAGAGTAAAACTTACTCCGTTAAGGGAGTAAACAAAAAAAATACTCATCAGTGGAGTAGTTATTATTCCAATAAAGGAGTTAAAATTACTCCTTCAAAAGTACTCCATCGCAAAGAGTAGTTTTTACTCTCTGAGTGGAGTAAAAATAACTCCCTGAAACTAACAGTGTACCACTTCGGGTTTGGTCAACAGCAATTCTTACCCGTAAGAAATAGAACATTGGGTGTGATCGAAGGACTTTTTTAACTCTAACAGATAGCAGAATCGGAAAAAAATTCCTGTCGTTTGTTTTCAAGATGAAGGGGGGGGGGGGGGGGGGCGTTCATTAAAAAATACCCGTAAAAAAAACTAAAGGAATAGCATTTGCTCGAAAATTTTATACCATAAGAGATAGCAGAATTGAAAAAATCCTTAAACACCCCCTAAAGAATTGCAGTTTATACACTGCAATTCACATATAATTTATACAATAAGGATATCAATTGGTCGATATTATATACCAAAAAAGATAGGACGATTACGTCCCGTCTTCTTTTCTGGAGAGTTCCCTTCCAATTTGGAATTTGGCTATAAAATTCGTACAATCTCTCAAGAACGTACAGCATACACAATGGCGCTGACATATACATACGCCCGTCATATTCAAGAATGGCAGAAATACACTATGTACTGATGACAAGGATCCTACTTTAACTGATAATTGTATACGGTATTTAAGCATGCTTGGCTGACTCTTTTTAGCCTAAACAACTCATAAGGGCATTCAACTGTTCAAGCATCCCTATTTCTATAGGATATGCCAAATTAATGCAAAACACTTAGCTGCCGTATTTACTCCCTGTTGATCCCAAGATTCTTTAGGAAATATCTTCTTCGATGGGTTCAATTAATCTGGTATTCCTTGTTGGTGCCTTGGTTTGCCTGATTATAACTTCAACAGGTAAATCAAACTCCATTTGCACATCGGCTTTTTAAAGGTGAATGGTGAATACATCCATCCTCGGGGACCCAGGACGTCGCGGAGATCGGGCACACAGGGAGCGCGGCGCGATCGTGTCTTCCACCTGTCTAATAATCCACAGGTGAAAACTCGTGTTTTCTGTAAGTCTTTCCCGGTGGTAAGACATGAGGTCGACTCCGCGTCTACTCGAATATTCTACAGTGTAAGATCTGGAATATTACCCAAGATGAAATATTTACAAGCCATAATTCATTATTCCTGCTTATTTAATTGTGAATATTGATATATAGTATTAATTGCTAGGAGAGAGCGCAGCAACCGGAGAGCAAGCCTATCGCATTAGGTATCGCATATGATTTTTCGTGTCGACACCACAGGCTTCCCAGTCGGCTGATTTGTATATTGATTTCATATCGACCACCGGTGTTTTAGCGCATGCGCGAGTTTCATATAGTGGATGCAATTTCGTGTCCACACCACAGGGTTCCCAGTCGGCTGATTTGTATTTTGATTTCATGCAGATCAGCGGTCTTTTCGAGAACCCCTGTACTGCAACATGTTCGTCCCGTCCTCCGAACATTCACTTTCTATTAGAAACTTCTAGTATAAATCTAAATTACGTGATACAAGGTGGTTTCTGGTAGGTCATCCGCTAAATTGTGACTGATCAGGTAAGGAATGTGGCCAGCCTGCGTAGCGGCGGTTTGTTTGTGTTTTAAGCAGCGCGAAACTAGGGCTGTGGAATTTAGGTCGCGCAAAGTCTGGTACTAGGATTTGGGGTCTCTCTGATTTGTGGCCGCAAAAAAAAACCGTAACGCTATGAAAAAAAAGCGCAACGCAACGCACAAAAATAAACCCATGAGACAAATAACGCCGCTACGAAGGCCAGAATGTGGCGCGCCCATGTCACCACCTGGTCATAGCATAATATAAATATCACGGGAGAGTGGGTACCTGCATTTTACTAGCAAGCGCGACGTCAGCAAATTCTATCGCAAGCCCTTAACCCACCCTCCCTCTCCAGGGGAGTCAGTGATTTTGTACTTGTGAATGTATTAGGTCGTATTGTAGCATAGGGATATTCATTGTTCATGACCACAATGTTTGTAAATAAGATTATGATACAAATAGAAATCTGAATGTATTAGTATATATATTTCAATAAAGTCGACCGGAGCCCATTCTTGTGCTTATTTTATTTTGATCATTCATTAAATTCATGTCATCATTTTTCTTAATAATTCATAATCGGATTTATTAATATAAATCATTCTTACTTTTCATTTGTGTTAAAAAAGGGCGTGGCCAAGAAGGAAGCTATTGCTGGTGCATTAGATTTGGATAAACTTTATAATAATTCATTATTCCCAACCCTTTTACAGCCATAATTCATAATTCATCTCCCCCCCCCCCCCCCCCCGACACATATTCGCAAGTCTTCAAAACCCTCCCTTGGTAACCCCTCTTTTGTTCGTATTCGCATGTCTTCTCCTAATATCTACGGGTGGAAATTCGTGTTTTCCGCAAGTCTTCCCCGGTGGTAAGACATGAGGTCGTAACGCGCATTTCCTCGAGTATTCGACTGCGTAGGATCTGGGGTTTTCCCTTGTCTTCTAAGTGTATTCGCAAATATACTAACTAATAGCAAAAGCGGTAGAGGGCCAGCGGATGGTTTCTTTTTTTAAAGTTTGAATGTCCAGTCTTGAAATGTTCTTTTTCACGTCTAACAACAGGTAGCCCAGGCTGTGATTCAGTAGTAGAAGATCTAATCTAATCTAAGATCCAAACTTGTATGAGCAAATGCTACTCTAGACTGTTATTAGCTCTGAATTCTTCGCATTATCTCCATATATATTTATCTAGACTTTATTTTAAAAAGGCTTTTGACTCTGTGGATCACGGCATCCTCTTGAAGAAACTAACATGGTATGGAGTGGATGAAACCTATGATACAAAGCTATTCCAATGTATCTCTTTGTGGACGATGAATCAAACATCAAAAACGCTAGCAAGTGTTAAGTCATGACAGTCTCCCGAAAGAAATCACCTGCAGTGGTGGCCTATCACCTTGGTGCCACAAATCTGCAGCTTATCAATAGAGAAAGAGATCATCTCGGGGTCACCATATCGACCTGACATGGGACACCCGCATTCCATCTGTGGTGTCCTTGGTAGTTCCTAGAATATCCTAGGAACTCCTAGATGATCAGAGGCGCGCATTTGGCTCCCACATTTTCCCAGATCCGGCAGTTTAGCAAGCGCTGGGTTTTCAAACTTTTTGGAGAATCTAGGAGAATAGCTGAGGATTTGGGAGTTAATAGGATATCCTAGGATACCCTAGGAACTCCCAAATGATCAGAGGCGTGCATTTGGCTCCCATATTTTCCTAGATACTCCCAAATTCCATTTCCCAATATATAGGAGTATCTAGGGTATTCTAGGAAATCCTAAGAGCTCCCAAATCTTAGGAGTTCATTTCGCAAGACCAACAGAATGCCCAGTCTGGTTAAGAAGACATGTCCCCTTATTACAGACTGCAGGGTCAGGCGTACTCTGTACCTGTCCTTTGTAAAGTCTCAGCTAACTTTTCTCAATAGTTATCTGGCCTAGCCACGTTTAAATATTTTCTCAAAGAACACTAATCAAGTCTTACTTGCCCTGCACATGGAGCACCATCACACGGGACAATGGCTGCCACCACATTTGGTTTTTGTCATTTTAATAGGATGCGGAGCTGCATACATAGAAATTGGTAAACTAGGCGATTCAAAATTTATGGTCAATGACGTCATGTCACACTTTTTTGTGCCCGCTATCTGTACCACTCACGTGACCAGCACATGGGACAAGCCAGCTAATTCATCGATCGCTCCATAAATTCTAAACCAATGACATCAGACTAGTTCCAACAAGAATCGGGCCCACACTCTTTTTTTATAAGATTTTTTTTAATTAATTTAATTTAATTAATTAAATTAATTTAATTTTCAGTTAAGGCTGGGCCGGCTGGGCCATTCTTATTTTTGGGACATTTTAAGGCTAAATATGTTCTTAACAATGTTCTTAATTTTTAGTGTATTTAAGAATACAACAAGAACAGGACCCGTCACCTTGTGACGATATTTAATGAACCCTACACAGTGAAGCTTCTTTTCCAAAATTATATTTTTAGATTCACTTTTTGCAGTAACCATTAAGTTATATTAATCTTTACAAACAAAAACACACAAAAAAAACACAATAATTATTTGGGATCTTTGTAATCACTGTAAGTATTCATACAACATTCTTCAACAACTTAGTTCATATTTTTTTCAAAAAATAAATATCTCTTGAAATCAAATTCAACATACAGTTTACCTTTCAAATATATCAACATACAGTTCAGCTTCACAGTCTAGATGTGGAACATGTTTCATGTGTTTTCTCTTCTTTCTTAACTCAACAAATTATGATAGACACATTTCAAAAGGGTCAGTAACAAGTTCTTGAGCATATCCCTAAATAACATGGCGCCTTTTTTATAATTCTCATGCAGTTGAAGGAATTTTAGTTCCATAGAGAAGTGATCTTTTCCTTTGTCAAAGCGAAAACACAGATCGGTTTCCCGTCAACATACGTCTTTCCTAAACTTTCTCAAAGCAAGATACCCAATCTAGATCATCATTTGTATTATCAGACACATCCCAAAATTCAAGTACTCTAATAAGCTTTTAAAGCATGTCCTATTCCATGCTGAAATTATTCTTTCTCGGTGACACGATCCGATTTTGATTCCATAGATCTTCCCCATCATCAGACAAACGTTGTTTGTTTTTTTTACTCTAAGGACCGCCTTCAGAGGAGCTTCATTTCCAGGCATGTCGAAAGCATAGATGTCTCGCACAGTAAGCGGGTTTTCAGAATACTTCTCAGGGTTTTTGGAATGTTTCTCTGTGTTTTCGATAATGGGCGCCTGCAAGAATTCTCGTCCAAAAGCTTCTGCAGGTTGATGACGTCACACCGCTCGACCAATCAAAAACGTTTGCCCGACAGAGGTAACGCTTATAATAGTTAAACTCATCGTCTGATAAGTTTGGGGTTAGGTATCGGATAGCTTGGTAACCGCCTAACCAAGCGCACCCGAGGAGCCATGCCTCCGGGCCACATATCCCCGCCCCCCAAGGGGATACCCGTCACACCTTTCGGTGGAATATATTTACCTAGCTAGTTGCATGCTACCCTAAGGGTGTGGTGGGAGGGACGAAAACCCCGCGAATCCAGTGTTGAGTCGAGTAAGATTTGCAGACCTCTCCCGGTTATTCAGTCCTTGGCACGTTTGCATCCTCTCTGAGAGGTCTGCAAATCTCGCTCGACTCAACACTGGATTCGCGGGTTTTTCGCCGTGTTTTCAATGGCAAAAAGTACTCAAGCAGGAATCTTCGGTAGGCCTACAAGTTCCGATCATTTTCGCACCGCCGGACGCGTTTTTTTGGGGAGCTGTTTTCAATGGCTGGAGGCGACCGCTTCGGTAAAAGCAAACGACTCAAGGCAAAATGCGCACAGCTCGTACTCGAGCAGCTTAGGGAGGGAACTCTCCATCACGGATTATTAGAAGGTGCTGATACAAATACGTAGGGTGTATCTCAAAATGTTCTTGGCAGCAGATTTGATGTACTCAGCTACTAAATAGCCTACCATACTTGCGATTTTCCGATCTCCTATACTAGTCTTGTCGAAATACTAAAGCTTCTTGGTGCTGAATAGCATTTGTGTTTACCTATGCCATCTTTTGTGTTTTCCACATGTCAGTTTAATATGTGATGGTTCTCCAGTGTGCTGGGGCGATAGCTCAACGATCAAAGACTTACTGGCTGTGGCATATTTGAAGTATAGAAGGTGGAAGAAACATCGGCAAGCACTAAGTATGCCGGCCATTAAAATTTACTCAGTGAGTCAATGGATATGTTAGTAGAGATGCCTAACCACACTCTACGTCAGATCGATAAAGGACTTGTGGACTCCGCTCCCAGTCGAGCCGATAAATTTTTTTTTTTGGTTGCGCTACTTATAGCGATTCTTGGCACACATATCAGCCATCAACACATATCAGCCGCGCTTCAGAGACTACGTGCTTGCGCATATACAAACAGAAGAAAATGGGCCCATATTTCTATTTATGTACAGTTTAACGTGAATCGTTGTCGTAAATAAGATTCCATCAAGCATTGTACAATGATATTTGGCAGAAACATTTTGAAGTTGTTTACTTCTAACAACTGCGAAAAACATTTTTTTTATCCGTTTGAAGAGTGACAACATTTATGCAAAGGTTGGACTGCTTGCCAAAACGGGTCTCTGTAAAATGAAGACAGGACCTTCACGGACTTACGCGGACCGGACCTCGACCTTTTTAATACACAAATATATACATAAAATAAAAAAATGTCGTCAAAGAAAAAAAGCTTGCTTACATTTTTCGTGAGAGTCCCTAGTGCAAGTGTGCCGTTGTTGTGGGGCACCGGGGAACAAACAGAGTTTCTTTTTCATTACGGACTTTGCGCAAAATTACCGACTTGCTCCAGGTGCTGAAGTAGTTTGAAAAATCGGTAGCTGGAAAATCGGCAACTACCGTGAGAATAGTGACTTAATAAATGGGCTGCTTCGCTACTTTGTAGCAAGAGAAAACAAATATCACTCTGTCCAAACACTGAGCTGTCAGTTAACTCAATGGGATCTGTTGATTGCCGTTAGAACAGTAACCCTCTATTGGCTACTTCCCTGCATTGTATTAAGAAGACAAAATAACCAAACCTTTTATTGGCTACTTTGCAATTGTCCTGACATGTTGACTCATCGACGGCTGATTGATAACTGATTGTTTTTGAGCCCGGGGGTGGGAGGAGCTTTCCCTTTTATAGCGGAACCTCGTGTTTAATGAACACCTCTATGATTCCGATACAGACAACGATCTACTCCCCATGTTTGAGGGGTAAAATAATACTTTCGCTAAACAAAAGATATAATGCTAATTGACATTGTTTTAATGCGAGGGATGTTTTAGCCTGCGAGCAAGTCTGTACTTTTGCGCAAAGTCCGTAATGAAAAAGAAATCTCCGTCGCATATCCCCCACCCACACACACACAACATCGGCACACACATAAACTAATATAAGGAAAGCAGAGGTGCGCGATAAAGAAGTCGAGTCTACCAAACGGGAAGTTGAGTTGAAATAGTGACCCCCCAAAATATGTTCAGAGAACACGCAAAATGCAGGCCCAAAGCCAGGGGGAGGGGGGTGCAGGGGGTGCGAGGGTGCGAACGCATCCCCCCACAACGGCCGAAGGTCCACTTTCGGTTCTCAATGACGTGCTATTTGTAGACAAAACTATAAAGCACAAGCTAGATAACTCTGGTACGTAGCTAAATACGACAATAAAAGTCCCGTGAAGATACTGCAAAGGCATAAAAAAATCCCTCTTTGTTCTCATATGAAAAAAACGCCCACCCCCCCAAGGAATTTTTTTTTTTCTTTTCGACAAATTTTAATTTATTTTGATATTTTTATACCTTGGTTATAAAACTCAGCATTCTTTCTTTGACAGCGTCTTCGTTAACTTTGCTGCAAAATGGAGGTAGCGTTATATGAAGCGAAGCGGTCGCTCGTTGAAGTACGATTGTCCCATGTGACAGAATGGTCGTAGCAACCTGTTCAATCACGACGTAAATACACGATTCACTCCACGTGAATTTCAAAGTTTTCGAAAAGTCAATGCCTGTATTGGACGCATTCAAAAAATGAACCCAAACCCTTATGTAGAGAGCATGGGACCGTTCGGACCAATGGGATGGCAGTGGGAACAAGGCTGTCGAAATGTTGTAGTAGTTGTCTTTCCATGTGATGTTTTCAAGAGAAGGTTCGACGGTTGTAGATACCATAGCTTGGTAAATGTCGGAATTAGAGTTGAGGCATTTTCCGTGCGCGTTTTGGAGAAGATACACTAAGATCAAGATAATAACATTTGACATGTTTAGTACATGAAACGGGTAGCGCCAGGGAATGAAGAAGCAAGGGCCCAACGACAGCTGGATGACCGTGCTAGGTGCTAACTGGTGTGCGGAAGTTCGCGGAAAACTTCACAACCACAGGGAGCCAAGTGTCACGTGATAATGTTTTTACCCAGGCCCTCGCGCGGTCTAAAAATCAAAATGGCGGACGAACTTGCACCACGAGGCCTCTCGTAAAAATGCACCGATGATTAGATTTTCAAAAGCAATATTCAGGTTTTGAACTAAAAATGGACCTGTTTCGTATAGAAAGATACTTAGGTGACGAAGAGTCGCCGGCTAAGTCGAGAAGCTTCTCAATCAAGGAACATATCGCCCAACGAAGGCGATCTTTAAGAAAATTGTCGCCCAAAATCAACAACAACTCACAGCAAAATATTCAACAAGTTTCGAATCTTGGTGACGACGAAAAAGCCAAAGACACTATTGAAAATGAGGATTCTAAAAAGAAGAGGCATAAAGATAAAGATCATGACGAGGAACTTGAGGTAAAAATGGAGAAGAAGAAATCGAAGTCGACGAAAGTCGAGGTTGAACAGCTTGAGGAAGAGCTTTTAGATCTTGGTGAAATCGAGTCTATAAAAAAAATAAGCCAGAGAGGTAATGAAGAAGGTGAGAGTAAAGATGGGGACAATAGGGGGCTTGAGAAAGACCTCAAAATAGAGGACACAGACATAAATGGAGTGAGACAAGCGTCGGGTTTCACAGTGATTGGAAGAAACAAGAGAAAAAAGAAAATACACAATGTCCAACGAACTCTACCAGGCTGGCTATCCAACCCTGAGGTGATAAGCCCAGATTTTGATAAAGGAAAAATTCCGGTGTCTAGCTTACAATGTCTCTCCACATCCCTTCAAAAGAAACTTAAAGAACAAGATATCAACAGTTTCTTCCCAGTTCAAAGTTCAGTCATACCTGCAATCCTGTCAAACCTTGCTTCAGGGACTCTTGCTGGGCTAGGAGGATACCGTCCTTCTGATATCTGTGTGTCTGCTCCTACAGGAAGTGGTAAAACCTTGGCGTATGTGCTACCTCTAGTGCAGGCAATTTCACAATGCACTGTTTGCCATCTACAGGCCTTAGTGCTTTTACCTACAAAAGACCTTGCGAATCAAGTTAAAAGAGTTTTTGATACTTTCATACAAGGCACAAGCGTCAGAGTGGGGCTAGCACCCTCAAATAAAACACTTCAGAAGGAGCAAGATAGTTTAGTTGGACAAAGGTAAGAACATACACATGTAGGGTTTCTAGATGGAATTCAATTTGTGCTCAATCGCATGTTTCTTCTAATAATGGTCTTTGTTGATTAAATAAAAATATATGTAGTATTTATTTATAGCATTTATACAACCATCATGTTCTAAGCACTTTTTATAAATGATACTTGATGATACTAATTAAGAATGACCATTTTGGAACTGAGAAAAACAAGCGGTAAATATTTTCTTGCCTAGGATCAGTAATGAAACTGTACAGTAACCTTTATAAGTTTTTATATAAATCTCTGATCATTTTAGTTGTGGAAGCACAAGCCATGTGAATATCTTAGTAACCACCCCTGGTCGTCTGGTGGAACATATCTCCTCTACTCCTGGATTTACTCTTCAACATCTGAGATTCCTAGTTATTGATGAGGCTGATCGCCTGCTTGACCAGTCCTACAACAACTGGCTGTCTAAAGTGATACATGCTGCCCAAGAGTCTGTGAATACACTCCCTTTAAATGATAGCAGGTTCGTGTCAATCCTCCCAATTTCTTCCAAACTATCCTGACTATTTGGTTGAAAAAATCAGATCCTAGGAAGCAATTCTAAAGAGGGGAGCACATTCTCCAGAACCAGATCATCAAATGGAAAATAAAAATACTAGGATCAAAGGTGAAACAAAGAGTTTAATAATTAAAATTTAAAATGGAAACATAATGAAAAAATGTGGGCTAGTGGATTAGTAAAATAACAAAAAAAAGTAATCCAGCCTTGCTCGAAAATACAAAATGCAGCTTGAATCCTGATTGTGTATTTTTCTATATTTGTAATAATTATGAAAGTTAAATACTGCATTCTGTTTTAATTCTTGTAGTTCATTTATGTTTCAACTTGGGACAAAGAGAAAGCACCACAGGCACATCACAGCAGCCAGCTACTCCAAGATTCAGGTTCCTCTACAGAAGCTCTTATTTTCTGCTACAATGACCCACAGTCCTGAAAAACTAGCTGCCTTACAGCTGTACAACCCGATGCTGTTTGCTGTTTCTAATACTCCTGAGATGTCAACAGAGAATGATGAAGATGCTGCAGGTATAAAAGAGTTTGTTGCAACATACCTAGTATGGGGGGGGGGGGGGGGGGGGGCTAAAAAGATGAGTGATGTAGGGGCAGTAGAAACTGAAAGTATTTTGATGTTCTGTACTCACTTAGTTATTCCATGCACCTCTGTTGAATATACACAGCAGTTAAGCAGCAGTTAAGCAGCAGTTTGCATATTTTAAGATCAAATTTAAATTAATCTGTGCAGAGTACCTTGCTCTTTAAAGAGACTGTGGTGACAGTGAGCATGACATTGCCAGCACACACACAGGAAGAGATTTTCCAGTACCGTTTTTACCAGAAATTGTAGAATTGTTAATGCATGGAGCCTTGAGTGTTTTCAAGGGTTGTTGTTAGTTGTTCAAAATCAAATTAAGACTGACAAGGATAAACCTTTTCCATACGTAGGAACAAGCCGCTATAGTCTGCCGGTTGGACTGACAGATCACATGGCAGTCTGTAAAAATGGGGAGAAGCCTTTGATGGTGTTATTCCTACTTCTCAAGTGTGGATTTAAAGGTGTTCTTTGCTTTACCTCTTCACTTGAGGCAACTCACCGGTGAGTACAAGATAGAGGCTTAGCAAGGAATTCCCTTTCCCTCACAGGATTAGCAAGGCATCTGCCACACAGGCTTATCAAGGTGTTCCCCACACAGGATTAGCCAGGCATTCCCACACAGGATTAGCAAGGCATCCCCACACAGGCTTATCAAGGTGTTCCCCACACAGGATTAGCCAGGCATTCCCACACAGGATTGGCAAGGCATCCCCACACAGGATTAGCAAGGCATCCCCCCCCCACACGTTTAGCAAGGTGTTCCCCACACAAGATTAGCAAGGCATCCCACACAAGATTAGCAAGGCATCCCACACAGGATTAGCAAGGTATCCCACACAAGATTAGCAAGGCATCCCACACAAGATTAAAAAGGCATCCCCACACACGCTTAGCAAGGTGTTCCTCACACAGGCTAAGCAAGGTGTTCCCCACACAAGATTAGCAAAGCATCCCCCATACAAGATTAGCAAGGCATTCCCCTCACAGGATAAACAAGGCGTTACCTATGCTGGCTTAGCAAGGAATTGTTAGTGAGGCAGTCCCCAAATAGACTATGCAAGACAGTCCACACATAGGCTAAGTAAGTCAACCCCTCACATAGGCTTAACTTGGTGTTCCCATCACAGGCTTAGCAAGACATTGTTAACAGTCCCCACAGCTTGGTAGGGCATTACCCACATACAGTAGTTTCATAACCAGCACACAAAGTGTACAGACTATTAGGCAACAGAGCTGTTAGGTAACCATCCACTAGACAACCATCCTACTGTAAATTGTTAGGCAACCATCCACAAGGCAACCATTCTAAGTCTTTAGTCAACTGTCCACTTGGCAACTAACTTGTTAGTCTACTATGCACTAGACAACACCCCTAAATGGTTAGTTAACTGTCCACTGGACAACCCTTCTAAGTCATTAGTCAACTGTCCACTTGACAACTAAGTTGTTGGTTGACTATCCACTAGACAGCCCTTCTAAGTCTAAAGTTAACTGTCCACTAGACAACCAACCCAATTCATTAGGTATCGGTTACCAGGCAACCATAACCAAGTTGTTATGTTACCACTTGCATAGATAATTCCACAAAAACACAGATTTCTATGTAAAATAGACCAATATGTTGGTCTGATGTGCTTTCTCTTTAACTGACTTGAACATTATCAGAAAACTATATTATGGTGATGACGGTCATTGGGTGATCATTTGGGTTGGGGTTATGCACCAAATGGATATTACTGTACAGGGTTTGTGGTGGGGATAAAAGTGCAGTGCTGTACAGGTGTTAGGAGACATGCCATGTGGTAGAACCCTTCATGGTCTCCTCTACTCGTTTTCTTGGGTTTCATTGTTCTCCTTTTGTCATTGTCATGTGTTTCATTGTACATTTACCTTGCTTACGAGTGTGCCTGGCACCTTTATATTCTCATTGCCACCTCAACATCAAGCTAAATCAAGGAAGCAAAATGCATATTTTTTTCTGTTGTAAATCTCAGATTGTACTTGTTGATCAAACTGTATGGAGAGGTGGCTGTTGCGGAGTACTCCTCAAGCCTGACACCCCAGCAGAGGCGTGGCATCCTGAGAGATTTCAAACAAGGTGCCATTCAGATCATCATATGTTCAGATGCCATGGCACGAGGCATGGATATCGACAATGTGTCCTATGTCATCTCTTATGATGCTCCCAATCATGCCAAGGGGTACATCCACAGGGTAGGAAGAACAGCAAGGGCTGGGAACCAAGGTATTCTCTATAATGATGATAGTTATGATTGTAATTATGATAACCATGATAGTTACGGTGCTAATTTTGTTAAAGATGAGAGTTATGATGGTAATTATTATAATGAAGATAATGATGGTAATGGTGGCTCTGGTGGTAGAGGATTTATGGTGATAGGTTTGAAGGTACAGTGGAAAGCTGGTGATTGTGGTGTAGGTGTTGTTGGATGATGGTTGTGATGTTGTGGTTAGGTGATGGTTATGTAGGCGTGGCTGGTCATGGTGTTGTTGGGTGATAGTTGTGTTGGTGTTGTTGGGTGATGGAAGTGCTGGTGTTGTTGGGTGATGGTAGTGTAGATGTTGTTGGGTGATTGTTGTGCTGGTGTTGTTCGGTGATGGATGTGTTGGTGTTGTTGGGTGATGGAAGTGCTGGTGTTGTTGGGTGATGGTAGTGTAGATGTTGTTGGGTGATTGTTGTGCTGGTGTTGTTGGGTGATGGATTTGTTGGTGTTGTTGGGTGATGGATTTGTTGGTGTTGTTGGGTGATGAATTTGTTGGTGTTGTTGGGTGATGGATTTGTTGGTGTTGTTGGGTGATGGTAGTGTAGATGTTGTTGGGTGATGGTAGTGCTGGGGTTGTTGGGTGATGGTAGTGCTGATGTTGTTGGATGATGGTTGTGATGTTGTGGTTAGGTGATGGTAATGTAGGCGTGGCTGGTCATGGTGTTGTTGGGTGATGGTTGTGTTGGTGTTTTTGGGTGATGGTAGTGTAGGTGTTGTTGGGTGATGGTATTGCTGGTGTTGTTGGGTGATGGTAGTGTAGATGTTGTTGGGTGATGGTAGTGCTGGTGTTGTTGGGTGATGGATTTGTTGATGTTGTTGGGTGATGGTAGTGTAGATGTTGTTGGGTGATGGTAGTGTAGATGTTGTTGGGTGATGGTAGTGCTGGTGTTGTTGAGTGATTGTAGTGTAGATGTTGTTGGGTGATGGTAGTGTAGATGTTGTTGGGTGATGGCAGTGCTGGTGTTGTTGGGTGATGATAGTGTATATGTTGTTGGGTGATTGTTGTGCTGGTGTTGTTGGGTGATGGATTTGTTGGTGTTGTTGGGTGATGGATTTGTTGGTGTTGTTGGGTGATGGAAGTGCTGGTGTTGTTGGGTGATGGTAGTGTAGATGTTGTTGGGTGATGGTAGTGCTGGGGTTGTTGGGTGATGGTAGTGCTGGTGTTGTTGGGTGATGGTAGTGCTGGTGTTGTTGGGTGATGGTAGTGTAGATGTTGTGGGGTGATGGTAGTGCTGGTGTTGTTGGGTGATGGTAGTGCTGGTGTTGTTGGGTGATGGTAGTGTAGATGTTGTTGGGTGATGGTAGTGCTGGTGTTGTTGGGTGATGGATTTGTTGGTGTTGTTGGGTGATGGTAGTCTGGAGGTTTTTGGGTGATGGATTTGTTGGTGTTGTTGGGTGATTGTAGTGTAGATGTTGTTAGGTGATGGTAGTGCTGGTGTTGTTGGGTGATGGTTTTGTTGGTGTTGTTGGGTGATGGTAGTGTAGATGTTGTTAGGTGATGGTAGTGCTGGTGTTGTTGGGTGATGGTTTTGTTGGTGTTGTTGGATGATGGATGTGCTGGTGTTGTTAGATGATGGTTGTGTTTGTGTTTGTGTGTGTGTGGTGGTAGTGTAGGTTTTTTTTGTGGGTTGATTTATTTTTTAGTTGAGTTGGGTAAGGCTAGGATAGGTGTGGCTGGGTGATGGTAGTGTAGGTGTTGTTGGGTGATGGTAGTGTTGGTGTTGTTAGATGATGGTAGTGTAGTTGTGGTTAAGTGGTGGTAGTGAAGGTGTTGTTGGGTGATGGTAGTGTTGGTGTTGTTAGATGATGGTAGTGTAGTTGTGGTTAAGTGGTGGTAGTGTAGGTATTGTTGGGTGATGGTTGTGTTAGTGACCATGGTGATTTCTAGATGCATGTTATTAGATGCTGCATTTGTATTATATCCAGGTACGGCTGTCACATTGCTGCATAGTGATGAGGTGTTTCATTTCAAAATCCTGATTCAGAAGACAGGCCGTCACAAGATACCTAAATACCGTGTGAAGGAGTCGGAGCTTGAACCTCTGATTGAAAAGTATAGAGAGACCCTCGCTAAGCTTGAGCAGACCATCCTAGAGGAGAGAAACTATTGTCACAGAACAAGGACTAGATAGAGAAAGTTGTCAAAAATAGAGACAGACAGAAGTCAATCACAATTCATGTCGAACAACCAATAGAAAATCAAAATTGATCAATTTTGACGGGGGGAGGGGAAAGGTACAGGACCCCCCCCCCCCTACCCACTTCCCCCTAGAAAAATGATGTTAATTAAAAGGATTAATAAAAATTTTGAATAAAAGACTTGAGGAGAATTAAGAAATATTCCAGCCCAGTAACCTCTCAGATTTATGATATGACGCTAGTTTTCATAACATTTTAACAGTTATAATTTTTTAGCATTTTAAAGTTCTTCTGGGAAGCATTTCCGAACATTTCGTCTCTGAAATTTGTCTGATTTTGCTAGGTAAAAAGGTATTTACAGGGGGAGGCAGAGTGGTAACAAAAGTGTGTGTGTGTGTGTGTGTGTGTGTGTGAAATACACATTCGCTAGCGCCCCCTGCCCGCATTTGAGCATTTCCAGTTTTGATTGACCTAACGTTTGCCTTGTACATAAAATCGCAGAGCAATGAAATCTTTACAATAGGGAACTTGCGCTAAGAGATCACGTGACTGTTTGGGTGGCAAACTGGCGCGCGCTCAGTCTTTTAGCGGCAAAATAACAGCAACAAAAAGCAAATTATTCAGCGCTTACGAAAAACGCCAGAATTATTCTCTTTCAGAAAAGGTTTAGTTCCATTTAAATATTTTATTTTTTCGTCGTTCCCTGGTGTGACGGGCGCAGTCATTTCAGATTTTTATTTTAATTTTGCCACCCAGGAAGGTCACGTGATCTCTTGGCGCAAGTCCCCTATCACTTTAACAGAAAACAATCTTCATCAAACAATTAGAAACACATTCTAATAACATTAAAATACCTTAAAACACGCTTATCTTTTAAAAATTGTGCATATTTACTACCCTGTTTTTATATTGAGATGATATGTTTCGATTTAAATTATGTTAATGATATTTTACTCCCTTTAGAAAAATATGTCCCATTATTGACAGGTTGTGAGCCATCGCGTGTTTACATTCCTTCGCCACACGCATTACCTAACGAACCAATAGGAACTCTTAGCGAACCACAGGTGCAGAGGGACCCTTAACAGCAGCTACTTCTCCTGTATTATCGCTTCATTTAGATACGCTATCCACTATTGAGGCGCTCTCAACTGCAAGGCACAAGTTCAGTGGAACAAGGGCGCTAGGAGAGAGAAATTACACAGCGTTGAAGTCAAAATGAGTTGTGGGGCTACCAACGTTAGCTGGGTCCTTCTTGGGCTTCTTGCGATTGCCTTGTTCGGTGGAACTGGTGAGTTGGGCGCGGCATGTGTTTACGAAAAGTTTTTACTAAAAGTTCTGAAGTATCCAGAACTTTTTTCAGCTTAACATCTAGACTGGCAGTTGTTGTTACTACGTTTTGTATCCTTTATTTGAAGCCATGTCACGAAAAGAAAAGAAAAATCATACCGCAATCTACAATGCCATGTTTCTTCGATGCCATGTTTTTCTCATTGGTAATTCTAAAAGAATTGCGCCTGAAAATATGTATCTATTTGAAGCAGCCACTGGAGCTAGTTTGATAGCAAATTTTTTTCAAGAAACTTCATAGTCGACAATTTCCGCAAATCTCTTTCACCTTTTTCTTTCAGGTTCAGTTTATTTTCTAAAAAAATATATTTCTGAGAATACTCTTTTCCGAATAAAGAAATAATTTAGAAATTTGAGAATGAATACAAAAATGAGAATCTAGACAGGAATTTTCTGCGTTTCATAAAATGCCAAGAATGTTATTCATGAATGAGATTCCTACTGTGTTACTCTAAACATCAATATTCTCTGAGCTCTATAGAATTCTGTAATATAGAAACACTAACTTTAGCAGGAAAGCATGTTTGAACTCCTAGAAGCCTGAGTAATAATCTAATATATTTAAAAAAACATTTAAAGCCTTTTAAAAGTGACCCTACCCATAACTCATCACTATGGTCGTTTTTGACGCTAGCGGAGTCCATAATTAATTTCGTCAAATTCCTAGGCACCTGTATGTATTCTTTAAAGCCGAAAAGTAGAAAATTATTTAACATTTGCAAAAATATATATTTGAACGTGGATCATTTAAAGCGTTTGGGATTAATTTTGGGGACACTGTTGAGTTAGCCCTTGTAACGCATTGGACACAGATCCAAACTTATTTACACTTGTTTACAAATAAGATCAAGATGATGAATACGTTAAGTACGAGCTGCTGGTCTACATTTTGTCATTTGAGGCGGCAGTGTTTATCGCCTTTTTTTCGTAAACAGGTCAGAATTTTTCCTGGATCTGAGTCTGAAGTTTTCACTGTTTTTCTCATGTAGAACAAATATAGCATTGACTCGGACAATTTTTTGTCTTTGCTTATGTAAAATTATTTCATAGAATAAATTCAAAATAGAATTAAACAATATAAGCTTTAATTCATATTTCAGATTCATTCAGTTTTACCAGCGAGCCTTCCAACCCGACTTACTTGACCAAAGGCATGGTGGGAAATCTAACCTGGGAATACGCGGCAGGCGCTGGCGAGACCGTACACGACCGCATCTTCTTCCTGAAAAACGGTGAAAAAATGGGATACGTGGATAAAACAGAAGCAGGTATTACTACAAATATATACGAACCACACCGTGGTAGCTATGACATCGCGAGTAGCTTCAATCCCGTGACGCTGATATTCAAGAGCCCAATAGACTCTGCTACACACGACGTCGAGTACGCGGTAGATGTCCAAATAGAGGAGACCGGTGAACAAGTCGTATCAAGATCAACCATCAAAGTTATCGGTTAGTGTTATTGAATTATTATTATTTATTACGAAAAAATAATTGTCTAACATTACTTAGGCAAATGTTCTCAAAGGTCTTTATGCTCAGGAAGAAAAAAAAATCTAAAGAACCAAAATTATAGGACTGGAGACGCTTTGTGGAAATTTTGAGATTTTGAAATTTTAAAACGATAAAATTATTCCTTATTTAGCACTTATTTTCTATGATTTTTCAAAATTGATAATAAATGGCGGAGCATCTTTTTCTACAAGCCAAAACTCGATCAAGCAAATCGGTTCTAGTTGCAAATCTCTTGTAAAATAAGTTCATTTATAGAGTTAAGCTGAACTGATCCAACTCCCTTCGGCTTTTTAAAAACTCCTCAAACATTTCAACCTGCCTAGTGCGACAGTGCTGAATAACGTATGCGCATGCGCGTGCTCTGGCGAAAACAAGCACAATCGTAGTGTTGAAACATTCGAGAAAAGGTACGAAAGGCTGACTTCAGTCGCTGATTTGACTAATTGTACAGCATTAAAACCATACTGTACAAAAGATGACAGATTTGTGTGATAATGAGGAAGTAATAAAGAAAATTATAGCCTTAGGTTTGGTTTAGTTTTCTTAGCATTCGCCAAAATGTGACAGTTCGCCGGTAAAAAGCCGCCATTACCAAACAAAAAGGCTGGTTTAACCGCGCGGTACTGGGACTAGTGTTGCGTTTTTCAGCACTGCCGCCTAGTACTTTCTCGCAAACAATGTTTTGTATATATTAATGACGTGTGCCGACTTGAATATATTTTGCGTATTTGAAAGGCGGAAGTTCTCGAAACTATCCTCAAACATAATCAACAATAGATACAATGTTTTAATCGACTATGATTTGGACTCGCTGTGTTTTTATTCCAGTAAAACAGAGCGAGGGAAGAATAATATCCATTTCATTTTGAAGGCAAATTTCTTTCTTGGGAGAATTTAGTGAAAAACAAGTATTAAATTGTATTTTCACAAGTACAATAGAGTTCATTCTAGATATCATTTGAAATGTTTTTAATGTGCCTTCAATGTGCGTGCTGTGAAGGAATGCCATTAATTTTGGTACGACAATAACAAAAATTTCATCTATGAATTAGCGAGTTGGTTAGACAAAATGAATATTTTTAAAAAACTTGTCAAATTTCTTTCAAAGCTTTTCACACAATAACAACGATGAATAAGAAATTTGGGGAACTTAGGACCAATTGTTTGCAATTTATCCTGTATGCCTAGTTAGAAAATAAGAATTAATAGAAAATAGATTTTTTTCTAGCAATATAGGTTTTATATTTTTATCCTCCCAGCTTTTCAAGAAATAAAGATATACAAGCAAGTTTTTTAGGAATTCGCGTCGTGGAAAACCGTTTGAATACGAACAAAGGCTACAGTAGACGGAATGGAAAAAAAGAAGGCGCTCAGCCGTTCCCGTCCTTTTATCAGATAATTCCTTATTTGTTTCTTGTTTAGATGTCAGCGACAACAGATCGAGAAGAGAACGAAATTTTCTTGCAACAAACTCTTATTTTCAGACCACTATTATTATTAGTTAAAATGCATCGAAAACATGTTTTTATTTTTCTATAGAATATGTTATGGAAATTGCAATAATATTTCGCCCAGTTTACTTCCACGCAAAATTGTTTGTCAACAGTGTGCAGGAGGGGCCGCGTAACAGTCATATTGCATCATGCATCATGCATCAAATGCATTTTGAGTCAAAACTTGTGTTATGTTTGGTCAACATGCGACATAAAATTTAACATTATTTACAAGCTTTACAACGAGGATAAGAAAATGATGATTTCATTGTTATTTTTACAGATCCCCCTACGGTAACCATTTCTAATGCAAAAGTGTCTGCGGTGACCGGTTCTACTGCAGTGCTGACAGCTAACTTCAGCGTGCCGTCTGAAGTGTCTCACGAAAAGAAATGGAGTAAGATCACAATCTTTTCATTTTCTTATTCTTCTATTACTTGTTTCCCCTCATAAATTTTACAAACAAAGAATTAGCTTAATTTCATTTATCGTTACGGACTTCGGAAACGTTCCGACGTTGCTCCATCTGCTCTCTTGATTAGAACCATGTCTTTAGCTCATCTGTGCTTAATTTGAACTATAAAATCGGGTTATGCATAAACAGGTTTTTCTTGCCGTCACCGTTAATTATGTTCCCTTTTTCACTCATTGCCTAAAACAAACATCGAATAACATAACTTTCCTCGCAGGCTGGGTTTCGAGTGGCATGACAAAATTCTAACTGTTTAAAAAAAATATTTTTAAAATGGCCTAAACTGCTACTATACATGCTGTTCTGTGTCTATTTTTTCTTCAAATGCCTAATGGCTTTGTTCCCCCCCCCCCCCCCCCCCCCCCCGACCCTTTCCCCTACTAAGCAAATCCTGGGCACCCGCCTAACATTTTGTATCAACGTTGATCAGCCTTCCAAGCTCAAGGCTCCTCCTCCAGTCGCGAGGTCGGCCAAGGTGACAGCCTGAACCTGCCAAATGTGCGATCAAACCAGACAGGGAACTACACCATCACCGTCAGCAATCAGTACGGAGGCCGAGCTAGTGCTACTGTCGAGCTCCAAGTCAATTGTGAGTTTGTTATCATTATAAGCAATTGGGGGCCCTGTGTCCGCCACCCTTTCATCATCCTGGCAAAGTTAAGGTAATTCCCTTGAAATAGTTCTACAACCCAGAATTTTTTAAAACTTGGCATAAACAATATTGAAGTTAAGGGCTTTCAAAAAATGTAATAAAAAAATGGGGGTACCGACCTCGTTTTCACAACAGAGGGGCGTAGAGTTGACGCGTTTTTACTGATCGCGCAAGGAAAAATCCCAAAAAGAGTACCTATAGTCTTTAGAAAATTAAGTTGTGTTTGTCGAGCTGCCAAAATCCGATCTCCTAAACAATAACCCGTAGTAGCTAATGTTCAAAACAAATCACATTTTAAGAGATCGCACAAAAAGACATTGTTTTCGCCACTATTCATACGGTAAAAAGCGCCATTTTGAAGTATTTTTACGGCTTTTAAGAGAAATAACAAAACTTCTACAACCCAACTTTTTTTCTTCTTTCAGTATATCATTTTTCCGTATATATTTAACTATTTGGGCAAATAAAAAATGGGGGTAACCGACTTCGTTTTTCTGTCAAAGCGATTTTAAGTAAAAAACGCGCGCCTTTTGCTGTGTTTTCTTGTACAACTGTGGCGCGCTCGCGCACTTAATACCGGAAAATTCGAACAAACAGCGCGCCACTATGCGCAGATGGGGTGCGCAGTGCAATTCAAGGGAATTACCTTAAGACGCTCATATACATTGATTCATTTGTGGGAGGCTAGAGTCCGTCGATCCGAATTGCGTGACGCGTGGTTTCGTAGAGTATGAAACCCTGTGCAAATGAGATATTCATCTCAGAAGTGAATTATATCCGCTTGAATCACGGTAAATTTCCATCCACCCTATAGCTAAAACAGCTAGATTATAGTTTTAATGTATCAAATAATACAGGGAAATTGTATTTTAAAATGCAAGTTTTGAATATTCAGAACAAAAGCAAAACAACATTGTCACGCAAGTCGGACATATGGACCATAATATGCTATTCTCGGTTTTATTTGGTAAATTAAGTATTGAAATTTTGTTTTAGATGACTATCAAAAAAATTATCCGCATAATTTGTCTTCAATATTGAATGAAAGCAATAACCAAAGTGTGGTTGTCTATTAAAGATTGAGCTGGAAGTCAAACCACAGGTAGACTATTCTGGTTGTATACGAACGGTGACTTACGAAAGGCGTGAACGAGGACAAATGGGAGAGCCCGGGGCGTGAACGGTTAAAATGTGGTCACAAGTTTGCAAGTTTATATCACTCATTTTTCTACTTTTGGCTGTGCAGTGTGAACTCGCGGGGATCCAAAGATTTGAATAGACGCGATTCCATTTGTAGCCCCATCAAATTACCATTCTTCTTCACAACTCTCTCCACAGCCCTACCAACAACCACACTGACAGCTTCTAATTCAAGCGCATGCGTAAATGCAACTGTTACGCTGACCTGCTCCGCCACAGGCTACCCCGCGGCCTCCGAGTTCGTCTTGTATCTCGGCAGCCATGAGCTGGAACGAAACAGTAACGGGTATTTTTCTGTTAATCTCAAAACTCCTGGATCAGCCGAGTACAAATGTAGCGCCAAAAACGAATACGGTGCCAGCGCCAATGCAAGCGTGACCATCACAGCTAAAGGTAATAACTCACTTCCCAGATACATAGCCGTAGCATGCCACGTAAGATTGGGGGGGGGGGGCGCAATGCAGAAACATTAAGAAAATATTGAGGGGACAGCCACGCCCCTCTGGTCATTTCCTTGTACTTATCAAACATATTCCCCCCACGGATAGTGTCTTTCGTATGAAATGCCTTATATGGGCATAGATCCCCATATTTAGAAGAGCTAAAGTTTTCTCGCTCCCTGATCTCCAAAAAACATGGTTAAAAATAGTGATTCCTGTCAATTTGAAACTCGCGGCAAAAATTATTTACCAAAACTTGCTCGCTTGGTCAAATCTTTTTCTTACTAATCCTATAATGTCCTAGACCAGGCCTCCAAGAGATTGACCGAGCGGTTTTGAAGGTCACCCAAATATTGATATGATTTTTGAAGATATTGGGGGGAGGGACATATGCCCCAAGTGCCCCACCCCTTGCTACGGCCCTGAGATAAATAAAAGTCCTACAGTCTACAGCGTAGGCTCTTACCGAAAGTGCTCGTTAAAAAAGCATTAAATGCTAAAAGCAGTGCTTGTTTTTTGGTCAAAAAAGTGCTAAAATAATGCTTTTTAAAAAAAAAATGCTTGTGGATTAAAAGAAATGCTCATTTTTTCAGACTTTTTTTAATCATATAGAACATTACATTTTCAGATTTTCGCTCACATGTTTTAACATCAAAATTTAACGATCAATGTTTTTTCCATTTAAGTCCAACACACGCTTGTCAATGGGTCATCATTACCCATTTTAGAAGTTAGTCATCGCTTGTTGTACTGGGTCATCACACTTGCTTGCAGATAGTCAACTAAAGCATGCTCCTGTTGATCGTTGAATGCAGAATTGAGAACAGAGAATACCCTTTCTGCTGCAGCCGAGGATGGCTGCACCAACAGCACTTTCTTCACTGCAGAAGCCCAGTGAGGGAGCTGTTCCTTGTGGTCGTGCCACCATTTTACCTTTCGCTCTTCTGTGTTGATTACCACATCTGCAGTGACAGCTAAGTAAGCAGGTAGTTCAGCTTTTAGGCCGTTGATAATGCAATCATCATTAAGAAAAGGGAAGATTCGCAAGGCCTCTACTAAGTGCTGAGTTGGCTTCAGCCACTGGACGCTGACCGGACACATATACCTCGCAGCCTTGAACGCTAACACTGTGTTGTATAGTTGGACATTGAACATTCTCAGAAACCAATCTATGGCTGGTTGAACACATGCCTTTGCCTGCTGTTCGAGGGCTGCTACGTTTGGGCAGGATTTTCTTCAGCGATTGCTGCTGCGACTGCACGCACGTTTGGAAGTGAGGGGCTTGGCAGGCTTGGGCAACAGCATGGAGTTTCTCATAACACGAGAACACGAGAGGGCCATCACCTTTCAAGAAATAGGTCGCTTTTACAAAGTGCTCCCCAACATCGATGGTGATGGCGAGCTCGAGCTTCAGGTTGATCACTCGCTCAGGATCGGAAAGTATTGCCTGGAGTTGAGGGAGTGACTGTGGACCAATATTAGCGGCTTCTGCTTCTATCAAGAATCCCTCAATATCTCCAAACTGCAGTAGCATTTGTTTGTAGACTTCCCACTTTGACCACCATCTGGTCTCACTGTATGATCTCGGTCTTTGCCCAGTCAGATCTTTTCACAACAGCTTTGCCTTGTAACTATGGCGGAACAGGCGAAGCCACACGCTACCAAACTCTAGAAGAGTTGGAATGACAAGATGATTCCCAACATTGTCAAGCGTGTGTGAGAAACACACAACGTTGAGCAGCTTAGGAAAGATAAATGCAACCCTATCCAACGCTGCCTGGTTCACACTTGCCCCATCTCTCATGGCTGCGAGTAACGAATTGGCCTTGACACCATAATCAACTGATAGGCACTGATTAAGAACTTGTGCAAGATCATCCGCATTCACTGACTTGGAACATATATCAATTTTGACGAGACGTTGAATAATCGACCAATTCTCGTCAAGGAAACGCAGGATGACAGCAATTGCTTTTCCTTGTCGTGTACTTCCGTCAAAGATCATCGAAACATCTCTTGTCATGCCAGTCTGGCCAGGCAAAGTCAGTTCATTTTTTATCCTTTCGACTTCCTGCTTGAGAACAATTGAAATGTACTGACCAAGATGAGCACTTGCTGTGAGACGTTGGCCATTCTTTTCTAAGAGGGAGCGTAGCTTATCGATTTTCCCAAGTGGGATGCCAGCCTTCAGAAACTCTTCGACCACTTCGAGTCGGTAGGCCCGTTCAGATATTGGTAGAGTGCTGTCCTTCTGCGTCATGTCCGCCGCTCTAAAAGCCACCATAATAGTCTGATCCTTCAACTTAGACTTCTTCAGTTTCTCTTTACCATTTCCATGTTTCTTTGAAGCCAAGTGTGTAGTTAAAATACTCTTCTTCGAAGACACTATTTCGCGGCATGCCAGACAAAACAACTTCTCGTCTTTGATTGTTAGTTCCTCTACTGGATATTGCTGAATCCGATCATGTATGCTTATGTTCTTTACATCAAAGTTCCCCCTAGTTTTGTTTTTTCCACTGATTGATGGCAGAGTACGCTCTCGAGCTATCTCTGCCTTGCTTGGCTGACTTCCAGTATTGCTAGTGAATGAAGGAAGAAATGAATTGCTAGAAGGCAACCGCTGACCTATCAAACATATTCCCCAGCCTCCTCGACTCCTTTGACAAAAATGAATGCAAATTGCGGCTTTGGACGACATATGTGAAGTCAAAGTGTGCTGATTAACGCGAAATTATATAAATAATCAGTCGATAATAAGAAAAAATGCTAGCAGTGCTTTTTGGGAAAAATGTAAAGAAAAGTGCTCGCGAAGCCAAATAATGCCAAAAAAGTGCTCGCGAAGCCAAATAATGCCAAAAAAAAGTGCTCGCGAAGCCAAATAATGCCAAAAAAGTGCTCGCGAAGCCAAATAATGCCAAAAAAAGTGCTAGCACTTTCGGTAAGAGCCTACCACAGTCAGGTGTTAATTTGTTAGCAGTCGTCTCGTATTATTTACTGACTCTTGGCTCCTTTTTGAGCTAAGAAAGATTGAATGTTAACACCCTAGTTGAAATATTTGACGGTAGTAAGTAAACGCCGATCTTCTAAGTAATCTTCATTAAATGGAACCGGTCTATTGTACGGGCATTTTGGATCAATTCGCGGGTGCGGCGTTTATTAGAAAGTAGCGCTTAACTAATGCATTTACATCGTATTCTTAAAAAAACATAAGCATATTTTTTACAGTAGTCGAAGTATCAAACAAAAATCTATGAAAAATTAGAAAGCAGTAAAATGGGTGAATATACTGGACAGCTTATTTAAGGTCAAAGTGGATTGTCTCATATGAATACGGGTATCTCTTTTTTCTAGATAGTTTGAATGCACGAATATATTTCCGTTATCTAATGGATATCAGATCAATTTATTCAATCTGTATTCCATTCAAGGTTTAAATCTCTCAGGATTTCAGATGATTGATGATTTTCTATCCCATAGAACCAGTCAAAATCACTGATTTTCCAGCTTCTATCCTCGTCGTCAACGGCTCAATGGCCACTCTGAACTGCTCGGCATCAGGTAACGGTGCCATCAACATCACCATCACTAAGCAAGGCAGCAGCCAGGCGTGGGGCGGAGGCGTGGTCACATTCTCCCCCGTATCCGCGGCAGACCAGGCCAGGTACACCTGTACCGCCAGGGGAGGCGCCAGCGAGTGCCCAGCGGTTACCAAGAATGCTGTTGTCATAGTTACTGGTATGTAGGCACGACCTTTGAAAGTTTTGTTTAACGGTTTTTTTTATCATCGAGTTATTGGCAATATTATTGACAGCAATATTCTCAAAAAGTGAAAGTGTACAAAACACTGTTTTCAACAGTCGATATGCGGCTCTTCTTTTTCGATGTTTATTTTGAAGTTTGCGCTGCAAAATCTGCATAAGTTAGCCTTTTAGCCGCAGACCAATCAAAACGTAGAACGCAGTGGCCGATCCCAGGGCCATTTCCCGCCGGCCCATGACAGGAAAGGGAGAGGGCCCTGGGAACGAGGTTGAACGAATGGGTTCGAGGAATTCCAGAAACGAGTGATTCGCCATAGTCCAGAGCCGTAGCAGGCCATGTAATATTGGGGGAAACAATACAGAAACGTCAACAAAATATTGGGTGGGGGCAAAGTCACGCTCCTACTGTTCATTTCCTTATATATTTCCTTATATATTATTTTCCTTATATATTACCCCCTGCTACTGTACACCCCTGTAGTCTGAACCAGCTAAAGACGGTTTTGAGTCCCTGAAAGTGATACTGTCTCGATACTGGTTAAATCTTGTCAAAAGCCCTTAGAATAATCCCAATACGTGTCAGACTAACTTGCAGAGCTTGATTTTGTTTATTATCAGGACTCCCAGCACCCAACACGAGCCTTAACGTGACGTCACCAACCACGTGTCTAGGGGACATCATGGAGTTGAAATGTGCAAGCACGGCGCTGTCTGTGGAGCAGTACATTCTAGAAGCATCTGGTATGGGGCAGATGACTAGTTTGACCGGCGACTTCAACGTCACCCTCACCGAACCGGGCAACAAGGCATACCGCTGCCATCCCTTGGTGAGGGGGGTCAAGTTGCCCAATGCTACGGTAGTCGTCAATGTGCCAGGTTAGTATGTATTAAATAGAAAGATTTGAATTAATTTCATAGGTTTCAAAAAGAGTGGGGCCCCAATACTAAGCTCATCCTTAGCTTGAACAAAATTTGAGCCATAGAGACACTATTTCAATTCGATTGGATTTTGGCATAATCTAAACTCCTTGTATAAAGGCTAGGCGGTGTAATCTCTTTTTCTTTTTCCTTGGAAAGAAATGGAAAAAAAAAGAATCACACACAGAAAATTTCCCACATCGTTTGTCTGCATCGTTTGCACACGTGAGAAAGTATTGGTTTTGGAAAGCATTTTGTGAAATAATAAGAGGCTCAAGAATTCAAGATAGTGTCCATAACCTGTTTTTCAGACGTCATGGCTTCTTCTCAAATCGCCCAAATCGTAACGGAAGGATCAAACGTGACGTTAGAGTGTGACGCCGGCATCAACAAGGCAGTCTCATGGAGAAAAGTCGGACAAGCCAAATACCCGGTAGGAGGTATCCGGGAATTTGCCCCGGTCACGCTTGCAGATGGGGGATTGTACCATTGCGTGACCGAGCACGCGCGCGAGTGTGCCGCCCTTGCCACCAAAACCGTCAACATTCAAGTCAATTGTAAGTAAAATTTAATCATTTGATCAAGAGCTTAAGTTCTTTTCCCCTGTAAAGTTTATTGTAAACCACCCTTCTGATACTACTGCCACACTCAGGTTCACTTTTTCTTCTCTCGACAGCATTTGATTGAATTTTTTTACCGGATAAATACTAACTTCTTTTTTTTTCTTTCTAAAGCTATCGGTTCAGTACCTCCCAACATTACAACTAGCTTTAAAAACATGATTTTCAAAGAAAACGCCACAGTTCGCCTGACATGTCAAGCCACTGGAAATCCAGCGCCGGACGTGTACTGGACTTTGGACCGACGGAGGATCGGAGGTAGCAACACGCTTGAGCTCAAGGCTTCAGCTGATAACATGGGCGTGTACGAGTGCGTAGCGGCAAATGGCGCGGCGCCAGACGCCAAAGCCTCGGTAACACTCGAGCTTCACGTACCCGGTAAGCAGGGAAGTAGTTAGGGAGGGTTGTAGCTAGTCAGGGGTGTAGCTAGGGAGGGGAGTAGCTAGTCAGGGGTGTAGCTAGGGAGGGGAGTTTCTAGGAAGGGGAGTAGCTATGGAGATGTGTAGCTAGGGAGGGGAGTAGCTAGGGAGGGGAGTTTCTAGGGAGGGGGCGTAGCTATGGAGATGTGTAGCTAGGGAGGGGAGTAGCTAGAGAGGGGAGTAGCTAGGGAGGGGAGTAGCTAGGAAGGGGTGTAGCTAGGGAGGGGAGTAGCTAGGGAAGGGAGTTTCTAGGGAGGGGGCGTAGCTAGGGAGGGGAGTAGCTAGGGAGGTGTGTAGCTAGGGAGGGCAGTAGCTAGGGAGGGGAGTAGCTAGGGAGGTGTGTAGCTAGGGAGGGCAGTAGCTAGGGAGGGGAGTAGCTAGGGAGGGCAGTAGCTAGGGAGGGGAGTAGCTAGGGAGGGGAGTAGCTAGAGAGGTGTGTAGCTAGGGAGGGCAGTAGCTAGGGAGGGCAGTAGCTAGGGAGGGGAGTAGCTAGGTAGGGGAGTAGCTAGAGAGGGGAGTAGCTAGGGAGGGGAGTAGCTAGGTAGGGGAGTAGCTAGGAAGGGGAGTAGCTAGGGAGGGGTGTAGCTAGGGAGGGAAGTAGTTAGGGAGGGTTGTAGCTAGTCAGGGGTGTAGCTAGGGAGGGGAGTAGCTAGTCAGGGGTGTAGCTAGGGAGGGGAGTTTCTAGGAAGGGGAGTAGCTATGGAGATGTGTAGCTAGGGAGGGGAGTAGCTAGGGAGGGGAGTTTCTAGGGAGGGGGCGTAGCTATGGAGATGTGTAGCTAGGGAGGGGAGTAGCTAGAGACGGGAGTAGCTAGGGAGGGGAGTAGCTAGGAAGGGGTGTAGCTAGGGAGGGGAGTAGCTAGGGAAGGGAGTTTCTAGGGAGGGGGCGTAGCTAGGGAGGGGAGTAGCTAGGGAGGTGTGTAGCTAGGGAGGGCAGTAGCTAGGGAGGGGAGTAGCTAGGGAGGTGTGTAGCTAGGGAGGGCAGTAGCTAGGGAGGGGAGTAGCTAGGGAGGGCAGTAGCTAGGGAGGGGAGTAGCTAGGGAGGGGAGTAGCTAGAGAGGTGTGTAGCTAGGGAGGGCAGTAGCTAGGGAGGGCAGTAGCTAGGGAGGGGAGTAGCTAGGTAGGGGAGTAGCTAGAGAGGGGAGTAGCTAGGGAGGGGAGTAGCTAGGTAGGGGAGTAGCTAGGAAGGGGAGTAGCTAGGGAGGGGTGTAGCTAGGGAGGGGAGTAGCTAGGGAGGGAGTAGCTAGGGAGGGAGTAGCTAGGGAGGGGAGTAGCTAGGGAGGGGAGTAGCTAGGGAGGGGTGTAGCTATGGAGGGGAGTAGCTAGGAAGGGGAGTAGCTAGGAAGGGGAGTAGCTAGGGAAAGGAGTAGCTAGGGAGGGAGTAGCTAGAGGAAGGAGTAGCTAGGAAGGAGTAGCTAGGGAGGGGTGTAGCTAGAGAGGGAGTAGCTAGGGAGGGGAGTAGCTAGGGAGGGGAGTAGCTAGGGAGGGGTGTAGTTAGGGAAGGGTGTAGCTAGGGAGGGTGTAGCTAGGGAGGAGAGTAGCTAGGGAGGGAGTTGCTAGGGAGGGGTGAAGCTAGGGAGGGGTGTAGCTAGGGAGGGGAGTAGCTAGGAAGGGGAATAGCTAGGGAGGGGAGTAGCTAGGGAGGGAGTAGCTAGGGAGGGAGTAGCTAGGGAGGGGAGTAGCTAGGGAGGGGAGTAGCTAGGGAGGGGAGTAGCTAGGGAGGGGAGTAGCTAGGGAGGGGAGTAGCTAGGGAGGGGAGTAGCTAGGGAGGAGAGTAGCTAGGGAGGGAGTAGCTAGGGAGGGCAGTAGCTAGGGAGGGGTGTAGCTAGGGAGGGGAGTAGCTAGGGGAAGGAGTAGCTAGGGAGGGCAGTAGCTAGGGAGGGGTGTAGCTAGGGAGGGGAGTAGCTAGGCAGGGGAGTAGCTATGGAGGAGAGTAGCTAGTGAGGAAAGAAGCTAGGGAGGGCAGTAGCTAGGGAGGGCAGTAGCTAGGGAGGGGTGTAGCTAGGGAGGGGAGTAGCTAGGGGAAGGAGTAGCTAGGGAGGGCAGTAGCTAGGGAGGGCAGTAGCTAGGGAGGGGTGTAGCTAGGGAGGGGAGTAGCTAGGAAGGGGAGTAGCTAGGGAGGGGAGTAGCTAGGGAAAGTAGTAGCTAGGGAGGGAGTAGCTAGGGGAAGGAATAGCTAGGAAGGAGTAGCTAGGGAGGGGTGTAGCTAGGGAGGGAGAAGCTAGGGAGGGGAGTAGCTAGGGAGGGGAGTAGCTAGGGAGGGGTGTAGTTAGGGAAGGGTGTAGCTAGGGAGGGTGTAGCTAGGGAGGAGAGTAGCTAGGGAGGGAGTTGCTAGGGAGGGGTGTAGCTAGGGAGGGGAGTAGCTAGGGAGGGGTGTAGCTAGGGAGGGGAGTAGCTAGGAAGGGGAGTAGCTAGGGAGGGGAGTAGCTAGGGAAAGGAGTAGCTAGGGGAAGGAGTAGCTAGGGGGGGGTGTAGCTAGGGAGGGAGTAGCTAGGGAGGGGAGTAGCTAGGGAGGGGAGTAGCTAGGGGAAGGAGTAGCTAGGGGAAGGAGTAGCTAGGGAGGGGAGTAGCTAGGGAGTGGAGTAGCTAGGGAGGGAGTAGCTAGGGAGGGGAGTAGCTAGGGAGGGGAGTACCTAGGGAGGGGAGTAGCTAGGGAGGGGAGTAGCTAGGGAGGGGTGTAGTTAGGGAAGGGTGTAGCTAGGGAGGAGAGTAGCTAGGGGGTGAGTTGCTAGGGAGGGGAGTAGCTAGGGAGGGAGTAGCTAGGGAGGGGAGTAGCTAGGGAGGGGAGTACCTAGGGAGGGGAGTAGCTAGGGAGGGGTGTAGCTAGGGAGGGGAGTAGCTAGGGAGGGGTGTAGCTAGGGAAGGGAGTAGCTAGGGAGGGGTGTAGCTAGGGAGGGGAGTAGCTAGGGAGGGTAGTATCTAGGGAGGGGAGTAGCTAGAGAGGGGAGTCGCTAGGGAGGGGAGTAGCTAGGGAGGGGAGTAGCTAGCAAGGGGAGTAGCTAGAGAGGGGTGTAGCTAAGGAGGGGTGTAGCTAGGGAAGGGAGTAGCTAGGGAGGGAAGTAGCTATGGAGGGGAGTAGCTAGGGAGGGGAGTAGCTAGGAAGGGGTGTAACTAGGGAAGGGAGTAGCTAGGGAGGGGTGTAGCTAGGGAGGGGAGTAGCTAGGGAGGGGAGTAGCTAGGGAGGGTGTAGCTAGGGAGGGGTGTAGCTAGGGAGGGGTGTAGCTAGGGAAGGGAGAAGCTAGGGAGGGGAGTAGCTAGAGAGGGGAGTAACTAGGGAGGGGAGTAGCTAGGGAGGGGAGTAGCTAGGGAGGGGAGTAGCTAGGGAGGGGAGTAGCTAGGGAGGGGTGTAGCTAGGGAGGGGTGTAGCTAGGGAAGGGAGTAGCTAGGGAAGGGAGTAGCTAGGGAGGAGAATTATCTAGGGATGGGCTCAGAGGCATGCATACCCTTAAGGCGGGGGTCTACCTGAACTCATAGCAAATTGAGTGGTGTTGCAAAAAAAATCACAACTGTCAAAGTTTTCATCATAACTATAGCAAACCATATATCATTGGAAAGGTTATGAGATGACGATTCTGATTTTATATTTTATTCCGTGAAATATGACAATGTAATTTGATACCAGGCTTTCAAAAAGACACATGCTGAGTAAGGAGAGTTTTTATTTAAGAAAAAATAACTCCTTGCAGATTGAATGGAATTTCGATTTTTCTTCATTGTACTATTGCTAGAACACTAATAATTAAAATGAGTTGGGGAAATTTTGGAATTCCAAAAAATAAGCCAATAGAAGTCATTTAAATTTGCATAATAGGAAAATTGACTTCATCAGTCCATAACTTTATTTTAAAAAATTAAAGAGGAAATCCCTCAACTCATTTTAATCACCTCAGTTATATCTATCAATGCTGAAAGTTTGAGGTCAATTGAACAAATTCTTGAAGAGATATCTTTTCTTGAAGCCCGAAAAGCAAAAATTCGGGAAAATGCCTTTAAAGTTGACAATAATCACAAAAACGCTGTTTCTTATCATATAAGCAATGTTCTTGAAAATATTTTAGCTAAAAGGCTCCAGACTCGTAAGTAACACCCTCAGCACTCCTTAGAGCCTCCTCCCTGCGTACTCTGCGCATCTGGGTGGCCTGTCTTTTCTTCTTTGCCTTTTCAGACACTTGCCTGTCTGCTTTCTGCACCCACTTTCTGTCCTTAAGAAGGGATCCCTGCTTTGTATGGCTGCCAGCAGGAATCAAAAGACTCTCCATCACTTTCTCCCTACTAGCAGCCCCCCCATGAAAATGGCAGACAGCAGATGCTGCTGCAAATCGCACCACCTTTGGGCCATGGTGCTTGTGTTTTGGGCATCGGGCCCAAACCAACGAATTAATACATTCGTTAGGGTTCTGTGTCTTTCCACGAACACATCTCTTCAGTAAATCAGTCTCACTCAAGCTCATGTATACTGGACGCAGTACCTCTAGAAAAACCTCAGGAAGGCAGTCTGCTGAGTCGTACCTGGAGATACCGGTGGCTTCGTCCTGTTGGAACTTACACCAGGAATTTGCCCTTTTTGGGCAGTATTGATGCTGTTTTTTAAGATCCGGCATCCCAATATTGTGGTGTAGAGATGCGATTATATTCTTTTTCATCGCATATACTGCCACATCAATGTCTCTTTCTGTGGGATTAGTATCTTGCACAGTGTTCTGGCGAATTGCCAGACCATACTCCTTTTGGAGTTTTTTTATCTTGGCCTCTGTGAGGCGGCCACGGCCACCAATCGTATGGCCATCATCTAGCTTCCCTTTTCTCCTACTCTTCAACTGGAGCAACCGCTTTCCCATCCTTTTTTGCACGTGCCCCACACAGTCTAATTTTTCCACCCTACATTCATCGTAGATGTCTTGGACAGAGTTGTGTGATTTACTGTCCCCATCGCAAATCATCCACTTGTACCTCATGTTGTGACGTTCTATGGATCTACTCCAGAGCACAACAGCACCCTCTGCCTCCATGGCAGGAGAACTTCCAACAAAGTTTATGTCACATGCACCTGAAGCCACATGTTCTAGTATCCAATCCTCAAACTCTCCATCATCAGAAATTTTGCCTCTGTTTATGGTACATGTCTGGCATTGTTTGGAGAGGACATGGTAGTCTAGGACCTCTCCAGTGTCTATAGAAATAGCAAAAACCACTCCAGTGAGTGATGTGAAGCCTCTCTTGGCCCAGGTTCCATCAAAACTGACAGCCACGTCAAGAAGCTCAAACTCCTTGCCATCATCTCCTATCAGCTTCTGACGCAGTCTTTTTGCGGCCGAACACATTTCACGTCTTCCCTCCTCTTCCTGAGCATTGACAATTATGTCCAATTGTTTGTAATATGCTGCTTTGCTAACGCATGGCATATTCATGACTCTGCAAAATGAAGCAAGTCCCTCATATCCATTTCCACTTTCCAGAGAGTGGTACACTACTCGCCGGTTGACATCGAAAGACTTGCCTCTTTGGTGGATTTGACTTGATGTTGTCAGAGTTTCAGTTTCATGACAGGAACTGCACTTAACCTCGAAAGAGGATTTCAGCCCTGCCCTTGCTGAAGTAGTTTCTTTTATTTCAAGTTTACCTGCAATAAAACAAACACTTAGAATCCCTAGCTAATGAATCAGCCATTGATTCAAACAGAATAATTGTTACTTATAATATGAGTCTTACAGTCCCGCTGAGTTCAAGAAATCATAAGGTCACGTATTCTGTGTATATAGTAATTTCCAAATCTGAGACCAATCATATAAACTAAATCACTATATTGAGCTTATCAGCGAAAACAAAATGATGTTATTTTTCAAAATACTCACCTTCTTCGCATCTATGAACATCGGAAAGATATGAAGAGAGGCATCCCAAGTCCACGACTCGATATTCGCAGGCTTCAGCATCATCACCAGATACCTCCTCGTGGTCTGAGTCAAATTTTGAAAGGCTTTGATCGTCCGAAGAAAACTCTCCGTCAAAGCTTTCATTGTAGCCATGGTCGCTAAGCTTCTTTCTAGAAGCACTTGCTGGAGCTTGTTCACTGTGATCTGGAGTATAATCTGCCGATCGAGAGTGTGAGGGTCCTGGTTCTTCGACGAGGCCACGAGTTGTTTGAGAGCTTTCATCTCTGTCTGAGCGGTTCAGCTCCTGTTTTTGCTTGCCGTAAAACACGCGTTTTCTTTTCTTTCGGTACGTCGATGAGTCTTTTTCTCCGACCATTATTTTTCAAGGTCTTTTAAAGAGTTGATATGAGTTGTATATAGCTTTGAGGATCGCGGTTCGATAAGTTTAGAAGTTTTGCTGGATTTTGCACATATATATCCCATAATAGTCGTGTATTTTGCTGTCAACCGCTGGACAGTTGTTTCAAGAGAGATTTGAGGAGGTTTGTATGGCGATTGGGCCCCATTGGAGTAGAAAAAATGCGCCGAATTCAAAAGAAACAGTAATCGTTGCCATGGCAACGTGATCTTCAAACTTGACACAACTTTTTAAAAGCGCTCGGGCTTATCGAAAAGAGTCAGGACAGTTGTAAGACAACATTGAATTGATAAAGGAATAGCCGAATATGATATTTATCGAAAAAATTTTTTTTTGATGTCTGTAGTGAGTTTCAGGTAGACCCCCGCCTTAAGCGCCGTCAGCACTAAATTACATTTTAAATTAGTTTCGCTTTTATTTTTAATCCAAATTTTTTTAGCGCTGTGTCCATCCGACTTCTGCAGCAATGATGGCAAATGCATATCTTCTGATTCTTGTGACAAAAACGGCGCATGCGCAGACAGGCGTACCTCGTTCGAGTGCGAGTGTAAACTTGGTTGGTCTAGACCTCAGTGCAAGAAGATAGGTAACATTCGCCAGGCCCGTACCCAGGGGAGGAGGTGCGGCAAAAGGTCCACTTTCGTTTTTCAATAGACGTGCTAGATATTTATCAAAAAACCTCCCCCCCCCCGGAAAAATTAGGTCCACTTTTTCGGATTTCGCACCCCCCCCCCCCCCCCCCTGGGTACGGGCCTGTTCGCTCCTTTTACATCCTAAGCCTACGATTTCTCCCGTCGATAGTAAGTATGTTCTTTTCTATGATTCCCCATGACCGTACCCAGGTCTAGTAGGCAGATATCGTTGTGTGACGTATAAATCAAACGGATATAAACGGGTACGATATTACCATGATGTAGCAAGGATGACTTCTTACAACAAAATGTTTAAAGATTTCCCCGAATTATAGAAATATTTCACAGGGTCGTAGCAGGGAGTGGAGCACTCGGGATAATACTTGAAAATTATAGGTAGGGACTCTTTGTCCCCAATATTTTTTCTTTACGTTTCTGTATCGTGCCGCCAATATTTCGAGCCCCGTTTTAGAATAGCATTCAATTCACATGTTACACCTTCTTGTTGTCGGTTAACATCTCTCTCGATATCTTGTTTGTCCAGATGAGGTTGACATGGTGTTTGTGGGCTCCTTTAAGTTGTCAGGGATTGCATGGCGGGAGAGTTACGCAAACTCAGCTACCGAGAGCTACAAGAACATAACAGCGGAAATCCGTCAGGCGGTAAGTCGTCTATTTGTCCGTGGTGTTTGATCCGTGTATTTCCTGTGGTTTTGGTTTCCCTTTCCTAATTTTCTTTGGTAGAAGGTACGGTCACATTTAAAATCCAAAACGCCATCCGTTTTTGTTTTAGCATAAATCAATGGGCATTGTTCAGTAACTTGATTACGAAATAAAAATCATTTGCCAAATATACGTATCTTAATCATATCAAATAGGGGAGGAAGCCGTCTTCTACCGCCCTACTTTTCACGTAACAGGACAAGCTGTTGTTACTTTCCTTGATATGTAACTTGCTGTATAAAAGTGTTAGCAACTGAGTTCTTTTTGTATCCACAGATCGACAAGGCTTATGAGAACATGCCGATATTCGTAAGGAGCAAAGTGTTAAACTTGAGGTAGAGCCATGACAATGAAAACAAAATGAACTAGTTGAAGAATAGGGGAGGGAGGGGTGGGGGAGCAAGCGCATGCTTATACGAATGCAGATTTGTATATATTTTTTTAGGAAATTTCGATTGTAATGCAAAGTGCGTTATTATCTTACTAGGGACTTTAACCACAGTTTATAAAAAAAAGTTGTTTTTTATTCGTGCGCATGTTTGTTCTTCTATTTAGATCATGATTTTCAACTCAGACTTTTTTTGATCGCCCATAGAAGGTCTAGCAAATTATAAAAAAGCCCGTTTTTCTGTTATTTTTTTAAACAAGTGTACAATATTCTTCAAAATGCAGAGACGCGGCTCTGTGGTTTCGTCTTTTGCGATTCCTGTTTTTGTTGTTTCTAGGAAAGGCAGTGTGATCGTTGACTTTGAACTCTCATTTAACGAGACGACGTCGCGCGATAAAGCTTTGGAACCGCTACAGAACGTCGCGCTGACGGGAAGCCTGGGAAAATACGGCATTAACGGATCCACCATCACACTACAGGCGGCTAGCGCAGGTACTTACACACAGTGCATTGTCACAGGATTGCGTGACGATGTTTATTTGTTTGCGTTTTGTGTGGCTAGCGCAGATGCAAGTAATCACACACTGCACATAGCCACCCTCTAGAGTAACAACGTCCCTGACAACGTTACTCTATTGGCGTGTTGTGTTACACTCCAGTTGGCTAGCGCATACGACACACTGTACACAACCGAGAGAGAAGATTGCGTGACAACTCTACTCTATTGGCGTGTTGTGTTACACTACAGTTGGCTAGCGCATACGACACACTGTACACAACCGAGAGAGAAGATTGCGTGACATCTTCACTCTATTGGCGTGTTGTGTTACACTACAGTTGGCTAGCGCATACGACACACTGTACACAACCGAGAGAGAAGATTGCGTGACATCTTCACTCTATTGGCGTGTTGTGTTACATTACAGTTGGCTAGCGCATACGACACACTGTACACAACCGAGAGAGAAGATTGCGTGACAACTTTACTCTATTGGCGTGTTGTGTTACACTACAGTTGGCTAGCGCATACGCGCATACACAACCGAGAGAGAAGATTGCGTGACAACTTTACTCTATTGGCGTAATGTGTTACACTACAGTTGGCTAGCGCATACGCGCATACACAACCGAGAGAGAAGATTGCGTGACATCTTCACTCTATTGGCGTGTTGTGTTACACTACAGTTGGCTAGCGCATACGACACACTGTACACAACCGAGAGAGAAGATTGCGTGACAACTTTACTCTATTGGCGTGTTGTGTTACACTACAGTTGGCTAGCGCATACGCGCATACACAACCGAGAGAGAAGATTGCGTGAAACTTTACTCTATTGGCGTGTTGTGTAACACTTCAACTAGCTAGCGAATACGACACACTGCACAACAACGGGGTCATGTAGAAGCCATCAGAAGATTTCACCACATTGGATTGATGCACACCACCACGTGTTTTGACGAGTGTTGTGTGACATTGCGTGACACTAGATGCTGTGCTCATTAACAGTGGACCCTTGTAACTCCTTCCCCTGTCTGCATGATACCACGTGTTTTGTTGAGTGACATTGTGTGAAACTAATTTCTGTTGAGTTTTGCATGACATTGCGTGACACTTATTGCTGTTGAGTGTTGTGTGACATTGCGTGACACTAATTGCTATGTAGTTTTGTGTGACATTGCGTGACACTAGATGCTGTGCTCATTAATTGTGGACCCTTGTAACTTCTTCCTCTGTCTGCATGATACCACGTGTTTTGTTGAGTGACTGCGTGACACTAATCGCTGTTGAGTGTTGTGTGACATTGCAAGACACTAATTGCTCTTGAGTGTTGCGTGACATTGCGTGACACTAAATGCTGTTCTCATAACAGTGGACCCTTGTAACTCCTTTCCCTGTCTGCATGACGGAACGTGCACGAGGACTGGTAACGGCTTCGAATGCTTGTGCAAAAACTTCAGATATGGACCTATCTGCCAGGATGGTAAGAATCAAATCATCCCTTTCCTACACATTTATTGAATGTTACAAATTAAATTGATTGATTGACCTGTTCCTTTGACATATCGTAACTTTTTTCACACCGCGACTTCATAACTAGAGGCGGTAATGGAAAAGAGCTGAATTGCGACACTTGTTCTGCAGGTGATCGCTAAACATCAAGGAATCAGCTGTTTTCTAGCATTCCATTACATCTTATATAGCACAGCAAGTGCTAAAGCCTTTAAATGCAACAGTCACCTTTCTGTAACATTTGCGTCATTGCAATACTTCACAAAATATATGAATGATGCCAAAGTATACGCCAATGTCAAAATCTAATGATTTGCTCTCCAAAACGTTCTATGAACTGTGATACAAGATGCTGGACTTAATATACCCTTGTTAGGAATAGGTTGTTGATCCTGTTTTTTTCTTCTAGGAATCGACGTGCTGCCCATGGTGGTCATCATCTTGGCTCTCCTCATCCTTCTCATCATTGTCACTGTTCTCGTTCTCTACTACTGCCGCATGAGCCGCAAGGCTAAGTACTCAACAGGTACTACTCTTAGACCCTGATCATGGGAGATCTCTGCTATTATTGCCACATGAGCCGCAAGGCTAAGTAATCAACAGGTACTACTCTTAGACCCTGATCATGGGAGATCTCTGCTATATTTTCCGCATGAGCTGCAAGGCTAAGAACTTAATAGATACTACTCTTAGATCACGATCGTCAGAGATCTCTGCTTTTAATGTTTAGTCTAAAAGCATAGTCCCTTTCTGTCTCGAGCCATCCTCCCAGTTTTCACAAAGAGTATAAACCAGTAATCAGTAATTGTTTGTCTTTCAGGATTTGAAGAAGATGGTGAAAAAAGGTGAGCTATCTAGAGAATAATTTTTTAGATTTTGAGCTTTTACTTTTTAGATCTGCTGGCGAAACCCAACAACGATTCGGGTACTGGGATTTCGCATGTTGTCCTGACGTCGAAACGGAATTTCGAATAAAAATAACTGTGAAAAAAATTTCCATTGCTAGTGGTTTGAAATTGAAACACCGTTTTTTTTTTCATCGAAATTCATCGTATGATTTAAATCTTGGAATAAGCTTTGCACCGAAGGTGCGGCGTTTATTAGAGGGCGGCGTCTACTGACACTTTAACTCTCTTTAACTGCTTTAAAGTTAACCAAATATTATCTCATTTTAAATAAAAAACTTTACCCTTATAGATCGACAAATGATAGTAACAAGACAAATACCAAAGAAAAGCATTCAAGCAAAGAGCGTCAGAAGACAAAAGAGCGCACATCAACCAAGGAGCGTGACACAAACAAGAAGTGTGACTCCACCAAGCGTGACTCCACCAAAAGGCGCGTGGTCACGATGGAGCGCGTGGTTTTTACAAACAATGGGACTACAGACCACGCCATGGCGGTATCAAATGATCCGGACCTCCGAGACGAGACTGGCGACGAGGAGGAAGAAGCATCCATCCCACCCTCCCCTCCCGTACTGTGGTCTGAGAAATATGCACAGGTGAATCCTCCCCGTCCGTACCAGGTGTGCGTCATTTTTGACACTTGAGTCTTACATAGCACAGTGCCCCACCCCTCCCACAGGGTACTCCTCCGTGGCAGGTGCGGGTCATGTTCCCCGTCGTCTTCCCTACAAGGTAGACCTGTCCGTACCAGGGGTGATATATTTTTGACACTCGAGTCTTACATAGCACAGTGCCCCACCCCTCCCACAGGATACTCCTCCGTGGCAGGTGCGGGTTATGTTCCCCGTCGTCTTCCCTACAAGGTAGACCTGTCCGTACCAGGGGTGATATATTTTTGACACTCGAGTCTTACATAGCACAGTGCCCCACCCCTCCCACAGGATACTCCTCCGTGGCAGGTGCGGGTTATGTTCCCCGTCGTCTTCCCTACAAGGTAGACCTGTCCGTACCAGGGATGATATATTTTTGACACTCGAGTCTTGCATAGCACAGTGCCCCAACCCCTCCCATACAGGGTATACTCCTCTGTGGCAGGTGCGGGTCATGTTCCCCGTCGTCTTCCCTACAAGGTAGACCTGTCCGTACCAGGGGTGATATATTTTTGACACTCGAGTCTTGCATAGCACAGTGCCCCAACCCCTCCCATACAGGGTACTCCTCCGTCGCAGGTGCGGGTCATGTTCCCCGTCGTCTTCCCTACAAGGTAGACCTGTCCGTACCAGGGGTGATATATTTTTGACACTCGAGTCTTGCATAGCACAGTGCCCCAACCCCTCCCATACAGGGTACACCTCCGTCGCAGGTGCGGGTCATGTTCCCCGTACCCTACAGGACAGACCTGTCCATTTCAGGGATGATTTATTTTTTTACATTTGAGAATGTAGAAAGACTGCGTATGAAGAGGCGTGCAGGCGCAGCACCCCGTCCCCTCCCCCCACAAGTCTTACCTAGCGCAGCCTGTCTCCTGTCTTTTTCGTGTCAGATGTGTGACATTTTTACACTTGCGTAGCGTAATGAACCGTCTACTCACCTACGTACAGGATTTAAAGTACATTTTAAACATTTGAATATGTTTCTTAGAATATGCAGCCCTTATTTTTGTTTAAGTGCGGTACTTCCATGTCCAGCCCTAAGGCATTCCGTGTTTTTCGCCAAGCCTCATATCATATCAACAGCCAAATCGATAGATGTCCTGTATATGGTAGGAGGCTAGGAATAGTTTAGATATTCCCCTTTTTGTTTACCATGACCGCTAGAACAACTGATCGCTACAGTTCTATTTTGGCAGAAATCCGACGACAAAGACAAGACACGGCTGGTCACTGCCAATAACTCCCCGGTTAACAGCGACGAGACCCCTCCACCACGGCAAGGCGAGTACGCTGAGGTAACCGTGGTCTTCAAAGAACCGAGGTACTTCGACGAGATCGGAGAGACTGACACAGACACAGACACAAGCAAGATTCCCATCTACGCTGTACCTAACAAATCAGATGCAAGGGGGCAACGACACCCCTTCCACCGTGGGCGTGACCCGGAAGGGGTTGAAGGGTTCCTTGGCCTTCCGCATTCTCATGGTCGTCCAACCGTGGTGCCTGGGCCAAGTGGCCTACCCCCGGAGGTTCCTGGGATTGTCGCCCATAGCAACGCGGCTGACCAGTACGTTCGTGACTTCAACGACGAGACCGTGTACACGTTGAGTACCTCCGACGACCCGAGGTCAATCAAACGCTCCCAAAGTTTGAATCGGAAGGTTCACTTCGAGTTGGAAGGAAGAGACGTCGAGTTCACCCAAGTTCACAAGACTGCTTCACTGAAGAGGGACTACAAAGTCGGAACCCTCTAAAAGCCTCTAGAAGACCCAGCGCCGGTACGTCCTGAAGTACAAGCACGGAAAACTTCATCGTGAAATTTAAAAGTACAATTTAGTTTATAATGCACAGTAATCAGGCCATCCTTTCTGAATTGTTTACAGAATATAATAATTTGAAACTCTGGTCAAAGTTACGAGTTTGGTTAAATTGTTAAAGAAAAAGATTTAGACTTTAGAATAAACTTGAGACTTACAGTATATACTAGGAGGTGTTTTTACATGTATATTAGAGAACCGCACCAGCTTTCGAAAGATTGTGTAATTCGATTTGTATGAGGCACATTCATTTTTTCTACTAACCTTGAAAAGGTGTAAACTATGAACAAGCACATATTACATATATAAAGGTCTCATATATAAAGGTCTACACGCACCGGAAGCCAGAGATAACTCCAAACGTTATTAGGCATTCATTAGACCAGGACTCAATGTTAATGACTCGTCCTCAGTCGTAACGCAAGTTTTCGGAGGGGAGGATCGCAAAGCCTCAAGGGAGATTTCGAAGGCGCGCAAAGCCTAAAGGGAAGGGAGCAAAGGACGTCTCTTCCCTTTCTCTTTTCTCTTCCCTCGATGCCCTGCGCGCCTCTTTAACCCTTCCCTTGGGGCTTTGCGACGTCTCCGAAAACCATGTGAGACGACTGGGGACGAGTCAGATGTTAAAGCGCCAGCAACAGTGTTTTTCCCGCCAACAATGCTTCACACGGCTGAGGTTCAGAGATCACCAAAATATACACTGTCGTCCCCTAACATTGCTGGTTTACTTAAGGTGCTGGGGCTATCCCATGGGAATTCGTATGAGGTTGTGAAGGTTGAATTTAAATCCATCGATATTGCAACATAACTTTCTGATAAGGCCCTGTTTTAAATGACCACATAGTGATTAGGATGTATTAGTTAAAGGCATTTATTCTAGTGCAAAATAAAAGAATCACATGCAAAAATCTGGTTCCTGTCTCTTGCAAGTATTGCTAGATGTTGATACCCAGTCCTTATTAATCTTTTGTCACACCCCCCATATCCTCTGCTTTTCGTTGCTTATTCCTTTCTCAAGAGGTTTTCCAAGAGGTCAAATGCCCCAAAAGGTGGAGAATTCAATAAATGATCACATAAAAAAAAAACATAATAGTATACATATCATTGTATAGATTCTCATAACCGGATATCTGGAATTTAGCCCAAGTCTCAGGAGTTATACCATACTCCTGTCTTATACCCCTCTTCCTTACACCAAATCACAAAGTAGAATATTTACTAGGGTCATATCAGTGAAATATTTGCTTCCACCTTTCACCTGTTCCTTTAAGATATCCCCCCCCCCCCCTTGACGGATTATCTCTTTGCCACAATTAACTAGCCTGTGTGCAAACCGCAAATTATTTCTGGATGCATCGCAGGCTAAAATTACATATCAGACCATAAACACATTGCTTCTTTTAAGATTTTATTTCTCTCTACTTATTAATTTGTTAAAAAATCACACAGCCTACATTATTGTCATCCTGCTATATCATTTTCCTTTAAATTGTCTTTTGTGGGAGGAAATTCAGTGAACTATTTAATTATACATTCATTATTGTTTTAAACTTAAATTATCCAGCATATCCAGCCATAGCACTACTTTTCCCGTGCAGCAAATGCAGAATTATAAACACCAGCCAAGACAGTGCCTCCGACCAGGCCAATGACAGCACCGGAGGACAGGCTTCCACCCATAGCCATTGCACCAGCTGCGCCACCCAGAGTACCAAGGAACGCGAGCCTGTCAGTACGCACTTGGTTGCGGTTATACCTCAAGCGGTAGCAGCGATCATATAAACCATCTTCATCTATACCACCCCCTACCACCCTAGCATATGTCATGGCTGGTCCAGCTGCTGCACCGAGAACTGCGCCATACTTTCCATAGTTAACAGCTGTATCTATTATGGCTTGTAAGTTTCTTGGTCCCCTGATTCCTCGCACTGCTGGACCAACCGCTACCATGCCAAGTAATGCAAACGCCTGGATGGTCTTGAAGGTGACATGTGTAGTGAGCTCGGTGCAGGGATATTTGATCACTCTCATCTCTTCATCCTCCAGGGTTTGCCCTAGCATGTTTCGTGTCCACTGGAACTTCATTCTGTATTTTAAGGGTGCAAATGTGGAATTGTAAATACTCTACTTATAACTTGAATCAGCTCCAGCCTAAAAAGGTCTTGAACAAGTTTCTCTTAAAGGAAGCAAATTTTGCTTTAAAGCTTGGTTTTGTGATTCATGGCCTTGATAATGTCAATTCTTAGGGGGAGAGGGGCTTTGTAAAAACACCCCTGAAAAACACCCTTGAAAGGGGACCTCCAACAATACCTGAAATGAATAAAATACTAATCTATAAGTTACTCAGTTTGCAATGAAAGCAAATCACTTTTCATCTTTTGATGCTTGTTGTGTTGTGTGATTAGTTTGTTTTGTGTAGTAATAAGACCTAACGCTTCATATTTTCATAAGTTCTATACCTCATACTCTCCGTGCATTACCTGTTATAATACAGACGATCCTGCTTTATTCCGATCTCGTAGCAAATATCGTAGCTCTAAGGATAAAAAGAGTTTTTCAAGCAAACAAGAACAGACCTCAAGCGAGCGGAGAGATTTGTGAAGTGTCGCACGTGCACTGAATCACGGGTAAAATGACAAGGCAGTCCATGTTTGCAAAAAGAAGAAAAAAGAAAAACAGCACCGAACTTTGAGTGTAGTCATTCGTGCTGTATTTTTTTTTTATATTTCTTTCCCCTCATAACCTGCCCTCAGAAACTTAATTTAATAAAAAGAAGTTGTAGGAGTTTGCCTAACCAGACGTTTGGGTTGCCTGTGTTAAATTGAGCCTGCTTTGGCCAGCTGCCTTACCCATAAGTATTTCGCGCGAATTTTGTAAGGTCTTCTCATTGCGGTTTTGTAAAATTACTAAATCAAAAATGCCTAAAGCAAGGGCTTCGAAGTCTGCAAAGGCAAACAAACCAAACAAGGATGTAAACCAATGGATGATGCTAGCCCCAGGTGAGAACTTTGTTTGCAATGTGCGTTATTTGTTTTTTTTTTATCGAAGTGCAAGTCCCGACCACACAGTTTGAACTGGTTATTCTTCAAGTTTAGTTAGGAAAGTATCTGGATCCTTCTATAAAAAAATATTGTCCTCAATCACACGATACCAAGAAAAACTAGCATTAATCTGCAATGTATCTCTCCCCTCTCTTTTAGTGCAAGAAACTTGATTTACTCCATTTGCACGGGCGGGAAGGAGGGGGGGGGGGGGGGGGGGGGGTGGACATTATACAAGATTTTGACCAGACTTGATTTGTATAACAGATGATGCTCTCAGCTCCACACCAGAAAGTGAATCACCTCCTTTATTTGCCAAGATACCTCATCCAAGAACAGGTAAGCAGTCTGGACTCTAATACAAATCTCAATTCATTGCCTGAGGAGAGCAATGTTTATGAAATCTGTACTTTTCAGGGAAAGGGGTCCAGCTTCTTTTCTCCTCTGATGAAAAAAGTGTGTGTGAAGTGGCGAAATTCAAAGATGAGCCCAGGTCGTGGTTTATAGATGACACTGTTCATGAAGGTACATTACTTTTTACATGTTGAAGCCGCATTGCCACCAGTTTACTTCCAGAGAGAATCCGTGCTATTGAAAAGGCCATCTGCTCTAAATTATCAATCACATCCTCAAATAAACTTCCAATAGACAAACTGCTTTTTCACAATTTTGAAATATTTTTTTTTGTGTTTTCATTTTAAAATAATTGGAGATTGTTACAGTACGTAATCAGCCCGAAGTAAACTGGTGACAATATGACTTGAAGTATATAATGATGCATTTAGTATGTGTTCAATAGCTGGGTTGATATTCTTGGCAATATCCTTGACGATGCTAAATTTAGTTTGTTTGTGTTTTAGATGGGAGCATGGTTATTGCAACTCCTATAGATTCTGTGTTTCTTTGCCTGCCATATCTTGAAAAATGCTCATCGCAGGTACAGTAAAGTTAGTAATAATGTTTTGTAAGAATTACATTAACTGTTGTTCAGTAGTAATTATTTAGTTGAAATTTATCGACCAAAGTCCAGTACTACTGTATGGAAATTGAATTGAATGAATCAAATTGATGTCATTTGATGTCAATCAAAAAACATAAATTACAGTATTTAATAATGCACATGTAACTGCAAACAGTGGTTTCAAAATAAATGAATTGAGAATGAGTACATTAAAAAAACCTTCAATAGATTTTAAAACCTTTTTTTTCAGTTTAGAACTTTAGACCAGATTTTGATTGACAGCAAATTCCCCTCAGTGGGTAAACTGACGAACTGCATCACTCATGAGAGCTTGACAAGTGTATGTGACTGTAAGGGGGATGATGATCTACATGTCTACAGAATTAATGAAGATAAAACTATGGCATGGTTAAAGACCAAGGTGGGTGCATTGATAAGAAGTGCATTTCTAAAGTCATTCATCGATACATGACATTTAATAATGGTGAATCATTTGTGGAGGGGAGGGGGGTGTTATGGCAGTGGCTGATCCAGGGTTTGGTATCAGGGGGGGGGATGGTTACCCCCTTTTGATGAGAATTTAAGAAGGAATGTAATGAAGGTCAAGTTTACAGACTATCCTTAGGCTGTTATCACCTGCTGTGATCCAACGGACTGGTATTAAGCAAGGCCAGGTAATAGTGTTCTGGAGGTTAATGCACAGGCTTCCCACACCCGTCAGTGAAGGATTTCCAAGGCATAAGAATTCACACAACTTAACATCAATTATATATCCATGCTCTTCTTTATGAAATAAACTTAGTTGGGATGTATATGTTCGTCTGTGGGGGTTTATCTTCCCAAGAAGCTCAATTTCACCAGTTTAGAGCGATATAACTTTGTTTTGTATTTTGTGTCTACTTAGTATGTTAATGACACTAGGCTGGGAACTTAATTCTTACTACCTTAGCTTCAGCGCGATTTTCTGCTGTGTTTTATCCACTATGGGATTAAATTTGGCATAGGTCTATGTAATCAGAGCACTGAATTTGGTTATTGTATTTACTTGTTTTGTTGCTGCAATAAGTGTTTAAATAAAGCCCATTCATTCATCATTTTATCAAGTCCATTCTTCTTTCAGGTGGAATGTGTTGCTGATTACTTAGCGACATCAGATATCAATGTCAGTAAAGGATCTCAAAGTGCTACATTTGTACGCAGTAGAAAGCACTCAGATGTGACTAGAGGTACACATTATTTAAATCTTGTAGTTTAAAGACATCAAGGAGAGCTGGACTTATTCTATTTTATATGCTCCTTTTCAATATTCCTCACAGTACTGCATTTCCTCCCATCTGCAAGTTTTAACATTGTGCTTTTTTCTTCATAGATGATCACCTACGTTACTCGTCTGGTATGATTTGTGATTACTTGAGTCTTTCTTGGGAAGAGAAGCTGAAAAAAGCCTTGAAGTATGTTGCCATACGAATGCATTTTTTTAATCGTGAAGCAATAAACTTGTGACAGATTACATGAAAACCAAGGATAAGTCATTTGCAGTCAATTGTGTATGATGTCGTCACTCTTAAATACATGACAAAAAAGAAAACAAATTATTCTGCATACTGGAGATAGACTTGTGGTTTTTCTGTTATGATGATATTTTTACTGGAATACTACTGTATACTGTAGGTTTTCTTGAGGTTTAAAATGCTTTGAAGATGGTCATTTTTTCAAAACCTGTGAAAATACAGTATAGTACTGTAGTTGTGATATAAAGGAACTAAATAATTTGAAATATCCCACATTATATTATAAGATTATAATCTGTGCTTGTTTCGTATTTTATTTTCAAAAGAAATATTTGTTTGAATGTTGTACACTTATTATTTTTGTATTTGCATGTCAGTTTACCAGAAAAAGACAAAGAAAAGGAAGTTTCCGATGAGGAACCCCCTAGCAAGGTACTGTACCTATACTCTGAGGAAAACAATTGAACGGTTGAATATTTTCATCAAACAAGCACACAAACATGAACTGCAGATGTTTCATTCGGTTTTAGAAGAACAGAAGGGGTGAAAGTTATTTTATTCTATTACTTCAAATAAAACTTAAATCAACTTTTTTAAGTAGCAGGCACTCAGTGGAAAATAGCTGGCTGTTCCACCAGCCGCCATGGCCTAATGAAACCCCTGTACTGTATGTATGTGGATTAGTTATTTTTAAAAGTGCTGTATGACACCTACTAAATTTACTTATATTTCTTTTTATGCTTCCAATTTTTTATTTTTCTATTCCATTTTTCTTCAAATTATAAGGTTATCCATTGCCCTGTTTCAGCGTGTCAAGCTTGAAGAAGGCAGTGAAACAGTGGAGGACTATTCAAAAGAGTATGAAAAACTAAAGTCCAAGATTCCAGCTGGTGAGACTCCTGGAAAGATGACTGCAGGCCAGCGAGCGCTGTCTAAAGTTGACAAAACTGGTATGAAGTCAATATCAAGCTTCTTTGGAGGAGGTAAAAAGACAAGCAAAAAATAGAGAGAAATGGCCAATTCAGGTTTAATCCTGGGGTATGTTTTCTATTTGACTTTGATGTAGGGGAATATTCTTTGTAAATAACTGTAGGATGGAAATAAAATGGAGCTACTGCAGATTCTTTTAAGCTATTATTATGCATCTTCGTTATGCATTCAACATGTATGGCACAGTTTTCCAAATTTTCCCTTTCTCAAATGCAATGCCAGCAATGTCTCCCCATCTTTATCACTATAACACTTTGTAGGGTATTGAGGAGTAGGGAATCGAGAATATTTTTGGCTAGGGTTAACATCTGACAATCAAATTCCGAACATTAACATTAATTAGAAATACTATATATGAACTTGAATTGAAATATGTAGAATATTAAAATACTATATGATTCATATTCAAAATTACACGATTAATGTTTGTGGAAGATCTTTATTAAAAAAATGATACTCAAATTTTTAATACGGAATTTACAATGAGTTGTAATTTCACGTCCATTAAAACTGGACTTCGTTAAGTTACATACTGTAGAAGTCACCCATACTCGTCACGTGACCTTGTAGCCAATCATTGCCTACTTTGCCAAGCTGCGTCAGACTCATATAAAAAATCGATTTCTGAAATCATGCAGGTATCTACTGAAATCATGCAGTGATCGAAGCCACAATTTTATTGACCAATCAAGCGTTATCATGCAAAAACTCGCATGTATGTCTTATTGATCTAATGTCACTTGCAAATTCTAGATTTGGGAATGATTGTTTCCGCTTCAAACACGATGTGTATAGTTTTTATCTACAACAGTATTTCGCCTAGTTGTTACTTTGTGAGCAAAAGCTCAGAGACTTTGCATCCTAGTAACAGGGAATTGATCAACGACGACGGCATCAGGGACGGCAATGATGTCAGAAAAAATGGAAATTTCAAATAGCCAGACGTGAAACGCGCTCAGATACATCCCAACCGCTTTCCCTCTGACCTCGATGGGAAAAATCTTCTTGCAAGGACGAGTATGGACTCGCTGTAGCGAAACTATCTTTGTGGAAATCAAGTTTGAGTTTATCTTTGCGTATTTGGGACTAAAAGTTGAGAATTGATCGCTAAGCATGGACGAATATTTTGGATCACGTTCTCCATGACGCCGTTGTCACCGTTGCTTGAATGTTCTTATATGGTGTGTTGCTGGAAGGCGTGTACTTTGTATATCCTGTCTATACACTACGATCTGTTCTATTTGTCTCCTTAACTGTACATATGTAGAGCGCTGTTAGGTGTCACTGAGATGCGCTTGTTGTGGTGGCGCCGCTGGAGTAGGTTGTGAGATGGCTCCGGTTAGGTGCGTATCTTCTGAAAAATCAATTTCAATCGTGAATTTGAACATCGTGCATTTTTAAACAGCTTCTTGTTTTAAAAGTTATCATTATCACATAAGGAAACGGAGCTCGTGATATTCTGTTGCGCATTTTTTACTGAACAGGAGCAGCTTAATGAGGGACAATTTTCATGAAAGGGCTAATGGAGTGCAAATCCCTAAAAAAATATATAGGCCAGACATTGCACTCACGTGATTTTGGTTTCACATCAGGCGTCATGTGTTGATCACGTGCTATCTCTCCTCTGCTGGTGCCGCATCTTCAAGCGATGTCTGCTAAAGAAACATTAAACTGAAAGTATGCATAATATATCCCCATGATATCCCCAAAAGGCTAAAAAAGCGTAGATTATTTCACCCAGGGAACCCCCTTACATTGACTTCCGCCACCCTATTCCCGTTTGGTCCTCGAAATCAAAACTATTCGTTCTTCGGATAGTTTCACTTCTCTTTAACGGTTACCGCGGCATTCCAGCAGTTCGTACCTCCTAAGGAACATACAGACGGCCCAAACTATTCCCGCCACGCCTGCAAGTAGGAGCACAGCGCCGACTACAATGTACACGATGACGGAGTCTGAAATGATACAGAAACACGTTAGAGTACCAAGGCAGTGTTGACATGCTGTATCCAGCGAGTAGAGTGGGGTAGAAGGTAACGTGCGAAGGTTAAGAAAATAAAGGTGTTGTCCATTTTGAAAGACACAAGGTTAGCTATATTATTATTATTATTATTATTATTATTATTATTATTATTATTATTATTATTATTATTATTATTATTATTATTATTATTATTATTATTATTATTATTATTATTATTATTGTTATTGGGCAAATAATACGTGTTTCACAAAAAAATGTTTGATAGTTGTAAACGACTAAGTTTCTCAAGGCTGTGGTGACATTTTGACCGAAACTTTCTAGAGAAACACTCCTCTCCCACGCTGCCATATTATATACCGCATTCACACCAGCACTTAAACCAGTTTAAAGGTGGTTCAATTAAACTGGTTTCAATTTCTCAAGAGTGGGCAGAACCTGTACATGTTACTAAGTGATCATTTAGCTAGTAACAATTCAACACAATGAGAAACTTGGCGAGTTATCAGGCGAAGAAAAACCTTGTTTAGTTAAACATGGTTTTGGTGTCAATGCAGCAAAAGACCTTTTCCGAGCCGTATATCTCAACCAATCTCTACATAGCTGTATCACATAGATATATATTTTATTTCAATACCACCTATTACCGTTTTTTTTTTTGCTAACACACCAACTGTTTTCCTTTCAACTTACGTGTTTCTTCAGGCAACTTCTCCTTCTTAACGGTTTTGACCATGGTGGAGATTTCAACGTCCCCGTTGGATGTCGGGAAGTCCGTCACGTGACATAAGTCCGGGGAAAAACACGAGATCGAGAAGCAATTTCTGTCGAACATGTACGCCACGTCACATGACCTGAGCGCACAGCACATGCGCATACAGCTCTTCATCGCTCTGCGCAAAAAAATACGTAATCTTCAGGAGATTAATTTTAGTGTCGAATTCTAGGTCCCTGCTGTAAGCCAGATGTACTTTTCCTGACTTTCCCCAAAAATTTGAAGGTTCCTGCCTAAAGCCCGATGTACTTACTCGATTTTACCCAATAATTTGAAGGTTCCTGCCTAAAGCCCGATGTACTTACTTGATTTTACCCAATAATTTGAAGATTTTACCCAATAATTTGAAGATTCCTGCCTAAAGCCCGATGTACTTACTTGATTTTACCCAATAATTTGAAGATTCCTGCATAAAGCCCAATGTACTTACTTGATTTTACCCAATAATTTGAAGGTTCCTGCCTAAAGCCCGATGTACTTACTTGATTTTACCCAATAATTTGAAGATTTTACCCAATAATTTGAAGATTCCTGCATAAAGCCCAATGTACTTACTTGATTTTACCCAATAATTTGAAGTTTCCTGCCTAAAGCCCGATCTACTTACTTGATTTTACCCAATAATTTGAAGATTCCTGCCTAAAGCCCAATGTACTTACTTGACTTTCCCCAAGAACTTGAAGGTTCCTGCCTCAAGTCCGCCAGCGAGAGTCTTATTTCTCGCGATGTGAGTGCGCGCGATGTCGTCCTCCTTGCAAGTTGGCTGCTTGGTGTCTAAACCCGTCTCTGCCAGGCTTATGCCTGCCAAATTAAAGGCGACCACAAGAAGTCAGAAGTAAGAGAAAAAATATACACCCGTTTTTAAACGTTTTATGTAATCTGCACCAACAGCCAAGATAATATCCCTATTACAATCCTAAGCCGCTTAGCGTTCTGGATTTTACAACGATGTGTAACCCCTCTTGAAATTCTCAACAACTTATTACCCCACCATTAACAGTTACCATCTCTACTATCGTCTAGTAAATCCAAACGAAAAATGAAAAACACCTAGAAATCTCCAAGGCGAGCTCCCCCATTCGTCCTAGCTCTTCCTTACCTCTATCACCGCCGTAGTTTTTGCTGAGGTAGGATATCTTGGGCTGGAGATTGGTCGGTTTCGCCATCACCGCTTGACAGAGCTTCTCGCTTTGACACGTGACCGAATAGCAGCGCTCGCCGAACATGAAGGCCAGGTCGCATGAGGACTCGTCACAGCACTTTGAGACACAGTCGCGCATGCTCCGTACGTCTGTTTGCTCGCGGAACTTACCTAGGTGTGGACAAAGTGTGTGTATACATTTTGTAAAGATAGCTATTGTCTTAAGAACGAGAGATACTTTTTATGTTTTGTCAGGCTTGGGCTAAGTTCAAACGTCGTATTATCCATGAGCCGTATTCAATGCAAATGCATGCGAATGGAAATAAAACAATCGACTCGATTGATTTGCATGCATTTGCATTGAATACGGCTCATGGATAATACGGCGTTTGAACTTAGCCTTGGGGGACACAAGTCTCCCTCTCAACCGGTCTGGACTCGCCACACTAGAATGCCCTTGAGCCCCAGTTACTGGGTCTAAAGCGCTACAATGGAGACTAGGGGGACAACGAATAGTCGCTCTGCTAAAAAGTTATTTCCATGAAGGGCAAGCATGCAAGGTTTATTGATGGCACGCTTTACCTTTCTGCTTCTCACTCACTGCACTCGACATTCTCAGTATACTAATTACTTAAATGCTAGTTCCAGGCTGTGTTTTTAAATACTGCTGAAATGTGTTTCATAACTAGTTGCTGTAGGCACGGTTCGAGCCTTGTTTATGTGGTTCGCCCTTGCCATACCTGCTTTGATGCCTCCTCTGAGGGTGACGTTGTAGGTGATGCTGGAACCGAGGCACTGCTCTCGGGGATTGTCTTGGTAAGCTGTCAGAACAAATCATCTTAGTTTTATTAAACAGTGTTGCCAAGTAAGTTTAAGGGGCGTTGAAGTACTTTAAACTGACAACTCTGGGGGCAAACTAAATGGCTCATCAACGTTCTCTTTTTTTCTATGTTTCTCTTAGGTCTTTCACGGTATTTCGTATCACTTAACATGACATCTACACGCGAATGTAATCTTCTAGGTAAGATGCTGGTGTTATGAAAATAATTTGTTTGCGTCTCGGCCAGATGATGCCATGAAAAAGTTCCTGATTTAATTTTTAACTAGAATCTTTCTTATAACACGAGAGAGATGCCATTAAAAAAATGTGCAGTAGCGTATTAACCCCTCGAGTTCCCTTACCAAGCTCTGTGCCGCTAGTGCCAGGGTTATTCCTCAAGAACGATACTGCCGGCGTCAAGTTAAGCCCCGAAATGGTAGTCCCATAGACAGGCTCCGTCCTACACAGGTCTTCACTGTAGCACTGCACCGAGTAACAATGCTGCCCCATCATGAAGGCGACGTCCGTCTTGTCTTTCTTGCAGCTGAGCTCGATACAGTCGTCCATACTGTCTACGCGTCCCATTTTGGTGAAGAGACCCGAGTGAAGGCCCATACGGAGCGTGACGTTGTACTTGATTGGGGTGGCCGAGCAGGAATGATGGACTTTGATTGGTTGCTTTACACTCATGCCTGACATGAGGTCGTTATGGTTAGTACAATTAAGTGGTATTTAAGCCAGACAATACTTGCTATTCACTAAAATGCTGTATTTTACCCCTCAGATAAGCGGATTACCTCCATGGTGATTTTTCAGGGATCCCCCTTTTTAGAATGTTTTTATTCTGAAAACAGGGATTTGAGGTCGAACTCGCCAAAGGGGTGACTGTTGAGTGTTTTTTCTCTGCACTTCATTATGCATCGTGTGCTTACCAGCCGTTGGCTCGGTGGTGGGTGAAGGCTTCCCGCTGTCCGCTGCGTCATCGCTGCTCGCTGTTTCGGGCGTGATGGTGTCTCCTGATACTAAACCACTAACTGCCTTCGACGCTTCTCCTAAAAAGGTATAAAAAAATTCGGGGTATTTTTCAGTTTCATACATTAGACAATCAAATTCCATTTGTAGATGATGATGATGATGATGATGATGATGATGATGATGATGATGATGATGATGATGATGATGATGATGATGATGATGATGATGATGATGATGATGATGATGATGATGATGATGATGATGATGATGATGGCGATTGCGATGGCGATGGCGATGGTGATGATAATGATGGTGATAGTAACGATAGTGATTATGAGGAATGACGACGATATTGTCGAATAAAATGTAAGGCCCGTACCTAGGGGATGCGCAGGGAAGTAGTATTCGGCCAGTGCCGATTATGTAATTAATAAGTAGTAAATCAATGTTCGATAATCAATGTTCCGTACTTACCTCGGAATTTACGCGTGAAGGCGATGCGTGGATAGAACTGCGTAGGCCTTGCCTTCCTCGTCTTACACGACCTCGTACTGCTACACGCTACAGAGTAACAATCATCCTCGATCATGAACGCCAAGTCGCAATCCTTACGCTTGCAACAAAACTGCATACACAGATCCATCGTGGACGCCTTTCCATTGTCCGTGAAAACTCCCGCGTTAATTCCACCAATCAGCGTCTGGTTATAAAGCACGTCACTGTCCCAGCAGACGTGTGTATCATTGGGCGGGGACCCTGTGGGTGACATCGCGCTGCCCTCGGTCTTGCTGACATTGATCGCTAGAAATGATTGAAGCTTGTTAGCGGGGCTCTCCGTTGCTGTTGGCTCTGTCGGTGGATGGGTGTTAGTGAGGTTGCTAGTACGTATAGGTCCAGTCAAGGGTGAGTTTTGTGTGCTGCTGTCCAAGTATTGCTTGTTTCCGGAATGCGTTCTACCGGTCGTTACGTTTCTTGCTAAGTGTTGTGCGATCTTAACGTCTTTGTTTTTAGTCGTTGCTGTATTAATTGAGCTTCCTAAGACCATGTTTATGTTTCCCACTGGTCTTGCGTTCAGATTCACCCGTTTATTAGTAGTCGTTGCATTACCTGTTAAGTTACCTGTTAAATCGATTGTTACGTCTGCGTTAACGTTCTTAGCAGTCGCTGCGACTCTTGTTATGTTTCCTACGATAGGTAGCGTCATAGCGACTGTTGCGTTTCCCTTTAAGTCATAAATAGTTTTAACATCTGTGCTTATGCTCTTAGCGTCAGTCGCTGCGTCTCTTGTTATGTTATCTACGACAGGTGGCGACCCAATGACTTTTGCGTTTTTCGTTAAGTCATGGAAGATTGTTATGCCTGCGTTTATGTTCTTAGAGGCCTCTTCGTTGTCTGTTTTTGTGTTTAATACGACCGTTTCATTTTCCATTGGCCTCCTAGTATGGTCAACCCGATGCAGATACATGCCCTTTACAGGCATCTTAATTGAATAGTCGTTTAAATTCTTTATTGCTGCTTTCTTAGACCCCGTGCCTCCCATAGCTGTATCTTCGTGCAGTAGTTTTATAGGCATCCAAAGTCCTTGTAAATTTGTCTCCTTAGTGTTAGTAGCATTCATCATCTGAATCGTGCTTAGACTTAGGTTCGCTCGAGATGTTTTATCATACGTGTCGTGTGTAACATTTTGGGAGTTTCCGAAATTGTTGTCCCATTTCCTAATGCTGTTATCAGTACTAAGTGATTGGTCATTGGTCATCGTTCCGGTCATTTGTAATGCTGTCAGTAATTTAAGTTTGCCAAGATCTGTAGTGTTGTGGTCTGGGTCAATGGCGCTAATAGTATTATTGGGCTGGATGTTTAGCGGTGTTAGATGCTGGGACGATGCCTTAAACATCATCTGATTACTCAGGTTTGACAGGGTGTTTTGATTTGATAGGTGCTGTAGATCATCAGTCAGGTTTGACAGGTTTTTAAGGCCGTTAGTCGGGTTTGACAGGTTTTTCAGGTCATCAGACAGGTTTGACAGGCTTTTCAAGTTATTTGACAGTTTGTAGTGGCTTCCTCTCGTGCGAGTAGCAGTGTCGTTTCTCGTCAATTCTAAAGAGACAATGACGATTTAGCAATGTATTTAGGAGATTATTTATGCAGTCAGAGTTATAGTTTGAGCCTTGAATATATCACTTCGTATGGACGGTCTGATTGTTTGATTGCCTTCGCCCTACCTCCCCGAAAATCTTAGTTGTCACTGTGGTACACCTTTCAGTGCAAAAGTTGGAATTACTTAAGTACTTGGAATTCTCTTCGCCTGGGAATTGTCCACTCCTGGAATTTGAATATCTCTTCTATTGGTAATTCTCTACACCTGAAATTTAAACTGCTCTACTTCTGGAATCTTAAATGCTCTTCTCCTGGAAATTCTCATATTAATTTTTCTTCACTCTTGGAAATTCTCTACCCTGAAATTACAATTTAATTTCTCCTGAAATTTCTCTAATTCCTGGAATGATTCCTCGAATTGTCCACTCACCTTCTGCGCTATCCAGCCCTTTACCGTCATGGTAGACATAAGCCACTTTCGGCTTATATCTCCCGGGGTTCCTAGCGGGCCGTGTCTTGCAAAGTGTATTACTAATACAGCTAACGCCATAGCATTCGTCCTCCAGCATGAACGCTACGTCGCATGTGCTCTTGGCACAACACCGCTGGACGCATTCTCGCATATCGGTCATCTGACCGAGGTCCGTGAATTTGCCGGCGTTGATGCCTCCTTGTAGTGTAACGTCATTCTCTATAAAACTGGACTGACATCGCTTATGCGAGGAGACTAGGATTAGAAAAAAGTAATTAGATCAATTAGATATGATAACTGGGGCTATAAACTTTGGATAGCGAGCTCGTAATATTATAGCTGCATAAAACGGTCAACCAAATCTCGTAAGTCCCACAATCCATTAAAAGTCAAAAGTTACTTAGGAGATTTACATGTCGAATAAGTCATGCTTAAGCCTGCGAAGAAAAGTCCGCGCATAGACTATTTTTGATGTATAGCACAGTCACACATACTCTCGTATTATTCACTTATATGTGTTTCAGAAACCATTGGTCACACTAATCAGTGCAAATTATTGACTTATAACATTAGACACCTTACGCGCCAAAGAATAAAAGTGACCTAGAACGTGTCTACCCTGGTACCTCTAGCCTCTGGTACCCAGAATACAATGTGTCGCACTCGCAAGTCACTGTAACTGTCACGCACGTCACCTTGTGTTGATTGGAGCTACTGTGCTGTTCTAAACATACTGCTTTATCTACTCACCGGCCTCGAAGACTTTCCTGTGCGTGACAAATGTGATCTTGGGATTATAAAACGCCGAGAACGCCGGCTTGGTGACGCATAGCGACTTGGATTTGCACCCAACCGAGAAGCACTGGACACCAAGCATGAATGCGAGGTCACAATCGGGCTGTCGGCCGCACATTCGGATGCACTCGTGGATAGTTCGAACCCTGCCTTGGTCCATGAATTTGCCGGAGCTAATTCCGTATTTCAGCGTGACGTTTTCGTGTATCGGGCCAGCAGTGTAGTGGATACGCTTCGGGACTCCGTTTTGCATTGTAACAAAGTCCTCCTGCATGCTTGATAACTCGTCGGTTGAGCTCCCGGTACCGCTCGAAGAAACCCCGGAATTTGTCGGTGTTGGTTCGTCACTTGCCGGGGCTTTGTCGACGACGAAAGTCCCGCTTGCGTTTGGCTTAGACATGCTTTGTTTTGTAGAGCCATCCGAGTCTGTCGTGTTAGCGATGGTAGGAACATTCTCGGAATCGAATTTTCCTGAAAAAGGGTAAAGTTGTCGGTCATGGAAACTTGACAGCAATCCCTATATATATATGTATTTTGTTTTTTGTTTCTGGTTTACCTTTATTTTCTATAAAATCACTATGCGAAAACAATATATATCAATACATGAACAGAGAACGTGCGGCCTTGGGCAGCAAAAACCAAATATGTACTGAGTATTGTAGACCGTAATACCCCGATAATTACCACTTAATTAATGCACAGGTGAATCATGCTAGGTATCTATTTCCGCCATAGTACGAATTTAGCGTGGAAATTGCGAATTTCAAAAAGTGCGTAGCATTTAGAGTTTGCTGTATTTACCTATCAGTCGGAAGACACTGTTCGCATATGGTCCACCCAACTTTCCTCTGCAGTCACGTGACACACCAAACTTGGTATACTCTGTTTCGGCCCCAGGTCCACTGTAACACTCCCCGCCATTCTGCAGTGCAAAGACTGGGTAGCCTCGTTTCTGTGCCACACTTGCGCATTTCTCGATGGGGCTGTCACGTGACAGGTAGAAGTCGTCGAGCTTAGTGTCCGTGTGTTCCATGCTTCGCAATGCACGCTGGGAAGAGTCTCTCCAGCAACCAATAGGTGTGTAGGAAGCTAACAATTGAAAAATTAATAATCGTGACATGAATGATAAATTCTTTTACAAATGAGCATATTCCTTCTTGATTTCTAGATTGGACGGGGTACCCTTTTCAGTTTAATACGGTTTCTAGATGGGGTTCCTTGGCGTGTGGGACCATATATATAATTTGTGTATCCCGTCACGACTTTGAGCCCCGTCCCCTCAACTCAGTCGAAATAGCCTACTGTTCGAGGATGAAAAGAAAAGGTACATTTCAAGTCAATTCAAGCACGACGCGCACTACCTTGGCCATAAAGACCGAGGCCACAAAGACCGAGGCCACAAAGACCGAGGCCACATAGACCGAGACATAATGACCGAGGCCACAAAGACCGAGGCCACAAAGACCGAGGCCACAAAGACCGAGGCCACAAAGACCGAGGCCACAAAGACCGAGGCCACAAAGACCGAGGCCACAAAGACCAAGGCAACAGAGACCGAGGCCACAAAGAACGAGACATAAAGACCAAGGCCACAAAGACCGAGGCCACAAAGACCGAGGCCACAAAGACCGAGACATAAAGACCAAGGCCACAAAGACCGAGGCCACAAAGACCGAGGCCACAAAGACCGAGGCCACATAGACCGAGACCATAAAGACCAAGGCCACAAAGACCGAGGCCACAAAGACCGAGGCCACAAAGAACGAGACCAGAAAGACCAAGGCCACAAAGACCAAGGCCACAAAGACCGAGGCCACAAAGACAAAGTTAACCATGCGACGCGCGCTACCGTGGCCACAAAGACCGAGGCCACAAAGATCGGATCACAGTTTTGACTGTTACGAACCTCAAGCAAGGAGGTTCTGATGTGCTTAAGGCATTTCTTTGCCACGCTGATTGACTAGTGAAGCATTCACCTATTTCAATAAACGTTGTCGGTGCAAATGGTGAATGGCAAACGGTAGATGTAAGACCAATCGCGGCTGGAAGGTCTATTATTACCCCTAAGATCAAAGAGTAAGTAAACTAATCGCACGAGTTATTCACATTTTCCTGCTTTCAGTGAAATATAAGGAGTCCCTTGGTGCTTTTGATGGTAGCAATGCCTTTTGCATTTGCCATTTGCGCTGACAACGTATTTTGAAATAGGTGTAGGTGCGTTATTAGTTGTATGTTCGTTTATAGTTCATTTCTTGCGTCCTTGTTGGTTTCCTTCACAAAACAATCAAGGTGCAACCGTAGCGCGCGTAGCAAAATATTGTGAAACGTTCACAAAAGCATTGAGATGTTTGTGCAATTCATGCCTCTGATACTAATATTCACTGTAGTTAGCAATAAACATTTGGTACGGAAACGGGCTGGCTGCTTATTGTCTCTGGCTCACCATCTGGGTTGAGTCTGTACACGTCGTTTGCAAACTTCCCTCCTCGGCCATCCTTGCAGTCAGAAGACTCGCCAAACTTGTTGAACGTCTCCTCGGCATGGGGACCGCTCAGACAAACCCCGCCACGCTGAATAGCAAACACTGGGGAAGAAAAGAGAGGTCAGTAGGAACTACTTAGACAAATCCCGCCACGCTGGATAGCAAACACTGGAGAAGAAAAGAGAGGTCAGTAGGAACTACTTAGACAAATCCCGCCACGCTGAATGGCAAACACTGGGGAAGAAAAGAGAGGTCAGTAGGAGCTACTTAGACAAATCCCGCCACGCTGAATAGCAAACACTGGGAAGAAAATAGAGATCAGTAGGAGCTACTTAGACAAATCCCGCCACGCTGAATGGCAAACACTGGGGAAGAAAAGAGAGGTCAGTAGGAACTACTTAGACAAATCCCGCCACGCTGAATAGAAATACTGTGGAGGGAAAGAAACATGAGGGGAAACACACCCTATCCCATGAATGGTAAACAATTTTGGGAGAGAAACATGAAAAATATAAAAAGATAGCTTAGTGACACAACCCACCAAGAAGAGACAAGCTGTTTCAGTAATACATACTTATAGCAATCAGCCATATTTCAATCAACTGTTTTGGATAGACAGTTAACTGTTTGGGTATTAAATGCGAATAAACATTTTGAAAGTAATTATTTTATACACCTATTTCAATTAAGGTTGGTTTCAAATAAGAATCCTGGACTGTTAAAGCCATGTCAACTTAAGGGGAATATAAAAACAGATTTAATAGCTTTCCAAACCTAAAACAGATCAAATCGCAAATTGTAATCATTTCAGTGAGGTCACCTTTGTAGCCATGTTTAGAGGCTGCGTTTGCGCATGTGTCGATTGGTTTAGGCCGCATGTCATACGTATCCATGAGCGTGGTCTCGGCTCCCTCGAGGGACGGAATGGCGATGCCCTCTGTATCCCTCCAGCAACCCAGCGAAGCGAATTTAGAGCCAGCTGTGTTAGGGTTTTAGCAAATCGATCAGTATTGTATTTTTCATTGTAATCTGCGACTACAACCGCCCCACTAACTGTCGAAATATGAGGTTTCATGATTATCACTGACTGAGTGGTCTTACACATTATACCATTGGCTTTAGTGATTGTAGAGTCAAGGCTTACCGGCGTACCAGACCAGAGTACTCTGTTACTGGCCCGTAGCCTGGAATTTGAGCGGGGTATTCGCTTACCCATTTAGTTGACCATTATCTCTTAGGTACAGTAGCTCGCCCTAGCTTGCAGTGGTACTCAATTTCCCTTCATGTGAGCGGACCTTCCAGTCGAGTGGAGTGGTTCTTCCGGACCCCTTCTGGCTTACGGGCCCGTGTTATAGTATTACAGTCGCCTCAAGATCGACTACAACTGACCATCACTGACATGTGTACCGTCACCTCACATTTTTTTAGACTAATACTGACTGGCTTATCATTGCCTCATGTTTCTGTCACTGACCGGTTTAATGCGAGCTCACCTGGCACCTCGGCGTCTGGTGGACTCCAATTGACGTACGCGAGCCTGGGGTGATAGTAATCGGAGAGAGCCGGCTTCACTTTGCAAGAATCGTAATCCTTGCACGCCACGAGGAAGCAGTTTGAGCGGATGGTGAACGCAACATTACACGTGTCCTCGGCGCAACAGAATGAGCGACACTCCTCCATACTACCCACTACTCCACGGTCCGTGAACTTGCCAGACTTGACTCCCCCTTCTAGGGTCACGTTGGATAGGGTGGATGATACATCGAATGAGTCGCACGCTTGCTTGTTGGGTTGAGATGGCTTCTTGAGTGGTTCTGGAATAAAAAATATGTTGTTTATCAGAATAGATTGGATTTGACCTTTACTATTGCCGTTTATGTTACGGAAACTCCGATGTATATTTTCTAACTGCGGTAACAACATCAAAGCTGGTATGATGATTTCAAAGTATCAGACTTCAACCGCGGATAGTAAGTTTTCCTTGCAAATAGACAGTTGTTCCATTAATGTAAACAATGACAAAGAAGTGGCTGATCGACATTCTTTATGGAAAGAATCCTGGCATACCAGCTATAGGCTTCTGCATTCCTCGGTACACATACGCCAGCGTAGGGTTGTACGGCGATGGCTTTGCGCGCTTCATTGCGCATCCCACCTTGTCCACACAGTCCACCGAATAACAGTTACCCTGAATCATGAATGCTACGTTGCACTTGTCGTCATGGCAGCAGTGACGTATACAGTCATCCATGTTATCCATGCGGCCGTACGTGTTGAATTTTCCCGCCTTTATTCCCCCAACCAACGTTACATTGTGGCTAACTTCGGTGTGGTGACATTTTTGTTCCCTTTGGGGGTGGGGTTGGGTAGGATTGTACTGCAGAGCATCGTTGTTTAGTAGTTGATCTTGACCTAAATTGAAAAGGAAGACGGTTTTAAATTTTAAGGGACGTTACCATGCCCTGTCAGCTTACTGTAATTGGAGTCATTCTTTGACGTGATAAAGGAGTTATCGCAGATGAAAGGGCTGTCATGTTTTCCGCAATAAAGGTGAAATTTTCTTTCTACAAGTCGTACAAAAGGTAGATGTGTCCATGCGCCGTAGAAAGACGATAGTCGTATGTGATAGGATGCGTGTACCGCATCCCCTAATAGTTTGTAGTGAATCTCACGATAACGCTTGCCTATATGTTTCTGACTTTTGTTCGTGTGCCAAAATTTGAGTGAGGTCATCACCTTTATAGCCGCGCTTAGAGGCTGCGTGGTCATAGTGAGTATCACAACAGTGTGGTGCTCACTATGAAGCTTACCTATATGTCTATTCTTGTCCATGTGCTGTAAAAAACGGTAGTCGGGTGCTCACCTGTTTGTTCCTCGTTCTTCTCCAAGTGCCGAAGTTCTCAATAGTTTAGTGTGGTGCTCACTATGAAGCTTACCTATCTGTCTATTCTTGTCCATGTGCTGTAAAAAACGGTAGTCGGGTGCTCACCTGTTTGTTCCTCGTTCTTCTCCAAGTGCCGAAGTTCTCAATAGTTTAGTGTGGTGCTCACTATGAAGCTTACCTATCTGTCTATTCTTGTCCATGTGTTGTAAAAACGGTAGTCGGGTGCTCACCTGTTTGTTCCTGGTTCTTCTCCAAGTGCCGAAGTTCGCAATAGTTTAGTGTGGTGCTCACTATGAAGCTTACCTATCTATCTATTCTTGTCCATGTGTTGTAAAAACGGTAGTCGGGTGCTCACCTGTTTGTTCCTGGTTCTTCTCCAAGTGCCGAAGTTCCCAATAGTTTAGTGTGGTGCTCACTATGAAGCTTACCTATCTGTCTATTTTTGTCCATGTTCTGTTAAAAGCGGTAGTCGGGTGCTCACCTGTTTGTTCCTCCTGGTTCTTCTCCAAGTGCCGAAGTTCCCGATAGTTTAGTGTGATGCTCACTATGAAGCTTACCTATCTGTCTCTATCTCTTGTCCATGTGCTGTAAAAACAGTTGTCGGGTGCTTTCCTGTTTTTCTTGTCCAAGTGCCGAAGTTCCCAATAGTTTAGTTTTCCCAACCTGTTTGTTCCTCGTTCTTCTCCAAGTGCCGAAGTTCTCAATAGTTTAGTGTGGTGCTCACTATGAAGCTTACCTATCTGTCTATTCTTGTCCATGTGCTGTAAAAAACGGTAGTCGGGTGCTCACCTGTTTGTTCCTCGTTCTTCTCCAAGTGCCGAAGTTCTCAATAGTTTAGTGTGGTGCTCACTATGAAGCTTACCTATCTGTCTATTCTTGTCCATGTGTTGTAAAAACGGTAGTCGGGTGCTCACCTGTTTGTTCCTGGTTCTTCTCCAAGTGCCGAAGTTCGCAATAGTTTAGTGTGGTGCTCACTATGAAGCTTACCTATCTATCTATTCTTGTCCATGTGTTGTAAAAACGGTAGTCGGGTGCTCACCTGTTTGTTCCTGGTTCTTCTCCAAGTGCCGAAGTTCCCAATAGTTTAGTGTGGTGCTCACTATGAAGCTTACCTATCTGTCTATTTTTGTCCATGTTCTGTTAAAAGCGGTAGTCGGGTGCTCACCTGTTTGTTCCTCCTGGTTCTTCTCCAAGTGCCGAAGTTCCCGATAGTTTAGTGTGATGCTCACTATGAAGCTTACCTATCTGTCTCTATCTCTTGTCCATGTGCTGTAAAAACAGTTGTCGGGTGCTTTCCTGTTTTTCTTGTCCAAGTGCCGAAGTTCCCAATAGTTTAGTGTGATGCTCACTTTGACGCTAACCTATCTGTTCTGACTCTTGTCCATATGCCGTAAAAACACGTTAGTCGGGTGCATACCTGCTTGTTCATAACTCTTGTCCAAGTGCCAAAGTTCCTAATTGTTAAGTGTGAATCTCGCTTTGACGCTTACCTTGTATGTTTTTGTTTCTGACATGTGCCGTAAAACACGGTATCCGGGTGCTCACCTGTTTGTCCCTGGTTTTTGTCCGGAAGTTCCTAATTGTTAAGTGTGAATCTCACTATGACGATTCCTCTCTGTTCTGACTCTTGTCCATGTACAGAAGTTCCCGATAGTTTATTGTGAATCTCGCTTTGACGCTTACCTTGTATGTGCCGTAAAAACACGTTAGTCGGGTGCATACCTGCTTGTTCATAATTCTTGTCCAAGTGCCGAAGTTCCTAATTGTTAAGTGTGCATCTCACATTAACGCTTACCTATTTGTTTCTGGCCCTTATCCGTGTGTCGTAGAAACACGATGGTCGGATGCAAACTTGAAGCCCTTGCTCGCTTAGTCTTGCACAGCTCTTCGCTATAACACGTCACGAGATAACAGCTTGAGCTGATCATGAATGATATGTCACAGGAAGGCTTCAGGCAGCACGCTCGTGTGCATGTGTCGAGGCTGGAGGCCTCAGGTGCCTCCGTGAATACTCCCGACTTGATGCCGCCTGTCAGGGTGACGTTGTGTTCGGGGGTGGAGACGTAGCATTGGGGGCTTTTAGAGGGAGGAACCGGCTCCTCTTGTTTCTTGGTCTCGCGATTTGGCTCTGTTGCGAAAGACAAGGTGTTAATCATCAATAATAGTACCGCTTTAAGATTGTGGAAAACAGTAATAAAAATGATTTACAGTACGGTAGTGGAGTTGATAGATATGGAATGGAATGGCTGTTTTGAAATGTAAATTTGAAGAAAAAAGGGATTTTGGTCTTAAGAAGCGAATTGAAGTTCCCGTTCCTCGCAAGGCTTCACAAAATCAATGTTATTAAATGCATGCAGGGTTGAATGCATCAAAGGACTCCAAACCTCGATAGAACAATCGACATGTCGATTCCCAAAAACAATAAAAAGAATATATATAATCTCGTTGCAACAATTATTTTTTCCTTATGTGAATATCGGCGTAACTAGCTCGTACCTGCTTTATATGTCAGATGGAAGCCTTTCCCCTCTCCGTCGTCAGCACTCGTAAACTGAATCCATAGCTCCCCTCCCTTAGAGCGCATCACACGCGGGCTGTTTAGGCCACAGAATGCGCCGATCTCATGCGCGCTCTCGTTCCCACCGTCACGAACCGCCAGCTTGGATTTATCGCAGTTTCCATCTTCCTGAAGGTTGAAGGAGTTGAAGAAAAGCGCGATGCTGTCCGAGGGGTTGACGGAGATTCGCCACGTGCACGTCTTGCTGCCTTTGTAGCCCTGTGGCCAGTTGGGGGAGTTGATGGTGCCTTCTGACGCTCTTAAAGTCGATCCACAATCTATAATATGGTATTTAGATTCCTGAGTTAATTATGTCTGAAATCTACAATAAAATGGTATTTACATATGTAGGCTCTAAGGTTGACCCCCAATCTACAATAAATAGAGCTGTACCCAAGAAGAAAGTTTCTGCCACAGTAAACTATAATCTTCCCAAATTGACTACAACCCTCTTTTCACTCTTATTATTAGTAATATGGCTCTAACAGATTATAACTTCCCGAAGCTATTCCATGGATCATAAAAATGTCTTCACGATTAAGTACTCAATAGTGTTTAATTTAACAGAGCTATTACCTTGACTGTAGTTACACATATTAATGAGATTTTGTATTTCGGCGTCCCCTAAGGCTCTGTTGTAGACCCTAAACTCGTCAATAGTCCCATCAAGGAAATCTCCCTTTTTTGTTCTACCAACAGTCGCTTGATCTCCCCAGTCGTCGGAAAGCTGACCAGTACCATGAGCCTGTGCAGTCACGTGACCATCGGTGTACACCTTGGCGAGTCCCGTATGTGCATCGTAGGTTCCAGTAATGTGAGTCCATTTCTTAGCTTTAATCACTGGCTCTGTAGTAATGTGAAATATGTGCTTTTAGTAAATATTAATGCACTATCATTGCTGAGAATCTGGCGTTAATTTACCTCACCCTAAAAAGAAATAATTACATGACACAATTATTATACTAAAACATTTCGCTTAAAACACATCGCTTTTTTTCCTCTTGAGGGGTAAGTTATCGGTGTAAATGTTGGACTGCGCAGAAAGGTAATGCATGTGTATGGTCTGAAATCGTTTAGACAGTAGCATTTAGTTCATGTAGGAACCGAGAAAAGGAGTCCATCTTTATCGAAGCAAAGGGTTACCACACATGCAATAACAAGCTCTTGACATTTAGATCATTTCCCCAGACTATGGCCATTGATTTCAACTTTGGAAACAAAGAGAGTGATCCCGGAAACGAAGAAAACCATTGCGGGAAATTTTAGTCGTACCTGTTTTAATCTTGAAGACGTCACCCGTATCGCTGTTGCTATGATACCAATTGACAGCTCCGTCGCGTACCTCCAGTCGATACTGACCTCCACTACTGATCACCTGACCATCAGCCACATCCACGTGATCACCGGACGTGCCAAATATGGTATGTACTCCATTTGTGTCCTCCAATCGAATCCACGCTGCTATGGTAACGGCAGCACCGGGTTTTGTCTGCAAAAAGATGTACAGGTAAGTTTTTCGAAACTATTAAGAGTTATTAAGAATTGGCGGTACAAAAGCCTTAGTTTGTAGGTATAATATATACCTGTGTGTTTTTATTGAATTTAGTATCTTTTCTAACTTGGAACATTTAACCGTCCTGCCCCCCTTTGTGGTACCCATACCTTATTTGGCACTCACACCGCCATTTTAAATATTGATTTGCGGAATGATGGCTGAGAGACATATACAGTCTGTGACAATAAACGTGGCAAGATGTTACCTTCAGTTGACTGCCGTCTAACGCAACGCTCCCGCCATCACGCATGCGCGCCACGTCACCACACACTCCGGGAGCCCTACTGATATCCATACGACGGTACAGGCCAGCGGCTTCACCATCGAAATCCAAATACACTATTAGCCCCTTTTCAGGAATTTTGTCACGAGCATTGTCACGTGACTGCTCGTCATGTGACGTATACAGCTCTGCTCGCATACAGATACTGGCACCATTCCACGACCTTGGCCTTACTCTCACGTACTGGGCTGTGATTGGTTGTTTGAGGGGGTTTGTCACGATCGAGTCTTGGTCGAAATTGCCGTTGAAAAGCTGTAACAAAGAAAATCAGTTACGAATTTTAATTTTATGCAATCAAGGCTACATACCACAACCGCTCTTGCAATAACTCATTTAAAGATTCTCTGATGTTTATAAGGCTTTCTAACCTAACACATAGTTACCGTGTTTTAAGAAAGACTCTGTATCGCCTGTAAACCCATCGATTTTTATTCTCGTACCTTAAGATGCCCGCTTTCCGTATAGTCCGCCCATATGCGGCCATTATTACTAAACTCTAGAGTGTATGACGTCACCCAGAGTGGACGCTCGTGCATGCCCTGGGTAGCCACGCCGCAGACTCGGCTGCGCTTGCCTAGGTCGACTTGAAGGAACTGGGCCTTGTCCACGTGATCACCACCTGAGCACCAGGCCCCGGCGAGACCTACAGAACACGTGTCGTTAGAACACTTTGGTAAAACCAAATATACAAATGGTACAGTTTGGTTTCAATTCGTTTTATTATTATTATTATTATTATTATTATTATTATTATTATTATTATTATTATTATTATTATTATTATTATTATTATTATTATTATTATTATTATTATTATTTGTATTACAAACAAATGCTGCCCTCTGCATTGCAATCTACTAATTCTTTTTTTATGTAGGAGGGACTTATTTAGGAGGTACTTTCATTTAAGCTGTGTTTTAATCTATTTTAAGCCACTAGACATGAAGATGAAACAATCGACATGAAGATGAAACAACCGACTTGATTCATTTGAATGCATTTGCATTGAATACGGTTCATGGATAATAAGACGTTTGAACTTAGCCTAAATTATATTCCACCTTAAATTCGTATCTAAAACAATCAAAGAGTCTTCTATTCAGGCTGATCTCCTATGCGTTTTCAATAATTACCCCCTGAAGATGCCGTGTTCTGCAGTCTTCCTCGACTTGCCGTATGGAATTTTGAGAATTCACTAGATGACGTCATCTGCGAGTCTTGTATTGCACCGCTCTGTATCCCCACGGCCGCGCGGCAACTGGGTTCTAGGGATGACAGTTTGTTTAGTTAAGATAACTCTTTATGTATCGTGGGGTATTGGTCCACACGGCAAGTAATGTCATCTTTCGATCACGAAACAAATAAATCGAAATCGATTAAGCGCGTAGAGTAAAGGACAGTTACTAGGACTCAGCGGCTGAACAGTATTTTGTGTGAAGGGCAGACCCACAGCGACCCTATAATGTATAAAATGTACCCTTATATATTGTTGTTTAATACTGAAGTTAACAGCCAAAATGATGAAAAAAGGTGGAATCCTTTATATCTTTTTTATTCGCCACCAATGCTGCCATTCATTGTTGTTGTTGGAGTTTACTTACCTAATGTATCAGAGCCAGCTCTACCGTAGCTTCCTATAGTTTCACGACTATTGACAACAGCCTCCATCAATGGTGTCATTCCTGTTACTGCAGGTCTAACGGACAGGCTAGGAAACCTGGTTCGTTCTACGTACGTATTGCTCATCTGAATCCGTGGTAGTTGATTCCTGGGGAATGTCTCTCGTCCCATGTATGGCCGGATTGTGTTTAAGGGAATGAGAGGTTTACTGGGACCATGTGTTGATGATGTAATATAAGGTCGTAGTGTTGGAATCCCGACACCGTACCCCCCGGCAGTTATCGGGAACTCAATACGGGTTATTGCTCTCTGCGGATTTGTTCTCCAGTCAATACTGCCAGGTTGGGGCTGCATGGTCATCCTGTTGATTGGATTATCTTGAAAGGATGTGTAACTTCTTGGTGATAGTTGTTGGCTGAACCTTGAGGGTTGCCCAGAATACGCAGATCTCGAAAATGGACCGACTTCTTGTAGTGTTATTCCGCTAGGGTTATTCCTAGGACCATACCACACTTGTCGGCGAATCTTATCGTCCTTTTCACCTGGAGATTTTACTGATGAATCATTGGGCTCTGATTGACGCTTTGTTGGCTTTGTCTTCGATGATGGATTATTTTGCTTTTTCATTTTGGTTGACCTTGCGTGCTGTGTCTTCTTTAAAGACGTTGAGGTTTTCTTATCGCCATTCTTGTCGCTCGCGGCCTTCTTGTGTTTAATTGACTTTTTTGTCATGTCTGATTTTGCGTTTAACGCCACCATAATTGGAGAAGTTAAGGAAGGATTTGCTGATGTGCTAGTTGATGACGATGATGTTGATGACGGAGCAGGAGATACATGGACTTGCCTCTGTCTCGATGAAGATTGCGGAACATCCGGTCTTTTACTCGATGATGAGCTATTTGCAGCCACTGGAGATGATGATAATGAGGTTTTTGATGAAAATCCTGATGACCTCTCATGGGTTTTTACGTTGGCTAATAAAGGCTTTGGAGCATCCCTTCTGTGCATTTTAGAATCACCTGACGTTTTCTTTTTTCTTTTTTTTCCTTGAAATTTGTCCTGATTTGTTATATTTATCGTCGTCGTGGAAGATGTTTTAGAGGACGAGGAAGAAGGTGATGTCGAGGAGCTAGATGTGGACGTCGATGAGGTTGACGTTCTACCCCCTGGAGCAGATATTTGGATATTAGTCGTCTGCGTGGTTTGTGGTGAACGTTTTCTTCCTTTAGTGTCCACATCCTTTAGCTTTATTTCCTTAAGTCGCAATTTTTTATTTATTTCTTTGTCCGACTTTTTCCTTGGCATCTCAGGTGATGACCCACGAATGGCTGCCTTATTTAAGAAGGGAAGCAGTGATGATTTTTTTGGGTCTTTAGACGAGGACTTTTTTGATGATTTATCGGATATTGTTATGGATGTTGTTTGTGATGTTTTGGACGATTGTGATGACCCCGAGTTTGTAGATGTCGATGAGCTTGTGCTACTTACAGATGTCTGTGGACTTCCATTACTAGAAATCTGAATACTTGTATGTGTCGTATCTGTCGATTGGGGGTAGGACCGTTTTGCCGGTCTTGGCTTTGATTTTGTTTGCTTCTGGGTAGATTTATCTGCTGATGATTTGGATATCGAAATGGTTGCAGACGTTGATGCTGAGGATGATGATGACGATGACTGGGAATTAGAAGATGATGAAGATGTTGACGACTGCGGCTGAATACCTGATATCGAAATCGAAACTTGACTTTCTGCAGACGACGACTGTGGAATCATACGTTTATTGTTCGTCCCTTTGCCATGTCCTTGTTTTCTTGTTGATTTATCTGCAGACGATTTTGATATCGAAATAGTTGCAGATGTCGTCGACGAAGATGATGATGGTGATGATTGGGAATTAGAAGATGATGAAGATGTTGACGACTGTGGCTGACTTCCTGGCACGGAAATCAAAACTTGATTCTCTGAAGATGACTGTGGAATCATACGTTTGTTGCTCTTTCCTTTGCCATGTCCTTGTTTTCTTGTTGATTTATCTGCTGACGATTTGGATATCGAAATAGTTGCAGATGTCGTCGACGAAGATGATGATGGTGATGATTGGGAATTCGAAGATGATGAAGATGTTGACGACTGTGGCTGACTTCCTGACACGGAAATCGAAACTTGACTCTCTGTAGATGACTGTGGAATCATACGTTTGTTGCTCTTTCCTTTGCCATGTCCTTGTTTTCTTGTTGATTTATCTGCTGACGATTTGGATATCGAAATAGTTGCAGATGTCGTCGACGAAGATGATGATGGTGATGATTGGGAATTAGAAGATGATGAAGATGTTGACGACTGTGGCTGACTTCCTGACACGGAAATCGAAACTTGACTCTCTGTAGATGACTGTGGAATCATACGTTTGTTGCTCTTTCCTTTGCCGTGTCCTTGTTTTTTTGTTGATTTGTCTACTGATGATTTGGATATCGAAATAGTTGCAGATGTTGATGCTGATGATGATGATGACGATGATTGGGAATTGGAAGATGATGAAGATGTTGACGACTGCGGCTGACTACCTGATAGCGAAATCGAAACTCGACTTTCTGTCGAGGTGGACTGTGGAATCATATGTTTTTTGCCGTTTTGTTCCTGTCTTTGTTTACCCATTGATTTATCGGCAGGTGATTTAGAAATCGTAATTGATCCTGACGATTGTATTTTGGACGACGATGGTGAAGACGAATTGCCGCTCGTTGATAAAGCTTGTGATGTCCCTCCTGGTGTCGGTATCTGGATATGGCTTTCTGATGATACAGATTGTGTTCTTGCTTGTTTCTCTATTAAAAAACTGCTGACCCCAGCATTAATTAACTTTTGCTGCACAGAAATTTTAACTGCATTGTCTGAATTTCCATTTTTCGTAGAGAAAGATGTATGATTAGATGCAATCTTGTTTGGCCTTTTGGTTAAATTCCCAGTAACATGTATGGATTCCGATGCCTCAATTATTGGCTTTTCCTTTCTTAAGGTCTTTGTCTCTTGTATAGCCGAAAGTGATGCAGAATTTTGATTCATTTTATTTGCTTGCTTTGTTCTCGTGTTTTCCACTTTGTCATTACTTAATGATTTTGAGGAGAGAATTTTATTCAGTGTTTTAGTTTCATCATCATCATCATCGTTATCGTCATCTTCATCAGTTCTTTTAAATCTGCGCAGCCTTTCCTTATCAACAACTTCCTCCTTCTCATTTAGTCCTTCTGTATCTGTCGTAACCAAAGAACTGGCTTTGTCTCCTACCCACGGCTTTTCCTCATCATCGTCAACATCCTCTCTTTTAAAGCGTTTCAAAGCATCAATCAACAATACATCGTCATCATCCGCACCTTGATCATTATTTGAGAGGAATCCCCTATCTTGGACCTCTATGATTTTTCGCCTCCTTTTACGCAAATACGGGGGCGACGAAGAATCGTCCATGCTGTAAGAAGATCTTTTATCTATTGTTCTTATATAAGAAGTACCGATCGTTGATTCAGGGATAATATTACTTTGGTGCGAGGTATCGTGAGAATCGCTAAATAAGGAATCTGCTTGAATCTTTTCTTCTCTTCGTTTTCTTACTGAAAAAAAAATGATAAAAAAAAATACCATAAAGATATTTCAACAAAAGCAAAGGTATAACAGTTTATAACACAGGGTGAGCTCTAGAGAGTACTAGTTCGCGTGCGTAAGAGAAATGAAGAAAAACAAACTGGCAAAACGCAAAACCCAGCTGGACGACTTCAGAATATGCACGTTTCTTGACTTGACGCTCTGTAAAGTAAACTATAAGATTCTTCATATGATGTTGAAATAGTTCTAAACTTTGTTGCGCTTTAGCGGTGTACATTACGTTTATTTGACAAAAAACATATTCTCAAGTCAAATCAAGAAGTTATGACTTCTCTATTTCTTTGTCATTCTAGACCACCTTGTAAAGAACACAACTAATCATTATTGTGTCAAAACTAGTCAACCATGACTTTAGCAGGTACAACGCCTTTGGAATCCCTTATCAGGATACGAATACCATTGCCTTTACACCAAACATTATTGCTATGACAACAGACTCCATGGCAACAATGACACAAGGCATCAAAGAGCTTAGAAAATACATTTAACGCAAACTACTTAATTTTAATAATCCAAAGATCAACCAAATGTGAACGTTTCTGGGCGACGGACATCCAACATCCCGTAGTAAACGTTTTCTTTCTTTTTTATGTAATCTAGTCTGATTTGGCAGAAACATTATTGAAAAATTTTTAAACTCTGACTGATGAAAGGCAGTTTTTCAATTTTGATTGGTGTATTGTCTCAAAGTAGGTTACTGTATCTTATAGTACATAAGCTTTTTTTCTATCAGTGCAAGGTCGGAGTTATCACGTTTTGAAAATGATCTCGAAAATTTAACTACTTTAAAAATATTAGGGGAATCTAATGGATAACAAATTGTTCTCTTGACATTTAAGATTAAAAGTTCACATTGGTTGTTAGTTAAAAAGCGTAAAATAATATGTAGGGAGTTTTGCGTTGTTCATTTTACAGTCACATTCCTTCGACGTGTAAACATATAGAGCAATATATAGAGGTGTGATATTAAACTGTAAACAATAGGATTAAAACGAATTTAACGGATATTTCTTTTTTTTTTATATGAATTGCCCGAGCTCTTTTAAAAATCCAATCTTAGAGGATTCCGCTTCAAATTTTCGCAAGAATTGTTTCCAGGAGAACATTTGATTTCGTGTATTTTGTGCTTTCCTGAAACCAACAGGTGTAGAAGCCAAAGGCGTGAACTGTGATGCCACAGCTTAACGTAACACGAATTGCCTATCTCAATTCCCGCAAATTAATTCTCAATCTCGTTTCGTTAAGGCAACTTTTGAAAACAAATCCTTTTTTTTATTTTTTCTACATTCTACCATTTCCCGTAGCTGCGTCTTCTAATAGTAAAAACTGCAAATGAAATGAATTATTCATGACCTTACCTGTTTCGATCTTTAACGGATCACCCACAGAAAGAGTTCTTTGCACTCTCGCAAAAACAAACGAAGGATTATCAAAACTTGGCGATAACCGACATGCCTCTTTTTGCCCATGACAATCCACTCCAAAGCATGTGTTGCGAGATAGGTAGATCAGAGAGATATTGTCCTGCTTGCACGCAGCCTCCACACATTCTTGTATACCTCCCACATGGGAAAGAACCCGCGTTGTTATCTTAGGGTTATCCAGGCCTTGCATGAGTGTAACATTCTGCTCTGGAGTCCCTAGTAGGACACATTTTTCGCTGAAATTCGCGCTGGGCGTTGACTCCACATTGTGAACTACTGCGAGTAAAGGATAATTGGTATGAAGTTAATCTGACACCTCGAGCCTCAGGCGAACAGTAGCTCAAAAGCGTTACTAATTAGTGCTAATTCATCTAATTAAACGGATTTATCTCTACCCCTATTGACTAACTATACCTGACTATCTATACCTAGTGTTTTATTTTTCCTATTCCTAATTCTTTTGAGTCACTTCTATGCGTGTTTGCTTTGTAGAGGGCAGTGCCATATGAACCCTGGTCAATTTAAGCTGGTGCCGGGACTATGTTAGTGTATAGCATTATTTGTACCTTTAGCAAAGATGGCGAACAGGAAGATAGTAATCCACAGGTTGTATAACACCGCGAAGATCCGATCCGAAACGCGACCTGCGTTCCTGAAATCGGCCTTCATTACATTCCACAACATTCACTCGATTAAACCAACGTTTTCTTCGCAATGGCATCGATACAAGCCTTGTAAAGGCATCACAAGACTAGCCACAAGACTCCAGAATATTCTCTTTTTAGTCCATATCGCAGTCACTTCCCTTGAGTTGACTCTACGGAGGGATGCTACATTTAAAATTTCATGCCCGTCAGATATGTTGTACAAAGCGAGGACGAAGTTTGATCCCGACTCATCAGTAGCAGAGGGAAGGCCATGACATCACAACGATGAAATCTTGAAAGATCATAATAATTACGTCATGGAACCACAACGGTGTCTTCACAAACGCTGTATTTTACGCATTCATCGCTCCTTTCAAAACGAAAAGGAGGGAAGGTTGAAGCGAGGTTGTCGCTTCGAGAATGAACAAGAGGTTTGTTGGTTTTTTACACAAAAATGGTGGCAACATAATAACATGACTTAAAGTGTTCCGTTTATTGAAAGAGAGAATAGAGACTATGCACCGTAAAGGATTTAACGAGACCGTGAATAGGGAGCAGGTTAATGAATTAACTCGTTCTTGACACCCTGACGCTCCTCAATTGCCCGGAGACAACAAACAATCAAAACATTACCATAACACACAATCTCAACGAAAATCTTTCTAACTTGGAAGAATTAACGCATTTCCCTCAAAATTCCATGACAAGTGATAGTTTTTAAAGCCTTTTGGAGTTAATGAATTCTTAATTGATCTTACTGCGTGCTTGCTGGTGCATTGAATGGAGAGCTTATCTGTGCTTAGTAGCGTTTGACACTTTATTCATGACACATAATAAGATTTCTGCTGCGTTCAAGTGACCCCAAGCAAGAAAAATGACCTCATCTCCCTCTCTTTCACTTCCATCGCTTACTTATTGTTTTTTTATAAAAATATATTTTGATATAGTTTGTGTATATTCTTTATTGGCTACAGATAAGTAAGTTCTCTTTAAAAAAAGAGCACCAGTCAATCCACGAATCTATGCTGTGTTGTTTTGTTAGTTTAAGGAGCGTTCTAATTTGTTTAAGAAGGTCAACAAATTTATCCAGCCCTTCACATCGTGAAATTGGAGTAATAAAAATCATCTCAAAATCTAATAAAAACATCTCAGCTCAGAGGATATCTTCATTAGATAATATCAGTACACCAGAGATATGAAGATAGATTTGTACTTGTTTGTGAAAGGTGTGGATCAAATATATAGCCTTGATTTAGCGGATATTTTAACTCTTGTTTTTCCGATGCCTATGAATTGTCTTAAACGGCCCCTTGTCTAGAGAGTCTCTGTTTAAAATATAATTTAATCCAATACTCCTTGCTTGATAGTTATTTGACACTTTTATGTCTTATGGACCTGGTAGTAGTGTAGTAGTGGTAGCATTATTTCTTTTTGTTTGGTAGTGGGCGGGGACTTTAGCATTGCTGCCATGTGTCAAAGAACTCTTACTAGCATAGTTCTGGCTCTGGTTCTGGAAGGAGACAGATATCACCAATATCAAGTACCAAGCGAATCTTAGTATTCGCTGCGTAAACGCCGATTTATGCAAGGACATTTCATATGAAAATATACGAAGTTTTGATATCCTTGTTTATTGATTCCCTCGCCGTCGTCGATACCATTGGCCAACTTAAGATTCACGACGGCGGAGGGACGACGGCAGACACGTATTTCTTCGCGCGCTAAAAGAAAATTGTGGTCGCGCAAAATGAAATTTTGAGACAGACAGACGGACAAGACAGAGAAGCGTAATCCATGACCTGTTCAATAGATGTTGAACCTGCGTATGTGACCTGTATAGCGGGTACAAGACCTCGTCCCTCCCACAAAAAGACCTACGCACTACTCCATGTCTGACCTCTATGATTCCATATTTAGTCAAAAACGGAAAGAAATGAAAGCTTTGAGAATGCAGGGGTGTTTTTAATTCCATTTAACATACCATTTAAAATATTGATTTAGCTATTAGTTCAGTAGCAATTCCCTTTGCTTTTGGCTCAGAAATGATTCTATATCGATGTTCATGTCGAAATCCCTTGACAGCGTGTGTCAAAAGGATTACCTGATTGGTACAGGGTCACAGAAATGTGAACTCAATCAATGGCTTCCTGTGGTTGCTCTCGCCGGATTCCCTGGTACGAGTGAAAGGAATTTTGGGTCGACTCCATTGAATTTAAAACAGCTAAAGAGACAGCTATCTTGGTATTTCATAATATTCCTTTTTATCTCAGTTACCATAGAGTTTAAGTAAGGTTTAAAATACCGAGGACGGAGGCAGTTTGCCGTATAACAGCCTGAGGTTGCAGGCTTATTCCATGAACTATACCTGGTAAAAACAATTTTAACTGAGGGATAAGAGAGAAAACTCAATAAAAGTCCAGATTATTATTGACATGCAAAAAAAAAAACCCGAGGGTTACCCCCCCCCCCCCCCCTTGTTGCCAAAAATGGGTCATTTCTTTTTAAGGAGTCTTTAAATACTATGCTTTTTCCATATGATACTAGGACTGCGCACCAACAACCCCCCCCCCCCCCCCCCCCCCTTAGCCAATCCTTGGAATGCGCCTGTATGTCATCGTTAGGGCTGTCCATAAATTGCTAGGCAACTTTTGTTATCTCGAGCAACATTCAATCCTTTAAGCAACTTTAATTATTTATTATTTATAGCAATTTTCTTCTCTTTTCAACAGCTTTCTTGTCCTACGACACTTCACAACTTCGAGACGACCATAATTTTATGATGTGATGAAGATGGAATATCTGATGTCTTTTTCCACGACTACTATAACAGTTAGCATGCTAGCGCCCAGTGCTGAAAAACGCAAGACTAGTTCCAGTGCCGCGCGGTTAAACCAGCCTTTTTGTTTTGAAATGGCGGCTTTTTACCGGCGAACTGTCACATTTTGGCGAATGCTAAGAAAACTAGACCAAACCTAAGGCTATAATTTCCTTTATGACTCCCTCGTTATCACACAAATCTGTCATCTTTTGTACAGTATGGTTTTAAAATGCTGATTTGCAGCGACTGAAGTCAGCCTTTCGTACCTTTTCTCGAATGTTTCAACACTACGATTGTACTTGTTTTCGCCAGAGCACGCGCATGCGCATACGTCATTAAGCACTGGCCATGCTAGCTGGTTCTAAGAGGGTCAATTCGGAAGTTCCTTTTTCAGGGTTTCGGGATTCCTGTGGCAAGCAAAAAAAGCGAGAAAAGGGGGGAGGGGGCATGTCGATATAAATGTGATTTTGTAAAACCTGTCAATCCTTCTAGTCTCCTTGGCGCTTTTGCGACTGACAAACGCGGACGGCTGCAAAGGAGACTATAATCCCCCCAAGCTAGGCATTTATCTATCCGGGCTTTGCGGTATGATACTACCCGACCCCAGCCCCAAAGGTAACAAAAATGTCACCACACTGAAGTTAGCCACAAAATTCAACACGTACGGCCGCATAACAAACATGGAAAACTGTAGTACCACTTAAAAGCAGTCCGACCTTTGTATATTGGTGAAATTTTTATTATTGGATTTGACACTTCAACTATTGGTCGATATTGGATTATGACACTGAACATGGCAACCTCATCGAACTAAAACTTCCTGGGTTGCTGAGGCTCTTCATGTGATAAATGTCAGTTGCGTGCGCGCATTGGCTTATGGGATAGATGATAAGAGTGTGTGCGTTTTGTGTGGAATCTCTTCAAGGTCACGGTTGACGCAAAACAGCGATTATTGACGCAAAGCTTTGCATCGTTAAACTTACTGTTTCTCCGAACACCACTTGGCACCACGACGAGGTACCCGCGTGTTATATTAATTCAAGGCTGAATTTCAACGATAGGTATGCGATTTTTATTAGAATTTACACCAAGCTTAAATTCATGATTTCTATTCACACTGTAAGTGTTGATACGACCTCTAACCCTCTATGTGCGTACTATAGGGTTTCATTTGGTAACAAACAAACGCATTCACTTTTTGCGTGTTAGTTGGGACGATGTCTTGCATTGGACCGATGTCTAGGGCAGATTTGGTGCTATTGTGTGTTTTGGCTAGCGTCTACACATCCTACAGCTTGGACTTTGTAGAGAAAAATGGCTTGAAACTTAACGGGTAGGTCGAGATTATAGCTGTTGATGGGTGACGAACTGCATGATGTGAGAATTGGTCGTTATTATTGTTGTTTACGATTAGTATAATAAGGAAAATAAAGTTATCGAAGGGTTAGTTAGTGGATGTGGCCCTTAAGTCGCTAGATGTTATCCTTAATTTCACGATCACGATATCAATTTTTTCTCAGAACATCCCCAAAAAATTCGACAGCAGAGGGCATTTTTCCATTTCACCTTAGTATTTTACTTGGGTCGCTGCCCTTGCAATGTTTGTAAAGTATTAATAAACTAGATCTGTCAGAAAAGTCTTCCATGTGGGTTGAGAATGCGCCTTACATGTTTCACTGCCGTCAATCGATCCTCTAGGGCTAAATCCAATTGTAGTTATTCGTTTGCAAACAAAACAATTTGCTAGCAAACATTGCCATTCATCTTTGTTTTAGTACTTGCACATTCGCGTCTCTCGGTTTTCGCGTTGTTTGTTTGAATTTGTGCTGAGCGAGTGACTAGCCAAAACTGCGACTTTTAAGTCCAAGAAACATGAGGAAAAGGTTCTGTTATCTGGGTCTGTTTGTAGGGTAATAAGAAAAAAGCCTCTGTTCGAAGGGAAGAAAAGAAGAGGATAGATTTCCACTTATTTTTTCCACAATTCTTCCCAAATCAGCTAAACCAAAAATCAAACAAAACTCGTACAAACACATGGCCTCCTCTTACTTATCGAATAACGAAATTTGCGCCTTTCTAGAATGTTTACATGCATAAAACGCATTGTATGACAGCAGCGTGATTTATTTTTGCGGATATTTTACTTGTGTTCCCGCAAAGAAATTTTTCGGATGAAATTTCACATGCTAGCAAAAAGCTTTTCGAACTGTTCGATACCAATAAAAGTAACTTTAGTTAGAATCTGATTCAGCAATGCCACGTTAGTTCAGCAGTGCGGTCACTTGTCTACGACCGCAGCGACCTGTGTTCGATACCACCATTTTCTTTTTAACTTTTTTATAATAATAATTAATTATTCTGTTCTTGACGTGTCATCGCAACGAAAAAAAAAACACTCTCACCATCTTTGATGTGTTCATGCTACGTTCAGTATCCTGTACATCTTTTATGCACACAAGAAAATAACTAGGAAATACATATGCATTCACGAGTTGGCTCACAGAGCCTTTTATTACATCACACACACACTCGTAGATAAACAACCTAATGATGAAACATGTTAAAATAAAACTAGGAAGGAACCGCCAAATCTCATTAATAGATAACTTTCCTGATAACATTCCTGATTCCTGACTATTTTTTAGCTGAATTTACAAAAAAAAAAAAAAAACAGACCGAAAACAGATACCCCCCCTATTTTGAGTTTTATACAACCCGTCAAATTCAAACACAGTTGCACCTAGTCAGCGGTATCTTTCCAACGGTGCTTTGCGGTCCCATCCCTAATCAGTCGTCGCTGTGCTAATTCGAGCACAAATTGATGGTTGCTTGTACTTTTCGTAACAAATACAGCTGTGAGCATATTAGGAGAGTGCCTTAGGACATTTTTAAGTCTATTGGGGCATAATTATGTACTGTGCTTATGGATATTTGCAAGCAAAGAAGGATTCATGGGGATTTTTTTCTTGTTTTGCTTTATTGCCTGGATGAGAAAATAATTTTCTAACGAATAACCACTGTCTTTTCTGAAACCAAATTAGTTTCAAAATCGTTTACTCTGCTATTCTGGGTCTGTATGGCCTGGAATTGATTTGTTTGGCTTATGGGTGAAAAGACTTATAAAAAACCGTCTGACATTGGGGGTGATGAGTGTTGACTGGCCCTCCCCTCGTGAATTTTTCCCTGGATCTTCCAGAATGCTTTGCAATCCGTAATGGCATCAAAGATAGTTTCACATCCCACAAGGGGAGCAACTTCCCACGGATGTTAATTATGGTCGGGTCCGCGGACTCCCAGCGGTCATACCCAACCTCTTAGCCGGAATGTCCGATCACCACCTTCGGGAAGTGCGAGACTGTCGGAGAAACCCAAGATGCCGGTCCGACTTTAGTGCGTGATAACAGATCATGTTACTTTATATGTCATCAGGGGGAGGATTAAAAGGGAAAAAATGGGCAAAAACGTACGAGTGAGTCAGCCAGCTAGTTTCCTTATCTCGCCTTAGGAACGCGCGCGTTCATTGTTTTGCGTTTTTTTTCTGGTAATCATAACAGACCGTAAATGTTTAGCTGGCGCGCACACAGGATTAGCTGAGGGGAGAGTGTAGGGGTTGCGCAGCCATAGGTATTATATGATACCTATCTAAACAATTTATGATGTAATTTCTGTAGACTCCTCCGTGAGTTTTAATTGAGTATTTAAAGTACTTATCATAAGTAACTTAATGATGAGAATAAATCCATGTAAACCCCAAAAATTGGTAAAGCAGATATCAGAGACTCTTATCTTTTTTTTCTTAATTTCAGCTCAAACGTCTGTAGGGAAGACATTTCAAGGACTTCTACTTCCTTTCAGCGCAAAAAAGTGGTGATTTATTACTATACCAGAATTTGTGAATGGTTTGGGATATGCTATTTGAAATCAATGTAAGAGAGTGTTTGTTATTAATTATCCTGGGGGACGGAAGATATTGAGGGATGGCTCCGAAAAAAGTTCAATTCCTTCTAAGGGGCATACAACGTTTTATGTCAACTAGAGTGATCCCTTCATAGACACAAATATTTTGGATCACAACAACACAAGTCCAAGGCTATGGGAGTGCCCACGAGACCCTTGCCTTACTCTTAGGAGCGTTTCGAAAACCTAGCAATGATGATTTCACTCTGGGGTCATATTTAGCAAACAAGTACAGTCAGATAAGTAGGGTGATATCAGTGTAGGAGGGGGAGTCATCTACCCAAATAAAAGAAATCATGAGCTGGGAATGTAGCTTTTCAAAACAAGATTATTTCATGGTTTCTGTCTAAATATCGGTACCCCGATATGGAGGGTGTGTTTGTTTGTTGGGGCTGAAATTTAAATATGCACATTCAATTTGGGGGCTCCAAAATGTGAAGGGAGCTTAATGAACACTCTCAAAGAATGAGAACACGCAATACGAAATCAATTTGCGCTGCGATACAATGACATTATTTAGCTAATAATGTCTCCTGTAATAAGTGTCCATTATTCGGAATAATTAAAGTGTACTTACCCCCCCTCCCCTACCAGTAAGAAAAAAAAAAGAAAATACACAACTTCTTCTTTTATCACTACATAATTATTAAACATTTTAAAGACCTGTGACGAAGGAGGTGACCGTTCCTGATATAAAGTACGAATGGGGAGAGAAGCTCTACTGTTGCACGGGATGGGCCAAACGGTCAGAAGAAGACGGGGATTGCTTAAAACGTGAGTGTTACCGGGTGGTGTCCTTGCATGCAGGGCCTAGCAGGAGGTGGGGCACTGAGGGCATGGTCCCCCCCCCCCAATATTTTCAAAATTTATGGAAATGGCCAGTAGGGGCGTGGCTGAACCCCCCCCCCCAAAAAAAAAATATAGAAAATTAATCACAAATATTACAAACGAATCTAAACGTCATCAAATGGGTCTTATAAATCTGAACAAAAAGCTAACTTTTTACTCCTCTTTCAAAAAAGACAAAATCTAGTGAATGCTATGATAAAATACTTAAGATGGACACAGAAAAGCTTTAGCCAAACTCAGACTAGGGAATCTTAATCTAAAAATAGAAACAGGCAGACACACAAAACCTCCGATTCCAAGAGAGAAGCGTATCTACCAGATTTGTAACACTTTAGAGGATGAAAAACATTTCATGCTTTTCTGAGTCTCATCCCACTCTGAACGAAAGCAATTATTTTCTGATATCCAATCCCACTACATTTTCTTTGACAATCTTAGTAATGATGATAAAATTCTGTTCCTTTTTAATAATGTTGACCCTTTTGTGAATAAGAAAGTAGCCCACTTTATATGTAAAACATTTAAATCAAGACCGAATACTCTCATTTAAGCCATATTATGTTATGCAATACTATCAATGTAAATGGAATGCAAATAAATAAATGTAAAAATGTAAATGTATTTTGTTTCTGTGTTGTGCCCCCCAATCTTACGTGGCCTGACACTGTACGTATCTGGTATGCCATTCTATTTTCAGCGATCTGTACGATGGACTGCGATCATGGCCAGTGTGTTGGTCCTGACAGGTGTGAATGTGATAATGGTTGGACGGGATACATTTGCGAAAGGGGTAAGTCCAAATGTACATGCCGCCTTTGTTTTAACCTCCCCCTTTCTAATAGTACATTATTCACGCTACAACCTCTCTCAGTTGCCTGCAGTAAAACCCAGTTTAGAGTCATTGTCACCAGTTAACTTCCGGTCGATTACGTGAAAATCACCAATTATTTTTTACGGAAAAAATATTTAAAAATTTTAAACGCAGTTGGAAGTTCCTTGAGGATGTAAATAAAGTTTTAGAGCAGATGGCCTGTTTAATAAATAGCGCAGATTCTAATAGGTTCTCTTGTCGGTTGAGGTTTCCGTCGGCCTTCCGGAAGTAAACTGATGACAATGCGGCTATAACTGTGACCCGTCAAGGGAAACAGAAAGCTGTTTAGCACTTGATTTCACATTCTGGCTGCTGTGTTTCTCACACATCTCTATTCGGTCGTTATTCGTTATTCGATCGCTTACTATTCTGTTTAAGACGTCAACGAATGTTACCAAGACAACGGCAAGTGCGAGCAAGGTTGCATAAACACTTATGGTTCTTTTCACTGCGGATGCTGGAGAGGTTACAAAGTCAACCCTTCAAACGCCTCGAAATGCCTTGGTATGCCTAGAGGGGGGTATTAGCGTGTGTGTGGGGTTGAGGGTAAAAAGTGATCTCGGTATGAGCATGAAAAGATGCCGCGGTACGGGGAGGGGCGTCCAAACCATTCAAACAGTCCATGCATGCTTTTAACGTTTTTTTATATATCGAGTTAGAGTTGACAGATATTTTGAAATATTTTCATTTTTCGTCAACCAAAACGGAAGAAAGGCTTGGCGAGCACACAAGCGGAGATAGAGGCAGATAAATGGGGGGGGGGGGGGGGGGGGTTCCTGATTATTCTTTGTTCTTTTATTTACCGTTGTGGGGCCCCTTGTTTTGTAGATGTTGACGAATGTGCAAAGACACCATCACCTTGTCGATGCGTTCAAGAACACCCACAATGCAAAGCGATGTGTATTAATACCATTGGAAGTTATAAGTGCGCATGTCATCCTGGATTTCGACTGACCAGTCAGAACGAGTGCATTGGTAAGTTGGGTCTAAGGAAGGTAAATATATCAACACAAGGTTGAAGTGGTTTTGCGCATCTTCGAAAACAGAGTAGTTTAGTTGGCTTTTCGAACATTAGCCCTTCGTCGGAGCAAAAAGAAGTGGATAATCAGCCAGGACCGTTTTTAAACCATCATGACTGAACGAGTCGAGTTCGGACTAGATCCGAGCACGCCGCACCACCCGTGTTGGATGTTGCACTTTGAGCTCTTTTCATAAGGACCTTAACAATGTCCTTAAAGGGGTTTTATGAAGCGTTCCCCATAGAGGCGTTTAACTCTACTTCCTAAATGACGACACTGAACTAATGGACACTTTTCAAGTCCCTATGAGCCGTGTTCCGAGACCCAATGGTTTACGATGAGGGCGCTTGTCCAATGGTCTATGGGCGGAGGTTTACACGTAGCTCGAGGGACATTTCTTTTTTGTTTCAGATTTGGACGAGTGCCTGTCCGGTTTTACCAACAAATGCGCTCAGGAGTGTATCAACACGGTCGGGGCGTACAAGTGCGCCTGCTTCAAGGGATATCAGGGGACCACCGACGACAACATTGAGTGTCAAGGTAAGCTTGCATTTGGTTGACGAAGACGATGATGGTGATGGTGATTGCGGTGGTGATGGTGTTGGTGATCATTTATAGCATAGTTGTTGCTAGTGATGATAGTGGTAGTGGTAGTATGGTGACGTTGATGGTTGCTTTGGTGGTGATGGTAGTTGTGATGTTTGTGGTGAAGATGGTGGTGCTGCTACTGTTTATTTATTTGGTTTACAGCATTGTTGTTGCTAGTGGTGGTTCTAATAGATGATGATGGTGATGGTAATAGGGGTGGTGATAGAGATGGTGATGGTGTTGGTGATAAAGATGGTGCTAGTGATAGTGATGGTAATAGGGGTTGTGATGGTGGTGGTGTCGGTGATGGTGATAGTGATGATGATGGTGGTGGTAATAGGGGTTGTGATGGCGATGGGGTCGGTGATGGTGATAGTGATGATGATGGTGATGGTAATAGGGGTGGTGATAGTGATGGTGTCGGTGATAGTGATGTGGTGGTGATAGTGATGATGATGGTGGTGGTAATAGGGGTTGTGATGGCGATGGGGTCGGTGATGGTGATAGTGATGATGATGGTGATGGTAATAGGGGTGGTGATAGTGATGGTGTCGGTGATGGTGATAGTGATGATGATGGTGATGGTAATAGGGGTGGTGATAGTGATGGTGTCGGTGATAGTGATGTGGTGGTGGTAGTGGTGATGATGGTGTCAATGGTGGTAAAGATGGAGATACGAATATGATGATGACTGGGTTAGTAATGGTGTTTGTCACGGGCTTCGGGGCAATGTCAGTAAAGTATTGATAGAGAGTCCATGGCCATGATGATGTTTTCAGATACTGTTGCACAGTGGCGGATCTAGGTGAGGGGAGGTATGGACAAGGCTAATATCCATCTTATGTGTTTTGCATGAAGAATTCCTGCGTGATGATGTTTATATGACATGAAATAATGGTGATATGATGATATGAATAAGAGTGATATGATGTTTAGATGTTGACGAATGCCAAAATAACAATGGCGGGTGTGAGCAAAATTGTGTCAACATTCCGGGGAGCTACCGCTGTAACTGCAACCTGGGCTTTACTCTTCACTTTAACGGCAGGAATTGTACAGGTAAGTGAAATAAGCACCACTCTTACATCTAGACAGGTGCGAAATACCAACAATACACTGACTGACGGCACTGTGACCGTACAGCAAATATATGGATGTACGCTCCACCACCTGGATGGTTGGGAAAGCTGTTAGAGAATGCAGGAAGACATTTCTGCTGCAATACATTTCTTAGGATGGGGCTCGTTTTGTAAAAAAATCTTAGGGATTATTTCTAACTGATATATGTTGTTTGTTGCTCACTTGGTCTGAAGTGTCTGTAACAAGATAAAGAATTACATTGATTTGTTTGTTGTTGTTTGTTCAACAGCCGAATCTTAGACAGGTGTCAAAAACAAACTGTGTTACACAGCAAAGAGAAGCATAGTTCACCTCTACTTCTGAAGAGCGTCATAGATTGTTTAAGAATACTCAACATAAAATAAATGATTTGCACAAATCATTTATTCCACAAATCATGATACAAGAACAATACAAGAACGAAAAAAAACTGAGATAAATTAAGGCTTTAGAGAGGCTGTTATAGCTGAACAAATACAAGAACGTTACTTAGCGAATAAAAAGCGAATGTAATAGTTCAGGGGCTGAGAGGATGTGTTTCGCTTGTACGCCACCCCCCCCCCCCCCCCCCCCCCACAGCCACCCAGCCCTAGGGACCGATCATTGATATCTGACGAGGAGGTAATAGATAATTTCCCTGCTCGATATTTCCTCTCATCAACCTCGCTAAGCCCTTTAGCAAGGCATACTTGCTATTTTTTCGAGAGATTTTGGCTTGCATGATTCCGTATCCCGTATCCCTTAATCATAAACCCTCACCTTTAAAATTCTTTTACAGTTCTTGTGAATAATAGAAAGTTCATTGTTGAGATATTGTTTTTTGTTTTGTTTTGTTTTGTTTTGTTTACTAAAAGGAACAATGGAATTGACAGAAAGAGTTTCAAGGAAAATTTTAATTTAATTAAAATTAATTAATATAATAAAGTTTGAAATTAAATTAAAATGGTTTAGTTAGTTATAAGTTCGGATCTGTCATCCTTAGACCTAGCGTTGTGCCGGAGAAAACTACATTACAGAATCATATGTGTGTGTCTATGTACTATGATATAAAACATTTGAGTAGGAATAAAATAGTATAAAATATCACACCACCTTGTCTTCTCGTATATGTGGAGTTTGACTGTTTTTCATGCTTATCTTATGACTATGCTGCTACTTGACATGGAACACATAGTTGGTTCTAATCCTCCCTACGCAAACTTTATCCTCATCCGCACAAGGGCCCAGGTCCCGCCCAAGACACCGCTCAGGGGTGTTCATCTGAATAGGGTAAGCCTCGATCCTAGGGCCAGACCAGCATTCACCTGAGGAGAGAAAAATCAACACTTTCATGGACTCGTAAAAGGGTGGGGTTGGAAGGTAGGGTGGGGGCAACGTTAAGCACCCAGGGCGTGATTGTGGGAGAGGATGGGTGGTTTCGTTCTCAGGGCTGTTAATCCGAATGGGGTATTCATCTACCCTAGGGCCGGGTCAGCATTCACCGTTAGAATTAAATGTTCAACCTGTTATGTCACCGTGAAAGGGCGGAGCTGGATATAGAGGGGCGTGGTGCTCACTGAATAGGGTATGTATCGACCCTAAGGCCAGATCGGCATTCACCGAAGGATACTAAGACCAGCCCTGTTATGTCCCCGTGAGAAGTCGCGGGAGGGGTGGAAGGGGCGTGGTTCTCAAGGGTGTTCTGAATGGATAATGCACCAACACTAGGCCCTGACAAAAAATGACATGCTGTCAATTATGTCACGACCTTTTACCCAAAAGCGAGTAAAAAAAACTGTTTCCATGACAGGGCAGAGGTAAGAAAAAAAAACGTCCCCCGGGGACGATATGGAAACTCGATAAAGCCAAAACACGACATGAGATGCCACGGTGAGCCACTACTCACCATAGTTCTGTAAGCTAAAAGATTCGTACCCCTCCTCGCGTGTTTTAATGGAGCATCGACAAGCCAAGCCCTGGATGTACGTATTCCAGTTTGACCAGTCTATGTCTACACCGCTGTACTTGGGCGACTCTGGATCGCGGTCTGTCAGGAGCATGACGGGAAAAGGTCGTGGCTCGACAAAATTGTCATGAAAACAGCCGACTTTGGAGAACTTGACGACGCAGGAGTGATCTGTAATGGAGTTTGAAAAAGACGAATTCAACTGATATAGAACATACATGAATGTTCTAGAGTGCATGTGTTATGCTAGTGAAGACACAAGAATTCAGGTCTTCTCGAGTGAGGGAGGCTAGATAACATAGTGTAGGGAAGGGGGGGGGACATAAACTCGTCTCCAAAAGTAATTTTTTGCAAGGGAAGGGACATGTCCTTCTCCTGCACTGTTTGAGGCAAATACTTGTCCTCGCAATGCTCGACTTCGTCTGAAAAAAAAAAAAAGATTGCGAAAGGATATACCCAGCGGTCGCGTGAGAAAGCTGATTTATAAAAGAAAAAATGCTTACCCTAAGCCCGCCCTCAACTCTCTTTCGACCTTTGGTACTGCTACTGTATTGCTTCCGTTACCTCTATGAAATCATTCTGCTCATTACTGTGTTCTTATTCCATGAAGTAGCCCTTTTCCTCTGCATCTAATTCATACAAATAACGCAAACGCCATGTTTCAAATAGCCCCGTCCCTCAACCTCCCGCGTCGAATTAGCGCCCGACGCTAAAAAACGAGCATAACTTTATTCACGTACCTTCAGGTGTGATTTTGTAGACAAAGTTAGCGTGGTTTTCACCTACGCAGGGTGTATCTTTCTCTCGAGTTTCACATACTTCATAGCCATTGGTTACGCACATTTGGCTTATGCCATCACGGTCATAGGAAACCTCCTCATCTGCACCCGACCAACACTCTCCTTAAAATAGGAAGATTAGAGTGTAAGGGAGACGAGAACAAATAAGTTAGACATAGTGACACACGAGGGGATGACTGGAGTGTGAGTGGGGGAAAGGGGGGGGCAGGCGCATACCCAGGATTTGTTGAGGGGGGAGGGGGTGCGCAGTCATAGGTATCATATGGCAAAAGCATAGTATTTGAAGATTCCTTAATAAGAAATGACTCACTTTTTCTCCCCCTCCACCGTGTACGCGCATGGGGGTATTGAAGGAAGGGCGAACAGCAGAGACGGAAAGAGCGGGGGAGGGGGGAAGGGATATAGGATTGTAGCAGGATAGACGAGGGTGTGAGTGGGGTATAGATATGAAGGTGAGCTGGAGAGACCATAAGAGGGGGAGGAGACGGAGGGGATGGCTAACAGAAGAGACCGAAAGATAGGGAGGGGAGAGAGGGGATGGCTAACAGGAGAGACAGAAAGAGGGGAGGGGAGGGATAGGATGGCTAACAGGAGAGACAGAAAGAGGAGGAGGGAAGGGATAGGATGGCTAACAGGAGAAACAGAAATAGGGGGAGGGGAGGATAGAAGGGATAGAGAGGCATAAAGAGGGGGGAGGGATAGGATGGCTAACAGGAGAGACAGAAATAGGGGGAGGGGAGGGATAGGATGGCTAACAGGAGCAACAAAAAGAGGGGGAGGGGAGGATAGGATGGCTAACAGAGAAACAAAAAGAGGGGGAGGGTGGATAGGATTGCTTACAGGAGAGACAGAAAGAGGGGGAGGGAAGGGATAGGATGGCTAACAGGAGAAACAAAAAGAGGGGGAGGGGAGGATAGGATGGCTAACAGGAGAAACAAAAAGAGGGGGAAGGTGGATAGGATGGCTTACAGGAGAGACAGAAAGAGGGGGAGGGGAGGGATAGGATGGCTAACAGGAGAAACGAAAAGAGGGGGAGGGGAGGATAGGATGGCTAACAGGAGAAACAAAAAGAGGGGTGGGGATAGGATGGCTTACAGGAGAGACAGAAAGAGGGGAGGGGAGGGATAGGATGGCTTACAGGATAGACAATAAGAGGGGGAGAGGACGGATAGGATGGCTTACAGGAGAGACAGATAGAGGGGCATTGGTTGTCGATGGAAGGGTGAACAGGAAAAGGTGAGAAACACATAAAAGAAAACGACTGGAGTGCGAGGAGGTATGGATAGGAAAGAAAACAAGATAGAAAGAAAAAAACAAGATGGAAAGACTGGAATGACAAACGGACGGACAGAAGAACAGACAAGCAGACAAAAGGACGGGGGAATAGGAAGAAAGAAGAACAGACATACGAAAGGTGAACGGACGATGAACCATGAAACTCACCATAATACTGCAAGCCAAAGTACATATAGGACTTCACACTCGCCTTGCGCGCGCATCTACATACAGCATCTTCCATATACTTGTCCCAGTTTCCCCAATCGATTGGGATACCGCTGAACTTGGGCGAGAAGACATTGCGGTCCGTGCTTAGTAAATCTGGCAACGGCCTTGGCGCTTTCTCGTCATCTTTGTAACAACCGACTTTGCTAAACTTCACACTGCATCGAGCATCTGAAAGAATGCGACATTTACGTTTACAATTTTACAATTTGATACTTGCAAAAGGCAAGCCTTTATCAGCTTTATCAAGCCCTTGCCAGCTACTGTTATCCCTCTTCCGTAAGTGATCTTTTGAAATTCCCAAAATCCGAGAAAACTTTGGAGCGGGGTCAAGGGCCAACTCGGAAAAAAAGAAAATTGGAAAATCGAAAAAAAAATGATAATCAATGTATTTTTTTTTAAATTGTGCCAAAATATAAGAATAAAAGCTGCGAATATCATATTATATTGTGCCGAGTTCTGTCTATATATGGATGGTCATTCCAAGAGAAATTTTGGATGGGGAAAGGGGCAGGGGTAAATTGTCTGAGTAATTAGAGAGGACAACCTTTTGAATCAATTCATCTCTCCTTCTAGGTTACACAGATTTCTGAAGACTTTCTGATTTACTACTCAGAACTGTCACTTATGGTGATTATCACACAAATATCCTAATGCGCTAAGCGACCGCGCCCATGCCTCATCTCACAAAACCGATTAGTAGGGTACTTTTGTGCGCGGGAATAACCGTTATACTTGCGAACCTATCTTTATCTTATCTGTTGCTGAGACCATGCCTCATCTTACAAAGCCGAATACAGACTCAAGACAAAAGAAAAGTACAAACTCGTAATGTTGTTTGCAAAACATGGAAATCCGAAAGCGAATAGGGCAGTGGCCCCGCTGGGCTTCCGTACAAAGCCGATTATAGTAGGGTAGTTTTGCGCGCGGGAATAACAGTTATACTTGCGATTCTATTTTTATCTTATCTGTTGCGGAGACCATGCCTCATCTCACAAAGCCGATTAGTAGGGTAGATTTGCGCGGGAATAACCGTTATATTTGCGATTCTATCTTTATCTTATCTGTTGCGGAGATCATGGTATCACGTTGAATTAAGATGTTGGCAGAGAGTCTGCACCAATCTTAACCTTGCCAAATGCACACAGAATACTGTCACAAAAGCAGGTGATGTCAATAGTCCCAAAGAGGAAAAATATTCCATTTAGCCTATCAAAGCGCATTCACACTTAAAAACTGTAAAGAGTAGCACCCTTTAGAGATCTGATGATGTTAAACATATTTCATAACCAAGAAATGGTGAAGATTTAGTTCACATGTATTTATGGTGCCGTGTTTTTTCTCTTTCAACACCAAACGAAAATTTGAATGATTACCGCGTATTTTAACGGGTATAGACTACCATAACCAGATAACACGTAAAACGTAAACTAAAGAAAGGCGGGTATTTGGGTTCATTAGATCCTTAACGTAAAAAAGGGCTTTAAAAATGTAGAAAAAACAGTCACCGTTTAATTAAAACGGTATGTACCGGACAAGCCGTTACATGATCTCACAAGATGTTACACTTTACTAGGACGGTCGGAAAGTACAAAGGGGAAATTCATTCATAGTATACAAAGGCTTTTACTTCTTAGAGCTCCAGACTGCTTGTCGTACTTCACGTCATTTTCTTATATTTGTACACATACGATAGATGTGTCCAGCAAAAAAGCGCGCATCTAAATAATTTTGTTTCAAAATCCGTGAAACATTTAAAATCTCGCTTACCTGACCACGACACGACTCGACTGTAAAAAAGCCAAACCACGACCATAAGGTAGATACTCGCCATGATGATATTTCAAATCACTAAGGGGTTCTGTTCATCACTGAAGACGTCCCTCGTCCCGTACTCTGCAAGCACCAAAACGGTTTGACCGAGGACTGTTGCGATTTGAACAATGACATGGAGGTTTATAGGGACATTCAAGCGGCTTGTCATATTTACTTATGTCAATTGGACCTGATAGGGTTTCATTCAAAGGTTAGAAATTAACCATTTATAAGATAAGGCACTTAAAAGCACTTCATAGCACCCAATCCCAGAGAACGAAACAGACAATTTTTGCAGTTTATTTTTGTTATCACAAGATCATTTCAGCAATTACAACGGGACTGGGTTTTCTATAGTAGCACCTCTCCAAACATACGTAAATCACTGGGCTAAATATAAGACTCGTTTCAGCGGAAGCACCAGTGAAACTGAATATGGGAATTCAAAGTATCTTCGATATTTGTCACCGTTTTTTTAGCTGTCTGTGACTGACCCCCGCCGTATTTCATGAACCGCTTAGGCTATGACCATCAAACTTACAGACAATGATCGCCAGCATGAAAAAAATCGCCACGCCCTATTTTGGGTGTGGTCGACTCAATAATGACTTCACAATGACGTCATAAATACCTTTTTAGCTATTCTTTCAAATATTGTCTAAATTATCAGATATCCCGTTAAAATCATCTTGCATCATTTAGATATGTCAGAATCAACATTTTTACAGCTTGAAAATGCAAAAAGGCCAGAAAATTGTTTGTAATCAATTTCATATAAGTCAATGGCTGTCGTTTTTCTAAATGGTCTAAAAGACCCTGGGGCGAGCGCGCGGGAGACCTGTGATATTCTAAAACGTTTAAACACGAATTCCTGCAAGTTTACGTGGAAATTCTCGACTTACAAAGTTCTAGAGCGATAAATAAGCGGAAAAAAAAGATTGAAGCGGACTCCCAAATATGGACTTTAAAAGCACACTAGCATACACACATTGGCACCAGTCGGGCCAAGACGGGAACGCTAGCACAGTCTATTACCCGTGCAGTTCGGCAACCATAGACAGCTGTTTCTTTCTTATTAAGACTCGTCTGGCATGGCATAGCCGGTTTGCCTCAGTTAAACTTCATCGGCGAAAGACTGCAGGGCGACTTCGACTCGAACGAAGTGCTTTAAACCACAGCTTCCACACTGTTAGTTTCAGAGAGTAGTTTTAACTCCAAAAGGGGAGTAAAAAAACGAGGTACAAAATGACTCCCTTTTTGGAGTAATTTTTTACTCCCTTTTTTCTACTCTCTCAAGGGAGTAGATTTTACCCCTGTAGGGGAGTAACTAAAGGGAGTGATTTACTAGGTTGCTTGCTATTACTCCATTAAAGGAGTACAATTTACCCTCAAAATAGAGTTATTTTTTACTCCTTTTTTTCCTACTCTCTCAGGGGATTAGATTTTACCCACTTTAGGGGGTAGCTAAGTGGAGTAATTTACTAGGTTGCTTGTAGTTACTCCATTAAAAGAGTACAATTCACCCTCAAAATGGGAGTCAATTTTTACTCCCTATTTTGTTATTTCCCCCTACTAATTGGGTAACTAAAGGGATGATTTCAACCCCCTCCCCCTGTTTTTACAAAATGGCCGTTTAAACTCCACCTACTTCAGGGGTTAATACTGGAGAAAGTAGAGTAATTTAGAAACACCAAGGAAAAGACATTATTATGAATTTGACAAATCATTTAATTAAACAATTCTGTTTAAAAAATAACAAAAATATAAGTTGAAAAAATGGTTGAAAAATAATAGTCATTTGACATAAGGTATCCAGGACAAAATTATGAACAAGTGTCCCAACATAACAAAGCTGAAACAAACATAACACAATATTATTTTTCTATAACAACTTTAACAGCTTTTGAACATTACCCTTTTTGGCGTCATTACGGTTTTCCAAAAGAACTGCCTCCTCCTCCATCTTTGTATATTCAGATAAGAAGCTAGAAGCCTAATGCCTCTATATGCACCATTTAAATTTGAACCTGGTAGGCTAGCTTGAAAAGATAACTAGGTTCTTCATATGCAGGGTTTACTGTGATCAAAATATACGGACAAAAACCAACTACAGTAACATTAGATATTCAAAATAAATATCTGGACAAATTTTAGGTGCAAGACTGATTACTAGGTTTATACTAAGATAAGTTATTCAATTTTGTGCTTCAAGTAACAGTTTATAAAGCATAGGCGCTTTAGATGTAAGTACAGTGATTAGTGAATTAGTGAAGCTAAGTTATTCAATTTTGTGCTTAAAGTAACAGTTTATAAAGCATAGGCGCTTTAGATGTAAGTACAGTGATTAGTGAATAACTTAAGTTTACAAAGTTTTTATTCGTTTCTTGCGATTTACGCATTGATACATTCCTTATACCTCAAACTTCTTTCTTTTCTGGCTTTCAACTCGAGCACATTTTACTATCTCTATCATAATGTCCTGCGAAGATAATAAGAGAAACACATAAGAAGGTACTATTGCTTTGGAAGATAACAAAGAATCACAAAACATATCAGTCTAGTTCGAGAAATCCGCTCACGAACGATGATTTGATGCTGAAGTTGGTCGCAAAAATCACGTTTAGTATTGAACCTATCACATTATAAAGCCCATTACACACTAACCTTTAACTTCAATCCATGTTCTGCCATCAAATCCTCAAAAAAGGTGGATTACGCGTAGAAAAGACGGGAATAAACGGCTATCCGTTGGAGGCTGTGATAATGGCTTTCGTTCGACCGTCGTTATGATTTTGCGCCTTGGGCCCAAGCCCCTCTCGGCCACTAAAGCGAGGGACGCCCGATACATTTTGCTTTTACGGGCCGGTGAGCCGGCTTCTATCTGCAAAGCGGGACTTCTTTTTTTTTATAATCTCAAGTAGCATTTCTATTAGAAACAATATATATTATTTTATAATGTTCAAATCGGATCTAAGAATTTTATACAATTATCACCCTACCTATCTTTCTTTTAAATGCAGTACTAATTATTCTGAACGAATTTTGAAAGTACACCACATAAAACTCATGTTCGAGTCCAAGCCTGTCTTTGATTACATTTCTTATTGTTGTAGTATAACTGACAATATATGCAAGTATGGCGAGGCCTGTTCTTGTATTGAAAATGTTCTTTTAGGATTTCCTAAGAATTTCCTAAGAGTTCCTAAATTGTAGAACCAAATTATTTCAATTTTCTGGTCTACTGCTTATACCAAGAAATCCTAGGAATTTTTAGGAAGTTTAATCATATTTTGTTGTTTTGATCGAACTTAGGAAATCTTAGGAAACTCCTAGGCACAGGGTAGAGTTTTTTGTCTATCGTTTTCCTTCTTAAATTCAGCTAATTCAGAGTAAAAAAACAACTCTCTTTATTTTATATATTTGGAGTGGTTTGTTACTGCTCTAAAAAGATACAGCTGGAGTAAAAACTACTCTTTCAACACGAGATGGCCTGGAGTAAAAACTACTCTTTCAACACGAGATGGCTGGAGTAGTTTTTACTCTTCAAAACCTACCCCCTAAAAGGAGTACTTTTTTACTCCATTTCTTGACCATCTGGAGTAAAAATAACTCTTTTCACTTCAGATAGTTGGAGTAGCTTTTACTCTGCTAAAATTACTCCCAGAAAAGAGTACTTTTTACTCCATTATTTGACCAACAAGAGTGAAAATTACTCTTTTTCTAATAAACCTTCGATTCTAATTCTCAGCAGAGTAAAACTTACTCCGTTAACGGAGTAAACAAAAAAAATTACTCCTCAGTGGAGTAGTTTTTACTCCAATAAAGGAGTTCAAATTACTCCTTTAAAAGTACTCCATCGCAAAGAGTAGTTTTTACTCTCTGAGTGGAGTAAAAATAACTCCCTGAAACTAACAGTGCATGTGGGATCTAGAGCTGCGACCGGGCTAGCGTGATGCCAATTGTGCGGATCACAAAAATGTTTTTTCATGGCATCTTGTACCTAGAGAAGATATCCTGCCCGTCAACTGGAACACAGGCGATCTGAATGATGTCGGATTCGCTGTCGATCCCTGTTGTCTATAGTAGCACCCCTCCAAACCTACGTAAATCACTGGGCTAAATATAAGACTCGTCTCTAAATCAAAAAAGGACAAGTTTGAGTTTTGATTGACGGTGTTGATATCCTGTATTTGGCGTAAATCCTCTAAATTAGAAACATATCCTTCGTAATCATTGACTGTGAGGCTCGCCTTCAAGTCATCAAGAGTTGCCCACGTCATCGGGCGGCTTTCGGGAGTTCTCTGTTCAAAGCTAATGCCAGTCTAGTACGAGACACCCTCGCGAGCCTCAAGGCGACATGTGCTTCTCTTTTCGCCGCCGGAGAAAGAACGCGCTGGAACCTCGAACATGCCAGGGCCCCCTAAAATAGAGAAAACAGATTGCTCAACTGGAAATACAAGCTTTAACGCATAGTAGTCCCTTTATTTTCTGTTACAAGAACGATGTACATTCACCCCAATGCGCCAAAAGTTAGGCGCATACCGTGCGTAAAACATCACTTACTGCTTTAGCTTACCAATGACGAATTGCAATATTATTATCTAGATGAATGCCAGTGATTAAAGTGATTTCTCCCGTCCAATGATGCCAATGATCGGGAATTACCAGATGGGAATTTTTTTCTTCCTGCTATATGAATGATACCGTCACTAAAATCTTAATCTGTTAATCTTTGCAGAATTTTTGCAGTGGTGAAGGATGCAGAATTTCTGCACTCTTGAGGGATACAGAATTTCTGCTACAAAAATAGCGGAAAGCCAAAATATGCAGTTGAAATATCTGAAAACTTCTAAAAAACATGAACTATCTTTTTAGTGCAGTTGGAAATAGCTAAATATAGTGACTTCAAACATTAGTCCGTCAAAAGTAAGAAATTTTGTATTTTCTTTTTTAAGTCCTCTGAAAAGTGGCATTTTTATATAGAAAATGCTAAATGAGAACGCGCCAAAACATTTGAGAGCGCCTTCTTTGGAGCTTTGGGCCCCACAACGCTCTTCAAACTCTCATTTGCTTGAGAAGATCCCGACGGCGCAAGCTTCTTAACGACCCCCAAAACTGGAATTTTCGAATAAACCATCAGTAGAGGCGGCTCGCAGGCTATATACATGTATAATACATTGCTGTATTATACATTCTAATCCAAATAAAGGCAGTGGTATTGATCTCTCGAAATATCCTATATACAAACGAAACTCTGGGTTGTGTCTGCATTGTTCCTAAGTGACACGAGCTGATAAGGTCCGACGCAAGCAGTATAGTGGTTCGCCGGTTTGTATTTCTTGTGGTGGGTCACAAAACTCTCTAAGAGTGCTACATCATCTGTTTGCTTTATATCGGAATCGAATCGTTTATATGGTAGCTAATACAATTATTACATTTAACTGTCTGGTTTGATGTTTTGTTTTCTCATAAATTGATTTTGATCTCGTTTCCCAAGCTAAAACGTGACACAGAAATATCAATCTTCTCGATCTAGTCACCTGCAGGCGCGTTCCCAGAATTGGCCAGGGGGGGGGGGGGGGGGGGGGGGGTGCGCAGTCATAGATATCATAAGGAAAAATAATGAGTATTTGAAGATTTCTTAAAAACAAATGACCAACATTTTGGTCGCCAAGGGAGGGGGGGGGGGGGGGGGGGGTGCGCGCCTAACCTATCTGAAAGCCACGCACCAGGGTTGATGGTCTTATCGTGCAGCCTCAGTATCCCGCTCTTGTATTCTTTCATCTCTTTTTTTTACGGAAAAGTTCGTGTTCGTGTTATATGATATCTTTTATCATTGCACAAAATACTTTTGTCTTTCCGCTTCCGTCTTTCGTTTTTCCGCACATCTAAATCACCTCTCTTTTGTATAGTGCCTGTTCCTTTATATGTGTTTTTTTGATATATGTATTGTCTTAATGTTATAAACCCTGCGTCCAACAGAAGTACACTTGTGTAAACCACGGTCAAAACGTCTTTTGGCACAAATCAAAAGTTATTTCCATCAGAAACAATTTCCATCAGAAGCAATTTCCATCATGAACATTTAAAACACTCACACCTAGCCCTGTCTTGATTGCTGATGTGCCTATATTTAGTAAACTTGATGAAAGCTCTTAGTGAATTTCATTATTTTGTTTAGAAGTACCCTGGTTACCAGAGGCTTCGAGCTTCGCGGCGACAACGATTTGAGCGAAGCGAAAGAGCTCTTTCGCTTCGCTCAAATAGGGTAGTTTAGAAGCTATTCAAGTGGCTTGACGTAAACCTCCGATGACGTCACGACCTATCCTTTTCTTCTGGCCGCTGATAGGTGTGCTTGCGGGCTCGTCTTCATGCCTTGGTTTTATTGCTGTCAAACATTGCTGGTGGCCGATACAGATTGCCACGATATGAACTGTTATAGGAATACTAACCGGCAAATAGTCCAGCATAATGGCTACAAGAGACGTATAATATCTAAGGACATGGCATTTTACTGTTTTGATATGCTAGCTAGCCATTTATACCGCGTGAAGGAGCCGTCCCGTCCGCACTTCACCAACGACTCTTTGTAAGTCTTTGTCACCACCGTCTTTTCTTTGTCGTTGCCTTGACCGTTGTCCGCTCAAGGGTTGGCATAAAGTAACCTGATAATCATTATAGATATCTGTTGCGCATTGTAGCCGATACGATTCGCTTCGAACATCCCAGTATGTATGAATCTCGTCAAAATGCTGGGTTGTTGTGCTTGACCGAATCGCTCAAAGAAGCAACTCATGTTTCAATGAATACCGGAATATTTTTGCCAAAATATTCCATGCTATTCCATGTGGATATGCTCCTCAGAACTCTCGATCTTTTGAACTGCTTGTAATTCTATTTATGTGCCAAATTTACATGGAATATATATTATATTACGGGAAAGAATAACAGACACTAGGTCTGTGAGCTCACATTTTGTGTTGCATGACAAAATTTATTTGTGTATGGCCATATGTAAATTGTGTGACAAAAACACTCATCAACCTCGAAAACCCTGTCATGTTTAAATTATTATTTCCTTGCTAACCGTTCAAACTAGATTTAACCTAATCTGATTTTCCCTATCACTTTTTCGTATACAGCAAATTATTCACAATAACATGATCAAAACCAAAATAAGTCACTAGACTAGGTTGTATGAATTGGATTTTTTCTCTCAATTATTATAGGTAGAGATGAAGTCTGATGTTTTGTCTTTTGCATTACCTTGGCTCAATCTATTCAACATTATTGATAGCCCTGGGTTTTCTTAAAGATAATCCCCTCTAATATTCTACAGCCCACATTTTGTAGAAGAGGACTGTTTTGTTTTGAATTTACATTAACTTACTGTGTTTTGCCTAATTTTAATTGTTATTTCTCCCACGCCTCCTTGAGGCTTTGTCTTAAAATTAACTATCCTGTCCAAACCTGTCACCGGAAATACAAAACAACAAGATATTTTGTATTAGATGGTACATATAAATTTTATAATTTGGAAACAAAATGTTTTGTGTTTAATCTTTATTTAGGAAGCTGTAATGTTAAAGAATCATTATGACTTCTAAATTTAATATTTAATATGACTCTCAATGAAATAATTTTTGACAGATATATATAGTAAGTTCTAAATATCATGGAATTTGGTAAGAGATATTCAAGGTAACACTGTTATGCAGTTTGTACATTTAGCTGTGTTTGGGTTAAACTGGCTCTTGTTGCTATGAAAACAGAATGATATTACTTTATAATTACTCTTAACCATAGAATCAGATAGGACAATGGCTAGTGTCCAAAATACCCATATCTACTTGACCTCTTTTGGTCTGTCATTCAAAATTGTAATTGCATAGTCTGGGTAATCATTTTTCTTGGCCTTTTCAATAGAATAATACTCTGTGAAATTATATTGCAAATTGAAGAGATAACGCAATGTTTCCCGAAGCAAAGGTAGAAAATGGAGTATGTGGACAAAAAAAATTTAGGTGGTCAGTTAAGACTTGCCACTATGATCCCCATCATGCCTAAGGTGTGTCTCTCCCTAAATTTAAAGAAAAAGCATCGGTTATTTTGGGAAATATATTGGAAAGTGAATAAAATACTGGTCTGTTCATATGTCAAATAACTTTTAATCGGTTACTGATAAATAGAATAAAACAAGTTTTTTATTGCTGTACTGTAATTTATAAAAACCTTCAAAAAGTACAGTATAATGTAACCAAAGCCAATCGATATCAGTGTTCTAATCTATCTGTTCTATTTCACAGGAATATCTATTAACTTTTTTCTGTTCTTCTTTTTCTTTTAGTCCATTATTTGTTACTTGGAAAATCGGTCATGATCGAAGACTTCGGGGTTGTATAGGGACATTTTCTACTATGCCTTTGCATGCCGGACTTAAAGAATACACATTATCTAGGTAAGATTGTGATTCCAAGTTCTTTAATTTTTTTTTTTATGTTTTGCATTATATCTATATCAGAATAAAAAAATAGAATCAAAAAGCCCAAACTGCCGTGATCTCGTACCAGAACAATTAATACAATACACCAAGAACTGGAATTCGAATCTGCCAAATTTTCGTCTTTAATAAGACTTCTTCAGGGCAGACTGAAGAAGGTGAATGGTTACAAGCTTATTTCCATCAGAATAGTGGCGCTAGACGCAAAAACATTACAACTGACAAAGACGCACATTTTCTAGAATAGTGCACGCTATGGATAAAAAGAATTTACACATCTCTCCGTGGGTTTCTACTACAAAAAAAGTCATCACTATTAAGACCCCGCGGGTAGATAGACTTAAGCCAATAAGCCCACTGGCCTTCCCTTTCCCTAAGCTGAGCCTCAGAGTTACACTTATCTATAAGTTGTACCATAACATTATTAAGACCTAAATGATTGTCACAATGAAAATGTTGATAGATAAAGTCATCCTTAACTTTTTCACTAACTGGTAAACTAGGGTGCTTATTTAACCTACTTTTATGATTATTAAAACGCTTCCTAAAACTATTGATAGTAGACCCTACGTATTGCTTTCTACACATAGAGCAAAGAATTAGATAAACAACAAAATCTGAGTTACAGTCCAAGTCAAAATTAATGACATATTTCTTATTAGTAACTGTACTGCGAAACTCCCGCCCTGTCTTAAGAAAGTTACACACCCTACACCTTTTACCGCCACACTTACCACAACCTATAACCTGAGTACTATCCTCTTTAAGAGAGGAGTGCACCAACATATCCTTTAAATTCCTAGGTTTCGTATAAGCCACCATAGGTACTTTACCAATAGCACCCCTACATCTACTAGAAGATTCTAGAACTGGCTGTAAATTACGAAGAATACCAGGTAAATTAGGTAAAGCTGGATAAAAAGTGACTACAAAAGGTACGCGGTCATTCTTACCTTTATGCCCGTCTTTCAATGTGTCGTCACTAGGAATACGTCTAACCCGGTCAACTTCCCTCCCCCAAATCTGATGTCATAACCCCTATCAACTAAATAACCTTGTAACTATTATACCCTTTTTTCGAAAGAAGAGTTGAATTCCAGTTTTTGGTGTATTGTCAGAATCAAAAAGATATACCAATTGCAGTGGAAATAATGTGTTCTATGTTTGTTTTTCTTTAAATTTGATAACATGGCCTTAAACTTAGAAGTGTAAAACTGGCTTTTTTTTCTAGATCTAAAGCAGAAAAAAAGTAAAAAAGCATATACAACTTTACAATAAATGTTAAGCGTCTTGATTATTTCCAGTAGTTACAGGGCAGCTAATATAGCTTTAAAATAAGTGTTACTATTCAATACTATTCAAAGATTATTGAAATAATTAAGAATGAAGAACCCCTGAAAGTAATAATTTTCCTTTCACAAAAATAACTTTGTTTTAAAAGATTTACAGTATATCGGTTGGTTTGTCTGAATAACCAATGTCTTGGTACTTAAACCTTGACACAAAGTAGAGTATCACTCATTTTTTTGTTTGATGGTTTTGTCATGAGCATTATTTCCGCTCAATATGACTGCTCTTTGTTCCAGTGCATTAAGAGATAGCCGTTTTGCTCCTATTACCAAGGATGAACTAGCTAATTTACATTGCTCCGTCTCCCTTCTCACAAACTTTGAGGAAGGTGTCAACTGTGTTGACTGGGAGGTAAGACAACTTGGCTGACACTTGTCTTGTGTAACGCCAATCCCATTCACTAAAACCCTGTATAAAGTTGACAGAATCATGCACGCATGTAACTAAGGGGCGGGGGGGGGGGGGGGGGGGGTGCCACCACCCAGCCACCAAATATGTTTTTTAAATTATCAGATCTAGTTTTTGCATGTATGATATATTCAACAGTGCAACATTTCTCACTTTGTTCTGTAAAGCCAGGCTGCAACAGTGTTTCGGTCAATTGATATCTGGGTCACATTTTTTCATGATATTTCCCCACTAATTATCAGAAACAATTACCTTAACAATTACCTAACTAAGCGTTATAAACTGTTGTGGTTTCTTTGGTTATGTTTTAGATTGGAGTACATGGAATAAGGATAGAATTTTATAATGAGAAAGGCCACAAGCGCACCGCAACTTATCTACCTGAGGTAGCAAAGGAACAAGGTAAAAATGTCTCTTCGATTTTCATCACCATTCATGCATTATCAACCAGAAACACGCTAGTGTTAACACATGTACACTTACATTTTTTTAAATCTGTTTCTTATCAGGCTGGACACAGATACAAACCATTGACTCATTACTTCGTAAAGGCGGCTACAAGGCACCCATCAGCCCAGAAATGCGTAATACAGTTAAGGTTACTCGCTACCAGAGCGAAAAGGTTACTGTCAGCTACAATGAGTTCATGGCTGCAAAGCAACGCCCCACATGACACACCCGTCACTCTAGGTGTAATTATTGTATATTTGCTAAGTAGTATAGTATGTGCATTTGAGACCCCGTTTTCTGGGTGCACCTATAAAACTGGTCCTTGACTGCACATCCTTTATTGCTTTTTAGTTCTACTGCTAGGCGACGTTAACAAATTGTCTTCAGTCGGAAATTCATTCACGGAAGCACGAACTTGCAGCTAATGTTAAAGGTAGTTTTATGATAGGAGGGGGATGGGTTTTGGATATCTTGGATTGGTATGTTTGGGTTTGCACAAGGTTATATAACAATTGTAAGGTTATCATTCAAAAAGGTGGGATTTAGTGTACATTGATTCAAGTGATTTTATGATTTTTATGCCTATTAGGTTGAATTAGTCTACCTTCATATAGTTTTACATTAGCGATATCGATTCCTTGTGCAATTTCCTTGATTTTTAGGCTATTTCCAATACTCATTTATTGCAGGCGTGCTTTCATTGCATTTTGTTTTTTTGAATTTCCAGAAGTGCTACCTCGCGAAATTTCACAGCAATATTACCAATTATAAATAAAGTATATTTAACTTATTGCAGCTAAATCAGAGTCTTAGTTTAGCAGCCATGATTTCCGTCACTCAATCCAACTGGCCCCTTGCGTGACTGGGGTCATTGCAGTTACTTTTAAGACACTGTGCCATAGTTATTGGTCAGGGACCCATCTCGAAATAATGGGTTTTTGGCTTTTTCAAATTGGAGTTGGACCTCAGGGCAGGGTAAGAGACGGATATAGGTTTTTTTGGAAATCGAGGACTCCGGCCCGCTAGATACTATCTTTAAGACATTTCTACTCGGATGGCTCAATCTTTTTAGGTCTCCGTTGATTTTTCCAGTTAACGGACTTCCGCTGTACAAACCAGTCCTAATCCAAGGGACGAATACTCTTTACGCTAAATGGTTTTTTTTTTTTTTTTTTTTTTTTTTGGGGGGGGGGGGGGCTTGTCGAAGAGTTTGGTTTTATTCTTTGCTGACTATCAGGAATGCCTTCTACAAGAGTCAGACCAACATTCTAATACAAGTACCACCGCCGCATCCAAGTAAGGCAAATAGCAAAGGAGGTATTGATAGTTTGATCCAGTAGCTAGAATTTAATGTAAATATTATGGACGCAGCGTTTGCCTTGCTAAGGTTTGGCTGTCGTGTTACACGTTCTGTCTCTTGCCTGCCATGAGGGTCCAGTATTTTTATAACGCTATAACTAAGCAATTTAGGACCGCGCAACGTCCGATTTCATTTTACAGATTGTGCCGTTTTACAGATTATGGTGTATAATTTGAACTTACACAGGTCGAGTTGTGTGAACAGCCGTTTTGACGTTTTTCTCAACACTGTTCTCGTTTTAATGTAAAACTTGAAGCTAAAGCTCAGGCTCTAAGGTCTTAAACAAGGACCCGCACTATAAAAAGGCTTAGCTCCGCCCTCTTGCGGCCGAATTAAATTCAAACTTCAAGATGACAACACGCCGTAACATTGCGTCGGTAATGAGGCTTTTTAGTTGTGTTATCGTTACTGCACATTCCTGCTCTTTTGGTAGGTTATTCATTGTTAGTAGCCAAGAGAAAATAAACGAGAAGAAAAGCGCTTCAAAAGTTGAGTTTGGGTTTCGCTCCTCGTGGGCAAACAAGACACGCTTGACTGAACTCCTGAGCTCCGCACCACGTGGCAGTTAGCTAACACCTGAGCCTTCCATGAACCTGGCCCAGGCCCTTTTTTAGTGCGGGTCCTTGTTTAAAATGTGCTTATCACACGGGTGACTGACTATAGGACAAAGGAAATCACAAAATGGGGAATCGACTTTCTGACATTTCTTTTGTCTTGTGTTCAGTCGAGCAAGAATTCGCCAGCAGATGCTAGCGCAGTTTGCACAGGGCTTTATACTGCTGTTATCAACCCCGACTTGACAAAGCCTTGCTTTCGCGTTTTTAAAAATCCACAGGATTAGCAAGAGACGTGTCCGTTTCGCGCGGTGTTTGATCGTGCTTATCACTACACAACCACCACTTGTGATTTTGTTGTAATTACAGACGTGCGCCATGCGAGGCACTGCTAGGCTTGACAAATGCTTCATGTTATTTTGTTTGAACTGACAAATTTTCAGATACAAGTGGTGGAATAAGCGCTCTCCATATTATTTCCTTCTCCCCATTTATACTAAGTTCCAGTAAGAAGGGTATGGGTAATCATTTTAATATCGCTGAAAAACTAGAAGAGGAAAAAAATGGACTCCTATAGGCTGATTTTAGACAACACCATTTAACCTGTCTTCGACATGTCTTAGGTTCAAACGTCGCATTATCCATGAGACGTATCTTCAATGCAAATGCCTGCAAATGAAGATGAAACAATCGACTTGATTATTTTGCAAGCATTTGCATTGAATACGGCTCATGGATAATACGACGTTTGAACTTAGCTTTAGCCATGAATTACACACTACGATTTTCGTGGTCAAGCATCGTAGCGGAGTCGTAGGCTGATTTATACTCTACGACTCGAGTTGTAAAGGTGTCGCATACAACTTAACCGTGCTGTCTAAATCACTTGATTACCCACTTGAGATCTTAAAAAGGCGGATCGCTTCAATTTTGTAAGCTTGTTCATACCAACTGATGTTTTTATTTAGCTTACCATCCACTGTACAGGGATTGAACAAGAAGATAATAAATCAAATACATTAAGCAAATGTGTGTTGTCTACATCATATCTATATTTTGCTTTCGGGATAACAAAGTGGTAACGAAGGAGAGGTGCTTAACAAAATTCGGCCATCATTCTGATGCCCATGTCGGGTCTAAGAACAATGGTTTTGATCGCGGGTCTGGGTATTAATGGACTACACTGGTTTGTACAGGCCCACCCAGGGAGGAACGGTGTATCTTTTGTATATAGTTTAATTAATACGGCTTTAAAAGTAGTGCAATAAACCATTAAGTGCCACGAGTTTAGATAGTGTCCCTCCAAGTCTCTGGCGCAATCGGTTACCCCTTTATTCGTTTAAGCAAAATTTCCCATCAGATCAGAGTGAAATTGTACCAGGGAAGGAAAACTCTGCCGGGGAGTCTGAAACTCAGCAGATATCCAGATGGCAAAAAACAGGAAAAGGAAAAGAAACACCAGGTAGGCTACCCGTGGCTCAATTTCTAATAGAGTCCACCCGTCAGATTCCCTTTGTAAAGTAATGTCCCACCGAGGTGGTGACTGGTGGGATTCAAACGTACATGGGTTATTTTTTCTTTTATTTGTGTTGATAATATCTATCTAAATCTAAAATCACGGATCACAATTTCATTTGCAAAGCAGTTTGAAAGTTTAAGTTTCGCTTTAAAGCCCCTTTCACTCTGATCACAATTGAACAAATAGTTACTCTTGCACATTTTATTACAACTTTGACAACCTTGGGTAGCAAGATACCAAAGTATATGCTATACCCGATATCACACTAAACATCAAGTGTAGATTGATCTTTATTAACACTCGTATTTCACTTATTGCGCTAATTCAAATGTCCTCTTTTGTGATATCCTGACTATTACACTTTGACTATTACTCTTTCTTTCCCAGGTTAATGAAAAACACTGTCACATTGCATATACTAAACCAAGAGAACATGATAATGGTCTCTTGACCAAACTAATTAAAACTATAGTTTACTTCGTGTATAGTCAAGTTTCAGGGTTAAAGTTCAAATATCTTTGGTATTTTTTAGTTTTGAAACTTTGGGCTCTGTCAGATCCTTTGTCATGTTTTCAGTTTACCCCCCTTGGGGAATATAGTATTGCCAAAGGGTATTGGAGACCGTCTACTTTTCTATAAATATTAGCCACAATAACTAAATAAATACATCTTTAGACATGTTATATTAAGAATTTTGATTATCAGCTAATTAACTATCAACTAATCAGCTAATTAACTATCAACTAATTAACTAGAGTAATTAACCAGACATTTGGATAACAAAAAAAATTGAGATTCTAGTAGTTAGAATATAATTAGGATTTTGGATGGGACCTTTCAGGAATACTGAACGGTTTTAGAAATGAATTTTAACTGCAATAATCTAATTCAGCCAATTTCAGGAACCCAAATAAGCTATTACAGGAAAATAGATGGAAAATAGCAACCGCTTCAGAAATCCAGATCAGCCATGCCAAAAATCCAGATTAGTCATTATTCCATGAATTCAAATCAGCCATCCCAGGAACCTGAGTCAGATAAATCCATATTAACCATTCAAGAATTTAGGTCAATCCAAATCGAGTCCAAATCTGCCATTCTAAATGGCATAAAAATTATAACTTACATTATATTAATAGGTTGCTACATGTTACAATGTCCCTGCATCGTGTTCGTAAACATCCATCTCTTCCACAAGGGCTGGACGGTGGCCCAGGAACATTTTTCGCTTTCGGTACATGATGAAGATGGCTACAGATATCATAATAACAACCACCAGAACAACAGATACCCCTATGGCAATCTTACGGCCAGAGTCCGAACCGCCTGCAATACAATGATAAGCTGATGAGTATTGCACAGTGGAATCCCACTTACTCAAACTCTAAAGAGAAACATAAGTCAGCTTGGGTTAGTGGGAGATTATTGGATTGAACAGGATCAAGAGAGCATAAGATAAGAGAGGGACACTTTGGTATTACCCGCGCGACATGTCGATTCCGAATCCGGCTATTTTTAGAAACCACCACCCCACCCCCGCGCTTTGGCATTTACATCTTGTTGTTTGCCGCTATTTTGTGACATGGAACCGAAAAAAAACACCCTATTTGCACAAATACCACCGAAAATGTAATTCTAGCATCAAGGATACGAGCGGTTTCAGTTTATCAAGGGGATGTAGTACTTCGAGGATTGCAAGATTTCCAAAACGAGACTTCATTCAAAATCAAGAGCGGAAAACCTCGTGCTTCAATCACAGTTTTTGCTCTAACTTGCTGCTTCTTCGTGGTTTCTCAACATTCATTATCTTCCTAATGGTCAAACGAAATCTGTAAGTTAGTTGTTTTTTGTGAATATTCCGGTGAATTGAGAAGGGATCCAAGAAAAATACATTTCATAAAACTACCTTGTAACGAGGGAATGCATTTTTGTTATGATCAAAGCCAGCAAGCTGAAGTATCTGAGCTTTTTTAATAGTAAGAAAATAAAGAGGGAGATATTACTGTACTTTTTTGATGTTGTTATTATTATATGTTATGTTATTATGTTGTTATTATACAAGCTGGAGTCGGGATTTGAATCAAACGTGGTATCACAGCCAATTTATCGCTCGTCGGTTTTTTCTTTCTTCTTCACTTGACTTCGCCGCTCAGACAAACAAACAGTCAAACTATTCAGGGATTTAGCTTTCTGTGAGTATATTTGCCAATCTAGCTTACTTAAGTTAGACTTGTTTTCTTTTCCCGAGTTTTTTTACATGATCTTTTTTCATTCCTATCGAGTTGGCAAAAGAACAACACACAAGCCGCGGGGGAGGTGGACAAAATAAAAGTAGCAAATCCTTACGCGCAGAGGTGGGGTGGTGGTTACTAAAAATAGCCAGATTCGGAATCGACATGGCGCACGGGTAATACCAAAGTGTCCCTCTCTTATCTTATGCTCTCTTGACAAGATATATGTTTCTCATATTTTCATATAAATCATTAACAACATATTTCTTTCAATGTAGGTATGATGTGATTTAATCAAGCATAAGTGCAAGGAATTCAAGTTATCCTATATTTTAGTTCAAATTATTCCAATTTAGATTTTCTAGAGTTCCAAATAGATGCGTCTGTAAAGGTAATGACATTGAAGGAATATACATGTACAAAGAAGCAATATACCGTATGTAAAACTGATTTAGAATTTCCTTATCATGGTTTGATGTAGATACTGAAGGGGCCAATCTGGGACTCCCAAAAAGGAATGGGGGCATTGTTTTTTCCTGGATTTCCAAGGGTTTATATTTCTTCTTAGAAAAATCCGAGAACAGGGTGGAAGGTGTCCAAATTGACTCACCCATTGATGTGCAGATGTTTCGGGGATAAGTGTAACGGTCTTTTATCATAATGTACTGCCCACCATTGTCTTTAGTCACCAGGTAAAGCTGAAAGGAAATCAACAATTTAGCTCTAAAAACTGTACAGTTTTTAGCAGTCTTTCAAAACATGCAAGTACTCATGTTATTTGGTTTCATGTACAGTAATTGTGTATGGAGTATGCCCTTCCAGTGCTCGGGATCGAACAAAAATGAGCCCAGATAAAAAAATGGAAAATCTAAAACAATAAGGCCTAGGACGAACACCATTCTTTTCATGTACCAGCCCCAATGCAAATGCATGGAAATGAACATAAAACAATCAAATTGGCATGAATTGCATTTTGGCAGCAGTTGAAAAGAACAGCATTTGCCCTAGGCCTAAGAACTTTTTTTTAAACCAGGTTCCCAAAATTGTCAGCCTATTGATACACACCACCACTTCTTACTAGGGTGATTACCTTGAACTCGTAAGTTGTGCCTTCAAAATGTGTAATAAAGGACTCCAGAGTGACAGGCGACCACTGAGTGTTAGGGGCACTCCTTTTCACCCCCATATCTTTGAGGATAGTCCCTGTCAGACCAACTGTCTCAATGTCGTTGTTCTTGAAGGTCTTCTCGGCAGCCCAAACCCACTTCTCCTCCTGCCGATAGATCTTGACACGCATGCTGGGTGAGGTGCTGCACTGATCAAAGAGTATAGAGGAGAAGCCAAGGTGGAGTGTGTCGTTGCCATACCCAATGGTAGCTGTGCACCAGTGTTTATCCCAGGAATCAATGGTGCAGTTGGCTGCAAAATGGCATTGATTTATGGAGATTGGAAAAGTAAGGGGGGACACAATAGTGGGATAATCTAGACTGTTACAACAAAAACATAACAATAATAACAGTTATGTAAGCAGGTTACCATGGGTGCCAGAGGCTCCGAGTTTTGCAGCGACAATGATTTGAGCGAAGCAAAAAAGCCTCTGGTGCAATGGATAGCCAGCCTCACTATGGTGCTGGCGACACATCAGATTAACAAGCCAACATACCCGTACAAGTTTCGCACCGATATGGAAATCACTGAAATCCCACTTGTGGATACAGTGAATCAGCAAAAATGGTATTAAATCAAAATAATTTTAGTAGAGTGTGCAGCAACAATACATCGAAGCGTGTTCTAGGTCAGTTCAATTTGTTTTCTGAAATAAAGGCATAAATGAGAAGTTTGTAGAGCGTTTATTGAGCTGAGCGATTGCTCGGATACAATAAAATCCTGTCTGTAATTTGCATAAACTGTCGACAACTAGGGAGGATAGCGAAGGCTAGCTTACTTGTCCACCGGGCATTACCGACATTAAAGTCAAGGTCCACAGAAAAACTAGAGGCAAAGGAGATGGAAACGAGTAAAAGATTTGCCGCTTATTCACTGATCATCGGCTTAGCTGGAGTGATTTTGTTTGTATATGTTTTCCCAAGTAAAAAACCGGTGATTGAAATGGAGGAGACGATCCTCCAGATATGAAATACTACTACAATAGCAACTTTTATTGACAAATCAAAGGCGTAGTACAAATCTTGCATGAAAACATTAGCACCATAGTGAGGCTGTCTATCCGTTGCACCAGAGGCTCTTTCGCTTTGCTCAAAATGTTGTCAGTGCAAAGCTCGTAGCCTCTGGTACCCAGGGTAGTAAGTAGATATGAATTTCTAAATTAATGAATAACTATGCCTATTTAATTGGCTAAATTACAAATGGCATGGGTCAAATAAACTCACCTGGCTTGCAGAGCCCTTCCACATGAAAGAACTCATCTATGACTTTGACAATGTTATCTGAGTGTGTATCAAATGGCAAGTTCACCTGGAACACCTGGAAACCACAGATCAAGAATGGAAATGAGATCTGATAGTCAGATGTTTATTTTTATATATTTTTTATCATGTTCATGAGATCTGATAGGGCATAAAAGATTACACCTATTTTCAAATGTATGTGGAATCCCGGGTTTCCAATGTTCTGACATTTGACATAGTCATTGGACAAGGCTAGTACTTCGATAGTACTTGATGGAAAATTACTCTCCAGTACACATCTTCTCTAAATGCTTTCATGTTTTGAGCACATGGATCATGTTGAGAGAAGAAATTAGCAATATACTTCATGTAGTCTGATGTTAGGAACTCAGTTGAGAAATCTTCTACACTTTGAAAATGGTTATGACATACACAAAGTACTAGCATTGTCGAATGATTATATCGAATGAAAAATTTGAAAACCCGGGATTTTGCAAACATTTGAAAATGGGTGTAAACTTTGTTTTTAGATGGTTATTATGACATTTTAATAACAAAGGTGTGGCTGACAAGGGCTCTTTAAGTTAAAGCATTGGTCATTGTCAAGTAAATGGCAAATGTGGCCAGGTCCAATCACATCTCATATGAATAAGCATGAAGACGGTAGACTGAGTGCATCATCAGCATCCGTTGTGCACCACAAGTAGTTAGAGTCAGGAGAAGGTTTCTAAACTTTTACTTTTTGTACTGTTAAGAAGGGATACTTTCCCTGTGAATACATTAAACCTTATCATTATATTGAACATACTGAGACATGCATCTTTCCAGCCATCTCGCCATCCGCATGATAATGTATTTCCATGGTCATTCCTTTATCAAGTGCTCCTACAAAGCAAAGGTGATTGGGAAAAGGTTACAACATACTGTAAAAGAAGAATAAAGTCCCTGGAATAAGTTTGTCTCCAAATCCGTGAGCACCCCCCAGTGACAGTGCTTACAATGCTTACGCGGGCCATGTGTTAGAAAACTGTGTATTTGGTTAATGTGATACCCTCGATAAACTAGGATTATTGCATTGCATTGTACTTGCCAGAAGCCAGACTTTTGAGTCAGGGGGGGGTGGGAGGGGGGGGGGCTGGTGTTGGGTGCGTTGGCAGTTACCTACTGATTGGACCATCATCTCTTTGAGTATTCTAGTATAGAGAGTATTCTAGTGGTACATCATATTCCTATCTGAGTTTCCAGGGCCAGAGGTGTTTAAACAATCATTAAAACTACTCTTCCTTTCAGGGAAAAACCAGCTGGTGATCATACTTCTGTGGCCAAAAACACCTCATGAAATCTGGCTATCGACTGCATTGACTGCATCATCAGGCTTTTGGTTGTTATAACTACTCTACCAGGAAGAATAGTCAAGGAAACGAACAGCAAACAACACAACAAAATGCATAGCTGTTGAAGCAGGATCTCTGACAATATCCATAAACCCTAGGTAAAAGAACTTGAATCAACCTTTTCAACCTGAAAGGAGACTCACCAATTTTGAATGGAGTTCTGATGTCTTGGCTTACTGTCTGTTGATAATCAAATCCTGGTGCATGGATTTTAAGTGTAACTGACACAGGAAGAGTACAAGGGTTGACTTGCACTTCATAGAAGACAGCTTTTCCATCAATGTACTGACGGCAGTCAGCAGTGAGGTTGCTTGTTTTGCCACAAGGGAAATGTGGTTCATCTAAAAAGAATAAACTATATTGGTATACAGGTATTTATTAATAAAGTTGCACATTGCAAATCTATTAGCCCATGTTGATTTAAGTGAAACACACAGGTAGGAGTTAGAAACTTGGGCAGTTTCACAGATAACCACAGGGACAGCTACCTTGGTCACTAAGAACTTGCAGGTGGAAACAAAGAACCCTATTTTACATACACTTCTATATTTCTGCATCGAATGCTACGCCCCCCCCCCCATCCCCCGCCGCCCCCCTCCTTAATTGAAATGCAGGCCATAAGACTGGTGCACATGCAAAACAAATATCGCTAGTGTGACCTGGCATTTAGTAACTGAGTAACTGATGCCATAGAAACAACAGGGGTCTCAGTAGCTCCAACACCCCCCCCCCCCCCCCACCCCTGCGGCCACTGAAACCGCCAGCTATTTTGCACCAAGCGCCAGCTACTTTTTTTAAAAAGTTGATTTAAGTATTATTTGAACTAATAAAATAAGATAACGTCCACACCCTAATTACCAATCTCCACAGCCTACTCTGAAACTTAATGAAGTCCTAATAAAATAAAAATAAAATAAATAAAACTTAATTTCCATGTCACACACATGGTTTGCAGTCATTTATTTTATATAATCTACTTTTAACAACTTAATATATAATATACTTTAATAACTTACCAAAATTCTTTCTAATAATCCTTCCATTCAGACTCTGGGTTGGTCTGAAATTGTCCACTAAAGAATTGGGCTTAGTAGCTTGTCTAGATGTCGAGAAAACACTTCGGAATTGCCTCAATTGTTTTTCGCTGATACTAGCAGTTTTCTTTAGAACAATCCATTTAACAGTTTCGAAACATGGTGGTGTTGTCAACGACCCATTATATCTGTAGAATTTCTCGGTATCGGTCGGTATTATTTTTCCCACTGGAACATTTTGGACGGTGATTTCTTCATCTTTGTAAGACGCATTTTGCAAGTTGTCAATAATTTCATTCAAAGCTGGATTATCCGTAGAAGAGGACTCAAACAAAACAGAGATCACGGCCAAACCATCGAGGAGTCCTTGTGCGGACGAAGCATTTGGATACTTATCGTTATAATGAACTAGATGCATCTCTAAAGGGTACTTAATACCGTGTATATGATGCTCAGAGCCCTGTATATCAGAGCTTCCAACATGAAAATGAAACTGCGCAAGGCGATAACGAGAGCTCAGATCTGCTCCCGTCGCGACGAAAGGCTCACTAGATAGAATGTCTGCTTCAATAGCGTGCCCGTGATGATTAACAAGCAAAACGTCTGTCGTATTGGGGTATCTTATATCCAAATCTGTTAAGCTGCCATCGTATTTTGCCTCTTCGGTGTTTATATTGATAGGAGATTGCTTTTTGCCACCACAATGTGGGAAATGATTCGGCCATGTGCTTGGCCCAGTTGCTTCATCGTAAGACCAATCTCCCATCGGATCCGCTGCTTCTACCCGCTCCAATGCGCCGAGGATAAACACAATCAAACAGAAGAAAAAGAGGAACCTGCAAACCAATGACATAGTTCCACCAGACAGCCGAAGGTAAAACAATAATCAAATTTCCTATCTTTCTCTCATCTTTCCCGTCTTTCGACCATCTCCTCTGACGTATGAGTCCGCAATACTGAATCACGTTTGGTCAGCTGAGTTTCCCGCCCTGACCCAGACTTCGCGCGGTTTGCTTAAACACCAAACCGAACCGCGCTCCTGTGCCAGGCGTTTGTCACCTTCAGTTGTCATTCACCCTCTGAACTGACAACAGCTCCCGGTAGCGCTTTGAATAACAATGCGAATAGAGAAGAAGATTTTTACTATATCCTGCTCGGATTATTTCAAATTACAACAATTGATAGCATAAACTCTACTAGAAATATTCAAAAGTGTTTCACATACTGCAGAATGACGATAAACACCGGTATATGTTGAATTACAATTACACGCGCTGTTACGCGATCTCAGTCTCGCAATCTCACACTTAGCAGCTAAAATATCTACATTTTAGCCTATAAGCTCCCCCTGCAGAATTCCTCCTTTGAAAGTAAACCTGTAATATAACAAAGCTTTGGTAAAAATGGTGTTCTAACCACTTAATAAAAGAATGAGTGAATCATACGGTACAAGCCGTGATTGATAAATATACTACCGTTGCGCAAGTCACGTTGCAGATTCTAAGTAAACAGACGATTTAAAAGCGAAATAATTTTAAAATCTTCAGCAAAATTGCTTTACTGTAGGACTTAATTTCTAGATTTCATATGTGATGTATAAGTCTACTTTAAGTTTCTAAATATGTTTTATTTTTGCCTCTGAATTGTACGATATATAAGCAAATCGAAGAAATTTATTTTCCCGCTTTGAGTTCCGTTACCACCGGCCATCTTTACTTCGGATTTGAAGGTGTTTAACACATTGACCCCTCAACCGGCCTGTACCGGCTTTGGGAAGTACCCACAACCCAAAAAATTCATAAATGCAAAATAAACACAACAAGATAAGGGTACTCATGTATCTGTACTCTGTGAAAGAGAGTTAGTTACTTTTTGTAAAACTGTAATCTGTATATAACAAGATCTGTTAAGTTAAAAAAATATTCACTGTTCAGTACGTGTCTGTTTTTTCTCTCTGTAGAAATAATCATTAATATCGTTGTATCGCGGTTAAAATAACGCTCGGGAGAAGAGATTAGTATCGTAAAATCGAGAATATCGTGTATCCAATAGCGTAAAATCGAGGTTATTTCTTATACATTTCACTGTATTTCCGCCGGGAGAGAGGTGCGGCATCGTAAAATCGAGGTTAGTCGTAAAATCCAGGTTCCTCTGTACTGTATCATTTGGAGTGAAATATTCATTATCTAACTACCACTTTTGGACGGAATTTAGAGGTACTGTAATTTCCATTCATCGAATTCGTAGGTTTTGACTAAGCCACGTGCTGTATGAAAGTCAATGTGACCAATGTATACCTGCTCCAACTATCCTAAAGCCCGTGGACGCAAACTACTGCCATATGTAATTAGCGCCGATGCGAGCACATCTAAAAAATCGCGAGAAAACCGAAAGAAGTGTTAACGGGTAACACGCTACTGATTTGAATTTGTTTTGCAGATATTTTTTGCCTAGTTTGGGAGCTTGCAGCTAGTTTGGCGCCGTCCGGCCCTAAGCTACTTAGCACATTGACAAAGACCGAGAATGCTAGGGCTGCCACACACACAAAAGGGTAGGGAAAAGAAAACCAGCAGCAAATTCGGCGTTGTAAGTGTGTGTGTGTGGGGGGGATCAATATTCAAGAATCAAGATACTTCAATCGGGTCATGTAGAAGCTATCAGAAGATTTCACCACATTGGATTGATGCAACACAGACGAAGAACGAGAATACAATAGAACAATGAGGTATTTCCTTTTGTTTTGGCCTTCTATTTCCATCTCTCTCCCGTACACGCAATGCGTACTACCAGGGGCTCATAAGTAGGGGCAATCAACTTCCCCACATTCTGGTACTATATAGGTGTCACGGCGTTTCCTAGGATCAGGCTATTTTTAGACGCTCGGGTGAGCCAATCAGATTCGACCTTAGTGCTGACGTTCTGGCTGAGCTCTACTGCACGCGCAGTCTCAGGCAAAAAGCTATGTTCTCTCTTCGGTACTTTGACTTTTGTTGCTCTCTTCTTTGGTATTAATCCAACCCTACCTACGACTTTGAATTCTGGCTTGCAATTATTTTGGTAAACAAACAAAACCGACGGATGATGGATAAAAAAATACTCTTCCTAACTGCAATTTGCGCGTGCAGCCTCACGTCACTCGCGCGCGCGCACCAACGTCAACGTAGCTGCTGGTTGGCCCGTTCGAGCGCGCGCGTCTAAAAATAGCCTGATCTTGAGAAACGCCGTGACAATAATATATTACAGATGATTGCCCCTACTTATGAGCCCCTAGTACTACTTATCCCGGCAATAGTTGAAACATCGTCGCCGATTTCTAGCTGTGACGCTTCTGCACCGCCCCTTGACACCCCACTCAGCTCAGGACGAGAGGGAGTGGGTCGAGTGTCTCCATGTGATAGTGGCGCCACCTGGCCTCGTCGACATGACCCAAAAAGAACGTGTCTGAACTCAGGCATCCTCCAGGCATACACCAGGATGTTAACACACGAGTTTGAGTACTGCAACTGCAGTAGCGCGAAGAACACATCGTTATCATAGTACGGATACTCTAAGTAACTCCACATGGTCAAGTAACAATTATAAGGCATCCACGTGATTAGTGACGTCAGCGTGACAATGAGAAGCGTCACGGCAAGTTTCTTGTCACGCAATTGTCGACTCTTATGTGAATTACCTCCCTGGACATGACTGAATTTCACTTTTAACAATACTCCAGAGTACGCTATTATTATTATAAGCACAGGCAGATACAAAAAGACGAGGTATAAGTACTTGAAAATGATGTATGGAAGCGTGGAGGTATATTTGGACGGCACGTAGATACTAATCACAAGACTTGAGAGCGCCCATGGAGCCGCGATAATGGTGATGTAGAAGGCGTTGCCCAGTGTTCGATGATAGAATGGGAAGACAACGGCCACAAAACGCTCCACGGAAACCGCCGCAAGCAAGAAAACAGACGCCAAGCTTGAGAAATAGTCCAGCGTGTAGCAAGATCTCTTAATAGTATCGTCAATACTCCATCGATATATAAAACCCAAATCGAAAATGACTCGGAGAAAAACGTTGATGCCGACGAGAAGATCGGCAAAACATAGGTTAACAAGGAGATAGTAGGGTCGGCGGCGTCGGAGAACATTAGTTTTCATGAAGACGACAAGGCTGATAGAGTTACCGATTATTGTTAACAGCGCGAGGATGCTCCCTGAGGATATTATTGCCTTGAGATTCCCAAGGTTACTCTGGTCTTCTGTTCCCGTTAAGTTCTGGCTTGTGTTCATTGTAAGAAGATCAAAACGTTATTTATTCTAATACGTCAATTTGTTTCGCGATGACACAAGGGTGAACTTTGAATCACAGTGAAATGCGACAAGTGAAGTTGCCTCGACCGATCACGGGTTGAACATCTTGCATTCAAATAATTTATTGTTTCTGTAGGAACAAAGCATCTATTTTTTTTCCTGTGCTGATTGTTTACCCATCCGTATTCGTTTTTTAACTTATAAGTCCAGGTACTCTATGTTTTCCTTGAAAAATCCCACTCAACTGTAATTGTTTTCACGGATACTTTCGGCACACCACACGAGCTTGAATTACTCTTAGTTGGTTGTAATTTTTCTAGCGATTTATGGTTTTGGATGACACTCAATTTTCGTTGCTCAGCTGACAATGCTGTTTACCTTTATATCAGTTGTCTTGGATGTGCCAATAAGAAACTTATCTCACACCGGATGGTAAAGACTGATGCAAATATAAAAAAATAGCGTTATTAGATACTTTTTCGCTTACAGAAATGATAACATTTGTTAGAAAGCTTTGTATGTTGAGAAATATTCGTGACATTATTTGGGAATTTGCGATACTTTTAGTTGATGTAATGGGTTGTATTGACAGAAATTAAATCACAAAGGATGAATGAGAAGAATTAGAGGAAGAACACCAAAGGACTCGAACCATTTTTTGTGTTTCGTTTTTTTTTTTTCAAGACAAACACAAAAGAAGTACAAAAAAACAAGGCAGTCATTGCAAGCCATCAAACTGATGTCATTATTGACAGCTCTATAAAAGATAATATAAAACTAATTAAACCAGAGGCGGAACATGTCATTAACAAAAAGATCAAGGTTGTGTAATTATTGCTTATTTCTATTTCCTCGTTTCTCTTTGCGGGAGCCCTCGTTTGATCTAGATGCAGCTGACTTCACGTAACTTACACCATTTGGACAACGTGGGCCGTTTATTGTGTACACGATTTAAATAAGCTTTAGTATGTCCCGTGTATAATTAGCCGTTACCATCGAGAAGAGAAACAAATTAATCCCGTACTTTCTATTTCAATATACCGGTTGTCAGTTCAATTACGAATGTCAAATGGTAGTTCTAAGACCAATCACTGCTTATGCGCATTATTATTTGTAAGAATAGAGACTAGGAGGGAGGGTTTATTAAATACCCTGGGGGATTTCAGCTCAAGAACACGTAAGCCGAGGAGGGCCATCAGCTTTAAGAGGCAATACGAAATTATTATCATGAAATCTGGAGGCCTTTCACGGCTTTCGCCTCGAAGTAATGTGTTCTACGTTTGCCGATCGAGTCACAAGTATTGGTATTAGTTATTTTTATTTATACAAGTATCGTTAATCGCGCGCTGATTTGTCAAGGGTCCCCAATTCGTATAGCAGCGGGCTCCAAAGTCTTTCTAAGAACGTTCTATGGGCAAAATTGAAATAAGGCCTCGATCAAACGAAGATGGGAGTCGATGAGAGTTCCGCTCTTTTAAGCTCTTATAGGATTACGATTAAATTGTCTTGGTGAGAGTGATCACTTTTTTTTTTCAGAAAATAATTATTTGACTTCAGAATTTATCACTGAACCGGGAATTACACGTTGAATTTCATTTTTTGTGAAAAGCTGATCGAAATACTCTCATTAACTAACTCTGATCAGCTCTCATGTCGAATTTGAACATATTTAAAGGGAATGAGAGTCGGTGAGAGTGCGTGAGAGTGTGAGAGAGTGCATGGTCAAACGGGCATGAGATTTGGAACCCTTAACAACTCCCATCTCCGTTGATAGAGGCATAAACTGTTTAAGGAAGACGTTTTTTTACTATAAAGTATTTTTTTTGCTCAATAATAAATTTCTTCATTTCTTAATAAATCACTCACAGTAGTCTTGGGCTGCCCGTGCCTAGCATTGTAAGCATTGATTTAAAACTTCTTTTCTAAAATAAAAAAAAATCTTAAATACAGCCTTTATACAATGTCTATCAAAGGGTCGAAAAACAACCTTGAAAATGGTATTGAGGGATTTCCATGAAGCTGCGCACTTTTCGGCCCATCACATACGAAATTTTGTTTTATTTGCTTCGCTAATGAATAGGAAAAGCTACGTAAATGGAAAGGATAATTGACATATGCCAAATACTGCGTAAGCTTAAACACTGCGGTAATCCTAGTTCCTAATTCCTAAGTTCCTAGTCAGTTCCTTATCGGGGCCAGGGGGTACTTTATAAAAAAATGCTGAAATGGTAAAAATAACTCATTTACCCGAGTAAAATCAGCTAGTATCAATAGAAAGGCATTATAAAAATGATTTTTAAAAACTATTTTCAGCAATTTGTGTATTTTTTGTGGATTCTAGACTAATGTTTAGTGGGTCAGACGTTGACTAGACTTGTCTGGTTTCTAGTTTAGACGATTGCAATTTTCTATGTAATACACAAGGAAATAGCTTTAATAACGTTTTTATACCGATTAAGAGTTTATATGTTGCTAACTTCTCAAAAAGCATACGTTAACTATTGTGGACCACCCAAGTAGAAGTCACGCTTGGATCTCGCGCCTGTTAGTCATCCTAGCTACGCCAATAACTAACTGCGCTACATCTAAACTACGGATAGTAAAATAGAAACTGGACCTGAAGTGACCGGGATATAATTTGAATCATCCGAAATAAGGTGAATTCTTTAAATTTTATCAAAATTAATAGAGATTTGCATCATTTTTTACCAGTTTCTAATCGGTTTCTACTCATGACCGGAAGTAGAAACTGGTTCTTAATTACACCTTTTGCTGTTCAATAACGGGAAAGGGACATTCATTTGTGCCAAACGTTGTATCGTTAACGTGCATTGTACGTTCATCAACATCGCACGAAACATCCTTAGCGTGACTCGACTTTCAATAACAATGATTGAATATGCGCGAACATTCAAAAGCATCAACGGACAATCAATAACGCAATTGGGCATTCATTCGGGATTGAATGAACATTCTTTTGCATGCAATCGAAAATTCAATTACACGTTTGGACAATCAGAAGCGTTTATTGACAATCAGTTAAAAATAGCTAATTCATTAGTGCTATTAACATAAACAAAGACAATCAATAAGCCTTTTCAGACAATCATGTTCATCAATGTGACATTCATCAATGTGGTTTGACAACCATTTATCCGATTTAAACCAAACAACAAGGAAAAATAAAAGAGCTACTATTTTCCTCTTTTCTTCAAACAGTGGGCTCCTAAAATTAAGAGAAATATAGAACAATAAATAATTTTTAACAAAAAACAAGACAAACAAACAACACTTTTTGTGGAGGGTTTATAAAAGCAAAAAATATATACTCACTCGTTCGCTATAGAAAAACAAAAAATGTTTGTATGAGAAATGCCGCCAAGAAACCCCTCGAACACAGGGAAGAGCTAGAAGAGGGGAGAGAGAGCGTACCGCCAAGTATGTGGTCAAAGTGGAAGAAATATCACAGTCATTTTGGCTATTTCGCCCACTAACGGTCTTATCTTCGACTCTTCTCTATCATCGGGGGAATGAATGCACAAAGATTCAACGACTTCACAAACATGACTGAATCTTCACCCCAAAGAAAACGTCATTTTTATTTATGGCGGTGCACCAGCGCACCATCAAGAGGAGGCTACAACATAGGAACAGTCACGGGAGCGAAATGCGGGCAATGGTTTCGTTTTATGCAAACCTGTATACCTCGCTGTGTTAATAGAGATTGATTTCAGGTATAAATGTCACCTTCAAAGATCAAAAACAACACTTAAACTAATGATATTTTTTTTTCTTATAATGTTTGTTTGAATCGAACAAATGTTTGTCAAACCACATTCATGAATGTCACCTTGATGAACATGATTGTCTGAAAAGGCTTGTTGATTGTCGTTGTTTATGTTAAAAGCACTAATGAATTTTCTATTTCGTATAACTGATTGTCATTAAACGCTACTGATTGTCCAAACGTGCAATTGAATTTTCATTGGGCGCAAAAGAATGTTCGTTCCAATCGAATTGAATGTTCAAGTGCGTTATTGTTTCTCCGTTGATGCTAATGAACGGTCACGAATATTCAATTATTGTTATTGAAAGTCGAGTCACGCTAAATAATGTTTCGTGTGATGTTGATGAACGTACAATACACGCTATCGATGTAACTTTTGGCACAAATAAATGTCCCTTTCCCGTTAATGAACAGCAAAAGGTGTATAGAAAATACTTTCAAACCCTTCACGCCCACTTTAATGCACAACACATAGTATAATACAACTAAGTAATCAAAAGCATAAGTACAAATTTGGATTTTTTTGTACAAATAGGATCGCCTTATGAATGTTTTGCACTAGTAATAACTCAAATAGAAATTTAGCATACATCCGCTTAATAGCGCAAAAATCGATGTAAAAAAAATAATGTTGAAGAATATTGCAGCCGTACTCTCAAATTCTATACAGAAAATAGATAATTTCGATATTTTTTTGTTTTTGAAAAATTACCCCCTCCCCCTGCCTTACGATTAGAAACTGACTAGGAACCAAGAAGTTTTAGGAACCAGGATCACATCGTTTACTTGAAGGATCGGAATATGTGAGCCAGTAATGGTTGTTTAAGCTACCGCGGTGATCCTAGATACTAACCCTCAGATACTAATCAGTGACTTAACAGATACTAGGTCAGGGAGGGTACTTCATAAAAAACAATAATAAGAAGAAATAGCTATTTACCGAGTAAAATCAGCTAGAATCGATGGTAAGGCATTATAATTATGGTTTCTTAATTTATTTACAGCAACTTGTGTAATTTGTTTTGATCCTAGACTTTGTCTGATTAGAATATTTTGTCTTGTTTCTGGTTTAGGCGCTTTTCAAATTTTTATGCGACACACAAGGAAATAGCTGTAATATACATTTCTAAGACGTTTCTATACCGATTTAGCGCTAAGTTATTGCTAAGTTTTCAAACAACAAAAGTTTGCTTTTGTACTTTTTGGCGCCGACATTACTACAGTAATTGCGCAATGTTTATGAAGGATTAAATATAAACTGGACTCGAATTGACCGGAATAAAATCAAATGATCCGAAAGAAGGGGATTTTTTTTTTCTTTTGAGATCTGCATCAGTTGTTGGACCAGTTTCTGATCTGTTAAAAATGTTCCTACCTGGCTGCTATTTATATACAAACAAATCCAAATTCGTTCCTCCGTATTTTTTTAGTTTTATTATACTATGTGTATGTGTAGGATCGCCTTTTAAATATTTCACGCTAGTGATGACTCAAATAGAAATTTAGTCTAAATCTAAATTAACATAGCGCAAAAATCGCTGCAAAATATTTTGACGACAAAATAGGCATTTTTTTTGTTTTGTTTTTACCCCCCCCCCCCCCCCCCTTGCTATTAGTTTCTGTTTGGTATCTGATTAGTTTCGGATTAGTATCTGTTTAGTATCTAAGAAATTTTAGTATCTAAGATCATCGCGGTCAAATTCTGCCTTTAGTAACAACCTTATTATTGCTATTGATCATCAGTGTAATTCTTTCCCTAATAATTCATTTTGCATCATATTCTTATTTATACTAAAAATTGAGAACATCGTTAAAAACATATTCAGCATTCAAATGTCCCCAAAATAACAACGGCCCAGCCTCAACTGAAAATTGAATGTACTTATAAAAAGAAAAGATATTCAGTAAATTTCCGTTCGGTCACTGGTCTCAGCAAATCAGAAGCGTGAACGATGTTTTTTCACTGTGAAGAAAAGTCGTTAGCGGTTCTGATTGGACGAACGATATTTTTTCACTGCACTTGAATGGCTTTAATCCAAACGCATCAACGAGTGCATAAAAATCGTACACGCATTGTCCATTATTTAGTAATTTATTTATTTCATAAATGTCGGGATTTTAGAGATTAAAATGTGCACTACTTGCGTAATGAGCTACAGTCTCGTGCGTGACATTAGCGAGACAGATTCATTTCAATGTAAGTTTCTGTCTGTCTTCAACTGAACCGTCGAACAGCACAAACCTCGGAGCCTCTGCAGCCAAGTCTAATAAAATGTTATGTAATAACCTTATTAAAATTTCTCAGTATGTATATAATAAACTCGTTTTGTATAAAAAAAAAACTTACTCGTTCGCTCCGCTCACTCGTTCGTTTTTTGATACTGCACAACTCGTGAATAAAAGCCGTACGCGCGCATTTTCCATTGTAGTATTCTCTATATACTAAGCTCGTCCCTATATTAACAGTGACGTTTGGTGTCATTTTAACAAAAAGCAAAAGAATATACCCTTTGAAGCATGTTTTAGAGGAAGGGAAGGGCTTGGATAGAGATAGGGGGCTTATAACTTAGGCCGCCAAGTGCAAATTGCGCCAGCACCTGCCAGCATTGCTGGCGAATTTTCGCTTGACTGACTATAGAAAAAAGGAAATGTCAAAATGGGAAAGTGACTTTCTGACATTTCCTTTGTCTTGTGGTCAGTCAAGCAAGAATTTGCCAGCCATGCTGGTAGGTGCTGGCGCAGTTTGCACAGGGCGTTATTATTATGGCTCTAGAGAAAAGGAGGTGTTAACGAAATGGCGGCTTTAAAGAGCCTTTACGGATTAACTTTAGCGAGTAACGTCGCCGCAATAAATCAGCTAAATCTTAATATCATAGCTAACATATTCCAATCATTACGAGATCCTGTCAAGGTGGCGGGGTTGTTCTTAGTTGCTAATCTACCCACAGATTAATCTATTAAAGGAAAATAAATGAAAAATGCAAACCGGAATTCTTGAACTAAAGACTTGGTTCTTAGCGGGAAACTGGCGTCCTATAGCTGTTCGGATCAAATAAATAAGGAAAAATAATAATAACAGAGCTCATATTCGCTGACCTTAATACTGTTAGAGGTTGCGGGGCTGAAATTATCTACAGAGGGGGAAGAAATGCAAAATGCACTCCTTTTCGTTATCTTGCAGACTTGGGTTTCTTTTGTTAAAGGTGAGAGTAGAACTACGGAGAAATTTGATTGGAAAATTTAGATAAAGTCCTGAATAGTTTCAATGAAATAGCCTAGAATTTACCCTTAAGAACAAACATAACTTTATAACCGAAAACAATTTCTACAGTAGCGAACAGGGAAAGGTGAGTTTATACTCCAACCGCTCCCGTCCTCGCTTAAGACCGTAAAGAGGTGAATTTCACGTCGTCTGGCAGAGAACGGTTGGAAATCTCTAAGGTAGAACGCATTATCACGTACGGCTTTTGAATTTCCAAATCAATTTCATTGTCTTCTACCGTCACTTAACAAGCAAGAAAAATGTGACAAAAGATACTTTATGCTCTCATTTCTCCGTTTACTACCAGAAAAATAAATATAAGTCTAGAATGCTAAAACGTGAGTTTTCACATTCCCCTGTGCGGAAAATGAAGCTGTAAGTTATCGGCTATTTGCATAAAATGCATAAATGCATGTTCTTCTGGCCTTCGCCGTAGTCGTTGCGTATAATGTACCTAAACGGCAGGAACACTGCTGATAAAAGGCACATCATTTTAATAATGACTAACATTTTCACATATTGCCCAGTGTTCAATTAAATTCTATTACTTATTTGAAAAAAAAAAAAAAAGAAAAAAACCGCCAAATTGATTTCATTTTAAAAGCGACCGAAACAAAAGTTGTTTCAGGGGGAGGGGTGGTTGCCGGTTCCAAATCCTATTTATAAGAACGCGGGGATTTTAAACTATTCAACAAATTAGTTGTCGGTTGCATATATACCGCTTGAAACCCGTTGGTTAAAAAAAAAAAACGTTCATATAATATATCTAAAGAAATATCCGCTCATAAAAGGGGGGGGGGGGGGGCTGCCCCCAAGATTTTGTCAGATAGGTCAGAAGGCTGCACTTAAGTGTAAGGTTTGTTCTCCGAGTGCGCATGCGTTCTAGACTATTTTGTACTCAGCAGGGGCGTAGATAGAATTTAATATATCACATATTGCAATTGTACGTACAGTAGTTGCCTGAAAATACAGTAGAAAGCCTAAAAAATTTAGAAAATTTCTTATACATTTACTGTAAGGTTCTTAAATAAATGGTGTATATAGGTATGAGATAACACATTTTAGACTAACAGGTTCTTAATTTCCAGGTTCATATATGTGGGAACTACTGTAACTTATCTATATTTTTTGTTAATTTAGATACGCCATTCCTTGAATATGCGGGTTCGAGTTATTATCTGGGTTCTACTTTGCGTAAACAGGGTCGTAGTCCTAAAGGGGATCTTTTAATCAAATTTTCCTGATCGCTTTTGCTCCCTAATTCCATCTTACCGGCCTCTTTTTAATTTCTCTTCCTGTGTAAGCCAATGCTGTTTTCTGCAAAAAACAAAGGCTAATTTCCCTTGCTTACCCCATTCAAAACCAACCCTACGCAACTCAAGCGCAATGTTTAAGACATGGTCCGCCTGCTCTTCTCTGTTTTGTAAGGTGACCCGTGTAAGTTACTGGAAATGAAAGATAGAGGTGAAGGAAGATATCTAAAAAATCATGAAGAGGCCAACTTCACGGAGCAAACAGAAGCAGGCTGCATTGTGAAGTGCTTGTTCTTCAGCCCAAACCGCTATTGTCAATCAGCCAACTATTTCCCTGTGACCAAAACCTGTCTGACCAGCACGTCGACCCGCCATCAACACCCAGAGGACTTTGTCTACGCACCGGGGAGTGTTTATCTTGGAACTGTGGTAAGGCTTCTCCTGTTAGCAAATGATTTGCTGATCTCTGTTACATTATGGAGATTTCCATTCTACAACAAAAAACGGCTCAATTGTCTTTTCACAGTAGCAAATAGTGTAGATGATGTAATTTGATTAATGATGAAAAATCAAATATTCTAAACAAAAACAAAACTTATTACGGACATGTTTTAAAATCCAGGGCCGTAGCAGAGGGTGGGGCATGAGGAGCACGTATCCCACAAATATTTTATAACAATCAAACGAAATGACCAATATCTCGGCGTGGCCATGCCAACAGTATTTTCTTAATGTTTCTGTATCTTGCCCCCTGGTATTTAGTATTCGAAGCTTACTACGGCTCTGTGATTTTTAAATGGTTTGCCCACACAGCCACACATACATTTCATAACATATATAATACAGGATAAAATATTAATCCTCCAATCGACGACGACGTTTCCGACGGAAACCTCAACCGTTAAAAGACAAAATAATCTATTAAAATCCTTTATATTTAACAGGCCATCCGCTTTAAATTATCAATCAAATTCTCAAAGAAACTTCCAATAGACACACTGCTTTCAATATTTTGAAATATTTTTCGCGTTTTCTGTTAAAAATCATCGGATATTGTTAGGTAATCGACCGGAAGTAAACTGGTGACAATGCGACTTTAAAATCGCCTTTTATCTTCAGAACGACTGCGTTACTGGTTCATGTCCGAGTGACCTGATGTGCAAGGCTGACTTCGTGAATGGCGGGTTCTCGTGCGTCTCTCCTATTGCATTACGACCACGCGGTACCGTTAACCACATATTAGGGACCTTAAACACGAACGCGCGCTATAAACGGGATAGCTCTCGCGCAAGTCGTCGTCATTCACAACTAGACTTCATTGAGTGCGGACCTCTGTAACCGCCGGAAGACAACTTTTAAGTACAAAAGAGTGTTAAATAGCTATCAGGCATATTCGGGAAAGTGTTAGGGCCCATTCTTTACAAAAAAAAAAGGGGAAAAAATTTTCCTTGAAAAATCAAACACGGCGCGCGCGCTTTTTTGGAATGGCGTCATTATAGTGCGCACGCGTGCAAACAACGAATTTGAAATATTCATCGCGTCAAAACCTATCTAATCATCGCTATTTTTCGTTCTTTTTCAAGAAACAGCTGTTGTAAAGATTATGTTTGCTTCAATAGTGTGTCCACTCTAGAACTCTCTTTTAGCATTTTGGTCTCTCTCTACGGGGCTCTGCACTCAGTAAAATGTCAAATGACAGGCAAGTCCCTTTTATAGTGCGCGTTCGTGTTTAAAGTTCTTAAAACCTTTCACGTATATCAATCTAGCCAAAACAAAGCATAGATAAACTTTCAAATTCTGAAAAGTGAATTGAATTTTATTGAAATTTGAATTTTCTACAGATCTTTGAAAATTTTCCTGGCCGCGCGAAAGGAGATTGGATCGAGTGAATAATTCAAAGTTTTGGCGGGAAAATCTGAAACAACGTATTTTCCTTAAATCCGTTAAAATTCAGAGACGGCAATACCACAAAATATTGGCGAATTGTTTTCTATTGCAATGCTACCCACCATGAAGCAAAGAATAATTTAACCCTTTCACTCCTGGGTACTTTTGAGCAACATTGTAAGAAAAACAGACTGAAAACAGAAACCTCCCCTCCTATTTCAAGTCCAACACTACCAGTTAAGCTAAGCTACCGCTGACCCAAGACGGTATGCCTTGAAGTTTCCAACAATGCACTGCGGTGCCTTTTCTTTCTAGCGACGGCACTGCTACAGCCTTTTGCTTACAACAGTTTTGCTTGTAATTTGCTTAAAAATTACAGCTTTTTCACATCTGGAGAGAGCCTTAGGACATCATGAAGTCTTTTTGGGCATAATTAATGCTGTGCTTATGGATGTTTGCACGCTGAGGTTGATTCAATGGGATAATTCCTTGTCTGGGCTTCAGTGAGTGAGAAAGGAATTTTCTGCTGAATGGCCTCATACTCTCCAATGTTGGCCATCTTTGTGACTGATTGCTGTAAAATGGGACCTGACGGAGCGCAATAAAGGTATCTATTGGTGACTTGATCTGTGTTTGCTTGTCTCTATTTGTAGTTCGGAATTTTGTGTCTTTTTTGGTAAGAAATTTTTCAAAGTTTAAGCATTTGTTTACGAATTGGTCAGAAATTAAGGTTGATATTTTGACAAAAGTATCGGCGTGTTGGGGGATTAAAACTACGATTAAAACTACGGAAAGAGTGCTTGTCTGAATGGGTTTTTAATGAACTAAACAAATACCTCGTGGGCTCATCAATCACGTGACATCATGTCCACAGGGAACCCAATAACAATAACAACGATGTCAATCTATGAATGTCAGTTATATATGAGTTCAGATTTCCTCCGGGGGGCGCGTAGTTGCCGGGCCCAGTCTGCGATGCGGTCCCTTGTGGCAGCTGTAATTTGCATGCTTCTCCTAGGCTGGTTGGACCGGAGCTGAACTCCTGTCTGCGCGTCTGCAGCTTCCACAACATCAGTAGTAATCTCAAGGGGATATAGCTTGGAGATAGGTCTGTTCGTGTGACCCTTAGCTGTTTTTAAGGTTACAGCCCGTACACATCCATCGGCACCTCTAATCAGATCTTCCACTACGCCTAGTTTCCACTTCAACCTCTTTTTCTCGCTGTGGATCTGGACAACGTTTCCTATCTTGACGCGTGTTTCACCGCTGCCACCTGTTGTGCCATGGAAGCACCGCAGCGAAGTGAGGTACTCCTGCTTCCAGCGCTGCCAGAAGTGTTGTATAACTAGTGCTACACGAGTAGCATCCCTTCGGAGATGATCATCGTTTCCATAGCTCGGGTCAGTTAGTTCGTCCGCATCAGTGTCAGGATGTGGGAGACTGGTAATCCTTCTTCCATACAGTAGATGGGATGGTGTGAGAGGGTCTTCATCATTTATGTCAGGAGAGACATATGTTAGTGGGCGGTCATTAAGGATAGCCTCAATTTCCATGACAACCGTCTGGAGAGTGACTAAGTTGATGGATGCTCGGCCAAGGACTTTCTTCAGCGTCGTCTTCGTGAGGCCGATCAGCCTCTACCAAAGCCCTCCATACAATAGAGCTCTCTACGGAATAAACTTCCAATCTATCCCTTGTTTGCCGAGCTCCTGTTTGAGCGTTGTTGAATTAAACAGGTGCTCGAGTTCAGCAGCCGCCGATTGGTAGGTACTGGCATTATCAGAAATGATAACGTCTGGAATGGACTGGAAGCTAGCGAATCTAGCTTTTCTATTTTCTGCGGTTATGGACGAACCTCAATACAAGAGCGGTTACACGTAGAAGTTTCCTCAGTGTTCTGTTTCTAGTGGGATCCATGATCGTGCTGATGCTTGGGTTCTCTACTGAAGTCGCGTCTGCTTCAGAGATGGTTCGGGGGTAACTTTAGGTTCTTCCTCTCGGATCTCAACAAGAATGGTGGTGCTTGATTCCCACGTTGGCCAGTCGCATTCTGAAGTTATCCAGGATGGACCATGCAGCCATGCTGTTGATGCTTGGAGCTCTGCTGTGGTTAGACCCCTCGTTAGTAGGCCTGCTGGATTATCGCGAGTGGGGCAGTAACGCCAACTAGATGGCTGAGAGAGACGCTTGATTTCTCTGACTCGGTTACCTACAAACTGCTGAGGTTGCTTATTACTGTGAAGCCAATTGAGCACAATCTGGCTGTCTGACCAGAAGAACGCTTGTAGATCAGGACAATTCTTCTGCAAAGAGTTAAGCAAGTACTCTGCAAGGTTTGCACCAGCCAGTGCTGCCATCAATTCTAGTCTGGGGAGTGACAGTTCCTTTACTGGAGCGACACGTGCCTTCGCCATCACAAAGGAAGTCTGATTGGCCTGCCGTATGTATGCCACAGCTCCGTAGGCTTTCGGGCTAGCATCCACGAACACATGCAGCTGGGTCGTCTCGTTGGCTGACCGATTGCTGAGATAGCATCTAGGAATAGTAAGATTGGTTGATTGTCGGATTTCTTGCGCAATGCTGAGTCAGCGAGTTTGAATCTCCCCATTCAGGGGTTCATCCCAATCTATGTTTAACTTCCAGAGGTCCTGGATAAGGATCTTAGCGCGGACTGAGATGGGGGTGATGAGGCCTAGTGGGTCAGAGATCTTAGATGACTCCCTTAAGATCTCTCGCTTTGTGACAAGAGTGTCGTCAGGTACTAGTAATTCTTTACATGCAAGTGTTAGCGTGTCGGTTGAGGTGTCCCACCGTAAGCCTAGAACATTGACACTGTCGCAGTTGGCATCATTCACTCCATCAAGGGCAGCACGATGGAGAAGGGGTTGACTATTGGATGCCCAAGACCATAAGTTGAACTTGGCTTCAGTCATGACACTTCTTGATGCGTCATAGTAACTCAGGGCCTCTTGATATGTTTCACAGCCGGTGATGATGTTGTCAACATAGAGATTGTCCCTCATGTCCTGTGTGACTGGTGTCTTATGATTATCAAGGTGTGTTTGAAGGACAGCATTCAGCATAAAGGGGGAGCTCGCAGAGCCGAAAAGGACCGAATTAAAATGGTAGGACTGGAACTCACTTTCGGGGTCACTGGGATCGGAGAGCCATAGGAACCGTGTCATGTCGCGGTCAGCTTCACTGAGACGTACATGGAGGAAAACTTTTTTCTATATCAGTGTAAATTCCAATAGGGTGGGCGCAAAACCGCACTAAAATCGAGCCCATGTTGGCTAGGTAAGGTGAACCGACCTCTAGGCAGTCGTTCAGACTTGGGGTCGAGGGGGCCTGGTGACAACTACAACCGAAGACAATACGAATGGGCGTGGTCGATTACTTCCTTTTTACATGGTGGTGGGGTATGTAGTGGGCGTGGTCAGACGGGTCAGGGTTGCTAACCTTCTCAATGAACCCTCTGGCCTCTTGTTCCTTGATGATGTCGTCATAACTCTTCATCAAATCTGGTGTCTGGTGAAGTCGTCGTGCGGTAGCCCTTGTGCGTCTCTCGCAGATACTAAAGTTAGTTGGGAGAGGGGCGTGCTCTTCCGTCGTCGTCTCTAGTGATCGAGGTGGCCTGGTAATTAGTCATGAAATTCTTTTCAGGGGGGTCAGCATTGGGTGATATGCCCATTGACTCTAGGGACCAAAATTGCTGTAGATCAAATACAGCCAGTTCTAGAATCTTCTAGTAGATGTAGGGGTGCTATTGGTAGGATACCTATGGTGGCTTATAGGAAACCTAGGAGTTTAAAGGATATGTTGGTGCACTCCTCTCTTAAAGAGGATAGTACTCAGGTTAGAGGTTGTGGTAAGTGTGGCGGTAAAAGGTGTAGGGTGGGAGTTTTGCAGTACAGTTACTAATAAGAAAGGTGTAGGGCGGGAGTTTTGCAGTACAGTTACTAATAAGAAATATGTCATTTATTTTTACTTGGACTGTAACTTAGATTTTGTTGTTTATCTAATTACTTGCTCTATGTGTAGCAAGCAATACGTAGGGTCTACAATCAATAGTTTTAGGAAGCGTTTTAATAATCATAAAAGTAGGTTAGATAAGTACCCTAGTTTACCGGTTAGTAAAAGAGTCAAGGATGACCTTTTCTATCAACATTTTCATTGCGACTATCATTTAGGTCTTAATAATGTTATGGTACAACTTATAGATAAGTGTAACTCTGAGGCTCAGCTTAGGGAAAGGGAAGGCCAGTGGGTTTATCGGCTTAAGTCTATCTACCTGCGAGGTCTTAATAGTGAGGACTTTTTTTTGTAGTAGGAACCCACGTAGAGATGTGTAAATTCTTTTTATCCATAGCGCGCGCTATTCTAGAAAATGCGCGTTTTTTTCAGTTGTAATGTTTTTGCGTCTCCCGCCACTATTCTGATGTAAATAAGCTTGTAATCATTCAGCTTCTTCAGTCTGCCCTGAAGAAGTCTTATTAAAGACGAAAATTTGGCAGAGTCGAATTCCAGTTTTTGGTGTATTGTATTCATTGTTCAGGTACGAGATCGCGACAGTTTGGGCTTTTTGATACTACTCATGTAATTTGGTTGACATCTCGATCTACGTCACAAATGACTGGACCCGGGCCTTTCAGTTCACGGCTTTCCGAACGTTGACCAAAATACCTCAATATTACAGATTTGAGTTATTCGCGGGAATGCGTGTTTTATAGGGTCCATGCGAACCACATACCATTTGGAAGATGAAAATATAAAGAATTGACAAAGTCTATCATCTCTGAAAGGTTATATGGACTTTAAGCAAGGACGACGACGACGGCTAGGGCAACGCGATCGAAAAAGATGTTTACGCGAGTGGCGATCAATAATAATATAATTGCAATGGAATAAGCAAAACATTATAGTCAGAGACAGATCAAAATAAACTAAGAACATTATTTCGTAGCGAACGTAGTTAGTGGAGTTTAGAGTCCAAACGTCCGCGTCCTCAATTGACCGTGAAACTTGGAGTTTTCACGTTGTGGTTTTATGGGAAACAGCTGAAATGTATCAGACATTTTCACGTGCTGCAATTTAATTCTGAATCAAATCCCATTATTTTATGCTGTCATCGTTGCGCCCTTTTACTAGCAAAATCCAAACTTTTACGATCAAAACCAGGTCTTCATATTTAGATGTATGCTTCAAAAAGCACGAGCAGTTTTTAGGAACTTATCAATTGGTAGCTAGAATGTTGGTATGGAAGAACGCACATACTAAGGTCGAGTTTAATTAAGGCGTAGGAAAGCGCCTCCAACAGCCATTATATCAGGCGCGTACCTGGATTTTTGTGTAGGAGGGAAACGGACAAACCGGGAGACAAAATCCTCAGAGCAGAGGTAATACTCGAGTGTTTATTTATCGTGACACTGTGAGAAGGTAATCCAAAGCCATGTGATTCGAGTCCCTGCAGCAATCATAGTGTTTGTAACAACACGCAAGAATGCAAAAACTACACATGCACCTGCTCTTCTGGATATACGGGAAGACACTGTGACACGTGTATGTTTTTTTGGTTCTTGCCAAATCTATATTAAGTGCTCGTATAATTCAAACCAGGTTTCCATTTGTTCTAGTGATACCCAAGCCGTGTGACTCGAGTCCCTGCAGTAATGGCAGTGTTTGTAACAACACACAAGACGGCAAAAACTACACGTGCACCTGCTCTCCTGGATATACGGGAAGACACTGTGACACGGGTATGTTGTTTTGTTCTTTGCCAAACCTATATTAAGTGTTCGTATAATTCAAGCCAGGTTTCCAATTGTTCTAGTAATACTCAAGCCGTGTGACTCGAGTCCCTGCAGTAATGGCAGTGTTTGTAACAACACACAAGACGGCAAAAACTACACGTGTACTTGCTCTTATGGATATACGGGAAGACATTGTAATACTTTAAAAAAGGTATTGCGCTTGTTAGTTACATTAGCAACATGAAAAGTATATCATCATTTTTAATTTTTATCAGCTTTCCTGTATCTTTTACAGCTGTCCTGTGAAGACATTGTTTGCCAATATGGCGGCACGTGTATCACGATGAACGACGGTATTGGCTGTGTTTGCGCCTTTGGATTTACAGGGGGCCGCCGTGAAACGCGTAATTAACTATTTGTCCGAGAGCTTAATACTGACATGGCTACCTTCTGGAAAAAGATAACATTTTCTGTTTCTATTTTCAGCAATCGAGTGCGTAGAGTACCACAACCTATCAGAACCTGATCGAAATGTGAATGCCGCACGTGTTGGAAGGTTCTGTGACGACAAATTGATATTTGGCCAATGGTATCGATTCGTTGGTGCTGCAGGAACGCGTATAATCAACCATTGCCCCACATCGGAGCAGCAACACTGCAATACCGACAACCAGGTCTGGTTGCTAGATGATCAGCCCAAACCTGGACAAATTAGAAAGGTACTCAGGAATAGCATTCTCGCCAACTACAATTGTTACAACTGGCCTGGTAAAACTAACGCGACACACTGCAACGACTTCATAGTGTATAAACTATGGCCGCTCAACTGTAATATTCGCTACTGTACCGAAGGTTAGGACAAGCAGTTGAGGAATTTAGCATAGCATAAGGAAGGTAATCCGGACTGATAGTAGTAGATCTAGCACACGCTATACCTTACTGATGATGAAATAAGAGACCGCTTTTACACGGTTTTTGTAATAAGTTTTTTCCCCGCTCATAAACTTAGGGCTACATGTAAACAGGCTAACCGAAAAGGGAAGAACAAAATCAGTATAAACAGTGCAAAAAGCATAATATGATAAAGTAAACATTATTATGATTAAACAATGTGTCCGCTACGAAATATCGTAAACTAGTTATCAAAGGGCATGAATCATTAGAAGCATAGCAGTACAATAAAACTGTGCGTTTATCAGGGCTTCCTATTATCGCCGTCCCCTTTTCCATAGATAATCAAAGATTTGGCAAGAGACCATGATATCTATCATGGTCTCTTGTTTTTTGACATTTTTCTTTTACGGCGGTTCTCAATATCAGCTTTTACCATTTATCATTATATTCTGTTTGGACCAGGCTTGGTGTGTATGCAGGGTAATCGACAAGCTATCGAGCCTTATGGTCTCATTAAAAATGTGTTTATCATCGTAACTTACTAAATCTTCTCTTTAATTCAGTGGAAATTTGACTGTTTGTTTTTTTTACACTTATTTTAAAAGTCACGTACGTCAAAGCTAGTTACATAGAAGTTGCACTGCCGACATTAAATCACAAATTTGTTTTGTGTCTTGAAAAAGGAAGATGAAATCCTTATAATTCTTATTATAAATATCTCACCTAATAAAATAGTAAAGTCTTCCTACTTTGGTGACATTTCCAAGTGATATATGACAAAATGTTTATACCAACTTCCTGTCGATTTTCTCAGAATCTCTAGATATTCGACGTGGAACTTTGGATGGCTTCTTCCCTCGGAGTGAATAGACTTAAAGAATGTCGATTACCCACTCCTTTGTTATTTTTTATCGTTGAAAATACAGAGGTTTATTCGCAAGAAAACTTCAAAATATCATTCTTTGAATAAAGTCTTATATGCTTGTGATGATATTTGATTGAATAGCCCAATTCCTAGTTCCACTATGACCGCTGGACTGGACTAAGGACGCATAAATAGCGTAAGCCTCGACTTGAGGCAAATTTCCTAAGCCAAATCTCGATAGAGCGGAGTAAGCTCACCAAACTTCCCTGAACTAGACATACAGGAGCAATTGCAGAATACCCCCCCACACACCCCAAGCTATATGTTTTCTAAAAAATTCGTCCCCACGTCCACGCGTCCCCATGCTTCCATGTCACCAGTACCTCATGTTAACTCGATCCAACATCAACTCGTTCTCGTGCCAACTTGTCAACTCGTCCTCTCATCAAATCGTCATGGCGTCACTTTCTCAACGCGTCCCCACGTCAACTCGTTCTCGTGCCAGCTTGTCAACTCGTCCTCTCGTCAACATGTCAACGCGTCCTCTCGTCAACTTGTCAACTCGTCCTCTCGTCCTCGCGTCAACTTGTCCTCTCGTCAACTTGTCAACGCGCCCTCTCGTCAACATGTCAACGCGTCCTCTCGTCAACATGTCAACGCGTCCTCTTGTCAACTTGTTTTCGGGTCAACTTGTCTATCAGAAGATATCGTATAAACTTCAGTAATATAAGCGTACTTCAAGTATATGAGAAATGTGAGACCTTGCATATATTGAGATACTGACATTAGTCTAGTTCAAATTCCATTTCTTTTTGTTTTTACCTTCTATTTTCCATCTCTATCACGTTCACGCAATGCGTACTACTTATCCCGGCAATAGTTGATACATCGTCGCCGACTTCTAGCTGTGACACCGCTGCACCGCTCCTTGACACCCCACTCAGCTCAGGACGAGAGGGAATGGGTCGAGTGTCTTCATGTGATAGTGGCGCCACCTGGCCTCGTCGACACGACCCAAAAAGAACGTGTCTGAACTCAGGCATCCTCCAGGCATACACCAGTATGTTAACACACGAGTTTGAGTACTGCAACTGCAGTAGCGCGAAGAACACATCGTTATCATAGTACGGATACTCCAAGTAACTCCACATGGTCAAGAAACAATTATAAGGCATCCACGTGATTAGTGACGTCAGCGTGACAATGAGAAGCGTCACGGCAAGTTTCTTGTCACGCAATTGTCGACTTTTGTGTGAATTACCTCCCTGGACATGACTGAATTTCACTTTTAACAATACTCCAGAGTACGCTATTATTATAATAAGCACAGGCAGATACAAAAAGACGAGGTATAAGTACTTGAAAATGATGTATGGAAGCGTGGAGGTATATTTGGACGGCACGTAGATACTAATCACAAGACTTGAGAGCGCCCATGGAGCCGCGATAATGGTGATGTAGAAGGCGTTGCCCAGTGTTCGATGATAGAACGGGAAGACAACGGCCACAAATCGCTCCACGGAAATCTCTGAAAGCAAGAACACAGACGCCAGGCTGGAGAAATAGTCCAACGTGTAGCAAAATCTCTTAATAGTATTGTCAATAGTCCATCGATATATAAACCCCAAATCGAAAATGACTCGGAGGAAAACGTTGATGCCAACGAGAAGATCGGCAATGCATAGGTTAACAAGGAGATAGTAGGGTCGTCGGCGTCGAAGAACCTTGGTTTTCATGAAGACGACTAGGCTGATAGAGTTACCGATTATTGTTAACAGCGCGAGGATGCTCCCTGAGGATATTATTGCCTTGAGATTCCAAAGGTTACTCTGGTCTTCTGTTCCCGTTAAGTTCTGGCTTGTGTTCATTGTAAGAAGATCAAAACGTTATTTATTCAAATACGTCAATTTTTTTCGCGATGACACAAGGGTGAACTGTGAATCACAGTGAAATGCGACCGTGAAGTTGCCGCGACCGATCACAGGTAGAAAACCTTGTATTCATATAATATCATTGTTTCTGTAGGAACAAAACACCTTTTTTTTCCTGTGCTGATTATTTACCCATCCGCAGTATTCGTATTTTCCTTATAAGTCCAGGTACTCTCTGTTTCCCTTGAAAAATCCCACTCAACTGTAATTGTGTTCACGGCTACTTTTTTATGGTTGGCCCACCACATGAGCTTGGATTACTCTGAGTCGCTTGTAATGTTTCTAGCGATTTATGGTTTTGGATGACACTCAATTTTCGTTGCTCAGCTGACAGTGCTGTTTACCTTCGTATCAGTTGTCTTGGATGTGCCAATAAGAAACTTTCCTCACACCGGATGGTAAAGACTTGCTGATGCAAATATAAAAAATAGCGTTATTAGATACTTTTTCGCGTGCAGAAATGATAACATTTGTCAGTTTGATTTGTATGTTGGGAAATATTCGTGACATTATTTTGGGAAATTGCGATATTATTAGTTGATGTAATGAGTTTTAATGACAGAAATTAAATCACAAAGGATGAATAGGCCTTTTAAAGAATTAGAGGAAGACCAAAGGACTGTCAATTTTACTCCATTTATTTTTGTGTTTCGCTTTTTTCAACACAAACACAAAAGAAGTACACAGAAAAACTAAGGGAAAACATTGCAAGCCAAACCGATGTCATTATTGACACCTTTATAAAAGAAATAAAACTAATTAAACCAGAGGCGGAACATGTCATTTAACAAGAAGATCAACGTTGAGTAATTATTGCTCATTTCTATTTCTTCGTTTCTTTTTGCGGGAGCCCACGTTTGATCTCGATGCAGCTGACTTCACGTAACTTACACCATCTGGACAACGTGGGCCGTTAATCGTGTACACGATATGTGATTGGTTAAATAAGCTTTAGTATGTCCCATGTATGTGGAGAAGCTAATTAGCCGTTAACGCCGAGAAACAATCACTGCTCAGGCGCAGTGTGAGAATTAGAATTGGGTGGGTTTTTTCTTATCAAATATCATGAGGAAGGGGGAAGATTTTAGCTCAAGACTACGAGAGTCGAGGAGGGCCATCAGCTTTTAGAGGCAATAACTTTAGAGATAATAAATCGAGATTGTTATAATTCGAAATTATTATCCCGGTATCTGAAGGCCCTTCACGGCTTTCGCCTCGAAGTAGTGTGTTCTACGTTTGCCGATCAAGTCGCAAGTATTAGTTATTTTCACGCGCTCTGATTGGTCAAGGGTCCACAATTCGTAGCGGGCTTTACTCTCTCTACGAACGTTCTACGGGCAAAACCAAAATAGGGCCCCGATCAAACGGAGATGATAGTTGATGAGAGTTCCACTCTTTCTTAGCTCTCACAGGATGGCGATCAAACGGTCTTTGAGAGTTTTTTTTTTCTTTTTTAATATAGTTTTTATTGGAGATTTTCTATGATTGTTTTTACATTTTTGTTACACATTTTTTCCATTGTTACAAGGTTTTCCATTCATTATTTCCCTTACATTAATCGATTATAGACTTTCTCTTAACTTGTAAATTACATTTCAATTTAAAACTTTATTCTCCTTTTTTTTCCAGCTCTAACCTCCCATCCCTCCCCCTTTCTCCCCCCCCCCCCCCCCAAAGAAGACACAACCAGAAGTCCCCTCTTTCCCATTTACTGAGCAACATACTTTACTAAATCAAATATATATTAATATTGTTCAACTGAAATCTATTTAAGACTCAATCATCTCATATAATTTGTCCCATTTAGCCAGGTGCAGCTGCAGGGAGTTGTTTTGCAATGCACACAAACCAAACTCAAATCAAATCAAACCAAATCAACTCATACTGACGTATTTTTACAAGCATGCATTGAAGTAATGGAGTACCACCTCGCACCTTATACACATAGTTCTTAAAGAGTAGCAGTATCAAGTTTATTAACTGACAATTTCTACCCCTAAATGATGTTTTTAGGGTTAAGGTCTGGAAGTGTTAGATTGTACTTTTAGCTGTAAATACAAATTCTTTACTATCACACATTCAGCAAATAGATGGACCATCGTTTCTATGTGGTCCATACAGAGCGAGCAGCGTGGAGAATCAACGAGATTGAATTTATACAACTGTGCATTTAAATAAAGAATATTATTCAAAATCTTGTACTGGAAAGACCTCAAATACGCGTTATTAGTAGTTTTATATATACGCAAATAGATTTCTTTCCATTCAAGATCTGAGACTGCATCTAACTCTAGCTTATTCCTGATACCTATTTGTGCTGTTGGTGATTCTGCACAACGGCTTATCATATCAGAATAGATGGATTTGTGTTTTATTTTATTAAGGTCTACAAACTCACCATTAATAATAACAGAGGCTCGCTTGCAGTTTGTAGCAGAAAGTAGAGATCGGTCCCTTAATACTGATTTCCATTCACTCGGGATACTCTTAATTAGGGAAAACCACTGGAAAAACTCATGTTCTTTAAAACCTTTAGACGTTGCGTAATCCCATAGGAAAACACCATTTTCATCAATTAGATCAGCCACTACTATGAAGCCCCTTTTAATTAATGAAATTTGATTAAGTATGGCACTGAATGTATTTGTTATTCCATAACGGTTGATACAAAATGGTTCCAACATCCTCCCTAATTATAGGTACACAACCCCAATCTGACCAAGTGGTTAAAATTGAATTGTAAAATCTCAAGAGATCATCCGGCAATCTTTTTTATCAAAGTTAACCCCAATCCCTGCCTTGCCACTAACTGAGGCTAGCTGTATGTTAGGAATAATCTTCCATGTTTTAACAGTGTCGTCAATTAACCTAATTGCCCATCGTATTTGCCTCGTCTTTACAATCGCATCTATATCTGGCATACGTAAGCCTCCAAACTCTAGGTCAGCTATCAATGTCTTATATTTTACCTTTGGTTTTTTACCATTCCAGAGAAAATCTAATATGATTGATTTAACCTTTGCCGCAAAATCAAATTTGAACACACATATGATATCTTAGATAAAGCCAACGTGTGTACAACTATAACTTTCCCCATTAGTGTGAGAGTCCTTGACCTCCATATATTAAGAGTTGTTTTCAAACTTTCTAACACCCTATCAAAATTATGCTTCTTGATCAAACCTTCATTATGTGAAAAGGAGATACCTAAGATCTTAACACTATCTGTATGTAGATTCATAACTCTAAACTTATACTTCAAAAACATATTTTTATTTGATTGTCCAACGCCTCCTCCAATCCAACCAATTTCAGATTTGGTGACATTTAGTTTTAAGAGTGAGTAGGAATAAAACCTATTAAGCTGCGCTAGGAGTTTATCTAATGAATCCTGATTACGAAGAAAAAAGGTTGCATCATCCGAAAACATTATTGACTTGATTTCCCTTTTCTCTAACATTACACCTGATATATTACTATCATCCTGTACCACTACTGCAAACACTTCCATAATCAAGATAAATAAGTACGGAGCCAGGGGGACACCCTGTTTGACCCCTCTTGTAGTGGGGAAGAAATAGGTCGTATGACCGTTATTCAAAACACAACTCTCATTATCCTTTATTATTGCTCTTATCCACCGTATAAAGGAAGGCCCAAAGCCGAGTCGCTGAAGGGTCGCATGTATCATTGAATGATTAATGCTATCGAAAGCTTTCTCAAAATCTGCTGCAAACATGATATGAGGTCTTTGTTAAGCTTTAAAAACTCCATTGTATCAGCGATAAAGCGAATAGCTTCATCAATATTACGGTCTTTTACAAAAGCATATTGGTCTGGATGAATGATTCTTGGCAAGATATTTATTAATCTAGCGCTTAATACTTTGCTACAAATCTTTCTATCCACATTTAGAAGACTAGGACGCCAATTGGGAAGAAATCTTACGTCTTTATCTTTTTTTTCAATTAAAGTTATAACTGCTTGTCTCTGAGTCGTACTAAGTGACCCCTTAACATATGCATCATTCAGACTGTCGACCACCATATATCCCAATCCCCCCCAGAAGGCTATGTAGAACTCCTTAGTTAGCCCATCACACCCTGGAGTTTTTGAGTTAGCCATACTAACTAAACTAGCGTAACATTCACTTATTGACAAAGGACCTTCACATCCTTTTACCTCTTCCTCTGATAAAGTTGGTGTATTTATCTCCGATAGATATTTGAGGCATTCCTGCTCTGACTCATACAGTCAGTATTCACCATGTTATATAAATTACTATAAAACTCTCTAATACCACTAAGAATTTGATTAGGATCAGTTATGTCTTCGTTTTCTATTCTCAATTTCCTAACATGTGTTTTTGTTTTGTTTCTTTTCTCTAAAGAAAGGAAGTACTTTTATTTTTTTCACCCTGCTCATGCCATTTAACTTTAGAACGTAAAATGGCACCCTCCACTATATGGTCACTGAGTTTATTTAGTTTAGACGAGAGATCTTCATGCAAGGTAACCAGTGTTATATCCTCTTGCCAGTCAGCTATCTTTTCTATATTCATAATATCATTTTCTGTTGCACTATAACTAGCACTGAACTGCTTTGCCTTCCCTTTTGAATATTTAATTGTGAACTTCCGGATTTCGTATTTAAAAAGCTCCCATTTCATTTGTGGGTTAATATCAAAATATAATTGTTTTAATTCTTGTATTTTGTCCCTCAATGCCTCAATATACTTACTATCGTTAGTTAAGGAATTATTAAATTTCCAAAAAGATGGGCCATGTTTTTCTCCAGGCAAAGAGTTGATACTCAGAGTTATAGCCGAATGATCCGTGGCTGGTACCGGGATAATTTCACTTTTCTCAACATATGGTTGCAAACAGTGTGATATAAGAAAATAGAGCAACCTTCGGAAGATTGATTCCTTTTTCCTAGAAGCTTTTCCCTGTCCTTTGCCTGACCATGTGAATTTCTTACTATCTGGGTGTCGTACCCTAAAAATATCACACAAATCTAATTCTTCCATAATACTTTCCACCGCATCAACAGAACGCGTTTTAATAACCGGATTGCCCCCATATGCCTCCAATTCAATATCAAAGAAGAAATTTAAATCTCCTCCAATTATGATAGGTATTTCAGATGATGTTGACATAGATAGAAGTTTAGTACTGATTTCCTGAAAAAAGGGAACTTGATTTTTTTCATTGTTTGGAGCATATAGATTTGCCAGCAAAAACTCTTTACCTTGAATAATACAACTCAAGATTACGAAGCGCCCATTAGGATCAATGCATGTGTTGAGAATCTTATAATCCACATCACAACCAAATATCACTGCCACTCCCCTGCTGTCCGTGGTGCCATGGGACATGAAAAAATCGCCACGAAACATATTTCGCCACAAATTTTCACAATCTTTAGAGCTATGAGATTCCTGTAGGAAAGTAATTCCGCTAAGGCCTTTATGTTTAGCAATCCAATTAAACATTTTTTTCCTTTTCTTAGAATCACGTATTCCCCTGACATTTAAGGACATTAGCCCAAAGCCTAATTCACCACTGTTGAACATTGTTATAAATTGACTTGCAAATTTCGCACATCGTAACTATGTTGGCTAATCGCAATGCTTTATGCCCAGTAACACCCCAAAATAAGTAAAAAACAATGAAAAAACATAAATACAGTTTCATCGAGCAGGTAAATACTCACAGTCCTTCCTACAAAGGAATTTGGGGTATCTTGGTCAGTTCTGACGCTCCATTCCGCATTACATTGACGGAGTATAAGGCCTGGTACTCTACTCTCCCCGGTAAAGCTTTCCAGAAATAAAGAGCTGGTCAACGACTAGCCTTGCATGCTTCTTGTCATTCTTTGCTGCCTTAAATACTGGGTAGAGCTTCTTTCTCACAGCATCTATCTCTTGCGGGAAATCATCAGTGACTCCAAGTTTCGATCCTTTTTCTATGTTCTTAGTATTGGCCATAACCTTGATCTTGTCCTTCATCCATAAGAAGCGGGCGATAATTGGTCTGCTTATTGTCCCAACATCCGATGGTTGCTTAACCTCCTTTACAGTGCCGCTCATTTCGTCCTCAACAACGGCCTCAACCTCATCGGGTGTTTGCTTGAGTTTTCCCAATCTATGAACTCTTTCAAATTTTATTTTTTCCACCTCTTCCTTCGGCATTTTCATTCGGTCAATTAAGGCTTGTCTCAATATGGCTTCAGTTAGTTGTGGGGTCTCTTCGTCTTCCTCCTTAAGCCCGAACAATTTAATATTACTCTGTCGAGAATAAGCCTCGTGTCGAATTGACTTGTATTTCACCTCCTCCAAATTTCCTTTCAGAATCTCGACAGATTGCTTCAAGATAGTTATATCCTTCCAGATGCACTGTCTTTTCCTTTTCCACTTCAAGCTCAGCATCCTTAAAATCTAACGATTTTTTGAGTTCGTCAATGTCCTCTTTCATCTTCTTTACATCGAGAGCGAGAATAATATCCAACTTCTTATTTATCTCGTCAAGAACCACGCGGCAACCATTACACTCTCCGACACCCGATAGAAAACCATTTACCTCCCTCTCGTCGGTTTGTGATGAACTCGAGCTCATCTTTTTTCGTTTTCCAGCTCCCTTAGACATTCGGCTCTGATATTTGGGAGATTTGAGGCCAGTTCCGAATTTGTAGTTATATTTTGTACGAAGTTTACGGAGCTACACAGAAACCTGACCGGTCTGCATGCCTACTCGACCGCGCGAATCGGGAGATCGGTCTTTGAGAGTTATCAAGAGTAGTGACTAATTATTTGACTTCACGATTGATCACTAAAAGGGCCCCCGAATCGTCTTTGGCGAGCACCCCGTTTTTTTATGCGAGACCGAGCATTTTCAGATTTTTGAATAAATCGAGCAGCGAGCGCAACAAAAAATACAATGCGAGCACGGCGGAAAAAATGCGTGAGCATGCGAGCATTTGCCGAAAACTGCAAGCAAATCAAAATTTCGGAGGACCATTCGGGTGCCCTACTAAACCGGGAATAACACGTTAGATGTCACTTAATGTGAAAAGCTGAACGAAATACTCTCATAAACTAACAATTATCAACTCTAATGTCGAATTTGAACATGTTCAAAGTGAATGAGAGTCGGTGAAAGAGCGTGAGAGTGCACTCACAAACGGTCATGAGATTTGGAACTCTCATCAACTTCCATCTCCGTTTGATCGAGGCATAAACTGTTAAAGGAAGACGATTTTTTCACGATAAAGTATTGTTTTAAATAAAAAAAGTAGATCAAACTCTCTAGATGTTTTGAACCACCTTAAATGAGCACATTTGGGTCCATCATATACTTTTTATGTTATTTGCTTCGCTAAATACAAAAATTAAAAACAGATGAATAGGAAAAGCTACGTAAATGGGAAAGATAATTGACATTTCCAATTACTGCCCCCCTTCCCCAATGGTCTGTCCTTAAACAACAGTTCCTTGCTCACATATTCCGATCATTTAAAGTAGTAACTAACTATAAACAAGCTTCAAACACAAGCATTTTTCTCAAAAATGATTAACATAAACCTGGGTGTTAAGATGACTTTAATAAATTTGGAGCTTTCCTTGAAAGTTTGTTTGTAAACGATATACTTCGATATGCACGAAGGAAAGAGGACTAATACGGAACAGTTGTCGAATTCAAAACTTATTTTTCCTATTTTTTTTTAAGATAAAAAAAAGTATCAGATGCTATAAATTGGTGTATACTTTGCTCGTCCCTATATTGACAGTGACATTGGGTCCATTTTAACGATTAAACCAATCAAAAGAATATGCCCTTTGAACCATGTTTGGGGAAGGGAAGGCCCTGGATAGAGATAGGGGGCTTAGGAATAATATGGCTTTGAGAAAAGGGAGGAAGGGGGGGAGGGGTAAACGAAATGGGGTTTTAAAGAGCCTTTACGGGTTGATTATATACTTCTTAGCGGGAAACGTCGCAGCAAATAAATCAGCTAAATCTTAATAACATAGCTCACATATTCGGATCCTTTCAAGATCCCGTCAAGGTGGCGGGGTTGTTCTTAGTTTCTAATCTACCCATAAATTAATCTATACAAGGAAAATAAATTAAAAATGCCAACCGGAATACTTGAGCTATAGACTTGGTTCTTAGCGGGAAACTGGCGTAAGCTAGCAGCGGTTCGGATCAAAGAAAAAAAAATAATAGAGCATATAACAGATAATAATAACAGAGCTCATATTTCCAGACCCTTTCAATACTGTTAGAGGTTGCGGGGCTGGAATTATCTACAGAGGGGGAAGAAATGAAAAATGCACTCCTTTTCGTTATCTTGCAGACTTGGGTTACTTTTGTTAAAGGTGAGAGTAGTACCACGGAGGAATTTTATTGGGAAAGTTAGTTGATAGAGATTGTGAGAAATGTGAGACTGTGTAAATGTAGTTAGAGACGTTTTCAAGTATGCTAGAACTTCCCTTATGAATACTTTTCATGATTGAATCATGTTTTCCGTCATGTACAACGCCAAATAATAATAGCAGGTACCATTATTTAACCACTAGGCGAATGTGATTTATATTACAGTAGCTAACTATGAACTCACTTGAATCAATTTAAAATCCAATTTTCCGTTGCCGAATCCTCAAATATTTTTTTAATGATAAACAAAAACCAGGGTATTAAAATGTATATAAAAATAATATACTCATACTACGCTTTTCACGTGTTAAGGTTCCACGCGTAAGAGCGATGATTTTAAATAAACTTGGTGCTTTCCTAGAAGGTTTGCTTATAAATGCTCGATATAACTTTGATATACAAGGAGAAGAGGATAAATGCGGAGAAATTCATGTATTTGTGAGACAATAGATCGACTTCGACCGCTTCCATTGAAAAAATATTGGGAATGGCCCAGGAAAGGCGCACCCTTCCATCGAGATTTGAGGGGCCTTTAAAGATACCAGCGACGGCTAGGAAGGCGTGACCGAGAAAAAGCACTTATAGACTTTGGCGATAAATCCCAGAATAGTTTCAATTAAATAAGCTAGAATTTACCCTTGGGAAAAAACATAACTTAACCGAAAACTTATCTTCTACAATAGCGAACAGGGAAATGTAGGCTTATACTCCAACCGCTCCCGCCCAAGCTTAAGACAGTAAAAACGTGAATTTCACGTCGTGGTTTGGCAGAGAACGGTTGAAAATTTCTCAAATAGAACGCATTTTTACGTATGGCTTTTGAATTTCCAAATCAATTGTTTTTCTACAGGCAAGAAAAACGTGACAAAAGATAGTACTTTTATGCTCTCATTTCTTCGTCTACTTGCAGAAAGTTTTCGAAAATATCGCATACCGCACAAAAGGACGGGGTTTTGAAGATCATGCGCGACATCCCGTTAACACCGCAACACCGCAACACCGCAACATCGCAATATTTTAATTTTTTTACCGCAATAACGCCGTTTAAAAACCAAAATCCCGCATTTTCCAGTGTTTTGAAATACCTTTTACCGCAATCTCGTACAAAAAAGGGCCAACACCGCAAAACCCAACCGCCCTCCCCGTAAGTTTCTTCTTGCCGTCATCGTAGTCGGTAAAGCTTATTTTTTCTTTTTAATTTCCAGAAATCTCCCAAAAACTTTGTCTCAGTTCATGTCTCAGTTTCAAGCCTTCAAGTTTTAAGTTTATTGACCATTTACATAGGATGCATAAAAGCATTTTTCGGGTCAAGTTCTTTTTGCCTTGGCCGTAGTCGTTGCGTACTGGCGCGAGAGTTTTTTTATCTGTTGTTTTTTAGAAATCTCCCTAAAAGTATGTCAAACGGCAGGAACACCGCTGATAAAAGACACATCATTTTAGTGACGACTAACCCATTATCACATCGTCTTAGAAACTCCTTAGAAACTTACCAGACGTATTGTTGTCTATGTTTTCGGAACATAAAGAAAATATGACAGTGGACATCGGAAAACCACCCTTGGTTCGATTTTTTTTTTGTACAAAAGGAGCAATGATGACTTAAGACTCTTTGAAAAATATTCCTTGAAATTTGTTTCGTAGACTTGAAAGAGTTTACGCTGGAGACAGTAATAACAAACTTCCTCTCGCCACAGACACTCTAACTAGGTTAAGTCTGCATTTTAGTCTGAGTCTTATTAAAATAAGTGTTGTGCAACCCTTTTTAATCACGTATTTTGTAACGGATACATCAGATTGGCTGTACTGTACTGTACTTGTACTGTACTTGTACTGTACTTGTACTGTACTTGTACTGTACTTGTACTGTACTTAGCAGTGTAAGGTTTGTTCTTCGAGTGCGCATGCGTTCTACACTATTTTGTATTCAGCAGGGGGGGGGGTAGATAGAATTTAATATATCACATATTGCGATTGTACATACAATTGTCGCCTGAAAATAGTAGTAGCCTAAACATTTTTGGACAATTTCTTATAGCGGAGCCAGCGCGGCCGTAGGCCGCTCGCGGAGCCCCATAGGAATAGAAATAGTCTCTTAGGCGACTCAGTTTTTGTGGTCAATCACGTCATTGTCACAAGCTGCCAGCCAGGCCAGCCGTGATCTGCCTCGGCACAGGCCTCCAGAGCGCGCAAAACAATATGGGGGATGTGTATTTCTGCCCCTCTCAAAAACACACGAAAACTGACTGCAGAAAAGCCAAGAATTGTCGAAAAAGAAGTGCTTGAAAAAAATAATTCGTGGGAATGCTAACCACGGATATGAACTCGTCTAATTATGTGCAAAAGACTGTGTAAAAGCATGGTTGAAAATTTTGAAGAGTCAAGTCTTGTGCTCGAGTCAAGGTCAGCTGAAATTTCAGAGTAAGCCACAAGATAAAGAAAGAAAAAACGAGCTAATTTTATGGACACCTTCTCCGACAAGTGCTCCTATGTATTTGTTCTTGCACTGGCAGACGTAGGTAAGTTAGCGTATTGTATTAAAGTACTTAGCGGAACGATCTTTCGGGGTTGTTTTGTTTTCAAAATTTGAACACCTTTTTTCATTGTTGAACTTTATTTACTTTAAGTACTTACCTCAGGGAATAGATATTCTAGGCTGTATTTATCAAATTCGATCTCTAAATCTGCTATTCACCATCTATCATAGGAAAATTATAACTACTATTCATGAATGAATTGAATTGAAGTTACCAGAGTAGTCAACTCTGTCACAAGATTTTGGACCTCATCATAACCTAATTTTTGTGAGAATGTTCATACATTCTCTGTATTCATCCGCATTGGCTCTCTTGTTTGTTTTTTTTTTCACATATTTGCTGTATTTCATCCGATTTCACAAGATTTCTGTTCAAGTTGGGTTGACAGCTACGATATACTAGAAATATACCAAAATTGATTTTAAATTCATTTCAATAAATGATTGGTCAAATTCTCACAAAGATGAGCAAGGCTTAAATGAATTACTTGGGTAAACTCCAGCTTTCTTTGGAGAAAGAAATAGAGAACTGGTTTCCTAAAACCTTAAAGAAATTGGGAGCTGGTCTCCTAAAACCCTAAGTATTAGTAATTTGTGAAAAGCAACATATATCTGATAAACACTTGAAATTTAAATCAACTATTCTGGAATTTTGTTTTGATTTCAAAAAAGTACACTACATATTAGGGCCTTGAGGATCTGTTATTACCTTAAAATATGCTTTGTTTTTATACCACCTACAATAGTTTCAATAACGCTGGGTACCTCAATGTTTTCTACAAACCTTAAAAAAACTTTTTTTTTCTCATGTCACAATATAATGTGGTCCAAAAGTAAAAATCAGGTTTCATAGAAAGCCAAGACAGCTTTTTTGTAGAGGAGCAATTTGCTCAAAAGCAAATGCAGCTTTTCCTATAAAAGCTCTTTCAAACTCTGGGTCATCAGATCATAGAGCTTTATGAGACAGCAGAGTTCATATGTTCATTTTCTGTTATGGGTATCATTTTAGAAAATTTTAGTTGGGACTATTTTTAGTTTTATTATGAATTAGGTTTTTGTGGTATAATATTTGTATCATAAGGAAATTACCAGTTTTTTTCTTAAATGCTTTTCTCCAAACTTCTTTAGGTTAATCTCAGCCAGAGATTCTGAAATCAAGCTGAGACACAAGCTGCTGGCTGGGCGAAAAATAGCCTAAATGTCACTACCACACATTATACAAGAACCTGTCAGGCTAACTCTGGTTCATTTTTTTAGAACAATTTTTCCATTAAAATATTATCTTACTTTTTGTTACTTTATATGTGTTTTTGTGACCTATATTAAATACCAATGCGTTATATGTACATTCTGCCCTGGGTAAGGTTCATAAATAGTCTCTTGCTATTACAATGACTCACTGAGGTAGTAAGTTAGTCATAAAAAACAAAAACAGGTCTCCTATATGATACCTTAAGATCATATTTAAAACTATTTAGAAATCAATTTTCCTATTTCAACCTTTTTCAAATTATAGGATAAATAGATGCTAATAAAAAGGATTCTAATTTGATAATTTTAGGTTAACAGGTTTATTCTAGGTTCTTATATGTGGTTCTTAGCTGTATAATAAAATAATGTATTCAGAATTTTTTCAAATATGTTGGAGTGCTTTTAATCCACCCTTAGCAAAGTAACATTCTAAAGCACAAGAGAGAAAGTTAATAAAGTTATTCTTCCAATATTTGAATTGCTTAGTTTAAAACTTACACAAGAGAAAGAAAATGATAAAGCCCTATCTTTGCAAGTTAAGTAAAGTAATTTAAAGAAGTGAGGGAATTGGGACAGTACAGGCAGGGAATGAGTACTTTTACCTCAAATCCACTATGATAGTGTGATTTGCTGATATACTTATTAATGTATAGGAATTTGATATGTATTTGTTTATTGTTTTTAATTTTGAAGAGAATAAAATAGCACCCAGTCTTTTGTACTTTAATTGATCCTCATTTTAAAATAAATATGACCTCCCTTCACACCTGAAAGCCTTCCCTGTTAATCAAGGCATAAATTTATTTTGCTAATTTTGCTGTATCAGTTGTCTATCAAGTATAGTTTAGTTAATGATATCCTTAGTAATGTCAATAAATACTTTTTTTACCTAGAACAAAAAAACATATTTGTTCTAGGTATTCCCTAGGAGGATTGGGAGGACACCTTTTAATACTAATTGCAGTATTTATAGAACATGCAATCTTTATATGTTTTACATATGGTGCCATTTTTGTGGGTGGTGGAACATGATGCATAATAAAAGTGCAGGGAAGGGGGGTTCTACACAAGTTTATGCTGAAAAACGTCATGTTGGCTCCGCTTTTAGGCAGTGCCTAAATCTATATATTAATTTCTGTTCCCGGTGTAAGCCAAATGCCGTTTTCAGCCTAAAAAAACAATTGCTAATTTCGGTTCCTGGTTTACCCCTTCATAACCATATGTAACTTACGCCCTTGTTTATCATTTTTGACATTGTCCTGCTCTTATATGTTTTGTAAGGTGACCCGTGTAAGATACTGGAAATGAAAGATACAGTTGAAGGAAGGTATCTAAAAAATCACGAAGAAGCCAACTTCACGGAACAAACAGAAGCAGGCTGCATCGTGAAGTGCTTGTTTTTCAGCCCAAACCGCTATTGTCAATCAGCCAACTATTTCCCTGTGACCAAAACCTGTCTGACCAGCACGTCAAACCGCCATCAACACCCAGAGGACTTTGTCTACGCACCGGGGAGTGTTTATCTTGGGACCATGGTAAGGCACCTACTAATGTACCGTATTTACTCGAATAAGTGCCTTCTCCTAATAAGCGCCCCTTTGAACCAAAACTTAGTAATAAGCGCCTCCCCCGAATAAGCCCCCCTCCCCTCCCCAGGTTTTATGTAAATAAGTAAAATGACCATCATACATGTAGTTCTAAGAAAGCACTGGAACTCATGGACTCTGGACAAAAAAGAGACAAAATATTGAATGGATGAAAGTTTATAAAAAAAAAAACTACTCCAAGTTGCAATAAAGATGACGAAAAAAGAGACTGTTTATAAATGTACGTCCACACGGCCACAAATAAATATCATAACATATATTTTATATAGCATATCCTAATATTCTCCAATCGACAACTTCAAATTTTCGAAACTAACATGTTGAGGCGATCCAATGTGTGTCAAATAAAATGGCTTAAAATTCTGTAGCCAGCTGGGATTTGCGAGTCGTCCATATGTTGCGTGTGTTCGCCCTTTAAATCGTCTTTTATCTTCAGAACGACTGCGCTGCTGGTTCATGTCCGAGTGACCGGATGTGCAAGGCTGACTTTTTGAATGGCGGGTTCTCGTGCGTCTCTCCTATCCCATTACCACGACGCGGTACCGTTAACCACAGATTACTATAGAAATCTAAGCCTTTACGACAAATACCAGGTCTTCAGATTTAGATGTACGCGTTTCAAAAAAGCACGAGCAGTTAAATAAATTGGGGAACTTAGCACTTGGTAGCTAGAATGTTGTATTGAAACCGCCACCTGCCATTATACCAGGCGCGTAGTCACATTGCAAAAGGAATAAATGCAGGGAGTACACTTTTTGGGTATGACGTATTTTAATTACTTTCCAGGTAATGCAAATCCCTGCGACTCGAGCCCTTGTAGCAATCATAGTGTTTGTAACAACCCACAGGACGGCAAAAACTACACGTGCACCTGCTCTCCTGGATATACGGGAAGACACTGTGACACGGGTATGTTATTTTGTTCTTTGCCAAATCTATATTAAGTGTTCGTATAATTCAAGCCAGGTTTCCAATTGTTCTAGTGATACCCTTGAAGCCGTGTGTCTCGAGTCCCTGCAGTAATGGCAGTGTTTGTAACAACACACAAGACGGCAAAAACTACACGTGTACCTGCTCTCCTGGACACTGTGACACGGGTATGTTGTTTTGTTAAATGCCAAATCTATATTAAGTGCCCGTGTAAATAAAGCCAGGTTTCCATTTGTTCTAGTAATACCCTTGAAGCCGTGTGTCTCGAGTCCCTGCAGTAATGGCAGTGTTTGTAACAACACGCAAGATGGCAAAAACTACACGTGTACCTGCTCCCCTGGATATACGGGAAGACATTGTGACACGGGTATGTTGTTTTGTTCTTTGCCAAACCTATATTAAGTGTTCTTATAATTCAAGCCAGGTTTCCATTTGTTCTAGTAATACCCTTGAAGCCGTGTGTCTCGAGTCCCTGCAGTAATGGCAGTGTTTGTAACAACACACAAGACGGCAAAAACTACACGTGTACCTGCTCTCCTGGATATACGGGAAGACACTGTGACACGGGTATGTTGTTTTGTTCTTTGCCAAATCTATATTAAGTGTTCTTATAATTCAAGCCAGGTTTCCATTTGTTCTAGTGATACCCAAGCCGTGTGACTCGAGTCCCTGCAGTAATGGCAGTGTTTGTAACAACACAAAAGACGGCAAAAACTACACGTGTACCTGCTCTCCTGGATATACGGGAAGACACTGTGACACGGGTATGTTGTTTTGTTCTTTGCTAAACCAATATTAAGTGTTCGTATAATTCAAGCCAGGTTTCCATTTGTTCTAGTGATACCCAAGCCGTGTGACTCGAGTCCCTGCAGTAATGGCGGTGTTTGTAACAACACACAAGACGGCAAAAACTACACGTGTACCTGCTCTCCTGGATATACGGGAAGACACTGTGACACGGGTATGTTGTTTTGTTCTTTGCCAAATCTATAATAAGTGCTCGTATAATTTAAGCCAGGTTTCCATTTGTTATAGTAATACCCTTGAAGTCGTGTGTCTCGAGTCCCTGCAGTAATGGCAGTGTTTGTAACAACACTCAAGACGGCAAAAACTACACGTGTACCTGCTCTCCTGGATATACGGGAAGACACTGTGACACGGGTATGTTGTTTTGTTCTTTGCTAAACCAATATTAAGTGTTCGTATAATTCAAGCCAGGTTTCCAATTGTTCTAGTGATACCCAAGCCGTGTGACTCGAGTCCCTGCAGTAATGGCAGTGTTTGTAACAACACACAAGACGGCAAAAACTACACGTGTACTTGCTCTTATGGATATACGGGAAGACATTGTAATACTTTAAAAAAGGTATTGTACTTGTTAGTTACATTAGCAACATGAAAAGTACATCATCATTTTCATTATTATCAGCTGCACCATCAAACAACTTTCCTGTATCTTTTACAGCTTTCCTGTGAAGACATTGTTTGCCAATATGGCGGCACGTGTATCACGATAAACGACGGTATTGGCTGTGTTTGCGCCTTTGGATTTACAGGGAGCCGCTGTGAAACACGTAATTAACTATTTGTCCGAGAGAATAATACTTACATGGCTACCTTCTGTAAAAAGTAACATCTTTCGTTTCTATTTTCAGCAATCGAGTGCGTAGAGTACCACAACCTATCAGAACCTGATGGAAATGTAAATGCCGCACGTGTTGGAATGTTCTGTGACAACATATTGATAACGGGCCAATGGTATCGATTCGTCGGTGCTGCAGGAACGCGTCTAATCAATCACTGCCCAACATCGGAGCATCAACACTGCAATACCGACAACCAGGTCTGGTTAATAGATGATCAGCCCAAACCTAGAGAAATTAGAAAAGAACTCAGGAATAGCATTCTCGCCAACTACAATTGTTACGAGTGGCCTGGTAAAACCAACGCGACACACTGCAACGACTTCATAGTGTATCAACTATGGTCGTTTAAAAACTGTTATATCCGCTACTGTACCGAAGGTTAGGAAAAGTAGGTGAGGAATTGAGCATAGCATAAGGAAGGAAATACGGACTGATAGTATTAGATCTAGCACACACTGAAAATACCTTATTGTTGATGAAATGGGTTTTGTTGCCGGCTCTCATTTCTTTGCACCCTCGGCCCAGCGCACCTCGGCCTTCGCGCGCGCGCACAGGTTTCCCAATATTTGAAAATAAAACATTTCCGAATAACCCACCATGAGAGTCGGCTAGCAGGCTATCTCCTCTGTAGAAATATAAATATATAAACATATTATGATTTAACACTGTGTCCGGTGGAAATTGTTGTAAAATTGTTGGCAGCTTGTTCCAGTCCGGATAGTTTGTGGGACGTACGACATTTGGTGGTATGTGGGGGTTGAGAAGGGAACTTCGAAGCTCATGCAGTTGAGGTGTCTGGAAGGCCTTGTTGTTGGTTGTAGGAGGTCGATTGTTCCCATATCTACAAGGCATTTTTGATCTTATAGAGCATACTGCGCCGTAGAACTAGCCTTCTGTCTTGGAGTGATTCCCAGCCAAGCTGTTCTAGCATTTCACTGACACTTGATGTGTTGTGGTATCTGTTGAGGGTGAAGCAAGCAGCTCTGCGTTGGACCATTTCCAGCTTGTAAATGTTCTTCTTGGTGCATGGATCCCAGACTGTGCAGGTATATTCCACCAATGGGCGGACAAGAGCATTATATGCAAATGTCATAAGTGGGGGGCACTAATCCTCAGGTTCCTTCTAAGGAAGCCTAGAGTTCTATTGGCCTTGTTAGCAGTGTTGTTGACATGCTCATTCCAGTTGCGATTCTTGGACAGGGTGACTCCAAGATAGTTAGCTGAGTCAGCCGAAGCTAGGGTTTTGCCATGCAGCACATAGTCCTTGTGCACCACGGACCGCTTGCGACTTATTCTTAGGATTTTACACTTACCTGGGTGGAATTCCATTCTCCATAATTTCTCCCAGGTGGCAAGCTTGTTGATCTTCTCAGACGTGGAACTTTGGATGGCTTCTTACCTCGGAGTGAATAAACTTAAGCTTATGGTAGTCCTAAGCCAAATCTCGAGAGAGCTGAGTTAGCTCACCAAACGTCCCTGAACTAGACATAGATATTACCTGGTGCTGCAGTTGGAAGTAGAGAGCCAATGGGCCATTCCAGCTATAAGCATGCGTGCGCATTCACCATGGGAACCAACCTCAACTACCGGCATGCAGCGCGCGCTTCGTTTGATGTAAGCTTAAAAAAGCGCGCGCTGCATTCTGGTAGTTGAGGCAGGTTTCTATGGTTATGCGCGCGCAAACTTATAGCTGGAATGGCCTATTCTGCATATGACGGCTTGAACTAAAAATGCGAAATTGTGTTTATTAGATTAATTTTCACAAATATCCTTTCCATCACTTCAGTGCCTATTCTGTGCGTCTGAGTTCACAGCTTTAATCGTGTTTTAGTCAGCAGTGAAATAATTTCCAATCACGCCAGCTCGCCGAAAGTTGCAGACTTTCCTTTAAAAAGCACGGAATGCAATTCCGGTCGGTTGAATGACAGAAGCCAGATAGTGGTTTAGCAGTTGACGATTATTGATGCGAATTCACAGAATATTTAAAATTGCAGTAAAGTTCCGCGCATCTTGGTGAAGAACGTTGCTGCAGTGAGCGCCCCCACCCCCTATCCCCTATTAACTCTGGCCCTAATCACACATTTGCAGTGACAGACCGAATGATCAGTGAAGATCAAAAATAAAAGAATTTCTTTATTCTTTTATCACGTCTAAGAACAGCAAAGTAAAACCGCGACCTTGCAGTCAGTAACAAGGCATAGCCGACTTAAATCCCGACTTAATTGGGTTGGACAGGCTAATATCCTTTATCACAATGAACTAAAATTAGAAAAAAAACCTTAAATTATTTGTAAATTGGTATACCAGGGCAAACATCATCCAGGAAAGCAGCTCCCCGATGCTGCTGGACCCCTTCTCATTATTGGGCAGATTCCGCCCTTTTCAAACTAGGCATTACCGCGAGAAATGTTGGGTGGGTTAAATTCCATATTTCAGTATCACAGTAAAAGAAGAGTAAGAGTTTGGATAATGCTAATCTTCACGCACCAGGTTCGCGAGAGGTGGTTTCTGGCGCACTAGCAAGATTGAGAATAACTTACGAATTCATATCACTAGAGTATAAAAATGTTTAATATAATATAAGCTTTTTGTCTAATGCTAAGTTCAAACGTCGTATTATCCATGAGCCGTATTCAATGCAAATGCACGCAAATGAAGAAGAAACAATCGACTCGATTCATTTGCATGCATTTGCATTGAATACGGCTAATGGATAATACGACGTTTGAACTAAGCCTAACTTGTGAACTATGAGCTATTGTCATAAAAATGCTGTTATCAGTTCGGGTGCTGCTATTATGAGGGACTAAAAAATACGAACACGGTAACAAGAATGGTGACGGTAGAGAGATGGAGTTTCAAAACGTTTAAACATCGCACGTTGAAGTGCGTTGTGTCAAATATGTTTTAACCTTTCTAAAACCACGACGTGAGATTCAAGGTTTTACTGTCCTAACAATGACGTGAACGTTTGGACAATAAGCTCGTCTTTCTGTTTGCTTTGCAGTAGGTTTTCAGCTAATTTTGTCTGTTTCTGAGCAAAGAGTCTAGCTACTTTCATTGAAACTAGTTTGGAAGTGTTTTTCTCAGCATTGCCAGACTTGCCGTTAGCCTTGTTGTCCCTATTTCCACTTTAGAATCGCTAGTGCCAATCATAGGGCTATACCCGGCTTCCTATTGGCATATTACAAACATGTAACATTTCAGAAGAAGTCGGAGGCATTCGGTCTGTTTCTTTGAGACCTTGTATTGCGGGCAGGTGCGCTCGGGGAGGGGGTTAGGACAGATTTGGCTTTCAATAAACCAAACGACGGGCTTCGTTCTGCATCAAATGGAATGGTGGGGCTTTCCTTTAGGCTGTTGGCATAATCTGAAAAGTAAAAGGAATGTTTTTTGAAACTATTACTGCTAACTGTTGTAGAACTTGCAAAGTATTAAATTGTGGCTCAAAATTATGTAACAAACCACCAGAGGCACAGCCGTGGTAGGCAGACAGAGATCAGATGGAAATTTTCAGTTTTGATTGAATTCTTCGAATAGGAAATGACCACATTTTGCAGAAGGTGGGCGCCCTGATGCCTGCGCCTAATGAATAGGATGGATGCAGAACATATAGTCTACTGAAAGGGATCAATTCCATCAAAGGACATTTTTACGTTCACGCCGAAAGATTACAAGAGATTGACAGTTTTTTTTTAGTGACATGCCAGTTTAAACGTTTTCATTGTTTCATTGAAGTGGTATAATTAGCACATCATCACTTTATTCACAGTAACCCATGACTATTTGAGTTTACCTTGATGAGTGTGGGCGGTGTTTTTTGACAACGCGATCCGGACCTTTTTGCGGGATCCCTGTGGCGCGGAATCTGGGCACACAGGAACTTTCTGAATAGAAATGGATAATGGATAATATCATCATTGTTATTGATCAATATATAGTAGTTTATTATTGCATTTATAATAATTTACGTTAGATTAGGCAATAAGTATATTTTTAATCACCTCCATTCCTCTACACAAGCTACCTAGCCTCAGCTCTCTACGAGAGTAATAACTTAAAACAACGAATTTGCCTGCAATTTTATTACGTGCATTTATTTCAAAATACATTATCCACATAAGACCGTACCTCTTGCTTGCTCCCTTTCTTCGGTTCTGTTAGCGGCACTTGTTTCTTTACGTAAGCCTTAGGTGTCGTATTTGTCTTTTTGAAAAAGGCAAAGGGAATGTCGTCAAGCGTCTTGGGTTTAGAAAGACTCTTGGATTTAGTCGGAGTTTTGCTAGCAGCCTTAGGTTCATCCTGCTTGTCAGAAATCTTATCTCTGATGGCTTTCACAAACCCATCAACCTCTGGAACATCTGCCTTTGCCTCCACTTCAGTGACAGACTCTTTCATTGGGCTGTCAGTTTTTGATTCAGAGAATTCAGATTTGCCATTTATTTTCTGTTTCTTTTTTGGTTTCTCTTCTTTGGCGCCATCCGACTGCTTTGGTGCGTTATCATCTTCCATGACAATGTCCCTAGTACTTAAGCATGCTTCTGTTTCTGATTTATGGCTATCAGAAACTCCATTCTCTAGTACCGAATCCTTCTGTTGTTTTCTCTTGTTCCTCTTAGAAACTTTACTGTTCTTATGTCCTGTATCCCTTTGAGCTTCTAAAGAGCTTTGGGAATCACCATCTACTAGAATTTCTAAATTATTTGCATTCATTTTTTGAGAACTTAGTGCTGCCTCTTTACCCGCCATCTCTGATATGTCATCGTTATTTAAATCCTTTTCTGAGGTATTGGAAACAACCTTTTGTTTCTTTTTTCTTTTTTTCTTTGGAACTTCTTCGCTCACTTCCACCTCTTGAGTTTCTTGTCTTCTTTTCACTCCAGTCTCCATATCTGCATTACTATCACTCATAGAATCAACATTTAAATTCGGCTGACCTGTGTGTCCTGGGTAAAAAGAAGGACACCGGTCAACAAATCAAGAAGAATTTATTGTCCTATTTGAATACTGCAAAACTACTGAAATATAAGCTAGATTGATTCAAACCCCAATATCTTACGCCCTCCTGTACAAAACACCATTTGATTGATTCAAATAAGCCTATTTTTATTAACAGTTAATTAGACTTGTATGAAATAAAAATCTATTCAAACTGTGTTCACTGTGTTCACTGTGTTCATACTTTGTGTTTACAAAATTAAGCTGACCAGAGGCTTAAACACACTCCAAATAATGAATCTAATTTTGAATGTATCAGCCATGGTTAATACAGTAGATTATGGATTGCTTACCAGACTTCAGTTTCTTGAATCTGTATAACAAGAAATCAAGTTAATCTGATTAACCAAGTAATGTTGTTATTCACATGTCTGCTAAAACCTATCTATGGCAATACATACTGTACAACCATAAGTTCAAAATAAACGTCTAGTAACAAAATAATAATAACTTACCTTTTAACAAATGAATACAGGACATGCCTATTTCTTGACAATACTTCTCTGTCACTAGCTACTGCGAAAAGCTTATCTGCCAAAGCCAAACAGTCAATCTGGAATTGAATTGTCAATGTTAAACATTGAATGCCAAATAAGGGTATCAAATAGAAAAGCATTGATAAACAACAATATTTACAATGAGTTTATAAATACCTGTAATACATGCTAAGAAAACAAAAAGTGGAATATCCTTATGTGCCCAGGGTAATAAAATGCTCTTAAAAATTTAATTGAATCCCAAAATTCATTATAATCAATGTATCTTTCCTAATATAATATATATTACATCTGTCAGGCAAACGTTTTTGATTGGTCGGGAGGTATGACGTCATCAACCTGCACAAGGTTTTGAACTAGAATTTTTGCAGGCGCCATTATCCAAAACACAGAAAAACATTTCGAAAACCCTGAGTTTTCGGATAACTTGCTAACTGGGAGCGATATCATATCAACATGCATGGAGATAAGGACATGAAGCTCTTCTAAAGTGTAAAGAAACATTGTCTGATGATGAGGAAGATCAATGAAATCAAAATCAAATTGTGTTTTGATAAGTGTCGCCGAGAAAGCATAATATAACCTGGAATAGGACATGCTTGGGAAGCTTATTCAAGTACTTGATTTTTGGCCATCTGAGATGTGTCCGAAAGTTGAGAAAGTTTAGCAAAGACGTTCGGAGAGGGGAAACCAATTAGTGTTTTCGCATTGACAACAGTCAAAGGAAGAGATCTCTTATGGAAATAAAATTCCTTGCATGAGAATTATGAAAAGACGTTATTTTAGCTAGGGATATGCTCAAGAAATTGGTTCTGGGACTTTTGAAATGTGTCTATCCTAATTTGTTCGCCTGAGTTAGGAAAGAAAAGCAAACACATGAAATGTGTTCCACATCTAGACATCGAAGCTGAACTGTATGTTGATGAATTTGAAATCGAAGGTAAACTGTAAGTTGAATTCGATTCCATGAGATATTTTTTTTTAATTATGAACTAAGCTGATGAAGAGTATTGTATAAATACTTACAGTGATTACAAAGACCCCAACTAATTATTGTTTTCTTTGGGTTTTTGTTTGTAACAATTAATATACTTAACCTAATGTACCGTATCCTGCAAAATGTGAAACTAAAATATTTTTTTTAAAAGAAGTTGCACTGTAAGGTACATTAATCCTTTTCTTGTCTTTTTTATCTTGATATCATATTATAACATTTTATGTCTTATGGTTCTAAAAATATATTAGGATAAGAAAAAAATAAACAAAGTTCTAAAAGTCTTAGATCCTGTCCCCATCTGTTTTCGTTTAAAAACGCAACCTTTTTGTTACAGATATGAGTATCGTTCGCGCATTAACCCGAAAACGATGACCAAACAGAAAGATTTGAAAACGATATCCAGAGTGGAACAATTTGAAAACGATAACCTATCCGTGCTATGGGGACCTATGAAAACGGAACCTTCGAAAAACGATGGCGTGATTCAATTTGGCGCGCGATGTAACAAGCAAAATAGTGGGTTTACGCATGCACGTTGTACAAGAATATGGAACACTCTCACTAATTTGTTAAATAGTTCTAGCTACTCTGACCATGCTTCTTTCAAGCGCGCTTTATTAAATTACTACTTAAATGCTCTTTCGATAACTTACGATCCAGAGGATCCGCGCTCATGGAAATCTGTCTGCCTCACCTGCAATCGGGCCAGGGTGCTAACGCACCAAATTTCATGTTGTTTCTAATTTAGTTTTTGTGACCTTGTAACTTTTACACATTTTAAACTCGGGTCCGCCGTAATTGGCCTAGCTGTGGCGGATACCCTGCCCTTTCGTTATTGTATGTATTTATGTTCTGTTTCTCATGTATAACGTATTATGTAAGTGTATTTTTTTTTTTTTTCTCCGTGGGCAAAGTCAATAAAAATTAAATTGAAAAAATAAATTGTAGAGCATTTTATCATTTTCATATCATTTCTGCGTTTTCGTGGGACAGGTTGTATCAAAATGAAAACGCTTCACATGGACGCGGGACTTTTTGAAAACGGAACAAAAAGGTTGCATTTTTAAACGAAAACGGATAAGTGGGGAAAGGGTCTTACTTCCAGGTCTTTCTCCTCAGCCTCATCATTGTTGTTTTCTGTGTTTGTTTTAATGTTCTGTTGAGAACTGTAGATAGAATCCAACACCCCAGTCTTGACAGCACTGAAGATAACTTGGCTAGAACGAATTCCATTGAATAATTTAAGTAACAAAGACAACGCAAAAAAGCTACAATATTCCAAGAGTACATAAAAATACATACAGTTCTGATTCATAAGTGTCATGCCATGGTACGATGCAGTATATACAGTATACTCACTTTTTGGTAAAAGCAGCAAGATTTAAAAATGGCTCTAGAAGCTTTAGTGTCATTTTTTCTGGGACCTGCATAAAAAGATCAAAATATTATTCTGTTTCATTTTTTTTTTTTTTTTTATAGACAAAATTTGAACCACCCAAATAAACTTAAGTACCTGGCATTCAGAAGTATTCTTCAGTTCATCTAAGTAGATACTGGCCAAATGCAGCCTCATACCAACTGGGACCTGATATAGTATATCAAACATGAAGTGATCTGTTTGGGTATCATTTTATGTACATTAGAAATGTATCAAAGTCCATGCAATCTAAGCAGGGCTTCTGGAATTACGCGGAAAAAAACTCAAAATTACGCGGGATTCTTGGCTAAATTACGCGCTAAATTACGCGGAAAATCAATCATTACGCGCCAAATTACGTGTGATTTTGCAATACATTTTTCTTTTAAAATCAAAATTTTGCGGGATTCTTTACTGAATTACGCGCTAAATTACACGGAATATCAACTGTTACGCCCAAACAACATCTCGTACTGAAGGAAAGCACGAAATAACTTGAAAAGGTTAATTTTTTGCGTGAAAATATCTTAGGCGAGTTTTCATTGGCTCCTAGCCACCAGTCAATTAAAAAAAGTATTTTATTATTAGTCCTAGGCCTTCGTGGTTTAGCAAAGAACGCCTAGTCATTTTATTTGTTTTCGGAAATTCAGTTCGAAATGTTGCACTCTTACGAAGAATATCTCTCTTTTTTCCCGAGAAATAGAGGTAACAACCCTAAAAGAACACATCAGCTGTGCAATTAAATGCTTTGTCTTTCAAAATTTAGCCAAATTACGCGGGATTTGGGGATTACGCGGAAATTTGTGGATTACGCGGATTACGCGGAAAAAGCCAAATTACGCGCTTCTGCACAAGCACGTAATTCCAGAAGCCCTGTCTAAGCTGTTGTTTCAAATATTTTCATTTATCAAAAATGCATACCTAATTATAACGTTTCGAATTTCATTTCTTTAATTTTGTGTGAATTTCCTATTTGCTATCTTAGAGTTATTTCTACTTGGGTATGATGAAAAAACATGTCTACCTTCTCTGCAGTTGGGTGAAGAGGACCTTCTTTTAGATTCGCACAGACTCTATCACAAAGACTGCAAATAGATGAACAACCAAAAGAATGCAACTCAGTCATACAGTATATATTGTTTGCATTTTACAGACTGTAAACATGTCTAGGTGCCATGTACTGTCCTCAATCTTTCTCACTAATACTGTACACAAACAAGTCACTAATTCAAAGAGTAAAATGAATCAGAGGATAGGTGCATATGTACAATGTAAAACAGCAAGGACTGGTTAGTTCAATTAGTTTGTAATGTTGAAAATCCAACTATTTTGAAATGGCTAATTTTTTATCAACTTTAAGTACATGTATATACTGTATGCACTATATAAGCTCAAAACACAATTTCAAGACTAAAAACCAATTGGCTTATATATCACCTTGGCTCCCATTTGTTTTTTATCATCATAACAAACATCTGCTTGACCATCATCCTCACAAGCTGGAAATAACATCAAAATTAGCGCAGCCAAATGACACCTCAATAATTGATGTAAAGTCAGTCATACCTAATATAGTTTTAAAGAAAATATCATGAGATACTGACCATGTAAAATTTGTCCATTCTCAAACGATCAATACCATGCCACTCTCTGTGCATTGTCTTGAAAAATGTGACAAGAAACAGCAACGCTGTGACAAAGGGGAAGGAAGAAAATAATCAGAACAATTGTAACATAAATAGGGCAGAACTGTTATGGTGATAGGCATCTGTGATGTACAATCTTGTACCTGAATCTTTGTTCCTAAAACTGTGAATCAAACTTGAGATGCTTTCAGCCAGTTCTTCCTGTTAGAGAAAAAAATTAATAAATTTGAGAAGCTAATCACCCTGGAATGATGAATCACGAGAGCACAGATATGTATACAACATGGTAGAGTTGAAGGCATACAGTAGAAGGTGCCTTGGGCAGCCACCATAAGACTCGTGTCTGACCATGGAACACAGTTTAGACAACAATCTTTAGTTTTTGTCGAGAGAAGAAAACTGGAGATCCCAGAGGAGAAAGAGAGCAAAGGCAAGAATAAACAAACTGAACTTATGTTGGAACAGGGAATCAAGCCCAGAAGCTGGTGGGGAGAGGCACAGGCAATACCCAAAATAAATAAACTGAACTTATGTTGGGACAGGGAATCGAGCCCAGAACCTGGTGGGGAGAGGCACAGGCAATACAGAGTGATGGTCTGCCAACTGCACCATCAATGCATCCCACATCATGATGTTTATGCTTCCATAGCTTCCCTTAGCATGTTAAGGATAGTGGAAAGGGTTGTCAACCAGTTCTTGTCGAATGCGTTTTGACAGGCAAATATTTAACGAAATATTGGGAAAAATATATTGGTTTAAAGCTGAAAGAACGTAGAATATGACCATGTACATGTATCTACATTTAGAAATTTTTTTATGGATACAGTTTACGTTGGGAGACGAAAATGGCCCAAAAATTTTTTTCTTGCAGAAATACATTTTTTTATTATTATGTAACAATTTCCAATTAAAAATATTGAAAAATATTTAAGTTTATAGGTCTAAAAAAAACCCTTTGAGAACAAGAACAAGAATCTTCACCTTTGGTGTCAAAATCTTTTAATCCTTTTAGCGCGCCCCGCTTCATACGGGGCTTCAGAAAAATTGCAATCTTACCTAGCGACGTGCGTCTACATGTTGGATATTTTTCATCGGCGCTTGGGCTCACATCTTAACACTGCTCTCTTCATTATTTGACTTATTTTATCAGCAAAAACCTTCATAAACCATGCCTTGTAAACAAACAAGCGGTTTGAGATCTAAAGCCGGAAAGAGTGGAAGGAAAAAGAAAGCAATGGACAAATTCCCAAGCCCCAAAAGGCGAGAGCTTCTTGCACACAAGTTCTCAGCAAAATTTTCACTGTCTACACAAGAAAAAATGCAACATTTATTGGAAAAATTTGTTTGAATGTGTTTCTAAAGCCGATTCGATCCTGCTCAAAATGAGAATGCATGGTAAATAACCTACCCAATTGCTAACATAGCTGTCAGAAAATCTTGCTTCAGAGCAAGCAGAGTCTGGGATTGCCTGCTCTGATGCCCACACAAGTTTTCCTTTTTGCTTTGCCCATGTTCTTTCCGTAAAAGTTTGGGATCTACTGACGTGACCGTGTGAGGTCTGTCCTGTTTTTTTTATACTGGCTCAACCGCAGAGTATATCAATCAGCACATAACACACACCAAAATCGTGTCTGCTAATTTTGTGTGTTTGTACCAGTTTTGTTTGATAATGTATTTAGTTTAGATGATTGGGAAGAATTGTGAAAAATTAATTTGTGGAAATCTAGATTCTCTTCTATTTTGTCCTTCTAACTCTTCTATTTTGTCCTTCTAACAGATGCTTTTTTATTGCCCTGCAAACAGAGACCCTGCTAATAGAAGCATTTCTCTTTGTGTTTCTCGTACTTAAAAGTCGCTGTTTTGCCTGGTCGCTCTTTCAGCACAAATTCAAACAAACAACGCGAATACCAAAAGACGCAAATCAGCAAGTACTAAAACAAAGAGAAGTAAAAGCTTTGCTAGCATTTTATTTGTTTTGTTTGCAAACTAACAGCTTGAATTGGACTGAACCGTAGAAGACTGATTGACGTCAGTGACGAAGGGCATGTACACGCTCAACCCACGTGGAAGACTTTTCTGAAGAAACTAGCTTATATAAAGGGTCACAGGTGGATGACATAACCCTTTTATAGTACTAGGCTTTAACCGGAAGTTGAACACCAGAAGTATATATATGATCTAAGGTTTGCTGTGTTGCTAAAGCACAGAAAGACCAAAAAAAAATTACGGCTGATCGATCGGACCATTCAACCATCCTACAAAGTTAACCGGAAGTTTACACATGAGGGATCCGACGATGCACCCCCACCAACACACCGCAATAACTCGGGAATATGCATTCCCGAGTTAATAAAAAGGGTAAAAAAATCTTAAAAACCTTTCCACTATCCTTAAATGAGGAGTGTTGTAGGAAAAGGTGTGAATATGGATTATCAAATACCTGTACTAGCGGCTTGTCTGACATCCAGAAGCAATAAAAGAGACCTTTCCATATTTTTAATAGGTCTCGCTCTTTGAAACCTTTGGAAAGCAGATGGAACAACAGAGGGTAGTGAACAATAGTATAAACACTAAGATATTGCATGTGACAATAAATAGTTAGCTAGGCAACAGATCCGTCGATGTATGTGGCATGACTTTAATCATTTTTAGCTTTCACAACAGATATAAGCTGTATTTTGCATAGATTTCCCTAAGAAATTTCGCAGCTTTCCAAAATGATCACACCATGATTGGGACGGATATCGCAAATATAGCCAAAAGAATTCAATAATTCTCACCAACACCATCCTGTTTGCGACTTGCTATCCAAGCCTGTAGCCGTCTAACCGTTCTGTCGCGTATTCTCTTGTCGTTATGCGCCAACTTCTTCGCAAAATGCTCTTCTGCTCCGCCGACCGCCATGTTGGTTTCAAACGCACGTGGGTGCAAAGGATGCTGGTAATTTTACTGGTAGGTAAATATTCGGAATGTCTAGTCAATCTTTATTCATTTAGTTAATCAATGAGATTTCGTTTTATTTATTAAAGTTATAGCCTTGGAAAATTAATTAGCATTATGCCAGTTAAGAGTATTAAATTCATAGACATACATGTGTAAAATTAAAGTTACACGGGACTCCTGTGTGTTTGGATGTTGCCCTTCGGCATGTGAATACATGGAAGCGAGGCTTCGATGTGTGATTCTTCATTTCGAAAATGCCGAGCAAAAAAAACAAGAATCAGCCTAGAAATGCCTTCTATTTTTACATGGTTTCTCTACGTCCACAGTTGGAGAGACAAGGAGTTGTTCTCGAGAATGGCATGCAGACTTTGTCGGAGTTAGCAGGCCCTCGATGGAAGGTAGCTCACTGTACTTGCGTTTTTTCGTAAATATTAATGCGGCTTAATGGCGGCCATCTTGTTTCGTTTTCTATCAGTGCGACGAGCAAATCTACGGAGCTCGTGTAACTTTCAGCGTTTGATGAGTTTCAATTATTATTATAGCTAAATATTCTTGATGTTCTTGCAGCTAAGCGTTTCAGTGGTTTTTACCCATGCTTATATGCGGGCTTGTTGCTTTAGTCGCAAAGCCGGTTGACGACAACCTTTTGTCAATCGACTAGTATATATTCTACAAGACTCACCATCTGGTTGACTCCGACACTTCATATCATTACAAATTTTATTTTGGTGTGAATGATCCTTTGATTTACCCTCCTGTCCTGCCGGAGATCTTCATTCTTTAATAAATAATTGTTTGTCTCCTGCCTGTTGCAGGAATTACCAGAACATGAAAAAGAGATCTACCAGGAAATGGCCAGACAGGCCAAGAACAACCGCAAACATGGTGCTCTTCGCAATGATCGTATGGACTGCACAGGGGAGCTCATATCGGTAACACAGTAAAACCTTAATGAATAGATATGCCAATGGACAGAAAATTGCATCATTATTTAAAAAAAAAAGTTAAATCAAGATGAGTTTCCATATATTTTAAAGTTGGCTGGACAAGTAATCACTATTGTTGTATAGAGATGACTGTTATGTAGTTATAGCTATCAGTAGTAGCTTCCTATAAAACTCTTCCAGACACAGTTAAGGTACTGCCGGAGGCTATTTCTCGGAAATTGTTTACCGAGTTTGAGCTGTGATTTTTTCTACAGACAAAGCTGAATTCCTTTGAAATTTCAGGAAAAGTTTAAGAAGTTATTCAGGTGTATAGGAAAAATATTTTCGAGTCAATCCGTGGGAAAATGCAAAATCTGATACCCGCAATCTGCGGCCACATTAACTTGTCAAATTTCAACTTCATGCCTGATTTCTCAGCGACTATGCAAGCTTTCAATACAAAAAATGTCAAGCACCTTCCTTAGTTATTTTAAAAAAAAATCTTGCCGGAGTGCGACACGAAATATCCATTTTAGTTTTTTGGGGAGCTAGGAAGCTCAGAGGACAAGATTTCTGAGCGTAGGTCGCTTTTCAGTTCGTGGTGTTTTGGCTGGATTAGGATTTGGCTTTGAAGCACGCAAACTGAGAAGCGACCTACTTTTGGAAGTCTTGTCCTCTGGGCTTCCTAGCTGGAAGATGCGGGTTTCGATCGTTTATTGGGTTTATTTAGGAAAGTGGTGAAGTTGAAAGGTCTGTGAAATACTTCAAATAAACCTGTAAAAGTAAAAATCCTTCTTTGGTTTGAGTGCTATACTTGTAGAAGCTAGAGTGAAACTTGAGCGGCGAGGCGAATGACAAAAATTTGCATATGAACTTGAAGTTATTTTGATGTTTGCTGGACATAAGAAGTGTGAACTAGGTGTTACTACCACTTCCTGTTGTGCTTTGCTCAATGTTTTGAAGCTCACATTTCAGGAATTCGCGAGAAAAAACGGATTTTAAATTTTAAAAGGTGGAATTTCTTGAAAATCGGCGACAACAAATATTTTAGTACGATCTTTAGTATGGATATACTTTTAGGCGATTTCCAGCCTAAACGATAACCTCCGGTATTACCTTAACTTTTCCTCTAGACACATTGGGAAAAAAGGCTTTTGTTTATATTTTTGACTAGAACAAATACATTGTTTATAAGGGCAATAAAAAGAGTCTTGAACAGAAAAGCTAAGGGCTATTGTTAAGTGGTCTTTTTTGACAAATCTCTTCTCTCCTTTTTAGAGAAGAGTTGACACGATAAGTTTAAATGAAAACAAAAGACGGAAAGAGAGAGAGGAGGTGCGGCACATTTGGCCCCCTGGAAAATGTGAGTTGCAAGTTAACTTAGAGATCTAGTAGTGGCTTTTGTTGTAAGCTCCATTGCTTCCTTTTTTATATGTATTTATTAAGCAGCTAACTTCTATTCTGTGGCCCCTTGGCAAGGTCCAAAGGGAGGTCCATTAATAGAGGTCTTGTTTTTCTGTATAGAAATTGTACCTACATTCCCTGTTTTCTTGCCTAGTGTTTTTAATAGCCACTCTCATATAATGCAGTGGTGGCAGATGAGAGATTCTACATGATTGGCTTTATGTCACTCCTTCCTGAACACGACGATGAGCTACCTGTGGAAGTGGGTGTGGCAGAATTCACTTTGAATGGAGGGATAACGCGTACCCTACACAGGTTTATCAGACCAGGTAATACATGCCAACTTTCTTTGTGTAAATGACAGAATCCTTTTTATAGTATTATACTATTATATTCTGTATCCTGTATATTCTGAGTGAAACATTTTTCAGTCCCCCCTTCTTTTTAACTCACACCTGTGATGTTACAAACATGATTCCAACCTATGGATATAGCATTAGTTTTTACTATACTTTTAACCCAACCCATGTTCATGTTTTTTTTTGTGACCCTCAGGTGAAATTCCTCTTGGGTTCCGCTATGAAGCAATGAGCAACAGTAAGTCACAACAACAATTATGTACAACTCAATCACCTAGTGCAAGAAATCCATAATGCAACAACAATAACAACTCAATCACCTACGTACAGTAGTGCAAGAAATCCATGTCGCAACAACAATTATGTACAACTCAATTGCCAAGTACAAGAAATCCATGACACAACAACAATTATAACTCAATCACCTATTGCAAGAAATCCATGACACAACAACAGTTATAACTCAATCACCTACGTAGTGCAAGAAATCCATGACACAACAACAATTATGTACAATTCAATCACCTAGTGCAAGAAATCCCTGACTACTGTAGCAACAATTACAACTCATTCACCTAGCGAGAAATCCATGACGCAGCAACAGTTATGTACAACTCAATCACCTAATGTAGCACAGAAATTCATGCCGCAACAACAATTGCAACTCAATCACCTAGTGCAAGAAATCCACGACACAACAGCAATTACAACTCAGTCACCTATAATGCCAGAAATCTAAGAGACTACTTATATTTAACAAATGCCCTTAAATTTGTAGCTTTTGCAAAAATTAAGTTGCTTCTGTAGTTATAGTTATATATTAATAATGCCCAAAACATCATCAAACTACACTCTGTTTTAACACAAAGCAATACAACTTAACACTACTACCTGCACTGCTGCCAGCCCTTGCCCTTGACTGACTAGTATTGTGGTTAACACCAGGTGAAAAGTCTCATAAGATTCCTGTTAATGGTCTTGCAAAGAAGGAGGACAACTACCGAAGGATCTTATTGGACATTCTCAAGTTTGTCAACCCTGAGGGGGCGCCCGTTTTCCCTCCAGTCTACAGTCGGGTAAGTGATTTTGTAAACATATAGTCATCTCCAACTGTTTTCCCTCCAGTCTACAGTCGGGTAAGTGATTTAATAAACATATAGTCAACTCCAACTGTTTTCCCTCCAGTCTACAGTCGGGTAAGTGATTTAGTAAACATATAGTCATCTCCAACTGTTTTCCCTCCAGTCTACAGTCGGGTGAGTGATTTAGTAAACATATAGTCATCTCCAACTGTTTTCCCTCCAGTCTACAGTCGGGTAAGTGATTTAGTAAACATATAGTCATCTCCAAATGTTTTCCCTCCAGTCTACAGTCGGGTAAGTGATTTAGTAAACATATAGTCAACTCCAACTGTTTTCCCTCCAGTCTACAGTCGGGTAAGTGATTTAGTAAACATATAGTCATCTCCAACTGTTTTCCCTCCAGTCTACAGTCGGGTAAGTGATTTAGTAAACATATAGTCAACTCCAACTGTTTTCCCTCCAGTCTACAGTCGGGTAAGTGATTTAGTAAACATATAGTCAACTCCAACTGTTTTCCCTCCAGTCTACAGTCGGGTAAGTGATTTAGTAAACATATAGTCAACTCCAACTGTTGAGGATTGGGAAAAAAATATATAGTAGGTACAGTATTTGTAATAAGAAGCAGCTCTCAGTTTTGGATTCATTTTTTGTTACAGGGATTTGTTTCCTGGCATAACTTTTATTTGTTTATTATAGTTGGTAACCTGTCTTTAAAGCCAGAGCATAATCTGCATAATGTAATGACATAATAAAATATGTATTATAGGCTTCTGAAACAAAGCAAACAGATTCTTGCTTGGATTGGCTTGCAAGGCATGCTGGTAAGTGATCAGTAATATCGTTATCAACATAAATATATTGTATCACCAATAACACAGTGTACATCCAGTGTACTACAAACTAAGATTTGTCAGCTTTATACAGTACCACATTTCCTTTGTCTTCAATTTGGTTTAATTGACTGCTGCTAGCTTTTAAGCTATGTATGTGTATCAATATTTATTTCATTATATTAATTCTGTAAAATTAGTAATGTCCTGTCACTTGTTATGTGTTGGGGTTTGTCCTGATGGGAACTTGTGTCCTTTAGCAACCCCCTTGTCACTTGGGGATGGAAGGCTCTAAATGAATGAATGAATGAATGAATTTAAGTTTTAAGACTTCAAAGTGTCAAAGTGTTTCTCTGCTACTGACCTATGGACGTTTAGCTTGTAATGGACATTGTGTGCTTTTCTACTGTCTTCTTTGGTTAACCTCCCCAAACATATAAAGCAAAATAAAATACAGAAAAACAATTAAATTCCCTCTATTATTACCCACAGAAATGCCCAACAAGCTGCGCAAGGTGTATGAACTTGAAGGACTCATCTGCGACTTGTTTTCACATGTTGACCAGAGGAGCGAGTACTCTGGCATCTCTAAGGCACAAGCATCCGACCTGCTCTCTTCCACAGTGTTTGATTTTGAGCCTGGAGCAAGGTGTGACTGGCATGAGCAGCAGGAGGTCAAGTTCTGTGCCTTGGGAACAGCCAAGAGATATTGGTGATTACGTTTTTGTCTTTCTATCTTCCATGACACATTGTAGGTTGCCTGTGTTAAAAGGCTACATAGGTCATATTCCCGAGCTTTTTGCTTCAATCTTCAATCACGTCCCTGCTTCAATATACTATAAAGCAATTCAGAAGAAAAAGCATGAAGTATCAAGATAGTACTGTAAGGCAAGAAATGAGGTCTAGAACGCTGAGCTCACACACAAATGCACGTCATTCCATGCATGATGCTGTGAATTTCTGTTTCGTGCATGATATATTCCTACTAGCCAATTAGCCTAACTTTACACTCAACTGAGCATCTACATAGTTACTTTACAGTTACAATAATACAAGTCATGCTCTCATTGCTCACATTCCCATATAGGCCTTATTTAATCCAATGTTGGGATTTGCAGTCTTACAATCCTCCGCCCTACTAACAGCTGGATGGATGTTTAGGGTCGCTTGTCCTGGATTTAACGATCATACTTCATGAAACTTTTGTAAATCGACACACTTAATGACACATGAAAACAATAATATACAGTAGCATATGTACTGTATGTTCACTTGTTTGATAAGAGGTGTCTGATGAGTTCCTGAAGAATTAAACTTTTTCCCATCAAATGTTGCGCTCATGCAATGTCCGAAATGCACATTTCGCGCTAATTTTTTTGTTGATCTAAAAAGAGAGTTCTATTTGCAGAGGTTTCAAGAGCTTGAGAAAATGTAAAATGGAAGAAAAGTGATATTCTAGAGCCCAGACGGCAATTTTAAGGTCATCAGGCTGTTCATTTAGAGAAATATCGCGTAAATAGCTAAAATTATCGAAAGGTCGGAGCGCTGCACCAAGAATTGTACAATTTTATTGACAAACTTGGGGAGTCCAGCAGTTCTGAAAAAAGTCGTCCAAAATACAATTATTATCAAAGCAATATACAAGCGAGGAGATTCGAGGAATTCCTATGCCCAAGATCAGGTACTAAAACAAGAGTGCTCGGTGCGAATCGAAAAATAACATTCATACGAAATGGAACTCCTGTTCACAAAGCTAAAGTTACTTAGCAAATGTTGCCAACAAAATTTGCCAAATTCCATAAAGGGACGAATGACCAGCCAATTAACCTTACCATGAACCGATAGAAAGTGTTTAGGGTATTTTGGACGAGTCAAGTTTCAGTGATCAATCGCCGACGACAATAAAATAACTAAAGAGGTACCTCCGTTCTTTGTAAAATGTATCAAGAGATACATTACAGGGACTTTTTCACTTTATACCCACGCGCATAAAAAAATTATAAAAAAGAACAAAGGAGGCCACTCTGGCTATTGATTTTTCGTATTCACAGACTGCAATAAAAGTGTTTTCGTCATATGCAACACTTGTCATGCTGCTGTTTTGTAAGACTTGCTTTTGTATTCAATTCAAAAAGTGCACAAACTTTTGATCCACCAAATCAAGCTTGGTGAGTGTCGCTGTACCAATTAGTGGCAATTGTATACCAAACAATTGTCAGCAGTAACTAATTTGTGTTGCTGCAATTAACTTATTTTCATGATTGGTTTGTTCCCCTCAACAATATTGTAGTTGTACTGTATTCATCATACTGTAACACAGTATTGCACAAGGTTGAATGTAATGAATTAGATTTTTTTTTGTAATCATAGATTGTCTTATTTTATAGTTACTGCATGGCTGATTTTCTCTGCCCAAAATATGAGATAACCCTCACACCATCACATGTACCTGAAAGACCAGAGGGAACATTCTGCACCACACTGAATGAACCAGGTTTAGCCCCAATGACATTGAGAGCACCGCCTGGACGCGGCAGCACTACCACAAGCAATGACCCATTCCCAAGCCGTGATTATCGGTACAAGGGGATGACACCCTCTTCTGTAGCTAGTAGTGATGCAGGTGTGTACATGTACAGACTTGGGCTTAAAAAATATCCTTAGGCTTGATTGGGCTGTGGAGTGATTGTTGAATGCTGAGAATCCATTTGGAATGACTAAGGGATAGTCACGTTTCAACAATGATTCCTGATGCGGGCAGCATTGCCATGACGTTAGTGAATTATCACACAGTGATTCCAAATAATTGTTCATATATACTTAAATAAGGTTCTTTAGCTTAAGATTTTTCGGAGTATAATATCATGCGTATTTGATTCAAAACTAGTGCCAAAAGCAAAAGTGTTCCTCTCGGTCCTATCATCCAAATGGTGTCATTTTTTATAGAATTCATCATACTATGTAGCAAAGCCTTTCATGCAGTTCTTAGTAATAACAAATTTCTGGTTATTGGTCTGGAATGCTGTGCATGATATCATAGTTAATATCTGTGTTACCAGGTGGTGATGATGACGAAGAATCAAGTCAATACCACCGCAGTGGACCAACATATGATATGCGCAGCCTTCAGAACGACCCAATCCCCGACCAGCAACAGAGGCTTTTACAACAACAGCGACAGCAGCAACAGCAACAATTTGCACAGGGCTCTAACGCTTTTCGACCTCTTGGGCGTGGTAGGGGAAGGGGTGCTCCTATGGGTCAGCCACTCCGCAGACCTATGGCCCCAGGAAGGGTGCCCTCAGCTGGAAGAGGCGCTCGTGTTGATGGTGTGTTTCTGCTTTGTTTAAAGTCTATTTACTATCTTACCCAACCATCATAATCTTGGAAAGCGTGGCTATTTTTTTTATCTGACTAGGCGGTTCTCTGAGGGGTAATTCAGTTAAGTTTTTTTTAACGTGGAAAGGCTAAGGTTTACTGTACAAGCTGATCCAGTGCACTTTTTTCCATTCAAATGATGTGATTGGGGCTTTCAGGGGGCACTTTTAGGTACAACTGTTTCTCAGAGTATGATAAGTGGTATATTATTTTCCTTCTTTAAACCTTGTCTTGTCTATCGATCAAATTGATTAATTAGGTACTATGGGTAGAGCTGGGTGCTCTTCTCGTACGGTTTAGCTTCGTACTATTTATTCAAACCTTATCCAGTGCATAGTTTTGTTATGTGGGCATTTTGCATGTTATGGCCCAAATGCCAATTACGTGCTCTGCCTAAAAAATGGATTAAATACTTTGTCATTTTTTTACAGGTTCATGGGGAAATACTGCTCCGACTGAAACCACTACAGAAACAGTTGCAGAGTGGGCAAGGGTAGGGCGAGGATCAGCCCGACAGCCAGATACAAGACCAAAAGTGTATGCTGGGGCAGCCACCGCTCCCCACCCGTCTTTTGCCCCGCCTCCACCCATTGCCTGGCAGAGAGACCAGTATAACCCCAGTTACCAGCAAGACCAGGACTTCCCACCCCTTCGAGTTGCTAGTGGAGGATATCCAGGGAATACGGGCAGTTACAGTAATCGTCCAGGAAATGTAGAGGACATGGACGGTTATAATGAAGTAGCAGCAAGTATGGCTAGGATGAAAATGGGGAACAATTATTAGAAGACATTTTACTCTATTGAACAGAAGTTTGTTTTAGAATCTGCAGACAAAACGAAGAAAAAATACCAAAAAAATAGGATGACCTCTACGTTGGGATCTGAAAACACGATGTTAAATACGATATTTAGGAAATAAATTGAGAGAAAAAGAACAAAAAAATAGGGTGCCTAAATATGTTGGAGCCTGAAAGCAAAGTTTTATAATCAGACGTCTTATAAACTGACTTCTGTTTAATCACAATATGCATTTGATTCTTATAAAATTTCAAATCATCCAAACTTGTATGTATATTAGAAAAGTGGAGGCAAGCCTCTGCCCTTCACAAAACACTCCCACAATTTTACTCCACTGCATTATTGTCTGGTGATGAAGCTCTATCATGCTCGAGAGTCCAGTCGTTGACAGCTGGGTCCCCGATCATGAATTCAGCTGTCTAATGTAGTTGCATATGATCCACTCGTTATTATTCATATTTTTTTTTCAGAATGCATTAAAGCTATTTATCAAATGTTTGCTTGAAATACGTCTTGTTCTTTGAGTCGTCTGTCCCATTTGAGTCAGGTTGGTCATGGGCTCGCAGCAAATGCAATTGGCTTTGTTGCAAAGTGGTATACTGTCGAACCGCCCCACTCGTGATACCTGGCAGAATAGGTTTTCGCGGATACATAAAAAAAGACTCGGGGTAACCCTGCCCATGCTTTTAATTGCGATAGAGGCCTTGTGCAGTATTGCTGGTGAGACGATGGCGCAGTTTAAACACCGTGTGGGAGGTGTTGGCGAAATTGAGTTTAAATTATTATACAATGCCTGGAATAGGAATAGTTTTTTTTAATCTTGCTCGGATCAAGGCCAGCAAACATTGTGGTTGTATTGTGTGTGCGTATACCCGGCTTAAAATGGTGAGCTTATTCTCAGTACTTCACTTTTTTCCTTTAGAATTCTTCATTGCTCTCGGACGTTCCTTTATCTTATTTTCAATCTTTAATGTTGTAGTAAAGGTTATATCTGAATTGAAATAAAAAAAATACAATTTAAAAAAACCGAAAAGGGGAGCGAGGGTGAACAAGGACTATGGCCTCGGTCGAAAAATAGAGAACTGGGGCGGGAAAAGAGGAGCAAGAAATGTGGCAATGACCGAAAACCAAAAACGGGGGTTATCAAAGGGGAGCCAGGAATACGTACTGGGCCGAACGGGGGTTATCAAAGGGGAGCCAGGAATACGTACTGGGCCGAACGGGGGTTATCAAAGGGGAGCCAGGAATATGCACTGGGACGAACAACAGAGTACAAGGTGAGCAAGGAATAAGGACTACTTGGTCAAACAACGGAGAACGGGGGCTATCAAAGGGTAGTAAGGGTGAGCAAGGAATAAGGACTACTTGGTCAAACAACGGAGAACGGGGGATATCAAAGAGTAGTAAGGGTGAGCAAGGAATAAGGACTACTTGGTCAAACAACGGAGAACGGGGGTTATCAAAGGGGAGCCAGGAATATGCACTGGGACGAACAACAGAGTACAAGGTGAGCAAGGAATAAGGACTACTTGGTCAAACAACGGAGAACGGGGGCTATCAAAGGGTAGTAAGTTTGAGCAAGGAATAAGGACTACTTGGTCAAACAACGGAGAACGGGGGATATCAAAGAGTAGTAAGGGTGAGCAAGGAATAAGGACTACTTGGTCAAACAACGGAGAACGGGGGTTATCAAAGGGTAGTAAGGGTGAGCAAGGAATAAGGACTACTTGGTCAAACAACGGAGAACGGGGGTTATCAGAGGGTAGTAAGGGTGAGCAAGGGAAACTTGACCGTTTAACGAAGGACAGTGGGGAGCAAAGAGAAGCAAGGAATAAGGACTTGACCGAAAAACTGTAAAAAGGGGTGAGCATGGAATATGAAATTGTAACTGGTTATAATTTAAATAAAATCGAACCCCGTCCAGATCAAAAATGAGAAAAAATAGACCATACTTACAGACATGCGCTGAAACAGAGAGTATGGCAGCATAAAGCTTTACGGCTAGGCTGGAGATTTCGACCCCAGCACCGCTATCTAGCGATCTGTACAACACAAAGGAACCTGAGGTACCCGCGCATTAATGGGGAGGCAACAACCAGGATCCCAGCCCTGTCTTAGTCGGTTTCGCCACGCACTGAGATGTCCACTAAAAAATATCGGGGTATTTTTAACGCTTGCGTCTCTTGGGAAAAGGTGAGTTATTTAGTGATGTCGTCATCATGTGCAGAACAGTACGACCAAGGTCTACATCGCTGCCTTTAGCCTTTTTATTTTTTTGTCCAGTCACGCACGTGGATATGACATTTTTTGTGCACAGAACAACAAAAGAAATCGATATTGCAGCCGTCCGCTTTGCTTCGCGGATGGTCTTCCTGTGGTTTGTAATGTTATGTCATCCTTACTCAGCAATATTTCTGTACAGCGGCTACACACGTGGTGTACTTTATTACAGCATAGAAAGCTGACAGTGTTTAGACGTTAAAATATTTTTAATAAACAGTAGAATACAGAAGATATGGGTATTATTACCTTACTAGCGGATCGGAGAGGACTGCATGCGATTTTATCAAACGTAAGTAAATGCGTTCATAAAAAAAATCATTGAAGATGTTGCTCTGAACCACTTGGGAAGTCGTTCTAAACGCTTCTTCTAACTAAACCTATTAGATTTGATCGGATTTAATTTTGCTTAACAGGCACAAAGAATTGTTGGTTGCAGATTTGTTTCATCATCAATTATTGTAAGTAATATTCGAAGAGCTGTATGCATGGGTCCTGAATTACTCGAACTTACAAATCAAACTCCACACACTGTCAAATCTCTATCATGCCTCCAAACAACATAACCATATGTTAATGCCCAATTTGTTAAATAGGTAATAATTAAACACCAGGAAGAATGGATTACTTCAAAACCTTTATCACATATTACATATTTCAAGCTACAAGGCCTAAGGTTCTAGCTAGGATGTGGGTTTCCCAAAGACCAAATATAATATATTCGGTTAATAAACATATTTGGAGGGAATTGAACAAGGATTTTAGGCGTTAAAAGGCTATCTTTAATTTCAGAGCAAAACCACAGGGTACCCAAGTCTTAGTCCACAGAAACAGTTTGCTGTATGTAACACTGTTATGTCCATATAATAGATCCCACGTGTGTCAGTGGTAGTTTTTTTTCACAATCTTTTATTCTCATTTGGGCACTATTCTAGCAGAGCCCTAGTGGAGCTCCATAATTTAGAAAAGGTGTATGCTATACAGATGCGCCCCTCACCTCTCTGATTGGTTGAAAAAAACTTGGTGCAAAGTGGGAACATGAGTACATGTCTGGGTTACAATAGAGAAAGGAAGAGGGGACATTGAGTTGAAGCAAATTTGCCCATGAAATATACTCAAGAATTAAAGCACTTTCAATTAAGTTTTCGAATCTGCTCTGTCCCTCAAGTCCAGTCATTCCATGTTATGACCAGAAAAACAGTGTATTTCTTCATCTAAACACACACTTTATATTATAGCAGCATTGAAATGGAGTCATTAAAACTCCTGTTAGAAAAAACAGATATTTGGCAAGACCTTTTTTTCAAGTAAGCTTTTTTTCAACATGATAATATTTTGGTACTTAATGATTTTCGTAAAGTGACAGGTCCTTTTTTGTGATTCAGAAAAAACAGAAAAGAATAAAGATTGCATCTACTTATACTAATATATGTACTATGGACAGGGGCATAGCCAGGGGGGTGGCCAGGGGGGCCTTCTTCTTCTTCTTCCTTTTAGCAGCCAAAAATACAGTCAATGTATGAGACATTATCTAAAATACAGAAAAAGTGCCTTTAAAGGACCTTTTAGGCACCCTCCTGTTAAAAATCCTGGCTACACATGTTTTTCTTCCAGGAATCACTGTTGTATATACAGTAGGCTTGAAGAATACCATTTTAATCCAATGTATGAAGAAATCACTGCTGCAATTTCCATACAAAATAATGAAGAGTAGATAAATATAAAAACAGAATATCTATTGGTGTTACCAGTGTTTATTTTCTCTTGGTGCCATAATGCAGACATTATTAGTGATGTTGCCCAGGCAGCGATGACGATGAAATAAAGCTTTGTCGAAGCTACTCTGTGGTGGAATGGAAATAGTACTGCAAAAGCCCTCTCCAACGCTATTATAGCCAAAAAAACCAGTGACATGCTTATACAAATGTGCAATAGAAGAGATAACAAGGTTTCTACAATGGGTATGGCGTTCATACCAAGAATGGTCATTTTTTGAAGGTTTGATGGCGATGATACGCCTGTTAGGAGGTCAGATAACGTTAAGTTGAAGAGAAGGTACTTGGTCTTGTTGAGGCGCATCTGCTTGTTAAGGAAAACAGTCAGTGCGAGAATATTAGCGGCTATGACCCTCACTTGCTCAACCTCATAGATGGTGTAGATCAATGTTAGCTCACTCTGCTTCATTGATATGCATATTGTTTTGTTTGGAAAACTCATGCTTCTTTGTAAAGAATTTCCTTTAAAGTACTGTCGTTATTGGAAGTCAATGTATAAGGTTTCCCACCCTAAGTTATAGCTGCCTTGCCAGTCTCGTAAAAAAATAGTTGTTATAATTGTAAGTTGAAGTATGAGATTTACCAACCCCAAGTTAATGCCTTCTCTGCAAGTCTTCTAAGAACTGTTGATCTTGAGAGGTTTATATTGTAAAGTTTTTCTAATAAGTGAACCTGTTGGATTGTCACCCTTTCCAGTGAACCGACTGTTTACTTACAGTTCCTAAGCGTTTTCTAATATAGATTATTTGAGATGTTATATTTGACACCTGCCTTGTAATCAACAATGAAAGAGTTCAGATTATTTCACTCAGATGTATTTCTTTATTATCCTTACCACCATCTCTCATTAATGAACTTTAGATTACTTAACACTAGGGTGATGGTTTATCGTTTTTTGTCATTCTTCCATGAAATAAAGTTTAGGTTGTTTAGTTTATTTTTTAATTATGTTAGTTAATTGCTTATCCTTTCCCTTCTTATTGAGATCCAGGTTACTTCTGGGGTAGCTTTATTTTAAGTAATAATCACTCCTACTGATTTAATTATTTTTCCCCGAAGTTGTATTTAGTCATTTTGTCGTTCCTGTATTAATTAAATTTAGCGTACTTTAGGCGTTGTGATGGAAATTGTGATGGAAAAATGTGTTGGAAAAAAATAACAATTGTAAACAAAAGATCAAAGTAGTGGTGTGCACAAGGTTTTGCGTATCACATATTCCTTCATTTCTCTCCATTTACATTATTTTTTCATGCACAAAGTGTTCCATTTATTTACAAGGTCATTTTTCACGAATTGTCTCTCATTTCCTGTAAGGCTATAACAACATTTGTTTTTACCTAGGAACATATTTACATTGATTGAATTAAACGTCACTTTATTTCTCTCCATTTATATTATTGTGTCATGCCTAACAAAGCGTTTCTTTAGAGGGTTTATTTTTTTATGAATTGTCTCTGACTGCCTGAAAATCCATAAAATATATTTACATTGATTTAATCAAACGTCACAATGTCAAATCGCTCTCTCTCCTGTAACTTTATTGTGTTGTCCATGTCTTGGGATCACACGGTTTTCTGCTTCAGTCTGGCAAAACAGTTCCTTAAGAGCGGTTTTGAACTCTGGCATCCGAATTGTATAAATCACGATGTTGAAAAAGCAGTTACAAAGTATCAGCATATTGATAGCGGCGTCTAAAAAGAATAAGAACCTGGTGTAGCTTATGGGTCCCGGTTTTACGAATCCATTAAAAAAAGCGGAGGGTAACCATCCCACCAATGATACCCCTGTTATAATACCCAACGTCTTTGATAGCTGCTTGTTTTTCTCATGCTGGATTTCTTGATTTCCAATCGTTTTTGAGAAGACCATTTTTATCCAGATGGCGGCATATGAAACTACAATCACTATGATTGCCAAGCAAAAGATAATGCCTAAAATAATAGGAGCAAAAAAGCTCTTATTTCGGAAATAAATAAGCGGGTTCATCGCGACTGTCAAACCCCAAATACCAAGTATACCTGAAAGATAGTGCTTTCTTTTTGCCACCTTGTGTCGAAAAGGGAACAATACCGCACAAGCTCTCTCTACTGCCATTAAACTCAGAGTAAACAACGAGTTTGTCAAGGTAACAGTTGATGCATGGTACAGATATAGTGCGTCCTTCCAGATGGCAGGCGTAATAACTGCCAATAATACTAGTACTCCAGTTAGTAGATCCATTATCGTAAGGTTAACGAGTAAGTACTTCGTTTTTTTGATGCCCATTTTCTTTCCAAGAAGGACTACTAAGGCAAGACAGTTGACAACAATGACACAAAATTCCTCAATGCCAAAGATCGTATAGAGAATGACTTTCTCTACCGTGCCCACCGACAACCGATAAGTGGTTGTGTCATTAGCAGTTGACATAGTGCTGTTGTGCAAAACTCTCGATGAACCAAGTAAAATAGTCGAGAGACGAGATAGGTGGTACGACACAAGAAGAGTACCTTTTTGTCTTTACCGCGTCTGTAATCTGTTCATTTATAGGTTTTCGACTTGACATCCTAATGACAGGCGCACCTGCCCTCAAAATGAAAATACGGGAAAAATAGTTATGACGTCCGTTTGTTTGGTTATTGCATTTGATTTAACGAAATGAAATTGGAATCTCATATATGATTGAGCTGATGAGTACTGTTGTTTTAGCGATATTACTTTATCCCGAACAAAACCTGCAGGTATTCAGTGTTTGCTTCCTTTTTTCAAATATAGACTTTACCGCCTTGCTTTGCTAACAATCATTTAATTGATGTTATGAGTTGTGTTACATTACAGAGTTTGGAAGGGCAGAAGGTTTTGGCTGTACGCCGGTCTAAAAAAACAGAGTTACTTTACTGGCGTTCCAAGCAAAGAGCCCTTCGTCAGCAAAAGCTCCGAAGAACAGCTAATGCTCGGATCGGCAGCGTTTTCAGAGAGACTCTTTCTTTCCCACAACACCTATGCATACCACCTAGTTTTCCTGCAGCATGCCTGTTGTATTTCTAGTTTTCCAACAACGAATTCTTTCATCTGCCTGATGTGGCTCAAAATGTTGTATTCCTTATTTTCGTTATGAGATATATCGTGAGGGGGTGGGAGATCTCCCCCAAAAGCAAAACTCAAAAGCTAATTCTTGGAGACAAAATTGGTGTACCTTCTGGTGTAATAATTGTTCTTAAAAACGTAATAAACCGAGCCTGGGATTGAAAACTTATAATGCCTTCTCGAGAATTTTTAAAAGAACATGTATCTTTAAAGATATGTTCTGGCCTATATCTTTTACAAAGTGCGAAATTCGTTACAACCCAACGTTGGAAATCCCATAACATTGCTTGGGCCGCTCATATTCTCATGATGTAATCTTAGCTTCGCGTTTATGCTTTTTATTAGGCGTACCTAGCTTCCACAGCGAGAATATCTACTGAATACAGCCCTCGTTAACTATATAAATACACGATTACTGATAACAATAAATGGAATGCATTAAACAGATTTGTCTTTGACGTCGCTATGTTATTCCTGGAAGTGCCATGTTAATATCTTGATCTTTGGTATTTAGCCAGATGCATCTCGACTACGGAACATCGGTATCTCCGCTCACATAGACTCTGGTAAGACAACGCTCACAGAAAGACTTCTATTCTACACTGGAAGAATAAGCCATATGCATGAGGTGAGTGTAAATCGATCCCTGTCTTGGGCCATACGTTCAGCCATACTCTAATGTTCACCCCCATTTGTTCACCATGTTTATACATGAATGTCCATTCTACAAACTCTGGCATATAGGGTCGGTTGTATGGCCAGCCTAAAGCCATATGGGATGGCTAAGCATTCAAGTAATTATGACAATTTAGATTCGATATATGCCCAATACATCCCATCATACATTCTTATATACTTTAATGTTGAATAGTTTTGCTAATTTCCTGAGTCGCTTTCAAATTGGAGAACAGGACCTAAGTTTACAATGTATATCCTCTAGGTCAAAGGAAAGGATAATGTGGGAGCGACAATGGATTCGATGGAACTTGAACGGCAAAGAGGAATCACAATCCAGGTACAAGTTACACTCCAATCATGTTCTCCTTAGCATTTTGTTCCTGTTATTTGAGCTCTTAGGACGTTCCACTATGTATAGGTTATTCTTAGTGGTGAGAGCCATCTATATTAGCTCTCAGGGTGCTCACTCACTCTCAGGTTGTTGTTCTCTAGGTTTGGGCTACTTAACCTCATTGGTGTGATCCTTCTATTCTATTTCTCAGATTGTTTCTCCAGTCTCCCCAAGGCCTCTTTCTTTACGGCCCCTGCTATCAGATGTGTTTTCTTTATTCTAATTTCTACCTTTTTTTCCAATTAAAGTCTGCTGCCACGTATGTCAACTGGAAAGACCACAACATAAACATCATTGATACACCTGGTAAGGGTGATCTCTGGATTACTTCTTGTCATGCCTATCATTGTTTAAAGTTATGATACTTAAATAAGGGTATATGTAATATTTTCCTTTCCAGGCCATGTTGACTTCACTGTCGAGGTTGAGCGAGCTCTTAGAGTCCTAGACGGCGCTGTTCTTGTTTTGTGTGCTGTTGGCGGTGTACAGGTAAGGCTCTCTAGTATCTGGTCGCGGACGAGTGCAAGCCCTGGAGACTCAGTCTCCTTCGCAGCTTTGTCACCCAACGTACGCTAGATGCGTGATGACATACACAACTTGAAGGGAAAATAAATGTTTCGCAATAGGTTAGCATCGCAAGCATGATGCGCTTCACATACGGCTGACTTTGCCCATCAGTATATAGATGACTTCCCAGTTAAGTTTGAGATAGTGTGTAAACACTCGCACTAAACATGCTACAACGGGCCAGCGTTCCCAAGGGTCCAATACACCTTAATGGGGGACGCGACCTCTGACTAAACCTCTTTCTCCTTATCTGAGGAGACAGTCCCCAATACACCCTTGCCCTGGGTTCACTGAGTTGTCACCGCGGTTAAGGAGACTATAGCTAACGGGAATTTAAAACTGTGTCAAATTACGTTGTATTTTCCGTATTTTAGAGCCAAACGTTAACTGTGAATAGACAGATGAAGAGGTACAATGTCCCGTGTATAGCCTTTATCAACAAGCTGGATCGGTGAGTAATGGAGGAGGCCAGTTTATGATATTTTCAAGATGATCAACTTGTACTATGATCAATTATGCAATATGTTTATTTTTCTAGAATGGGTGCTAATCATAACCGAGTCCTGAGCCAGCTAAGGTACGTCGAGTTCTCACTACATGTGGATGTTTCGCTGACAATGCGTATTAAAGAAGGCCAATCACGCCGCCATTTTATCAAGGGCACCCAACGACCATTTTCGGTCAAATATCTGTTCGGAAGCAAGGTCACCTACGGATTTGGGGGTCGGCCTAGAAATGTCTACTTTTTTCGGAATTTGTATTTCTAGATCACCTATGTTTCATTGGAAGAGAGCTGGATCACCTATGGTTTTTGGAGTTGCTTTTGTTACCACCATCACCATTTTCGGGAGATTTGTACGTCCGACATGCATTAAAAAAAGGAACCCTAGTATTTTCGGGAGCGAGTATACAAGGGACATTACCTAGAAATTTCGCTTAAGGATCTTAGAATCGCTAGGAGTTTCGGATGCCTCGGGATGAGTAACTAGATTTTTCGGATGGCTGTAATTTCGCCTAGCAAATCCGAACAGATAAAAAATATCTAGGGAAGCTCTATATTGTATAAAAATGACCGCAAACGAATAAAAACTGTATTTTAAATTTTGAAATTTTCGTCGTTTGGTGCCCTTGATTTTATGCTCCCGCTAAATTCCGAGTCACAAAAAGGATCCATTTCATCGGCTAATTGAAGCGAGTAACCAAGATATTTTCAATCAAATATTGTCAATAACTTATCAGACTTCATTTGTAGATTGATACTTCGCAGTTTTCTTGCAAATATACCGTTGTATTTTTAATGATAAACAATAATTAATGAGTGGTTAATCGACATTCCTTAATAGGTTTAGGGGTGGTCTGTGTCGGTGCTCTTAGAAGCCCCTTGCAACATTAATACACATATGGGAACATGTGTTACTTATAGGACAAAATGTGTAATTATTCATCTTATATGCATAAACAGGGCCAAGTTGAACCATAACGCCGCCTTACTGCAGCTTCCAGTTGGCCTGGAGGGGAATAACACTGGGGTGGTGGACATCATCAGGTGGAAGGCCTACTACTTTGATGGAGACAATGGGTAAGAGGATACGTTATGCCTGGTATTTGGGGAATTATTTGCGATCAGGTGGGTTTGTTTAGAATAATATTGGAACCACTACATCTGAAAGAAAAACAGTTAGTTATTTGGGCGTGGTAGAAACGAAAGTAAACTCAGTATTATAGCATAATTTCATTATATAGTATAATTATAGCAGAATTTCATTATATAGTATAATTATAGGATAATTTCATTAATGCTTATTCTAGTATTCGAGATTACAGTGTAGTCTTTAGGTGGCACGTTTAAAGGAAGAAGTCTATAATAGAAGTAGAAAATAAGGAAAAAAATAAACGGTGAATATTTTCATTTTTGTTTGATTAAAAGTAGAATGTGGCAGAGTTTATTCTCAGTAGATCATTGTTCTATCTAAGACAGGATATTTTCTTGATAATTTTGCGCCCTCTCTGCTTCTCCTCTCTTTCAGAGAAATTGTTAGAGAAGATGTCATTCCTGAAGATATGGTAGACGAGTGCAGGAAACGAAGACAAGAGTTGATTGGTGAGTATAACACCTTAAAGAATGTCGATCACCCGCTCTTTTGTTATTGTTTATCATTGAAAATGCAGCGGTTTATTCGTAAGGAAACTTTAAAATAACAATCTACAAATGAAGTCTGACGATATTTGATTGAAAATATCTTGGTTACTTGCTTGAATAAGCCAATGGAAATGGATTCTTTGTGTGACTCGCCATTGAACGGGAGCATAAAATGGCGAGATTGGCCTTCTTTAAGTTATCCTGATATATTTTTTGGATAATTTATTTGCAGCAATTACTGTTATCGCTGTATCAACAACCTCCTATTATGTCGCCCGCATTTGAAGCCCTGTATCTTTTTCCAAGATGTGCTTCTTATTGTGTTTTATGGTGTTTTATTTACACAGAGGTTGTCGCGGATGTTGATCCAGAACTTGGAGACTTGTTCCTGGAGGAAGTCAAACCATCTGAATCTCAAATCATCGTGAGTGCTTTTTTACAGATAAGATATATAAGCTTAATTCTCCTTGTTTATCCATTACCAACAATGTCATCAAGTTATAAGAATTTACATATAATGGGCCTGTTTTCTGTTCGCGGAGAACAAATCTCTCTCTGATTTCTCCTTACCTCAAGAATGATCATATAACTACATAACATTGTCGAGACGATTATAGTGAAGTGGTTTAACCACATGTAGACTGCGACTATCCAGGCCCGGTGTGGGCCAGGGTAAGGGTTTATTTTCAACTTCGCTAATTAGAAAAAAGACACCCATTGAGCGAAACTTCGCAAATTAGAAAAAAAAGACACCCACTGAGCGAGACTTCGCATCTTGCATTGATTGTTTCTCTTTGTCTTCCTTTTCAAAGGCCGCTATCAGAAGAGCTACAATTGAGCGAACATTTACACCAGTGTTTGTTGGATCTGCACTAAAGAACAAAGGAGTCCAGGTACCCCATCAGATTGACAAAAGTTCCTTTAGTTACGGAAAAACGTATGCTACAATCGATTCTGATTTCTGGTAACTTTTGGGAAGAACCCAAAAGACCTTTTAAAGCGATCATATTGATGAAAGTTAACGGGCAACCTCTACGATCCATCTACCTGATAGGATTAGCTCAAATGTTAGCTTTAAAAAGTCTATAGCTGATCCATCCTTCAAAGGTTTAGTTCTAGCTATGTCCTCGTTACCCTAAACAAAGACGTGACCCTAACAACTTCATAAAACTCTCCCTTTTTCCTGAATGTGGGATATTTAGGCGCATTCATTTTTTTTCCTGAATGCATGATCACTTTTTCCTCAACACATTCACTTGGCCCTTCTATTCACATTACCTAGCCCCTGTTAGACGGTGTTTTGGACTACCTTCCCAACCCCACAGAGGTAAAGAACTACGCCCTTGATGCGGAAAGGTGAGTCTCCGTAGGAAATTAAATCAATACAATGGTGATTCCTGTATCGGCAGTAACACATTTCCTCTATTTAATATTTAGCCTGGATACCAAAGTCCTCATGGACAGCAGAAGAAGTGGGGAGGCTCCATTTGTTGGACTCGCCTTTAAACTTGAGGTTCGTACATTCTAACATTGCCAATAAATGTACATTTGCGATGGATCTAGACGTTAAGAAAGAGGGGTCGGCTAGATCAAAATACATACAAAAGGTAAAAGATTAAAGGGGTCGAGGATACAAACAGTGTAGCTTTTCCCATAAGGGGAGTGACAAGTCACCTGCTTGACCAACCCTGAAACCGCCCCTGTACTTTTTTTTTTTTTTTTTTTGATTTGACGAACGTTCATTAAACAGACATTCTTGTTGTAGGCTGGACGGTATGGGCAGCTGACGTACTTGAGAGTGTACCAGGGTGCCCTGAAGCGTGGCGGGTTTATTGTCAACACTCGGACGGGCAAAAGAGTCAAAGTGCCGCGAATCGTCCGCATGCACTCGGACATCATGGAGGTGAGGGCGGTTAAAGGTCAAAACAAGAACGTCCTCGCAGATATTGCAGGGGAAGTGGGAGGGTAGGGGAGGTTTGGGGTGGTGGTGGTGGGGGGGGGGGGGGGGTAGTTCGTACATTTTGGTCGAAACATGGTTCGTTTTCATGGTTGTATAAGGGCGAGTACAGGGTAGTAGATTGGATGGATTTCATTCCCCACCCCTCCCCACCCCTTTTAAATAATAGAATGGAAGTTCGTCCCTTTGTTGTATACGAAATAAAAAACAGGTTTAAACCTATGTTCTGTTCCCTTCAATAAAAAAAACCCTTATAAAATTATGTGGCGACTCCTGACGTTGTTGCCGTGAGGGCGAGCTGTTATTTTAATAACAAACCTTAAGCGAGCTGTTATTTTAATAACAAACCTTAAAAGGTTTGGTCTAATTGGTTGCGCACTTGTTTATGTCTCTCAGGACATTCAGGAGGGGTATGCTGGGGATATCTGCGCTCTGTTTGGTATCGAGTGTGCCTCGGGTGACACATTCACCGCAGAAGGAGCTCCCCTTGTATCTATGGTAGGTATTGAGTGAATATGTTACGTCTAGGGTGTGGCCACAAGGGGGATGGGGTTGTACTAGATTAGGGTGTCTTTGGTATGTGTTGGGTGAATACTAAACGCCTGGGGCTTGTACCCCTGATATTTGAGCATCTCAGTTATCGGCCGTTTGTGTCTTCCTAGTAAAATATAAAGACTGATAAAGCATCAATTTAAATTGGTTTACTTTGGGAAGCTGTGGTGATGTTTTTGATTTTTCACGTAAGCGAGCTAAAGGAAATGCAAACGCTATTTGAAGTGACAATGAACCTTTTTGTGTGTTTAGGAATCTATCTTCGTTCCTGAGCCAGTGATCTCGTTAGCAGTGGAGCCGAAAAACAAGGTAAATCGTATCTGTTTTATTTTTGTCAGCTTGTGTTTACCTCTTATTGTGTTTTATCCATTTTTCCTACAGAATGATCTTGACCAGTTCTCCAAAGCGATCAACCGTTTCACACGGGAAGATCCCACATTTCGCGTGCGATTTGATGATGAAAGCAAAGAGGTGTGTTATCACTAGATAATGTAAATCGCTGCTTGTTAACAAGAAGTCTGAAAAGTAATGACCTTTGAGTTAAAACAGAAGCACCGGAATAAGCACCTCTATCTGTTGAAAAGCTTTGTACTGTAAGCCATTGGAGAAGGTTTCACGAATTGAAATATTCTCAGAATGCAATAAGCAATGCTAAGAAGCGCATCGCTGTTTCTTTTCTACTTGAATGGCCCAATAGACGAACATGCAAATGATATAACCAGACTTCTATTCTTCAGACCATCATCTCCGGAATGGGCGAACTGCACCTGGACGTCTACACGGAGGTGAGGAGAGGGTTCTTGGAATTGGAGATTTCTCGTAAGGAGAGATTTCTAGGAAAGGGAGATTTTTTGTAAGGAGAGATTTTTAGGAAGGAGAGATTTCTACGAAGGAAAAATTGATTTATATGATACCACTGAGATATCGTTTGCTTTTAATTCAGTTCGTCTTGTCAGACATTGAAAAGCAACTGAGCCTCCGGTTTAACCTTTCAACACAGCGCAGGGAACTTCATGGAGTTATAAAGCAGATAGAGATATAAACTGTGAAAGACAAACATTACCACTGGATTCTTATGTTCTTATTTCTTATTATTATTGTTTTTTCGTATTATTATTATTGTTTTCCCGTCTCTATAAGCTTCACTACACTAACCTGAACCGAAGGAACGTAAAAGAACCACTGGGGACGCAATAAACCCTCTGGCAGTGACCACCCCCAGTGACAGTGCTTACTAACCGAGGGCCATATGTTAGAAAACTGTATATTCGGTTAAATATGCTACCCTCGATAAACAAAGATTACAAAGTCAAAGATTACAAAGACAAAGACATTACTCATGTTGATTTCTTTAATGAATATTGCCGGGCATTATGCGAGATTGTTCCCTAGATAGATTCAATACTCTTTACTTAATGGCTGTCTTTTGTAGCGCATGAGGCTGGAGTACAACTGCCCCGTCATCTGCGGCAAACCAAAAGTCGCTTTTAGAGAAACTATTGGCAAGGAAGCAAGGTAGGCAACCGTTGGCGGCTATTAAACTTTAATGGCGCCTTGCCATAATTGTATCCCTATCGTTATCCACCTTACTACGGTTTGTATTTTTCGCTCATTTTCAATTTAACCCTCACTTAAATTGGCTGTACAAGTAATGTAGCGCACGGAATCATTATAAGGATCTTCGTATATGCGACTCGGTAAGCAATGTATCTACGGTTTTGTCTTACTGGTGTGTATTTTGTGTTCAGCTTCGATTTCACGCACAAAAAGCAGAGTGGCGGCGCCGGGCAATACGGAAAGGTCGTCGGTAAGATCGAGGTAGGGCGTCCATATTGTTATTTGCTTATGATGTGGGTCATGATCACGATAGCCTGCGTAGCAAGCGCACGAGCTTCCCGATTGCCTAGAGAAAAGGATGTAGGAACGGGAAATGGCGATACCCTCTCCCTAACGCGCGCGCCTCGTCTCCTCCCGCAGACTACGATCACGATGATGGTGACATGCCGTTGATTTCGAGATATTTGCTTTCATTTTGTCAGTGAATGACACGTCTGTGCATACGTTTTGGGGCGGTTGGGTTTCGGTAATTTTTCATAATTTGTTCTTGTGCACAATAAAGTAACTTTGTTTGCCCCAACCATAAGAGTCCTACCTCATGTTGAGCCTTTATGGTCCCAGGATATGTTATACTTAAGATGAGTTATTAATAAAATAACTCATCATAAGTCCCGTCCTGTCCCGTTGTAAGAACCTGTGTCAAAAAGCTTCTTTTGTTTGTTTGAACAAATCGTTATGAAAACAGATATGGACTCATAGATGTCCTTTGGGAATGGTTATTACACCGGGGTAAAGACGAAAGTAGTGAAAAGTGTCAATTGGTAATAATGGTAATAATGTTTATTCCTACTCCATAGCCCATGCCACCAGAGTCTATCACCAAGAACGAGTTTGTGGATGCTACTGTGGGAATGAACATTCCGAAGAATTTCATCCCGGCCATAGAAAAGGTAACAATTACATAATCTGTGATACGTGAAACTACAAAAACTGGTCATTATAGAAATGTTTGTATGCGATTGAGATGCTCAGCTTAAAGCGGCCTTGTCACCAGGTTATAATTTAGAGCAGATGGCCTGTTACTGTCGAATCCGTTGTATCGCGACGTCGCATTTTCAAAACATCGATTTGTTTTTGTCTTTTGGGATTTTCTGTTCCGCCAGTCAAATTATGCTAAGCCAATCAGATTCTTGCCATCTCTCGCCTAATGCAGTTGCCTGGCTTTCTGTCGCGTCACAGTCTGGTTTTCGTCCAGATGATAGCCAGGGCAGTGCACAAAGCGGGACTATGATTGGCTCAGAATGGTTTTATTGACGGAACATAAAAAACCAAAACAAATCGTGTTTTGAAAATGCGGGTCGCGATACAACGGATTCGACAGTAAATAAAGAGGATTTTAGCAGATTCTTTTGTCTCTGGTCGGTTTAGGTCTCCGTCGGCCCTTCTGAAGTAATCTGGTGACAATGCCTAGAGTATTTTTCTCAATCCTTGCACCAGTATTTCAGGTAAAAACCTGTGAAAAAGAGAGTAGTTCCAACAGTATATATTTTTTTTAATTTTGCGATATTGATTAAGGTGAGACGGTGCCGGCAAAACTGGCTGAAGTTGTTATTATTTACATGGGCCAAAGGTTTTGTTATTTAACAAGAGAGGGTTTTCTAATGGATTTATGTCCTAATCTCCTTTTCACCATCAGGGTTTCTACGAGGCTTGTGAGCGAGGTTTCATCACAGGCCACAAAGTAGCGGGAGTGCGTTTCGTACTCGAAGACGGTATGTGCACTCATAGGCGTGCGTGTTTGTATTTAAGCTTCTTTACTCTGGGGGTTGAATCGTCAAGTGCATAAACCTTTTGTTTTAAGGGGTTTATGACTGTCAGGCGACAGGGTTTTTACAGCAATCGTTCAAGTAAATCTCGATTAATATAAGAAATGATTTAGAATTGAAGAAATGAACCTTATGATCTGCACTTTGCTGTTTGTTATTGCATTCCAAAAGATATAATATCGTGAGTTTTTGGCGGGTTTCCAGGCGCTGCGCATGCTGTAGATTCAAGTGAAATGGCCTTCAGAATGGCTACCATTGGAGCGTTCAGAGAAGGTAGAAATTGTTATTTTTTTTCTTTTTGTTTCAGTTATACCTTTATTGTGACCTCATGAACGTTCTCATCGGCGCAAACCATCTTTTACGCCACCGCCAAAATGATAATCATTATCAGCGTAATCATCACCACTACCATATTCATGACCATCATCACCACCATCATTACCACCATCACTAACGCCACCACTGTCACCAACATCATAATCACCGCCACCTCCATGATCATTATCACCACATCATCATCACCACCACCATCAACGCCATCACCATCCACCACCACCACTACCATAATCATCATCACCATCATCACCACCACAATCACCTCCATGATGATCACCATCGCCATTCACTGCACCCCGGTGCAAACAGCGGCAAAAAGCCAGGGGTGCTTTGGAGTAGTTCGAAGTGCAAGCGCCGAAGGTTGCTTTGGGGTAGTTCGCCAGTATTTTCTTTGTCTAGTTATCAAACGAGCATGGCGATGCCAGCATTGCTGGCTGATGTTGTCGCTGTTTGCTTGGGGTTTTAGCTTTGCGAGTGGTGATGTTTGTGACACAGTGAGGTGTTTAGACCTTGATACGTAGTGCATTTTTAAATCCTCAGCGTTCAACAAGGCCGCACCAATGATACTAGAACCAATCATGAGCGTCGAAGTCAACGCACCACAGGAATTTCAGGTAAAAATTTACCGAGCTTGCAATAGTTTGCGCAGGAATAGCATGAATAATGTTCTGTATGATTGACTGTTTTATTGCTATGACGGTACGGGTATGGCTGGAGGCTAACCGTTGACACATTCACAGGAATAGGATTTTATGGTTTGTTCCAGGATAAGATCTCGAAAGAGCGAACACGGGCATGTGTTATTTTACATTTTCTTTCTGCCAACTGCTGAGAAAAAGTCGACATTAAGCTCATTGACTTGTTGTGGTCCTGTGGTTTGCTCGGGAAAAGTGTAAACACGCACTTTTGTCAATGAGAATTTCTTTTCTTTTTTGTTTCAGGGTACGGTTATCGCTGGAGTGAACCGTAGACATGGTCAGGTCACAGGCACCGATGCGAATGAAGGCTACTTTACTCTTTTTGCCGAGGTGAGAGTGTGAAGATGCAATCTTTGTTTACTTTCATGTGTGCTATGTCAAGAATGCCGCAGTTTTATTGTAATCCTTGTCAAGCTAACAACAAGTAACAAATGAGAAAGCCTCCATTTCCATCTGCTGTGGGCAAACTATCGTGAACACCAAAATATGTGTGGAACGTTTTAACGTTCAGTTAAAATTGCCTTCTGAAATATCACAAGCGAGAATTTAGGCGCTTAGTCTTGTTGAGACATGCTTGTGCATGTGATTGGTCAATACAAAGAAATTTATACATATTTCCACTGCTTACGGTTTTACTAGCACATTTTTTCTTCCATCAATGAATAAAGACACCAGCGCTGACTAATGTAGAGCACTTTAAGCATTGCAACGCCTGCCGCCTCTCTGTTTCCTTGCAAAAGACTATCAGAGGAAACCTCTGAAAGGTCCTCGCAAAAAAAACAAATCATTTGTTTATAGTTTGTTTTCTGCTATATTTATTGCAGGTACCTCTAAATGATATGTTTGGCTACGCCACTGAACTCCGCTCGCAGACACAGGTAAGTTTAGGAGCTGTATCTATACCACGCCCTGATTACTTATTTCGCTAACGTAACTACCACTGTATCGCGGACCTCAACCTTATAAAAGTAAAGCGTCCCTTTTTCTAGGTCACTGAGTATCTGTAATAATCCTTAGGGCAAAGGCGAATTCACCATGGAATACTGCAGATATCTACCCGCCTTGGCGCAGGTACAAGCGGAACTTATGGACAGATTCAATGTGGAGAAGCTCAAGAAAGCCAAGCGATGACATTTGTGAAGACGACTTCACAAGAAACACTATGGTCAAAGAAGGTCCAAGATGCATTAAGCCCCGTGTTTTCTAATTACTTCTGCTTGGAATAATGCATTCGTCGATCTACACACATTTGTCTTCGGTTAGGACTAGAGTAAATGCTCGTTTTAGTGCCAAGTTTGCAATAAGCTCCCCTATTCGAAAAACTTTTGAGTCTTAATTAAAGGACTTGTTCTGTTCGAACAGTGGATAGCCTGTGTAGCAAGCGTTTCTGTGGAGTTTCGAGCGAAGAATGTGGCCGCGCGAAGAACCCTAACCCTCCCCCTCTCCCTTCTTTTTTTTGCGCTCGCCCCATTTTTCGCGCGGCCATATTCCCCGCCCGCTCTATATTCCTGCTGAAACTGCTACGTAGGCTAAACAGTGGACCAAAACAAGGACTGTAAAATCTTTATTTATCGTTGAAGGCATTTAAGGGTGTGATGGATCTGATATGGCAGATCAGCAACGTTTCCAGAAGACTTTATATGAATCGCAAAGAAGAGGAAATCTTATTTTAATGTTTTAAACAAGCCGAAGAGAAAGAAGTAAATTTTAATTTATGAATGTGTGACTTGGGTGTGTTCCTTTTTCTTTTTAATTTAAGTTGTAATCTGGTAATGGTATTCCATAGAAATATTCGTCCCGGGACGTTTGTCTCGCCGAGTCGGAGGGACACGCCCCTTTCCCTTTCTTGTGTTACTAGGGGAACTAGTAACTGAGACCTAGCAAAAGATCAAATCTTCCCCGGAAATGGCAGTCATTATACTAAAGATGGAAACGTACCTTCGGACGTGTGTCAGCATTGGACCTCGAAAATTCCGGCTGAAAATTCCCGAAGACTTTTACGTTTTTAGCAGTTCCTTCTTGCTTGTCTGTTCCTTGTAGCGTGCGCCATGGTAAGCCGTTACACTCTACTTGTTGCGTGACTACTGCAAATATCTGGGGTCATGGCACTCGAGCAAAATGACCACTGGCAAAACCTCAAATCACACAATGAATTAGTATTTTTGTGTGCGGATTTTTTCACGTGGACAATATAGGAGAATATTTCCCGCGGTCATGACATGGACACTCGAATATTCCTGAACTACTGCAGGAGGTCTGTTCAATAATCAATAACAAACGAGACACTAAATTGCTGGATGACAATTCACACGTTTGAAAAGGAACCACACACATCCACAATCATGACATCTTGACATGCCGATCCTGACACTTTTCTAAATTTTATTTCATCGATTAACCTTATGGATCAGCATTCATAAAAACCCACCAATCTAAATATCTGGAGATTTCTAATAGTAAACTGTATTTCCTGCGTTCCTTGTCCATTTATCTAGCAGTTACGTCATTTCCTGTAACACGGTTTTTCAAGTTCGTTCCGTGTAAGATCCTACAACGATCAACCTTCCGCCAATAACCATCACCAGAGCATTAGAAGTGGCAAGGCCATGAGAAGGGCGGCCAAGAAAGCGATTATCAACGCAAAAGATAGCCATAATCTTCTTGGCTTGCTGATATTTGACGAGAAGTTGGTTTACGAACAGTTTCGCAAGCTCATAGACGCACGAGCTGCAGGCAAGTCGGTGCAGATGATATAATCCTGATACAACCAAAGATATAACCTCTGTACGACAGAGTTATAGATCCTTTGATTTATTGCAATCGATGAATCGTGTTCCGTGTGCACTTTCTAGAGTACCTATAACGTCGACGTACAAATTGATGTGTTTGTTTGGGGTTTACTGCATCATTCAAGTACATGTCAATAATTTTCTAGTGGCAAATATCTTAGCCGATTTAGATTTGTGTATATGCTTCATTTGCTGTTGTAGGGTCACATAGAATCTCGATTTCTATTAAGTAAGTGAAAAAAGTAAGTAAACTTTATTTTGACACGGGCAATTCATCAGCTATACATATTAAAATAAATCACTGTATAATTACAAATTCTCAATACTGTAATAACTATTAGTCTAGTAATACGTCATATCTATACTAATTTAAAAGAGCTGCTTTCCTTGAATGCCGTGTATACTGCGCGTTTGAAAGACCCTAGAGAATGCTTTTGTAATGTTATTTAACAGGCATTATGTTAAACTGTGATTGTGACGGATAAAAATAAACAATAATCCTCCATTATGTTTTATTTGACCACTTCCGCTTAATTTACTTAGCTTCACTCTCGCTCCTTAAATGGGCAAAGGACGAGGACAATCAAGCCCTGCGAGAAGTATTTGGGAAGGTGTTTGAAGTCAGTTCTATATGGACTACATCGATAAAGAAATTTTCAGATGAGGTAATTATATCTATTATCAATTATAAGGCCGAACACATACTAATGAGCTTCGTTATCTCGAACTATTCAACCACAGGCTTACCAACCTCTCAGACTCAGCTACTTGATAAGTAACGCGGAATCCATCAACTGCTCAAACAGTAGAAATGCCGCTTATTCTAAATAAATACACATCACAAAGCAATGAGAGTTTATTGTGACCTTTATTCTCAGATATAAGACTTTCAATCCTGAAAATATTCGAGCTAGGTACTGAGATTGACTGGAGACTTACTGAGAGGCTGGTAAGCCTGTTATTCAACAAGAGAGACAAAATCTGTCCATAGGTAGGGACGAATCAAGTTTTAAGGCACACACCTCCCCCCCCCCCCCCCCTCCCCCTTCTTCCACAAATATTTTAAAAAAATATAAGGGAATGACCAGTAGGGGCGTTGCTGTGCTCCCCAATATTTTCTTTATGTTTGTTATCATGCCCCCCACCCCTCCCCACCACTAATATTTCGAGACCTGCTGTAGCTCTGTGTAAGGAACTAGAGTTCGAATTAGATTCCGCTGTGCATGTATGTATAAAGCTATTCGATTGTCATAACTCATCCCAGATTGAAATGATGAATGGACACAGATGTGCAATCATAGAAGAGATACACCCCTCACCCCAATCTTGATATTTGCTGAATTGCATATTTACAGAGAATGACGTTTGAATTTTTTTTCATCTTGAACTTAGTACTGGAAATACAGAGTTAGATTCAAAGAGATTCTTCGTGAAGAGAGAGATGTTGATGATCTTAGAAAAAAAGAAATTAATTATGCAACAAGACTCAATAAACTACAAAAACAGGTAAATTTCGACAACAATTTAAAAAAACATTCTACGAATTCTTGGCTGCGAGCGGGGGGGATCTAGTTTCCTATGTAATGGTCGAACTTCATCTGTCACGCATTCGCTTGCGCTGAGCTGTATGACGCTGGGACCTAGGATACCATGTCGTCCCCTTTCCCAGTCTCTCCTCTGTGTATGGGGTAGAGGCGGAGTGGGGGCCGCGATCGCCACGGACCACGAAGGCCTTTTAGGCTCTTCTGCGCTGCCGTTCTGGTTGTCCGTGACACGTTACATTCTCCTGTAACCTTGAAATCTTGGTCCATACAAAATAGAAAAATAGGAGCGGAAGGGGCTGTTCGTGGATAGTAGCTTTAAGACAACCAACCTTCCACCCGAGCATCCCGTCCTACAGCTGATGGACTCGAGGACATGTGTAGTACCCGCCAAATACAGTCTTAGGTCGGGTACTACGAGGCGCACACAGATGACAAAAACCAAAAGACTAAACGATTTTGTAACTGTAAAATAATATGTTAATTGTTAATTGTGTGTACTGTAAGTTTGTTCGCGCACTCCCTGCAATTCAGTCTCAACTGCAATAGGGAATAATAAACATATATTATTATTATTATAACATAAGGCACTTTAACAAATTTAACGGTAGTTTCTTGGTGTTACGGAACACCAGCACCAAAAATAAAATGGAACAAAAGCCAAAAACGAAGACCTTAGAACGAGACAATGAAATAGAGTACAAAGGACTTGGGCACCAAAAACAAAGCTCCCCGTAACACCAAGGAATACCCAATTTAACTGCTTTCCAATTCACATTTTACATTTACTTAAATTTCAGTTGGATCAGACAAAACGAAGAAGTGGAGATCTTTCTAAATCAAAGCCATTACTCGAAGAGATGACTGAGGTGCGTTTGTTGATCATTGACAGTCCAGTTTAGCCAAGATTACAGACTTTTTTAACAAAATTATTTTTTTTCTCTTCTCGTTGACACTAGGAAGTAAAACCAATACAGCCAGTTCAGTCACGTTCAATTTTATATTGAGGGCAATTGAAAAAAATGCTCATGACATTAGTTTGTTAATGAAAAATTAAAAATCACTTTTTAAGGGTTAGTTTAAAGTATAATTTGTTTCATTCATTAAGTCTACAATATGTGGTTCAAGAAATGGCTATTTACGGGAGATTCCGGGAATGTGGGTGGGGTTTTTATTACCCGTTTTCTAAGTGGTAAACACCCTTTTTCTTCATGTATTCCGTATTTGAGTATATTTTCAGGTAGCAACTACGGGTTGGTTGGAGCGGGGTCTTTTCCTCTTTTCTGGGACTTTACATTTTGATTTTTCATTAAAAACTTTTTGGCAGATTCTAACGAAGGCCGAGGAGTGGAGCAAGGGTCTTTTCCTCTTTCCTGGGACTTTACATTTTGATTTTGCATTGAAAACTTTTTGGCAGATTCTAACGAAGACCGAGGAGTGGAGCGGGGTCTTTTCCTCTTTTCTGGAACTTTACATTTTGATTTTTCATTGAAAACTTTTTGGCAGATTCTAACGAAGGCCGAGGAGTGGAGCAGGGGTCTTTTCCTCTTTTCTGGGACTTTACATTTTGATTTTGCATTGAAAACTTTTTGGCAGATTCTAACGAAGACCGAGGAGTGGAGCAGGAGTCTTTTCCTCTTTTCTGGGACTTTACATTGTGATTTTGCATTGAAAACTTTTCGGCAGATTCTAACGAAGACCGAGGAGTGGAGCAAGGGTCTTTTCCTCTTTTCTGGGACTTTACATTTTAATTTTGCATTGAAAACTTTTTGGCAGATTCTAACGAAGGCCGAGGAGGCTCACGCGGAACTTGAGGTCAAGGTCACCAAGCATGAAATCTACAAGGTCTGTACTTGAAAGGAGAAAAATAAATAAAAGGCTACTTGTTGTTTTGGTAAAATTTCCCGGGAAATTGGAATCTTACCAGGAAGCTACCCTTGCAAAATAGACTTGGAAGTATCCAGGATATCCTAGGAGTTCCTAGGAAATCCTAGGAAAATCCGGCCAGGAGCTCCCAGATTCTCCTGTAGGAACTCCTAAATGATCAGAGGCGCGCATTAGGCTCCCACATTTTCCCAGATCCTGCCAGTTTAGCAAGCGCTGGGTTTCCCAACTTTTGGGAGAACCTAGGAGAATAGCTGAGGATTTGGGAGTTCCTAGGATATACTCCCAAATGATCAGAGGCGCGCATTCGGCTCCCATATTTTCCTAGATACTCCCAAATTCGATTTCCCAATATTTAGGAGTATCCAGGATATCCTAGGAAATCCTAGGAGCTTCCAAATCTTGGGAGTTCATTTCGCAGGGGTACAGGCAACCAACTACGTGTTACCTCTGTGTTAGTCTTTTAAAATTCCCCCTTGTATAATGAAAGGTAGCCTTTTTGTTCAGTTCTTTATAACTTCCTCGTGTATTGTGAAAGGCAGCTTAGGTGTTCAGTTCCTCACAAATCTCCCGTGTATATTTGCCGAAACGTAGCCTAGGTGTTTAGTTCTTCACAAATCTCCGGTGAAAGATCGCTCACGTGTTCAGTTCTTTATAAATCTCCTATGTATGGAGAGAGGTCGCTCACGTGTTCAGTTCTTCAAAAATCTCCCGTGTATAGTGAAGTGTAACTTCAGGTCTTAAGTTCTTCAAAAATCTCCCGTGTCTAGTGAAACACAGCTTAGGTCTTCAGTTCTTCACAAATCTCCCGTGTATAGTGAAGTGTAACTTCAGGTTTTCAGTTCTTCAAAAATCTCCCGTGTATAGTGAAAGGCAGCTTAGGTCTTCAGTTCTTCAAAATTCTCCCGTGTATAGTGAAGTGTAACTTCAGGTGTTCAGTTCTTCACAAATCTCCCGTGTATTGTCGAAGCCCCTATCCCTGGAACCGTTGCCCGTCCGAGCTCATCAAACGTCTGCGCGTCCAGAACGAGCAAGTAGGTGTTGCCATTGGCAATGTCAATCACCATAGATAGGACCACGCCCTCGTCTTCTCGAACACCACCTGGCTTCGGTACAAACACGGGTTCTGAGGGGAAGTGATTGGGAAATCTCCACGTCTTCACCTCTTTACTAAACGTGTTGATCTTAACTATTTCATCATAGAGAAGAGAAGAAGACGTGTTTGTCAGACCATAAACGTATGTGTATTCCTTGGTGTTGCAATGCTCGTAGTTGATTCGAGGAAGCTCCATCTTGTCATACAAGACCTCGAAATTAAAAATATGGTGGGGTTCCTCAGAGCTCGTGCTGCGGCCTCTCTCGGCTGGGTTTGGCAGATGATATCGACGAAACTGGCCTGCGGGGATCTGGTGCTCTGTACGGCCTTTCTTGTTACAAAAATCCCTCATATCCTGTATAAGTAGACCGTTCATGATATCACCATCAGGATAAGCAACCACGTCTAAGATGATCTCCCCATTTTTCTCAAACGCGTTGATATGATGAAAAACGAACATTGGGTCAGTAGTAAACACCGCCAACTCCTTCCCAGTCTTCCTACACAAGACGTGGATTCGCGAGAGCTGCGTAGGGTCCCAGTAGAAACACTTGTCAAGGGTCCATCCAAAGAACGACCTCGCCAAGAATCTTGGAATACTGAAGAAGAATGGATTTTCAAGTAGAATGAAGTAGCTTTCGGACATTCCAAAGCTGTGGACGTATGCCTCGGCTTTTGTGGGAGAAAGTGAGCAGATGACTTGTGCACCGGCCATGGTCTTTTCTAGGGGACTTTCCTTTGACCTAGGAGGGACTTTATAGATGTTGTACTTAGTGAACCGTCCTCTCTTTATGCCGTAGTTGTAGACCGTCCCATCTGGTTCTTCGTGTGGATGTGCGAGAGAGTTATCCAGGGGATCTGCAATTTGAAGATTCCGGATTCTAGTTTAGAAATGACTCTTCTCAGTATTTGACAGAATGATAAGTAGTGACCAGGAAATGGACCAATAAGACATTAGAGGGGAAGGAGTGGGGGAGGAGGTGCGCAAATACAAACAAAAAGCATTCAAGCTAGGCCATTTTGAAAGCTAGAAAACAAATCGGGTACATGGCCGAGGGGGAGGGTGTGGGGGCTGTTTCCTATTCGTAATCGCATGTTTCCCGGATTTACTTTTTTAGTTTGGTTATCAAACGATAAGTTATGTCGGGCGCCTATAGAGCGCGTCTTAGTGGGTCTATCCTATAGTATCCTTCATATGCTAGTTGTACTGCTGTACCCTTCAAAGTCTTGTTATACTATCCTACAACTATAGCCTACTTGTACTATCCTAACCTCCATAGACTACTTGTACAATCGCATCCCGGGGGGTTCTTTCCATATCGACCTGATAGGGATGCTCGTCGTATTTTAAGGGGTCAAAATCAAGCATCAGGTATTTTTTAAGGGGTATCCGGGAAAATAATAGGCTTTTCTCTTAGAATTGGTATTTTTTAATGGCTTCTGGGATATTTTTTAGGGTAACAATTTTTGGTTTGCAGGTAATTTTTAGGGATAGTTTTTGAATTTCCCGACGAACATCCCTATCACTTCTACCCTGAACCCCCCCACCCCCACCCCCCGGGTATCTCACCATCCATATCCGTTGAGACGTCCACCTTGCCAATGACATCCAGAGACTGCGAGTCAATCTGCCACAACACCGGCAACTCCGAGACGGCATAAAACCTCTTTTTGAGCTCAATCACATTCACCAGACAATTATCAGTGATTTTCTCTTTATCGCTACCAAAATAGTACGAGAAATAGCGATGGAAGATGCTCTTGCAGGGGTCAGGTACAGCGTTTGTGCCGTACTCCATGTGTGTAATACGGTTAGCCTTGGTGTTCTCAAGAAACGATTTGCTGCGGAGAAATTTGTTGAAATATTCAACTTTTCCGTTATCAATAGTGAAGCGATAGAGCAGCGCGGGCCCATCGAAAATGTGGTTGTATTCAAACTCGCCAAACTCGAACTTCCCAGGGCCGTTTCTTATCAATGTACCGCTTAACCATGGCGGGATTTGGCCGGTTATTTTCGCCTGAACAGGCAGCTCGAGCTCCGAGTGGGAGGTAAATATTTCCACAAAGTTTCCTGCAGTTGTGGTCATGATACTAGCGCTACTTGTTTCGTATGTGATACTAGCGCTACTTGTTTCGTATGTGATACTAGCGCTACTTGTTTCGTATGTATGTAAAACAACTGAGGCATGCCAATTTATACATATTTTTGATTGTCCTTTTTTAATCTTTGGCTTATCTTGACCTAGTCCACTCAGAAGTGTCACTTTTACGTGTGGTGCTGCTTGCCTTCCCCATAACGTCGTGAGGAGGGCGTGCATGGCGTGACATGGCGTGACACTATGAGCGGCTGCTAAGCAGACTACTCCTGACCCAGTTAAAGACGCCACGTGTCAGTACGTCATATAAATGACCCTTGGGTCAGTACTTCATGTATGGGGAGATAGTTCAAGTTCATGTGGTCATACATGAAGTATTAACCGCTGTGTGTGGATCCCTGCAGAGAAGTTGCAGCTTGAGGCTTAGCTGTTTTGCCTCAACTTTTCGGGGTTTTTTTCTTTTAATTTCTAAATCATGATATCAATATATATCGGATAGAATAGCCTGATTATATCAGACGCCCGGAGATCGTTCGCTTCCTCTCCTGAGGGAGCGATCTCTGGCGTGTAATAAATCACAGAGGTACATAGATACCTTTGCTTAACATGTGTATGATAAAGGATTGTTGACTACTGTAATAAGCAATAATCGTGTGCGCATTTCAAGTGCATCGTAAAAAAAGCGCAATCATATCCCCCATTGCTTATTCCAACTTATCAGACGTCGCTCGGCTGATTGCAAGACAAATAGGATATCAGAAAGTGCCGTGTTTTAATATTTTAGGCAGAAAGCTTCGCTTCGAAACAATGAATTCCTATGTTATTTCGTAGGCGAGAAAGCTTCGCGAAGGGCTCCATGCCGTATCTGAGAGCATCCAGACTCTTGCCGAACACACGCTCGCGGTCAGCGGAACTTACCGGAAGCTGGCAGAGCTGATTCCCGACACACCAACACAGCTCTCAGAGGATAAGATGTTTGCAGGTAATTGTATGGTTATCTCCCTTGTATTACGCCATGTCTCTCATGCAAGAGTCTGACATAAAGCCCATTTTAGACACAGTCATGTTATAGTTTCCAACTGATATTTGAAGACAAATTATGGAAGAAACCTTAGAAAAAAACTTCTTGAAAATTAAGTCTAATGTCAATGATTTGCAATCGCAAATATTGCAACAGGTTACCCAACATCAGCCGATAGAGATTGACATTTTTTCACACTTGGTATTTTGATATGATGACAAAATGACGGCTGCGGCAGATGCACCTTTTAAAAATAACTCCTTTGGTCAATAATAGGTCGCTGGATAAGGAAAAAAGTAATGGCCTATTGATCTACTAGCCACCGTGACCGTAAGAACAAGAAAAAATATCACTTGATTAAAAGAGGAAAAGCGAGTTAAATGAAGAGATTTTTTTTTTCACTTTATGATGGAATATTCTTGTTCACGTATATTGCAAACTTTAACCCTTCATTGGAATGTCGACCAACTCTTCGCCCCATGACAGGTAATCCGGGATCCATGATAAATGAGACTTGGAATCCGGAATCTATGCTACTGGAATCCGGAATCCATACACTAGGATCCGAAATCCAAAAAAAAAAAAAAATTCCGAAATCCACGACGGGAAAAAACCCACATGGAATCCGGAATCCACACTCTAGGATCCCAAATCCAGAACTCTATTGGAGAACCCGCATGGGGAGAAACTCCTTTGGGTTCGACGATCGTTAAGAAATGATTTTTTGGCGGCCAAGGGGTGCACCCGCAATCCCGCAATCGCCAAAAAAATCATTTCTTAACGATCGTCAAACCCATGACTGTGCACACCTCAGCAAATACTGGGTATCCGCCTGAATAACAGTACTATTTTGCAAGGACATTTAAAATAAAACATCAACGATTAAAATTTGATACTTGACTAACAATATTTGATTGAAAGTATCTAATTTGCTCGCATGAATTAGCCGTTGGAAATGGATGCTTTGTGTGACTCCTGCGGGAGATTAAAATGGCGGCGTGATTGACCTTTTGGCGACATGACGAAAAAACATGACTTAACGCTTCAAATAAGCTCATTTCAGATCAAATAAGGCGGAAAATTTCTCTAAGTACTTAGTGAGTAATAGCAAACAAATCAAATGCGACTTTTTTTTTTTAATTGATGCGAGTTCATTGTAATTTGAACTTTTCGTCCCTGAGCTCATACATAGCGCAAGGATAATCAAAGAAAAAATATCTTAAAAAGCAAAAATCTGGGTATGTGTATTTCGGCCTCACGTTATTTGTGTTTCAAAAATCAGTCCGGAGTACAAGGAACCGATGGCCATTGTAAGAAATTGTGTCTTCTTTCTTTATCTCGAATTGGGAATTTTCCAGGTTTTCCGTCATTTCCCTTTTGGCTTTTCTTTTCTACAACAATAAACATTAGTCACCGTCTTTACGATTTCTTATTTACTCCAGGGCATAAGGAAATAAAAAGAACATCCGCATGTGAAACATTCTTCATGGTCTCAAATATTGCTTTTTTTTCCGTTAATAGGCCGTGGAATATCTAGACAACTCGTTTCAGAACTCGCAAATGATCTAAACATAAAACCAGGCTCCGGTTTTATTATTCCATCAAGCGAAGACGATTTAGAGAAGACTTACCTGTACGCTGTGTCTAGGGTCAAAGAAGGCAGTGCCTCACCGACCACGCCCATTTCTCCAGGTGAGCCTAGGAAGAAGTAGCTTGGAGCTCTGTATGTGTGTGTGTTGGGGGGGGGGGGGGGGGAGCAAGTAGGGTATGGAAACTATGCTGCATAAATATTTATATAGGGAAAAAGGGAATATTTATATAGGGAAAAACTTTGATATTGGATCATCATAGTCGGCCTGTCCTGTGAAATTATGCTAAATAAAAATAGAAAAGTAAAATAAGGAACAGACGCTATTCTCCATATCTCATTAAATGTTTAATTAATTTTTTCGCTATTGTCCCTCCCATCCCACGGGGAGAATTCTCTCATAGGCCCCTTCCTCATAACCATTTTCTTGTTCTGTTTTACAGTGAGTCCTAAGGACAGGTCACCTCCTATCCCACTCCCTCGCAAGAAAGGCAGAAAGATAAGCGCCGAGAACTTGACGAGTCAGAATTTCGCCCGACCCATCTCCATGGATGAGCTACGGCCACCGCCCTCCTGCCCCCCTCCCCCCGTCCCACCGCAGAGTAAGATTAATATCCTCTATTATAACAATATATCCGACATTTCAGGTAAAAAGAAAAAAAAACTTATACAGTATATAGAAAACAAATGAAATGAAAATCTTGAATTCAGTAGAAAGACAACAATAGAGGACTTTCACTATTATATAATTCACCCTTGTAAAACAGCAACACAAGAAGTTATTGCTAGTAGACATATCCATATCCATGTCTATCAAAACATATTGATTGTCGGTATATGCTATTCTGTAATTCTGAGTGTAAAGAACGGATTGGAACTAAAATGATAGAAACATTCTACTCTTGATTTTAGAACCACGACGTCGCGACAAAAATGACCGCCCGTCCCCTCCTACGCGAAGGCATGTTGCAGCTCTCGAAACGCAACATTTTGGGCGACCGCATTCGCTAAATGATCTCTCGGTATCGCCATGCAAAGCTAGACAGAACTCGCCTAAAGGTAACTCCACATGGTCATTGGCGGATCCAGAAGCTCCAAAATGGTTGGGCCGAAGCAAGTGTATCAAGGAGGAGAGGCGGGGGGGGGGGAAGGGGGGGTGCGGATTCATTATTCTTTCCCGGATTTCGTTATGGTTCTTGTTATTTCTGAGCCAAATACCTAAAAATAAGGGGGCCTGGGCCCGCTCGGCCCACCCCTGCGAACCTCTCCTCAGAATCAACCTCCTGTCAACCAAAGGTATAATTTTCGCATGCTTATTGCCTTTTTGTGTATGAGAAAATCACGCGTGAACATGGGCGAATGTTTTTTTTTTAATTTTCCATTTGTTCCTATGCTTCCTTTAGTCCCTCTATCAGTGAAGGTTTAGCATGAGGCGAGTGTGGTTTTCGTCTCGATAATAAATCCAATATTTTTTGTGAAAGAACCATATTCTCTCTGGATGTGATGTGGAAAACTCCCCCCCCCCCCCCCCCCCCCCTTATAACATTTACATTTCAGGAGCGGATCTAGAGGGAGGGTTTAGGGGGTTCATCCCCCCTCCCCCCTTTGTCACTAAACCAAACTCCGCGCCAGCATTTACACACAGTTTGTTATTTAGGAGCTCGTAGAGTCAGGCTTAATTCAATGGATAACATTGCAGGTAAGTTGCCGGTTCGTGTCGAAATGAGTGAGTGTCTTGTTATGTCTCACCTATACAATAGACAGTACTCAGGAATAGCCTGGTTTATCCAAGACATCGTTTTTTCTATTTTTCCCCCAGTACGAGTACGGGCCTGTTTAACCGCGGCGCGGTACTGGAACTAGCCTTGAGTTTTTCAATACTGGCTAAGGATTCTTATAGGGATTGATTCTAGAATTCCTTTTTCGGTTGTAGAAATGGGATCCAAATCTAGTGGGAAAATATGGTACGCGAGATCAGGACCGATAGAGGAATCAGACAGCGAGGACAGCGATGGATACACTGAGCCGAGAACACCACCTTTTAACAGACGCCCTCTTCCTGTCGTACCCAGGTCACCTATCGCGCGTGTGGCCAATAACGATCAAGTATCGGACGAGCGCCCGCGGGACGATTCTGTTCAGCGGCAGGTTTCTGAGAGAGCAAGTGAAGGGGGGTACGATAATTCGGATAACCCTTACCAGTCCCTTCACCGCGCTGAAGGGAATGTCCCGGATGGGAAAACAGCTCCTGAATACTTAGAGCTCTTAAATGACTCCATGCAATGTTGAGCGGAAATGGTCTTGGTTTAAATATGCTCCTTTGTTTCTTTTGGAGTATGAAATTTTAGGCCCTGTTGGACTTCCTGTCAAATTTCAAGTCTCTCCGTCTACGAAGTTTGCTTCAAACAACAGTTATATCTCTAGTTAACAAGCTGCTTTGGGAAACACTTGCCTGCTTGCGAGGCTTCTAACGAATCTTTAGATAAAAGTCAAAGGCGTTTTGAGAAAACATGGTTCTTGAGTTTACTGGCTCTTTAGATTATTTATCCAACGGGATAATTCATTTTAGTGCAATAATCAATAATCATATGTTTTGCCCTTACTCATATAATAGCAGAATGGGCGATGCCAACATCAATTTTAGATCTAAAAGAAGGCCCAAAGAATAACCTTGAGGGATAAAATGATAGCCTTTCCCACCCAGTTCCCACCCTTCTCCTTCGTGATCATATGCTTTTCTGATACCATTTAACATTTGGCAAAGTAATAAACACCATTGGTGCAGTTCTTTAGCTATAATTAAATACCCAATTTCTCGCTCGCTAAACTACTGTTTCTTTTGCTGTCACAAGAAGAACCTCCTCCGAGTTCTTAAACAACTTGGGAGCTTGAGAACAGTCCTCACTTTCTTCTCTAAAACTTTTGAATATAGTCGTCTGCATCGTGTGGAATATCTTTGGGTCGCACGTAAAATACAGCCTGAACTCTTCGCGAAATCTCTCATTACAAATTGTATAAGCCACGGGGTTAGTAGCGCTATTTGCAAATAGTATAATATTAGTCACAGCAACCATTTCCCAAATGTGTTCATAATCGTTACCATTGCCAAAGTCTAGCCATAGCCACATTACGTTGTTCGGTAAGACGCACATTGCGAACAGCAGTGTTACTATAATGAGCATGCGTACTACCTTCCTAGTGTCTTCTTGTTTGGCTCGTTCGAGCGCCGAGTTCGCGGTTCGCGTTCCTACGCATTTCCTTAACTCAAAACCAATCTTAAGATACGCGAAGGCTATGAGTGTCAAGGGGAGGAGATACTGTACCACAAATATACACGCAGTGTAAGCTTTGCGATATCCTGGTTCTGGCCAACTCTCGGAGCAGTCGTCGCCATTTTTTAGCTCTAATACTGTTACGTATGGAACAGTCAGTCCCGATGAGATAAACCAGATCAAAATGATAATAATGGTTGCCTGGGACTTAGACATTTCTTGACGAAGTGGGTACACTATCGCCCAGAAGCGGTTTAAACTGACGGCCACAAGGGTAAAAATGGAAGCAAACATGCACATCGTCTGAAGCGGGTACATAATCTTGCACATGAACGCCCCATAAGGCCATTTGTAGCCATTCTCCTGAACTGGTATATCGAATGGTATACATATGAGGGTGATAGCAAGGTCTGCAATTGCGAGGTTTAGTATGAAGTAGTTTGTAACCGTTCTCATTCGCCGGCGACGGGCGATCACGATGCACACTAAGCTGTTCCCAACAGTGCTGATAAGGAATATCAAGGCATACAGAGAGAGCTTGAGGACTTTGAATGTCATGGACTCGCCCCCTGTATCACCACCAGAGTGGGAGAACACACCTTGCGTATTCCTCGCCAGGGAGTCATTGAAGTACGACGAGTTATTTGACATTGTAAACATATGGGAATCGCGCCCTATTAGAATACGTGTCTAACAATACTTTCCTCCCGAAACTTGGAATTCCCTTTTCTTCTGTAACGTTATACTATATCAATGGCTTTTTCCAAGATTCCGGCTCTTGCTGTAAATTGTTTTTCGAAGTAGAACCTTTTCGTAGTTAATGATTGCACTTGCTTGGTGACTTTCCAAGAATTGTTTTCCAGGAAAACAAGAGCACGATGCTACTGCTATGAACGATTTTCAGGGTAGTTCCGTCGCTTGAGTTATTGCGTTACATTGCGCGAGTTATTGCGTTACATTGCTTTTTTCTAATGTTGTCTCCTCGGAATTTTCTCGGATTCCCGTCCCTCCTGGGAGAGGCCTCGTCTGGTAAGCGTCTCCCGTTGATTCCTCTTGTCACCCGCTATGTATCTAGGAAACAAGATTTGAATAATAATATCAGATGTATACTTCTAAAGGACAGCTTCTAGACCACGGCATTAAAACAGACTTCCTATATCCTATAACCTGCAATTCCGAAACAGATAGTTACACAATAAATAATCCCCTACTTATGCGAAATAATCGCTACAACTTAACGAAGATACCTCCGCACGTGCCTTTTAACTAATACACTTAAATGCTTTTGTTATTTTAAAACTTTCTGGGCTTCCCTTGTGGATAGCTGTTGTTTCCGAAAAAGGAGCCCATTGACGAAGTAACACACTAGAGCAAATACTCGTTAATTGAATGAGTCTTATTGCTGAACGAGACCTTTATTAAAACTATACTCAGAATAGTGTGTCTTGCTTAAAAAAACTTAATCTTTTCTGTGTAAAAAGAAGAAGTACTTAATGACTCCGGCAATTCGACCCACTTCTAACCTACTTCTCAAGGCCCGTCTAGACGAGCAAATAAAAATGGCCACATAAATTTGTTCGTGTAGACCGGCCTTAGCCTTTTGCGCAAAATGAAAAGGAAACAGTGTCTAGCTGATTAAAGACAACAACTTTACAATTACAATGGAACGTTATTTTGAAACATAACAAGTAAAAAAGCTAAGTTGTTTTATTCGAAATTATAATTTTCTTCAGGGCGTATTATATTCCATTTGTTTATTCACCTGTCTGAGCAACAAATTGCCTATAAAAACAATTTGTTAAGTACCATTTTCTTGTCTTCTTTAAACCCATATCCATTAGTTAGTTTAGTTAGTAAAAAAAGTACAATGCATTTCGAAAAAAAAAAGAAGTAATATGCTATCTACTGGAACACAGTATAGTTCTTTTTTCTAGGTCTATAAACTACTTTAGCAGACAAGATGTATCCATTCAATTTTTATCAAAGTTTGCCTTTTATAATCTGATCATTTACCACACTCATGGAGCTGTCCTTAAAAAGCTTGCCAAAAACAAATTCTCTGACCTTACTCTTGTTTGCCCTTTCCAGTGACACCTTAAAAACAGTTTTGCATTGTTATATGCTGTTGCTAGTAAACCGCAATTTGAAATTATGGGTTTGCCACCAGAAGTTGCTTGTGTCTGGCGGGCTTCCAAATTGAATCCGTCTAACCTCGCCTATGGTTCATGGTATTATACTAGCCGTCATATATAGATAGAAAAGAAAATTATAATAAAATATAAAAAAAAACATTTTTAGTTTAAAGTGTACTTGTCCATCCCCTCAATAAAACAATACTATAGGTATTAATAAAAGTGAGATTATCTTAGTTAAATTGCCTAGCTATTTTTCAGTTTAATATGTATAAATTGCTCTGATTCCGTTATCATTTTTCACTTTATTACACTTTTTTTAAAGAACTTCAAGTTTCATTTTGGCCACAAAAAACAATATGTCTCCCTCAAGAGCATGCGGGCGGGCGTTTTTTATTTATGTTTTTAATTCATGTTTAAAATTTGTTTATTTCAAAATTTAAGGCGTTAAAGTAAACGGCATAGTAAACTCACAAAAGAAATAACTTAAAATATGTCCATTTGCAATAACATCTTTTGCGCGTGAGAAATATGGCTTATAATAGACAATCCTTTTGCAGTAGGGAAAAGGTTTTCCGAGCGCAGCTTTTGATTTGTTTATCTTTTGCCATTTCTTGCGGATGAGGGCTGGCGAAATTTAAAGCTTGCATGATCTCTAATGGTAAAACTAAAAATAACAAAAGAATATGATAATTATTTGCATGGACACAAATTCTTTAGAGATCAGTAACAATGATTTAAGGTTGTTATTATGAACACAATATTATTCTCAATTTAGAACGCATCAATATATTTCTGCTATCTGAGCCTTGGCATGTTGTTAGTAGCCAACGCATGCAACTCTACTCTGTAATGGCCTTTATTCAGTTTCGGGATACCTGTGTTTGTGATTTTAGGACGCGTTATTTTTCTCCTCTATTCGCCACAGGAACCCCGCATAAAAAACGCTCTTTCTTTCCGTGAGAAGAGATCCCTGCGGGGCAGGCTATGTTGTTAGCATGTTTCAAAATTTGATAAAATCTCACGCTGGACGTTCCTTTAAAAATATTTTCTTACAAAACAAAGAGAGTGTATTAGCCTCAATAGTACGCGTTCTAGGAAGTGGAACATTTATTGGGCAAATTAAATGAGCTTTTTTGAGATTAAACTCCTCTTACAAAAAGGGATGACGACCTCCCCCCCCCACCCCTCACACTACCAACGGCAGCTTTCGTCCGTTTTTCCCTTGTAAAATTTCCTAAGCTTTTCCTCTGCTAAATATTATAAATTCACTTAAATAAAAGAAACATGTTAATAGAAAAGATTGATTTGCTAGTATTGATTTCGAGTTACTCGAAGAGATCCTGAGGAAAGAATCTTGGATCATGAATGAACCAACTTTAAAATATAGATATGCCGATTTTATCAACTATATGTTGACGCCTTTAACATAAGGTATTCGACCTCTAAATTAGCGGTCGCGATTGAAAGTTCGCTTAAATTTCGTTCTCGTGTACTCTGAGATGGTATTCCTGGCTGCCGAGTGTGCATAATTTTGCGACTGTTTCCAGACTTAAACTGTTGATATCACAAAGCATCTATATATGCTGTGATAATCACCATAAATAGAAGCTATTTCGAGAAGCAATTTCAAAATACCATGCATGATGTATTCCAACTTTAGACTCTCATTAACTTACTCGTTTTACCTTGAATTTGCTTGAGTAAAGCTATAGTGGTGAGACTTTAGTCAGTGAGCACAAGTCTTCAATAGACAGCCATGCTGTTTCCCTGCTATCCGTGTGTTGCCCGAATTTCGTGCCATTGAATATGGGATTAATATTGCCCGGAGTTTTCTGGACTGTGTCTACTTGACTTTAGTAACAACATTGGCCATATATGAATACTTTCCGTAAGTGCTATTGGTAATTTGAGACGTTTTGTGTGTAAAGCTCTTGAACTAAGTAGGAGAAGAGGTACTTTTATGATGATGTCTCGACAAGACTATAACCAGGGCCAACACAAGCTTTGCGTAAAAAAAAAGCAACTGATGATAAGCACTTTGGAAGACATATATAATATCAAGACAGGAGCGCCGTTGTAGGGTTTTATCAGTAGCAATATCTTTTTTGAAGTGAGAGTGGTTACAACCTCTCCATTCTGATTGGTTCTAAGATCGTGTGCCACAAACCTGTGATATTCTAATACGTCTAGATTCCAGACTTCTCTTTCAAAATGACGGCCAGAAAACGTATTTAATCACGAATTCTTGCTGGTTTTTACGGAAGCACTTTGACTTAAAGAATTCTACGACGATAAAAAAAGGAAAGAAGAAGCAATTGAAATTGTCTGTTCAAGTTTTAAAGACAACGGTTTTATCAGTGTTTTTATATAATTTTTAAATGCATGTCTTGAGAGGTCACCATAAAACTATTACAAACAAACAAAAACAAACAAGATAGACTTTTTTTGCAGACCATCGCCCACAGATATAATTTAATTGACTTATTATTTCGTCGATAAGGTCCTGTTTGGAACACGGCTTCGGCATAGAGCAGTAGAAGGCGTCTAGCTAGGGGGTGGATGCCGGAAGCGCGCATCCTTGACCGCGACAATGCGGCCTATTCCTGTAGAAAAATCAATCTTATATCTATGCCTCATTTCCCCCTCATGTCCATGCTTTTTATGCCTGCACAACCCCTCTTTCTCAGTCTATGCCTGCACAACCCCACCCTGTTCACAGCCTGGCTGAACTTCTTAAAGACCATAACCCGTGAGGAAAAAAATACGAAAATATAATCCATTCCTCATTAAATACTTGCTAGTTTCCAGGGTCAATGACAAATGCGTGACTTATCGAAAATGCATCGACGATACAGCCCTGCATATACAAGTAAGGGAGCCAGGCAACAAAACTTGTTAACATGAAGTAGTATCCGGAGATATTGTCAATGTCACGATAAATTCACGAATACTTACGGATCTTTATATAGGTAAATGGTAATTCCAGAAACATACAAAAAGTTCTCTATACAAAACTGCAAGTAAAGCTGCATGATATCTCATGTTGATCTAGCCTTCTATCCCCTTATCACTCGGTTGTATGTTTGTAAGCTACACCAATCCTAGAATTAGGGTGGCCGGTGTTGAATGAGTTGTCTGACGTCATCGCTTTGTACAAGCTAATGATCGCGGATTTACAGGGCCGCAGCACGTTTTCGCGCGTAAATTGAGATCATTTTCTCTGAAGGAAAGGAAAATGGCTCTCCATTCTACTGACGTGTGAATTTAAGGGGCATCATAAAATCACGTACTCGCTGTAAGGACCATTCCTCAAATTTCTCGCACGTTTCGTTGGCCAGCAGGTTTTAAACGAAATATTGCGTAGAATTCTTAACAAATGTTTCGGGAAAATTTGGACGCGCTCGTAAATCTTACTCTCCCTCTTTCATATCAATCCCTTATTTTCTCGATTTCTCGCCTCTGATAAAAAAAAAAATCACTTTAATTAGAGATTGAGCAATATTAGCTTTATTTCTAAAGTCCTCCGCCAAACGAAAGTCGAGCTCAAGAATGGCCTTTTCATATTTCATTGTCGATGTTGTCCAAAGCGCAAGTGCGTATTTTTGAAGGATTTTTTTAATATGCTATACATCACAAAACATTAGTACCTTGAGTCGCGACAAAAAGCACCGACTTCATATCATTCTAATGCACGTCTCCATAACCACAAATGATGAGTTTATATTAAACGTCAAAGTCATAAAAGCGAGCTTGCCCTTTTAAAGAACGATTGAAAAAACCATAGCGTTTTTAATAAAGGCTGACAATCTAGAATGAGAACATGCCATCTGAATCTGACTAAATGCTATCCTGGTGTCAAAATGTTTATATTTTATTCGAGATACTTTATTCCTATATTGACTTACATCTACAAGGAAGCATAAATTAAAGAAAAGTATTAAATAAAGCGGTTTCGATTAGTGATACATCAGGCGATTATTGTTTCCTCTAGAATATACATAGCTTTATTTGACAGCTGAAAACAGCTTTTCTACTATTTGTACAATATATAAAAACCTCATGCCACGCAACAAGCAAAATATACTTACTTTTAAATTTAAAAACAAACAATATTTCTTGAACTTTTTACGCTAAATCAAGTGATATCTATGAGAGAAAAAGGCTTTGAATCGACAATACCTTAATTGTGTGATCATGAAGCACATTAATGTCAAGCAGTCACGATAAAAGAACGGTCAAACTAAAACCATTGTTGTGAATTACTTGTCTCCTTAGTCATGATACTCTAAAACACCGTAAACGCGAAAGAAACGATTACACCCCAATCCCCACCTTTGCAAACAAATCCTGAGACAACTAAAACGTTAACGTTTTCTTACCTTACTGCCTTTCTGAAACTGTCTCCTGTTCACAATTTTCGATAGCATCTAATCTCTACAATTAATAAGAAACGGTTTTATCGAAAAAGGCATACTTAAAGACTCAGGATTTGTAAAAGCTTAAAGCCATATACTTTGGTAACGATCTTGCGCTCTTGACTTTTCTTCGTTTGTCATTAAGTCGAGTGATATATTAGAAATGGTCAGCTAAGGATGTTGTATTTCTGTGATTAGCGCATAAACAGATATATTACACTCACGGCAGCGGACTTCTATTCCATTCATGACGTCATCACACGAGCGACGAAATATGCAAAGCGATGCTATCGTCGAGGACTCTAAGACTACTTCTAGCGATGTGTATGTCAGGTCCTCAAAAGAAAATCGCCCGTTACTCAGACTTACTGGTTTCAAATAAAAACACAGCGGGGAACCCGAGCTTCGTGCGTGAATGATTTTCTATTGCAAAACGGAGTCAAGTTGCCATAGTAGAGCATAGGGAGATTTTAATTGGCGTAGATAGCTTGATTATTGTGTATTGGCTTCGAAGAATATCTAAACATCGTGATCATTTTACTTAGATTTAAGAACTTGTGCGGTCTTTGAATATTGTGAAGTGCCCTACCGCGATGGGTTTATAATTAAAGAAGTTACCTGGTGTAGTAAGGTAAAATAACCCATGCAAAGGTGCGGTGCTGTGTGGTTCTCTGCCATCACGCAGTTTTCAAAACCAATAAAACGTATTTTTAAAACGGAACTTTTTCGGGACCTGCGCACCCCCCTGTGTACGCGCATGCGTGGTCCCAGTGAACACTTTACATTCTCTGCTTTTCAGTTATTGGACGTCTGAATATAAGAAAACCTGTAATACAACGGAACGGCCTAAACGAACGTTTTCGTTGTGAGCAATAATTACGAGAAAAAAATGCAATCACATTCGGAGAATTTTATATAATAATCTAAAAATAGGATAGGAAATATGTGAGCATTAGAAAACAAATAAAAGACACCTTTTTTAATCAAATACGTTTCAAAACTTTTGTGGACATTTAATTAAGGGCTTTATGGTTCCTGATTTCCTTTCGCGCTTTTATGAGTTAATACAAACTTTCTTTTCGTGATGCTTTGAAACAGTGGGACACAATTAATAGAAGCTTGTTTTGTGAAACTGTGATGATCTCCCCTGGACTCCAGGGTTTAAGAAAAGTGAAATAATAGAGTATTTGCATTTCAGTTGTGCTAGCTATCAAGCCGTTTTGCATTTTTTTTCTATTTTTTTTTTATTTATTTGGATCTTCTTAAAAAAAGGAACAGCGACACTAATACTTAAGACAAATGAATAAAAATATATAAACATATATTGAAATAAAGTATTTCCCTATCCCTTTATGTAATTTCCCAAGCAGGCAAATGGCCAAATTTCAGCTAACTTTTTGATAGCAGGACAATTATGTTTTTGTTGTGGCCGCTTCACCATCTTTGTTTGGGATGGCGAGTTTCAAATAAAGGTTTAGGTATAACGGCTGTCTTCAAACAAATACCTTCCTACTGACGGGTCATCATTTTTCTTTTTTTAAAAAAATATTGATATACCGTACATGATTACCCGAGAAGAATGATACCATGCCAACAGAAATTTATTAGGTTTGCCCTGCCAGCAGTCATAGGCCTCTGCTAGCAGATATAACGCAGATTACTTGACGAGAAACCTTTTCTGAAAAAAATACTCGTCAAGTAAGACGACTCGAATTTTTTTAATGAAAAAAATGCGTCATAAGAGGCTAATAAAAAAAAATAATTTAAAAGTATCTAATAGATGGGGGAACAGCATCCGTATGGTTTCCTTTTTGTTTCCCTAGTTGTCGTTTCCCCATTCTTCCGTGGGCTTTTGTTACTAGCAATGTGAAAGTGTCTGCTGTTCCGACCTCTTCTAGAAATGTTTAATTCGTATTTACTTGGCATAAAACAGCTTGTGAGAATAAAACTTGGCAGTCTGTCACCAGAATCGCGATTGTGGTCGCCATAAGAAACCATAGAAATATCAAACTACGAACTACCGTGTTTTATCATGCAGGTGATCATGCCGCGAACCTAGAATGGGGTTCTCTGTTTCTGTGCTATTCTTGCTGAAGGAGCCCTTGTCAACATGATGGGACCATTAGGCTGAATGTGTTAAGCACCGATCACACCCGTACTTAAACAGTAGTAAAGCCTTTTTAAATATCATTGAATCAATGTGATGCAAGGGCAAAGGGAATAACTAGTGCCGTTAGCCTACCTTGATCCGTACAATCTAAACCACGTGCTAAGCGACAATCTCAGTTCACTCTGCATTTAGCTTGTGCAGGCAGTCAGGTATTTTAGGATCATATATTTTAAACGAGTAAGATGCAAAGAACTAGCTTTGAGTGCCGGCCTAAGATATCATTCCACCTCATCAATGGTATGTCGACAATGCACGGAAATACTGCCTTGTGTCCGTCGCTCGGTTTATAAATATTTGCACACGTGACACGGCCCCTAACCCTTTCATCAATAATAGCTTAGTCTTTTCTGCTCTTGAGTGGTCTGGTTTATTCCTTTTAAAAAGGGAGTCTAACTCGATAGGCCTTGCATCACTTTATCAACTATGAAGAGAAATCTTTGGAATATCATCGCATTTTGGTGAAACTTTTTTATGTAACTTGTCCGGCTAAATACCCGTACCAATTATAAGGTCAGTTAGGATCATTGAATTGGTATATCACTTTCATTAGATCGCGATGGGCGAATCTCGACGAACCTTTGAATAAGGCCGTTATCGATAGCTTGAGGGTATGAACACAGAGAATGCTGATAGACTGCTAACATACGGCTGATAAACAATATAGATCTTTACTGCACTTATTTTTAACTGCACTTCCACTATATGATAAGAGCCTTACGCCGAGCTAATATTCGCATTAAAAATTGATATTTGACACATTTCCTTGGCTGATGATTTTATCCCTTTTTGATTATTATACCCGCAAATGTTCTTCATTAGCCTTATATTTTTAATCACATGAGATGATGGATAAGTGATAGCCTGAAACAATGGATTCTGAATATGAAATAAGAGCCCGTTGCGCACCCAAGACTGACAACAGGAACACACATTAATGGAAAATAAATAAATAAACAATAAATAAAAAACAAAAAGAGCCATTGCTTGACTTTTATGGTCCACCTGTGGTTATATGAAAGCGCTTGTGCCCAGTCTATTATTCAAAATGGCTGGCGGGAAGGTTGGTGTGCTTTTCTGCAGAATATCATGTCTGCATTGGATCCCAGGCTTTTACCATGGTAGGCAAGGTCAGTTTCAGGAAGTGTTTTTTAATATTTCTGTGTATGATACATTTAGCGATTCAAACCACTCTCAGTAAACGATTTATGTCAGCATGGAAGCTTCTAGTTCTGCTTGTCTTAGCCTGTTTAGTGTTGTATAATCTTACTATCCGATTGCAATTGCTTATTGTGAAGTTCACTTGCTTTTATTTTATCGATCTCATCTGCTTATGTATTTGACTAGCATGGAACGAGATATTATGAAATTCCGTATGAATTCCGCTTATTTGTGTACATCAAAATATTCTAATTGGTTACACGATATTTGTTGATTACGCTTTCAATTTCATGAAGTTTCATACTCCTTGTTGACAGAGAACTTATTTTTGGCGTACTTGACTCCAAAAATATCAAATTCCCGAGTCTTCCGATGGCCTTCCGATGTTTTGTAAAATTGAAGAATTCGCGAAAGCCAGCTCAGCAAAATACAAAGAAGAGATGCCTCTAAGAAAAACACAAGAATCTAAAAGAAAATAATAGACTTCTGTCATGATTTTTATGTTCGCGGATAGCTCAGAGAAAACAGCCGTGCTTTTATGCGAAATATTATCTAGTGTGTAAACCAAGTGAAAGTTCAAATCTTTAGACTTGAATAAGTATTTGCGCCAAATTCCACTTAACATCCTTGACTTGCGAACATCTCGTTCTCTGGGTAAAAGGTCAAACTGTTCTATTCTTTCCCCAAAAGGCGATCCAAGCTTTGCATTCTGCAGACGCTCAGATGCTCCTACCCTGTTAAGATCTGCGAGGTGATTAGAGAGATACACTCCACGCCAGATGGCGAAGGGAATGTAAGACTCCCTCGGACTGTGTTTTGATCTTCTCGAAGGAACGTCTCAGGCAAGGGGTGAAATAAAGAGGAAAGAATGGTGTGTATGTAGAAAGGAGTTGCCGTACACAAGTAAACTGCAAGTTAAAGCGAATTTTAATTATTTCCTTATATTTATAATAACATATTAACACACCTTTTAGCTACTAACTCAACATCCCTGCTTTTAGAAGAGAAAACAATAATTGCTCCACTTGTCTTTAGCAAGGTAGGCAAATCTTAGAGAAAAAGTTATACGAATTTGACATTAGCATTTTTTGACTCGCATTGGTTTACCCCGCCTAGTGAGGGCTTCAGGGTCTGGGCCTCCCCTTATCTGGTTTCTACTGCGATGTTGTAGTTAATCCCCAGAATTAATAGGAGCTAAGTATTTATATATCATGACACATGACAAGGATAAAACTGATTAAACTGAGATCAACTCACGATAAGTAATCCATTCATTTGACAATAGAGTTATAAAAATCAGTGAACATTGAACATGAGTTGGGCTATTATGACTGACAGGCCGGGATTATCCGTATAAGACATGATAGACACGCAGGCAAATAATTCGTATGTTATGAAAGACGTCAGAAACAGATCCAAAAATAATTTAAAAAGTGCATAATTATGTTGGTAACCACTTTTTAGTGCTGCTTATAATATTTGAAAAAAAACAAAAATGTTACAAGATAAAAAAATCCAGATTCTAGAAAACCAAAAATAAAAGAAAAAAAACGAAAAATAGAAATGATCACATAGAACCTAGCATTATTCCCTGTTTTTTAAGAATGTATTTGTAGCTAGATTTGATTTTTTGTATCGCAAATAGCAGCCAAAATAATGCATCATGTATATAGTATGTATCGTATGGCACCGTATCATATGGTAACAAAAATAATCTAATCTTATCCTACATAATGTATATTTATTTATTTGGTTTTTATTTTTAATATTTTTAAATATATTGTAATTTTTAAAATACAGGTTCAAATGTATTTTTCTATGCTTTGGTTATAAACATAGTAGTGTCCGAAATTAATCAAAACTCCCTAGATCCGCCCTTGATAAATCGTTTTCTAAAGTATTAACAACAAGAAGCCGCAGAGCACAGCAGTGCGCAGCTCCCATTGGACTAGCCATCGCCAGGCAAAGGTGGTTTTCGCATTTGAAGACGTTTCGAGTCGTTTGTTTGTATTTATTTGTACCGTGAGCGACGACACGGAACTTTCTAAGCTGGATGAAGCTATGCATTTCAGGCTTTAGGTGCGTTTAATGTTATAAAAAAACGTTTTGTTCTATTCCTTGTTTGGTTGGTAAACATTCTCGGTTATATGTTGCCCCTAATGCTACGGCGCATGCATCTGTTACTATTAGGAACATGGCATTTTTACCAGCTTGTTTAAAGTGCAACTTAAGGCTTTGCATTCTATTTTCTTATATATTTTTTTGTCATTATTTTAGGCTTACCCTGTATCTCGTATATTTTTCATAGTTTTATTTATTTATTAAGTACCTTACCTGCTTATGTATGATACAACTAAGATGCTCTGTCTCGTATGCTCTGTGATTCCTTTTTGTCTACAAGTTGCTCTTCCGTCGACAAAGATAGTAAAGTACGGATGGGCGAATATCTCTGGTATATAAATGGATGCAATGATGTCAACGGATTAACACAGTCGTTATGGTATTAACTGTTCTCCAGTGAGATCCGCTGTTAATAAGATGTCGTGAAATGAGCCTATTCGCTTGTCAAGAATATAATTGGTTTAGCTCTCATCAGTTTGTTCCAACAAAACAGGGTCTTAGTGATAATTGGTTTGTTGTATGGAAGTGTTTATTTTAGGTGGTCTAAATGCATGGGATCTTTCTTAACATCATTATCTTATATGAGGTTTTAGCTTTGTTATTTCCAATTTTTGCGTGTTTTTTTTTATTGAAACCATAAGGCAAATGCATATTTTACCTTGCAGTCGTAAACAAGAAAAAAAAAACATCACAGCTTCATGGCTATTCAACCCATCTCCTTGTAATTGACGGGGTCATTTACATATCTGTTTTAATTCGAAGAGAATATTACTTTGCCCCTAAGTCTGACTAATTAGGTAGTATCACATATGCCACGTGATCAGAAAATGGCTTTTTTTTCTACATTATACAATCGTTCACTAATTACCCGGCCGTCCATCATCCAAAAATTAAGTAAATCGACTCCGACACATTTAAGACAAACTAAGGAATGTTGCTCGTTTAGTAGTTTTTACGCATGGGTCAATACCAATTTTACTCAAAGAATAATCGATCGAAAGTGGAGTTAACGCTGTGCAAATACGCGTTGATTGATGATTTCCTGTTATTTGTCACTAGCTCAAGGAAATGGAAAAGCCAAAACAGGTGTCTAGGTACATTTTAATAAGTTGCTGTTAACTGCCGAAATAATTAACTAAAAAAAAGCATAATTGTGTGATAAAAATTATGTGAGTCGAATTGAAATCTTAACCAGAATTTATTCATACGCAGTCTTTTATTCTTCTGTATAACTTTAGTTTTAGAATTAAAAGAGTGGACACGGAAGGTAATTTTGGAGAGGAGCGAAGGGCTTAGCGATAACAAGCATCAACAAGCATCTTGTACTAATTCTTAGACCTCTGATGTCCTAGAAATGGGAGGGAGGGTGGGTAAAAGGAATGTGTTCTACGCCTTACATCTGAAATTGTGCCGCACTAGTTCAGCTTGGGTACATGTTTTTAATATCTACGGTCGGTGACAAATTCACCCCCAAAAATCAAACAGCCAAAATCTCTATAAAAAAAAGCCCAGCAAGCAAAGCTGAAAAAGCATATTCAAATTCCAGAGGAAAAAAAATCGAGCAATCAAACTGGCAGCGAAAAAATCTCGAGCAGAAAAGAATTCCGCTTCCTCCTCTTCAGATTTCAAATGGTCGGCCGCTAAATGATAGATTCACCTTTCCTCGTGGAAAGGCTTGTAATTAAAAGTGGTAAGAGGAGGAGAAAATCCTTCCCTGATTTCTAGGCCATGTAATACGCTAGTGGACTTACGCTTAATGGACTGACATTAGAACTACTTGGACTGATGTATATGCCTGTTAATACCATTATAGATTTTAAGAGTTGAAAGGGAGTAAACACGACTGCCTTTGTGTTTAGTAATGACGTTAGTATTCTGCCTAGTGCTCTACTTGCAGGATAAAGATATTTGAATAAAGGAAAAATGATTCCAAGGATTTAAGCTTGCTTGATAAGTCTGCTCATAACTTGTGCCTTTGTGTGGCTTTCTTTTTTCTAATGAACTCAAGTGGTTTGATAATCATATTCTATCCTTGATCAATTTATGTGAGTTTCTTTTTCTCCATTTCTGTTTTGTTCAAAGCGATTTAAGTACCGTTTACTATATTTAATTTAGTAGCACACCAATTTTTTTGTGACTAATGCATTTTTCTATTTTTTTTAAAGATCTTGTTATAAGGTTTTATCTATATTTTTCCTTATTGGCGAACATCGATTTTTGATTATTAGACCCTATAGGCCCTTTTAGAGGAGAACCTTCTAATCGCGATGTACTATCAATAATAAGGCAATATTCGAATACTCGCGCGGAGGTTATTCCCATATGTGCGTGCATACTCAGTATCAGATTTGCGTTCACAGATATCTTCAATTTTATCAACACAAAAAACTAGCCTATTACTTGCGCTATTTTGCTAAGCCTCGCGAATGGCTAGGGATTATTCGGTAATTGCAATCACACACGAATGTTGAAGATTTCCATTATAATAGAAAATCCTCTATTTGGGTTTTGAAATGCTCCTTTCGCATCTTACGTCTAGCCTAAGGTAGAAGAGCAAGTATGACTCATTTTGTTATACATTTTCACGGCGCGACATCGACATCTTTGTGGTTAATTGAAGAGGACCTCAAACCCCCTCCAGGCAGAACACACTCTGCCCAACTAGACTTTGAAATAACGTTCGTTAAATCTAATCCATTTTTTTCTGGCATCTTAAAAACTTGAAGTGCATACTGGATTCATATGGTTGAGCTTTCGGTAGCCACGAATGAACTGCGGTTTCTTCTGAATATCGTGAGTGTGGGGTAAGTTGTTATCATAATAGGGTGGCGCAGGGCGGAGCTAAAGGAAATTATACTCATCTTAGGAATGATAAACACATATATCATATAAAGGGGATGCTAATGACGTTTTCCATTTTTCCGTTGCCAAAATTACTCAGTAAGGAAAAAATATACGCACGGAAAAACGGTTGTACAATATCAGGTTTGTTACATTCAAATGTACGCGAGCATTATCAAGGGCTCTGTAAACTAGATCTTTAATATAAACGTAGTTAGATCAAAACGAAAGCGCAAACGGTAATTAAAATCGTCGTAATAAAGATCTAGAGTGTGGTTTTTTAAACTGCAAATCGTAATGATTATAGGTTGTATGTTTTTTTACTTTGAAATAATTTGCTGTTTTCTTTAAATCTATTGAAAGCAAAAAGTCATAAAATTCTAATAAAAGAATGCATCAGATGTTTAGTTTACTCCTTCTGTATGTTTACTCGTTTTTTCTTCTTTTTTCTTAACACACCAGAAAGTCTAATAAAGGATAAACCTAGATACATATATCTCCACGTTATATGTTGATGAGCAAGATATATATATATATATTATGTCCAGAATGAAAAATAAGGAACGTAATAAATAGGATTTCAATTTCGTTTCCTCGAAGATACTATCATAATGTCAGAGTAGAAAAACCCTGTCTTGTTATCTAAACAATGATCGTTTGACGGTTATAATGTATTAATGATGAACCTTATCTGCAAATGAGCAATAGATGCCTCGTGTTTGCCATTTCACATAACCTTGATACCAATCGGATACTTACTCGCCAGTTGTTCCATTTTAGTGTTTTTAAATTTACGTTTATTTATTCTATAGTTATTTCAATTCCAAGCCGAACAGGCTGATCAAAACATTGAAAAGAAAATCCGATCTGTACTTTGATATTTCGTGGGTTTTATGTGGAAAGGCAATGCAGTCATGATAGACATGATATCTATGTTGTATAATCTTTTGATAAACTTATTTTGTATTAATCCAGACTGAGATATGCCTGCTTTTGTCGTCTTTTTTTTTAATCACAGGAAATGTATCAGCCTGAGTTGTTGCACGTGCGACTGCTTTTTTTACTTGCATTTGATGAAAACAAATATTCGCACAGTTTCAGCAAGAACAGTGGAAAACACGAGAGCCATTTATAGAAAAATGTACCAATACCAATTTGTCAAAACAAGATATTATAAAAGAAGCCTAAGATATTATAAAAGAGGCCTCAATGCCAGTTCTGTCATACGCCCGATTAAATATTCACATGAAAGCAAAACAAACCTGAAATTCTCCTTCATAGCTAATGATCGTCTCTCTCAATTCCCTTCTTTTTTACTTTCAATGTTTTTAGAAGTCTTAGCCTAACATTCTCTATTCTATTCACGTTTGCCTGACAAACTATTGTTCGAAGAAAATAATCAAGACTTGCCTTACAAGAACTTCGTCTTCGCGATTCCTATTCAGATTCTTCTGTTTAGTGTGTCTATCCCTGCGGGTACTATTAGGCGCTATACGTAAACTCCTTCAAAGAGACTACAAACAAGGAGGCTTGCTTTGAGTGATCACCTTTCTCAATTATCTACCCCTGTGAACAAATAGTCCCCGATAAATCTACGATTGAATGACAACGTGCCGGGTTCTTGCTATGTACAATCAGAAGTGCGTCAGTACTCGATAATTCCTGGAGGTAGATCACGCAGAATAAACGTATCAAAACTACACACTTACTCGTTATCATTGCACATTTTAGTTACTATTCATACTTAAATCACTGCAATCTTTAGTTGTTATTATGATATATGTTTTACATATCGAAAAATCATGCTCACGTTCCTAACGCTAACATAGATTTTCTCGTGTCTTCTCGGACAAGGACATTAAGACATAGAGCTCTCGGGTTCAATCCGGAATAAATACTTTAAGCCGCAGGTTCTGTCTCACCAAACACACTTCCTTAACCTAGGGATGTACAAAGACCGCTGGGAACCGACGTCGGCCCATGGTACCATCCCAAGTTTTATACTCTCACAGTAAATGGCAAGTCCGTATCTATAATAACAGGACGTCACTAAATCCGATGCGCATTGTCTATACAGTACTTGTCCTATAGAAACACAACACATTGATATTTATTTCTACGTCTCTTCCACGCCATCTTCTTAGGTATCCTCGTCTGTCACACCCATCCTCACATCTACTTTTTCTGACTGCATCTCCCTTTAGTCACCCAATTTGCCTTCAGCGTCCAGCATTAACTCTGTCTCCTCTCCCACACTTCCCTTCCCAATTCTCACCCCTCTGTATTTCCAAATCCCTCTACATCATCAAGTCCTCCCACTTTATCTTGTTTGCTCCTACCTAATCACCCTGATTCTAAAACATCTACTTTTTATTGGCTTCATAGGGAGGCAGCTAATTGAGGGCAAATGCCACTACCCCCCGGCCCGCCAAATGACGGTGTGTCTCTTCTTTTACGAAAGAATAACCAAGTTTTAACTTCCCGCTTACAATATTTAATGACAGCAAGTCCCTCAGCAAGTTCTAGCAAACCTGTATACCTTCCATTAACCTACTAGTCTCATTTTTTTAAAATTGAAACTTCCTGTCTAGAAATCTATCTAGTTTGTTCTTATCGCTCTCTTGCTGCACGTAGAGCGGTTATCCACCTAATATAATACATAGATTTAGGCATTGCCTATGAGCGGAGCTCCGACCAAATGCTTATTTTCGCTTAATAATTCAAGAAATATTAAATATTATTATATTTCTGTTTTTGACGATGTCAACAATTCCACAGATCACGCGACCAACTTGTTATACCCCTTTTACCCCACCCTTGACATCTACATGATACCTGCCAGTTTGGTTGTCATACGATGCTTTTTGGGGACGGACGGACGGACGGACATCGAGTCACGAAAACTCGATTCGATGGCTTACAAGTATTTGTTACCATATTTGTTTTATATACCACTTTTTCTTAGGTATGGGGCTCCGCGCGGAGCTCGGCTAAAAATGTACGCTCATAAAAACAAACATATCCCTTAGGAACTGCTACATATTCAACATCCCAAAATAAAGTATTTATGTTTCTTTCTCGAAAAGGGGAACCTTTCTATTTTAATAGGGGAATTTGGTTTGTTATAAGGTGAAAGGTGAAACTGCCAATGGTTTGTAGTCTGTTTAAAAATTTTGCAATCTGTGTTTTTTAACTGCCGTCCGAACTATAGCAGTAGTAACAATTAAGAATAAGTTCAGTCGAAATGTCAAAATATCAACAGCTGATAAGAAAGATGAATAAATTTAGCAAGAACGAAAGCTGCGAAATCGACCTAAATCTTGTAATCACCTCGTTTCGTGGTTTCATTGCGCCATTCTGATCCTTTATCTCTGGTTCAACTTGTCCTCTTAACTCTAAAGTTCTTGAATGTTCGAAAAAGGCTTTACCTGGATTAAGATTTATTCCCAGGATTAAAGCGATTAGGGGTCGGGTGATTAATTTAGCCGTCATTTTGCATTGAGCAGGTTGTCCCCAAATTTACCCTTGAAACTTTTATTGATTGTTAGGCAAGGGCGGTCTTGCATGTTGGGTGTGCGTGTGGGGGGGAGGGGGGGTATAGATAGTGTGGCCTCAATGTGATGCACGATGCAAGCGTCAGCATAATGTTCCAATTTCTAATAATAATGAACTTCTTCAAATGCTAAAGTGCTTTTTCAAGGAAAAGTCATTTCAGCTGTTTTTTTTTTTTCAGAGAAGACTCTGTTTAGAGTTGCTTAATCTCTTACAATAAAGTAATGTTTGTATGTTTTCGATGTACGTAGAACACAGAAGATCAACTTGATATTTATTATTTTTTTAAGGAATGCAAAACACGAAATCGGTTATTTTAGACCAAGATTGATAGCGAGAAAAGAATGGCACATTTATTAATCGTAGCATTTTTGAAAAATGGTTTGCCAAAGTATGGCCTAGGGTTTAACAAAAAGAAGGATGGGTTTGATAGACTACCATTTATCTGCCTGCTAAGTCTTTTAAGAAAATGCACTGCGCCATTATTCGAAAAACGTATTGAAGCTTGTTGACACTGCGCAATAGACTGCTAGATTTGTCTATGATTTATCATTTTTTAGAAAACTTAATTGCACATAATAAATAGCTTCCTTGATGAATTTGCCACTGACACCATTAAAATTGTAAACTATTATTTCTGATATCATCCAGACACTAACATTTTCTAGTCTCAGTTCTTCTGACAGGGAGACAGTTTATCTCAATAAAGAAATACAAGGATAAAAGTGATAAGAAAAAAAAGGAATGAACTGGTAATTGAATTGAAACGTGATCAGAAAGCACGTAAGAAAATCATGAATGTGAGTACTTGAACACTACCTCAAGCACATATACCTTTGATACTTGGATACAAAATAAAAAAAAATCAGAAAAAAATAAGTGTCAATTGCTATTGACGTTGGAGAATTAAAATAAGTCATAAACTAACTCTTTCTAAATTATTTCTCATTTTTTTAAAATCAGGCGTTTCCTTTTGAACTTAGGGTCTAGATATAATCGTCGCTGCTTGCGAAATATAACACGCCTTAAATCTGACATGTCACGTCTTTTTATTTGTACTGGGATCCCTGTGGTTTTGTCCCATTTCCCCAATTATACATAAAAAACTGCCTTGAAGTTATTTAAAGGTTGGTTAAAATCCTTATAAGAATATCAGTAAGAAGTCTTTACAAGTTTATATTCGAAAATGATAACAGTCGATTTAACTGCTAACTTGGACAGTCGGCTCGATTGGAAGTGCTTGGTAAAAGTTGAAATCAATTGTTCATCAAGTTTAACATAAGCAAAGTTGTTACCACAATGGCTAGATTGAACATTCAGTAAATACTGAGGCATATCTGAGCAAAAGGCCTTGAGGTCGCTTTGATCCCCGACAGCTTGACCGACATTATTATTTACACCTAATTATACATTATTTATACCTAATTTGAAGCATCTCTTACGAAGAGAGGGAGGTTTCCTTGGTTCACGGGCTATAGGATAATCTGACTCCGAAATAAAGTCTAATGTCTTGTTAGTGTTGAATAAAGCACTTATTCCTACGTTGACTGGATTTCGCCTTGGTTTTGCTCCTCCAGCGAGCTCTGTCTCTACGCGCTCGCTGCATTATTTATACCTAATTTGAAGCATCTCTTACGAAGAGAGGGAGGTTTCCTTGGTTCACGGGCTATAGGATAATCTGACTCCGAAATAAAGTCTAATGTCTTGTTAGTGTTGAATAAAGCACTTATTCCTACGTTGACTGGATTTCGCCTTGGTTTTGCTCCTCCAGCGAGCTCTGTCTCTACGCGCTCGCTGCAGGAGCGAAACCAAGGCGAATACATCCAGTTAAAATAGGAATACGTGCTTATTCAACACTAACAAGACATTAGAGTTTATTTCGGAGTCAAATTATCCTATAGCCCGTGATTGAATGCCACATTGCGAAGTGTTTTTTTTTTACGTTTGCCGAGCGCCAATTGAGTTATTCTTGCTAAATTTATTGATCTTTCTTATTAGCTGTTGATATTTTACCATTTCGACTGAACTTATGCATCTACTCTTACTACATACTGTGTGCATCTCTTACTACTGTGCATCTCCTCTTACTACATACTGTATACATCTCCTCTTACTTCATACTGTGTGCATCTCTACTACATTCTGCATGCATCTCCAGTCTGACCCTTCGCGACGCCCTGGTTCCCCGAGGATGGTATCTAGCGATCTGTGGTAAACGAGATTACGCAGTCATGTTGTCTTTTTTTTTGAGCAACCGAATGGTTTATTGCCCAAAGCTTGTAAGCATCTTAGCTTGTGTATTACATTTTTGGGCGAAATGTATAACATTTTGCGTTGGTATTACTTTATTATCGTGACGTGTACCGTGACTCATGGCGTGACAAAGCTTAATGTGACGTGACAAGATCATAGTGTGACTATGATCCATAATCCGTTTCAAGCGTCACGCTAACAACTGATAACATTTTGCTTGCTTCCTAGTCACCCTTGTGCCGAAACTCAAACATGAGTGAAACAAATAAAAAAAACCTTCGAACTAAAATGAAATATTTGAATTTGGCACTTTGCTTGAATGGCTTTTAAAACAAGCTTAAATTCTTAATCACGTAGTCAAAGACACATTATCGATTGTACTCACCATGACTAACGAGCGTTTCAAATTTTTAGATGGGCATGGCTTGATACTTGCCTTGCTATTGTCCGATAATTTCACGAAGTAATAAGCGTTACCACACCAATTATGTTATTATCTGATAGGATCATTTTCTTGATTGCTAAAATTACTTCTAGTCCTTTCCTTCCGCCTCAATTATCTGTGCATTCTACATGTGGCGAACTCAAATATTCAATTTTCTATTTCGCCTTTATCTTTTTACGCCCACTTCCTAATATGTTTTATATTCAACGAGTTTGAAGCATTTTCATTCCAAAGTCTATGTATTCAAAAACGCTATTCTTATGGAGATGTTTTTTAAGGTCAATCCAATATACCTTTTAAAAGCTAGAATATCGTTTGTTTATAAATTGCCAGTACACGAACGTTTTTTATCGTTTACACAATATACACCTGACAGTACCTTTAGTTCTCAATATGCAAATAAAAAAATATGCCTCGACTATCTTGAGGGAAAAATTCTCAGTAGTCCTCTGCTTGATTAAACTCAGAAGAAAGTTGATCTTTTTTCACAATTATTGCTATTGATCATTTGTCTTGTTTTCTTTCTTCTAATAATTCATTGGGTATCATGGTTTATGTAAACTTTTAAATTTAAGAGCATAGTTAAGAACGTTTTTAGCCTTTAAATGCTCCAAAAATAAGAACGACCTAGCCTCAACTAAAAATCTGAGAAAAACCAGGATAACTGTGCCCTTGTTCGTCGTGGCCCATTGAAATAAAGCACGTCCTTTTTCCCGTACTAATCGTTTTCCTCACTAACCTTGACCGTAGGTTGTGCCCGTCGAGGTTACCGGCCACCGAGGTCAACGTTATTCGTCGGCAGCTTGTGCATCTTTCAAATATAAGGACTCAGCAGCTGTCAAAACCATAAAACCTTGGAACTGCAAAAAACGAGAGGCTCTTATATTTGTTATACTGTCTCAGCAAGAGTTCACGATATTTGGTCTGCTTCAAACAAAGGCGAATACTAAAGACTTATTTTTGAAAAGTGTCGCTTTAAGTGTTTCATTTCAATTTTCTTTTGAATCTTTTAAGGATGGGGCGAGGTAATTTTGTTACCCTCCATAACAAATGGGCGGATATTCAAATTTACAAGACCATGTTTTGCCAAAAGGATTCAATTGTGAGAAATCATAGCCTTGTGATCAGTCACAATCATGTAGTAACTGGGCCACGTGATCAGTCACAGTTATGAGTTAACTTAGCCACGTGATCAGTCACTGTTATGAGATAGGTTAGCCACGTAATCAGTCACGGTTATGAGATAACTTAGCCACGTGATCAGCCAACAATCATGGGAAAACTTAGTCACGTGATCAGTCACAGTCATGAGATAACTTAGCCAGTGATCAGTCACGGTCATGAGATAACTTAGCCATACGATCAGTCACAGTCATGATATAACTTAGCCACGCGATCAGTTATAATCTTGAAGTAGCTTAGCCACGTGATTAGTCACAATCATGAGATAAGTTAGCCACGTGATCAGTTACAGTCATGAGATAACTTAGCCACGTGATCAGTTATAATCTTGAAGTAACTTAGCCACATGACCAGTTACAGTCATGAGATAACTTAGCCACGTGATCAGTTATAATCTTGAAGTAACTTAGCCACGTGATCAGTCACAATCATGAGATAAGTTAGCCACGTGATCAGTCACAATCATGAGATGACTTTGCAACGTGATCAGCCACAGTCATAACTTAGCCACGTGATCAGTCACAGTCATGAGATAACTTAGCCACGTGATCAGTCACAATCATGAGATCACTTAGCCACGTGATCAGTCACAATCATGAGATAACTGAAACGTGATCAGTCACAGTCATGAGATAACTTAGCCACGTGATCAGTCACAGTCATGAGATAACTTAGCCACGTGATCAGTCACAATCATGAGATAACTTAGCCACGTAATCACTCACAATCATGAGATAACTGAAACGTGATCAGTCACAGTCATGAGATAACTTAGCCACGTGATCAGTCACAATCATGAGATAACTTAGCCACGTGATCAGTCACGGTCATAACTTAGCCACGTGATCAGTCACAATCATGAGATAACTTAGCCACGTGATCAGTCACAGTCATGAGATAACTTTGCAACGTGTTCAGTCACAGTCATGAGATAACTTAGCCACGTGATCAGTCAGGATCATGAGATAACTTAGCCACGTGATCAGTCACAGTCATGAGATAACTTAGCCACGTGATCAATCACGAGATAACTTAGCCACGTGATCAGACACAATCGTGAGATATGTTCTGAGATAATTCCGTTATGAGATTAGTTTGTCTTATTTCATCAGATGACCATGGCCACCTACGCTTATGAGATGAAATTCTAGCTAAATATGGGCAATGTAATTAGCTAGAAATAAAAGATGAAAATAAACGAAAAAGAGGGCAGGTATTTCGTCAAGTTGTAAGAAGGCAAAGTGTTCGAGGTAATTGGGAGCGGCAATAGTCAACAGCTATTCCTGTTGCTAGCTGCATTTTTGCCATTATTTACTTATTATTTGGTTTACATTTTTGTATTTGTGAAAACCTTCAAGGTAGTAATGATAAAATTACATTATTACGAATTCTGAGTGTAAACAAAAAAAGGTTTGAGTTATCGGGGTCGATTAAAAAATACATTTATAGCTGCTTGATATCATGAAGGTGTACTGCTATTTAAATATGCGTTATGCTCTTCATCGAGAGTAATAAATAACCAAAATTAAAGTCAAAATCGATTAAAATCATCGCTATTTTCAAGTTATCCAGTTTTTGTGCTTAATCCATCCGAGTAAATATAACTAAAAATAATCATATCATTACCATATAATCATACATAAAAAAAACAACGACAGGCATGACAGTTATAACCAAATTATTCCCACTTGAGAAACATTCTTTTCGTAATTATTATGTGATCAGTTTGATTTAGTCTAATGACTCGGTATTTTACTTTTTGCTATTATTGTATTTCTTGTCTCGTAACCTTAAAATTCCAAACAAGAGGAAAACATGTTATCATTCATTCAATTTAATATTCAATACATACTGTATTTTATTTTAACATGTGTGAAAATAGTAACACAAGATAAAGTTATTCATCGCGTGATTTTTTAAAGTTAAGGGTATCGACGGTTTTGCGTACATATAGAAAGCGCCAGATGTACTAGTCGAATAATTGTGCATGTTAAAAAGGGATTGTGGTACAAATAAATTCCTAAATACCAAATCCCAGTAAAATTTTCAGTATGTTTCAAAACGTTTCTTCGCCAAAATGTTTCCGCTGCAAGCAATTTGCCGGTGGAAATAAACGGTCAACCGCTCAATGAATGGAAAAAAAATAATAGGTAGCTTTTATTAACTCGACAAGTCATAATTACACAAAGTTTACTTTGTAAAGTTCGCTGATAGCAGCGTACAAATCTTACCTTATTGACGAAGAGAGTGTTGATAGAGAATTTCGTTTGGCGATCTTCGCCGTAGACAAGGTTATGCTTCAGACTCATGGGTTACACATGTTCTACGGCAAAGAAAAACACAGGATACAAGATCGATATCACATTATTCTTTGCATATTTCCTCGCAACACCATAATAAGGGCGTTTTTACGTTAAGTTAAGTGATAGGATTTGTAAACATTAAGCGTATTTTTTCAGTCCCTTGATGCTGTGAAATGTACAATGTGTCTACACTCCTGTGTAAAGCCAATGACAGATTCAAATTATTGCTAGTTGTATTCTCAGTTCCTGTGATGGAATCAAATAATGTATCTTGTCAAAACAATCCTGCCAAAAATTAAGTATTTATTCTCTTTGGCTACAAATTAGATGCCAAATGACAAACACCACATTTATGATGGACATTAAATTACATTTTCCTAAATAAAATGCGAATAAGTGAGTGTCCATAGATTTTCCATTGTGTAGGAGTTTATATATATATATATTTTCTATTTTGCTGTTTTCGTATACTCAGATTAGTCCACCGTTCAGCCAATCAGCTTCCAGAATTAAAAAGCATAAACTGACCGCCGAAGTGAATTAAAAGGTAAAACAGTCGCTTGACTTTAAGCATTTAGAACTGACGTTAAATCAGCAGATACGAGACTGAGTATTTCTGTCTTTCTATCGTTTAAACACAATACTCAGACCTTCACAGTGATATAAGGAGACTGCCTCGGCGCCATTTATATGACAACTTGTGAAATACTTGAAAACACCCTTGCGTATGGCTTTATCTCTTTGCAATCTTAATGACGATCAGTGGAAATGGAGCGGAATGTCATCATGTAATTCTCGATGCTTTTGGTGCGATGTTTTAAATCCTGTACCGCCGCTATACAGCGAACAAACAACCCCAGATATATTTCCTTTGATCCCTTCCCGATATATGTTTTCTTCAATTGCAGACTTCCTCGCGGATGCGGTTTTCAATTACATGAAATGCTCTCCCGATCGGCGATTTAGATTGGCCACACCAGAAATCACTGTTTCTTAAGGCATTGTTTTCTTTATTCAAAAAGAAAAGGAGAAACAGGGATTGATAAACTAAAAAGTCCGCCAGAAAAACTGCAAATGAATAGGATCTTCATCTAACGACTGTTGTGTTTGGGCTATTTTTTGAAAAGGTATGATAACCTGTGTGAAACCGACTAGAGTAGCGAAACCTTATACCATTTTTATATATTCTCTCGCATTCTCTATGCCTACATAAGCCTTCTAACGGGCTCCATTAAAGCCTTGGTTTGCCCTGAAGGTAAGAGGACTCACTAACACTTAAAAGCCTCTTAGAAGTGACAAATGACTCGAACAAGCATACTCAACCAGAATTATTGGGCTAAATTACATGGCAAGTGCCACTAAGCTGACAAAACTATGCTGGAATACCTCACTTTAGTAAACGTTTACACATATCTACACAATAATAGGAATATCAAAAGAGAGAAAAACTGCAAATTATTTAGTCCACATAATATTCATTTTAAGTGAAAATTGCATTTAGTGTTGGTACAATGGTAGTATTAATCAGAGCTTAATTTGAATACTTATACCCGGTGTCCCAAGGTAATATATCAAATGCTTTTGGGTAAGATATTGAGAAAATACCCCCAACATACCCGGTTTTCATTTCATTTTATTTCATCAATATGTTTCAGTTTGAGCTCGATTCAAAATGTCAAAATAAAACCCTTTGAATTAAGTAGTATTGTAGACTATTACTTATTATTCACGAATTAATATAATCTAAATGCTTTACTTCAATTTCTTTCTTTGATCATTTTTTTTCTGCACAATACTGTTTCACAAAAAAAGTTCGACCAGAACTGCAGCTTTCCTTGCTATTAGTTACCATTTGCTTTTATTATTACCTACAACTCTGGGATAAAAGTATCCAGCCTTTCTTGGAAAAAGCATTTTGGCGCCCACGTCTGGCCAAGGATTACAGTCAGCGGCGCTATTTAAAGCTACAAATATAATGAGAGCCTTAAGACATGGAAGTGAAGAGGTAAACATTTTTATCACTATAGCTTGTGTGTTTTTTCTTCGACGTTACTTGCCATTTTCTCTCCGAGTGCAGTTCAGAGGATCAATGTGAACACCAAGGTGCAAGGAAATAGCTTTATTATTGCTGTTTTCTAGCTTATTTACACACCGCTGATTTCATCAAAACTTGCAGAATCCGCGTGATCGCGTAAACGGCTACTATAGATTGTACCACGATATCGTGTATAGTTGGGCCTCTAAGTGCGTATCGCTAGCGGTGTTTAAGGCCTTGTATTGAACTAATGCCATAACAACACGTACGATATCCTATAAATGATTTAAGACAAATAACAACAGGCCGCAAGCAATTCGGTGAAGTTCCATCAAAAGTATCTACTCGTATTTTTTTCGGAAAGCGCGCTGATTTCGGTTTCTGTTCGGTGCTTTGTCGGCGTAGTTATTTAAACTCTCGACACACTACAATCTTCGAGATCTCTGAATTTTAGAGAACTTTTGAATGAAGTGGTACATTTGATGGCTACATAACTCCAGTTTCCTTATTTTAAATTTGATTTTTCTACGTTTTTTCTCTCAAAGGATGACAGGGCGCAACTCGCCTTAAAAAAATGCATTTTATACTACAGAAAAAAAAACTATAGTTTTTTCTCTAATATTTCAAATTATTTGTTCTACTAAAAGCATCATCCCAATTGCGTGTTAGATTTTTTTACTGAAAAAAAATGAGGGATAGCGATGGGTAAATCCGAGACTTGCATTGCCGAGGCGCCGAGACCCGCGTTTCAGAATCCGAGTCCGGGGAGCTTTTCCGAACTTGTTTTCGGATAAATTGCTCGAGGTATGCCATAAACATCAGTTGAAAAAAAAAAAGATAAAACAGATCGCGTTTAACAAAATCCGAGACTCCGAGATTGCGTTTAAAAATCCGAGACTGCGAGACCGTAGTAAAAAAAAAAAACGAGGCTCTCGAGACCCCTAAAATTTCGAGACTTGCGTAAAAAACGCAAAGGTCCCCATCGCTACCCTAAAAACGTGCTTAGTTTGGGAAAATCAAATAGTCTTTTTGTCATTCTTGACCGTTGGTAAAATAATCAGCCGTGATTAGTCTGTAAATAAAGCTAGCTGCCCGCTTTATACTTCAAATTTTTTTTTCTTCGCTGTGATCGGTTTACTTTACATTGGTCTTTCTTAGACTTCTAATATGGTTCAAAATGATTCAATCTTCTAGATTGTTCTTTCGAAAAATTCGTTATCCCTTTGTACGCATTCATAGTGACCACATACTCAAAGAATTTTTACTCTTAAGTAAATTCGCCCCGCCCATTATTTTTTTTGAACTGCGGTGCGCCTTTCTTCTAAGCACCCGAGTGTCCATTAGCTAAAGAAAAAAAAAACTGTTTAGATAAACGATAGCATATTAGGGTGAAAAAGCCCAGAAATTGTTTGTTTTTGGGTATATGTTTTTTTTTCCATTAGGAAATATCTGTATCCAATGTTTGAGCTACGTGAAAGATATCAATTAGAGCAATCAAACATGGCAAAGAAAAATGGCCGAGAAGAAAACTCGGTGCTAGGTAAGCTTCAGAAGATGCGCAGAGCTTGGGATAAAAGCATTTACTGATGACTCCCGATACCTTAAAAAACGGACAACATTTCTTGATGTACCAAATGACTACTGAAATTTTGTATGTTTGTTTTTGTTATTCACTGCTTCGTTTGTTTATCGTTTAGTGGTCACAAGTCGTATCATCACACTATTAAAAAGTCCGCAGTCGAATATAATGTCAATTTCCGTGGAGATGTAATCCACCGACTTATACCAGCATTAACACCTGGTGTTTAGTTCGGGTAATCGCGCGTTAATCGTCTTGGTTCATGGGCTTCTTCTGTAACAAAGTCTTTAATTCACTTGTATAACCTCGCAAATTTTAGTTTTCAAGGGGTTAAAGGTAAGAATATTGTCTCCCCTTTTTAGGTTAACTATCTTGGTCAGCTACTCAGCTACACATTCGTGAGTTCAAGCTGTACAACTTCGTGAATTCACTTTTCTAAGGCTTAAAGGTGAGATTATGGTGACCTGTAAGGATAATTTTTGTTATGCAACTACAAATTCGTGGCTTATAGTTCACGATTTAAGTTTTATGGTGGTTGAGCGAATGTTATCCTAAATCTTGTCTAATATTGATTACAATCACCTAAGTAATAACACTGTTAACTGTCTAAGTCTATGGCTGCTTCAGCTACCTCGCCACATTTTTATATTGCGCACGAGTATTGCTCAAGGCGTTTTCTTTCTTCGGCCATGACAGTCTCTGCGGTAGGGACCTTTGTGAGCGCGCAATGACCGCTAGGTATCCGAAAATGCCGTAAGAGAGAATCGAGGACATTTGAAGTCGCAACACAGCGCAAATAGCATCATTTCAAACAATGAATATAGCAGAATATAAAGGGAGAGTCGTCAGACTTTACGACCAAGAAAATATTGAGGAAGAAGGTCTGCCCCTTTTTAAACATTTTTTTTATAATTTCCCCTGGCTACCTCCATCGACGAATTATAAAAGCATCCTATTCCTCTCTTTGGCATTAGTCCGTTGTGCCTTTAGATGACTATCGGTCGATCGAGAGACAAACCCCCTTTGGCAATATATTAATATTGTTAACATTGTCCTTTTTCATAAGAGCCTTACATATTATTATATTAAGATAGCATATATCAGTATCGGGTAAACCCTTTGGAATTATCTCAGAAGACCCCTTTTTTTATTGATTGGATGAAGCATATCATGTGACGCTTTTCGACACTCCTTTTTATAAGAACGTTCTGCCTGAGATTTCGCCAAATTCTAAGAACACGCCTGCCTCGTACCCAGGCGTCTTAATTTGGTAACACAACGGTCACGCCCTGCTTTGAATGCATCCTGGGAATGATTATGCACGCTCGCAAAGGATAACGGGACGATCGGCTTCGCTTCGGGATGCGATCGGCTTCTCTTCAACGGACGCTGAACGCGCCTGGGTACGAGGCAGAGAACACGCTAAGAACATAACAAGGCTCTGATAGCATGCAATATATACATTTTTAGAGTGTTATTGTGAAATCAAACTGTTAACTGTTATTTATCTTTTGCACTATCTGTTTCTGATATTCCATTTTGTATTATTCTTTCATACACAAGTTCGTGTGTATTTTTGACAATTATTCGATAATCATCATAGAAATTTGCCAAAACATAGACGTAGCAAGCCTCGAATTATTGGGGGGGTGGGAGGGGCACAGTAAAAAACATTAAAAAACAAGGGGGCACAGCCACGCCCACTGGTCATTTTCTTATAATTTTTAAAAATATTGGGGGGGGGGGGTGTCACGTGCCCCCAGTGCCCACCCCCTCTAAACAATCTAAGAACGTCCGTAAGAACATTTTAGCCTTTGAATGCTCCAACAATAACGGCATAGCCTCAACTGAAAATAAGATGCTCTTATGAAAGAAAAGATATAAAAAAATGAACAGTTCTCAAAGAAACGCAAGGGAGGCGAAAGGTCGAGGTACGATTGGAAGTTAACAACTCAAATAAGATAATCGAGACAATGACATGAAAATTTTGGAAATTCGGATTCCTTGTTTTGCGAGATTGGGGAATTTCCAGCTTTAACAGGAAAGAATCTCCCATTAGCACTGATGTTAATTGGTTTCAGTGAAGAAAATATATGGCTAAGCCATTTTACAGTTCTCGTCTACGAGTAATGGATCTTCACACTCTACCCGAAAAAGGGAGAATAAAAATTCCCAAAAGTTTCATGAGGTCTTGACTTACCCTTCTCACACACGTGGACCAGCGTGCCGTTGCCTCATGAGCTGTCTCTGGTAAGCTATGAATCAACACAAGCTTCAAAAAGTATGTTCTGCGCATCTGTGAAACAGAGTAGTTGCGCTGACGTTTCGAGCATTGGCCCTTCGTCGGAGTAAAAAAACTCGCTCTTGCATGACTTTTTCCTAGCCTGATAATACTGACATAAATAAAAGCGCGGCATTTTTATCAAGCCCTAATCAAGATATACTTTCTCACGTACTTCGCTTACAATACAACATTGATTTTACGATACTAGATCAAAAATACAATAAAGTGATCATATGGAATAAAAAACGATTTCCTCGTTCTCCCGGCATATAAATCTCTTCATTCAAGCGTAAATATAACCCAAGATACTACGGGTGATTATGTCAAAATAGAACGACAAACTCCAGTGACCCAATGCACTGTACAGTTGAAATACTCTTTTTCCCGGGGCATATCGTAAAGTCAAGCCTTCACAGTAACTAAGGCGTCTCGAAGAGCACCCCAAGCCGTGGGAGGGGTTGGTGGGGGAATTCAAAATGTTATCCTGACGTATTGCAGCGCTGTCCTCATCTCTCCTCCCCCTCCCCCTGAAATGTTTCATCCTTAAAGAATGTAGATCAACCGCTCCTGTTTATTCGCAAGGAAACTTCAAAATAATAATCTGATACGTTATTGACGATATTTGATTAAAAGTATCTTGGTTACTTGGATAAACCTATGGTTTATTCAATGATTGTGTAACCCGGCATTGGCGGGAGCATAAAATGGCGGCCTGATTGGCAACAAAGGTCGGCTTGTTGTGAAAATAGGTGATATAATTATGTTTGCAAAGATGGCGTTGTGGTAATATATATTACTCCTGAGTAAAAAAATAATTTGTAGTTTTTTTTTCTGAAAAATTCCATCCTTATCACTTATAACAACGCCGCTATCGCCGATATCTAAGAAATAAATTATCATTACCATGACATAAGCATAATCAAAACAAGTCGACTGCAACCTGAGACTTTTGTAGCTTTAACATATCAAAAGCCCTACCCCTCTTGAGACTCCTCCCTACCTTTACCCGCCCTCCCAACCCCCACCACTCCTTTTCGAGAGAATAAAATAGAATTATGAAATTCCTTTTCGTACTTTCTGATTGGCCGCTTTGTTATCACAACACTACAACACCCTGGTTCCAGAGCCTCGAACTTCTTTCTATTTAGTGGTCAGCGACTCGAACTTCTCTCTATTTAGTGGGCAGCGACTCGAACTTCTCTCTATTTAGTGGCCAGCGACTCGAACTTCTCTCTATTTAGTGGGCAGCGACTCGAACTTCTCTCTATTTAGTGGGCAGCGACTCGAACTTCTCTCTATTTAGTGGCCCGCGACTCGAACTTCTCTCTATTTAGTGGCCCGCGAGATTGAGACGAGGACCCAGCGCATTGAAAATGATTGAGACGAGGACCCAGCGCATTAAAAATGATTGAGACGAGGACCCAGCGCATTAAAAATGATTGAGACGAGGACCCAGCGCATTAAAAATGATTGAGACGAGGACCCAGCGCATTGAAAATGATTGAGACGAGGACCCAGCGCATTGAAAATAAGACTCTTCTCTGGACTTCTAAACATGATTAAGGAATAATTAAGATCATGATCAGAAGTGTGATTTTCGTAACAGTGCGACAAGTGATGCTACTCAAAAGGCCTCTTCCTTACGCCCTTCTCGCGATATTGCGATCCTTTCTACCTGCAGTCTGCAGATTTCGCAAAGCAGATTTCGGATCTCGCGAGGGGTAGGTGAGGGGGGGGGGGGGGTGTTGCAGGGGCGTAGCCAGGGGGACGGCCAAAGGGGCTCGGGCCTCCCTTCTAGCAGCAAAGATACAGTAAATGTCCATACATTACAGCTTCCAAAATTTAGAAGAATATGTGTTACAAGGGCCTTTTGGGGCTCCTCCTTTTAAAACTTCTGTCTATACGCGTATGAAGAAAACGTCGTTTTGGGGGTCTGGTACCGAGGAAGTTTAGTTTCTTTTCAGATACTTTCTCCGTTGACTTATGATGGTCAGTCACTGTTTTTCTCTTCTGACTACAAGACATAAAGTTTACGAAGCACTTGCGGTACGCCAAACCTTAAACGTGACAAGAATCGGAATATATTAGTTTCCTTATATGGAAGTGACCGCGTTTGTCAAAACGACAATTTTTGGCTAAATTTTCTTGATATGCCCCTGGGGGGTAGTGTAGCGGGGGAAAGGGGCAAAAAGGTAAAACCTGAATCGTAAAAAATACGAAATATAAGAAAATTCGTGCACTTATCTTTATGTATGCTGTCATTTCTTTTTTTCGTTTTTCCCGTCAAAATGAAAGTGTTATAATTATGTTGCCCAAAGTTGTCATGGGGAAAGCTTGCAGTTTGTGGCCGCTTTTTCACTAAAAGTTCTTCCTGCATACTAGAAATTTATCCTGAAGAGGCTGTATTCTTTATAGAAGAGTGTCAAGCCAACTACGTAATTTATTGCAAAACATATCAAGCTCTGGGGCAAAGAAATACAAATTGCTTAAATCAATTACTGCCTTGATATTCTATCAATTAGAAATCCCGGAAGTGTCTATAATGGCGCCAATAACTGTCTCATGGAAGATATGGCTTGGACTTTGTTAGTCGGGTTTTTAACATACATGTAATACCCTGATATAGAACAGGTCTTCCTTTCATTTTATTCGTAACCGGTATTTTATTTTTAACTTTTTAAACCGAGGATACGAGTAAACACACCCCTTTTTTTCAAAATTGCTCAACGAAAAAAAATAGATACAAAAATAGCATGGCACACAACCTTTGATTAGCACTCCCCAGGCATTTATCTTTCCCTGTGTTATCGAATATTTCTCTTATTCATTATACAAAGTTTACATAACAAGGAGGGTTGGGATAGATTTATCTAATTATAGCTATCTTTAGTGAAAAAAGGCCGCAAAGGAACCGTGATGCATCTTGAAAACAGGAAACTATGCCAAATTATTATTTGTCTTGTTTCTAATCAAATTACGTGATGGTGATTCTAATCTACACATAGCCTGCGTTGATTTGCGCTGTTTCTATCTGCGAAAAACGTGTGTGGTAAAACGTTCATATTTGACGACGCCTGACTTGTCTTTTTCAAAGGGTTGTTGAGAGTTTTGGTGTAAATCCTGGAGAAACAAGCTTCAGATAGTTATCACAGTTGAAGGTAAGTGGAAGGCGAGATTTTTTATATACCTACTTAAACTCCGTAATGCACCTCGAAGGGTAATGAGTATTCACAAAGCATAAAACGGTTAAAAAATAAAAGGGCGTCTTTTAAGATAAAAGAAAAGAAGTAGAATGGGATAGAATGTCACAGCTCGAGATGTTTTTATTTTGTTTTGAAACATCTTGATAAAAGTCTGAGAATAGAAAAAGGTAGTGATATTAGAGAGCGTCTATATTTTATTTTCCAATTTTAAACCAATTATTTCTCTACATCTCAAAAAGGAGGAATATTAAAATTCCAAAATAAAGGCTGAGGGCCAGGGTCATTTCTTTCAGGGTGAAGTTTATCATTCAATATTTCTATTTTTATTTTGTTCCATCGTCGCCTAAATTATATCCTCGTTTGTTCATCCGAATAATGATTCAATACTCCCGCTCTTGTTCAGCAGCCTGTGACTCGAAAAAATTTTTTTTTTCTACTTTGAGAGCTGACCAAGTTTTGACCTTCTAAGTTAAAGTTATGTCAATGTAATCGTATGTAAGGGTGGCAGTGGAGACTATTGGCCAACCTTTTCCTCGTAACGTTTAAATCCCCCACTTCTAGTTCTATATGTCTGCCATCTTGAACCATTGTTATTAATGAGCTAAAGGAAGAAGCGAAATAAATATTCATAAAGAAGAAAATGTATTACTAAAATGGAGATCTGATCAGCAAATACGAAACATACATTTTCAATAACATTCATTCAAATGCAAAAAAAAAACGTTTGAACTCTCAGATCTCCGCAGAAACCATAAATGCCTCTTTCAGATACTCGTAGCTCAAAAATAAAAGAATTTTCAAAATAAATTAAAGACCAATTGCTTTTATATCCTTAAAATCACTAGTTTCAACTCATCCATGGTATTTAGATGGCTTGATTCTGACCAGCTTTGCAAACAACTAAAACAAGTAAACTCATTTCCAATATATGCAAATCCTCTGTCATGGTACCAATATTACCATCGTCACCAGCACCATCTATACTCTAAACCGTCTGGTCCACCATCACTAGCACCTCAATCATCACTTTCAGCATCATCACCATCAACATTACTAGCACCAACATCATCATTACCACCACCATGAATACCATCAACATCACCATCATCATTACCACCACCACCACCACCATCATAATCACCATCGTTATCACCATCATCATCATCACCATTAACATCACTGTCATCATCATCGTCATAATCACAACCACCATCATCATCATAATCAATACCATCATCATCGTTACCACTATCATCCTAACACCATCATCAGCACCACCACCATTATTACTACCACCATCAGCACCACCACCACCATCGTTACTACCACCATCATTACTACCACCACCACCACCACCATCATTACTACTACCACCACCACCATCAGCACCACGACCACCATCATTACTATCACCATCACCATCAGCACCACAACCACCATCATTAATACCACATCAGCACCACCACAACCATCATTACTACCACATCAGCACCACCACAACCATCATTACTACCACCATTAGCACCACAACCACCATCATTTATACCACCATCAGCACCACAACCACCATCATTAATACCACCATCAGCACCACCACCACCATCATTACTACCATCACCACCACCACCATCATTACTACCACCATCAGCACCACCACCACCATCATTACTACCACCATCAGCACCACCACCACCATCATTAATACCATCATCAGCACCACAACCACCATCATTACTACCAACATCAGCACCACTACCACCATCAGCACCACAACCACCATCATTACCACCACCACCACCATTATTTCTACCACCATCAGCACCACCACCACTATCATTACCACCACCATCAGCACCACCACCACCATCATTACTAGCACAACCACCACCATAATTACTACCACCACCACCACCACCACCATCATCATTACTACTACCACCACCACCATCATTACTACCATCATCAGCACCACAACCACCATCAGCACCACAACCACGATCAATAGCAACACCACCACCATCATTAATACCACCATCAGCACCACAACCACGATCAATAGCACCACCACCACCATCATTACTACCACCATCTAGTGGTGGATCCAGTGTATCCACCCATCGAACAGTATAAGCAACCATCAAACACAACTCAAAGTATCGTTAATCAAGTATCAGACTTCATTTATAGATGGTTATTTTGAAATTATTTTATTACGTTGTATTTTCACATAGCAATAACTGAGCAATAACTGAGTGTCTAATCGATACTTAATACATTGTGCATTCTCTGACCACTCGTACGCCAAGGTTATCTGTGCCCCAGCACAAGTTTAGCCTCAAGATTGCACTGTCTATCAGTGTCTATCAGTAATAATTCCTAAGGCGATTTTCTAAGCTCAGTGAAACAAGCCCTGGTTTATGTCAAGGCCCTAAAGTTATCTTATATGACCTTATGAGATTACAAGATATTCGTCCCTCCATAGTGCCCCGTTCTCAGCTTGCTTCAAAGGAACGTTCTCAATACCAAGTTCGAGTAAAGAACCACAAATTCGTTGTGCATTTTTGTTATATATGCGTTATTTTGCGAAATTCCGAGTTCTAGTGAAAAAAGGACTGGCCTTTAGGGGTATCGACAACAGAATTATTTCAAGCAAGAGGTGAGTTCACTCATTTTTACGGTTCTGACTTGCTTACCTTGTTCTTCTGTGCCGTATTTGATATCTTCAATCAATTACTTTGCATTCCCTTATTTTCATGACGAGGCGGAAAACTAATAGCTTTGATTTCTCTAAAGAGCTGGAGGCTTGTGTATCTGAGGCGCGCGCGCTTTAAGATATGGTGTCTTGTTTCATTACATAGTAAATGTTGACAATTTCGGCCTAATAAAGACCGGCCGCTGATGCTCCTATTAAAATCCATTAATATGTTGCGTCACTTAATGTCAATGTTGATTTTATAGTTCTATCTATTTTGATTTATGGAATAGCAATAATAAACTCATTTTTGTATTTTTGAGCAAAAAAAAAAAAGATCTAGATTTTTTTCAGCTTATAACCTGAACATTCAAGAACTTCTTGTGTATGTAATACCTTGATTTAATCTCGATACATACAGAGCTGCTCTGTTTTCGCCTGAACCACTTCTAACTGCTTGTATCACCCCTCAGGGCCATTGGTCTTTCAATAAAAGGCAAGTTCTAGAGTGTTGAACTTTCTGTCGACATAAGGGCAATGGTTCTTAGTGCTGTATACTAACACATCGTACTCGTCATCGGGTATCAAGGGCAGCTAAACACGAGTTCGTACCGATAAGCGCGAGATTTATGACCCGTGATTAGCCATACATACAGCATTGCGCACATAAGAAAGTCATTCTTCAGTTTAAATTAAAAAAATAATCGAAAAGGCGCGAGGCATTTTAGTGTTAAGAAAAGAACAACGTAAAATCTTCCTGATTACCATCCGTAACTTTTGAACCATTGAAACTATTATGACCAAATTTTCAAAGAATCATTATCTGACAAAGAGGAACAAAATGTAAATTGTGTTGCCATAGCAACACAATATGACGTCATTATGACGTCATTTAAGGACATGGTTATAAATAGCTACCTTTCGAAACCTTTGCATAGAACATCCAAAATCCAAATAAGTTATCATAATCAGTCCGTATTCAAAAAGCGACTGATATTCTTTAAAAAAATTGTCTTTGTGACGTCACGATGACGCCACTTAAGTGAGAAGAAACGAGCAATATTTTTGTAAGATGTGTATTTCTGTATGTCTTCGATAATCTTGCAGTAGACATATATTATTAGTGACACTGTTTCTATGACAACAATATATGACACCTGTGACGTCATTGGTTGGCATGGTAACTTATGCTATATTAAAATATAGCATAAGTTTGCAACTGGACTCTTAATTAAAGTAATAAGTTAAATATCTTTCCCAAAAATTTTTTCTACTTTTTATTTAAAATAGAGGAATATAAAAAGGATTTTTCCCAATTTAGATGTTAGTTTAAAAAAAAAACAAAAAACAGCAAATTCTCGCTAATTATGTGCAATCAGCATCCGCCATCTTGGATCCGCCATCTTGGATCTGCCATCTTGTATTTAATGAAAGTTATTTATTTAAATCAATAAAAACTTAGTGGCAAATATTTAATCTTCGTTTCAAGTTGTATTAATGATTTCAGGTGGCTATGAATGTCTTTTGCTATTCTTACAAAAACTATTTCGAGAAGGTCTAAAATTGACAAAAAAAACACCACACCTCCCCCCTTAAAATAGGGATGTAAATTTTTATTGTGTTTTTTTCAAAACTTGGTATAAAACGTATATATGAAATGGATTTACGTTGAGCACGTCGTATTAATAGTTGATCTTGACGACTTAAAGCGTTTTTCATTTTTCATTAAACCTATTTTTCATTAAACCTCAAAACGTGGTTACTATGGTTACCAGGGTACACATATCAAAATTTTGTTTACATCAAACTGATCCCAGATAAATTTTAGGAAAAGTCAACAAATTTCAATGATCTAGCCTTACTAAGTAAAAAATTATTACAGATCAAAGGTGCTGGGGGCCTCAAACCCCCTCCCCCCCCCCCCCCCCCCCCCGGTCTGAATACTGTTAACTGTTGTCATCATAAGGCTAATTAAACTTTTCGAGTGCTATTTCGCCTGTCACCATGCACTCAATATACAATATGATGTTCTCCTTTGACATTACTCTTGTTGTATTGTACTTGTGATATTCCTCTCATTGTATCGTCATTCAATTCCTCATCGTATACTATCGAATATTTCCCTCACTTTGTTGCCCTCGTCCTACTCTTCAAATAATGCTTCCCTGATGTTATTCCTTCTCAACTGATACTCTCCTCATGCTATTTTCTCGTCCTAAAGCTCTTCAACTTATACTTCCCTTATTCCCCTCGTCCTAATACTCTTCAACTGATATGCCCCTCGCGTTATTCCCGTCGTCTCGTCCCTCATCCTCCACCTGATATTTTACTCATATTTCTCTCGTGCTACTATTCAACTGTTATCCCCATCGTCCTGGTCTTTCACTGATATTACCTCATTTTATTCCCCTCGTCCTTCCTGTCAGCTAATATTTCCCTCATGTTATTCCCCTTATCCTGTTCTTCAACTGAAATTCCCCTTATGTTATTTCCCTTGTCCTGCTCTTCAACAGATATTTCCCTCATGTTATTCCCCTTATCCTGCTCTTCAACTGAAATTCCCCTTATGTTATTTCCCTTGTCCTGCTCTTCAACAGATATTTCCCTCATGTTCTTCCCCTTATCCTGCTCTTCAACTGAAATTCCCCTTATGTTATTTCCCTTATGTCCTACTCTTCAATTGATAGAACTTTCATGATACTTCCCTCGGCATAATGCATGCGCACGCTCCGAAAATAAGTGCGCTTACACGCGAGAATCATCTAAATACTGCGAATGCTTCCGATTTGAGGGAACCTTTCGAGCACCCTAGTTTCCTTATTCAGTGCGCTTTGATCAATACAGCAATTATTATTAGACTTCTTAATGCACTTCCTTTATAAACAACTGAATGTAAATAGTGAGTGCAGTTCCACTCTAAAAAATAGCGCCTGCGATATTATCAACGAAGTAGGTGTGGTTTCTCCTAGCTACATACACTAAAAAGATCGCCATACGTACACGTCACGTGATCGAGTCGAGCTAGGGAGGAGTAGGTGGGGTTGGACAATCCCGACATCACCCTCAGGGTGAGTTACAGGTTTCGATATTGATCCATCATCCTGCCTAAAACTGTCTATTCGCCCACCCGTTTGGAAAATGATGGTATTCAAGAGTTGTAATCAGCTGACTGATAGCTATTTCCATATTGAAGTTTTTACCCCCGTTATTCATCTTTTTACACAAAAGACACAGAAAATTATCACACATGTGTGATAATTTTCTATGGGAGAGTCTATGGGATAGAGACTGAGAGAAAAAAGTATATCGTCAACTGTCCGTAATCTATATATTTACCGAGTGTATTTAAAATTTATATTTTACTATGAGTATTCATAGTTCATATGCAGACAGACAATGTGGGGAAATGACTTGTCAAAAATCAGAGATTACAGGTAGTATCTCCTAATTGTTACTGCCGGAAAGTGGCCATACTGCCATACCAAAAATTCTAATAGACTCTCTTCAAGATTGTTTCATTTGTTCAGATTTGTAACGAAATAGGCACGCAATAGGGAGATAACTTTGCTTGTCTGTCGTCTTACAGATAATCACGGAGAGTTCTTCAATTTCTTCCATCCAATAATGAGGGACTGAAAGGACTATGCTGGCTGGATGATTTCGTTAAGGTAAACAAATCACGGAAATATATAATATAATTTAAAAACAAGATAATGTTGTAGCTTATTGGTCACTTTGGCTTGGAGTTGACATGGTCGCCTGGTGCTTCTAACCAGTGAAAGAATCGTTTATGAGCGATATCCGTATGATTTGAAGATATTCTGATTATACTTCTCCACCCTTAGAAAATAGTTTAGCTTGAATGCCTTTTTGGAAAGACAAAACACGCTAGATGAGAGGCATATTGTCTATCAATAGTCTTTTATGCTCAATTACGATATAATTCATCTCGTTGCACCCTTAAAATGTCTCGCATTTCCTAAACACCCTTAAATAATTCTATATTATTTGACCTTGAGCATTTTGTGAATTATCCGTTTAGAAAAAGGGAAATTGCTGGCAATAAACCCTAACTCAATAGGTGAGCATATACGATCTTTTTTTTTTTGCGCCATCTGTTTCAGCATAGGAATGTTACATGGAATCAATTTTTGTTTACAAATTTTTTTTAGAAATAGAAAAGGTAGTACTGATTCCTTTTTTTCTTTTTAATAATTTGCCCTCGGCGACGGTTGTATTATGCGTTCGTATTGCATTTTCGGGCCGGTATTTTAAATTAAGATGTTCATAATATGTCAAACACCAGACTAAGGATAGCATGACATGTAGCAAGCCCTCGGGACTGGCAGGATTTGACTAACTACAGCGATAATGTTCTGATAAAATTGATGGATTTGACACAAGAATCGCAATAATGGGCTTCAACACACCAGGGTTAGATATTATCTGATTTTTTACATCGAAAAGCCTATAGCCTTGCTGTCAACAATAAAGAGGAATAGCGACGTCTTAGACACTTTGCATATGATGCCCGTCCATTCCCTCCCTAACCAAAACCTGTTATTGTGCAAATGATTTTAACGGGCGATTTAAATATTTGTCTCAATGTGCTTTCTTGTGCTCCCTGACTCAACAAAAGTCTACGATCACTTGTCTAGGTAATGCAGGCTCGTACCCAGGGGGGGGGGGGGGGGGTGCGCAGTCACAGGTATCATATGGAAAAAGCATAGTATTTAAAGATTCCTTTATAAGAAATGACCCACTTTTTGGCTGCCAAAGTGTGTGTGTGTGTGTGTGTGGGGGGGGGGGGGGGGGGGGGGAAGGCGGTGCGCAGTCACAGGTATCATATGGAAAAAGCATAGTATTTAAAGATTCCTTTATAAGAAATGACCCACTTTTTGGCCGCCAAAGTGTGTGTGTGTGTGTGGGGGGGGGGGGGGGGGGGGGGTTTTTGCGTGCACCTTGCGCACCCCCTGTGTTGCTTCACTATATATGAGTTATAGAGAGAATCCCATTAGTATTATTATTAAGATGGTCCTTAGGCCAGTCAAAGCTCTTTAAAGCGGCATTGTCTCCAGTTTACTTCCTGTGGGCCGAAGAAAACCTCAATCGACAAGAGACAAATATAATATATATTAGAAACCGCGCTATTTAACAGACCATCCGCTCTAAATTATCGGTCACATCCCACAGAAACTTCCAATAGACACACTTACTTTTTCAATTTTAAAATAAATATTCTACGCGTTATCGACCGGAAGTTATCGAAGGGAAAGTTCATTTATTATCCCGAGGAGGGGGGGGGGGGGGGGGGTGAGGATTTTGATAAAAGTAAGGGATAAAATTAGTTGACCCCCCTTCAGGAGGAACAAAATTTTCCATGCCACCCCCCCCCCCCCCCCCACCACCACCACCACCACGCTTTCCCCTTATTTTCCATGCCCCCACCACCACCACCACCACCACGCTTTCCCCTTATTTTCCATGCCCCCCCCCCCCCTTCTCACGAAAATCGAAGAAAGAAGGAGCAAAGAAAGGAACGGCAATGACAATGCTAAAGGAACGCAGGCAAGAGATTAGCTGCAAGCTGGTTAGAAAAGTGGAGGGGAAACAATTCGCTTAAAATGTTAATCAATAAAAGTGAAGGCACTCAACTTTTCATAGGTGCGACCAACTCCAGGTTGCAACCTGATAATGGTTGATGCTATAGATCACGTAAAAAAAGCAAAAAGGCTTTATTCGATGTTCTCCTTGCAAGAAAAGCGCAGCATGAGAAAAGAGAAAAGAAAGAGAGCGAGGAAAACAGCGAATCAGATATGAGCGAGATTTTGATGATGGAGAATAAGCGCTTATAGCATTAAAAAGTTTTGTTTATCCGATATAGAACATAAGCACTTTATAATATTATATAGCGGAAACCACAACCATGTTGTTGTTGTTGCTGTTGTTGTTGTTGTTGTTGTTGTTGTTGTTGTTGTTGTTGTTGTTGTTGTTGTTGTTGTTGTTGTTGTTGTTGTTGTTGTTGTTGTTGTTGTTGTTGTTGTGAGAAGCAAATAACTCAAATCAAGTCGAATCCGGGGGCTGACTGGCCACTAAGGCTCCTGTCGAGTAGTGTCTTTTCTGGGGTACAACAGAAACACTCAACACCTTGCGCTCGTCTCACAAAACATTCAAACGATTTTGAGAATCGCAATCTGGTATAAACCTGCTAGATATACCAGCTTGCCGATGACCTATATGTTGACCTGTAGTGCCTGCCCCTATTTGAAGGTCGTCCCCAGGAAATATACCCTGAATAAGGTTGCATAAGGTTTGCGATTACATACGTAAGTGAACCTGCAGTTCCGTGGATATTAAAATGAATTGAATCCAGTTAAACTAAATCAGTGCTTTGCTTTATTGAGACTGAGTCTGAATAGTATGACGTCCACAGAACAAAAAACATGTTTTGTCTGTCTGTCTGAACAACTGTGAAACAGGAAATGAAGAATTTGATGAACAGCGTGAAAAAAGACCTATCAGTGAAGGGCATTTTGCCTTCAGGGCGAACATCTAATGTGCTTTAACTTGAATGCATAAATGAATACCAAGAATGTTGCTGCATTAAGGTCGCTCGAATAAATCTTTCCACTCGGCAAGACGCTTTTACGCTGTTGATGAATTTTTCCAGGATACACTGGTAGGTTTTATAAACATTCTTACCTTTTCCCTATTCTTTTTTTTTCAATATAAGCATAAGTGTGGTAGATTTTTGTTAGGTCTTGTTCCTTTTCGTTCCTTATGGAGAATTTTGGCCTAAAATTTTTTGATGTTAGGCTTTTCAACAAAAACTTAGGTAGAGCGATTATTTGTCGCTTCCTTCGAAAAGGATACAGAATTGTTTGGTTCTCCTTCTAAAATATATTTTATCACAGATAGCAAGTTCCATCACAGTTATTTCTTCATGAAGAGGATATTATTCAGAATTTCCAACGCATTTTTCTTATGTAAATACGAGGGGAAAGGGGGATTATTATTCTAACGGAAAAAGCACATGGCGTACACTGGTTTTAATGGAGCATAAAATCATCAAGAGAGATCTAGAACAATAGAAAGGAAATGAAAAATAACAAGAAAACACAAATGCCAGAAAATGCGGGAGAGAGGAAAAATAAAAGTAGCTACTTTACATCTTATATTAACCTCTTTCTTAAAGACACACACGTCAAAGGGATGAGAAAAGGCGCGCTCAAACAGGAATGAACGATTTTCTTTAAGTCGACGTTTTGTTCGTTCGATCGACTATCACTCCAAATCTTTGTAATTTTCTTTAATTCACCCTTATCTTCCTGTTAAACCTATTAAGCCATCACTTTAACGTGGAAATACACCGAATAAACTGGGAAAACAAAAGCTCAGGTATACGCATTAATACAACTTCAAGAATATTAAATTTCATTCTTCGAGGCTATAAACCTAGTCTACTACGAAGCGAATAGGGTAGAATATTTTTTATCGGAAAACTATGCCATACATTTCTTTGCCTCGACTGTTCGTCGGTAACAGGATGTTGATCCTTAGGGTCGTGTGGACCGTGTTTGATGCCTGTTGACGGACATAACTACTTTATAAGTCCTTGCATGGCTTCCAAACCACTTGCAAGAAAGGTCCATTGTCAAGCAGAACTCAGGTATGAGGTCACGTACAGTGATGGCTATTTAAGCGCGTTTAATGTCATCGCATGGTAATTGCGTTGCAAATGAAAGCTAGGATGGAAAAAAGAAGCGTAAATATTTGCCCTTGGAATTGTACAACATAACACAATTTTCTGATTTTTTTATAGCCAGCGAAACTGGCTTTCCTTATTGTCAATACGGTCTCCCTGTGTGTCCTCATTTCCAAAGGATACCCATGGACTTTTCCCTAGAGAGGTCGCCATGAATGCTAATAAGGTATAGTGGTATGCTCATATAATGATTAACGGAAGACTAAAGATTAACCCCTGGAGAGAGGATATCTTTTTGCGAATGCTAAAATGAAACAACCCGAAGCGAAGAATGAAATCAATTAATTAAATCAAGCTATGGACACTAATCGCAAATTAATACTAGAACGCTATTTTTATATTTATTGTCCCGCAAAGTTTTTGTCAATTTAGCAGGATTTCTTAAGAGCCAGTTCATCGCTTCTTATATTTGTATTCTCTAATGTATCTTTTATTAATGTTTGTACCATGCGGTTTTTATGGTCACCGTGCTAAAGGTTTTTCCCACCACAACACTCGTTTGTGAATAACAATGGTAAGAATGTGATAAGTTGAAAACTGCTTTCCGCACCAACAATACACCAAGCAATATTTAAAGAATCCAAACACTTCTACGTGTTTTAAGAGTGCGACCACTCAATAGAGACACTTACACTGTAAGTGGTATTATCTAATAAAGTAATTCATCTCTCATCTGCTCCTTCGAAAAGTGTAATATGCGTATATGTGTGTTATTACAATTTTTCTCTCTATCACTACATAATCATTTAAAGGTCATCGGGCAAATACCCCACTTGATGCTAGCAGAAATATGTATCAAACACTGGGAACAAAACTAATAAATACTCGGAGTTATCAAGGGTCGAAAATTAGAAAAGGCTCGTCACATTTATTGCGCCTGGTTAATTTAAGGATAATTGAAAAAAAAATACTTGACGCCACCATTTGCAAATGGTGAGAAATGAACATATGCTGCACCGTTTGTCTGGGCACGACAGAGCGCAGCGGCTTTGAGAGAGACAGTGTACAATGTGTGAGAACTCTACGGTTAATATAAGTCCTTGTGTACGCCTTTTCTTTTGCCCCCTTCACAGAGCTCTTCACTTAAGCAATAAACACTGAAATCATCATCGTTTGTGACACATTCCCTGTCACCAGATTACTAATAACCGCTGTCGCAAATGTTTCAATCACGCGAACTGAATTAAAGAAATTAGTGCGGTGCATTTGACCATCTCTTCTTCACGAATCACAAGTACTCTCAAGAAAATATGTCCGTTTCTCGACTTAATGTTCATTAACGCGCATTTTAATGCTCGCAAAACGTGCGCCTCTTGTTATTCTAGCGTCTTACAAAGCGCCACAAAATACCTCGTAGTTTGTTAAAATCGTACCTGTTTGTTGTGTACTTACATTTGCCTGATTCTCGCAGCAAGCGCCGATTGTTTCAAAGACTGTAGATCTCTCTCAATGAATGAAAGCCGTTTTTGTCGTGTTCTCGCGCGTGTCACAGAGTAATATGACCCAGTTATTTTCCCGCAAGGGTGACTCAATAGGGATTTTTCACTCGTTATGATCCAGGGGTTACGTCCGATACTTTAACGGAGAATAGCTCCTAAAACACTATACATAGAGCCGATTCCTTTGAAAAATCGCACGAATCAGCCAATCAAATCCTTCTAAAATAAGTTACTGCAGAAAGGATTTCCCTTGTTTGACCAATCGCAATTGAGAAAATATCTCACCCAGGACAAAGAGTAAATAATAGTATCATTGGAGGTCCGTCTTTCATCCATTTGTCAAACGTCCAGCTTTTGATTGGCAATAGATAGGTTTATTAGCTGAATAGCAGGACTGTTGAGACAAACTACTTCCGAGGTCTTGTTTTGACATATACTCGACAAATTATATTGACAAATTGTTATAAGCAGTGTTTAATTTTTTTTCAGTCACGTTAGACAACTTTGTAAATTTGAAGCACCCAGCGGTAGTGCTGTAAATTCCTTCATAGATAAGAACGGCATAAGGTCTCTAGTCAGCGATTTTTCGCGGTAAAACGAAACGGTCGCATTTGGCGGTAGCAGCAAGTGAAATCCACTGTGCGTTCCCATTTTCCAAATACGGCGATATCAGAGAACAGTGGGAATAGATTTTTGAGAGCACGTACTTGCGTAAATTATTGAGATGTATACATGCGGGCACAGCTCTGTAATAGAATATTCGCTCTTTAGGGTAGACTCAATAATAGCGCTTATTCACATAGGACATTCTTGGAAGGCTTTTTGGTCCCTTTACTCTAAAAAAAAACATCCAAAAACGATCGAAAACCGCAAAAAATAAATAAATAAGCAATGGGAAGAAGAACCCTTTCAAGAAAAATCCAAATCCAAACCTAGAGTAGAAAAATTGTTATTTCAATTAATTAAAGTCTCATGCTGCGGCCTAATCGCTGGCTCTTTTCAGTCCTAGTAATAACGACACCAAACAGCAATATTATCCTTGTAAATAAATACGAATTGGGATGATATGAGCTTCGTATTCCTACCACTCAAAGCGTTTTTGATTAGTGTCATACTGTAAAATCACTATGTCATCTGAGCTAAAAATGAAAGAAAGGTCTGTTGGTCAAGGCACACGAGTTCAGATTGCCATCAACTGTTCACATAACCCTGTGCTACACAATGGGGGTAAAGCAACCCTTTTTATATTCTATTCTAGCTTTAAGTACAAGCTTCGTATACTCTATTTTATTGTATTCTTACTTAATGTATTAGCTTCACTTATGCTCTTCACTTATACTCGCTAGGCTGCAGTTTAATGGTAAGAATTCGAAGATGACATGACACAAACAAAAAATATAATTTTCTTTGTAGCGTGTGATAAATGCTGCTAAAAAAATTCCACTAAATTCGACACTTCCTGACACAACGTCGCCGACTAATACTGCCCCTTAAAAAATGACGATGAAATATTGATGGAAATATATACACCGGACGACGGATATACGTTGTTAGTCTCCTGAATTGATTGAAAGGATGGAGTTTTTCAAAATGGTCGTTTTGGTTAGCATTTAATGTTATGTTACTCCTTAACTGGCGCTGCTGGCACCATTAAATAATAGGGTCAACATTTCTTACAGTGTATCTTAAAAGGAAATAAAAAGGACTTGTAATGAATAAGCGATATCTTGGAGGGGAGGGGGGGTGGTACATGCCCGCAAAAAAAAACTGGTAAACTGGCGGTAAGGATAGGACATGTCCATATCCGAAGCTACGTTGCCCACCTTCTCCTTCTCCTCTTCACCCCTCTCCCCCCCCCCCCCCCCCCCCCCCCCATATATCTCTCTTCCTTCATTCCCCTATCTTCTCTGGGGCTTTGGCCGATGACACATGGCCACATTATGCAGACCTACAAGCAAATCGCAGGACATGGCTTTCATAAACCTGACGCCCAGTAATACCACAGCAAAGAATATTGTTTATTGTCTGATCATAACGAGTCTTGCGGACCATACATCGATTTATTTTTACAATTCAACTATTTATACATGAAAAAAAACAAGAATATGCACAACGCAATCAGTACAAAAATAGCAGGGATCTCAGTTGATATTAGTTTTCCAATTTTGAAGTCTGATTGGTTCGCTATCATAAACGAGACAATAGGTCTGGGATATAGCAAATTCAGCTGTATAAAATGACCTATATATGGTTTCCGTAATATATCATTCATAGTTTGTTCTGACAAAAGAGTGATTGAACACTTCGTCACTGCAGAGGTTACAAAAATCTATCGAAAGGTCGGGAAAAAAGTGCCAAGGTAAGAAAACAATAAAAAAAACTTGTATAACCAAAGTTCTAGCTTATTATATCCCGAAGCAGCGATTGTTACATGAATTGTCATCCATTCAACATAATTACATAACGATAACCTTTAAAAGTTTTATTTCAACCGACTAATTTTCCAAATTCGTCTACTTTTTGCACTGCCTTTTAGTTTTTCATTTCATTTTCAACAAAAATCAAACGATGCTGTTTAAAGCTCAAGAAATAATATCCCAAAAAACTGCACGTTCACTCAGTGCACCCATAGTCCATTTTGGCATGAAATTACTCAGCCAAAGGTAACCGCATATCATAACTGGTCGACCTCAATACCCATAATGCTTCTGTTTTTTATTAAAACAGACCATGAGTGATAACTAGCTTAACTGAAATGAATTCTCGATAAGAAATTGCTTCTTTTTCTATGTCAACGGTAATAAGTCCATCTGCATCGCGTTTCGTTTCGAGTTCTTTAAACCCCTGTTAATAACTTTTTATTTGTTACAACCCAGTGTTTCCCTGTGCGAAAAAGTACCATTGATTCGCCCCTTATTCTAACCATCTTCAGTTTTCGTTAATTAAAATTGTGCACTTTCTGTGTTGTGTGCTTTGATCAACCGATATTTTGTTGAAAAGCTGCTTGGCAGTAACTTGGTATACACTCCGTAATATTTGAAGCATGTACGTTTTAGTGTGCGCACAGATAGAAATCTGACCCGAACAGCCACGCGCCCCTGCGCGAGGTGCATGTTTAAAAAATACTGAAACCACCTGCTCGTTAAGTGTATTTCACATCTAGTTAAGGTTTTCAATTTGAACATAAAAATATTTTTACAAATATAAAAGCGTACTAAATAATCTATGACATTATATGTTTTCCAGAACATATTATTTCCAATCCTATATTTTTAGGCAGAAAATCTTCCCTGAAAATATTCCCTTTATTTAGCTTGAAAGCTGACTCTCTGTTGGAAAGCATAGACATTTTTTCTTCGTTTTTCAAACAAGGGGTTCCTCAAGGTTCTGTACTTGGGCCCAAAAAAGCCTTTTTGATATCATGTACTTCACTGAGAGTCTTTGGTAAACAGAATTAATAAGCCAGAAGAGTGCTTGTTTCATGCATGATATTTCCTAGAAATAGTATTATTAGATGTGCTTCTATAACTATCATTGTCACATTAGGCCTTCAGTAACTTGTCGTTATGTCGGAGCATAACACTGAAACCTTCTAGCCTACTGTAGCCGCTGACTCGAGAAAAGGATAATTTTCGCGAGTCAGCGGCTACACGTAGGCTACACATAGATCTAGTAACGAGGAATGTCTGTGTGGTCAGGCGTGTAAAAGTGGCGTGACTTAGTACATCTCGTGATTTTATTTATGTTTGATTAGAAGCATGGAAGCGATGATGATATTGATATCTTCTGACCGAAATACCCACAAAGTTATATTTATATGAGTTCCCCACACTTGAGGGAGGCTTTTTAAAACTTACTCTAAGGAATGACGTGCTCTCCGTTAGATTTGTAGGTAAGTTTACTTGGCTTTATCTTTTTGCAGTGGGTCATAAACAATAATTATTAAAAGATAATCTGTTTCAAGAACTTTCAAAATTCTATATTTTGAAATTTATACTTATGCGAATAGAATTAATTAGAAAAGTATTTTGATAGAAACAGTGTGTAAATATTCTTATATGTTCAGACATTTTAAACATCATTTTAGCTGTGTTGCGCATTTTTGCCTCCAGCCAAACGGTATATTGAACCGAAGTTTAAGACCAATAAGTGACCCAGCTGTTAACATATAGCAATTATGGAATATTTGATTTAGATGTGATGTAACAACTGATTATTCAAAAGAAAGTTATCAAACAATAGAAACATTGCGGCCTTTTTTCACTGTGCGTTGGTTGGACATGATTGGTAAGACATCAAGTTGTGAAAGCCTAAAATATAAATAGCCCCATATAGCTTGATCGTTGATGCGCAAACAGGAATCTTTTCATATTGTGTCATCTGGGTTTACACAACTCGGTTAATTGAAATCCTATAGCTCGGACACGCAATAGTTCAGTCGAAAATATAATATATGGAATCTCACTTACTCGAAGCGTATTAGAAGTCAGTTCTCGTTAGCGGGGACTCAATTGAAAGGTCAATTAAAGAGTTATAATGGCTGCTCAAAACTTAATTGGCGTCTTGAACATAGTATCGTTAGCAATACATATGTGCGTTATTGCAAAGCATTGCAAGCCATTAATATGGGTTTGTTATTGGGGCTCACCCAGTAATAATAACCATCCGAAATAGCTAGAAGAGTTGAAGAGTCGTAAACCATCAAAATTAAGGGATACAGACTTGAATGTGGTCAAGGGGATCAAAAATTGTTTGTTTTAGTTAAAAAAGTATCCCAGTGAAAATGACTGAAAAATTTGGAACTCAGTTCGAGTTATCCGATTTCTAGATGTTCTTGGACTTAAAAAAGGAAATGGCTTTTACACCGATCTCAAAATGTTGGTCATGTTGCACTGGATAATCCACTTATGGATAAAATAGATTAGCAAAAAAAAAAAAAAATAAACGGATCCATGATGCACCGCGGCCTACGACACATGGATTCGACAGTGCAACGTTATTTTTCGAGCCTACCTCGCAGGCGTTTCTAGGCAAGCGTCGCTAAATACGCCTGCGATAGAGGCTACCTTGTGTCATGTGTATAAAGTCAATAAGGCGACTTGAACTACTATTCCGTAACAATTCCTTATAAGATACGTAGGAGTTGGTGGTGTATTGAAGAAATGCGAAAGTTTCCGAAATTCAATTTCGGAAGTTTTGTGTCGGCGGAGGCTTACTTGTTAAAATAACAAACAGGGCAGGATTTTTTTTTTCTTGGATCCTGCCTGAATATCGTAGGCACGCAGTAATTGGCCTTTGCCGTTTTTTTTTTTTTTTTTCGAGTCTTAACGAAGTAAGACCATGATTACCTCGGATTCTTTGATTTTCTAAGGGACGATTCCTAGCGAAATTTCCTCGAAAACAATAGATGGTTCTAAATTTCCCTTATGATTAATGATGAGGGAGATTTAGTTCCCAAATTTCCCTCATATATTAATTATGAGGAAAATTTAGTTTTTAAATTTCCCTCATGTATTGATAAAAAATATTTTGTCTTTTAAATTTCCCTCTACATCAGTGCATGAGATAAATTTAGAACCAAGATGCTTGTCTTCTAGTTTCCACCAGGGAAACAAATAGAAGGCAGCCTGCGGCGTCGGGACTTCAACTAATCATCCGTCGGTTGCGGGGACATTTAATTCCCCTCGTGCCATGCTATAACTTATGAATTTTTCTGTATTTTTGTATTTTGTATGAGGCGAGGAAAATGAATAAAATACACAAATAGAAAATCACAAAATATACTCAAGTGCTTGTAGACCTTTATCCCGAGTGCATGCTCGCTTTCAAATCCACTAAGAGATTATAGATATAATATTTAAAAGTGAGAACGAACATCATTTTCTCATTTAGCAAAAATGGATTATCTTACATACAAAACATTAAAAAATACCTGCTACAGTTCAATGTAATTCGTAATTAAAAAAAGAGGCCAAAAATAACCTTATGTTGGATTATCAGATCGGAAAAAAACTTATTTGTTTTTAAACTCAAAGCACTACCAAGGAAAAAAACACATTTTAAAATATCTGGATTGAAATTAAAAATTTTGCCCCAGATTCGAAATGGTCTTCAAAGGTTTACACAAAGGTTTTTCTAATCAACTCATTGCCTAAATCATATGTCAGTGGAAATTGCTCTATTGCAAACAATTATTTCAAGCGCCCACAATGATTGCTTATTGTTACAAAGCGTTAATTGTGTATTTTATTAGACCTTCCCCTTGTCGACACCAAGGATGATTCAGATAATTTATTTGTCAACGAAGTTCAGAATTAGCTACAACGTGTCCAAGTCCGGTGAATGCACGCGAAGACGCGAGCATGGTCGCACGACCGCTAAGCTAGGAAATGAGAGCTCTGAAGTTAGTGGTAAGTGCGCTCTTAAAAAGAAGGAAATGGTGTAATCCCTTTGAACGAAGAGAGTTTCTGCTAGAAATTCTATACATTTTCTGATTTTGAGCTCTCATGGTTTCTACAGTGCATTCTTTTAAGATTTAAAAATCTTCACTTACTTTCCATATCAATTTGTTCTCATTCCGCGGTTAAGATAAATGAAATTTTAAGTTTTATTGAGTCTGTTGTAGAATTTCATTAAAAAAAGGTGGCCTCCCTTTTCTTATCCCAAGCAGCTTAAGGTGTAAATTGAGCCATTGTATCAGCTAACTATTTTCTCCCCCTTTTGTGTTATGAGGCAATTTCTCAGTGGAAAAGAATAACCACATTGTCGTAGTGATAAGTGCGGCTTTTCCAGGCGTTTTTGCATTCGCGCAGTTCAATTTCATTCTGTTATCCCACATGGTGCGCGCTATTCAGACCATCAAAGTCGCTCTCCTGTAGAAAAGCGAAGCGTCCCTGAGGGCTGGTTACGTATGAAGGAAGCCAAGACACATTAGACATTTCTGTTGTAATGATTAGAACATCGGTTTTGGGCCAAACGGTTTACATTTTTCTTTCCTTCTTTTTTTTGTGCCTATTGAAGCCATTGAAAGCGCTACAGATAAAACAAATATCCTATTGGGAAATCCAACCCTCTTAGCAGCTGAGTAAATAGGTATAACAAAAAAAGCTGGAAAAACTCGCACAGTATGCGATAACAATACTATAATAGCAAGTTAACTTGACTAAGTCTTCGGCGTTTGGCTTCTGTCGTGTCTTTTATGTCTGAAGGAAGGGGTGGCGATTTCATTTCTCGCGTCGTATTTGTTTTCCTGCTGTTTTCGTCGCCGACAGCAGTTTGTAACTTATTAGTTTTTGTTGAAACAAGGGGCAGAGTCTGTTTATTTTTCTTACAAAATTCAATTTCGGAAGTTGACCGCAGTGTTTCCAGGGTTGACCATGATGTTTTAATCTTCATGCCTGATACATGAGGACACACATGTTATCGAGAACAGGTTGCCCCAGGCCAACAAGACTCCCAAACGACGTGAAAACAGAGGTTTGTCAAAATATGTGCTAGACATGCAAGAAATCTTAAATCAATTTTGTCCAAAATATTTTAAAAGCACCATAGAAATACACACCTGAGAATATAAAGCTAAGTACAAATGGTCTCCGTGTCACGACTTTAGTTGAGAAAGGGTTTTCTTTTGTTCTCTAACAGTTATGCAATAGCATTTTAAATTTCACTTTTCTCTCTCGCTTGTTATAAATTAAGTTCTAAAGTAATTTATATTCACATGTTAATTTTCATCAAGCATGGAGTAATTAGCATTTGTTATCGTTTTCCCCCTTTTTATCGCAAAAAAAAACGAAAATCAGGAAAGTTAACCTAGGTGATTAAAAACTAATTTCGTTGAAAATTAAACTGAATAACAAACATCGAGAAATGGTACAATTTTATAAAACACAGTGTAATGTAATTGTGTGTTATTTCAGCGCACGGCAAATATAACATGTCTTTGCAAGATGAGCGTGTTTTATTAGATTACCGGTGTTTGGATACGCATATTGTGTCAGGCTTGCCTGCATTTCTGACACTCCGATTCCTGCTAACACAACACATTGTCGCTCAAAGGTGCCCTTCTAACCGAAGAATCGCAAAGAAAGAGGGAACAGTGAGACGAGGTTAGCTATAAGGATAGGGCTATAGTTTCTTATGCGTTTTTACGTCTATATGTAACCAAGTTTTTTTAAAAAAGACGCCTATAAGGATAGGGAGATTATGTAACCAAGTTTCAAACAAGAAACCTATCCCCCGCGTATCGTTATGCTGACATCTATGCCCTAGGTTTCCGAAGATTAAAGCTAACGCCCTGGAATTTGAAACAGATTTACTAAACCACTTCTAAAAATTAGCGGATTGAAACATTTAGAACCAGTCCTAAAAGCTTGGTTCTCTTTTTAGTCGTTGGTCTCTTAAAAAAAACGAATAATTTGCTTTTTCTATCCAATGCTTCGACCTAGATATTCCGATAATGTAGCCTTATAACTTATTCTAATTTTTTTATTTGCAGATTCGAAAACGGGCAATCGCTTCAAGGTCGTCTTGGTAACAGATCACTTTCATAGCAACCATGGACCTTTCACAGGCAACCATAAATACATCACTTTTCAATGTCACCGCCAACTCCACGGACACCCACGTGTTGGGGCAGACTCCTCATCCCTTTATCCGGATCGTCAAACTCCTCCTTTATCTCATCATCTTCCTCATCAGCGCTATCGGCAACAGTCTCACGGTCTTTGTTATTATGAGGCGAAGGAAGATGAAGACCGTCACTAATTATTTTATCTTGAACCTAGCCATAGCGGACCTGACATTAACTCTCATATGCATCCCTTTCGATATTCCCGTCCAGGAGATGGACTATATCTGGCCGTACGGACCCTTCATGTGCAAGATCCTGTACCCGCTACAAACCATGTGCTTGTTCGCGTCCGTGTTCACGCTCACCTCGGTCAGCGTGGCGCGGTACAGGGCGATCATTCACCCACTGCGCCCCCAGCTAACCGTCAAGCGAGCTAAGGTGATTACTGTGTTCATCTGGATGCTGTCCGTAGTGCCTGTATCGCCGTATATTTATGTTCTCGAACACAAGGAAGAGACCCAGTATTGTGAAGAGCATTGGGTGGACACTAAATCACGGAAAATCTACACCGTCACGTTATTCGTAATTCAATGCATTATACCACTGTCCCTTATCACGGCAGCTTACGCTCGAATCGGGAAAGAATTGGGAGCAAAGAAACTCCACGCGGATAATAAACACTTGCAAAGCGCCCAAGCGGAAGAGGCGCGGAAGGTCATCCGCATGCTAATTGCGGTTACGGCGCTTTTTGCGGTTTGCGTTTTACCGACAAATATCATGTGGTTGTGGTTGGACTTTGGTAAGGCCGATCAGGTCTTTGTGTATTTCTGGGAAGTCGTTGCGTTCTGTAACATCATGACGTTTGCGAACAGCGCGGCAAATCCCGTCTGTTATACTCTATTGAATGATCACTACAGGCGCGAGATAATCTACTCTTTGCGAAAACTGACTTTCTGTAACCAAAAGAAACTATTCGAACAGCTGGAGATGACGGAGAGGGATGAAAGGCGGCCAACCCTGGTTACCATGGCAACTGGCTACTCGACCGCGTGATGTCATCTATAGAGACCCTTCTGCTGGAAATGACCGAGAGGGATGAAAGGTCGTTACTATGGCAACAGATTACCGCGTGTTGTCATCCGTATACTTACCATAGCAACCGACATTGGTTGATTTGAGTCATACAATTTCTTTTTTAGAGGTTCTTATTTCGAGTTAAGACTTTTGCATATACAATCAAGCTGTGTTACCTATCCTTCTCGTGACTGGTGGCACATAGGGCCTTATGAACTGCCTAACCATTTTTCTCGCTGTGCAGGTATTTTGTCGAGTCATATTTCACCTTTAAATTATTGTTTGATGATAGATTTTAGCCATGACCGTTGCACGAACAGTCACCAAAAGCACTGGTTTTTAATTTGAAAATACTAACATACAAGAATAGTAGAAAAGTAGGTTCCAGGGCTGGGTTTAATGCTTAGTCTAAAATGTATAAAGAATAATTAATCTATATTATAGAAACATTATACGATATTGTGATGAACTAGTAAACACTCTTGATCTTTATTACTGGTTTATTCGTTCATTCGGAACAAGCTCCTTGCTCTACGACTAACTACCTCGTGTGTTCTTATAACACGTGATCATGTCAATCATTACGTATACAAATACTTGAATTTTTATCATACTCTACATGTATGTCTCCATAATAAAGTCTACAACTGCGGTACACCTTTGCCCTTATATGGTTGATTATGACAAGGAACAGAAAAAGTCAGAAATTAGCATTAGTCAAGTGAACACAGGATTGCTAAATCCCCCACTACTCCATTGCTTTTGTCCATAGCCTCTACGCTTTACGTCTTACTTAAAGAAATATACACGAATTCTTCTCCTTAACTTAACTTAACTCCTTGTCTTAACTTCATCCCCATGAAACATTTTTCGATCTCTCAAACGAGGCTGACAGAGCCGTAGCAGGGGGTGGGGCACTGGGGGCATGTGCCCCCCCAATATTTTCTTAATATTTATGTATTGTTCCCCACCCCCCCCCCCCCCCCCCCCACCCCAATCTTACGTGGCCTGCTACGGCTCTGCCAGAGAATACTCCAATACAGCGCCTATTGCTCACAACACAAAATTTAAGCCTCGTTACGTTTTGTTATCAGTTTGTTATCAGCCCTGCGTGCCAAATAATCTAAAATGTTTCATTTGCAACAAGTAGGAGACTGCGTTAGGAAACTTGTTGGGAGAGGGATCATAGAGTCGTTTGGCTTGATAAGGCAGACATCTTGGTTTTATTCTTTTTAAAACATACAGACCCTTTCACCAGGCGCTTCAAAACCCAGGCCCCCCGCCCGTTAATGGATAGGGGATTGACGGACAATTACCCTGGCCACAAAGTTTTCTTTGTTGCGTTATGTTTATTTTATCTCCTTTTTCTGCTTAATGTATATATTCTTAGAATAATTTATTTTGTAGAATCGTAAAAATAATCATGGTTGTTTTGTAGTTTAATGTTTCTGGCCCACCCGCTTGTTTACGATTCCGATTCCTTTGAGATAAATAACTAATAACCGTAACGGACAAGTGACAGCTTTTCAAACGTTGAAACAATTAGAAGAAGAATGTTGTATGATCTGGGATAATATCGACTGGGACCGAAAGAAGAATTTTTACGGGAATACACAGTGGTAAGTCAAAATAAGTGTATTAAAAGATAGAACCGAATCGGACTCGGGAATCATCGGAATCAGAAATTTGGTTGTATGTATCAAAACAGCGAACTACCTCGTCGATGTGAAGGGACCGGGGCTCATTTACATTTCCCTTATAACAAAGGAGGAAAACCGAAAACTAAGAAAATGACCAAATATAGAAAAGATTAGAAGAAATGATACAATACAATGGTGGTGAGATAATTCTGTACCTTTTTTTCATCAAATGCATCTTTGAAATAAAAAAAAAAAACATTAAAATTTAGTTTGTATTCCATTTAAAGTGATTTTGGCCGATTTTCTAACCCTTAGACAAAAGGCTTTGGCGTTAAAGATCAACTGGAGGTCCACATAGCTCCATGGAGATGCAGAAAATTATTCTCGCTATAGCAACCTCTTTTCTGATATCAGTATCTCGTCTTGGTGTAGCAGAGGGTGTAAGCGCTGCAAAAAGAGACATCCGTGTCAACGTGAGTAAAACGCTATTATCGACATGTCTTAACTAATTATAGCCGAATTCGTTGCAGGGGCAACGAAAAAGGGGGGTTTGGCTCAGTGACAAATTGGGGAGGGGGTATTTTTTTTGTTAATGACTTTCTGGCAGCCCAAAGATGGGGGGGGGGGGGGTTAAACCCCCTAAACCCTCCCCCTAGATCCGCTACTGCGTTGTTGCGCGACTGCCGATAATTTAAGTCCTTTTGTAGTTTGGGAATAGCACGTAGTCAATCATACCACTGTGTCCAATCAATTCACTTGCTGTGTGCAGTCGAATGGTTTATGACGCGACAATAAAAACTTGAAAGCCATCGATTGGTTTAGACAGAGAGAAGGATTTTGGATTCACCGAGGTCGCGCAACAATTAATTCGGCTATAGTAAAGTACCTCCTCTTTTTTGTTTAAAAAGCCTGAGAAGAAAACGTAAAAGACAGACACGGAGATATCCTTTTTGATTTTCACGTGTTTTTACCACCACTATTTCTTCTTCTTTTCAGTTTTCTTCGCTGGCGAAAAGCCGGCTTATTAAAATGTTTTGCGTTACTAAGGGTAACTCTTTTTATCATAAGGATGATGTGCGAGTCTTCCAAGACCAACGTCATCTCGTGGACTTACAGACCCTCAGAGATCTTGTAAAGACCATTGTCCCTTTGTTGAAGGGAAAAGATGGAATGGACGGAAGGAATGGGAAAGATGGAATTGAGGTAGGCTTGTAGTATATAATACACATAAAGACCCTCGGGGAACTTGTCAAGACCATAGTCCTAAAAGGAAAAGATGGAATGGACAGGAGCAATGGGAAAGATGGGATTGAGTTAGGCTTGTAGTATATAATACACATAAAGACCCTCGTGGAACTTGTCAAGACCATAGTCTTTTTGCTAAAGGGAAAAGATGGAATGGACAGAAGCAATGGGAAAGATGGGATTGAGGTAGGCTTGTAGTATATACAGGGTGTTTCAAAAGTTCGTGGACACTTTTTAAATTAATATAATTGCAGATTTTAATGGTCCGATTTCAAGGAAATTTTCAGGAAAACAAGGTGCATCAACGTAGCAAGCTACCATATCAAATTCAATAGTTTGCGTGTCCTATTTTTGCTTTAATGACTTCTTAAGATGCTGTGGTGTGGAGTGGGAAATTTCTTCCAACGTAAGATAAGATGCCCAAACTTCGGTCTTTGAGCCCCACAAACAACGTTTGGGTGATGAAACAAGTACTGGGCTCTCGTCAGTGAAGATAAAGTCGTCCCATTCAGTAACTGACAGAACTTGTACTTGCTGCGAGCTTCAAACGGGATTTTCACGCGCGGGTGCTCAATAATGGCTTTTTATGCCGCTGAAAAGGTTTCCACCCCTTCCTGGTCATGTATCTCAAGACGGTTGGCGAAGACCTAGGAGAACTTTTCTCTTTAGATTTTTGCTTAATTTTCTGGATGAATATCCCGTCTTGTGCATAAAATTTTCAAAGTTGTAATTTGCAGCTTGGTTGAGCACTTTCGCCCCTCGAATTCGAGGTGTCGGTGAAAATTTCCTCGAACTCGAGTCCACTCTTGCGTCTTCCTAGAATTGTTGCTATTTTAGCTATGCTTTATTTATGCTATCTAATTGTTAGTCCGTTGGCATACAAAATTGCTGCTTGTGCTTGAACATTGTTCAGGCGTTTCTCTGTCATGTTTGAATCCATTTTCCTAGCCTATTTTTTGGTCTAGCAAATTTTAAGCAAACAAACCAAACTGACAGCCTACCCAAAAATGGCGTGAATGTAATGACGCGCGACACTTTTTTCGCCTTTTGGCGGGAATTAAAATTCGCTGTTTTTTTTTTCCAAATCCACAATGCCAAAACTTTATTAGTATGCCTTGCATATTAAATTTATTATCTATCTGATTGGAAAAAAATGATTTTTTTTTAAATCTCAGCGAATAAAACCATCTTGAAAGTGTCCACGAACTTTTGAAACACCCTGTCACATAAAAACCTTCGGGGAACTTGTCAAGACCATAGTCTTTTTGCTAAAGGGAAAAGATGGAATGTACAGAAGGAATGGGAAAGATGGAATTGAGGTAGGCTTGTAGTATAAAATACACATAAAGACCCTCGGGGAACTTGTGAATACCATAGTCCTTTTGCTGAAGGGAAAAGATGGAATGGATGAGAGGAATCGGAAAGATGGAATTTAGGTAGGCTTGTAGTATATAATACACATAAAAACCCTCGGGGAACTTGTCAAGACCATAGTCCCTTTGCTGAAGGGAAAAAATGGAACAAACGGAAAAGATAGGATCGAGGTGAGCTTGAATTTTGTAACATACTTCTTTGCTGGAGGAAAGCCCTGACGTACGGAAGGAATGGGAAAGATGGATCGATATGCCACCGCTTTGCTGAGAGGAATTCCTGGATCAGGCGCGTACACAGAGGGGTGCGCGCGCAACCCCCCCCCCCCCCCCCCCCTCCCCTTGGTATCTACAAACGCAAGGCTTTTTCCATTTGTTACCAATGACCACCCACCCCACCCCCTTAGCCAATCCTGGATTGGTTTTCGTTTTTCGCGTACCTAATTGTTCTTTATGTTTATTTAAGGGGCCACCAGGATTACCAGGACCTCCCGGTCCTCCAGGACCACAGGGCCTACCAGCCAAGGAGGTAGGATATTGGAGACAAGAAAGACACAGGAAGCATCCAAAGATGAATACGCGGATAAATCTTATAAATACTATTTTAATGATTTTATTCTTTTGGTAGCGAACCAAAAGAATATTGAAGAGGATATACCAACTTGCGACAATGAATTGATAATTGAAAATAGTTGCATTTCTAATATTCTAGGATTTGTTATTGTTGTCATTCTTAGTAATAAGTAAGCGAGAGTTTGATATGATTTAATTTGATTAACTTATTCTTCAGGGCCTGAAGCCATCAGTTCACATGGCGACGGAAAGAGGAAGAATCTACTTTTCCGAGGGACAAGGCAAGCACCACTGATAGAATCATAAAAATATCCGCACTTATATAAAAGACTATTACAAAGTAACCATTTTTATGTAATTCATACTTTTTAGCACATAACACTAAGTAGCCATTTGCATTTGATCCATACTGTTTTAGAGACACAACACTTTTACAAAAGACTATTTTCAAAGTAAGCATTTGCATTTAATTCAGAATTGTTTAGAGAGACATGACATTTTTCAAAAAAGACTATTACGAAGTATAGTTTCAGAGACATAACACTTCTATGGCATTTACAAAGTAGCCGTCATGTGATTAACCATCATCTACTGTTTTAGAAAATAGTTTTACAAAAAAGCTATCACAAAGTAACCATTTGCATTTGATTCATACTGTTTTAGAGTTTTAGAGAACGCTTCACAAAATACAATTTCAAAGTAACCATTGACATTTGATTAAATAAGACTTTTACAAAAAACAATTGCAAAGTAACCATTATTTGATTCATACTGTTCTAGAGAACGCTTTTACAAAAAAAATTCTACAAAGTAAAATTTTGTGTAAGGCTAAGTTCAAACGTCGTATTATCCGTTAGCCGTATTTAATGCAAATGCATACAGATAAAACAGTCGACTTGATTCATTTGCATGTATTTGCATTGAATACGGTTCATAATAATAATACGACTTTTGAACTCAGCCTAATAGTCAGACCTTTTTCACGATGTTGCGCGCGCGTTCAAAATGCCACAGACTGGCGGGCCATAGCTGATCCAAAAAGATGCGGACAAAGGGGAATTTGACTCTAGCGAAAACTATGCAAAAGAAGCACTATGGCAGCTTTTCTATAGCTTCGTCTGTAAACTCCACTCTGTACGCCATTTTAGATCATCTGTGGCATTTTGGATGCGCGCACAACATCGTGAAAACGGTCTATTAATAACAGGTGCGTAAACAGGGGGTGCGCAGGGTGCTTGCGCACCCCCCCCCCCCCCCACCCCTCAGGCAATTGGGTACGCGCTTGCATACTGTTTTAGAGACAAAATGCTTTTACAAAAGACTATTACAAAGTAACGTTCGCATGTAATTCATACTGTTTTAGACAAAACACGTTTACAAAAGACTATTAGAAAGTAACAGTTCGCATGTAATTCATACTGTTTAAGGAACATATACACTTTCACAAAAGACTATTACAAAGTAACAGTTCGTAATTCATACTGTTTTAGGTGCACATTACACTTATACAAAAGACTATTACAAAGTAACAGTTCGTAATTCATACTGTTTTAGGTGCACATTACACTTATACAAAAGACTATTACAAAGTAACAGTTCGTAATTCATACTGTTTTAGGTGCACATTACACTTATACAAAAGACTATTACAAAGTAACAGTTCGTAATTCATACTGTTTTAGGTGCACATTACACTTATACAAAAGACTATTACAAAGTAACAGTTCGTAATTCATACTGTTTTAGGTGCACATTACACTTATACAAAAGACTATTACAAATACAAAGTAACAATTCGCATGTAATTCATACTGTTCCAGTGTTTGGTAACTGGTCGCTAACTCCCTCCACCTCGCACGTGGCAGATGGGATGCACGGTGATAGCTCCTACATCATAATCCCGCGAGCAGGCCGTTATTTCATCTACTGCCAGCTCTATTTCCTCGAGGAACACTCTCAACCCGCGGGATTCGACATTGTCGTCAATGGCTTGAATATAGCTACAAAGATCTCGCAAGCGGGACAGTCGGCGTATGTGGGCGGAGTTTTTCTAATGCAGGAGCTAGCGGCGATATCGGTGGTCACTAGGGGAGCAGGAATTATTCTTGGTGATCCTGCGTTGACATTTTTCGGGGCGACTAATGTTTAAAGGGTATTTGGAAACCTAGATTTCCGAGGGTGTCTAGGAACGTCTCCGAGGGGAACCTAGGAACGTCTCCGAGGGGAACCTAGGAACGTCACCGAGGGTATCAAGGAACACTTCCCGATGGTATCTATGAACGTCTCCGATGGTATCTAGAAACGTCCCCAAGGGTATCTAGGAACGTCTCCGAGTGTATCTAAGAACGTCTCCGAGGGTATCTACGAACGTCTCCGAGGGTATCTAGAAACGTCTCCGAGGGTATCTACGAACGTCTCCGAGGGTATCTAGGAACGTCCCCGAGGGTATCTACGAACGTCTCCGAGGGTATCTACGAACGTCTCCGAGGGTATCTAGGAACGTCCCCGAGGGTATCTACGAACGTCTCCGAGGGTATCTAGGAACGTCTCCGAGGGTATCTAGGAACGTCCCCGAGTGTATCTAAGAACGTCCCCGAGTGTATCTAGAAACGTCCCCGAGGGTATCTAAGAACGTCCCCGAGGGTATCTAGAAACGTCCCCGAGTGTATCTAAGAACGTCTCCGAGGGTATCTACGAACGTCTCCGAGGGTATCTAGAAACGTCTCCGAGGGTATCTACGAACGTCTCCGAGGGTATCTAGGAACGTCCCCGAGGGTATCTACGAACGTCTCCGAGGGTATCTAGGAACGTCCCCAAGGGTATCTAGGAACGTCCCCAAGGGTATCAAGGAACACTTCCCGATGGTATCTAGGAACGTCTCCGAGGGTATCTAAGAACGTCCCCGAGGGTATCTAGAAACGTCTCCGAGGGTATCTAAGAACGTCTCCGAGGGTATCTAGGAACGTCCCCAAGGGTATCTAGGAACGTCCCCAAGGGTATCAAGGAACACTTCCCGATGGTATCTAGGAACGTCTCCGAGGGTATCTAGGAACGTCCCCGAGGGTATCTACGAACGTCTCCGAGGGTATCTACGAACGTCTCCGAGGGTATCTACGAACGTCTCCGAGGGTATCTAGGAACGTCCCCAAGGGTATCTAAGAACGTCCCCGATGGTATCTAGGAACGTCTCCGAGGGTATCTAAGAACGTCCCCGAGGGTATCTAGAAACGTCTCCGAGGGTATCTAAGAACGTCCCCAAGGGTATCTAGGAACGTCCCCAAGGGTATCAAGGAACACTTCCCGATGGTATCTAGGAACGTCTCCGAGGGTATCTAGGAACGTCCCCGAGGGTATCTACGAACGTCTCCGAGGGTATCTACGAACGTCTCCGAGGGTATCTACGAACGTCTCCGAGGGTATCTACGAACGTCTCCGAGGGTATCTAGGAACGTCCCCAAGGGTATCAAGGAACACTTCCCGATGGTATCTAGGAACGTCTCCGAGGGTATCTAAGAACGTCCCCGAGGGTATCTAGAAACGTCTCCGAGGGTATCTAAGAACGTCCCCGAGGGTATTTAGGAACGTTCCCGAGGGTACCTAAGAATGTTTCCAGAGATTGTCTAGGAACGTCTCCGCGCATGCCATCGTCGCCAAACCTTTTTTTGGTATAAAACCGCCCCGACTCAAAAGCAGGCAGTGGGGAAAGAAACTCTAGATCACACTAAATAAAAGTATTTCTTTATCCTCCTTGTCATCTCTTTATTTGTTTCTTTTTTGTTACTCAATTTGAGAGTAAGGATATTGTTTCAGACCAGAAAGGGGTATAACACCTTTTTCCTTAAAGTGGATGAATAGCTAAATAATAAGGAAAACGTTTAGGGTAAATGAGGCTTATTCCCTTGATTAAGTGACCCAATTAATTGGCAAATCAGGTAAAACGCTCTCTCGAGTTATAGAACCAGAATAATTCCCGGCCATTTTTTATCGATAATGAGGTAAATATTACCCGACTGTTGAATAAACTAGTAAATCGATCCAAAATGCCTCATCGAAAAACAATGGACAAAATATTAAATGAAGTAATATCGTTGTAAGCTTTATAATATCTTTATAATATCATGATTAATGTCCCAATTCTTTCTTGGAAATAACTATGCAAAAATATGGGTGGGTTTGAACAACTATTCAGTTTTAAGTCCAACGCGCTAGCCGATTGCCCCCGGAGTCTTAATCTGGCTACTCAGCAAATTTCATTTGGGTTTCTGTGGTTGAATCGGTGTATGAAAAATGCAATAGTACAATAGAAAGAAAACTCCCTTTCATGCTATTGGCGGATTAGGATCACCATCATTGTCATGTGACCCAATTTATCAGTCAATCAGATAAACAATACTCGAGATATAACGCCATGAATAATTTTCCTATTGTTTCTCACTAATGAAGGAAATTGAACTCTGGTGAGGGTTGAGCTACTGTATCATACAAGCAAAAATTCCTCATTATTAAAAGGCAAATGGAAATTATTCATTATACTATATCTCTCTTGCTTTTTAGGGAAAATTGGCCAAAATCTAATATTTCATTAGGTTAGCTTTGGCGACTCGCCCCCCTGCCAATCCCTTTCCGCCGCCCCTGAAAGCTAATCAGATGAGAAATTCTCGATTAAGAAATCCCATGATTGATTTCTCTACCACAAAAAAAAAATGCAAAAACACACATAACACACATTTTGCTCCAAGATGGGTTTGAACCATCATCCTTTCGGTTAACAGACGAACGCACAAACCTATTGCGCCACAGTGACTGGGACATGCACTGATATTAACGCGTGGCACCTGGTTTCTGGCACTTCTTTAAAAGCCTTAATTCGACTATGCAAAAATACATATTTCGTCCCTGTGTGGGTTTGAACCACCAAACTTTCGTTAAAAGCCCAACCCGCTAGCCATTTGCACCACAGAGACTTAGACGGACACTGATCTAAACACTCAATTGTTTTTGGTACTGCAAAAATACACATTTCTTGCGTTTCGGTTAACAGCCGAAAGCGCTAACAGATTGCGCCACAAAGACTTGGATGGGAAATAAAGTTAACTGTTGGATTTTAATGGTTTCTGACACTTCTTTTATAACAGCATTGAACAATGGAAAATGTACAACGCATGCCGGTTCAGTTTTGTGATTTTTTATCATTTAAACATTACTTTTTAGACAGTTAAACCATTTAAAGATATCTAACAAAAAATGTATGCCATCTAAAGCCTATACTTTCGTCGCTAGATGCTTTCATTTGTGTACTCGACCGTGGACTCGTTCCCCACAGACGAGGTCCTGGGTCGAGCCTCACCCCCAATCGTATTGGCCCTTGGTCTTTGCTGATCTTTCAAAATCTCTAAGATGCTGTACTTCCGCTGTGAAACCGTTGTTGCTTAGTATGCGCTTGGGAAGACCTGGATAAACTGCCCGGATAAAAGAGGATTCAAAGAATTTAGATACATTGGTGATTGCTAAGACGATTGCAAGCTTATTGTCTGATTCCTATACCCTGTGATAGGTTTATTTTCTTAACCCTTCACCCTTGGTTCTTTTGAGCAAAATTGTAAGAAAAGCAGACTGAAAACAGAAACCTCCCCTTATATTTCAAGTCCACTACAAGTTAAGCTGAGCCACCCGCGACCCAAGACCGTATGCCTTGAAGTTTCCAGCAATGCACTGCGGTGCCTTTTCTTTCTAGCGACGGCACTGCTACCAGCCTGTTGCTTACAACAGTTTTTCTTGTAATTTGCTTAAAAATTACAGCTTTTTCACATCTGGAGAGTGCCTCAGGACATCATAAAGTCATGGGCATAATTAATGCTGTGCTCATGGATGTTTCCACGCTGAGGTTGATTCAATGGGATAATTCCTTGTCTGGGCTTCACCAAGTGAGAAAGGAATTTTCTAGTGAATAGCCTCATACTCTCCAATGTGGGCCATCTTTGCTACCCAACCTTATTCAAAAATTGTTTTCAGGCTTATTCTGGGTTTCTTTGACCTGGAAATGTTTTGTTTGGATTCGGGGCAAAGAGACTTATAAACAAAACTGTTATGATTTATGGGGGAGAATTTTGCCCGCCTGTCTGTCAAGGTGTTTCCAAGACTCCCATGATGCAGTGCAGGCATGCAAAATAGGCTAAACATGGTAACTCGCTTCTAATGGAGGTTCTAGCATTGATTATTGTGACTGATTGCTGTAAAATGGGACCTGATGGAGCGCAATAAAGGTATCTATTTGTGACTTGATCTGTGTTTGCTTGTCTCTATTTGTAGTTCGGAATTTTGTGTCTTTTTTGCTAAAAAATGTTTCTGAGTTTAAGCATTTGTTCACGAATTGGTCAGAAGTCAAGGTTGATATTTTGACAATAGAGTCAATTCTATTACATTGTTTAGATGCACTTTTGAAGGTCGTCTATGCCTTGGAGGAATCCATGAGTATCCGGGTCTGGTGATGTTAAGTTTGCATTTCAGGACTTAATAATCTCAGGACTTAATAGTAATAAAAGACTTAATACTTAGTTTTTCATATATTTTTTTTCTCTGTATTCCCCTCTTTGTGTTTCCGCATTTTGGATCAGCTGTGGCCCGCCAATCCTGTTGCATTTTGGATGCGCACTCAACATCGTGAAAATGGTCTGTTGATTATTGAATAAAACCGCCTGATTTCTTGCTCAGTTAACATTGCTTCTATCGCTTCTGGGCTATCAGTGCAGCACATTACCATTTTTGGTAATATCTTTTTACCTACTTATAATGCAAATATTCAAAATGGCCGCGCGAAGTTTGAAACTTGAATTTGTATTGTTAGCGAGACGTCGCATCAAAGGTGACCAAAACAGCAGAATATCCTGCTCTATACCAAGTTTGATATTTGATTGATGAATTCCTGTGTTCCAAAAAAAATACCGTTTGGGAAACCTTTTCAAATTGAGCGCTTTTATTTGAGACTGCCGTAAAATCGAACTTTTTTCGTAATGTTTACGTTTAGAAAAAGAGGAATGTGAGTGTGATGGACCAAATTCTACGGCTTAGAACCTTGACAGGATTAAACTAGGATAAATGAGGATTATGGCATACTAAAACAATTTTCACCACAAGCCGAAATGAGTGCCCACAAGGTATGGTGAAAGTTGAGGAGAGCGGAGGTTGAATTGTGAGAACGAAAGTGCGAGTCAAGGTCCAACGTCTACATTTTAACAGGGAAAAATCGCCGAAGAATAGGTATAAAAATCCGTGAAAACATTTAGCCGAAAAGCATTTTACCCTTCCCTTGTCTCTGGGGTTCACCTCTTCTCATTCTTTGCCAAAATGTCTTGCTCCTCGACCACCACAACAACAAACTCCACCAAGAATAGATAGCCCCCCCCCCCCCCAAAAAAAAAGTAACCCAAACCCGAGTTCTACTCCTAAAACATACAATAGCTTGAAACTTTGCCAGCTCCGTAAAAAATACTATAGATGAAGCTTTAGAAGGAAAATTTGCTTATCAAATTTAATTTTTTTATTCCCTGTTATAAATTAAAAACTCTATCCTCCTCACCTCCAAGGCCTAGTAATCAAACCTGGTACAAGAGGGGTAAAAAGAAGGGTATAATATGCTAAAATAAGCATTTGGTCAAATTAGCACTCCCCCCCCCCAAAAAAAAAAAAAACACACACACATCTGAGTTCTATACATAAAATACACTACGCATAGGAACTTACCTCCCAAACAAATACCCAAACCTAATTCTATACACCAAACATATAAATTCTTACTATCACTATAGTTTGAAAAGGGAGCTTCAACACTCAGACTTGCCTATCAAATCAAATTAATTTAATTCCCTCTTTATAAAAAAGACTCTTTGCACATATAATAGAGACAAATATGAAAAATAGATATTTTTTAAATGATATCTGCTCTAGTGAAGCTTGGAGCCTATGGTACACAGGGGATGACTACACTCCATTCTCCTATAATCTCCAAGGCCTAGTAATCAAACCTGGTACATGTCTACTTTGTCTTCACAACCTGTGTCAGCCCCCCCCCCCCCCCCCCCCATGTGACATACCCTTAGTCACCACCACTTTGCCCTTACCATGCCTTTTCCTCACCCTAGCTAGTTTACACTTTCTGCCTTTTTTCCATTTGCCTGCACAAACAGTGAAATACCCCCTCAATGGCTCTACCTTGGTGTTAGAACCTGTGTATTGTGCACGATTTGTGTCACAAAACTTTCTTTGTTTGATAAAAAGAATCATGATGAAAACAGAGCTGAATACAATGAAGTCCTTTGGGGATGGTTCTACCGAGGTATACATACACCCCTCATTGAAATAGCACATTAGCCTCTCAAACAAGTGCCCCCTCTAGAATCCATTTTTAAAAAGCCATAATGTGAGCATTTGTGGTAATGACTTTTTTTCAACGAGTAAAAGCAAACTAATGCAACAATGCTTAATGACTGCCATCCCTGAGATTTACAGATCATAGCAAATCTATTGATTCCAGGATCAAATATAAACAGTTAAACATAGTTTTTGTACTTTCATGTAGTGTCTTTTAATTGCATACAATAAACAGTGACTCGCGGCCATTCTGTATACGATTTAGCTTTATTTTTTTAATGAGACTCGCTGCTATTCTGTATAAGATTCATTTTAGTTTCAATATCCCAGCTAAAATTTCTTCTTGGAGTGTCTTCATTTCGAGTGTGAGAGCAAGATAAATCTAAGGAAATTCGGTGCAGTTGTATGACTCGATGAAACGTACAACTAAATAATTGGCGATTAATGTTATACCCTGCTAGCAGTGGCTTACCCTTCCGCGTTCATTACAGTACGATTCGGTGAAGTCGTAAAATAACCCTGCAAATGAGGTCTCTTGCCGATGAGAAACGACACAAATAGGATATATCTGACGCACTGAGTCAGTGAAATCCCTGCTTAAACAGGTAAGACTAAATCACTGATAGCAGTGATTCCGATTCCGATTAGGCGGAGCCGCAATTTTGTTTTCCTACTCTGAGTTGAGGCGTGTCCGCGTGAGACAGGGCATAGTAATACTCATCTCTGATTGGTTAATCAGATTGTTTATCAAATATAACCAAAAATGGTAATGTTCCGCACTGGCTATTGTAACAGCTATACTTTTGGGGTCTATCACAACTTGTAACCGCTATTATTTTTGGGCTCTCTAACCACATGTAACAGGACGACTTTGTCCCGCTTGGCTGGGGGAGGTATCGTTTTTTTTTTACTTATTCACTGTTACAAAGTCTTTACAAGATCTTTCTCTGTCTCTGTTCTCATTCTATGTGTTCACATATTTTTGTTCTTCATTCTACAAGTGTGTTCTTCAAGTCTGTTTGTGAGAGTGTCTTACAGGTGTCTATTCAAGTTCTTAGTGTCTTAAGTGAGTTGGGGCTTCGGTAGGCACCCATATGCTACTAAGACGGCATGTCCTTTAGGATAACTGACACTGACATCCCAAAGGGCTTTTAGCACTGTTTGGATAAGGGTTTAACCATTGGGTGTACGAGGGACGTCCTTCCTACGTGGGTGTGCCAGTCGGTTACCCTTGGGCTACCATGACTTACGTAATGTTTACAATGTTGCTACTGACTACGGGTATCACACACTAACTTGTTACACTGCTAGTACGCATGACAAGCTACACACGTGATTAATATGATTGACAGCATTCTAATCATTTTTGCACTCAAACTCTTTAAATGTACTAAAACCTAATTTCACCGACGGCTAGGTCTGAAGCTTTCTTAGGGTAAACCTTGTGTAGTTAACGGATACAGGACTAAAACAAATGCTCAAAATTCTGTTCTCCAGTACCACTTGAAAAGGGACGCAGTACGCCTATAAGTTTCTTAGTTGACCTCAATTCTCAACTCAACCACTGTATTTCCCCCGCAGTCGTATATTAAAATCTTAATACTATAGTTTTAGTTAATGTAAATTTCCTTTTAATAACACAAACAAAGCTAAATGTTTCATATGTTTTTAAAACTGAAAGCCAATCCTTACACATTCCTTTAGTTGTCCATTACTGTAATTCCTTGGGGTTCATTTCGGGGACTCTTGGGGATCGTTTCGGGTCCCGGGATCAGTTGGGGAACTTTTGGGGATCGTTTAGGGTCCTGGGATCGTTTCGGGTCCTGGGATCATTTCGGGTCCTGTACATCACCAGTGGCGTTTCGTAAGTGTGTTGACAACACGATATATCGTGAAAGTTGAACTGATAACGAACGAAGAATTCAACTACGGCCGCCATGTTTTTTTCACATGGTTTGGAAAACCGCTGACAATTCGCGGGCTTTTTCGCTAAAACGTTTGATTTGATTGGCCAACAGTTGTGATATTAGAAGAGTTATGATTGGCTATGGGTTACACTAGAGTCGACGATTAGCCACGAGTGACACAACCCCGCTAACCGCAAAAAGTCCTGAATAGCTTCGCATAATCGCGGATGTGTGTGTCGTAACCCGCGGTGCATCATGGGATCTAATTTCAGACAGGCGGGAGATTTAAATATGACAGCCATCAACATTTGCCTCAAAGTTCTTTCGGCTAACAAAAAGTCTGTCATTGACAGCTATAGATTTATGGATGTGAAAAAGTTCGCAAATGTTAGTGAGTGGAAAAAAATCTACTTTCGCAACACAGCGGAAGAAACCTTTGAGATTGGTTTTTACTGGGATCCTGGAAAGACCGATAAAACTGTGGCGTAATTTCTTGTGATTCGTTTTGTCCTAGAAGATGAAAATAATATTAAACGTTTTTTAAACAAAAGAACGACTGACTGTTCGTTTGCCTTTTTGAGCGATAACGAAAAACAAAACAAAATTGATTATTTTAGTGTTGACGAGAGTATGCAAATGCGCGATTCTCGAAGTGTTGTTTGTGTTGAAGTAGAAATAAAAACAAAACCAGATTTATCCAAAAACATCAGCATATCTGGGTTAAACATGTTTGCTTAGTAATCAGATCAGTTCTTCTCGTCTTTGAAGAGCTATCTGTCAAATCCAAAATTTGATAGAATTTATTAAAATATTTTGCAAGTAAACTCCAAATGACTAAAACAAGTAGTAACGGATTGAGGATAGAGCAAATTCAGAGCCTGTGCTTCTTTAGATGATGTCAGCTATCTTAGCTAAAGTCCAAGTTTTTTCTAAGATCGACTCCAGCACAATAGCTCCTCAAAAAAATTCAAGTTCCCAACTAGTTTTACTGACGAATTGCGAGTCGATGCTACCAAATTTTGCGAATATCGCCACAGTATCCACTTTGACCCTCCCAAATAAAACCACACTTTATCAACAGAAAAGCGTAGAAAAAAATTCATCCAAATAACCAGCTACCTAAGATATTGGGACTAGCGGAAGCGGGCATTTTAGGTGTATAAACTCAAGCGATGTCAGTCAGAATCATATATTTATTATATCAAATAAGAAGTCGTTATGTTTTATTTATATTATTCTGAATCTCAAACAAATATTCTTGGATCCCTGGGTCCTTTAGGTCGTAGAACTGCCATTTGTCAATTGCAATGTTGGTAGTGTTCAATTTGGAGGGGTATTAAAGCCGGAAAACATTTTGGAAAATCACTTTAAAAATTTGGAAAATGCTTTATTCATTCCATTGGGTATTATTTAAAAAAATACTGAAAAATTCAATTGCCAATAAATTCTCTCAAATTTCAAACATTTAGAAAACTTTTAACGACCACCTAAAAACCTTGAAAGGCTCAATAAAAATTATTCAAATATTCGAGGATATATCAGCATGTGCTACCGCAGGTCAATGTCTTCGGAGACTCGCGGGCGTGCATTGTCTGCCTCTTCATCTGTGAGGCTTGGGGCGGAGATGAGGCTTTTACTGAAAAACAAAAAAGTGCAGGGCATTAGAAAATGTCGATCAATTTCTCATGTTTTCATTGTTTATAACGGTTTCTTAGCAAAGAAACTTCAGAAAAGCCATACACGATTGAAGTTTGATACTTTATTAATAATATTTGATTGAAAGTTTCTCAGTTACTTTCTTGAATCAGCCGATGGAAATGAATTCTTTGAGTCACTTGGAATTGTGCGGGAGCATAAAATAGCGGCGTGATTGGCTTTCCTTAAAAATACAAAAAAGGGTAAACATACCAGACAAAAAGGGATTTTAACAAAGCGACAAATAAAACCTTGAATGGAGAAGATAAGTACATGGCTTAATTTCACTTCCTATCATTTTCGTTGACCATGGTTTCAGTGATCTGTTTATCTGTGTATTATATGGATTGTCCATAATTACTTGCATTTGGTGGCACTAAAATGTTACCCGCAGTAACTTTCGATCGAAGAAATGCCGTGTATTTAGCCATTAAAAGTTAAAAGTATTACAAATATATTCCTCCCGAAGAGAGAAGCGTTTGGGAAAAAAGTTTTCGTTTTGAATTAAACACAAATATAAAAAAAGAAATTCGCACAAAAAGACGGCATCTTGTTTCTCAGTGTACCTTTCGGTCCCATATATGAGCATTTATATTTCGGTTGGCCGAGCTATACGTACCGAATTCGTATCCTTTCGCATTTCGGGCATTTCCCTTTCACATAGCAGCCCTTGTGGAATGAGGCTCGACAATCTGAACACATACAATTATACGATAAAAATAAGCGAAAAACGCAAAAGTAAATAATAGGAATTATACATCCGATATACGTGACACACGCAACTAGTCTTCCTGTGGTGTTAGCACAAAGGAAGACCGAAGCCAAACAACTCGCATAACTATACTTAATATAATTTTAATTCAACTGCATGAGTAGTTCTGAGGATTTTTATAGTTCGAGTCCTTTTTACTTATCTACGTCAATAAAAAACAACTGCTTTCGGGCTCCGTTTTTTGATGCAGAACTCTTTGGTGTTTTCTCTAAATATTTTGTTTGTCTCCTCTTTGCCACACATCAAATCCCATTTGAAACCAAAATACTGTTTCATAAACTCTTCAACTCACCAACGCACTGTACGACTCGCTGGAGCTCAAAAGGGAAGATAATGTCATCGCCATCTCTACAGTACTCGCAGATAAAACCCTTAGCTTGACACAGCTTAGAAAAATTATAATACATTCGATTATTCACCCCAATCATCGTTAAATATCATCATAGAATCATATTTCATCTCACCGGACAATCGCTGATGTGTCTATAGGATCGTGTTACGAGACTGCGAAACAGCATGACCATCTCCCCGCTTTTAACCTAGAAATAAAGATGCATCCATGAAGAACTGAAATAGAAAGATCAATATTTCCCTTACAAGATGACCATCTCCACGCTTTTAACCTAGAAATAAAAATGCATCCACGAAGAACTGAAATAGAAAGATCAATATTTCCCTTACAAAATGACCATCTCCCCGCTTTTAACCTAGAAATAAAGATGCATCCATGAAGAACTGAAATAGAAAGATCAATATTTCCCTTACAAGATGACCATCTCCCCGCTTTTAACCAAGAAATAAAGATACATCCATGAAGAAGGGATTAAGTAAAAAGATTAATATGCCCCATTACAACATGACCATCTCTCCGCTCTTTGAAATGAGGTGAGAAAGGAAAAGAGAGTTGACTTTCGTCCCGATTTGCAGCATTAGGCTGAATTGCTCTGAGTTTACAATTAATGAGATGGACTGACGTATAAGGCACACTGGGCCGCAGAGAGAAGTGTTAGTATGTTAATGCCCCTTTGGTTATATTGCCAAGTACAAACACTGAAGGTGGACTCCCACTTCTATAGTGGTACTTTAATATCACACATTTACAGGTTGGTCGCTAGGTTCGAGAGACGGTTTTTCGAGAGACGTAATCTTTCGAGCCTCTAGGAATATACACTGTCCAGGATACATAGAGCCAAGGTTTTCAAAATAGAAATGCACCCATGAAGAGGGGTAATGTAAAGGAACAATATACAATGTCTTATCAGGGGCGTAGCCAGGATTTTTAACAGGGAGGTAACGTCTCATACATTTACTGTATAAGGGGGTGCCCTGGCCCCCTGAGCGCCCCCCCTGGCTACGCCCCTGATTATCCCCTCTTTATAAGGTAAAGAACCTGATTAACATTCACACCTGTAACAAGTCCTCCACGGAAAATAAATGTTCCTCCGTAAAAATGTGGTCGGGAATACGGGCAAGATCCTGACGCAACCTGAAACGCATTAAATCAAGTTGCGGTTGCTTGTTTCAATTTCTGAAATATCGGGCGAGGCACTTACTCGGTTGCTTTTCTACATGTTTGGGCGAAGGTCCGGAAGAAGTACAGCTGCTTACGGAGGGTCTGTGGAAAAGAAAGAATATTAAAACAATGCAACAGCATTTACCAATGAAATTAGAGCGAAGACAATAACAACGTCCTTACAAGGTCATTAACCTTAACTGTTCTTATAAGTGAAAGGTGAATTAACATACAGCGACAGAAAAGAGTCCCAGAACATTCCATAAAGTTCCGTCACAGTCTGAGGCTGATTTAAACGAGATACTAAAAATTAGTGCTGTGATATGAGCTTAGGACTACAGTGTTAAGGGCATCGACCTTAGGAATAAATTACAGTATTCGACTTGGGCTAGGGGACCTCAGGGTTGCATAGTATCGTTGACGCCCAACTCTACCTGGACTTCAGCGAGGGCGCGGACCCGCTGGTACAGTGCGGAGTTCAGATCCTTGATGTTAAACAGCGGGTCGTAGTGGATATTATTTAGTAAGTCTTTAGCGAATTTAGAGACTTCATATCTGGTGCGAGAGTTATGGAACAGCAAATGATAAGAAACACCTACGTTGTAAAAATCTCGCTGTCTACGTTTTCTCCTTGCGCCGAAGAACTCTTTTAACAGACTCTACTTAATTGTACTGGAGGACGTAAGGAAAGAGGGGACGCAGGTCCAAGATAAAGCTTCAGTAACAGTGCAGGGACACTGCGATTTCAGCCCGACTACGTAGTTGTGTTACCACAGAGTAAAGGATACTTTCTAAAGTCCCAACGCCGTACGATTCGCGCAGGAATAACCATCGGCTCGTTCTGGTGACAGCTGCTACAGAAGTACTTGCCGAGGTAATTACAGTAGCGAAAGCGCTTCATATAATCTGTCAATAGAAGACGATGTTAACGTTCCTTTGGGGGTAATCTGTGACAGGACGGGCGGAGCTATGTCACGTCACTAGGTCTGCTACTAAGCTTTATTTTGCTGCAAAAGTGCTTGCTGTTGAATAGAACCTCGCCTGGTCTCTTTTTCTAATGTGGGTCACATTAAGAAAGGCTAACTACTCAGCCTAGAACTTGCCATAATTAGTTAAAAATGAAAATAAGCCAGAGAGTTTCAACTTAGCACTAACCTGGGTCTACGCGCATCCCACATCCTGCACAGCGGTAATTCTGTTGCTCCATTAGAACTTTCCTCCTAAAAACAAGACAAATTATGTGATTAAGACTCGTGTACGCGGGCTATTTTGAGGCTATTGTCTATTTATCTGTGCGTCGTGGCAACTTTTGATTGCCAATTCACAATTATCAATAATCTAGAACATACATACGAATGTGGGCGATAATTTCGTATTGTTTGCGAAGATCAACAATTTGAGTTGCAGGCATTTCTGGCGCGAGAACTTACTTCTTCGAGGGGTGCACGTGGAAGATGACTTGCTGGCGAGGTGGTGCCCACTCCATATTTCCGCGCATGCGGCACTGAAAACAGACAGCAAAAAAATAATACAAACTAATAGACAAGCATCAAATATCGGATCAATTTGCACAAGCCAAATGCCTTTTATTCTTAACAAAGGTTTCTACACCACAGTTTTCTTGTGTATTTTAATTTCATTTTGGTTGGCACATCTCATTGCATCAAAGTTAGTCTCTCGACATTTTCGTTGGCATGACATGGCCGCGGATATCCACGACCTACGGCACCAGAGACAACTACAGCATCATTGGCAACTACGGCACCAGAGACAACTACAGCATCATTGGTAACTACAGCACCAGAGACAACTACAGCATCATTGGCAACTACGGCACCAGAGACAACTACAGCATCATTCTTAACTACGGCACCAGAGGCAACTACGGCACCAGAGACAACTACAGCATCATTGGTAACTACGGCACCAGAGGCAACTACTGCATCATTGGCAACTACAGCATTATTGGTAACTACGGCACCAGAGGCAACTACAGCATCATTGGTAACTACAGCATTATTGGTAACTACGGCACCAGAGACAACTACAGCATCATTGGAAACTACGGCACCAGAGACAACTACAGCATCATTGGTAACTACGGCACCAGAGACAACTACAGCATCATTGGTAACTACGGCACCAGAGGCAACTACAGCATCATTGGCAACTACAGCACCAGAGGCAACTACGGCACCAGAGACAACTACAGCATTATTGGTAACTACGGCACCAGAGACAACTACAGCATCATTGGTAATTACGGCACCAGAGACAGCTACAGCATCATTGGCAACTACAGCATCATTGGCAACTACAGCATCATTGGCAACTACGGCACCAGAGACAACTACAGCATCATTGGTAACTACGGCACCAGAGACAGCTACAGCATCATTGGTAACTACGGCACCAGAGACAACTACAGCACCATTGGTAACTACAGCATCATTGGCAACTACAGCATCATTGGCAACTACAGCATCATTGGCAACTACAGCATCATTGGCAACTACGGCACCAGAGACAGCTACAGCATCATTGGCAACTTCGGCACCAAAGACAACTACAGCATCATTGGTAACTACGGCACCAGAGACAGCTACAGCATCATTGGTAACTACGGCACCAGAGACAGCTACAGCATCATTGGCAACTACGGCACCAGAGACAACTACAGCATTATTGGTAACTACGGCACCAGAGACAGCTACAGCATCATTGGCAACTACGGCACCAGAGACAACTACAGCATTATTGGCAACTACGGCACCAGAGACAACTACAGCATCATTGGCAACTACGGCACCAGAGACAACTACAGCATCATTGGCAACTACGGCACCAGAGACAACTACAGCATCATTGGCAACTACGGCACCAGAGACAACTACAGCATCATTGTTAACTACGGCCCCAGAGACAACTACAGCATCATTGTTAACTACGGCACCAGAGGCAACATTGGCACCAGAGGCAACTACGGCACCAGAGGCAGCTACAGCATCATTGGTAACTACGGCACCAGAGACAACTACAGCATCATTGGCAACTACGGCACCAGAGACAACTACCGCACCAGAGACAACTACAGCATCATTGGCAACTACGGCACCAGAGACAACTACAGCATCATTGGTAACTACGGCACCAGAGGCAACTACAGCATCATTGGCAACTACAGCACCAGAGGCAACTACGGCACCAGAGACAACTACAGCATTATTGGTAACTACGGCACCAGAGACAACTACAGCATCATTGGTAATTACGGCACCAGAGGCAACTACAGCATCATTGGCAACTACAGCATCATTGGCAACTACAGCACCAGAGACAGCTACAGCATCATTGGCAACTACGGCACCAGAGGCAACTACAGCATCATTGGCAACTACGGCACCAAAGACAACTACAGCATCATTGGTAACTACGGCACCAGAGGCAACTACAGCATCATTGGTAACTACGGCACCAGAGGCAACTACAGCATCATTGTTAACTACGGCACCAGAGACAACTACAGCATCATTGGTAACTACGGCACCAGAGGCAACATTGGCACCAGAGGCAACTACGGCACCAGAGGCAGCTACAGCATCATTGGTAACTACGGCCCCAGAGGCAACTACAGCATCATTGTTAACTACGGCACCAGAGACAACTACAGCATCATTGGTAACTACGGCACCAGAGGCAACTACAGCATCATTGGTAACTACGGCACCAGAGACAACTACAGCATCATTGGCAACTACGGCACCAGAGACAACTACAGCATTATCGACAACTACCGCACCAGAGACAACTACAGCATCATTGGCAACTACGGCACCAGAGACAACTACAGCATCATTGGCAACTACGGCACCAGAGACAACTACAGCATCATTGGTAACTACGGCACCAGAGACAACTACAGCATCATTGGTAACTACGGCACCAGAGGCAACTACAGCATCATTGGCAATTACGGCACCAGAGGCAACTACAGCATCATTGGCAACTACGGCACCAGAGACAACTACAGCATCATTGGCAACTACGGCACCAGAGACAACTACAGCATCATTGGTAACTACGGCACCAGAGACAACTACAGCATCATTCTTAACTACGGCACCAGAGGCAACTACGGCACCAGAGACAACTACAGCATCATTGGTAACTACGGCACCAGAGGCAACTACTGCATCATTGGCAACTACAGCATTATTGGTAACTACGGCACCAGAGGCAACTACAGCATCATTGGTAACTACAGCATTATTGGTAACTACGGCACCAGAGACAACTACAGCATCATTGGAAACTACGGCACCAGAGACAACTACAGCATCATTGGTAACTACGGCACCAGAGGCAACTACGGCACCAGAGGCAACTACAGCATCATTGGCAACTACGGCGCCAGAGACAACTACAGCATCATTGGCAACTACGGTACCAGAGACAACTACAGCATCATTAACAACTACAGCACCAAAGGCAACTACAGCATCATTGGTAACTACGGCACCAGAGACAACTACAGCATCATTGGCAACTACGGAACCAGAGACAACTACAGCATCATTGGTAACTACGGCACCAGAGGCAACTACGGCACCAGAGGCAACTACGGCACCAGAGGCAACTACAGCATCATTGGCAACTACGGCACCAGAGGCAACTACAGCATCATTGGCAACTACGGCACCAGAGACAACTACAGCATCATTGGTAACTACGGCACCAGAGACAACTACAGCATAATTGGCAACTACGGCACCAGAGGCAACTACAGCATCATTGGCAACTACGGCACCAGAGACAACTACAGCATCATTGGCAACTACGGCACCAGAGACAACTACAGCACCAGAGGCAACTACGGCACCAGAGGCAACTACAGCATCATTGGCAACTACGGCACCAGAGACAACTACAGCATCATTGGCAACTACGGCACCAGAGACAACTACAGCATCATTGGTAACTACGGCACCAGAGACAACTACAGCATCATTGGTAACTACGGCACCAGAGGCAACTACGGCACCAGAGGCAACTACAGCATCATTGGTAACTACGGCACCAGAGGCAACTACGGCACCAGAGACAACTACAGCATCATTGGCAACTACGGCACCAGAGGCAACTACAGCATAATTGGTAACTACGCTACCAGAGACAACTACAGCATCATTGGTAACTACGGCCCCAGAGGCAACTACAGCATCATTGGCAACTACGGCACCAGAGGCAACAATGGCACCAGAGGCAACTACAGCATCATTGGTAACTACGGCACCAGAGACAACTACAGCATCATTGGCAACTACGGAACCAGAGACAACTACAGCATCATTGGTAACTACGGCACCAGAGACAACTACAGCATCACTGGTAACTACGGCACCAGAGACAACTACAGCATCATTGGCAACTACGGAACCAGAGACAACTACAGCATCATTGGTAACTACGGCACCAGAGGCAACTACAGCATCACTGGTAACTACGGCACCAGAGGCAACAACGGCACCAGAGACAACTACAGCATCATTGGCAACTACGGCATCATTGGCAACTACGGCGCCAGTGGGCAGATATAGCACCAGAGGCATCATAGACACGAACGACATCAGAAGCAACTACAATAGCAATGGCAACTACAGCACCAGATGCGAACAGCCCTTTTCATCATGGTCTATCCGTAAATTCTTGTCACATTTATCAATTGTTTTTTAAATATTTTCTTGTATTGCCTATGCATTACTCTTGAGAGCAACACAAACAAATAATAACAAAATAAAAGAATTGCCAGGCTAGTGAGAATCCCTTTACTCACTCGTGCTGACGTTTTTTGCTTTATTTTCCCAGACTCCTCGTGGTCGCTCAACACATCATCAGGTGCGACCGCGTACGTCTGGGGCAGCGGTAGTAAAGACTGGGGCACGTCGTTCTCGGAGACAAGCCACTGAAGTTCGGACGCTGCCGGGTGCTTTTTGTTGGCGAACTTTTGCAAAAGGCTTTTGGCGACAGCTTCTGCCGAAAGGGGAGGGGAAGTGCTGAACTCGATGCTATCGACCTGTGCAAAAACATGTGCGGCCAGACCATAAGAAAATGTGTTTTAACATTTAAAAAAATGTAACATTATTGTGTTGTTTATTACAGATAAAGACTGCAGCAAGTACCGCGTTTACTAATAGGAGCCAGTGAAAGTAAGAACACCTTACCCTTTGGTAAGGTCACCTTCAGTATTAAAAAAGATATTAGAACAAGGGTTATAAAAGATATTAGAACCAACACTAGAGTGATTTCCCATTTGGTAAGCCACCTTTTGACCAGCGTTAGAAGAGAGGTCCGATTCCGAGACTAGAGTGATTTCCCATTTGGTAAGCTCACTTTAAGACCAGCGTTACAAGAGAGGTCCGATTCCGAGACTAGGGTGATTTCCCATTTGGTTAGCTCACCTTTAGACCAGCGTTAGAAGAGAGGCCCGATTCCGAGACTAGAGTGATTTTCCATTTGGTAAGCTCACTTTAGACCAGCGTTAGAAAAGAGGCCCGATTTGGAGACTAGTGTGATTTCCCATTTGGCAAGGCTCGCTTTTAGACCAGCGTTAGAAGAGAGGTCCGATTTCGAGACTAGTGTGATTTCCCATTTGGTAAGCTCACTTTTAGACCAGCGTTAGAAAAGAGGCCCGATTTGGAGACTAGTGTGATTTCCCATTCGGTAAGGCTCGCTTTTAGACCAGCGTTAGAAGAGAGGTCCGATTTCGAGACTAGTGTGATTTCCCATTTGGTAAGCTCACTTTTAGACCAGCGTTAGAAAAGAGGCCCGATTTCGAGACTAGTGTGATTTCCCATTTGGTAAGGCTCGCTTTTAGACCAGTGTTAGAAGAGAGGTCCGATTCCGAGACAAGTGTGATTTCACTTTTGGTAAGCTCACCTTTAGTCCAGATTTATTAGAGAGGTCAGATTCCGAGACTAGTGTGGTCTCTGAGGAGGAAAACTGGGCGAGGTCAGGCACGTGCTCATCTCTGCGCGGTAGCTCCTCCCACTCGGCATCACTGTCATCAGTTTCCGGGTAACAGCTGGATTCTGTAAAACATTTTTAAGGGGTGTGAAATTCTTCTTGGATAACGATATTAAATCGAAGATACTGTCTTTTAAACGCTGATTTTTAGACCCTGCAATACCTAAAATTTCACACACATTACTGAAATACTCACATAAATTATCAAGGAATTTTCTCTAGATCCGAGCTCTCCCAATAGACATTCTCCAGACCGATTTACAATCTTCATATATACTATAAACACTTCGCTGCGCACAAAGAGCAAGTCAATTTATGTCTGTATTTCAGCTCGAGCAGAGGTTCTAGATAAACAAAGCCTAACCCAGGCTCACGCAGAGTGCATTTTCTAGCTTTACCCCTTTTTAAGTAAAGTATTTATCAACTGGTAATTAACTGCAGTTTCTAATATTCCATTTCAGCAATAATAGATTCTTAAAACATCTTAGTGCTCTTATCACAAAAAGTAATCCAATTTCCGTTTGAGCTATGGACTCAAAGCTGATAAAAGTGAATTGGGAAATGATCTAAAAAATATCAGAGATAATCATTTTGATTTTTCGTGACTATATCAACAGTTGAGCTAATTGCAGGCAGCTACAGTTGGACAAGAAGCCGAAGGAAAAAGAGACATAGAAAACTTGTTAAGAAACTCACCGGTCTTGTCATGAGAATGATGCTCCATCAAATCTAAGTTATCAGTAATAATATAATCTAGGAACTTGATAAATCCCGATTGGATTTTTTAGGAGGCCGGTCGATAACTCTTCGATAATTATTTGTTTTAACTTAGGACTAATAACTTTGACTCAACACAATTGATGTCTAAATTGATGTTTAAATCGGGTTGACACTTCCACCTTTTGAGTAAGCACAATGTTTGTGTTCAGAGTATAACTCAGAATATTCCCAACTTAGGACAACGGTCTTGTAATATGATTTAGTGATACCAAAAAAGGAACTATGGTCATAATTAGGTAAAAAAATATATTATACCACCAAAACTACTATGAAGGCTTGGGGCAATGATATGCATCGGGGATAAACTGCTCTTTCAGTGCAATTGTGTTTCAAGGGGCCATTAAACTGATGCTCAATATAGTATTCACAGTCTAGCAAGTTTGAAAGAAAACTCAAGTCAGGCAATGGTTGTCTCGAAATCTTATCCTTCGGCCAAATGCTTCAAATGGTCATCTTTATCGAAAGAGCCATAGAGTTTCTATCATTAAGCGTGGTACACAGAAAAGTAATCATGTAAATTGAATATGCAACTTAGAGATAGCCACTTAAACGGTTCAGTTATGGCATTCAGTTATTGGCCATGGTCGACTTACTAGAGGGGATGGAGGTTGTGCGAGCAGTGCACATATTGGTCATGGTCGACTTACTAGAGGGGATGGAGGTGGTGTGAGCAGTGCACATATTGGCCATGGTCGACTTACTAGAGGGGATGGAGGTGGTGCGAGCAGTGCACATATTGGTCATGGTCGACTTACTAGAGGGGATGGAGGTTGTGCGAGCAGTGCACATATTGGTCATGGTCGACTTACTAGAGGGGATGGAGGTGGTGTGAGCAGTGTGCATATTGGTCGTGGTTGACTTACTAGAGGGGATGGAGGTGGAGCGAGCAGTGCACATATTGGTCATGGTCGACTTACTAGAGGGGATGGAGGTGGTGTGAGCAGTGTGCATATTGGTCATGGTCGACTTACTAGAGGAGATGGAGGTGGTGTGAGCAGTGTGCATATTAGCCATGGTCGACTTACTAGAGGAGATGGAGGTGGAGCGAGCAGTGCACATATTGGCCATGGTCGACTTACTAGAGGGGATGGAGGTGGAGCGAGCAGTGCACATATTGGCCATGGTCGACTTACTAGAGGGGATGGAGGTGGTGTGAGCAGTGTGCATATTGGCCATGGTCGACTTACTAGAGGGGATGGAGGTGGTGTGAGCAGTGTGCATATTGGTCGTGGTCGACTTACTAGAGGGGATGGAGGTGGAGCGAGCAGTGCACATATTAGCCATGGTCGACTTACTAGAGGGGATGGAGGTGGAGCGAGCAGTGCACATATTAGCCATGGTCGACTTACTAGAGGGGATGGAGGTGGTGTGAGCAGTGCACATATTGGCCATGGTCGACTTATAGAGGGGATGGAGGTGGTGCGAGCAGTGCACATATTAGCCATGGTCGACTTACTAGAGGGGATGGAGGTGGAGCGAGCAGTGCACATATTAGCCATGGTCGACTTACTAGAGGGGATGGTGGTGGTGTGAGCAGTGCACATATTGGTCATGGTCGACTTACTAGAGGGGATGGAGGTGGTGTGAGCAGTGCACATATTGGTCATGGTCGACTTACTAGAGGGGATGGAGGTGGTGTGAGCAGTGTGCATATTGGTCATGGTCGACTTACTAGAGGGGATGGAGGTGGTGTGAGCAGTGCACATATTGGTCATGGTCGACTTACTAGAGGAGATGGAGGTGGTGTGAGCAGTGCACATATTGGCCGTGGTTGACTTACTAGAGGGGATGGAGGTTGTGTGAGCAGTGCACATATTGGCCATGGTCGACTTACTAGAGGGGATGGAGGTGGTGTGAGCAGTGTGCATATTGGTCGTGGTTGACTTACTAGAGGGGATGGAGGTGGTGTGAGCAGTGCACATATTGGTCGTGGTTGACTTACTAGAGGGGATGGAGGTGGTGTGAGCAGTGTGCATATTGGTCATGGTCGACTTACTAGAGGGGATGGAGGTGGAGCGAGCAGTGCACATATTGGCCATGGTCGACTTACTAGAGGGGATGGAGGTGGAGCGAGCAGTGCACATATTGGCCATGGTCGACTTACTAGAGGGGATGGAGGTTGTGCGAGCAGTGCACATATTGGTCATGGTCGACTTACTAGAGGGGATGGAGGTGGAGCAAGCAGTGCACATATTGGTCATGGTGGACTTTTTAGAGGTGAAGTTGGTGCTAATGGTCCACTTAATATAAGGAAGTATGTGAGCAGTGCGCATACTGGCCATGGTAGACTTACTTGAGGAGGCTGAGGTTGTGCTCGGTCCAGATGCCAAGCTGTCCTGCCCAGATGTTCCTGTGTCGTCACTGAAGGCCGGCTGCTGTCGAAGCTTTTCTTGTTTCTTCTCAATCTTCCGCCGCTCGATCTCCTGCTTCAGCTGCTGGATCTCCTCATCTTCATCATATTCATCATCATCATCAGACCCAATGATCTCGTCACACTTCATCTGGTGGCCAAACAAGAAAGCATGATTCTCAAGCAAGCAAAGGAAAAGAAGACCTTTCTTTTGTTCAAACACTTAGGAGCAGTTAATCAATCTTTACAATTAACACAAACTTACAGACAGCAAAAATATGAATATTCATGATCCTACCTGTTCTATAGCTTCTATCAAAGCCTCTGATATGCTGAAATGAGCGTTTTCCTACAAACAAAATTAATCTATGATTAATCAAGATCCTGATACAGCAGTTTATCCAGGCGCATAACAGAAGTAGTTATAACAAAATCGCGCAAAGGTCCGGCAACCACATACAACAAACATATCCTGTATGTGGGGACAGGCAGGGATTGTAGCTCAGCCTATCATCTTAACACTTGGCAGGGGAGGCTGCCTTTTAGCAGCCAAAAATACAGTAAATGTATGAGACATTATCTTCCGTAAAATACAGGAGAAAATGCCTTGAAATTCACTTTTGGGCCCCCTCCTGTTAAAAATCCTGGCTACACCGCTGCTTGGATGTACAGGCCCCAGGCATCGTATACAGCTCACATTTGAACCAGTGGGAACTAAAGGATATATAAACTTACTTTATCCATTTCACAAGAGCTCAGGTCCTCAGATGCCAGCTTTGTCGCCAGAGATTGTTCCTCTTGACTTGGGTATAAAGGGTCATTGTAGTAAAAAGAAACTATAGAAACATGCAAGTGTTAGAATAAGCATGAGGGTAGACGAGTAGTTACAAAAACAGGAGTACTAATCAATATTTAGTTAATTGTACGTGCTGTAACAGGGTTGCCCTAGCCTCCCTCCAAGGCGTTTTACGCAGGCGTCGCTGGCTAGGGTTGCTTGGTGCTGACTTCTGGCAAATTTCACTGTCTGGTTAAAGCCAACTGAATCATAACTTCTAAACACTTCAACACTCTTGACTCGATTTTGTGTTAAACAACTGGCTCAATTATCTAGCTAACCAGCGGAGTAATTCCTGAAAATCCTGCTGTATGCTGCACTACACATTTTCCATCTAAAACTGAGAACAACTCCTTTTCTTAATCACTCTAAAGTTAGGACAAACATGCTAAACCAGCCAAACCATAACAAAAAGAACAACAACAGCATAGAAGGGGGCATAAAAAATAATAATAATAATAAGTAAAAAAAGATGTCCTCAGGAAGCATTCCTCTGTGCCTTCTCTTTCTTAAGGACAAAAAGTATAGTGAAAATCACATTAATAAAAAGTCATTAGCTGTGGCCAGCTGTGACTCCTAACCCCATTTCCCATGACTACCCATGCCCTGAAGGTATAGTCTAGTCTAAAAGCCTTCATAATGCAATCCATGCCCTGAAAGTAGTCTTAGAGACATTCAAAATTCTGTTCATGCCCAAAGTAGTCCAAAAGACCTCCATAATACACAGTGTTTTTACTTGCCTGAGTTGCTGGGTAGAGATGAGGACAGTCTAACTACAGATTCCTCCGAATTGGAATCCGAGTTTGAGCGTAACCGCTCATTAGGTAGTTCTTCCATGCTCTCAACTTGGATCTTTCTCATCTTGTTAAGTCCAATTTGATCTGACTTTGATCTGTTGTGTCCTATTGCTTTCTTTATTTCAAATTCACTGAGAACCCTACTCGAGGGCTCACCAATACAGACAGTCCCATCAACAAGGTCTTCCTGACAAACACTTTTCCTCTTAGTTCTTGTATCAGGAAGCGTAGACGATTTCTGACTTTGTAAAATACCTGTAAAATTCTCACTACTGTGAACATTATTTAAACTTGTACTCCTTTTGGTGTTTAAAAATCCTTCTGCGTCAAACCATTGAGAAGGACTTGGACTTCTTTCCTCTTTTTCCAAAACAACAGATAATGCTGCTTGTGCAAGGGTCACTTGGCTTATCTTTCTTTTGGGTTGGACAGCTTTGAAACCTTGAAGTTTTAGCCTTTCCCTTGCTAATTTTAGTTCTTGAATGTTCATGAATTCATTATTGACAATTTGAGGAGAAGAACTAAGATCTTTTCCATTATTTTCTGTACTAAAATCAAGTTCGTCTTCAGTATCGCTGCTATCATTGTCTGATTTTTTCCCGTTCTTGCACTGTGTTGCGATGCTTTCAAATTCTTCTCTTTCACTTCCACCACTGTCTGAGTAAGCTATATTCAAATTGTCTTTCAAGAAACTACTTTCATGCATTCCTAAAGGTTTCCTAGGTAGTTCTGTTTTGGCTCCTTGATTCACATCTTCATTTGCAGTCAGCCATTCCTCAATGTACTGGCATTTGTCAAGCTTAGAAACAATAACAGAAAATTCAATTGCACTAAAAGCTAAACACTCTTACAATGTATAGTATGTAATACCCATTTTTCTTACCAGGAACCTTACAGACACAAGCAACAAAGCTTTTTATGCGAATTCACTGGTTCATGATCAGGTTTCAAGATGTTGCATTGGATAATCATTTAGTGCTAAATTCTACTCTTTTCCTATTTGACCTTCTTCTCTGCATTTCTCTACCCTATTCCTTTATCAAAATACAGTAGAAGCTCTCGTCAGCGACTACCCTTGGGACCTAAAAAATGTGGTTGTTAACAGAGCTGGTCTCTTAGAGAGCTTAACAACAAATGAAAAACAAATGAAATCTTTAATGGCACTGGTCGCTTTTGAGAGTGGTCACTCAGAGATCTTCGACTGTACATTTTCTTTCAAGTCCCTAATCCCTCAGTGGGCCCAAACTAAAAAAATAATCCCTCTGCCTAATAGCTCTGCCTCTCATGGATACTCACACCGCAGCCAGTGACATTTTTGGGGGTATATATATGTTTCTACATTACCGTATACCTTATATTTTAACTGGCAATTATTAATTGTATTTTAATAAAATCTATGAACACCTGTTATTTGTTCACAAACACCTCGGAATGTAATACGCATTAACAAGATTTACACACCAGAGTTTGGTTGACTTCGGTTAGCAGGCTTGGGTCACTTTTCTCTATGGCTTGTAAACATGTACAAAGAGCTTGAAAGTGTGAGTTGCTTCTAAGAAATGCATAATCTGAAAGACGGACAACAAATGTGCATTTACCAAGATTGTATACTACGACATGACAAAAATCAACACATATTATTCCTATAGTACAACCAACCACTATTGTGACATTGTAACCTATTGATATTTGTAAAATGTTGAGTAACGCTATGTGCTGACCCTTTGCTGTAATTCTGTGCTATATTGCAATTGCAATTGAATAAAACCCTATCTAGTATCTATCAAACAATAAATGCTAACGCAACTAGCCAATCTTTTTATCTTTGATAAAGCTACACACCTCTTATGTAAAACTACTTGTAAAAAACATTGTCAATGCAAATGGCAAATGACAGCTCAAGTGTAAGTAGTAAGACCAATTGCTGTTAATGAGTATTAATAAGAGATAACAGAAAGTAAAATAATCACATGTATTCAGTAGAAATATGTCAAGACTCATGGAATCTTAGGATAGTAGAATTACCATTCGACAATAGGCATTTTGTGCAGACAATGTTTTCAAAATAGAGCTTTTACCATACATGGCATTACAAGAATAGATATATCAAAACAACATGCAGCTCCTATAAGTACAGGTGATTAATGGCAACATGCTTTTCCATGTTACGTAGTTCCACTGAATAATGCCTCACTGCTAGCCAAGAAGAGGAAGTAAAACCGACCAATTTATAATATACGTACCTTGATAACAACTTTTGAGATGTGGTTTATTCCCAACAAGTTTTTGTAAATAAATAGATAAACAATGGTCTAATAAAGCATTTTCTATCCACAGGCGGCCCTTATCAGATGGGTCTGTCGGGCTTTTCTGTATCGTGTGTGGTGATTTGTCTGGTTGTATTTTCTTGATGAATATTGTGTAGTCAGTATGATCACCAAATAAACTCTGAAAACAACAAAAGAAATATGTTCGAAATTAGTCAGTTTGCTGTACATACGATAACTTCATTGTCAGAGCAAAAGAGTCTGATAAGAGTATAAACAAGATTAAAGCAAACAAATAGTATTTCAGTTTCATACTAAAATAAGAGCTATATTAAAGCAGCTAAAATTCCTTTAACAAACCTTAACAAGATACATATGAGAGAGTTGTTTAACGAATTAAACATTGCTGTATCAAAAGAGCTTAAACTGCAGTAGTTTTATTTTTAACTTTAGTTTATAGCGGAGCTAGCGCGGCTGCAGGGTGCGCGGAGCTCCATAGGTATAGAAATATGGTATAGCTTATGCGACTTGGTTTTGTGGTCATCGCGCTGGTACAATGTGTGTCACAATCCATCCACCCATCCATCCAGTCAATCGTGCAACTCCCAGGCCCTACTCGATCTTACGCTGTTGTGTATTTTTTACTGCCTCGCTTTGTGCTGCAAAGTTCGTATGTTAACAGAAGAAATGCAGCTTGAAAATGGTATTTAATGAGAAAATAAGCAGATTCAAATGGGCTGAACTTTTTGAGGAAACATTTGTCTGAAGTACGAGCCGATGGAAATTCCCGCCCGTGGCAGCAGCAGCAGCTGAAAAGAAGACTAAGAGGAGAGGCTCTACACTTTTTCACCATTCTATATCCACCCACGTCTATATCTATGTAAGGAGATCCTGAGAGGAAAAGGCCTTGGATTGATGTCTGTTTTCAGCTATAAAAATCATTCACTTGTGTTGACGAGTTCCTTGCTAGCAGAAAGATCACAGTTTACAACAAAAAGCAAACACAACCACTAGGCGACAAACATAAAGCGACAAAAAAGAAACACTGCCAAGGTGAGTTTTTGACGATGATTTGCATTTTGAATATGACATTTTTTTTTCATTTATTGTTGTGCCAAAACCAATCGCTCAAACTAAAACACCGTACCAGCTTTAGTATGATGTCAAGATGACATATCAATGTCATCTATCCTTGTTTTGATTGGCTAAAATACCATCTACTTGAATTCCGATTGGTTTATAATTTTGGCACTTGAATGGCTTTTATTCAACTGACAATCGCCATGAAAATGTTAAATTCGTAAATACTTACTTTCAAGTTCTATAAATTCAGGCGTATATTCCTCACGGTAAGTAAGAATTTAATGACAGAAATACGTAGTAGTCTAGCTACTGTATCAATGACACTTAGCTTGTTCGATTTATACATATGTTTTAGAGTACAGATGTTTACAAGGTTTTCATTTCCATCCATGCTAAAGGGTGGGTTCACCAATATGTAATGCATGACTGAGGTATATTTGTGGATTTTAATTTCCTTGGTGATGGAGTATCACTAGTAAGTGGCACCTGAAGTGTATCTAACTATATCATTTTATATTTGGAATGCTGTTTCATCCATTATTTGTTTCTTTGCAAGGGCAAAGCCGGTCAGAATGTACCTAGTGCTAGTGTAGTAGTGTACATGAATGGAACTTCTATAAAAGGGTTTTTATTAGGGCAAGGTACTTAATAAATTATATAAAGATAATAACAAACTTGTAGGCAGTGCCTAAATCTATATATTAAGCTTACATAAACAACAAGAAATCACAATATGTTGCTGTGTATGTTGTACTTATGTAATTTCTACAGCTATTATGATTTCATTAGACTTATAGGCTTATGCTATCTTCCTCTTGTTTTTCACCTTGAATGCCGTAAGTTTCGTTAATTGATAGCCGTTATATTATTCGTTATTCTAGATTATTCAAGTACTTCAACTATTCTTAAACAATTCATACCTGCTGATTTTTTAATCCATGCTGTAAAATATTTTCAATATCCTCAGTCAGTCTAGAAAGGCCGCCATAAACGGACCAAACATTGGTGCTATGATTCGCCAACAACCCATCAACTGTAGATTTAACACGAGAAAGAAGTTGACATCTTTTTGCGGCGTGTATTAAACCATCGTCTTCGGTCGCCATTTTGTTTTGTTTTTGACTCTATGATATGATGTCACATCCGGGTAAGTGTCTATATCACGTGACCTAGTTAAATGTCCAATAGAATTATCTATTTTTCAAATGTCATGCACAGGAGCTGGTCCAGTTTGAGAACTAACCTTCTTTAGATTCTTCTTTTGGAAAAAAAAAAAGAAAAAATAGAAACGATCAAGTGAAACGCGAATCATGCTACTAAACTCCCAGACTCCATGCTGGGATTCCTGTGTTACTAGTAGCTCTCGAATTATCTTGAAGGCCTGGCAAGTAAGTGTTGCCAAGCAAAAGTCGAAGTAAAGAGAATTCGTAGTCCAACACTTCAAAACAGATAAACTATTCGAGCTAAAACGTTCTAAAATCACATTCAAACGTATACCTGTTTCCTTGAAAAAAGCAAGCTTTATTAGAATCCTGTAATGAGCTACATTTGATAGAGAATGATCAAAATTTCACAAGAAAGAATAATTTGAAAGTACAATCGTAGGATAAACTCCCCTCAATAGTAATCTTGTTTTCGAAGCCGTCTGGCAAGAACTAAGAAAGAAAGCTAATCTTTGGAGCATTATGATCTAAACATCCACGACGTGAGAATGAAACGGGACTGGTAAGTTAAAGGGAAATTGTGTCATTCAAATAAATCTCTTTAGCAGCTTTTCTATCAATAAAAAACAACTAGTTACTTGATTTCTGAAAGATTCTTGAAGTATAAGTAAAGACACGAAAACATGCAAAGGAATGTAATTCCATCTTAAATTTGTGGATTCTGTTTTTTAGTGATACAGGGACAGTAGTAACTTATATATATATATTAAATTTAACCATGTTTTCTTTATCAGTTTTTAATTACTTTTATTACAGCTTTCTTTGATGGATGTGACACAAGCTATGACAGCCTTGCAGCTCAGAATTAGCAGTAGTACATCCTTATAGCTTTAACTGCAAAATGCCAGGAAAAAAGAAGGGAGGGAAGAAGAAGAAAGGGGGGAAGAAGAAGAAAAAGGAAGGCTTGAAAGGGTTGCTGAGTATTGCTGAGCTACTCAAGGCAGTGCGAGTTAATTATGAATCCAAATGCAAAGAGATGAAAAGTTATGTTCACCCTGAGGTGAAGAAGTTGTTAAACCAGTATGGTGAGGACAACACTCTCCTGGCTAAGGTAAAGATGCACATAAGTAGGTTAAACATAGATGAGATGGGGGTACCCTGCTAGCAAAGATATTATTTCCTGTTTGTTTCTGTAATATCCGTGTGGCATCTCTGTTCTTCTGCGTTTTCGTTTGTTTGTGTCAACAGGGTAGAACAGGGGGAGGGGGGGTACTAAAATAATAGCACAAAAGAGGGGTCCGACATATGCATTTTTCTGAAATGGTATTCAGTGATCCGATGTATGCATTTTTTTGAAATGGTATTCAGGGATCCGACATATGCATTTTTCTGGAATGATATTCAGGCTTTGTTGAACCAATGTCATGTTTTGTAGCTGGGCCCAAATTGTTGTTTACAATGGTTCTCCTTCTCTGCTTAACAATTTTATGATTTGTAGAAATTCTAAAAGTAACTTATATTAATTTATAAATTCAGTTCATTCTTACCCCTGGACCTGAAGATGAGCTTCCAGTTAAGGTTCAGCCTCTTCTTGCAGCCATGAGGGTGATGCGCTATATTTACCTGAAGGAGTTGTACATTTGGGACATTCCTATGAAGCACGAGGACGTTGCCTCCCTGGTTGGTACTTTTCAGTGATTGACAACGCATTTGACTATACAGTAGATGTCACACATTATACTGTACAGTATCTGTACAGTACCGCTCTCGAACATGTGGACATATGTTTGCGAAATTGTTCGCGAAATTCGCGAACACCGTTCGCGAAATTCGCGAACACCGTTCGCGAAATTCACGAACAACGTTCGCGAACAGCTGATGTTCACGAACAGACCGGGACAAACCGCTTGACAAACGGGAACTCGTACCATGTAACAGAAGACTTACAGTACTGATACTCACTTAAAATACATACAGGAGTTCTGCAAGGGATTCAAATAAATTGTTTGTGTAAAAGTCAGCTGAGAGCTATGGTTATCGTTAAAATCAGAAACAACAAATTCAGTTATAGTCTGATATGCCTTCAGTTCAATTATTTGTAGACGATCAAGACAAGACACTTTCAAGTTTGAGAAATAAATACGATAAAGATGGCGGATGAAAGCCAAAGCATGCGAAGGATTCGATCGTGGATTTACGAGGGCAAACACAGGCAAAAAAGTTAGTTAGTTTATTCTCAAAAGCTTGCCTCGAAGAGGGAAGGAATGTCGATCGCTTGATATTCTTCGAAGATTGTCGAATGTGACAACTGCTAGCGAATACTTTTGAACAGCGGGAAGCCATTTATTTAACAAATACTTGTATTACACATGAGATAATTAATTTGGGGAAGGAATGCCGATCGCTTGATATTCTTCGAAGATTTTCGAATGTGTGAAAACTGCTAGCGAAGAATTTTGAAATTTTGAAATTTCGCGAACGTCGTTCGCGAATTTCGCGAATGTAGTTCGCGAAAGTTTCGCGAACAGTGTCCCTATGTTCGTGAGCGGTACTGTATATGTTAACTTGTGATTGTTTGTTGTTTAAGGCACTGTTCCTAGAACAGCCCATGTACCCAGTACAGTACCTGGAGCTAATGGAGTGCTCTATCGACAGCTATGCAATTGAAAGGTTTGGGAGGTAAATACCAACAGAAAACCCTTCACAGCAAAATATGTTATAGGAAGAGTTCAAGCACATTTAATTTTGTTTTAATTCAACAGGTCTTTCATGTTCAACAATCTGACTGCACTTGTTTTGGACTTCAATGAGTAAGTACATAACCTGATGAACAGGTTATGTTGCGAGCAGCATACAAAGGTGCACCATCAGGACTGTAGCCAGGTTTTTGAGCTGAGTTTATTTACCCAATTAACAGTCTATTTTCTCTGGAAACTTGTCCTTTCTCGAAGTTTGTCTTTGAATTTTATTCATTAGGGTGGAGCTTCTGGTTTAGTGGGGTGGTTCTTCTAAAGGTCATGTATATTATTAAATATAAAATACTCAATGCAGTTTACAATCATAGTGTGAGTAGTGCTATAGATGTGATAGATGATGGCAGTGAAAGATGGTTTGTGTGTGTGTGTGGGTGGGGATGGGGGCGTGGATGAGGGGCACACACCCAAAGTGTCCCACCCCTGCTATAATCCTGCCTCTGAAATAATCCCAAGCTTACTTTGAACCTGACTATAATGAAGGGTTTGAAAGGTGAACCCCACACCACTGAACAAGTTTGTGCTCTCCACATTTTTTATGGTAATGTTTGTGGCATGTCCTGTTTTATTTGTTAGGTTTGGAGATGCAGGCTGTGCTGGCCTATGTAAGGGACTCAAAGCAAATGGCACATTACTCAAGCTTAGCCTGAACTACTGCGGCTTAGGCCCACATAGTGGTGTGATCCTGGGTGATACTGTATCCAACACGGCAATACGGTATGAACTCAACTCAACTTACCTCCCTCAAATCGACTTACTACTAGAGAAAATGTGACTTTGCTCCTTTCAAGTTTGTATTAGCTCACATGCCTGGAAAAGGTAGGTAAATGGCCAGGGCAAAGGTATCAGAGGTATCAAAGGTTTTAGAGTCGAGAGTAGGGTATGTGTGCACATCTGCACCTAAGAGCCTAAGAGCTTAGTGGCTCGGAAAGATGTATTGCAGTAATCATAAATTTCGTGTCATCATTGCCAAAATGGACAAAATGACATGGATGAATAGATAAAAAAATTGTCTGTACTGTATGCTGCTCCCTTTCAGAGGTTTTTACACCTCGCCCAGTAAGATGAAAAAAAACTGATCGTTTTCAAAACTTCAACATCAGTGACTTTAACCTTGATTCCTTTCAAAGTATCCACTAAGTGCCCTTGTGCACATAACAGCCAATTTCTCAACCCCTCCTGTAAAAAAGGTAGAGAGGACCATCTTGTTTTAACAACAAAAGGAAAGAAGATTTAGTTAGAGGGATGGCGAATGGTACCTAAAATCTAGCCAAATCTTGAAACCTACAAAGTTTTCCCCAGTTTCAGATGTTGATCTTGATTATGGATTTTAGACCTCAGATTGCAAAAGTAGCACATTAAAATATTGATCTCAGAAATCTCGCATTAACCATTTGCCATCCACAATAAGCGCAACAACTATCAGTTAACAGATATTTGTTTCATTCTTTCAGAGACCTGTATCTGGATGGCAACAAGTTGGGCTGCGAAGGTGTGATGGAGTTGATGAAGCTGTTTGTTGATAAAGCAGAAATGGAGGCCATTGAGCGGGCGAACCCCAAACCTCCAGAGCTCCCTGAAGCAGACATACAGGGACAAAGTATGCTGGGGGTCCCTGTGGCCTCGGCTATGGGCTCAATCTCCAGACCAACATCAGGTGCCTCTGTAAAGAGTAAAGGGAGGTATGTTACATAGGCTTAGTGTTGTGTTGTCACAGTTCGATTTAGTACTCACTTTCACCCACACTTACCCGAGGTAACCTCAAATGTTGTTTTGTTAGTAATTGGGAAAAACACCTGAACTTATCCGGAGGGTTGAAAATATGCTATTTTTCCTTCCCTGAATTCATACCTGGTTTGGTGTGTTGTGTCTTGTGGCAAACAATTAAATCTCATCATCAAATAATAAATCTCTTCACCTTGGGTGGGCGTCACTCAATGTGCATGTTACCAAATACTCCGAATAAGAGTCAATTGGTTGGACACCTATTTTTGTGTGATCCTTTATCCACTTTTTATTTATCGATATGTTCATCATTTCCAGTCCCAAATCTGGTCGTCGTTCCGCTTCTGGTAAGAAAGGGAAGAAAGGCAAAAAAGGAAAGAAGAAAGGGAAAAAGAAGAAAGAGCCTCCACCCCCTCCCCCTGTCGGGCCGTGGATCCAAAAGGTCCACCTTCTTGATAATGGCGTGGACTCCTATGGCAGCGCGTCCACACTTGGACCCATTATGTGCATGAAGATGTTCCGCAAGTAAGGAGTGCCTAGTGTTAGGGACTTTTAGAAACTGTGCATTGCGTGCATAACTGTTGTTCTCTTCATCAATTTACTTCTTTAATCGTTACCTTTATCGTTACATAATATCCATTCAATATCAAAAGTGGTAAGGTATGATGTCAGTAACCAGCATAAGCTTAGAACAATAAGAATTCTTGGGCTTTTATCGGAAAGACAGCAAATATAACACTTAAGTTATCTTAGAAAAGCGTGTCAAGAGTTTTTTATATGCAGCGAGTCGAAGAGCATAAAGCTCTATAAGTGGTTTGGTAGTGTAAAGCCCCGTGCCATCAACGACAACATTGCTGACGGGACGCTGGCCGTGGTACGTTGGCGCTGTTTCAAAACCGTGTTGGGAAGTGATGGCGGATGCTCGCGAGTGTTTCGCCAGCATTTCCTTTATCTCGTTGTCAACCGAGCTTTAGCTTTGCTGGTCTGTTTGCACACGAAACCAACACTGTAGGGCTCATTTGCTTTCCATAGCCAAAAACGCAGTCTTCAAATGATGCTGTTATTTTAAAAAGAAGGGAATGTTACTGTGAAAAGGATCTTAGCAAAACGCAGCTCTACGCGCCATCCGACCGTCAAGCATCAAATCGCAGTCACAAGTAAACTAATTAACATACATGCTGGCGATGTGTATGGGCTGTTTGTAAACCGGCCCAATTTCGGCCCAGCATTAATGCAGCCACTTAGTCAGGAAAGGGCTCAGTACGCAGCTCTTACAAGCTGGAATTTGATTGGGCAAATGAACAATATCCGCACCTCGAGGGTCAGTACGCAGCTCTTACAAGCTGGAATTTAATTGGGCAAATGAACAATATCCGCACCTCGACACAAAGAACGAGAAGAATAGAGATAAAAGAATTCCTTTGTAGAACGAAGATAATAGGTGACAAAGCAGCTGCGTACTTACTCCGGGGAAGTGCAGTCGCGTGTCCAGAGGTGCATCCGAGGGTTCGGACCACTCCCTGCTCATTGCATGAAATTACAAGCCGTTGAATAGATTGAATTGACTTGTCGGAGTTCGTTCCTTCTGGATTTTAAATTGGGGGGAGGGGGGTGCGAAATCCGAAAAATATGGACCTATTTTTTTTCCTGAGGTGGAGGGGAGGGAGGTAGTTCTCTGCTGAAAATCTGACCATCCCCGAAAAAAAAAAAGTTTTTTATGCCTTTGCGGTATAACTCTCCACAGGACGTTTATTGTCAGATTTGGCTACATTCCATAGTGATCTATCTTATGCTTTATAGTTTTGTCTACAAATAGCACATCTATTGAGAACCAAAAGTGGACCTTTGGCCATTGTGAGGGGGGGGGGGGTGGGGGTGGTGGATGCGTTCGCACCCCCTGCTCCCCCCCCCCCCCCCCTGAGTACAGGCCTGTTCAAGAGCTTCATTTTATTGCGTAACCTATTCATACAAATATATTAGTGTCTTCTAAGACTTTTAATGATCAAGATTAAAACTCCTGCTGCTATTTCAGATTGATCACTCATTCCGAGGGTCTTCAGGAGATCGACTTGGATGATAACCTGATAGGTGATCTTGGCGGAAGGGAGATCATGGAGGGGCTTACTGATCGTAAGGAAGGTATGCCTGCTGTACACTAATTCCCATTCAGACTCGGATCTGAAGGAGGCATCTCACTAAGATGTTCTCTACTAAATATTTTAGTGCCCTCATTTCCAGGCCGTACATTACTTGTGGAGCCCCGAATTTTTCCATCGTTTTGTGCAGAACTCTGTCGTATGTCTGCTATACTCTAACTCTGCCATTCAGGACTTTGACATTGGGGCATATTACACGGTAGACAAGTATTGTCCAACTAGTCAGAAATGATGAGGAAACCACCCGCGTAAACACCTCTCTGTCATGTTACTGTGTTACTTTGGGGTACTACTGTAGAGGCTAAGGATTCGCGCCCAGGATTCGTCACGCTTTTAGATTTTCCGTCTAAATCAGAACATCTGGACGCACATGAGAAGTAAGTCATTTGTAGTCGCTGTGAGCTCATTTCTGATTTGTATCTCTACAGCCGGTTTGAACTCCATCAAGATGAACGTCACCCATCGCATGAACCCCACGACCTTCGCCAACATCATGAAGCTTGGCGCGGGACTCAAGAAGAAGGGGAAAAAGAAAAAGAAAGGAAAAGCCGGCAAGGTTAGCGTCTTGTCAAGAATACAACACTTGTCACGTGACATATGTCCAGATACTGTACGTTGTCGCCGTTGGTAGTGAAGCTTGGAGCCTCTGATACCCAGGGTAGCCATGAGAAGCTCCATTTGGTCATTCTAAGGAAATAATAAGTGTTGGAAAACATCCATTTCCATCGGCTGATATAATTTGGGGAAGCCTTTGCGATATTTTTTATTGTATTTGTTAAATGAAATTCGGTATATAAAACATTGTTTTAGATATTTCACGTTTTCTTCACAAAATTCTTTAAAGACTTCATAAATAAAAACAATATCAAATATGCTGCTACCTGCTTACACGTCTTGTTTTTTTGTGTTCACAGAAACGCGTATAGGTCCTAGCCATCAACTGCATAAGGCTTGCGTGACGCCACTTACGCCGCGAGCCTTACTCCGTGCGTTGCACACGCAAAAAATCACGTGATCGGAGAGTGTCACTCAGACACTTGGAACTTGCATTGACGATACTTTATCACGTGACTTCGGTGTTGACCACGTGACTTCAGTGTTCAGGCCCGAACCCAGAACCATTTGGATTTGCCGACATGGTTTCGGTATTATCCACGTGGCATCTTTATTCATCTAAGTGATTTTGGAATTTAAGAAAAAACTGCAGGTATTCATCAAATCAGAACCACTTTTTCTTCACCTTCACTTCAAAAACTATATACATAATATACACAATATGCAACCCCCTTATATAATATAGTTTCCAGTATAATAGAATGTCTTCATTTTTTAGAGTCCATCTCTGAAACTATCTAAAAGCAAACTACCGATTTGATAGACATGGACCTTATATAGGGGGATTCTATTGAGCTCTGATGCTTAATGAGATATTTTTTCGTGCTGGTTGACTAGTGAAGTTCCTGTCAGTCAAATAGTACATCCTTCAACGGTGTTCCATTACTTCATAAAACTGTCAAGGGTGGTCTTGGTAAGATGGGCCACACCCTAACAAACTATTTTTTATCTAAATACTCTATTTGTTGCCCATATATACATTGTTCTATTTCACTGTTTTCAGCTGTTGTCAAGACAACAGGTAGTCCGAGTGGTAGCCTCTGGTGATGTTTTGGAATCGTTTGTAGTCTTCCTTGAGTGCCTGAAAACAAAAAAACAATAAAAACACTATTATGACGATTTACATGTTTCAAGGGTCCCAAAATTAAAGCACATGGAAAGTTCAAGTAACAATACCCCTCAAAATCACTCACCAAATGCACACCAGCAAGTTTTTTTGCAGCAGCTCTTTCACTAGCAAGCATATTTTTCAGATCATCTATCCTGAAATGTGTATAGTAATATGGTGAGTTATCCTGGATAAAGCAAAAGTTAGGGAGTTTTTTTTATTTAATACCCTGAGGGGGGAGGGAATACTTTGACTCGTGACACCTTAAAATTTCAGAGCTCCCCTTTCACTGTTATTTTTTTCTGTGCCCCCTTTAACAACCGCCAAGATTCCAGTTGACTCATGAAAAAAAATTTAGAGCTTTCCTTAGATGGCACATTTTTTTGAGCCTCCCCCCCTTGGGTGGTTAAAAAAATTGTGAGCCTATCCCTCCCCCCTCAGGTTATTTCATGACACTCCCTTGATATAGGTAAAGGAAGGTGTCTGGAAATATCAACAATGACAACACCAATGGCAAGCAGAATGTGGTGAAAAATTACATGATTGGTGCTCAATTTAAATTTTAAATAAATTTTACTTTAAAGTCAAGAAAATAAGGCTTGGAATTATTCCTGTCAACAGTCTTTTTTTTCTAATCTGCAGTTGTTTTCTGCTGTTGCCATTGTTGTTGCCAAGTTTTCTAATGGCAGATCAGCACCTTTGGTCCAGAGCACCAACTTCCTGTTGGTGTAGCCGTGCAACACGACTCGCTTCAGTGGCTGCCTCTTCCTCACACTGCTGACGAGTCTGTGCAATTACTTCTTTCCTTCTTCTCTCAAAGTTTTTCTATATAACAACAACATCTTCACTCACTCTTTTAATCTTTGCCAAATGCTGTCACATCAATAGCAAAATGGCTCTTTACTGAGCTACTGTAGGTAAATAGAAAAACCTGGCCCACTCACCCGAGCAATTGCTAATGCATCACCTACAGCCTGTTCTCGCTCAAGAGCTGCCTCATTGCGTAATTCCCTAGTCAAGCTTTCAGTGAGGTTATGCAAAGCCTCCTGTTTTTCCAGCTCAGCTCTCTCAGCTGCCTCCTTCAAGGCATCAGACTTCTCTTTCATGTACTTTTCCCAAGCAAGACGTGCCCGCTTCTTCTCTGCAATTTCGCACCGGTATCTGATCTCTGCCATTTGCTCCTCAGCACGCTGTTAGGAAAAGCATGTGTCACGTATAAATGATAAATGAATGATGTCACGTATAAATGACCATAAAACCTGTATATCTAGATGAGATGGTTTCCAAATTGAGCAAAGTGGCCTGCTCTGCTGTCATGGACCCCTGAGATAGTCAGGAGCTCAGGGAGGAAATATTACCACCTGCAAGCCCTAACCCTACCCTCCCCCTAAAAGTGGCACCCACTTCCCCTCAGGATGGTACCCTCCCTGTGGGATCCCCCCTGCTCTCAGTCTAAAGCTCTGTGTCCTAAAAGCCAGAGTCCAATATCCGATCTCTCAACCTTGCATCTGATTTGCTCCTTAGGATGAAAAGACTAAAATGGAACATACAGTAAAACATAATAATCATACATACAATTCTTGCTTGTTCCAGACATTGCTCTCTCTCTTCATTCATTTTTTTACGAAGTTCTTCCAATGCTTGCTTTCTGTCCTCCTGTGCCTTGGCCTCTGCTGCATTGAGCTGCCCAAGAAATCGAAAATAAGACAAATGTCAACTGTATAACCATATAAATACTTGTCTCACAACAGGGGATGAACAGATGGTGATCAACTCATGCCATGCCATGATTATTTGTAAATCATGCAAGGTTTACAAACATTTTACCATACACAATTGAATGAAATAATTCCATTGTGCTTGATTTCCGAAAATGCTGGGGTGTTACATCTGGCTTTTATGACAAAAAGTCATTTCGGTTTTTAGTTGTTGCTTTCTTGCAAATTTACGAAAAGTTAATAAGATATTATTCATGTGTGTTCAAAAAGTAAGCACAGCGTTAGTCACTAACAGCATCTCTTATAGCTTGATCTTTGTCCTCTTGCATCACTCTACGAAGCTCATCAAGAAGTTCGGTGCCAATACCTGGAACAACAAATTGTTTTTATGAGGCTTGTAATAAGGTACTGCTATCTAACATCTATGTGTGGGCTCGTAAACCCGAAAATCAGAGATATTGTTTAATGTGCTTCATTCAGTATCATATAATATGAAGGGTATAAATTGCAGAGCAATTTCAATTGACGTTATTTAAAATAAATTAGTAAACAAAAGCAAGACAAATAAAACACAGCTCATTTTATCACTCATAACAAATACTCTAATTATTAATAGTAAATGAAACAAAACATTCTAAGTTAAAAAAAACACTAGACTCACATATTATGTTCTTGTGTGTGGTTTTCTGTGTTTTTAACGTGGTTTTGCCATTCAGCATTCGCTCGAGCGTGAGAAGTGGATTCCCGGCCGCCATTTTACGTTCGATCGCCTTCCTCTCACACCGCTGGCACAAAATCACTATGGTAACACCACAGGCCTCCCATGAACGCTTAGGCTGGATCTCTGTTGACATCTGATAATTAAATCCATGGCTTCTTTTGATTTTTTTTTCTTGATTAGAATGCTTTGCAATCGATTTTTTACACCGAATCGCAACTCAGCAGGTTCCACTCCATTGTTTATTCAACTTCTTGCGATAAAATACTTTGGGTATCCTGTGGTTAAATAAAAAAGGCCAGGCTGCGTTCAAAACATGGCGGCATGAAAAAGTGGGATCACTAAATTGAAGCTTTGATCGCGTGTTGTTCGCTACGATCGCAAAGATATGCATCCGTCGTTAGCTCCCCATCTACATGATACTTGTTTAGATCTGATAGAGAAGCTTCATCAATGTCACGAAGAGGTAAAGACAGCGAAAATATGTATCGAGTAAAATACTGCTACCATAGTAGGCTGGAATTGTCACGAGTTGTTGTTATTACTTAGTTATGTAATAGGCCATTAGATCAACTTCTTTGAGTATATTTTAGACACAGTTTCATAACTTGAATACACTTATAGTATGAACTCTCCGCTGAGTAACAAAAAGTAGGTTCAGAAAGGAAAGTTTTTTTTTTTTTTTTTGCAGGTTCCTTCCAGAAAATATTACTTAAACCCTCAAATCAGTCTAAACTTTAATTTAAATCGCCCGAAAAATAAAATATCTATTGCACACCTCCATCGACTGATCTTAAATTCTGAAAACTGTATGTGTGTCTTTATACATTGATTTAATATCTCCTAGGATTTGTTCAAATCATAAATGCACAATCATAATGCACTAGTCATTTGAAACCCCCACCCCCATGGTCCCGGCGAAGTGTTGGGTTAATGTGGGAGTTTAGAGCACTTGTTATCAAGAATCTGTCCCGAGGGGTTAGGGGAATTGACAGTTTTTGACTCTAATACTTGTTCCCCCCCCCCCCCCCCCCCCCCATCCCCCATGAGGGCTTAGGGACAAATGAATTACATCACACATTTACTTTTAAAAAGTCACGTCTGTTTCTGGTTTAAGACTCTTTCTCTTCAGTAGCGAGCAATTCCATGTATCAGTGAGTGGCAAGATGCATGGGCGAAAAGAAATATGAATGAAAACTAACGCCAGATGAATATAATTTATTTTTCCATTTTTTTTGGTAACTGTTATCTAAATAGGTATTAGTACAAATGTACTTGCTGAAGTGAACTTCACTTCAGCAGTACTTGCTTTGAAAGGTAAATGTTTATTTCAGATGACTTGTTGTCAGGTAGTTGCCTATAGTTTGCATCCCTCTGGGTGCATTTGACTGCAGTTAGGTGTTTTTTTTTTCTGTTTTGTACAGGATCAAAGTCTATTCCCCCACCCTTCCCCGGGACCATGGGGGTTAGGGTTTCAATTGACTAGTGCATAATGCATTCCTTGTTATTTTTTTAGTCTGGATTTAAAAAGTTCTTGGGAGGGTGCAATGACATAGAGAGAGAACTGCAAAAATGTCTGAAGCGGGAAGTAAGTACTGTGGTGCTGTACACTGTTGAGGTTATAGTAATGGCAATGATGATGATGATCCAAGTAAGGTTCTTATTGAAGATAATGAATTGTGATTGGTCAATCTAACTGTCACCACCTAGCACACAGAGTGCACATGCACCCCCCTTTGCTGCCAAATAATTTCGTATTGAAGGATCATCAAATACTATCCTTTTTCAATATGATACCTATGACTTTATGCCAACACACCTACAGAGTTTAACCTACAGATTTTTTACACCTACAGATTATATTGTTAATTATTAGTTATATCCTTTTATTTAGTAACTGTGTCTATGGAATTTCCAGAGTGCAGAACGGAGAAGACAAAATATGGAGATGGCTGCCTTAAGGAAAGAGAAGTTCAAGAAAGTTGACAGTGAAATATAATCACAGGAGGCAATAGTTTGTGCTAAGTAATATAAAGTGCAGAATTTGAGATGAGATGATAAGCATGTAAACATAAGAGAATGTAAAAATATTTTGTTGTAGAAATAGTATACTCTATTAAAATGAATGATACAGAGACACTATCACACTCCTTTTTATTCTTAAAACTTTACAACTTTCGCCTATTTAATAATGATAATAATACCTCTATACCACATTTTTTGTTATTGATAAATTATACAATCATATCAATATTCCTTCACCCATTTAAATAAAGCTTCAACAAAGATCTCCAAATTATTGAGAAATTTGCTTGTCTGTGAACGGACTATTTTTTTTCTTTGAAATACATTATAAACAATTTAGGGAAAGTTCATTTATTATTCAAAGGAGGGAGGGCGGCCGTGAGGATACTGTGGGGGACTTGATAAATTTTCAAGGTCTAAAGGGGGGCATCAAAAGTGTTTGGATTTTTAAAGGGGGGCACTGATTCCTTTGGATGTTGTCTCTACTATATAATTTGACAAAGTGTCAAATCAGACTTCTTGGCTCAACTTGTTTTGGTTTAGGGGCACTTATTTGCCATGCCAATGCAAACCTGTATACAACCTTAAAAATACATTTTTTATGGTTTCAGCTATATAATATTATGAAGTGCTTATTTTCGATATCTAAAATATAAACAAAATGTTTTAATGCTATAAGCGCTCATTCTCTGTCATCAAAATTTTAGCTCCTATCTGGAGGGGGGCTACTAATTTTACTTACTTTTATCAAAATCCTCATACTCCCCCCCCCCCCCCCCCCCCCTCTGGATAATAGATGAACTTTCCCAATGCTGGAGTGTTACTGGTTTTCAATGCAATTTTTAAAATTAATTCTAGATTAAAAGTTTATTGTCAACAGCAGAGTATAAGGAAGTGTAGGACTTACTGTAGATATGCTCAGTTACCCAGCAAAAGGAGGCATCGCAAATGATCTTAGCAAACATTAGCAAAAATGCGAGCACATTATTTTTAGCAAGAATGAGCATTTTTTTCATCTGAAGCAAGTATCTTTTTAAACACATTTGGCTAGCACTGCAAATAGAAAATAAAAAAACTAGGTCATTTGTCTTTTTTTAGAAAAAAGTTCAAGCAACCTTTAACTTTGCAAACACTTCCGAATTTTATGGGACCATTTACTACCCTAGGCGCTTTTTCCAGCTGACATCGATTGTTGCAGTCTTTTAAACCTACATACTGCAAGGCCCGCAGAAAGGGCCGGTTATTGGGCCTACTGCAGTACTACCCCTCATAGGGGGGTATTGGTGCACCAGCGACAGAATAACAGCCCAGAGCCACGCCTAGAAATTATTGTGTCAAAAACAAAATCAGTTAAATAAAAGTGCTTTTCTCTGTTACCAAATCATCGTCATACTCAAAGTCTGAATCATTTGCTTTGAACATTTCTTTTTCTACCAAATGCTCATAGGAATGCCCTTCTCTAAGAAGGTCATAAGCACTGTCATCCATGGTCTCAGGTAGCGGTCTTTTATGGGTCTCTGGCAGCATAAGGCTCAGGAGACCAGCCATGAATGCACACATTCCAAATATGACCATGGGAAGAGGACGCATGTAGGTTCCCTGTGAAGTAGATAACAGATTTAGGTCATGTAAACCTCTTTGAATATTTCCAAATAAATGAACATCTGACTAGTTCAAGAGTCGCCCTCTACTGTCAGTATTATAGAAACAATACAGTCGCCAGCCCTTCTTATTTCCTTGGATTACTTTAAGCATCCATATGTTCGCTATCAGAGGACTCTTGGAGATGAATCACAGAGAGTGCAGAAATGTAGTGATCGGATTGCAGGAACCGCTGAGGTAAAAAACGAATCCCCAAGATTGGGCCAAAGAGTGTCCAACATGTTATCCATTAGATGTATAGCCTCAAAACAGCTTTATCTTTCATTTACTTCTATTACAATTATATTATTCATAGTTTTATCATAGTTTGGCATTAGTTTTATTTTTTACTTTATATAGTGTGCAATTAAAAATTTTAATATATTGATAATTGCACAATATAAATGTAATAAATAAATTAAATTATTTATCAGATAATACAGATTCCCTGATTCAGACTTACCAGAAAAACGACAAATGGCGCACAAATCCCCCCTATGCGTGAAGACATCGAGCACACACCCAAGCCAACGTTCCTGATATGAACAAGAAATAATTTTACCGTGTAAAATACGGAATGAACAGGGGCGAATCCAGGAGCTCCACAATGGGGGCCAAAGCAAGGGTTTCAAGCAAGTGGACCGGATTCGTTGTTCTTCCGTGGATTTTCTTATATTTCTTGTCATTTTTAAGCCAAATATCTGAAGATAGGGGGCGGGGCAAGTCGGCCCACACCTAAATCCGCGTTTAACGTGTTCATGATAGTGTTGGCACAAAGCGTAACCGTTCTATGTCATTGAGCTGTGGTTGAGTGTTGGTTCGTTATCAGGCTGTCGTGCGCGCAGAAAGTTTGTTAGTTACGTGATAGTGTTGGCACATGGCGTGACCGTTCAAGCGATAATGTTACGTGATCGTGATAGTTCGTGGCGTGACCGTTCTATGTCGCGATGATGTTGTTACCGTGTTGGTTCGTTGTCTGGCTGACTTGCCCGTAGGATGTTTGTAATTGACGTGATTATGTGGGCACGTGGCGAGACCGTGTAATAATGTAGGACCGAGGAGTGGCAAATACTACTTAAATGAGATGACACCGTGATGACAATGTGACCGTGTAAGGTACGTCTGATACGTGGCGAGTGAACGTGATCGTGAACGTGTTGACACATGGCGTGACCGTTCTAGCGATAATGTTACGTGATCGTGATAGTTCGTGGCGTGACCGTATAATAATGGAGGAGTGGCAAACACATGAATGAGATGAAACACGTGTCAGTCTTTGGGGATCCCGGATGTAGCGTTGTACGCCGAGTACCGCCGCAACGAGGCGCAAGAAAAATATAGGGGCGGATGGCTGTGGTGTTTGTGTCTTACCTGACGACAGTAGGGAATATCTCTGCAGAGTAGATGTATATCAGCGCAAAGGAAGCCGTGATGCCAAACTTGCCAATCATAGCAAACACAGTCGCAAGAGTGCGATCAGCCGGGCTTGACTCTGTCAAAAAAGACCCGCGTAAGAGCCCTATTGGGGTATGTTTGCAGATCTTGTTGCCGGAAGATAGCAACAATATGGATAGTGTCTATGAGAAACGTTCTGATATTTGTAGGCGAGGATCAACTCAACATTGATTATGTGACGCTAATATGAGATCTAGTCTGCTTGCCGGCTCTTATTCGCGATTATTCGGAAATGCTTCTTTGGCGAGCTGGCTAAACGAGATCCGATTTGTGGCAGCGTTCGAACATTGCCGAAAACATTAAGGACGAAGAACGATACCGTTGCCATTTTAGGTGAATTTTCGACCGTTAAGAAAATCGTTTATTTACTCGTTCCGTTCACATTGGACCTTTCCTAGCTGGATGAAAACAGAGATAGCTAGCCATGGTTCCGTGTAAACACTTTTTGAGCGGTCGAAAAAGTGGCCGAAATTTGGTGGAGGGGCCGAAGAATTTTGTGGTCACATGGCTAGGGAAGTCCACTTCAATCAGACAACACCGTTCCCTTCATTCTTTATTGGTTAACATTGCTAACATGTTGCGGCACAACGGCAAATCGTACTTTAAGGCATCTATCGCGTAGTCACCGAACGCATCGCGCTAAGGTAAATGACGCCATACCTGGTTGGACGAACATACACGCCATACATGCTAGACCAGCTAGTACCATGTAGTTGAAGAGTGTTTTACGTCTTCCCGCCCTGAGAAGGATAGAAATTAGGTCCAGTACTGTTAATTACCCGCTGTTCCAGATTTGGAACCAGAGAAATAAAATCATCATATATATCCTTATTTTTGCGTCTGTTAATTCATGGAATGCATCATAATGTTCCCTGAACAAAAATTACCGTACACGTCACTCGTCGCGTTGCATGAGCGTAACTGTTGTTCGTGACACATTATGACGTCATACGTCGTCCGTTCGTGACGCCAGGGCCACCAAAAAAATAATATTTTTGTTTTATTTAACAAAAACAACAGAGACATCATTTAGTACACAGCGCACGCGCATTAACGTCAAATGTGAGGGTGTACTCTATTTCACCAACTTCTCTCGACCAATCACTGCAATCAGAGCTCACACTTTACTAGGTATTTTTTATTACTTATCGACGCACTCAAGTAAAAAACACTGAAATATTGAATATGAGCTGTCGATATTTACCGCTACCATTGATCTTGAGTTACACAACCCAAAAGTAGTTGATGTAAATGAGATTTTCTCCATTGAAGCCCCATTGTAATTATTAAGCAGCTTTCAGGGATATGTCCAGGATTTACTTGGGGGGGGGGGGGGGGGGGCACTGAGTGCAAGGTAGTGTATCATCTCGAAAAATGATAGTATACCCTACATTTTAGCTCAGCATAATGACAACTCACCAGTTGACAAAAAATAAGCATGTCAAGTATGCTGGGAACTCCATAAGACTACAAAGAAAAAAGTTCATGTAGATGTCCCCAGCTAAGTGCTTGGTGTTGAGTGACAGCCCATAGTACACAAGGGTGTTGACAAACCTGAAATACAAACAAATACAGTTTGATCTTTCATAATGATAGTTACCACAGAACCTCCAGGCTCTGCCCTTGTGTGGACATGTCTTCTCTGAGCTTATTATGGCGGATATGACCTCAGAAAGTCAGGAATGAGTAGAGCATGACCAGGTGATTTTCTTATTATTGGTTGATTATTATCTTCTAGCATTAGATTTGGATTGTAGCAAAACCTTAGACGATTGGCAGATTCAGAGACCCCTATTCACTACCCCCCCCCTCTTACAGTGCCAGGTAGGTTTACATACCAGATAAAAATCAGTACAAAAGTTTGTTTGACTATCTTCCTAGTGCAGAATAGGTCAAAGAAGCCATATCTAGAGCCAACAAAGAAAGGGTGATTGACTTGTAGTAGGCTCTTGGGGACAGCTATTCCATTTTTGAGAGCTATGTCCAGTAATATATTTTCAGCCTCAGAGACACGCCCACGGATCATTAACCATCTTGCAGACTCAGGGACATATCTGAAATGAGTAAAAAACACAGGATGATGATGATGATGTTGCAGGGCCATAAAAGGGGGTGGGGCACTGGGGGCATGTGCCCTCCAATATCTTAAAAAAAATATAAGGAAATGACCAGTAGGGGGGGGGGTGGCCATGACCCCAAATATTTTCTTAATGTTTCTGTATTGTGCTCCCCCAATATTTTGAAGCCTGCTACAGCACCGTGTTGGTGATAAAGATTATGATGATGTTGCTGATGATGGTGACTATGATGATGGCTACTGCTTAAAGTATAAATGGTGAAGATGCCAGTGGCAATAGAAGAATGTGATAGTGATGCTGTAACAATAATAAAATGATCACAATACAGAAAATATAATGATTATGTGAATGATGTTGACAGTGCCAGTCTTGGTGCTTATGGTACTTTTATTAGTATTAATAGTGGAAGTGGTGTTAATAACTATTTCTCCCACATGCCCCGTCCTTAGTCACAGGTGGTAGGAAGTCAAGGTGTGATAGTTTAGGGGAGGGGGGTTCACATGACCTCATGTCCTCCCCCTCATAGCCATAGCAGGCCTAGAAATATTGGGGGGGGGGGGGGGGGGGGGGCGGTACAGAAACTGTGGGCATTTGCCCCCAATGCCCCACCCCCTGCTAATTATCATATAGCCCCAAGTGATTATGATGATTATAGGGATAATAATAATAATAATGATAACAAGGATGTTGATCTTGAAACTAATGACAATTACTCACCTAAAAAAAAGTATAAACACTGAGGCAGGCAGAGACAATACAACAGAGAGCGTCCTCCAGTCTTGGATAAGATAAGCCACCATTGGCAATATCAGTAAACCAAGCGTGAAAAAGCACTGTGCCATAATACCAGCAAAACCCCGATATGAAGGTCCAACAAGTTCTGTTGCAAGCACAAAGGCAGACAAAATCTCTCCACCAATACAAAATCCTGTTAAAAACCGCAAAGTAGCATAAATCTTGAATGTCGGAGCAAATGAGCTTGCAAATCCAAAAACAACAAGCCCTGTTAGAGTTGTGTGCCACACTCTCCGTCTACCATATTTATCAGCAAGGGCTCCAAACATTAGAGCCCCAAGCAGTGTTCCAGACATAAGAAGTGATTGTACGAGGTCTGCTTTGTAGGCATTCTCACAAACAAGGTCCCACTGTAAATACAACGATTCAAACATGATTGATATGTTAATAGAAAAGTTTAAGCAGTTTAAGCAGTGTAGGGAGGTCAACTCTATGGGTTTTCTAGTGACTCCCAGGATTTACTAAGTATCCAAAACATTTGTTTTGGTATGCCTCCTCTTTTATTGTGGGCAGAATTGATATGGCCCCACATAACCCCTCGACTCATTTTCTCTTTCACAATTTTAACAGATAACTCACTCTTTCTCTTCCTTTAGATAGGCTGTTATATATTCGTAAAAGCAGAATAAAGTGTGTGTTTTTTTCTGTAATTTCAGATTAAAAAGTTGTTTCAATAAACTGAAATCAAATAACTTAAATTTCAGAAAAACAAAAACGATCTGAAAAACAAATATATATTTTATGTGTGCTCAATTTTCAATATTTCATTATTTTAATCTTAATAAAAAGCTCAATTTATTTTGTCTAAGTCCTTCAAAACTGCATTAAAAATCCATCATCTATTCATTTAGCGCAACCTTTTAACTTCTAATATCATTAAGTTTCACTTGAACACCCCCGAGACATGAGGATTTTCCATCGCATCAGTTGGTAACAAAGTTACAGTTTCTCTTACCTCTGTGATAATAGATGTGTATTTCGAGGTATATTGCCTTTCCGTACATTGAAGTTTATTTTTAGGGCAAGTCTCGTTCGTACTTGAGTTCAAGCAAATCCAGTGCGGTTGAGCGGCTACGAAAACTAGCAATAACAGTTGAATGGCTGCCGGAACAATCGACAGACAGAGAAGAACATATAATCGCCGTTGATGTGGTCCAAATTCACCAACGATCTTGAGCACATGATCGAACTCCATGCCATACACAAGATCGCCTAGTTAAGGCGAGCATCCGCTGGAGTTATAACCGTGTCGTTAGCGCTTTTTGTGCCTTCGATTTTTTTAAGTTTATTCATTCGATGATCTTTTTACAGGTGAATTGTACTAGGTAACCAGGCCTTGTTTATTGAAGAGAAGCGACTGGACCAAAAAAAAAGACATTTATTTTCAGAAAAATCTAAATATTCCAGTGGCGGCTACGGAGGATTGGGTGTAAGAAAAATTAATTCATGTCTCTTTATTTTGTATCAAATAAAAAATACGTATTTAAAAAAATTCTGGATTCTTTATAATTTTTGGATCCATGCCTGTATTTGGCGTACTTGTATTATCCGTCTTAGTACTATTTGATCAAACAATAGGAACATATGAAAAATCTCCATACTTTTTTTTTCTTAACTGTTCGGGTACAGACCGGGGGCATGATTCAGAAACATAAAAAATATTTGGGGGCACAACCATCCCTTACTGGTCATTTCCTTAGAATTTTCTAAATATTAAGGGGGAGGGCACAGACTCCAGGGACCCACCCCCTGCTATGGCCCTGTGAGCTTGATGGAGGTAATTCAGATATAGCTCAGATGCCATTTTCGGGAAGAAGGAGTTTTACAATCTGTGTCAATAGTAGAAATGTTCCGTCATAACACTGTAACAATGACATATCAGAAGACTGTTTCTTGCTGTGACCAAGGCTATGGATCATTAGAATCAAATAAACAAACTCAGTTTGACATAATTTAATAGTGAAACAAACACAAATTATTTTCTGGAGTTTAACATTTGAAATAAGCTGGACAATAACAAAATTGCTCATAATGGCAGAAAAAAAAATGCAAACAGTTACCTAGTTTTTATTAAAACAGTTTCATTTTACAAATAGATTTGATACAATCCATAAGCTCTTTATTATTCCACTATCATTACCATAATAGAATATAGAGTTTTGTTGGATTTACTATAGTATCTAAGGGGGCGTAAGACCATTTCCTCCTGATGGAGCACAACAGTAAAGCCCTATCTTATATGACTACAGCTCTAAGACTTTGTAAGAGTGTCTAAGCATTTAGATGTCCCAAAGCATAGAGACAGCCTTGCAGATGCCTACATCATTGTAGTTGAAGTAACACAGACCAGCAAGCTGTAGGAAGGAGAGGACAAGCCATGTGATGTTGGCAGGCTTGGGGAGCTTTGGGTTGATATGATGACTGTAATCTTTCAGCACATTATGCATTCCCCTGAAGAGTATTTAATTTATTAGGAGGCTCAATACAAGTACATACAGAATAGTGAAGCATGATAAAATGTAAAAATAATTTCCCCAGCCTAGTTCCCCTAGCATCAAATTCTTCTAGCTTGTTTTAAATATTTACTTGTCCTAAGATGAAAAATAGGTAAAGAGTATTTATATGATATAAAAAAGAATCTTGAAATTTGACCATAAGCAATGGTACAAGCATTTGAAAACAGCACTTTCTTATCAAGTAGCTTATGAATTCCTAATTCCCTTTTTGAATGAAATGCTATTCCTTATTACATTGCATTCTGTCGCTAAAACATTACATGAAAGAACTGCTACACTTCTATGCTCATATGGTGTATTCTTAATGAAACTTCAACCCCTTTGTCACAATAAAGACCCAGTTACTATTTAATTACTGTATACTATAGGACTGCTCACCAGTGATTATGGAATGGTATAAGCACAGCAAGTCCCCAGTCTACTGCTGCACATGGGTATACAATGCCGACAGGTATCAATGCAAGAAGGGCAATGCTGACATAGCGTTCATTCAGCCAATGGGATGATGCCCTTGATACAGCAATCTCTGTTACAATGGAATCAAGAGAATTTTCACAATTAACGACTTTTATTCTACTCAATATAAGGTTTTCTAATGAAAGATATATCATCAAAATTGCTTTATTTTTTCCACGCGAATTTTAATGTTCTGTGGGGCGTAAAAGATTATTGTTATTGTGTATACATTACTTATTACATTGCATAAATTGCTTAAGAAATAAATCTAACTTTAAAAATACAATAATATAACAATATTTATTACTGCATAATACTTTGAAACGATTAAAAACCAGCTAGATAAGGAGCGGTGTGTTAATTCTTCGATCATCAAATAGTGAAACTGCGTAAACAACGTAAGAATAAAACAATTCCCCACCGTAGTGCTGATCTTTCTTGGGAGGTGAGGTGTGCACTGCATTTGCAAGCAGAGCTGGAGGTTATAAAGCAAATGATATCAGTTAACCAGCAATCTGGCGATTAATATTTTTCGTGATCTTGGACGTGATGACATAAGAACCCAACTCACGATTTTTTCGCTGGAACGACGGCAAACTGGTGACAGAGGACGATGCCAAAATAGGTCTTCCCACACTTAGAACTAGTGAAAAGAATTCGTAATACATAGGTAAATAACTCGAATGTCAGGAAAAAATTGTTTGAAGTTGCTTAGTTTGATTTTCTCACCCAGTTTTGATGTATTTCTGGCGCAAAGGCGAGTGCACAAAATGGCCGCCATCTTGCAAGATAACACTGCTTACCAGGCTCCCGTAAAGTTGTTTTAACTCTGGTCCAACGTCTATCAGGTATCCCAAAAATCTGAAACGCTCCCTTTCTACAAAGAAATGATGTTGGTCAGGACAACATAAGTACTCACGAGAGTTCTCTCTTGTTTTACTACATTTAGGAAATTAATAGATTTACTTTTAACTCGAATTATGCGCATCACACAAATGAAGAATTTTCTAAACTAGTACATGCGAGCCTTTGAACAGCTCCTTTTCTGGAAACACTTTTATGTTTTGACATTCGAGGCATCAAAACATTGAAACAACCAATCACAGATCAAATTGTAAGATGACGTCATAACACTTGCTGGACCTAAGTAAAAAAAAACATGGCGGCCATAGAGAGACGAGAATAAGAGCATAAAACAGTATCTTTCTGCTTTTTGGTAGGGTTTAGACGTATCAACACTTGAAAGACTTGTAGAAAAGCCTTTGGGCGCAGAGATATATTTCGAATGGCTATGTTCGGTGGGAAAGTCCGATTCGCTATAGTCAATAGATGACGGCGAGGATGAAGGTCATCACGATTGAATTACAGCTTGGAAGCGTAATTATACAGGAATTCGAAGGCACACTTAACAGTGGACAAGCAGGCATGGATTCTTGACCCTGAAGTTGACTACTCAGTACTGCAAATGGTATTCGTTGCGTCCTCCGAAGCTCATAATGCATGCATAAGTACATGCCTTACGGTGTGTTGTGTTTAGTCTCAATAAGTTATAATGCAGCCCTTCCGAGTTTCTCGGTCGATCATGAACATTCAGTATTCAAATTGCCTTGTGCAGGCGCTGTTAAAAATTGAATGGGGGTCTAGAATTTTTCAAAGGTGGTTCAATTTATGAAAACTATTACAATAGCGTTGTGCTTAAAAAGGATTGGGCCACAGAACCACACTTGGATCAGCCACTGCAGAAAATGACTTGACACATACAGTATTTCATATTTGTTTTAATGACTTAATAGTGGTATAAGCTTATATCATCTCATCTCCTACACACAAAAAGCATGTGGTACACAGAATCTAAAATAAAACAAATAGAAGACACAGTTTGAATTTTTTTTTTTTTTGCTTGGCTTGTACCAACCAGCCCATCTTTTGTATAACTCTTAAATTTAAATATTTGACGATGTCCCTAGAGCATGATTTGGCTATGACTTGATAGCCGAAAGGCTGAATGGGCTTAAGATTTATATGCCTTGACGGTTAGAGGGATAATTGCCCAGGGGTGGGTTGGAAGGGGGGCAGTATTCAGTTATAAACATGATGGAATGGTCCAACAGAGCTCAAAATGTCATACAACCAAAAAGGATGGAAACTTGCCACCCCCAAAATACACAAGCCTGTTGGTAAAATGTTCAATCCCAAAGAAATGCAGTGGACACACGTTATGTTGTAAATGTTTTTACAGCATATGTATAATGCAATATGTCTTGAAAACAAATCATTTTCATGAGCTTATCATTATTCTAAACAATTTTACTCCAACAGAATTCTAATGATTTAATTCTTTCTGGTAGAAAATTTTCAGTCAGAGTAAATGGGAGAAAAGTGGAAACAATTTGTCCAATCATACAATTTTTGCAATCAAGCACCATACATAAAAGTGATGTGAAATAATCATAGATCCCCTCTCATTTCAAAAGCCCATTGCACCTTTTGAATGCACAATATGCTGTGTCTTATATTATGTTTTAGTGCGAATTAAAAAAAACAGAAGTATAATACTGTGTTTGGGATTTAATACATAGAAACTTTTTAACCAACCTTCATCCATGCTCTTGGTTTATACTCGGATCATACTAGAAGTAGAAAACCCTTCCCTCACTAGAAAACATGTTATTACTAGAAAACCTATTTTCAACAAGGGGTCCATGGACCAGGGGCAGGGCCGTAGCAGAGGCTGGGGTGCAAATCTCCATTAATGTTCAAAGCCATATAATCTCATAGCATTTTTCCTCCAGGCAGCGTTTTTTAAGGATTGTCTTTGTAAATTCTTTAAGCATCGTCTTTGTAAAAACGAAGGCGGTTCCCCCCTATTTTTTGACAGTGCTACAGAACCTGGGGGTCAGTTCGTAACCATACTTTCAAAAAGTGTAAAAGTCAATAACACATAGCTTGAACCAATAAAACAAATATTCCAAAAAAAAAAGAATAGTATAAGTTTTTTATTGCTAAGAGTGGAATACAAAGGAGAAAATTCAATGATCTCTCTGTCCATCCTTATATATTTACTTATCTTCATCTTCTTTGCCATGGTCAATATCTGAAATAAATGGTAACAATTATATTAAGAAAAGAGGAAGGGGTTTCTTTTCAATTTGATTTATAGAATACAGTAGCTTATTATTTATGATGGCCTTATTGCAGAGGAGCCAATTAAAACTACAGCCTCACACACTAATTTTATTTTATTTTTACTCAATTTAGTTATTTAATAATAAACTTTGGCAGCGCTGTATAAGATTTCTGGTTTTAAAATCAGCCAGAAGAAGCAAAAAATTGATAATACGGCAATAAATACGGCTAGGCTAGCTACAAAACGAAGCAGTCTACTTGCCAGTGTAGGGAGGACCCTTGTTTCCTTTACTTAATGTCGGTGATGTGCAGAGCTCAACACGATATTGTTTAAAGAAACCAAACGTCTCGTAACTGGCGTCGCGTCCCATATAGAGACATACCGATTTCGAAAGCTACATAACCCCTTATTCTCTTCGAAGCCTTGCACGAGATATCTTGGAAAGATGACCTAGAACACTGGCTGCTCTAAAATTGCAAAAATCGCCGGGAAAAAGCTTTTAAAGCGAAAAATATATCTACCCGGCGGTAAAAGGCGAGGGGCTTGAATGATGGCGTCATAATCCATTTAGGCCGCCATATTTGTGTTTCCAGAAAAGGAAATATTCTGAGCTGTTGAAGTATTCCAAAAACAGAAGAAGCGCGCGACCCCCAGAACGCGTAAGAATCGCGTAAAAACTTTTTTTTTTCCGATGAAGGTTCTTTTATGAATGTTGCTTATTGAATTTAAGGAAAAAGCCTTCATACTATTTTTTTACGGTTTCCGGGTTTAGCTAGACAGGTTCCTTTTTTGAAGGGTATTTAAATGGGATATTTTAATAACCACAGGCTTTATAGTATGTTCTTATAGGTGAGGCATATAAACATCAAAATCACTACTATTAAAACATTACGCGCACGAATATATCAATTCCATATTATATTTCATTTCATCAATCGTTATACCTAAACTTTTCATCTACCTTTTTTATATAGTGCATGTACAAACTCAAAGAGAAGTAGATATGGACGTGCCATAAGTTATGTCTCTATGTTAGTGTGGTATCCTCTAGAAATCTGTACTACAGCTCCTTAAATAAATAACATTGATCTGCAAGATCATGATAGTAAATTACAGAACTCATGCTGTGTTGTCTTTAAATCATTTTCTGATATTTTTTGCCAAAATTCAGTAATATCCGAATAATGTAGCTGTTTTTTGTAGTGGAAGCTTTGTCGTATTTTTCGAAACAATTAACGCAAAATCCTTCACTCAACGTAAATCCCGAACACCGTGGCAACCGCAAAAAGTGAAGTATTCCTATAGACCGCCGTAGCAGAGCCATCAGTATTAGGGTACCACAGACACCGACTTGAAATATGCAGCCCTTGGTCTTTCAAGGACCCAATTGAAACCATCACCACTATTTTATAGCGATCCCAACTGAGGGCTTTCACTTCGTTTCTGATGGTCTCACTCATTTCTCGCGCTAGCTTGGAGCACTCTGTTGCTTCGTAGCTCATCCCTTCCAGTCGCTCTTGTAAAATAACCTTTGAAATGTTCTCGATGATGCTTGCAGAAAATCTTTTCCCTAGTTCAATATCCTGTGCGATAACTTGTGATTTCTTTCTCTCCTCGGTCTCCATTTTTCAGTTCTTCTTTATATCTTAATGATATTACAAGTAAGTTTGCTCTGAGCGCAGATTCTCGTAAAACTTAAAACCATAATGATTCTCATTAATGACGTATAAATGTCTATTTACCACTAAGATTGCATTGCGATTTGATCTATTTATTGTTCGTGTTTTTTTGTTGTCTGCGCTAATTCGATGTTGAGTGTACCCTTTATATCTCGCGACAAAGCCAAGGACGTATTGCCGTAGCTAGTTCACCTATCCATTACTTTGTAAGCAAAGCTCTTAATGGCACTAGAGATAACGCTACACCACTAAAATAACTGATGGAAGAGTCTCCAAAATTGAGTGATCACTGTTGCCATCTTTTCCCCTTCGTGGTTAATTTATCATCAGGGACTAATGTTAATAGGACAAAGCAAGGTTCATGCAGCGTTGAGTTTGCACCGTACAAACACATAGACAAATCACCGACTGGGTTTTGTTAAGGGTGTCAAACGCACTTAATTAACGACTACTGGCAGGTTGTTATAAGTTTTTTTTTTCACAAAAAAACAGCGAGAACAAAACGTTTTATCAAACAAACAGGTCACAAACACACAGACATTCACGGGAGGTCTCCTCCTCATATTGTTAAGCTGAGTGCCAAATAAAGGAAGTCCTCACAGTAGTCTCACCTTGGCGGTTTTCATATATATTTTTTTTCATTGTGCGGAAATGCGCGCGCACGCTACCCAACTCGCCCCCCCTCCCCCAGCCAATCCTGAGTACGCGCCTGCTACTACCCAGGGTATTGGATATGGTATAACAGACCGGTTTTTGTAGCCGGTTTTATTATCTATCCAAATGTAAAACCAAACACTAAAAAGGACAAAAATCGGGGCGGCTTAATGGGGATCCCCTTTTACCTCCCTAAGGTGACCGCAGATATGAAATGTTTAGAATTTGTATAACATCGCAAGACATGGCACTCTTCTCATACAGAAATGTACAAACTGCTCCACATAGTTTACATAAGAACAAACAAACGAACGAACGAACGAACAAACTGTATCGCGCTGTGAAGGCATATAAGAGGATTCTACTTTGGTGCTGAGCGGCAAAGCCTTCGTTACGCAGCCGACCCGGTTCAGCCGAACCAGAGCTACCGTTCTGTAAGCTAGTGTTCTGAATTTGCTAAAGAGCACGGGTTTCACGGGACGCTCGCGTAGAAATAAGCCGAAAAATTCTTCCCAACTTGGCTTGAAGCTGAAATGAAACTACTTCCGGTGGAAGTAAAAATGGCAATTAACACATTGACCCCTCAACCGGCCTGTACCGGCTTTGGTAGTACCCACAACCCAAAAAATTCATAAATGCAAAATAAAATCAACAAGATGAAGATACTCAGGCATCAGTCTAGGGGATAAATGGTCTTGCAGATATGCATCCAACCAAGGTGTTGGCATCTGCTCTTAAGCCAAATAATAGCACAGGTTCTTTGACAAATCTCAAATCGAACAAGGAGAGAAAAGCAGAATCACCCCTCTCAATAAAACGCTCAAAATACCACACAAGGGAGAGAGATCAGCAAACACAGCTCAAGACACAAATAGATACCTTTATTCTGATCCTCCAGGTACATTTCCATGGCCTCAAAACACAATGTCCACTCCTTGAAGGATTGTACAACCACGAAGACGTCTTTACGTATTGCAAAGCATTCTGGGAGATCCAGGGGAAAATTCACGAGGGGGGGGGGGGGGGGGGCAGTCAACACTCCTCTCCCCAAAGTCAGATGGTTTTTTATAAGTCTTTTCACCCTGAAGCCAAACAAATCAATTCCAGGTCATACAGACCCAGAATAGCAGTGTAAACAATTTTGGAATCAAGTTGGTTTCAGACAGCATTTAGGAGAGCTGTGGTGATTCATTAGAAAATTTTTTTCTCATCCAGGCAAAGCCAAACAAGAAAAAATCATCATGAATCCACCTTTGCTTGCAAATATCCATAAGCAAAGCACTCAATTATGCCCCAAAGACTTCATGATGTCCTGAGACACTCTCCTAATATGCTCATAGCTGTATTTTTGATGAAAAATACAAGCAACCATCAACTTGTGCTGGCTTCAGCACAACGACGAGCGATTAAAAGTGGGGACCGCAAAGCACTTTCAGAAAGCTTGGATACCGCTGACTAGGTGCAGCTGTGTTTGACTTTGACGGGCTGTATAAAACTCAGAATAGGGGGGGGGGAGGTATCTGTTTTCAGTCTGTTTTTTGTAAATTCGGAGCTCAAAAATAGCCAGGAGTCAATGGGTTAAATCCTTTTGATATACGCATATATCTATCTGGGAAAACGGCGAGATAAGTAAGAAATAAAGGTCTAAGAAATACTGCTAATCATTAGAATTTATTATTTGAAAAAAAAAAATTAAATAAAAAGCTAATTCCATGATTTGTCCATATTCTCATTCTGGTAGAAAATATAAGATTTATAATATTTCTAATTCTAAACACAGTTAAAGGATTTGTTTTCGATTAAAAAAATTCTTAACCGTTTATTCTAGCTTCGCACTTATGAAAATTTAATCAATTTCAGCGCCTAGAAACAACGGATCAACAAATGTTTTGATTCCATTCACAATTCGTTTTTATCACGTCGAGATGTTTGATCGTGCCTATCTATTAATCGAACGGAGAATGAAAACAGCAAAATAAGGGAAACTACCTCGAACCTTTTGAGCGGATTTGAATGATGTCAGAAATGGGACGATCCTGCCATACAGCGGTCAGTGTTGCGAAAATCTTTGTTGCGAAAATCCTCGAGAGTGCGAGCCAAACCTCTAAGTAGTTTAGACACTTTCAGCATTGGAAAAAATCTATTCTCTTCATCATATGAGAAGTGTATGTCTGTCTAGGAAAACGGCGAGATGAGTGACACATAAAAGTTAGAGCATGAGTCACGTAAGAAAAATACTGAGACATTTCAGCGAGAGGCGACCGAGACGACCAGCACGGACCCGAACACTATCATGGCTTCCCGAGGAGCTCTCGAGTGACGCCGACTACCTCTCAACCATACCCGAAACAGAGTTCGGTAGAGCTACTGGAAGTTTAAGCGCTAGTGGTTTTTCTTTATTGAACGGTCGCGCCCCTATCACTCAAGATGAAGAAATGGGGAGAGTTATACGAGACGTGTTGAGCTCATATTTAAAGCAATTTACCGAATACAAACACGAAATGTTCGAACGACTGTGTACGTTACTGAGTGACCTGATTAAGACTTGCGTGACAGAGTTGTGTGACGAGCCGTGTAAAGTGATCGTGAATGTGTTTATTGGTGCAATCAAGGGCCAGGGAATTGACGCCGCCACTCAGTGCACGTGGACGCCTGACTGCGATAAATTCGCGACCGCGAGTTTCCAGAACGAGACGCTGTTTGCTGTTGGTGTTGTGTTCACTGTTCGGCCTCCAGTCAATACGAGAGATAGAAAGTGTTCTGTTTAAAGACTTCAATCACTTCAATCACTGTTGAATTCAGTCCACCCTACAGCAAAACCGCCTGGAACCTGCCTCGTACCCAGGCCCTTACTAGCGTGACCGGACTAAGCGCGCAGCGCCAGCGTTAAACCTTCCCATGGCTCATTGCGCTCAAATGTTTTTACTGACTTGAGTCGCCTAGGTACGAGGCAGGCCTGGGACCATTGCCAAATCATATCAATAATGTATGGATATTTTCCAAATAATAACATGTTTCAATATGTTTTAGTTTTATTCTTTTTTCAATTTCTTTTTCATTTTTTATTTTTATTTTCTAATTAAAAACTCTCACCATTTTGACAAGTACTGTATAACTTTGTTATGCACGGTGATACATGCGCACCCTTGCTCGGGTTTCATGTAGTACGAAGCCCGCGATGTATCGCTACTGCATCAGTGCATATGAAATATGATTTGATCAGATATTTTATTCGTTCGTTTTTCTAATACTGTTTCTTTTTAAAATTGATTGGCTCCATAAGTATAGAATATTGTATAGCTATGAGACTTGGTTTATGTGGTCATCGCGCGGGTACGCTGTGTGCCACAATCCAGCCGCGCCAGCTCCCAGGCCCCAACTACACAGAGGTGCACTATCATGACACGTGACCAGCCTTCTCACTCACGTGACCAGCCTTTGAAGTCAGGCCATCTAACTCACGTGACCAGCCTTTGATGTCAGGCCATCTCACTCACGTGACCAGCCTTTGAAGTCAGGCCATCTAACTCACGTGACCAGCCTTTGTAGTCAGGCCATCTAACTCACGTGACCAGCCTTTGAAGTCAGGCCATCTCACTCACGTGACCAGCCTTCTCACGCCATCTCCCTCACGTGACCAGCCTTTGAAGTCAGGCCATCTCCCTCACGTGACCAGCCTTTGAAGTCAGGCCATCTAACTCACGTGACCAGCCTTTGAAGTCAGGCCATCTCACTTACGTGACCAGCCTTTGAAGCCAGGCCATCTCACTCACGTGACCAGCCTTCTCAGGCCATCTCCCTCACGTGACCAGCCTTCTCAGGCCATCTCCCTCACGTGACCAGCCTTTGAAGTCAGGCCATCTCCCTCACGTGACCAGCCTTTGAAGTCAGGCCATCTCACTCACGTGACCAGCCTTTGAAGTCAGGCCATCTCACTCACGTGACCAGCCTTTGTAGTCAGGCCATCTAACTCACGCGACTAGCCTTCTCAGGCCATCTCCCTCACGTGACCAGCCTTCTCAGGCCATCTCCCTCACGTGACCAGCCTTTGAAGTCAGGCCATCTCCCTCACGTGACCAGCCTTTGAAGTCAGGCCATCTCCCTCACGTGACCAGCCTTTGAAGTCAGGCCATCTCCCTCACGTGACCAGCCTTTGAAGTCAGGCCATCTAACTCACGTGACCAGCCTTTGAAGTCAGGCCATCTCACTCACGTGACCAGCCTTTGAAGTCAGGCCATCTCACTCACGTGACCAGCCTTTGTAGTCAGGCCATCTAACTCACGCGACTAGCCTTTGAAGTCAGGCAATCTCACTCACGTGACCAGCCTTTGAAGTCAGGCCATCTAACTCACGTGACCAGCCTTTGAAGTCAGGCCATCTAACTCACGTGACCAGCCTTTGAAGTCAGGCCATCTCACTCACGTGACCAGCCTTTGTAGTCAGGCCATCTAACTCACGCGACTAGCCTTTGAAGTCAGGCCATCTCACTCACGTGACCAGCCTTTGTAGTCAGACCATCTCACTCACGTGACCAGCCTTTGAAGTCAGGCCATCTCACTCACGTGACCAGCCTTTGAAGTCAGGCCATCTAACTCACGTGACCAGCCTTTGAAGTCAGGCCATCTCACTCACGTGACCAGCCTTTGAAGTCAGGCCATCTCACTCACGTGACCAGCCTTTGAAGTCAGGCCATCTAACTCACGCGACCAGCCTTTGAAGTCAGGCCATCTCACTCACGTGACCAGCCTTTGTAGTCAGGCCATCTAACTCACGCGACTAGCCTTTGAAGTCAGGCCATCTAACTCACGCGACTAGCCTTTGAAGTCAGGCCATCTAACTCACGTGACCAGCCTTTGAAGTCAGGCCATCTCACTCACGTGACCAGCCTTTGAAGTCAGGCCATCTCACTCACGTGACCAGCCTTTGTAGTCAGGCCATCTAACTCACGCGACTAGCCTTTGAAGTCAGGCCATCTCACTCACGTGACCAGCCTTTGAAGTCAGGCCATCTAACTCACGTGACCAGCCTTTGAAGTCAGGCCATCTAACTCACGTGACCAGCCTTTGAAGTCAGGCCATCTAACTCACGTGACCAGCCTTTGAAGTCAGGCCATCTAACTCACGTGACCAGCCTTTGAAGTCAGGCCATCTCACTCACGTGACCAGCCTTTGTAGTCAGGCCATCTAACTCACGCGACTAGCCTTTGAAGTCAGGCCATCTAACTCACGCGACTAGCCTTTGAAGTCAGGCCATCTCACTCACGTGACCAGCCTTTGTAGTCAGACCATCTCACTCACGTGACCAGCCTTTGTAGTCAGGCCATCTCACTTACGTGACCAGCCTTTGAAGCCAGGCCATCCCACTAACGTTTTGCAATTGCATCAAGAATAAAACAATGATGTAGTCTTTTTTTGTAGACACAGTTTTAACTGTGCAGTGGGTAGTGAACTCCAAAAGTCAAAAAAACCTCATAACTCTATAATCATATGCCCTTACAATGGCAATGATGTGTCGTTTCTGGTAAATCAATTAGTCGGTACAAAATATCAAATCCAAGTCAAATAAATATAGCATTTATTAATACATTTGTCCTTCTCGTAAACATAGTTCTGCTTTTGTAGAATTCCCCATTTGATGGAGCACCTAATATTACTGAGGGAGAGGGGGTAGGGATGTTTGCGACCTTATCGGATCCCGTGCGCCAAGCGGTCAAGCCACAAACATCATCTCCCTCTCCTCCCTGAACACTTGGCAATTTGAATGTTATTTTTAAATACACTATTAAAATCGACAATTCTTTTAACTTGAATTCCTTTCCCTAGTGCACGTCTCTTTTTTGTCAATTTATTGATCAAAAAATCGTCATCAACTCTCTGTCATCATGTCAAACAGAATATAACCTCCGTTCTGTATATTTTCCTTTTTCTTGTCATATAATCTATTCTAACAATTCAACTCATAAATTATCTGTAATACCTAACATTAAGTATCATGTCTAACGGAAAATACCGTTCTGTCCATTTTCCTTTTTTTCTTTTTATATATTCTACTACAATAATTCACTTCATAATTTCTCTGTTATACCTAACATGAAGTTATCATGACGGACGGGACATAGCCTCCATTCTGTTTTTGCCACTCATCATCCTCCACGGGGGATTCATTGTCATTCATTTCTCCCGCGGTTTGCCTGTGGCACTCTCTGATTGGGTGCTTGGCATCTTTGCAATCACACGATATCTTAGATAGTACCGAGCCCGCGATAATTACTTCTCTAGCGGACGATCTTCGGAGTTTCAAATCCAACCGTCCATTTCTTGTTCCTGGTTTTAGCGGCTCCGTTTCTGGTGTCTCAAATGCGCAGTCTCCATTGGCTGACATGGAATCGAGGTCCGATGAGTATCGCTTTTGTTTGTCCTGACCCCCGCAAGGGAAACTGGGAATGCTTAGAAAAATACAAGAAGACCTGCTGTCTCTGGAGTTCGTCGATAGTTTTGAACGAGTGCTTCGTCTTTTACCATCCGATGGCTTTCCGTTGAACGAACTATGAGGCGATACTCTGAACGAGTTCAAACTCGATCTACTCCCTGTGTTAGCCTTAGAGGTGTTTGGTAGCGACGCCAGCTGATCTAGCAGTTTATTACTAAGTTTATCAATTCGCCTTTGGCAAAATCCAAATCTCTTGATCAAGTCCAAAACATCTAGCTGGAAGTGTTTCGTTCCCAGCGCATACAAATAAGGATTCGTAAAGGCGTTGATCGGGTAGATGAACACTAGCAAAAACTTTGACGACGGTACATTAATGACAGGGTTTCCATATATGGCGATAAGTCCAAATAAGGCGATAGGAAACCAGCACGAGAAGTTAGACAGCACGAGTAGTGCCATACGCTTGGCGACACGCCCCTCCACGCGCGCCGCGCTCGAACAACGCGCGCCTCCGAGACTACAGTACATGCGCGCGTAACAAAACAGTACACTCAGGAACGCGATGCCATTCGTGATCAACAGAAAAGTTACGTACGCCGTCGACACAGGATTCCCGACATCAAACGGAAGACACACGGCGACCTTCTGGTACGAGCTAATCCCCACTAGGGGTAGGGTAGCGAGAGTGAGCGCAAATAGCCACCCACACGTCATCAGAGTCCCGACCTGTTTGATTGATAAGTGCATGTCGTTCTTTAGCGGATGGACTATGGTGTAATATCTCTCCAAGGTGATTATAGTCAGAGTATAGACTGCTAGTTCTGTGGATAGGATTGAGAGGAATCCCGCCGCGTTACACCCCGTCCCGAATTGCCACGCCCTCGCGTGATTCTGGTATTCACCGTACGTGCACGCGTCCGCAGTCGCGATCATGCCAAGGTAGATCCCCATGAAGAAATTAGCCACTGCGAGATTTGACATTAGGACCCTGTACATGAGCGAGTTGCGGCGACTATTCGCGAGTACGATCAACTGGAAGCCATTACCCAGAGTCGCGAAAATCGCGACAAGCCACGAACACGCGCGAAGCCCATCCGTACCGAGGATATCCTCGCAAGGGTTAAACGCATCCGGTTGGGGTAAGCATACTAGCACAGGGCGCGGTCCACCGAGGGTAGGCAGCTCGTTATGATACTGATTAGAGCATCTCTTTGGAGTAGGCTTCGCGAGCGTTGTATTTTTTAACACCGGGAAGCGATCTTTGAATTTGTTAAATGGGTCATCGTTGTCGAGCGTTGTTGGGGTAGCTATAGTAGTGGTTGTCAGGTCAGATGGAAAGGGACTGGGCTCTGTGTCGTTACAGGGCGGAAGTTGAGTGAAGTTATCGAAGTTGGGTGTGGCCACGTACGGGTCGTGCTGCTTGCTGAGTAGACAGCAATGGAAATGGTACTCCACGTTGATGTGGATGAGTTTCTCGAACGACTTAAAGGGTAACTGCCACAGGTTTATTGCCTTGCGGATGTCGAGAAAGCTTAGTGTCCTGACGCCCTTGCTTGGGAGGGAGGTGATTTTAGTCGCGTTGACGGACCTGCAGAAGAAATCGAAAAAGAAATATGAGTCCTCACATGTAAGTGGATCTCTTGATTGGAGACTGCGCATCCCTCGTCTTCTCGGATAAGGACGTTAAGCCGGAGGTCCCTTTTCTCATTGTACACCAATAACCCTGTATTGGGGGACGTAAACGAACCGCTGGGGACGCTGGCCCGTGGTACCATCTTTAGCGACAATGCTTACACACTAACCAACACTCATGATTGTAAACTGCGTGAAGCAGTCTGTATCTACACACTGACGAGTAAAGTCAGTCACATGTGAAGCGCATTTGATCATTTTGTATGTTAAAGTGCGCTATCCAATTGCCAAACATAAAATTTAATACGATAGCTCGGTGATGCGCACTTGGCTTTTCAGAGAAGAAAATTAGGATTAAGCCTCAGGTCAGGTCAACGTTTTTGAGGGGGAAACAAAGGTCTCTGCATATGGGAACTGTGAGGTTTTCGCCTTCCTTATATGGCGTGTGCTCTTGTCGTGTCTTCAAGTGCGAAGGCATGACAATCCAAATGTAAACAGAAAAGTGTTGGCAACAAATATCTCATTCGAAATAATATGGATGGGGATACTGGGTACTTACAGGCGTAGCAGCGAAATGCCCTCAAATGCGTCTTCATCAAGGTATTCAAGAGGAGTGTTAGTCAGATATCTGAAATTACAGGACAAGTCAGTCATTCACGCGTTTCTGCACAGGTGGAGGGGATGTCTATGTTTTCTATTCAAGCGCTTACAAAATAGGAGCTGAGGGGAGCACTCCGTTCTTCACTGTAGTGTGCGCGGCTCCTTCCCCATTCTTTACAATCGTGTCCCCAGAATCCTTCTTATTTCTGCCCATGGGTCGACAAACGGGCCCTGGGGACGAGATTGCGTTCTTTACCGCTGTGGGTGTGGTCTCTTTTCCTTCTACCGTTGTTCGCGCGGTTCTTCCTCCGTTCCCACGCTGTGGGCGCGCGCTCGCTTTCCCCCCAATCTTCCCTTCTCATGCTCCCCTTCTCGCTTGCTACACAGGCTAAAGAGAATGATCTAATCGACTGTATCGTCGGATGTTTCTCCTCACACGAGAATTAATAGACTTAAACTTATAACTTACAGCTCTTGTAGATCCGGATTATAGCGAAACACGTTTGATGGCAGACGTAAAATCTTTGTCCCTGACAGGTCTCTGTTTAGGTAAAATTGTCAGATTAATTAAAAAAGGTAAAATTCCATGAAGGGTTTTATATCCATTACTCGCAAAAGAAGCGCTAATAGCGCGCGCTACCGCCACATCTGGCGAGTCACGATGGATAATGAGTAATAACCCTATTCATACACTTACAGGATTCTCAGCTCGGGGTAGTTGATAAGGCCAGACGCACTTATCTCTGTAAGCGGATTATCTCGAAGATCCCTGGTGATTAATTAGAAGCTATATTTGAGATCGGCGCATCCATGAAGTATTAACTAGACAGGATATATCTACGCATAATCTATGGAACAATCTATAGTGCTAGTTATCTGCATAAACACATGTGCATCGAATCCTGAAAGACCAAAGTAAAAATAAAATCTATTTACATCTCATCAGCATAATGCGAGAAAATTGCGGGCAAAATTAGTTGGCAGATTGCAAAATAAATATTCGGTATAGATATATGTCCCTTTTTTTACATGATGCAACAAACATTCTGAAAATAAAGTGACACACGCCTGCTGTTTCTAAGCTTCAAGCCTAAACAGACGGATGGGGGGGGGGGGGGGGGTAAAAATAACTGCCTCCTGGATTCAATGCTAGTGCACTGGTCACACTACTCGGCACTACGCCGGCCACTGTATCACTTACAAGTAAGTAATGGTTGACTTGACGGTGAACTCCGGGATTTTCTTGATACTGTTTCCCTTAAGTTTTCTGTTGAACGATTAAAAGGGACTCAAATGATACTTGCGCTCAAGTGTTAACTTGGAATACCCGCTTTTACTTACAGTGTTCGCAGTGATCTGAGACCGTCCAATGAACCTTTCGAGATCCCCTCGAGCCCATTGTGCGCTAAGTATCTAAGGCACAGAGGTAATAGAAATGATTAAAATAAGATGAAGGTTATTGGAAAAAGATTATAATTGAATATGGTATCGCCAACAGACAAATGGTGGACAATATTGTTTTAATGATTAAAAACCTGTTAATATAACGATGCAACTTTACTCGCCAAACCATGGCTCAGATTGTATTCTACTCACTGATATGATGCCTTTTTTAAATACTATTATTTTGTTGAAAGTCTTTGACTGACGAAATTCGGCGATACGGACCTCGAGAAAGCTGATTTGTCTTGTTTTTCATTAACGGTAACTATTGTTGCACATAAAAAGAGAGAAATCAGTGCCCGCGAGCAGGAAATATTCCCCTTTCCCACATAACATTCAATACAACTTTAATACTAAAAAACGCGTACAGCCCGGGAAAACAATGGCAGTCCACACAAACCCAACGCCTCTCCCCTTCCTAGCCTCGTATTGGTGCGAACGTCATTTCCAGTCTCGCGCTGCTGCCAACTTACAAATCTGTAAGGTTTCCAAGTCCATTGAACATTCCTTGCTTGATTCGTCGGATGTTATTGTGCGATAAATCACTGGAATTTTTTAAAAAAGATTTTTCACTTGTTTTGCTGATAGTTTATTCGATAAGGGGTCGATGATTTGAAACAAAACGTCGTCCTCTACGCAGGGCTTATGTATGTATGTAAAACGAGATAGAGGTGTGAGAATGTTGGTGATAGTGGTGGGGGGGGGGGGGAGAGGGAGGCATCGTTGATCGTTGGCGTTATGAAGATGATAACATTGAACAACACTGCTTGGACGGATTTAATTTTTATGTCTTCAAAATTATTGGTTGCATTGTCTCTCCCCCTACAGCGAAAACCAAGGCGGCAATTGAGCACTTTGTTATTGAGAACCTTGCCACCAGGATACTCACAGTTTAGTAAAGTTTGTGTCATTGGTGCACTTGGATGACGGGAAGGTGGTCAAATAAAGATTTCTGCACGTTCTGAAAAAAGTTAGTTTTCGACTAAGACAGAAGCACGTAAAAGATCAAGATCTGTTATCAAACACCAAGGTTTATCCAATAAGATTAAACAAGGTCCTTAATATTTTTTACGAATATTATGTAGGGCGTACTGTGGCGGTACTCCCTATACTTAAACAGGGAATGTGTATATATCCCCCTCCTTAAAGAAAGAGTCCCGCCTTCCACAAAAAATTCAATCTCTAAACCAAAAAAGCATTAACTACTTCTTACATTGAGCGCCCATAGATGATTCTTGCAAAGCTGTGAGATGCTTCTAATACGATTATGATAAGAGCAAAGGGTACAATTTGTTTCATCTTGCTGCGTCAATGTGCAATCCTATGGCCCTTGAACAAACTGCAATCAGATGCATCAAATACGATATAATACTGCCATTGGAGGCCACGCCCATTCCTGGACAGAGGAAGAGGGGGTTATGCTAGGAGAAGAAATAAAATGAAAATATAGGAATACGTATATAGACCAGTAATCGTGATTTTCAAGGGTAGTGAAAAAACGATGATTATGATTCTCTTAAAAGATTATGAAAAACCTAATTTAACTTTTACCCTATAGCTTAAATGGACTTTTTTTTGGTTTTTATCTTAACACTCATCAATCAAGATATTCCTGCTAGAAGCATTTCATACAAAATATCTTGCGCTTTATTACATTTTTTTTTGTTGCCCGTGCAAGTGCAACTCGTTAAAATTAAATTTAATCCTTCTATCAAATTTCATTCAAATGCAGAATAAAGCAATCTTTGTCTATGTGAATGCTTATATCTCGCTTCTCTATCCCAAGGGCAATGAAAAGCCTTATTAGTCAATTTTTCTAATAGTCGAAGACTAAATGTTGTCGCTGCGGTTTTTCTCCATATCTCCAATAACAATATTCAATAACTAGGTATTGTATATCGTTTCATACATAGGGGAAATACCAATATTCTCCTTTAGATTTTGCTTATTATTTCTATAATGAATTAGTTGCCATCTTATATCATTTGTAAGACCCACTATACAAAGTGCTCGTTTTAAAGGTTTATTGTTGTGTAGGCTTGTTATCGCAAAATTAATTTGCCGCTTAGCCCATAGATATGTTCACCACGGGTGGTCACAAAATTATCTGATCTTCAAGCGAATTTCTACTATTTCTCTGCCAATATTTCCGCGGAAACGACCAATCTTACACAATACAATCTATGGTGAATTAGGAACTTTGATCTAAATCGAATAATTTGTCAGTGTTCATGTGAAAGAAGTCGCGATAATAACTTAGCAATATCATCACAGAAAAAGCGGTGTGGTCTGTGGTAATTATGGCGGAAACACAGTTTATTTTGATTGTAACTACAGCAATTTCGGGGATCTATGTATTTAAACAATAATAGATAGATCCAATACATAGCTATCCATGCGAGTAATATGTCATTTGCGATGCTTTCGTAATTTTGTAAATACTCGTATAGACTGAATAGCCCATTTAATTTGGTATTGCTTTGACACCAGGTGGTTCGTAAGTCACTGTATTTTTTAAACCGTTTTTATAATTAGAAGACCTCGCCAATAACATAAATAGATTATGTCCATTTGGGGGTTGAGGTGAATTGCCCCAAATAAATATGAAGAAAATAAAAGAGAAATTCCAGCATCTATCTTCCACAAGATATAATTTAATCACGCTAATTTTGAGGAAATAAAAACAGGCCACTGAAGTTGAGCATCGTGTATAAATTTTAGCACTGTATCTTTTGTGCGAGATAACGATGAAATTTTTAAAGGCCATGGTAATCTGCCAGGTTTGTAACAAATTGATGCAAAATTTCCTAGATTGTTTATTGAAAAGCCTTTTTTGTGAGCAATAATGGCTCTATTTTTGAAATGTATGACTTGATACTTATCTTTTTAAATCAGTTTTTGCATCTGAAAAATTCATTTTGTTGTTTCAGAATCACCTTATTATATATACAACCACTGCCTGAAGGGTTATAAACAAAATCAAAATATACCTATTCCCCTTGAAGTAAAAGGGTATTTTCTTTTTGGTGTACCTCAATGCAGGGCTCCTTCGCTTTGTATTTGCAGTGCGATACTTCAGGAAGCTTTTCCCATTAGAAAGCCAGTCTTTTTCTTGCGATTTGCGCACACAATAAACTACTCAAGCGACGCTTATTCGGCCAGTTTAGCTGTTTTATCGCACTTATCTTCCCGTCTCCTCGACTCAGCCAAGAAGGCAAGGCCTGAAGGATCGCGTGGTTTGTTGATAACGGCTTATATTTGTCAGTTGTAAATCAACAGGCACACGCACGATCCACGAAGACCCGCTCCCTTTATATCGATGGCTTTCCGCATTTGAAAGTGTCTTGTACTGAAACCCCTTGTGTAATTAACTAGGATTCCGCTAACACCTCGACAGTAACAGGAAGGCCGGTGTCTTGGACTCGTTTATGTTACGCGTACGATGCATTTGCGTACCAATACATCTTGATCAAGGTCGGAGATGTGATTGGGTCGAGTGACCTAGAACAATCGCTTATACGGTCGGTGAACTATAGTTATGCTAACAGCCCCTTGAGCCAAATACCCAATAACCGTAACAAGATTTTGCATTTAGCTATTGTCAATTAGTGTGTTTATCTATTTTAACATAACAACCATGTGATTTGCAAACCGAGGCTATGAATTTGAAATAGACTAGTGGCTACTTAACAGTTCGTTTGATGGGCCTTTTTGCCTGTTAATGAACACAAGGACATCAAAAACTGTGATAGCTTTAAGAAAATGCCGGATATAGACTTATAAAACGCCGGAATCAATGAAAAATGGGCGCTTTTCAACCTGTGCCGCGACAATTTGGCAAACCGCTCCCTAAAATCCTTAAAGCGCTTTTAAAAAGATGTTGTTTTAAGATTAAAATTTTTAAAGCACAAAGATCTTAGGAGACGCATCCTGTTTTTTTTTATTGGTTAGTTGTTTTGGTCCGATACGCATGATATTTTAAAAGCTGAAGTGTAAGGTGCTTCGTGAGGATGGCGTCAGGTGATGACGTGGGTCGGCGCACGAAATCTCGTCGGATCTAATCTCCTTTTCGCTTCTTACTCACGCTACGCACTCTGTCATGTACACAACACTCCCCGTGAGAAATTGTGTCTTTTTGTTGGAGGAAGGGGGGGGGGGGGGGTGGGTAGGGGAAGCTAGGCTTACCTTGGATCCGCGATTTAACCACAATCAAGCAGAAATCACTGGGCTGGTTTTGGTGTCTAGTGAACTGTCAAATCACAAAGAAATGATAAAATAACTAAATTAACTAATAACTAATTTACAATTCTTAGATTCATAGACAGCACGTTAGAAAAAGTAATTTTTCATGGGGATTTTACAGATCATAATTCATATCTATTCGCAAATATAAACGTTTGCCACATCAAACAGGGAAAACCAAGAAAGGAAATAATTTGTTGAAGACGTTTAGAGTAGCAGAAGTCAAATCGCGATCTATTTGGCACCACTTAACGTGAATGGCCACATTGCGCGGCGCCATCGTGTTAACTCGCTTGTCAAACTGGCCCATTATAGCCTCATTTAACCCTTGAATGAGAAAACTGTCAAATCAAAACCCGATTTCATTGCCTAAAAAGGAATCTTCACTTACAGAGAGTTTAAGGCTTCTTGATAGAAAATAGGTCCTAAATCAATAATGACATGTATAAAATGCCGTTTGATTACCGGAAAATCGTCGCAAAATCACCGCATTTATTATATACCGATTTTGATATGGTCGCTTTTACTGTAATCACTGACAAACTATGAATTTGTTATTGCCGGGTTTCACGCCGGGCACAAAACACTCCAAAAGCGGCAGGGTTTTCCGTGTCAAATCGCCATCTTGGACGGGGCACGTTTTCAGAGGACTGGTGCCGAATTTACGAATCTGCTCGGGCCCTATGTTCTAAAGCTCGTAGGATTTTCGCTAGCTTCGGAAAATAAGATCGGATGGCGGTAAGGCACAGACGGAAGAACAAGGTTTGATTTGGTATCAAACACGGCCAGAATTTCGCGCGGTTCCTGCGCCTATTCTTCAAAGGGATACGGTCTTTCCGCGACTTTTCCCAAAATGTCTTGAATGCAGTTATTTTGAGTCCCGATTTTATTTTTACGTCGAAAGAATTTATTGAAAATCAGCAGGGTAGTCCGATTCTTGAATCCCTGAATGTCTTCGCTATGATTTTTGTTTTGTAGATTTCTCCTCTGTTCTCGCGCGATTATTTTTGAAACCTCACTCTAATTTTCAAGTTTAATTGTAAATATGCCAAAGAGGTTTAGTCTCGGAGAGTAAATGCGAGAGGCTAAATTAAAGTGACAGAATGTGATGGACTCTTCGTGAGAACTGCAGGACCTGGAGGATGAGTTTTCTTCCCTTTAGCAAAGCATCGCTGAGAAGAAACTTGAAAGCGAAGCGAGAAAAGCTGAGAAGGCTTAGCAGAAAGGTATTTATAAAGAACCAAATAGAATGTGTTTACATATAATACTTATTTTGTAGAAATGCAGTGCTTATAGAAAAGGAATCGAAAGGAAAGGACATATTTGTTTTAGCCAGACTTGCGCATTATTTTACGCTATCGTGTTATTTAAGAGGGGTGATTTATTGAGTTATAAATTATAGTCAAATTGTTGGTTCTTTTAGATCGAAAGATTGTTTCGTCAAAGAAATAACACATGGAATAGAACTAAAAAAACCCGGCGCGAGCGTTGCTATGGTAGCTTATAAACAATAATTATTCTTTGTTGTGAAAGTATTTTCAGTTTCAACAGCGCTTCAGTTTATTGTATTCTTGGATAAACTTGTTCTTAACGAAACTCAAGTGAAACCAAATATGATAATCATTTAAGTTACATCAGAAAACTGAGTCAAATCAAAATAGTTAAGTAAGACTTAGTACTTAATTGGATTCTAAATTCTGAGTTCTTCCAAACAGATGACTTGTAGTTTCATGTTGGTCTAATTATTATCTTTGTTTGTTTGTTTCATATTTGATGGCTACATGGATATTCTCTTCAGATTAGTGATATCCTCAATAGAAAATAGATAGCAGTAATTAGGTTATTATATTATCAGGCTATATTTAAATGTAATCAATAACCTTACTCTGCATAGCAGTTAAAAATAGGTAGGTAGATTTAGACAGTCGTATGGAAGGTAACAGTCAGGAAGGAGGCAGTCAGCAGGGGTTTTTAAATGGAAATGCAGTGTCTATGAGGAGGAAGAATCCGACATGCTTCACTGAGGGAGGGGTCATGCTACCTGCTATAGTGATGTGCAAGCTTTAAAATATCTTAGGGGTAAGAATTACTGTTGACTACACCCAAAGTGCTGTCACTTAGGGTTACGCTACTAACGTTTACATGTTTCCATTATTTCTCTGTTGTTTTTTATCTTGCCTTAACATACATCCAGAACATGTTTGATGTACACACACTTTGTGTACAAGATATAAATGTTGCATCCAAACATTTCTTGGTGGCTGATTGCCATAGCTCTAAGAGTAAAAAAATAAAGGTATGTAATCCTGTAAAAAATAGCATGTTTGATGTACTCTGAGGTGGATTGTCTCCTTAAAAAGGTGAGTAAAAAGATGTAAGAGGCTAATTTGATAGAAAAAAAAAAAGAATCTATTTGTAAGCATCCAATGGTTAAATGCTTTTTTTATGAATGATAGACTTTGATAGGTGATGAAATATTTTTTTAAAATAAAATGTTTGATTTTCTATTATCTTTATTGAACTTTTTTTGTAAATTATCTTATGGCAGCCTAAGACAGAGTTGGTATACTTTCTACTTATCCCATTATCTTTACAAATGCTAAATGCAGATCTCTTATGTTATACAATTACAAATTACAGCAAATAAAAAAAAAATACATATTTGTATGTTAATTTTGGAATACATTTGATCAATATATTATTTCAAATCATCAGCAACTCTTTTTTTATGAATAAGAACATTGTTATTGTGATGCAGTGAGGTCTATGATAAACTTGAACACAGTATTTCAATGATGCAAAATCTGGGTTTAGAAAAGTTGTTTGGAAGTAAAGCTGTTCACTCACAAGAGTGCATGTTGGCAGAGCATTTACTGTATTGTGTTCTTACATAAAAAGTGTGATTGATCTGCTTTCAGCATAAAATAAAGTGGCTACCTAATGCAGGTTCATAAGAAATGTAAGGAAACTGGAATTGTATATCCCTTAGTAAATATGTAATGTATATACTAGAATCAGGGAAGAAATAAACAACATTCGTCTATGGTACTAAAATTAAAATACTTTAATATATTGGTAATTATTCTTTATTGAGGTTTTCAAAATCCTATGCAACAAAATGTTGCAAATGTTCACACATATTTTTTTTGTATATACTGTACAAAGTGATCTATACTATCTGAAAATAATAGTTATGTAATATTTGAATTCTGAGGCATAATACTGTAATGCTGATATATTTATATATATTTTGATATATCCATAACTATTAATTCTTGCCAATATTTATTCTGTCACACAACAGTTTTTTGACATTCATTGCTTAAAGCAATTAAGGATTTAGCAAAAAAGTAAAAATTTATTTGAAAAATATTTATATAATCTTACTTCAATTTTAGAAGTGCTCGTGCCTTTTATGGTAATAGAGACAATTTAATAAATACTTTATTCATAAGATAATAAATAATATAAGATTATCATATCAATTTATAAATATATATATATATATATATATATATATATATATATATATATTTACAATATTTATTGAATTGTTACATATTTTGTAACCTCTATTTCTGAAATAAATCTTGCAATTTCATACTCCTGCCAGATATTTTCTATTAATATAGATATACTTAAAGTAGGAGTCCCTCACTAGAGTTGTCCCTTGAATAGAGGTGTCTCTTGTTGGTAGAGTTGTCACTAGAATAGAATGTCCATAAAATAGAGGTGCCCTTTGAATAGAAGTGTCCCTTGAATAGAGATGTCCATTGAATAAAGTTGTCCATAAAACAAAAGTGTTCTTTGAATATCATAGAGGTTCTATCTTGAGTTAAGGAGAGATAATGCAGTTGAATAGAGGTATTCTTTGAATAGAGGTGTCAATTTCATAAAGGTGTCCCTTGAATAGAGGGTCCCTTGTATAGACAGTGATCCTGAATATAATGAGGATCATGACAACCATACGACAACAGAGACTGCAGAAAAGCACTGAATTCAATATCTATTTTTCGTCAGGAATCTCATCTTACTAAAAATAATGCATTGTCTGCCTGGATAGAGGTGCCCTTCGAATAGAGGTATAACTTGAATAGAGATGTTCATTGAATAAAGTTGTCCATAAAACAAAAGTATTCCTTGAGTTAAGGAGAGATATGCCATTGAATAGATGTATTCTTTGAATAGAGGTGTCCCTTGAATAGAGGTGTTCCTTGTATAGAGGTGTTCCTTGAATAGAGGTGTCCCTTGAATAGAGGTTTCCTTTGAATAGAGGTGTCTCTTGAATAGAGGTGTCCCTTGAATAGAGGTGTCCCTTGAATAGAGGTTTCCTTTGAATAGAGGTTTCCCTTGAATAGAGGTGTCCCTTGAATAGAGGTGTCATTTGAATAGAGGTGTTCCTTGTATAGAGGTGTCTCTTGAATAGAGGTGTCCCTTGTATAGAGGTGTCCCTTGAATAGAGGTGTCCTTTTAATAGAGGTGTCCCTTGAATAGAGGTGTCATTTGAATAGAGGTGTTCCTTGAATAGAAGTGTTCATTGGAAAGAGGTTAGAAAACAGTAAAAACGAGAATGTCAGTTTTTGTGTTGTGGAATTCCACAAGTGTTCCATTCTCCATAAAAAAAGGAAGAACAACCTGCGATCGGCGTGTATTGTACGCTAGTCTCAGCTCCTTGTTTTCGGAGACAAAAAGGGACACCATATGCCCGGTCTTCATTCCTTTAAGCTGGCGTTTGAAAAATTCCAATCACCTCTTCTGATGTGAAGCCGGACAAAGTAACGCAAAACACCTTAAATAAACGGATCGAAAAAAAGTGCAGAACTTCTTCCTTCTTGTCCTTGGAAATAAAAAAAAATGGACAAGCAAAACCGCCGAGAGTTTTTGCCAGTCTTCGTTGTCGTAGGGTTGTCATAATCCTCGTTATATTCAGGATCACTGTCATCAAGGACAAGAGCGAGCACTTCTTCACGACTGTAGCGAGCCGCCATTTTGAAAACCCCGCCAGACTCACGCGTGCATCCGCTGATCAAAAGTACAGGCGAACATTGCCGATTTTAGGACACTTTGTGCCCGGCGTGTTTTCTCTCTTTGACGATAAATATTCGCCTTGATCGCTCGAGCGTTTGTCGCTTTAAATATCTGAAAAGGGCGGAGAAAATTACCTATCTCGCTCGCTAATTGGAGTTAAAAAAACAGCAGAACTGCGATGGCATATAAAAGCTTCCGGAAACCAGGGGGATATCCCCACACACGTAAATGGATGGAAATATTTAATTACATTCTCATGCATTTAGAATCTCTCATTTATCACGTAGGACAGCTTTATTTGAGCCCTGGCCTCTAGGACGTGCTTCATAAAAAGCCAAGTTCAACTTTTGCTAAATTTAAAGAAAAGAGTATTTCCAGGCCATATAATCAGCTTAAAACCTACCCTGAGAACTTTCATTAAAAAGGGGGAGGAATTGTTAAAAAAAAGGGTCTTTAAGAGGCGCAGTATTTGTTGACGTGTGTTGCGTGTGTTTGTCTTGGTTGTCAAGGACAGTATAAGGGTGAAATAGCCGAACAATTATGCTGTCGTGATTCCATCCTTTTCTATTGTTTACGAATTGTTTATGTATTTTCTATCTAAAGTAATTTGACACTGAAACTGGCACAATTGATTAGTTTGATTAATTACAACCTTATTACCCTTAAAAAGTTGACCTTTCCCGCCTTTTTACGACTCTTTTTGAGGTCCATTTGATAACCGACCTGCGCTATTTTCTCACTAGAATGCGGTAGATAAATAAACTATATGCGTATTTTAAAAGGTCGAATTCAATGCCAAACGAATGATATTGCTTTGGTAAAATCGATAGGACTTATTATATTCTAGGGACAACTCTCACTTGAATTTTTCTGTTCGAAAAATTTCCAGAACCTTTTTGATAGAAAAGACAGCAGCTGTTGTTCCATATACCGAGAAACGCCTGACAGAAAAAGTGGAGGAAAACCTGAGATACATATCATTGCTGTTATCGGTTCGATATCAGAAGGTCAATGAACAATTATAATAAGTAACAGTAATTTTTTTGAAGCGTGTTTTATATAGTTTACTTTTATGGCTTTCTATATTAATTTTTACCTTTAACTTTAGCCAATGAATCACACTTTTTCCTGTTTTTGCTGTGAACTCATCGTCATTTTCGTTCTCGATAACTGTTACCTACCCAGAGAGTCTTTTCTTTAACAGTTTTTTTTAACAGTTTTTGCTGTGTACAGTAATAAGTTTCAAAATTTAAATTTCAGCAGATTATTAAAAAAATAACAGGGCGGCTCGGAAGGCGGTATTTTATGCGAAAAGCACCGAAGTAATGAGACGTTTTCGTGAGCAAGTATTATTGATGACTTGTCAAGCACTAACAGCGCGTAAAGTGAAGTAAGGGCAATATATACTAAAACCCAACCAGTATTTAATCCTCACTCTTTTAATGGTCTCTTGACAGAATCTGGAAATTAATCAAAATACGTCAAAACATGATGGGGAACCTTGCTTGGAATAGCTTGGAATTTTACTTCTTTGAATAATATAGACTATGAGAAAACAAACAGTCAAACAAACAAAGCAAGCAAACAAACAAACAAAAACAAAACAGAAAAAGGGAACTATTACGTTTTGACAATATATCAACAAAAACATTTACTTTTAAGTTAACTTCATCAAAGTCTAGAGAGAACCTCACAATAAATTTAAAACAAAATTTTACTAAATCGAACTGACAAGATATTCCGTTCAATCTCTTACTAAGTAATTTTGATAGTATGTATATATAGACGTAATAGATATATGATTAAAGATGGAGTACTTTTATTAGTTAAAAGGGTTTAGACCCATGGTTTAGTCAAAACCAAAAATATACCTACTGGCAATAGACATTTGGTCTCGACAACAAAAAATACGTGCGAAAAAGTAAAGAAAAAATATTTAAACATTACTGTGAGGGGTGTACTAATCATATGGATACTTAAATTGCCAAATTACTAACCGGCATTGTTTGAGCTTAAGCCAGCTTATATGCTGAAGCAAAACTAGTTTTTTTTTTACTTTTGCCGTGTTTATTATTCGCAGGGTGCATTTGAATCCACGATTGAAATCGATAATACTAAAATTAATATCGTTTGCTTCTTGCTGCTTGTGTTCTCTACAAGAAATTGATACTTGGGAAAATAGTCCTTGAAGGTGACAATAACAAAGCAACTGACCATAATGCCTCGCATTTTAACAAAATCGATCATTGTAAATATCTTGCGCTCCACTACTAGACAGCATATTTCATCTATTCTAAAAAATAATCATTATCGATTGTGTGTAATCTCATTTGCGGATGTGTTCCTTACAAAATCGTTATGCAAAAAAATCAAAAGAAAAAGAAAAAAAGCGTGGTGAAATGACAAAAAAGAAATAAAAAAACCCGAAAGGTTGATCTAAGCAGGGCGAGAATCCTTTTTAATCTTGGTTTTCTTTATATAGTTGCCATCCACACCACCTTGGCTACATTTCTCTATTTCCTGTTCCAAATTTACATTTAAAATTTATATATTACACGACAAGTCCCATAGCCTAGATTTCCCAGTTTTGGAGATTGTTCTTTTGGGCTGACAGATTTGGCAGAGAGCTCTAATCAAGAACAAAAAAAGATAAAATAAATATAATGGCGACCGGAAAGAATGTCTAGAAATAAAATTTCAACGAAAGTTATGCAGTTTTACTTGTCTGTATATATCAACTAAGTAAACGTCAGCGGAACATCGAGTGTGTGCTGTAGACTATGTGTATACCTTTTGCAGCATAGTAAAAAACGATGCACCTGCGTTATCAACCGATTAAAAATTCTTGCTTTCAGCACGACATTCTTTCACTATTTTTTCCACCTTTTTCACGCTAGCATTCTTGGCTTTAGGAAGGGTTGTGTTTTTGTTTTTTTAAGTTTTGGTTATTTTTTAAGGTAATTCATCTTGAAACCTTAAATAACCCGAAGCTTTCCTGTAATTGCCGGGCTGCATCAGTAAATGTGTACAAGCTAAATGTATAGATAAGTTCTATCAGTCAAGTCGTGCCCTATGGGTGTTGTTACGTTCGCATAATATAGACAATGTGGCTTTCGGCTTTCCTGGACCTAATAAATCATTTGAAATTCCGAAAATTTACGCAAAATGTTGAATTTCTTGGTTGCTTTTTGGGAACACAAGGTCTGATTTCAGGCAGGCTTTCGTAATAGCAACGAATTATTGAAAACTAGTTTAATACAGGTAATCTCTGCAAACATCTGCGATATGCAATAGCTATATTTCCCAATGGGGAGGTTTTAAAGTTACATTTTCTACATCGAAGAGATACAAAAATATCATTCTCAATGTAAAAACAGATAAAAAAGTAAGATAACCTACCTTACCGTCGCCGAATCAAGGAACCTATTACCAAATTCATAGCACGTGAAATATGGCCAGGATTTTAGTACGGGCACTAAAAAGTCCACGACTTGTCAAACTGCCCTAAATCCCTAGGAATAATCAGGTGGGGTCCAAAACGCTGATTGGTTGATTGAAATAAAGCGAGACTTCTGATTGGTCTAGCGTGTTATTTAGCTAATTATTGGCGCGCGTAAAGAGCCAGCTGATCATACGCGAGAGATCTGACAACCAAATATGCGTTACATTCGCTATGTCAACACCTCCACATTTGCGCAATGACTTCGAATACATCTTATTAGAAACCAAGTTAAGTTAGACGCGCCCAGGAGTTCAATTTACCACTGAAATGATGCTTTCAAATGGGATTAGACATGAAAGAAGACAAACAAGTAATTACGACAACCTCCTAAAGCTATGAACAAAACATCTTCAATGTGGTTTACTTGGTTTTGTCTTCTATGGGTCATGAGATAGGTTTGCGTAATATTATATATTCACACAATAAGACGTCAGACAATTGAATTAGCAAGTACTTTTAAGAAAAAAGATGGTTGAAAGAGTATAACTAAAACGGATGTTTTTTAAAGATTTCTGCGTGCCGCTAATCTTATAGTAGCTTTTACGTATTTATGAAAATGTGATAATAGTGCCAGCTCTTCCTGTCTATTTTGACGCTTTTCACTCTGTGTCCAAAATTGTTTAGAGCCAGGGTAAAACACAGGGCCGCTAAAAGCAGCAAGAGGAAATCCGGCATTTCATATGTCTGAAAAGCACATTGGGCTTTTGAACACTACGAGCCAATTGATCTCAAAATAAAGACAAAACAAACCCACATTATACCATTGGTGTGTGAAGGGTATTAGGTACCTATTGACAACATTGACTTTTAAAATAACAAAGCTTGTCTTAAGTGGACTTTGTAGGCGTAATATGGACTGCGAGCTCTTCGGTACAAGTTGTGTACCTATGTTTGTTTTTCGGTTCTACTTAAGGCTAGACTGAAACTGATGTTATACCGCGAGCTTTAAAAGATATTTCACATGCATCACATGGAGTATTCTTTGAGACAGATACATTCTTTTTTTCTATTTATGAGAACGTCTAATTTCAGTTAAGGCAGTTAAGGCAAATATCGGTGCAGGCCTGTACCCGGGTAGGCGTTTCCAGATAGTGCTCCCAAAATCACCCAAAAAGTGCTTAAAAAGTGCTCCAAAATCAAAATAGTGCTCGAATAGTGCTCCTTGGCGAAAAGAAAATTACCGTATGTTTCTAAAACAGTTTAGAGATAAGTTGTGTTTTAATTAAAATTTGAATAAAAATAAAATATTAAATAAAATATTAAATACTAAATACATGCATTAGATTATCTTATATTGTTGTCCATGAACGGGTAAATCACACTTTAGTGTATGACAACTGTATTATAAATGACTTTGTTCTCTTTTGTGTTTGTTTACCTTTGTTATTTGGATACTTCTAAAAACAATGTTCATTTACAAACATCGACAATGTCAATAGTGTCAAACCTGATAACAGACGTTAATTATAACAATCTCCTAACATGTAATAATTACAATAGATGTAAAACAGGAAAACGTGGCAAACAGATCTTCTAGATAAGGCATTCTATTATTGTAATGAACTCCACAGTCTACCCAATATTTGTGGTTACCAAAGCACAAAAATGTCGAAATCACCAGTCTCACAGTCTTAGCCTAGTTGAGATAATATTATTTGTATTTAAGGAAACTAGAAATGTCTAAATAAGACAACAAAATCTAGTAACTTGGGTTAAAAAAGCTAGAAGTTGACTTGTTTACCCAAAAAGTGCTCTCTTATCAAAATAGTGCTCCTAAACCCAAATTGAGCTGAAATAGTGCCGAGCACAATCTGGAAAGGCCTACCCACCCCCCCCCCCCCCCCCCCCTAACAACGGCCAAAGGTCCATTTTGGTTCTAAATAGAGGTGCTATTAAGAATCAGCTAGATCACTCTGATAGGTATCTGGTATGTAGCCAAATCCGACAATAAGCGTCCCGTGGAGATACTGCAAAGGCATGGTCAGATTTTTATCAAGGAAATCCCTTCCCACCCCCCCCCCCCCCCCCCCTGGGTACGGGCCTGCGGTGTCGCTAGAAAACGACTTCGTCGTCGACGCCGTTAATAAAGACATTTGAGTCTAGGTTTTGCAACATTTCAAAGCATTCGTTTTGTTCAACTGATTAGATCGGGCAGCTTCGTCTGTCAACCATGAGAGGGATTCCCAAAGTTTATTTATATAAAGTAGGAAACGTGTGAACTGAACAAAAGGTTCATTTGAACAATGACCCTCTTGCACAGTATTATATTAAAACACCAGACTTAAATTCGGCGCCCAAAAAATGTGACACCCCCTTTAATGACAGCCCAGAAAAATGAACCCCCCCCCCTAAATCGGCGACAAAAAACGTAGCCCCCCCTACATATTTGCCGCCCCCCCAGTAATAAATAACCGCTCAGGTGTTCTTAGAATCTTTTGAAATATCAGGCTAAACGTTCTTATAAAAAGGTTCTTATAAAAAAAGAGTGTATAAGCAAAAGGCATTAATACGGAAAATAAGAGTTGATTCTTGGTTAATTAATTTATTTATTTGGAAGGGCTTGTCAATCAAATCTGCAATTCCTGTATCCGCGTAGTGCAGGTCGCACACGCTTGTGTCACGTGCAAAAAGTGGCGACATTGCAAGTCATGCGATGTGTCTGTCTTATTGGTTATGAACAGCGACGAACTATAACTGACAGAGTGATTGGTTTATCGATTGTTTGATTAGCCGTTTTTATAATAGAGACGTATAATGGGTCCAGACGACTTTGGGTAAAGATTGATAGTGCGTCAATTTACTCTGTCTAGTATAAAGACGGGCTTCTTGGACGCATTATACGTCATGACTAACTAAATGATTTAGTTCGACTGAATGACGAATTAATGCGTTTAGGTCGTCGGAAGACATTTAAATCTGGCCGCTCGCTCAGATGTTTTCTCTCTCGCCGGCGGCCTTCTTTACCCTCCTTTTTAGCGCCGCTACGCAGGTTATTTTTAGGTAGAAGAGCAAAAAGTAGTTCGAGTTTACGGAGCACAATTCTGTTAAGGAAAACATTTGCTCTTGCAGAGAATTCGAGTGAATGGTCTTGAGTTTGAGTCATCTAAGTTATTCGAGTTATTCAAATAAAAGCCAATGAAAAGAAAGTAAAAATAAATAAAAAAAAAACAAGGAAAAATTTAACGCAGGGGTGGCCTAGCCCCCCCCCCCCCCCCCCCCCCCACCCAGCAGCCAAAAATACAGTAAATGTATGAGACATATACAATACAGGAGAAAATGCCTTGAAAGTCCTTTTTGGGCCCCTCCTATTAAGGATCCTGACTACGTCGCTGCTAGTTATCCGAGTTCAAGTAAGTTGCTGCCTTGGGCAGTGAATTCTTAATTCCTTTTTATCTTCAATTTTCCGGCGATTCTCCTCAAAGTAAGGGCCAAGTACTCGGAACCACTAGCACCGCGACAATTGAACATCCCTCTTAACCTTAACGATAGCTCGATTTCCATTAATATATGAAACTCAGGCAAAAGAGAAAAAGATAACGAGTTTAGCGCGAGATATCAGCCCTACAGGTATGGGCGATCACTATCAATTGCAAATGGAATAACCCATTGTGAGAAATTGCGGATCAGGAAGTTTTAAAAAGAGACACAATGTCAAAGAACATCTCGTGTGCCTGTATTTTTGCACGGTGTTAAGAACCGACATGATATTATATTAAAGATTTAATAATGTATTTTTGCCGTGCTTGTTTCTAGCATAAACTAATACCGATCCTAAAGGGCAAGCGTTCTTAGCAAGTGCTCTTCAGATTATTTCATTATGAAAGAGATTAAAATGGCAAGCCATTATCGATAGTCGAATTATTCAGACCAACAAAACTAACCTTTTTAACGTGATGCCCCTATAAACGGAGGTACCTGGAATAAAAAAAGCTAAAATCGCGTTTTTGATCATCTATTTTGGCGGGGTTATTGTATTCTGTGTGGTTAACAGACAAATGTGAATTGTCAATCGGCAGTTGTCAATTCCTCAACAGACCTCGCCGTCCAAACAATAAGCCCTAGAATCCAATCAGAACACACTTAAGATTTGGTTAGGCAAATCTGTGTACGCGCACGATTCCAGTTGGCCAATCAGTGCACGAGTATGAAATTGAATGGCCAATCAGAGAAGAAAATATAGTCAAGCTGAAACAATTAGTGCGGACGCGAATTAAGTTGGCCAGTCGCTTATCAGTGGACATTAAAAAAATCTTTAAAATTTCTTTGAGTTGGTCAATCAGTAGGAATAAACTACAACTCATCAATCTAAAATTTGCTTAAGGCCTTTATCAGGTTTCCGACGAAATTACTTAAAATTAAAAATTTCTTATTTCTTCAGTATTTTGATGTTTTAACGACCAATAAAATGAAAATGTAGACATTTGACATTTAACGAACGCATAAACGCTTACGGTAAAGCAAAACACAAGAGGAGACCAAAGAAGAGCTAAGCGTGCTTCTATTTGCTCTAATAGCCGTTCGAGGCTCATTCCGCCAGGAAATGGTTAAACGTCAAGCATATCGGGTTCTCAAGTGCTTATGACAAAGTTCACCGACTAAAGCTTTTTTGTCTTATCTTGTATGGAATCAAGGCAATCCTGAAGGCTTTCATAAATCGTTTATTAGTATGCCGCACTTTTAAATTTGAAGAAAATTATACCAAAAAAGTGAAGAACCAGTAAAGATAGTTACCTACTAAACCCCCTTTTTAGCTTAACAAAGATCTACAACATTCTGCTTTTAAAGGTGTATGCCTGCTTGTAATCGCAGCAGCACTAGCAAATTTCACCGTAACAAGTGATGAAACCAAATTTTGAGCACTTAATGTTAATGACGGTCACAATAGCATACATTTCCTAAAATCAGTGTTTAAGATACCCAGCATTATCATCTATTCTAATATATAAGATTTTATAGCCACTAGCACACCTCAGCAACACAGCAGAATGTCGCAAAATGCTTTTCAACCATAACTAACCTGAACTTGAGAGTCTTTGAATTTTAAGCAGAAAATCAAAGCGGGACTAAGGCGTGGTTTCTAGGTACAGTCGTCAAACATGAGCGAAGTGCAACATCCCGAGACAGTCTTGAGAGTTTCTGGGTTTAGTTACAGAGGGTAAAACAGGGTCAAATTACCAGGTGGATGAAAATGCCGGGTCAATAAACCCAAAAGGCAAGCGAATAAACGTGAATTGCGCCGGGTGCGCTGGGCTCATAAGAGATTGGGCACGAGTCTAGCTCATTCTATTTGACTTCAAATGTTATGCTGAAATCGTTTAGTTAAATTGCTATGCACATTTAAGAGGGAAATCATAAACAATACATTGATCTAAGCGACAAGACGCCTACAGCCTGTCTTTTAACAATAAATAAATAATGCTTCAAAGAGAAGCGATTTCTCGAAAAAGCGAAAATAAGCGCCAACCGAGGCATTGAACTTGACAGCGAGAGAAATGACAGCTTCTTTTTCGTATCTATTATAATTTTTTGAATATAAGGGCACCACCAATGAGTTTGACTTAAGACTTTTCGACTTGACAACGATGAGTTATATTATGCGACTATTAAACGAGTGCTGTTTTTGGAGTCATGTAAGGTTTTGGAAATTACTAAGATGAGCTTACAATTCGTGTGATGTCTTGGCTTTTCTTTGAACTGTTTGTTAATTTCAAAACAAAATTTAAAGGCATCATAATTTATTAAAAGTGAAAAACAAAATACACCGCTGGCTTTCTTTTATGGCCAAAACTGAGAAATCTTTATCGCTGAAGAGCAATTTGTTGTTTTCTTTTATGACCAAAACTGAGAAATCTTTATCGCTGAAGAGCAATTTGTTGCCGTTAAGATATGATACTTCGGGTCAAAAATGGTGTCTAATCTCGCACCATTTGTGCGAAAGCCGTTGTGAAAATCAATAAATACAACGACTTATTGTTATAAAAAGGCAGAAATAATTAACAAATCGATTTTTCTCGGTTACCTGGTCTGTTGTACGGTAGTTATGTTTTCTCCACAGCGTCAAGTAATCGTTTCTACCGACAAGAAGAGGAAAAAGACAAGGTTTAACTACTCTGCAAGGCGTAATTGACGTAGGAAGTATGGATACTCGCAAAGTAAACGAATTTCTTGCTACAACAGAATATCATTTAGTTGTCAAGACTAGGCGCAGCTGGTAATGCTCGATGGCAGCTGCAATTCTCTGCTCCTTCACTGTTATACATCAGTACATCCAAGCCTTCAATATCATCGCCCAATCTCTCACAGGATAACTCAAGTGGTTGGCGATTGATCGAAAATAGGGCGTGAAAAGAGCCTTGAAGTTATTGGGGGAAAATTTCAATTTTCATGTCATTTCGAGTACTCGTAAAACCAACATTGGATTTCATTTTAAGTTATTGTTTGTAAAGATGATTAGAATCTTCGCTTCCATCAATTGGTAAATCCCGAAATAATGCATTTGTCAGTGGTTATACCTCGCAACAATACCACCATTTAGTCTTAGCTCTTAGCAAACTCGAGGATAAGATTTAAATTGTTAGAGCTATTTTCTGAAAGGTTGTCATTTGGTGCATGATAACATCTACGGATAAGCACAGATGGTGGGTGGGCACCAAACCAAAGAAACAAAATGTGAAAATGGAATTAAGCAAATCAACAGCTTTGAAAACAAGCGGGAAATTAAAATTATGTTTTCCTTGAAGATTTCTTCGCAGGCGTAGCGTAAAGAATACAGCAATTGGTTTAATTTCTACTCCTATGTAGATAGCTATCAGCATAATATTTCTTATCGTTTTCATTGTGGTCCATCAGGAAGCCAAACGGCAGGTTCTTACCCTATTGACATTTTCAACCCTCCTCGACGTAGATATGTTAAAGAACAGTTTATCGTGGCTATAATACCTCAAAACTTGCCATTTCACATTACAAATTGTATAAATGAGTTCGAGTTTTAGTTTATTTTAAATAGTAGGTAACTATCTTAACTTGTTCTTCGCTATTTTTTTACTCAGTAATTTTTTTTAAATATAATGGTTCGACATACTAGTAAACGGTTTATGAATCAGTCATCCATTAAATTAGAAAAAAAAAACGTTATTGATAATGGATTCGTTAAGATGCAAACAACTTGTTAATCCGAATTTTCTAAATCGGAAATAAAGCACACGTAAGTGATTAAATAAAAAAACTCGCGTGATGTAAGAATTTAGCGATTCTCTATAGGCAGAATCCTATATCCCTACCCTAAAATATAAGAACCTGTTAAAGAAAAAGGTTTTAAAATATAAATTGCTCTTCAGCTCTTCAGTAAAAAAAAACATTGGAAATGCAGGACATATAAAGAATTAAATTTTGTCGAGCAAAGGCCACCATACACGGGCAAGAGCTGAGCCAGGGCTAGGAATTAAGAAAATGATGAAAAATAGATACTCTGCTTAAATTATAAGTACCCAGCAGTATAAGAACCGTTTTTTGTCAGACTTGAAAACATCTACGTTGTTACACGCGGGATTCGGTGGGTAAGGGTGACAACTGCTACTAGTGTATGTGCCATGGTTTATTGTTCTCATCCGTTGCGTAAATGGCATCATTATCAAATACCAGAGCCACAAATAACATAAATGACAGCATAATAGTTAGCACAACTGGGTTACAAAGACCACGAGCGTGCAAAATCAAAGTAATTTCCTTTAAATTGAACTTAATTTCCAGGAATTTTAGAAGAGTAAATCACATGACAGGTTTTAAATCATCAACTGTTGATTTGCTGACCAGGAGTTACTCCCGTGACATAGTGTCGCTGACCAGTGCGAATGAGTGGGTTTTGTCTCGGGAAACTTTGCTGGTCACGTGTTTGGCGCCTCGGATCCAGGGATGATCGTACACCTCCTCCAGGGTGAGCCTCGATTTGATGTCAGCCGTCAGCATGTTCTTGACTAGCTCTTTTAGCTGGTCCGAGAGGCGCGCACTGCCTTTCGGGTATGAGAACTTGCCAGCTAAGGTATGACGCAATAGCTGCCTCCGGTCCTGATCGTCGAATGGGAAACGCCCAGTTACCATTGCAAAGAGAACCACGCCTAGACTCCAAACGTCACTGCTAGTGGCATCATATGGGATACCTGTGGAAAAGGGAGAAACTTCCATGTAACTCTCCGCTAAATTCATGTTTAACTTCCGTATGATCGGGGAACTCGCAGGCAGGGCAGATCATATCATTTCGAAAGTGTTGACCTTCGTCTACATGATCTAAGGGAGATTGGGCCGAGCGCGCGGGGATGCCTGTGGAAATAAGAGTCGAGTGTTCCTGGGCCTATCACAAATGGCGCCACTATGGAAGAAGGAAAACATGGCATCCTGCAAGTTTACATACATTTTTTCCAATTTAGAAGGCGTTGCACAGCCACCAAAAACAAGGAAATAATTGTGGCGGAATGCAATTATGGCATGTGACCTCCTCCAGAAAGGAAAGAAAACAGCAGTTAGACATGCGCACTTGATTTCGAAGTCAAGCACCGGTTCTAAGGAGGAAAAACTCATAAAAATTGTTCCATTTTAAAAGAAATGCCAATTTTCTGGCACTTTAAGTATTTGTACTCTCATCTCTCAATTCCAGACGTCGTTCTTATTACAATGCCGAACACGTACGCTTTGTTTGCGGCCAGTTTGAGTTTGCTCGATCCATTAGAATCTCGGAAGCGCCTCCGTTCTTATACAAATAACACAGCTTTGTCTTGAAAATAATTTTAATTGCCAATGTACTAAATGAAAACAGTACACTGTTCACGAGTGCGCGACAACACGACAGAGTAATACTTCCTTTCTTCGAAGTTCTTTGCGTCATCAGATAAACTAAGATACGAAAGCATTTGGAAGACTATACGAACGTTTTCCAAACATTGATAGGGGAAGCTTTTTACAATGGAGTAGAGACCTACAAGACGTCAAAGACTGCTTCGCTTTTAAAAGACGGTTTGGTTACAATTTAAGATAGAGCTTAAAACTATGAATAGGAGCATTTGAAAAAATAACGATTCCATTTAAACTTCTTGCAAATGAATACTAAAATGGTATGGTGTGATTCTAATAAAGAAATGGCTTGGAAAAATACCCCGACGATTTTCAAAATAAAACTGTATGGTAATCAGCTACTAAACTCACACACGCGCGTCACGTACCCTATCCACGCAACACGCGGTCGTCACAGGAATATGATTGGCTAGTTACCTTGTAAGATCTCCGGAGCGGCGTAGGCGTAGGACCCGCAGAAGGTGTTGCTCCGTGGACGTGTCATGCACGTGTCGGATGACCCGCCCACGTAACGCGCGAAACCAAAGTCGGATATGATTGGCTCGTTTTTCCGAGAGAGTAAAATGTTCTCAAGCTTCAAGTCACGGTGAGCAATACCTGAAAAGAAAAGTTAAATTCGATTTAAAACATAAGGGAATCATGTTCGAGTTCTCAATCCAAGATGGCTACTGCGGAGAATAACAATTTTACCTTTTCTGTGGCAGTGCAGGACTCCTTTGACGATCTTTTTAAATATTTTCCTCGCCTCGTTTTCGTGCAATTGTTTCTTTTTCTGTAGCAGTTGGAGCAAATCGCCGTTCTGCGCAAGTTCCAGCACGAGGTAAAACCGCTTACTTGACTCAAGCACCTCAATGAGGCTGATGACGTACTTGTGGTCTACCTGTCTCAGAGCCTCGACTTCGCGCCGCATAAACTTGTTAAAGCTCTTGCTGGAAAGCTTCGCCTTTTCGATGATTTTGACGGCAACGTTTCTGTTGACATATACATAACATATGGAATAATGTGATCCCCTAGAGAAAATGCTAATCTGCTATATTTTTGGCCTCTTTTTTCTATTATAAAGCACAACAAACATACAATGTATAACAGCCTCTAACAATAACAATAAATAGAAAAAGAGCAGGGTTTATTATTAGGGACGTCAGGATTGCCGATGGAGATGTGCGAATGAATCTAATTTGTGCGTCGTCGTCGTCTTTCCGTCGTCGATCTTTAGGTCCCATAACTCGTGTTTATGGTGTATGATCTCCACTTCCGGATCCCTTGGTCGCGAGGTCCAAAAAACAATATACCCTGTTAAGGACAAAGGAAAAGCGATCGCGAAAAACCGCCTAATCACGGAAGTATCGTGATAAAAAGGTCTTGAAACATTTTTACCCAATTAGGATGAATAGCTTTTTACATTAGACAGAGGTAAAAAACCCTAGCCTAGCCAGCGGCACGTATAGTGACTGTATAGTGAATATGCGGACTACTAGGTGTATAAACATAAAGAATTGCTAACCTTCCAAGCTTGTTTGAATACGCCTCCTTCACCTCAGCATAAGCCCCCTTGCCTAGAATCGAGCCAAGTTCGTAGCCCTGTCGGCAAAGATACGTTGCAATATCGTCGCCATCTCGACTCGCGACTTTGTGCAGCTCATACGTCCGCTCGTCTTCGTCCGGTGACTCGGGCTGCGTCAGCCTCGAGTTGCGCATGTCAAGTAGCTTCTTCCATCCAAGCGCCACATAGAGCGCGAGGCAGAGAAGCCACAAAACGAAAGCGACGAGCGTGAACCACATTCACGCGGTTGGAGCGCGCGCGGCGCTCTCAAACTCCGTGACGTCACTAAGCTATTATGTGACGTCATAATTGGTAAACCACTTCTTTACGAGCTGTAATGACGTGTGCTTTGATTGACCTCACGCCATCACTAATTTAAACGACGTATGTATTTATCAACTGAGGCTGGTACATCGGAAAATGGTCCAAAAAATAAACTGGTGAAACCAAGGGCCTTTTCCCAATCTAACTTTTAATATCAATATTATGCCAGTGAGCATGAGCTGTATAGTATAACATTATGCGGACCTATTTAAGCAATGAAGAATGTAACTATACTGGTTACTTGTTCAAAGACGACTTTTTGTAGAGCAATAACTCCTTTCAAGCAAACGCGCGCCGGTATATTTTCGCTTGAATTGTTTTTTTATCAAGACCACAAAGTACAAGATAAATGTATTCCTTGATCGGTTAAAATTTGCTGATTATTCTTGTTATTATTGGGTATTTATTACCCGGAAATGCACCTTTTGCTTGATTTTTTTTTTAATCAAGACCACAAAGTACAAGATAAATGTATTCCTTGATCGGTTAAAATTTGGGGTATTTATTATGTGGTATTTATTTCCAGAAATTGTACCTTTAAATCAAACTTCAAATTTGAAATTATGCCTTCACCATTATTATTGGTTAACACATATTTTAAAAATAAAGCCGACTAGTTCCCCTCTCTCGCTTCCTCAACCGCGCTTCGATTTCCCTGATAACTGGCCAGCACTAGCAAAACCACGGATAAATACAGCTCAAGAACCCTCACTGCAGTATTAAAACCAAACCACGGCCAGGCGGCGACAAAGCGTGCGCGGGAAAACACGCTGAATTCCCCCGACATGGCGTAAACTTGAGCCGCGGATAGAGCAAGACCTCCAGCGGCTACCGCCACGCATGCGCAACGGAAAAACACCATTCGCCTCCCAGAAGCCCTTTGAGCAGCTCGATTATTGGTACCAAACTTAAAATTAAGCTGTCGCGCAAGGGTGAAGTAGAATAGAGACAAGGCGAAGTTTATTACGGTGTAGATAAGCTGGCAAACAAAGCTAACGATGGCGTGTGATGGGGCGAAGGTTACTAGCAACTCAGAGATGATGACGATTCCAAGGTAAGGTAGCGAGCCCACAAGAAGTATATTCCTGGTAGTGAACCACGCCTGAAATCTTCCCTTGAGCGTTAACGCATTTCTGACGACAATAAAGAATAGCGTATAGCCTGTCACAAGGCAGGGCTGCGCGATCCCCCACAGCAAGTTCTCCACAAACGCGGGCAGTGCTTTCTTGTGACTATACGCGTCGATGCAGAGTGAGATTCCCCTCGCAGTGCCATAGACGGTCCCCAGCGCCAATAATACCAACGATACCATCTTCTGCTTCGACTCGCGTTTACTTGCCACGGTCCTGATGATAGAACCGAGGGAAGAGAGCGCAAGGAGAAAAAAGAGTGATCCTATGCCGTACTGATGAAAGCCCCAAACTACAGTTCCCCAGAGGTCTATCGCTTGCTCCCACTCTGGCTCAGGCTCAGGAAAAACACGCGCTGGCTCACTGCTCTGACTGCTGTTCGACACATGACCTGGTTCTGCCATTACCCTTATAGTTCACGCGGCCCGTTTTAAACTTGAAAAGTCGATCTTTTAAGGTTAGTATGGGCGCGAACTCCGGCGAGCGAAGCGAATGGACTCTTTAGCGAACTCTCGGCGATCGAAGATAATGACTATTCAACGAACTCTCATGAACTCTTGACGAGCGAAGCAAATAACTCTTTTTAACAAACTCTATCCTGAACTCTTGGCGAGCGAAGCAAATAACTCTTTAACGAACTCTCTCACGAACTCTTAGCAAGCGAAGCAAATAACTCTTTAACAAACTCTCTCATGAATTCTTGGCAAGCGGAGAAAGCTGGCTTATCGATGAAGCGATAAGATCTTGATGTAAAATAGATGTATGGGGCATTTAAAAGTGCTCCTTGATGGCCCTCATAGGCTTCTTGTACAAACAAGCTTTTCTTATAACCTTATAATCATGATTTGATGCTAAAGACAATTATTTCTAAAGCAACTTTGTGCTCGTGCGGTAATGAAGGTCGTATGGGGAACAGCTTCTTTGAAACCTGCTAGTTGCAGTTTCTAATTGACAGTTGGCCAATTGAAGTACTTTTTGTGATAACCACTAATTAATACTGGACCGACAATAGTAACCAACTGATGAAATCAACTATGTTGACGTAAACACCGCCTACACCAATCTAATCTAATCTAATCACAAACTAAGTAGTAAGTTTAAATTATATAAAAAATGAATAACGGTATTTCCTCATCGAAGCTATCATCGATCGTCCTGATTTTCTTAAGATCTACTAACAGAGAACGAGATGGCTTCTAATGACTTATCGCGCGTTAATATGCGACACTAATATATGACTTGTTGGATATCAATCATGAGCTTCCTTATAGCTTCTAATTTATTCAAACGAGCATTATCAATAACACCTGCCAACATCTAAGGCCTTGAATGCTGTCAAGTTCAAGGGACGATTGAACAAATATGGAGATGTTTCTGCTCTATACTCTTTGCGCGCGCTGTTTATACTCTCTGTGTGACGAGTCATATCATATGAAAACTCTTTACCTATTCTTCATCTTCGGATAAGTAAATATTTAAAACACAAGCTACAGGAATTTGATGCAAGGGACACTTTAACTGCCGCTTAACCTCAATGTAATTTAGATGTGCTTTTCAGTAGCGAGCCAAATCAACGTTAATCACTAAGGAATTCAATCCATCATTCAATAAATAATAGGTAAAGTAAAATTAATTTTTTGTCATTTTTTTTTTTTTTTATAATAAGATTTTTCAATAATGAAAATGAAACCAAACCAATAGTGGCAAGGCAGTCAGATCCAGCCATTAATGCTGCAGGCTATGGGCACACCGCTGTCCTAAAGTAATTCATTTGAGTGTATACTATATACACAGCAGTGTTATATTAAAAAAAAAAGCCATGCTATTACAGACGTAACACCACACGGGAACTGGAGTTCAAAGGGGCGATCAATAAAAATTCAAGATGCAGCTTTTCTGGTGAGTTTTTCAAAAAGATCAAATTACGAGCTCTTGAAAAAATCAGGCTAAGATCAAACGTCGTATTATTCATAAGCCGTATTCAATGCAAATGCTTGCAAATGAATAGAGACAATTGTTTCATCTTCATTTTCATGCATTTGCATCAAATACGGCTCATGCATCATACGAAGTTTAAATTGAACGGTTACCCTATGATTACTTAAATTTATTGCATAAATACACAAGAACACCTACATCAGCCTAACATTTATATATAATTTGTGATATCTAGAAAGTGAAAAACAAGAGAGTGCTTTGGAAAATTTGTGATCCTCTATGATTTTTATCCTCCGATCAAACGTCCTTCAGCTTTAGTTAACGTTCAGACATGTAGTCCACGCTCTGTTCGAGTACCCTGCGACTGTTGTAGGAGCTGGGCGCGTCTATCTATAAGCATCATTTTCTGGCACTGGGCGCGATTAACATCACTTTGCCTTGAGTCATCTTCCAATTTCCCGAAAACGATCAAACGTCGTTCTTTTCCTTAGTAATTTTTACTGTTTTTACACATCTAGTCCAAGCTTTCTGTTCGAGTACTTTGCCATTACTGTAAGAGCTGGGCGCGTGTATAAGTCCTGCTAACATTTGACGATTGAACACCACTTTGCCTTGAGTCATCTCCCAATTTCCCGAAAAACGATCAAACGTCGTTTTCTTCCTAGTGATTGTTACACATCTAGTCCAAGCTTTCTGTTCGAGTACTCTGCGATTACTGTAAAATATGGGCGCGTCTATAAGTCCTGACAACATTTGACAAGTCAACACCGCTTTGCCGTGAGTCATCTTCCAATTTCCCGACAACGATCAAACGTCGTTCTTATACTTAGTAATTTTTACACATCTAGTCCATGCCTTCTGTTTAAGTACTCTGCGATTGCTGTAAGAGCTGGGCGCGTAAATGAGTCCTGTTGCCTTGAGTCATCGTCCAATTTCCCGGAGACGATAAAAAATTGTTCTCACCTTTGGTTATTGTTTTTTACATTAGTCCACGCGGCGCTTTCTGTACGAGTACTCTGCGATTACTGTAAGATCTTGGCGCGTCTATGAGACCTGCCAACATTCGACGAGTCAACACCACTTTGAGTCAACATCCAATTTCCCGGAGACGATCAAACATTGGTCTCATCTTTAATATCTAGTTCACGCTTTCTGTTCGAGTACTCTGCGTCTGTAAAGAGTGCTGGGCGCGTTTGTAAGTCCTGACAACAATCACATCATCACCAGTGTGTCTGGAAGACGAGGCCATCTCATTATTTCCTGAAGACGACACATCCTTCTGCGCAAGAACCCAGAGCAACAGTAAACTCAAGCCTATCTCTAGCAACCGCTGAACCATGTTAAACCAAAGCCAAGGCCATGCTGCAACACTAGTCGCAGTTGAAAACACTCCGTACACTCCGCAGAGTCCGTAGATGTTCGTTGCACAAAGCAAAGTTCCACCGATAATCGCTGCGCAACATGTCGTGAATATTGGCCTGAGTCGCGATCTTGTCGCTGGCGAGCCATTAGCTCCTTGAAGCTTTTTCCAAAGAACTACAGCAATGTAAGTGTAAAAAGCTAACAGGAGAAGACTGGTTAGGACGTACAGTAGCTGGCATGCAAAGGTTAGCCAGGATTTGGTCGCTACATAAGCTACTGTGATCTCCGCTACGAAGACAAAACAAAAGTATGGTACAGTGGTAAGTGCGATGTTGCGGTTGGTGTACCAGTTCTGGAATCGCTGTTTAAGCATCATAGCATTCCTAAGTACTACAAACACTAAAGTGTAAGCGGTTATAATACAAGGTTGACCCAAGCCCCATAATAGATTGACAGCAGCCCTGGGTGAAATTCCTCTCGAGTGGTTTATATCTATGCACAAGGAAAGACCTCGCGTTACCCCAAACAAGATTAACAAAACCAGGTTTACGACGTGTGCTTTCTTCTGCCGAAAGCTGTGGGACGTCTTGAGTTTGACGACAAGGACAAGCGAGAGTAGACCTATGAGAATGAATATTCCGCCAAGGGCGTACTGATAGAACTCCCAGGCAAAGCCCCACTCATTAATAGCCGAACTCCACTCGGGAAGCGGTTCGCCGACACTTTCCGGCTCCGAGTAACATTCGAGATCACTTCTGGGTTCAGCACTAGTATTTGGGACCAGTTCTGGTTCTGGTTCGGATTCTGGAGTTTGACGCGGTTCGGCTTTCGGTTCAGGCTCGCTACTGCTCATAGTTTGCTGTTGGTGTCTGATTAGAGCAATCTTGAATATATCACAAGTGAGGATTTCCAGCTCCTTCAGCAACACATACAACGTCAAGCTACTATAATACGTTTAACTCCTTTTAAAGTCTTGATAATCACTTGCTTTACTCATTTATAATAAAATTAATTAAACCTTAAGTGGTCTTTAGCGACAAAAGCGGGCAGGAATATATCGGGCGAAAAAAAGCCATTTTCACCGCAGAGTGAAAAGACGTGTTGATTGCAAACACTCCTCTATTATGCATTGCTACCCATTCAGGCGTTGTTGTGTAGCGCTGTAGTTTCATTTTCCGAGTGCGAACAGTTTTCTCATTAATAATTACTCGTACCTTTTGAGTTTAACTTTTCTCAGACGTCAAGAAAAAACTTCATGTGAAGCCCTTCCACTTTTCGCCGTGTTGGAAGTGCTCTTCTCACACATTTATTTTCACTTCCAGTACTTCAATATTCTAAATTTGTCCGGCGAAATCTATCCCAACGACAGCATCGCCATTGGAAGCGTCTTTAGTTTTTGATAAACACGTCTCGCTGTATAGCGACGGCTGTATAGTCACGGTGGCTGCTTTTGATGGATATGCTTTACGGTGTAAACAGCTGTCACAAAATTAAAATTTCAGCAAATGTTTGCTGACAATTCATAAACATTTGTAAACGTTAACGATTACTTCAATTGTATATTCAAGTTGCTTTTGTAAACACTGTTGGAGACTTGAATAGTTTAATACAATTCTTGCCAAGTGTTAGGGTTCGAGGATGTAGCTAAGGAGTAACTGCAATCAACTTGTTCACGCGATAAACTAGTGTACGCCATTTTCTGCGCGCGCTCTATTTTAAATTGCAACGTTCCTACGCTTACATAGAATTATAGCCTCGACCAAACTAATAATACACTAATAATAATTTAACAATACATAATAATAATAATTGTCCAGACCAACAGGGTCCAAAGTCCGTTCTTAGTGATTCTTAAACACGTATCACTACACTTTCATTAGTAATTATTGTAATGTAAGGTGACATTTTAGCAGAAGAGCGAAATTACAAGTTTATTTTTCACGGGCGAAGACTTTGAGGGAGCCGAATATTTGCGATTGCTTTCAATTTTAATCATTTAATTTTGATTATTTCGGAAATTCTTTGGAGCTCAAAGTTGGACTCGGCCTCCAATTGTTTTTTCTTAATTGGACAGTACGGAGTCCTATTATATATACAAATATACATGAGAAAAGCAATTCTTACCAAGTCTCCGATAAGTCTTATAAGAAAGAAAAGGGATATATGAAAAACAATAATAAAAATGTGAAAAAGGTAGCTGTGATAACAATAGTAAAAAGCACTAACAATGGTAAAATCTACATACAAATATAACTTACTTTGAAAATGAAACATTTTTTTAAATTTACTAGATAGAAAGGAAATATTAAGATGAATCATACAAATTATCAGTTTTGAATAAAAATATATGATATATTAGCTTTGAGTCAGAAAGGAAGAAAATGGACATTCACTTCAACAACAGCAGCAAGAACAAATACCGATAAATTCAATGCAGAGAGAAAAAATGTAACTAATAAAGTAAAGAAAAAATCGTCCACAAGTATTGGCAATAACGGCTTTTAAACAGGTTATTTTCATAAAATTATTTTTTATATTTATAAAAAATCGCCAATCCGCTCAGACTACCAAAAGAAGAAAACACACAATGACGTGCACTTAAGATGGGAAAAAATCACATTATACGAGAAATTTAATTGTATAGATTTTCCAATGGTATACCAAAAATAACAAGATGACATCTGCAAACTCTTGCAAAACCAACCGAGATTTAAAACTAATGAAAGTATACGGATGTGCATGCTACGTTTCGGAAATCAACACTTTGGTAGGATTCCCAAGTTTCTAAATCAATACGAAACCTTCCGCGGAGCATAAATTTCCATTTCCTGTAATATAAAGTGCATCTTTCAATCTTTAAATTGCATTTTAATCGCGCAGTCGATGACTTCGTATTGAGGACTACATAGTCGAGAAATAACAGAAGGTGCATTCAAAATCCGACATTCAGCATTGTATCAAAATATTTAAAGACAATATCTTCCATCCGTGTCAAAAACTAATTCTTATTGAATACTGGCACATTAGAATAAGGTATCCACCATTCATGACATCAATGTCGTCATGATTCGAGACACAACACTTCCAGTTTACACCATGAGCGTAATCATGACGTCATTTTGAGACCATGATGTCATGATCATGCACGTAATAGTACGTCATTGAAACAAAATGACGTCATGCATGTTCCATGGCGTTATATTATGTTGCTGACAAGGGCTGTGCGACTCTCTCGAACTTGAATACTACGCTATACATGTTACCGCCAAGTCTCTCGGCGAGCCATCGATTCTTGATAACAGCGAGCTTTATCGAGTCGCACGTGAACCTCGCGTGGAAGTTGGTGTGTATGCACCTAAACAGAAATGTGTGTCACGTAAACAGTGTATGTTTCGTTCTGATGCTGCTCACGTGTTGTTCACGTGATGCGCATCCTTTACCTCCAAATGCCTTCCAGCAACACGAGGTACATCATACATTCCACAATTTGTTCACGTGGTGCGCGTCCATACCTTCCCATTCCTTCCAGCAACACAAGGTCAGCATCATCATACACGCCACGTGCTATCACGTGTAGTTCACGTGATGCGCGTCCCTACCTTCCCATGCCTTCCAGTAACACAAGGTTAGCTTCATCATACATGCCACGTGTTATCACGTGTTGTTCACGTGGTGCGCGTCCCTACCTTCCCATGCCTTCCAGTAACACATGGTCAGCATCATCATACATGCCACGTGTTATCACGTGTTGTTCACGTGGTGCGCGTCCATACCTTCTCATGCCTTCCAGTAACACATGGTCAGCATCATCATACACGCCACGTGTTATCACGTGTTGTTAACGTGGTGCGCATCCCTACCTTCCCATGCCTTCCAGTAACACAAGGTCAGCATCATCATACACGCCACGTGTTATCACGTGTTGTTCACGTGGTGCGCATCCCTACCTTCATATGCCTTCCAGTAACACAAGGTCAGCATCATCATAATGCCACGTGTTATCACGTGTTGTTCACGTGATGCGCGTCCCTACCTTCCCATGCCTTCCAGAAACACAAGGTCAGCATCATCATACATGCCACGTGTTATTACGTGTTGTTAACGTGGTGCGCGTCCCTACCTTCCCATGCCTTCCAGTAACACAAGGTCAGCATCATCATACACGCCACGTGTTATCACGTGTTGTTCACGTGGTGCGCGTCCCTACCTTCTCATGCCTTCCAGAAACACAAGATCAGCATCATCATACATGCCACGTGTTATCACGTGTTGTTCACGTGGTGCGCGTCCCTACCTTCCCATGCCTTCCAGTAACACAAGTTCAGCTTCTGCACAGCTCGCAGCAAGGTCAGCGTCTATCCTTCGCAGATCGAGACATGGAGAACCAACACCTGATGCCATGGCAACCAGTCGCCCAGACTTCACGGCGGACCTAAGAGGTGGCAAAACAGGTTTTACAGGATAGTTTTGTTCGGTTTATTGGATTTTGTCATTTGGGGATGCAAAAAGCATTGTGAGTTTTTAATTTATCCGTCCATTTTTTCTTGGAAGGGTATGGGCGAAGAAACCAGCACAATCTAAAGTGCTTTAGACTCCTTCGCAGCCCCCAGTGGTCGGAGTCACACAACGCGGGGATAGTCACAGGGAAAAGTCATGTCGTTCTTGTTTACTTACTTGAGTGCAGGACAAAGCTTGGCGAGGCGTTCAATCAGGATCACCAGCTCGCCATGCATGACGTCGTTAAGAGCTGGGTAGGAATTGGCTGCTAGGATCACCTGTGGGGGAGGGCATGGTACATAAAAATCCATCCAAAGATCCTGTACATTTACAACTCATATCATAAGAAACAAGGACGGCAACAGCAGAAAACAATGAGAAGAGCAAGAGACCAAAGAGCAAGAGACGGGAAATACACTGTCTCATTTCCGCGCGGGTTTTCTTACATAACAGGGGACAGTTCCTGGAATGCAGGTTGGCGCTAACCCAGGGATAAATACACGGCCATCTTGACATTTGATTGGATAAAAGGGGCATTCATCCCTGGGTTAGCGTAATTACTTTCTAGGAACCCGGCCCAGACTTATAGTTTACCTTTGTCCCACGAGAGACCAGCTCTCTCACAAAAGGCATGACACCAAGAATGATATCTACACCACTGTTATCCACGAACACCACGGCAAGCTTGTAGGGTGGGCCCTGTAGGCAGATAACGGACGCTAGCTAGGTTATGGGTCATCCAAATGAGTGAGAAAACACCACGGCAAGCTTGTAGGGTGGGCCCTGGAGGCAGATAACGGACCCTAGCTAGGTTATGGGTCATCCAAATGAATGAGAAAACACCACGACAAGCTTATAGGGTGGGCCCTGTAGACAGATAACGGACGCTAGCTAGGTTATGGGTCATCCAAATGAATGAGAAAACACCACGGCAAGCTTGTAGGTGGGCCCTGGAGGCAGATAACGGACGCTAGCTAGGTTATGGGTCATCCAAATGAGTGAGAAAACACAACGGCAAGCTTGTAGGGTGGGCCCTGGAGGAAGATAACGAACGCTAGCTAGGTTATGGGTCATCCAAATGAGTGAGAAAACACCACGACAAGCTTATAGGGTGGGCCCTGGAGGCAGATAACGGACGCTAGCTAGGTTATGGGTCATCCAAATGAGTGAGAAAACACCACGACAAGCTTATAGGGTGGGCCCTGGAGGCAGATAACGGACGCTAGCTAGGTTATGGATTATCCAAATGAGAAAGAAAACACCACGACAAGCTTATAGGGTGGGCCCTGTAGACAGATAACGGACGCTAGCTAGGTGATGGGTCATCCAAATGAATAAGAAAACACCACGGTAATCTTTAGACATTTTATGATTTGAGATATCACTGATTACAGCCAAAGGCGTTTCTTCACAAGCGACAAATTTTCACGCACGCCCATTCTCAAGATACTATAGGTTTCTATAAGGTACTGATTTATTGTTAGGTTAATACCCCATTCACACCAAAAATTTAAACATGTTTAAAGGTTAACTAAACGTTTTTAGAATTTGGCCCGTTCACACCGCGCGCTCCCCCAACTAAACAGGTCTTAAACGTGTTTAATCTAAACTACCTCGCGAGGTAGTTTAAACTGTGTGTAACCAAGATGACGGCCAAAAATTAGTGCACGAAGAGGGGGCGGACGTGGGGACACCAGTGAAGACACGTTTTAATAATCAAGTGGGGCAGGAAAACGTTCAGCAGTGGCTAAAAGGTTGTACGAGAAAAAAAAAAAACAAGAGAGAGAGGGGAATTTGTGCATTATCAGTCAACAAACCACAAACATTTACATTTTAACACTCAAAACATTATATTTGAGAGATAAATGTGTCTAAAAAGTTAAAAAAGAAGAACCACCAGTTTAAGTTAAACCATGTTCAGTTAAACTGGTTTAGTTGGTCTGAATGGGGTATAAGAGACCAAGAAGTTAAATTTTAGACCCGGCGGAAAGTCTTTCAGTCTATAAAAAAAAACTTTTCAAAATATGCTGACCTTCGTTCTTGATATCCATTCATCAAGATCGTCTTTAAGCCATGGGCGAGCTATCACAGAGGGGAATCATTGCCTTTAAAATTGACGTATGCAACTACACACCGGAAAGTGGAGCAAACAACCAGACAAAGGCCTTACCCTCGAGTCTGTCCATCGCTGTATCAAATCCAAGAAGATTTTTTTCCATTAAACTGTGGAAGAGTAAAACGCAAGGTCACGCAATTCACACTTTCCGAGCTTTTATAGAGAATGTCTTCAAGACTTTATATAAAATAGTGCATGGGATGACGTTGGGTGCATATCCACAGGATGTTGTATTTCCTGTTTCAATTACTCGTCGCAAAATCAGTTCGTCGCTACATACTATCAATGGAATCAAATGCCTTTTTAAAAGTGACTTAAAGGGGTTCACCATACCTGATGCATTGTACCTCTTTTGACACCAGCAAAAGCCACTAACACTTGTCGAATTCTCAATAATATTTATTTAAAGCGTGCAGAGGAGGAGAATACCTTATGAAGTCGCAGAAATGTCTCAATATAGGATATTTAGGACGTTACTGAAGAAAAAAAAAAATTACTTCGGGAAGTGTAAGTTGGCCTTTTTCTTAACATAGACTGGGTTGATTGCATCAATTATCACCAAATTACAAAAAAAGTGCAGTTATCAATGTTTTTACTCAGATACTTCTCTTGCTGGGTTGATCTAATCAATTATCATCAAAAGTACAAGAAAGTGCAGAAATCGATGTTCTTACTCGGATACTTCTCTTGCACCCCAGTCGAACACATTTCCCGCGAGCATGCCTCGTACTAGCGCGATCTGACGCTGTTCGGATTCCATCTTGTCCAATTCCCTAATTCTCCGGGTGAACATTTTTAGTGCCTCCTCATTTTCTTGTTGCTTCAGCTGTCAAAAATCATGACGTTAGTAAAAAGAATATATACATTGACCGACGACGCTTAGTACGTCTCTTTTAACTATACGATCATGTACAACACCAGGGGTCGATCGTCGGCTGTTCCGTAGTTAAGTTACAAGTTTTCATACAACTGTTATGTCAGCACTATTTGTTGTCTTTTGTTCAATAAGAGATCATGCAGTATTCGGAAACTCATCGACACTATTTGTTGTGTATTTTGTTCAATTAGTGATCGTGCAGGGTTCGGTAGCTCTTCGACAAGATTTGTTACGTCTCTCGTTCAAGTGATCGTGTAGTGTTTGAAAACTTATCGGCACAATTTGTTGTCTTTTGTTCAAAAACGTGATCGTGAAGTATTCGATAACTTATCGGTGCTATTTGTTACGTCTTGTTCAAGTGATCGTGCAGTGACACTCGTCGGTATGTCTTAATCGATAGGTAATCGCCCAGTTTTTTACCTCTGCGTATGGGTCGGGGAAGTCAAATTCATTAAGGCACTGTTCTCTTGTGTCCAGCAGACTATGAACGGTGAGGGCGCCAAACGCGCTACGAAAACAAACACAGAACTGTGTGTTAAAACTGTTTACTTGATAACCGATGACATCAAAACGGGAGATGGTAATCATTCTATAAGCGACTGATTAAAAGTCAAACAGGGAAGGGGGGATCACCAAGGTGGAGAGCAAATAGATTCCACATCCAAATGATCAGGAGAGGATACAAGTAGAGGGAAATGATGAGGAACTTCTCTTTGTGATATCCAATTGGCTGATGACACAGCACTTTTTTTCTATAGCGATGACGGCCGCAAAGAATTCTGTTTACTTGTTTCCATATCAAGTAGATCGACTCTTACCAAGGTTGCCGATACAGTGTCAAAAGCCTATTTTTGTATTTAGTACGAAACTTCTCGGCTCGCTCATGCACATCTGGGGAATTCCGCTGACTCCAAATCGCTCGCTCAACAACCTAAACAATTAGACAGACGCAACAAGTTTGATCAATTGAAAGCAAATAGATCTTAGCTATAACTCGTGGCCCAGTCAACTTTGCAAAGGATATCAAACGGTTCAGTCGTTAAAAATTCAGCTTCAATAAACGCATACAAGCATTGCTAGCCCCTGAGAGCGCTTTCTTTACTTTATGTTACTTGGCGATCGGGAGCTGCTCGTGTTGCTGTCGGGAACACTTCGTGATACGATCAAGAGTAGTTTCTGATGATTTCAGGTGTACTTCGTAATCTGATCAGGAACGAAGCATGTTGCCGGAAATTAATCATGACCTTATCGGGAGTAGCTAGTGATGGCATCGGGAGTATACTATACGTCATTTTAGCTACACATGTCGTTGGCATTATTGCCTTGTATCTTTCCACTATTAGGCCAGTTTTAGAATACTGCGCGCCTGTTTTCCACAATGCCCTCCCAGCATATCTCAGTGACGAGATCGAGAGAGTGAAGAAAAGAGTAATGTCCATTGTGTCACCACAAGCTAACTACCAGGACTGCCTTGCCAGCTATGGCTTACAGACTTTGAAGGACAGACGGGGCGAACTCTGTCTTAATCTGTTCTCGTCTATTTCCACCTGCCCTAACCATAAGCTAGCGAACATCTTACCACCTAAGAACCAGTGTAGTTATAGTCTTAAACAATCCAGAACATTCTCAATTCCGCGCTGCCGAACCGAACGTTTTAGGCGATCTTTCATCCCGGCCATGGCATCCAGTTGCACCACTAAATTTAACGTATAAGCCTAACTGAACATATCATATTCGCTCATTTTATAGTATATAGCTTTCCTCTTATCATAGTCGCATTTTAGTCTATTACCTGTAATATACATACATATAGTTATATTTTTATTTATTTTTTTTTTTATTTTTACTCGATGTAAATTGCGCAATTCAGTGTTTTTTTAGCTGCCATGCAATCTTTTTGAAATAAACTATCTATCTATCTATCTATCTGGAAGTTATTCGTGATTTGATCGGGAGCAGCGTATGATGTTGACGGAAGTACTTCGTGTTATGATCGGAGCCAAGGTTCAAAAGTTTTTACCTTATCGAGGGCCGCGCCGAAGCAGTCTAACCAGTACTGCCGGGCGGCGGCGTCTGCGGTCAAATCCTCGGTATCGGGTAGATAATCCCCCGGAGATGCAAGAAGAGGAAAGGGAACGAGCTGGCAGGGAATTTGGTCAATCTCGAGAACGTCGCACTGGGGAACAAAAACGTGCGAGATAATTTTGTCAAGCATGGGAAAGCAAGACTGTTTGTGGTCTTGCGACACCCCCCCCCCCCCCCTAGAATGTCGCTCACCTGCATATTCTCTGGCGTTGCAGATCGTTTGGTCGGGGGAGCCTCGGGCAAGCCCGAGCTACCTGCATAGTTTTCTCCCCAGGTCAACAGTCGAAAGGGAAGGTTCTCTGCGGAAGAAAAAATATTTTACCAATCGTCTCACAGTGGCATTAATTTTATAGGTTTTTTTTCACTGGGGGTAGGAACCACAGCCGCTGGGGCAGTAAACAAAAAAAATACAGAAATTCCATTTTTTTTTATTGGTGTACCATATACTCAGAATCCATAAGATGTAATAGAACTCCACAATATTAACACTATGTGGAAAAGTTTTGAATGGCAAGACTTATTGAAAGCTAAGAGCGGTAACGTTAAGGGAAAGGGGGCCCGAAAACCCATCCTTCAAAGAGTAGAGCGTCATAGTATGTTATCATAGCCGGCACTCGTGACATCATAGACCGTTCTTGTGGAGGATGGAATAGTAATGATGTCCTTAATGAAATCATAGTGATGTGTTGACGTCTTACCGTCTTCCTCGGCCCCCTTGAGAAAGGCACCAATGGCCCCGAGGTACCCTTCATGTCGAAGGAACAGCGCCTGCTGACTGCCCTGAGGTAAAAACAATACCAACTGTGTGAGGGGTATTGTCCAGTTGTGCTACAACCCTTTTTTAAGACCGTACCGAGTAATAAAAGAACTTGAGGGATTCGGAAAAGCTAAGCAAAATTAAATAGCAGACATTCATAAACATACTAGAAAAGCCCATCTGTATTTAGAGTCCAAACACTTTTCCAAGTATAGTATAAAAAATAATGATTATAGAACACAAAACCACCATTCTCACCTTAGACCAGTAGTTGATGCCGTATGTAATGGTGTGCATGGTCGCAGGAATGCCACGGATGAAGAATCCGCTAAAGAAAATTCGCTTGATGTTGTAAAGCCGAGCGTGAAGGGACGCGATCTGTGTGGAAGGTGGGAACATCATAAAAACATAAATACCGACATCATCATTTTCTTCATCATCATCGCCATCATTGTTATCATCATTATCATCTTTGTCTTTATTACAACAAAACCCACCATCCCCACCTCCATCATCAACGTCATAGCAATCATCCTCAAACATCATCCATATCATTGCAATATTTTTTCCATACAACAAAAAACACTATTACCATCAGCACCACCATTATAACCGTCAACATCGTCATCTTCATCATCATCCCCATGATCATTATTGCCATCCTAATAATGATGATATCCTTCTTTATCATCAACGCCACCATCATCTTCATCACCATCAACCACCTGAAAAGAAGGCAAAAGCTCATCTTCTTTAAAGCACAATTTGCACCATCCAAACTGTTACCTGAGCAATGTCATTACTGATCATGAGCAGCAGACACTTGGCAATATCACTCTCACCAAAATTGTGAGCTACAAAGATATAAATATAAACGTTACGAGAAGATCAAAGAAATTAGAAATGAAATGGAAATAAGCAACAACGCAACATACATATTATTCGAATAACAACGTCATATCATCCATAATTCTTCAAGTATACATTATATTATATGCATGACTTATGATAACTTGCGAGGCCTCCTTCACCCCTTATACATTTTAAAATTCTATGCTAATCTGCCAAATACTTTACACCGTGGCCACTAATGCATCAACGGTCTGCAAATGTGCTTACCCGTTACTAGTAAATTACATAACAGGGTTTTGGTCATTGGTATATTTAAGTATTGGGTAGTATTGTGTGTAAAGTGTTTCTTGTGTACTCCTGAGGCTCAGGGAATCGGGTGAGAGATCCACACATCATCAAAAGTAAACAAAACGTTGTATTGCATTGAATATTACCATCTTGTCCGTCTCTAAAAGAGCGCATAGCTTTTCCAAAACTACAAGCCGTCAAATCTCCAGGCAGTCCCATTTCAGTGTAAGCACCGCCATAAATGTCCCTCACCTATGGTAAGAATAAATAAAAAGCAGCAAATTTCGATAAATTAGCTAGAGAATTTCACATCTTTCAGAATAACACATTTCTTCCACTCTTACTTGCTTGCCTTTTAATACAGTCGAGGTGCCAAAGAGTCAAAATGTTATTGCTTGAATGAGAACTGACTTAGTTTAATATAATTGTGCTTTGTTCGAATTCCATACCAGGACATCCTCATCCCTTTGTGCTAGCACAGTCTTTATATTTTAGTCTCAGGTGCAGCACTTTTTGGGAGAAATGGTATCCTAACTAAAAGACAACCTTTAAACAGCCTTTGAGGCAGCATTGTGTTTAACAGGGGCAAATCTACAGAAGGGGCTGTTGGTGTCGCAACCCACTGTTTAAGAGTGAAAAAATGTGAAAAGAGTCATCTCATTTTTATGCCACACAAAAGGAAACTTTATGCTGCAACCCCTTCCGAACAAAGCCTGCATCTGCCCCTAGGTGTGTTGTCTGGAATGAAAGAGTACAGTCTTACCAACATGTCCACGTTCTTGTGCTGTCCTTTGGTTGCTAATTCTAATAACTCATCAAATCCCTTCAACAGACAAAAGAAGATAACAAGACCATACTAACACATTTACTTTTTACCAGCACTCAAAACCCCTTTCATTATTCACAGCCAAAACTTCTACATAGCTCTCATATCAAATACATTTTGTTGGGGTGAGAAGTCTCATTTTGAGTAAGAGAATAATTTTATAAAAAATAATGCTGTCTAAAAACTAGAATGATTGCACCAAAATTGGATACTATTATTCATCGACTATCATTAACCTGAAATATAGCCACCAGCATACATTTAGTAATGTGTTATGTACCTTTGCACTTGTCAGAAGAGAACCAAGGCCCCAGAATGTCCCCCCACCAGTACTTGTCCCTCCAATCCTCTCAAACTTGTCCTTGGCATCAACCTGGGGGCAGATGTATAAGTAGGTAAGTATGTAAGTAGGTAAGCAGGTAAGTAGGTAAGTAGGTAAGTAGGTAAGTATGTAAGTAGGTAAGTAGGTAAGTATGTAAGTTGGTAAGTATGTAAGTAGGTAAGTATGTAAGCAGGTAAGTAGGTAAGTATGTAAGCAGGTAAGTATGTAAGCAGGTAAGTATGTAAGTAGGTAATGTAAGTAGGTAATGTAAGTAGGTAATGTAAGTAGGTAATGTAAGAAGGAAAGTATGTAAGCAGGTAAGTATGTAAGTAGGTAAGTATGTAAGTAGGTAATGTAAGTGGGTAAGTATGTAAGTAGGTAAGTATGTAAGCAGGTAAGTATGTAAGTAGGTAAGTATGTAAGTAGGTAAGTATGTAAGTAGGTAAGTATGTAAGTAGGTAAGTAGGTAAGTAGGTAAGTATGGAAGCAGGTAAGTATGTAAGTAGGTAAGTATGTAAGCAGGTAAGTATGTAAGCAAGTAAGTATGTAAGCAGGTAAGTATGTAAGTAGGTAATGTAAGTAGGTAATGTAAGTAGGTAATGTAAGTAGGAAAGTATGTAAGCAGGTAAGTATGTAAGTAGGTAAGTAGGTAAGTATGTAAGTAGGTAATGTAAGTGGGTAAGTATGTAAGTAGGTAAGTATGTAAGCAGGTAAGTATGTAAGTAGGTAAGTATGTAAGTAGGTAAGTATGTAAGTAGGTAAGTATGTAAGTAGGTAAGTAGGTAAGTAGGTAAGTATGGAAGCAGGTAAGTATGTAAGTAGGTAAGTAGGTAAGCAGGTAAGTATGTAAGTAGGTAAGTATGTAAGTATGTAAGTAGGTAAGTATGTAAGTAGGTAAGTATGTAAGTTGGTAAGTATGTAAGTAGGTAAGTATGTAAGTATGTAAGCAGGTAAGTAGGTAAGTATATAAGCAGGTAGGTATGTAAGTAGGTAATGTTAGTAGGTAATGTAAGTAGGAAAGTATGTAAGCAGGTAAGTATGTAAGTAGGTAAGTATGTGAGCAGGTAAGTATGTAAGTAGGTAAGTATGTAAGTAGGTATGTACGTAGGTAAGTATGTAAGTAGGTAAGTATGGAAGCAGGTAAGTATGTAAGTAGGTAAGTAGGTAAGCAGGTAAGTATGTAAGTAGGTAAGTATGTAAGTATGTAAGTAGGTAAGTATGTAAGTAGGTAAGTATGTAAGTTGGTAAGTATGTAAGTAGGTAAGTATGTAAGTATGTAAGCAGGTAAGTAGGTAAGTATATAAGCAGGTAGGTATGTAAGTAGGTAATGTTAGTAGGTAATGTAAGTAGGAAAGTATGTAAGCAGGTAAGTATGTAAGTAGGTAAGTATGTGAGCAGGTAAGTATGTAAGTAGGTAAGTATGTAAGTAGGTATGTACGTAGGTAAGTATGTAAGTAGGTAAGTATGTCATTAGGTAAGTATATAAGTAGGTAAATGTGTAAGTAAGTAAGTATGTCAGTAGGTAAGTATGCAAGTAGGTAAGTATGTAAGTAACGGTAAACGGTAGGTTTGTGAGTATGGGCCATTTACCAGATTGTGAAAGTAAGGCTTGTTAGTAGCCATCTCGAAGGTTTGTTTGCAGAGACTATCTTGAAATCAGCCCATTGACAGGTAATAGGAGGAAATGATATCTGTGTGAACCTGTTCCAATATTGTCAAGCAGATAAGAAGAGATCTCTGATACAAACCTTAACAATGCTAACACCAGACCCAATATTGACAAGCAGATAAGGGAAAATCTCTGATGCATCAAGATGATGAAAGAGATACTGAGGGTCCTCATCTCTGCGAAACTCAAACGTCTCATGTGGGAGACTGCTCAACACAAAGTTACACCCTCTCAGAAGACACTGCATTTCATCCTCTTTGTCAACCCTAAAGGGAAGAGAAAACAAGGTTATCGGGACCCCCAATACTCGATAACTGATAAAGGCCGCAATATCAATCAACTTCCAGGTGCCCTAATTGTTCAGGTTGAATTTACAGAAAATGTATGAAGCCTACACTGGGACTCTGAAAATGTCCTCAATAATGAGGTATCATTTTCAAGCAGGTGTCATTAGAGGAGAGTTACACAGTTCAAACGAAATAAATATCAACAATCTATTAACTTACCTAACTCCAAGCTTTGTGGTCAAAAGATCTTTGTACTTGAAAGCACCCCCACCTACAAGTGAAGAGAACATGACTACCCATAAGGTTCAAGCAGGATTTGCTAAGGGGGCTATATAGAATAGGTTGTAAAGGAACAACAAATTTAGTAAATTTTACCTCAAAAGAAAGCTTACTATATTCAAAGTGGGTGTAATAGCGTGTGAGGAGGATTGCATGCTGCACCTTATTTTACACATCTAAACACCTAGCTACAATGCCTGTTGGGGATACATTCTGCAACAGTTGTCCTCAGATTTGAGCAATTTGACCAGGCAATCAGAATAAAAAAAACACAGCAAACAATATACAAAAAATAAATGACTAAAAAGCAGAAAGCTCATCCAACACAGACCTGTTGCTTTGATAATCCCTCCTAAGTCATCGGTGGTGTTTGCCGTCTCTCGGATGAAGTCAATACAGGCCTCAATGTACTTGGTCTCAAATTTGACAAAATGAAGGCGGACTCCACATTCTGGCTGATCTAGGATCTCATAGATCGGGCTGCCATCATTGCCATTGCCCTGGAATATAAAAAGAGCCATGACCTTGAACCATATATCAGTTTACATCACCTTACTGCAACATCTGCACACACAAATTAGTCTCTAGCTGTGCACATATCTTTTGACAAAATATCCATTCAATCCGTGATTTGGCACCATCAAATGTGTTTTAATGCATGATGGGCGATACATGTAGCATACTTTACAAGCAAATGGATGTATGTTATTTTTTAATAAACAATGCACGCACACGAAGACTTTAGTATGACATGACAGGGTCTATTGAGAGGGAGGGGCTGGTGGTGGGAGGGGCCTGAATTTCCTTTCTCACTCTTTTTGGCTATTCTTAAAGCACAATCCTGGACAAAATCTTTTCTAGTGTTTGGGGAGTTTAGCCTTACCCCCACCCCCCCACCCCTCCTCCAGCCCAGTTTACAGGGTGCTCCAGTACCTTAGCATGATGAAAACAATGCAAACTCCATGCATTGTAATCCAGATATGAGTTGCTTGTAATCCATTAGCTATTCATATTTGAATACATGTTTGTTGTGTAATGCCATGTTATGTAAAATGATACTATGATAGAGTACAATATGATAGAGTGGGTACGTACGTTGGATTTTCTTACTTCCTCTTCAACGTTGCTATCATCATCTTTCTTTAGTGAAAAGCTCTGATGTCTTTTTCTTATATGATGGACCTCTGACATGTAAGCAACTTTTGCAAGTGATCCACCTGTTGGCAGTCCATAGCAAATAAACATTTGCAGAAGATAAAATAAAAGCCTGTGAGATCAGAGACATAACAGTGCTTCTTTCTAGAGGAGAGGTTGTCTGTTACACTTACAAATTTATGCATTGCATTGTCTGAAACGATTGAGGTAACTGGAGTGTATTTGAGAACAAGGTAAAACAATGGAAGGGAACAATGCCCTTACATACATTTGTCAGAGTATGGTACTAGTATGCTAGAGAAAGCACTCACAGCAGTGACAGATGACAGACAACAGAAATAGTTCCGGGCTTAAAACAAAATGATGCTTGGCAGACTAAATAATAATTTCCATAAACTAAAAAAGTATGTATTTCTAACCACTAAACCATTTTTTCTATTAAAACCAATCCCTTAGGGTATAAAATTCGCCCCAAGTGCTATCTCATAGGGTCTTCTGGAAATCTGCTATCCCTTAGGGTGTCTATCAGGGTACCTGACCCCAAAAAATACAAATCATACTTCCTATTACAGTTTGTAGACTTTCAAATTTCAATCAGTCATTAATAAACGTCAGAAACCTGATAATTTGCTTATTTTATCTGCTATCCCTTAGGGTCAAATAATCCAGAAACCACAACTATTTTTTTATCCCTTAGGGTTATAATTCATTTTCTCAACAAGCATTAGTACATTTTATTAGGGAAAGTCTCCCCCAGGTTTTTATTTCATGTTCATTGGCAAACCCGAATGAATAAAAAAAAAAATGGAATAGAGGAACATGGAATTCCAGGGGTTCAGGGGGGCGGGGGGGGGGGTTCCTAGTGCAAGACACCCATCAAAGTGGGTTCAACAGAATTACTTTGGCATACTTGTCCACTCTCCCACATTAGAGGGAGTCTCAAGATTTTGCACCCCTTCTCCCGCTCTCCCGGGTTGAGCACCAATTCTCCCGCTTTTTAGCAATTTTTATTGCTTCCAAAAAATTATTCTATAGAAAATCCTCATTTTGCCTATTTTCTATTAAAATATTTGAAACGATAATTCCCTTGCGTAGCACTATAAGTGGATTTGTTAGTGAGAGCTTTCTATTTGGCAAATGCCTGCACGGTTAAACCCTTCGCCCCCAAAAAATGAATATACCCCACCCCTCCCACAAAAAATTCTCAAGCCTTGAGATTTTCGGAGGTTGGCAGGTATGCTTTGGGGAAAAATAGAGTGTACGATATTCAAGGGGCGAGGCGCGTTATTTAAGGGTGTCAATGCGAATTTCGGTTGGAGGACTTCCAAATTTAATAGGGTGATAAAAAATGGAATGGCCCAATAAAAAGGGGGGTGTACTGTACGATGGGGTTAAAGCCTTACCAATGTCAACTGCAAAGCGTTTCGCATTCTTGATATTCCTGAACACGTTAGGCAAATCAATGCTTCTGGCGTATTCCGAGGCGCATGTTGAGTCGCCATCGCTATCCATAATTCATAGACGAATCTCCAAATTTCCCGCGCCAAAACAAGCTATATATCCGCCATCTTGGATTTGAGCTATGAGCCCGCAAATGATTAGCGGCATCACATCTACTATACCCAGTCCCTTGTGCTTCGTCGCACGTGCAGAACGTTTGTCAGTCGTGGTGTTCATGCGAGAAACACCTTCGCGCTAAAGTCGTCTCGATTAACAGTTTAAGGAATAAACTTCAGCTAGATCAGTAAATGATGGAGTGATTCTATCAGAGGTCGACGTTTCATCTACGTTGTTTAGTATAATTCGCTGTAGAAGCGGACCCAGATCTGTCCCAAGAAGGTTGCTGTGGTATCAAGGCTATCCAATCCAATCATGGTGGTAATGAGCTCATTTCCACCGCCGACCGAGGGATTACTACACGTGCAGGCTGACACTCAAGCATTTATGCAGGATAGATGCCTGGGAAATGGTGTATTATACATTGCACAAGAGTAAGTGATTGCTGATGTGTTTTAACAACAACAACTGTTATACTGGGATACAAGGTCATCTAATGCTGAGTTTCTCTCACAGACTATAAATATGATAGATAATAACGGCGTCCATTTTATTGCAGACGGTTATCATGGAGTAATGAGCAGGGGCAAGGGTTCTCACTTGAGTACCCATCCATCTCAGTGCACGCCATCTGCAGGGATACGGCCAAATTCCCCCATCAGTGCATCTACTGCATGCTCGATTCTCCTCTTGAGGGTGAGACATGCTTACATGTCATTATTAGAACACCCCTACCCCCAAATATGTCCAAATATATGGCATCTACTGCATGCTCGATTCTCCTCTTGAGGGTGAGACATGCTTACAGTGTCATTATTAGAACACCCCTACCCCCAAATATATGGCCAAATCCCCCTGTGAATGCATCTACTGCGTGCTTGGTTCTCCTCTTTAGGCTGAGTCAAACTTACAGTGTCGTCATTAGAACAATCCCCCCTCATTGTCAGCACCCACCCCTCCCCTCAAAAAAGTGTGAAAAGAGAATTCCTCCCCCCTCCTTCATTGCTATATAGCTACTGTACAGGGGCGTACCAAAGAAGTAGGGTCAGTACGCAGCTCTTACAAGCTGCAATTTGATTGGGCAAATGAACAATATCCGCACCTTGACACAAAGAACGAGAAGAATAGAGACAAAAGAACTCCTTTGTAGAACAAAGATAATAGGAGACAAAGCAGCTGCGTACTTACTCAAAAAGTATCCATACAAAGAGGCCACTGGTCACACTGGAGGTGCATGTGGTGGGGGAGGGGAGGGGAGGGTTCTGTATTGAAAAGCAAGAGTAATTTAATTTGTCAAGTTGAAGCCCTCAACTTCTTGAATCTCTGCAAAAAATTTTGGGAGGAGAGGGTAAGATGGACCCAGCCCCTATCCTCTCTTCCTCCACTGCCCCTTAAATGTGAAGAGAAACAGGTAAATTACAGCAAGGTGCCCCCCCTCTGTAGCAAAGGGGCACTCCTTCAAAAATTCTGAGTTCGCCTCGGTTCTGTGGTGGTCACTCAGGAAAACAGCTGTAAATTTAGATTGATTTAATAAGTTCATTTGAACTTAGCAAAGGGGCACCCCTTCAAAAATTCTGAGTTCGCCTCTGTTCTGTGGTGGTCACTCAGGAAAACAGCTGTAAATTTAGATTGATTTAATAAGTTCATTTGAAGTAAATGTAATAATTTGGTAGGCAATGATGATGATGAAGAAGCTGTTGGTGAAGTGAGATTTGTTCCCGCTAATATATCAGCATGTGAGTAACTGTTTACATGATGATGATAAATGATAATTTTTCCTCCCAAGTATGATTTTTACTTAGTGGTGCTGATGTGCTTTTGTTTTCAAAAAATTATTTTTGCAGTAGAAACAATGTTCAATGCCATGTCAGATGGCCAAGCATTGCACCCAGATCCCCAGGAAGAGGAGGAGGAGGAAATGGCAGGTGATGGCTAGAAATCTTTACGTATCAGGGGCGGCAGAGTGGTCGCAAAAGTGGGGATGGGGAGGGGGGGCAAGCACTTCCTGCCCCTCCCTATCCGCCTCCCTTGCTTATCTTAATTACATTACACAATTACATGTGATTTGAATGAAAAAATAGATTTGTAAATAGATTAATAACACAACTACAGCAAGATTCCTAAAGCATTTTGATACGATTTTGATAATTCATTTCTTCGTTGTCCAAACTCCAGGATTTGGGGGAGAAGAGTACTTCACAAATGAAAGTGAAGCTGTTCTGACCCCTGAAGGACAGGCGACCCTTGAACGCCTTGAAGGCGCCTTCCAGATGCCAAGCCAGCAGGACTTTGAAGAAATGACTGACCCTAATGGTCATGTGGGCAATGGAACTAAAATTGGAGGTGGGTGACAATGTGCTCCTTAATTGATATTGGTTTACATTGACCGAAAAAAGAACCAGGACCCAACTTGGCCAACACAAAGCTTGTTCGGACACCTAGGGGATAGTCAGCTGTAAACATGACAAGGGAGGGGGTGGGGGACTGAAAATTTAAACCCATCAGAATACCAAGGAAAGAAATGTATTACCAGAAAATATACTGAACCCTAAGCCAAAAGATACCCAGACCTCTAGCCAGGGGGGATTGAAGGTCCACTCAGATCAAACAAAAGAATATAACGTGTGTTTGGCTGGATATACCGTGCAAATCAATATGTCTTTAAATGACTATAAAAATCTTTTCATATTAATTATTTTTATTATTATCGCTATATGTTAAAAAGCACCCTATTAATAACATTTTAAATACAAGATTGAATTTATTTGAAGTATTGATTGCCTAATGTAATAAGGCCAGGAGAGGGGTATACCCGAAATTTGGTCAGCTGAAATGGAAAAACGAACCACCCCACTCAAAATCCTGGCTATGGATACCTTTTCCCCAATGACCAATTTCACAATGGTATAACTGTACATCATCAAGATGAAAAGAAATGTGTTCCTGTTACACCATCCTTCTGCTTTACATATTGAAAAAATTTCTTTCTAGCGTGGGGCAAAAGATGAACCAGAAAAGCTACCCAATCCCTCTTCCTCTCTATCTAAAAGGACCATTGTTAAAAGCAATCGTTTTTCTAATTTACAACTTCCAGCTTCTCCTATTTATTATATCTTTATATATATCATTGGAGCATTGTTTGTCCCTAATCCATGTATTTTTTAACCTGTTTAGATGTTGACATGGAAGAGGAGGATAGTCCTGGTCAGTTTGAAGATGCATAGGACATTTTTATGGTAGTTCGAGTGGTGTTTTTGTACTTTATATTGTCACAGACTTGTAGCATATGTTGTCATACTTTATAAAGCGTGTAAACTATTTTTTTACAGATTGCGATGTTCTTTGTATTGTATGATATTTAAAACAGGAAAAATATAAAACTTCACCAAGAAAAATCGTTTATTAAAAAAACATACAATTATATAGAAAACTACTGTAGAGTACTACTGGCAGAAACAGGATGGACATAAAAGTCTTGGTTATCAAAGAAGTTAGAAATGAAATTTTCATGTTTTACTCCCCCCCCTCACCAAACGAGTCAGGCCTAATCTTCATCTCGGCAGATTTTAACGACAAATTATGCCTAAACCCAGCCCACCCCACCCCACCATAGTCCTTTATGTTCCCATAGTACATTCCATTAAGATTTGACGCGTGACAATTGTTATACCACCACCCTCCGGTCAGATCAACGGCGCATGCGTAACCTGCCCAGCGATCATTGTCGCGATCCTTGGTACTGAATGACATATTGTCATGGTAACGCAATGAATCTCCTGCAGTCCCACGGTACGCGCCAACCGAGAGTCTGTACTTATTAGCCTCGTTCTCGATACGGAACCGGCCGTAGTACGCATACACAGTGATGTTTTTCCAGTCGGAAAGTTCTACTCTGAGCGAAGTAGACGTGGTGGTAACAAGCCTGTGGATTTTATTGTTACCAAGCCAGAATTCCGTCTTAAGATCGCCGAAGCCTGTTTTGTAGTCATTCCAATCGCGGTAGAAGCTGACTTGTCCGTCTATGCGTCTCTGGATGACCGTCCAACCGCCACCGGACGTCTCCATGTCGCAGTACACGTCGAAAGAACCGAGGTCATCCGGTGCGATGGGGTAGACACCGCTCTTACGGTGGCCCGCCATGTACAGGTCAGCACAGTCTCTGTCTGAAATATATGCACTTGTGAGGTTACCATGACTACACGGCATTTTTAGCTACCTTCGGTATAACTCTATTTTGAAAGATAGACTCATAGAAAACAAGAACGAGTAGTCTAATTGTTTTAGTATAAAACCACTTACATACTACCTTACAAAAATTTACTATCCTAATATATCTCCGTAATAAATAACCGCTAACGCCGACTTTTTCGCTACTCACTATCTACGGCTCAATAGATAGTGAGTACGGGAGCCAATCAAATTGCGAGATTCGTGATAGTATATGAGTGGATTTTTACTAAAGCTCAATAGATAGGGAGTACGGGAGCCAATCAAATTGCGAGATTCGTGATAGTATGTGAGTGGATTTACACTAATAGCAGAACATAGAGTTGTCCGAAGCCTATGAGGCAAGCGCAAAGGACTGGAGAAGTTTAGGGATAGACCCCGCGCGTCTAGAGAGAAGGATGGAGCGCGCCTCGTCTGTGTCTCTCTTGTTTCCCAACACATTGGGTTTGCTACACAGGATAAGATGTCATCCATAGATAAAAGATAAAATATTTGTTCGACAACTCGTTTCCAAGCACTTCCATCACGGGAATTGTAGTGGTTGTCTGGAAGACCAGGGTAGGCTCATGAGTTTATGAAAAATAGATAATTATAAAAAAAAAAAAAAGTCTGTCCGCTAGAAGCCATTACACGGAACCACTAAAAGACATTACACGCAAAATTGTATTGTGTACACTGAAACATTGGCGTGGGCAACCTGTGGTTAAGTGGCGTCACGAAGACGTATCGATTTCCCAACGAGCGTTTGGCGGGAATCTCGGTTCTCGACAGACAAACATGGCGGTCGCTTAGTTCGTTCAGCTTTGCTGGGCAAAAGCCATTTGCGACATGACCGCAGTCATTAAAGCAAAGAAAGACCGTTTTGTAAAGATCAAACTTCATCATTCTGAGCTCAGGGCTGTTAATTTTGGCGAAATTACTCAACGATTCGGCTGTTTGGATGCATATATCGTCGGTGAGTCTCAGTGTTGTCAGTTTCCAAAGGTTGCTTTGATAAACTAATGATCATTTTACCTTTTCATTTCGGTCTGTTTTAATTAAATGTCTTAATGGACATCAGGGTGTTTTATTTAGTTTCCCGATGATAAGAAGTCGAGTCTCAAATTTCCTGTCAAGACCGGTCTTAAATATCTTTATAGGGCATTGTTGTGCATTTTACAGGCTAAAATGAACAAACCAGCGGGCTAAAATTCATTTTATCCCGCTCAAAACACAGGTAGCCCATGCTCTCTATTAGTCCCTAATGATATTTATGGTATGGTATGAAAGCGCCTTTTTCAATATTCAAGATTCCATATGGGTGCGATATCGAATTTTTCGGGCACTTTGATATTTATACTATATTTATCACTCATCTAAAATCTGATATAAATTAGATATTTCTTCACAGGGTTTTAGTGTCAGACATTTAGTCCATATTATAACAAAGCTCACACATCTAATTTCTGATATTTATCAGATCATATACCCTTAGAACTGCCATGTTGAACCTAGATTATTGCATATCATGACTTGATAATATCGTATAATATCACAAGGTTTACACATAGAAAGTCCATCTAATAACTGATATATATCAGATACTATAACTTTAGAACTGCTGAACCTTGATTATTGCAACTTAATAATATCAGATAATATCACATATAGACTCGTTCTACAAACGTGACAGTCAAAGTAGATTTTGTAGTCGAATATCCGATAATATCGAGGGGTCCCGCAGAGGAGACAAAGGAATCTCTATAGATATCTAGTAGATTCTAATAAGATAATCTCTGATAATATCACAATATCCAGTGTCCAGCAGAGGGAAGAAGGGTATCTAAATAGACATCTAGTAGATAATAATAAGATAATCTCCGATAATATCACAATATCGAGGGTCCAGCAGAGGGAAGAAGGGTATCTAAATAGACATCTAGTAGATAATAATAAGATAATCTCCGATAATATCACAATATCAAGGGTCCAGCAGAGGGCAGAAGGCTATCTAAATAGACATCTAGTAGATAATAATAAGATAATCTCCGATAAAATCACAATATCGAGGGGACCAGCAGATGGAATGAGGGTATCTAAATAGACATCTTGTAGATAATAATAAGATAATCTCTGATAATATCACAATATCGAGGGTCCAGCAGAGGGAAGGAGAGTATCTAAATAGACATCTTGTAGATAATAATAAGATAATCTCCGATAATATCACAATATCAAGGGTCCAGCAGAGGGCAGAAGGCTATCTAAATAGACATCTAGTAGATAATAATAGGATAATCTCCGATAATATCACAATATCGAGGGTCCAGCAGATGGAAGGAGGGTATCTAAATAGACATCTTGTAGATAATAATAAGATAATCTCCGATAATATCACAATATCAAGGGTCCAGCAGAGGGCAGAAGGCTATCTAAATAGACATCTAGTAGATAATAATAAGATAATCTCCGATAAAATCACAATATCGAGGGGACCAGCAGATGGAATGAGGGTATCTAAATAGACATCTAGTAGATAATAATAAGATAATCTCTGATAATATCACAATATCGAGGGTCCAGCAGAGGGAAGAAGGGTATCTAAATAGACATCTAGTAGATAATAATAGGATAATCTCCGATAATATCACAATATCGAGGGTCCAGCAGATGGAAGGAGGGGATCTAAATAGACATCTTGTAGATAATAATAAGATAATCTCCGATAATATCACAACATCGAGGGTTCAGCAGAGGGAAGAAGGGTATCTAAATAGACATCTAGTAGATAATAATAAGATAATCTCTGATAATATCACAATATTGAGGGTCCAGCAGAGGGAAGGAGAGTATCTAAATAGACATCTTGTAGATAATAATAAGGTAATCTCCGATAATATCACAATATCAAGGGTCCAGCAGAGGGCAGAAGGCTATCTAAATAGACATCTAGTAGATAATAATAGGATAATCTCCGATAATATCACAATATCGAGGGTCCAGCAGAGGGAAGGAGGGTATCTAAATAGACATCTAGTAGATAATAATAGGATAATCTCCGATAATATCACAATATCGAGGGTCCAGCAGATGGAAGGAGGGGATCTAAATAGACATCTTGTAGATAATAATAAGATAATCTCCGATAATATCACAACATCGAGGGTTCAGCAGAGGGAAGAAGGGTATCTAAATAGACATCTAGTAGATAATAATAAGATAATCTCTGATAATATCACAATATTGAGGGTCCAGCAGAGGGAAGGAGAGTATCTAAATAGACATCTTGTAGATAATAATAAGGTAATCTCCGATAATATCACAATATCAAGGGTCCAGCAGAGGGCAGAAGGCTATCTAAATAGACATCTAGTAGATAATAATAGGATAATCTCCGATAATATCACAATATCGAGGGTCCAGCAGAGGGAAGGAGGGTATCTAAATAGACATCTAATAGATAATAATAAGATAATCTCTGATAATATCACAATATCGAGGGTCAAGCAGATGGAAGGAGAGTATCTAAATAGACATCTTGTAGATAATAATAAGATAATCTCCGATAATATCACAATATCAAGGGTCCAGCAGAGGGAAGAAGGCTATCTAAATAGACATCTAGTAGATAATAATAGGATAATCTCCGATAATATCACAATATCGAGGGTCCAGCAGATGGAAGGAGAGTATCTAAATAGACATCTTGTAGATAATAATAAGATAATCTCCGATAATATCACAATATCGAGGGTCCAGCAGAGGGAGGGAAGGTATCTAAATAGACATCTAGTAGATAATAGTAAGATAATCTCAAATAATATCACAACATCGAGGATCCAGCAAAGGGAAGGAGGGTATCTAAATAGACATCTAGTAGATAATAATAAGATAATCTCCGATAATATCACAATATCAAGGGTCCAGCTGAGGGAAGAAGGCTATCTAAATAGACACCTAGTAGATAATAATAGGATAATCTCCGATAATATCACAATATCGAGGGTCCAGCAGATGGAAGGAGAGTATCTAAATAGACATCTTGTAGATAATAATAAGATAATCTCCGATAATATCACAATATCAAGGGTCCAGCAGATGGAAGGAGGGTATCTAAATAGACACCTAGTAGATAATAATAAGATAATCTCTGATAATATCACAATATCGAGGGTCCAGCAGATGGAAGGAGAGTATCTAAATAGACGTCTTGTAGATAATAATAAGATAATCTCCGATAATATCACAATATCGAGGGTCCAGCAGATGGAAGGAGAGTATCTAAATAGACATCTAGTAGATGATAATAAGATAATCTCCAATAATATCACAATATCAAGGGAAGAGGAGAGGAGAGGTAAGGGGACTAACCACTATCTAATAGCATGTAATTCAAGGAAAACAATGATTATATCCTAATCTCAATATCAGATATCAGTGATAATGTTCGATATCGTGCTTTTCTCCAAGATTCACAATTTGAACTCTTACCACAACGAAGTGAAAGGTAGGAAAGTAATTTTGGACATACCTCATATTCTGTCCTCAAAAACACACTTCCTCTTGCTTAATCGCGCTCACATCACGGCGACATCCTCACATATAGTTGGAGTCCAACTGGCCCAAACCTCCGCACCACACGATTTTCCATTGAAAAAGGCACTTTGATACGGCCAGAGAACAGCCAAAAAGTAAACATAAACACAACACTAGACTATACGCGTCTTTTCAACAAGTTTTTTTTTTTTCACTAATTTTGTTTTTGCCCTATGTTTACCATAAAATCATTAGGGACAAATAAAGAGCTTTGGCTACCTGTGCTCAAAATGCTTTGATAGTTTGCTTGTTTGTTTTTTTAATGAAAATATACTTTAATCATTTTTAATGCCCTATTAAGTTATTATAAGAATAGTAATAGAGTTGAGGTTCTTGGACATAGATATGTTATTGGCCCTTCTCAGGATACATTTCAAAATGAACCTAAGTCTGGCCAAAAACATATTTTTGCCCGTAAACCTCAACTTCATTGTTATAATAGATATAACATGCTGGAAATATAAAAGCTTAGGGACTTCTGTGATGTTACGGACATCATGGGTCATATTTTTTCAATTACTTAGACAGAACAGGCAGTGTATATTGAACACTGCAAATTTGTCTGTGAAGGCAAATTTGTTTAGGATAGCTGGTTGTTCTTCCAACAAGTCGAATGACTTGTTGTGTTCAGTTAGAGGTTTTTGATGAAGAAGATATAGAAGTTTCATTCAAAGGGATATAATTTTGATTATGGTTTTACCATGCGAGTCATTGAAGCAGGCTAATGTCAGTTTACAGGCTTTTGACAGCTGTTTGTAAAGGGGCGGCGGCACAGTGAGTACTTGTCAGGTGTAGTTTTATTTTTCTTCTCCATTTAAAAAATAAAAAAAATACCTGATATTCAGGCCATGTACAACAAGCATACCTAGCTCTCCATCATGAATACTTACCCAATATTTGTTGAAATATTTAATCTGCTGTTTGAATATTAGAAAAAAATTTAAATGTTTTGGAGATATGCATTGCTTATAACTAATTTCGATTTAAATTTTCATAATGAGAAATTAGCATGATTTTGGAAATTAAAATTGTACATCTCATTTCTAATGAAAACCTGGCTTTAAAGAACAGTAGTTTGACCGTGTACTATCTTACTGACCTCTGCTACTGAACAATTCTGCAAGAAATTGCTAATTTAAACTGTTTTAGTTGATCCAGTTTCTCCTGTTGCCTTTGCTACTGCTACTGTCGGAGACTTGGATTATCCTGTACATGTTGTGAACAATTTTTTTTTACGAATGAGTATTGAAGATGTATTTCGTACATGTTTTTTCTGTTTAGGGTGTTTACATAGTTTATATTAAAGCTATGAACAACTCACATGTATCACCACAAAAACTATCCCAAAATTCAAATAATCACGTAGAAAACATTTAAAGTACCAATACATGACAGTTGAGCCTGGTAAGTAATATAAGAATAACTCAGAATGCCTCAAAGTTTTTTTTTATTGTTGAAACTTTGTATTCTTGCTGCCTCTGTGGTATCTTTAATGTTACGCTTTGCCACTGATTGGCTGGTGAAGTCCATGCCAATGATAGTATGTTTCTTGCCTCCTCATTGGCAAGTGGTGTCCCAGTTTAATTTATATTTCTCCATTTACACTTTTCCTCTCGTGTCTCTTTAGGTGAAGTTGTAAAAGCCAATCCAGCATTTAATCAGCCTTATCATGGCAAGGTACAGCTGATAAAACTGCAAGATGCCCTCTCAACAGAGGCAAATGCACGTAGTAAGACAGATGAGTTCAAGTTCTTCCTTCAAGGTGAAGATGTCATTGAAAACTGCAAAAGTGTGGATCGTGGTGATGTCCTCTTAGTTGAAATGCCCTTCATTGTGCCAAATTCTAACTCGTACAGTTTCATTGCGAATGATGAGAGGTCTGAAGTCTCTATTTGGGTTGTCAGGAAGACTGGAGCTTACAAATGTTTGTACTCCGCTCAAGGTAGAGTTCCTTCAGAGAAAGAACCTTCTAAGGCTCAAAAGGTAGCAAAGTCTAATCCGACACAGCCAGCACGATCCTTGAGAAAGCGGCCACATGATTGTGATAGCACAACAGATAGCGATGCCCCAGAGAATCACAAAACTAGTCTTGCAAAAAGGTCTCCTGAGAGGCAATCTGCTAGAATCCATAGAAAGCAAACTACATCTCCGTCTCACATTCCCAGAAGCCATCAAACCCCAGATTCTGCAAGGGCCGGTAGTGAAGAGATAAGGGGGGATATAGATGTGTCAGAGTTGGTTGACATTGTAAGGCCTTTGAGGCGCCTCGCCAGGGCTGTGCCATCAGGTGGAATGAGTGACAAAGCATCGAAGACAAGTGAGGAAGGACAAAGCAGCGTAAGTAATCAAGTCGGGTCAAGGCCCCCAAAACCAGCTCCCCAGGGTAGGAAAGGGAAAGGTTTTAAACTCGGTCCAAAAGTCGCCCTTAGTACACCTATGGAAAAGTCAGTCTTGAGGAACCCTGTTCTATTGAACACTCCAGAAGAGTATGTTCAAGGTTTTAACACTGTGGGATACAGCCCATCAGATGCTGCTTCTGATGGAAAGACATTGGAAAGAATTCCAGCAAAGTCTGCTCCAAAAGAGATCGTACGCGACTGTGTTGTATTATTAAAAAAATTTAATGATCAGCCTGGTACCAGTAGTAGAAATACTGGTCTAGAGCAGGAAAAACCTGACATATCTAAATACAGCAGGAATGGAACAGGTGTGGAGAGACCTAAAGGCCAGGAAGAGTCCATAAATCATAGTGACCCTTGGCAGATGTCAGAAGACAATGAAGATTTGTCAAGTTCAGCTTGTAGTGGCCCAGCAACACCTAGTGGAACGCTTACCCCATCAAAGTTTAAGGCTAAGTCGAAATCAGCTACTGAAGGTAACCTCGCTGGGCAAGATGAAACTTCCTCCGTGCGAACCTCTAGCAATGCTGCAGATGACGCCCGTATCTCGACTACTAGCAGTCCAGTTACTCCAAGTGGAACGCTTACTCCAAGATTAAAGGCTAAGTCAAACCCATTACCCAAAGCTAACCTTACATTGCAAGGTAAAACAACTTCTGTGCGACACTCTCAAAGAACTGACAATCAAGCGCTGAGCCAAAATAATACTGATCAAACCACACCTAGTGGAACATTTACCCCATCGAAGTTGAAGGCTGCGTCAAAACCAGTATCTGACAGGGGCCTAGCAGGACAAAATGACGGATCTTCTGTTCGAAGGTCTAAAAGGGTTGCAGCTAAAGCGCAAGGTTCAGCTAGTAATGGTCCAGCTTCTCCTAGCGGCACACTAACCCCAGAAAAACGTAAAGCTAGGTCTAACCCATTACCCGACGAAAACCTGGTTGAGCAACATCACACAGCTTCGGTGCTAAGCGCTACTCAATCTGTGTCTACTAGGACTGTTCGATTAAATAGATTGATAGTAGCACAGACGGAACTGCAAGAAGACAACGCCCCGGATCTTGGACAGGACGTCCAGCCACAGTCAGTACCAGCTCAGTCATCTTCAAGTTCTGCCAATGAGGAACCTCTCTCGACTACTTCAAGACCACAGCCGGCACAACAACCAGCTCAGTCTTCGGGTGCTACTCCACTGGAAGCTCAGGCAGAGGCACCCACGGTGTCTACAACTACATGCGGTGCCGCAGCAACAAAGACTACTTCGGCAATTTCACAGGGTGCTTCAACGTCTTTACAGGCCACCACACACAGTGTATCGTCTCCTACAAATGTCACTACTCAGGATGGTGCTACTTCCAGGCAATGTACTACAGCTACTGTGAGGTATACAGTACCATCGGGGTACACCAAGCTGTCTGACCTTTCTGCTGGAACTGTGGTTAATGTTTACGGAGTGGTCAAGTTCTTCAAGTCACCATGGCAGTCGCGAGGTACTGACATGTGTTCGGTCGTAGTGCTATCAGACCCTTCATCCGACTCATCCCTCGAATGTGTCCTCTTTCAAGCCGCCGAAAATCAGTTGCCGCAGATTAAGAGCGTTGGTGATATTGTGCGTCTTCATCGTATCAAGATCTCTATGTACAAAGACAGGCTCCAGGCTAAGTCCAGTCGCGGTTTTGCGGCGCTCGTGATAGGTCGAAGCTGGACCGGACCTGTGCGCAAAGAGGTAGCCTTGGTCAGCTCAAATAGCTTCTCCTTTAGTGACGATGACAAGCGAGTGATGGAAGAGTTACGTGATTGGTGCGCATCTAAGCCTGATGTATTTCCGCAAACTCTCCAAGAGACTATATCTCAACTTAAACCTTCTATGTATTGTCACATCCTATGCAAAGTTATGGGTGTGGCGAAACACAGGGACCTTGATGCTGTAGTCTTGACCATCACAGACGGGACAACACCTCAGTTCGCAGTCCATTCCTTCGATGAAACTGTCTACGATATTATCGAGCCAGTGCCAGCTACTTCGCCAAACCCTCTGGTGGACGTATTTGTCTTCGGAGAGCACTCGGCTACTGTAAGACGTCTCGGGATCACTTCGGGTAGTCTGGTGTTGCTACACGGCGCTCATGTATCGACATATGTGGACCAGCCTGGAGCTAGTCTTTATGACGTTGTCAATCCGGAGTTGGAGATTTGTCTCCATAGGGGGCAAGACTATGGACGTACTATTACTTTAGTGCAACCGAACTCGCCTGAGGCCGTGAATCTTACAGACAGACTCAAGTGAGGCTATGGTACGATTTGCAATGCTATCTAACGCTGTAGTGTGTTTTATTGTGCTGTAGAGCGCAATGCCGCATTTAGATGACATGTGTTAGTCGTATTCTGTGTCGACTCATATTCTGTATTGAGTCATATTCTGTATCGAGTCATATTCTGTATTTAGTCATATTCTTAGTTCTGTAGATATGAACATGGATGGAATATTTCTATAACTTTAAAATAAAATATCTCAATCATTAATTTTGTGATTTTAATATTAAAATCGTTAAAAAATTGCGCCCTTGGTGTTTGGTCTAGTCCGAAATTTACCACCGACAACATTCTTTGAGCGTCGCTCGAGTACTTACTTGGAGGTGGTAGAACACAGAGTTTGTGACAGGAGTCGGAGCAACACTTCATTCCTCCTTCACAATCAACGTCATAGACACACTCGTCTTTCTTGGGGGAGCATGAGGGGAGGGGTAACGGCACTGGACAGACCCCGCCCTTGGTTCCTCCTGCAACAAAGAACGTGAGACTTGTCCATGGATATGTGGTGGGATGAGGGGAAGGGGTAGTGGTACATGCTTTGCCTTGGTACCTCTTGAAATAAAGAACAATAGACTTGTCTATGGATAGGGGGAGGGGTAGTGGTACATGCTTTGCCTTGGTACCTCTTGAAACAAAGAACAATAGACTTGTCTATGGATACGGGGTGGGGTAGTGGTACATGCTTTGCCTTGGTACCTCTTGAAACAAAGAACAATAGACTTGTCTATGGATAGGGGGACGGGTAGTGGTACATGCTTTGCCTTGGTACTTCTTGAAACAAAGAACAATAGACTTGTCTATGGTTAGGGGGAGGGGTAGTGGTACATGCTTTGCCTTGGTACCTCTTGAAACAAAGAACAATAGACTTGTGTATGGATAGGGGGAGGGGTAGTGGTACATGCTTTGCCTTGGTACCTCTTGAAATAAAGAACAATAGACTTGTGTATGGATACGGGGTGGGGTGGGTGTAGTGGTTCAGGGCACAGCCCGACCTTGAGACCTCCTGAAACAATGAACAGACTGAATTGATAGGGGAGGTGTAATTGTAGCAATGATATGGGATTTGTAATTGTACTCACTGTTGATGACATTCAAAGTAGTAAAAGCCTCGTTCTTGAAAATGCCTCCGTCAGTGCTTAAAAGGCAGGCGTAGCGTCCACTGTCTTCTGACGTCACTTGAGTGATGACTAGTTCGCCCCAGTCTCGGACGGTCGCCCGAAACCGAGGCAGCTTGCCGTCTATTTTCTTCCACGTCACTCGTAGGGTCGGATCGCCGACACCACTACAGTTCGCGCGGAAAATATCTCCCGTGTATAGTGTAGTATTGTCTTGGGGCCTGATGTCGAACTCCGGTAATGCTGCAACCACTAATTGCGTGAACACTTCAGTCACGCCAAGGTCGTTTGAGGCGCGGCAGATGTACATTCCCGAGTCTGCCTTCCTGGTACTAGATATAAGAAGGCTGTCGTCTCTGACGAATGCTCTCCCCTGGGGAAGAGTGCCGTACACTTTTAACCACTTGAGCACTGGTGTCGGGAAGCCTGTGGCCTCGCACTTTGGTAACCGCGCCAAGCGGCGCTCCTTTATGAAGATTGGACCCGCGAAGATTGGTTTCATGCGTGGAGGGGCTGCAAATGAAGAACTAACTTATTAGTGATGAACAATTCCTTTGTACCCTTGCATTCATCTAGTGCCAGTTAATACGGATAGAGAGAGAAAAAAGAAAAAAAAGTCGAGGATCAAACCTCGTCCAGATCACACAAAATGAGAAAAAAATAGACCATACTTCCAGACTTAAAGCCGCTTTATTTAACAGGCCATCCGCTCTTAATTATCAATCACATCCTCAATGAAACTTTCAATAGACACACTGCTTTCACTATTTTGAAATATTTTTCGCGTTTTCCGTTAAAAAACATCGGAGATTGTTACGTAATCGACCGGGAGTAAACTGGTGACAATGCGGCTTTAAGCTTAAACGCCGTATGGCAGCTAAGATACACGGCTATACTGCAGCTTTCGGCTCCAATACCGCTATCTAGCAAACTGTACAACACAAAGGAATCTAAGGTACCCGAGGTAACCTGAGGCAATAACCAGGTTCCTAGCCCTGTCTTATACGGTTACGCCATGCACATCTCACTGAAAGGTATATTGAAAAATATCGGGGTCTTTTACACTGCAACGTCCTTTGGGGATGAGTGTGCTGCTTCGTCATATGCACAGCACACACGCGTGATATGGCAGCCTTCTTGGCCTTTGTTCTTTCTTTGTTTGCACGTGAACTTGTCATTCGTGCTCAGAGAAAACAGTATTCAACTAAATCAATCTGAAATGTGCGCTACCTGCCAATTGTATTTCCTATAAAAAAATCCGGAATTATCCCGTAGTTTCCTCTGTACAGCCATCGGGGCTTAGAGAGGGCTTATTTCGTGTTAAAAAAAAAAAAAGAATTCGCAGATACCGTAACCGTAACGTAACGCATTCGAAGTAAAACAAACAGTCTCACACGCCCCTGGCAATCAATGCAATCGGCTTAAGTGTCGTATGACATTTACCTAAGAGAATAACTACCCTCTGTAATGTAATTGCTGATTTTCCTTTACAAAGTCCGTGGAGTCAATTTGTTGTCTACTACATGCGCATAACTTGGGACAGGGGCTGTGAGGCGACCCACCCCCCTATCCCCCATCCCCCATCCCCTCTCTAAAATCCCTCCGTCAACTACCAGAAAGACGGTCAGTTTTCCTGCTGATGAATCCTCAAATTGATGCAGAAACATTAAGAAAAATGAGGGGCACCCGCACCCGTACTGGTAATTTCCTTATAGTTTTTGAAGGGGTGCACGTGCCCCAAGAGCCACCGTGCTACGAACCTGCAATTATATATAAAACTTACATCTGACGATGAGTCTGACTACTCCCTCGGCACTAGCGACGTGGTTTCTCGCGGTGCATTCGTACTCTCCCCTGTCCTCATACGATACATCCCGGATCACCAACTCGCCATTAGACCGATACAGATACCGCTGACCCACTAGCACGCGACCGTTTCGTCTCCACGTGATTGATGGCTTTGGCTTTCCGTACGATGCACAATAAAATGACGCGGAGCTGTTCTCGGTGACGGTTAGAATTGTCGGGGTCACTAAAACCCTGGGTGCCCCATTGCCCTGGGTTGGCCCACCACTTCCGGTCTCCCCAGGTTCTCCGCGGTCTCCTTTATCGCCTTTGGCACCACGAGGCCCCATATCCCCTGGGATCCCCTGTGGCCCTCGGTCGCCGCTGTATCCTCTTGGGCCCCGCAAGCCTTGAGGGCCTTGTACACATTTTTTACCCTCAGGTGTGCTGCAGACTCGTTCGCTCTCGGCTCTTATACTAACGAGGGCATCCTTGAGCTCCTCTTGAAGTGACGCAATGACTTTACGATACATTGCCTTGGTAACGTATCCTGTCAGATTCACGTGATTATTTTCCTCCTCATTCGTGACGCCGATTGGCCCACTGCTGTTTTTCATCGATGACGTCACGCTAGCATTACTTGACTTTTCTAATTGTATTGCAATGACTGGCTTTGGCTCTGTGTGTGAGAAACGTTTAGGTCTTCGAAGCTTATTGCGTGCAAGATGGTTGTCTTGGTCTGAAACAACAAAATGATTACAATTGAACTAGTACAATCTCCAAATGATATATTTTGTGCAATATACGCATATCTAGTTGGAAACAGCAGAACAGTGACAAAAACAACACAAAAGTAAAAAAGTTACACCCATATGGGTGTCAATGTACATTTTTCCTTTTCGCATTTTGTTCTTTCTTGAGGCTTTGTACTACGAGCTTGCAAGGGTCTATCAAACCTTTGAGTGGCATTTTTATCTTACCGTCATTCTTTGAGACGCAAACCCCTTTACTGCTTTGGTGGTCTATATTCCCCTTTTGCCCCCTACCCTCTCTTAACGTACATTATCGCCTACTGATGCTACCCTCGATTGCCATCTTTTGTATAACCATCATTCTTTGCGACGCAATCCACATTCGTTATGCCCCCTCCCCTCTCCCCCACCGTACATTATCGCTTACGGATAACCTTCGATTGACATTTTTGCCCTACCATCATTCTTTGCGACGCAAGCCCCTTCAAGGGTCGACATTCTCGTCGCCATTACCAACTGCTGTTTCTGAAGCCACTGTATCTTGAGCTCAAGATGGACGAAAGCCATGCACGACAGCAAGCAGGCTACCACAAGTCCCAGACTGGCAACCAGAGGAACGTGTGTCTTCCGAGTCTCTCCTGATTTTTCTGCCGACATCCTTGACAGAAAAAGCGCTTACTGACCGCTAGATACCTAGCAGATATGCTGTAAGACAATTTGTAGGAAATCACACTGTTATTTATCTTATTGAATGCAAGTCACCTTATTTAGGTTGTTGTAATCATTGCTGATAACGAAAGCAAGGTTTTGAGAACTCTATTTACTAATGATCTTTAACTGACAGTATGCTCTTTGTCGGTCAGTGAGTTCTTTATGCAGACAGTAAGATATTGGATTACTATGACGTCATTGTAAATAGTCACGCATGTTAAATGACGCCATAAAATCCTTTGAAGCAACCGTTTCTACATCATTAGGGATAGCTGGTGGGGTGGAAATTGTAGACCTCCATCTCAACCATTTTTTTTTTCTTGTCCCAGTACCACTCTGTCGTCCTCACCCCGCTCCACGCCCTGGTTCTCCTGTGTAACACTATAAACAAAGAGTAAAAAAATTAAGACTTTGGCAGTGTGGCAGGTACGGTCAGGAAATTCTACCCCCAAAAGGTTATCCCCCCCCCCCCCCCCGGCCAATCTTATCCTGCGTACGCGCCTGACCCAGTCTCAAAATAACGTTACATTAGCTAAAAGGCCCGGAGAAATTACGTAAATAGAAATAAAGTAGCCCAACTTTGCGAAAAAAAAGTTAACTCTCTGTCAGATATCATTGCAAGACCCTAACTTAAACCTTTTTGGGATTTTGTTTCACTTCAATAGCTTTAGCAGATTTCATTCATGCTCCAGCTCCCAACTCGACAACGAATCGAGTCTTCGTTGGAGGACCGAGTTATCGAGTTCATCTCGTATCAGTATAATGTATAAATACACATATTTCGGAACCCATATTTCAAATAGCTAAGGTTGCACCACAGGCGAACCAGGATAAGAATAATTCCCTCGTGATTCTTCGTGAAAACAAAATATAATTTGAAGTTGTGTCTTGACTGTTTCCTCAATAAAGCTAGTTAAATTACTTTATTAGCCTTGTGTGTTGTTTAGGGACTAAACCCCTTCATGCGCCACAACTCCCCTTAAAAACAACACACAAGGCTAATATAGTAACACTAGCTTTATTTTTATTGAGGAAACAGTCAAGACATAACTCAGGCCCGTACCCAAGATTTTTCTTGTGGGGGGTGGGGGGGTTGCGAAATCCGAAAAAGTGGACCTAATTTTTCCCGGGGAGGGGGGAGGGGGGAGGGAGGGAGTTCTCTGATAAAAATCTTACCACCTCCGAAAAAACAAAAAGGGTTTTTTTATGCCTTTGCAGTGTCTCTACGGGACGTTTATTGTCGAATTTGGCTATCATACAGACATACCAGAGTGATCTTGCCAAAATTGGACTTTCGGCCTGTAACTTCAAATTATATTTTTCATTTTCACGAAGGATCACGAATAGCCTCCCTTGCAGGCGTTTTTGGGCAGGCGTCGCTCGCTCTCCCTCCACAAAGGAAGGCTGGACACGTAGGACCGATTCTTATCTTGGTTCGCCAGTGGTTGAACTCGAGAAGCCATGTGTCCGAGTGTCGTAACCTAAATGGTTCTTGGGTAACGTATTTTAATTTGTCCTGAATCATGTGAATGTTAACAGGCACACGAAAAGCTGCTGCTGCTTACTAAACCTGGGCTTCTTTTAATTTCGCTTATTTTCTTATTTATTTGGTATCCATAATGCGATGCGAATGACTAAACGTGGTTTCTCCGAGTGCCACCTTGATTGAATCATGTGTATCAAAAGCTACATTCGCTCAAACGGGCAAAAATAACTTTTTTAACATCTATGTTGCAATCACGCGCGTCCCGGTTGAATAAGGCGTTACGGCCATAGAACTAATGCACGTCGTGTAAGCAGGAACTGTTTCATCCCAACGGTCCGTTCCCGTTCAACATTTCCAAGGAATCCCCGCTGGTCAAGTAACCAAATCGAGGCTCGGACGTTGCGTTACTCCACTTCAAGCAACACTGAAACCACCGCTACAGACCGCTACTTGACATTGAAAACAGCCTCGCGCATGTTCTGCTTCCTATCAGGCTTATATACAGAAACTAAGACGGTCAAATGTTTTACAGACTAGTGCCTTCCGGGATCGACGTATTATTCATGATGAAACTATTTTGATATTGCTAGGAGACTCGTAGAGTTGATTCATGTTTATGTTATCTGGGAGCTTAACTTTGACTTGTATTCGTCAGAGAGTCAAAGAGTGGAATGGATTCCTCGGTGAAAGGACTGAGCTTTTTGCTGGTATTTTATACGGGAATAGTAACAGCGACAAAATCGGTCGGTCCAAGCCAAACCACAGGTAACTATAACTATTAAATTGTGTTTATTGCTCAATTATTGGCTGCGTGACGTTTTAAAAACTCCATTAACCGTCACGCAAGCATCACTACGTCAAAAGGGTCTGGCAAGTGAGTATGGACGAAGAACATCACGCACAGAATAAACATTCAGAATGTTTTTATATGTTTTATATTCCAAATATTCCAACAGGATGGAGTAACTGGAGTAACTGTTCTGTTCCATGTGGGACAGGGGTGCAAACCAGAAATAGATCCTGCGAAGGATGCATAGAGACACGAACCTGTAGCAAGGCCCCGTGTTTACATGGTAAGGGGCGATATTTTTTAGGGCCATTACTTTAGAGGTTTGACAAAAATCCCTTTCGCTGTCAAAACACTAAACAGGTAAAATGATAATATAGCAACAGATTCCAAAATAGCTGCTGCAAGATCCACGAGATTGAGAATTAAATGGCGGTACTAGAAACATCCCCAGAGACAGTGGGGACGAAACCAGGGAGAAATGGGCGTCCGGGAAGTCCCCTTCCCTTCCTTTTCTCGTCCCCTTCAGTACCTGACGCTATATGTTTCCTGGCTAAGAATACCATTCTCAAATATGTTCATATAACTATACTAACATATATGTCAGGCCCGTACCCACGATTTTTCTTGGGGGGGAGGGGGGGCTTACCCACGATTTTTCTTGGGGGGGGGGATGCGAAATCCGAAAAAGTTGACCAAATTGTCAGTGTGTGTGGTGAGTTCTCTAATAAAAATCTAACTACCCCCGAAAAAACAAAATGGGATTTTTTTATGCCTTTGCAGTATCTCCACGGGACCTAGCTTATTCTTTATGGTTTTGTCTACAAATAGCACATCTATTGAGAACCGAAAGTGGACCTTCGGCCGTTGTGGGGGGGGGGGGGGGGGGGGGCTGCGTTCGCACCCCCTGCACTCCCCTGGGTACGGGCCTGTATGTTCATATAACTGTACTACTATTCCTATTATGAAATTTATGCAATACCGATTTTGAAAACAGTTTAGGCTAATCTCAATCCCTAAATCTTCAAGGATTTCACATAAATCGTGTTTCAGACCCGTAGGATGTTTTTGTGGTACAGCGAAAGATATTCTCAAGATGCAATCGTCTTGGATTTAGGTTGATTTATGATTTTTTTTGTTTCCAGATGCATCCATGATGATTGGTGTAATATTTGGAGTCTCGGCGGTCCTGATAGTCGTTCTCTTCTTTGTGCTTGTTTGTACCTTCTTCATCAAGGAAAAATCTGAGAGAAAGGTCGCCCGCAAAAGGTGACGTATACTATTAAAAGGCAGTTATCAGCCATGTATTCTTCGTTTGGCTTTTCAATAAAAGATTCATAAACAAAACTGTATACTTCGGTTGCAAAGCACAAAAGAAAATATTGCAAGATACCAAAAATCACGCGGACTTTTTTACCGACAATTTTACCGACATTTAAAAAATATATATATATATTTATTCGGATTGGTTGTTTATTCCTCTTTTTATATGTCGGTTGCATTATCTTGGTGATCTGATATCCCACCAGCCAGCATTGCTGGCGAATATCCGCTTGACTGACTATAGGACAAAGGAAATGTCAAAATAGGTCGTTTTCTATGAGTCAAATAGTCTACTCGGCGCTACGCGCCTCGTTGACTATCTATTGACTCATAGAAAACTCGAACTCGTAGTCTAATTGTTAAATAGAACATGCTAGACAGTCCTTGAAACAACCCTGGCCAAAATATACGGTCATACACATCTTTTAGTGTGGGTCTATCGCAGACGGCGTTTGCATTTGTGTGAGCAGTAAGCGTCCCTCGCGAATTTCGCGAACAGAAAGAGTCTTCCACAAAAGCCGCCTCCCTTTCAGGCAGAGTATACCGCAGACCTCTGAGCATCGCAGGCTTACACGTTTTCGACATGAATAGATAGAATAGACTTATAGGAAAGGTAACCTAGACTCGTGCTACCACAGGTAGCCCGAGTAATAACCTTAGCCTGCTAGGCGGCTCTCATTCGGGGTTATTCGGGAATGTTTTGCTTTCCGGATATTGGGAATTCTGTGGCGCGCGCAAAGGCCGAGGTGCATTGGGGAGAGGTTGCAAAGAAATTTGCCTCATCGACCCAGAGCACCCCGGCCTTCGCACGTGCCAAAGAACTTCCATTATTCGAAAGAGCCGGCTAGTAGTCTACAATAACCTCATCTGAGAGGTGAAGTAAATGCGATAGTATTATATTGATGTAGTGTGGCTTGTTTTGTACAGCTCGACGGAGTGGAGTACACCTGGTACCTCACGACGTACCCTGGAGAGTAACGTCGATTTTAAGCTGTCAGTCCTACGCAAAGACCAACGTCATGAACCTTTGAGAAATCCCCCTGAGATTCTGTAACCTGGTAACCGTGGACCCTACGGCTTTACCGGTTCGTCGAGATCAGCGTCAAGAATCTTTGAGAAACGCTCTGATATTCTGTAAACGTAGATCTTTTCAGCACTGTAAATTTCGCAGTCTCTTGTGTTCTCGCACGCTTTTGTTTTTCGCAGTTGACGGTCTTGTTGTATGTATTCGATTCTTATGACGTCTTGATTTATGAGCAGTGCAGAATTCAGTGTGGAAATAAACGTAACAGGAAAATTTCCAAGTTTACTAAAGACAACCCGAAAAGCTTCAGGCAGAGCAAAAGGCAGTCCTACATGAAAAAATGCAAAAAGAACAACTAATACATCTGTGATGTGTCGGCTGAGAAATAGCCTACTTGTAGGCTTTGATAGTTTTTCCGGCACATGCGACTTGTTGTTTTCGGCGTTTTCGTGCCGGAAAAACTATCAAAGCCTACAAGTAGGCTAGCTGAGAAAGGGTGAAGAACTCTTACATATTATTATGTAGGCGGAAAGGGAGCTTTTCTTAACCACTCCACATAACAAGTGCGGTAGAAGCAGTAATTGTTGTAGTAGTTTGGCTAAATTCTGATAGTAAACCACGAATCTCCCACTAATTTGGCTAAAATTTGTCTTGGTTTGCGACGCGCTATTCGTGTTTCATTAGAAAACCCGGTCAAATTACGTAATCCGAGCTTCTACTCCTTCGCGCGCGAACTGTCCCCGACGCGCTAGCCGAAACGTACGTGCTATTTTTATAGGTTGACCGGGTTTTCTAGTAAAACACGGAGAGCGCGTTGCAAACAACGCCAAATAAGAAGGAAATTCGTGGTTTGTTATCAAAATTTAGCTTAGCGATCACTGTTCCTACCTCCCTTGAAATAATCGCTTTTCTCACCGAAACGCAGCTGCTTCGTCTCCTATTATCTTTGTTCTACAAAGGAGTTCTTTTGTCTATATTCTACTCGTTCTTGTGTCGAGGTGCGGATATTGTTCATTTGCCCAATCTAATTGCAGCTTGTAAGAGCTGCGTACTGACCCAAGAAACGCTTGCTACGCAGGCTAACGTATATGCGTTTCCATGGCCACCAAAAAGGATCTTCCGCCTAGTTTATCTGAAAATCGGCAAAAGTCGTGTACACGAAACGAGCGTACTTGGGATGACATCATACGTGGTATAATACTTGTACTTGAGCACCCTGTGGTTTTATGTGACCTTTTTTCCCCATCTCGTCACCAGCCCCTCTCAACCATACGTCGTATTTTTTTTTGTGCTGGCCCTTCCTAATTTACAATGTCTTCTTCTATATCTAAATATAAATTAAAAATGTCTTAAAGGTTCATACCTCAGCACTTCAAACTTGATCGGCTCTAACATTTTCATACTAATAATCAAATCTTGTGTATATTTGACATATCTCACGCTGGAATTTACTAAAGCTGATATAAAAACTGCTGATCAAAATCACGATAGCAAAGAAAAAGTAAGAACTGTCCATTAGACATTTTTTAACATGGTTGTCTGTGTGTGGATATTCTACGTACAGAGCTTTTCATCCCATATTTCGAAAAATATGTTATCTTTCACGTCTTACAAAATGTTCTTATAGACAGTCATCAATTTCCCTTTATCTTGAAGAACGTGACCGCATCAAAAATACTTCTCAAACGAAATACCCAATTTAACAATATTTAGAATTATTCGATAATGCCATAAAAGCCTCCTTTGATAAATAGAAGCGTACCGGTTCATCGTCATAGTTTCCGCAGCGTTTCCTTTCCAGTTACTTCTGTGTCTATCATCAAAGGTCATGGATTTTGTTGGTACCTTAGCCTATCATGCTTATCAGCCCACTTCGCGCTAAAAAGCATGTAATTAAGTAAGCCTTTGAGAATGTCTGGAGGTCGACTGCGTCGTCTTCATCACGATCACTGGCACGGGGAATGACTCATTTCCGACCAAGCGCAACTCGCATATGGTGTTTCAGTATAATACAGAAAACAAAAAATATAGCTTGGCAATGTAGAAAGATACAAATATGTTAAGGTGGTTTCCCTTTAGAATCTCAAGTCGAACCTCAAGCCTAACAATCTATGTTCCTGAGCCTTTTATTTTTTTTTCTTGATGAAAGGCAAGTCAACTTTGATTCGTCTTACGTCATGTGACGTAATAAGGTGTTGGTACTTTCGATGTACAGCTGTTGTCTTAGAAAATCATCAATTTGACTGACATCAAACTTACGAACCATATAAATACGATGTCATTCCGTTTATTGTTTGATGAAAATAACAATTCAGAATGATAGCCACAGAGTTAAAATAACAGCTCCTTCTACATAATATTTGTTTGCTGCAGGACGATGTTTTATTTTATTTCTGTTCCCTTTCAGTATTTCATAAGCTAGAAGCTCGTTTCCTGAGTGGGGATTTTGTACCTCCCCCTCCCCCCTTCATTTGTGCTGCACATGCGCAGTAATGACAAATATATGCAATCATCATGTAAAGATGGCGGCGAAACTAAGAACTCATAGCCGCCACGGAAGTGTGGTCAGAATCGGCTTTTACAATATCGAAAAAACTATCGGAAAAGGGAATTTTGCCGTGGTCAAACTTGCCACACATTGCATTACTAAATCTAAGGTAAGCTTCCGTTACAATCCAGAAATTTTCGGGCTACAAAAATCAAGGATAGTTTAGCAGTTGTTGCCTTGCAGTCGTTATTGCAGACTGTTCATCGTACAATGTTTCCGGCGATTCGTTTTTCCCTTATCCTCGGCTTTATTGTATCTTGTATCGCCTTCGGTGCTCTATTTTCACTAGAGGATTGCAAAGTCAGTACAGTATAATCGAATAGGATAATTTCGCGCGTGTGTTTTCAACGAATATCTCCTTGTTTCATGTGTACAGGTTGCTGTCAAAATTATAGACAAGAGTCAACTGGACGACGATAATTTGACCAAAGTTAAACGGGAAGTAAAAGTTATGAAAAAACTCGCCCATCCTCATATAATCAAGCTTCACGAGGTTAGTATAGTCTCTATTTGTTTCTGTAGAAGAGTTTGAACTGGATTGTCAATACATTCTATAGACTCGAATATCTCTCATAGCTTGCGCTCTCGCGCGCGACAAATAGTCTGCTACATAGACTGTAAACAGCAATCGACAGAAATCCTTCCATTCCACAAATAAATCCCGAAATAATTGACACTTGGCGGCCCTGTAACAATAATGGATAAGCGGTTCTCGTTTTAGCGGGATCAGAATAAAGAAGCGGTCAATTTCCACGTAGTGTTTCACCCACTACGTTCTCAGGATATTTCGCTATTTTGTCTTTTGCGCGATCTTCGGGGAAAACAACTACCTAAACGACCACAAAATTACCCTTTATTCGAGACATTATTCTTAAAGATTTAATTTTACTATATTATCCCCCCATTTCGGATTTAGGTTGCATCATTTCATAAGCGAGCAACCGGTTTTTATGTCGATATATGAGAGCGAAATGTAATCTTTAAAATTTCCTGGTGGAAATATATAAGTAAGTAATTGATTTTTTTTATTCTCACTCGAAAATTATTGTTTCAAATGTAAAGTTAAATACGTTTTAAAAGCAATCCAAAGAAAATTCACAACGTTTAAAATTGGTTACTATGTGTGCTTTCTCTATTGTAACAGTTTATTTGTTTGCTAGCGTGACAACTCTCCCCCGTTTACTGATGTCCCCGTCCTTATAATTAATCATCTCTCATCTAATGATGGTCTCTATGTTTATTTTTCTCCTCTAACAAATTCTCCTGTCTCTTTGTCTTGTTTTCAGATAATACCAGGAGTGAATTTGATTTTTTTTTTCGCTGTCACAGAACAAGTATTAACTTGCTATTCAATCCATTTTTATGCCAAAAAATGACAAAAACAAGGGTTTTGAATTTCATCAATATCTGCAAAAATGTGAGAATAGTATTACTTTTATGAGATGTATTTGATTTTATGCTTTATCATAAGCTTTTTTCATACAATAAATGAATGCACATCAATAAGATTCTGTAACTCTGGTAAATTAACCAGAATTTTATGCATAATTACAAGTAGCATTAATATTATATTCCAACAGATATAAATTCTGATTTGATATCCATTAGAAGAGGGCTTAGTTAAGTCAATGGTGATTCAACACGATGTCTGATTGGCCTCAATGGCCTCAGCTACATCTTTATACTAGGTCACTGTTACAAGTATTTTACTAACATGTTACAAATGTTAAATATTCATATGCAACACGATTTTAAAAAGTTGCTACCTGAATTTAACAAGGGCTTTAACTTCTTAGGGAAACATTTTTTATCATCATCATCACTATTTTTCAAGCCTTGTCCTAGTAGAAATCGTTTCCTAAACATACTTACAAAACACAAAACATTTTTAAAATATATTTTTTTACATTTTAAGACTATATGGCTTAAAGATTCTATAATTCATTATTTAACAAATTTTAGTAATCGAAATGTTGCCATTATTTTAAACATGAATTGGATTGTCTTTTTTTGGCATGAATTGTTTTTTTAGACTTTTATTGTAGATATGTTGTTGTGCAATGCACTTGTATCTGTCATGTCTGATGTAGCCAAGGTCATAGGTTGAGAAATTGAGTAATAAGAATTTAATGGATCCTCCTAAGAACATGTTTTTGGATTTCAGTTATGATGTCTTAGAGGGTTTCCAAGGTTTTTGAGTGCTTTTTTTCAGTCTGCCATACATACCCTATCACCCCTGAATATATTCCTCTATTGCATTATATACACTTTTTTATAAGAACCTTATTTATGAAAACGTCCAGCCTGAGATTTCATCGTATTTTAAGAACCTGCCGTGGCTCAGAAAACAGAAAAATATTTCTTTGTTAGTCTGATGCATTCTGAAAGGCAGAGTTAAATAATGTTATTCTAAATAGTTATATGGGTTTTTTTTCTCTATAGTTTCGGATTTGTTAAAATGGATTTCACCCTTCAAATATGTATGATAGATATTCTATGTATTTCATTTCCTTTGTATCATGATCAGTAGTGAAGAAGGAAAATATGATAGTTTTCCTATTGTTTTACTACTGCATATCTTTTCTTTTTTCTGATTAATAAGAAGACATGAAGTTCAGGCAGCCTAAGGCTACTATCAGTGGTTTAAGAATGAATTTATGGGGGAAATTTATATGCTAGAAAAAAACTTAATAATGAAAAAATAAACCTTGTTATATTGTTTTTAGTTCTTCCTTTAGTTCAATTTTGCTGATAAAATGTAAGTAATATATTAATAGGCCTTGTTAAGTTTTTTTTTAGTTTTTCCTTTAGTTCAGTTTTGATGATAAAATGTGAGTAAAGCAAGTTTGAAGCCTGCTACAGATTGTGTGTCTTGCAGTATTTACAGTAAGAATAAGAAAGGCTGGAGACTCAATCGGCAAACTTCAAACACACAATAACTTTGAGGCCGGATAAAACTTGCAAATATTGATGAGCAGCCAATCCAGCACAAAAACACTTTAAAACATACCTTAGCTTTCGATTGAACAGAGTGACATGGCCTAGCTTTCCTTTTAATGCTTATTGTATAATAAAAAAATACTTGAATCACAGAATTTTATATTTTAACATTTTGGCAATGCCGCCTTTATCAGGAATAAGGGATAATTTCAGGTTGCAGGGAAGAGCCGACTACTAACAGTAGCCTTGGGCTGCCTGTGCATAAAGTACATAATAAAAAAATGTTTTTTTAAGGTTTTATCAGTTTTTTATTGAATGTCAGATAAAAAGGAGCCATATTTCTTTAGTTTGCCCTATGGTAATTCAGGTTCTATTATTCCTTTTCCCTATATACATTTTCTTTTTTTTTCCATTTTTTATTTATTTTTACTTGAGCAAGATACTCAGACCTCTTTCCTTTGTACGGTACAAAAAGCTAGCAAAAATTAGTGCTAAATGATAAATAGTTTGTTTCGTTTGCAAGCTTTTAATTTTGATTTGCAGCATACTAAAAAGCAAAAAAGTAGGATTTGAAATAAAAGCACAGTGTGTGACGAGAAAGATCAGGCATTCTTGAAAGTATCACACAGCATGTTTTCAGCTTACTGTAACAGCATTTTAAAGCCTAGTGTAACAGGGTTAAAGCCTTGACTGCTATCATTTTGTCTTCACTACTGGTTACAGCCCTAAATACTATCACTTTGTCTTCACTTCAGGTTATGGAAACAGAAAGAATGCTTTATCTCGTCACAGAATATGCAAGCAAAGGAGAAATATTCGGTGAGTTTTTTTTTATGATCATGATACATGCATAGGAACCTTGACTAGGAATGTTGACTTAACAACTGTTCTAATTAATGGTGTAAATGTAGAACTTGTAAGAGGTAGAATTCTATAGAAAATGTATGGTTTTCTTGATACTATGAGATGTATTTTTTTGTCCTTTGCCATGTCATTACTGTGTAACAGGGTCCCAATGCACTTAAATACTGAACATACAGTATAAGATTTCATAGTGTATGATACGGAACTCCTGTTTGGATGCTTTACTTAGAGGTCAAGAGCCAAGAGTAATGTGAGCTTCATCATTTAATAAATCACACAGTCACCTAATCCTAAGCCTCTGTTTACCAGATTACCTTGTAGCTCATGGAAGGATGCAGGAAAAAGAGGCCAAGAATACATTCAATCAAATTGTGTCAGCCATTGAGTATTGCCATAAGATGAACATTGTACATAGAGACTTAAAGGTAACAGCCCTACCTTATAGCCAGGGAGGGGGGGGGTGTTCATTCCCTTCTCCCAAAAACGACCCCTCCTGCCCCCTCTTTCTCGCCATGGACATACTCACAGAAATTATGGAACGACCACTTAGTACTTTGGGGCGATCGTTCCTAATACCACTCATACCTACCTTAACATGAAGGCCAGTTTTCTGTCTTTAATATATGGGCAGATAAATCAGGAGTATTTACATTGAGTTAGCTCACTTCATTTGACCTGTACTAGATATACTGGATGAGTTCATTTTATTTAGATGCTTGTAGTAAAAACAATCATCTTTTACATTCCAGGCTGAAAACCTTCTTCTTGATGAAGATATGAACATAAAAATTGCTGGTATGTCACATTTTTTTTATTCATGTCTCAGATATCATTATACTTTTTTGAAATGCAGTGGGTTTCTTTCAGAAATTCTAAAGTTTTCTCTTGACAACTTTCCCAGATTTCGGCTTTAGCAACATATTCCAAGCGGACAAGAAGCTAAAGACATGGTGCGGGAGTCCCCCTTATGCAGCACCTGAGCTGTTTGAGGGAAAGGAGTATTTAGGACCAGAAGTGGACATATGGGTGAGTTAAAGCATTTCTTTTTTATTGTTTTTTTTTTTACATGCACTCAGAAGTGATGTTGGAAATTCACAACAGCCTTTCCAGAGCCTTTGTTTCTGGCAATCTACATATTTTGAACCTTTAAACTTTTCGGTATGCTAAAAATACTGTCTTCCTGGTTTGCATGTGTACAATACATACCATTGTGGAAAACAAAAGGTTCGTCTTGGTTTGCCCTTCACCCGTTTCTCACACAGCCATGTTACCAAGCAACTAGCTAGCAAATGTCTAAGATTTATGAAATGTTATTTAGTTATAGCAGACAATTACTGAGGTAGTTTTGTAAAATTAATTGAATTGTCTGGCCTTGCATGTCCTTTTTGTTTAATTCATCTTCATCTCAGTGCCTTGGTGTTTTTCTGTATGTGTTGGTTTGTGGCTTAATGTCCATCTTCTTAAATGTATACACCTATTTCAATAAAGGTTGTCAGTACAAATGGCGATTGGCAAATGGCAGTTTTACAAACGAGTGTAACCATGCGTCCTGAAGAATAAATCAAAACAATTATCCAAGGTTACCAATGCTTGGCTCTGACATTGCTGGACTTTATTCACCTTTAATTGTACGAATAATTAGTACCCATAAGCTATTTATCATTAACCATTTGCACTGACAACCTTTTGTGAAATAGGTGTATGCAGTCTTTGGTGTTTACCTGTATGGGTTTGTGTCTAAATGTCCTTTCTGCAGAGCCTTGATGTTGTTCTCTATCTGTTGGTTTGCCACTTAATGTTGTTTTTGTTGAATGAATCTGCAGAGCCTTGGTGTGGTTCTGTATGTGTTGGTCTGTGGCGCCCTTCCATTTGATGGCAGCACGCTCCAGAGCTTGCGATCACGTGTGCTGGATGGAAGATTTCGAATACCTTTTTTCATGTCCACAGGTAAGTGAAACATGAGGGTTCAATCTTTGGCTTTCTTATGATTTAACAAAATAAAGCCTTATCTATACTTAAATATTTATTGCTACTGTAATATTCGTTGTTGACTCTTTTATTGCCTGAGGCGACCGAGCGGAGACAGCATCTCTAATCAATGAAATGCAGGCTTCGAAGGACAAACTAGGTGCGCAAAAGTTTCTGGTCACACTTTGAAGTGTGACAAGCCTGCTTTGCGCGGTTGCAATCATAAGTGCGCATGCGCCAGCTCGCATGAGAAACAAGATCAAGATGGCGGTCATTAATCAACGGCAATATTGGCAGTTTTATTGGAAGGGAAAGCATCTTCAACTATAACGAAGCTTCTTAAGGTAGGTTAGGATGTATTGTATATTGCAACTTTTATCAGCTTAAGATTTTCTTTGATTACTACTGATTATTACTTACTGATTTACTATTACTGATTATTACTTTGATTACCTGCTAGAATAGCAGGCTACTGCTAGAGCCGAGCAGATTGAAACCTCGATTGATTAGCTTCTTATTGGGGAGAGAAATACAACAAATATAACTTATATACAGAAGTGAAGTATATTTTCTTGAGTCTCAGTATCTTGGAACTAAGCCTACAGCATGAAAGTAACTTTAATTAATTATTAGTATGCACAGATTTATAATTTGATTTTATTGCGGGTGGTTAGTAGACTGTTTTGATAGAACCTTTGCATTATCGAGTCACCTTATTATTTCTGTTTTCCATTTTATTCTACAAAATATTTTTGGGTCACACATGTTTACTGCCACACTGATGAATTGCTTAATTTGAGGAATCAAATGTACCACCAAGTAATACATGTGTAGGTCTTTCCAGTGAGAGTTTCGTTAAATTCACTCTAACATTGATAGCTGTCTATAACTACAATTTCTTTAATTTCTTAGCAATCATAATTACAGATAATAAATAGATGTATACAATACAGGTAATAGAACATGTATAGACCATATGCACACAAATATTCCAGATAAGTTTGTTACATGTGAGAAAAACATCTTTCTCTAATCACAAACCTATTTTTCTTAGTTGTCAATCATCAGAACGACATACCTTATACATTTAAATTAAAAGGGTAGTAAAATTTGTCTTTGTGTTTCCATCCTGAACTGCCAATTTGGGTACTACTAGTTTACATAGTATAAAATGAAATCAAACAGTTATTTAGAGTCGATGTTGTAGTTCCCAGAGCATATTAGTAAAGATAGGTATCCTTAAGTTGTCTTTTTTGTGCATTTTTGTTCCAATGTTCCCTCTTTTCTTTCAGGCATTAAAGATGTGACACCCTTAATGGGGAGTTTTCAATTAAAAGAACAAGAGGAGCTATTAAAGAAATGAACTGCTTATGGAAATGTTGGGAACAGAGTATACATTAAAAAAGACAGGCCAGGGATCGGACTGGATGATCCCAGCTGTTTATGATGCATTTGAAGCATATCGAACCACTGATACACAACATGGTCATCACAAAGTGAAAATTCTGTTTTGTGACAAACTGAACACGAACAACTGAACATTGTTGTTTTTGGTAAATTTGATACCCTCCAACATTGTGCATACAAAGACACAAATTCCAAATCAAATGGAGATGGCTAATTGAGCATGCAGTATCTGATGATGTTGCCCAGCATTGCATAGAAAAAGCCACAAATACTACATGGATAGCTAACAGTACCAGAACTGTAACAAATTCTACATGGATAGCTAACAGTACCAGAACTGTAACAAATACTACATGGATAGCTAACAGTACCAGAACTGTAACAAATACTACATGGATAGCTAACAGTACCAGAACTGTAATAGCACTGTTTTATTTTGATGCTGCCAGACTTCAGTACAGTTAATACTTCTGTTGCATACAATAAGCCACAAATACTACATGATCTAACAGTACCAGAACTGTAATAGCACTGTTTTATTTTGATGCTGCCAGACTTCAGTACAGTTAATACTTCTGTTGCATACAATAAGCCACAAATACTACATGATCTAACAGTATCAGAACTGTAATAGCACTGTTTTATTTTGATGCTGCCAGACTTCAGTACAGTTAATACTTCTGTTGCATACAATAAGCCACAAATACTACATGATCTAACAGTAGCAGAACTGTAATAGCACTGTTTTATTTTGATGCTGCCAGACTTCAGTACAGTTAATACTTCTGTTGCATACAATAAGCCACAAATACTACATGATCTAACAGTAGCAGAACTGTAATAGCACTGTTTTATTTTGATGCTGCCAGACTTCAGTACAGTTAATACTTCTGTTTCAAGATAGATTATATCAACTGCAACTGCATTCAACAAAATTGAAGAAAAGCAAAGCCCTTTTCACAAAATCTTAAGTAAAGAGTAATTAAATAGTAAAAAGATAAAATAAAATAAAATTGCTATATGATAAAACTACAGTATAATTACTCTTTATTCGTAAATAAGTTCACGTATCTCACACTATGCAGTGCAGCTGCCTAGTTTTTGTTGTTATTGTTTATTTTTTCCGGTGCTTCATGTAGTGAAAATCATTCTCCTGATGACCAGTTTCTAACGCTCGATTCTTGAGTGACATTAATGAAACTTGGAAGAGAAGGGAACCTTGCTGAAAATATATTTGATACACACATGCACGTTTGATGGAACAATAACTGACAAACATTTTTTTTTCCAAGGAAGAATTAATCCCTCTATGTAGCTATTGCTCGATATCAAACCGTTTCTATTTTCAACTTTTATGGGTTAACAAGAAAATTATTGAATAGAATTACAAGACACAAGGAGAATACATAAAGTTTAACTTGAAAATAGAGAAGTGACCATAAAAATTCAGCTTGAAATCGGGTCTACTCATCACTGACCTGTAGTGACAAATATTACAACGATAGCACTCGTACGTATATGTATGTACATATTTTAAATTAGCAAGGTTGCAGGTGAATCCATTTTTCATTATCCATAAAGGTTAATGGGTATCAAATGAATGACCAAATTCCGAAAGCCATGTGAGTGTTCTGAAACACTTATAACAAGAATTTACTGTTTTCAAAGCCTGGATTTTGTATTTTGAATTTGATGTTATAGTATCTCGGAAAAACAATGAAAGGATTTTTATTCAATGATTCAACGACTTGCCAGTTTTGCAAAAGAAAGAAACACATGTGAGGCATAGAGAATACAACTCATTCCATTACAAATGGGAAGACAGGAATTCCAATTTTTCTATGTGAAGCCATGCACACAACTTCAAGGAACACTTCAGGATGTCAGTGAAATCAACATAAAATTTACACTTTAGTTTTAGAGGCCGTTAAAAGGGGGGCATGGTGTGATGAACGTGGAGGAGGAGGCTGAAAAACTTTTCTTGGTGAAAAAAGTGGGCCTTGAATTAAAATTGAATAAAAAAGGGAGTCAACCCCTAATGTCACTGAAGAGGGCCTCCAAAATCTTTAATAAGGGAGGGGGTGAGAATTGCAGATTTGACTAATTTGTCACCATAGACCCCTATTGAGTTTAAGTCATGAACAGACATTTTGTTTTTGCTTGTCAGAATGCGAACACCTTATCCGTCACATGCTTGTGCGTGACCCTGTCAAGAGATTCACCATCCCACAGATCCGCCAGCACAAATGGATGGCAGAGGTGACTGGCAAAAAGAACAAGGAAGAGAATCCACTGTATATCCATGAGTCCTGTCAAGATGTGGACATTCGAGAAGATGTGATCCGAAAGATGAAAAACATGGGCTTCGACCGCGAGAAAACCATTCAGGTCAGCAATGCCTGAACTAGCTTATTTCTGCTTTACTGAAGGTAGCGCAACGGTCTCCTGCATAGATAAATCATTTAAATAAATTATTTATTTATTTATTTATTTATTTATTTTCATTTGCCATTCAACACTTCGAAACCATAGTTGAAAGCCTTTTTAATCTATGATACAGTTTCTGGATTGAAAATTCAGTGATTGACATTTGAATGTAAAAATGACTGAGGCCATGCCAGTTAATAAGTACTTAGGATTAAATTAAACACATTGACCCCTGATCCTCCAGGTTCATTTCCATGGCCTCAAAACACAATGTCCACTCCTTGAAGGATTGTACAACCACGAAGATGCCTTTACGTATTGCAAAGAATCCTGGGAGATCCACGGAAAAATTCATGAGGGGAGGGCCAGTCAACACTCCTCTCCCAAAGTCAGATGGTTTTTTATAAGTCTTTTCACCCCGAAGCCAAACAAATCAATTACAGGTCATACAGACCCAGAATAGCAGTGTAAACAATTTTGGAATCAATTTGGTTTCAGAAAAGACAGCATTTAGGGAAGCTGTGGTGATTCATTAGAAAATTATTTTCTCATCCAGGCAAAGCCAAACAAGAAAAAAATCATCATGAATCCACCTTTGCTTGCAAATATCCATAAGCAAAGCACTCAATTATGCCCCAATAGACTTCATGATGTCCTGAGACACTCGTAAAATGCTCATAGCTGTATTTCTGATGAAAAATACAAGCAACCATCAACTTGTGCTTGCTTCAGCACAATGACGAGGGATTAAAAGTGGTGAGCGCAAAGCACTGTTGGAAAGCTTGGGTACCACTGACTAGGTGCAGCTGTGTTTGACTTTGACGGGCTGTATGAAACTCAGAATAGGGGGGAGGTATCTGTTTTCAGTCTGTTTTTTGTAAATTCAGCTCAAAAATAGCCAGGAGTCAATGGGTTAAAAGAAATCCATTGACACAAAGAGACTACGGGCGGTTTCCTCGACTGTTCATCGTATAAGAACGGTGATGGTAGATAACCCTCGGCCATCTTGAATATTCTTGAACCAAACCCGTTTTGGCCTGGTTATCGAGCATCGAATGAAGGTCGAATGAAAAATCAGAGAAACTCACAGTGGACATGGCTGTGAGATCGGTTGAAAATTCCATGTTACTTTGCTTTTTTTCACATTGCTTTTTCTTTTGTTATCGTTTATTCGACTATTTGTTTTCCTCTACAGGCGATCAAAAACAAAGACTACGACCACAATGCTGGTGTCTACTCACTTCTGCTCTATAACTGGGAGAAAACTTCCCAAGAGGACTCGAGTGCTTGCACCACCCCTCCTATGCTAGGGCCGGTTATATCTCCGAGCCCCTCCCCCATGGGGATGAGCTCTGTTTCAGATGACACGGAGATGATGGATACTGACAGTGAAATCGGTGACACCACGAGTCATGTGCAAACCCGACGTCCTTCGGTCCCAGTACCTGTCGTTCACGTTACGCCGGACTCTCCGACCAGGAAAATGGGTACGGGTGGTATGTGGCAACCAAATGCTGCGAATTCCTCTGAAGAAAACGAAGAGGATGATCAGTTATCGGACGAGATGCCCCCTAACCTGAAGGCGTATCTTGCGAATCGTAGATACACAGTGACTGCTGTTGACCCAATGCATGAGATATCGGAAGAATTAAGAGAATTATTGAATCAAAAAATTCTACAAGCGCCACTTAGCCCGCATAGTCATGAAAACCCTTTCACGCATTTCCAAGTCCTTCCACCCGGTTTACCCCCGCTCAGTCCGACCACAGATCTGTCCCTCGCTTACAAGGAGCAAAGCCTTCAGCTGCCAACTGTCTTCCAGCTCCGCCAGCCCTTGGGACGAAGAGCTTCAGACGGGGCTGCAAGTCTAGCTGCTGGAATCGCCCAGTTTCACCAACTTCGAGCGCTGACGAACCAGTTGGATCCTGCTCTGAGTAATCCAGGGTCCCTGGTGAATACATCACCTCTAGGAAGTAGCCATCAACCTGGCTTCCCATTATCTTCCCCTGGACCTTCAAGCCCACATGTCTCGGACAATGCGTATGATAGCGGGTCTGACCAAGAGCCTGATCCCGAGGCTGTGGCTCGCTACATGTCCAGACGCGGTGGACGGCAACGCCACACTTTAGGAGTAACAGAGGCTTCATCCGAGATCCCTGATGATCTTCAGATGAAGCTTTTGCAACTCCCTCTGAAGTCACGCCGGTCTGGGTTTTCCCCTGGTCGCGAGCGTACACCTCGGGAGGGTAACCACATTACAGCACACACTGGAATAAGGTATAACTCTTCTCGTCGGGCCTCCGATGGTGCTGCTTCTATTCTCGCCTTCAAACAGCACTTGGAACGGGGTAATGGCAGTGGCTCGAAGCGCAACAGTCTGAAGGAGCTACAGGAGGAACACCAGAAATTACGAGAGCAGTATGGGGACTTGGTTGAAGAGGAGACACAGCGGGTCCAGCAGGAGCAGCATCAGCTGCATCGATATCAACTGATGGGTCGCAGAGCGTCGGATGGCGCAGACGCACTTACTCAGTTCCTACAGCAGCGGTGTCAAAACTCCTCCAGTCAGGAGCTTGATTTGGCGGGAACAGCTCAGGAGGAAGAGTTTGAAGAGGCGCCAGAAATCCACCAAGAGCCGCTACTCCAGCAAGAGATGCAAAAGCTCAATATAGAGCCTTGTGTGGCGCCAGCCCAATACGATGCATACTTAGGGAACCCTTCAACTTCTGTCGCCTCAGATTTGAAGGGCTTGGTACAGACGGGGATCACGTCGGTATCACCTCGTACGAGTGTCATTGTAGAAGAGTCGGACGCTGAGTCGTCCATAGATGAAGAAGACGAGGATGCTCCAGAATATATAGACCAGGTCTCTTCAAGTCCACCTCAACATGATTACATGCCAACACTAGCCTCTGTCTCGTCCCCAGTACCTTCACCTCCTTCCTCGCCACTGGTTTCTGCGGTCCCTATAAATCAGCGGTATCCTCTACCAGACATGACAAGTCGTAACTCAAATAATAGCATCCATGAAAACAACGATTCCAACATCCTCTCGAACATTCCAATGAATATTCCGAACCTTGCATCTTTAAGCGTAAACGAGAATGACCTTGTTGACTTGGCGACTACCTCGTGGGGGATGGACTCTGGTAGGCTATCCCCGACAACCCTGTCTTTGTTGTCGACGCTTGGCGTTCCCCGGGGTACCCTCCTTGGTGGGAACATGAGCCCCAGGTTTCAACCCCGACACTACAGGCACCACACCGTGCCATCCACACAAGAGGCGTGGAACTCTATGGACTTGCTACGACGGGTGGCGGTTAACAACGTGTTAACCTCACAGAACCACGCCCGGGACATGCTTAATAATAACAATATCAACTTAAAGAATGCGGACAATGCTAGCTTGCTTCGTAGCTTATCCCCTAACGGGACCATAGGCCAAGAGCCTGTGTTCAAGTCCAGCAGCAAAGGGGACCTCAGTAGCGAACTCTCTCCCAGCGTGCGACTGGCCTTTGCCGTTAACATGACGTCACACAAAGACATCCCGGATATCATTACGGAAATAAGACGAACTCTAGACCAGCGGTCTCCTAACGTTGTGTATGAGCAGTCAGAACACGTGTTTACGGTACAGCACGGGTCTGTTACCATGGAGATTGAGGTGTGTCATTTGCCTGATCCCTACTCGCTTAATGGACTTCGCTTGCGGAGGATCAGCGGTAACCAGTGGCAGTATAAAAAGCTGTGTCATGAGTTACTAGGTGGAATGGATCTGTGAGACCCCCCCCCCCCCCCCCCTGGTAACCTTATCAAGAATGTCGGTACGTTGTTTTCTGAGAGTAGCAACCGTTACCTTAGTAGAGGATGCAATTAAAACAAACGTAGAACCCAGAATGATTACTTGAGACGGATGGAACGCCATCACTCGGAGAGGTTTCTCTGTTTACTTGAGGAGAAGACGTATATTTTATTAATTCCTTTAATTTATTTTTATTGACATCGTCCATCACAAAAACATTTCTTATAGAAAGTAACATGTGATGCTCATCAGAATAGAAGATATAGTCAAGTACAGATTGCCTAACCGCCTATAGCTACGGCGATACTTATGGCGTCTTAGATTGCGTGACACGGGCAAATCTTCCCCAGGCTGCGTGGCGATTACGTCATCTCAAGGCTTGCATGACGGCCAAATCATCCCAAGCTTGCGTGACGGTAACACCATCTTAAGCTTGCGTGATGATCAGTCTTCTCAAGCTTGCGTGATGGTAACACCATCACAATTGTTCATCAAATACCGATTACGTCGTACCAGTCACGCAACCTTCGAGTCAATGGCTAGTGGGTATCGCATAGGCAAAGAAGGTAGCTATCAATATATAGACAGAAGTTTGACTTGAACTTTAGTTAGTTTAGATGGCATCCAGTTTTGGATATACGTATTTAAGAATCGACTTCACAGAAAGTAATATATTCGTCGAAGAGAGCCAACATTTTAAGAGAGTATATCTATTATACTGCTATCTTCTCGTGACAGCTGCAAGCTGTGTTGTAATATTTGTAGTGTGCTATATGCTATAGTCAGGCTTTATGATTAGAAGTTTGAGCACTGGTTGGTTGTGGTTACAACTGTTTTCACTCCTATTCAATTCGAACTACTACATGCAAATACACCTCGTTTCATATCCTCGCAGTGGTTCATGGGTAACGAATAAATGGCTGAATCGCGATCTCTGAAATTCGGGTGAATGTTTAACAAACTTATAACAGCTTTTCAAACCTTCATTTTATTTACACTTCTTTGCTTATTTATTTGTTACCCATGAAATATCAGTTTTGCTTTGGGTGTATTTCGGTATATTTTTATATACCATTTATAAAGATTGTTCAAAATCATGGCTCAGCCCGGACTTAACAGCGGGCACTGATTGGTCTATCGCTTTTGATTGTAAGTTAAGCCTATGAGAAAAAAAAACGTTACATATTTGACTCTTGTCAAAACTGTGACAAATCTTGTTGTATTAGCGAGTAAGCCGTTCGCTCAAACTCGTCTCTAAAAGCCTCTATGGTATTCATAGCAAGGATAGTATGTGTCACTTGTCCTAAATCAAGGAGAAATGCCCTGTCCTCTCTATTGTAGAACTGAATCATTTGCTAAGGGTTTCACAACACAGGCCATTTTCGTCCTAGAAAGCTGATCAAGAAATTGCGTTAACAAAAAAGACATTGAAGGTACTCTGATTTTTTTCGTAATTTTTTTTCCGTTCTTTAACGCATATTCTTATTAGTTTCGTTTAACAGGTATAACTAAGGTAAAATTCCCTTAACAGATTTTTTTCTGTATTTACTTACAGAGAAAAAGACATCTCTAGAAGGGAGAGACAAATAAATGCACTTTCCCTCTACTTTTTCACTTCGGCTTTGGCGCCAAATTACTTAATCGTACTTTTTAAAATGTATTTTACGTTAATTTGCCTATAAATATTATGTAATTAAGCTTGCAAATTTATTGTTTGTTTCTTGAATTAATTTTACTAAAAGTCTAGGACGATAGTTTGCCGAAAGGCTTGTGGGGTCGTTTGGCTGATTTGTTATGTCCTGCCAACACCAGAATACTTGTCAGCATTCCCTTAACCCATTTAGAAATCACGGCAAGTTTGAAATGCAAAACACTCTAACCTAATATATTTCAAGCACCTTTTTTGAGTGATAAGCCCATGTTATTTCATTATAGATAAATTGTGCACTGAAAGAGTGTTTACCCCTAAAGAGTGTTTACCCGAGAGTGAAAAGCATTAATGAAGATATATGGACATGTGAGAGCATTAGTTTGGTTAAGTATGAAAACAAAAACTGTAATATATTTACACTTTGTAAAAAGAATAAACGGAGTAAAGAGTGAAATATAAAATACTGTCCAGAGAAGACAGCTTCAGCTTTGTGCAATAAAAATAAGTCTGAGGAGTTCTTAGTCGATTCATGACAACCAACCATTTTCTTCTCTGGCAGTTGACTCAAAAGAACTCGATCCCTTCTTGAATTATAAGTCGATGTCTCGAATTTTCAAAGAGGGAACCCTAAAAACATCCCTTCCTTTATATATACATATTTTATACATCAAAAGCACAAAATTAGTTGCAGGGTTATCAGATTCAACCCCAAATATAATGTTACTAAAATTGAGATCTGGCAAGACCCATCCAACGTCTTTCAACCAGTCACAAATTTCGAAATACAGATTCCTTGATTCACTACAATCAACGAACAAATGTTCAACGGTTTCTTGTTTGGACAAACAAAAGGAACATCTAGGGCTATTCACAATTTTGAATCTAAACAAGTCCTTATTAAGATATAGACAAAGCAGTCTATATTGAATATATCTAGAGTGCGTATCGTCAGAGATAGAATAGATTCTCTTGTAAATTTGCGTCCAATCTATATTTCCTCTAGTTCCTCTCGCACTAACATTTACTTTCCTAGCAATATTAACTTGAGCCGATGGGGGTTGAATTTTCCTAGTCACTATAAAATCATAGATCGACCTAGTCGGTATTTTTCTTATTATGTAATATTTCTCCCCCAAACGTACCTAAGCTTGATTAAAAGAACTACTAAAACCGTCTTTCTTTAACCTTATTTTCCAGTGGTTTGGGATGGCATGGACAAGGCTAAGCCATTTTAGAAAAACGCCATCTGAGACACCTTTCTTTCTAGCTTTCTCCCACTCAAATTTGACTTTTTCATTACATAAATCACCTATGGTATAAATATTGCACTATAAAAATTATTGTAGAAAATCGCCTCACCGCATACTTTAATATACTTATTATTCCACAAATACTGGTTTATTACTTCAGCGCCTTCAAATGAAGACGAAAACATCTGCCCAAGCAATTAGAACCTCCTTATAAAACTCGGGTAATTGGGTGGGTATTCTAGATATATCAAAGTTTTCACGAATAGCCTTCATACCCCAAATAGATTTCAATAAAAATGTAGGTAAAATAGAAATGGTCCGGTTCTGAGCTAACAACAAATTGCTAGCAAAATTTATTTGACTAGCTTTAACGGAAGATGAAAAATAAGGACAACCCAGAGGCTCGCGTTCTATTCGCGTATGAATGTCATGAGATCGAGCTTTAGTGCACCCCCCCCCCTCCCTCCAAAAAAAAAAAAAAAAGCTTTGGCCTGCTACGGCTCTGTATTATCAGACCAACCTCGTTCCCCGAGCCCAAGTAGGAACGTTATAGTCGTTTTCTCTATACAACAATAAAAGGTTCGAACAAAAAACCCTTGGCTAAAAGGCTGCAAAAAAGATATCCGAAGTTTCGAGTTCTTAACAATTTCGTTTTCGGGCTACCTGTTGTGCAGAGTGTTTTGTTTTGCTCTTGCGTTCTACCGCATTTGATACCGTGGGCGCAACTCATTCATCCTTTCCCTCTGGCTCTTTGGTGATATTGCCTTTGGACTTTGGGCATATGTCGCCAAATTTTGTCTTTATTATTACATTTACAATAGCCATATACTGGATTCTACGACGCTACATACTCTTGTAAACGTTGGTTTTGCAAACAACTCAAAACTGCTGGTAATCGGCCACAACAGCTCTATCCCTACGTGGCATATTTGGCCTAAGGGTCCATGTTTCAACCAAGAAATAGCCCTTTTCTCTACAAAAAACATGGGTGATTAACAATTTCAACTGAGGAGGTAAGTTTCATTTAAAATTTAAAGACTGCAATAAATTTAGTATTGTGCAAAGTTTATCTTTGAAGCTTTTATTCATGCATAGTGACCCTTTTAGAAATCAGATCGCAAGTTTATTAATAAGTTTTTATGTCAAGTTTATCACAGCAATAACGTCAACGGGAATGTGTTTTTTTTAACGTCTCCTACATTTGAGCTTATTTTTCTAATGCAAACAATCCCCTGCACGGAGGCATGATTAATGACTTCTCCGTTGTCAATGTCACTTTATAAGAGTTGTTTTAGATAATTAATGTACATACTGAACTTTGTTGATTAGCATATTCAGTACCTGTCTTTTATAATAACGTTTGTATTTTATTTTCACAGCTGCTGTTTTCTTGGTTGGTCTGGAGTAAAAATGAGTAATTCTGCAGCTATAGCAACTCCAGTAAAAGATGTGCAAGGAGACAGGAGATGGATGAGTATGGTAATAGTTTTAATCTTTATCCAGAGAGAAAAATGAGATCTCCCTTAATTTACAAGGAAACACAAATTTGTGTACTTATATAACATAAAAATGACTGTTTTGACTTTGTTTTTTTTTTTTTTGTATTTCAGCCTAAAATAATGACTTTGTATTTTTCACAAAAATAGAAGTAGGTTCTTCAGATCTCTTCAATGGCAGTTCCTTCTTACTTTTTGAGCTTCCAGACATTTTTTTTTTACAGCATGAACGTTTTCTTCGTGAAGGGAAAGACTCTGCATGCCAAGTTCTGTTTGTGGGAGATTCACTGATTTTTCACATGCATGATACACAGGTTAGTTCAATAGAGAAAGGCAACTAGCAGGTACTGCAGAGGGGGAGGAGCTGGAGGGCCGCAGTCCTATCCCTTTTTGTGACAGAAACAAGTCATACTATGATTTATTTCTTTTTCAATATGATAATTTTTTCAATTGTCACCCCTCCTCCCCCCCACTTTTCAACATGCTCCGCGGTCCCTGACTAGGGTTCAACTTTGTGAATAATCAGTGATTTACAGCCCTACTGAACTTGCTAAAAATGTACAAAGCACAAGAGAAGTGCCAATAGATATTTAGTCGATATCACTTGCTGGCACATCAAAATGTTAAAAGAACACTAGACAATCTACTTAATTTACTTTTTTACTGTTCTGCCAATGCATCATTGTCCAAGGGTTGTATGAACACCAACATATAGTCGTCCACCCATCAGATTCAAAACTTCAAGCTTTTTACTTATGAGCCATTCTAATGATCAGAGCTCTTTCGCTTTATAGCTAGACTGGTGCTTTCCTGATTGTGAATATTTTGAATAGGGGACAATGTTTTAGTCATGTTTTCCAGCCTTTGATGGAAGAACAGATTGTGGCCTCACAGAAATGGGCTAGAAATCAAGCCTCTATATATACCTGTCTATGATTAGAAATAACTTATGGATTTGTTGATTGGGAATTTTCTGAGATTATTCTCTATACCTTCTAAATTACTTTTATGTCAGAAGTCCTCTAAATTTCTTAATTACATATAATACAACTAGTGCACATTCACTGTATTTTTTCTATCTAGGAATGGGAGGAGTATTTTAAGCCTCTTCGTGTCCTTAATTTTGGTATTGGTGGGGATCGTACTGAAAACACGCTTTGGAGACTGCAGAATGGTGAGCTCTCTTCTATTGAACCAAAGGTGAATATGTGATCCTACTTTCTAATGATAATACTGACAGACAACAATTGCAGCAGCTTACAGCTACAGCATTCTACAATTTGGTGAATGTGGACCCCAACCCCCCCCCCCCCCCCAAAAAAAGAAATGTCCAATCAAAAAAAAATTATAATACAAATAATATAATACCACACCCTCAGGTAATACCTCACAAAATACACTTGTTTGCAAATTACAGGTGCCAAAGCCAATGACCTGACTGCATTGTTGATACAAATGCATCTCTTATCACATTGTTTTTCCTATGTTTCACCACAAAAATTGGTGTCATGTTCTAATACTGTAAAATGTTACCCCCATCCTTCCTCCCCCCAAATATACTCATGACATTCCTACTCCAAAAATATGGGGGAAGAAAAATTTGAGACCAAATCAATCTGACCTTCAGTGCCACTTTGGGGTCGCTCCTTCCCAGGTAGGGACGAGTCGAGTATGCCAGCATAATTTCAGGCATAATCTCTCAAAACTAGCATAATTTTTAGACTTTTTGCAAAAAAGCAATGCTCAGAATAATTTGCATTTTGCAGAACAAAAATGTTTAAACCAACCTCATATATCCTCTTTATGTATTATTTACATATTTAAAAGTGATCTCCCTTTTGTATTTCATTACAGTTTTTGTTATTATTCTTATAACAATAATTTTTATTTATTTACTTTTTTTTTGGGGGGGGGGGGGGGTGGGGGCTGAGGACGAGGATGAGGGAAGGGGTGGGAATGAGCCTGAACAGGAAGTCTAGGAAAAACTGGTTCCCAGTCCCACTCTTGCTCTCCCGAAATTGTGGCAATGTGTTGTTGCTGATAACAAGTAAAGAGAAGTTGGGTTGTTAGATGCTTTCCGAGACCTAATTGGTCTCTGGCCTCTTTGGTCATCTGACCTCTCTGGTCATCTGGCCTCTCTGGTCATCTGACCTCTCTGGTCATCTGGCCTCTCTGGTCATCTGACCTCTCTGGTCATCTGACCTCTCTGGTCATCTGGCCTCTCTGGTCATCTGGCCTCTCTGGTCATCTGACCTCTCTGGTCATCTGGCCTCTCTGGTCATCTGACCTCTCTGGTCATCTGACCTCTCTGGTCATCTGACCTCTCTGGTCATCTGGCCTCTCTGGTCATCTGGCCTCTCTGGTCATCTGACCTCTCTGGTCATCTGGCCTCTCTGGTCATCTGGCCTCTCTGGTCATCTGACCTCTCTGGTCATCTGGCCTCTCTGGTCATCTGACCTCTCTGGTCATCTGACCTCTCTGGTCATCTGACCTCTCTGGTCATCTGGCCTCTCTGGTCATCTGGCCTCTCTGGTCATCTGACCTCTCTGGTCATCTGACCTCTCTGGTCATCTGACCTCTCTGGTCATCTGACCTCTCTGGTCATCTGACCTCTCTGGTCATCTGGCCTCTCTGGTCATCTGACCTCTCTGGTCATCTGGCCTCTCTGGTCATCTGGCCTCTCTGGTCATCTGGCCTCTCTGGTCATCTGGCCTCTCTGGTCATCTGGCCTCTCTGGTCATCTGGCCTCTCTGGTCATCTGGCCTCTCTGGTCATCTGGAAAGTGCAGCCGTGTTCAGCAAGGTAATGCACTCTGATTACTTACAAGCAAGTTTGGTGTTTCAGTATTTTAAAACTCTGTTTATGAGTTACAGTAAAGCCTCGAATTTAATATAGTTTCGCATTAAAGTTTTGTATGTCACTGGGTTGCAATAATAATCTGCTCCTTTTTTGGCATAATCAAGCCATCATTTACTTTCTGATAGATGCGTCATGGACCATGTGGCCGAAGGCCGAATTGTCTTTTCAAAATCATAGTCCAACAGGCCGAGAGGTCTAATTGTTTTAGAATTCACTAACAAGATGGTCAAACTAAGACAAAAAATAGCGAAAAATTGACAATTATTTGTATATCGGAGGTTGTTTTTCAGTGCCGGTCAATGGCCGCTTTTGTCGAACCGAAGCATAAAATACTTGGAGACATGCTCTTTTGTATTCATTTCTTGTAATGGATAACTGAGCTGTGTTTGATTTCAATTCTGCAAGATGTGAACTTATTGTAAACTATTAACATCCGATAAAAAATGTTGCATCTCTCGGGGATTTCTCTCTGAAAGTTGAAAACTTTCCTGAATTACCTGAATTTATCATCGTTTTCAATGGTTTTCCTATCGCTGAAAATTCTCATTCCATATCTGGTTGCCTTTGTTTTAATTTTTTTATTTTCCCGAGCATATCGCTGCTTACCGTCTATCACTAATAGACCATTAGTTGCTCAGCTAGTCAGAATGCAGGATTTGTGATAGACCTCTAGTTGAATTCTAAAATGCAATAACCGTTTCATTGCTTGCTAGCCACACTACACCCGCCATGTTGAACAGAACTTCTTCTTTTAGTTATCGTCCGTATAACCTCCACACTGGTCAACCGAGTAGCTCTCCTAATGCGCAAAACCTTTTTGTACTCCTGTCGGAACTTATTATTCATTGCACCGTATATAAAAGGGTTGATACTCGACGAAAGCGTAACTAAAAGCATATATAGAACGTATACTTCACGAGGGAGAGTCGAGAAGTCCCGAATAAAAATCGGGGAAGTTCGGAAAAGAGACGAAGGGTTCCGAGCAAAGTCGACGACATCAATCACAAAAACAGGTGTCCAGCAACACAGGAAGCCCACCACAGTCAGAAAGAGTGTGCGCGTAGCTTTGATATCTTCGACGTTTGGTCCACTGATAGATTCTGTGTTCTGTCGCATTGCTTTAATTCGAGATTTATGCAAACGAATTGTGCGAAAAATCTTGTAATAGCAGAAAGTTATGACTGCTGTAGGAACAATAATTGCATACAAATACCATGACGTACTAGCTGTGAGCCTCAATTCTTGGAAACAGTGATACTTGCCAGAGTGAAAGACATACTTGCCTCCGTTAGCGAGATACTGCGAAGGTCCGATGAATGACAATAAGGTTGTTCCAACGATGATGAGCTTAGTGCGCTTTGGCGTATAAATAGATCGGTAATGCTTGGTACGAACCACTTTGAAATAACGATTAATAGAAGTTTGCGTTATAAGTAAAAGCGAAGCAAAAACTAATCCAAACCCAGTAAAACCTTGAAACTGGCACACGAATTCAGAAAACGGCCATGTTCCAAGCGCGAGCGTACTAAGAAATGTCCACCCAGTGAGGACGAGAATCAAGAAGTCTGATACAGCCAAAGCCCCGATGAACAAGTTTGCGATATTTGCCGAGTTCTTGTTTTTAAAGACGATCCATATGACGAGGGAGTTCCCCAGTGTCCCGACGACGACAATAGCGAAATGAACAAGGGTCTCAATCACAACACGAAATTTGCCCCTGGACGCGAACTGACTTTTCAGGGTTTTAAAAACATCGCCATCTTCCAAGGAGGAGTTCATTTTGTAGATCCTTCGCTTGAAACAGTCAAGAGTTGTTTTATGTGGTTTGATCTATAAACTCGTTTGATGACAAAGATTGTTTCGAAGGCACGCTTATCGATCAATCTGATTCGCAACAATTTCTTCCAAACTATGAGATAGTCAACCGCTGGGACTTAACAATAGTGTGGACATATTCCAAAAAAACAGCTTGTATCCCATACAAGCTGAAAGCGTTTAACTTTAATTTGTTTTGGGAATGAGATTTGCATGCAGCGGAACAGTGGATTATTATAAGATCCGTTTCGTGAATTTATTTATATTGTCTTACAAATTGATGGGTGATAATCGATTTTTGACGACTAAGACCTGTGTATAAAACTCTTATCAATTAAATGTTTTTAAGATTTATGGGCTGTTAAAGAGGCTATAACTGTTCAATTTTTGTACCCTAATTGGATGGACCAGGCAGGGGCCGTAAAGTGGCATCTCACCGATTTCAATGCAATTTCAACATCCCTGTGGTCACTGTTAATCCGTTTAGAACCTTTATTAGAATTCTTATTATCTCATACTTTCTTATCTGGTTAATGGAAATTTTCAAACACGGATTTTTTTAAAATAGATTCATTTATTTGGCCATGTTCCAAGCACGAGCGTACTAAAAAAATGTCCACCCAGTGAGGACGAGAATCAAGAAGTCTGATACAGCAAAAGCCCCGATGAACAAGTTCGTGATATTTGCCGAGTTCTTGTTTTTAAAGACGATCCATATGACGAGGGAGTTCCCCAGTGTTCCGACGACGACAATAGCGAAATGAACAAGGGTCTCAATCACAACAATAAATGTGCCCCTGGACGCGAACTGACTTTTCAGGGTTTTTAAAACATCGCCATCTTCCAAGGAGGAGTTCATTTTGTAGATCCTTCGCTTGAAACAGTCAAGAGTTGTTTTATGTGGTTTGATCTATGAACTCGTTTGATGACAAAGATTGTTCCGAAGGCACGCTTATCGATCAAACTGATTCGCAACAATTTCTTTCAAACTATGAGATAGTCAACCGCTGGGACTTAACAATAGTGTGGACATATTCCAAATAACAGCTTGTATCCCATACAAGCTGAAAGCGTTTAACTTTAATTTGTTTTGGGAATGAGATTTGCATGCAGCGGAACAGTGGATTATTATAAGATCCGTTTCGTGAATTTATTTATATCGTCTTACAAATTGATGGATGATAATCGATTTTTGACGACTAAGACCTGTGTATAAAACTCTTATCAACTAAATGTTTTTAAGATTTATGGGCTGTTAAAGGGGCTATAACTGTTCAATTTTTGTACCCTAATTGGATGGACCAGGCAGGGGCCGTAAAGTGGCATCTCACCGATTTCAATGCAATTTCAACATCCCTATGGTCACTGTTAATCCGTTTAGAACCTTTATTAGAATTCTTATTATCTCATACTTTCTCATCTGGTTAATGGAAATTTTCAAACACGGATTTTTTTTTAAATAGATTCATTTATTTGGCCATGTTCCAAGCACGAGCGTACTAAAAAATGTCCACCCAGTGAGGACGAGAATCAAGAAGTCTGATACAGCCAAAGCCCCGATGAACAAGTTTGCGATATTTGCCGAGTTCTTGTTTTTAAAGACAATCCATATGACGAGGGAGTTCCCCAGTGTTCCGACGACGACAATAGCGAAATGAACAAGGGTCTCAATCACAACACGAAATGTGCCCCTGGACGCGAACTGACTTTTCAGGGTTTTTAAAACATCGCCATCTTCCAAGGAGGAGTTCATTTTGTAGATCCTTCGCTTGAAACAATCAAGAGTTGTTTTATGTGGTTTGATCTATAAACTCGTTTGATGACAAAGATTGTTTCGATGGCACGCTTATCGATCAATTCGATTCGCAACAATTTCTTCCAAACTATGAGATAGTCAACCGCTGGGACTTAACAATAGTGTGGACATATTCCAAATAACAGCTCGTATCCCATACAAGCTGAAAGCGTTTAACTTTAATTTGTTTTGGGAATAAGATTTGCATGCAGCGAAACAGTGGATTATTATAAGATCCGTTTCGTGAATTTATTTATATTGTCTTACAAATTGATGGATGATAATCGATTTTTGACGGCTAAGACCTGTGTATAAAACTCTTATCAACTAAATGTTTTTAAGATTTATGGGCTGTTAAAGGGGCTATAACTGTTCAATTTTTGTACCCTAATTGGATGGACCAGGCAGGGACCGTAAAGTGGAATCTCACCGATTTCAATGCAATTTCAACATCCCGGTGGTCACTGTTAATCCGTTTAGATCCTTTATTAAAATTCTTATTATCTCATACTTACTCATCTCGTTAATGAAAATTTTCAAATAGATTCCTTTATTTATGTTTACCACAGGGTACCCTTGTGCTTATGCGCGATAACGTGGATTCAAACAAACACCCGAGTGTTATAGCCCTGTTTCGTACTTCTGCAGTGAAAAACGTCGATTGAACATATTTTAACGTTCAAACACATGCTGAGTCCATCTCCTACCACAGGATACCCACATCTTAAACTTTGAACTGCAGAGTTCAATGGACTTTTTATGATTAAACAATGTCGATCACAAACTCCTTTGTTATTATTTACTATTGAAAATACAGCAGTTTATTCACAAGGAAGCTTTAAAATAACAATCTACGAATGAAGTCTGATATGTTATTCGCATTATGTTACCACAGGGTACCCATGACTGAACATTTGGTACACGTGTAGTGTGTGGCTATGTAAATACCAATAATATAAGTATATTGCTACATTGGATAATCTAGAGAACAGATAGTGTAAATTGAACAGATATCAACACATAGGAAATTACATTTGTTATTCAGAGGATCTATGTTATCCCACACAAGAACATGGGTACCCTGTGTTAAATGAATTATTTTTGTGAAAATCTTATTTTGTTATTTAGGATGAAACTTTGTTGCAGTTTTAAACATCTGCAAAATCATTTATCAGAGTGGAGATATTTTGAGCACAAGCATGAACCATTTTGAGAAAATGCTAAACTAGCTCATACTGTTTTGTTGATTGACAGCTGCCAATCAAACACCTATTGGTTATTGGTAATAATTTAATAGGTGATTTTTTCAAATTAGGGTAAAAATCAAGGGGGGTAGTCTATCTCCGAGCCACTTTGGTAAGCTGACATTCTAGCAAAGTTTAATTGAAGTCGGTAAGACGCCACCTCCCCCCCCCCCTGCCTGGTCCAGCCATGGACCAGATGTTTTGTGCACTTTTTCTTCCTATAAATTGGGGGTAGGGGTGACTGTCATATTTTTTAGGGTTTGAAATTCGAGGTTTGGTACTTTTTAGGGTCTTCGAAGCAAAACCTATTGAAAATAATCTAATAAAAAGGTATTTCTTAGGGTCTACAAACGAGAGGTACTCTTTTTTCTATAGACGTGACCCTACAGTTATATAAGTAGGTGGTGTATAGTAGTTTGCCATTTTGTTATATACTTGTTATGTTATTTTTCCTTCAGTCTCTGTTAAAATACTATTTTCCATGAAACTGCAAGGATGACAATAAATTTTTAAACTTCAAAATATGTAGTTGATGAATGGCAGTAAAAGGATGTTTAAAAAAGGATTTTTTTATTTGTATTTTTTAGGGTTTTTTGTATTGTTTTGTAAGAGGCATTTTTGGGGGTATTTTTTCGGGGTCTCCGATAGGCACCCCTGCCCCTCTTACTCCAAAGAACCCCCCCCCCCCCCTCGGACTTTTGTGCAAGTGTTATATATAAAACAATTAAACATCTTATAACAAAGTAACACATTCATTTTCTTGCCTTTTCTCTCATGATGACAAATCAGATACATAAATAACTTGTTTGGTTTATTATCAGGCTTCTCTTACATTTTTTATAATTAGATTACCTTATCCTTCTTGGCTGTTAATTCTCCATACTGAAAATCTGAACTAAAAATAACTAAAATAAATTTCTTTCTAAGCCCATTTTTTCATAAGAGCGAAAATCCTTTTTTTTTTGTTTAACACTCCCCCCCCCCTGCCAAAAAGCTAGATCCATGCCTGCCAAGCACAAATACTGTGGAGTGGGTCAAGTGGGTCATGACCAAGGGTCATAGATACAGTATAAGGCAAGCAAGGCATGTTTGAAACCTCAATATCTCATGCTGTCCAAATTATATTCAAGGGATTTCTATCCCTCTTTAAGTACTTTCCCCCTATAATAACTCAAACACACAGGAGCCAAGCTTGTAGGCTTCTTCACTGTCATATCCGGTAACAAGTTTGGTTTTAACTTATAACCCATGTTTTGCGAGGTTTTTGAGCAGAGTGCTTTGTTTATCCATTTAGCATATCATTTTCTCATAGGAGGTAACTATTACTAGCTCGCAGGTCTTTTTATTTGAGCAGATCTTCCAGTCAAGTGGTGGTGGTTCTTTTGAACTACTCAAATGCCCCCCCCCCCCCCCCCCAGATGGCTACGGGCCTGGAAGGGGGTATAATAAAGCATATGAACAAATATTTCATCATTTTAACTGTAGACCTTTTTTTTGTTGTTAGGTGGTTGTTTTGTTGGTGGGGACCAATAACCATGGTTGTACAGCTGAGCAAATTGTGGAAGGGATTGAATGCATTGTTTGGACCATCCATGAGCTAGTACCAGATGCTAAAGTTCTTGTTCTGGTAAGGAAAGGATGTGTGCTTACTATATATTGCATTCTGAACTGTTCTTCTTTCATAGCACAAATTTTTAGTTTAATGACTCAATTCAACATGAAAACACCTATAGGTCAAAGCCCAACCCCTCCCTAACCCTCCTTATCCTTCCCTGTTTCTGGGCAACACTTGCTTCTTCTCAAGGCTGCAGCTAGCGACTGAATAAGGGGGGGGGGGCTGCCTAAGGAATGACTGAGCCTTGTCTGCCAAGCACAACAATGGTAATTAAATCGAACTCAGGGGAACCATATGTCCCCCTAACTAGGGTCAATTTACAAAGTATTGCCCTCCAGTAGGGGCGGATCTAGCTTTTGGCTAAAGGGGGGGGGGGAAGGGGGGGGGTTGGCTCAGTGACAAAAGGGGGGGGGATTTTTATTGTTACATATGGCTTTCTAGCAGCCTAAAGGGGGTGTTTAAACCCCCTAAAACCCTCCCCCTAGATCTGCTACTGAGTTCAAGAGCTGTTGAAACAATGTTTAACAACGATTTTCAGGAAAAAACTTTTGCCAACATTTTTTGTTTGGTCTTACCTTAACAGGGCCTCTTGCCAAGAGGTGAAAAGCCTAACCCTATCCGTGAAAGGCACTTTGAAGTAAACCACGCCCTAAAAGATATCATACCAGCTATCCCAGGGGCGACCTTCCTTGATGCTGACCCTGGTTTTGTGAGGTCAGATGGTATGATTGACCACACCGACATGGCAGACTATCTCCACCTCACTAGAAAGGGTTATAAACGCTTTATGAAGAGAATCCATGAAGTAGTCCTAAAGCTACTAAAATATTGAATTATATAGATTGTTCAATGCTGCAGTCTTATTAGTACCATTTTAGGGCCATAGCCACAAATTCTATGGCTGAGGTCAAATCCCTTTTCCTAAAGGCTACAGTGTTCAAAGAATTGTCTCTTTTTTTCTTTCATCTGTCCTCAATAATCCAAGGGAAATGTCACAGTGTTCTTGTATCATGAGCAAAAAGTCCTACTAGTATTTCAAACAACCAAAATGCAGAATTTATTATAATCCACTAAGTGTGACTTAGTATATAGACTTAGACTAATAGTTATGACTGCAGCAACAGAATGCTTTGTACCAAGAAATACTAAATTATTATTATCATTATTAATAGTTGTTACTGAAGTGGCAATGCCAATGGCCAGGTTGAATTCAGCACCTTCCTTTGGGAGCTTTCATATTTTTAGGTCAAAGATTGTAGATTATTCAATTCTAGGAATGTATGACTCCCCTAAACCAAGATGTACAAAAGATGCTTCCATTATACCTTCTGAAGTTTTATTTTATCCAACTCTTGCAAAATTCATTTTGGAGTTGAAATAGTTGTAAAAAAAAGTTTTAAAGTTGTAATTAATGAATTGGATTTTAATTATATTCATTTTTGAAGTTGAAATTAATGTATTGGATTATTATCCCACACTTGTTAAAAATAAATAGGCAATTAGTTGTTATATAATGTGCATAAATATAGTACCCTGAAATCAAATAATGTATTAATTTTTTCGTTTACAATCTGTGAATGACCTTGTTACAGACAAATAGCCCCTCTTACCTGAAAAATAAAATAAAGACTCAAACACGACACTTCAAGCTATTTTGTTATATTTCTTAGCATACATAAATATGTTTTTTTACCTTCAAATATTACATGGTGTAGCCTAGGGCACATCCCCCCCCCCCCCCATCCCCAATATTTTCAAAAATCATAATATGGAAACGACCATGGCTGTACCCCCCAATTCTTATTGTTTCTGAATCAACCCCCCCCCCTCCCCCCAATATTTCAAGGCCTGCTACATCTCTGTATTCCCATACAAGGCCTACAAGGCTACTGCAGCCTTGGGCTACCTTTTAAAAATAAAATTCTGGACAAGACTAGTAAATGTTAAGACGCTGTTTTTCATGTCCAACCATACCAATTTCGTCTGAATTCTCCTGATTTTGCTTGAATTTTCCACTGCCTGAAACAACTTGATCAGGATAGGATCTTCCTAAAAAAAAATTACCATATTCTTTTGAGTGCAGTCCATATATTTTTCACCTCAATTTCAGTAAAAACAATTAATAAAGCTTGATAAAATGGATTATATGCTCGCTTCCCCTGCAGGAGCGGCGGGTCGGGTTCCAAATACGAATATATGCAAGCACATTTAAAACGGCACACGAAGGAACGGCGTCTAAACTGAGCCTAAAATGTTCTTTTGTACCACTTTTGTACTTCCCCACCCCATTGGGGAGTGGTACGAGTGCCGTATCTAGCTTAATGGGCATCCTGTGTTTGTCCTGCGACTCCTTTGGTCAGCGGTGAAGTGGTCCTGTCTAATTCTGTCGCTTAGCGACGATTGTGATGCTGCTTTTTGTCCGCCATATTGGAGCTGGCGTAAAATCCGTAGTTCTGTTTAATTGAGGTATTTTCAATGGTTTGAGGCATAGGATCGCGCAGTATTAGCGAGAAAGCTCACCATCAAACATGGCCGTCCAATACGCGCCAACAAAACTAAGAGTACCTCCTGGTTTTCAGAACCTTTTAGAGGGTTTAGCGCGCGAAGTTTTGCGGGAGCAACCGGATGATATCGTTCAGTTTGCAGCGCAATATTTCAAGAACCAACTCTCTATCAGAGAAGGTAAATTTTGTAGTCAAAGTCTTTCGAAACTTAATATTATGTTAGAATTTTAGCCGAACTCCTCATGCTAAGAAATCAGCAGATTTGACAATGTTTGAAATGTTCTGTTGGCCGCGAAACAACAAGAGACGACTTTTGACATTAAGTATTTAAAATATCTTTTTTATTTAACTTTAGGATGGTTATGAGCTTTCCACATGAAAATATGAAAAGATTTCTGAACTGTGGTGTCCTATGGAACATGATATCCAATATTCCATTTTTTAGAACTTGTTTAATTGTGTTTTACCCTCCCTAACAACATTAGTTTGTTGAAATTATTCATAAATGCCCTTAGATAAATTACTTGTGCATGCTAACTGAATAGCTATATATGCACTGCATAAATATTCCTTTCTAACTTTCCTAACCCTAGTCGTTATTATTGAACATTGGGTTGTTAACCTCAAAGTTTTGTTCTAAAAGTTTCAACTTGTACATTATTGATAATATCTACCAACATAAGCTGTTTCTTGGTTTGAGTGTTTTTCTAATGCCTTTTAACCATTGTGTCAATATGAAGCGAAATGCTAATTAGACAAGCTCAACATATACATGGGAAAGACAAACCCCAAGGCTTGCAGGTGTTTTGCATTCTTATAATGACAAAATGTTCTAATGAGCAAAATACTTTAACTGCAATAATATCATCACTGTTTTATTATCCAGATAATCAGAACTTTTCTATTTTTCTTCTAGCTTTTCCTTCCCCCCATTTTCAAACCTGTTAGTTACCTTACAAGTACTGTTTACATTGTGTATTTTTTATGTTGGTCTTATCTGAACAGAAACCGGAAAAGATGATGCCAAGAGAGGTGAGAATCTGGAAAAATTGATGAAAGGTGAAGAAGTAGACATTGATATTGATGATCCCGAAGTTCAAAAAGCTGCTACTAAAATCCAGGCCAGCTTCCGTGGGCATAAAACAAGAGAACAAATAAAACAAGACAAACAACAAAAAGATGAAGAGGAAGCTGCCGCTCTCAAGATCCAATCTAGCTTCCGTGGACATAAAGCCAGAGAGGAAGTCAAGGAGCTCATGAAGTCCAAAAGCAGAGAGTCAACCAGAGAGGAGGTCCCAATGAATGAACAGGAAACTGCAAATACAAATGCAGAAGAGGTAGATATTGACCTCAATGATCCTGATGTACAAGGGGCTGCTTTGAAAATTCAAGCTTCATTCCGAGGCCACAAGGCCAGGGAAGAGGTGAAGAAGATCAAATCTTCTAAATCAATGACACCAGAGGATAAGGCTGACTCCGGACCCCCTGCAGAAGCTGAGCCAGAGGCTGAAGCTCCTGCTGCCGGGCCTACTGCAGCTGCTGATGAAGAGGTAGACATCGACTTGGATGATCCAGAGGTTCAAAACGCAGCCCTGAAAATCCAAGCGAGCTTCCGCAGCCACAAGTCAAGAGAAAGTGTAAAATCCCTAACACAGAATGAGGCGAAAGGTAAAATGCCTTAAAAGTTTTTATTTTTTGTATTGAATAATTTACAAAGGTCCTTGACTCTTTAATTTTTGTCTCTATTAAGACTAAAAGGAGCATTTGCATTGTTAAAAAGTGTGTTTAGTGTTATTTCGGCAATCTCAAAATACTCAAATCAAGCAGATTGAAATGGATTCAAAAGAGTACTTTTAGGTTATGGTACAGGTATGGCTGAAGCTTTACTCAAACCTTGAAATTGCATAAATAAACCAGCTAGATCATTCGCATAATAGCCCTTTCATGGACATTTGTCCATTTCTATTTATTACACTTAGGTGAAGTAATCCCTAAGATTTTACATTGTTTTGTTAAATTTTCGCATTTTGTAAAACCTTCCTATGACAAGCATGCAAGTGCCCCTAAAATTAAAAAAAATAATAATAATATAGTACATCAAACACTGTGCTAGATAACATTTATGCACTTAAACGGCACATGTATACTCAACTTAAACTACACATGCATACTCAACTTAAACTTCACATGCATACGCATAAGCCAGGACTGATTCTGGAGCCAAATAAAAGGGGTTAGGGTGTCTTATTAAGTGATGCTGGGAAAATTGTTCTTTAGTATAACTACTAGACCTTTTTATAATTTTGTATCAAAGCAAAAACAGAAAAAGATTGCCATTTTATTCCAGGTGACTCTGCCCCTGATGATGCCACTGATGCTGAACCTGTTGCTGCACCTACAACCTCTGCAGAGGAGAATGCTGAGGAGGTTGACATTGACCTGGATGACCCCGAAGTAAATAAAGCTGCCACAAAGATCCAAGCCACCTTCCGCGGACACAAAACTAGGAAGGAGATGAAGGATGGTGCAATGCCTACCAGTTCAACGTCACTCCCGGCAGATGAGGGTGAGGAGGCTGCTGAAGGTGCTGAGGACAGCAGTGAGGCAGCAGCTGCTGAGGGAGAGGCAGTGGCTGCAGATGCCCCTGATGCACCAGCCGATACTACTGACACACCGGCAGAGGATGCTGACACACCGGCAGAGGATGCTGACACACCGGCAGAGGATGCTGACACAGCCACGGATGCTGCTGAGGCACCAGTGGAAGCATCTGATCCCCCAGCAGATGATGAAAGCAAGCCTGACCAGACCAAAGAAGAATCCTAAACGATATAGCTCCAGACCTATATTTTTATCTTCTTAAGTGATGAACTTGGAAAGGAACTTTGTATTTTATATCATATAGAAGTGTGCATGGGATGATAAATACCGCAGACTAAAGTTCATTGGCTTTGCCTGGTGTCTAAGTGTTTTTAAAGATCAGATTATAATTTGTGTGGTATTTCTGTATATAGCCTTGTTGGTCTCCGGTCGGCGCTGTAGATTGTGATGCAAATGGCTCGCATGCATATAGACAGTAAGCTATGTTAACCCGTATATCGTTGTTCGCAAAATAAATAATTATAAACTTTGTCACGTGAATTTGAAAACAGTCTCTGTATAAAACAGCCCGAGCTTAATTTTAGCCCTACCTCCTGTCAATGTAATACGAATTATATAATTTAAGAGACGCAAACTGCCAAGTACGATAATGAAGCCCTGACTAGGAGTCATAAGCATGCGTGCTATATATTTGTCTAGCATTTTGTGAGGGAGTAGAAAACGTTTTGTACGAATTGTTGTGTTGATCAAATAAATTATTATCCTTGAAATTCTGATTGCCCTTCTCGGCTTTTGTGTCATGCTCAGATACAAAGAATTATTATCTCCTAAATTATTCGAGCAGGAAAAACAATGAAAATCCCCGTTAAAGATGAAATGGTCGGTCGCTAAACAGGGTGGGTGTCAGACTAGGCAGGGCCGTAGCAAGCTTCGAAATACTGGGGGAGGGGGGGTTAGGAAAATATCGGGGGAAGGGGCACAGCCACGCCCCTACTGGTCATTTTCTTATAATTTTCAAAATATTGGGGGGCACACGTGCCCCACTCCCTGCTACGGCCCTGCTAGGGTCTTCTGAGTGTTTTTCAATGGTATCTACCTTATTACACGAATTTTCGCGACGTCAAAATTTCGCGATTTTGAGATGGTGATATTTCGCGACACATTATTTTCGCGATTTTCCTAAAAACCAGGTCACTTTTTTTCTCGAATTTTCGATAGTAAAATCAAATCGATGACGTCAGCTTAATAATTAAAAAAAATATTAAATATTATTATTTCTGTTTTTGACGACGTCAACGATTTCACAGATCACACGACCAACTTGTTATACCCCCTTCCCCCCAAATCTACATTACTCATAACAAGTTTAGTTGTCATACGATGTTTCGGCGTCTAGGTAGTTTGAATTTATTAACGTCATCGATGACGTCACACGAACTTGTACATACATCACATCTACAGAGTTTTGTTGACACACGATGCTTCTTTAATGAACAATTTTTTTCACTTCATGACGTCATCACGTGACTATATTGTTACATCCCCTTTGACACAAACATGACACCTGCCAAGTTTGGTTGTGAAACAATGTTTCTTTCAAGAGATATAAATGATTTTGCTTTTAATCACGTTTTTGCTTTAAGTGTGGTCATCGATGACGTCACACAACACGTGACCACATTGCTGCATCCATCTTCACACCTCCATGACACCTACTGAGTTTGGTTGCCATACCATATCAATATTTGGGTGACCTTAAAACTCGCTCGGCCAATCTCTTGGAGGCCTGGGTCTAAGGGCTTTTCAAGGCTTGTGTGATAAAGATTTGACCAAGCGATAAAGTTTTTTTTGACACATTTTTGCCTCGAGTCTCAAATTGACAGGAATCAGCATTTTTCACCATGTTTTCTGGAGATCAGGGAGCGGGAAAACTTTAGCTCTTCTAAATATAGGCATCAATGCCCATATAAGGCAATGCATACGAAGGACACTATCCGTGGGGAATATGTTTGATACGGATGTTTTTTTCATGAGATATGGGTATTTTTTTTATTTCGATGACGTCAGCATATTTTTTGCTTCTAGTGACGTCATGAATGACGTCACAATCACGTGACTATATTGGTGCACCCCCCTTGACACATACATGACACATACCAAGTTTGGTTGTCATATGTTTCGTTTAGGAGATATGAATATAAATATGACATCGGGATAGTTTTTCTTAAAGTGACGTTATCGATGACGTCACGCATCACGTGATCATATCTTGGCACCGCCCTTGACACATACATTGACACCTACCAAGTCTGGTTGTTATACAATGTTTCTTTCACGAGATATGAATGAGAATTTTGCTTCTTATGACGTCATTGATGACGTCACAATCAAGTGACCATATTGGAGGACCCCCTTGACATCAACATGACATCTATAGAGTTTGTTTGTGAAACAATGTTTCTTTCAAGAGAATGTTTTTTCTTTTTTTAATCACGTTTTTTGCTTTAAGTGACGTCATCGATGACGTCACACAACAGCTGACCATATTTTTGCATCCCCCTTGACACCTACATGAAACCTACCGAGTTTGGTTGCCATATGATGTTTCCTTCGTGAGATCACGTGACCAATCACGTGACGACAGTTTTGCACTTCCCTTGACACAAACATGACACCTGCCAAGTTTGGTTGTCATACGACGCTTTTAAGGGACGAACGGACGGACATCGCGTCACGAAAACTCGAGTCGATGGGTTACCAATATTTGTTACCATATTTGTTTTATACTATATACCACTTTTTCTTAGGTATGGGGCGCCGCGTGGGAGCTCCGCTATAAAGCTTGTTAAACGGCAAATATTACCCCAAAGGCTTCTTGTGAAGTGACGCGGAAATTGAGTGTAATAAGGTATATTGAAAATTACCTAGAAGACCCTGGGGACGAGGGTTGGATGGGTGCTAGGAACAGAAACAGGCAAATTGGATTCAAAATGGCGGACGATCCAGAAGAGCAGACGGGGAATCAAGAGGTAAAACAGGGGAGGGGAGGGGGGCACTTTTCTAAGTGAATGGGTGTGTGTTTTGTTTGCTTGTTTTTTAGAGATTTCATTTAAAGGAGCTTGCGACAGGATTTCCACATAATGACCTAATAACCGTAGTTTAGCAGTAATAGACAGTACAGGCTTAAGGCTAATTGGCGTCTCTCTTTGATGTTTATTAACCAATCCTTTGCAACATTTAATTTACATGCAATTGTGCAGAAATACAGACGAACCCTCGCTCTATTCATCATTTACCAAGCAGAGTCTAAAAATATTAGGTTTTAGTACGCATGTAAACCGTACATATTGCAGTATTTAAGGACCAACCATTTTATACGGGCTGCTTACAAAATTACCAAAATAATAAAGCAAAAAAAGAAAAGAAAGTGAACATACAAATCGAATAATCTATTTGGTATTTGGCCGCAGAAAATATATACATCGAGCAGGGGAAAAATCAATTACCACCCTGTCCAGATATCCAAATTCGGAGACAACAAGGTTTCACGGTAGCTACAAAATTTCAGTCGCAACGATGGTAAGAGCACCAGGGAAAGGAACAAAGAGAAGGAACTGTGAGTGGTTCCCGGAATTTGGACGTTAAATAAAAAGACCGATCAAAAGGCAAAAAAGTGGAAAGAAACTGAGAGAAGAAAAATGAAAAATTTGCACTAAAAATCCTAGAAACTTAAATTCAAAATTGCAGGTCATCTAAAATATTTTTGAACGAGTGATAATAAGGTTCTTTGTACTGCAAAAGTTGCTAAAAGTTACAAAACCAAAATTTGAGTTCAATATGTATCAAAATAAACCAAACTGCATGACTGTGTTTGAAAACAGCTCTAAGAACTCAGAAACACTTTGGTGTAAAAATTGAAATATTTATAGATGGTTAAGCCGATATCGATATTTTTATCACTTCCCCAGAAATAATCAGTGCAAAGGCCAAAATAAATCTCACACAGTAAAATCACAATTAAAAGTGTGAACGGTGATTTTCGAGAATGTAATTAGTGTAGTTGAGTGAATCTTCCCTGTGTTTCAGATATGTGTTCCCGTGTTTGACAACAAACAAAGCTTTTTTTAGCGAAAACAAACTCTTTGGCATGCTTTCATCACTACACAGGCTTATAGAATTTCAAAGGAGCTAAGGGGTTATTTGTCTATATAATAACACGTCGGAAACCAATGTAAAATATGCAGCTGTAATATTGTAGCCACCTAAGTGTACATAAAGCTTTCTTGCAAATGTGAAATTTTGGATTTTGGGGTGGAACTGAGAAAATTAATATATTACTCATTTAAGAGTGCAAGATCTCGCTCTGGCATGTTGGTTGCTTGAATGACATCTCTTGAAATTGCCGACTTAACAGGAGTTTATATAGCTTTAGAATTATAGGGTATGGAACGAGAACAGGAGACCGAAACGCTGGGTTGTAAAGTTTTCTGTATTGATGGTACAACAAGCCTTGTACTGTGAAAGAAACACGAAGATACACCGACTTTAGAAAGGCCTGGACAATACAAGAAGATACCCTAGGCTAGGTGATACACAGATATTCAGAGGTAAAGCTCCCACGCAATCCGCATAAACCTTGATAAACCATGGAAAACTCTACGCTAGGAAATTCTTCAACATGGACGAACACCACTGATTCTTCGGAACAGAAAAGCAGCCTTCAAAGAGGACTGTACGCCATGGTACTCATCGTAGTCATGATTCTGATCATTGTTGGGAATACCCTTGTACTGCTAGTATTATACCGACAAAGACTACAACATAACCTACGAGTAACCAACATTTTCTTGGCGAATCTAGCGGTGATGGATTTATGTATTGGATTTCTAATGTTTCCCTTCTCGGTGACGACTGTTTTGAGGGGGGCTTGGGTATTCGGAGATGGGGTTTGCCAGATGAATGGATTTACCAACATGGCTGGAGGAACTTGTACGATCTTGACGATGGCAGTTATTAGTGTTGATAGGTGAGTGTGTTTACATGGGAGTAAGAGCTTAAATATAATAAAACCAGGAAAAACACTACAATACAAGGGCAAAATACAAGCGTTTGTAGTTTTTTATGCCACTATCTTTCCCTATATTTTATATTCCGCAGATCCTAAAATCCTTCTTGCATATGATCTATCAAAACAGATACGAATGGAGATACTTTCAATGGAGTTTCTATTTGCACTAACGTATCATATTATTACATTTGTTTTTTGGTTATACTGAAAGTTTACGAAAGATTAAAATATTACAAAAAAACGAATCTGAGAATTCACATTGTTAATTTGGGTCAAATTAATTTCCTTCCGCCATGATGTTTTAAGAAGGTTGAAGAAAATAGCATCTGTCAAATGGGAACCTATTAGGCAAGTATTTGTAAAAAATAGCAAAGATTACAACAGTACCTTTATCGATAAAATAAAACCCCTTTGTAAATAATACGGTGCGGTTTTCTTCTGTGCGTTGCGTTATTTTTTATTCATTTTCCCATAAAACATTATAGAGCGCTTTTGATGTTATAAGAAAACGAGACGTCCGTCTCAGTTTACTTACCCATGTCTTAATGGCAAAGACTTAATAAACTTTTGAAGTAGTGTTGTGATAACCTAAAAAATGTGTCAAATTGCATAGCTTCTCTGCATATAATAGAGACCATGTTTTGCCCAAACACTCCTAAAACAACCCTTTCGAGTATTTTTTTTTTTTTTTTACATTAAAATTGATCCCTTTTTTTCCTCTGGCGATTGGGAATGAATTGCGTCTAAATAGATTTGAATATGATGGATAAATCATTTAAAATCCACGAAAGGAGAAATAGAAATAATTTCCGTTATAATTCCCTCTCTGATTTGTTTTAATTGATGTGTAGATTGTCAAGAGCTTCTTTAGTGCCGCTATCTTTTAAGTCGGTCCGCGTGCGCGCCGCCATTTTGTACCCTGGTTCTTACACTTTGACTAGAGATCCGATAGGAAAGAGAACCATTAATCGCAATTCGATGCATACTTAGGCGAATGAAATCACATTTTTCAACAATATCATTATGTGTTCTTAGGTTAGTAACGAGATAAATGAAAACAGAGGGAACAGTTTATTATTTTGGGGGTCAGGGAGACATGAATAACGTATGCGCATGCGCGTGTTCTGGCGAAAACAACAAAATCTTAGTGATGAGTCGTTCGAGTAAAGGTACGAAAGGCTGACTTCGGTCTCTGTTTGGAATTACTGTACAGCATTAAAACCATACTGTACAAAAGATGACAGATTTGTTTGATAATGAGGGAGTCATATAGAAAATTTTAGCCTTAGGTTTGATCTTGTTTTCTTAGCATTCCCCAAAATTTGACAGTTCGCCGGTAAAACGGCCGCCATTTCAAAACAAAAAGGCTGGTTTAACCGCGGGGTACTAGAAAAGTCTTGCGTTTTTCAGCACTGTCGATCAGGATCAAATTATGCTGCTGGTGTCGGGATAATTTCCAAAATAATGGGATCACGGCTATATTTTATTGTAATCTTTTATCATCTATATGTGGTCACATGATTTTGAATAGGTCATTTTTAGTTAGAATTGGGAACAATTAAAAAAAAATTACACTTTGTATCAATGGTGGTAAAACGCCAGCCCTGATTGACCGAGAGGGGCTGGTAATTAGTTAGCCTGAGTATCCCCCTAAAAAAACCTGATACTCAGGCTAGTAATGAGTGTGATTACAGGCGCACGTTTGACGTAATTGCGAGCGCTGTTTTCTAATATTCTATTTTTCGTAGAGTCTGTGGGGAGAGAGGAAAACACGCAAAAATGGTTTATTACATTTGTTACATAATACCTTGCCAAATGCATTATTGCGTTGAATTTGAAACTACTGCTGATCACATAGTCTATGCCGAATGTATTGCTTTGGGCTTCGAGCTGTGGCGTACTAACTAAAACGGAAAAGTGTTCAAATATCATGGTCTTGAAAGGGGTTATGATCCCACATTTGCGCTCAATTTTATGCCCAATTCCGCATCATACAGCTCTCTTGTTTTCCCGTTAAAAAAAAGAAAGGTAATAAATCCTGCATCCTTCACCGTCGATTTTGTTCATGCCCGCAACCCGGGGATGAAATAAGAAATCTAAACTTTAGATTTCAGTGTTCCTTTCAGTAGGCTGGAATATTTTAACTTTTTCAAAGGTTTCGAAATGTTCATTTCGAATGTAAACTTTATAAAACTATCGAGAACACGTAAATCCATTAAATTTTATCTGGAAAGGCCTTTAAAAATAACCTTTCTGAGACTATCCAGGACATGTTATTCCATTAAACGTTGCGTATAAGTATAGAAATGTCCATTAAACTTTATATTTAAATCTAGAAATGTTCTTAAATTCAACCTTTATGATCTTCTATATTTGGAACGCTTAAGTAAATATTCGGGTATTGCGCCTATAGAAGGCGCATAATAGTGGACACAGTAATGTCAATATTAGTTATAGTACGCTTTTAGCCTTGCTATTGCTTCTGTAATTCCATCTTCCTTTCACCGTACGCCTTTTATCTTCTTCTTGTATATGCCGTACTTTAGACCAAATATATGCCTCCGCGATACTATAATTCGTACAAAAAAGCAAAACTAGCGAGACTGATGTTATTCATTACTGTCGAATCCGTTGTATCGCGATGCCGCATTTTCAAAACATCGATTTGTTTTTGTCTTTTGGGGTTTTCTGTTTCGCCAGTCAAATTATTCTAAGCCAATCAGATTCTTGCCATCTCTTGCTTAGTGCATTTGCCTGGCTTTCTGTCGCGACACTGTCTGGTTTTCGTCCAGAGGATAGCCAGGGAAAAGTGCGCAAAGCGAGGCTCTGATTGGCTTAGAATGGTTTTACTGACGGAACAGAAAACCAAAACAAATCGTGTTTTGAGAACGCGGGTCGCGATACAACGGATTCGACATTAAATATTTAATTCTTTCTTTTATTTTCCCTTTTAAGCAAAGTTTCCAGGCTAGTGTTGAACTTCATTTATCTGATCTAGTTTTGCGTTTATGTCCACGTGACTTTAGGTACCGCGCCATAGTGTCCGGTCCGGGCCACAAGCTCCAGGTCCGTCACGCCCTCCCCCTGATGACCGGGGTGTGGCTATGGGGCATCGTGGTGGGGCTCCTTCCTATCCTGGGATGGAACGAATACGTGTTCGCCTACGGCTCTATTTGTAAGATGTCATTCAAAAAGGATCCTGGGTACATCATGTTCGCTGCGGTCACGTGTTTTGTGATACCGTTCATCATTATGTTTTACTGCTACTTGCGAGTATTTATTAAGGTGAGATGTTAGAAATAAGTTTTGAGTAGGAGACCAGCCTTTGGCGGGAAATGTGTGTGTGTTTGTAAGAGAGGGAAGGGGTGGGGAGTTGTAGGGCGACGAGCTAAAGCTAGACTGGTCAAATGGTTCCATCAGAAGCCACTCGAATAATTGCGTATTTTTTTCAGGGGTGTCGTACACCCTTTACCGCTTTGCTTGAATGCCTGCCATCGAAAAAAATATGCTCGCTCCCTTGCTCTCTGCCAGGCTTTATAAGTAACAAAACAGCTACAAGTGCATCAAAAAACATGCATCACAAGAAATGTTCAACTACTTTACTCCTATTAATGCCTAGTGCACACTAGCAACATAACAACATAACGACATGGGCGCGCGCACTATGTTTAGCCCGACATAACGACATGGACATGACATAAAATAAAAAAACATGTTTTTTCTCTTATGTCGTTATGTCCATGTCGTTATGTCGAAGATAAGAGTGCGCGCGCCATGTCGTTATGTCGATATGTCGCTAGTGTGCACTAAGCATAATTCACTACAAATCTCACATTCTAACCCGTCAGGTGCGTAACCACCGGAAGTTGATGCAGCGGAAGTGGAACCGTGCGAGTGCCAAGAACCGGGAGTCTCATCACATGCGCAGTGAGACCCGAACCGCCAAGATAGTCTTCTCGGTGCTGTTCGTGTTTTCTGTGGCGTGGACCCCTTACGTCATCGTACACCTTTTACAAGCATCACCGGAAATCACGCTACCAACAAATGTCACGACATTTGTCACACTATTCGCCGCAATGCATTCCTTTTACAATCCCATCATTTACGTTACTATGAACCGGAAGTTTAGATCCGATTTGTATAAATTATTTCCGGTGTTGCGACGAGTAGGGAAGTGTTGCGGCGTGTGTTGTTGCTGCTGTCGCAGGCGATATACTGGTAACAGAGTGGATAGCTTCAGAGAGGCGTCGTCAAGTAGTGCCACACTCCAGCCTGCCCCTAAGCCGAGAATTTCACTGGTGTTGCACTCGATTGAGGAGGATGGAGGAAAGCCTTTTGAGGAGGGGAAAGGAGACGCGGCCAACGCCCATGACAATCTTGCTGTTACGAGCGAAAATGCATCAAAAGAAGAAAACAAGAAATACGAGTTTGCTAAGGAAGAAAACCAGGAAAACTCTTAGAGTATTATTCTCCAGGTTCTCCCGCCATAGCAAACATATGACTCGTTCAGCGTTTGCGTGACTTCTAACGCCATGTAATAAGCTCTTCACGAGACTTCGATAACTGTTTGCGCAGTTACTCGCGTCACACTAAAAACAAATTTACCAACGATCTCGCGTCGAGACTGGTACAAATGAAAGGCACGCCACTTCTCGCATGCCGTTGTGTAGCAAAACAACTTTTGCATTAGGGTTTTCCGATTAAGCGGAAGTTCCTAATGGTTCTGGAAGTAGTAGTCCCGCTATTGTTCCCTTTTCAATGGCCATCGTCTGAACCAGCTCCTTACTATTCCCAGAGGGATGGAGATGCTTGCGCAAAAATGAAAAACAAGGTCGCGCGTGCAACGTTTAAGATTAGCTTGACCTTGAGCGAGATGGCGGTGTGTGGGCACAGGCTCCCCGCCCTATGCGCATAAACGCTCATATGGAGATCGGCAATGCATTTGCGCGCGCCTTTTTTGTACATCTGAGTGAGACAAATGCATGAATATAGGGAAGAATGGTATTTTTATGTCTTTGAAGTCGCATTTTTACCTCAAAACAGCTTTTATATAAAAGGCGCGTGCGCATGCATTGCCGATCTCCATATGAGCGTTCATGCGCATAGAGTGGGGAGCCTGTGGTGTGGGTTTCTTTCGAATCGCAGACGTAGGTTTATCAGAGAAATTGCTGTAGACCCTCTTGACAGTTATGCTTGTCGTACATCAGAGAGATTCTCGTTGCTTTTGATTACGAGATCGAGAACTTTCATTTTTAAGTTTGGATCGCTTGAAACATAGGCCCAAACACCGAGAATTCGAGACGAAGTAATTTAGGCAAAATTCGAGAAACGAGATGCAAACGTGGCGAGTTCATTGTTTTTTTTATGGACCTTTCGTCTTTTTTGCCACTCGACTGTACTTGAGCATATGGTAGCCTGACTCAGGCCCGTTTCCAGGGGGGTGCAGGGGGTGCGAATCCCCCCCAACACACACACATTGGCCAAAAGTCTTTTTTTGGTTCTCAATAGACGTGTTATTTGTATACAAAAGTAATAATCATAAGCTCTGGTATGTAGCCAAATCCGACAATAAACGTCCTGAAAACGGCTGAAAAGGCGTAAAAAATCCTTTTTTGTTCTTTCGGATGTGGTTAGATTTTTATCAGAGAACTGTCTCCCTCCCCCTCCCCCCAGAAAAATAAGGTCCACCTTTTCGGCTTTCGCACCCCCCACCCCCCCCCCCCCCCCAAAGAAAAATCCTGGGTACGGGCCTTTGACTGCAGGCGGTTTGCATCTTGTATTTGCAGCGGCCACTGATCGGTAGATTACGAGTGCGCTTTTGTTTGCCTTTTATGAGGCTCAGGAACCCAAGAAATGTGCGGTTTTTCCGCGCGATAAAACATGCGTCTGACCTGGTCTGACAAAAATTATACGAAAATAGTTTTTTTTTCGTAGATGAGTATGTTTTTTTGTTTATAATCAATAAAAGATATAACGGATGCTCGAAAAAATGAGTTTATAAGTTTCTTCCTTTTGCGCCCCCTGTATCGATCCTGCATCGAAACCCCGAAATTTGGATTATTTGCTTCTTTCTAGTCTTACCACGCATAAAATATCCCGCTTAGATGCTAGTCAAAGGAGTCAATCAGCCTCTGGTCCTCAGGGTATATCCCTGGAGTCCTTGCTGGAAGTCGAGGGCGCACGCAAACTATTGTTCTATTAAAACAAAAGTTGCGCGTGTGTTCGCGCGCGGAAAGATCTTTTCCACTCCCTCTAAATCGGAAAACTCTATTAGGACTCTTCCTATAACGATTATTGGGGGCAGCCTATTGTCTTTACAAAAATAACTGATGAAAAGCACTGTTTGGTGGGCAGTTTTTTTTAGGGGGGAGGGGTGCACATCCTCCAAGTCCCTCCCCCTGCTTCGTTCACATCGCACTTTGTAACAAACTGCCAACTCTCCCCTCTCGCGTCAGTTCATACAAAATCTGCCATTTTCTTACCGATCAGGCTACATACTAAACGGCCCTCGCATACACTCTCACTGCGTTTTATGGAGTCGATTCTCGTATTTTAAAATACATCCCTCAAAGCAGCACGATATTTGTAGCAGGTTTATTTGGTTATCAGAGTTAAAACTTTTATTTCAATCATCCATTGTACAAGCAATGGCAAAGTGGCATAAATGTGTTGATTTATTGTTAACAGGAGCAATCGTGTTTTAAAAAAATTTATATATTGGGCTTTTAAAGATGATTCCTTATATATACGTGCGAACCTTTGACTCGATCCGTGGAATACACTTGTAATATCAGAAATTTTAATTTATCACAATATTAATGATAATACGATTGTTTGCATACAAACATTTTTTATAAAATCGCCCTAAAATAAAATGACATACGATTGTCATAACTTCTAAGGTATAAAATACAGTGCTGTTCCAGAAAAATTCATACCACCCATACTAAAGTAATGATAAATGGGGGGGGGGGGTCTTGTAACGGCGAATTTCAGGAATTACAAACCGTCACTGTATCCGCAAACACTATATCCAGGTAATTTTAAAGGGTGGAAAGCTCTGAGAGAATTCCTATGTGGGTGTAGTAGGAACCTTTAATGTTTGAGAGGGCCCTCCTTATAACATAGCCGTTTCAGGCAGGGCTTCGCCACTCGGATAAAACAGATCGATATTAAAGTTCAACTAAACAACCTAAACAACTGAGTTTTTCTTATATCTGGTGAATTGCTTGTCATCACTAAGAAGCTATGCTGGTAGGGTCTCGCCACTAAAGATCGATATTTTGTCGGGGCACTTCCATACCGGCCGACTCATCGATATCCCGTCGGAACACGTGTGATCGCCTGTCACGAGAGGGGAGGAGTGTGAGTTGAACACACTGCTGTTAGGGTGGTGCAGAGTGCAGGAGCTACACGTATGTCTGTGACCTATAGGGTGGGGGAGAAAGGATTATCTAGTTCTTGATTACCTATATTAAAAGTGTTAAAACACTAGTGCTTCACAAGTGAATCTTCTATTTTAATAGAAGATTAAAATAATTGAGATTAAAATAATTGATTAAAATAATAAGATTGTAATAATCTACCAATTGGCGTACGCTTTGCTGGTATTTTTGCAACAAAGTGTACGTTTGACAGGGCCATAGTGCACTTAAGGGCAGATGAGGGAGATTAGGGTGGTACTGTACATGTGCTCATTGCCGTTACCTTGGTGACATGGACCGTGGAGAGCTGGGTCGGGGTGATGACGGTTCCTGCTTGTGAGGTGAGCGCGAGACATTGTGCGGTGAATTGGATCTGGGGGATGGCTGTTCGTTTACGGAATTTCCGGATGGGGAGCGAGACACATTTCTGTTGATTCAAAGAAGTTAATCAATATCAGACTTCCTTATGGTGTAGGTAAGAAGGTTATATATGTCATTTTTAATTAGAGGGCATTTTGGATTATTTAGAGATGCATGCATGCTTATAGAGGAACGTCAGGAGTTGTCCGTGGACCAGGGTTTCACCATTAGAGGGGAGATGGAAACTATCAATTAAATGGGTAGGGTAATAAATTTTCCGTTGGCCATGGTTTAATCAACAGCCCACCATAAGAGAAGAGAACGGATATAACCTCAAGAAGCTTATGAACATCTGCGGTTCATTTGTAATAATACCATGAACACCTCGGGCTCTTTTGTTTTCTGAGGGACGATTACTAGCGGAATTCCCTCGAAAAGGGTAGTTTCGCTGATGCTCGAAACGTTAGCGAAGTCATTGTGTTTTTATATAAGCGTACATTCCCTAGAGTAAAGCAAATACCTGGTCGGTGAGTAGGGTTCTCTTCGCGTAGCGCGGACGGAGGCAGACCTGGACAGTCCTTGAGGGTCAAGTCGCGGCGTCACCCAGTCCGACTGCCGCCTGCGTACCTCCAGGCTTCCCTCAAACATAGGTGCTCGCTTGGGCAGCTCTTTACCTTCCCTGATGACTTTCTCAAGATCTTTAATCCTAATGTCATTCCTTTCTTTTGCTTCTCGCGTGACATAGAGTTCTTTTTTTAAGTTCTCAATTTCTTTCTCCAGTCCCGCATTTTTCAGCCTGTGTGAAGTAATGTCTTGGTCCTTATCGATTAGAGCTTTGTTCTTGAACTCTATATCCGTTACGCTTCCACGGAGCTCCTTCTCAAGTCTTATGATCTTTTCCTGCTTGTTCAGAAGTTCTTTGTTTGCTTTCTCTAGCTGCTCGCCAACAGATTGCTTTTGCTTGTTTGCCTTCTGCAAGTCAAACTCCAGAAGAGAAAGCTTATCTCTCGCGGTCTGCATTTCTCCCGTCGCACTTTCCAATGCGTTTGAGCTCTGCTTATGAACGTTCTCGACATCCATCAGTTTCTCGCGAACATTGCGTAGCTCTCTTTGTAAGGCATTCTTCTCTCGTTGTAACATTTCCCTTTCTTTCTCTAGATCATCACTCTTGCTCTTCAGGGAGCCAACCTCCTCCCTCAGACTATCCTCCGCGGAGAACTTCGCAGTTTTTAACTTGTAATTCTCCACTTTGTTTTTATCGTTCTCTGCAGTGATGTTTCTCAAATCCTGGTCCTTATCCTCAAGTCGTTTCTTCAGGTTCGCGTTTTCTGTTTCTAACATGTTATTCTTGGATCGCATCTGATCAATCTGGGCTTGCTTTTCAATGTTCTCTCGGCGGTATCCCTCACTGCGATTCTGCATTTCCCGGAAATGCCGGCTGAAGTCCTTCGATTCTTCCTCCTTCTTGTCTCGATCGTTTGCAATGATCTTCTTCAGTGTCTGTACCTCTTGTTCCAGCGCCTTCTTCTGGTCTTCGAGTCTAGATGCTTGGATCTTCAAAAACTCATTTTCATTGTGTAGCTCTTCAAGTCCATCTTCACTGTTCGGAACACTCATTTCCGACAACTTATCTTTGAGTCTTTCAGACTCCTTTTGAAGGGCTTCGATCTTCTGTTGTGCGTTTTCAAGATTTGCTTCCGTTTCGGACAGCTTCTTCTGACTGATCATGTAGTCTTCCTTCAGTTTTAAGGCCTTCTCTTCTGCGCTTTGATAGGCGTCTTGTAGTGATTTTTGTCGCTCCTTATTGGACGCCTGCTCATGCTCGAGTGCCGTTAGTCGCTTGTGCGTGTTATAGAGTTCCTGTCTTACCTGGTTCTCGTGTTCTTGTGTCCTGCGTAGGGTAGTCTCAAGACTGGCTATTTTCGCCTCGTTAGAATCCGCGAGTTTTCGTTTTCCGGAATTCTCTTCCAAGGAGAGTTCACGCTCAGCTTCCAACTCGAGAAGTCTGTAAAATGAGATAATAAATCATTAGAACGTGACAAAAGCAAAACGTCATGTACGTTTTGAGTGAAAGAACTGCGAATCAACAGTTTTATATGGGCTTTTTTAAAGGTAACTCTTCATCAAAAGGTAAAAGAGGACGAGCCCCGACCCTTGATACGATCAACTAGCTTAGCTTTTCCAACATAATAAAACTTATCTGATTTTCATATGTTCACATATAATAAACTACACTGTACCTCTTTTCATTGGCCTCTGAAGCCTTATGAAGCCTAATCTTCTCTTCCTGTGCCTCATCCAGCATTGCCTCGAGCTCGACGTTTTTCCTGCCCAGCTGTTCCACTTCTGTGTTCAGTCTGTTGCGCTCGGCCTTCAGATCTCTGTTACTGCTTTCTAGTAAAGAATTCTCCTTCCTAAGTCCCACTATACGGTCCTCAAGAGTAGATTTTTCCTGCTGTAGTGCCTCTGCTGCATCTCTCTGCTGTATCAGATTTCTGCTCAGGCTAGAGATTTCACCAGTCAACCTGTCTTTCTCTTCTTTGATGGCTTCAATCTCATAATCCCCAGGTACCGCTGCATCTACGTGGTCCATCTGTACGGGGACGATCATCTGCGGCTGGACTGAGTCGTTCAACACTTTTTGCTCAGCCAATTGCTCCTGCGTGATCTGAAGTTCAGGTCGAATTCGATCATTTTCTTCCTGGACTAGATTAAGGCTAGTCTCCAGTTCCTTGTTCTGCATTTGCAGCTTAAGAAGGTCTGCTTCTGCGTCCCCCAGCTTGACTAGAGTCCTCTCCAGCACTTCCTTGGTATCCAGGAGTTCTTCTTTCAAGTTTTCATTTTCTGCCATTAGGTTATTTCGGTCTTTCTCGAGCTGGTCCAAAGCGAATTTCTTTTTGTTTGCCTCCTTGTTGTTTATCTCTACAAATTGCTGTTGGTTCAGTAGTCGGCTATTAAGCTTGGCGATCTCGTCTTTCAGAGACTCGTTTCTCCCTTTAAGTTCGTCAATCTGCCCTTGTAGCTGCGCTTCTCTTTTCAGTTTCTCCTGAAGCTCCTCGTCTAACTTTCCTAACCTGTTCTTAGCCGTCGCTAGTTCGCGGGCGGCTTCTGATTTGCTCTGCAATGCAACTTGGGTACCTGATTCGAGTTCGGATATTTTCTTTCGCGTGTCGTGAAGATCTTTACTGTGTTCGTCTGCTGTCTGTTGAAGCTCTGACACGGTCTGTTGTAGTTTTTCAGCCTTTTGCTGTGCCTCGTAAAGTTCGTCATTCAGAGCTCGGATTTTCTTTTGATAAGCGGAATTAAATGCTTCAGCACGTGATGTCTTGTTCTTAGCCGCTTGAAGGCTGTTTTCCAGGCTTGTTACTTTCTTATGCCACGTCATAATTTCATCCTTGTCAAACTTATCTTTTGCCTCTAGGCTATTAATCAAGTCTTTCAGTTCAGAAACCTGGTTGTTCTTTAGCTTTACGTCATATTCCAGCGATTCTTTAGCTCGGTTACAATCAGCAAAGTCCTGCTCCATCTTAACTAATCTTGTACGCACAAGAGTCAGCTCGTTCTCAGCCCCCTCGTGGTCGTGATTCGCCTTTTGAAGACTTGACTCAAGTTCCTGTACCCTTTTCTGCAAGGCGCCGTCGTGCTTCAATCTCGCCTTTTCTTGCTCTGCAATTTGTTTTGCCTGAGCCTGTGCGATCTTTGCCTGTGCAGCGTTCACATCACTTTGTAACTTCTTTTTCTCCCTTTCAAGGGCATCCACTTTAGCTTTCATCTCGCCGTTCGTCCTCTTCAGCCCTGCGACCTCGCCTTTAAGTTTGTCTCTCTCTTGCTGAAGTGCTTCATTCCTCGTTTCAAGATGCGCTGTCCTGCGGGTGGCAGCTATCAGGTCCATCTGCATCTTATCGAAGTCTTTCTTGGACACAAGCTGTTGGTCTTTGAAGTCTGTACTTGAAGCGTTAACTGCTACCATCTCACCCTGGAGTTTTTTCATGTCCCGCCGAAAGTTCTTAAGCACATACTCCAACTCGTTAATTTGTGCGTCCCGGTCCTCAATGGTGTTCTGAAGATTTGATATGGCCTGTTCTTCACGCTCCAACTCATCTCTATATCCAAGAATCTTTGCCTTCAAGGTTTTCGATTCATCTTCAAGCTCACTATACTGCTGCTTGAGCCACTCTGTTTCGTTCTCCTTTTCAATCAAAGTGTTTCTCAAGACTTCATTCGTGCCGTTTAAATCTACGTTAGATTTCTGTAGGTTGATAAAGTCTTCCTTAGCTCGACCAAGTGCATTCTTCTTCTCCTCGCTGTCTGCTCGTAGATTGACTTGCTCTCTTAGCATTCTCTGCATGCCTTCTTCTAAATCTGTAATCTTCATCTGCTGTTGAACCAAATCCTTCTGCATCTCTTCATTCTCAAGGTTGGATGACTGAAGAGCCAGCTCATAATCCGCGTTCTTTCGCTTCATTTCGAACAGCTCATTCTGGCTGTCATCTCTCTTTCTAAGCGCGTTATTAATAGCGCCTTGAGTTCCTGCAAGCTCTTCGCGAAGAACTTGGATTTCTCGCTCAAGTGACTTCTTCTCGTTTCTCATTCCTTCAATGATTCCATCCTTGCCACCCGCGTCCTTGGTATGTTGTTCCCATAGGGTTTGATACTCCTGAAGCTTGCGTCTTGTTTGCATAAGCTCCTCTTCACTTCTGGAGTACTTACTCAGGGCATCCTCCACTTGGTATTGATTCTGAGCTTGTGATTTCTGCATCTTCTCAAGAGTCAACTCAAGCTTGATGTTCTTGTTATTCGCCTCGTTCAACTCCTTGACAAGGCTCTCGTTTTCGGCAACTGCGGTGTTGAAACTATCCTTGAGAGGTTGAATTTCTTGTTGTGCGGAGTATAACTCTTTTTCGAGCTCTGCATTTTTCTCTTCAAGAGTGCCTTGTGTTGATTCAAGCTTAGACATGTTCACGTATAACGCCATTAGCTTATCATTCATCTCTCTTTCCCGATCTTGTGTAACTTTCAACGCGGTTTCTTTCTCATCTAATTTACGCTTGAGAATTGCATTATCCTCCTCGAGGAAGAAACTCTCTTCGCTGTTCATGGTTCCACCGCTACTCTCTAGCACCGAGACTCGCTCTGACATCCTAACCTCCTCGATATCTCTCTTCTTCACCTTAGCTTTTTCAGCTTCTTTGCGCTTCAAGTTCCGTTTGGCTCCCTCAAGATCTCCAAGCAAAGCAGCATTCGACTGCTTGAGTTCTTCAATCTGGAAACCTTTCCGGTCTCCATCTCTCTTCGCGATGTCCAGCATAGCTTTCAACTCAAAAATCTCTTTTTGCTGCATTGAACCCTCATTGTGTAATGCCATGTTGTCGTCTTTAAGATCTTCAAGTCTGTCAATAACTGCGTTCTTTTCACGTTTGACGTCCGCTACCAGTTGCTCAAGAGCGGTAATATTAGCCAAGTGCATGCGGCTTTCTTCTTGTGCGCGATCCCTTTCGTAACTTGTCTTTTGTACTCGTGTCTCCGCGTCTGATAACGCCTCCTTTATTCCTAAGATTTCGTTTTGGTAGCGGCTTTGATCTTGCTTGATCTTCTCCGAATCGTCGCGGCTCAAGACGAGGCTAACTTTCATGGACTGTAGCTGTTCTTCCAGGTAAGCTTTTCCGGCCTGAAGCTGACCAACAGAATCCTCTTTCTCGGATAACTCCTTCCTCAGCAGGTCCATTGCGAGTCGCTCCTCAATCAACAGCTGCTCAAGCTTAAGGAACTTCTCTCGGTCCGCGTTGGATCGGTTAGTGGTATCATCTAACTGCTGCTGCAAGGCAACTTTTTCCTTCACTTCGTATTCATATCTGACTTCGAGATCAGACTCACGCCCTTGCGCTTCGCGTAGAGACTGCTTCATTTCTTTCTTCTCGTGTTCAAATTTCTCTTTGAGTGCCGTTAGGTCTGCTACTCGCTTGCTCAGCATCTTGTTCTCGTGATCTCGCTCTATATTCTGTTGATGAATCTTTTTATGATCATCTTCGATCTTTGCGATCTTATTCTTGCTTGCTTGTAACTCCTGCTTCAGCCTCTCCTCGCGGGCTTTACTTTGCTGATGCAGTGTCTCAATCTCGTAAGCCTTTTTGGCAGCTTCGTCAGGTGTTTTCTCAGCCGCTTGCTTATCTCTCTCAAGGGCAGCTACAACAGTCTCCATCCTTACTAGGTGTGAAGTATTTTCCTCCAATATGCTTTCCAACTCTTGTATACGATCTTGGTGTGACTCACTTTTCCATTTTTCTGCTTCAAGCTCTTTCTTTACAGCCAGAAGTTCTTGTTCAAGGCCACCCTTGCTAACTTTCAGCCACTCTATGGCAGTTTCACGCTCACGGAGGTCCTTGAGGTACATTTCGCATCGGCGATCCTTCTCACGGATATCGTTCTGGAGATTCAGAATATCCTCCTTAGTCTTGCGCTTTTCCGCTTGTATCAGCGCGTACTCATTCTTGAAGTGGTCTCGCTCTTTTGCAGTGTTTGCAAGTTGTGCCTCCATAGAGTTCAGCTTGTAGCTTTGAGTGCTGAGCTCATGCTCCATCACGCCACGCCCATCTCGGATTCTTTTTATCTCTTTGTCACCTTCATCCATTTTGCCCTGCGCGGCAGCTAAACGCTTTTCTATCTCCTTTTTCTCTGCTTCCAGCCCGTCAGTGCGCACTTTGTAGGAGATCAGTTCTTGATTATTTGCGTCAAAGTTTTTTCGAAGCATCTTGATTTGGTAATTCAGATCGTCAATTATCTTCTCCTTCTTCTCAAGGCCTTTGTTCAGGGTCTCGTTGATTTTTCTTCCCTCCACGACTTGACTTTCAAGCGACATGATGCTCTCACGTGATCTAACGAGTTTCTTATTGGCTTCTTCTAACTGTGATGTCACTTGCATTTTGTGTTTGTGCACAGTCTCTACCTGGGATTCTAGCTTAACTATGCGCCCGCGGAGTCCATACACATCGTCTTCAGCAGTTTCTTTCAGCCTCACTGCTGTGTCAACTTCGCCTTCATAATCACCTAGCTTCGCTTCTAGGAACAAAATCCTCTGTGTCTTATCGGCGTTGTCATTCGTCAACCTCTCGATTTCCATCTTAAGGGAGGATACCTTACTCTCCAATCCATCAACATCTACTTCAAGTTCTTCTTTCTCCTTAATGGCGACGTTGTTCAGCGCTTCAAGCTCGGCAACCTTTCGACGGTGGTTGGTAATTTCATGTTCTAGTTCACTGACTTTTGCACGCTCGTGCTCCACTTCTCTGCGCATGGCAAGATCCATCTCCTTCTTAATGTTCATTTCTATGGCGCCTGCCTTCTTCACCGCCACACTGTGATCAACTTCCAGCTTCTCGCACTTCTCTCTCGTTGTCTCGTACATGTGCGCAATCCTAGTCATTTCTTCACCCTGTGCTGCTAGCTCGTCCTGAAGACGGCGTCTCTCGGACTCGTTCCGCTCCAAGAGTCCCTTAGACTGCGCTGCCTGTAACCTGGCATCGTCTAAGTCTTTGGAGAGTACCATAACTTCGTCCCTGAGATGCTCAATGGCCGCATCTTTCTCGGTTGTATCTCTTCTGAAGTCGCCCATCATCATCTGAGTTTCAATCAATTGCGACTTCACAATCTCCACCTCTTCAACGCCTTTTCGACTGCTATCTCCCCCATCGTTTAGCTTAGCGTCCAGTAGCGCCTTTTCTGACATGGTGTGCTTCAGCTCAACTTCCTGGCGATCAAATTTTTGCTGAAGTGCCATAACTTGTTGTTGATAATCAGACTTGATTTTATCGCAGAGGGAATGCGCGGCTTGGAGCTCAGAGTTCTTCTTATGGTACAACTGGATTTCCTTGTTAGCTTGTTCACGCTCCTCTATTGCAACTTTACAGTCAGATTCAACTTCCATCAAATTTTGCTGTATTCGAAGAGCTTCCTCGTGTAATGCTTGTTTCTCGTCTTCCAATATTTCAATGCGGGTTTGTAGTTTGTTCACCTCTTCATAGAATGGGTCAAACTTGCCTTCCATGGTCTCGATATTTGCGCGAAGATCCATGATGGTTTTCTCTTTGGAGACAGACTCTTTCTTGAATCTCTCCAACGTTCTTCTCGCCTCTGCAGCCTCGTTTTGTGCAGCCTGCATATCCTTCTTAAGCTTCGTCGCCTTTGCCTTTTCTTCATCCAGTTCAGACTTCAGTAAGCTTTTCTGCCTTGCGGTGTTGTTCAGCTGTGTCTCAAGCTTTGCATTCCTTGCGTTAGAAGCCGCTAGTTTAGCCCCAAGATCCTCAGAATCGCGCTCTCCACTTTGAACAGCTATCTTCAAGTCCGAGATGCGCTTCTCTGCGTGTATCACCTGGTTTCTTAGATCTTCCTTCTCTTGTATCAGCATGTTTAGCTCATGCTCGTACTTGATACAGTCGGCCACCGTGTTATCAAGCTGGCTGTGCAGGTCGCTCGCCTCGTCGAATGTGTGATTGAACTGATTCTCCATCTGCACGTGCTTGTTACGTAACGCATACAGATTATTCTCCAGTTCACTGATGGTCTTTCGAAGTCTTCCATTGTTGTGTTCCGCCTCTGATGTTTTTTCATTCGCTTTATCAAGACTATTTTCAAGGGATTGAATCTTGAGTTTGGAGCCGGCTAACTCCTTCTCCAACTCGTCTCGAATGCCTGCAAGATTCTCACAAGCTTCTTCAAGCTCTCTGTTCTTGCCATTTGCCTCGCTCAGCTCCCTCTCTAAGGCATCTTTTTGCTTTGTGCTAACTTCAGTTGTGACCTGTGTCTTGGTATACTCCTGTTTAAGGGCGTCCACTCTGTTTTCCAGCGCCTTATTGACATTCTCCAGTTTATCCAATTGCTGATTCTTAGCTGATAATTCTTCACGGAACAAGTCGAGGTCTTTCCTGTTCTCGAGTACTTCTCTTTGGAGGAGATTCTGCGCCTCCTTGCTTTTCTTGAGGTCTTCCCTGAGATTGTCAACTTGCTGTTTCAATGCGTTTTTTTGCTTAGTTACGTTGTTAATCTGAGCTTCGTACTTGGAGATCTTGAGTGAACCTCCCTTGGATTCCTTCTGGAGTTCTCTGTGAGCCTTGTCCAACTCCGCCTGCAATTCATTAAACTTCGCCTGCGCAGTCAGCAAATCATCCTGTAGCTCTTCTTTCTCTTTCTGTACAGCCAAGTAACTTGATTCCCACTCGACGACTTGATCTCTGACGCTGGACAACTCTTCATCGTCAGTACTATTATTCAAAGCAGTCGACACAAATCTTTTGTTCGTTTCAAGTTCACGGATGAGTCCCTCGTTCTTCTTCTCCAAAGCTGACTTCTCGTCCCGTAGCTTACGCACCATGTCCGTCCTGGTGCTCAAGTCTCTCTCTAGTGCCTCCAATTCCCATTGTTTCTCTGAGAGTTTTCTCTGTATGCGAGAGTAATCGTCCTGTACGCGTTTCGTGACACATCGGGACTCCTTCAGTTGCGAATGGAGCTGGGCTTTCTGTCGGAGAAGGGTCTCTACTTGCGATTTCAATCGATCAACCTGTGATATTCGCGGAAATGATAATGAATTATATAAAATATTTATTAACACAGCGGCGGATCATTGGGACCTGTAGGAACCTTAAGCAACGACGACGGTAGAAAATAATGGAATTCGGTTCAGAATTCAATAGCAGCACGTGGAAATGCGTTCTGTCTGATACATTTCAGCCGTTTTCCGTAAAACCACGACGTGAAAATTCCAAATGTCGCGGTCAATTGAAGACGCGAACGTTGAAGACACCATAAACTCCACTAACTACGTTCGTTGCTGTAGAAATAATGTCCTTAGTTTATTGTTATCTTTCTCTGACTATAATGTTCTGCTTATTTTATTGCAATTAAATCATTATTGATCGCCACGCGCGAAAACATCTTTTACGATCGCGTTGTCCTAGCTTAAGTATTTTTTGCTTAAGGTGCCTAGTGTGTGGTGGAGTACGGAGGGGGAGACTTTTCCAATTTCAAGAAAAAAGGTCGAATATTGCTATAACATAGTTTTAGGAATGGCCAGAAAGGGGAGCTCTAGTCACATCAGGCCTATATAAATCTTATCGTAAAAAGCTATCAATAATCCAAGACATGCTATGGCATAATGGTATATCAATATCTAGACTACGGTCTGGTAAGCTTTTTGGGAAATCGGATGGTGAAAAGTGTAATATCAATCAACATATTTTAGGAAGTTGGGGGGAAATTCGATCTTGGGTTATTGCCGCAATGTCGTTCTGTGAACATTCGAGAATACGTGAAAATTAAACAAATAGTCTAGGAAAAAAGGAATTATATAGCCTGTGAATGTTTGCTTTAATACATCGCGAGGGTTAGCAACTTTTTAGATCAAACGTGCTTATTACTCATACTTATATTTACGGCTAACCCCTATTCAAAAGGGCACCTAACGTACGTGTTGGAACCCGGAAATAATTAGATAAAAGTGTCCTCAGTCTTAACTGAAATCAAGTCTAACTTCGAATGTAAAACATTATTATTCACGAAACATAGCATATCAAAATGGTGTTGCGAGAAAATATCAACAACTATTAGATATTGACAATACAAAGAAATCTTTAAAAAATATTCAAACCAAATTAAGGAATGATAGTGGGTTCATTGCATCAGACAATTCATTAATAGAAACATTGCCGCATTCTCAAGATATTCTCACCGTATCAAACGAGTCTTGCTGGAGGTTGGACATGCTTTCCTCTGCAAATGCCTGAACGTTTTCACTTGGCCGGTTGTTTTATACCGCCCATTTTTGACAACGAGAAAGTGATAGCTGTCAGATTCCAATTGCTATTCATTATTTCAATGATATATAAAATCAACCCTGTGGCTTATATGTCAAGAAAATTATTAAATTCTTTGGTATTCTCATAATAAACGCTAATGCAATTGATGGTTAAATTATTGACCCTTTAATGAAAATGAGTAATCATTTTTTGTTTATTACAAATGATAAAAATCATAGCGTTGTATATTTTTAATAAGATTATTTTCTTAATCTGATAAAACACCATTAACTATTTGTTAACGAATTAATTAAACTACTTGTTGAAGACATTTACATTGAAGATTGGTGAGGACATCTCGATAATTTTATTAATTTACCCGAAACTTGAAATTCGTTTCACGGATGCAGAAATACTTAGACTCACGAATAAAAAAGCGCACTTTCGTCTCTCGGTGAAGTAAATGGTAAAACCATGTTAAAAGAATTATCCCGTTAAAGGACGCCACATAGAATGCCAAGATTCGTACTCAGGTACTTGGCCGAACTTCGGACATCACACTCAAATAGCCGACATGTTTTGTCAAAAATTCTTGAATACTGTGTCAATTGATGTTGAAGACATTAGATGCCTTTAATACTTCAAATATTCTTATTTTCAAGTGCTCCTCCTATCCATTGGATCATATTTTTCTAGGTTTTCTTTTTATCTCTAAATGATAGTTATTCCGGACGATAAAGACTGTTTTTAATAATGCAAGTATTTGAAAAGTTAATCGCGTACAAACGAAATAGATAGCGAAAGGATTTGTTCAACTTTTCGTTGCCTTCAAATCCGCAAACAGGTTTAAAAAAAGAGTGCAAATATTGGAAGCAATAATGTATCGTAAAATCAATTAGACCTTAGACACGCAAAAGTATTTCTACGAAAGAGCTGCGCCTTTTTTCAGGCAAACGGATAATTTATCGATAGCGGGTAAAACAGCGATGCCTTCATAGAAATTTATATTTAAACTTCATAGTAAATAGTAAAACCAGTATTTGAACTTTCATAGCAAATGGTATAACCATGTTAAAAGAATTATCCCGTTAAAGGACATGACGCCACACAGAATGCCAGGTACTCAGGTACTTGGACGAACTTAACAAATTTCGGACATCACACTCAAATAGCCGACATGTTTTGTCAAAAATTCTTGAATACTGTGTCAATTGATGTTGAAGACATTAGATGCCTTTAATACTTCAAATATTCTTATTTTCAAGTGCTCCTCCTATCCATTGGATCATATTTCTCTAGGTTCTCTTTTTATCTCTAAATGCTAGTTATTCCAGACGATAAAGACTGTTTTTAACAATGCAAGTATTTGAAAAGTTAATCGCGTACAAACGAAATAGATAGCGAAAGGATTTGTTCAACTTTTCGTTGCCTTCCGCAAACAGGTTTAAAAAAAGAGTGCAAATATTGGAAGCAATAATGTATCGTAAAATCAATTAGACCTTAGACACGCAAAAGTATTTCTACGAAAGAGCTGCGCCTTTTTTTCAGGCAAACGGATAATTTATCGATAGCGGGTAAAACAGCGATGCCTTCATAAAAATTTATATGGTTACGGTTTCATAGTTTATGCAAATCGTATGTTTAGAAGAGTGAAACGTAAAAAGTGTTCAAAACTAAATAGTATATTCCCAAAAATCAGGGTTTGCCACTAACCTCTGTTCTATGCTCTCCTTTGACCGACTCCAAGTCGTATTTGAACTTCCTGTACGCATCCTCGAGTTCATCTAGAGTTTCCCTGGCGTTCGCAATTTGCTCGATGGATACGTCTTCGCTTGAGGACTCTGTGCTTGGAAACCCATTGGAGGCGCATGAACCCCCGCTATCCGGCCTCGAGATCAGCTGGGACTCCATCCCGGGGGTTGTATAACCGCCCGGCTCGCTGCCCTAGGAATTGTCAAGATAAATACACGATAAACACTACGTTTTTGAGTTGAGCTTAAGGTCGAGGGTTTTGTGCTATGAAATTTGGTTTGTGAAAAACCAAGCGCTGCCGAATCTCCTGGGACAGACTGTGGTTTGTTAGGGGTAAATTGAATAGCGCAATTAGCGAATCAAATTGCAGAGGGAGGTAAGCATGAATGGAGTTCATTTCCAGCGATGTGCAATTACACCCGCTCTTTCTGGTAGTTTTTAGGAATAGACCTTATGAAATATAGATAGCTTGGGTTTTTTATAATAAGGAGCTTCTCTTGTGGTTTATCGTAAAAAAGTCACTCTAAAAATGTAAACAATGCGGTATAGAACGAAAAAGCGATGGAACGAAGAATGCAAGGAATTTAGCTAGGGTTCTTAACAATTGAGATTCTATTGGTTGGCTAAGGAAGTATTGCAAGAATACACAAAAAAAGCGATAAATTGGCAAGCTAATTCTTGTTTGGACTTTATTCTAAGGAAATTATGAGTTTGCAAGCCTGGTCAACAACATGTTCTTTATTATCTTTAATACTTTTGAAGAACACAAGACAAAAACACCATTGTTTGGATTTAGGACATTGAATAAAGCCCCAAGGAATACAATATACTCTGTCTTGTTTACGCATGAAGTCATTCTGTAAAAAAAATAATAGTGAACTTGAATACTAGCTAAGGCAATTATTTTCCCGAAGTTATAGTCAACGCAAACGAAAAAAAACAAATTTAATTACCGAACGAATAAAGGTGCAATGCAGAATAATCTTAGCGATGGCAAGCGCACACATAATAACCCTAAAAAATAGTATAAAAAGCGACACTAAACAAGTCGAACGAACACAAGCGCAACACTAAACAATCCGAACAAATAGTCCAGATTCCACTGTGTCCGCTGGTCATAGCAATATAGGACGCATAAATACATTGCGAGGCAAGTAAAACTCAAATAAGCCGGAGATATACGGAGGTTAGTTACGATTGCTACACATCGAAATCAAGCGTCACGCAAGTATTTGGCGCCAAATATAAACCTCATCCTTCAAGAAAGAAGTAAATGCTGTCAAGGTGCAAACATGAGGCTTTCAAATAGAACTCAATAGAGAAGAGAAAGCTAAGAGCATTACACGCTGGCTTGGAGTGAGAAAGTAACGAAAACAAAATGCCGCGACGAGCCTTGTGTCGGTGGGAGTCCTTTGGTGAACAGGACGAGCGGCTTAGGAACCAATCACAACGCGAGAGCGATCTACCAGCGGCAACTTTGATGCATGCACAAGATGCCGACACTTAGTTGTATAAAACACTTGATAAGAAAGGGACCGCAACTTTTTGGCAAATAACAAACTTTAATCTTGGCCTGCTAGACGGTTTCATTCGGGGTTATTTGGAAATGTTTTGTCTCGAATATTGGGAATTCTGTAGCGCGCGAAGGCCGAGGTGGGCTGGGATGGAGCGAGGGTCGAACTGATGAAATGGACATAAGTCACAGCTCTAATCTTTTCCATTAACTATTTTTCCTTCATATTATTTTTTTCGCTATTTTATGGGGTGAAGTCGTTTGTACGAAAGCGCTGCGTTTTTCTTTTTCTTTTCTTATATCAAGGGAGTGGGGGGCGCTAATTCGAAGCAGAGCGCTTATTGAAAGCTGGGATCAACTTGTAAATCAACTTACTGTAATATATAGATTTAGGCACTGCCTAAAAGCGGAGCCATTTCCATATTGGGAATCTTTGGGCAGTTTGAACAAAATAGTTTCTAGACTAGAATTTCTTTTGAGAATAAAAAAGATCCATAATAATAACATTCACCTCAGTCCATATGCTGTAAAAAGACTAAAGTGCTGTATGCTTAACCCCCCCCCCACCCACCCACTTTTTTCATACATGTAACTTGTTTGAAATGCACGGTCCAAGCTGGATTTTATTTTAACTCAGCTATTTCTCCCACCACTTCTTTTGCAGCTTAACAAAAAATATTGCTGATATTTTAGTTTTATTTATTAACAGTGCTCTGTGTAGCTTCATTTGATAGACAACTGATACTGAACAGATATTTCCTATTTTACATTTCTATAATCAAATAATCTAACATATATGTGCCTTGCCATGTACAGCATTACTCAGTTTTTTTTTGTTGAGTACAGCTTTGAAGATCAAGAGACTTCAGCAGATGTTTGCGGCAAGAGAGCCCAACATTTTGCACCCAACTGCCCAAAAATACTTATGATGAAAATTTCCATCCATTTTTAAGAAAAGTACAGGTACAGATACCAAATTGCTGGAAGATGACACTTGACAGCATCCATTAAGGAGGGGGAGGGCTTCTCCTAAAATAGTCAGATGGGGTTGTTTGTCCTATCTAAAGGGTATGAATATTAATAGTTAATATTAATATTAATAATAATTAATATTAATATTAATAGTTAATATTAATTAACTGCTTTTCCTTAGGGAGTGTTCGAAATGCTTAGAGACAGAAATTGCTTGACCACACCTAATGTGCTACCTTATGGGGGTAGGACTTACTGACCACAACCAAAGTGTTATCCCTTAGGGTTGAGATTGTTTATCCCCTTCTGTTTTAATGGGAGTCTTTTGGGTAAATGGGTAAATGGTAAACAGCAATTTTACCCAATAGCAGATATGGCGAAGACGCAGAAACTTGAAACTTGAATGTATCTATTTTATAATATCTTAAATGCACAAAGGATGCTGAATAGCGAATCAAATTATTGGTACTCATAAGTAGCTTGAATCCGACAAAAGAAGGAAAAGAGCATAACACTTGGGACACCCCCCCCCCCCCCTTTAAAAAGGAAAAAGAAATCACAGTTTTGTTTATTTTAATTGCTAAAATTTAAGGGCAATATCAGCCAAACATCAAAAATATTTTTCCCATGGGAAGAATGCAGATTGATTGAAAAGGAAAAACATATTTTAAAGGGAAGAAAGGAAAGCTAAATATTTTGCTAAAATATGCTGCTCATCATCCATGTCTTCATACAGTCGCACATCATGGCTTTTTGGATATTTCAATTTCAAAAAATGTTCGTTGTTATTTCAATTTTCTTAAAACATGAGAACAAACATAGAGGAAAACAAATGATTAGATTAGTATCCTTACCAAACAGAAACAAACAGATCAATATTGGCTTTATATGAGAAAGAAAGAGAGACCTGGAGACATTTTGACGTTTTTGTGTATTTAACATAAAATTTGGGACAAAAACAGCATAGACAGGAGATAAAGAAAAGAGAAAGACTTTGCAAGGATGATTGCGAAATGCTTTTTGTTTTTCCTCACACATTTGCCAATAAATAACAAATGAATTATCAATTTAAAAATAAGCTTAATGATACACAGTTTTACCAACACAACTGTGTTACATGAGTCAATGATGATCAAGGTCGTTCTTACCTTTAGCGTCCTTCGCTATATATTCATTGGAGTCAGTTAATACAACCGCACGCTTTGGTTTTCGAATATAGACTGATCTTTAATCACAGTATTTACAACTTATGGCATACGCCATGACCTTATATGGTATTACAAATAATCATTATCAATAACGTCATCGTTACTTAGGTAAAGTGTACTAATACACTACATCCCTCCCCTTTTAAATAAAAAACCTAAACAAACCACAAGAGCGACCCCTAGTGGTTGACAAGGTAGTCAGCAAACTTGGCTGGTGGCTTCCGCACTCGTCCGCTCCGTCTGACTTCAGGTGCTGAAGTTTCGGTTGCCATAGTAACCGCATCTGGTCCTGTATGCTCTGTTTCCGGTTCAGGCTCTGAAACTTCTACTTCAGTATCGGGTTCTGCTACTTGTACTTTCTTCGCGAACTGAACATTCCGCCTAACAGTACTTCCATTCTCCTTTGATTGCACTATCATGTCTGGACCATTAAGGTTGATTACCTTGTACTTTTCTGGTCGGAAATTTGGTTGTAATTTACCTTTTGTCTCATTCCGCATTACTACTATATCTCCTTCCTGAATGTTGCTATCCGCCGCCTTCTTGTCTGCATAGTCTTTCATCTTTAGCTTATACTCCATATCTCTTTCTCTTGCCACTTCTGGAATGGCAGCAGCTGAATAATCTAACTGTGGTAGCTTATTCCTCATTTCTATTTCGAACATCAGAGAAAAGGGAGTACACCCAGCACTTGTATGCGGAGTTGCCCTGTATGCTACTAGGAACTTCCTAAACTCTTTCTGGAGATCCTTTTTCTCTACTGTGGCTATTTTAAGTATCTTCTCTATGGTTCTGTTAGTCCTCTCTACGAGACCATTTGCCTGTGGCCACAACGGAGTAGTTGACACCCACTTGATGCCATTGCTTTTAAGGTATGCCTCAAACTCTACCGAAGTGAACTGTGGCCCGTTGTCTGACCTAAGGGCTTCTGGGTAACCAAATCTCGTAAAAATGGCAAATCTATAACTGCCCCTGTCTTAGTAGATCTGAGCAATGCATCCTCAAAGTACCTAGTGAAGTAATCAATTATCACTATAACGTAACGACCATCTGGAAGTGGGCCTAGCAAGTCTGTACTACAAAACTTCCAGGGTGATGTTGGCATCTCTGTTGTTGCTATGGGAACTGGTCTGTCATAACTAGACACTAGCTGGCATGACTGACATGATTTACACAGTTTCTCTATGTCCTTATCAATGCCTACCCACCACACTGTGCTTCTTAGACGTTGTTTACACTTGACAATACCCTGGTGTCCCTCATGAGCTAGCCTTAAAACTCTATCTTGTAAACTAGGTGGAATCAATATCCTTTTTCCTCTCAAGATTACACCGTCACTTTCACTGAGTTCTGATCTGACTGCTTTGATGCTTGTTGTACATTTCTCCCATATTCCTGTCCTAATTACTTCCTTGACTACTTGTACAACCTCACATTCATCTGAACTGGCCTTGATTTCCTGCCATGACATAGCTTCCGGCACTGCGGGCAAGGGGAGGGGGTGCGCACGCACCCCCCTGTGTACTCGCCTGAGCTTTGAGATGTCTATTAATCTTCAAACATAGGGGGAATTTTGGATGGTTTGTCTCAGGTAAATATTCATTTTTTTTGTTCAAGAGAAAGACGGATTTCATTTTTAAAAATCTTAACTCTTCTTGGTATCCCTGGCCACAATGGAATCTCTTGTGGCTCTTGGGTCTCGGTACAACCTCAGGAACGAGGTAAGATAAACAAATCAAGCTATCCTGGCTAAACAGCCACCCATTCAACCCCCCCTACCCCCTCCATCCAGCCCCACCCTCCTGGCATGTCAGATGGCCTATGCCCGAGCAGAACAGTACTGGCCCACGAGGTGATACTGGTTTGATTATCTGTTGATGGAACACAGTAGGGCGATGGTTAGTGTCTAGCACATCGCAACTGACCTGGAGGAACAAGGGCGAGCTGGAGTGGATTGGACTCCTGAAATGCATTTTCACGCAAGAGAAATTTCAACTTAAAGCCGCATTGTCACCAGTTTACTTCCGGAGGTCCGACGGAAACCTTAACCGACAAAAGAATCTATTAAAATCCGAGATATTTAACAGGCTATCTGCTCTAAATTATCAATCCCATCCTCAAAGAAACTTTCAATAAACACACTGCTTTCAATATTTTGAAAACATTTTCGCGTTTTCCGTTAAAAATCATCTGAGATTGTTGCGTAATGGACCGGAAGTAAACTGGTGACAATGCGGCTTTAACGTCCCTTTATATTTCTTCTTGTTTTGCTGTGAGAGAGTGTGTACTAGATTCTTAGATGGTGCTTTGTTACGGTGCTACGTAATGGAAAAGCAAAAATTCAGCCAGTGCACACTGTGAAACTATCCCGGGAATGAAAACATCCGATATTTGTACACTATCCAACATAATGAACCTTAATAAAAGACGAGTCACGTCCGTGGTAGCAGCGCTACTTCTGCTAATTTCAGCCTATTGACAAAAACAGGTAAACGTTCGACGGTTGATATGTTCGAAAATACTTATGAGTTTAGCTTTTAATAGACCCAAACATTTTATTGCATTATCATTTTTATTATGAACGATTGTTTACAAAATCGCTCCAACGAAGCGTTTCAGAAGAGAAGATTCAGAAGATTCAGAAAAATGCTTTCCATACACTTTATCAATTTTGTATCAGGGATACCTATTTCATCAAAGCGAAATCAGAGAGAATCCATCATTTTACATACCGTATTTACTCGCTTATCTTTTTTTGTAACAACAACTTTTCAATATAATTTCATTATTTACCCTCATAAGACAAATATTTAGAATGCATGATGCTTTGAATACAAAAAACAAATCACGCCTTGCGAAAATTGAGTGTACTATATTACTTAGTTTTTAAAGGACTAAAAAACTGCTAGAAGCTCAATAATCATCAAAAGTACTTTTTTATATTAGAAAAAGTGGCGAGTACTAGATAAATATCTTCCTTTTGATAACTTTAGAACTTTACAAGGTCTAATTCAGAGGGTCTGGAGCACGGGCTATATAGCTATAGCTATTTGACGCCGAAATGAAGTCTATTGTCTTGTTAGTGTTGAATGAAGACCGTATCCCTACTTTAACTGGATGTGTTTGCCTTGGGTTTGCTCCTGCAGCGTGCTCTGTCCCTATGAGCTTGCGACCTTTCAAACGACGCGCTGTGTAACCGCCGCCGCCACCTGGTAAATGAGTAACTCGAGCCCCAGTGGCGCGTTTTTTCTCTTTCCCACTATATTTATAGTTTTTATATTTTCTTTTAAGACAAACCAGACGGCATACAGCTTACCAAGTTTCCTGCTGGTGACAAGGTTTGTCTAAATGACATCATAGTCCTACCTGCCATGCGTCAGCCATTCCACCGGTCAGCAGCCACACCTACAGCAATGGCGTCAGGCTTGTGACACATTCCAATCCAAACTACACAACGCAGGCAGCCCGTGGAAATAACACATTCAAGTGTTTTACTGAGAATCTTGTTGGAATAGGAGAAAGCGCAGCAATCAGGGGCGTAGCCAGGGGGGTGGCCAAGGGGGCCCGGGCCCCCCTTCTAGCAGCCAAAAATACAGTAAATGTATGAGACATTATCTAAAACAGGAGAAAATGCCATGAAAGTGCCTTTTTGCCCCTTCCTGTAAAAATCCTGGCTACGCCGCTGGCAATAAGTGTCACTACTAAGGTACCAGGCTGTTAACCGTAGCCAGACCAGGGGTATAGGGGGGACGCTTTTCAGCCCAGCAACTCTAAGCTGTAATAACTTTGGAACTAGTATGGAAAGATTTTTTAACTTAACGAGGTTAGAGGAACGGCCAAAAAAGCCTGGGTTGAATGGGGTTAATTCCCGTGGGGAAGGGAGATACAATCAAGGAATGGGTATAATTACGGAGAAACGCCTGAAAAGCCTGGGTTGAATGGAGTTAATTCCCGTGGGGAAGGGAGATACAATCAAGGAATGGGTATAATTACGGAGAAACGCCTGAAAAGCCTGGGTTGAATGGAGTTAATTCCCGTGGGGAAGGGAAATACAATCAAGGAATGGGTATAATTACGGAGAAACCCATCACATCTTCAAGATGTAGCAAGATGTCCTATCTTTACGCAGCTTTAGTGAATGTTTTTGTCCTTATTTTCCTTGTTGCCGTAGAACCACCATTCGTAAGAAGCTACGACTCACTACAAAATGTTGTAGAGGGATCCCATGTGCCAATACAGTGCACCGCATCTGGTACAGCGCCTTTGAACGTTGCAATATATAAACCAGACGGCTCGATGCTGACCGGCTCCGAGAGCTACACGTTCATTCCTAGAAGAGATGAGGGGATCACACATGCATCGCGAACAACGGCAACGAATGCCCGGCTCTGTATGCATACTTATCTGATTTTAAAAATGTGGATCTGTTTTGTCTTGTTCGTTTCGGATAGTCTTCTCCCGCAATAGAAGGGCCGTTCTCACCGGGTCGTTCCTTCAAAAACAAAGGGTTCCAATTCTGACACCATTTCACGATATGAACCTTGAAGTTATGCAATACGAGACTTTACCACCGGGAATGTATACCAATCTTTACAGGCGAAACAACACAGTGAAGATGCGCAGTACGCCCCACTGAATCCTGGGACACGCATAGCGACCATTCCTGGGGACAGGGACAAGAAGGGACATGGTTATGAAATGGAAGAGGATTTGTACCAGGAGTTGGACAGTATGGCGGAACATACCGTTCAAAATGAATCTGGCAATTTTCGGAGCCGGAAATAACAATTCTCGGAGCCTGGTATAAATTGTAGGACGTCGTTAATATTCCCCGTCGTCGGATAATAATTCACAGACCCGTGCATTTAAAGTAAGAATACATAACCAGGGCATAAGCTAGACTGGATTAGAAGCAAAGTTGTCATCAACGTGCGAAGTTCGACATTATCACCACAAAGCTGGATAACCTTCAAATATCACCGTGTGAACTCGATATAGATCCACCTTGAAACTCAACAAAGCCGGGTATCCTTATATAATACCACCAGCGTGCGAACTAGGCCTTACAGTAATTTAGACACGTGATACCATTTAGTATCATCAGCGTGTAGACTAGACCATCACCACCTATTATATCAGCAAATCCGAATACAAGAATTATGATACTGTGTAAGTTCACTTTCACTAAATGTATGCAGTTGCGTAGGTTAAAAATAGTGACGAATAAGTAAAAAAATATATGTAAAACAAGAAAAAAGTCGTTGTCTTCTGTTTAATTGGGGAAATTGTGATATAATTTTAAAAGTCATTTTATAAACAAAATCTCAGACCAAATCACGGCCTAAGAAAAGGTCAAAAACTGGTTCCCGTTCCTCTAGAAGTCAATCCCCATATATGACGCTAAACCAACAAAATCCACTAACGTTTTATTTTTATTTTTTTTAATTCAATTTCTTTCTTATATTTACAATAATATTGATTCTGGTATATATTAAAAAAATAAGTATTTTATTACATAAATTTCTACAAAAACACCTGACAGGTAGGGCTGTCAACTCTAAAAGCTCGAAAACCAGGAGATTATGATTTAAATACAACAACTATATTAAAAAATCGCGAGAAATTTGCCCAAGAGTAAATATATGAAAAGTTTTTTTTTTGCCGAAAAGCTAAAAACCGGAAAAGTCACTGCAAAATGAAGATAGTTGGCTTTTTTTTCAATCTAGACTATGTTCCATTAATCTCTGAAATGGTTAATATGCACTTTACATTTGAATATACAATGCTGCTTTGAGTTTCGATTATTACTAAAGCAACATTCTTGGAAAAAAGGGAATATGCAGCTAAGCAATTCTATGAGTTTGTCTGCTTTCAAAAGTGGGTTGTTACATTGAAGGTCTAAAACACAATAGCTACCGTCAATCAAGTTTATACAACATCCTTTAACATAACTCCCTGCTATAACCGACTAAGAGTGTGGATTTTTCCATTTTTTAAGGTTATCATCCCAGAAGCAATGTCTCTTCTCAGTAGCCAGGTAGTCCAGCACTTGCCATTATAAATCAAGCTTATACCATATCCTATAACCTACTAAAATTGTGGATTTTTTAAACTTCAGCTTTTGGGGTTATCATCCCAGAAGCAATGTCTCTTTTCAGTGGCCAGGTAGTCCAGATCATGGCACTTGCCGCATGTCTTGATACCACAGCGATACTCGGTAGGCTTGCCGTCACTGTCTTGACCTTGGCAGTACTTGAGGTCACATGGATACCAGCTGATGCAGACCTGCAGGCGGCAGATGCACGGTACTTTGCTCTCCTTAGTGTCGTGGCATCTCTTCCTGGAAATCATATTGCTGGACAAGTTTTGAACACTTGACATGAAGAGTGGTATAGTTGTGTAGTTATCTGTGAAAACAAATGTTTCAAATAAAATTGGAAGAAGATCCAAATATCCTATTTTGTCTACTTAGGCAGTGCTGCAAACCTATGTGGAGCAAACTTTGAACTTCAGTTTGTTATATAGTAGTTTGCATAAGACATCAAGTTGAACATTAAAAAGCAATACTGTTCCCTCCAATACTGTCCCACATTGGCTATTTGTCATTTTAAAGAGCCATGACTGTAAGCCACAGTCATTCAACACCAGAAGACAAATTGTGTCTAATTTTATGTCTGCTAAAATCAATTGACAATATTGCAATGGCATCCCTACATAAGATGATGGAAATGAACACACAACACTTAGTATTTTGCTAGGATGGCATATATATATACATAACGATCTTTGTTTTATTTACTAGCAGTTATTTACCTGAAATTAAGTTCTTGATGTCTTCTTGCTTAGTAAACACAAATCCCACTTCCTCACACATACTGTAGACTTGATCAGTAAGTACTCCCGCATTTGTCACTGGAACAAGTTGATCCAACACAATCTCTTCAGTTCCTACATCTACTTCAGGACTGCGAATAGTATCAGGATTTTTCTAACGAATCATAATATTGCTGCAAATTAGTCAGGAATGAAAGGGATGTAAAGAGAAAAATTAAGACGGTCAAATATGTAATTATATAGTGAAGGCATCAATCAGCTCTGTTTATGAAATCTTGACAAAATATGTCAACATAAGAATATTTGGCAATTTCCAAACTGACCAATTTATATGCTTTTAAAGCACTTATACTTGATCAAGCTTTGATTTAAAATGTTAATATTTAACATAACTAATTAAATGTGCAAGCTGTCTATGATAGAAATTCTAGGTAAAGAAAAGAAGGAAAATATCATAGCACTTTGCATTAACATCATTTTCATAGAGTAACCACTAAATACTATGAATGTTTTAAAGAGATAAAATTCACAAAAAAACATACCTGACGTAGTTTAGACATTGCATCAGGAGTGACGTACTCCCCATCAGTTAGCTTTATAGCGAAACACACAGCTTCGTATGGATTCTCTGCTTTGTCCATCTCACCAAGAATTATGGCTTTGATAACTTGTATTTTCTGTGAAAAACAACCACAATAAGCCATAAAGAACATGCAAATCTGGAACAACAACAAGCTATGACAATGCTTCTATTGCCTCTTTTCCTTCCTTTGCTTGGCCTCACAACCATCTGGTTGAACAAATCATCTCTCACAAAAACACTTGTGCCAACGCTTGAGCTTGTGTCAATGGCATGGATATCATGATTTCCTTGCTGCCTGTATGTATATGCTACTTAAAATACAAAAATACACTATGTGACTAGTCCTTAACTAAAAAAGGTAAAACTTCTTGCTAGCAAATGTCAGAGTACCATTATAAATAATTGCAAAAATAGGAAACAATAACTCATGTAAGGAAAAAAAACTGTAACAACAAGGCCACATAAAAAAAGTTGCATGCCACTGCATGCAACTTTTATTTCCAGTATTTAATCTGTAAAACCATTAGAGATCATGAAAATTTTGAAATTTGCTATCTGACAAAAACAACAAAATGGCAAAAGACAGACTTTCAAGTGCACCACGATGTCTGATTGTATTAGCCTTATTTTGTCATGTGCAAAAAGTATTAAATGTCCTACGTTGCAAGCATGCATGTTTTACATTACTTTCTCAGTGAGTATACATCTTTATGTTGGGATATAGCTCCAACTCCTAAATTTCAAAAATAAATAAAATAAAATAAAATAAAAAATACAAAAATACAAAAAAACGCCTGCCAGGATGCTCTTCAGGAAGAAATAACAACAAGAAACAAAACTAATTTATGTAAACATATATAAAGTGAACAAAGGTTATGATGATGATGACGACGACGATGATGATGATGATGACAGAAAATTATAAACCACACAGTCTCAAAACTGGAAAACTAAAATCTGTTGTTCTAAAATGATTTAGGCAGACGATTGATGCAGAAGCCATGTATCTCGATAACTTTCTCTGATCTGTTGTTCTATAACTTAGTTTGGCTGACAAGGAAAGTCTAAAAAAACACTTCCTTGTATAATAGTCTATATACTATGATAACTTTTATATTCTATGCATGTATATATAACATCATTAAGTGCCAATTCCTACGCATATTGCTGTCAAATATTTGAAGATCGAATATGTATTTAGACTTCAGTTTAAAACTGTTTAATTATAAAACGTAGGAATATATTGAGATAAAAAACCACCAATTTCAGCCGGAAACACTTCTTACTGGATGTAAGCTTAATATTATTATATCCCCTGTTTCTATGTATATTATGATATCATGCCTGTAAACAAACCTTTCTAAAATCCAAGGAGATGTCAATATATCTCCCATCATTCAGCCTGAAAGAGATTTTTACAAGCTCTTTCTCGGGAAAGGACTCGAAAACCTGTTTAGTTATATCTCCTGCCTTGGTCTTAACGTTAACTGCGAGTCTTGAGTAGCATTCTGGAAGAAGAACCATAAGAGAAAACAAGACAACGATAGTAGCTCTCCAGTCCGCCATTTTGATTCTACAGTCGTGAATACAGAGAAAGACTAGAAACCTTCTGTTTATTTGGTGGGTGACCTGTGGTGTTTAGAACGCCTGGCTATTTTTAACTATCGGGTCGTTTCAGTTACGCTTGACATGCGTGGGGTTTAAATTTTCTTGGCCAATCTTGCTGTTTTTTGACGAAATATCCAACCCAGGCATCAAAGGTTAGAATATAAACCATGGATTCCCAGGAAATGTATTTTGCTTTCGGCTCAAATATGAACCAAGATCGCATGATAGAGCGAAAGGCTTTTTTCACCAAACGGCAACACGCCAAATTGGATGGCTACAAACTTGGCTTTTACTTTAACAATGGAACTGGGTTTGGCTCTGCAAGTATTGTCCGAGAACCGAAATCAGTTGTCCATGGTGCTCTTTATACATTGGAAAAAGGTGGACTTGAGAAACTCGATAAATTTGAGTGGGTAGATCGGGAAGGATACAGGCGAGTCCAAGTGACCGTGGAATTGGACTCCGGGGAAAAAGTGGAGTGTACAGCTTACATAGCTACCGAAAAGTTCTTCCAAGAAGGCTTAATACCATCTAGAACTTACCTAAACCATTTATTGAAGGGCAAAGATTTACTTCCCGTGGAATACTACAAATATTTGGAAAATCACGAGTATGGGGAACCAATATAAAACAGTCGTTTCTGTCCAAACATTGTTTTTGAGATCTATATATATATGACTTCCTTTCTCACGTGCACCATCACAATGTCTCTGATGAGGTACTTTATATTATGGAGGAGTTTGTGGCATATGGTATTATCTTTGCTTGTAAGCCTGCTTTGTTGCTGCTTAGACTGATGAAAATTTAAAGTGTAGTTAAAGTTAGATCATACAAATGCTCTTATGATAATTTAATTTTATTGATAAGGGATAACAAGTCATACCAAACACCTTAATCAAATAAGAAAATAATATTAAATAATGTAAAATTTCATACTGTAAGTTTAGATGAATAATATTGTATAACTGCTTAAAGCGTTAGTACTTTCTTCAAACTCCAAACACTCTACGATGTTTTGTGAATGGTTTTAGCTAGATGCTTTCCTGGCATTGTTGTTGCTGTTGTTTTTTATATCCCCACTGATATCAGTGGCAGGGGTGGGAGGGGGTATGGTATCATTCTAGTAACTTCTATGTTTTTAGGTAATGATTGGCTTAAGAAGGGAAACATTAATCCACCATCTAATGTGGAAGGTATCAATTTTCCATTCTTTAATTTAAGTTTTCTATTGGTTAATAGCTTGACATTCTATAGAAAAGCAATAAAGACATTGCTTTTAAGTAAATCACTTTTGACGATTGAATTTTGGACTCCAAAAAAATATTTGGTTAAACTGAGTAAAACATTTGGGAGGAATTTGCTTTCAGGTATATTTTTTCACTACCATTAATGTAAGCATTTCAAAAATACTAAAGACAAATGTAATTCGATTCCTATGTGAGAATGGGTTTTTTGCCACAATTGTTATTTCTTCCCTTCTTAGGGAATCATTGCAGGGGCTTGGGGCCCTGGGGATACATGCCCCCATTTTTAACCAAAACCCATTATTTTGAAAATTCTAAGAAAATGACCAGTAGGGGACGACTATGTCCCCAAATATTTGGCTTTATGAGCTTTTTGTGCTTGTCATTGTTTATTTTTGTTAACAATACTCACACAAGCTTATGCACATGCTGGATATGCTAACTGGATGCAAAAAAATTAAAATACATTACGCACAAAAGTTGGTTTTTCGAGGCCCACAAGGCCAAATTCTCAACCGCTAAAGCATTTCTCACACTGATTTCGTACGGATTTAGCTGTCTACTAGTTAGCCCGGTCACGAGCCAAATGGTTTGATTATTTATTTATTGCAAAATAAGAAACAATGGTCAAAGAGAAACATTGGAATTGCAAAGCAATTGGCTCTAGGTGGGCAAAATGAAACTTTTCAACGTTGTTGCTACAGGAAAGATTCCTTTGATTGTGCAGGTTGAGGGGTAGCGATTGGTACCTCAAAATTTCGAAAATCTCGCAAACAGTCTCGGAATCTCGGCGTTTTTTTACGCGAGTTCGAAGTCTCGGTTTTTTTTATTTTAGGGGTATTGGATACTCGTTAATTTCTACTACGTCTTGGATTTTTTTAAAAACTCGATCTCAGAGTCCCTGATTTTGTTCAACGCGATCTGTTTTATGTTGTTACCACCCTACGGGTTTCCCCTTCTTTTTCGAGTCTTGAGCCTTTCCGCTCTAAACAGAAACTTTAGCTACTGTAGCATGATCAGGAGCGTAGCCAGGGGGGTGGCCTAGGGCCCCCCTAGGGCCCCCCCTTTAGCAGCCAAAATACAGTAAATGTATGAGACATCATCTAAAATACAGGAGAAAATCCCTTAAAAGTCCCATTTGGGCCCCATCCTGGTAAAAATCCTGGCTACGCCGCTGATGATTGTAGTAACTCTACTTTTTTTTTCAACTGATGTTTGTGACATACCTCGAGCAAGTTATCTGAAAACAAGCTCGGGCTCTGGTTCCGAAATTTGACAAACTCGGGCTCGGATTCTGAAACGCGGGTCTCGGATTTACCCATCGCTTCCCCTAGATTGGGGTTATTAATTTCGCCTAAATTGCTTATAACCACATTTATACGTCGATCAACCAGCATGGGGTCGGCATTTTTATGCACACTATTCATATCTCTCTCTGATTGGTCGTAGAAATTCAAGTATGGCGGAATATGCTTCCTTGTGAGGTCAGGGGAAGTGAAGCGAACAATCTCCTCGGATAAAAAGGCGAATCTGATCGATTGGCTAATAGGTGTTATCCCTTTATGCACCATTTAGATCCGCCAATGCGCCTGTTCCCCAAGCTCTTACTGCTCCGATTGTACCCGATTCTGTCGCGGATGGAGACGAGGTATTTTGATATCATTTTCGCTTGTTTTTGCTTTTCATTAAGACTTGTAAGTTTGTCCAATATCTTAATATGTGTGCTAAGGCCTGTTTATCTTAAAGAGGGGACAATCTAACAAACTTGACACATACAATATTATGAACCAGAACCAAAATAAACTGTTCTGCCCGCTGCGTCACCTGGGCTTTCTCGTATTTATTCAAGTTTGAGAAAGTTTAATGGTTAAGACAAAAATGGTTTCAAGTTAATTTCTCGTAAGGCATTGACCATTAAATCAACGTAAATCTAACATTATCATCGTTTGCAGAGTTCTGATGCATAAACTGATGCAAAAGTGTCATGGTATTCATCCAAATGTTTGTGTATACTCAAAAAGAATCCGTTTCGTTGAGTGTTTAGTTTGAGTAGCGGTTTGGTGGCCAGTGATTGTGATTAGTATAGCACAGGCGTACCACCCGCGTCAATGAAGGATTTCTAAGGACATAACACGTTCAAGAAAATAGTTATCTATTAGTTATATATCCATGCTTTAATTTGTGCAATACACTTAGTTAGGAAGCAATGTCCCGTTTTGTGATATTTTTTTTTCTTCCCTTAAAGCTCAATTTTACAACTTTAAAGCTCGTTTATATGTATCAATCCTAACTTAGTTCATGAATTAGAGCATAAATATAATAGTGTACAGATAATTATTTGCTTGAATTCGTGTGTCCTTAGACATTGGTCATAGTTCAGTGCATTCACAAAAACACCTTCTGTATAAAAGTTTGATCCGCGAGTCCAATTTACTTTGGATAATAAAGATTTTCTATTTTCTCTCATCGTGAGCGCACTAGTCTATCGTCAATATATAGAGACGACAGGCTCGTACTCAGACGCCGCGCGATGCATTTTGGAGAGGTTGAAAGCGCACGCTGCATGACGGTCAGGATGCGGTTTTCGGGGTCGGAATTCGCTTTTTTTTATCCGTCTCCGCTTCAGGGTTCCTGTGGATGCCCCCGCAACACCAAATAACGACTGGGTACGAGTCTGGTATAGAGAGACCTTGATTCGAGAACACATTCCTAGATGTGGAGACGTTCAACGAAATTAATATACATCTTTTACATTTTGTATAGTTTTGTACCTAATAAATATATGTTTACTGTGTATAAATACACTCTTTTTATAATAACGTCTGATTTTTAGTTGAGGCTGGAGCGTTCTTATTTTTAAGACTTGGGAATACGGTATGATGGACCCTCCCAGTTCCCACTTCCTGGAATTCCCACCCTCCGTATTAGAGATATATTCGAAACCCTCTAAGTATACTACTAGCACTTTTCCATATCACAAAAAAAAATGGTCCTATTTACCATTACTTCCGTAAAATATCAAACATTTGTTCTATAATCTTGTATGTTTTTTTTTCATCCGTGCCCCCTTACCGATAGTTATTGACGATGTTTGAACGTTCGATAGACATCGACCGAAAGACGTACCTTTGCCATTCCTGTCTTGGGACGAAGCCTTGGGAAACTCCAGAGGTATATGTCGTCATTAACGCCACGGAGAACGATACCCATGAGAAATACACAAGGTTTGAAATAATAATTGGGGCGTTCAGAGTTACATTGGTGGGGCCTGTTGTTAAACTCAAAATGAGTTATAAACGAGGGATTCTTCACATACAAATCATGCACTCCCAATACAGTAGTTCCCCACATACAAGAACCTGGAAAGTAAGATCATTTTAGGCTAAAATTTGGTGTTTTATACAACATTTATATATACACTTATTTCAATTAAGGTTGCACTCGCAAATCAATGTATCGTAACCCACAGTGGTTCATGGGTAACGTGTAAATGGCGGTCTGTGGATGCCGTGGGAACGTTTAGAATGCTAAATAACTCTAATTCAATACTTACGCGTTACCGTCCTAGCACCAGGGTTTGTGTAGCCACGTGTTACAGCTTGACTAGGAAATGCCAAAGCACGGCCCGATTTGTATTGTTTAACCACCAACAGAACGTGATTCATTTTTCACCCTTAAACATGAAAAATGTTTGTGTTGACTGCGTGATTTAGTCAAACTTACGACCGATTCGGCTAACAACCGAACCAATCAACGCACTGAGTTGCCATGTATGCGTTCGCATTGTGTTTTTATGTATTGTGTATTATGTATTGTGTTTTTATGTATCTTTAGACGTATAGAGTGGACAGATGACCGAGGCGAAGGCAGTGTCCAGAGGACTCGTCAAATTCATTCTGAGCTTAAAGGTGGCTCAGAGTTGCATTACCCACCCAGCTCCTCCGCGTCGTCTGATAAAGGATCCCTTACACAGGGAGGGAGTGGGGCAGAAACATGTGTCCCCCCTGGTCCCCCTAAACATGGAGGGAGAGGAACAAAAACACGCGTCCCCCTGGTCCCCCTAAACATGAAGGGAGAGGAACAAAAACACGCGTCCCCCTAATCCCCCTAAACATGAAAGGGGAGGAACAAAAACACGCGTCCCCCTGGTCCCCCTAAACATGAAGGGGGAGGAACAAAAACACGCGTCTCCCTGGTCCCCCTAAACATGAAGGGAGAGGAACAAAAACACGCGTCTCCCTGGTCCCCCTAAACATGGAGGGAGAGGAACAAAAACACGCGTCTCCCTGGTCCCCCTAAACATGGAGGGAGAGGAACAAAAACACGCGCTGCCTGCGATGTCTGCGATCGACAGAGAGTCGATGTCGTAGAGGGATTTTAGGCAAGTAAAACGGGGCGCGCTAAGAGAATCGTAATAATCTAAGCAAAGGACAATTTTCAGTTAATTCCTAGGGGCTCTGCAACATATAGGAAAATTATTCGCTTCTCTTTCTCAATGCGTGAGTGCGAGTGAACCGTTGCATAAAGAAACATCGCACCTAGGTAAATGGGCTACAGAATGGCCGTGGAGGTTTAAGTGTTTAGAGTCTGGCTTGAAATTACGTTGGTTGGAACGTAGCGCTTGAAATATCAGCGAAACTTCTCTGTTTTCCCAAAGGAATAAAACATACCATTTCAACCTTGTGTTGATTTATTTACCTAATTCCACCGAGCCTACGCAGACCAACTTCAACCCTTAGCAAACTATAAGGTTTTTCTTTTCTGATTACAATTCATAAAGTTTACGAAGCACCTGCGATACGGCAACATTAAAAATGACAAGAATCATGCAGTTTTTCCAAATAAGGAAAATATTAGTTTCCTTATGGAAGTGACGGCGTTTGGCAAAAACGACAATTTTTTCTTTTATTTTCTTGATATGCCAAAAATTCTTGTCGTTACGTAATCAGTGTGTCCTTTTTTGAATAATCGACAAAGAAATACAACACAAAGTCTGCAGTCTGCATCAACATCGGGGGGGGGTGGGGGGGGGGGGTCGAGGAGACAGGAACGAAAACGAAAATGTCCCCTTTAAGAGTTTTTCTTAGCTCTTTTGAGCCGTTTTCACAACTCATTATGTTCGTGGGTTTTTCCGCAGCTGCAATAGGACCTAAATCCTCCTTTTTGTTTGGCCAAGACCTTTCATATTAACGGTAACGACGATTTTGAAAACAAAGAGGAGAAAAACAAGACACATGAAAAGACGAATTAATAGTCCGGAAGCTAGAATTTTAAAACTCCGATCATTTATACTACAGAGAAGGTTTAAAGGTATATTCTTTTGGAGTCACACTTCCTGATCAATGCTAGGGACGTTTTTTTAGAAATGTTGTATGATCACAAGTTACGCATATCAAACATATTCCCCACGGATAGTGTCCTTCGTATGGATTGCCTTATATGGGCATAGATGCCCATATTTAGAAGAGCTAAAGTTCTCCCGCTCCCCGATCTCTAGAAAACATGGTGAAAAATACTGATTCCTGTCAATTTGAGACTCGAGGCAAAAATTATTAAGCAAAACTTGCTCGCTTGGTCAAATCTTTTCTTACTAATCCTATAAAGTCCTTAGACCCAGGCCTCCAAGAGATTGACCGAGCAGGTTTTAAGGTCACCCAAATATTGATATGGTTATGACGGGCGGGAAAGACGCCCATTTTGGCGATTATTTGTGTGTGAACACAACAAAACTGCACCAAGAGCTTTTGAAATAATGTACAATAATAAGAGTCGAGCATTGTGGTGCTTGAACATAATTACTTCGTTAACTGAATAGACGCAGTTTTCAAAAGCACTTCGTTCAGTGTAGAAACCCAACCACACATCGCACGCAAAGCGCACAAGAAACCAGTAAGATGGGGATTTAGCCCAAACTAATATTGCGAAACGTTGCCAGCGCGAAAGATATAATTTGGTTCGGTTTGATGTTGCATATACATATTACTAAAACCATAAAAAAACATATGATAATTTTTCAATCAAAATGAAATAGGGCCCCACCTGTCCATTTAGTTGTCGCCCCTTCAACAGAATTCAATGTGCTCTTATTGGGCGAGAGCTGTGTTTCTTTTAGTAAGTCATTTTATGTCTTCACAACCCGAGTCTCGGCCAGTTTGCAGCATTTTTCGCCGACGAGTTGGCCCTCGCACGGAAAGGCTATAAGTATATCATTCGAACAAGGTAAGTGGCTCACAAAAACTTTCTTCCAAATGTCTTCATCAAAGGAAGAAATTAGAAACTAAGCTGAAATTAGTAACCAAACATTTTTCTCTTCCCTTGACACATCATACACTTTGCTAAATACTGAGCCGAATTAAAAAAAGGATAGAATATGCAGTTATTCGGCCAGTGCACTGGAAACGACAACGTATGTGCACTTGTTAAAAAGCTTCAAATCACTGTTACCACCCCATCGATAAATAGAATTGAAAATTTTAATCCAGTCAGTTCTCTAGATTTGTTTAGCTTCGTTGCTAGCTAACTTTTTATTCTAATTCTGTTTTATGTCGATCGTATAGGTCCTTTTGCTTCCGTTGGGGACGCAACCCATACACTCGCCCCCGCTTTAATTTGGAACCGTAAACAAGCTACTTAACACTAGCGATTTCGTATAACTATGCAATTCTTGATGGTCCGCCCTGATGAAGGAAAATTTAGTACCACTGCAAGCTAGGACGAGCTCCTAAGAGTCCGCTAAATGGATAAAGGAACCCCCACCCCCCGTTCTAAATACTGTCTACGGGCCTGGTAAGAGCCCTGTTTTAAAACGTGAACAGCCTAACCAACAACACCACTCTTTTCTCCAATCCTCATTGAGCCCTTGTGACGTCATCCTGTTCTTTTGTTTCGTTTTACTTTAAAATGTTTGCAATATACACATCAATTAAAATTTCTCCCAAGCGAGCTTTACTGACGACTGGAACTTCTTTTCGAGAAAGTACTTATATTAAGGTGAGAGCAACCCGAGGTTGATGCTAGTATTAAAATAGCACATAGTTATCAAACGTGATTCGCTGAAAACTGCAAATTATCAGGATGCTCATTAACTTATCGAATTTCTTTTTCTATCTTATTTTTTAAAATATATGTTTGATTGCATTTGACCCTTAGTGGATGATTGACAACTTTTTTCTAAGCATATCCAGGTTTTTTTTTTAATAATATTAATAAGCATGAATAGAAGAAAATACCCTTCTATACTCTTATTTAAGTCCTGTGCAAATGTCCAAAATGTCTAGTACCGGTTTTAAATCTACGCGACTGCTTATTATCATGGGTTTAATACAGATAAGAGAAATTAACTAAATTAACTACAGGGTAGTAAAGGGTTTTTTCGTGAAACGAGATTTGGCCATTTTTCACTGTCGGAAAACGTGAAATCGACCATTTCAACGTCCGTGAAACGTGATTTAACTCTCCGCGTGAAACGTGATTTAGAAGTTTCAAGTCTCCGTGAATCAAAATTTAGCTCAAGTTTTTGGGTGTGTTGAACGGAGAATCATGTGTTCTTTCCAAAATAGATAGATGTGTATTGTCGTATGCAGTAAAACTTTTTTGATTTTGGACGCGGAACTACTGTATTGGCGATATTTGGACGTGATATTTACGGTATTTGCGAGTTTTCGACGCGGTATTATGGTTTTTGAAAACGTGAAATGTGAAAAGGCCAATTTTCGGTCCGTTAAACGCGTTAACGGTATTTTTCGGGTTCGTGAAGCGTGATTCATACCACCCTGTAACTAGAATAAAAACGTTGAGCACGGGTAACCAGCTATCCGATAACGCCCCTGGGGTCTCTTATTTCCTCTGTAAAGATGTGAAAACAAATACCCATAAAAAATGATACACGGATGGGGTATGAAACTTATCCTCGACTGTTCATATCGAAATCGAATGGGTGAATTGTTACAGCTGTTTATTACATGAGATGATGCACCCATGAATGCTTTATTACAAAATCACACACAAGATGTGAAAGAATATGAATTATACTCGTACAAGTAATTCAACGCCAAAAAAATAATAAAAATATTACATAATAAGGTCGAACGAAAATAATAATATTATTGCTAATACCAATGACGCCTGAAGGTTCAATTTAAAAAAAAAAACATGTTTTTGTTGTGATTGGAGTTAGCTATTTTCATAACAAGGCAATGAAAAATTTGGTAGATACACCGATGTTGTTTTCAAAACAAAATTATCTCTCAACAAATTAAAACAATATACTCTCAGGTTGTTGTTTCAGCTGTAAGAAAACACTTATTGCCATTCTCCCTGTGAAGAGTATTTGTTTTGTTTCCACCTAAACTTGGCAATAAGACTCCCCCCACCCCACCCCCCCCCCCCCCCCAAAAAAAAAAAAAAAAACACACACACACATCCTGCCTGCGTTGCGGGATATCGGGACGATGTCGATTTACAGAGATTTTCAGCGGGTAAACACAAAAACGTTCTTTCGTACAAACACGGGTTGTGTATATTAATCGTGTATTAGGCTAATTTGTATAGAGTCATCAACTATGATGAGGGATAGTTGTTGTAAAATTGAGGATGCGATCGTTACATCATTTTTTCTTCATCATCAGGCAAAGATGGATCTTTCCAACCTGAGTATGTTCAGTGCTAACATGGCTGGTGGGCAACCTTTGGTGAGTGACGTGGCCATCAAGATGAGTCTGAATGTTACCCTTATTGTCACCACACTACTCGGCAATGGCAGCATTCTACTGCTTCTCAAACGATTCAGGTACGCTTTTATTTATCACTGACACTCCCATTATGTCTCAATATCAACTACTCGGCATTGACAGAAAAATACTGATTCTCAAGCACTTCAGTAGTGGTTCCGAGTACTTCCTATAAAAGGGGGGAGGGGTTTGGCAGGGGAGGTCACGCCCCCACTGGTTATTTCCTGATGTTTCATTGTTGAATATCCTTGTGGGAGGGGGCACAAGCAGCCCCGACCTCTCCCCCCTGCAACAACCCTGTGATATTGGCTTGTAGTTTTCTCATAAGCAGGATGTAAAAACATTGCCCTCCGGAAGTAAGCGTCCGTCTACTAAGGAGCTAGTTTAACTGTAATACTTTTTGGCGAGTGCAAACTCTAATTGAGCTATTTTTTTGGCCTTAGTGCCTGTAAACGGCTCAAACACACTGTTATTTTATACTAGTACTACGTAGCGAGTGCATAATATCTGATTAAGCTTCCTTCTTTGTACCAAAGGTGCCTACGCACTGTCCCAAACATCCTGATAGCAAACCTCGCGTGTGTCGACATGCTCAACGTACTCGTCAACCTCCCAGTGAATGCTCTGGTCGGTATCATGGAGTTGCATCACGTTGTCAAGGGCAGGCTCACTTCCGCCTGTGTCGCGTCCGCACAGACCGCCTTCGTGTTCCTCAACCTCCTCGGCATGGGCATGATGATGCTGGATCGCCTTTTAGTCATACGATGGGGATTGCGTTACAAGGTACGTCAGGGTTGCGTTACAAGGTATTTGATACGATGGGGATTGCGTTACAAGGTACGTCATATGATGAGGATTACATCACAAGGTACGTCATACGATGTAGACTGCGTTGCAAGTAAGGCGTCATACGATGGGGATTGCGTTACAAGGTACGTCATACGATGGGGATTAGAGGGTAAGTCTAGTCATATGATGAGGATTGCGTTACAAGGTACGTCATACGATGGGTATTGCATTACAGGGTACGTCATACGATGGGGATTACAGGGTAAGTCTAGTCATATGATGAGGATTGCGTTACAAGGTACGTCATACGATGAGGATCGCGTTACAAGGTACGTCATACGATGGGTATTGCATTACAAGGTACGTCATACGATGGCTATTGCATTACAAGATACGTCATACGATGGGGATTACATGGTAAGTCTAGTCATATGATGGGGATTGCGTTACAAGGTACGTCATACGATGGGGATTACAGGGTAAGTCTAGTCATATGATGAGGATTGCGTTACAAGGTACGTCATACGATGGGTATTGCATTACAAGGTACGTCATTCGATTGGGATTACAGGGTAAGTCTAGTCATATGATGAGGATTGCGTTACAAGGTACGTCATACGATGAGGATTGCGTTTCAAGATACGTCATACGATGGGTATTGCATTACAAGGTACGTCATACGATGGGTATTGCATTACAAGGTACGTCATACGATGGGGATTACAGGGTAAGTCTAGTCATATGATGGGGATTGCGTTACAAGGTACGTCATACGATGGGGATTACAGGGTAAGTCTAGTCATATGATGAGGATTGCGTTACAAGGTACGTCATACGATGGGGATTACAGGGTAAGTCTAGTCATATGATGGGGATTGCGTTACAAGGTACGTCATACGATGGGGATTACAGGGTAAGTCTAGTCATATGATGGGGATTGCGTTACAAGGTACGTCATACGATGGGTATTGCATTACAAGGTACGTCATTCGATTGGGATTACAGGGTAAGTCTAGTCATATGATGAGGATTGCGTTACAAGGTACGTCATACGATGAGGATTGCGTTTCAAGATACGTCATACGATGGGTATTGCATTACAAGGTACGTCATACGATGGGTATTGCATTACAAGGTACGTCATACGATGGGGATTACAGGGTAAGTCTAGTCATATGATGGGGATTGCGTTACAAGGTACGTCATACGATGGGGATTACAGGGTAAGTCTAGTCATATGATGAGGATTGCGTTACAAGGTACGTCATACGATGGGGATTACAGGGTAAGTCTAGTCATATGATGGGGATTGCGTTACAAGGTACGTCATACGATGGGGATTACAGGGTAAGTCTAGTCATATGATGGGGATTGCGTTGGTACGAGGTATGTTGCACTTAAAGGCAAGGAGTAGGGGTCAACTTTACCAAAATGACTATAAACATACCAATATAGAATAACGACTTTTTTTTATGTACCTTAAAAAATAGACTAACCCGCGACTATTTTTTTTTTCTCATTGCCTTTTCTCTCATTTTAGTTTTGGATGACGACGAAGAAAGTGTGCCTGACCATATTAGGCATGTGGCTTGTCACCATTGCGCTTATAACTCCCTGGCTTCTCAATCTGTACAAAGTCAACCTTGGCGACGCCCCTACGTTCATCTATCGTATGATATATTACTACATGGTCGGTGACTATGTCACCTTCATACGCTGTGCGTTTGCCGCCCTATACATTCTATTGGGGATGTTGACCTGGAAAAGCCTCAAGGACCAGACCAAGGTCAGTGCAAGTTTAACAGCAGGGGGGATATCGTATTTGTAGTTTTTGTATAGCAAAAAAAGACATCATCAAATACCTTCAGTAGCGATTCTAGGGGGAGGGTTTAGGCGGCTTAACCCCCCCTTTGGGCTGCCAGAAAGCCATATGTAACAAACAAAATTACGCATTTGTCTCTGAGCCAAACCCCCCATTTAAAAAAAGCTAGATCCGCCCCTGACCTTTAGATGTTCACTTAACAGTCAGGAGTATAAGAGGGTTTGTTTATTAAGCATTGTGACTGTGAAATACGCACGGACCAGCAGTTCTTTTTTAAGTCCCCTAACATTACAGCTTTTATGGAAGCCAATGGATTTACATTCCCCAAAGAGACGGGGGAGAAAGCAGGGAGTTTAGTGGGAGTGCAAAGAGTACCTTTAACAACTTTATTTTAAGAAAATGAAATAACGAAGAAGAATATGGCTTCGCAGCCCATAACATAAAAAGTCGCTAATAATTAGCAAATGCAACAAATAAGTTCCAAAAGTCATACGGATAATTTTTTCTTCAGAAATACGATGGAGAGCTTTCCTTGCCTGAACAGCAACGCCTGAAACTGCAGAAAAGCCGTCGTCAAACGGAGGTTCACGCGGCAGTCACGGTGGGTCTTACCGTCTTGGCGTACGTGCTGTCCTGCGTCCCTTTGATCGTCTATGGCGTCCTCGCCGAGAAAGCCAGCAGCCTCGTTAGTAGCGACTTCCTCAAGTGGTTTGGCCTTTTCGCAAACTACTCGCAGTACGTGTCCAGTGCGTGTAACCCCTTCATCTATATGGCCCGTTGCAATCGATTTAATCGCGCGCTCAAAGCACTGTGGCGGGATCCCTGTGGCTCCCGTACGATGACTAATGTATCACCAGCGATGCACACTGCGCCCGCGACAGCGTCGGTAGTGTCCTTGCCAGCGGTCGAGCCGCGCAATCCTGTCGGGGCTTTTTCCGAAAAAAGTCGGACTTGTTGAAAGCCTTTTTATGTCTTCGTTTACTTGCTCGGGCAGTGCAATTCTGACAGGGATTTTCCCAATGCAGTCGCAGACGCGTTGTCGTCTGTTCTCGGGGATCCACCGATGAAGGCCTGACATTTTCGCCGAAGAGCTTTCCAAACAGCCTTCGAGTCTTCATCAGTTTTCACACAACGCAGCGCAACCAATAATTAAGGCCGTTCTGTTGTGGGTACAGCCGATATAGAGGCCCGAGCTGTCTAGCCGAGAGCTCACCAACATATGCAAACACCGGTACTTCCGATAACAAGACCCGACTTTCTAGCCGAGAGAAAACCGACATACATTTATTTCAATTAAGGTTGCACTCGGAGAATCTGTGTATCGTAACCTTCGGTGGTTCATGGGTATCAAGTAAATAAACGAATAAGCGTGAATAAAATACAAATCCAGGTTTAAAAGGCTGTAGAATTCTTGTTTACATTCTTATGAACATTCAAATGTAGCTTTCAGATACAAGGATTCAGCCATTTATACGCTACCCATGAACCACCGCGGGTTACGACATATGGATTCTCGAGTGTATAAGATAGGTGTATACAAAAACTAGTACTTACGCCAAGAACGTCGACGTTCTAGCCAAGAGTTCACCGACCTGTACAAACCCCTATTATAAGAGGATGAAGAACTGGACTCCGGAACAACCCTTATAACGACAACGGGCGTCAAGTGGCTAAATATTACATTGTCAAGAAGTACAGGCAACTGTTATACAGTGATGTAACAGTTTTTCTAACTGGTGCACCTGTCAAAGTAGCCTTTAAAAGAGGCCCGTACGCAGGAATTTTCTTGGGGGGGGGGAAGGTGGGGGTGAATTCTCTGATAAAAATCTGACCACCCCCGAAAGAACAAAAAGTGATTTTTATGCCTTTGTAGTATCTCCACGGGGCGTTAATTGTCTGATTTGGCTACATACCAGAGTGATCTAGCTTATATGCTTTATAGTTTTGTCTACAAATAGCACTTCTAATAAGAACCGAAAGTGGAACTTCTCCCCCCCCCCCCCCTGAGTACGGGCCTGCAAAATAGGGTTAAGTATTGTCCAATAAAGTCAGAGTTCTGGCAACGTCTATCACAGGTGATGGGAATACTCCATTAGCCAGTATTCGCCGATCCTCCCTCCTATATGAATAGGGTTTAACTCCGCGCAATAATCCATTAGCCAGTATTCACCCATCCTCCCTAAATGAATAGGGTTTAACTCTGCGCAATCATCGATTAGCCATATTCGCTGTACCCTGGTTACCAGAGGCTCGGGCTTCACTCCGACAACACGAGCCGCGAAGTGTCGAGAACGAGTCCTCGCAGTCAAATGAAAAGGGATAGTAAACGAACGTAGCTTGAGACTTTGGTACCCAGGGTATATTCGCTGTGAGTGGGTGGGTAGGCATACACCTAGTCCAAATAAGGACGGGCTAAAATCCCATCGTACTCCGTCGTGCTTCATTGGTATCACATGGAGAGCAAATAAGCACAAGTAAAAGCAAATCATATCACAAGGTTTGCAAAGATGTATAACTAATTTTTATGTGCCTGTAAATGCACTACGTTTTTAGAGACTAAGATTAAGTCATTTATATGTTAACCATGAACCATTGAGTGCCATGACACATATTTCTCGATAACTGCAGCTATATTTAAAATTAGGTATGGGAACGCGTGACAACGGTACCAAAAAAACAATCTTTATGCACCTTATTCATTATTATATCCCTAAAACAAGTCAACGTTGCAAATTTGTTGATCAATATGATGATATTATTCAGGCCTAATATTATAACGCACGAGAGCATTATCTCTTATTGTGTAGGATATCAAATTAGCGAAGATAAAATACTTTGTTTTGGGAACTATTGTTTTGATATCATTTCATATATATATATATATAGAATAAAGAGAAATGCACTACATGATAGAGACTACAATGATAGAGATCATATAACGGGCCGGTCTCTGGGAATTTAATAAATACTCCAAAAATATGTCAATGTTTGTTCCAATCCTCGCGGACAGTAGAAAATCATTTTTTTTTTCAAAACGTAGAGGTAAGCTCCCTGTGCCCTTCTTTTTTATGGGCATCATAAACACTCTAAAAATATGTCAATGTTTGTTCCAATCCTGGTAGACAGTAGAAAATCATCTTTTTTCAAACCGTAGAGGTGAGCTCCCTGTGCCCCTCTACTCTATGGGCATCATGGGATACTCCCTTCCCATTACGCATTGCTGCAAAGGTAATGGTTTGGCGCGTCGTTTTGACTTGTTGAAATGTGCGAGAGAGCGAGCGACAGTTTCAGCCATTTTGGCTTTTCCTCAAAACCATTGCACTTCTAAGCAAGAAAGGTAAGGCAGTCAAGGCTCACAGAGGATAGAAGTTGTCAATGGACTTAAGAGATATAATATTCAAACACATCAACGGAAGGAAACGGAGCGTGCTTCAGCCTGACAAGTTTGTGCCAAGTTGTACCAGTGGATAGCGATGACTCGTGGAAGCTAGTAAAAAGGTGAGTCGATCTTTACTAAGTCTTTATTGTAAACACTGCATTGTTATTCGAAAAGCAAGCTTGTGGACCCATGTTTTGCTTTGTAGGGCTAAAACTTATGGAAAAGGTCGACAAGTTAACGTTTTGTCCTCCCACGTGGGTCTTTTTGAGTTTGCAATGTAGGAAGAAAACCACGGGGCACATGTGCTGGAAGTGTCCAGTTTTGTGGCAGGCAAAGCACTCTGAATCAATAGCTGGGCATTTCTGGCCCTTTTTGTGTGGTGTATTTCCACATCTTCCACATTTATCTGGTGTGTGGTGCTGAGCGGATGCGCCCCTTTCATCACCAGGCTTCTTGTTGGATCTATTTACTGGGTGGGTTTTACCTTTTCGTTGCTTTCTAGCTTTGTTGTTGTTCTGGATGAAGTTTACCTCTCTCTGATTCTGGGGGTTGCTCATGGCGTTCATTTGTAGCCGTGTCGCCTCCTCAGTGTGGGCAATTTCCCTGGCTCTCTTGAAGGAGAGGGAATTTCCTTCGGCGATGCACTTCTTTCGTACCGCGTCGGAGTCGGCTCCAAAAACAACAGAATCTCGCATTAGCTCATCGTGTAAGTCGGTGGGAAAACCACTATTCTGGATAAGTAGTTTTGCCTCAGTAAGGAATTCTTCTAGCGGCCTGTTGTGTTGTTTCAGGGATCTTAGGTAAAATCGATTTAGTAAGTGGTTGGATTGTGGTTTCACGTGTTCTTCGAAACGCTTCCAATATTCGGCCAATTTGTTCGCCTCTTCTGTGCTCAAATTCCATGTATTAAACAAGAACTTCAATTCAATGTCGGGGCTCGTGGTCCAGTCTATTTTGGGAGTTTCAAATCCGATCAAATCGCTCATTTCGCTGGCTTGTACCAAAGAACAATTGGAATAAACTCACGTTTTTCTTTCTCCTTCCAGTCTGTGACTTCTAGAAGATCCCGCTACTGACAGCCATGACGATTTTCGTGAACTGGAGGGTTTATTATGATACGTGCGAGTCGTACAAGTTGTACACAAGTATAAAGCTACATGCATAAATTAACATAATGGTTAACTATGGCGTGAAAGTCACGCAATACATGTCAGTCACTGGTTGTGTTACAAGCCATTTTGGCTTTTCCTCAAAACCATTGCACTTCTAAGCAAGAAAGGTAAGGCAGTCAAGGCTCACAGAGGATCGAAGTTGTCAATGGACGTAAGAGATATAGTATTCAAACACATCAACGGAAGGAAACGGAGCGTGCTTCAGCCTGACAAGTTTGTGCCAAGTTGTACCAGTGGATAGCAATGACCCGTGGTAGCTAGTAAAAAGGTGAGTCGATCTTTACTAAGTCTTTATTGTAAACACTGCAATGTTATTCGAAAACCAAGCTTGTGAACCCATGTTTTGCTTTGTAGGGCTAAAACTTATGGAAAAGGTCAACAAGTTAACGTTTTGTCCTTCCACGTGGGTCTTTTTGAGTTTGCAATGTAGGAAGAAAACCACCGGGAACCTCTGCTGCTGTTCGTAGGACCTTGTGGTCTGCGTCGACAGTCAGATAAGTTATATAAATAAATAAAATATTTAAAATAAAAAGTCGACAACAACGCAGATTTGTTTTTTAAAAACAATATTTCGGCAGGCAAGTACCTGGCCTTCTTCAGGTTACAAATTATTTTCAGTGGCGTCTTTTACAGATAGAGTACTATAAAAAGTAATTGATGATTAACTAAAAAAATATAACAATAGAAAAAAGAGAAGTTTATAATGACAAATAGAGGGATATGGATTTCTAAATGGTTTCTCCTTGCCGGTTTAGTCCACCAGGTTTTAAAGCGCCAGCAAGAGCTATCAATGTCATGTGGCTTCTCATGCTTTGCAGATGGAGTGGCAGTTGCTTATACGGAAAAGCTGGGTTTCAGAAAGTGTTCAGCAGTGTGGGTGGGTGTTTATCGAGATTGTGAGTCTACAGGTCTGCGGATTATTTTCCCCATTAAATCATATAAATCACGTTTATGATATATATATATATATATATACAGCAAAGCTGGTGGCATCTTGTCTTGTGGCACTTCAATGTTTGGAAAGCCCGGTCTTTGGAGGTAATCTCCAGAAGCTTGTGCTCTCAGGAGCAGGTCCAAGGGCGTTGTCCTCCTGTCTCCCTTGATTGGCTCCATGGATTGCCTCCCATTTGTTCTATTTAGTTCTGCTGGCCAATTCTCATGCACTTTTCTCGCATCTCATCTCAATAAGGATTGCTTTCTGTTTTACAACGTTTTCTTTTTTGAGCCACTGCTTCTCAGCATGGATTTGCTCCATCTCAAGGCTGTAATCGTGGAGTTTATTGGCTCTTGCAGACATTAATGGACTCTGTCTCGGGGAGCTCATCTCTTTTCCAAGGCAAAACTTGCTTGGTATGCCCCAGCAATGTCTTGCATCTTGAGTAAATTATTTTTTGTCTTCTGTTTTTGGCCATCTAGATAGTTAGGATTGGTTTATAATTGTCTAATGGCTTGATTGGTAAAATGCGCTAAATGGTTAAATGCTTGTCTTTTTTCATATGGTTGTATTTTCTTTTTTGGTTAAGGTTTTTTTTTATTTTGTTTTCTATTCTCTACAGCATACTTTTTTTAACTTGTAAAAAAAAAAAGCAAAAAAAATGGTTTTGCTGCTTCTGGGATTGTCACTGGTATTATATAACTTGTGCTACTTATGCTATAACTTATTCCTCTGTGAACTGTTACATTAGTGTTTCGTAACTGGTTGAGGAGGCGGTGTTGGCTGGAAGGGCAGTCTTCGGAGCGATGGAAGGGGTTGGAACACAAAGTGCAGTGTGGTTTAGCCAACCCTGCGAATGTTACCATCCACAGTGTTCACGATTGACACAATCCCAGGGTATGGAGCTATCCTGAGCGGCATAGCGCCGAAAGTTCTCATCGTATGTTAGCCACGCAAAATCCCAGTATTTTGCCGCAGTCGATGAAATGATCGCCTGGTATTGGATCATCTCCCTGTCCCGTCTTGGAAATGCCGTGACGACCGTAAGCGCATACCGCGTGTATGCGATGACCCATTTATAGATGGAGTCTATGCTCTGTCGTTTATTGCGCAAGAGCCTGATGCTCTCTGAGTTCTCGGCGAAACCGAGTTGGAATTCGGGCCCGGCGTGCGCAACATTATCGGGGAGAAGGAGAGCAAAATCAATGTACTCACCCCGAGTAATCTTGCCCTCTAGTGCCTCGCCCAGTGGGCGATCGAGGCCCAAGGGAGATGCCGAGCCAGGTGTGCTGAGGCTTTCCGTGCCTTCGCTTGCGACTACTGGTGGTGATGGGGGGCCCTGTTGTGTTGGCCGCCAACTTGCGAGAGCGTAGGACACAGTTTTCCCTATGACAGACAGCTGGGCTTCCAAAAAGCCGGTCCGACCAGTCGGACGACTGGTGGGCGCTTGGCGCCCCCTTTTGCTACTCGGGGGCTGACGGTGAAGCCTCCTCACTGCCTTGAGTGGCTTGCTGGAGGCCATCTATTTGTTGCTGCCGTGCAGGTTGAGGGCTTGTAGTCGCAGACCAAGCACCTCTGTAGAGAGGGGAGAGAACTCAATCTCCTTCAGACAAACGCGAAAGTTTAGGCATATTTAACCGATTTTCAAATGTTTCTTTACAGTACTCGTAGCTTATTAAGCGAAAGAGTGAATGTCTTTACTTTAGGTGTGGCGCTTTATATAGGTAGATAGCAACCAATAAAAATTAAGAGCGTGTATAGTAAGGTATCTTATGTGAAACATATTGAGTAATACCTGTGCTATCGTAGCATGATACATGTACCCATATGATATATTTTATGAATGACCTTTGAGCCTGGCTCCGGCTCCATTAACTGAAATTACCGTCCCTAGTGGTGACGGTTATTTTGGGTTATTGGGTATGCCAGCAACAAAAATGACGTAACCATCCGATTTCTTAGTTGCTTTGAAGAAAATTTTTGGCATTGACTCTTGCCATTTCTGTTCTTTTCATTTATTAAGCTTTTTTTTTAAACATGAAAAATTTAAAATATTATAGTATCTAAAATCTATATAGTATAAATAAAATCAGATTAAATAAAAATAGGTTCATATTCTTAATCTGAAAATTTTTTATGCAAACTTCAAGTGTCTTTAGTTGCACCAAAATGATAAAATAAAGTGTTAAGGATTTATAACCTTTTGCATGAATTTCTCCTGTTTCCTTGAATGCTCCTATCATATCTATAGGCAGAAGACTCTCTAAAGTATAGGGACCAGTCATTATTTATCTATAGGGGGGGCTGGGAGAAAAAAAGGGGGGGTCAAGGCCATTTTAAATTAGCAAAGAGGGGGGGTCATTGTATTTTAGGTACAATAAACAGGGGGGGCCATCTTGTTAATCAGCATGATTTTTCAAAGAGTTGTTATATTGAAAACCAGTTAGATGAGATGTTATGTAGGATAAAGAATTGACAATTTATGAAAATACCATTTGAATATCATGACATTTATCAATAATTTTCTGTAAAACAACAACATTTTCAACAAAAAGAGTGAACATCATCTTATTAAAGTGCGGCAATGGTCTGCCCTATTATTGCAAGTGCATCGAGCGCAAAAAAGCCCTGATTGAATAGAAGGTCTAACTTCATGATGTCACAACTCTTCAACAGTCCTAAGGCCTCAGTGTTAATCTCATCCTCGCACACAGCATGTTGACTTTGTAAGGCTACATTATATCCATCAGGGAAGCAGAGAGTATAGGTAAACTCATCTGTAAGCTTGACAATCAGTTTATGCATTGCAGTGTCTTCTCTTTTCCTTTTTCTTTTTTTGGCTTTGCAAGCATTTTCTTTTCTTTTTCTCTTTGCAAGACTTGACTTTTTCTTTAAGCTTACGGAAGATAATGACTTATAGGTTACTCCAATACTGATAAGCTTAGACTTGGCATTTGTTATTGTATCAATAAGACCTTTTAAGTGCCCAATCTGAGATTCATAATACTTCTCCTGTTCCTTTGCCCATGCATGAGAGTGTCGTCCACTGGCTATGAATAGTTCACCATAACTATTTTCAGTTTCACTTTTTCGTGCAAGAAGTGCTTTTTCCAAACATGATAGCTCTTTGACTCCACGCTCGCAATTTGAAACATCAGCTGGACTGATGCATGGCAGAGAGCCCAAGTATTTACCAAAGCAAGCATTGTTATCATTACTCAAAATATAATTGAGTTTCTGTTCTATTTTCTCTGTCTCGGTCTTTGCTTCCCACCTCTTTCTTCTCTCTTTAAATAGGTACTCTTCAAATGCACAGTCACTCATATGGGGCTTTGCAGCTTCAAACATCTCTGGCAAGATTTCATTGAAATACTTAGTACGTGGGTGTTGAGGGTTTTCATACCAATATTTGGACTTTTGGTATGGCAATGGATCTCTTGTGGGTTGCTTTGAAGAACCTGGGAGAACTGGAGAAAAAGAGGATTAACAAAAATGACAATAAGTTTGACTGTGAGTAATAAAATACTCTGAAGTCTTGAATATGGGATAGAGGAAAATAAACAGATTAATATATAAGTGGAAATTAATAACCATGGGCTATCAAAATTTCTTTAAAATACATAAAAGTGCATGAACTATTATTGGGAACTTCAGAGTACAGTGTACATTATATTATGTAAGGTAAAAATATTCTAAATTCTAGTCTTTTTGTTCACAATAGCACTAAAGCAATTTGAATTTTTTGCAACAACAAAACTTGTTTATATCTTCATTTTAAAAAGATCTTAATATCAAAACTTTAAACATACCTGACTGAACTAAAGGTGTTTTGGTTTTGACTGCATCGAGTTTGTTGTTAATTGCTTTCTGTCTCATTGAAAGTTTGAGTTCTTCAATCTTCAGTAATATCTTTTTCCTGTGTCCTCTTTTCAAAATTCCTATTTCTTCCAACTCTTGGTCAGTTATTGTAGCAACAACATCAAGATCATCGTATCCTTCGTCTACAAATAGGCTTTGAAACTCCGATAATCCACAATCATGGAGCCATTTAGTCACATTGTTTATCGCTTCATCCACCATCTTGAATAAGCGCCGAGTGGGGTCTGGAGACTAATGTCTTCCGTCGTTGTAACGCGGGCTCACTATAAAACTGTTTACTGAGGTTATATAATAACTAAAGCAGTCCAAACATGGATGGTATAATGAATGCATCACTTGTTACAGAAAAGAATGTGGAAAACTCTCCTCTAGTTACTTCAACTGACACAACAACCAATCCAAAAGTAACCAAACATGATATCCGCCTTAATAGTAAGTCCATCTCAGTGAATGAAACTAGCATAGATTTAAGAACTTCATTGCAGGCCTGTCAACACGATGGCTTGGCTTTTTTATTAAACTATCAATATCAAGAAGCAAGAAGGCTGGGACATATAAAAAAGGAGAAAAAACTTAAAGGTCTCCTTGAAATTCATAGTCACCTTCTACTGAAGCCAGATGTGGGCAATGCTAAGCACATTGGATATATTGACTTTGACACTGCATATGAACTGTATTGTGGACACCAAGAAAATGCTGTTGAGAAAAAAGACTTTAGAGACATTCTCCTGCACCCTGATTATGGTTTGCATGTACATATTGTAAACTTTCTTGAGTACAACAGACGGTACATAATTTTAAAGACAAGTGAGCTGGATGTCCCAAATTTTGTTGCTGAGCTTCTTACCATGGTTACAAGTGAGAATGAGTATGTGCAAGAATACAGAGCTCGTTTTGAGATAAAAACAAACAGCTTGAAGTGTATTTTGAACTCGATGGACTCGGAATGGGATAGAAAATGTGCAAAACTTTTAATTGCAGCAAACCGGTCAAGAACGGAAATTGAAGAGCTTGGCATTCATCCTGATTCTTTGGTGAAAAGTATGCAAAATGTAAAAGCTATTACCGAGGAAATAGAAAGAGCTAAGGTTGCTGCAGGTGACTGTGTTATGTTACGTTTGCGAGATAAGACAGAACATCTGAAATCTCAAATAGATGGATATACATCGCTCATTGAAAAGAAAAATGGTGTTTGGAAAGATCATCTGATAAGTGAAGTCAAGGATAAATTGGATATTGCAAAGGAGCAACTTGATGACAATGCAAAATACATTAAATGTCTTGAGAACCCAGATGAAGCTGACAAGTATGTGAAGCAGAAAATACAACAGAGAGTAAAACGCACAGCAGAAAATCTGGTAGAGTCTCACAGGATGAAAAAACGAAAACTGGGTGCTGGTCCTAATCAACAACTTGATTCTTCAGATGAAGAGTTCATAGCCAAAGCTATTGAAGATAAAGCCACTTACCATGGCAGGAGGCATAATCCTGTGATGTTCATAAATAGACGCGTGAAGAAGGGAGATCTACTGACAATTGCTAATTACAGGCTACTCCAGAAAGGCAAGAAGTTAATAAAGTCTGCCACAACCCCTTGGAACAGATCCCGTCCAAAAAACGTCAGAAGTCGTCAAGCAAAATTGCATATTGGCAAAGGGTTATTTTGCACAAAAAAGCCACCGAAAGCAGAAGATTGTGATAACGAAAACACTCATCATCAGCGAAGTCACTGTAAAAATGTCCAACAATTCCTGTCCTCTGACAAGTCGAAGCAGAAGTTCAGCTTTATTAAATCTATGGACGATAAGGCATACATACGACCTGGAACGTCAGGTAAACTTTGATAACAAACGAAAATAGTTTACTATAGTAGGTGGGCCACAATACTTGCCGGCGTAATCTTTTTAGTCATAGATATATACATATAATTTGCCAGTTATGCATCAATAATTGAGTGGTTGAGTAATCTAATGAAAAAGAAAAAAATTCAATTAATGAGTCCTTTAAATGTATCTTCCTAGAGGGACTTGAAAAGACTCGAAATACCAAGATTCTAACACTTAGCGGTGAAGGCGCAAGGCAGTTGCCGAAGTACGACTGGCCAGAGAAAGCAGTTTATCAAACTCCCGCTGCACATAGAATAATGGAAAAAGAGAGTATAACTATGGACGATGGATCTGAAAAGCTGATAACCGTTAATGATAATCACATTGTTATCGTACGCCCAAAGTCATACGTGCCGTCATCAGGAACAATGTGGGCTAATGAGACTCATAGGTTAAGGTGTGTATACCCAGATATGCACGAAGTTGAACCAGAAGATGCCTTCGTCAAGTATTCTGCAAATTTTCGCCAGTTTTGTTCTTCGTTGTATGGAGATGTATATTTACTCGACGACATGACTATGGAAGAAGATCTCAAGAAGATGAGTGCATCGGAACCATGCCCTCACAAAGAATATGAGCTAAAACGTTTAACACATTTTCTACACAGAGTTGATATCTGCTTTGATGCAGTTGAGGTAACAAAGAATGTGATGAGTGAACAAGAATGCGAACTAATCAAGAACATTCAAAGCTCCATGATACCACTGATTAACCATTGCTCCATAATTGTAGAGGCGCTTAGGAAGGATAACTGTCCAGAAATCGGCAGTTTTATGGATATGAAATCACAAGCTGATGAAATTCTAAAGCACCTGGGTTCACTTAAGCTTCCGCAAGTCAAACCACGTTGGGCTGAGTTCACAGACGCTGGTCCAGGAGTGGGAGTTAACAATGTTGATGTTAAGGTTAGAAGTGCAGAGTTAGACAGGTTATACAACCGCGATTACCGTATCCGAGTACACCGTTCAAGGGGTGATAGTGGGCAGAATGAGGCGGAGCGCACAAACTCTGCAATTGGTGACGCTGTTGTTGATGGAGCCACTATCAAATGGGAACATTACAAACGTTTTCATGGAATGACGAAAGAGGAGATAGCTGATTTGACCATCGAAGAATTTGATGCACTCGAAGACCAAAGGATGGAACGGAATGCGTGGAGAATCACACACCAACTTGCTGAAAGAATTGACGGTGCGCCCGTGTTATCAGATTTCATCAATGGTATAGCATCGGAAAGTCCAGATGATATGTTCTTCTTTAATGACAACTATCTGTCGCAATATACAAGTAAATCGAAGTCTCTTCGAGCAACTGTGCCTGGTGCTTCTTATTTTGATAAGATATTCACGTTCATTGAACTACACCTGCAGACAGGGGAACTGTATACGGAATTTCTAAAGGAGTCATGCAAGAAAACACTGGGTACTTCATGTGAGTATTGTCTGAAAAATCCATGGAGCGGCCCAGTAATGACCCGTATACCAAGACCATTTCCAAGCGCCGATGATCTTCCAGAGTTCCATTACAAGAATGTTCATAGCACTCCACTCACAGACAGCAAGGGAAATGATCGTGGTCCAGATGACTGGCAGCCAAGAGCTAACATTAAGAAGTTATTTGAGCAAAAGAAATTGTCCCTCGAAGACAATGAAGAAATCAAGAAATTTTCCCAGGCATTTATTGTTGACGAAAAATATGTCAGATCCTATTTAGAACATCTATCGTCATTGGAAACCATCTCCAAAATCCGGGAAAAGCAACGCAAAGATGCAAGGCAAGAACGAAAAAAGAAGTAGGTTTCTGATTACAACTGGCAGGAACTTATTGAGAATGGCAAGCTGCCATCACTTGTCGTTTCAGAACTTGATAAGTATTTGATCCATTATAACCTTTCAAAGACAGGGAAGAAAAAGGACAAAATCAGGCGCATTACCGTTCACTACTACAATCAGGATAGAAGAGCTGTGCCTGATGATCAACCTGTAGCAGATTTTGATCAACAATTTGGTTCTGAAGATAGTGAAAATGAAAGTGACAGTGATGAAGACCTCGTTTTGTGTGACAGCAGCAGTGACAGTGACAGTGATAGTAGTGATTGCGATGGCGATGAGGAAGGTGGCTCTGCAGAGGTACTTACATCTAGAAGTGGCCGAAAAACTACACAAAATTCAAGATTTGCTGATTTCGTTCTTTATTAGGTAGGTCTCAGGTGCCCCATTTTTTTTTGGGGGGGGGTCATCTTTTAAAATTATAATACGGAGGGGGGGCTATCTGCAATTTTCTTCAATTAAGGGGGGGCTTTGACAAAAGTTTCACCTTTGACTGGAAAATTACCCAGCCCCCCCCATAGATAAATAATGACTGGTCCCTAATTCCAAAATTATTGAAGTAACAGTACTGGCATTTCTTCAAACATGGTTAAATAAAGTAAAAAAAAGTGACTACACTAGTTTAGTCTTGAAAAAAAAGGTAAAATAAAACCAGCGCTTTATAGGTATAAGTAGTTTGGATCAATTGAACTTTAGGGCCACCAGGTATAAATAAAAGGTATCTGGTAAAGGTTATCAATACCCGATGAATTTGGAGTAGATTAAAAGCATAATACCCGGTAACATTTCATCGGGTAAAAGTTATTTCAAATATAAATACCCGGTAAAGCGTTATCAGGTTATCGGGTAAAGGAAAATATAAATACCCGATGAAGCGTTATCGGGTAAAAGAAAATATAAATACCCGATGAAGCGTTATCGGGTAAAACAAAATTCAAATACCCGATAAAGCGTTATCAGGTTATCGGGTAAAAGAAAATATAAATACCCGATGAAGCGTTATCGGGTAAAACAAAATATAAATACCCGGTAAAGCGTTATCGGGTAAAACAAAATATAAATACCTGATGAAGCGTTATCAGGTTATCGGGTAAAACAAAATATAAATACCCGATGAAGCGTTATCGGGTAAAACAAAATATAAATACCCGGTAAAGCGTTATCGGGTAAAACAAAATATAAATACCCAAAAACAAAAACTTATCGTGATATTCCTTTTTTCAAATTAAAACAATAATTCTGTTCGAATCTTGTTTGCACGTTGGTGGTTATGTTCTATTTAACACGAGAAGAAGTGTTATCGCGAGGGCGAAGCCAAGGTTAGTACTGTACATATAAAGTTGTCGGTGTTTATACTGTTTCATTCAGGTCTTAGACTTTCTTTATTCTCATTTTCTCCTGTATTTCAAATAATGACTCATATATTTTCGGCTGCTAGAAGGGGGGGCACGGGCCCCCTGTGTCACCCCCCTGGCTACGCCCCTGTATGTTATATTCCAGTGACACAATGACATGAAACCATGATTACTTTTTAAAAGATGTCAAGTGGCCGGGTCCACATTCAGAGAGATCAGAACTAAAAGCATACTAGATATATTTAGGTACTGCCTTAAAGCAAAGCCCCAAAATTACAGTCAAATATGTTTCTTCTTTCTTCACAACCTTTATATTAGGTACGCACCCCTCTGAATACTTGGCATAAATAAGTTAATAAATTTTCAATGAATAATTGCAATAGACAATAATCAATCGATAATTACTCACTAGTTTCATTGTTGTAGTTAGGTTAGTTAGGTTAGTTAGGTGATGCTTTTACTAATCATATCAATTGTCGACAATTTTCAGATTTATCATTTGTACCTGGCATGTTGAAAATATAAAACATAATCCATATATTTTAAAATTTACTAATTATATCTTACCACTCTAGATCCCGTGCAATTGGGTTTCTATTTGTCACCAAAATAAATCCAATCCTCATTTGTATCTGGAGCTGGAGGAGGAACAGCCGAAGAGGTATAAGCAAGACTGTTGCAGGGAGGGCACACAAATCTGATATCTCACTCTAAAACTCTTGTGCTCTGGAGTATGAACTGCTTCGACCTAAAGAATGCATTAAAGTAGAATCTTTCATACTTACAAGTTGAAAATGACAATTTCGTCCACGGCTTATATAACATAAATTTAGTTTTGTTCTAAGAATTTAACTTTCATAGCTGTCAACCTCACTTTAGGAAAAACCTTGAGAAAATACAGTGAATGTATCAGAAGTACCAAGATGCAGGAGAATACAGTAAATGTATGGATATTTTCAACAAATTAGGCTTGGGAAAGGTTCGAAATCTTTGCCTGATCATTATCCTATTTTAGTCAAAAAAGGGTAGCACTGCACCCATGTATTTAAATCCTCTGATGTTGTTACTATAACAGGTATATTATAATCTGCAATATTTACCTTGACGGTCCGTGTGAAGCTGGTGAGCTGACACTACGCCAGGTCCAATTGAGACAGTGCCTGCAGTGGTGGGTTCATTCTCTATACAAAACAATCATATTGTGAATAACTTTATTGGTTGGCACTTTAATGATATATTGTGCAAGATTGATTCAGATAAAAGTACTCATTCATACCAGGGCTTCTGGAACTATGCGAACAAAACTCAATATTACGCAGGATTTTGTTGTTGTTGCTAACTTACGCGCTAAAATATGCGGAACAGCAGTTATTACCGTAAATGACCTAATAAACGCACCCTATCTAAAGAACGCCCCCTTATATTAAACTCCCCTCCCTCCCCGCTCCCTTCCTGCCAGCTTAAAAAACAAATGACATAGGAATTCCGGAAATATAAATGGTAATTGAATTGCCTTCTTGCTTAATCAACACTGGTAAGCGAGTAGCGTCTTGTTCAATGTCAAGTTCAAAATAAGGGTACCGCTCTCTAGCGTTCCTGCATTGCTTAGGATGTCTGAAATCCACATTACCTTGTAAATAACTGAGATTTTCCATAGTTATCAAATCACACTCATGTCCTGAAATAATATATAGAGTTAATGTTAGAGTAATGTTTAATTCAATAATTGTAATAAACAATAACTTGTATTTTAAAAATTATGAAATATATAAAAAATAAATACTGATATAAACACATGTATGCATTGCTTTCAAATCTATATTGTGCATTTCATAGTAGATAACTAGTTTCATACACATTTACACATACCATGGAAATCAACAATTACGCCACTGTTGTTGAGTAGTAAGTCATCTGAACAAAAAAGATCACATTGTTTTGAGTTTGTGATTAATAGATGGAGTTATCCATGCTGCCTGTCTACCAGGATGCAACATGGTCCTGTTATTGTCAACAAACAAAGTAAAATCACTCTCCTTCAGAGAGTGATTTACTGTATTCTCCATCTGAATACAGTAATGTACCAAACTTTTAGTGCCATTGTTTTAGTTTTCTGCATAAAAATCGGCTCAGATGTTGTTTTTTTTCCGCTGAGACTGGAATAAGCACCCTCTCCTCAAAAAGTGTCGCCTCTTTAAAAAGCACCCCCAAGAGCCCAAAAAATTTAATTAGTGCCAAGGGCACTAAATATTCAAATCTGCACTGAATGGATTAACTCACTATTGACGTCCCTTCTTTACTTCTTTTGATCGTATCCGAGTTCATATACTTATGCAGTTGCAATACATCTAGCTAAATGGAAAATCATCTAAACCACTTAGTTGAGTTTAAAGCATTTGAGCTTAGAAATGATGCAAAAATGTTTTGTGTACATATTTTATTTTATGTTCCATTGCTCTTTTTCTTATCTCTTTTTCTTGTTTCTTTTTAACAAATAATACTCACCATCCCTTTCATTCTGTTCATCAACATCATCTGCAACTAAAATGCAACATCATTCGATTGAAGAATAACACTGCAGATTGTTTTATAGAAAAAAAAACTCAATAGCTTATAAATTGATGACACATTTTGTGGTCTGTTTCAACAAATAATACTCACCATCCCTTTCATTCTGTTCATCAACATCATCTGCAACTAAAATGCAACATCATTCGATTGAAGAATAACACTGCAGATTGTTTTATAGAAAAAAACCTCAATAGCTTATAAATTGATGACACATTTTGTGGTCTGTTTCAACAAATAATACTCACCATCCCTTTCATTCTGTTCATCAACATCATCTGCAACTAAAATGCAACATCATTTGATAGAAGAATAACACTGCAGATTGTTTTATAGAAAAAAACCTCAATTGCTTATAAATTGATGACACATTTTGTGGTCTGTTTGTCATCGACAATATGAAAAACATCTTACCTTCAATCTGATCTTGAACATCATCATCTAGGTTTATCACTAATAGAAATAGCACAATTATTAATGATTTGAATCCAAAATAAGAAGGTGTTGAGAGATTAAATAAATAATTGCATACCATTTCCTACATCCTGATCTTGTCCAATTACTTCTGTAATAAATAAAAACAATTTGCTACTAATTGTATGGTTGATGTACATACAACAAAATAGAGAATCAAACTTATTAAATATCTCTAAAATGAGACATATAATCCTTTGACAATATTACATTTATTGATGATTTTTTCTTTAATGGCTACATTATATCTCATAATTTCACAACATCTGGATATATTCTAATGCAAGATAGAAAGAACAGCATTTCTTGGTGACTATTACTTTTGGAGAGGTTGCTACTTTTAGGGGGTAGCTACTTTTGGGATTTGTCGGTGGTCATCAATTTTGACTTTTAGGGAGGTTCACTGGCTACTTTCGGAGGGTGGAAACTTATTCGAGATTTTATGGTAGGTACATTAAAAAATGTTCAAAGTTTTAAAAAATAAGAATAAGATATAAGTATAAATGTGCATTAAGTGAAAACTTGTATTCCTTTTTTCACAAAAAATACCATTTTCACTGCCACTTTCATCACCATTTCCATCACTATTGTCTGTAATGTGATCATCTGCAAAAAAAAAAAGTTAAAAATGAAGATATACTAACCAATGAAAAAAAAGACATGCCACTACAGATCATCATAAGGTAAATATTTCTGGATCATTAATTGGAATTATAGTAAATCAAATTTACCACTTTCTCTTCCATTATTAACGTTTTCGTCTGGCTGCTACTATGAAAAGGTGGACTACACTGATCATAATTATCATTGCAAATCTTATGAAACTGGCCAATGAATATGTAGCCCGGTTCTTTTCACTTAATTGTTGTCACCACAGCTCGACAATAAGCAACAATCACTAATATTGCGGTCCCAATAATTACAATCCTGTAAGGATTATAGAGTGTTCGCGACAAAAACATGAAACAGTACTATATTTAGCAGAATTTAGTGCTATACTTAGTGAAAATAGTTGAAGCATAGGGTGCCTCTCACACTTCTGTGCATGCCACTCCAACACTTTCTTCCCCTTTCTTCATGCAAAAGGCACGTTCCCTCCCTCCCTTCAATCCCATTGGGCTGCTTCCTAATGGCTGTATGTGGCTTTAAAATAACTTAGGCACGGCAAGTTCTTGTCTAAAGCTTTTTTTGGTTGCTAGCTTTCAACTCTGCTTGTTGTGTTTCTTTATTTAAAAATTAATTTTAATGCATAAACCTGAATAAGCAAAATAAAAACTAAATTTCGTATAAATTGACACATTTTGTGTTGTCTGTTTGTCATCATCAAATATAAAACATCTTACGTTCTATGTCATCCTGCAAGTCATCTATGTTTATCACTAAAATAGAAATAGTACTTTAGATGATCAGGGAAAAAAATAGCAGATGGTGACTGAGGGATTGATTAATAATTGCACACCCAAATCAGGTGCATTTTACGTATGTATACCTGGAAAAGGAATTATGTGCAATATATTGGAAAGTTATGCACACAAAAATAAGGAATTTTGCACAAATAAAACGAATTGCACAAAATTTACAATTGTTAAAGTTGGTTGATTTTTTACCCTTGCGTGTAGCAAGTCACTTTGTGGCCTAAAAAATATATTTTTTTGCTATCCTTACACTACTAGAAGGGACTATGTGAAATACGTGTGAAATTGACGTGAACTGACAATGTGAAAATTCATCCAATTTCTTTAGCTTTAACAATTTGTGCACAGATTGCTGGCTCTGAGGGTGCCAAGATTCAATGAACAAGCTGTACCCTTGACTGATGTTGAAAAACATGCAATTGACTGTCAAGGGAAGAAAAAAAACACATTTTGCAAATCTTGGATAAAAAAAATACATACCATTCTCCTCTTGATCTCCATTTCTACCTGAAATATTACAGTGAAAACATTAGTGGCATGCCAATTATCACTTCAGTTAGTCAAGGCCATTTTCATCTTACAGCAAATTTCTATGACAAAGCAAACACAATCAATGTTATCATGAAAACAAACTAAAATAAATATTGCATATGAAAGTTCCATTTTAAGAATCTTTTAATTTCGCTTTATACAGTCAATTTTCCAAATATAATAATAATAAAACTCTGTTGAAGAAGATGCATTCTCTGTAATAATGTATTAAAATACACTTTTTTCCAAATAAAGCTTTTTCCTTCAATAGCATAAATTCCACTCCATAAAAAAATGCAAAAGATTGTAAACATTACACTGTCTCATTGAACAGCTATGATAGGTTAAGCATTACCTAATGCATTTTGCCTCCAGGCAAACCCAGGATCCACACGGGGGTTTCTTGCTTCCTATAATATATATATATATATACAATTTGGTAAAGTACCAAACGTTTTCCTCTCATAGAGCCAGGGGAAGGGGGGACGTTCCCTAAAAAATGTACATATAATACTGTATGCTTGACCTATCCCTTAGGGTATAAAATTCGCCGCAAGTGCTATTAAGGTCTTCTGAAAATCTGCTATCTCTAAAGGTGTCTACCATGATAACCCGACCCAAAAAAATACAAACCCTACTTCCTGTTACAGAACTTTCTGATAACGCTTCATCGGGTATTTATATTTACTTTTACCCGATAACGCTTTATCGGGTATTTATATTTTCTTTTACCCGATAACCTGATAACGCTTTATCGGGTATTTGTATTTTGTTTTACCCGATAACGCTTTATCGGGTATTTATATTTTGTTTTACCCGATAACGCTTTACCGGGTATTTATATTTTGTTTTACCCGATAACGCTTCATCGGGTATTTATATTTTCTTTTACCCGATAACCTGATAACGCTTTACCGGGTATTTATATTTTGTTTTACCCGATAACGCTTCATCGGGTATTTATATTTTCCTTTACCCGATAACCCGATAACGCTTCATCGGGTATTTATATTTTGTTTTACCCGATAACGCTTCATCGGGTATTTATATTTTCTTTTACCCGATAACGCTATACCGGGTATCCTTTATATTTTGTTTTACCCGATAACGCTTCATCGGGTATTTATATTTTGTTTTACCCGATAACCTGATAACGCTTTACCGGGTATTTATATTTGAAATAACTTTTACCCGATGAAATGTTACCGGGTATTATGCTTTTAATCTACTCCAAATTCATCGGGTATTGATAACCTTTACCAGATACCTTTTATTCATACCTGGTGGCCCTAAAGTTCAATTGATCCAGTAGTTTTGACCTAGTAAAATGAAACAAAACTATTGCTTCACTAGCTTGGACCTGGTGTTATAAAGTAAAACAAGTGGCCACTGTATGCTAAACAGTTAAAAGCAACGTATTTCAAAGCTATGTGCAGTAGGTGCACGGTATATGCTAGCCCCTTGCAGCTGTCATTGGTGAAATATCTAGAGTGTAAAGTTGTGCCTTTTCACCACAATGCTCAACTACAATCTAGTCCATAAGAAAATTGGAGTATTGTATGTAAGCTGTGTACTACCATGTTTTCCAACTAAGACCTTTCAAATCTTCTGCACCCCACTTTACTTTTACATGCGTTCCAACATCAAACATTAAATCATCTGGCATGTGGATGAGCGTTGGTTTTGACTTCCACTGACATTTTTTGGGGATTGCGAGTTTAACACAATGTCTTTTTGCTGCTATCGCAAATTGGTGATACATATAATGTTTCAATCAGTGGAACGTGATCGAAATTGCCGCATAAGTTGGGATATAGGATCAATAGCAGTGTGTCTTTGCACACAAGGTGTCGGACAGAAAGGAAAGATAATGGAGTTTCTCTTTTTAAAAAAGACATGCAGTCACAGTTATTGTGTTATGTATTTGCCTCTCTTCTTAAAAAAAAAACTTAAAAGCTTCACTGTTACAATTAATTCCTCTTTTCTTCTTTTTGCGAACTGTTCTTGAAATATGGTACCCAAAACTTGATTGGCTAAAAGCGGGAAAGGAATGTATTTCGAATCTGAGCAGCCCCTACGGGCGGGCAGCGCTTTGTGACTACGACCGCTGGCGGCTGCGAAGGAGACTACGGCTCCCGTCTCTTTCAGACTTTAAAAAAGATTTTCTGTTGAAGCTACCTGTGGTTTATCTATAACCTCAAACTTCCCTTGAGAGTTTTCACTGCATCTTTTATTGGCTATACTTGACAACTATGTCAATGCAACTTGACCCAGGTCATTGAAGCGGGCTCCCGGCAGGTATGGCTGAAGATTGTTCTTTCCTGCTGTCTCTCCTTTATTTTCTCCCCCTACCCCATTCTCGTTTTTTTTTCAATGTTGTGGAAAGGTCAGAATATTGAGCATTCTAGCTAATTGGGGGTGTCACATTCCTCAGAGGCACTACTGACACCAGGGGTGTAGAGCTTCCTTTAGTTCGCCAGTATTAGCCATTTTGATTTGATTTGTTATATCGCTTGGCGCTTCTTCTCATAAATGCGATGCTAAATCCTTTTTCAGTTTACTACTAGGTCAATCAACCTCTGCGGAACTGGCATTTCTCTGTTGAAGTTTCACTGTGTAAATTCTACCGAAATAGATCTTTAGTATCCAAAACATCGGGAATTCACGGTTCATGCTTTGTCGATAGTAACATCTCTTCACTTGCTTCTTCTAAAGAGTGCGACGGAAAATACAATTCTTTACTGGCCTTTCAATATCCTGCGTAGACCGACATTGACAGACATGAAAGATTATGGGTCATATAGCTGAAAACATCTTTCCACCTACAACATTTGTGGAACGTCATGGTCCCAATTGGCAGAAAAAGGTTAGCCCTTTCTGCAGGCAAATGATGCTTGTTGCTCTGGCGAGTAGAAATAGAGGTATTTCTATTCTAACTAAGTAATTGTCAAAATACTAAGGACAGTACCCCTTCAAGCATGTCTTAACTAGTTTTAAAACTTACGCATTACGCCTATCCATCAATGTGGGGCCATTTCTGATTGTCGCCACTTGTGGATCTTACTTTGGGATAGTTGACCTGTTTAACGGGGTTCGTAGCTCACTTGCCCAGCATATGCATGAGCAGTTTTCATTAGTCCTGGAAAAAGCAGCTTCTAGTAAATGCGCTGATAAAAAAGGAACAAATCGTGCAACAAAAGCCTAATCTCAGAAGATCAGAGCATCAAGGCTTCTCTACAATGTACAATCCCCTGTTCTTTATTTAAGTCGTCAGCAAAGGATTTATCTCCAGAAATTATATTTGTGTAACAATTGTATTTTCATTCGTGGTTTTTGTCTTTTCTTCGGCAAGAGCAGTCATCTTGGTGTTTTGACTTTCGGCAACGTTTCTGTCCTACTCGCAAGAGCAAAAGGGCAGCCAAATTATCTCAAACTCCCTAGTGGCTTCACCTTCTACACCGCTGATTACATGTTCTGAGCGCACCGTAGCTGCCTTGAATGTTTTAGGTTAACAGACTTTCAATTCCTTGAAGCGTCCAACGAGCACATGCTCTTTCCCATTATAGGCCTAGATTGTGTACATTTGAATGTTCTGTTGCTCTATCAAAGCATGCGAGATACGCATGTGTCTCGCCTTTTTTAAGCTATACAGTACTCCTACAGTTTTGAATAAGAGTTGTTGTAGGTAGTGGTATGGCACATTTCTTATTGGTGGTTTAGATTTTTGTCAACAGTTTCCTCGGCTTGTTCTACATTTTGAGAAAAAAAATAGTAAACTTGGTTCGCCACAGAGTGATAATTCTTAAGAAAATGTGTCTACTCAAAAGGGAGAGAAAAGATCATTCCATTTCGTAAACAAACATTTTCTTCTAGTTCTCCCAAAACAAGAGCGACGGGGATACTAGAACTTGAAGTTGTTGTGACTTCCACACACACATGGTCATCTGGGATTTGGTGGCCATGGAGCGTGACCTTCTCTTGGTGTAGGATCCCAGCTGCCAAGTGGACTCCTTTATAAAGGACCATATCTACAAGGCAAATGTAAATTGGATGTCCGATAGGGTAAATGCAATTATATGCTATAAATATCCAGACACTTACCTCTTTGGCAACTTACCTCTAGGCACGCAATGAGAATTCCGGTCTCATTTGGACAAAATGATTGCTCTAAGTGAGGTAAACTTTGCTTTTCTCATATCTTCGTCAACCACGTTCTTTTAAAAACTCACGTACTGAGATGTCCGATAGGGTTAATGCAATTATATGCTATAAATATCCAGACACTTACCTCTTTGGCAACTCAGTTCAATACGGAGCGTCGAAACTTTCGATTTCAGGATGCTTAGGACATCCTCGCTGGAGTGATTGGTGGCCAGGTCCACAGTTTGCACTCTCCCCTCGCGCCCCGCCTGTTTGAGCCTGCTCCCCCTAGGCACGCAATGAGATTCCGGTCTCTTTTGGACAAAAAGATCGCTCTAAGTAAGGTAAACTTTGCTTTTCTCATATCTTCGTCAACCACGTTCTTTTAAAAACTCACGTACTGGGCAAGAACTTTCCGAACCGTGCTTGAGCGGACATATCATGTGACGTGTAATATGAGACTTGGTCAACAGGACCAAGTCGGTGTAGCAAGCGTACATCCGGTTTCATAGTTTTTACTCTGTTACAGGGACGTGTGGAAATAGTGCCTGTGCAGAAGAAACAAAATAGGTTTAAAACATTGATATTTATTTTCATAAAACTATAACATTTACGCGACAAGTTTAATAAATTTTCAAAATTAAAAAGTTAGTTGCTAATAACGTCATAAGAAATAATCCCGAACGTAAACACAACTCTTCCAAAAGTAGCGTGCCAGGCCCTACAAACTCCTCCTTGATGTTGATGTTGGTGTCCCCACTCTGTATCCTGCGGGTGTGATAAGTAAAATAGCAACATCTTGAAAAAGTCACATATCTATTTGGAGACCCCCGGTGATATAACCATGGCCACATGATGCGCCTCCACTTATAAGCCACCTCTTCAAAAAATGCATTCCCCGGCCAATTGTGGGAATATCGTCTAAAGACAACAAGCATGACAAAGTGGAGGTCTAACACACAATGCGAGATGGTTGTTGTACAATTCAATGGTTATACCCGAATTTTTTCAAAATCAGACATAACTTGGGAATTATTTCGCATGTAATTGTAAAACCAATCGCTACTTACGCAAGTCTAGCGACAACCTGAGATGGAGCGTTGACCAGCTGAAGGCCAATAGAACCCTTGGAAGTCAAGAAAGCCCTCCACACCTGGCCGTTGTCTGTCTCTATGGCGGGGCTGAAGAATATGGATTAATCTTTCGCCAAACGCTTCCTTCTTTTTTTCCATTCGACGGACCACCTCTCTATCGCTTTATCTGCCGTAGCTCCAGATCATATGGATAATCTAATTGTGGGTTGCACAGCATGAACAAAAGCATCCCAAGTGACCAAACATCGCTCGTTTGGAGTTGACGTATAGACATCGGTGCTGTTAAAATAGCTCTGGGGCCATGTAAACTAGGCTGCCTCTTTGCACATTTAATGTATTGGTCCCCTTTGTTTTTGTCTTCTTCCGTTCGAAAAGGCATTACATAATTAGTAGATTTTCATTTTCATTTCTTAAAGGTTTTACTTATTCTCAGGTATTCGATCTTCGGTCTTTGTTGTCCGCCAGATCTTCGGTCTTCGTTTTCCGGGTCTTTGTTTTCCGAACACCCGTAACCAGTTAGGATCATAACCAAAATTGGATGCATTTTGTAAATAAATCTCAAGTATTCGATCTTCGGTCTTTGTTGTCCGCCAGATCTTCGGTCTTCGTTTTCCGGGTCTTTGTTTTCCGAACACCCGTAAGCAGTTAGGATCATAACCAAAATTGGATGCATTTTGTAAATAAAGAAATTATCCAATCACAGCAGAGTACCCACCCCCTCCACCTTGGTATTTGTATGCAAAGCTATCACTTGAAACAAAATCCCCTGTTCTTTATAGTCGTCAGCAAAGGATTTATCTCCAGAAATTATATTTGTGTAACAATTGTATTTTCATTCGTGGTTTTTGTCTTTTCTTCGGCAAGAGCAGTCATCTTGGTGTTTTGACTTTCGGCAACGTTTCTGTCCTACTCGCAAGAGCAAAAGGGCAGCCAAATTATCTCAAACTCCCTAGTGGCTTCACCTTCTACATCGCTGATTACAAGTTCTGAGCGCACCGTAGCTGCCTTGAATGTTTTAGGTTAACAGACTTTCAATTCCTTGAAGCGTCCAACGAGCACATGCTCTTTCCCATTATAGGCCTAGATTGTGTACATTTGAATGTTCTGTTGCTCTATCAAAACATGCGAGATACGCATGTGTCGCCTTTTTTAAGCTATACAACTCCCACAGTTTTGAATAAGAGTTGTAGGTAGTGGTATGGCACATTTCTTATTGGTGGTTTAGATTTTTGTCAACAGTTTCCTCGGCTTGTTCTACATTTTGAGAAAAAAAATAGTAAACTTGGTTCGCCACAGAGTGATAATTCTTAAGAAAATGTGTCTACTCAAAAGGGAGAGAAAAGATCATTCCATTTCGTAAACAAACATTTTCTTCTAGTTCTCCCAAAACAAGAGCGACGGGGATACTAGAACTTGAAGTTGTTGTGACTTCCACACACACATGGTCATCTGGGATTTGGTGGCCATGGAGCATGACCCTCTCTTGGTGTAGGATCCCAGCTGCCAAGTGGACTCCTTTATAAAGGACCATATCTACAAGGCAAATGTAAATTGGATGTCCGATAGGGTTAATGCAATTATATGCTATAAATATCCAGACACTTACCTCTTTGGCAACTCAGTTCAATACGGAGCGTCGAAAATTTCGATTTCAGGATGCTTAGGACATCCTCTCTGGAGTGATTGGTGGCCAGGTCCACAGTTTGCACTCTCCCCTCGCGCGCCGCCTGTTTGAGCCTGCTCCCCCTAGGCACGCAATGAGAATTCCGGTCTCTTTTGGACAAAAAGATCGCTCTAAGTGAGGTAAACTTTTCTCATATCTTTGTCAACAGTAGTAATAATAGTATACATGGTCTGCTTATGGTCTGCTAGGGGAGGGGTGGTCAAGACGGGCTGTGGTTGGTGGATATATGGTGTGCCCTGTGACGTCACAGCCGGCGTTAGCCAATGGGAGGCGAGGTATACGGTGAGGGGTGGTGACGTCACGGGTGAGGTTGGGATTGGCCGGGGCGCCGCGACGTCACGGGTGACGTCAGCGCGGGAAAGGATATAAGACGCTGGAGGACAGCGGTGCAGACAGGTAACAACTCCTCCGCTATGAAGTGCTTCTGCAACGTCGAGGTAAAACAAGTGGGCGGGGCGCTGAAGTGCGGGACACCCATCGACTACAAAAACGATAAGTTAGGGTGCGGGTTCTACTTCACTACTGACGACGCCCAGTCCGTGAAAGAGGCCATCCCCGACGGAAACACCGTCTCCGACTTCCCAGTGTGTGACCACGGTCTCATCTGTCGCCCAGGGGTAAGCGGCGGCCAGTTCTCTAGGGGGCGCGTCTACTTTCAGTGTCCAGTGAACCCACCCAACAAAAAATGCGAGCAGTTCGTGTGGGCAGAACAACCCAAGGAGTCGGAGAGGAAGAAGCCGGCAGCGATATGGACGCCACCCACCATGAAGAAGAAGAAGGCGTCAGGAAGGGGCAGGAAGCAAACCCTCAACCCCCGCGCGGGCGCAAACGCAAACGCCCCACCAGCGTCTCCTTCACCAACCAAGGCTGCGTACACGGTGGAGGAGGAGGGGGAGGAGGAGGAGGGGGAGGACGGGGGTGCAGCACCTGTGGTGAAGAAGCAGAAGAAACAGTGGTTGTAGACAGCGACGACAGTAACAGCAGCTACGTAGTGGAGGAGAAGGTAGTGGTCGTAGACAGTGACGACAGCAACAGCAGCTACGTGGTGGGAGAGGTACCCCCTGATTACGCCTACCATGACGTGGTAGACTCGGCCAATAACTTACATGGCGTGGACTATTACGTCAAGAAGGTGGTGTGGGACTTGATGGGTGAAGTGTTGGGGTACAAGTCCTACCACGGGGAGAAGGACAGCTGGATAAACTGCTTCTACGAGGTTAGGGATGCTGTCAGGGAGAACACCGATTTTATGTGGGGTGGGTTGGACAGGGTGGTGAAAGCGCTTGGGTTCACCATGCGCTGGAGCCCTTGGTTCTCCTACATGGAGGAGGTTGTGAGCAACGGAGTCACCCCTAAGGATATGCTGGAGCTGTGTCGTAACGAAAGGCTACCTGGTATACTAGAGGGGAAGGAGGCAGAGGTTTGGGAAGTCACCAGGGACACTGCACACCGTATAGGGAAGGGGGCGCACCTCTTCCCGTTTGGGGATATATAGAGAGACTGCAGCCATTTTTTTACTTTTTAGTGTTTTATTGTTACCATTACAATTAGTATAAAAAAATGTATTTACTGGTTATAGGGTAATAAAAGAAGTGTTTGTAGTGGAAGTCACTCAGAGTCGTAGTGTTGACCTACACCTTGCAACTTGCGGACATTGCGCCTCTGGTGGTTGCGGGTACGGTATTCTCCACGTTTGAGCTTTTTCAGCAGCTGGGTTTTTTGTCGGGTCTTCTCTTTCATTTTCTTATCCATGAACTTGTGCACTTTTGCGTCCAGGTCTAGTAGCATTGGCTGGTACGTGCGTACGGCAGCACTGTACCCTAACTCGTAGTCGGTAGGGTGGTCCATGTCCTACGGGTGAAAACAGCGTGTTAGATGTATCTGACCCCCACCACTACTAACAGCAATATCAGCGTCCCTACTACTGCCATCCCTACTAAGGTCAAAGTGTGGAGTATTATTCTCATTCGTCTCTGGTGTATCACCTGTGGGTCCTCGTTGGGTGACGGTACTTGCGTCCCTTTGTCACAGGTGTCTTTATAATCGGCGTAATCTATTTGCATGCGTAGGTGGTCGTACTCCATGCGTAGGTGGTCGTACTCCATGCGTAGGGTTTCCTCGCGGTCTTCCAGGACACCAACTTCGTGGCTGAGGTTGGCATTTTCTAATATCGTCGCTGCGTTGATGGACTGTTCGTCCAGTAGTTCCCTTTCCAGGCCATACACCTTGCTGTTGAGGCTTGAGTTTTCTACTTCGTAGTCGTCGCATAGTGCTCGTAGCCTATCGCGCTCTCTCTCTATCTCCTCCACTTGCCCTGCTATCCTGTTCAATTTCCCGGACATAAACTCCCCTACCGCATCCACGTGGTCGCAATACGCTTCACAAAGTGCGTGCACGTCTCTCGTAGTTCTCGAGGTGGCGCTGAGGCGGTAACAACGTCTCAAGGTAGTTTCCCAAGCTGGGGGTTCCCTCTCGGTGTTGGTATCTTGGGCAGTAGGTTGGTCAGTCATCTTGTATTTTTGAGTCTGGGTTAGACTATGGGGAGTTTTGTGGTGTGCGTCGCCTTTTATACCCTTTAAATTGTTTGTGGACGCCAATGACGTCGTTGGGTGAGTTTCTGATTGGTTAGTGGTTAAGGTTACTTGTTTCTGATTGGCTTGGGTTATATTACCTCTTGGGATGTCTAGACAGTAGTGGAGAGGTCATCAGATCTGTTTTTCTTTGTCGCGGTTGTTTTCCTCGTAATCTATACGGGTACGCAGGTTGCCATTTTCTAGCCTTTCATCACGTAGTTGCATACGTAGGTTCTCGTTCTCCAGCTTTTCGTCACGTAGTACCTTTTCTAGGATGTGCACTCTGACACGGAGGTTTGAGTTTTCTGCTGCGTAGTCTCCGCACATCGTTTGTAATCCATCCCGCTCTTTCTCCAAGGTCGCCGCTCGCGCACGGCAGATTTCTATTTGTGCGTGGATCCCCTCCAGTGTATCACCCATTTTTAGGAGTTCCGCCATCATGTCGTTTAGGATACCGTTTGTCGTAGTCCCCAAGGTTCCCCAAGGTATGGCTGCTGTCTCGGTGTTGGTGTTTTGGTTAGACATCTTGTATTTTTGAGTCTTGGTTAGACTGTGGGGTTTAGTGCTGTGCATCGCCTTTTATACCTTTTAAATTGTCTAGCACTGGACGAAAAAACGGATTTGCAGATATAGTAAATATGTTTTGCAACTATGGTAAAGTCCATATTTACTCGCCTTTACTCAAATTCAAATATTGAATTTGCTTTATATTTGGCACCAAGACAAACCAAGTGAAGGCCGATTTTACTTCATATTTGCTAATATATCAAAAACAGTGCAAAGAACGGATTTGCATTTCTATTCACGCACCGGTAAATACGATAGCAAATGTTTTGTTTTCGTCATGTTTGCTTGCATTTGCTCATGATGCAAAGAGTGTATATTCATTATATTTACTACTACAGCAAGGGTCACTTTTGCAAATTATTTACCCATCAAAAAACATCTTAGCCAATTTGCCTTTTGCACGGCGTGCGAATGTTACCAATTAATACATTTGTTCTAAATTTGCAGTTAGGACAAACCAATAGATCCCATCTGCCCCTTCCCACAAAATATGTTAATATATATACAGAGAGACCAACAAGCATATCTACTGAAATCTTTTATTTCATGTATTTTCTGTAATCAGTAAAATATAATCGGTATTTATACATTTGGTTTGGTCCAATAAGTGTATATTTCAAAATAAATAAATTACTATAAACATTATTTTATCAGCTCTTGGTCAAAGTAATAATTCTTTGAATATTATTCTTTCAATATTCTAAATAAATCACATCTCCTTTATATAATAAATTGTAGCCTCATCTACTGTTTTTCGAGGAAAATAGTTCAATAATAAATCTGAATACTCATGAAATTGTTGTAATAAAAATCGTTGTGAATTTGTAAATCAAAGTCGATCACTATATGCTTCAACAGTAACATTTTTTGTGCCAACGCACAAGTCCATCATTCATAGCAAAATAGAGAAGATGGTGCTAATTCGAAAAGAATAGCTTGCATGTAGACAACCTAAAGCTGATGCTTCACAGCCCAATCGGGAGCACCAATTGGTGCAGTTCTTTTCGAATTAGCACCATCTTTCCTCCTGAACATCATGTTTGTGCTTCTCTGGCCCCTGCCCTTCCTAATTTTTTTTTCTAAGTAGGCCATCAATGAATCGGCCTCCTCACTCCTCCATAGAAGCTTATGCTTGTAAAGCAGTTTAGGTGCTTCCTCGTCAGACCCCTCATTTTCTCCATCAGACCCTGTGTGCTCTGAGGACATATAGCCCACAGACATGATTTCAAAGTATTTCCCTTTTCTCTCCTCGTTGATGCTAGAGCTTTCCCTCAAGGTCTTTTTTCGTAGCGTTGTTTTCTACAAAAAGAGAAGAGAAACAAATGTATTTGATTTTCTGAATATTGTGAGTTGTTGTCCAGGGAATTCTTGCCTTTTTGAATCATGCATTAAAAATTGAGATTTGGACCTTGACTATATAAACTGAATCACAAGAGTACCTTGTTTTTATGTGACTGTGAAATAGATACTAACCAAATACCTACTGCTATACACAATGAAGGTAATTTTTATTGTATTTTCCTTTTCACTCTTTACTAGTAGACACTATTAAACACTGATTATTAGTAGTTTTTGTTTCAAAGTCCGATGAATACCACTCTAAGGGGCCATTTACATAGACTAGGGTTCCTCGGGGGGAGGGGGGGATTTGGATTTGATAATTGGTAGATATATCTAGCAATAGTCTGGCAATGGGATAGGAGACCAACATCTTAGAGGATTAAGGTCTTCATAATTATTTATGCCATAGATATCACATGAATCATTAGTTTTAGTCATACTCACTGTGTTAAGCCGGCTGCGCTTTCTCTGCCTGTTTAAGGTGGCATCATAACTGTCATTTGCTTTTGTGACATGCTCCCTCTTTTTAGTTCTGAAATGGACATGCATTGCAGCTGCAAAAGAAAAAAAAGGAATTTGTCATCAGGGGCAGATGCAGGAATTTTCCATAGGGGTGGTTGCAGTACTAATTTGAACTGGTGGGGAGTATAATGGATCATTGATTAAATGGGTATCATCATGGGTATATGTATAGGTGTATGGTGGATGTGTGCCTCTGGTCATGAGTCAAGGTTAGTAGCGAAAGACCTGTGAGGAAGCAGACGATTTTGCCTTCAATCTAAACAGTTTGGTTTCTTAACAATATCCAGGGTCCAGAATAAGCTTTTGAAAAAGGTTGTCTGCTGAGATGAACGGTCATACTCACTGTGGACGGATCATGCTTCATTTGCAAACTTTATTAGATCTGAGATCAGAGTTTTAAGTTGACGGCGGTGGTTAACTGCTGGTTCCTGCCTTCTAATGAAACCCCTGATATTGATTGCTTATATTGATTATGTTGACTGACTTTGAATTAAGTGTCATCCTTTTTTCGAACCAAAGCATAAAATACTGGACAACTAAAACTTATAGTAAAAAGACACAATAAAAAATGCAATATTTCTTAGGGATTTTCCGCTGAAAATGTAAAAAGGTTGTTTTCTTACCATTGAAAATCATCATTCTATATCTGGTTGCATTTGTTGTGTTTTTTTTTCTGGGGTAGCATTATCTCAGGAAAAAACAACAATAATTAAAACAACAATTGATTTGGTATTTGAAATCTAGGCTGACAATATTGGCATTGTTCTGTGATTAATTATTCTTAATGATTACCAGAAAAATAAAGAGATGCCAAGCAATGTACTAGCTCAATAACAACCGAGCATAATCTTAAAAAAAAACATTGATTTGTATAAAATACAATTCAATAAAACAAGCGCTTCATGTGAAGAATATAAGATTTCTCCGCTGGCCAGATAAGATAGAACCGAAGGCTCTTTAGCGTACGGCGGAACGCTGATTCGAATCGAATGAGACACTACTCAAAGAGGAAAAAGATCACCTAAACTCGAAAGGTTGCAATTAAAGACAAAAAATAATCAAGAAACGAATAAACAAGAACTGGTTCCGGTCAGTTAGGCTTACCTGAAAGTCTCTGAGGCTCCCTTTCGGCGAGAATTTCAGCGAGTTCTGTCTTCACTGTTGAATTCTCACCTCACGCACGCAGTCGCTGATTTCCCGCATTTAAAGCTCTGTTTTCCCTCCAAACTTGAAGGTTATGTGGTCAACATGTTTTCATTGGTAGGCTTTGCCATTCGATTTGATGTCATTGAAAGAAATAGCGAATCTTTTGGCGTGGATTTAGAGAGAAGTTAGATGAACCAAAGTCACACTTCTAAACACGCTATGCGAATAGCCCGCCGTGGTAGTCACGTGAAGGGAAAACAATAGATACGCTTGCGCGTCACTTCCTCTCGCATATATGACGACTGACTTCCTCTCCGCCGGTGAAGCTGTTATTATTACTGCTAAAGGCAAAGTAATCCTAAAATAATGCGAATATCAATTTTTCATCGCTTTTTCTTTCTGCCAAAATACAAATCACTTGGTTAAACAAGAAACCGAATATTCTTAAAGCTATTTATATGCGTTTCATAAAACGTTCCTGATATTAGCCAAAAAATATTATGTTTAGAAACTAAATTAACTTCTAAACTACGGAAAATATTTTCTAAGTCCAACGAATATGATGAAATTTAGAACTAATGAAAGACACTTAAATCTCCTAAAGATTATAAGTTTTCGATAAAGGCAAAGAAAGTTACTTAAAGTCAATACTACATTTAAAGGAGTTCAAGTTAACAATCAATATCTACTTAAAGTTGCTACTGACTATAAGAGCCCTACTTAAATGTAACTTAAATTCTTTTTTAAAGTTACTACTGACTTTAAGTGTGGCCTTTAAATGCAACATATAGACAGTAGTAAATTTAAGGTACATTTTGGATATGTCTTAAATGCACTTAAATTCTTTATTTCGTCCAGTGTCATAATTATTTATAATATAGACACCAGTGTTTTGCTAGATAATAAGCTTATATACACAACTCGTAAAATTATAATATAGGAAACTACATTCGGGACCTCGAGTGATGAATTCTGATGAATCATTTGAAGCGATTTTGTCTGTTTTCTGTGTATGTCTATATAATTAAGATAAAAAACGGTGGTAGTAAGATTACATGGCCAATGCTTACAATTTAGCTTTCTCTGCTCTAATATTCGGACTCCAGCTTCATGGAGGACGCCATCTTGTGAGTGGAATACAAGTGTCACGTGGTTTTACTGTATGTAAGCGACATACAGAGAAACCACGTGACTGTGACGCAAGATACTAAAATATCTTGACTGCGGGATTTTCGGACAATGTTTTAAGGGTAAAATAAATAAGTTATTTACCGACTTGGGGTCGGTCCGAATAGAGAAAAACTGTGACAGAGGTCTGGGAAATGCTGACCGAGGCCGGACCTCTTAGCCGGTAAATAACCTATATATTACACCGCCATCTGGCCGCTCTCGCCTTTTTTCCATCAAACCCGCGTATAAGAAACACACACAAAAAACTCGACGATTTTCACTAGTATCTTGATGATGATTTTATATATTGGCCTACTAAAAGCGACAACAAAACAATTTGTCGCACACGACTGTCACCGTCAAACACTAAGTGATATTAAAACACACCTTGCAGATATAAGTAAAGATAATCTAGTGAGTGTAAATCCATGCAAATCTAAATTTGATCTTTGAACTGTATTTGCACAAAATACAAACATGAAATTTACATACAAATTTACAACCCAAGCAAATTATTCAAAGTTGATCTTTGAACTGTATTTGCACAAAATAAAAACATGAAATTTACATAAAAATTTACCATCCAAGCAAATCAGTCAAAGTTGATCTTTGAAATGTTATTTGCACAAAATACAAACATGAAATTTACATACAAATTTACCATCCAAGCAAATTATTCAAAGTTGATCTTTGAAAAGTGTTTGCACAACATGCAAATATAAAATTTGTATACACGTTTACTACCAAAGCAAATCAGGCACCAAATATAGTGCCTGATATTTACATCATATTTGCGCGATAGGCAAAGTTGTGTAAATCCGTTTTTTCGTCCAGTGTAGACAGCAGTGGTGAGGTCATCGGGAAGGGTTCTGGTTGGTCTATGCTTGACTATGCCCGCTGGGATGGCCAATCGTAGGTCTAGATAGTGTGTGACGTCATAATATCCTATAGGACATGGGTCATGATTGGATGGTTTTCAAAAAAGTGTTTTATTGGCTGGTTGGTTCTATAAAAGAGGGTGTATTCTCACTAGAGTTTCAGTCCCCTTGGCTGTTCCAGCCATGGTTAACAACGGGAACGGAAATGGGTGTGACGACAACGACGGTGACGATTGGCTTAGACGCTTGTTGGAGGTGCTACCAGACCCAATCGAGGAGGATAACTACCTCCCCCCAGATTTCTTCTACGATAGTCTTGCTGACTCACCCCAGTTTGCTTCCCTCGATGAGTTGTTCAACTACATAAACTATTATAGCAGCCTAGAGGATGACTGTGTGTCTTCCGAGGGCCCTTTTTTGGACGTAGCTGGTCCTTCTGGGGGACATAAAGGTGGAGGCAGTGGTGGGGTGAAGCGGCCGTACGATTCCGAGGTGAGGAGGAAGAGGCTGACAGTGATAAGGAGAGTGTGGTGTACGAACTGCGGCAAACATCCACCAAACGGTCTACTAAAATGCGCACCGATTGCACCGATTATGATTTAAAGGTCGATTTACCTTTGCGTGATACCATAGAGGAGGCTTTGGAAGATGTGGAGGGAGTATTGGACAGGGTGCTCGACGATACGTTACGTGGGGTCCAAGGGCATGATTACGCGCGTATCACCATTGACGCTCCCTCTTTAAGAAACCCAATTGCGTTACCATTTATGCGCCGTCACCAACTTACCCCTCAACGAATCATGGGTGTCATAGAGACGGTTGTGCAATCTAACCAACAGTTTGTGTTCGAGGGAGACTTCAGGCTCCATGTTATCCGTACCCACCTCCCATCAGGGGCTGGGAAGAACAATGTTAAGAACTCTTGTACATTGAACACGTGCGATTTGGAGGAAGGGGAAAAGAAGTATTATTCGCATTCAGAACAGTGACGGGTTGTGTGCTGCACGCGCTATTGCTGTTGGTATGGCGTGTCTGACTAAGGACCCTAATGCCACCAAGTTGTATAAACCGACACGGGGTCGCACACGTGGCCCTTTGCTCCCCTTGCAAACGGAGCGTGCCAAGATGTTGCATGCTGAGGCTGGTGTGCCCGAGGGGCCATGTGGGATCCCTGAAATCCAACAATTTCAACGTCATCTAGAAGGGCAAGGATTTGAGTTGAATGTGGTGTCCCGGGAGCATGCTAACACTGTGATCTACTCTGGAGACTTACCTGACCCTAAGTATAGGCTTTACCTATATTATGCCAGGGGTCATTTCGACTACGTCAAAAGCATGCCAGGGTTGCTAGGCCGTTGCTATTATTGTACAGTGTGCAAGAAAGGGTATGATAGTGGACAACAGCACAAGTGTGTGAACTTGTGTTATGGCTGCGGTGAGTTGGATTGTTCCCCTTTAGTACCACCGCCCGAACAAGACCACCGTTGGAATTGGAAGTATTGCCCCGAGTGTAACAGATACTTCCGTACACCCAAGTGCTTTGACAACCATAAACTTGTTAAGCCTAGGGGGATAGTTGGTAAGAAGAATGTCACCCCACGGTCATACTGCCAACTATACCATAAATGTGAGACATGTGGCAAACGTATCGATATGGTTGCTATCCAAAAGGAGGGGAGGGGACATGTATGCGGGGAGTACAAGTGTACCGTTTGCAAGGAAGTGGTCCCCCCTGGCCACTTGTGTTACGTAACGGTAGGCGCCGATGCCCTACCAAAGGATAAGGACGACGACGATAGCATGCGCATTATCGTCTTCGATGTCGAGGCTATGCCACTGGGTGAGAAACATACGCCGAATTTTGTGGGTGCTCAAAAACTGTGCGACACGTGTAAGGAGTGGCCGATGGACCGTTTGGAGTGTGGTACTTGTGGGGTCCGGAAACACAGTTTTGTCACTATCCAAGCGTTTTGTGACTGGCTGTTTGGTACACATGCCTGGCGCATAACTTCAAAGGCTACGACTCCTACTTTATTTTGGAGTACCTTTTCGAGAATGGTATCAAACCTAATGTGATCTTCACTGGTGGGAAGGTGATGCATTTGAAGGTAGACTCACTGAAGATCGATATGAAGTGCACTTTGAACTTCTTACAGATGCCATTGAGTAAACTCCCCAAAGCTTTTGGGTTCGACCATATCTCCCAGTAGGGTGTTTTTCCTCACTTTTTTAACACTGTCGAGCACCAAGACTATGTTGGGCCAATGCCCGATTTGAGTTACTATGACTTACGGGGTATGAAGGAAGAGGATGCCCAATGGCATCGGGAGCAAGTTTCCCGTGGGGTGGTGTTCAACTTGAGGGAGGAGCTCGCCATTTACTGTCACCAGGATGTTGAGGTGTTGAAGAAGGCTGTGGTGGCTTTCGATAAACTTATCATGGATGCTGTTGGTCTCCACCCATTTAAAATAGCTATCACCATAGCTTCGCTGTCGAGTCGGATCTTACGCTCGAGATTTTTGGAGAAGGGCGCAATTGGGCTAATCCCCTTACGTGGGTATCGTGGCCACGATGTGCAGTCTTTGAAGGCACTGCAGTGGTTGAAATACCTGGAGCACCGTGAAGGTGATGGGGTGTGTATCCAACACGCGGGGAACGGAGGGGAGGTGCGCCTAGCTGGTAGAATTAAGGTGGATGGTTACGCAGCTGCCACTTACACTGTCTACCAATACCAAGGATGTTTTTACCATGGCTGCTCTACTTGCTTCCTACCCGATACTGTTAACCCCTTAACGCACACCACTATGCGGGAGCTCCGTGATCACACGCGTGCTACAGAGTTGCGTCTGAAGGCCTTAGGGTATAATTACGAGGAGGTTTGGGAGTGCCAATTCGATGCCCGGTTGAACAGTGATGTAAAACTACAAGCCATTGTAGGGGAGGTGGAACACTCGGTCCCCCTCAACCCCCGTGACGCCTTCTTTGGTGGTAGGACTAATGCCATCCAATTGCATTATGAGGCGAAAGTGGAGGAGGGTGAGCGGATACACTACTATGACTTCACATCGCTGTACCCCTGGGTGAACGCTACGTGTGAGTACCCAGTTGGTCACCCCGATGCCATTGTCACCGAGAACTTTGAAGAGGACCTCCACGTATACAAAGGGTTGATGAAAATCCGTGTGTTACCTCCCCGTAACCTCTTTTTCCCTGTCCTCCCAATCCGTGTCAACCAGAAACTGATGTTCCCACTATGTCTCCGCTGTGCCGAGATGGGGGGCAAGGGGGTTGTAACCACTCGGATGAGGAGCGGGCGTTTACAGGGACGTGGTGCCACCCCGAGATCTTCAAGGCCCTTGAGGAAGGCTACACTGTGCTCCGTGTTTACGAGGTATGGCACTGGAAGAAGTTGGAGCGCTTGTTCAAGGGGTATATCGATACCTTTTTGAAATACAAGCAGGAGGCCTCGGGGTGGCCAGCGTGGTGCGACACCGATTCCGACAAGCAGCGTTACCTCGACGAGTACGAACAGCACCAAGGTATCCGTTTGGACAAGGAGAAAGTCGCGAAGAACCCAGGTCTCCGTAGTGTGGCGAAGATGGCCTTAAATTGTATGTGGGGGAAGTTCGGAGAACAACCCAACCCAAGACGCACCAAATACGTTAGCGAGCCTATAGAGTATTTCGACTTGCTGGTGAACGATAGTGTCGAAGTGAACGACGTGTTCATTGTGAACGATGACCTTATCCAAGTTCACTATAAATTGGGGGAGAAATTCCAAGAGTTGAAACCACACACTAATGTTGTAGTGGCGGCCTTCACCACGGCGTTTGCGCGGCTGAGGTTGTTTGGGGTAATGAAACGCCTAGGGCCACGTTGCCTGTATCATGATACGGACAGTGTTATCTTTTTACAACGCCCTGGGGAGTGGATGCCACCCCTTGGTGACTACCTAGGGGATTTGACTAGCGAATTGGATGGAGGGGATTTCATTAACTGTTATTCTTCAACTGGTCCAAAGAGTTATGGGTACACTACTTACAGTGGGAAATCTGTGTGTAAGGTAAAAGGACTGCACTTGAACATCCGCACAGCAGGTATTGTCAACCAGAAGACTATGATGGAACTCTTGGCTGAGGAGGGTGAAGAGCGTCACGTTGCTCTCCCTTATACCATTCACCGCAATGTAGAGAAAAGAACCTTGCACACGATACCAGCGTACAAAACTTTTAAGATGGTGTATAACAAACGGGTGCGCAGAGGTGTGTCTACCTACCCCTATGGTTACTACTTACTGTAAAGCCTACTAAATAACGGTAGTAATGATAATAAAAAAAGAAGGTACCCCCATCGGTGGTGGTGTGTGTCTTATTTTTCGCATAAATAAGGGGGTGGTGGTAGTTGGGGTATCACTTGCGACATGGGTTGCTTTGGTGCGGATCCTCTCCACCCACGTTTCGATTGTCGTACGGCATTGGAGCGCATGCGCTGCCTCTTTGCGTGTTGCGGGGGTAATATTAACATTCGAGACTCGCAGCTCGATGGCAAAGCCCCCAACGAAAGCGAAAGTAAAAAAAAAATATGTTACGAAGAAGAGGAAGAGGGGGAGGGTGGGGGGAGGGGGGGAGAAGGAGGGGAAGAAGAAGATGACCAAGAAAGCTATCGACCAGCTTCTTTATCAAATCTATTACGATCCAAATCGTCCAGCAGCTTTGGGGGGAGTGAGCAAACTACTCCGAGCGGTACGTTCCAAAGGGGTGAGTCGGGCCCAAGTGGAAGCATGGCTTCGGACTCAATCCACTTACACGCTCCATAAGCCCTATAGGCGGCGTTACTCGCGCCAACGGGTGGTGGTGAATGGGATGGATGAGCAATGGCAAGCGGATTTGTGTGATATGCAGTCGTATAGCTCGGTCAATGATGGATACAAATACATACTCACTGCGATTGACGTGTTGAGCAAGTACGGTTGGGCTGTCCCCTTGAAAGACAAAACAGGCCCCCAGATCGTTAAGTCGTTCGAGACCATTTTCAAAGGTGGACGTCAACCCGAGAAGCTTCAAACGGATGACGGTACTGAGTTCAAGAACCGGACTTTTCAAGCGTTCCTTAAATCCAAGGGGATCCATTACTTCTCTACGCGTAGTGAGCTGAAGGCTTCTGTGGTGGAGCGGTTTAACCGTACCCTTAAGACTTGGATGTAGCGCTGGTTTACCCATAAGGAGACCCGTCGGTACATCGAATTGTTACCCGAGTTGGTTAATAACTACAACCATTCCTATCACCGTAGCATCCGCCGCGCCCCCGCGGATGTAGTTACGTATGACGATGCCCAGGAGGTGTGGGGTGTCCTGTATGGGGGAAAAAAGACGGGGGTGAAAGCCAAAAAGAGGCTGCCACCAAAATTTTACGTTGGTGATAAAGTGCGGATCAGTAAAGTCAAGCACATCTTTGCCAAAGGGTATATCCCTAACTGGACAGAAGAGGTGTTTACGGTGGGTCAGCGGTACAACGACCCAAAACAAAAAGACTATGCGTACCGTCTTCGCGAGTACGACGGGTCATGGCTGGAGGGGCGGTTTTACGAACCCGAACTGCAACCTGTCCACATCGACGAGGAGAAAGAACTGTACCGCATTGAGAAAATAGTCAAGACACGCGGGAAGGGGAGGGGGAGAGAGTACCTTGTGAAGTGGCGCGGGTGGCCTGCCAAGTACAATAGTTGGGTACCTGCCCAGCAAATGCATAAAATCGCATGAGTCGTGCGTTCCCCCCTCAGTTTCCCATGCACCATGACGGACCAACAGCAATTCTACGTAACGTTACCCAGCAACGCCATCGAAGGTGCTCTCCCTGGTAACACCATCAGCGATTTCACCATATGGACGCCAAAAACTTTTGACTTACGTAGTGGGAGGTGGCAAGTGGGGTTGGTGCACCTTATCTACCCTAGGACATGGTTGAAGTTCCCACCCGAGGATAGCGATATTTGGATCTACCATAAGACCCCTGACCCTGATTGGTATGCCAGTTGGGCTGACAAAGACAACCCTAGCGCCCTTATCCCCCAAGATAAAATAAATAATAAATGGACGCACATCAAACTGGATGACTTCCAAGCCCCAAAGTGGCATCAAGTCGCCTTCAACCTCAAGAAAGCGGTAGACCAATTCAACGCTGGTAGGGTGAAAGTGAGACAGCAACTTGGCCAAGGTAATGTGGTGGATGTGCTTGTTGCAATAGATACATTGACGAGACAGACCAACATAGCAATAGCGAAAGGGAACCAACTTCTCCTACGGCCACGGGTGGCTATGGCGATAGGGTACAGGCAATGGATTTCGGGGGAGTGGGTCATGCAATTGCACCCTAACGACGGTGTCCTCCCACCCGATTACCAGTTTGGCCCAACCGAAGCACACAGAACTCTGTTGAACTGGGTCCCCTTTAGTTATGATGCTTTGAGCTTGTTCCCGGGTTCCGGGGACTTCTACCCACCGACCTCCCGGCCCTTTGCCTCCAAGGAGTCCGACATCACCATCGAAAATCTACAACCCTTCCAAAACATGTACGTGTATTCCAACATGTCCGAGGGGAACCTCGTCATAGGGAGTGATAACAGCAATCTCTTGCGTGTAATAACACCCGAAGGGGGGTATGGCGGTGCTGTGGAGCGGGATTTCACCGTGCCCTATTACTTCCCGGTACGCACCCAACTCGTGGATAGGGTCCACTTCTATATAACTGACGATAAAGGGCAACCCATCTCATTCCAGTCCGGCGCAGTGGTGGGGACATTGCATTTCCAACCCGTCCGGTTCGCTTGAGCGATGACGAATAGAGAGTACATATTTTGCGTGTCCAGTTCTGACAGGGAGGAAGGGGGTGAGATTGGTGATTTTGTTGTGAGGTGCTCCCAGACGCTTGACCTACGTGATGGGAGGTGGGAGGTGGGGGTCGCCTCCGTTAACTACCAACCCCACTACAACACCTTTTCCCCCGACGAGCACGACATCTGGGTTATGTGCAAACACCTAGACCACCAAATCGCCTCCCCCTCCTCGACAGCTGTGCCTTACTATCAATGGCACCGGGTGACCCTCCGGCAATCGAAGATGGCCAATTGGTTGCAGTTGACCGAAAACTTACGGGTAGCGATCGACGGCTTTAACACGTCTAGGCAAACCACGAGGCAAGCGCTACAACAGAATTACCTGGATTTAGGAATGGTACCCGACGAGTACAACGAGAAAGTGGTGTTCAAAGTAGGCTGGGGTAGCCGTGTGTTGATGCGGAGGCGGCTTGGGGCGAGACTTGGCTACACTGACGCCAGTCTCTCTGATGAGGGGCCATTCTACGCCACGTTATCACCCCCAAACGACGTAGGGGGTGTCTCCCACCCTATAGTGATAAGGGGTGCCCTCCCCCCTGACTATCCCATCACTGAGAGAGAGGCGCCGAATCTGCCGGAGGGGGTTGTTAGTCCGCATCTGTTGCCTCAATGGACTGTGTTTGATTGCTCCCTCCCCCAACCGCCGAACAGTGCAAATATCCGCGAGTACCCATCCAGGTCTCACCCGGTTTTCGACATCAAATCCTTCCAAAACATGTACTTGTACTCGAATATCACCGATAGCAACTACATCCTAGGGAGCAGTACCCGGAATGTATTACGCGTGATGGTCGACAAGGGGGAACCTGGTGAGAGGGGTGTAGAACGGGTTTTCGACCGGCCATTCTACTTCCCCCTACGCCTACAACTCATCGACGAGATCCACCTCTATATAACAGACGACACGGGTAGAACAATACCATTCTTGTCGGGGAGCTTTGAGGTGACACTTCATTTTCGGCGTACGGCACTGTCATGAGCGTTTTAGCTGGGCTAGCTGCACCTCTCTTAGCCCCTCTCCTTAGTCCTATCCTTGGCCCTCTCTTTGGTGGGCAAAAAGGGAGCGGCTCCCACGCAATAGCCGACGCTGGTACAATAAGAGGATATAACATCAGCAACCCACCCCCTTTCATCGATTTGGAGCAACGGGGGATGGGGAGCCAAGCGTTCCAAGGCGCCCCCATTGGACAATTGGGGTGGGGAAACAACCACGGTGAAGCGTTCAGCGGTTACCCTGTGGTGGTACAAACAGGAGGTGGCCTCGGTTCACTCCACACAGAATTACCCTTTGACGTCTCAGGGAGCACCCCTATTGGCCATACGACGTTCAAAACCGCCTCCCCTAGCACAAAAAGACAAATTTCCCATAGAGTAAAAATTATGCCAAAAACTGTACCCCTCGGGAGCACCCCCACAAAACCAAGGAGAAGCCAACCCAGTCACCGCCGCCGCCGTAGAGTCACACCCTCCTACAGACGCCAAAGGGGTGGGGCAAGGCCTATGGATGTCTTCGGCTAGGGGAAAAAGATAAAACTACCCACAGGTGACGTCACACCCCCAGTTCACACCCACCCTTGCCACGAAGAAGAGCTCTCCCACCTACCATGAGTGTCGCCACTGTTTTCTCGGGGTCACAGCAGGTGGCTAACCCTGGTGTAGGGTTGTTCACCATGCCAGCCACAGACGTGGCCTTGAAAGATGGGAAGTTTATCCCCTACACCCCCACCGATGAAAGCTCCGACCACATCGAGTGGTACATCCACCCTACCACCACCTACATTGACCTCCAAAAAACACACATAAAACTGAAAGTCAAAATCACCAAGGTCGGTGGTGGGAACCTCACTGTCGGTGAGCATGCCGCCTTTGTGAACAACGCTGGCAATTCAATGTTCAGACAAGTCAAGGTTGAGTTGAATAACATCCCTGTCACCTTACAAACGGACTCGTATCCGTTCAAATCCTACATCAGTAACCTATTAAACTACACCAGGGAGGGGCAAGATTCCTTCTTAGGGTGTAGTCTTTGGCACAAAGATACGGCCGGCCACATAGACGTCGCCGAAGTGGCGGGGGGTGGGGCAACGAACGAAGGCCTAAAAAAACGCGCCGCCTACACAGCCCAAAGTGTGGAAGTTGGCCTCATCGTCAACCTACACATTGATATCTTTAAGTGCGGACGGTACTTGTTGAGTGGTGTCCCAATGAAGATCAGGTTGGAGATGTCGAAAGCAGCCTTTGCCCTCATGGGGAGTGGCAAGTTCGTCATCACCCCAGGCTCCACCCTCCGTTTGTACCACGTCACCCCAACAGATACGGTAGCGCTAACCCACGCCAACGAGCTGGTGCACCATAAATTGGCCAAGTACCCTGTAACCACGGCTGTAGTCAAAACGGAGCAGGTTGAGAATGGGAAACTCACCAAAAGATTCAACGATCTATGGAATGGGCTCATCCCAAAGCGAATGGTATTTGGTATCATCACCAACGAGGCCTACGCTGGGAGTTTCACAAAGAACCCCTTCAATTTCATCTTTACGAACGTCACTAACATTGAGCTACGGGTGAATGGGGTCGAGTTCCCCTTCACTAACATCAAAAACAACGCTGGGGACGCCATAGATTTGTACTACATGATGCACGAGGGTATAAATGGGAAAGCGGCCCGCGCAAAAGGCCTGAACATCACGCGAGAAGAGTTTTTTGGCGGGTACGGTTTGGTCGTCTATGACCTCACGTCCGCAGGAAACGCGTCATCCGGGTACTTTCAGCCACAGTATAAAGCACGGTGTCACTGGACTTGAACTTCAGTACGGCCCCTGCCGAGGTGCTCACAGTAGTGCTGTACGGGGAGTTCAACAACACCATGGAAATAGACAGTGCCCACAATATAATGTACACCATCCAAGGGTAAAAGGACCAGAGAAAAAAAGAAGACATGAATGCTGACCTCCAACTGGACGCAATGTCCACAGAGGAGTTGGAGGCAATAGCCCTCAGTGACCGTTACATAGAGCCCGTGTTCGAAGGGGTATATCCGTCGGACCTCCTACCTACCACTATCCCAGAGAATGGGTACGACTACTCAGCATACATTATAAACACCGACCCGAGTGGTAGGCCTGGCACCCACTGGTTAGCAGCCTTCTTCACACCAGACCGCTGCGAATGGTTCGACAGTTTTGGGTTTGGTCCAGAAGCATATGGCAAGGTTATGGTAGACTTCTGCGCCCTGCGCCCCCGGTTGGTAACAAACCCGCACCGTCCCCAAGCTTGAAACTCAGCCGTATGTGGACAGTATTGCCTATTTTTCTTGTACCACCGCACCCGTGGGGAAACCCTAAGGGGAATCGTCTCAAAGTTTGGTAGTCAGCACAATTGGAACGACCAAGTAGTGTGTTCGTTTGTACACGACCTGGTGTGTCATGGCGCAAGCAAACACGGCACCCAACGCAGGCGGTGCCCTTGGCGCCAGTGCGCTGTGAAACAACACCATTTAGTGCACGGGGACGATAATAATAATAATTATAATAATCATAACCTGTGGATGTGGCCCTAGTATAGAGTAGACAATTACAATAAAAAACATGTAATGGGTACCCTGTGTCTTGTCTCATTATTCCCCACTGCTTATATATACGAGGGGTAGGACAAAGTGGACGACACTAAACTATCCCCACCCCAGGATGGAGGACCGACGGTTCCGTTGCCCCTGTGCCATTATGGTTGTGGGGCCAAGCCAATCGGGGAAGACAACATGGGTACAGAACTTGTTGCGACAAGCCCCTAAGGCTTTCGACAAACAATTCCGCAAAGTAGTTTGTTGTTACGGTCAATGGCAACCTAAATACGATTGGATGCAGAAAAAATTAGGGGTTGAATTCCACCAAGGACTACCCGACTCTGTCACCGAACTGTTTGGGAGACACGACACCCCTGGTTTGCTCATCATAGACGATCTGATGGACCAAATCGATAGGGCATTGAAAATCTTCACCCAAGAATCCCACCACCATGACATCACGACCATATTCATCTCACAGAACCTATTCCCTGGGGGGAAATCACGCACAGCGTCGATCAATAGCCATTTCTTTGTGATGTTCAAAGACCCTAGGAACAAGTTAGGGGTGCGTACGCTCGCGCAGCAAGCGTTCCCGGGGCAATTAGACTATGTCATGGACGCCTACGACCAAGCCACTAAAGAGCCTCATAGTTGTTTGTTGATTGACTTCCACCAAAAAACCCCTGACACCCTCCGTCTCCGTTCCCACATTTTACCAGACCAGTCACCCATGTACGCTTACCTACCCAAGGACTCTAAAGGTGAATCTGTATATATAGAAGGTAAGGAGGGGGGTAGCACCTCAGTCAACGATGCCCAACGTAAGAGGAAGAGGTCCAAGGGGTGGGTGGACCCCGACGACCCGCATACGGCCTACGGCAAGCGCAAGGCGCGAGGCGTCAGGGTACGCCCGCGCCAGGTACAGGGCTGAAGCGAGGTTCAACCGGCGCCATGGGATGTCACCCCCCACACCCCCTGAAGGGGTGTCGTCCCTCTCTTCGTCCAACAAATCACCATCATCATCATCATCGTCATCATGACCATCGCGACCGTCGCAGCGGTCACCACGACCACTACCACCACTATCACAACCGACACCGCTAGCACCAACACTCTCCCCCCTATCAGCCTCGACCCCAATGAGCCCACCTAACATACCACTACCAACTCCCCCTTGGACGGGGCTACCCGACATAACTCTGCCATCATCACCCTGGAGGGTGAACAGCGACCCGGCCAGAAAGCGGAAAAAGAGAGTGGGGCCCCCAAAACGAGCGTCGAGTACTTCGGGGCGTATTAGTACTAAGAAAAAATCACCACCACAGGACCGTCCCTTCGCACGGTTCCGAGATTGGATGGCAAGGAACCGTTCATCGTTCACTCCACAACCCAGCTCCGAAGCATCTACGGTTGACTATTTGACAACGGCCAACCAAAGCCGGACACGCTCGCCAGGCAGCTACGGTTCACCCTCCACACTCACAATGGTGAGGCCAAGAGGATCACGGGACAGTATCACGGTCTCCACACCCCCCACACCCTCCGGAAGCACCCCCTCCTCCCGTAGGGGAGCGAGACGGCGAGCTAGGGGGGATGGGGGTGGTGGGGGTGGGGATGGCGGGGGTGGGGGAGGAGGTAGAGGTGGTAGGGGGGGAGGAAGAAGAGGTGGGAGGACGACCACAACCACGAAAAAGTGTGTTACCCGTAAAAGACGCCGTGCAGATGGGACCAACGTCACCAAGACAAATTGCGTCACCACCCAACGTGTGAACAACCAGCAAGTTGGTGGCGGGGGTGGCTGTACGGTAGGGGACTTATCATGGAGATCCGTTTCGGTGTAAACCCATAAATAGCAAACAACAAATACCACCACACCACTCCACTATGGGGCGCCGTGTGAGAAGGAGCCGGACCCGTTGCGCTAGGCAGAAGACAGTGTGCAAGAAAAGAAGGCGACCTCACCGCTACAGGCGAAGGGGCAGGGGGGTAAGACAGCGTGGAGGTAGAAAACCCGGTGACCCTACGATCTTTGGGCAAACGGCCGACGAATGGAAAGGTCTTGGGGATAGCCTCTCCAGGACACGGAAAAGCATTTTTTTTAAATAAATAACAGAGCACCGACACTAACCATACCATTCCACCATGGCCCTGAGAAGGAGCGGACGCTTTGCGAGGAAACGCACCAAACGCACCACACGCATAAAAAGGAGGAGGGCACCTTACAGGAGGAGACTGCGCCACAGCCAACGGGGTGGCTGGGTCTTCCCCGGGTCGAAGCCTTGGTCCCAGCTCTCAGACCACGATAAAGCGATGGCCCGTATTGGGATGTACGGTTATTGATGGGTTTCGCACGCATTCACCATGGCACGCCCCCTAAGAAGACGTACCATACGTAAACCCCGTAAACGGCGTCCCCGTAGGGGCTTGAACGTTGGTAGAACGACACAACGGGGTGGTCGTTACCGGAAACTCTGGGTGACAGGACGCAAATTGGATAAGATTGACCCTGCATGGTTGTAGCTACCCTATAAAAAGTGGGGTGACACCCCACCAACACCATTTCACCATGTCACGCCGGCTGAAGAGAAACGCAAAGTTCCTGAACGACCTCTCGGTTAGCAAAGGTAGAGCGAGACAACATCTTTTAAAAAAAGCTTCTGGTGAGCAAGTGAACGCCTTAGGGGAAATCGCCCACAACCTGCTAAAAGGCAACATCCCCCTCAGCAGGGCCCAGCGAAACAAACTAAGTGTCCACAAACACCGGATACGCGCCCTAGCAGACAAAAGACTACCAGCCAGGGAGAGGAAAAAAGTGCTCGTAAGCCAACGAGGGGGTTGGGGTATTCCACTCCTACTAGGTGCCGTGGGGGCGACCGCGGGGGTACCCCTGATTAACAAACTTATCAACAAAATATAAAAAAACCTATAAATAGGGTGAAGGGGAACGCCATCCCCTTCAGTCCAACCGAGATAGCCACCATGTCAACACAAAAAGGGGGAGCCTATCGCATGGCTTTGGTGCCCGAGCACATGGCCAACCTACTCGTGACTAAAGAGAAGACTACCATGCCACCCCAACTGCAGATTGTGGCACGGCTGGACAAAGATATACAGAAGATCTTAAACAACAAAACATTACCATTGGAGACAAAAGTACGCCTCTACAACACTGCGTTGACGCAATGGCTAGATTGGATACAACAAGCCAAGGACAGTGGGAAGGGTGGAAATAAAGAGACTGGTGCCCAGCTTAGGACGCCCCTTGGCCTCCCTTCACCACCAAGCAGTTCACCAAGCACACCCTTTGGGGTAACACATAGTGGACCAGCCTTACCAACACCACCCTACAGTACACCAAGGACGCAAAAACCAAAAGCTAAACGACCACGGCGGGCACTACCACTGTACCCACTACCATCGCTACCGCCAACCCCGAAACTTTTACCACCCACCCCAAAGCAAACTGGGCGTGGGCTAAGAAGGGTGGCTAAAACCAGGCTAAGGAAACGAGTAGCTAAAACAAGGCTGAGATGGGATTGCCTTTAAAAAAGACAATACACTGCGGTGTAGGACCTCTTTTTAATAGCAATAAAACACCTTAATACATGTGTACTGTAGTAGCTCTTACTAGTAGGTTCTAGTTAGCAACACTAACTCACCCCACCCACTCTTCTTCTTCTTTTTCTTCTCCCCACCCCCCTCTCCCCCCTCCTTCACAACACCCATACCACCACACACAGGGTGGGTACATTTCCATATCTTACTACACTCCTCTACATCCTTTTGGAGGTGGTAGCACTCCTCCCATTTCTCGTAGCTGCGGCAGTTCTCAGGGTCGGTGAACATGCACACTCAGCGTTGATTGGTCTTAAGCCACTTGCCAAACAAGTAGACCTCAGCCTTGGGGCAGTGCTTGGGGGTATCGGAGAAGGTTGAATAGAAATGATGGCCGCATGCCCTCTCGTGCGCCTCCGTCATAAAGCTTACGTGTGCGTTGCTATAGTGCTCATGCAACTCTTGGTACTTGGGGCAACCAAACACCTCCAAGTTCACGAAAGGAATGCAAAGTCCCATTAGAAGCCGACGCTCGCAGCTGCCACCCTTGTACCCAACAATCCCTCCTTGACCGTAGATGTCATACCATCCCTTGACGACACGCTCAAGCTCGGCGTGGGGGATGCTGGAGCCCGGGGTGAGATCAAAAGTCAGCCCTGTGACATGCCGTGTGACATAGCGTGCCATCCTCCTATCTTTTTGGGAGAGCTCGCTGTACCTCATTGGGAAAGTGAAGTGCCTGCCAACCACTTCATCATTGTGATGGAAGAACCCCACCTCCTTGCAATGAAACACGCCATCCACATAAAACCCATCTTCGTCAAGGACACATGTGATGTTCTGGAAGACACCTTCTTGCGCAACACAAGGCTCAAAGGGGCCATAAACTGTATCGTAGAAGGGCCCGTACAGTACATACTTGGTGTAGTCTATCACGCCAGGAATCATCCCCCACTCTTCCCATCCACTGACCCATCTTCCACCCTCTTGCTTTTCACAGGGGTCTTTCCCTGTAGCCATTCCGTAAATTCCCAACACAATAGGGAAAAAGTAACACGTGCACCAAAAAAGAGCCCAACCCCAAACGAACACCCCCGGACAAACGAGGTGAAAGCTTCTTCCCACACTGGTGCCATGGAGGCATAAAGAGACACGGTAGCAAGGCCTCACCCTTTTATATAGAGGGAGAAACCCACTACAGACCAATCAGCATCAGGGATACAACGCCAACCAATCACACACTTTGTTGCGTCACAAAAGGGACACCTAAGCCAATAAGAAAGTAGCGTCACAAAAAAACCTAGACCAACCACAGCACACTTCCCCACGACGTCAGAGCTGACGTCACCCCGCGATAGCCAAAAACACTCTCACACCAGCACAACCATGGCTGAGAGTAAAATGACACCCTGCCTAGAGCCTGCCACTAAAAAGCTCTGCGAACTAGCAAGAGACAACTACGAGGGGATGGCATGTGTCATTTGCCAAGACGACAGGGTTACCAGCAACACATCCCTCACCCTATTGGACCGTCTACCCTGTTGTGGACAAGTATGCCACCAACAATGCTTCTGGAAATGGGTACACTTCCACCGCACCGAGACTATCACCTGCCCACACTGCAGGCAAGCCTCCCCCCCTACGACCAAAGAAGTCGTCCTATGGGTTGACAGTAACTTTAACCCCAAGTATAAAGACCACCCAGCAGAGCAGATTATTATGGAGGAGAAGGCTAAAATACAACCCGCCTTCGACCGTTACAAAAAATTCATGGCACTCTACCCAGCCCACTACAGGGGACGTTTTTTTATTGGGGTGGTGTGCAGAAAGTGCGCGCCCATCGCCCAGACGATATGCGAGAAGGAAGGCCGTCACGACTTCGAGCTCCCCCTCTTGCTCCCACGCCGTTCCACAAGCACTTTGTCCCACCAATACAACAACGAGATCACCAAGTACGGCGAGTGGCTTTGGGAAATAGACGCAAACAACGAGTACCATTGGCTCAGGGAGAACGTCATCCCACCACCACCCCCTGGGGAACACGACAAGAGACCCCAATACGAAAGCGATAGAATCGCCTTCATGGAAAATATAGAAGCCGGACTCGTTCAGCCTGGGATGCCCGCAGCACAACCCTTCGTCCACGCTTTTAAAGAGTCGAATGCCGCATGGAACTTTTGCCCAGCCGGTAAATGGTCATGGGAATACTACGACGCCTCTGCCGAGGTCCCACCACCTCCCTATGGCCATTGCCTATGGGAGGAGTACGCACGAGGCCCTATAGGATGGGTAGCACGCGACCACCCCTGGAACCGCGACCTGGAACAAGACGATGATACTGACGAAGAAACGGATGACGAGGATGAGGACGGAGGACAACTGGTGGGATACCCACCCATGACTTGGGCAGAACGCGGCACCCAAGAGTACCGTTTCAAAGAAATCGCACTAGCCCTAGAACAGGCACGCAACCAGCGTCGCAACCAGCACCGCAACAACGTGGAACGTCGTGCCGACAATGGTCCGGAGATCCAACAAATAGCACTAGCCATAGAACAAGTAAGCAACGAGCGCCGCAACAACAACGCCGGAAGAAGAAGAAGAAGAAGAAGAAGAAGAAGAAGAAGAAGAAGAAGAAGAAGAAGAAGAAGAAGAAGAAGTGGACAGGGAAGCGGTGACACCACCACCACCACCACAACCACCACCACCCAACGAACAACAGGTGATACGAGAGGAAGAGAAACGGTTAAGATACTTACTTTACATAATAAACTCGGTGGGGACTGCACTAGTGGTACTGCTAGTACTACTGTTGGTATTGCTAGCATAGAAAGACATCTAACACACCGTTCCCCCCGCAGGTTGTGGACCGGACAGTGGAATACAGTGAACAAGTCATCTACGATCTGCGCGGGAGGACAATACGCCCCTTCCCAACCCCCAACCGAAGGCGACGCAGGAGGTAGTCACCCAATCCCTTCTCACGGGTACCCACCACCCGCCGCACAGAGGAGCGCAGGCAGAACCTAATGCAACGTAACCTATTGCAACGCAGAGGACTACCGCCCCTACCACCCCTACGCCTAAGCCTAGTCCAGCCACCACCACCACCACCACCAGCACCACTACCGCCACCACCACCACCACCACCACAGCCCACAACAGCGTTACCCGACCCCTTACAAGGACCAGAGGTAGCCCTGCACGTGGAGGTCTCCTCCCCTCCAGACCAACCCTTTACGCTGGAGCGTTTTATGCTGGAGCGTATGTCGGTAAACGACCACCCTTTTTCTTCTTCTTTTGTAGACCCAAGAATCTACCCAAGAACCTACGAGCAGGCCAACTACATAAACGCAGTGGTCCAGCGACATATAGACCTCCCAAAGAACCCTGCCGACCTCGCATACCTCCCACCGGATGAACTCTCTATTATCGGGTACCTAAGGACCTACGAGCAGGTCAGCTCCTACATAAGCGCAGTGGTTCAGCAACGTGTAGACTCCATAGAGGACCCTGCTGACCTTGCATACCTCCTATCGGATGAAGATATAGAAGGGTTCCAACGCTTTATCACGGGGTTGGTGATGAACACTTACTACGAAGATGGTGATTGATAGGGTAGAAGTAATTGTATTGTAACAAAACAACTTCTCCGTTACACTCTTTTTATTAAAAAATACACAAAACCACTACTACAAGCATAAGACTAGTGTCCTCTTTTTCCACACCCTACACGGTGTAGGGGAACGACTCCACTATCCCAATAGCAACTTCACGCACGAGGTGGAGGGCTGCCTTCCTCCTCTTCTCCCCCTCACTCATCAGCTCTGGTACACATGTATTACCATCCACCCAGTCTTGCATCATTATTATCAGCTCGTCAGGGGTAAGGAGCTCCAGCGTCCGTGCGATGTACTCCTGAAGGTGCGGTACTGGTGGGGGGACCCTCATCACCGTAGTCAGTAGTTTACACCCGAACCAAATGGCCTGGCTCGCAGTCGACTGGACATGGTGGAAACACCTGTCCTAACGTTGCCTGTAGCGCTCTGGGTCGGTGAAGTAGCTCTCACGCGCGTCACTTTTGTACATGTACCCATCGATGGCCGTGGCCGTCACCTTGTAGGTGAAGTAGTTGACGGCCTGTAACAGTTTCTCAACGTCACGGGCGTCGGGCCTCCTTTCCTCTCCCTTCTTCTCCCCTTCTTCCTCCCCTTCTTCTTTTGGCTTCCCCCGGCCTTTTGGGCTGTCGCTTTGTATGTAGGCGTCGAGCTCTTTGAACCATCGCATCCCACTGGCGGGGTGGTGTGGCGGGATGTTCAACCCGGTTGGGCGGGGTGGTGGGATACACCCTGAATCTTCTGGGTTTATACAGCGGCAGACAGCCATACCTTTGTTCAGCGCCGTTTGGTAGTCTTTCTCTAGCGCTTTCACCCGCCGTGCTTCCCTCCCCTTGTACGCTGCCACCACACCCTTTCTTATCTTCAGCCACTCTTCCCACTCGTGACCCTCCCCCCAGACGGCCGCGTGCTCTGTCCACGCTTCCAGTTCCACGTGCACTGCTCTATCGAGGGTTGCTTCATCCCAAGGGTTCTCGGGGTCTTCTTCTGCCTTTAGGGCTTCCCTCGTGCGCCGCTGGTTCTCGTACCCTTTTTCTTTCAACTCCTCAAGGTGCTGCATTTCTCTCGTCTCAGCCATGTTTTTTTCTCTCTACTGTGTGAGGTGGCTTTCACCCTTCTCCTCGCGCCGTTATATCCTTTCCCGCGCTGACGTCACCCGTGACGTCGCGGCGCCCCGGCCAATCCCAACCTCACCCGTGACGTCACCACCCCTCACCGTATACCTCGCCTCCCATTGGCTAACGCCGGCTGTGACGTCACAGGGCACACCATATATCCACCAACCACAGCCCGTCTTGACCACCCCTACCCTAGCAGACCATAAGCAGACCATGTATACTATTATTACTACTGTCAACCACGTTCTTTTAAAAACTCACGTACTGAGATGTCCGATAGGGTTAATGCAATTATATGCTATAAATATCCAAACACTTACCTCTTTGGCAACTCAGTTCAATACGGAGCGCCGAAAATTTCGATTTCAGGATGCTAAGGACATCCTCGCTGGAGTGATTGGTGGCCAGGTCCACAGTTTGCACTCTCCCCTCGCGCCCCGCCTGTTTGAGCCTGCTCCCCCTAGGCACGCAATGAGAATTTCGGTCTCTTTTGGACAAAAAGATCGCTCTAAGTAAGGTAAACTTTGCTTTTCTCATATCTTCGTCAACCACGTTCTTTTAAAAACTCACGTACTGGGCAAGAACTTTCCGAACCGTGCTTGAGCGGACATATCATGTGACGTGTAATATGAGACTTGGTCAACAGGACCAAGTCGGTGTAGCAAGCGTGCATCCGGTTTCATAGTTTTTACTCTGTTACAGGGACGTGTGGAAATAGAGCCTGTGCAGAAGAAACAAAACAGGTTTAAAACATTGATATTTATTTTCATAAAACTATAACATTTACGCGACAAGTTTAATAAATTTTCAAAATAAAAAAGTTAGTTGCTAATAACGTCATAAGAAATAATCCCGAACGTAAACACAACTCTTCCAAAAGTAGCGTGCCAGGCTCTACAAACTCCTCCTTGATGTTGATGTTGGTGTCCCCACTCTGTATCCTGCGGGTGTGATAAGTAAAATAGCAACATTTTGAAAAAGTCACATAGCTATTTGGAGACCCCCGGTGATATAACCATGGCCACATGATGCGCCTCCACTTATAAGCCACCTCTTCGAAAAATGCATTCCCCGGCCAATTGTGGGAATATCGTCTAAAGACAACAAGCATGACAAAGTGGAAGTCTAACACACAATGCGAGATGGTTGTTGTACAATTCAATGGTTATACCCGAATTTTTTCAAAATCAGACATAACTTGGGAATTATTTCGCATGTAATTGTAAAACCAATCGCTACTTACGCAAGTCTAGCGACAACCGGAGATGGAGCGTTGACCAGCTGAAGGCCAATAGCACCCTTGGAAGTCAAGAAAGCTTTCCACACCTGGCCGTTGTCTGTCTCTATGGCGGGGCTGAAGAATATGGATTAATCTGTCGCCAAACGCTCCCTTCTTTTTTTCCATTCGACGGACCACCTCTCTCTATCTCTTTATCTGCCGTAGCTCCAGATCATATGGATAATCTAATTCTGGGTTGCACAGCATAAACAAAAGCATCCCAAGTGACCAAACATCGCTCGTTTGGAGTTGACGTATAGACATCGGTGCTGTTAAAATAGCTCTGGGGCCATGTAAACTAGGCTGCCTCTTTGCACATTTAATGTATTGGTCCCCTTTGTTTTTGTCTTCTTCCGGTTCGAAAAGGCATTACATAATTAGTAGATTTTCATTTTCATTTCTTAAAGGTTTTACTTATTCTCAGGTATTCGATCTTCGGTCTTTGTTTTCCGCCAGATCTTCGGTCTTCGTTTTACGGGTCTTTGTTTTCCGAACACCCGTAACCAGTTAGGATCATAACCAAAATTGGATGCATTTTGTTAATAAAGAAATTATCCAATCACAGCAGAGTACCCACCCCCTCCACCTTGATATTTGTATGCAAAGCTATCACTTGAAACAAAATGGCGGCGCCGTTTCTTTGAAGCTGTTTGACATCCCGGAAATAATATGCCACATTCAATATCGAAAAACACGCACTTATAGCTCACTAAACGCTGAACACAGACCCGGGAAGCACCGTCGACTCGATGCTAATGAGTTGTAATAAGCTAAGTACAGCAACTAAAACACTAGTGTGAAAGTTTTACTTGATACAAAATTGAATAGAGAACTTCTAACTTTGCCCCTCTGTTTTTCTATCAAAATCACGAGGTATTTAAGTTATTTTAAACTGTTCTCCAAGGCAGGTACTTCATACCAAGGGTCTACTATAAAGCCGGAGATTTTACATAGATTATACTTCATTTTCTCAATATTTTCACGTGTGATCAATATGCAGCGGCGTACAGTGAATGTATCAAACAATAAAAGCACTTATAAAAAAAATAAGCTAGAGAGAGAGGGGGCTTAAACTTGAACAACCTACTCTGGGTGCAAGTTTACTTGTGTGACCACAGGGCGTTGACTATGGATTTTCAAGTGTGACAGTAATTAGAATTAGGAGGGTGGTATTTTTTGGACACAACCCATGTATTTTTAAAGAAACTTTTAAAAGAAATCCAAGGTGCTAAGTAATGAGTAATAGTTTTTAGTATTTTACTAAATTGTTGGTCAACTACGGAAGCCCATAGGGGCCATGTCAGATGCAAGACGTCAGATGCAAGCAAGATGTTAGATGCAAGATGTTAGATGCAAGATGTTAGATGCAAGATGTCAGATGCACGATGTCAGATGCAAGATGTCAGATGCAAGATGTCAGATGCAAGATGTCAGATGCAAGATGTCAGATGTCCGATGCAAGATGTCAGGTGCAAGATGACATCAGATAAAAGCACGTGTCGTGTTGGTCAGCGGTCTACTTTCTAGAAATTACAGAGTTCAGCAAGATGGCAAGCGGCGCGAACGAAAATAAGGTAATGTAAGCCAATATTCACCAACATAGAAACGGATTTCGAGCTCGTTGATTAAAATAACACAAATATGAGATTGTGTGTTCTATAATAGTTGATTTTTTGCCTGCAAAGACCTGTTATGTTTCTGAATGAAGCTCTTTCATACGCATTTATGCGATGTCATATGAAAGCGGTTTTACCACTTCGAGCCAAAGGCCTTAGGTCACAGAAAATTTAAGTATGTAACAAGGTTCGTGAAACTTGTATTAATCATTCACTGACGTCCAAGAACAATACAGAATCCCTTTTGCATTTTATGAGTATATTTGACACAAGATAAGAACAATCTTTGCTTTAGTCCTTCGCTTTTTTGCATTCATGTCGCATACCTGTCAACTCTTCCGCATTAGGCGGGAGTCTCAAGATTTTGGACCCCTTCTCCCGCTCTCCCGCGTTGAGCACCAAATCTCCCGCTTTTTAGCGATTTTTATCGCTTCCGAAAAATTATTCCATAGAAAATCGCCATTTTGCCTATTTTCTATTAAAATATTTGAAACAACAATTCCCTTGCGTAGCGCAATTTATCTAACACCCTTGCGAGATCTATAAGTGGATTTGTTGGCGAGAGCTTTCTATACGGCAAACGCCTGCAAGGTTAAACCCACCCCTCCCCCCAAAAAATGAATACACCCCACCCCTCCCCCAAAAAATTCTCAAGCCTTGAGATTTTCGGAGTTTGACAGGTATGATGTCAATGCCAGTATCTTGCCTATAGGAAATCTTGTACCCATTGCATGATAACAATCACAACGACTACAAAGGAATTTGTGTTTAGTTTTCCTCGAAGTCAGTTTTTCAGACTCTGAGCCACTCATTCACATATAGAGGGAATGAAAATAGCAGGTTCGATTCAAATTTGAGCCTCAATGTTACCCTGAAAAATGCAAGAGAAACAAACAATATGTATGTAGTTTTATTTGCCGTGAGTTAAATTTGCAAATCATAGCAATGAATTATATTTTTTCTGTGTGTTTGGCATATATTCTTCTCGACTTCTCGCTTCTTAGCTATTAACCTAGAGTTTTAAATACAAGTTATAGTACTTATCAGTGACAAAATAAAGAATAGTTTCAAGTTTGAGTGATCGTGTGGAAACCAATATCTTTCTCTATGACATCAATCTTTATTTGTCAATGATCCTTATCATGAAACACGCATTGCTTGGTTGTTTCTTCGTTACGTTATGTTCTTGTCTTCCTTAATACTGTGGAAACAGTGGGTGAAAAGCTTTCTTTACTGGCGAAAACAAGAAGAAACACACACCTCGAGTGGTGAATGATTGTGCATATTTTAATTTTAGTCCTCCAATCAAATCGTTCGCAAGACAATGGCGCTATTTTAAAAACAATCACTTTGGTTGCCAATGGGGCTTTAAGCATTGTGTGAACTAATTGCATTAACTAAATTTTCAGGGCCTTTTTTTGGGGGGGTTGTTTTGTTGTTTACTTTTACAGGCGATTTTTCACATTGCAATTTCAACAACTTTCTCTAATTCTGCCGGAGGTTAAAATAATTGGGCTGCTGGCTGTTGGATAGGTTTTTTTACCTTTTCTGTCCTAAACTGTGTATACATTTAAAGTTGTCTGTCCTTAACATTGTATACATTTTAAGCCCTTTGTACTTAAAGCCAATGGATCCGACTTCACTGTCACCATCACCATTGGTTTCTTGGGCTGAAATCGTATGCAAATGAGATGAGTTAACTTATAAATCTGCTTGAATCACAATGAATTCCAATCCATCCTACAACTAAAACAACTCAATTCTATTTTTAAAGGATAAAATAACAAGGGAAAGTTGTATTTTAAAATTATGAGAGTTTTGAGCATTCAAAACACAAACAAAACAGCATTGTAATGCAAGTCGGATCTTGGACTTCAACAGTGGTTTATATCACGAGTATGAAAGTTGTGGTTGTTGTCCTAAACAGGACTTATTTTTGCAGAAATTTTTGTTCAAGACAAAGTCTGGGTAACAGATCCTAGGTGGTACCCCTATACCCAAACAGGGGCTGCGTAATCCCCCCCCCCCTCAAGGAGAATTTTCAAGTATGGTCTCAGCTCACATTATATTATAATACAGTGATTGTATATAATTTCAGGTTGTAACATTTCTTCGCGAAGAAATTCAAGCTGACGATTCTATAATCCAAAAATTTCTGTTGGAAAAGGTATGTTTACATTTTGTATAATAATGTGTAAAATTTTGATACAAAATATAATATATTCATATATATAGCCTATTTCAGAAATTCTGTCCCAACTATATAAGTATATTGAGTTTCAATAATATGGTGCACTACACCCTGCAGTTATATTATTTCTATCTTTGTGAACTTTCATTAACCATTTCTAGCCATCTTGACTTAGCCAAAGTTGTTACTTTGCACAGAAAAATCAATTCTAAGTTGGCCAGGAAACGCAGCCAGCCATACTTATTTTTAAAATTTGCTCCCAACAATTATAATATAAAATCTTGCCTTCAACAAAAGCTTTTAACCGCACTTGTTTGAATATCACTGTAAAAGATTATCATTGTGACTATTTCTAGCTATTTCCAGCTATAGTTTGTCTTGATTCTCTAGGTAATATTTATTAGAAACAACAACGTAGTTTACAAGGTCCGAGCTGTGTCAGCCATGCTTTTATGAGTGCCTCCTATTCTAAGTGACGTCACGTAAAACTACAAGAGACTGTCAATCAACTATCGTGACATAGTTTGTTGTTTTGTTGCAGCAGTAAAACCGTGTACTTTATCAGTCATAAAATTATTTTGACCATGTGGCTCAAAGCTTGTTCATTCATGAATTATTTGACAAATATCCATGGGTATTATTATTGGGTATCTTTTTTGTTAACAAGCAGCCGGCTGCCGGTGAAGTCGTCTGTTTTCATGTCTTTGCCGGCTCTTTTTTTCTGTATTTTCCTTTCATAATTTGGGGATGAAGGCTTTTTTTCGCCACCAAAATCTGGAAAGCCGGCAAAATCTAGCAGATTTAAAAAAGTTATTTTGAACCCTGGAATGTATAAAACTCCGTGCATTTTCGTAGATCCACCGCATGGATCCACTCCTTAGTTAAAATATCTTACATTTACATCAAAGTTTACTACTACTACATATGGATCGATTTCGTGAGACGCAAAACCGTCACAGTCAATGTGCGCACTTCATTACTTTTTGAACCTCTACAAGCCTGCCGAGTTGCCCACTTTAGAATTGCTAAATTTAAGAAGGAACTTACGTCTATGCCTACACATGAAGACATCTCGTTTTGAACTCATTGTCCCTGTCTCTACTTTTGCTTGGTGAACTACCTCTTTTACAAGGCATTCACCAAAGGACATTCTTCCCTTTTCCTCCAATTACATCTTCTATCATTCTCTCCCTGTTCATTGGCACTTCTTTTCAAAATGGTTTTATTGTGCATGTAAATTATTTGTTTTACATTTGGCATACAGCTAAAGCTAAGTTGCTGACAGTAGGGGCACATATCAACTAACTTAAGGAACTCTCCACCTATGTTAGTCCTGTCAAGTTGAGCACTGTTTTGGCCCCCGGTGAGAGCTTTTACCCAAATATATATTATTATTTATCTAATACAGCTGTTATCTGTGTAGATCAGCCCCTTTGTGGAAAATACAGCAATTGTTTCTATAGGCATTTAAGTTTATTTTAGCCCTTGGGGGAGGGGTGAAACATAATGTTTAAAAATGGCATATGTCTAATAGTTTTCCTTAACTTTAACTCTCTTTAATAACCTTATTTTTGTTTCAGGTTGATGACAAAACTGTTACATTGCTAAGCCACGAGGATCTTAAGACTTTAGGTATTGACTATCTTGGGGACAGATTATTAATCATTAACCATTTCAAAAACTCTGTTCGTGAAGAAAAATTAGAACGTGTGCGGTCCCTCTTAGATGCAAGCAAAAAAAGGAAGCAGAAAAGTACTAATAATGCCTCAACGAGTAAGAATGCTCCCACTCTGACGTACTACTTTGGATGGAAGCACTGGAATGAGTCTAGAAAGGAGTATATCCAGAAAAAGACAAATAATGGTGGGGGATCCAGAGAGTGCAAATTACCAAGGAATGCTTCCAAAGAAGAATGTATGTCGAAAGCGAAAGAGTTTTTCTTTCCTGAGGGTGAGAGTCCGGAAGGTCGTCAAGATCTTATGACTTTTAAGCTCACAGGAATTGAGAAGGAAATTGATGATGATTTCAAGTACGAAGACTACAAGAGAGACACGGGTCTTTCAAGGCCAAGGCTGTTCTTGTGCAGTCGTCGACGTATCAGGTGTGGCCTACAGTTTGAGAATAAATTAAAGCGGTGTTACAACCACAAATGCCATTTTTCATTCTTTTTAGATAATAATGATAATCTTTTGGGGTCGCGTGGTTCGATGGGTGCTCGGAATGCTTATTAGTTGTCAATCAAACAAAAAATGTTTATTACAGTGTCGTTTGACAAATGTCACAATTGTTCTATCATTCAAACCACCCCCGATTGACAGACTTTCCTAGCCAATTTAAATGAATGCGTTAGTGTCGACGTTGTAAGTGATTATTTATCATTGGCCATTGAAACGTTTACGGGACGTCGAAGCATTTGATTGGGTAACACCCTATGTTTAAGTACACTTTCAAGTAGAGTGAATTATGTTTTGTGTTTATATGACATGTTGGTTCCAAAGTACATCGTTTGTCGCGGGTTAGAAATATTCTTATGAAAAACATTTTCTCTGATCTTATAGCTGCGGCAAAGCAAACAACCTAGAAGACAGTGACAGTGACAGTGATCTTCTTAAATCAGTATTTGATAGTGGCTATGCAGACTCTGAAGCAGGACCTTCTTTTGAATTTGACAAGGCAGCTCTCGCGGACATACTAGGGACAAGTAGAGAAGACAACCAAAGTGAATTGATCGGCACATCTGAGGAGAGAAAAGCCATTTTCAAGGAACAGCTAGAACAGTTAGAGGAATCAAGCAGAATAGACAAGGAAAAAGATCGTCTGCGTCTAGAAGAAGAGCAGGAACTAACCAAGCAAGAAGAAATACGCCAAAAAAGAAGACGGCGAGTGCTTGATGAACCCGCCCCTGGGGATCAGTCGGTAGAGGTACGTATACGACATCCTCGCATGGGAGTCTTAAAGAGAAGGTTTCACGTAAGATCAAGTGTACAAGCCGTCTATGATTGGGCAGGGTCGGTTAGTGCAACGCCTTTGTACTTTCAGCTATGCAAGTATCCAAACACTGTTATTTATCCTTCCGATGAAATATCACAAGCATGCAATGAAATCCTTAATGTGGTTTCAAGAGGACAGCCCGTGCCTCTTTCGGTCGAAGAGGATTCTGTGACCATCAATGACGGGCAAAAGCTCTACATCGATATCGATATGGATGACACAATACCAGATGCTCTTCATATCGGGCTATCTGATACACCACCACAAATGCTGTTGGAAGACGACGAACCAATGACGGAAGAAGAAGCCATTGCCCTTACCCATTACAACGTCTTAAACAAAAAAAGACAAGAAGAATTGACCAAGTACCTCAAAACAAATATTGTGGAAATAGATAAAGATCACATTGTTGAAGAGATTCTGAAACTATACAAAGACACGTCGCTACTGCAAAACTACTTAGAAATTGAATGTGGACTGACTGCCACAGGCGATGGAGTGCTCAGAGAAATGCTCACGAGTTTTTGGGAGAAATTCCTGATGCGAAATGGCGAAGGAAGTAGAGAAATACCCCTTCCACTTGGCCCAAGCATTGCACGCGAAACGTATGAAATACTTGGAAGAATTTATCATCATGGATTTATGCTAACGGGAAGCTTTCCTGTTACAATTCCCAGGGCGTCTATCCATTACGCCCTGTTTGATTGCGTTAAGGATGAATGCCTTGAAGAGTCGTTCCTGAACACTCTCCCTGCCAAGCAACGCGAAACACTTTCCGCTGCTCTTTCCAGCAAATCAGCTGCATCATTCCCTGATAAAATTGTGTGCGATATTCTTGAAGATTATGGCAACATGAGATGGCCGTCCCAAGAGAACATATGTTCTATTGTCAAGGATGTTGCCGTACATGAGTTGGTTGCTAAGCCTGCAATGGCTTTGCAGCAGTTTCGAAGTGGAATGGGAGAGTTTTGGAAGGATGTGCCACCGCAGGAAATTGATGCAGTGTACAAGCTGTCTCAGCCAACCTCACGTAGAGTCAAGGCAGCCCTTAGAGGTAATCCTCTAACCAAGAAGGAAGAGTCTGTACTGAGATGGCTGAAGTTGTTCATTGATGAGTGTGGCGATAAGATGCTACGGAGGTTTCTGGTTTTTTGCACGGCATCAGATAGCCTTGCGCCCGATAAAACTATTCAAGTTCGCTTCGAGTCAATGCCAAGTGCAGCAATCAGACCGAAGGCGCAGACATGTTTCCGAATCCTGATCCTGCCAACCAATTTCTGTGGCTATGCAGCATTTCAGGCCAACATGGACATATACCTGACTTACAGAGACGCATGGGAAATGAAAGACTATTAAAGTTGAACGGAATTCATATATATTTGTTACAGTTCTGGATGATGCTTTTGAAGTAGAGTTTTTTGTTGTTGTTGGAAAGTCTGCCAGCAGGCCAAATGTGAACGACCACGTTCACATGACTTTGAAATAGCTTCGTCTATTACCTACGTCTATTGCATGACAGACAACAAGAGGATTTGTTATATATATTTGTTACAGTTATGAATGCCTCTGCCGTTCATTGAAATAGCTACGCACATGTCAAATAGCTACGTGTATTGTATGACTTAAAACAAAACAGTGGGTGTTACTGACAAAAGAGAAGCTTATGTGCGAGCTTTACATCGTTACTTTTTTTAATAAAAATTTCATACATCATATTGGTACCCGGTTATTTAACATTCTTGCCCCCCCCCTCCCCCAGACCCACACACACACATCTCTGATTTTTCCTTGAAAAACAATTTTCGCTTTTCTTCTAAGGTTTTCGAAATCCTCATGACATGCACGTCTTTAATTATGGTGGTGCAGCCCCCTTGACGCTGAACAACGGATTCCAGGGCTGTAGCGGAGAAGCACGTCAACGTAGTTTTTTGTAAAACCCCTTTTTTTTCACATATCGAGGAAAATAGGCATCTGCGCTCAAAAACAAGGAATACCCGAGGTGTATAACCTCGATTAAGATGACAATGACAAATTATCGAGCGGGTGAAAATAACTCATACAGTTTTGCAATGATAAAACGACATGTTGTGTAATAGCTGCGCCCCCTCCCCCCACCAAAAAAAAAATGTGTGCCACAGCACTTATGAAAACCCACTTTTCCTTAATAGTATCGAGAAATGCAAGGGTGTTTTTAGTACCATCTTACATTTCACGCTAAAAGGTAGGATTAAATATCATCCATCTTCATGACCTGTTCCTGTTTGTCTGACTGATATATCTAACGTTCCCTAAGATGTCGAGCGATGTTTGTCTAACGACAAGTTTGAGTGATCGTGTGGAAACCAATATCTTTCTCTATGACATCAATCTTTATTTGTCAATGATCCTTATCATGAAACACGCATTGCTTGGTTGTTTCTTCGTTACGTTATGTTCTTGTCTTCCTTAATACTGTGGAAACAGTGGGTGAAAAGCTTTCTTTACTGGCGAAAACAAGAAGAAACACACACCTCGAGTGGTGAATGATTGTGCATATTTTAATTTTAGTCCTCCAATCAAATCGTTCGCAAGACAATGGCGCTATTTTAAAAACAATCACTTTGGTTGCCAATGGGGCTTTAAGCATTGTGTGAACTAATTGCATTAACTAAATTTTCAGGGCCTTTTTTTGGGGGGGTTGTTTTGTTGTTTACTTTTACAGGCGATTTTTCACATTGCAATTTCAACAACTTTCTCTAATTCTGCCGGAGGTTAAAATAATTGGGCTGCTGGCTGTTGGATAGGTTTTTTTACCTTTTCTGTCCTAAACTGTGTATACATTTAAAGTTGTCTGTCCTTAACATTGTATACATTTTAAGCCCTTTGTACTTAAAGCCAATGGATCCGACTTCACTGTCACCATCACCATTGGTTTCTTGGGCTGAAATCGTATGCAAATGAGATGAGTTAACTTATAAATCTGCTTGAATCACAATGAATTCCAATCCATCCTACAACTAAAACAACTCAATTCTATTTTTAAAGGATAAAATAACAAGGGAAAGTTGTATTTTAAAATTATGAGAGTTTTGAGCATTCAAAACACAAACAAAACAGCATTGTAATGCAAGTCGGATCTTGGACTTCAACAGTGGTTTATATCACGAGTATGAAAGTTGTGGTTGTTGTCCTAAACAGGACTTATTTTTGCAGAAATTTTTGTTCAAGACAAAGTCTGGGTAACAGATCCTAGGTGGTACCCCTATACCCAAACAGGGGCTGCGTAATCCCCCCCCCCCCCCCCTCAAGGAGAATTTTCAAGTATGGTCTCAGCTCACATTATATTATAATACAGTGATTGTATATAATTTCAGGTTGTAACATTTCTTCGCGAAGAAATTCAAGCTGACGATTCTATAATCCAAAAATTTCTGTTGGAAAAGGTATGTTTACATTTTGTATAATAATGTGTAAAATTTTGATACAAAATATAATATATTCATATATATAGCCTATTTCAGAAATTCTGTCCCAACTATATAAGTATATTGAGTTTCAATAATATGGTGCACTACACCCTGCAGTTATATTATTTCTATCTTTGTGAACTTTCATTAACCATTTCTAGCCATCTTGACTTAGCCAAAGTTGTTACTTTGCACAGAAAAATCAATTCTAAGTTGGCCAGGAAACGCAGCCAGCCATACTTATTTTTAAAATTTGCTCCCAACAATTATAATATAAAATCTTGCCTTCAACAAAAGCTTTTAACCGCACTTGTTTGAATATCACTGTAAAAGATTATCATTGTGACTATTTCTAGCTATTTCCAGCTATAGTTTGTCTTGATTCTCTAGGTAATATTTATTAGAAACAACAACGTAGTTTACAAGGTCCGAGCTGTGTCAGCCATGCTTTTATGAGTGCCTCCTATTCTAAGTGACGTCACGTAAAACTACAAGAGACTGTCAATCAACTATCGTGACATAGTTTGTTGTTTTGTTGCAGCAGTAAAACCGTGTACTTTATCAGTCATAAAATTATTTTGACCATGTGGCTCAAAGCTTGTTCATTCATGAATTATTTGACAAATATCCATGGGTATTATTATTGGGTATCTTTTTTGTTAACAAGCAGCCGGCTGCCGGTGAAGTCGTCTGTTTTCATGTCTTTGCCGGCTCTTTTTTTCTGTATTTTCCTTTCATAATTTGGGGATGAAGGCTTTTTTTCGCCACCAAAATCTGGAAAGCCGGCAAAATCTAGCAGATTTAAAAAAGTTATTTTGAACCCTGGAATGTATAAAACTCCGTGCATTTTCGTAGATCCACCGCATGGATCCACTCCTTAGTTAAAATATCTTACATTTACATCAAAGTTTACTACTACTACATATGGATCGATTTCGTGAGACGCAAAACCGTCACAGTCAATGTGCGCACTTCATTACTTTTTGAACCTCTACAAGCCTGCCGAGTTGCCCACTTTAGAATTGCTAAATTTAAGAAGGAACTTACGTCTATGCCTACACATGAAGACATCTCGTTTTGAACTCATTGTCCCTGTCTCTACTTTTGCTTGGTGAACTACCTCTTTTACAAGGCATTCACCAAAGGACATTCTTCCCTTTTCCTCCAATTACATCTTCTATCATTCTCTCCCTGTTCATTGGCACTTCTTTTCAAAATGGTTTTATTGTGCATGTAAATTATTTGTTTTACATTTGGCATACAGCTAAAGCTAAGTTGCTGACAGTAGGGGCACATATCAACTAACTTAAGGAACTCTCCACCTATGTTAGTCCTGTCAAGTTGAGCACTGTTTTGGCCCCCGGTGAGAGCTTTTACCCAAATATATATTATTATTTATCTAATACAGCTGTTATCTGTGTAGATCAGCCCCTTTGTGGAAAATACAGCAATTGTTTCTATAGGCATTTAAGTTTATTTTAGCCCTTGGGGGAGGGGTGAAACATAATGTTTAAAAATGGCATATGTCTAATAGTTTTCCTTAACTTTAACTCTCTTTAATAACCTTATTTTTGTTTCAGGTTGATGACAAAACTGTTACATTGCTAAGCCACGAGGATCTTAAGACTTTAGGTATTGACTATCTTGGGGACAGATTATTAATCATTAACCATTTCAAAAACTCTGTTCGTGAAGAAAAATTAGAACGTGTGCGGTCCCTCTTAGATGCAAGCAAAAAAAGGAAGCAGAAAAGTACTAATAATGCCTCAACGAGTAAGAATGCTCCCACTCTGACGTACTACTTTGGATGGAAGCACTGGAATGAGTCTAGAAAGGAGTATATCCAGAAAAAGACAAATAATGGTGGGGGATCCAGAGAGTGCAAATTACCAAGGAATGCTTCCAAAGAAGAATGTATGTCGAAAGCGAAAGAGTTTTTCTTTCCTGAGGGTGAGAGTCCGGAAGGTCGTCAAGATCTTATGACTTTTAAGCTCACAGGAATTGAGAAGGAAATTGATGATGATTTCAAGTACGAAGACTACAAGAGAGACACGGGTCTTTCAAGGCCAAGGCTGTTCTTGTGCAGTCGTCGACGTATCAGGTGTGGCCTACAGTTTGAGAATAAATTAAAGCGGTGTTACAACCACAAATGCCATTTTTCATTCTTTTTAGATAATAATGATAATCTTTTGGGGTCGCGTGGTTCGATGGGTGCTCGGAATGCTTATTAGTTGTCAATCAAACAAAAAATGTTTATTACAGTGTCGTTTGACAAATGTCACAATTGTTCTATCATTCAAACCACCCCCGATTGACAGACTTTCCTAGCCAATTTAAATGAATGCGTTAGTGTCGACGTTGTAAGTGATTATTTATCATTGGCCATTGAAACGTTTACGGGACGTCGAAGCATTTGATTGGGTAACACCCTATGTTTAAGTACACTTTCAAGTAGAGTGAATTATGTTTTGTGTTTATATGACATGTTGGTTCCAAAGTACATCGTTTGTCGCGGGTTAGAAATATTCTTATGAAAAACATTTTCTCTGATCTTATAGCTGCGGCAAAGCAAACAACCTAGAAGACAGTGACAGTGACAGTGATCTTCTTAAATCAGTATTTGATAGTGGCTATGCAGACTCTGAAGCAGGACCTTCTTTTGAATTTGACAAGGCAGCTCTCGCGGACATACTAGGGACAAGTAGAGAAGACAACCAAAGTGAATTGATCGGCACATCTGAGGAGAGAAAAGCCATTTTCAAGGAACAGCTAGAACAGTTAGAGGAATCAAGCAGAATAGACAAGGAAAAAGATCGTCTGCGTCTAGAAGAAGAGCAGGAACTAACCAAGCAAGAAGAAATACGCCAAAAAAGAAGACGGCGAGTGCTTGATGAACCCGCCCCTGGGGATCAGTCGGTAGAGGTACGTATACGACATCCTCGCATGGGAGTCTTAAAGAGAAGGTTTCACGTAAGATCAAGTGTACAAGCCGTCTATGATTGGGCAGGGTCGGTTAGTGCAACGCCTTTGTACTTTCAGCTATGCAAGTATCCAAACACTGTTATTTATCCTTCCGATGAAATATCACAAGCATGCAATGAAATCCTTAATGTGGTTTCAAGAGGACAGCCCGTGCCTCTTTCGGTCGAAGAGGATTCTGTGACCATCAATGACGGGCAAAAGCTCTACATCGATATCGATATGGATGACACAATACCAGATGCTCTTCATATCGGGCTATCTGATACACCACCACAAATGCTGTTGGAAGACGACGAACCAATGACGGAAGAAGAAGCCATTGCCCTTACCCATTACAACGTCTTAAACAAAAAAAGACAAGAAGAATTGACCAAGTACCTCAAAACAAATATTGTGGAAATAGATAAAGATCACATTGTTGAAGAGATTCTGAAACTATACAAAGACACGTCGCTACTGCAAAACTACTTAGAAATTGAATGTGGACTGACTGCCACAGGCGATGGAGTGCTCAGAGAAATGCTCACGAGTTTTTGGGAGAAATTCCTGATGCGAAATGGCGAAGGAAGTAGAGAAATACCCCTTCCACTTGGCCCAAGCATTGCACGCGAAACGTATGAAATACTTGGAAGAATTTATCATCATGGATTTATGCTAACGGGAAGCTTTCCTGTTACAATTCCCAGGGCGTCTATCCATTACGCCCTGTTTGATTGCGTTAAGGATGAATGCCTTGAAGAGTCGTTCCTGAACACTCTCCCTGCCAAGCAACGCGAAACACTTTCCGCTGCTCTTTCCAGCAAATCAGCTGCATCATTCCCTGATAAAATTGTGTGCGATATTCTTGAAGATTATGGCAACATGAGATGGCCGTCCCAAGAGAACATATGTTCTATTGTCAAGGATGTTGCCGTACATGAGTTGGTTGCTAAGCCTGCAATGGCTTTGCAGCAGTTTCGAAGTGGAATGGGAGAGTTTTGGAAGGATGTGCCACCGCAGGAAATTGATGCAGTGTACAAGCTGTCTCAGCCAACCTCACGTAGAGTCAAGGCAGCCCTTAGAGGTAATCCTCTAACCAAGAAGGAAGAGTCTGTACTGAGATGGCTGAAGTTGTTCATTGATGAGTGTGGCGATAAGATGCTACGGAGGTTTCTGGTTTTTTGCACGGCATCAGATAGCCTTGCGCCCGATAAAACTATTCAAGTTCGCTTCGAGTCAATGCCAAGTGCAGCAATCAGACCGAAGGCGCAGACATGTTTCCGAATCCTGATCCTGCCAACCAATTTCTGTGGCTATGCAGCATTTCAGGCCAACATGGACATATACCTGACTTACAGAGACGCATGGGAAATGAAAGACTATTAAAGTTGAACGGAATTCATATATATTTGTTACAGTTCTGGATGAGGCTTTTGAAGTAGAGTTTTTTGTTGTTGTTGGAAAGTCTGCCAGCAGGCCAAATGTGAACGACCACGTTCACATGACTTTGAAATAGCTTCGTCTATTACCTACGTCTATTGCATGACAGACAACAAGAGGATTTGTTATATATATTTGTTACAGTTATGAATGCCTCTGCCGTTCATTGAAATAGCTACGCACATGTCAAATAGCTACGTGTATTGTATGACTTAAAACAAAACAGTGGGTGTTACTGACAAAAGAGAAGCTTATGTGCGAGCTTTACATCGTTACTTTTTTTAATAAAAATTTCATACATCATATTGGTACCCGGTTATTTAACATTCTTGCCCCCCCCCTCCCCCAGACCCACACACACACATCTCTGATTTTTCCTTGAAAAACAATTTTCGCTTTTCTTCTAAGGTTTTCGAAATCCTCATGACATGCACGTCTTTAATTATGGTGGTGCAGCCCCCTTGACGCTGAACAACGGATTCCAGGGCTGTAGCGGAGAAGCACGTCAACGTAGTTTTTTGTAAAACCCCTTTTTTTTCACATATCGAGGAAAATAGGCATCTGCGCTCAAAAACAAGGAATACCCGAGGTGTATAACCTCGATTAAGATGACAATGACAAATTATCGAGCGGGTGAAAATAACTCATACAGTTTTGCAATGATAAAACGACATGTTGTGTAATAGCTGCGCCCCCTCCCCCCACCAAAAAAAAAATGTGTGCCACAGCACTTATGAAAACCCACTTTTCCTTAATAGTATCGAGAAATGCAAGGGTGTTTTTAGTACCATCTTACATTTCACGCTAAAAGGTAGGATTAAATATCATCCATCTTCATGACCTGTTCCTGTTTGTCTGACTGATATATCTAACGTTCCCTAAGATGTCGAGCGATGTTTGTCTAACGACAAGTTTATAACGAAGCTTCCGTTAAATGTATAAGATTAACATACAAATCTTCAGCTTCCACGACATCATTCGGCATTTGTAAATTGTGCTCTTCCATGAGCATCTTGAACATATCAGAGAATTCCTCTGTGCACCCAAATGCGTTTGGCTTCTTGCACAACTTTTCTGCTAAAAAAGTGGCATCATCCAAGTCAATGCAACTTTTGTAATCTTGTGTTCCTAGAGAAAAAGAACGATTCAAACTGTCAGTAAAAATAACTATCGAAGTTGATTGGCGAACCACAAAGTGAAATTAGGAAAAGGTAAGTTATCGTGTAGACCGTATACGGTTTGTTACTTCACCTTGGAGTGATGGAAGATTGTACAATACATCCGGCCTTCCGGGTGGGGTTTCCTGATTGTGATAAGGTCTTATTCTGTGAGTGTTCCAATGCTTTACAACTTTGTCTAACTCATCTTGAATTAAACCCTGGTAACAGAACTTGAGGCTAGAGCTGATAAAAAAACCCATAGTCAACGATCCTCTACACATAGAAATAGAGGAATTAAATAAATGAATTCGACATAGATGAAGAAACATAAAATGATAACGAAATGGATGAATAAAATTAAAAGCGGAGTTAAACTCGTTTTTTTTTTCAGTCCTGTTAGGTCTATACAACTTGTTGGAAGCAACAGAGTCAGATTTAGTAGTTACACTCGAGAAGCAAGATAAAAAATGAAAATGCTTGCAATACAAAGGTCGAGGTTTGTAAAGTGCTCGATATGTATGGGAGAGGGATTGTACAGAGTAGGAGAACATAAATACTGGTAGAGCATTATTGAGTTCACTTATATAGGGTTCTGGTTTGTTCCAACATACAGTACTTACCACTGCACCAAGTCGTTATCATCAAAAAGGCCCCTATCCCTCAAGTCCTTGAAATAGGTTATCCAGAAATCTGAATTACTTTTTCTTAACTGAGACCACCAAGCTTCGATCCGCTGTAATAAAATGTATATATATATATATATATATATATATATATATATCGTATATATATATATATATATATATATATATATATATATATATATATATATATATATATACATTTTATTACATATATATATATATATATATACATTTTATTACATATATATATATATATATATATATAATTATATGCTTGTCAAGAAAATTACGAATTAACTATGCTTTTTAAAATACGTACCTGATTTGCAACCGATGTTCCGTACTGAAAATTGTTAACTGCTGCTTCGTCATTCAGACCAAAATGAAGGAATACTTGCATCACCTCAATGTTAACATTTTCTGTTCCATTATCAGCTCTAATGCGCCTCGGCACTCCTAACAAAGTGAAGTGATTTTAATAAGATAAGTTCTAATTTAGGAATATAAAGGGGCCTGATAAATAATTTCTAACTTTCCTTTAATCATTCTAATGCAACCAGCGAAGTAGTCGGCCACTATAGCGGGGTCGTTGTTAGATGATGCCACCCTCAGCCACATAATTCGTCTGGAGTACCTAATATGAAAATAATTTTTACGATTACTAGAGGCTGCTGTCATACAGTACGAACAAATTTTCCTCAATCACCCCTGGTTTTTGTCTGTAAACTCAAAACTGGTAGGTCCCGACCGATCCACACTGGACACACCGGACACTTTCGCTGTTTCTCCTAGCCTTGTTTCGCCCCATGACAGGTAAACCGGAATCCGGAATCCATGAAAAAATGAGACTTGGTATCCGGAATCAATGCTACTGTAATCCAAAATCCACACACTAGGATCCGGAATACAAGACTTAAGCTATGAAATCCGGAATACAAGAATCCTGGACAACAAAAATGGAATCCTGAATCCACGGGAAAAAACCCACATGGAATCCGCAATCCTAGGATTCGGTATCCAGAACCCTATTGGAGAACCTGTCATGGGGCGACTTGTTTCAACTTACCCGTCAATGCAACCATGGATGCAAAATCCAAACGGCTTCAGCTTATCGTACCCATCTATATGCCAACAGTAGTTCGGACCCTAAAATATTGAAAAAATATTTTGTAGTCTATTAACGTGTTCATATTATAGTGCTGGTTTATAAGAAAATTTTGAAAAGTCATTGCCGTTTGGGGCTCTGTCTATGGGCAGTTTTGACAGATTTCGCCGGCAACTCGATGCATTGCCGCATAGGACCCTTTCCGATGACTAGTCACTCTGTTTTATGTTGTTCTTCTGAAACACGAAAAGTCAATATCCTGAAATGTTGTGGAGCTTAGCAGTTTCAGGATCCCTGTTTTACAAGGTTTAATTATAGTGTATGATCTCGAATGATCGGAGATCGACCCGTTGTTATGATCGCGTTTCTATTTCGTACTTACTTGCGAGCGGTAGGTCCGTCTTAACAGTCTGTGAGATTTCCTGCGTTCTGTACCTTCTGGGTCAAGCGTTCTCAACGCAATCCGTACAGTTTCTCTGAAAGTGCATGGATAACATCTTTCAAATTTTGTTACTAATTTTAGTGCTTATTTTTACGGTGCGCAATTGCTGTACATACCTATTAATTTGTAGATGGTAATCATTTCGCAGTCTCTGGTGCATTTGTCTGTAACCAATGCAGTTTCCACTTCCGAATAGCTCATTCTGTATAGATAAATATATAATGTTATTAAACGAAGGATTCCATATTGCATTGTTCTTTGTACATGATCTCAGGTAGGTTTTAGCATTTGGATACGCAGACACATCTCAAAGGGTGCAAAATAGCTATTTTTAGATAAAAAAAAAAAACATCAAGGCCAAGCTTAGAGGCTATATTTTTTTAGTTTTTGCATCTCCTTACCTCTATCATGCCTATGACTGTTGCGAGGTCAGGTACCCCTTCCCTTCTCTTAAGGTTCATCTTACGTAGAAGTCGTTTCAAATGTCGGAGGCTTGTTAAAAAAAGTTTGCCAATCGCATTAGCAACTGTAGCAAAAGGCGTTCTTATAAATCACAATATTCACTATAACATTAAGAAGCATGAACTCACCTCAGGGTCTCGCCATGATGGACATACAATAGAGCTAACATTTCCTTGTATTCAAAACCTAAATGAAAGTACTTCTTAACAAGATCATTTCCTACCAACTGCTGTCAAGGAAAGCAATTTTCAGCACCTATACAATGCAAAATATTAAAGAAAAACAATTACAAGACAAAAAGATACGGGAAAGTCCCTGTTCATTAGCAAATGCTGGCAGATAATACGACATGGCAATGACTCTTCTAGGGAAGGCTCCAAATGATCCACGTGTTCGTACACATATCATATCTGACATCTTGCATCTGACATCTTGCATCTGACATCTTGCATCTGACATCGTGCATCTGACATCGTGCATCTGACATCTTGCATCTGACATCTTGCATCTGACATCTTGCATCTGACATCTTGCATCTTACATGTTATAATATCGTGCATCTTGCATCTGACATGGCCCCTATGGGCTTCCGTAGTCAACCCTTCTTGTGCACACTAGAAACAATTCTGCATTATTTTGGCCTAAAAGTGTGGTAAAGCAGAAGAAATGATCATGATTTTGAATGTAATATGCTGAGATTGCGTTGTTTCTATTATTTGGTGCCACTAAGTTACTTCGTGTATTCTAGCGGGGAATTATGTGTTCCTGTGCTTTGCACTTGTTCACCAGAAATTAATACTGTAGCCACCATCATTTCCAGAAAACCAACCCAACAACCCCTTTCCAAATACTCCAAAGCATTAAGCAGACATACTGTATGAGAAAAATTTGGTGACAGTTAACTTATATGATGTCTTCAGAAGAAAATCACCCCCATTCTCACCCCTGGATCTGTCGCTGTATGGGTGTGTTCATTAGAAATGAGGTATAGAGACATGAAAGCCCTAAAGAAAATATAGGACAACAGACAGAATCATTTTCGAACATTAAAAATTATATTTTTGATATTAAATCGGGCATCCCATTTTAGCCTGACAATGTTTTGAACATGACAAAATAATATAACTGAATGATCAATTGTCAATTACGCCCACATAAACTCTTTATTTTTGAACAGATAACAGGGGTTTGATGTATAAGCACTAAAGGTCTGATTCCTTTCCATGCAGAAGTCTTTAAATGTAGGCATCTATCTTTATACCAAGCCAGAGAGAATACGGCAGAAATTGCTTTGTTTTTTTGGCAGTATCTACTCAAACATTGCATCATGCACTGGATTTACGTAAAATAAGTTGCCATCTAGCATGGTATAAGATAGGTATACAATGATTTATTGTAGAATACTGCAGAAAATTCCACTTGTCATGTATCTCAAGAGCATACCCCTTATAAAAATATCCCAGATAAATAAGCTCCTACTCATGTGCTCACTAGGCCAGTCCCTTTCAATTCCATCGATTATCTTTATTCGCAACGGCTACTGTAGCACCCCAACCAAAACGAAAAGACAAGACAAAAAAGGTTTACCACAACTCTGCTTCTTGCTTGTTTTAGTCGGCTACCTTTCTTCTGCGACTTTGATGTATGCGAGTTACCTCAAACACGCTCTCAGGTACTGGACGTGAGATTCCATGATACGGCATGTCACTTGCGAAAATGTAAACAAAAACTAAATGGCGGGGTACACATGGGGTACCCACTAGGTATTCGCTTGTTCAAAGCATCAAGATAATGAAAAACTATTGTAGATTCTGTCGATGTATTTCCTTTTTTGCTGACAGCGTCCGGACCTAACGAAAATCCCAACTTTCTCAGATCGATCGGGCACACATGAGGGCGCGATTTTGAGTGACGTTGGCCGTAAATCTTGAAATAAATATTTTCTCGTCGCGATCGCACTGATCACAATAGATTCGCGGTATCTCTCAAAATTTTGGAAAACGCTCGACATCGTTTAGTGTGGCTATACCACAAAAGGTTTGGCATTTGTAAGCGATTTGAGCGTATTTATGGGTGACGAAGAAGACTCCATGATTTACTTACTGTAAAATATGTCCGACGTAAAATCCCTGGCGCCCGTTTCTCGAAACACCCGAGAATTCTCGGGCCCGAAAACTTTATTTTGCATTTTTGCTCAAAATTTCGCATGTTTTCCTGCTGGAGAACCGCTTTCGTGTTTTAGAAACATTTTGAACTTTCTCTTGGTTCGTATTCCAAATGATTACGCTCAATAGGGCTATTTTCGAAGTTCTGCTAAAGCCAAAAAGTTACCCGAGAAGTCTCGGGCGACTGCGAGGTCCCGAGAACTTTCTTAATATTTTAGCCATGTGAATTTCGGGCCCGAGAAGTTCGGGAAAGATCAAAATCTATAAAACCAAAAAGAGGATTATTCTTCACATGAATCTTTGTGGTAAAATACGATGTTTGACGATATTTCAACACATTTAGATACCATAAATTTTGAAGGAATAAGCCAGCTTTTCAAATTTAAGGAATAAAACGTTTTCGGAACCGAGAATTCTAGGGTGTTTCGAGAAACGGGCCCCTGCAATGCATCGAAAGCGTGAAACCATGGTGATAGCTTGGAGTCGAGGCTTGGAGTTGGGGTTTAGCTTGAAGTCGAGGCCTAACTTGGAGTCGAGGTATCATTATGCGATCGAAGAAAATAATAACAATCGCGAATTTTCAACTCGAGGATTCCTCCACAGGAATCCCGAGTAATGTGCCCTAGCGGTCTCTTCACAAAGAATCCATGGGCGGATCTAGCCCCCCCCCCCCCCCCTATTTTCAGTCATTTGGCTAAAAAATGAACAAGAAATATAAAAAAATATATGAATGACAATAAGTCTGCCCCCCCCCTTTCTTGAAACTTCTGGATCCGCCCCTGGAGCCTATGAAAGAAAAGTCCTCGTCGTGTTTTGCGCGGCCGAAGGAAGAAAGTGCTAGTTCCTCGAGCACGCACCATGCTTCTTTCGTTAGTTAAACTCGAGAAACAGCACGGCATTCTTGAGGGATGCAACACTTAAGTTTCATTTTCACTTGTCATTTCCAAACTTGCACACATTATACTTGCAAGTATAATGGGTTTTCTGAAAAAATGAGGCAACGATAGCATGGGTTGCTTAGCCATTGTAAGAGTCTTTCCTTTCTAATCCGTACACAATTTTTATGCTCACAATTTATTTAAACCAAAAAATGCATGGGACTAAATGGGCTTTATCTATTAGATAAATCCTGGAAAGATATACCACTTTGACTTGAAGCTTTGATTTTGGCTTTAAGTTCTAAATTGTTATTTTAGAGAATAAACAGGATATTGTTGCGAACTCACCAAATCCACAGCACCATTTTCCCTATGCCTTGGGCCATGCTACGGTGTCTGCTTTGTATGGTGGACCACCCTTCCCCCTTACTTTTCACCATATCCACCAAATCCACTATTTTCCACATAGCCCTATCCCTTGGCCATAGTACTTGCAGTGCTATGTATCTGCTAAGAATGGGGGACCACCCCTCCCCCTGACTATTCACCATATCCACCAAATCCATCATTTGCCATAGCCGTATGGCTTGACCATGATAGTTGCAGTGCTAAATATCTGCTTACCATCCCTCCCCCTAACTTTTCACCATATCCACCATTTGCCAGAGCCCTATGCTTTTGCCATGCTACTTGCATTGTTAAGTATCCGCTAAGTTTGGGAAACCACCCCTCCCCCTAACTTTTTATAACTTTTGCCATAGCTTTGTCCCTTAGATATTTGCAGTGCTAAATAACTGTTATGTATTGATTCATAGGATAAGACCCCTCCCCTTAAGGGTGTTGGGACATTTCTCGTTACTAAGGGATTCGGTTGTTAGGCACGCGCGCGATCATCCAGAAATTTCGCACTTTTAGGCGGGAAAATTATTTACGCGCGCGCGACATTCCTAGTTTTGAAAACAAACGAAACGAAACTGGCGAGAAAAACGTAATAATATAGTAAATACCGTAAAACAAAAAAAAAGGCGAGCATGATTTTTAACCTAGGGCACCTACTTAGCGACCTGAAGTGCTGATTTAAGCAAAAAAAAAAAGAGTTGTTTCAATGCATATTCCACTGTTAAAAAGCGATAATGATAATGCGATAATGATAACAAAATTCATTCACAACATTCGCATTTGTAACCAGGTTTTTCCGAAATAAAAACGGTTTGCGTTTCCAACTCTATAATCTTTGAGAAAAGTGGACGGATCGCGATTTTTTTGGCAAAGAATATTCACCTAGTTGCCGTCCACAAAACTATGTATCGGTTTTCCGATATTTTAAAAAATAAAGAAATTATTCAAAAAAGAGTGGAAAATAAAAAAATGTGCGAAAATTTTATTCTTTGGCAGAATCCAAAACGCATACGTAACTTTGTAGGTTCTCTCACAAATAGTATTATAAAACTACATTTATCATTGCAGATACTTCAACAGCAAATATTATAGAATTTATTTGTTGTGACGTCATGCGATGACGTCACCACCTGATGACGTCATCAAAATTTAAACATTGATAAACAATGACGCCATACCTAAATTCATAATATTTCACAAATATTTGGCGGATTAATAGCGTTTCAAAGTTTCCTTAGCAACGGCCCTCAGAGAAATGTCCCAACACCCTTAAGTCCAATGCTACAGTGCTGTCAGATACTTGCAGTGATAGATAAACTGTAATGTATTGATTTATTGGTCCATATAGGACCATTTGGCCATTTTCCACTAGCGCTTGACAAATGGCCATTCATTTGGACAAATGGCCAATGTGAGACAGTGTTGGACAGTATTGAATGCTGTTGCAGGTCTCGTACTGCCATCTGTTTTAGTTGTCGCACTGCATGGCTTGATTGCGGGGATGGACGTCTTTCCCATCCGTGAAGATTGCGTAGTGAGGATTTTGGTCTGAATGCGGACAGTGTCCGCGACAAGCTTGCGCAGATTGTTTCCATGTCGCCAAAGGGGGGGTGGGTGGGTGGAAAATTATTGACACTTACCGACTTGCGTATCTGGTTTAGAAGTCCACGAATCTGGGTTTGGATGGCGAGATGAGTCCAGATCTCGTGTGGGTATGCAGGCAATGTTATTTGCATAACCTATCGATATTTTGTAACAGTTGGACCGCACATACCAACAATTTGCGGCATTCCTGCTAATGAGAATATTATTCAATTATAGAAGTCTTGGAAAAGGGGATAAAAACAAGAACCTACTTCCATTTATTCTCGATGAAAGAGTGACTTTAAGCACCCTAAATTATCTGTCAGTGATGGGATGACCTTATTTATCAAAGTTTTCATTGCGGGAATCTTTCAGGTCTTACTGATGCTACAGTACATCTTAAAGATATGTGTGATTCTGAGTCTCAGCTAAGGGGAAGAGAGGGTCAGTGGGCTGAACAGGGTCTTAACACTGATGTAGAGAAGTATAGATTCTTTTTTGTTACCCTATTCTAGAACATGCACATTTTTGTCATACAGTTTTTGTCTTGCATCAATATTTTTTTAAGGCTTGTAAGTACCTTTTTCAGTCTACCCTGATGAAGTCTGATTGAAGACAAAAATTTGAGTCGACTACCAGTTTCTGGTAAACTAAACACCCTTCCAGGTACATAAGGTGCGTATAAGACATCTAAACCCCTCCCCGGGTACAGTGAGTTGTGTATACGACATCTTAATCCCTTCCCAGGTATAGTGAGATGTGTATATGACATCTAAACCCCTCCCCAGGTACAGTGAGGTGTGTATATAACATCTTAATCCCTCCCCAGGTACAGTGAGATGTGTATATGACATCTAAATCCCTCCCCAGGTACAGTGAGGTGTGTATATGACATCTAAATCCCTCCCCAGGTACAGTGGGGTATGTATATGACATCTAAATCACTCCCCAGGTACAGTGAGGAGTGTATGTGACATCTAAATCCCTCCCGGGATACAGTGAGGTGTATATATGACATCTAAATCCCTTCCCAGGAACAATGAGGTGTTTATATGACATCTAAATCACTGCCCAGGTACAGTGAGGAGTGTATATGACATCTAAATCCCTCCCTGGGTACAGTGAGGTGTATATATGACATCTAAATCCCTCCCTGGGTACAGTGAGGTGTGTATATGACATCTAAATCCCTTCCCAGGTCCAGTGAGGTGTAAATGTGACGTTTAAAACCCTGCCCAGGGACACTGGTCACAAGTTTTCAAAACATCCATTTGTTTTTGTCTTTTGGGATTTTCTCTTCCACCAGTCAAATTATTCTAAGCCAATCAGATTCTTGCCATCTCTTGCCTAGTGCAGTTGTCTGGCTTTCTGTCGTTACACAGTCTGGTTTTCGTCCAGAGGGTAGCCAGGGATGTGCACAAAGCGAGACTCTGATTTGCTCAGAATGGTTTTACTGACGGAACAGAAAACCAAAACAAATCGTGTTTTGAAAATGCGGGTCGCGATAAAACGGATTCAACAGAAAAACAAATTTCAAGCAATCTGAGCAAGAAGGGGTAAAATTAACTGTGTTACTAAAAAGTAAACTTAAGTAATAATCAGTGCAGTCAGATTAATAAGGAGAATCATTTGCATACAGTACACCATTAATACACATTTTTATTTACAGAGATTGATAAGAAGCCATGTGCATAGAGTGCTCTTAATAAACCTTAATGCCCTTCTGTACACTAATGGTGTAAGGAAAAAAATAACAATTGTAAATATCTAAAGATGACAACATTTGCAATATTTTTAATCTAGTTTAAATGAAGGGAGTTTATATAACAACCACATGTAACCCAAGCACTCGGTTTGTATTCTAGTACGCAAGAGAATTTGTAGAATGATGAAAAAAAAAAAAGGAAAATAAAAGAAAAGACTTCATAGTGGACTCACTTTATTCTTGTCTTTTTGGGATCTCTCCTGAGTATTATGGGCCCATTTTACTCGTTTCCCCTTCAGCACCCATACAAGACGAGAGAAGATGGCTGCTTGTATGGATGCTGAAAGGGATCTTGTTAAGCTTGAAAAAAATCCAAGAAAAAAACTGGAGAGAAGCCCTGCCAGCCGACCCCTATCCATTTTCTGAATGACTATCCATATATAAACTCAACACCATTCTTATATGATGCCCCTCTCCCCCCTTTCCGAATTTTTCTGAATATTTTAATTTTTTTTACAAGATCCCTTATAAAATGCAAGTAAAAAATATTTTCATAGAACTATAACCAAAACCAACTCTCAAAGATAGGATATTTTGGCAGATAACTTCTCATCTCCCCCTCATCTTCATAGAGGTGCAACAGGTTTAGGAGAGGTGCTCATTTGAGAAAGGCACTTATTTGAGCAATTATGGTAACTAAATGTATCTAGGGCTCTCCCAGAGGGATAAGAAAGGACAGTGTATCACCAAGCTCCCCCCATGATGCCCTGTTGGTTTGGTACATCACAATCCAAGTAGACAGTCCAGCAGCCCAGATTGAAAACCCAATAAAGGATTTGATGACGTCTGCAACAAAAAATGGTCTTTAAGGATTAGACACTGCACAAAAACACTCAACTCATAACACACAGTCTACAAACACCAAAAGATCAAACTGTAACAGATCCTTTATTAAATATGCTGGAGCAGTACACTCTGGCTATGCAATGCTGGCATGCCATTTAATCTAGACGTAACACAATTGATAAACACAATGAATCAACAGATAACAAAGTCTACCACAAGATTCTACTAATACACTGAATCAAGACATACACTAACACAATCGATGAACACAATAAAACATCACATATATAACACAATCGACCAACAGGTAATTAACACAATCAACCAACACACAACACTAACACAATCAATTAATCAAATGTAAATGCTTTGTAAGCATTCACAAGTTAAAAATGACCCACCAAATAACCCAAAACAACCAACCAACTTATTACTGTTATGAACCAACACATATATTTTAAACAACCTATCAAAATGCAGTGTACCAACAGATAACACTTACACAATCTACCAAAATATTCTACCAGTACAGTGAATCAACAAATAGTATTTACTCACTTTACCAACAAATAACACCAACAAAATGAACCAACACATGTAACACAATCTAACAACACACTGAACCAACACACAACACCCAATTGATCAACACAATAAACCAACAAGTACAGTGTACCAGGCAAAGCCAAACAAGAAAAAAATCACCATGAATCCACCTTTGCTTGCAAATTATGCCCCGATAGAGTTCATGATGACCTAGGACACTCTCCCAATATGCTCATAGCTGTATTTTTGATGAAAAATACAAGCAACCATCAACTTGTGCTCGCATTAGCACAATGACGAGGTATTAAAAGTGGGGACCGCAAAGCACTGTTGGAAAGCTAGGATACGGCTGACTAGTGCAGCGGTGTTTGACTTTGACAGGCTGTAAAAAAACTCAGAATAGGGGGGAGGTATCTGTCTTCAGTCTGTTTTTTTGTAAATACAGCTCAAAAATAGCCAGGAGGGTCAGAGGGTTAACGCACTGAACTGAACACAACACAGACATGACACTGACAAAATCTACAAAAACATTCTACCATACACCGAATCCACACATAGCACCAAACATCCGGTCAGTGAGAATAATCAATTTTATCAAAATAGCACAGATGATAGGAATTGACACAGAATATCTGGCTAACAATGCATGGTTCATAACTTCACAAAAATACCGAAATCCTTGCTTACTCGATCTCATGCTTTTCTGTCCTGGAAAAGATTCTCTACAAAATGCTTCGCGGAAGAACCAAATAGCATTGACAAGCCAGAGAAAAGGCAAAAACGCCAGACCAACTGTGGAAGATGTGGAACGGAAGTAGTAAGCTTATTAGTCATGATCATAGAGAAATAAACATCACACAAATTAAGAGATCATCGCATGGCACCAACCTAATGTGTATTTCCTACACAACTTGACTTTCTCTTCGTCCGAGACTTTCCTTAGGTCCATAGCGAGAAAATATGAGTGAAAGAGTACGACAATATGATTCACATTAGGTCATTACCCAGCAAGCTTTGTAAAGACGGTCTCTCCTTAATGAATTACCCAGAAGCCCCTAGACGATAAAAACACACAAAGACCATTTTGCTTCCTAAATCGTAACAGATAAAATGTTAAATAACATCGTTACTCACAAATAACACCTTTTTTCTTTGCTGGATTAGTTTATTTTTCCAATAACAGTTTGGTAGCCTGTTTTGTGTTTTTCACTAGATGGGTAACCTGTGTGTTTTCCTGTAATTGTTGGGTAGGCTGTGTATCCAAGATGGAGGACGAGGGTAGAAAAGGTAGTGAGCGTGGTCGGGGTTTTCGTGGAGGGAGACGGAGAGACAGAGGCTATCGAGACAGAAACCCACGGGTGAGCAAATATCATGGAAATGTTTTTTTTTCTGTTAAACACCAGTTATCGATTACTACCCGCAATCTATCAAGTTGAACTGAACAACGAAGTTTAGGATTGGACCCATTATCCGGAAGAGTTGAAGCGAGGGAACCAATGCTAAGAACTTTAACAATCCAGATTTACTGTGCGTTGATTAACAAGTGTACTACGCAAAGTCTGGACTAACCATAACAAAACAAGCCGCACTAGGCCAAACATTCGTATGTATGCATATAAAACGGATATATCAGGTGTAAATGAGAATGCATTTTATTTTGTGCCGCTTGCATCATCAATATGATGTACTCTTCCAAGAGCTTTGTGGACCTCATCTCATGTTATATTCTGCCAGGGGAGAATTGATGTCCCTCCAGCTCAGTCTCCACCTACCATGAAAACACCAATCATCTTGACAAAGTCAAATACAGACAAGGTAAAACACCAATCATCTTGACAAAGTCAAATAAAGACAAGGTAAAAAACACCAATCATCTTGACAAAGTCAAATACAGACAAGGTAAAACACCAATTATCTTGACAAAGTCAAATACAGACAAGGTAAAACACCAATCATCTTGGCAAAGTCAAATACAGACAAGGTAAAACACCAATCATCTTGACGAAGTCAAATACAGACAAGATAAAACACCAATCATCTTGGCAAAGTCAAATACAGACAAGGTAAACCACCAATCATCCTGACAAAGTCAAATACAGACAAGGTAAAACACCAATCATCTTGACAAAGTCAAATACAGACAAGGTAAAACACCAATCATCTTGACAAAGTCAAATACAGACAAGGTAAAACACCAATCATCTTGACAAAGTCAAATACAGACAAGGCAAAACACCAATCATCTTGACAAAGTCAAATACAGACAAGGTAAAACACCAATCATCTTGACAAAGTCAAATACAGACAAGGTAAAACACCAATCATCTTGACAAAATAACATACAGACAAGTTAAAACACCAATCATCTTGACAAAGTCAAATTCAGACAAGGTAAAACACCAATCATCTTGACAAAGTAAAATACAGACAAGGTAAAACACCAATCACCTTGACAAAGTAAATTACAGACAAGGTAAAACACCAATCATCTTGAAAAAGTAAAATACAGACAAGGCAAAACACCAATCATCTTGACAAAGTCAAATACAGACAAGGTAAAACACCAATCATCCTGACAAAGTCAAATACAGACAAGGTAAAACACCAATCATCTTGACAAAGTCAAATACAGACAAGGTAAAACACCAATCATCTTGACAAAGTAAAATACAGACAAGATAAAACACCAATCATCTTGACAAAGTCAAATACAGACAAGGTAAAACACCAGCCATCTTGACAAAGTCAAATACTGTAAAGACAAAGTAAAACACCAATCATCTTTGACAAGCTCATATACGAAGAAGGAAAAAAAATCTCCATTTCCTCCACATGACTGGATTGTGTGTCTGATATCTGAACTTGTAATTTCCCAATGATTTTCTTTGATTAGTATAGCTCTTAAAATACATTAATGATCGGTTTCTGAAAGGAAATTTTTATTCTAAAGGTGCAGGAATCTCCTGTAAAACACATCCTTTTAAAGTCAAGGTAAGGTACAGGTTGAATAAATTAATTTGTAAAGTTCTCCTGTATACTTCCATAGCCCCAGCCAATCATCTTCAATGTTTCAATTCTAAATTCCCTTTATTGTGTTTTTTTTTTCTTTTTAAGTAGTTATAAGGGCCTATGGTACTATCTAATTGCTACGAAACACCGTTGCTACAAAAGGGACAAGCGCTCTGTTTGGTTAAATAGACTAAATTGCAGCGAGTTCTCCAACTTGATTCTGTGGCCCAGTGGTTAGCACCTCAGAAGCAAGTGCTTCGGGTTCAATCCTCGGTCGAGTCTTTTATTTATTATCATTTTCTTAGAATCTCCAGTTCTAACTTATTAAAATAAACTTTCGACATTTTGTAGAAGAAAATGCAATTTTTATATGTTTCTAGAGAATAAAAATAGATGGTAAAAAACAAGGTGGCGACCATTTCAGTGCGAGAAAAACACATTCATTTTGAACATTTTACAACAATTTTGATTTTTTTTTTACTCAAACCATTGATATTACCATTCCTTACAACTTAGGGCATGGAATTTTTGATTTTTTTTTTAATAAAAAAGTTATTACCAAATATGTGGTTTTCAAAAAAACATAAAGTTCGACATTTCTCGCAGTATCAAAATTTCACAAATGGAATGGGTGAAGTTTTAGAAAATAGTGATGTTGAAATATTTCTGCCCAAGAAAGAATCTTAGATTTGAAAAGTAGCTTCTCCTCTGTCTAAAACACGTATGTTGAAAGCTCCAAGAGATTTGACAAAAAACAGAAGCTTTTATAAAACAAAAAAATTCCCTAACAACAACCTCAAAAGATAGTACCATAGGCCCTTAATGTCTTTACCTAATTTAGGATTTGAAATGGAAATGAAAAAGAATTGAAACAAATAAAGAAGCAAAAAATCTTAAACACAAAACCTATTTTTGTTGGATTTAAAACATGTCAAGCAGTCACTAAAATCTGACAAAACATTTTATCACATATCAATTCTTACAACTGCCAATCTTTCATGCCATTGTTCTTATAAAAAAACTCATTGCTAATAATGCATTGAGTCTGCAGGGAGTCTGATGAGAGTAGGCCTGTGGAAGGAAACCCGATAAGCAACATCATATCACCTACTACACCATCTCAGCTTCAGCAGGAAGATGAGCGTGTTTCCATCGGTGCTGAAGCAGCTAGCCTGGGTGGGATAGTCAATGTCCCTGGGGCCATAACCATACAACGCAGCTCGGGCACTTATAGTGCACCATCACAACAAGGTGTGTCCTTAATGACAGGGGGCCACATCTCTTTGTTTCTTTTTTTTAAAGTTTAAACTTAAGTGACAGACTGTATGGATGTTGTATAATGTTCAAGCAAGAAGACAATATACAATGCAAAATGCCTTAAACACATTTAGACTTTGTTAGTAAGAGATGAAGGCTTATTGTGCCACTTAAGCATACAAAACATCCCCTAACTGTAGTACTTGTTCAAGCACAATAATAGCTCTACGATAACTAGTAACCATGTCCTCTGCATTTCAGGTCGCACGGAGGGAATACCAGTACCAAGCTTATCAGGGCTAAAGGTCAACACAACTGATAGTGAACCACACTTGTGTATTCCTCTGCTGGATGAAAACCTCCACTGGACTGATGCTGCTTTGGAGGTAATGCAATCTTGAGATACATCAGCTTTTCAAAGTTTAATGATGATTAAAAGTACAGATGGAGGAGTGAAGATTTTAATTTTCTAAAGGGAGTTTATGTGTGTGTAGCTGATGGTTTAGAGTGTTCTTACTAGATGTTTATGCCAGAGGAAAAGCAAAATTATAGCTTACTGTCAATACCAAAAACACATGCTTCATCTCTGTGTAACATGCTACAGTAGTTTGAAAAATGTCTGTAAAGACCTATCATCACCCTTTGTGATAATAGCAGTAATAAAGAGAAGGGGCTTATATCCAATCAATTGTAAATTTCTTCTTCTCTCTATTAATTTGCTATCCATAATTCCAGTCCCTCCTAGACCAGACTGATTTCTTAGTTGTGGGTGCAATAGGCCTGCAAGGTACTGGGAAGTCTACCATACTCTCGATGTTGGCAGGAGCAACACCAACAACAGAACCAAGGTATTTCTTGATAGCACCAACAAAATCAAGATATCTTATATACTTTTTCAGTAATGAGAAAAAGCAAAGTATTAATTACTCTAATTTTTACCAGACTGAGCTAACTGACATCTTTTAAAATTGTAGGTCATATCTGTTTTATCCACAAACTAGACAAGCACAGGTAACCCATCTTATGCAGTTTGTTTTCATGACTACTGTAGCATGTGACTAGACTAAAGTATTGTTTATGTTTTGTCTATTTTCAGGAGAACGGAAGTAACCAGACTGTTGGTGTGAACCTTGGTATAACAACTGAACGAATTATCCTACTTGATACACAGGTAACACCTAGCTCATGTTGGGTTTTGTGAGGCAAATCTAGGGGGGTTGGCTTGAAAATAAAAAAAAATATAAGGAAATCCACAGAAGAAAAATGAATCTCGCCTTCCCTTTCTTGAAACCCATGCAAAACTAAAGAACACTATTTTGAGTTAAGGTCTTGGTAAAGGTAAATTTGACACCACTGTTTGTTTTTGTGTTTTTTTTTTGCAAAACCTGTATCAATAGTTCTAAAACTTTATTTTTGAAAACAAATTTTTTCAATAAATCGCATTCTAAGACAGCTAAAATGCTAAATTGCTGTTTCCTGTGACCTGTTGACTGTGAACTCACGCCAAATCTTTGACTTTTCTAGCATATTATTTTGAGGCGAGAACTCAAGCTTGTCGGGCGTAACCTCGCGACGGGTTTTAAGACATCGGCTTCAAATTTTCGTGATCTGATAGATAATTATGCCATGTCATTAAGTGCGTAAATTTTCGATTTTTGAAAGATCGCTTTTATAGCACTTTTTGTGTCCAAATTTCGCCAGCAATGAGAGTTCCAACTTTGTGATATTTTGTTGACCGTGTCAAATAACAAAGTCCTCAAACCTGTTGGTAGATCATCTATCTGTCATTGAGATGCAATTACGTGCAAGTGCATGTGCAATAACACGAAGGTGAATTACCCTCTAGAATTAACTCCATACTTTTGAGTTTGAGGCCTCAAAACTTAAACACGGAATTAGCTATTGCACAAATAAAACTTGAAGGAGATAATTCAATTTTTTATCTTTTATTTGATGTATAGTTTGTACATATAGTGAAAATTGCAGCGCGGGCACGTTGTTTACATTTACCGAACCCTTAACATAATATGAGCTATTTCAGCTTTTTTACACCTTGACAGCAATATTTTTCGAGCAAAAATCAAATAACGGAAAATGAGACACCTTTTTGGAGATAAAGTATAGTGTTTCAAGTCCACCAAATTTCTCGAAAATAGAACAATTCCTTATGTACCATCTTAAAAGTGGTGCGAAGGTCAAGAGTGCATATCGACAAATTGTACAAATCCATCTAGCAACAACCTAAAAAACATGTTTCTGCAAAATATTGGACCTAATTTTCCAATTTTCTCATGATTGAAACCATAACCTTAACTTGCTGCATTAACCAGTTAACTGCGGATAATCTCCTTTGTCCCAGTTGGTTGTCTGGGCCAACGCGGTCAATTTAATGTTTATATAATATCAATATTATTATCATAACTATTGTAACTGATAATGATATGATTATGATTATGATAATTATTCCCATTATTTATACTTCTTGTAGGCTTTGCTTAGTCCTGCAATCCTTGACCACGTGATCCACCATGATCGCTCTATTCCAGCAGAATTCTCGTCCCCAGAAAACTTCATTGAGATGCAGGTAACCCTAGTTATACCCAAGGGGGGTGCTATTATCCAAACATCACTGCATACCCTAAATGGTCTAATAAACGCCCCCCATCTAAAAAAACACCACATATCTAATGAACGCCTCCCCCCCTAAGCTTACAAGTTTGTATTGAACGCCCCTCTCTAATGAATGCAACCCTCTGTTTAACACACCCCCTAGCCTCCTCCTAGCTTAAAAACAAATGACTTAGGAATTCCGATAATATAAATCAAATTCAATTGCCTTCTTGTTTAATCTGAGCTTGGCTTCTACTAAATGAGATTTGCTCAAGGCCAAGAAACACTTGCTGCACAGGCTATGATTTAACATGGTTCTGACTGAAATAAGAACCCCACTGCACTTGGGTTTGTTATATTGTTATAGTTTGTAAAGTACACCCCTCTCTAATAAATGTCTCCTATCTACTGTATAGAACGCCCCTCTGGGACCATTGAAATTTAATAAACGCCAGGGCGGTTATTAATCATTTACTGTACTCCTTTCAGCCTTCTTACCTTAGGTTGTTCTCTTAGTATTCAAACCTGAGGCCTACATGACTATGTACATGTTTTCCCCTAATGCTCTCTTTTCGCCTCCCAGTCCCTTCAGCTTGTGACATTTCTCATGACTGTTTGTCATGTGATCATTGTGGTGCAAGACTGGTTCGCTGACATTAATTTAATGAGGTATGGATACATGTTTATCAATTTTAGTGTTTTGTTCATATTATTCTCAAACTCTTCTCTGGTTTTGTTTCTTTTATTGCTTTTAGGTACAATTCAAGGCATTACAGTGAGCTTTCACAAAAGTCTAAATGAATTTGCATTGCAAACATGGTCATGCAGACAAGGCTTAAGAATACTTTTGTCTGTATGTCTAGATTGCTAATGACAGCGGAGATGTTAAAACCCTCATCTGTTCCGCACGGGAGCTCTCATGAGACAACAGGGTAAGTGGCTATGCAAAAGCTGTCACAAATTTACAGGGGAGTCACGAAAAAGCTATCACAATTCTACAGATTCGACCTATTAAGGAAAGGCCTCAGCGTTCTATGGCACGTTAGTGATGTTAATATTCTTGTCATTCTAGTGCAGGCAGTGCTCAAGACAATACGGAAGACCATTACCCAGATGTGGGTAAGTGTTGAAATGTTTGCATCATCATTTTAGAGTAGCTTTGTTTCAAACATGAAAGTCATGTTAAGTGTTTGGTCGTGTTAAGTGTTTTTTTGTCTTGTATTGTGATGTTTTGCAATGTTTTATTGTCTAATTTCTGATGATATTTTGCAGTCTTGCATTTGGCGATGTCTTACATACCCTGGTTCCAGAGCCTCGTGCGTCTCTTGGTCTTACAGTGTTTTGTTGTCTTATGTATAGAGATGTCTTGCAGTGTTTTTAGTTCTATGTATGGTTATGTCTTGCAGTGTTTTTAGTTCATGTATGGTGGAGTATGGCTATGTCTTGCAGTGTTTTTAGTTCTATGTATGGTGGTGTCTTGCAGTGTTTTTAGTGTTATGTCTGGTTATGTCTTGCATTGTTTTATTGTCTTATGTATGGCTATGTCTTGCAGGGTTTTTTAGTTCTATGTATGGTTATGTCTTGCAGTGTTTTAAGTCTTATTTATTGCTATGTCTTGCAGTGTTTCAAGTCTTATGCATGGTAATGTCTTGCAATGTTTTTAGTGTTATGTATGGCTATGTCTTGCAGTGTTTTATTGTCTTATGTATGGCTATGTCTTGCAGTGTTTTTAGTTCTATGTATGGTTATGTCTTGCAGTGTTTTAAGTCTTATTTATGGTTATGTCTTGCAGTGTTTTTAGTCTTATGTATGGTGGTGTCTTGCAGTGTTTTTAGTGTTATGTCTGGTTATGTCTTGCATTGTCTTATGTATGGCTATGTCTTGCAGGGTTTTTAGTTCTATGTATGGTTAAGTCTTGCAGTGTTTTAAGTCTTATTTATGGTTATGTCTTGCAATGTTTTTAGTCTTATGTATGGTGGTGTCTTGCAGTGTTTTTAGTGTTATGTATGGTTATGTCTTGCATTGTTTTATTGTCTTATGTATGGTAATGTCTTGCAGGGTTTTTAGTCTTATGTCTGGTAATGTCTGGTTATGTCTTGCAGGGTTTTTAGTCTTGTCTGGTTATGTCTGGTTATGTCTTGTAGTGTTTGTGTACAACAAGTGTACACGGGAGGACTACCACCCCGAAAACATCCAGGCGATGCATGGGACCACTGCCGCCATCTTCCAGCATTCGCGACTCAGATATCTCAGTAAGCAGTTAATCCAAATATTCTAGATGATATCCCTTTTGGCCTAATTGGCTTTGACAGCTAGTGTAGCCCTCTTGTTGCAGGAGGGAAAACTCTATTAAAACTACTTAGATGCTACCAGTATACCCATACAGTAAGAGTATCGGGCTAACAAATTAATATATATCTCAACAGCAGCATATCATGATTTTATATAATATTTATGGTGATGATAATGCTATATTATTAGAGGGAAAAGGCCTTACTGTAAGTTTGATTTGTTCACTTTTGTATCTCTCTAGTACTATTTTCTTTGTTATTGCTGTGCTTTTTTTGGGGGGAAGGGGGGGGCTTATTTCCAAGAAAAAGGGAAATATGTCCGTTCACTGGGAACTGAATATTAAGCTGTGTTGAATTTCATTTTCTTTATTTGTATTGGTTAGGCGGAGTGTCCCTACTCGGATCAAGTCTTCTACCCAGCAATCAGCTTATGACGTCATGCGAAGACGTCAATATCCATCTGGTGCCCACTTATAATGGAGACAACAGTAGCCACCAAGGCAAGTTTTACGAAGTTATCCAAAAGGAAAGCAAGAATCGCAATTTGTCAAAATGACCATCACACTTTGGTGTTAGATGACATATTTTCAAGTGCACTAGAAAGCATTTCATTGTTGCACTGACTAACTGATCTGATTGTGCGCCAGCAATGCAAATGTACGCACATTTATTAGAAAATTTGAAAACACCAAAAAACAATTTTCGTCTTTAAAATGACTTCTTCAGGGCAGAACATTTGTGTGTTTTAGTGTAAAAAAACAATTATTAAGCTGCTGCGCTAATATGTACCTGTATCTGTCCAGGAAATGGAGTTCTTCCAGCCTTCACAGGACATCCAAGCTACGAGCTAGTACTAGAAACGCTACGAAACCAGGTTAGTTTGTTGCCCAAAGGAGGGAGATCAACGTTCAGCTGAGAAAAATGAGAGATGATAGTTTTCATGTGTTGTACTGTTATTGTTGCCACCTTTTAACAAAGTTTTTACTTTGTATTTTTGCAGATCTTTTCGATTCATCGACACCCTCTGACTCATCACTCTCTAACAGAAAAGAACTGGTATGTGTAAGAGACCCTTGGCTGCTTTATGCAGATTAGAGAGTTTTGCTTGACAGCTAATGTAATTTATGCTTTTTCTGATTAGGTTCCACTATGCTGCAAGATCATGGGACACTATTCGCAAGTCAAGCTTGATTTCTGAGTACAACAGACTCTTGTCCAGCTAGTGTACAGCATGGTCATGCCCAAATAGTGTACAACATGGTCATGTCCAGATAGTGAACAACATGGTCATGTCCAGATAGTGTACAACATGGTCATGTCCAGATAGTGTACAACATGGTCATGTCCAGATAGTGAACAACATGGTCATGTCTAGATAGTGAACAACATGGTCAAGTCCAGATAGTGTACAACATGGTCATGTCCAGATAGTGTACAACATGGTCATGTCCAGATAGTGTACAACATGGTCAAGTCTAGATAGTGAACAACATGGTCATGTCCAGATAGTGAACAACATGGTCATGTCCAGATAGTGTACAACATGGTCATGTCCAGATAGTGTACAATATGGTCATGTCCAGATAGTGTACAACATGGTCATGTCCAGATAGTGTACAACATGGTCATGTCTAGATAGAGTACAGCATTGTCATGTCCTGATAGTGTACAACATGGTCATGTCCAGATAGTGAACAACATGGTCATGTCCAGATAGTGTACAACATGGTCATGTCCAGATAGTGTACAACATGGTCATGTCTAGATAGTGTACAACATGGTCCTGTCCAGATAGTGTACAACATGGTCATGCCCAAAGAGTGTACAACACGGCCATGTCCAGATAGTGAACAACATGGTCATGTCCAGATAGTGTACAACATGGTCATGTCCAGATAGTGAACAACATGGTCATGTCCAGATAGTGTACAACATGGTCATGTCCAGATAGTGTACAACATGGTCATGTCTAGATAGTGAACAACATGGTCCTGTCCAGATAGTGTACAACATGGTCCTGTCCAGATAGTGTACAACATGGTCCTGTCCAGATAGTGTACAACATGGTCCTGTCCAGATAGTGTACAACATGGTCCTGTCCAGATAGTGTGCAACATGGTCCTGTCCAGATAGTGTACAACATGGTCCTGTCCAGATAGTGTACAACATGGTCCTGTCCAGATAGTGTACAACATGGTCATGTCTAGATAGAGTACAGCATTGTCATGTCCTGATAGTGTACAACATGGTCCTGTCCAGATAGTGTACAACATGGTCATCTCCAGATAGTGTACAACATGGTCCTGTCCAGATAGTGTACAACATGGTCCTGTCCAGATAGTGTACAACATGGTCCTGTCCAGATAGTGTACAACATGGTCATGTCTAGACAGAGTACAGCATTGTCATGTCCTGATAGTGTACAACATGGTCCTGTCCAGATAGTGTACAACATTGTCATGTCTAGCTAGAGTACAGCATTGTCATGTCCAGATAGTGTACAACATGGTCCTGTCCAGATAGTGTACAACATGGTCAAGTCTAGATAGTGTACAACATGGTCATGTCGAGATAGTGAACAACATGGCCATGTCGAGATAGTGTACAACATGGTCATGTCCAGATAGTGTACGTCATGGTCATGTCTAGATAGTGTACAGCATATTCATGTCCTGATAGTGTACCGCATGGTCATGTCCAGATAGTGTACAACATGGTCATGTTCAGATAGTGTACTACATGGTCATGTTCAGATAGTGTACAACATGGTCATGTTCAGATAGTGTACAACATGGGCATATCCAGATAGTGGACAACATGGTCATGTTCAGATAGTGTACAAAATGGTCATGTCCAGATAGTATACAGCATGGTCATGTCCAGATAGTGGACAACATGGTCATGCCCAGATAGCATACAACATGGTCATGTCCAAATAGTATACAGCATTGTCATGTCCAGATAGTGGACAACATGGTCATGTCCAGATAGCATACAACATGGTCATGTCCAGATAGTGCAGAACAGAAGGATGCATTTGGCACTGTCATCTGCAGATCAGAGCTTCAGCCTATTTGAAGATTTGCTTTACAACATTTCCTGGATATTTATTAGTTGTTGGGCTCATCTAGAGATGTCCCAGACATCTTAAGAGTGCAACAATGCCCTTGTTTATTGTATGTAGCTTGATGTCAGGTGATACGAGCAGGGGTCACCCTTATGGAACAGACTTATAGGGCACCTCTCAGACATCATATACACGATCAGCAAAATGTTTTTATTGATGTATGAAAATCTGTAAATGGATGATTATCTGAATAAATCTATACTACAAATGTTCTCAAGTGTTTAGGAAAACACTTTTGGACCCAATAAGATAAGAAATGAATGACAATGAAGTGATGTATTAGGTACTTTTAGCAAGGTTCTGGCGTTGCAAGTTTGGGGGATGGGCTCTTATTGGCAACAGGAGACACCGAAGCAGCTTTAGGTGAAGGGGTGCGCACTTTTTCTGCACTGGCTTTTTTCGGGCTGCCCTGGAGAGGGCTAGCATTTCTTGGGCTAGCCTGTACTGGACTATCTCTTCGTGGACTGGCTTTAGCAGGGCTAGGAGTTCTAGCAACCTCTTGTTTTGGACTTGCACTTTTTCTTTTTTGTTGTGCATTCTCAGTCATTGCCTGAAAATGTAAAGGAGCTCCACTTAATAGGCTTGAGGATTAGGAAATGGTTGTACTGTGAATTCACATTAAAATGTGGTGTGGATGTAGTATGGGTAGATGTGTCGTGGGTAGCTGTATGGTGGTAACTTTTAGGCACCTGATTTGTTAGAGAACCGTCTAGAGAACCGTATAGACAACGGTCTTAAGTTGTTAGGCAACCAGTTGCCTAATAACCAAAGATGTTGGTTATGACGCGAGAAACGCAAGACGCGAGAAACCAGACACTGAGACTTGCTGAAACATGTTTCTAGTGGACTGTTTGAATATCTCAGAACAAAAATTCCATACATATTTCCAGTGTTCACAGTTTTACTGGTCCCACTGTAAAAAGCACACAGTTCTTCTACCTTAGTTTTGAGGGTTTTTGTCCTCAGTGGTGGCTTTGTCATGTCCCATGTGCCAACAAACTCGCCCCATGGGGACCTAGAGGACCTTGGAATTCCTTCTAGGATGTGGCCCCGGTCATTGCTGATGATCTGAGTAAAGCCTTCAAGGCTAGAGGGGTGCTGTAAATAAATTAAACCATTTCAGGATAAAGATGAAAATCAGCTCTGTTTTTAATATCACAGAAAGTAGCAAATTCTCCCCAAACCCACTTGTACAGTTAGTACAGTAGCAGAATCTCCCACTAAGGACCCCCTTTGTATGGATTGTTGCAGACTCTCCCCAAAGGAACCCCTTGTATGATGAGTAGAAAACTTTCACAAAAGCCCCCCCCCCCCCCTTGTAGGGCTTGTAGCAGTCTCTACAAAAGCTCCCCCCCTCCCCTCCCTACACACACACCCTTGTATGGTACGTAAGTAGCCATGCCATTTGTTAAGGGTTTTACCAATTTGCTATCTCTTAGGGGTAAGAATTTCTGTTGACCACACCCAAAGTGCTATCGCTTAGGCTATGGTGGCTTGCTGTAATGTTAACCATGGCAACTTAGCAAAATAGCATACCTGTCAACTCTCCTGCATTAGGCGAGAGTCGCAAGATTTTGGACCCCTTCTCCCGCTCTAAGCGCCAAATATCACGCATTTTAGCAATTTTTATTGCTTATGGAAAATGATTCTATAAAAAACCGTCATTTTGCCTATTTTCCATGAAAATATTTAAAAGACTAATCCCTTCGTGTAGCGCAATATGTCTAACACCCTCATGAAATCTGTAAGTGGATTTGTTTGCAATATCTTTCTATACGGTAAACGCCGCAAACGCCTGTGAGGTTATACCCACCCCTTTCAAAAAAAACAAGAATATACCCCACCCCTCCAACCCAAAAATTCTCAAGCCTTGAGATTTTTGGAGGACAGGAATGAAATAGCCCCTTTATGAGTAAATGTTTAGAATGCCATACCTCTTTGAAGTGCTTGGGGACTTCCCAATTTTGAAGTCTTTTAGCATCAAATGACTTCTCGTACTAGCAGATACAGAAATAAGTATAACTTACTTAAGTTATTTTAGTGTTAAGTTAGTAAGACTTTACCCATTTTGAATTAATCGTTAAAGCTCTATGTTGAAAATGATCGGAACAACCATCGAGTAAAATCATCTTGAATATAAAATGATTACAGAAGCAGATATTTAGAAGGGAAATAAGAAAATATCAGCATAAGACTACGGAGAAATAGCTTTGTTTACATCCAATTACAGGCAGCCCAGATATCGAGTTTTAACAGATTCATTGTGAATTAATCGATCATTCTTGCACTAAACTTACCTGATTGGCACTGAAATGTGTAGACATTCCCTCCAATATAAGGCTTTATTAATTTTCAAAGAAAACCTTGCGATTTTCCAGTAGATTTGGACGATCAATTCAGTTCCTCTGAGTTCACTGGGGCTAGCTCACTGTTGCCACTGACAACATTTCTACGAAAGCGCCACGAAGTCAGTGGAGTTTCGGAAGCCAATCGGAAAATAGCTTTCAATTGATCAACTTTCAGAAAATCACTTTCAAATGATCTAAATTGAAATTCATTTATGTTTAAAGCTTTTTGATTAAAATGCAAACGTTAAATATATATTTTTAAAATATTTTGTAGACTTTTTAAAAGGAGAAAAAAACTCTTACGAAGAATTATCGACTCCGAGTCGTCACCAAGATCACGTGCCTATTTCGAGGCTTCATGTTGGTTTGGAAGCCGGCAAAACAACAAAATCTTTTACTGTATTTTTTACACGTATTTTTTATATTTCCCCTCCTATGCGCCCTTGATTTGCTCTCCACTCTAGCATCATAGAACTGATGGACCATCCGTCTCAGTAATCATCAAACGCCAGGTAGTGTTTAAATCGTTATATATTTGTATTGTTTTGCTCACAAAGTTAAGAATCAATGAAAACAATTTTGTTTAGATCTGACGTTTTAAGCAACTCATTTTGTTTGTAAAACATTCGAACTGTTTACTTATTTGTGGTTGCGTAGATGTAGACTGAGTTATCAAATCCCTTGATGGTATCTTTCCTTCATTTTATTTCCGGCTTAGATCCCGGGCAAGATCGTCTGTCAACATCTAGTCAGCTGACATTAGGGATTGAATGCAAATCCCTGGAAATCGACTGTGCCTACACGGAAAGGTCCAACAAGCAAATATCTAGCTGAACCTTACGAAGAAGGGGCTATGTCTACCCTAAATGTAGACCCGAGACTTCTCTTGATTGCAAGAAGAAAGAAAATACCTTATGGAGTCCGCTTATTTCAGTGGTTTGCAAAGGATAGAAATCGACTGTAAGTCACATGATATTTTAGATCGATAATCTTATTTCTGTTTTTTATTTAACTTATATTTGGAAAACACCTTGAAATCATTTTACTTCACCAAATCAACCCTTGAATCGTGTTAAGTGATTCAGGGATTGTAACTTCAGCACAAATGGCTGTTATTATTGAAGGCATGGGAACTTATTTTTTAATGGAATAGAACATACTGTTGTACTTATACATGCATAGATATATAGATTTATATAGATTTATATAGATTTATATATTTAGATTTATATATATTTTGTCATCTTTTCTTGATACGAAAGTGTTGAAAAGTAATAAAGTAGAAGTAGAAGTAGACCCTGACCTGTAGGTGTAAATGGTAGATTTATAAAAAGCCTCTGAGAACAAGTGTTTTTCATAGTTTGTTGTTGTTTGACCAACCTTTTAAAAGTTCTTCTTTCAGTGTATGGTTTGATAGGGAAAACAATAATGTGATCAAAGCAGTTAAATCCACTAAACCAGTCAACACAGTCTGTATTACTGAATATGAATTTAAGTTTATACCAGCAAAATGGGGGGGGGAGGGTTGTTAACCCATTTAGCAGACCATTTTCTCTTAGGTACCTCACCCTAGCTTGCAGTGGTACTCAATTTTCCTTCATTTAAGAAGACTTTTCAGTCAAGTGCAGTGGTTTTTCCGAGCCCTCCGAACCCCCCCACCCCCTGGCTACCGTCCTGTTTGTCTACATTTTCTGGGATGTTGCACACTTGTATGTTTTCTTGGTTTTGTGAATTGAGTTTTACAGCAACTTCATTTGATTTTTGGGTTTTAGATATTTTGGAATTAGGAAAAAAAAAGAAAAAGGTTTGTTTTCATTTCAGGTACCGGGGTCATGTACTCATTGTCACTTTCTTGGCATACACTACCTACCACTTGTCCAGGAAACCAATCAGCATTGTCAAGGTAGGGTTATAAGCCAATTGGTAATGTCAAGGTGGGATTATAAACCAATCAGTACCATGAACCTGAGGTTATATAGGCCAATCAGCATCATCAAGGTGGGGCTATAAGCCAATCAGGATCACCAAAGTGGGGTTATTATGGCATATATTTTTCTAGTGTGTGTGTGGGGGGGGGGGGTGGGGGGGAGGTGTTTGCAGCATGCTCTAGTAAAATTTGAAAATCAAGTGTTATAGAAAAGTCAATCAGTATAGTCAAGGTAGGGTTATAAACCAATCAGAATAGCAAGGTTTTTTTTCAGTGGATAGCACTTATCAAAACTTTCTGCAACTTGTTCCTGGGTAGACAGTTTTTCTATTGGTCCACAGTAGTTTTTCAGGGCTCAGACTTCAATTAAAATTTTTATTGGCATTCTTTTTGTTGTTTGTTATTGTGACATTATTATGATGTTCATTGTGCTATTTTTTCTTAAGGGTACTCTGAATGCTAACTGCTCTAGTGACTCTGTGACTCCTCTGAAAGGGTCAGTTCTTGGAAGCTGTTCAGACATTAGAAATGGTAGCGCAGCATGTAGGATGACTACAAGTTGCCCTTCCTGGGCCCCCTTTGGTAAGCTAAACATCATTTTCAAGACACATTTCGAGTTGAGTGAATGAATGTCACATGTAAGTTGCTGCTCTGTTCAATGGTATAATAGTGTGTTTGCTTCCCACAAGGCTCAAATTATTATTTTTACATGTGCATTGAACACCTCTTGTGCTAACAGAAGCCTGTGTATGATTTGGCTGGTATCAATTCTATCATTTTATTTTTAATTGATAATTATCATTATATGATTTTGATGGTTTTCAGATCAGGCAAATGGAAAAGAGCTTCTTGGTGCACTGGACTTGGCCTTTCTGTTCTCCTATGCCATGGGAATGTTTGTAAGGTACTGTTTTCCTGTGCCATGGGAGTGTTTGTAAGGTACTGTTTTCCTGTGCCATGGGAGTGTTTGTAAGGTACTGTTCTCCTATGCCATGGGAGTGTTTGTAAGGTACTGTTCTCCTATGCCATGGGAATGTTTGTAAGGTACTGTTTTCTATGCCATGGGAATGTTTGTTAGGTACTGTTTTCTACAGTATGCCATGGGAATGTTTGTAAGGTACTGTTTCCTATGCCATGGGGATGTTTGTAAGGTACTGTTTTCTATGCCATGTGAATGTTTGTAAGGTACTGTTTTCTATGCCATGGGAATGTTTGTAACATACAGTTTTCCTATGCCATGGGAATGTTTGTAAGGTACTGTTTTCCTATGCCATGGGAATGTTTGTAAGGTACTGTTTTCTACAGTATGCCATGGGAATGTTTGTAAGTTACTGTTTTCCTATGCCATGGGAATGTTTGTAAGTTACTGTTTTCCTATGCCATGGGAATGTTTGTAAGGAACTGTTTTCTACAGTATGCCATGGGAATGTTTGTAAGGTACTGTTTTCTACAGTATGCCATGGGAATGTTTGTAAGGTACTGTTCTCCTATGCCATGGGAATGTTTGTAAGGTACTGTTTTCTACAGTATGCCATGGGAATGTTTGTAAGGTACTGTTCTCCTATGTCATGGGAATGTTTGTAAGGTACTGTTTTCCTATGCCATGGGAATGTTTGTAAGGTACTGTTTTCTATGCCATGGGAATGTTTGTAAGGTACTGTTTTCTACAGTATGCCATGGGAATGTTTGTAAGGTACTGTTTCCTATGCCATGGGGATGTTTGTAAGGTACTGTTTTCTATGCCATGTGCGTGTTTGTAAGGTACTGTTTTCTATGCCATGGGAATGTTTGTAACATACGGTTTTCCTATGCCATGGGAATGTTTGTAAGGTACTGGTTTCCTATGCCATGGGAATGTTTGTAAGGTACTGTTTTCTACAGTATGCCATGGGAATGTTTGTAAGTTACTGTTTTCCTATGCCATGGGAATGTTTGTAAGTTACTGTTTTCCTATGCCATGGGAATGTTTGTAAGGAACTGTTTTCTACAGTATGCCATGGGAATGTTTGTAAGGTACTGTTCTCCTATGCCATGGGAATGTTTGTAAGGTACTGTTTTCCTATGCCATGAGAATGTTTGTAAGGTACTGTTTTCTATGCCATGGGAATGTTTGTAAGGTACTGTTTTCTATGCCATGGGAATGTTTGTAACATACTGTTTTCCTATTCCATGGGAATGTTTGTAAGTTTCCTATGCCATGGGAATGTTTGTAAGATACTGTTTTCTACAGTATGCCATGGGAATGTTTGTAAGGTACTGTTTTCTACAGTATGCCATGGAAATGTTTGTGAGGTACTGTTTTCTATGCCATGGGAATGTTTGTTAGGTACTGTTTTCCTATGCCATGAGAATGTTTGTAAGGTACTGTTTTCTATGCCATGGGAATGTTTGTAAGGTACTGTTTTCTACAGAATGCCATGAGAATGTTTGTAAGGTACTGTTTCCTATGCCATGGGAATGTTTGTAAGGTACTGTTTTCTATGCCATGTGAATGTTTGTAAGGTACTGTTTTCTATGCCATGGGAATGTTTGTAACGTACTGTTTTCCTATGCCATGGGAATGTTTGTAAGGTACTGTTTTCCTATGCCATGGGAATGTTTGTAAGGTACAGTTTTCCTATGCCATGGGTCGGAATGTTTGTAACATACTGTTTTCTACAGTATGCCATGGGAATGTTTGTAAGGTACTGTTTTCTACAGTATGCCATGGAAATGTTTGTAACATACTGTTTTCTACAGTATGCCATGGGAATGATTGTTAGGTACTGTTTTCCTATGCCATGAGAATGTTTGTAAGGTACTGTTTTCTATGCCATGGGAATGTTTGTAAGGTACTGTTTTCTACAGAATGCCATGGGAATGTTTGTAAGGTACTGTTTCCTATGCCATGGGAATGTTTGTAAGGTACTGTTTTCTATGCCATGTGCGTGTTTGTAAGGTACTGTTTTCTATGCCATGGGAATGTTTGTAACGTACTGTTTTCCTACTGTTTACCTTACAAACATTCCCATGGCATAGGAGAACAGTACCTTACAAACATTCCCATGGCATACTGTAGAAAACAGTACCTTACAAACATTCCCATGGCATAGGAAAACAGTAACTTACAAACATTCCCATGGCATACTGTAGAAAACAGTACCTTGCAAACATTCCCATGGCATAGGAAACCAGTACCTTACAAACATTCCCATGGCATAGGAAAACCGTATGTTACAAACATTCCCATGGCATAGAAAACAGTACCTTACAAACACGCACATGGCATAGAAAACAGTACCTTACAAACATCCCCATGGCATAGGAAACAGTACCTTACAAACATTCCCATGGCATACTGTAGAAAACAGTACCTTACAAACATTCCCATGGCATAGAAAACAGTACCTTACAAACATTCCCATGGCATAGGAAAACAGTACCTTACAAACATTCCCATGACATACCTGTTTTCCTATGCCATGGGAATGTTTGTAAGGTACTGTTTTCTACAGTATGCCATGGAAATGTTTGTGAGGTACTGTTTTCTATGCCATGGGAATGTTTGTTAGGTACTGTTTTCCTATGCCATGGGAATGTTTGTATGGTGCTGTTTTCTATGCCATGGGAATGTTTGTAAGGTACTGTTCTCCTATGCCATGGGAATGTTTGTAAGGTACTGTTTTCCTATGCCATGGGAATGTTTGTAAGGTACTGTTTTCTACAGTATGCCATGGGAATGTTTGTAAGTTACTGTTTTTCTATGTCATGGGAATGTTTGTAAGGTACTGTGTTTAGAGGTAGAGACTCCCTGTTTTCCTATGCCATCTGAATGTTTGTAAGGTACTGTGTACTGAGACTCTGTTTTCCTGCACTAACTTTGCATGTAGCAATTAAAATCTGATGGATGGCTTAATATGTCTAGTGGGTATGTAGCGGAGCACATGGACATTCGGCACTTCCTTACAACTGGCATGCTAATGAGTGGCATCTTTACTGCACTGTTTGGCCTCGGCTATTTCATCAAAATACACAACCTTGCTTTCTTCCTCACAATGCAGGTTTGTATCTCATATAAGGATCTGTATATAAATTCTGCTTACAAAAATCCCCAGTGCTTTATTATTAATGCTTCACAGTCAAACTGCAGTTTTCAAATCAAAATAAGTAAATTGTTGTTTGAGCTCCAATACCAAATAATTATTACTGACAGCATTGCAAGACCACTGGACAAAAACAACATAATATTGAAATTGCATCATGAATGGAGCAAGCTGGTTACGCTAAAATAATAGATAACCATGTGAATTAAATTTTCTTATTTTTCTTTCGTTTCACTTTTCTAGATTTTTGCAGGCTTTTTCCAGGTTTGTCAACTACAATCGTTTTTTGTCATTTTAAATCTTGGGTCAAAAAAGTATTGACTTTTATGTATTATCTCAATTAGTCCACAGGGTGGCCAAGTGTTGTTGAATGCGTAGGAAACTGGTTTGGTAAGGGGAGGTGAGTTAAGTTTAAAAATACACACACACCTGAGACAAATCAAGACAGACAGCTTTTTCAAAACATACAAAACAGAAAGATAGCTTTTTCAAGGTATACAGTAACAAGGCAGAAAAGGCAGCTTGTTAAATACACAAGACAGACACACAACTTGTTCAACAAGGACAAGTTTGTCAGTCATAACAAGACAACAAGTTTGTCAGTCATAACAAGACAGACAGAGAGCAAGTTTGAGACAAACAGATTGATCAGACATAACAAGACTGTAGACATAACAAGACAGACAGACAGGTTGTTCTGGATAGACAGACAGGTTTGTCAAACACAACAAGACAGACAGACAGGTTTTTCAGGATAGACAGACAGGTTGTTCTGGATAGACAGACAGGTTTGTCAGACAAAGCAAGACAGACAGACAGGTTGTTCAGGATAGACAGACAGGTTTGTCAGACAAAGCAAGACAGACAGACAGGTTGTTCAGGATAGACAGACAGGTTGTTCAGGATAGACAGACAGGTTTGTCAGACAAAGCAAGACAGACAGGTTGTTCAGGATAGACAGACAGGTTTGTCAGACTTTTCAAGACAGACAGGTTGTTCAGGATAGACAGACAGGTCTGTCAAACATAACAAGACAGACAGACAGGTTGTTCGGGATAGACAGACAGGTTTGTCAAACACAACAAGACAGACAGACAGGTTTTCCAGACATAGCAGAGTGATTAAGTGTGATTTAGGTCAATGCATGTTTGAAGGGCATGTTTGAATGGACTGCATTTTGAGCTGACCAGAGTTTAAAATAGCAAGGCTATGTAAATAATACTGTTTATGGCATACTGCACAAGTTACAATTCTATGATACATGCAAATCTTTATTGATCTTTAACCTCCCTAGGCGTGGACTTATCATGGGCATCTGGAATTCACACACATCAGTCGGCAACATTGTTGGTGGTCTGATTGCTGGTATCTGGGCAAACAATGCCTGGTAAGCACATGTTATTACTTTGCACATCAGACATGCACATTTGGTAATGCTTATTAGCTATTTTTTTATAAATAGAAGAATCTTTTTTTAATATAGATACTAATAATCTTTTGAAAAATACTTTGCAAGATTTTAAACTTTTTCTTTTTCAGGGGCTGGTCATTCATTGTTCCTGGTCTAATTGTAGCTGGAATGGGAATTTTTGTGTTTTTCTTTCTTGTAGTAGGTAAGTGTGGATCATCTTTTTATTGTAATTTGTTATACTGTACTTATTTGTTACAAGTGGAGTAATTCTGATATTTGTTCTAAAGAGCCTACACACGTTGGGTGTCTTCCTGCCAACCAGACTGAGGTTTGTGATTGCAAAATAAACTAGTCTTCCTACAACAATACTGTCTGTGAATGAAGTCACAGATGACTGTCAGAATTGTATTATTAGAACTTGTTAAATATTGACTTTAGGATAAGAGTAAATATTGGAGTTGACAACATACTTATAAAAGAGTGTTAACATCTCACATATTTTGTTTCCTTTAGCCAACTGCTGTTGAAGTCAAATTTGAAGGCGAGGTACAGTAGGATGAAAAGTCTGCAGTAAACATCTAGTAGCTGTTTATAAAGGAGCAATTAGACACAATAACTTATATTAGAGAGCTAAAAGCAGTAGAATTACACAGCTAAAATATCCACAATCTTCCAGATGCGTACAAATTACAATTAATTTCCAAATAAATCACAAATTGTACCTTTTATAATTTATTTTGTAAGTTATACTAATATGACTTCCGATGCCACTGTACCCAAACAGAATTTTGCACCACTGGTTTATTAATAAAATATATAGTATTATATGTTCGGTCCTGTACCCAGGGGGGGGTGCAGGGGGTGCATTCACACCCCCCCCTCAACGGTGGTTCACAATATATGTGCTATTTGTAGACAGACAGACACAAACTATAAAGCATAAGCGAATTAGATAAAAAAAACGCAAAAAGGCATTCTAGATCACTCTGTTATGTCATAAAGTTATGTTATGTCATAAAGTAAAACTTTTATTAGCCAAATCCAATAAGAAACATACCGTGGAGATACTGCAATGGCATAGATGAATCCCTTTTTGTTTTTTCCCTTTTTTTCGGATTTCGCACACCCCCCCCCCCCCTCCCTAAGAGAAATCCTGGGTCGTACTGGCCTGATGTATGTTTGGTTCATAGTGTATTCCTTTGTTTTCCTGTGGGTTGTAGGAGGAGGAGGCTGAGCGCTTGCTGTCCAGCTGCCCTGAGGGTTCTATAGCTGATTCAATAACCACATCAGCATACCTGGTGAGTAGATAAACCACAATTTATAGCTAAGACTAGTAGTAATCATGAATTAATCAGTGCGTTCCGTTTTCGTATGACCATGTAAATCATTTGTAGGTCTATTTGTAGTAATTGTACAAGTACATCTGTTACATCGCAATTCGATATAATGGAAAGAGCTCGATTTTTCTAGTCAATGTCTTGAGAATTAGAGAAAATGGTTTTGTACCGGGAGAGAAGAGGAAAATATTTGTTTCACCAATTATTACTATTGTTTTGTATACTCATTGTTCCATTTTTTTAAAAAGAAGAAAACTTGTTACAAGAGTTGGGAAGTGAGGTCATGTGGCGTGTCAAAAATTTGGCATTAAACTCTATGAGTATGTCAAAAAAATGGATTTAGAGCGTAATAAATTTAACAGCATATGTCCATACATGATTAATCAACAATTTATTTATTTTGAAATGACGGAACAGTTTTAATTATCGAGTCTTTGATTTACATTTATAATAATTGGGATCTTAAAATATAAACTACAACAACAACAACAACAACAATGGTGAAATGTAAACCGTAAATAGTGTTCTAGTATGACAATGGTATTACTGTGTAAATTTAATGTCATTTCTTCTCATAGTTGTAGTGTATTAGCCACTTTCTTAAGTATCATATAATAGAGATGACGTTATTGATAATGATTATTTGTAATACCATATAAGGTCATGGCGTATGCCATAAGTTGTAAATACTTTAAACGAGAACCTCGTTAAACAGTTTATATCTGGTATAAACCACAGTGGCATAGAGCGAAAACTTTTGCAGAAGGGGAACGACCTAACTTTGGCCCAGGCGATTCAGTTGGCAAACACGATTTTGCTGTTTGAAGATTCAGCACGTGGAGGAAAAGTCGACACACCCCCAATCGAACAGCAAAGTGGAATTTCCAACGTAAAGTCCGAAGTAGAGTGCTATCGCTGCGGAAGAAAGGGGCACCGATCCAGCGACAAGGTCTGTAAAGCATTGGGAAAGAAATGCAACAACTGTGGAGTCGTAGGGCATTTTGCAAGTCGAAATTTTGCAAAGGAGGAGAGTTGAAATCTCATGCTGTGCGTGGACGAGGACGTGGCCGTGCGCGACGAAGCGGGGGAATTCAACACCAGATAACGGAAGAGTCAGCTGATAAGGACAGTGGGGTGACCCATTTACTTTCTGTAGATGAGATAAGGCAACTCAGGGAGACTCCTATGTTTCAGGCGATAGTCGGGGGAAAGAGTTTTCCGTTTATTATTGATTCCGGGGCAGCGGCGAATATTGTTTCAAATAAGCTTTACGGGGAAATTAAGAGTAATGTTTCGCTTAGGAAAACCAGCAAGAAATTGTATGCTTTTGGTCAGCAACGTTCAACCCCCTGGCGAGTTGCGCCGAAAATGAGTTTTCCGTTTATTATTGATTCCGGGGCAGCGGCGAATATTGTCTCAAGTAAGCATTACGAGGAAATTAAGAGTAATGTTTCGCTTAGGAAAACCAGCAAGAAATTGTATGCTTTTGGTCAAGAGGACGCGCTAAAGCTGAAAGGCGAATTTGAAACGGAAGTTAGTATCTGTAGCCGGAAATGTGTTGCAACATTTTGTTTTTGATGGCAATGCATCAGTTAGCAATTTGATTAGTCATAATACTGCTAAGAAGCTACCATTATTACATGTAAATTCAGTTTCAGAACAAAAACAGCAATGTAACACTAGCCTAGGTTCGGAAATTAAGTCTAAATTTCCAGAGTGATTTTCAGGGGTGGACAAACTAAAGGGAAATAAGGTTAAGTTACACATTGACGATAAGGTGGAACCGGTTGCTCAGCCAGTAAGACGATTGCCATTCGGTTATCGAGACAAGGTGGCGGATCTTCTGAAAAGACTACAAGAGGAAGACATAATCGAACCAGTGGAAGGTGTAGCATCGAGATGGGTAAGCCCTATTGTGGTAATTCCTAAGGCAAATGAGGAAATTAGGATGTGCATTGATTTGAGGAAGGTTAACCAGGCAGTTTTGCGCGAAAGGTATCCGATTCCGACTATGCAGGAAATGCTAGTTGAGCTTAATGGTACTACAGTTTTCTCAAAGTTATACCTTAAGCAAGGATTTTTTCAGTTAGAATTAGAGGAGGAATCGCGAGACGTAACCACTTTCATAACCCATGTAGGATTATTTCGCATGCAGAGGTTAGGTATGGGAATTTGCAGTGCACCAGAGGTATTTCATTATACAGTGCAGAAGGTGTTAGTTGGATTGCCAGGAGTGTTAAACTTGGCAGATGACATAATGGTCTTTGGTAAAGATCAGGCTGAACACAAGAAAAGACAAACAAGTGTTAAGTTATGAAAAGATTATCAGAGAGCGGGTTAACCCTTAATCCGGAGAAGTGTCGGTTTGGTTTATCTTCGGTTACGTTTTTAGGACACGTAATTTCAGACAAAGGGATAGCTGCAAACCCAGGCAAAGTGGAGTCCATAGTCAAGGCTAGAGCGCCAGTTAATGTAACAAAGCTACGTGGATTCTTAGGCTTAGTTCAGTATGTAGGCAGGTATATCCCAGATTTAGCAACACTGGGGGTCCACTCAGTAACCTTTGAGTGGACCCCCAGACAAGAAGATAGTTTTCAGGCTATCAAGCGTGTAATGATTGCCAGCGAGACCTTAGCTTATTTTGATAGGCAGGCAGAAACTCTCGTAGTGGCGGATGCCAGTCCTGTAGGGCTTGGGGCAGTTTTGATACAGAAGCAGGGAGGAACTGAAAAGGTAGTTGCTTATAGACACCGTAGTTTGTCAGATGTGGAGCGTAGATATTCACAGACGGAGAGAGAAGCTTTGGCTTTAGTGTGGGCGTGTGAGCATTTCAGATTGTATCTGTTAGGTATACAGTTCACGTTAGTCACGGATCACAAGCCACTTACACACATCTTTAACAATGCTAATTCTAAGTCGACACCTAGATTAGAAAGGTGGAGTTTACGATTAGCACCTTATAAGTTTAGGATAGTTTATAGGCCAGGCGAGTCTAATATTGCCGACCCGATGTCTAGGTTGAGCTGCAGAGGCAATGTAGAATTTCCTGTAGGAGATGGTACTAGGGAGTATATTTCTATGATTGTTCAAGAGGCAGTGCCAGAAGCTATGTCATGGCAGGAAATCAAGGCCAGTTCAGATGAATGTGAGGTTGTACAAGTAGTCAAGGAAGCAATTAGGACAGGAAGATGGGAGAAATGTTCAACAAGCATCAAAGCAGTCAGATCAGAACTCAGTGAGAGTGATGGTGTAATCTTGAGAGGAAAAAGGATATCCATTCCACCTAGTTTACAAGATAGAGTTTTAAGGCTAGCTCATGAGGGACACCAGGGTATTGTCAAGTGTAAACAACGTCTAAGAAGCGCAGTGTGGTGGATAGGCATTGATAAGGACAGAGAAACTGTATAAATCATGTCAGTCATGCCAGCTAGTGTCTAGTTATGACAGACCAGTTCCCATAGCAACAACAGAGATGCCAACATCATCCTGGAAATTTTGTAGTACAGACTTGTTAGGCCCACTTCCAGATGGTCGTTACGTTATAGTGATAATTGATTACTTCAGTAGGTACTTTGAGGATGCATTGCTCAGATCTACTAAGACAGGGGCAGTTATAGATTTTCTGGATGCCATTTTTACGAGATTTGGTTACCCAGAAGCCCTTAGGTCAGACAACGGGCCACAGTTCACTTTGGTAGAGTTTGAGGCATACCTTAAAAGCAATGGCATCAAGTGGGTGTCACAGGGTTCGTACAATTTTCCACAAATAAAATTCAAGGACTTTAAAGGACTTTTTCAATGACTTTTTGTAGAAATTCAAGGAATAGTGTAACTATAAATATAAATTTTCAAAACTTTCTTCTTTCAAAGCCTTTTGCTTTTCATTAGCACAGATTCGAAGTGCAATCGACTTAGTGAGGAAGCCTAGTTGTGCCCTTTAAACAGTTTCACTTCCTCTTGGTCTCTTGTTCTACTTGGCATTTTCGCTGACAGCTTACAACAATCTTCTCCTTGGTCGTTCTCTAGTCTTCATGACATTGGATCTAATGTTTCCTCCCTTGACTTGCCGCATCTAGCAGCGCCTTACTTATATCTAGATCAGCAAGCCCACGATTGTGAACAACTTTATAAGTTTCTTTATTAAGGTTTTCAACTGACATTTACAGAGAAATCTCTTTCGACTCTTGCCTGACCATGAGAGAGTTTCAACAGATACAAATACAACTCTGCCAGGCTAGATGCTGTAAGAAGAATCCAGTCAGAATCAAGGAAAGAATATTGGGTACACGTTGAATCACTCATAACACCAACTCATAATTCAGAAGGTAAATTCTAGGGGATGAAGCGTTTCTGGTCCTTTAAAAAGCACTGCCAGGAGAGACAGCAGCATGGATTTAGAGCACTACGATCATGTGAAACACAGCTTCTTGGTTTTATACACTCGTTGGTGGACAATATGCATGGAGGTAATCAGATCGACGTTTTGGTGATGGATTTCAGTAAGCATTTGACAAGGGAAATCACCGACTCCTTGTATCAAAGTTAAAGCACTATGGCGTTTGTGTTAAAACCAATTAGTGGAAGGTGGTGTTTGACGGGGAATAATCTAAAGTTGTAGACGTCCTCTCTGAGGTACCCGAAGTCTCTGTATTGGGCCCATGTCCTCTATTACATTAACGAACTCCCAGACAATCTGACCTCCTCCGTGAGACTCTTTGCATATGATACCATCGTGTACTTAACCATCAAGTCTACCGAGGATGCCTTCACTTTGCAACAGGACCTAGACAAATTAGCCATGTGGGAGAAACAATGGAGCATGGAGTTTCACCCAGCTAAATGTAAGATCTTAAGGGTTGGACGCAAGCAAAAACCTACACTTCATGACCATACTTTTCACGGCAAAACCATGAGTGCTGTCGACTCGGCAAAATACTTTGGGTCACCCTAACATCTGACTTGAGGTGGATAAGCATATAAACAACATCTGCAACAAAGCAAGCAGCACCCTCGGTTTCCTTCGGTGTAACCTGAGAATAGGCTCCCCCAAGCTAAAGACGTCTGCTTACTTCGCTGTAGTGCGCCCATACCTTAAGTATGCGTGTACTGTATGGGACCCATTCACAAAGACAAGCATCATCAGAATAGAGATGGTACAACATCGCGCAGCAAGGTTTGCGCTTCATCGCTACGACAGAACAGCAAGTGTGAGTGAGATCCTCAATTATCTGGGTTGGTCCTTACTAGAAATCCGAAGAAAGAGAGCAAGGCTCCTGATGTTCTACAAGATACACCATGGCCTTGTTGTCACTGATGGCCTGCCAGCAGTCCCGCCGATGTATATAATTAGCAGGCATATGAAAAGCCAAAGCTACAAAGTGCCACCTTCAAGCACCGACTATCACAAAAAAAAATCGTTCTTCCCGCCGACCATCAGGGATTGGAACTGTCTGCCGGAACTAACTGCAAGGGCAGCCAGTCTTAACGCTTTTATGAAAGCAAGCGAACTATTATTGCATTGACTTATGTAACTTTACTTATTATATTTTTGTTATTATCGTTTTTGTTGAAATTATAATACCTCATAAGAATCTTCGCATAGAAGGGGTGGGGTTATATGATGAAGAACGCACCCAGCCTGTCTAGCCTTTTGCGAATGGTCAATTCGAGAAATAGTTCCGAGAGGACAAGAAGGCTTTTTTGAAAATCAGAGAAAACGAGATCTTGCTTTTCCTAAGTACCAGAACGAGAAGTCGAATCTCTTAAATTCAAGAAATCGAGATGCCTTAAAATTTGGAGAAAAAAACAATATATCCAAGGAACCACCTCTCTTGTAGTTAAAATCCAAGAAGATCGTCTTCTGGGCTTGCTCAGCTTTCTCCACAAATTCTGTGTACTGGAGCACCAGGAGATCACAATCTCCTATCTTCACATGCTTGTAGCCCACCATCGTCAACTTGGCGAAGCACACTTCCTTTCACTGTACAATCTGCGTATGATCTATGCTGATCCTGTTTCTGGGCATGGATTTTACATACTTTATCTTGTACATAATTATATAAAACAATAGCTCGCAAACCATATATTTGGCTACAATTTGCTATTAATCTACACTCCAATAAGATTTACTTTTGTTCCTTTGATGAAATATTTTTCAAGGACTTTCAAGGACTGATAATAAGAATTCAAGCACTTTCAAGGTTTTCAAGGACTTGTACGAACCCTGTGTCAAGTACTCCGTTGTGGCCCCAGGCAAATGGTTTCGTAGAGAGGACTAAATAGAACCATAGAGAAGATACTTAAAATAGACACAGTAGAGAAAAAGGATCTTCAGAAAGAGTTTAGGAAGTTCCTAGTAGCATACAGGTCAACTCCGCATACAAGTACTGGGTGTACTCCCTTTTCTCTGATGTTCGGAAGAGAAATGAGGAATAAGCTACCACAGTTAGATTATTCAGCTGCTGCCATTCCAGAAGTGGCAAGAGAAAGAGATATGGAGTATAAGCTAAAGATGAAAGACTATGCAGACAAGAAGGCGGCGGATAGCAACATTCAGGAAGGAGATATAGTAGTAATGCAGAATGAGACAAAAGGTAAATTACAACCGAATTTCCGACCAGAAAAGTACAAGGTAATCAACCTTAATGGTCCAGACATGATAGTGCAATCAAAGGAGAATGGAAGTACTGTTAGGTGGAATGTTCAGTTCGCGAAGAAAGTACAAGTAGCAGAACCCGATACTGAAGTAGAAGTTTCAGAGCCTGAACCGGAAACAGAGCATACAGGACCAGATGCGGTTACTATGGCGACCGAAACTTTGGCACCTGAAGTCAGACAGAGCGTACGAGTGCAGAAGCCACCAGCCAAGTTTGCTGACTACCTTGCCAACCACTAGGGGTCGTTCTTGGGGTTTGTTTAGGTTTTTATCTAAAAGGGGAGGGATGTAGTGATTAGCACACTGTACTTAACACATTGACCCCTGAACCGGCCTGTACCGGCTTTGGGAAGTACCCACAACCCAAAAAATTCATAAATTCAAAATAAACACAACAAGATGAAGATACTCAGGCATCAGTCTAAGGGATAAATAGACTTGCAGATATGCATCCAACCAAGGTGTTGGCATCTACTCTTAAGCCAAATAATAGCACAGGTTCTTTGACAAATCTCAAATCGAACAAGGAGAGAAAAGCAGAATCACCCCTCTCAATAAAACGCTCAAAATACCACACAAGGGAGAGAAATCAGCAAACACAGCTCAAGACACAAATAGATACCTTTATTCTGATCCTCCAGGTACATTTCCTTGGCCTCAAAACACAATGTTCATTCCTTGAAGGATTGTACAACCACGAAAATATCTTTACGTATTGCAAAGCATTCTGGGAGATCCAGGGGAAAATTCACGAGGGGAGGGCCAGTCAACACTCCTCTCCCCAAAGTCAGATGGTTTTTTATAAGTCTTTTCACCCCGAAGCCAAACGAATCAATTCCAGGCCATACAGACCCAGAATAGCAGTGTAAACAATTTTGGAATCAATTTGGTTTCAGAAAAGACAGCATTTAGGAGAGCTGTGGTGATTCATTAGAAAATTATTTTCTCATCCAGGCAAATCCAAACAAGAAAAAATCATCATGAATCCACCTTTGCTTGCAAATATCCATAAGCAAAGCACTCAATTATGCCCCAAAAGACTTCATGATGTCCTGAGACACTCTCCTAATATGCTCATAGCTGTATTTTTGATGAAAAATACAAGCAGCCATCAACTTGTGCTGGCTTCAGCACATCGACGAGGGATTAAAAGTGGGGACCGCAAAGCACTGTTGGAAAGCTTGGATACCGCTGACTAGGTGCAGCTGTGTTTGACTTTGACGGGCTGTATAAAACTCAGAATAGGGGGGGAGGTATCTGTTTTCAGTCTGTTTTTTGTAAATTCAGCTCCAAAAAAGCCAGGAGTCAATGGGTTAAGTATCATATAACAGAGATGACATTATTGATAATGATTATTTGTAATACCATGTAAGGTCATGGCGTATGCCATAAGTTGTAAATACTGTGATTAAAGATCAGTCTATATTCGCAAACCAAAGCGTGCGGTTGTGTTAACTGACTCCAATGAATATATAGCGAAAGACACTAAAATAATGAGTTGCTGCATGATGTTGAGGCACTGTAAGGTGTTCATTGGCCTCTTTTACAAGAGCTGCACTGTAGATATTTCTGGAGCATTAAAACTGGAACATGAACAATCACCAACAATGATGTAGTGTGAATCGTAGAAATAGCTTAATGAAGCAGCAAGACCTCTACTACATTCGTATTACCATATGTAAATTGTATTTCGAAGTCGCTGGTAAGCAACGCTACAAGTAGTTCCTCTTCAGTGGCTTTTGCAAGATCGATTTTGTCATTTGTCATTTTGTCACTGTGCAAGGATCATTCAATGGTGTTCAAGTGTGAGCTTTCATTGCCACTAGTTGTTCCTTTGTAAGATTTGGCAAAGCTGAGAGGGGCATGACAGCTTCTGGATTTTTAGAAAGCAGTGGGGAAGCTTGAAAATCCAGCTTGTCAACTGAATTTATTGTTGTTGTTGTTTTTTTTTTTTTGTTTTTTTTTTGCGGTATTATTATTTCCTTTTGACCAGGCTTTTGTTTCATACCGATTTTTAAAGGTGTACCTGCCTGAGCGAATGCATGCAGCTCGGATTTTCGGCGTTGGTTGAAGCATACTCCCTTGTCAATGGTGTCTTTTGTTTGTACCACAAAGTTGAAGTAGTAATAAGGTCTTGCATCTTTCTTGTAATCTCTAAGTGGTGTTGCCTTATAAATATAACAATATATTGTGCTTTCTTCAGGGTTGACTTCCTGCTTGGGTTCTAGAATATAGGAAAAAATAAATAGTATTTTTGAAATATTTTCAATAATATAATTTAGTATCGGCTTGTGAAATATTGAGTGGGATGGCAAGTACATGTAAATCTGTGTATCAATGGGGGCTAAGGCAAGATATATTTAGTGGAAATACCTAAAAGAGGAAAAAAAAACATTTAGATAAGATTGACAAAATGTACAATACATATTATAATAAATGTTTAATAAGATGAATAAATGAATGAATGAATGAATGAATGACAAAAATATGAAGAATTTGAACTTACATTGTCCCCCTTCCTAATCCCTATTTGATGAGTTTTGTTTATATATTGTGGAGAGTACAACACATTCCTCCATGGCATAAAGAAAACCTTTTACTGCCTGAAGATATTGTATGTTTCTTGTGCTAGTTGATCAAGTCAGACCCATATCAGGCCTTCACCCAGCCAAACAACTTGGATTTGTGTTGTAATTGAGACCCACATCAAGCCAGCCACTCCAATAACCGATATTTTGGCTCTTAGTATTCTTGACGATGATGATTTCATTAAAGTCAAATTAACCCAAGGAGGTTTCAAACGAAAAACCGTAACGTGCACGAAGCGAAGGTTGTAATACGTACAGATATGGCGTTCCTCTCTCAAATAAAAATCTTAGATACATTTTTTTACACTGCAAACCAAAAAATATGCAAAAAATGCTTACCTTTTAGCTTGTGTCGACCAAATAGGCGCTCTGTTGAGCGGCTCGAGTTGAGCCCTCGATGTTTCGTACTATCACAACCAACAATGTGGACACCCTGTGCATTTCTCGATCTCTTGAAAACGAGGCCAGGTATCAAACTTTCAACTTTCTTCACGCTCAAAATGAGCTAGCATCGACACCGCTGCAGAGCGTAGTGCGCACGCGCAGCCTCTTATTTCAGGCGGGAAATTGCCGGGCACCCGCCCCTATTAAAATCAACTACTCTGGGTAGGTTCGCATGTTTGCCGGCGACATTGGGATATGTTACGAAGAAGCAACTTGCGCTGCTCATGTCCCATGCACGATAAACAACAGCCCTCACGTCTGAACAAGCAACCTATTCCAAGTCGTTTTTATCCGGTATTTGACAAGATTGGGCTAACAGTGGCAGGATACCAGCCTGGTACTCGGTGGTGTTACCGGTGCAAGTTGCTCGCCTATAAGAAATTTGAAAGCCGTCCTCAAACAAGTAGAAAACCAGTCGAGGTAAGTGTATATTTTTATTCGGGAAAACAACCACTCCTCTGCAGTGCCTCTTCGCTGTAAATTGCTATGTATTTCTTCCTGTATTTTCAATCTGTTTAACAAAATATAAAAACGAGTACATAGAAAAGGCTTGAACATTCTTTCTTTCTTTTTATTAGGAAAAAGCAAATAGTAGTACATCCGCCATCAGCACAGAACAACAACTACAAAAGGTTTGTTTATTTGTACATTCTGAAGAAACACACAAATTATCTATAAAATTCAGTTCGCCTTTCTTTTTGTTTTTGTGGATAAAAATACTTTATCAATTATTGAGAAGTAGTAGTGCAAACAATATTTTGGCATTTGTTGAAAAAGAAATATTTTTTTTTACAATTTGTAAAAATTCTGATAATTAAGCTTTTTGACAAGTTTTTTTTCCACCAAGCCAATTCGTATAAAATTATTAATTTTCTATAAGAGAATGAAAGGAATTCCTTAATTTAGAATATGTGGAATAGAATAAGACAAGAAACATTTTATTATTGAGGAGCTAGGGTGGGCTGGGATATTTAAGCAATTTTTCAGAAATATCTTTTTTCCTAATATCTAATAGAAAACCTTAACAATAATTTAGAAAACAGGTATGACCCCTCCCCATTTGACCCACCCACAACAGAAAACCTGCACCCCAAAAGATGATACATTTTGCTAATTATTGTTATGTAATTTATTTTAGATAGTTTGTTTATTCTTATTTTGTTTTCCATTTTGACTGTTTAGTAAATTTCAGATATTTCAGTTTACGGGATCCCCTATTCTACACCTCCATGAAAGTATGCAAGATGTATCTATGTCAGCACCTACCATATCCAAACTGGATCAAGCAAAGCAACAATTTGGAAGGCTGTTTTCAAGACTTGAAGCTCTAGCAGACATATGTGACATTCATCTCCTGGAAACATGAAAAGAGCTGCAAACTCCCCTAGGTACCATCAAAATTGCCCCAAATTGCTAATGGATGGATGGATGGATGTTAATGGATGGTCAAGTATGGGACCAAATAAAGACAACAAGCAAAGAACTTGATGAATTGGATGAAGGTACAGCTGTATGATCAAATATATCTGCATGCTCTAATATTTATAATAGCTTTATCGATCAGCACCGATGTGGCTGATCAGTGTTCAACTCCAGTGATGGATCAAGCCCAACTAAAACTGCGAATAATTTATTCAATAATTTATTGTCATTGCTATCAACAGGTAATTCACTGGGCCAACTAGTGCAACAATTTCAGATGGCTCTATACCATCATGCCCTCAGTAGTGTAGCCCCATTATATGAGCCAGCAGCAATGAAAGCGTTCACACAAAAACACGGTAAAAAGAAGAATAGTAAGAACAATACTTGAGAATAAGCAAGAACCATTCCAATTTAAACAAGCCAGTGGGATAACTGACGCTTAACTTTCTTTAAAATTTTCAGAAAGGATTCCTAATTGTACAACTGTTGGTAGACTTCCATAATATTTTGACTGTTAGACTACCAACAAATCTGAAGCTATCATTAGCGCGCACATGGTTAGTGGCCTACTGGACATCCATCCTTCAATTCCTGCCTATTCCTACAAGAGATACAAGACACAGCCGAGTGAAGATAGGGAACGAAAATAAAATTTGCAGAGGAGGAATTGTTCTAGACTACATAAAAGAGTTGTTTCAAAGACCAGTGTTATCAAGAATGTACTTGGAGACAAATCACCAATGCATTTCATCAAAATACAATCAACAACAACTAAAGGAATTGAGGTATTCTATGGATTTTAATGTAGTTATTTACAGGTCAGCAATCCATACAAGAAAAATACTGTTTTCTCTTCTTAAAAAATGTTTTAATATTTGACACTTCCTAAATATTTTTCCAGGCACAATACTTTATTCCCCTATATGGACCTCCCACCCAATAAATATGTACCTCTTACATTAGTTTGTGAAAACCATTATACATAATGATTAATATCAATTTTACTTTTGTTTAGTGACTGCTATTACAAAAAAAGGAATAGAGTAAAATAAAAATAAAATACAAATATGGAACATTAAATTTGCCAAATTATAATTTTTTTTTTGTAGGGTCTATTCTGGGTTGTCGCACGATGAGCTCTGTACCTTGGGTCTACTAATTTAATAGATGAGTTCAAGCAATCTTTGAAAAGTATGGAGGACTATAAATCAGCCATTGATCACATATTCCTGTGCTGTCCACAACTGGAACATTACTTGAAAAAGTTTGTAGTACCAGCACCCGGGGACTGGCCAACTTGGTTTTATCAAAAGAAACTCATTGCTCAAGAAGTCAATGCAGATGCCAGTTTCCTATCAGTCATCCCAGAGCAGGGCCCATTTCATGTTTTCCTGAATCTACAAGGTGTTGTAACAATTTATGACTTCTTATTTAAAAAAGTGTACAAAGAGACATTTGGATCTGACTTACCCAACAAGCCAAAGCCTTTTCGTGTCAGCCTGGTAATAACTGCTGTTTTTCTGGCGTGGGGCAAATTACATGATAAAGTTCTCCTAAAATTCAAGCTCTGCAAGGACATAGAGTATGCTTCCATTCTGTTTCTTTTAGATGAGGTGGTTCCCATATCATTCTTCCACTATCCTGTTACATTCAGGTCTGGAGACATGGAATCATATATAATGATGTTAAAGTTATCTCTACTGTTTATAATCTGGAAAAGGCAACATTATGACAGATCAACACTCTCGATGCTTAGTGACTTTTCTTTTCACAAACAACATTTTTCACAGTACCATGAACTTAAAAAGAAATGGATGGCTCTAATAACAGAAAAGAATGTTGAAATCTGGCATAGTGTGCTACGCAGCTTCATTTCAAGTTATGACAGTGCTAGTCAAATTAGGGACAAAGCCCTGTCATTTGCTACATCAAAGACACAACAGCTCTTTCATAACTATCTAACAACACCATACAGTAGAGGTTATTCTGAAAAAGACCTAAGTTTGGTGACTGGTACAGCTGCTGATGCATTACTGAAAATCATCAAGCAAGTTGGTCAAAATCTGGGAAAAGCAAAGCAGGTATAGTAGACATCCATCCATCCATAATTAATTTTTTATTACCTTGGTGCAGTGCAGTGCCTGAACATTTTTTTTTTATGCAGGGAAGTAATAAAAATGATTAGTCGAGCACTTGATCATAGCCTCAACTTATTTTCTTTTTCATGACTAACAATTGTGTCTATTTTTTTACATTTAAGGTTCCACAAGAAACAAATGCAAGAGGGCAGCCTAAAGGAGACATGAAATTTTTTCTTCCTACCTTTGACACCACCATTACTTCAAAAGCAATGCCCCTTGGCTACTCATTTGTAAAAGAAGACCCTTCCACAATACCTGATCCTAAATTAATCTGTGACTACAAAAACTGCACGCAATTATCAACAACCAATGTCAATCGCCTTAACTGTTTTCACACATTTCACAATTTTTGTTTAGAAGAAGCTGGAGACCAGTGTCCAATCTGTTCCCTACACCTTGCTGAAAAAATTGCAGAAATCTGTTCAGCATTTAATGAAAGCTTGTTGAAACCAACAGCAAAATCTACTAGAACAACACAAAGCAATCAAGAACCTGGTAGTAATGCTGAGAATGACAGCATTAATGTCAAAAGAAATTGTGACCCTGAATACTATGACTCTGCACAACGGGAATCCCACATTGACAGCGAGTTAAATTCATTTGTTGTTGCACAGCCACAACTGCGACACAATGTTCCCAATCAACAGGCTGCACCTTCACAGGCAATTAATATCCAAGTTACCACTCATCCAGTTGGTTCATCTACATTTTGGTTCTTTCCTCCTTACATATCTCAGTCAACTCTACTTGGAAGAAATGGATCTAATGCATGTACTTTTATCTCACTAATTTTGGCCCATTCATATATCACTTCTGCAAGCCGAACCAGTATACAGCTCAGCCGTGGTCCTCCCATAAACCCTCATTGGCTTTCAATGATGTTATCTGCAATTGTTTGTGGCAACAGCATATATGACACTGTGACAAATGGTTACGGGTCTCCATTCTTTAAGTGTTGTTGAGGCAAAACCACATCTAGATTCAGTCATTGGGACTGTTTTTCTTGAAGACGCCCTCGATCTGTCAATTACCTCAGCTAATCCACAGGTTCCTCAAAGTTCACTTGCATTTTATCTGCAAAGGCTTGATCGCGAACAGAACTTAGCAGCAATAGTCATAGCTAATGGATAATGGAATGACAATATCTCTCGTCGGACACGATTCAAAGATCTATGTTCTAGATAGCCATCTACACTATGCACACAGCCATAACTTTGGAGCGATGATCGGAATGAGTCCCAAGGTTGACTTGGAAGAATTCCTCAGGAATATAAAGAAACTAATCTCGCTCACATTTGATGTTTGCTTCCTGACATTTTTCTCGTTTTCACGGCAAGAGGTAGAACTTTCGAGTTTTGCGTGCCAGCAAATCCCACAAATGCCGTCAAACTTGAGGATTTTACCCTCGATCCAGCAAAAAATCTTCTAGGAACCTTAACACGAGTACATTTTCTTGGTGTATGTGTAATTTTTTTGCTCCCGTTAAGTCCATTTTTGAGCCAAACCTTTGTGTTCATTGTAACAGTTTTGGAAAACTCGTGTTTCGTCTGCCATTTTGAATGACTCTTGTCTCGCGCATGCGCAGTAGTTCTGCCGCGGTGTCGCTAGCATCAGACAGCCTAGTCCCAGGCAATCTTATTGGGTTTCCTGTGGATGGTAAGAGTTGTGACGTCACAGGAAACCATCCCAGCCCCCAGGCTACCTCACGGTTTATCTCTGAGCACAGGAAACCCAGTAAGAACGCCTGGGACTAGGCTGAGCATCAGACACTCGTGGCGTACTCGGACAGTCGTAAATCTACGAAACAGTCCCGAATAGGTTGTGTTCCTCCTTCGTCGGAACGCAAATATACAGTATGAACACTCATTTCCTATCAAGGAGTATAATTTAAAACGTTTTGGCAAATGTTGCCATCATCATTGCCAAAACATTGCAAATTTTGCTCAGTGATCATTGTTCATATACTGTGTTCTAAGCATCTAACGATCACTGTTTAGGACAATCCACTCTACTGCAAGTTATAGCTCATCAAACATGGCATCTCTTCTTCCAGACATCTAGAGGGGCAACAGGGCTTGATCACAATGCTGTGGGATTCTTCAGGGCACTCTTAATACCCGTAAGTAGCACCTGAAATTCCTGTAAGTAAGTCTTCCTTTAAGAAAGTATCCATAAGTTACCATCAGTACCTGCAGAAGTAGATAGTAATTCCTGTGTAAAAAAAACACATGTAAATACTTACATGTAAGTAGTTATTTCTTTGTAAGTAACTACTGATACTGTACCTGTAAGAAGTTCTTCCTGTTTTAGTAATCATTGCATTTCTGTACGTTTAGTTCTTTCTGTATGAGTAATCATCTTTTAATACCTTTAAGTAATTATCCCTAAATATCTTCCTGTGTTATGTAACCTTTGATAACTGTCCAATATCCTTTGCCTTGCAAGCAGTCTAGGGATATAATTATATCAACTGATGAGACATGCTTGTTGCAAACTCTTTTGTCAGTACTCACCTTTTTATCATCTTCTTTGTTGTTTTAGGGCGTGGTTGAGTATTCGTTATGTCTATTCTTTGCTAAGTTAGTGAGCTACACTTTCTTATTCTGGCTACCCTTCTACATTGAGAACACAGGTAAAGTCTTTCATGAGCTTTTATTGCTATTGTTTAATTGCATAAAACACTTGGTTAACTTCTCATCTCCTGAACTCAAAGATATTGGAGGGAAAAGATATGGGCCAGAAAAGGCTGCTGACTTGGCCACCTTCTTTGACTTTGGAGGGATCATAGGTAAAGTGTCAGCAAACAATTGATGGCAGTATTTGACTTGTTCAAAAAATGGATTCTGGTATCCATGCCATCTTCTGTTTTTTTTCTTCTCAAGGGTGTAATCTATATACTTTCAGGGGGAATTATTGCCGGGGTAATCTCAGACAAAACGAATTGTAGCGGCATTACAGTAGTGGTCATGCTAATACTTGGAGGCCCAATGGTATGTTTAATTTTATTTGCTTGGTTTCTGTATTTAGTGCCTGTGTTTATTTGCTCTTTGTTCTTTGTATTTGTCACAAACTTAACTTGTGTATTTCATTTGCTTTTTTGCAGTTGTTTATTTACCGGTTCTTTGCTAATTCAAGTTTAAGTCAAAACATTGGTAAGATAACTTCTGGTTATTTTTTTTAACATTAGCACCTCTCTCACCACCCAACTCCATCAAACAACACAACCAGCATTATTACTAACATTATAATAATAATCAACAACCACAGTTATTAACAACATCACAGCATCCAAACTAACAGCCACCACCTACATCCATCACAAGGCATCATCACCTTTTACACCAAAATCATTAACTGTTCATCACTGTTACTACATTAACTAGATACCTTATTCCTATCAGAGTTTGAGCCAAGTGGTTCCAGCAACACACACAATACCCATATGTACCTGCTACACCAACCACGTTCCCATGCCTTTGCTAAACCCACCATACTCCTATGTCCTATCCCTTGTGGTTCACACAGCACTAAACGTTGCCATGCTCATTGCAGGGCTGATGTTCCTGTCTGGAATACTCGTCAATGGGCCTTATGCCCTTATCACGACAGCCGTCTCTGCCAACCTGGTAAGTGGTCATCTCATACCTGTTGCACTCCATACCATGTATACTCCATAAAGCAAGTGCAATAAGTTTCGACACGCATGCGTACTAAGGAGAATGTTTTTTGTTGCAGGGGACTCACGAGTGTTTGCGAGGTGACACAAAAGCTATGGCGATAGTCACAGCAATCATCGATGGCACCGGATCTTTAGGTATATATATGTCAGGCCCGCACCCACGGGGGGTGCAAGGGATGATATGCACCCCTCACAACAGCCAAAAGTCCTTTTTTGGCTCTCAATAGAAGGGCTAATTGTAGAGAAAACTATAAAGCATAATCTAGATCACTCTGGTATGTCATCAACCTATAAGTCAGTCTTTTTTGTAGACAAATCCAACAATAAACTCCCCTTGAAGATACTGCTAAGGCATAATAAACATCCCTTTTGTTCTTTAGGGGGTGGTCAGATTTTTTCCACAGAAACAGAAGGACCACTTTTTCGGATTTCGCACCCTTCCCCCCTCCAAGAAAAATCTTGGGTACGGGCCTGAATGTTTGTGTGTGTGTGATTTTTTTTTCTTGTCAATCTATGTAGTATGGCATCATCAACTTGCACTAGCTTTGAGCGTTGGGCTTGAAGCGAAAACACAAAACATAAAAATGGTTTGAGTACTTGAGTACTTGAATTCTGCAAAAGGCAAAAATAATAGAATATAGTACAGGGGCCGCGCACCTGAGGGGGGGGGGGGAGCTGGGGGGGCTATAGCCCCCTTTCATTTTTTTTTTAAGAGGGAAAGAAAAGTTTAAATGATGTTCTATGGTGTAAATTTCAGCTAAATTTCCCTTGGATTTGATAAGTCTTCAAGGCCGCGCTATTGTTCTACTTCTCCTTTTGAAATCCACATTCTAATGACAACCGTATGAATTAAAACACGAGACTTACATTAGTAATTTTTGTAATTTACCAAATAACAAGATATGAGCTCTCTTTCAATTTACTCAAATTCCTTGATGGTGAGGAAGTGATACCAGACCTCCCCCCCCCCCCTTCCACTCCCGCCACTCTTTTTTCAGCTCCCCCGTCAAAAAAATGGTCTGTGGTCACAAATGTGTCAAATGTTTTCATGGCTTCGTCACATGGTGATGGGGCCACTTCTTGTATCTACTATATATTATGTCGATCAATATTGTTATTACTAAACACCGATTCACGAGATAAGGTTGGATCGCGGGAATACCATGAACTCGCTGACACATTTTCGTTCTGTTTTTAGGAGCAGCGCTTGGACCCTTACTCACCGGTATAATTTCGCCCTCTGTGAGTATAGAATTTATGGTGCGTTTTCCAAAGGTTTTTATCTAAATATAAATATATTTGCTTGTTTTCAGGGGTGGAATAATGTATACTACATGTTGATTTGCGCAGATATGTTAGCCGCTGTGGTAAGGATTTATTTATTGTTGTGTTTGTTGATGTTGTTTGTTATCAATCTAGCACGCTGGTCCACTCTTGGGTTTCATCTAAGTCCGTAAAACGTTTGATAATTTAATAGAGGTGTTGACGGACAAGGAGAGATACCATGCTTTCATATGGTATTTTTTTTTATTATGGAAGCTATTGCTTCCCCTTCTTTGTCATATAGTGATTTAACAAAAATCTTTTTTAATTCTTATGTCTTTACTCTATAATGTGCATATAAATACAAATAACGCAAAAAAGGAAGATACTTAGTTTGGTGTGTCCTTTCTAATGTTACATCTTGTTTTTGCAGTTCTTATTACGACAAGTTTTCTTTGAATGTCTTACGATCAAGGCAAAGCTAAGCAAAACAAGGTTTGCGTACTGTAGTCGAATTAGGGGCTAAAAGTCCATTGGGTAAACTGTGAACACCGTATCCGAATAACAGTATTTTCTTTCCATTTTTTTTCCAGACCAAGATACCGTCCTACCCGGGTATCCGTCGCAGAGTCATTATTAGAGAGAAGTCTAAACCCAGAGTTGCTTTACGCCGATTAGATATCTTCATACAAGTATGGCACAATGAAGTACAATACTAAGGGAGATATGATCACTACAAGATGACATTAGATTGTTGCCGTATGGACTGACGGTGACACACAAGATCGTACTTACTTTCCCAAAAGCTGTGCTAGTTGAACTGTCATCATCGGCAACATCCTAGACGCCAAATGCTTTCATAAAAAGTAGACTAGTAGACTAAAGAGGTTTTAAATATATATTTTGATATATTTTTTACATATGTAATGATATATCTTTTTAAAGGGAGTCACAAAAACCAACAATAATGTCGTATTTGAACTTTATGGGGAGGTTCGCGCCGTAAGCGTGTTTAATGTTTCGATAACAAGGTTAACATAGACTATTTGTATTCCAATACATCTTTTTAGAAAGTGCATTTATTGAACAAATTTTCTAACCATCTTCCGCAAACAATCCACAATCTATAAACACGCGAAGGAAGCTTGAATTACAGGTTGTGATAACTTGTCTAAACAGTTTTACTTGTTCTTATATCATGTCACTTGTTGTGAAAACTTGCTAATACCAGTTTTCGGCTCTCTTTATCCCACGCTAAGTCTAGAGCTGTCTTTTCCCAGTGATCTTTGTAAGTTGGGTCTGCCCCGGCCACAAGAAGCATTTTGAGCAAGGTGACATCTTTATGCAGCATACACATGTGTAGTGCCGTCTCTTTAGTGTAATCTGAAATACAAAGCAGCACATCTTATTGGACAACCAGCCCTCCTTTTGTATTGGCAAAGCCGTAGCAGGCCTCGAATTATTCGGGGGGGGGGGGGGGGGGGAGAACGATACAAAAACATTGAGAAAACAATGGGGGCACCGCCACGCCCCTACTGGTCATTTTCTTTTCATTTTTGGAAATAATGGGAGGTGGGGTGTGCCTCCAGTGCCCCGCCCCCTGCTGCTGCCCTGATTGGCCTTTTGTTTTAATGAGACTTTGCTAAGCTCTTGGAGTAGACTCTTTGTTATGGTACTCACCGCTGACCACGTTGACGTCAACGCCGGCGTCGATAAGAAATCTTGCTGACTCAGCATGCTTGCGCTTGACCGCGTTTTGTAGCGCCGTCTGACCACGTGTACACAGCACGTGCATGTCCGCACCATAATACCTCAGTACCCTGAGACATCCAACCTGTCAAACGGAATCTCTAGATGTTATTCATTCGCAAAGATTTGACCCCCATGACTGAAACATGGGTTGTTTACCTTTTAATCGGGAATTCCGGTACTTCTGGTTATTTTGTAAATGGTACAGATTCCTCCCACTGGAAAAATTCCGGAAAATGTGGAGTTGCTTAAGAGGTAGTCCACTTTTCACCATGGATACCAGAAATTCCAGAAAATCGTGTACCATTTGCAGTTTTATCCATAGAATACTTGACAGAGGCCCCATCGACCACTATTACCAAGGATCCCAAAAGTAGAATTTCTGGGTACAGAAGCAAATGGTACATAAGTCAACCCGGCAATTCTGGAATATAGGGAACTTTTTCTTACCATTATGGCAGTCTGGAAAAACTAAGATCTCATTCCGGAATTTCTGTAAACATCCATGGTACGCCCAAGATGCGACCCCATTTATGTTGTCATGGTGACCTGTCTGGCGGCCACGTGCACCGTCGTACCCCCGGTAAGTAAGCTGCGCTACCCTGTGGGAGTGTTGATTTTTGTAGTCATGTGCACATAATGTTGTCATGGTTACCTGTCCTTGCCTTGCGGCCACGTGTACAGCTGTGAGCCGTCTCTCGTAGGTCTTGCTCTCGATGTCGACTCCTGCGTCCAGGAGCGTGACGAGGACCTTGACACGGCCGTTATCCGAGGCAACATGAATCAAGCGCCACCCGTCCCGATACACGGCCTCCAGGTCAATACCACGCTCCATTAGCATGCGAACGGCCTGGAGCGAGCCAATCATGACTGAGAAGTACGTGGCGTCCATGTTGCTCAGGGTGCGAGCGTTGATGTTGGCCCCTGTGTTATGAAATCACGTGTTATACAAAAGGCCATTCGTGTGCGTACGCCTGAAGTCACGCTATGATACATCCCCCATAGCAGTTGCAGGCCACGTAAGATTGGGGGAGGGGGGCACAATACTAGGCTGGATTTCCACAGAAACTAGCTGGAAATGGAGCCTAGCACAATACAGGAACATTAAGAAAATATTGAGGGGTACAGCAACGCCCCTACTGGTCATTTCCTTATGATTTTCGAAAATATTGGGGGAGACACGTGCCCCACCCCCTGCTACGGCCCTGTCCCCGCCTCTATGAATATCGATGTTTCCCCTTGTCAAACGCGACTCACAAAAAGAACAGGACTCTTTGAAATTTGAAATAGAACAAAACAACATTGAATAGTATCTGCCTCGTTCCTCAGGACACAGCATGTTTCGCAATTTGTTTTAGGGCTACATTCTCTAAAAACAACATAAAATGTCTTGTTTTACAACGCGTATTGTCACACATTTCCTGTACTTTGTCACGTTACATACCTTGGTCTAGTAGATATTCCATGACGGGCACTTGTTCTCGCATTGCAGCCACGTGGAAGGGCGTCTCGTAGAGCTCATTGGTGTGGTCCACACGTGCACCCATTTCCACCAGGACCTGTTAGACGTACGGATACTATCTGTTATAATAAGCGTGAAAGGACCGTAGCTGGAAAAAGGCGGGGGGGGGGGGATTGGTGGTGGGCGCCACACGTGCACCTATTTCCACCAGGACCCGTTAGACGTACGGATACGATCTGTTATAATAAGCGTGAAAGGACCGTTGCTGGAAAAAGGCGGGGGGGGATTGGTGGTGGGCGCCACACGTGCACCTATTTCCACAAGGACCTGTTAGACGTACGGATACGATCTGCAAAGGCGGGGGGGGGGGGGATTGGTGGTGGGCGCCACACGTGCACCCTTTTTCACCAGCACCTGGTAGACGCACGGATACACTTTTATGATATATGTAAGGGACCGTTGCTAGCAGAAGGGGGGAGGGGGGGCATGGTGGACCAAACGGTACCCATTTCCACCAAGACCTGTTAGACGTACAGATACACTGTTAAGACATGCGTAATAGACCGTAGGTATTATAGGTGTAAAGCGCAAAAGACGGGGGGGGGGGGGGGGGGCGAGGCGCCAAGTGGTCTACACGTGCACCCATCTCCAATAGGACTTGTTAGACGCACGGATATACTGTTATGATAATATGATTATAATGTGTAAAGGACTGTAGCTAAGTTGTAGCTAGGTTGTGCTAAGTTGTTCGTACCCATGTTTGCACCCATCTCCAATAGGACTTGTTAGACGCACGGATATACTGTTATGATAATATGATTATAATGTGTAAAGGACTGTAGCTAGACTGTAGCTTTCCTCAGAAACCCACAGGAACGCTTGCTAAGAAGGCTAAGTCAGCCACTGTGTTGTTCGTGTAGCTAACAAAAGAAGGTGGGGAGGTTGTGCTAAGTTGTTCGTACCCATGTTTGCACCCATCTCTAATAGGACTTGTTAGAAGCACGGATATACTGTTATGACAATATGATTATAATGTGTAAATGACTGTAGCTAGCAGAATGGACCCCGAATAGTTCCCCGAACTTTCGATGTACTCGCAGTTTTCGGCTAATTTTCATGACATGCGTAAAGGACCGTAGCGAAGAAATTGGTGTAAACATTAGAGAATAGCACGCTCGAATGCTCTTTTGCTATCCATCAGACAAGAACAGTTTAATTGAGACCCTCAACACGCAATCATTTCCAAAAACAAAATGCAGTTTAGCCAGACCATGATCTTGTTTCGAATGCTCTATAAGTGCGCGACTTCCAAAGCGAACGCCCCCAATGGATATCCCGCGTTCTCACCAACCTTCACACAATCCAGATGTCCCATTCGTGCAGCGTAATGTAACGGCGTCATGTTTCGTATTGTCTTCCCCGTTTTGGCATTGGCGTGCGAGCCATATCTCAGAAGCATGCGCACGCACTCGGTATGCCCATTCATAGCCGCCTCGTGGATCGGTCGCCAGCCATACCTCTGAGGCACATTAAGCTTTGCACCACTCTTCAGAAGTAGCTCGATACACTTCTCATTACCATAACGGGCGGCGTAATGCAGCGCGGTCATACTATGACAGACAAGCAGCGTGTTATACGTATAACAAACACGGTGGCCCCGCAGTTACACTCACCGTGTATCCATGGCTAGCTTGTTTTGGGATATCCTTGTAGTCAATAATTTCCGGGTATCCAGCTGGCTTGTTGGTTTTTTTCCCGTGGTTAATACTCACCGTGTATCTATGGCCCCTTTTCCCGTGTATATAATGTACTCACCGTGTATCCATTACTTGTTTGTTGGAGTTTCCCCTTGATCAACTCACCTTGTACCTATGGCTGGTTTGTTGCGGTTCCCCCTTGACCACCGTGTACCTATGGCTCGCTTGTTGGGCACTTCCCCGTGGTTAACACTCACCGTGTATCCCTGGCCGGTTTGTTGAGGTTTTCCCCGTGGTTAACACTCACCGTGTACCCCTGGCTGGTTTGTTGGGGATTTTCCCCGTGGTTAACACTCACCGTGTATCCCTGGCCGGTTTGTTGGGATTTTCCCCGTGGTTAACACTAACCGTGCATCCCTGGCCGGTTTGTTAGGGTTTTCTACGTGGTTAACACTCACCGTGTATCCCTCGCTAGTTTGTTGGGGATTTTCCCCGTGGTTAACACTCACCGTGTATCCCTGGCCGGTTTGTTGGGGTTTTCCCTGTGGTTAACACTCATCGTGTATCCCTGGCTGGTTTGTTGGGGTTTTCTACGTGGTTAACACTCACCGTGTATCCCTGGCCGGTTTGTTGGGGTTTTCTCCGTGGTTAACACTCACCGTGTATCCCTGGCTGGTTTGTTAGGGTTTTCTACGTGGTTAACACTCACCGTGTATCCCTCGCTGGTTTGTTGGGGATTTTCCCCGTGGTTAACACTCACCGTGTATCCCTGGCCGGTTTGTTGGGATTTTCTCCGTGGTTAACACTAACCGTGCATCCCTGGCCGGTTTGTTAGGGGTTTCTACGTGGTTAACACTCACCGTGTATCCCTCGCTGGTTTGTTGGGGATTTTCCCCGTGGTTAACACTCACCGTGTATCCCTGGCCGGTTTGTTGGGGTTTTCTCCGTGGTCAAGTGCGTCCATCACAAGAAGCGGACTCCCGCATATTGCACCCATGAAAAGCTTTTTCCGCGACTCCATGTCTCTTAGACACTTAGGCGATTGACGCGGAAGAACCCGGCTCGCTCCTGCACCCATCCTCGTGTGTGTTTTGAAAAGCGCTCTATTCTTTCTGTACGTCATAGACATGGTGCCATCGTGCGCGCGCTTGGGGCGTAGCCTACTTCTACTCCTCCCCTTCCCACTGCGGATCGCGTTACCCAAGATGGCGGCCATGGTATGCGAACTTCGGGGTTTTCGTGCCGGAAAAACTATCAAAGCCTACAAGTAGGCTATTGGGGCGAATTAGGTGGAATCCGGTCACATCAACTAGGTGATGTTACAGGGGAAATTTTGCAAGAATTTTCTTCCCGCAAAAAATGTGACACAACTTTCTTAACACATCATTTTGTTCTGCAGCATGTTGCGATTAAAATATGTAACAAAAAGAAGCAAAGCGATAAAAGAACCAAATGAGCACAGCACATACATGTTAAATTACACTAAAAGAAGCACACATACACAAAGAAAAACAAGCAGAGATATCTTTTGAAAACACCTGTCTTTCAAATGGGTCTCCCCCTTCTAGGCAGCAGCTTATCATTATCTCCTGTCGGATTTCAGTGGAAATACAGAGCAAGCGGCCATACTTTTCCCTCGCTCTTTTTCCTCAGAAACCCACAGGAACGCTTGCTAAGAAGGCTAAGTCAGCCACTGTGTTGTTCGTGTAGCTAACAAAAGAAGGTGGGGGAGGTTGTGCTAAGTTGTTCGTTCATATTCGTTTGCAATGTGAATCATCTTGGTCGCGAATTCTTTTTGGTATACCTGTGGAGTTTATATATAGTACCCAGTCTGCAACGGCCATACTAAACATGACGTCAACGTTACAAATGCGCAGGCGCGTAACCCATAAAACAAGAATCAAAGAAAGGAAGCTTGCCGTCATGTTAGATCTTTTTACTATATTTTCCAAAGGAGGCATCGTCCTTTGGTGCTTCCAGGAGAGCTATCAGTCATTTACTCTGCCCGTGAATGAGTTGATCAAAGGAGTTATTCTACAGGTTGGTATTAGCGTACTGCGAAGAACCTTTTCGGGTGTTTTTTCGTTTTGAATGTTATCATCCTCGCTCTACCATCCTAACATTACCGGGAATATCTTCAAATATTATCTTTTTGTCTGCCAGGAAAGAGGAGGAAGCAATGCGTTCACACATGACTCTCTCACTCTCAAATACAAACTCGATAATGAGTTTGAACTGGTCTTCGTGGTAAGTTGCTAACTCAAATCGAGTATAACTTATGCTAGTATTTTTATCATTCATACTTATAAAAGTGGGTGGATTTTCCACCCAAAAAAGTGTAAATGAAAAATTTTGTTTTAATGTGTAATAAAATTTACCCCGGTACTTGTACTAAGTACTGATTGACCAAAAGATGAGTCAGATAAAATGGTCAAAACAAGTCAGTTCTTAAAAATCACCCTTTCCTTTATGTGCACAAAAACGTTTTTAAGAGCACTGCTCTTGTGCTTTGTTGATCCGTGCAGTTCCGCTTAAAGCCACATTGTCACCAGTTCACTTCCGGAGGTCCGACGGGAACCTCAACCGTTAAAAGACAAAAGAATCTATTAGAATCGGAGATATTTAACATGCCATCCGCTCTAAATTATCAATCACATCCTCAAAGAAACTTGCAATATACACACTGCTTTCAATATTTTGAAATATTTTTCACGTTTTCCGTTAAAAATCATCGGAGATTGTGACGTAATCAACCATAAGTAAACTGGTGACAATGCGGCTTCAAACCCCGAATGTGCCTAGATTAGTTCCACTAAGTGTGTCCACAGCAGTGACTATAACAAGAAGCTGTGTACAATTACTCCTGTAGCCTACTACATTATAACAAACATGTGAACCCTAGTATTTATCTCTCTTACAGGTTGCGTTTCAGAAGATATTACAATTATCCTACATTGATAAGCTTCTGAACGACATTCAGCTTGAATTCCGAGACAAATACAAGGATGAGTTGAATCAGGGAATTATACGAAACTTTGAGTTTTCAGATGAATTTAATCGGATTCTCAAGGATGCAGAGAATATAAGTAAAATAGAGGCTAAAATTCCAAAGAAAATGCGCACTTTTGAAGAGTCCAAGAAATCTCAGAAGACAGTTGCATCTATGATAATTGACAAAAATGAAGAGAAGACGGGAAAAGGGAAATCAAAGAAAGAACAGAAAGAAGGTATCTGTGTTACTTTTGTATCTCAAGCTCACAATATTCATCCAAAACTTTCAAATAAACCTTTGCTTCTCCTCTGACACCTTGCAAGATTTGTGAATGAAAAAGACAACCACAACATTTTATCATGCTGACCAGCTGAACAACCTGAATCCACTCGTTCTAAGTATTGATCTAAATGATGACACTTGTAAAAAAACATACAAACAACACACAAACAAGGATGGAAAGTGGGTTCAGCTTGTTCAGCTGCTGTTGTGGTTGATTTTCCTACCCCCAAATTGCACCTCATGTGCCTCCTCTTCCCTTGACAAGTTTCAAATACAGTAGCACATTTCCAAAAGTATCATTGGTTTTATTGCTTTGTTTGAATGTAGAAATGCCAATTTAACTATCTTGAAAAGGCATCATATTCTTACATGCCAACACACTCAGCGGCATAGCCAAGAGTTTTAACAGGAGAGGGCCCAAAAGGCCTTTTCAAGGCATTATCTCCTGTGTTTTAGATAATGTCTTGTACATTTACTGTATTTTTGGATGCTAGAAGGGGGGCATGGGCCCCCTTGGCGACCCCCTTGCCTACGCCCCTGACACTTAAGAAGTGACACTGAACCACCTTTGATTTCTATAGCAGTGTTATCAATTCTAATCAGTTTATTACTTGCTTGCTGTATATAAAGATAATTTATAACAGCAGTGGGATCAAGTTTTTCTTCTTATCTGTACTGTGCACTTCGTACACCGTGTACATTAATTGTATGTTGTCGATTATGCTTTTGCAGTGGCACCAGCCCCTATCACACCATCTCCTGCACCAGTTGTCCAGGAAACTGCTGGGAATGGCGGACTGTCTGCCGAGGAAGTCATTCAAAGGAACAGGGAGAAGTTGATGAGAAAGATGGCAGGCAAACCAGTCAAGGCTGCCGCCACGAGGTGCTGATCTTAAACTCTGGCGCATAAAGCCAGCATAGGTTATGGGTGGGTCTCACATTTTGAGCACAATCCATAGTCTCACCAAAAGTATTGTTATGTTTCTGGCATGTGTTTGTATTCCTTTCCCTTGGTGTGATACTGTCTGACAATCTCATACACATGCATACATACATTGTATGACAGTATTTCTTTGTTAGTACAACTACTTTACAACTTTATTTGTAATAAACTTTTTTAAATAATAGGTGAATGTATTACAGTTGGAGTTTTTTATGTCTATTCTTTGACATTTTCACAGCAAAGGGTCAGCAGCACAGCCCAGAGAGCGTAAAAAGGAGGCCAGGAAATGGGCCATGTCTGGTGACGGCAAGGAGGTGGAGACTCTGGATTTCAGTGGTACCAATGGTAGTGATCACCAAGCCAACGGGAAAGATGATGAAGAGGATCTTATCAAAATGGTATGTCTAGCTTTATTTACCTTGTACAAGCTATTGTGTTGGTTAACACTGTACCTAAAAAAATATCTTCTTTTGTGTGTCACTGGGTGTTGATTATCTTGTACTTTGTGGAATTGAGTTACCTGTGTTATACAGTTGTTGTACCCACTAGTGTTAATGCTATGATGTGGCCGTCTCTTTGTTGCAGAAACCAATGATTGGTTCCATGAAAGGCAATGTTAAGCCCTTGGAGTATGAGAGTGATAGTGAGGTGGAGCTAGCTGATGAGATGACAGAGCCACAACCAGGTCAACCCTCACAAAACACAAACCAGAGGTGAGATCAAATTGCAGATCTCACACAATAAACACACACCAGAGGTGAAGCATATCAAACATCTCACAAAATAAACACAAACCTTCATTGATAAGACAAAATAAACAAAAACTAGAGGTGGCAAGACACATTAATCAAAAACTAGAGGTGTTAAGAAAATAAACAAAAAACAGAGGTGAGAGTATATTACCCATCTCACACAATAAACACAAACCATAGGTGAAAAGAGACAATAAAAAGGCACAAGAAATGAAAAAACAGCACATCAGACATGATAAAACACAAAACAAAAGACATCATTTCACAATGAGGTGTCATGTCTGAGGACGTCACACAATACACACAATGGACACAAGCCAGAGTCTAGAATGAGCTTTTTCTCAGTTCCTCATGCCTGCTTTCAGTCTGTCTTCCATGTGATTCTTTCTTAGGCTCTCAATCATCCACAATTTTTCATCAGAATTGTCCTAGTTTGTGCTGGGCCTTGACTGAGCTGTGGCTTGTGTTTTTATTGCAGCGGGTCTAATGTAGGTGGAAGTGTGTTCTCATTCTTCAAGGGGCTGGCAGGACAAAGCACCCTGGCAAAAGAGCAGATCTCACCTGTCCTGGAAAAGATGAAGGAGCATCTCACATGTGAGTTACTTCCATGTGTTAGGGGGAGGGGAGGGGATAACCCAAGCATCTTACATTACTTATGCTGTTGTTTATTTGAGGGGGGGAAGGGACCAAGCATCTTACACAGATCAAGTGTATATGATATACAATTCATATTTTGTATGATGTAATGTGGTGAGATATTGTTTTCACAAACCAGTTATTGTACACTGTTTTGTACTGGGACCATACAGCACACGGTACTGAATGTGATTAGAAGGCACAAGTTATTATTGGTTTTAGGTCTATTATTTTCTATGAAAATAACCACTTGAATTTGTTGTTGTTTTTTTTAGCTAAGAATGTTGCTGCAGACATCTCAGAGAAGCTGTGTGACTCAGTGGCCACTAAGTTGGAGGGGAAAGTCATCGGGACATTCAGTGGTGGGTGAAGCCTTAAGTCCGGACTACACGTTTCTCAAGGAATGTTCTGTATGTTTTGTCATAGAAAGATGCGAAATGTACTATAGTCTATATTGATTTTGATATAACATATATCGTGTACATAGCTCATTCCATGCTCACAGAATTCCTTTCCGTGAGAATGGTGTGTGCAAAACGTGTGCATGGAACCTAAAAGCCATATGTACGTTTTCCATGGGGGTCACATTTTAATGCTTAACATATTCGTAAGCAATCAGGGGTTTCATTAAGTTTCAGAGTAGGTGGTGGAGATTGATAAGTAGTGGGTGGAAGTTATTTTATTTTTATCAATTCAAATAAAACTTTATTTGACTTTTGAAAAAAGGAGATGGCACTCGGAAAATAGTAGCTGGTCATTCCGCCGGCCCTCTGGCCTAAATGATACCCCTGGCAATGTCAAACATTATAAATAAAATAAGGGGCTCACTGGTTCAGCATGAATAGCAGAGATGTGAGCATAATTAACAGACAAATTCACAAACTTTTCTGTGTATTCCATCAGGCATAGCGTCAACAGTGAAGAGCAGCCTGGAAGAATCCCTGATCCAGATCCTATCACCCAAGAGGCGTGTGGACATTCTACGAGATGCCATGGAGAACAAGCGCAAGGGCAAGCCTTATGTTGTCACATTCTGCGGCGTAAATGGTGTTGGCAAGTCCACCAATCTGGCCAAGGTATTTTACCAGCTGTATTTGTTTATTTATTTATCTATTTATTTACAGGTTACCTCCACGACAATAGTGTGATGAGGGTTTAAGAACGAACACGAGGTCCTGGCTAGGCAAACCCCTACAGCTTTACTGTATATACACTACTGAGAATTGAGATAATTATCCTATAGAAGTGCTTTTTACCAATCTCTCTTTCAAAGCTAGAAAGTTTAAGGTGGGAGATTTTTAATTGAGTCGGACTGTCTGAGTGGTGTGAGTGGCCCTGCTCTCCTTATGTCGGAATAATGTTAGTTTAACACCTCTACTTGTTTTTGCAGGTGTGCTTTTGGCTGCTTGAGAATAATTTCCGTGTCATGATTGCAGCATGTGATACGTTCCGTGCTGGTGCTGTTGAACAGCTGCGTACACATGTCAGGCACTTGAACGCACTCCACCCCCCAGCACACGCTAATGGCCCTCCATCTGTCCTTCTCTATGAAAAGGGCTATGGCAAAGATGCAGCTTCTATCGCAATGGATGCTATTAACTTCGGTAAAGGATTAAACAATGCATGATTATATTATTTAAGTGAATAACTTTGGTTGTCTGTTAGACATTAAAAAGGAGGGCAAACTTTGAGATTGAAGTTTGTTTCCACTTATTTTAGCTCGTGAACAGCGTGTGGATGTTGTATTGGTAGACACAGCAGGTAGAATGCAGGACAATGAGCCACTGATGAGAGCCCTATCAAAGGTATGCTTCACTTGACCCACCAAAGAAACAGGCCATAGAACACACCAAGAAACACAGGCCATAGGACCCAACCATAAAAACACAGGCCATAGGACCCAACCAAAGAAACACATGCCATAGGACACACCCAAGAAACACAGGCCATAGGACCCACCAAAAAACACAGGCCATAGGACCCAACCAAAAAACAGGCCATAGGACCCACCAAAAACACAGGTCATAGGACCAACCAAAAAACACAGGCAATAGGACCCCACCAAAAAACACAGGCAATAGGACCCCACCAAAAAAACACAGGCCATAGGACGCAACCAAAAAAAACACAGGCCATAGGACCCACCAAAAAAACACAAAACACAGGCCATAGGACCCACCAAAAAACACAGGCCATAGGAGATATACAGGGACACATCCAAGGAGAAAGACCATAGGACATGTTCAGTGTGACAAACCCAATTTAGTATGCATTACACATGTCACACATTAATGTTCAAGTGAGATGTTAGAGTGAGATATCTGTACTCTTCTCTGACTACGCCTTGTGTCTTGTGTAGTTGATCAAACCTCAATGTGGTGCATATTACACACTTGTGACACATAAATCTTTCAATGGTTATGTTAGAGTAAGATGCTGTACTCTTCTCTAACTAAGCCTTGTGGTTCTTGTGTGTTATGTAGTTGATCAAACTGAATGACCCCGACCTTGTCCTGTTTGTCGGAGAGGCCTTGGTTGGCAATGAGGCTGTGGATCAGCTTAAAAAGTTCAACCAGGCACTGGCGGACCACTCAAGCCAAGACCGGCCTCGCCTCATAGATGGCATCCTCCTCACCAAGTTTGACACTATTGATGACCAGGTACTGTGAAGCATCAATGAATCCAAAATAACCCAACAAACATTCACTTCCACAAAATAAAAAATAAAAAAACACTACAACTAAACCAACTAAAACTAATAAATTTCCCAATTACTCGAACTGACGGTCATTTCCCTATGATTTGGACCTGAATCTCACGTATTTTTTTAATGATAATTTGACCAATTCCTGGATAAACTTCCTTTTAACGCAAACTTCTAACTGTAATGATTTTTTTCTTCCCTTGTTCATTTGCCCCCTCAGTTAACTTAAACTTTCCTTTTCTTACTCCACAAATTTAGATTTAGGTGTTTTAAAGTTTCTTGTTACTCTTGAGTGCATTCCACCATCCATATATGGAGAAATGGAAACTGCATTTAATATGTGCGTGTTTATCTCAAAGTTCGAGCTAGCTGGGTTCTGCTGTAGTATCTGGTATCCCTGTGGTGTGCTATCGAGGCTCTTTTGTTTCTTTACTAAATAAGCTTTGATCTATTCAGGTGGGCGCGGCTATTTCCATGACGTACACCACTGGCCAGCCTATCGTTTTCGTGGGCACGGGTCAGACCTACAAGGACCTGAAGAGCCTGAATGTGAAGGCTGTGGTGCACGCTCTGCTGAAGGCCTAGGCCGAGCTAACGACACAAGTACAAGAACATAAGAAATCAACTAACCGCATGCTTAGGAATGATAAGGGGGGGGGGGGGGGTGAATAGGTTTGCGGATCGGCAGATTCGGCCCCGAAATGTTCACGGATTACGGATTTTGACGATTATTTCAGCGGATTGGCGGATTTTGGAAATACGGCGGATCACGGATCACGGATCTGTCGACAATTTGGGCGCGGATTTCGGATTTTGACTGCTTTGACGGTCGAATTTCGGATTTTTAATGAATTTCATTCGATGTTATTACTTATCTGTCAAACCATGCGGATCTAAAAATATCTGCGGATCCACGGATTTGCCCCGAAAATGTATCGGATCGGCGGATTTACATACCCTTATTCACCCCCCCCCCCCCCCTCCCCCGATAGGACTACGTAATATAGAATATATTTAAAGCAGGAAATATTTAGTCCAGTCACCCTGGAGGGTCTTGATGATCGTGCATACATAAGAACGTACCCTCGCTCCATGTAGGCACTGTTACTGTTGTTACTGTTACCTGAGCCTTGAGTTAGTGGTCAAACATGCCGATGATGTGTAATCTACCCATTGCCAAATGTCAATGATGAAATGTGGGAATACATTAATAATAATAAATTATACCATGCAATTCCGCGTTTTTATATTTCATATCTTTTTGATGACATATTGTCTTACAGTTATTGCTGTAACATCTAAATTGAAAGATGTTGTGTAAGTCGTAGCGCGAAGAGCTTAGGGGGGTACATGCGGACTGTTGAAGTTTCCTATCTGTCTATCTGGGAGTAGGATGGAGGAAGACAATTTGGTTCTAGTGTAGTGTGAGGCTAAGATATAGCAAGGATGCTATTTCACCAGGAGGTTTGCCCCAATCAATAGGAGGAAGCTGAATACGACGTTCAAAAGCCATTTCTCGCTGTTTTTTGGACAGATCGCTTTAAAAAAAAGCGATTCGGACTGGCTTCAGTTCTCGTACTGCTTGAAATCTGGTTGAAAATCGCGTTGAAGATGAGTTAGTCAGAATTAAATTACCATCCTTGTCTCACTCTGGATAAATGATCATATGTTTTATTATTACTCTCCACCTGTATTCGATAGCAGAATAACAATACCTTTCGGTCTTCGGGCTCTTATTTTACCATTTACGCTCGTGTTTTAAAGTTCTTATTTACCTCTCGTTCATATTACGTAACATATGCTATTTACGAAAAAGTCTTCCTAAACCTTCCCACAAGCAATTTTTGTCTCAACTTGCAGTGGCAACCTAAAGTCGGGTAAACATTCCCATAACCCTTTGCCGTCACACTGTTTCTATTTAACAATTAGACTACGAGTTCGAGTTTTCTATGAGCCAATAAATAGTTGACTATTTGACTCATAGAAAACGAGAACGAGTAGTCTAATTGTTTTAGTATCAATCCACTCACATACTACATTCGAATAACTGACGATTTTAATAATAATTCATGTTGTTTTTGTTATCTATCGCTCAATACTGTCGCTCAAGACTGTACGGGAGCCAATCAAATTGCTGGTTTCGTGATAGTATGTGAGTAGATTTATACTAATATCCTATAGAAAGGACTAGAAATATGGGACTGACTAGTAGAAACGTGAGGGGAAGGGTGGTGGGCAAAAAGCCAAAAAAAACTACGCGCAACAAAAAATATGGAAAAAAATCGTGCAGACCATCCCTACCCCCACAAAGCCTTGTGCAGCAAGAAAAAAATCGTGCTAACCTGAGGTTTCGGGAAAAAAATCCATCTGACAAAAAACGCCTACTCCTCCAATCACTTTTCTACTGGTCCGTACCAAAGTCTATATTTAGCCAAATGTTTGATTGTTGTACCCGCGAGAACAACAGACGATGCGTATAACAAAAGGCCCCGTGGTCAAAACATTGTACACCTACTCGGCTGGATCGGCTAGATGCTTTGCCTGATTGGGCGCTGTGCCTTCGGGCTACTTGGATATGTTATCTCTAGTTTTCTAGAGACCATTTCTCTGCGAAACAAAATCAATATCATTCATCAGTTGATGTTTAAATGACTCCATTCTCAATGCGTGTTCAAATGCGAATTTCGCGCTAATACGCTCAAAGCAGCTAAGCATGTGTTTAATTACTTTTCTTTATCTTAAATTCTTCTATGCTCGTCAAGGATCGGTGACCCTTTTTGTCAGCCAATAAATGGTCAGAAGGAGATATTAAAAATATGCGACCAATATGTAGTTTGCTCTGAAATTTTGAACCGAAAACATGGTGCTTTGTGCTTCGTGTCGTTTCGCGTAGAAACGTGTTGAGTGTTATCTTACTAAAGCACGTAGGACGACAATCAATCTTGACCTGTGTAGCTTGTTAAATGATCTTTCAGTGAAAAAGACACGATGACAGCATCGCCGGAATGGATCAACAAGTCGTCTATTTCAGACTATGGCGCGGTGAAAGAACGTAAGATGAGTACAAGTAGCAATACGAAAGCCCAGCGGAGTCGCTCCGCTACCTACATATCAAGGCATGCGATAAGTCCCGGGAGAAACCAGGGAAAGCAAGGCGGAGTCCATCACACAGGGGCAGCGTTACTTGAATCCTACATGCCCGTGTTTACTAAGGACGATGTACCGATACGAAAATACAAAGATCTACAGTGCAAGTCCAGAAATGAAGAGCGATCAAGACTTGAATGGCACAGTCCGCGTGAGCCTCCCTCACTCACTTCTGGCATTCGAGAGATGATGATAGCCAACAGGGCTGCCTCGTCTGCCTCGTGTAGAGACTCTTTGTCAAGCTGGCGCTGCAGTTCCGTTTCGTCGACGCGGTCTTCCTTGCCTTGGATCGCAGTCGAACACGATCGCGCTCCGCGAAAAAAGAACATCAATGCCTGGCTCGGCAATGCCGACTTTTCGCACTTGTTCAGGACTTGAGAGTTTTAATATCGTCTTGAATTATAATCGCCTTGAAGGACAGACAAGAGGAAATATAAGAGTTACGGGCTCTTGGTAAATCATTTATTCAGACACACTTCGAGAAAGGAACAATTGTGTCTTACAGCAGTCTAACTGTAATGGTGGACGGATTTTAGGGCGTTACAAGTCACGCAAAAATCGGGTACCGCCATTTGTGATGAGAAACACGGGTACACACATTTGAGAATTTGATAGAAGCTACACTGCTACCTATTTCTCTAGCAGTAAAATTAAACTTTTTTTATGATTAAAATATAAGCAAAACAAGTGAGTTTTATAGAAAATAGCCTTTTAGTTGAACTCCGTTAATGGATACCGTTGGGTCGGTACCCACAAAATTGTCCTCATTTAAGAGGTTTCCTCATTAACGGGATCGCATTTGCATCCTTTTTGAACATCTTTCATCGGAACTGAAAACTATGTGTCCTAATTAAGTGGGTATCCTAAGAGTGGTTTTCTAATGTAACTGAATTATGAAAATGTAAATAAAATAAGATGATCCCGTCAAGCACAGGATGAGCGATTCGATATCCTGATGACCTAGCTGATACCCTTCAGTCGCTATTTTATTAACGCTCTAGCATATTCATGCCGACTTGCGTTGCTATGTAGAGACCCGTAACGGGTGGCCCTGATCGGTAACGGATGAATCTGTGAATATCATAAAGTCAGGATAATGAAGAGATAACTATGTGCGATGAGTATTGTTCTTTACAAAAAAATATTGGAATGGCCCTAGCATTTGTGGGTACTCCAGGGACGAGGGACATTATCCCGAGGGGGCTGGGACTCCACTGGACTAAGGTATAAAGCATGGACCCCTTCCCTAAGAGGCCTCTTTTCTCTGTATTTGCTGGGCTGGCGTTCGCGAGGGAAAAAAACGCCAGCCCAGCGAGATACAGAGAAAAGAGGCCTCTCCTCTGCTAGCAGGAAAAAGAACACCTGGATCAGCCACTGATTTAATGTTACAGAAAATATAGGATATACGAGGGCAAAGAAAGCAAGATTACCTTGATTACCAGGGATACCAACCATCTATTTTCAATGTTTTTATTATGAATATAGTACATCCGAACCTCTATAAAGCGGTCACCCTCTATCAACGGTTACTTACTAGGGTCCAAAATGTTCTTTCCATATTTGCTGTAATGTGACCCCTATTTAGCGGTTACCTCTATTAAAGCCACATTGTCACCAGTTTACTTCCGGAGGTCCGACGGAAACCTCAACCGTTAAAAGACAAAAGAATCTATTAGAATCCGAGATATTTAACAGGCCATCCGCTCTAAATTATCAATCACATCCATGAAGAAACTTCCAATAGACACACTGCTTTCAATATTTTGAAATATTTTTCGCGTTTTCCATTAAAAATCATCGGAGATTGTTACGTAATCCACTGGAAGAAAACTGGTGACAATGCGGCTTTAAGCGGGCGTGGTCACCATATTGGCGGTTCCGTTTGTCAACTTTGACTGTATTTGACCTCTATTAATATTCAGTCTATGCGGTCACTCGGCCGAAGCTCACCCAGTTTGTAATTCCCTTTTTCGTTTTCTCTAATAAGTGTAATCTTTTATATTTTATAGCTCGTTCATTTTTAACGCAGTGCCATCGTATCATCTTTATAGACTATTTGAGAAGCAATTGGCAATAATACTGAAAAATATACATTTACTGGTATGATGTGAATGTTTGTTTTGTACTTGTTATTTCTTCATATGGGTTTTCGGCTGAGCTTTTGGCAAGACGACACAAGCGCTATTCCAAGGCAACGCTGATTTTCAAAGGAGAAAACCAGATCTGTAGTTCCTGGAAATAAAAATTGTGGCAGCAACATTGCTTTTGGAACATAAGCAAGATCTTCTTTCCCAACTTGTCCGAAAAATCCGGCTTTTTGCCTATTTGTAGTTTGACGGGATCATTAACGCTGTCCAGTAGCATCACGTGATTATCACGTGATTGTCGCATGGTCACGTGATCACATGGTTGCATGGTGGTTATCTCGTGGTATCATTGTTTGCGGATGATTCCGTATGGAGTTTCGATCTCTTGTTTTTCTGGTAGTCGATCCATCCCTCGGGTGCCGTCAGTCGGGTTATCGTACATGTTCAAAGATCTTGGTGCGGGAGTCCTGTTTTTTCCACAAAATATCAGATAGAAAGTAAGCAACATTCATGAATCAAGAGAGGGACCGGTCGGCCTTAGGGGGGGGCATGGTTCAAGAGAGGGCTCGGTCTGCCTTATGGAGGGTTCATGGGTCAAGAGAGGACTCGGTCTGCCTCAGGGGGGGGGGGGGGGCATGGATCAAGAGAGGGCTGGTTCTGCCTTAGGGGGGGGTCATAGATGAAGTCCAGAGGGCAAAGTCTGCCCTAGAGGGGTCATTGACAAATTTAGGGCTCGATCAGCCTCAGGGGAGAGGGGTCATTGACGAATTTAGGGCTCGATCAGCCTCAGGGGAGAGGGGTCATTGACAAATTTAGGGCTCGATCAGCCTTAGGGGAGAGGGGTCATTGACGAATTTAGGGCTCGATCAGCCTCAGGGGAGAGGGGTCATTGACGAATAGTTGGCATGACCTGCCTTAGAAAGGCTTGTCTCAGAGGAAAAGCAAAAACGAATAGAGAAGCTTGGTAACGTCTAAGAGGAAGGTTAAGAAAGGAATGGAAAGCTTGGTTCAGGTATCAGGGGAAAGAGGTAAGAGGGCCTTGGTGTCTCTTTGATGGAAAAGGGATTCATGGTAAAAGATTTATTCAAACTTACATTTCTATTCCAAATGAGGCTGGAAAAATAAGAGAAAAATCAATAAGTGTTTTCAGGAAATGCATGAAATCCTAGCTAATCGAGTGAGATAAGAGATAAAGCGATGAGAATATCAAAGAAGGATAAGGCTGAATTTGTACCTTCTCTCGTTTTTTTCTTGTGCGCCACGATTACAATCACTATGATTAGGATGAGTACCAGTCCCCCTCCGACAGCGATCCCAACAATAGACTCCGTGGTCAGCAAACCGCTGCTCTCTGATGCTGCGGGCTCGCTAGGGTTTTCTGTGATATAATATATAGACAGGATTTTAAAATCACGGAAAAGATAGTACAGGCGGGCACATGCCGTCACAGGCCCTTTCAGCTCTCGCATGAAGCTTCCGCCATATTGGAAAGTGCGAGTCTGCGCGCAGAGCATCATGGAGCTGACAGCAAGGGAGTATCCTGGGAACGAGGCTAGATTTGCTGGAGGAAGGACGAGGTGCGTTGTCATAGATGGAAAATGCATAAGAAAATATCCACTTTACCCACTTACTGCCACTTTTTGTCTTATAAGTTGTAGATAAAAAAACAGAAATATTACAAGTTGGTACCTTCTAACATCTTGGTTCTCGCCACAGTCTCGGCCTCTGATCCCAATCCCGCGCGGTTTCTCGCGTAGACCCTTACCCAGAATTCCTTGCCGCTATCTAGTCCTTCCACAATACAGGACCTTGCCTCTGTTTTATTGATGACATCACTGCACAACAGCCAATCGCCGGTCCCGTCTTTTCGTTTGACCATCACGTGATAGCCGAGTATCTCTGCTCCACCGTCCGTGTCTGGTGGCTGCCATCGGATGGTTACCCTGTGGTGGAATGACGTCACTTCCAGCTCTTTTGGCGCTCCAGGGGGGTCTAAATCAGAACAAGCAAATTGTCAACTTTGGTCGATATTTAAAAACATTGAACAAAGAACTTTTAAAATGTGGCTTTGTCAGTATCGCCATTTTGTCACCTAATCCTAGCTCACCTATAGAGCAAGTGGAAGAAACCAATTTGCCTCTACAATCGCTTTGGCGTTTTAAGCGATCGGAATTGGTATACTAAAGTAGACGCTATGTCTTTTTTTGGAATGTTATATGCAAGGTAGGCTAAACAAAATAAAGGAGAGGCTGACTGAATCCCTTTAAAATCGATAGAGGTCCCATAAACGGGGACTGTAGTGTACTGTGGATTACAAAGACGTACCGACTCTTGTCAGGGTAAGGGTGTGGCTGTTCCATCCCATGATATTCCTTGCCATGCAGATGTAGTCCCCAAAGTCCCTAGACTGCTTAGGTATAACTTCCAGCACACTGCGCATGCGCACAGGCGAGAAGATGATACTAAACTGCGACCGCTTGCGTGACCAGGTTACGCTTGGCAATGGACCGCCCTCCACGTCACATGTTAAGTTTATGGCTTTCCCCAGGGACGTCTCAAAGTGCTTTTTTTTCTGCCTCTCTATCTCAGGAGCAACTAGAAAAAAGTGCTTTTTTTACTTACCCTTTGCGTTGACACACAAAAGTCGGGCCAGAAACCAAATTATTCATTAAATCTGAGGTTGTTATCCCATACTGGAAGATCAAATAATGGTGATTTAAGTGAACTACCAAAAAAAAGTTTAAACCTCTGGTAGGATACACAAGAATAAGCCGCTCTTACCAATGTTGTACAACAAGTATGAGCTAAAATTTGGTCAACTTACGCGTGTAATCAGTCGGTCACGTCGGTCACGTCGGTCACGTGATATCCCGGACCCGATTTGTGTGCACTAATCAAATAAGCATACAAACATTCACGTTCACGAAACTGGTTGTATTGAAAAGCTATTTTCCCTTGTTTACCAGAAATTTCTGCCTTTTCGCCTTGTGGCGTGCTTGTGTGTTTTACATGCGTTACCATGGTTACTTTACTATTTGCTCACGTGACTATGACTTGTGTGTGAATGACACTACTTACAGTTGACGGAGAGCACTGCACTGGCTTTCGCGGGTTTCCGAATACCATTATCAGCCTTACACTCGTAACTGCCCGCCTCCCGCCTGGTCACATTATAGAGGGTTATCATGCTCCCATTATGCTCTAGGGGCGCCCCTTCGTGTGACCACGTGATATTGGGAGCTGGGTCACCACTGGCGTGACATTTTAGAGTCACGCTGTCTGTGCGGTTTATGGTGACTGAGACGTCGGGTGATATGGCAGTGATTCGAGGACGTTCTGAAAATAATTTCTCGTTAGCGAGGTGCTACCCTGTCATGCTATATTACTAGGTAGAGAATTTGTAAGAGAAAGTAAAGAATGTGACGGTGGGAGAATGTGTAACAGTGAAAAATTGTGATAGTGTGTGTGAAAGTGACAGCAAGTGAATGTGTGACATCGAGAGAATATGTGACAGTGAGGGAATGTTTTACAGTGTGTGACAGTGGCAGTAAGTGAATGTGTGACATCGAGAGAATATGTGACAGTGAGGGAATGTTTTACAGTGTGTGACAGTGGCAGTAAGTGAATGTGTGACATCGAGAGAATATGTGACAGTGAGGGAATGTTTTACAGTGTGTGACAGTGGCAGTAAGTGAATGCGTGACAGCGAGAGAAAATGTGACAGTAAGAGAATGTGTGACAGTGAGGGAATGTTTTACAGTGTGTTACAGTGACAGTAAGTGAATGTGTGACAGTGAGAGAAAATGTGACAGTAAGAGAATGTGTAATAGTGAAAGAATATGGTACAGTAAAAGAATGTGTGACAGTGTGTGTGACAGTAACTGTAAGTGAATGTGTGACAGTAAGAGATTGTGTGACAGTGACAGAGGGTGAATGTGTAACAGTGAAGAATGTGTGACAGTAAGTGAATGTGTGACAGTGAGGGAGGGTTTGACAGTGAGATAAGGTTTGACATTGTGTGTGAAGTAACAGTATATGAATGAGTGACAGTGAGAGAATGTGTGACAGTGTAATTGACCGTACAGAACATGAATGTGTGATCTAGTGTGAGAATTGAGAATATGTGACAGTGTGAGTGGCAGTGAAAGTTAGTGGATGTGTGATCTATGTGAGCATGATGTGTGACAGTGATGGGAGAATGTGTGACAGTAGGAGTGATAGTGAATGTGTGGTAGTGTGAGAATGTGAGAGAATAAGAGTAACAGTGAAAAGATCTGTGCAGAGAATGTGCTAACAGTGATATTAAGGGAATTTCACGGTAATTAGGTGTGACAAATTTTCTTATATTCTTTCTTTAAAGCTAGAAGAAAAACATACGTAAGAGTATCACATACACTCACAGAAAACTCGTACATAAATATTAACACACTCACCATAAACTCGTACATAAAGTTGCGCAGCTTTCCCCCAACCCATGATATTGTACGCCGCACACTCGTGACTTCCTTGATCTGCCTTGGTCACTCTATGGATTACTCGCGTAGCGTTACTAGACTCCGTGACAGTGGTGCCGTTAACCTTGAATTTGTATCGGGATGGCTGTGGAACTGCATCCGCGAGGCACTTGAGCACTAGCGTCTCGTTAATGACGGCAATGTCGTGGATTGATAACCGTGAATCATCGGGTTTGTCTGCAGACGGACATCGCAATTATGCATTTGCATAGTGATGAGGAGAAATGATAAAGGATATATGATAATGATGCTGCTGTGTGGTGTTATTGACAAATTCGTAGTTGTTTGTTTTGGTGTCGTTATTGTGTTGAAAATAATATATCTGTGTTTGTAACATAAACTGTATGCCCATGGTCGTCTTTGTGTGCTGTTTGTGTGTTTTCGCTTTTGTTCGTGTGTTGCTGTTGTTACTATGTTTGTAATTTACACTGTATATCCACGATCGTCCTTGTGTGTTGTTTGTGTGTTTTGCTTGTGTTGTTGTTATTTACTTTGTTTGTAACTTACACTGTATATCGACGGTCGTGTTGACATGCGTCTGTCCAAGATAGTTTGTAGCGGAGCACGTGTAAGTTCCTGCGTCCGATCTGTTGTTCTTTCCCACTTGAAAAACCGACCCACCGATATTTCTAAGAAGAACTTTGCCCTGATTGATTGTTTTTACCCACGTGATGTTTGGCCGCGGGTTGCCTGTGGCGTTGCAGTAAAGCAGTATTATATCTGTTTCGTTGATGGTTTGGTGCGGTGTGATCCATTCGATAGATGGCGGATCTATAGAGCAAATTTAAACTGATAACACATGCCTTTAGCGATTAGCAAATGTGTGGTTTGCCTGTGGATGATGCATGCGATAGACTGGGTTGAGTAAGCTGCAACAAGATCCAAGCCTCATTGAGACGAATGACGAAAAAACAACAAATAACACTAATACAAATATCCTCTTTATAAATAAAAAGAGGTTAAGACGTCTGTACATACAATGTACATTGATCGTCACCAGTCTCCACGCGAACCCGACCACATTCTGCGCCTCACACGTGTAGTCACCAGACCCCTCGCGCTGTATTCCTTTCTTTATTAGGAGTGACGTCCTGCTTACGATGCTTCCGTTACTTCCGGTCCACGTGATAGAAGGCTCAGGGAAGCCGCTGGCCGTGCATGATATAATAAGAGTGGAGTTTTCTATGACGTCAACACGCGCCGGTACCGTCATATTCAATGGAGGATCTACGAAAAAAAAGCCGCCGTGTTTTGTTATGCTTAACAGTGTTGTTCCTTGCCGTGGTTATTGCATCGTGTCGTGTTCTGCCGTGTTGTCGCAAAACGTGCCGTGTAATTGACCGCGTTGAAACGCTCTGTGTTGAGTCACCTTGTCGTTTGAGTTCCGACGTTTGGTCTCGTACTGTGACGTGTCATTTGCTGGCGTTTTATATCATGTCGTGTCGTTTGAATCGTATCGTATTATACGTTTCGCGTCATGTCTTAAACGAACTGTGTCGTGTCTTATTCCCTTTTTTACCCTAACAAAGTGTCTCATACTTACACCGTACAAGCACTACCATAGTGCGTGTGGTGTTGCCATGACCATTCTTCGCTACGCATGCGTACTCGCCGCCATCATCAAGTGTGACGTCATTCTTCGTGTACTGCGCTTCCCCAAGAGACGAATTTAACACGTTGAGCCCACGATAAATGAGGACAGTGGCAATTGGGTTAGCCATGGCGTAACAATTCAGGCGTAACGCACCCGTTACATTAACTGTCACGCTTTGCCTCGAAGGTGGGTGGATGATTTCAGGTGGATCTATAAAAAACAAAAAACACACATTATCTTCTTTTTTAAAAAAGAGCAAAATCTCAGACTTGCAAAAGATGTATGACTGCGTAGTCCCCCTCTCCCCTAAGCAAATCTTGGCTACTGCTTTTATGCCGTGTTTGATAATACCGTTTCGACACTCACATAAGATGTTAACAGTAGCATTTGCTTTGTAGCTCCCCAAGAGATTGACAGCCAGGCATGTGTAGGTACCGCTGACAACTCTGTCCGTTTTGTTCAATGTAAGAAAATTTCCTTTGCCGATTGTCCTGTATGCTGAGTTTTGCCATAGGATTTCTGGCTCAGGATACCCTGTGGCATTGCAGTACAGAGAGAGCCTGGTACCCTCTAATATGCTATGGTTGCGTGGTGAAGTGACGATAGATGGCTTGTCTGAAAAGGAAAGAAAAGCTCGTTATGACTAGCGCAGGGTGGGGCGTTGGGGGAATTGGGGAGCTGGGGCGGAGGATAGGCTAGCGCCCAAATGAGCCGCAAACTACCCCACCCGTTACAAGGTTTTTACACTTATTAAACATCCTTTTTTAAATGTTATCTTAAAAGAATTGGACTCTTTAATCTTCAATTGTTTGTTCACAGCGTTTTTTGGGGATCAAGAAAAAAAGTCTATTAACTGAGAATTGGGAATTCATAGAGTGTTAACTTGTGTGTAACAGCAAAAATAGAATAATCGAATCTCTCCATCCCACCTCCTCTCATGTTGGCACATGCAACAAATAGTGTTAAACATGTGTTAAACTGTAATGCTATAAAACAGTTACTCAATACTCACATTGCACAGTGAGAAAGAAACTCGCAGACACAGGCTTCCCAAAAGAATTATTTGCTGTGCATGTGTACTCCCCTCCATCGTGCCTGTCAATCAAAGTCTTATTAAGCCACTGCGTCATAGACACGTGACCTTTGGGAGCATGTGACCACGTGATCAGGGGCTTAGGGCGACCGCTGGCCGTGCACTGTAAGCTGATGACGTCAGACACGTTGGCGGTCGTGTTGGACGGCGATGACGTCATAACTGGGGGATCTGTGCAAAAGATGGAGTTAGCGCAAGACGTTGTTTACAACCCGTGCGTCCCCCTTCGTGTTATCCCTTTTACAGAAAACAAATATCTTTTGCTGATAACCAGTATTATATCCCGCAAGAACAAGTCATTTCTTAAGGATATAATTGAACTCGCGAAATTGAAAGCTGAGCAGGTTTTACGGTCTAGAGTAGTGAGTCACTGATTGAAATTTTAAATTCATTCATATCAGCAATCCTTAGCTCTGGTAATATGGCATCAGTAGATCCATCTAGAAACGCTTTCTATCCAAATACACAAATAAAATTAATCATCTCCAACTACCATCGAAGGCATCAACCGAGCTCACACATGAGCAGGGTGGGGTCCCCCCCCCCCCTTCTTGACACGAGCCTGCTAAGTTCTTATTTCGCTCCCCCTCCTCCCTTTTGAAATGAGCTACACAGATTACAGGTGATCCTGTACGATTAAATATGAAAGCTCGCTTGCCTTTCGATTGTGTTTGCCTACAAAAATGGGCTAAGAATATTGACCACTTCCTCGGGGTAACATAATCTATTGACAAGCCGTTACTTCTTTACTCGACTCTGTCGAGTGTTTTGTCTTTGAGGAGACGCTAAGGTTTAGAATATCAGTCAGACGACGAGCATCTTCAGGGTTTTTCGAGGTTAGAATGGTCGGAAGCCAATCCCATTCCTCTATCCCGTCAACTCAACAAAATGTCGCGTCGTGGTCGTAAGATCATCCCTATTTACGAACTATACGCCTAACTTCCGGGTCCTACACATTATCTTTTATCGCCTCAGGTTAATAAAACTTTTTCGTTCACCAAAAAAGTAGGAATCGATGTACACTTGACTATAAAATGCATTTATAACATTTAGAGCATTTGTTGACGGAAACCATGCTTCACTTCCGGGTACCGTATTACACGGCGTATATAATCTTTTACAATAAAGTTCACAAAAGATGACCGGTTACATTGATCTTTTTCCGTCTTTAGATGTTTATAACTCACTCACCGACAACTTGAAACTCAGCACACGAGGTCTGTAAAAAACCCTGACTTTCTTTTAAATATTCCACTTCACAGCAGTATTGGTCCGCTTCGTCATTCACGGTCACATTGTACAGCGAGAATGTCAAATTCTTTCTGCCTTTCAGGGATACACGCTCGGTATATGGTGCAAATTTTATTATTTCACCACCAGAGTTTAACTTTATCAACTTTTTACTCGAACGTAGAATAGTTATCGACGAAATGCTTTCCGAGGAGGACAAATTGAAGTTCCACGCGAGTGTAGAGTTCTCCCCCAAGTAGCCATACGTCGGGCTCGCAGGCTCCTTTACCCACGAAAACGTCTCTGTGTAGATATCAAAGGGTTACAATTAAATATACATTATATCAAATAATATCAAATAAAACTTTACGAGCACCAAACAACGTTTATAGATTTTGTTTTTTTGTATCTTTCATCTTGTTAGAGAAAATTTAGACTAACCTGTTGGACTTGCTTGAAGAAGGAGAAACAGCACTGCAAGTTCCCCTAGTACTAAAATTGGATTTCTTCCCGTTTGAGATAATATTAAACTCATCTTCGGAGCACAATCACAGAGAGATTCAGTTCGGGCGCGTTTTACAACCTGTCAAACTTCAAAGGTCATACTACCAGAATGAAGAAAAAGCGTTGTGTGTATTCTCGAGTTTTTCGAAATCACCTCACTTGGCAGTAGTTTTGACCTGCGTAAAAATGAGGCGTTTTATTTTCTTTTGATCCAGTTTAAGCAGTCGAAATCCGAGATGTTGACACAGCCAGAGGTTTCACCAAAACATCAAGAAAAATCTTGACAGGGTTTGATATTCATGGCTAGACAAAGACAATAAGCACAAGTCTCCCCGAAAGTGTGTTGTCGTTTTTGTAGGTTTAGAGTAATGCCAAGAAAAACTAACGGCTTATAATGGCTTAACATTTCCTGAAATAAGCGCGTTATAATGCTATTAAGGTGTATACCCTTCGGAAGGAAAAGGAAAAGCCGTACAGTCGTATCGGTTTACGTCTCTGTGAGACGCTGTGGGGGCCGTTTAAAAAGAAACAGTCAACTCGGGTCAGCTCGTTAAAAAAGATTACCCTTCTTCTATTACAGAAAGTTGTCGTTTTAAGCTGGAGATATTCCTTTGTGGGAAAAAAACAAATGTTGAAGAAAATAAGAAATCATTCCAATGTGCAGAACGTATTGTTTCAAAGTATACCAATCGGCATCCATTTTTAGATGCCAAGTCATCGGATGGAATCCCGATAAGTCATGGGTTAAACCTTATTAGAAATAGCGACGGTTATCCTATGGCCATAGCGTTTTTATCCCTTATAAAGCCTCTAGCTACGTTTGTAATGTTCAAGCTGTCGTCGTTATGGGGCAGCTGAGCTCATCATATCACACAAATGATGACGCGACTGTCGCTAGCCCGCCCTCGCATGTTACGCACAAGGACAATGGGTCGTTTTCAGGATGATGTAATTTGAGGGCAAAAGCGAGGGTTTGACAGGAGTTTGTTCACAGCTTCCTGGCAAACATTGACCACAACAGCATTTTAAGTCCTTTAGCTTCAGGCTTTATTGTGAAACGAACAAAAAGTTTCTAAATTTGCGAGACGCCTCTAAAAAACAAACATTTGCCTAAGCCTCATTTTCGCGCTCAATTGACATCACCCGGAAACCCATCGCGTGGCGAATTAGTGATTAGTATGACCCCCCTTCAAGGGGTATTTGACTAACAATTTGTTTCATGGAGAAAAGGATGGACAAGGAAGTAGGAGACCTTAAATAGGAACCTTGATGTCATGCGGATTTTGGGGGAGCAGGCACCACGGACGCGGATAAGTTAACGACACACACTGAGATCGTTTGATTTTCTCAGTTTTAAGGGATAACAAAAATAAACTGTACCATGTTGAAATGTACGGGATTTATAAGGTTCAAGGTCTTAGGGTCAGGGACTAGAATTTTACGTATGATCGTCCTATTCCTTGGAGCATAAAATTTGCTCCAAGTACTACCACGTAGGATCTTCACTTTTAGTGAAACCTTGTAAATTTTATTTTTCCTTTTTACTACCTAATTGTTTTCTTGCTAATGAGTTAGAATTAGGCCACCCTCCCACCGCGCCTCTCATCTTTCGTCACTCGAATCCAAGATGGCGGCCACAAGCTACGACTTCGGGTTTTCTAGGGTTTTTCTTGCCGAAAACAGCATCTAAAGCCTACAGGTAGGCTAAGTTTATATCAACAAGTTTATACCAACAATATATCACTTATTTCTATTTTAGTCTGTGCAACCACGCGAGACTATAACTATTGAGCAAGGACCACTGATTTTCGCCTCTTCGTACTCAAGGTTTAGGCTCGACCGCCAAAGTCGAGCATCCATGGGTATCCATACCCTTCTTTGTTCTTCTTTGTTCAGTCATGCACGTGTTAACCTGTCTTTCGTGATAAGGGATAACAAAAATAAACTGTACCATGCTGAAATGTACGGGATTTATAAGGTTCAAGGTCTTAGGGTTAGGGACTAGAATTTTACGTATGATCGTCCTATTCCTTGGAGCATAAAATTTGCTCCAAGTGCTACCACGTAGGATCTTCACTTTTAGTGAAACCTTGTAAATTTTATTTTTCCTTTTTACTACCTAATTGTTTTCTTGCTAATGAGTTAGAATTCGGCGCATAGTAAACGGATCACTCTCGTCATCATGTGACCAAGTCTATCTGCCAATCAGATCAAAGGTGGTTGAGATATAACTCCATAAATAATTTCCTATTGCATCTCACTAATGAAGTCTGTTGTAAAAGAATTGATCACACTGTATGATACAAGCCAAAGTGCCTCATTATCAAAAAGACAATAGAAAATTGTTCATGATATCATATCTTTCTTGCTTTACTTGGAAAATCCCCCTAAATCTAATATTGCTTTAAGTTAACTATGCCGACCACGTGATTCAAGCTATTAAACAATAAGATGGGATATTCTCAATTTATAATACCTTGAATTATTTTTCCATTGTTTGTCGTCAATGAGGTAAATTTGAGATAAATCCCTGATTTTGGCCTATATGGCAACAATTGAATTGGTGTAGAAAACGGCCCAAATTGCCATATTATCGAAAAACAATAGACAAATTTTTCATGGCGCCGTAACTCCCTTGATTTTAAAGGAAACTTCATCAAAACTTTAAAGTAAATTAGGCCTACATCCTTAATAAGGTGACCCAATTTATAAGTAAATCAGATTTAACGCACTCGAGCTATAGGACCTGAATAATTTCCCCATTGTCTCTCGATAATCAGATGAACATCACCTTCGGATCGCACTGTTGAATATCCTTGCAAAACGATCCAAAACGCCTCATGATAAAAAACAACAATGTAAAAAAAAACTATGACGTCATATATTTTAAAGCTAAGAAGAAATTTTTTCAAAATATTATCATAAAAAGAATTATTAAACTTTGCCAAAACACACATTTTGTTCGAATTGGGCTGACCGATTGCGCCACAGGGCCTTGGACGGCACTACTTTTAAGCATTATAAAATTATGCATGAATATTCGACCATGGGTGGGATTGAACCCTTTCGGTTAACAGTCGAGCGCGCTAACCGGTTGCGCCACATAGAGTGGCACCTAATGGTTTCTTGTAATAAAGAAACTAAGGGAATATTGAACTCACATTTCTTGTGGGTGGTCTAAGTATACCAGTCCAGTTTTGTTACAATTATCAAGTATATGCTCTTTATTTAAAACAAGAAACATTACAAACTTAACTATGAAAGAGTAGATATCGGAACGGTCTTAACCTTTCCATACTTTTGGTTCTTGCGATGTGAATGCAAGTTATTCCATGCTAAATACAAGATTTTTTAACGTTTTTTTTTTCATTTAGCGTGCTAATATGATAACGCCATATTGATAGTTACAAGGGCATCATTTTTCTTATTTATAAGCTGAGCTATACTTTAATTGACATCTACTTTGCTATGGTAAACTTCATTCAAACTCCAATGAAAATCAATCAACAAATAAAGGCCTACCTCTGAAACTAAATGCAACTTTTCAAAAGCTCTAGGTGTTCTTGGGCCTCGTGCAAACAGCCAGCTTTAGCCAGTATTTCTGGCACTTTTTCGATAGTCTGGCAATAAAACGAAACGACTTTCAATCGACAATGCTGGCGTGGTTATTTGCACGGGGTTTATACATCTTCAACTACCTGAACGAAGAGTATCACACTTTTATTCGTCTACATAGGCTCCTCTTAGGGGAAAGGGCAGTTACAGTAAAGCACTTTACAGGGAGCACACGCGAACAGCAAACAACGTCAAGTGTAAAGGCATTCTTTGAGGAATACTAAATTGAAAAAATCACACAGAGTGTGATTGCAGAATAATTTTTCGGCGCGACTGGCCAAAACTCTGGTATCTTCTAGGCGCAAATCGAGCAAATAAACATCATTATATTCTAGAGGCGAGCATTCGAGCACAACAAATGTTATTATTAGACTGATACTGCAAGCATTTTTTTAAAAAGAGTGATCAAGGGGCAATGGCGAAGACAGTGAAGCTCTGTCTGTGCTAACTAAAGCCCGCCCTCTCGTCGCTAGATGCTTTCATTTGTGTACTCGACCGTGGACTCGTTCCCCACAGACGAGGTCCTGGGTCGAGCCTCACTCCCAATCCTATTGGCCCTTGGTCTTTGCTGATCTTTCAAAATCTCTAAGATGCTGTACTTCCGCTGAGGAACCGCGCTTCCGCTTATGCTTGGCAGGCGCTGGCGGCGCTTGGGACGACCTGTATAAACAGGACAAATAAACGTGTTAGTTTAGGGCAACCTGGATGAATAGGGCAAGTGAATAGGACACACTCAAGGCTGTATTAAATAGGATTCACAGGATTTATATGCACGGGTAAGCTAAGTTGATTGCAAGCTTGTTTTCTGATACCTATAACAAGTCTGTGAAAACTTTTGTATAAAAATTTAATTTTGCCTTCTTTTCTCTGTGTTTTCCTTTTTTGTTTGAGAGTGCAGACCAGTGCTGACTTACTATGGTCTGTTTTATCGCTTGGCTTGTTCGGGGAATCTTAATAAGTAAAAAGAATTGGATTAGTCGCCATTATCGCAAATGTAAATCTCTATCATGGCGACTAGATTTATCAAAAATAGAAATATCAAAATAAACCAAAAAGAGGTAATCGTTATTTCGCTTTTATTAACCCTGTGCCAGCTTCGAGCAAAAATTATCTTTTTATCGAAATATACTCCGTCTGTGTCTGATAAGCAGCTAGTGGACACAATCGAAAATGGCATATCAATATTTGGGTGACCTTCAAACCCGCTCGGTCAATCTCTGGGAGGCCTGGGTCTAAGGGCTTTTCAATATTAGTGAGATAAAAATTGGCCAAGCTGTCAGGTTTTTTTTTTACAAATTCTTGCCACGAGTCTCAAATTGACAGGGATCAGCATTTTTTACCATATTTGCTGGAGATCAGGGAGCGGGAAAACTTTAGCTCTTCTAAATATGGGCATCAATGACCATATAAGGCAATGCAAACGAAGGACACTATCCTTGGGGAATATGTTTGATATGCTACTAAACAGTCAGAGTGCTTGTGTTTTTACTGTTAGCCACCAATCAGAGCGTGCGTACTATTTCATTCATCCAATCAGAGCGTGCGTACTATTTCATTCATCCAATCAGAGCGTGCGTACTATTTCATTCATCCAATCAGAGCGTGCGTACTATTTCATTCATCCAATCAGAGCGTGCGTACTATTTCATTTTACCAACCAGAGCGTGTGTATTATTTCCCTCTACCAATCAGAAGGTGCGTACTATTTCATTCATCCAATCAGAGCGTGCGTACTATTTCATTTTACCAACCAGAGCGTGTGTATTATTTCCCTCTACCAATTAAAAGGTGTGTACTATTTCATTTTACCAATCAGAGCGTGTGTACTATTACATTCTACCAATCAGCTAAGGCGTGCGTACCACTTATTTCTACCAATCGTGAGAGAGCGTGCGTACTAACCTGGCTCACCTTTGGTCTCAAGCCAGGCGAGCTCCGCGTACAGTCTATCCTTGGTCCCACTCTTCTCCAGCACCGCGGCGTACTCAGTCGGGATGAACTGGTCCGAGTTGGTGGTGCAGGCCCCTTCCCCGTGGGCGGGGCCCTGGGCAGGGTGGACGCGGTTTTTGTGGAGGGGGGTGTGCGGACGGGAGCTAGGGGCGTGCTCTGTGCGGGGGGAGAGGCGAGACACTCTGCTATCACGGTCTGAGTACATGTCCATCTCGATACCTTCATCCTAAAGGAAACATTCAACTCCGTGAACATTGACATAATGGCGATGATGATGTGATGATCATTGTAGTATTCATGATGTTAAGTGTGATAATGATGATGTTGATGGCGGATGTAATTATAATGATGATGAAATAATATTGTCAATGATAATAATGTGATAATAATGATGATGATGATGATGATGTAAAGATAATGATGATGATTATGTTAATGATCGCAGGAGTTGCGTTGACGATGACGCCGACGTAATGACGAGCGCTGCTTGTTGTGTGTATGCTTGTGGGGATTCGAAAGAAGAAAAAAATAGAAGCAGGTGTACCTCGTTCTGTGGGCTGTTTTCTAGACGTTTCTCTGTTGTCCACGCTTGTCCCGTGGCATTCTCGTGCTGCGTCTTGTAACTATAGGGAAATTATAATGATATCCATTAAAAGAGCCGCGAATAAGCTGTTCTAAGGACTAGTACTGATAACCACAATGACATGTAGGAAGGCTCTGCACCCCCTGCCTTTTCCTGGACCATTCCAAAACGACTGTTCACAGCAGTCTAGATCTGTCGGACAACAACACAATAGCACATTTTCGAATTACGTTCCATTGCTCTCAAACAAAAGCTTCAAATCGAGGCTCTGTGCTAAAACTACAGTTTAAATAACAGAAATGAGCACAAGGCCTCGATTTAAAGCTTTTCTTTAAGAGCCACGTGGAGCGTAGTTCGGAAATGGGCTATATAAGTACGGCACGATGCATAGGTGTCAAGGTTGTTAGTTGGTGGTCGCGTGAGGCGTGAACGTAGCGTCTTCCATCAAAGGCAAACCCTCTTTTACCCCCCCCCCCCCCCCCGGGTCAGGGGGTGTGCCCTGATGCGCGAGGATTAGCCTCTCCTTGAAGCGTATTCAAAATGACTTTAATAAACGTGGGAATGACTCGTGGAGAACCTCCGGTTGTACCGGGAATGATATGATGGATTACCTTTCGTTTTGATCCTCTGCTTCTTCTTTTGACTCCACTAGGGTTACTGCAAACAAGCGGGTCAGTTAACAAAACAGTCAAAGCGCTGACAAGACCAAATCTCCGTTATGGAAAGGATGACGTAGGGGGAAATTTGTTTAAGCTTGGTGATACAGACTGAATAAAATTGTGTTTACTCGAACTGAATCGGACTACACTTGATTGGATTTAGTTTGACTCGTGCTGCACTGGTGTTAAGACAGCAAATTTCAGGCTCATACCTAGAGGGTGTGCTGGGTGCTCGCACCCTGTAAATGGGGTCAATCCTTATCTAGGAGTCATTTCCAATCTTCAAATGCTATGCTTTTCCATCTGATACCTATGACTGCGCATCCTCCACAATCATCCTCCCTCTCAGCCAATCCTGGGTACGCGCCTGAAGGTAACATGGGGACGGTTGGCGAGCGCTTAGCACTTTGTGTAATCCCTACCGTTTCGGTTCCTACTGCGTCGGTACAATAGCCCAAGTACGATCAAGACTATCAACAGGAGAAAGAATACTGTCACCACGGAACCAACAGTCGCCGAGTCACTTCCTTCACGCGCACCTGTGTTACTCGGTGTTGCCATTGCGACTTGCGCCTTCAGGTTACCAAGGTAACCGTCAGTCAGTTTCGCGTTGAGAGATGATGTCATGTCTATCTGGCTGTCGTTTCGCGTCAAGCGGAAGGAGGTTATTACACTCCCAGATCTACGGATGGAATAATCACCCATGGAATAACAGAACACATCGCCCATTAAATAACAGACGATCACCCAACACATCGCCCATGAAATAACAGACGATCACCCATGGAATAACAAAACACATCGCCCATAAAATAACAGACAATCACCCATGGAATAACAGAACACATCGCCCATGAAATAACAGACGATCACCCATGAAATAACAGAACACATCGCCCATTAAATAACAGACGATCACCCATGGAATAACAGAACACATCGCCCATTAAATAACAGACGATCACCCAACACATCGCCCATGAAATAACAGACGATCACCCATGGAATAACAAAACACATCGCCCATAAAATAACAGACGATCACCCATGGAATAACAGAACATTTCGCCCATGAAATAACAGACGATCACCCATGAAATAACAGAACACATCGCCCATGAAATAACAAACGATCACCCATGGTATAACAGAACAAACACCAATGAAATAACAGACGATCACCCATGGAATAACAGAACATATGGCCCATGAAATAACAGAAGATCACCAATGGTATAACAGAACAAACATCCATGAAATAGCAGACGATCACCCATGGTATAACAGAACACATCGCCCATAAAATAACAGACGATCACCTATGGAATAACAGAATACATATTATCCATTGAATAGCGGAACATATATAACCCATGGAATATCATAGCCAATTATAACCGCTTGCCTTCTATTCGTCTGTCTGTCTTACCTAAAGCCCTTAACTCCAACACCTCGAAGAAACGAGTCTTGACTGTATTCGGACCACACCTAAACAACCAAATTATCGAATTACTAAATTACCATTGGCACTTCATCTAGAGACTATAAATTATATGTAAACTTTATCCTTACCTGGGTGACAAATTTTTCCGCTAGCTTAGTGTAACTGGCACTTTGTTGGTCATTAAGCAATGAGGACCAGACTTCCTCGATCAATCGTATCTCGTGGTCCGACACCGTCACATTCACTACAAACAGATCCGTTGATTCAGTAGGTTGCCGAGAAGAAAAAATCCGTGCCCAGACAAAAGTAAAGACTGATTGATCGAAGCAAATCACAGACAAGACGATGATGCTTGAAGCAAAATCACGAGACAATAAGGTGATTAACGAGATAAGCTCTGTACTTGAAACTAAACTCCCAAATGCATGCGCCTTCAATCGAAATGGCTACGTTTTTGGAGACTAGGAAAGTTGACATATTATTTAATATCATGGTAAATGGGGTGACATAAGATGATTTAACGGTTTATGACGTCATATGACGTGTACACACTTCTAACCTTCTGTCCCTTGACCAGCGCCTACTGCATTCTGCGCATGCGCTCTAACCCAGTACTCGCTAGCGATCTTGACGTCACTGATAACACAGCTCCTGTCTGTAGTTGAACAGCTTTTCCACGTGCTTTTACCAGTTCTTTGAACGGACGCGACATAAGACACCACAGGCGACCCACCATCACTTGCTGGTGCTTCCCAATTTAGTTTGATCTCATTGTCTGAGGGCTCGACCCTTGAGATTGACGGCGATGATGGCGGTACTACGGACATGAACAGGCTTAGTAAGTGGCTACCTTGGCTATTTCTTTAATGCACCCCTCACCAATCCCCCCACCCTTTCTTTTGGGCAGAAGAAAGAAATAAGCTCCGGGTGCTTTTCAGAGCGTTTACTGTCATTGACTAAAAAGCCAGGTAGTTTCTTGGTGTTACGGAGCACCAGCACCAAAAACACAATGGAACAAAAGCCAAAAACAAAGACCTTAGAACGAGACAATAAAATAGAGTACAAAGGCCTTGAGCACCAAAAACAAAGCTCTCCGTAACACCAAGGAATACCCAAAAGCCACAAATGAATCCAAGGAAGTGCAGATATCCATAGCAGGCTACAAACTACTGCTCACCTAATTCTATCAACGCTATCCTTGCGTCAGCCGAACCCGCGGAGTTACTAGCGGCACATACATACTCGCCGAAATCCCTACTTGACCGCGGGGTCAGCGAGAGCTCACTTGTTGCCTGGTTACCAGAGACACTCGTAGAAACTTGTCCAGGCCTTGACCAGGTAATCTGTGGTGCTGGCACCCCTAGAGCACTACACGTCAGGCTGGTTGGCTTGCCAATCCAGGAACTGATGGTATATTTTGACACGGACATCTCTGGGCCATCTGTAAGATAAGGGTGGTGAGAGATGCTTACAGCGTTTGGTAAAATTTTTATCGAGTTTCTTTAAGGCATGAATAGGGTTGATTTATTTGGAAATTTTGTTTTGAGTTTCTTCTTAAGGCATGTATAGGGCCGATTTAGACAGCACGATTTAGTTGTATGCGACCAGTCTTAGCCCTGAATTACACACTTTGGTAGTCGAGCATTGAGCGGAGTCGTAGGCTGATTCACACTCTACGACTCGAGTTGTAGAAGTGTCGCGGGCAAGTCGCATACGACTAAACTGGCTGTCTAAATCAGCCTTAACATTTGGCAATTAAGAAGAAAAGTTGCGCCATTGTTTGATTAAGCTCCTGGAAATGAAGCTACAAGGCAGAATCATTCATCTTGGGCATTTCGTCTAGTGTGATGTAGAAAGAACTCAATCACTACGAATCCTTCACCAAGCGACAACACTAGCCCTCAATTCATTACACTTCACCATGACACGTGACTGTGAAATCTACCGCCAACAACATCAAGACACTTACATTTCACGGTCACATTACACCCACGGTCACATTAACGGTTTCCCTTGCAAAACCTACTGTGTTACGTGCAGTGCAGATATATAGCCGAGCATTGCGCCTCGTGACACCCGCTATTCCAAGCTCACACATATTGGTTTGGATGCTATTACTGATGTTATACATCTTCATTGACCACGAGATGCTAGGAAGTGGGTACCCTTTAGCGTTATAGTCGGAGGGTACCCCCTCGTTAGAGACTTGGTTTGGTGATTTAGACTGTATAGCTGGTGGTTCTGAGAATACAGATATGGAAACATGCTGGAATATAATCAAATTGGCTTCTTCATGACCTACAAACTTGTTTCCTATGGATGTGAAAAGCTCATCACTCCTCAGAGTCATGGAGACATGTTTGTATGTCGAGTTGATCATTTTGCTTATAACCATCTAGCAGACATTGGCAATAAGATGTTGAGTCAAAGATATATATTATATAATACTTATGTTGCCATGCGTCGAGTTCTATATGGTGTCGAGTTCTATTTATACAATGGAAGGTAATTCCAAAAAAAATTGGATAGGTTTTTCTCGGATTTTTTTAACTTATTTTATAACTTATTTTATTCTTTTATGCACACTTGCCTTGATATGTCATGTTAACCGTCACCGATTCTCCCTCCCCTAAGCGATTTTCTGGTACACAGGTATACATCCCGGAATCTTTCAACTGCGCATGCTCTATAAGAAATATGCCGTCGCTACTGACGGCCACAGCGATACCGTCATGGTGAAAACGGTAGATGGTTGGTGGAGGAACAGCGTCCGCTGAACAGTTGAAGAGGACTGTGGACTCATGAAGTAGCGTATTGCTGGTTGCGTTGGTGAGAAGGACTGTGCGGACAGGCGGATCTAAGATATATCAATCATGATCATGATTATGATCATGATCATGATTATGATCATAATCATTATCATCAACATCATCAGCGTCAACAACACCACAATAAAATCAGCAACACCACCACCACCATCCATTAACCATTATCATCAAATAAAACAACACCAACATCATCAGCAAAATCACCGACACCATCACCATCATCATCAACAATATCAACAGCAGCATCATCATTATTAAACATCATCAGCATTATCAATAACAACAGCAACAGTATTAGCATAATCCCTATCACCATCCTTAACAAAATCATCAACATCAACAAAATCAGCATCATCTTAATCAACAACAACAACAGCAACAGTAGCAAAAACAGCAAAAACAACGATTCTATCCATTACAAGAAAAGAAAGTATTTCTTGACGCACTTACGTTCTACTATAACATGAATGTGTGCCGTATCGGAGCCGAGCGAGTTTTGTGCTTTACAAAAGTAAGGACCCGACGTCTCCTCGCCAGCATCCGGGATAACCAGACTTCCATGCCACGTGCTTGAAATCGGCGTGTTATTGGACCCTTTAAACCACGTGACGAGAGGTGTTGGATTCCCGGATGTATGGCATGTCAGGTTCAATGACTGAGATCTGTTTAAGGTTATGTACGGTGAGGGTAGGGGTGAGATGGATGGAGAGTCTGTTGAATAGAATAAAGGAGTGGTTATGTACGGTGGGGGTAGGGGTGAGATAGACGGAGTCTGTTGAATAGAATAAAGGTATTGTTATGTACGGTGGGGTAGGGGTGAGATAGACGGATAAAGGGATGTTTATGACTGTCTGTTGGATGGATTTGAAATTGTACGTTTTCTGGAAAAAAATCTTAAATATTGGCAATCCTATCTACGATATTACAACTACAAAACTAAACAAAAGTAGAAGTAGCTTACATTGCACATTGATGTGTGCTTGAGAGATGACGTCATTTCCCACACCGTTACTTGCTGTACAGCGGTATATCCCAGTATTGCTTCTCAAAATATTCTGGATGATGACCTTCTCTCCTGTAAGTTGCCGTTGACCAGATTGCTCACTTATGCTCCATGATATTCGAGGAGGAGGGTTGCCTGTGGCGTTGCAGTGGAGTACTATTGTATCTGTTTCGTTGGTGGTGATGTTGGGTTGAATGACGTCAAACACAGGAGCCGTGAAAACTGTGAAAAGGGAGACTAGGGGTTAATGATAACGTCTCTTAAAGTTAAAAAGTGTATATTTAACATCAAAATATTGAAACCTTGATATAAGTAAACTACGGAAACGTTTTTTTATGATAAAAGCCACACAAAAGACGACATCAGACGTGGTCTCAATTTTGTGTTTCAAACATTAAAATGGTAGGCAAACAAACTTTGGTATAAGCCAAGTCGACAATTATCACAATCACTTTACTCTTTTTTATATTTCACTCTTTACTCTACTACCGTTTGGTCCTACACATATTCCAGTGTGTTTTTCCTTTCCGTTGTGCAGCCGCTGACTCCCCTACCCCCACCCCTACCCCCCCTCCCTACCCCACACTGTTGTAGCTACCCCTTCCACAAATAACTGCACTCAACCAATGATCAATTCTCTTACCAATGATAGTAACCATTGCTGTAGCGTTGCTAGGCAACCCAACCCCATTTTCTGCCACGCATGCGTATACCCCCTCGTCTGACGTCATCGTTTTATTGATTGAGAGCGTGTGACCATGACCAACTGTGACATTTTGTGAGCCGGTCTTGACCCAGGTGATGTTAGGTGATGGGTTTCCTGTGGCGTTGCAGTAGAGCGAGAGTGGGTTCGATTCGTTTAATGTTTGGTCCTTTGGGCCGATGTGGATCATGGGAGGGTCTGTGGAGAGAATGATACGATGGTTTCATGCCTTTACGCATGAACTGTTATTTGCCGCCGCTGACTTTTGTTGTACCTCTCGTCTTTCTTAACGTTTCAGTGAGATCGGACATAGCCCGCGTGTAGCCGCTGACTCGCGAGGATATTTCGCGAGTCAGCGGCTACACGTAGGCTAGATCAGACATGGAAATAATATGCAATTTTTTTTTTTAAAAAAACGACCTTTTGGAGGCCGAGTGGTAAAATGCAGCAACTTTCCTTGTTATGAGGCACATCAAATATCAGCAAAGCATTTTAAGAATTGTTATATAATCGTTATTGCTGACAAGGAACCCAGGGTTTATTGGGTAATAAGTGGTTAAATGCGGTGTTTGCGCCACGCAGAGTGAAGTGTATAATAGTGCTCGGTGTTGGGTGTTTAGCGATTGAAAGCATATCGGGTGTCATTATCAGATGACAGACAACATTTAACATCCACTACCATATGATAACATCCAATCATCAACAGATCCTCCGACAACACAGTGATGCATCTTACACCATTAATGGTAATATAATCGATCATAGAGATAAAACCGAGACGAGTTGCAAGTAAAAAGTTAGATGTCTAAGATGCAATCAAAACTACTTTATCCATCTAATTTATACAACAACAGAAAAAAACTAAAGGCATTTGTAACCTTTTGGGATTCAGATGCGACTGAGATATGATATTTTAAATTATGGTAAATGCATCGAAGTTGTATTTGTAGAACTATATGATAGTCTACTACTGTTTCACAGTAAACAGGTCGCGTCTATTGGTCTTAGTAACCTTGGCACAAGGCCCCTTTCATGGGTTAGATTATCACTTACATTGCACATCCAACGTCACTTTCGCCTGAGCCGTCCTGATAACTCCATTGTCAGCGGTACATCGGAAGGTTCCAGTCTCTCTCCGATGAGCGGCAGTGATTTGAAGGGTCATTCCACTCGTCACCAGGCTCCCATTCCCACGTGTCCATATGATGTTGGGAAGCGGGTTCCCTGTGGCATTGCAGTACATGGACGCTGGTTGGCCCTCGATGACTGTTTGAGAGCGAGGCTGGATGACGTCAATAACTGGTGAAACTAAAATAAAGAAAGAGACAGATACCCGGGTAGCAGAGGCACATTAGTCACGTGTCGAGTAGCAGGTCTGTGGTTTACTTTAATGTATAGACTGTGTTCGTAATAAAACCGATATATATAACCGTTATAATTGTATAAAGGCGTGTTCCTCGTATATCGAGCATATTCGTTATATTTAGAGCCTCTGAATATACAGTATAATCGCTATATATAAGAAGTATTTTCGTTTTATTTAGAGTTATTCGCTATACATAAGTATATTTGTTATATTTAGAATGTATTCGCTAAAAATAAGTTTATTCGTTATATCTCGAGCTCACTCGGTTATATTCGTTATATATAGAGTGTATTCGTTTTAAGAGAAGTACGTTCCTTAGTAGATTGCTGACATATAAAGTTCAGGCAGTCGTACCTAACACCTCAACGGTGGTTGTGCTCGAGGCGTCCAGTCCTATACCATTGGACGCGGTGCACACATACACCCCCTGGTCAACCCCCTGGACGCGCCGTATCGTCAGCGAGTTCCCGGATGAAAGGACTGTGACGTCACTACCCTTGCTCCATCGTATCGCGGGCGCAGGATTGCCAGTAGCGTTACAGTACAACTCCAGGGTCTGGTTCTCTGTGATCGGTGGAATTCGTGATATGACCTCAATAAAAGGCGAATCTGCCAAGCAAAAAACAAATAAAAACATTACATTACTGTCAAATGTGTCAAGTAAACGTCATACAGTTGTACAAGAAAACATATGTTATAAAAAAAGCTACAAAATGGCTGAAGCCATGGAACCCTTTTCTCTCTTGGACTTATCGTTAATGGATTCGTCTATATACACTATATGGAGCGGAGCTTAAGGTTGTTTCTCACTTGGACGTAAGCGCAAGGGCAACGCACGTAATTTTCCGATTCTCACTAGAACGCAACTGCCTGATTTTCTTCCGCTTGCGCTTGTGTTTGACCGATTCTCACTTGTGTTGCGCTTCCGTTTGCGCTTGCGTCCTAGTGAGAACCAACCTTTCTCCCTGAAGCCTGGAGCGGGCCACTTACACTGCACGTTGATGGTAGCATTTGCCAAAGCAGAGCCCAGGACCCCGTTACTTGCGGTACACAGGTAGTCACCAGACTCCGACCTGTTGATGTTATTTATAACCAAATGTTCTCCTGTTGCTATAGTTACACCGCTGGACATCTTGCTCCAAGAGATCGAAGGTGCGGGCAGTCCGGAGGCATTACAGTAGATGGAGGTAATATCTGATTCGTTTACAGTCTGGAGTGTGGGCGTGATGGTGGTTATACTAGGAGGTACTGGTTTAACACGGAAATGGTGTTACTGGTCGAACGCCCAATTAACAATATAAAGTAGAAGTGTTGGGAAAATGTTTACCTGTGCTTAAAGGCTCTTAACAACTACAACAAATATAATTACAAAGAACCAACATTTTTGTCGCAATGAACTAATACCGCAACCACACTGGGGGGATCCAGGGTTGGTTTCATGAGTTCATTTATTTTCTGTGTTTCCTAAATGAAATGATGATGACGACAGGGACGAACAACTTGAGGACTTTGTAATTGCTTTCATAAACCCTAAACCCTTTATGAATCATCCGCCACTGATCCAATATCCTTTGACCTATCAAAAGCGAGGAAATAGTACAAACAGCAGTTTAGGTCTGACATAGGATTGTCACTTCCCCTTTAAGTCATCCACAGTGATAGTGGATGCTCATAGTGATGTATAAGACCAAGGGGATATGGCTCAAACTCACAGTAAATGTACGTGATCTTGTCATCAGTGCCGTGTACATTCTTGGTAAAGCATCTGTACGCTCCCACATGGTCGAGTCTCAGGCCAGTGATGGTGTAGCTGTTGTTGTTGGAGTTTGTAGCGTTGTGCAGGAGCGTACCGTTAGGTGAATACCACGTGACATAAGGCACAGGGTTGCCCTTCACCCAGCATGACAGGGTCACGCTAGCGCCCTCAATGAAAGACTCGTTCTCGGAGATCCACACCACGGTGGCGGGAACTGGGCACAACGATAGGAAGTACATGTTAGTAAAATCACGTGATAATGGTTGGTGCGGTGTCATCGCGCGGCATTGTTTTAAACTGTTCTATGACGTCATTATAAAAAAGACCGGATCCAAAAGACCTACCTAATAGCTTAAACTGTACCGTGGCGTCATTAAAAACCAGAACTACCTAGTATATCAAATTGTACCGTGGTAACATTAGTCATTGACCTACCTACGTTAAACTGTATCGAGGCGTTATTATCAGAGCTACCTAGTACGTTAAACTCTACCGTAGCGTTATCATATATCAGACCTACCTAGTACGTTAAACTCTACCGTAGCGTTATCATATATCAGACCTACCTAGTACGTTAAACTCTACCGTAGCGTTATCATATATCAGACCTACCTAGTACGTTAAACTCTACCGTAGCTTTATCATATATCAGACCTACCTAGTACGTTAAACTCTACCATAGCGTTATCATATATCAGACCTACCTAGTACGCTAAACTCTACCGTAGCGTTATCATATATAAGACCTACCTAGTACGTTTAGCTTTACTGATGCTGGAGACAAGCTCATTTTACTCTCGATAGAGCAGCGGTATCTCGCGTGATCAGACTCGCGCACGTTCATGATAATAAATGTCGCTTCCGCGTCAGCGTCAACTAACACGTGACCTTCGTCCCTGAGGATGCTGATACCCGAGAGGGAGGACTTGACCGCGAGGTTCACCCATCCGTGGGGCTCGTGGCGCGCCCAGATTACCTACACATAATCTAGTCAGAGTCGGCATGGGAAAAAATCGCTAGGGCCACAAGTTTGTACGTTTTTTTTAACTTGTATGTGCTACCTTAGTTTTGAATAAAGATTCTACCCATCTAAAATTTCTCAAGAGATTCACAGCTGAATAGCAGTTACAGCCTCATTTTCACCAGGTTACTTCCGGAGGTCCGACGGAAACCTCAACCGTTAAAAGACAAAATAATCTATTAAAATCCGAGATATTAAACAGGCCATCTGCTCTAAATTATCAATCACATCCTCAAAGAAACTTCCAATAAACACACTGCTTCAATATTTTGAAACATTTTTCGCGTTTTCCGTTAAAAATCATCGAATATTGTTACGTAATCGACCGGAAGTAAACTGGTGACAATGCGGCTTTAATAGCTACAAGAACCAGCAGTCTTTAAAATACCTGAAAGAAGCCGTTTGTGTCCTCCCCGGGGTCCAACTCGTAGTCCCACGCTAGGCTCACGTTATCACCGAGCAGCACGTGCGTGGGATCTGTGGGCACTATATTCCACGACAACGCATCTACACAGCAAGCTCATTGGTTAGAAATTACCCTAGACTGCAAGCTGATTGGTTAGAAATTACCCTAGACTACAAGCTGATTGGTTAGTAATTACTCTAGACAGAGAGCTTATTGGTTAGAAATTACCCGAAACCAAAAGCCCATTAGTTAGAATGTTACTAGAGACTGCAAGCTCATTGGTTAGAATCAATACTGCAAGCTCATTGGTTTGAAAATTTCTCTAGACAGCGAGTTCATTGGTTAGAAATTACTCTAGAAAAAAAGCTCAATGGGTAGAAAATTACCCAGCAATAGCTTATTGGTTTGAAAATTACTCGAGCAGCGCGCTTATTGGTTAGAAATTATTCTAGACAGCAAGCTCATTATGTTAGAAATTACTCAAAACAGGAAGCTAATGGGTTACAAAAATTACTCTAGACAGCGAGTTCACTAGTTAGAAATTACTCAAGACAATAAGCTGATTTGTCAGAAATTACAAAGCAAGCTAATTCTTGAAGATATCTCAATTATAAATGTAAATTTAAACGCCCGCTACCGATTTCTGTTGTTCTTTTACGGTATAATTCCAAAGTCTTAAATCATCAACTTGCACATAGAGATAATCATTTTTAAAGAAATCACAAGAATGTGACATTCGCTTTCGCCAAGATAGGCATAATCCACAAGTTCATTAATAATGTAAATGTGACGTGCGTTAATAGCTAAAAATGCAGTACAAAGTTTGCTGGCCAAGTTGTCATGGAACTGTGACGCCCAAGGGCGTTATATCCGATTTTTTCATAGTTTTAAAAATATATATATTTTTCATTATAATACGGTTTACAACTTCAGGCAAACCGGATAAAAAATGGATTTGAAAGTTTTATTAAAGCTAGCTCAATCTTCGCCGGTGCTTTGAAACTAGTTATGGAGTGCTTTGCATTTTTTAACAGTTTGACATTTTACCAGCGTGACGTAACAAATCTAAAATATGTGAATGTTCTAAATAGAAAAATAAAGTAAAAGCCAATACAGATAAGCCAGAACTTTACTAACCTGTAGTAGACGCGAGTATGATAGAAGCGAGGAGCGGTGTCAATAGTGAACGAAACATGTCACACACTGCTCCTACCAACGTATTAACCAGCTTCACGATTTCTTCCTTAGGAAGGTACCCGTCTTTCTGGTAGTATCAGATTTCTTTTTTTTTCGACGTTTTCAAAAGAAAATTTGGGTTGTGATTTGATCACGCCGAGTCACTTTAAGTTACCAGTTTGTGTTTTGTGTTTGTGGAAATATTGGGTCTCTATGTGACGTATCTCGGGAATATTTGGGAGGGTCCGTAGTTTATATATATTGTGCTTACTTAGACTCCCTATTAGTAAACAAAACATTTTCCGGACTCTAGTATTAGACTCAGTACCATGATTTTTTTTGTCTGATTGCAACAACGTAAAATGAGTATTCAACGAGTATCTGTTTTTAAAATGGATATTTTTGGCATCAGAACACATTCAAACGACGAAATGTGCGATTTTAACGTGTTTCGGGGGGGGGGGGGGGGTCGTTGTATGCCACTGAAAAAACGTAGTCTTTTTTGCACAATATTTCCAAGAAAGCCGAGTCAAGTCCCCACTTAATGCTAGCGTTGCTATGAAGCAAGCCTGCAATTATGAGTAAGCCCAACTCCCGGATATTACAGGGTGTATAGCCGAGAGAATAAACAGAAACAACAATAAGCAAAAAAGAAAAATTGCCCTCGGTTAATGTCTTCGTATTGGCTTCCAGGCCCCGGCTCATTAGTAAACGAGATCTTTTGTCTTCAAGCTGCTAATGTGTGTGGAAATTGCTTCACTTGCGACCAATATCACTTGGTCCGATTTCACGAGTTTGTTTGTGGTTTTATCGGTATTCGTAAACACACGCTGAAACTGTTTCCTGTAAAGTATTGTTTGGGTAATACTTATCGTCTTTCAGTCGCAGTGTTTCCGCCAACAAGCAATCCGGATTTGGTAAAGCAAAAACAAAACAAACTAAGTAGGTTGTTGAAAACGAATACCTTTTTCTATGGAAAACAACCGAAGACAGGGTATCTATTAATTGAAACACAGATTTAGTACGGTACGTCGGTAGGCGGTTGCAATCATCTTCGTGAAACCCCGATAACTCAATCCTTCAAGACATTATAAACTACAGAAATATTATAAAAACCCTGATAACTCAATCCTTCAAGACATTATAAACTACATAAATATTATAAAAATAGTAACAAATCAAAAAACACTTCGCACTTCGTATTGCATGAAGCAATGTTATTCAGGGCCTCGAATTATAAAAACTAAACACAATCTACATCATATTGCGACGCGGGCTAGCGTGGTTACCTTGCAAAGTTTGTTTCACCTTGCAAACACCCAGTTTGGGTGTATAACAGGGATAAGACCTCCTCTTTTCTACATTCCATTTTTACCTTCCATTAGCCATGGTAGTAATATTGCCTAGACTAGGAATATCTTTCAGATATGAAAATGCTCAAAGCGAGGGCAGAGACACTGTTCGACTTACACGGTGGGTTTTCTTTGTAATTTTGCTTTTTAAAATCATGGACGATTTCAAAACGTAGGTTATAGAGCATACGCGATTTTGGTGATCGATTGTAAAACGCGACGTACTTTTGGTTTCTTCAAATAACACGAATGCATAACCCAAATGTAGCCAATGAACCGCCGAGTCGATTGTAAGCTAACACAACCATACAAGTTCAATTTTGCCATTTTTTGCTCCTGTCTCCCCTTAATCGAAACATCTGTAACCGTACTGTTTAGCATTTCATAACATCAAAATACATCTTTTTTTGTCAGTTTTTTGTCTAGCAAACAAAACGTATAACGTTAAAATGAAACGTTACTCTTGCAAACTCTAACAGAAACCCTTTATAGGGTTTGGATAGTCTAACAGAAACTCCTTATGGGTTTGGATAGTTTTAACAGAACCTCTTTATAAGGTTCGGATTTCGGATAATCTAACAGAAACTCCTTATAATGGTTTTGTCCCGGGGGGACAGGGGGGGGGGGGCGAGGACTCCCTATACCGAGATGACGGGGATGCTCGTAGTACCTTTTAGGGGTAAAAATCACGGGTTTTGTACCTTTAAGGGGGTTCGTTGTCAAGCGCTGGCATTTTTTTGTGACACGGTACCTTTTAAGGGTCAGAACAAGCTGCTACTTCGATATTTAAAAAAAGTTTTATGAAATGGATTTAAATGCTTTTCAACTACAAATTGTACGTTGGTACGATGTTCGTTAGTACCTTTTAGGGGTGAAAATTGGCTCGAGCCACGCCCTTTTTCGTACTTTTTAGGTGTAAAAATGAAATTCGCTACGAGCATCCCCGTCATTATAATATGGGAGTCCCCCCCCGGCGGTTTTGTTAGTCTAACAGATTATCAGAACCATGGGGGGGAGGGGGTTCTTCAGGATAAAAGTATTAGGGATGCTTGTCAGGAAATTAAAAAAAATGCCGCTAAAAATACATGGACACCAGAAATTGCTACCCTAAAAAAATACCCTAGAAGCAAAAATTATCACTAAAAAATACCAAAACGCAGATTGAAGTATATAAGATTTAAGTAAAAATGATGGTTGAAGGCTTTCATAGAAAGTGCTCAATACTCGAAAGTAGAGCGGTGTATAGTGTTGGTTTGAGAAAAATACAAACTACATAGGTTTCCCTACAGGTCTGTTTCGTGGTTGCCCACTCATCAGGGGATTTCCCTGATGAGTGGGCAACCACGAAACAGACCTGTAGGGAAACCTATGTAGTTTGTATTTTTCTCAAACCAACACTAAGATTTAAGTATATAACATAGTCTCACGTGACAAATTTTCAAAATGTTTTTTTAGAAGTTAGAAGTATAAATAATCTAGAACACGTTGGCTCTTTCTGCGAGCCCCTAAAAAATACCATTTCTAGTAGAAAAGCCTATTTTCTCTAAGAAACCCCCTTCGACGAGCATCCCTATCAGGACTACATGGGAAGAAACCTCCCGGACAGAAACCATTTATAAGGTTTGGATAATCAAACAGAAACCACTTATAAGGTCTGGATAATATAACAGAAATCCCTTATAAGGTTTGGATAATCTAACAGAAACCCCTTATAAGGTTTGAATAATCTAACAGAAACCCCTAATAAAGTTTGGATAATCTAACAGAAACTCTTAATAAGGTTGTATAGACTAACACAATTCACCTTATCAGTTTTGGATAATCTAACAGAAACTCTTTATAACGGTTTGGGTAATCTAACGGAAACTTCTTATCAGCCAGTGTATCTGAAATCCCTTATAAGGATAAGATATTCTAACAGAGACACTTATAAGGCTCAAATAATCGTGGGGCATCCCTTATAGCGCTTGGCCAACCTCATCATCGTGGATCATTATGCTGACACACTTGCACTGCTCTCCGCGGTTTTTCAACTCTGGTTTTTCGGACAAGATTCCCTCAAGTCGGAAAGCCATCAGAGCAGGGTGGATACGTGCATCTGGATCACTGTCCCAGCATTCCACAAGCGTCTGGCGTAATATATATAGAGCCTGTGATGATCCCTGTGTGGACACAAGGTGATGTAAGGTGTAGTGTAGTGATGAAACAAGGTGATGTAAGGTGTAGTATATTCCTGTGATCACCCTTGGTGATGTAAGGTGCAGTGTATGCCTGTGATGACACAAGGTGATGTAAGGTGTAGTGTATCCTGTGATGACACAAGGTGATGTAAGGTGTAGTGTATCCTGTGATGACACAAGGTGATGTAAGGTGTAGTGTATTCCTGTGATGACCCCTGGTGATGTAAGGTGCAGTGTATCTCTGTGATGACACAAGGTGATGTAAGGTGTAGTGTAGTGATGACACAAGGTGATGTAAGGTGTAGTGTATCCCTGTGATGACACTAGGTGATGTAAGGTGTAGTGTATCCTGTGATGACACAAGGTGATGTAAGGTGTAGTGTATTCCTGTGATGACCCTTGGTGATGTAAGGTGCAGTGTATCTCTGTGATGACACAAGGTGATGTAAGGTGTAGTGTAGTGATGACACAAGGTGATGTAAGGTGTAGTGTATCCTGTGATGACACAAGGTGATGTAAGGTGTAGTGTATCTCTGTGATGACACTAGGTGATGTAAGGTGTAGTGTATCCTGTGATGACACAAGGTGATGTAAGGTGTAGTGTATTCCTGTGATGACACAAGGTGATGTAAGGTGTAGTGTATCCTGTGATGACACAAGGTGATGTAAGGTGTAGTGTATCTCTGTGATGACACTAGTTGCTGTAAGGTGTAGTGTATCCCTGTGATGACACTAGGTGATGTAAGGTGTAGTGTATCCTGTGATGACACAAGGTGATGTAAGGTGTAGTGTATCCCTGTGATGACACAAGGTGATGTAAGGTGTAGTGTATCCCTGTGATGACACAAGGTGATGTAAGGTGTAGTGTAGTGATGACACAAGGTGATGTAAGGTGTAGTGTATCCCTGTGATGACACTAGTTGCTGTAAGGTGTAGTGTATCCTGTGATGACACAAGGTGATGTAAGGTGTAGTGTATCCTGTGATGACACTAGGTGATGTAAGGTGTAGTGTATCCTGTGATGACATAAGGTGATGTAAGGTGTAGTGTATTCCTGTGATGACACTAGGTGATGTAAGGTGCAGTGTATCCTGTGATGACACAAGGTGATGTAAGGTGTAGTGTATTCCTGTGATGACACAAGGTGATGTAAGGTGTAGTGTATCCTGTGATGACACAAGGTGATGTAAGGTGTAGTGTATCTCTGTGATGACACTAGTTGCTGTAAGGTGTAGTGTATCCCTGTGATGACACTAGGTGATGTAAGGTGTAGTGTAGTGATGACATAAGGTGATGTAAGGTGTAGTGTATCCTGTGATGACACAAGGTGATGTAAGGTGTAGTGTATCCTGTGATGACACAAGGTGATGTAAGGTGTAGTGTATCTCTGTGATGACACTAGGTGATGTAAGGTGTAGTGTATCCTGTAATGACACAAGGTGAAGTAAGGTGTAGTGTATCCCTGTGATGACACTAGGTGATGTAAGGTGCAGTGTATCCTGTGATGACACAAGGTGATGTAAGGTGTAGTGTATCCTGTAATGACACAAGGTGATGTAAGGTGTAGTGTATCCTGTGATGACACTAGGTGATGTAAGGTGCAGTGTATCCTGTGATGACACAAGGTGATGTAAGGTGTAGTGTATCCTGTGATGACACAAGGTGATGTAAGGTGTAGTGTAGTGATGACACTAGTTGATGTAAGGTGTAGTGTATTCCTGTGATGACACAAGGTGATGTAAGGTGTAGTGTATCCTGTGATGACACTAGGTGATGTAAGGTGTAGTGTAGTGATGACACTAGGTGATGTAAGGTGCAGTGTATCCTGTGATCACACAAGGTGATGTAAGGTGCAGTGTATCCTGTGATCACACAAGGTGATGTAAGGTGTAGTGTATCCTGTGATGACACTAGGTGATGTAAGGTGTAGTGTAGTGATGACACAAGGTGATGTAAGGTGTAGTGTATCCTGTGATGACACAAGGTGATGTAAGGTGTAGTGTATCTCTGTGATGACACTAGGTGATGTAAGGTGTAGTGTATCCTGTAATGACACAAGGTGAAGTAAGGTGTAGTGTATCCCTGTGATGACACTAGGTGATGTAAGGTGCAGTGTATCCTGTGATGACACAAGGTGATGTAAGGTGTAGTGTATCCTGTAATGACACAAGGTGATGTAAGGTGTAGTGTATCCTGTGATGACACTAGGTGATGTAAGGTGCAGTGTATCCTGTGATGACACAAGGTGATGTAAGGTGTAGTGTATCCTGTGATGACACAAGGTGATGTAAGGTGTAGTGTAGTGATGACACTAGTTGATGTAAGGTGTAGTGTATTCCTGTGATGACACAAGGTGATGTAAGGTGTAGTGTATCCTGTGATGACACTAGGTGATGTAAGGTGTAGTGTAGTGATGACACTAGGTGATGTAAGGTGCAGTGTATCCTGTGATCACACAAGGTGATGTAAGGTGCAGTGTATCCTGTGATCACACAAGGTGATGTAAGGTGTAGTGTATCCTGTGATGACACTAGGTGATGTAAGGTGTAGTGTAGTGATGACACAAGGTGATGTAAGGTGTAGTGTATCTCTGTGATGACACAAGGTGATGTAAGGTGTAGTGTATCCTGTGATGACACAAGGTGATGTAAGGTGTAGTGTAGTGATGACATAAGGTGATGTAAGGTGTAGTGTATCTCTGTGATGACACAAGGTGATGTAAGGTGTAGTGCATTCCTGTGATGACCCTTGGTGATGTAAGGTGCAGTGTATCCTGTGATGACACAAGGTGATGTAAGGTGTAGTGTATTCCTGTGATGACACAAGGTGATGTAAGGTGTAGTGTAGTGATGACATAAGGTGATGTAAGGTGCAGTGTATCCCTGTAATGACACAAGGTGATGTAAGGTGTAGTGTATCCTGTGATGACACAAGGTGATGTAAGGTGTAGTGTAGTGATGACATAAGGTGATGTAAGGTGCAGTGTATCCCTGTAATGACACAAGGTGATGTAAGGTGTAGTGTATCCTGTGATGACACAAGGTGATGTAAGGTGTAGTGTAGTGATGACATAAGGTGATGTAAGGTGTAGTGTATCTCTGTGATGACACAAGGTGATGTAAGGTGCAGTGTATTCCTGTGATGACACTAGGTGATGTAAGGTGTAGTGTATCCTGTGATGACACAAGGTGATGTAAGGTGTAGTGTATTCCTGTGATGACACAAGGTGATGTAAGGTGTAGTGTAGTGATGACATAAGGTGATGTAAGGTGCAGTGTATCCCTGTAATGACACAAGGTGATGTAAGGTGTAGTTTAGTGATTACACAAGGTGATGTAAGGTGTAGTGTATCCTGTGATGACACAAGGTGATGTAAGGTGCAGTGTATCCCTGTAATGACACAAGGTGATGTAAGGTGTAGTTTAGTGATTACACAAGGTGATGTAAGGTGTAGTTTATCCCTGTGATGACACAAGGTGATGTAAGGTGTAGTGTATCCCTGTGATGACACTAGGTGATGTAAGGTGTAGTGTAGTGATGACACAAGGTGATGTAAGGTGTAGTGTATCCTGTGATGACACTAGGTGATGTAAGGTGTAGTGTAGTGATGACACAAGGTGATGTAAGGTGTAGTTTATCCCTGTGATGACACTAGGTGATGTAAGGTGTAGTGTATCCTGTAATGACACAAGGTGATGTAAGGTGTAGTGTATCCTGTGATGACACAAGGTGATGTAAGGTGTAGTGTATCTCTGTGATGACACAAGGTGATGTAAGGTGTAGTGTATCCTGTGATGACACAAGGTGATGTAAGGTGTAGTGTATCCCTGTGATGACACAAGGTGATGTAAGGTGTAGTGTATCCTGTGATGACACAAGGTGATGTAAGGTGTAGTGTATCCCTGTGATGACACAAGGTGATGTAAGGTGTAGTGTATCCCTGTGATGACACAAGGTGATGTAAGGTGTAGTGTATCCTGTGATGACACAAGGTGAAGTAAGGTGTAGTGTATCCCTGTGATGACACTAGTTGCTGTAAGGTGTAGTGTATCCCTGTGATGACACTAGGTGATGTAAGGTGTAGTGTAGTGATGACACAAGGTGATGTAAGGTGTAGTGTAGTGATGACACAAGGTGATGTAAGGTGTAGTGTATCCCTGTGATGACACTAGGTGATGTAAGGTGTAGTGTAGTGATGACATAAGGTGATGTAAGGTGTAGTGTATCTCTGTGATGACACAAGGTGATGTAAGGTGTAGTGTATTCCTGTGATGACACAAGGTGATGTAAGGTGCAGTGTATCCCTGTAATGACACAAGGTGATGTAAGGTGTAGTTTAGTGATTTCACAAGGTGATGTAAGGTGTAGTGTATCCCTGTGATGACACTAGTTGATGTAAGGTGTAGTGTATCCCTGTGATGACACAAGGTGATGTAAGGTGTAGTGTATCCTGTGATGACACAAGGTGATGTAAGGTGTAGTGTATCCTGTGATGACACTAGGTGATGTAAGGTGTAGTGTATCCCTGTGATGACACTAGTTGCTGTAAGGTGTAGTGTATCCCTGTGATGACACTAGGTGATGTAAGGTGTGGTGTAGTGATGACACAAGGTGATGTAAGGTGTAGTGTATCCTGTGATGACACAAGGTGATGTAAGGTGTAGTGTATCCTGTGATGACACAAGGTGATGTAAGGTGTAGTTTATCCCTGTGATGACACTAGTTGAAGTAAGGTGTAGTGTATCCTGTGATGACACTAGTTGCTGTAAGGTGTAGTGTATCCCTGTGATGACACAAGGTGATGTAAGGTGTAGTGTAGTGATGACACTAGGTGATGTAAGGTGCAGTGTAGTGATGACACTAGGTGATGTAAGGTGTAGTGTATCTCTGTGATGACACTAGTTGATGTAAGGTGTAGTGTATTCCTGTGATGACACAAGGTGATGTAAGGTGTAGTGTATCCTGTGATGACACAAGGTGATGTAAGGTGTAGTGTAGTGATGACACAAGGTGATGTAAGGTGTAGTGTAGTGATGACCCTTGGTGATGTAAGGTGTAGTGTATCCCTGTGATGACACTAGTTGATGTCAGGTGTAGTGTATCCTGTGATGATACAAGGTGATGTCACTAATATTCTTATCTCGTGAACGAAACATCATGACAACCAACCTCGGTAGGTGTCATGTTGGTGTCAAGGGGGGTGCTCCAATATGCTCACGTGATTGTGACGTCATCAATGTAGAAAACATTCATATCTCGTGAAAGAAACATTGTATAACAACCAAACTTGATAGGTGTCATGTATGTGTCAAGGGCGGTGCGAAGATATGGTCACGTGATGCGTGACGTCATCGATGACGTCACTAAAAGTAAAACTACCCTGACGTCGTAACATCGTATGACAGCTAACTTGTTATGCGAGGGGAAGGGGGTTTGGCAAATTGGGCGCGTGATTTGTGAAATCGTTGAAATCGTCAAAGACAGAAATATTAAAATAATATTTATTTTTTTTAAATTATTAAGCGAGCAAAGATTTGGTCGTTTGGAGCTCCGCTTTTAGGCAATGCCTAAATCTATATATTACAAGGTTAGGTGAGGCAACAGAGTCAAGCCTTCAGTTACCGGGTTTTGTTGTCGGAAGATTCGAGGGAACTCTGGTCTTAGCCCGAGAACACGAACGTGTTTATCCAGCTCGGCACGAGTCGTATTCTTGCCGAGTTCGTCCTCATAAGCCTGTCGATAGTGCGGCACTGTTCCTTCAAGTTCTCTGTTTTCAAGACATTTCCCAAGGTCGTCTTTGTCCTGTTCTTCAATTGAGTCTGTTTAAGCAAAATTACTCAATCCCATTGCTCGACATTTATTTACAGCTGCATTTAAAGTTTTTTTTTAAACTAAAATACTTGCAGGTAATTTATTGGGAATAAATTATCTAGTAATTTCGTTTGTCGTACCTGGGTAGATGTCTCGGCAGCGCATGACAATCTCCCACACAATGAGGGAAAGAGAGTAAACGTCTGCTTGGCACAGAGATTCGCAGAAAAACTCAAAGCTAATCGCTTGATCGAGGAGCTCAGGTGACCAGTAGCGCATCGTACCAGCGATCTGATAAAAGGCAAACAATGCATCACCCTTCTACCGTGTAGTCAACACCACCATGGGTCGCGTCTATTGTGAATAGGCCTATTCCTCAACTATCTAGGGTATGGGTGGCGTCTATTGTGTAGTATTGTGTAAAGGCTCATACCTCATTATCTAGGGTATGGGTGGCGTCTATTGTGTAGTATTGTGTAAAGGCTCATACCTCATCATCTAGGGTATGGGTGGCGTCTATTGTGTAGTATTGTGTAAAGGCTCATACCTCATCATCTAGGGTATGGGTTGCGTCTATTGTGTAGTATTGTGTAAAGGCTCATACCTCATCATCTAGGGTATGGGTGGCGTCTATTGTGTAAAGGCTCATACCTCATCATCTAGGGTATGGGTTGCGTCTATTGTGTAAAGGCTCATACCTCATCATCTAGGGTATGGGTTGCGTCTATTGTCTAGTATTGTGTATAGGCTCATACCTCATCATCTAGGGTATGGGTGGCGTCTATTGTGTAGTATTGTGTATAGGCTCATACCTCATCATCTAGGGTATGGGTGGCGTCTATTGTGTAGTATTGTGTAAAGGCTCATACCTCATCATCTAGGGTATGGGTGGCGTCTATTGTGTAGTATTGTGTATAGGCTCATACCTCATTATCTAGGGTATGGGTGGCGTCTATTGTGTAGTATTATGTAAAGGCTCATACCTCATCATCTAGGGTATGGGTGGCGTCTATTGTGTAGTATTGTGTAAAGGCTCATACCTCATCATCTAGGGTATGGGTTGCGTCTATTGTGTAGTATTGTGTAAAGGCTCATACCTCATCATCTAGGGTATGGGTGGCGTCTATTGTCTAGTATTGTGTATAGGCTCATACCTCATCATCTAGGGTATGGGTGGCGTCTATTGTGTAGTATTCTGTAAAGGCTCATACCTCATCATCTAGGGTATGGGTGGCGTCTATTGTGTAGTATTCTGTAAAGGCTCATACCTCATCATCTAGGGTATGGGTGGCGTCTATTGTGTAGTATTGTGTTTAGGCTCATACCTCATCATCTAGGGTATGGGTGGCGTCTATTGTGTAGTATTGTGTAAAGGCTCATACCTCATCATCTAGGGTATGGGTTGCGTCTATTGTGTAGTACTGTGTTTAGGCTCATACCTCATCATCTAGGGTATGGGTTGCGTCTATTGTGTATTATTCTGTAAAGGCTCATACCTCATCATCTAGGGTATGGGTGGCGTCTATTGTGTATATTGTGTAAAGGCTCATACCTCATCATCTAGGGTATGGGTGGCGTCTATTGTGTATATTGTGTAAAGGCTCATTACTCATCATCTAGGGTATGGGTGGCGTCTATTGTGTAGTATTGTGTAAAGGCTCATACCTCATCATCTAGGGTATGGGTTGCGTCTATTGTGTAGTATTGTGTTTAGGCTCATACCTCATCATCTAGGGTATGGGTGGCGTCTATTGTGTAGTATTCTGTAAAGGCTCATACCTCATCATCTAGGGTATGGGTGGCGTCTATTGTGTAGTATTGTGTTTAGGCTCATACCTCATCATCTAGGGTATGGGTGGCGTCTATTGTGTAGTATTGTGTAAAGGCTCATACCTCATCATCTAGGGTATGGGTTGCGTCTATTGTGTAGTACTGTGTTTAGGCTCATACCTCATCATCTAGGGTATGGGTTGCGTCTATTGTGTATTATTCTGTAAAGGCTCATACCTCATCATCTAGGGTATGGGTGGCGTCTATTGTGTATATTGTGTAAAGGCTCATACCTCATCATCTAGGGTATGGGTGGCGTCTATTGTGTATATTGTGTAAAGGCTCATTACTCATCATCTAGGGTATGGGTGGCGTCTATTGTGTAGTATTGTGTAAAGGCTCATACCTCATCATCTAGGGTATGGGTTGCGTCTATTGTGTAGTATTGTGTTTAGGCTCATACCTCATCATCTAGGGTATGGGTGGCGTCTATTGTGTAGTATTATGTAAAGGCTCATACCTCATCATCTAGGGTATGGGTGGCATCTATTGTGTAGTATTGTGTTTAGGCTCATACCTCATCATCTAGGGTATGAGTGGCATCTATTGTGTAGTATTGTGTAAAGGCTCATACCTCATCATCTAGGGTTTCGGCGGCGTCTATTGTGTAGTATTCTGTAAAGGCTCATACCTCATCATCTAGGGTATGGGTGGCGTCTATTGTGTAGTATTGTGTAAAGGCTCATACCTCATCATCTAGGGTATGGGTGGCGTCTATTGTGTTGTATTGTGTAAAGGCTCATACCTCATCATCTAGGGTATGGGTGGCGTCTATTGTGTAGTATTGTGTAAAGGCTCATACCTCATCATCTAGGGTATGGGTGGCGTCTATTGTGTAGTATTCTGTAAAGGCTCATACCTCATCATCTAGGGTATGGGTGGCGTCTATTGTGTAGTATTGTGTAAAGGCTCATACCTCATCATCTAGGGTATGGGTTGCGTCTATTGTGTAGTACTGTGTTTAGGCTCATACCTCATCATCTAGGGTATGGGTTGCGTCTATTGTGTATTATTCTGTAAAGGCTCATACCTCATCATCTAGGGTATGGGTGGCGTCTATTGTGTATATTGTGTAAAGGCTCATACCTCATCATCTAGGGTATGGGTGGCGTCTATTGTGTATATTGTGTAAAGGCTCATTACTCATCATCTAGGGTATGGGTGGCGTCTATTGTGTAGTATTGTGTAAAGGCTCATACCTCATCATCTAGGGTATGGGTTGCGTCTATTGTGTAGTATTGTGTTTAGGCTCATACCTCATCATCTAGGGTATGGGTGGCGTCTATTGTGTAGTATTATGTAAAGGCTCATACCTCATCATCTAGGGTATGGGTGGCATCTATTGTGTAGTATTGTGTTTAGGCTCATACCTCATCATCTAGGGTATGAGTGGCATCTATTGTGTAGTATTGTGTAAAGGCTCATACCTCATCATCTAGGGTTTCGGCGGCGTCTATTGTGTAGTATTCTGTAAAGGCTCATACCTCATCATCTAGGGTATGGGTGGCATCTATTGTGTAGTATTGTGTAAAGGCTCATACCTCATCATCTAGGGTATGGGTGGCGTCTATTGTGTTGTATTGTGTAAAGGCTCATACCTCATCATCTAGGGTATGGGTGGCGTCTATTGTGTAGTATTGTGTAAAGGCTCATACCTCATCATCTAGGGTATGGGTGGCGTCTATTGTGTAGTATTCTGTAAAGGCTCATACCTCATCATCTAGGGTATGGGTGGCGTCTATTGTCTAGTATTGTGTTTAGGCTCATACCTCATCATCTAGGGTATGGGTGGCGTCTATTGTGTAAAGGCTCATACCTCATCATCTAGGGTATGGGTGGCGTCTATTGTGTAGTATTGTGTAAAGGCTCATACCTCATCATCTAGGGTATGGGTGGCGTCTATTGTGTAGTATTGTGTAAAGGCTCATACCTCATCATCTAGGGTATGGGTGGCGTCTATTGTGTAGTATTGTGTAAAGGCTCATACCTCATCATCTAGGGTATGGGTTGCGTCTATTGTGTAGTATTATGTAAAGGCTCATACCTCATCATCTAGGGTATGGGTGGCGTCTATTGTGTAGTATTGTGTAAAGGCTCATACCTCATCATCTAGGGTATGGGTTGCGTCTATTGTGTAGTATTGTGTAAAGGCTCATACCTCATCATCTAGGGTATGGGTTGCGTCTATTGTGTAGTATTGTGTTTAGGCTCATACCTCATTATCTAGGGTATGGGTGGCGTCTATTGTGTAGTATTGTGTTTAGGCTCATACCTCATCATCTAGGGTATGGGTGGCGTCTATTGTGTAGTACTGTGTTTAGGCTCATACCTCATTATCTAGGGTATGGGTGGCGTCTATTGTGTATATTGTGTAAAGGCTCATACCTCATCATCTAGGGTATGGGTGGCGTCTATTGTGTAGTATTGTGTAAAGGCTCATACCTCATCATCTAGGGTATGGGTGGCGTCTATTGTGTAGTATTCTGTAAAGGCTCATACCTCATCATCTAGGGTATGGGTTGCGTCTATTGTGTAGTATTATGTAAAGGCTCATACCTCATCATCTAGGGTATGGGTGGCGTCTATTGTGTAGTATTGTGTAAAGGCTCATACCTCATCATCTAGGGTATGGGTGGCGTCTATTGTGTATATTGTGTAAAGGCTCATACCTCATTATCTAGGGTATGGGTGGCGTCTATTGTGTAGTATTGTGTAAAGGCTCATACCTCCTCATCTAGGGTATGGGTTGCGTCTATTGTGTAGTATTGTGTAAAGGCTCATACCTCATCATCTAGGGTATGGGTGGCGTCTATTGTGTAGTATTCTGTAAAGGCTCATACCTCATCATCTAGGGTATGGGTTGCGTCTATTGTGTAGTATTGTGTAAAGGCTCATACCTCATCATCTAGGGTATGGGTTGCGTCTATTGTCTAGTATTGTGTTTAGGCTCATACCTCATCATCTAGGGTATGGGTTGCGTCTATTGTGTAGTATTGTGTAAAGGCTCATACCTCATCATCTAGGGTATGGGTGGCGTCTATTGTGTATATTGTGTAAAGGCTCATACCTCATCATCTAGGGTATGGGTGGCGTCTATTGTGTAGTATTGTGTAAAGGCTCATACCTCATTATCTAGGGTATGGGTGGCGTCTATTGTGTAGTATTGTGTAAAGGCTCATACCTCATCATCTAGGGTATGGGTTGCGTCTATTGTGTAGTATTGTGTGAAGGCTCATACCTCATCATCTAGGGTATGGGTGGCGTCTATTGTGTAGTATTGTGTATAGGGTCATACCTCATCATCTAGGGTATGGGTGGCGTCTATTGTGTAGTATTGTGTAAAGGCTCATACCTCATCATCTAGGGTATGGGTGGCGTCTATTGTGTAGTATTGTGTAAAGGCTCATACCTCATCATCTAGGGTATGGGTGGCGTCTATTGTGTAGTATTGTGTAAAGGCTCATACCTCATCATCTAGGGTATGGGTTGCGTCTATTGTGTAAAGGCTCATACCTCATCATCTAGGGTATGGGTTGCGTCTATTGTGTTTAGGCTCATACCTCATCATCTAGGGTATGGGTGGCGTCTATTGTGTAGTATTGTGTAAAGGCTCATACCTCATCATCTAGGGTATGGGTGGCGTCTATTGTGTAGTATTGTGTAAAGGCTCATACCTCATCATCTAGGGTATGGGTTGCGTCTATTGTGTAGTATTGTGTAAAGGCTCATACCTCATCATCTAGGGTATGGGTGGCGTCTATTGTGTAGTATTGTGTAAAGGCTCATACCTCATCATCTAGGGTATGGGTTGCGTCTATTGTGTAGTATTGTGTAAAGGCTCATACCTCATCATCTAGGGTATGGGTGGCGTCTATTGTGTAGTATTGTGTAAAGGCTCATACCTCATCATCTAGGGTATGGGTGGCGTCTATTGTGTAGTATTGTGTAAAGGCTCATACCTCATCATCTAGGGTATGGGTGGCGTCTATTGTGTAGTATTGTGTAAAGGCTCATACCTTATCATCTAGGGTATGGGTGGCGTCTATTGTGTATATTGTGTAAAGGCTCATACCTCATCATCTAGGGTATGGGTGGCGTCTATTGTGTAGTATTGTGTTTAGGCTCATACCTCATCATCTAGGGTTTCGGCGGCGTCTATTGTGTAGTATTCTGTAAAGGCTCATACCTCATCATCTAGGGTATGGGTGGCGTCTATTGTGTAGTATTGTGTAAAGGCTCATACCTTATCATCTAGGGTATGGGTGGCGTCTATTGTGTATATTGTGTAAAGGCTCATACCTCATCATCTAGGGTATGGGTTGCGTCCATTCTGTAAAGGCGCATACCTCTATCTGTTCAACTTTGTTTAGGTCTCTCGTGGATAACTTCTTTGTAAACTGGAAGTCAGTAAGTGCGCATGTGCCGTCCCTCTTGACCAGGATATTCGAGCTGCAGAGGTCGCGATGAGCGTATGCCTCTATAGACACCATGTCTGAGAGTAATGATAATTATGATCAATGTGCCGGTGATAAATTGACTCACCACCTCCACTACATGAAGTCTATTTTTTTTGTATTCATGATGATGAAGATTATAATGGCAATGCTAGTAAATATGATTATGTGCAAAACGATAGAGATAAAGATAACAGTACAACTGTGCTCCTGATAATGATACAGATGTGGCAATGATGATGATCATGATGATAACGATGATGATTACGGAGATATTGATATTGGCATTGATATTATGCGATAGACGTACGAAATTTTATAAAAAAAACATGGAGGGAACTGGAGAAGAACACAACAATTGCATGGGCTTATACCAGTCAGTGCAGCCATTAATTTCAGTAAGATCCATAACCGATAACCACATTTAGTCTAGACCTACATGAGCCATTTTCCATGTTCTTCACCTTACCTTATTACACTTAATTTTCGCGACGTCAAAATTTCGCGATTTTGAGATGGCGATATTTCGCGCCACTTTATTTTCGCGATTTTCCTATTTTTTTAAAAACCAGATCACTTTATTTTCGAGATTTCGCGATTTTGGGATGACAAGCAAAACAAGCGGGATTGAAATGTGCTGTAATCATCAAAACTGAAACAATTTGTAACAAAAAGATGCGTTGTCTAAATTTAGTTTCATAAAGATCTATAAATACAAGTCCAACTCAACCCCTTACCGTACTATATGTACATTAGTTGACTAAATAGACAAGGTGTTTCCATAAAGCTTATTAAAGGGCCAATATTCCCCCAAAGTCTTCTTGTGTACTCACTTAATTTCGCGCATCCTAATTTTCGCGACACTCAATTTACGAGTCACTTTATTTTCGCGAATCTTTCAAAATCGCGAAATTAAAGTGACGCTAAAATTAGGTGTAATAAGGTTCTTAAAATAGGTAGATACAAGGGATACACAGCCGTAGCAGGGAGAGGGGCAAAAAAAATAATTAAAAAATATAAGGGGATGGTCAAAAGGGGCGTGGCTGTGTCCCGCCCCCAATATTTTCTAATAGCTCAGTATTTTGCCCCCCCCCCCCCCCCCCCCTCAATGGTACGTGGCCTGCTACGGCTCTGGGATAATACACAGCAGTACCGTGTAGATGCGCTAGTCCACGGGCGGCAGAGGAGGCCAGGGTGCACATTTCAGCCCACGACACGCTTGTACGTGTTAGGTAGTTAGCCAAACTACCACATGGATGGTACTCAGTCACGATCGCTAGACGAGGCCCTATCACCGCGGAGGTGATGAGCTTAAAAAAACAAGGATAATATATATATCAAGTCACAGATTGAGGCCCTATCACCGCGGAGGTGATGAGCTTAAAAAAACAAGGATAATATATATCAAGTCACAGATTGAGATCCTATCACCGCAGGCAGAAGATATTAATTAATAAGACACAAATTGAGGCGCTATCACCGCAGGCAGAAGATATTAATTAATAAGACACAAATTGAGGCCCTATCACCGCAGGCAGAAGATATTAATTAATAAGACACAAATTGAGGCGCTATCACCGCAGGCAGAAGATAATTAATAAGACACAAATTGAGGCCCTATCACCGCGAAGGTGACGAGCTTAAAAAACAAGGATAATATATATTTAATAAGTCACAAATTGAGATCCTATACTAGGTCCTGAAAGCCTCGTTATACTAGGCCCTGTAAGCCTCGTAATAATAAGGTGCTGTGAGCTTCGTTATACTAGGCTGTTATACTCGTTATACTAGGTCCGATAAACATTCCACATTCCACTGGAATGTTTATCGAAGAATGGAAAAATGCACGTGTCTCCCCGATTCACAAGAGCGAGACCGAAGTAATAATAGGCCAATTTCTATTTTACCAGTCATCAGAAAAGTATTTGAAAAATAAGTTTTCCGGCAAATATATGGTAGTTTGAATAAAAAAAAAAAATCCCTACTGTACGAGTTCCAATCAGGCTTCCGCCCCTATCACTCTACAGTGTCAGCTCTGATTCAGATGGTTGATTCCATGTTTGAGAGTATGGACAAAGGTGTGGTTTTCCTAGACGTACGGAAAGCTTTTGATTCGATCGATCATGACATATTACTTGAAAAATTGAAGTACTATGAATTTTTGGATGTGGAACACACCTGGTTCCAATCCTATCCGCAAATCGCCACCAACAATGTTTTATTTATAGTGTTTTGTCAACACAACAAGAAATCATTTGTGGAATTCCTCAAGGCTCCATACTCGGTCCATTACTCTTTTTTATCTATGTAAATGACTTGCCGAATTGCCTCAGATCTACCACCCCGTGCCTTTATGCTGATGACACTCAAATCTTCTACACTCAAATTTTCTAAAGACACATCAGTACTTGTGGATTCACTAAATTCTGATCTCGAAAATATATGTGATTGGCTAAGTGTCAACAATTTTCAATCGCATCCTACAAAAACAAAGGCAATGATTAATACGGTCTGACTATGAACCAAAGCTAGAAATATTACGGATGCTAGCCAAATGGGCAAGACGGATATTGCACGTGTTGACTCACAGAAATGCCTGGGGGTCCAAATTGATAATAGGCTCGGTTTCAAAAGCCACATTGAGACAACGTGCAAAAAATCTGCTCTGGCATTGGTGCCATAAGACGCTTTCGGTCCTTTATCCCGTTATGTTCTCTTGCGGCCCTTTATCCCGTTATGTTCTCTTGCGGCCCTTTATCCCGTTATGTTCTCTTGCGGCCCTTTATCCCGTTATGTTCTCTTGCGGCCCTTTATCCCGTTATGTTCTCTTGCGGCCCTTTATCCCGTTATGTTCTCTTGCGGCCCTTTATCCCGTTATGTTCTCTTGCGGCCCTTTATCCCGTTATGTTCTCTTGCGGCCCTTTATCCCGTTATGTTCTCTTGCGGCCCTTTATCCCGTTATGTTCTCTTGCGGCCCTTTATCTCGTTATGTTCTCTTGCGGCCCTTTATCCCGTTATGTTCTCTTGCGGCCCTTTATCCCGTTATGTTCTCTTGCGGCCCTTTATCCCGTTATGTTCTCTTGCGGCACTTTATTCATCTCTAGTTCAGCCCCATTTTGATTATTGCTCCCCCTTATGGGACACTTGTGGTATAACTCTGAAGAATAAGCTGCAGAAACTCCAAAATCGTGCCGCGCGCCCGCGGGTCATAACGGGTGCAAAACACGATATCCGATCTAAAGATATCTTATACAATCTTCAGTTGGATGCCCTTGAAATAAGGTATGCAAAAATTCAATGCACTCTTATGTTCAAGATCTTAAATGAACACTATGCGCCTTACTTATCGAATAGTTTTACCAGGCTAAAAGATAAAGAAACGAGGTATAACCCGAGAAATCTTGAAACTGATCTAGCACTTGCCAGGCCTAATAATGCTCTGGAACAGTCTACCTCAAGAGGCAAAGAAGGCACAGACAGTGTCTCAGTTTAAGCGTCAAATTGCTTTGCATTCCTTTATGAAGACATGCTGACATTTTTAATCAATATATTTTAAACGTATTTTACGTATTACATATTTATACATAGATTACTATGACTTCAACAATTGTGTCACACCCCTTCTGGAAACCAGTTTGAAACAAGTTTTATTGTTGCTAGTTGTGGAGGCCATAGTGTGCTATAGTGTAAGTGTAGTGTGCATAGTGTAAGCTATTATTGTATTGTATTGTATTGTATTGTGTTGTGTTGCAGGTATTGTATTGTATTGTATTGTATTGTATTGTATTGTGTTGCATGTATTGTATTGTATTGTATTGTATTGTATTGTATTGTATTGTATTGTATTGTATTGTATTGTATTGTATTGTATTGTATTGTGTTGTCATACTAGTTGTATTGTTATACTAGGTCCTGTAACCCTTGTTATATGCTAGGTCCTGTAAGCCTCGTTATATTTGTAATTCTCGTTATACTAGTTCCTGTTAAGCTTGTTATACTAGTTCCTGTTAAGCTTGTTGAACTGGGTCCTGTTAACCTCGTTATACTAGACGCACCTCCCAATAATAACTCACCCTGCATATCCCCGGATGATTCCCTTTAGCTTTGTACACCATTACTTCGTTCCTCCAGTACTTTTCATTGTCATTCGTATAGAGTTTTACAGCAACTTCCTTGCCCTTCCAAAAACCAGACAATACCTGAACGAGAGATTTTAAATTGGTAAGAAACATAAATGGATTCTAAGGGCCCGAGGGTATACTGACTCCTCAGGCAAGTAGGACAGACATCTAGCCCCTGAGAGAAAATTCGGGAAATTTTTGGCTTAATAAAAAGATTTACCTCAAGCCTACCAAGCCCTACCCCCACAACGGCCGAAAGTCCACTTTCGGTTCTCAATAGACGTGCTATTTGTAGACAAAACTATAAAGCATATAAGCTAGTATGTCATCAATCCATAAGTCTGACTTCTTTGTAGCCAAATCCGACAATATCCCATGGAGATAGTGCAAAGGCACTAAAAATCGCTTTTGTTCTTTCGGGGGTGGTCATATTTCTAACAAAAAACTCACTCCCTCCCTCCATCCCTCCCCCTCCAAGAAAAATTAGGTCCTTTAATTCGGATGTCGCACCCGCTAAGAAAAATCCTGGGTACGTGCCTGAAACCTGTGAAATTAAAGGAGGAAAATACCTGTAAAAAATCTGCAAAAAATAACATTGAACTAACTGGTTGAAATTTCCTGTGAAATAAATAAGAGAAATTCTGGAGGAAAATCTGTAAAATCATATAGAGCAATCTGTGAATAAAGTTAGTGAAAATAAATAGTGAAATTATAGCGGTACATTCCTGTGAATAAACCTGTGAAATTGTTGAGGGATTAATTCCTGTGAAAAAAATCGCAAATAAATGCGATAAATGCTATGAAACTATTACCCTTAATTCTTAGTATTGCCAACAGTATATTTCTTTTGATTTTGGCACTCTTTTTTTGTTTTTTCTGGAGTTTTGAAGGCGTTGTTTGAATCCGGAAAACCCGATACAGTGGTCGGCATTTGTTTATAATTAGGGTCAAGTGGGGTCAAATTTCGGCTTGTAAAAAGGCGGATTTTATTTGCCCCTAAATTTTATTTCACATATCGAAAGTAGAAATGATGCTCTTTTCGATGAATGCAAACATTTTTGCCAAATCCACATCTCATTATCGGCGATATTGGACGATTATTCTAAGTCTTTTCAAATTCATCTCAAACCTTAAAATGTGCTGACAGAACACCATATCTTTAAGCCTGGGAGCTCCTTATTATCTATTCTTTAGGTTTATATTAGCTGCAGTTGTTTTATCACGAGTTGCCGATCCCGATCAGTTGACTTGGGCTTTATTGTTATACGTTTCAGGCGACTGTTGAGAGAAATACACAAGCACAATTGAAATTTTATACCCTAAAAGATGTGACGGTCATCCCTGTCTACTTTTCTGGAGTCCACTTTTCTGGATCCCCCGGGGTCCGACCTCTATCATCCGGATATTTTTATCCGCTGGATAACTTTTATTTGGGGTTTGTGTTACCAAATCAAGCCACTTGCATAAGTTTTATCCGCTGGATAAGGGTTTAGCCGGTAGAAGAACCGATGATTTTTTCACATGTCTGTTAAATGCTGAAACCTGTGCTTGTTTTGGTATTTCTCTCAAGTAGTGAGCCAAACCCAACCACCTCCATAGCCAAACCCAACCACCTCCTAAGCTCTCCCGCTACCTCCCAACTCAAACCCAGCCACATGCTAGGCCCAACCAACTACCAGCCAAACCCAACCACCGCACTCCCAAGCCCCAAATCCCCTTCCAAACATAAAAACCTCCCAAGCCCCCAACTGCTTCCAAGCCATATATTCAACCACCTACCAAGCCCAAGCCAATCACCCACGATGCCCCCCCAAGCCACCTACTAAGCCCCACCCAGTCACCTACCAAGTCAACGCAACCATCTAGCAAGCCAGCCTACCCATGCCAAACCCACCCAATCACCCACCATATCCCCCAGCCACCTACCAAGCCAAGCAAGCCACTTACCAAGCCCTTCTAGTCACCTCTCTGTCCCTACCAACCACCTACCGAGACCTCCAAGTCACCGCCCAGCCCCTCCCAGCCATGGCTGATCAAGCACTCCCTGTCACGGACTAGCCCCTTCCAGCCACCTACCAAGCCGTCACTTGTCATTCCTTCCAAACTACCTACCAAAGCCAACACAACCACCTACCAAGCAGTTCAAGAAACTTACCAAACCCACCCGGCCGCTACTGGTCATTTCTTTATAATTTTAGAAAAAAACTGAGGGGGGGCATATGGAATGCCTGGCCCCAAAAGGTGTCACAGCAATGATAGCACTTGGGCCTTCCAAAGTAAAGGAGAAGATATAGGACAATGTGGCATTTTTAGGGAGGAGTCCCTCTCAGTTTTTATGCCACACAATATATGTATATCAAAGTAGATATTTATTGTGTTGCAGGGTTAGGGTTAGGGTTAGAGTCTTGAAAGTGGGAACCTAATGGGGCTTCTGAAGGGACCCTGGACTCTAGGATAAACTTGAGCCGTTAATTAAAGGACAATTTTGTTTTCAAGCCTTACTTAGGAAATAAGTTTAGTTTGCTAACCTGGCCATATGTTCCACTTGCAATCAAATGGAACTTGGACAAGTCAGCATCGAACATTTGCTCAAATTCTGCTTCTTTTATGGAGTTGGCTGGTTGTCCAATGTCCCGAGGGATATCAGCTTGTTCAGAAATCGGCTCTTTCATGTGATATGGCTTGACAATGCAGTAAACCGCAACTATCAATATCAGCAACAGAAGGGACAGCACCACAATGAGGGCATAAATGATTGCTTTTCTGCTGCCTAAAACAATCAAGGGACAATTATATTAATTAAATTGGTTAACCTGCCTTCTCCACAATCAAGATCGGGCAATGAACGAGGGTGGGCTCTAACCACTATCTACTTCTGATAGAACAAGAGAGGACACTGCTCACACATTGAAAATTAAACTCCTTATTCAAATTTGTAACTTGACCAACCTGTTCTAGTCTCCTTAAATTCTGTGATTGTCAAAGGCTGCGTAAATGCTGTTTCCTTTCTATGGTTGTTTGGAGTCGACCAATGAGTCTTTGTCCTTGGTACACTGTAGTTCTTGTTACAAAAATCCTCATTGCAGCAGCAGACATGGATATCAGAGGATAATGTACTATTGTATTCTGGGGTTTCAATGCAGACAGGCTTATTACAAGGTTGGATAAAATCCTGATATTTTCCATCGTCGACACATCCCCTGTACAGTAAGGCGGGGCCATCAGGGGAATCAAGCCAAAGTACATAGCAAAACCACAACGGAAAGGCACCATCACAAACTTCAGTCTTGTTTGCATCTGGGTTTTCATGGTTATGGTACTCACATATTAGACCATCAGTCACTGAAAATCAGTATGATTCATTATTTGGATTAACCACAGGGCAGATAAGGATGTGAGCAAAGGGAGCAAGAGCCCTTTTTGCTTTTCGGTCTTTATTTTACAGAGCCATAGTAGGCTACGTTTGGGGGGTCACAATACAGAAACATAAACAAAATATTAGAGGGGGCACAGCCACGCCCCTTCTGGTCATTTCCTTATAATTTTTGAAAATATTGGGGGGCACATCCCCCCAGTACCCCACACCCTGTTCCGGCCCTGTTTTGTATACACCTATCAATTTATAGCATTCCTTAAGGCTAGTTTTGGGGGGTGAGTGCTGGGCAGCACATTTAAAGTCCATACTGTATCTAATAGCCTGTGGAGAGAGGGAGTGTATCTGTAACTTCTGCACCCCACAGGCCCTGTAATAGAGGGGGAATTTTATCATAGCTGTCAACCCAACTTGGACAGAAATCTTGTTAATCGGATGAAATACAATAAATATGTGAAAAAAACAACAACAGCGCCAATGCGGGTGAATACAAAGAGTGTATGAAAATTCTCACGAAAATAAGGCTTGTGATGAGGTCCAAAATCTTGTGACATCCGTCTAATGCGGGTGAGTTGACAGCTATGTTTTATTCCCATAATAAATTGTGCAAATTCCTAAACAGGTGTGTAAAAATGGTACGAGTGATTACCAGTCTCAATCAAAACAAATCGATCTCTTTCCCCAACGATTGTGGCAGAACATTACTTACCACGAAAACATCGCAGCATAATTATACACACAAGTAGTAAAATAGTCATCGTTCAACCTGAAACACAATAAAATACCTTATATACCCAAAATCAACCCGTGGAGCTTTTGCTTCAGGTAAATAACGAAAACAACTGAAAGTCCGTGAAAATCGAATGTCAACCATAAGCTTTTTTGAATGAAGTTAACAATTTTCTTTCTTCAAAAAGCTCTTTTAAGACTTGATGAGGGGTGTTTGCGAATATCCTGCGTCATTTCTAATCCTACACCTGTGTTAAATAAGAAAATGTTCCGAAATACGAGCGGTTTGTAACAAATAAAACTTACCTCGAATTCCACGTGCGAGCTTTTGCCAAGTTTTGTCAAGAGCGCGCTAGTCACGGGTCTTTTACTGTCAAATCCGTTGTATCGCGACGCCGCATTCTCAAAACCGATTTGTTTTTGTCTCTTGGGATTTTCTGTTTCGCCAGTCAAGTTATTCTAAGCCAATCAGATTATTGCCATCTCTCGCCTAGTGCAGTTGCCTGGCTTTCTGTCGCGACACTGTCTGGGTTTCGTCCAGTGGATAGCCAGGGAAGTGCACAAAGCGAGACTGTGATTGGCTCGCAGAATGGTTTTACTGACTGAACAGAAAACCAAAACAAATCGTGTTTTGAAAACGCGGGTCGCAATACAACGAATTCGACAGTAAAACAGACAAGTGTCTATTCAAGAAAGGTGTATTGAGTGAGGGAGGCATCAAAAGCATATAAGGGAAAACTCATTATTTATCGAGAGGGGGGGGGAGGTGCTGCTAAGTTGAATTTTTTTCTGGTTCAAAAATTCCGATCATCTCCCCAATCTAAGCACAAAAATGGTGACCCTTCCCCAAAAGGCGACCTAAAATTAAGCCCCCCCCTCCCCAAAACAATACAACAACAACAAAACTAAAAAGAAGCGGTTACTTTATTGGAACTATACTCTAGTTTTGAGATGCTTTTCGTACGCCACGTTCTTCCAGGAGCACCAGCAAATTCTTTAAACAAGGGCCGTTTCAGGGGGTGGGGCACTGGGGGCACGTTCCCCCCCCCAATATTGAAAAAAATATATACGGAAATGACCAGGGCCGTGGCTGTTCCCCCCGATATTTTCTTAACTTTCTGTATTGTGCCCCCCCCAATATTTCGAGGACTGCTACGGCCCTGTAACCGAATAAGGCCCACAATAAACAACAAAAAATGTAATAAACCGACATATGTAATAAGTAGTTGCCCGCAAATGTAGTAAACCTACAATTAGCACTTTTTACGTTGTAGTGTTGTACAAACAAAGAAAGGGGAATTGGGCACTTATAAATAACAAATATAAATTGTGGGTAGACAGATATCCCCTCCTCCTGCCGCACGCCAAAACTGTGTGAGGGGGGGGGGGGACTGACTTTGACATGCCCAACACATTCATTTATCTATTTTATAGGGGGGTTGGATTCCCCCCCCCCCCCAAAAAAAAAAAAAAAAAAAAAAAGATATTCCAGACTTTTAGGCTGGGCAATTGATCAGAATACATGTTCAAAAAATAAGGCGCATCAAAATTTGAGGCCCTCCCCCAAATTTATGTTGCAACGCGTGCTACCGTACGATGTTTCCACCAGCGAGCTCGTTGGCTTTACTAAACGTAGAGACGTTCGAGGCTCTGGACCCGGGTACGGTAGCACGTGTTGCAATATAAAAGTTCCCAGGATTTCTAAAATTGTGCCCCATACATTTATCTTTGTTTGGAAAGTAATAAAAAGGGGCCAGGCCCCCTTGCTTCACCCTTGGTTTCTCCTAATGAATAATTACAAAGCTGAGCAGGGGTCTGGTACCAAGAATTTCGGGTGTAACCTGGATTTTACGATCCTCAATTTTACGATGGCGTTCCTTTTCTTTTTCCCGGCGAAAATGCAGTGAAATGTATAAGAAATTACCTCGATCTATAGATATAGGATACAACTATATTCTCGATTTTACGATACAAAATGTCCGTAAATAAAAGGCGAACGTAGACAACATTTTTTGACATAAAAAAAGCGTCAAGGTAGAGATAAGTGCCTTTTCATTAATTTTCTCTACAGTTTTTGCCTCTGTTGTAGTTGATGATTGACCAGACCTCGCTACAACGAGATTTTCAACAGGGGCGGTAAGGGTTATTTTCGTGATCTGTGAACGGCCCTTTTTGTTTATCGTGAATCGTGAAAAGGACAAATTAAAAACCGTGACCCGTGATTGCTACCTTCGCCGTGATTCGTGAATAGCGAAATTGGATCAGCGTGAATCGTGATCTATGCTCTTTTTGTCGTCAGTTTATCGTGAAACGTGATTTTCGATTTTTGAAACTCGTGAAACGTGCTGGGACCCTCCATGCCGCCCCCGTTTTACAGCATTTTCCTTTATACCATAAGATCAAGGACCTGTTAGTTTGCAACGACACCTCGATTTTACATTACATTTTCTTTCTCCCGAGGCATATTGTAAAATCCAGGTTCCACTATAGTATGTGGTTACCGTAGAAATGACCTTACAGGTATTCCAAATAAGGAATTGTATACTTGTGAATCTGTTCGACAAAAACGACAATTTACTGCATTTTTTGTTGAGTTCCTGCCGGCAAAACAAAAAAAAAGGCAAGTTTTCCCAAAATAAGGTCTGGTTAACTTCGGTAAGCTTGAATTTTTGCATCGAAGTTCCTTATGTCATGTAAACCAACATATCAAAAAGTGTTTTTTTCTAAGGAATTCTTCTTCGAGGTATGAGACTTGAAGTTTCAAATGTTCAAAGTATAAATTCTCCTCGTTTTTAGGGAGAAGTCGGGCTCTGATCAGAAATTTAGCCAACTTTGCTCGCTAATATCTTATACAAGGAACTCCTTATATGCGGAAATTTAAGCTTAAATATTGTGAATTCAAATTTTTCATGCCATTTTTTGCTCTGTAGTTCCCGCCCAACACTGTCAAGCAAAAGCGCATTAGCATAGAATGTTATCTTTTATTAACTAAATACTTATTAATTTTCTTATAACTATGTAAAAAAAAGAGAAATGGAATACTTGAAAGTTCTCATGCCTTGATATATTGACTTAATGAGCGACAGAGGTAAATTATTTACTTTACGGGTCAACTAAAAATATAAAACATTGTCTTTCTTATGATAAACAACAAACGAATGCATTCTTGGAAAGACGATTTGATCCCTTTCACATCTCGTGTTCCTTTTGTGAGACTGTGCACGTTGATATTTTTACGATCCTTTGTATCTGTCTTATTTAAATAAATCATAAAAAATATTTCTTGAAAGAAATTATGTAAACCCAAAAACAGTTGATATGTGCAGCGAATGCAGACATCTTTACAAAAATAGTTTTACTATTTGTTTTTTATAAAGATTTTCAGAGTATTTATTTCTTGACACCAAAAGAGAAAAAACAACACAAGAAAGAAATCGGAAATGTGTAAACTATTTATCTTGAATGTATGATGAAAAAAGAATATTATTTACATTTTGAAATGTATCTAAAATATATATGTTTTTTTTGCTGGCTTGCAGCAAATGCATGTAATTTGTTCTAAATATTTACAAAATCTATAGATTTGAATTATGGATAAATATTACCACAAATGCAATGGTTTGTGCTATGGCACAAACCATTGCATTTGTCATGAAAACCATGCCTGGCCTTTCCAAAGGCCTTACGTACTGACTGTCTGCCGTATCCAGTCTTTAAAGTAAACCACGTCTGCATACACTCCGGCATATCCCGAGTCCGCGCACCCATTATAACTCCAACTTGTCACACCCATCAATACCCATCGTCCTTTGCTCTCGCAAACGAGAGGCCCTCCACTGTCCCCCTTACACGTGCCCTTAGGCGTCCCATAAATCCCCGCGCACCGCATACGCGCGGTGATCGGCTTGAGGTTCCTATACTGTTCCTCGCAGGCGCGCTGATCGACCAGCGGTATTGACGCTTCCTGCAGGACGTTAGAGCCTGGGGATGACTCTCCGATCCGTCCCCACCCTGATACGTAACAAGGGGTCCCGGCAAGCAGCGCGGCCTGAGGCAGGCATACCTGGGAGACATAGGCGTTAAACGTGATTGGCTGGCGTAGCTTGAGCAGTGCGATATCGTAGTCGAGATCATTGTAAGATGGATGGACCACGATTCCTTCTATTGGGATGTTCTGCTCAGAGCCGTCAAGCTGGTACAATTGGTGCTCGCCTGTTAAGTACACGTGTGTTAGTAAGATGATGATGATCTTGAGTATGTATAATGATGATGATGATGAATTTGAGTATTTGTGATGATGATTATGACAATGATAGCGATGATGATGATAATGGTGATGATGATGGAGATGATGATGGTGGTGATGGTGCTGGTTGGGGAAGTGGTTGTGTTGGGTAATTGTGGGTGATGGTGGTGGTGATGGTAATTGGCTGATGGTGATGATAGTGATTGTAACGAAATAATATGACAAGAATGCTTTACTCACCTAAAGTAACATTAAGATCACTAAATGCGTACATGGTGTAGCGTGACGCTCCTGGAGGTTTCGTAGTCACGCAATGGGCAGCTGTCACGATCCACTGACTATTCACGATGGAGCCCCCGCAGATGTGTCCCATTGTTTTGTAGCCGATTTGAACCTGCCATGGCCACGCGCCGTGCTCCGTCACCTTTCCACCCACGATCTGTTGAAGGCTCGAACCGACGATCGGCCGAATGCCACACGGACCTAAACGAAGCAGTTGAGTGAGGTATGATTGGATAAAGATAGCAGCCGACGATCGGCCGCAACGTCGCGCGGTGCTAAATCATGCATTTAGGTGAGTATGATCGGATAAAGGTCGTCCGAAAGCCGCATGGACCTAAACAAAACAGCTTAGTTTGACTAGAGGAGTCGGCAAATGTACGGAAAAGAGAGTTGAACCTCTGTGATTAAAGGACAAGTGTTACTGCAAAGTAGAAAAAAGAATGCTTGGAGAAAAACAGTTGTGCAAGCAAGCAAAGTACTTCATACACCACACTTACCGGTGAGCTTAAGGGCAAGGAAGGCGGGTAGTAACACACTTTATACACCACACTTACCGGTAAGCTTAGAGTAAGGAAGGAGGGTAGCAATACACTTTATAAATCACACTTACCGCTAAGCTTAAGGGTAAGGAAGGCGGATAGCAATACACTTTATACACCACACTTACCGGTGAGCTTAAGGGTAAGGATGGCGGGTATCAATACACTTTATACACCACACTTACCGGTGAGCTTAAGGGTAAGGATGGCGGGTATCAATACACTTTAGACACCACACTAACCGGCTCCGTTAAGAGTAAGGAAGGCGGATAGCAAAGTACTTTATACACCACACTTACCGGCGAGCTCAAGAGTAAGATAGGCGGGTGCGCCTTTGCCTTGGTTGTTTTCCGCCACGCATTTGTAGGTGCCGTTATCAGCCGCGCTAAAAGTAGAGATGTTATACACGCCGTCAAGAACACTAACAAGATACGCGTCATTCCTGAAGATCTTGTATTGCGTGACGGGCGGGTTGGCGTCCGCGGTACAGGTCAGCGTCACCGACTCATTGATGAACACAGTGTTCTGGATAGCGCTCGATGTCAGTTTTGTATCGTAAGGAATATCTGATAAAACAAGAGATGAATGTTGTCAGCTTTGCATCGTAAGGAATAACTGATAATAATGATAATAATAGAAAGAGATGAAAGTAATCAGCTTTTTATCTTAAAGAATATCTAACAATAATCATAATAATAATCACTTTATTAGAAATATATAATAAAAATCTCTTTATTAGTAATATTTTATTAGTAATTAAGAGATGCATGTTCTTTATATAGTAAGGAATATCTTACAATAACAAATACATTAAAGTTCTGAGCTTCTTTATTTACTTTTTGTTTAATCATATACGAAACTTAGCATCTATAAAACCACCGTTTCGAAAAATAAAACGCTAATGAAGCGAGCTTGCTGTAAATAACCCTGAAAATTACCAGCATTTACCTATGAATACGAAGAATGTTTTATGGTCTTACAAACCATGGTGGTCTAATTTGCGTAATATTGGAAGAAGATAATCTATTATTGCCTTTCAATAAAACTCTTTAAATGAAACCCGAAAGACCTCAAACAATAGGGGCTTTTCTGGGTGGCAAATTCAAAGCAAAATAATAAAACAAAAAAATCGGAAATGACTGCGCCCGTCACACCAGAGAACGACGAAAAAAATAAAATCTTTAAATAAAACAAAACCCCTGAGAACTAAGAATTATGTCTTTTTTCGTAAGCGCCTAAATACGTTGCTTTTTGTTGCTGTTATTTTGCCGCTAAAAGCCTAAGCGCACTAGTTTGCCACTCAGACAGTCACATGGTCTCTTAGCGCAAGTCTACTATTGTACGTCTTTTGGGTGAAGTGAATAAGCCTTATACCTGAGTAAGTATGGTAACAACTCGTTGCTTGATTTTCTCGCCTAATTCCTGGTTTTCCATGGTCCTATCGCGCAAATTCGAATACTCACATTTAACGTCAACATATGCTGTGGCTGACTCCATGCGGGCGATGCCATTTCTCGCCTGACACTCGTACATCCCCCTATCCCTTCGCGTGACACCTCTCAAAACCAGACTCTTGCCCTCCGGTAGCGTGACATTGGCGTCATTCAGCTTGACCCACGTGATACTCGCCGGAAGAGGCATCACGTGAAAGACAGACGTTGCGTTACAGAAGAGCGTGACATCAGAATTTTCGGCAGCGGTTACGTTACGTGGCGCATGCGTGATAGACAGGGTTCCTAAACAAGACAGCAGAATTAAAAAATAATAAGCTCTTTTATCACTCAATGTCTTCATAAAGAATACTTTGCTTATTGTGTGGATACTAGAGACTTGGAGAAGATACCTAGTCATCCTTTATCTTCTCCCTTGTTCTTCTGGAGACAAACTCCTGAGATTATAGTCAAAGTACTTTGCGGCATCGTTATTTTTAAACTAGCTCAGGTAGAAAATGAATGAATTAAACCTACCAAATACGCGTAATGTGACGTTAGCGGTGGTACCATTTCCCACGGCATTTTCAGGCACGCACTGGTACACTCCCTGGTCGTCTTCCTTAGCCTTGTCGATGACGTAAACACCAGATTGTGAAGAAGATACAGGGAACCCGTTACGGTACAATAAGTAGCGATGTACGGGTGGATATGCGTCTGCGGTACAGGTCAGCGCCACGCGGTCGTTACCTACGGCAACGTCATTTGTGCGATCCGTTTTAAGGATGGTTCCATCAGGTTTGTCTAGAAAAAAAACATATAGGTATTTACAGGAATTAAAAGCTCTCTAAATTTAAACATTTATCGACGTTTGGATGGAATGCTTTTCTAAAAAAGAGTACATACTGTACTTACATTTGATTTCGATATAAAACAGTGCCTCCACAGGGTTTCCGACTCCATTCGAGGCCTTGCATCTGTAAGAGCCCCTGTTCTGTTTCGTCACCGGCAGAGTGAAAACTGGGCCGTTATCCACGTGATTAGGTGCACCCTCCCTCCACCAGGTTATTGTCGGGATTGGGAACCCTGTGGCGTTACAGAACAGCTGGATGCTCCGCACGGGATCCTCTACCATTGATACATTATGAGGGGGAGTGTCAATGAGCGGGAAACCTGTTGCGAGATAACGAATACGATAGAGACGTCAACTCTCCCTACTTATGATAATGCGACTAATATCCTGGTCCCGAAGGGGGAACTCTGAATTCCGTTTTCCGTTTCGTTTTTCGGTTTCCAATCCAACCTTTCCTGTGTCCATACCATTTTCAGCTTGTTTACCCAAAATCCCGTTTCCGTTAATAAAGCCTATAACACCTATTTTCCCCTCTAAAAATGAGGGAATATCCAGTTCCCCCTTTTCAATCCCAATTTTACCCAAGGTTTATATCAAACACTTATATTTGGACGACACGACTTGCTTGTGGACGAGCTTGGTGTGGATAAACCGGCTTGTGGACGAAATGACATTAAACCTTGATATCGACTTCAAAGTGTTCCTATATCGGTATACTCACGCCTGACGATATTAACAGTAGCGTTTCTCGTGTCCACGAATCCTTTTCCGTTACTAGCGTGACACGTGTACACGCCTTCATCCGTCCGAGAGCTCCTAGGAACCACAAGCATTCCCTGTATCGGAAGTGCACGGTCACTTCCGACTTTCCTGATGGTCGTCACGGGTTTAGGGTTTCCGGTGGCGTTACAAAATAAAGTGAAAGGGTCTGTTTCGTTGATGTTCAGCAGAGAAGGAGAAAAGACGTGGATTTGTGGCCTCGCTAGGGAATAAAAATATAAAAAGCACTGTAAGACTTAAGAATATGGACTACATACACTCCCCGACTCACTCACTCCCATTACACGCTCAGCGTGTTTGCTGCACTGTCCGTGCCGTATTCACTCACAATACACGCTCAGCGTGTTTGCTGCACTGTCCGTGCCGTATTCACTCACCATACACGCTAGCGTGTTTGCTGCACTGTCCGTGCCGTATTCACTCACCATACACGCTCAGCGTGTTTGCTGCACTGTCCGTGCCGTATTCACTCACCATACACGCTCAGAGTGTTTGCTGCACTGTCCGTGCCGTATTCACTCACCATACACGCCCAGCGTGTTTGCTGCACTGTCCGTGCCGTATTCACTCACCATACACGCGCAGCGTGTTTGCTGAACTGTCCGTGCCGTATTCACTCACCATACACGCTCAGCGTGTTTGCGGCACTGCCCGTGCCGTATTCACTCACCATACACGCTCAGCGTGTTTGCTGCAATGTCCGTGCCGTATTCACTCACCATACACGCTCAGCGTGTTTGCTGCACTGTCCGTGCCGTATTCACTCACCATACACGCTTAGCGTGTTTTTTGCACTGTCCGTGCCGTATTAACTCACCATACACGCTCAGCGTGTTTTCCTGCACTGTCCTTGCCGTATTCACTCACCATACACGCTCAGCGTGTTTTCTGCACTGTCTGCGCCGTATTCGTTTGAGCAGTTGCAAGTGTAAACTCCTTGCTTGGACGAGTCGAAGGCAACCACAGCAACCCCGCCGACCGAGCTGATGCTAGCGCCTTGGAAGTATATGTTGCAGGCAGCCTGAGGATAGGCACGTGATGTGCACGTGATGGCCACCGTTTCGCCAAGTTTGGCAGTGTTGTGTGACACGTTGAATGTAAGTGCCGTGTTGACAGGCTCATCTGTAGATAATTACATATGAGTTATGTGGTGAGTCATTAACAGCACGTTCACTGTACATGCTATCATATGTAGCTTTACGTTATGTATTATACGTTATTATGCGTACTGCACGTTGGTATGTACACTGCTGCTTTGGTGTGTGCACGTCACGCTGGTATATTTACTGCACCTTGATATATGTATTGCACGTTTTTATATATACTGCACGTTGATACATGTACTGCACGTTGGTATATGTTCTGCACGTTGGTATATGTACTGCACGTTGGTATATGTACTGCACATTGATACATGTACTGCACGTTGGTATATGTATTGCATGTTTGGTATATGTACTGCACATTGATACATGTACTGCACGTTGGTATATGTTCTGCACGTTGGTATATGAACTGCACGTTGATACATGTACTGCAAATTGGTATATGTACTGCACGTTGGTATATGTATTGCATGTTTGGTATATGTACTGCACCTTGGTATATGTACTGCACGTTGGTATATGTACTGCACGTTGGTATATGTACTGCACGTTGGTAAATGTATTGCACGTTTGGTATATGTACTGCACGTTGGTATATGTATTGCACGTTGGTATATGTACTGCACGTTGATACATGTACTGCACGTTGGTATATGTTCTGCACGTTGGTATATGTACTGCACGTTGGTATATGTACTGCACATTGATACATGTACTGCACGTTGGTATATGTATTGCATGTTTGGTATATGTACTGCACATTGATACATGTACAGCACGTTGGTATATGTTCTGCACGTTGGTATATGAACTGCACGTTGATACATGTACTGCAAATTGGTATATGTACTGCACGTTGGTATATGTATTGCATGTTTGGTATATGTACTGCACCTTGGTATATGTACTGCACGTTGGTAAATGTATTGCACGTTTGGTATATGTACTGCACGTTGGTATATGTATTGCACGTTGGTATATGTACTGCACGTTGATACATGTACTGCACGTTGGTATATGTTCCGCACGTTGGTATATGTTCTGCACGTTGGTATATGTACTGCACGTTGATATATGTACTGCAAGTTGGTATATGTACTGCACGTTGGTATATGTATTGCATGTTTGGTATATGTACTGCACGTTGGTATATGTACTGCACGTTGGTAAATGTATTGCACGTTTGGTATATGTACTGCACGTTGGTATATCTACTGCACGTTGGAATATGTATTGCACGTTGGTATATGTATGGCACGTTGTTATATGTACTGCACGTTGGTATATGTTCTGCACGTTGTATGTGAACTGCACGCTGGTATGTGAACTGAATAATAGTAGTATGTGGGCTTGCATTGGTAGTACTTACGTCGCACAACTACTGCCGTCATCTTGCTGTCATTCCCGTGCATGTTGTTTGCAACACACAGGTATACCGCAGTGTGCTTAGGCTCTGCACCAATCACAGCATACGTAGCATTGCCTCGACCTGATGCGAGGATCACAGAGCCATTCAGGAGACTGACAGTTGGTGATGGGAGCCCTGTGGCCTCGCATGAGATGGTAAAGTTTGCTTGCTTTTCAGGCATTTGGGGTTTAGTAAGGCTGGTGATCCTACTTGGGACTAAAACAAAATCCACCATTAGTTAGTAGGACAGTCGGTTGGTCGATCCTTTTTGTCAGTCGGTCCGTTTGTCAGTCGGTCTTTTCGTCAGTCGGTCTTTTCGTCAATTAGTCAGTCTGTCTGTTCGTCAGTCGGTATTTTCGTCAATTCGTCAGTCGGTCTGTTCGTCAGTCGGTCTGTTCGTCAATTCGTCAGTCGGTCTGTTCGTCATCCGGTCTGTTCGTCAATTCGTCAGTCGGTCTGTTCGTCAGTCGGTCTTTTCGTCAATTCGTCAGTCGGTCTGTTCGTCAATTAGTCAGTCTGTTCGTCAGTCGGTCTTTTCGTCAATTCGTCAGTCGGTCTTTTCGTCAATTCGTCAGTCGGTCTGTTCGTCAATCGGTCGGTCCCTTGGTGCACTTACTTGCGCTCTCGGCGGTCCTGTTGCACGTGTATGTATGGAATGACACGTCGTCAATCGCGATATCTCCTTTGTCTGTGCCGCCATGAACAGCTTCAATGATGACCTGAATACACCAGGAATGTCACGAGAATAAGCCGGGAATATGTTCGAAGCACGAGACGAACTGAGTACGACATCAGGACATGGGTTGAGTACAGCACTACATAAGCCGCCGATCGCATCACGATACCAACCGAGCACATCACAATACCAATCGATCACATTACGAAGTAAACTTGAGTACCTCAGGATATGAAATGGTACATCACTACGCAAGCCGAGCACATCACGACACCAACCGAGCACATCACGATACCAATCGAGCATATCACGATACCAACCGAGCAATCACGAATTAAATGTCAGAGCATAATATTAGGACAGATATGGCGAACACATCTCGAACCGAAATCTTACTTCAAATATACCAAAGATGTCCAGCGCTACGGTCGCCTTTTGCCACTTGTTGCCTTGGCTACCACTGAGTTCCCACAGCACTTTGCCGCCTCCTCTGACTCTTAAAGAACCGACCCCGCTACCGTACATGTGGTAGTAGAACTGCATACAGGACGCGTTACTGTCCAGCAGAGGGCTTACTAGACGAGCTGACTCGTTAAGCTTGTTTGACGAGGACTCCACGTACATGTAAAAGCCTGTGATAAAATCCCGTTAACTACTGCCTCTTAATAGCCATTCCATTGAAGTATTATCATTAAGTGTTACTATGGTTACCATTGCTGTTGGTGTGGTCAGCGGTAGGTCCCGTGTCCGCGGAGGGCGTTGGGCCATACTTCCTCACCCAGTCAAACTGATCGCCGTCGAAAGTGTTTTGCCAGTGGCACATGCCTTTGGTGAAGTCACAACCGCCGTCTGCAATGTTGTCGCAATTAGATCTATTTTCAGGTGAATTTACAGGACAAACAGCTTTATAACTAGTTGAGTATGGTCAGGAGCAAATAAGTAGTCAAAGTACCAAAAAGAGAACAATGCTTTTTGGCTGAGACTGCGCATGCAATTGAGCTAAGCCAGAACGTCAACACAAAGGTTGAATCTGATTGGCTAATCCGCGCGTCTAAAAATAGCCTGATCCTAGGAAACGCCGTGACACCTATATAATATCAAAATATGGGGAAGTTGATTGCCCCTACTTATGAGCCTCTGGTATGGTGAACTAAGGCAAGTAAGGAGGAAGGCGTACCTTGAGGTCTGAGGGGTTTCCTCACACACACTACACCGGCGGCCTCATTAGGCGCGCAGTCATGCTTGCCCCAACCGTCACTTGCGCAGTCCCAGATATCACTCTCGTTGCCATGACAACCCACTTCATCGAGACCCATCGGTAATGAGCCCGCACCATAATGTCCAGCGGTAACAGCCTTCACGGCACCGGGTAGACCGAGCATGTGACATATGACGTCAGCATCCGGGATACCCCAGTTATCATCGCAGACGGTTCCCCATTGGTTGCCATAAAGAAGTTCCACGCGCCCCTCTGTTGGCGTGCTGCCATTGGTCAGCCGAACAATGGGGGCTGAGCAGACGCAAAACAGGGATAAGTATTGGACAAAGGAATGGGCCGATGTGCATTTCAAATCAACACATTACTCCCTTTCCTTATTAACAATAAGACATTTTGTCGTCCTCGCGAAATATCAATCAAAGATCATCCTAACCATTAGCTGAATTAATTGAATTTGGTAAAGTTTACAACTATGCATTTAGATGATTATTTCGGGATAACACAATTTGTCTTAAGCGAATGGAAAATGCCGAATTGCAGTTCTACGAAAGGTGCTTCTAATTATTCATACAAATAGAAGTGATTAATAAACTTCAGCAATACTACAGCCATGCATTGATTGTCTTTAATTAATTGCCGTATGATTTTTCCTTATTCTCCTGTATTCGGTAGAAATATAACGAGACCCAAAGTACAGTTCGGTCTTAGAACAGCTGATTTCTGTACTCACGTGGTTTCTCCTTGGGATCATTGCCGCATCGTACACCAACATCATGCTCGTGCTTGCAGTCATGGACTCCAAAAGGATTATGACGACACTGCGTCAAGCTTGTCTCGTTACCACGGCAACGCACATTGTCCAACCAAATGTCTCCAGACCCAGGATGCACCAGACCCCAGTTCCCGCTGTAGTAGACATACTTGTATCCCAGCATGCGACACGTGACGAGCCCCGCCATGTTGTCCCAGTCATCCTGGCATATCGTGCCCCAGAACCTTGTATGAAACACCTCCACACGGCCTTCGGCGGGACTGTTACCGTCACTCAACCGCACCTCTATATCTACAAGATGTACACAGATCTGATGAACATATAGCATAGGGGACATCTATGAAACACCTCCACACGGCCTTCGGCGGGACTGTTAACGTCACTCAACCGCACCTCTATATCTACAAGATGTACACAGATCTTATCAACACATAGTATAGGAGACATATCCTATATCTACAGAGCTGAGCAGCAACACAGTTTCCTAAGGGTTACTTTCGCTGGATGAGCTTTCCTAACCTTCCCCTCTGTTAAATGACAGATTGGGCTATGTATATAAGCAGCAATATATAGTGTATCCTTTGTGTTCCAATTTTCACACTCGTATAAAAAGGTTTGCTAGTCAGTGTAAGCATAATCGAAAAACTATTCAGTAGGATAGATAATATGCGGCTACCATGCAAGCGAGGAGAATTGTTTTCGTACCTGGTCCAGAAGTGTTGCTGCAGAAAAGCACTACGTCGTTGCTATGGTTACAGCTATGGACACCCCACCCATCGTGAGGGCAATCGGCCAATGAGGACTCGTTACCGCGACACTTGACGCTCTGTAGCCAAATGGGCCCACTTTCGGTGAAATGCGAGTTCACCACTCCAGACATGCGCACGTACTTGTAACCCAGCATTCTACACGCGACTTGCGCGCTCTCTTGGCCCCAGTCCTTAGCGCACACTGTGCCCCAGTTCCCCTCGTATTCCACTTCAAGGCGACCCACGTATTTGTAGGACGTGCCGGCAAGGCGGACCTGTATAACTGGAAGCGATGGAGGGGTCTTAGCGAGAATGAATATTATCTATAAACATGTAGTTTATTTTCTTCGATTCAAATCTATTTTCTGTTAAGTGGTCGCTCCAGTGTAGATGACGATGGTGGGAAGGATTGTGAAGAGGACTATTTACATCCAAGGTTATTCCAACATGACAGCATTTATAATGGGTAACATGACATCATTCTTGTGCAATATGATGTCATACCTGGTATGTGTGAGCAGAACACCCCTACGTCTTCCTTGTGATGGCAGTCGGTTTTCGCCGCACCCACATACGGGCAATCAAACACGGACTTTTCACTTCCGGTACAGGCGAGCTCGTCCATGTTGATGGGCCCTGATCCCGGGAGGAGACCCCCTACATTGAACCTGTCACGCAACATGAGGTAACGGTATCCTAGCATACGGCAGATGACCTGGGAAAGAACATATGTGTGAGATGGCGTGACAATATTCACAACATACCGCAACAGAAGCGGCAGAAGAAGTGATGCACTTTTTCGTTAATATTACTTACCGTGGCATCTTTAGCATCGAAATTGTCGTCACAGATTGTTCCCCACGCGTTATTGATGAAGACCTCAACTCGGCCAGCAGCTTTTGTTCCGAACTTTTCGCTTTCTGCTAAACGAACTGTCGAAAAAAAAATTCGACAATGATTGAAAAATTGGACAGGAAACAACCGAAGCCCCCTGCAGCTTAGATTTAGTTTCTTTTAGATACTATCAAGTCTAAGATTTTTTGGACTTTATGATATGCGTGACAGATACAAAATTGTGTGACGCACTTACCCATCAGGTCAGTGTCGTTAACACAGTGAATCCCTACATCCATTGCGTGAGTACAGCTTGTCACATTCCACCCGTTATGGCGGCACTCAGAAAGCGACTTCTCCGTACCATTACACCGCACATTATCCATCCAAATCGTACCACTACCAGGAATAGAACCACCAACCGAACCAAAAGTACGAGCGTATCGGTAGCCTAACATGCGACATACAACAATTGCATCCTTGTAGTCCCAGTTATTAGCGCAGACGGTCCCCCAGACACCATTGCGCTTGACCTCAAGTCGACCGAACGAAGGATGATTGGCGCCTATCAGCTGTATTTCGAAGGACTCTGAAAAGTGGACACTTTTTAGATGAAGGCGAACCTGAACGGAGTTGTTTCAAAAGAAGAAAAGGTTACAAAGTTAAAAATCACGGAAGGAGGGAGTTTTGTAGAGAAAAAAACATTGAACCCAAAACAATCCCAGAATCACCATTTCAGCCCGTAAGATGACCTTACTGAAACAGCAAAGTGCAGACGTGATGTGATTAAACTATACTCAGGCCCGTACCCAGGATTTTTCTCGGGGGGATGCGAAATCCGAAAAAAAGGACCTAATTTTTCCGAGGGGGGGGGGGAGGGGGGGCGAGGGAGTTCTCTGATTAAAATCTAGCCACCTCCGAAAGATTTTTTTTATGGCTTTGCAGTATCTCCACGGGATGTTTATTGTCGGATTTGGCTTTATACCAGAGTGATCTAGCTTATGATGTCTATAGCACGTCTATTGAGAACCAAAAGTGAACTTTCGGCCGTTGTATGGGGAGGGGGGCGTTCACACCCCTGCACCCCCCCTGGGTACGAGCCTGATACTTACCAGGAGTTGGAGATGGAGTGATTGGATTTTCGCACCATACCCCCACGTCCATGGTATGATTACAGCTGGACACGTTCCACCCGCCATGCCGGCAATCTGCCAAGGAACTCTCTGTACCATTACACTGCACGTTATCCAGCCAGATAGCACCATGACCAGGAATTGAGACCCCGACAGAGCCCGTCTGTTTGACCTGTTGAAAGTTCAACATACGACACACGACCACAGCGTCATTGTTGTCCCATTTGTTGACGCACACCGTTCCCCAGTCCCCGCCACTTTTCCTGACTTCCAGTCGACCAAACGAAGGATGGTCAACGCCGGTGAGACGAACGAAGATGGGTTCTGAAAGACAAAAGAATTCGTGAGGATCGCTCGGCAACATGTGACTACATAACTACAAAGACTAAACTACAACCTCCACATCACAGCTCATAATAAGTATCAAAGCTGTTATAGCAGGCGTCGAAATGTTGGGGAAGGGGGTACGATACATAAACATGAAGAAAACATAGGAGGGGCACAGCCATGCCCCTACAGGTCACTTGCTTATATATATATATTTTTTGCTATGGCACTGCATGTAAGGGATATCAAAAGCACATGCAACAGACAGGTGGGGGGTTAACAACTACAAGTATAATTTAGTTTTGTGATAGTGTGAGCCAATAAGTGACCAATTAGGTTTTCCTTAGGTGAAGATACAGCGAGAAGATCTAGATATGTAATGCAATCCAATCCTGATAACTGATAACAGACATCAAAATATAATTTCCTGGCTTTTTATACATTTCTGTATTTTCTACCACTTAAACTCTGGATAACTAGCACTAATTTTGTTTATCCTTAAGGACTTGATTAGTAGGACTTGATTGCTCTTTAAAGGATGAAGTGGGTGTCAGGTAGTACTAGCTGTTATAAATGATGAATGTGCAATGGTTGATGTAGGTGCTGTGAGTGTCTGTGAGTGGCTTAGTATCCTGTACCTGGTGGTGGAGATGTTGTAGGTCCCACGGAAGATGTAGGTGCCAGAGATGACGTAGGGGCTAAAGATGATGTAGGTGCTATGGAAGTATGTGCCATTGATGATCTTGTTGCTGAAGTTGGAATTGTTGTTGTAGGTTCCAGCAAGGAGGTAGGCACAACTTTTGTAAATGATGTAGGTAGTTCTGTAGTTGATGTAGGTGCTATGGTTGTTGTAGGTGCTTTGGTTGTTGTAGGTGGCTCCAAGCCATAACATGTGACCCCTGCATCCATACTATGATCACATTTATGCTTTCCCCATCCATTATGTGAACACTCTGCTAAAGATGCCTCTGTCCCTTGGCACTGCAGGCCACTGAGCCAGATAGGGCCCTGCCCTCTGCCACAGTTGCCCTGACACGACGAGAGTGAGGCTCCTTTGTAACCCAGCATTTGACAAGTGACCATGGCGGCCTTTAGGCCCCAGCCTTCTGTACAGACTGTGCCCCAGTACCCATTGTGAAGAACTTCAACACGGCCAGTGCCTGAGACACTACTACCCACTAGTCGAACAGATAACGGCGGGTCTAATTAGAAACATATCACTGTTAGTGAGGACAAAGGCAGAGAAATACACAAGGCAGACACAGACAGACACTAGATAAAAAGGCAAAGTAAGACAGATGTACAGTTGGACCGACAGACAGATGACGGCCAGACAAAAGGGGAGATGGATATACATATACACCAAAGCAGATGGACAAAAAGACAGCTTACCCTTCACATTTGGCAGTAATATGCTTGCGGGTGCAGCAAATGCACTAAAAAGTCTGCATCTAAATCGTGTTTCTGAGAAAACACTTGTATTTGTCAACAAAATCTTAAAACCCTCGCCATCCAATAATTTCACGCCTTCGGCAGAGGATGCTAGCTGGTAACGATTGTCATGAGGCTGTTTTAAACCAACAGATATCCACTCATCACTATACAGATATTTCTCTCGTTCTAACATCAGCAGAGAGTATTTATCAGCTATCTTCTGCTCAGCAGGGGAGAGTGTGTAAGTCCAGTGGAGAGTAATATTATCTCCTGGAAGGGCTTGACTAGGTTGGTATTCAGAGACCCATTGAAAACCAGAAACTGCAACAAAACATAAAATATGAGAAGGATATTAAGGTGACTTAGGCTCAGTTCTAGAGTTTTTTTTAACGATTGTTAACAGATGACGGAAAAACTTTGTTAAACAAGTGTTTTTTGGGGCTCCATAACTATGCTGACGAAAGGTGTCGCCCGAGGCCCTTCCATTTTGCAGATGTTTTTGTATATCGTTATGACAGTTCTCAAAGTTTCTCTCACAATGCGGAAGATAAAACAATTCGGTATTATTAGGCAAAAGCGCGCAGCACCTCGCGTGAAATGTATTATAGTGAACAACAATTATAAAGATTATGCGTAATTTCCGGCGAGGAGCTATTTATTCAAGGCACACAAAAGATAACCATTTTAAAAGAGAATGTAAACAAACTTGAGAACGACAAAATAATTTCATGTAGAGTGAGAAAAATTCCATAATTTACATATTTTCGAGTAAGTCATTCATGACGGCGCGACAATTTTGTCAGTAACTTTATTATCAACAACTTCTAACTTACAAAACGAAATATACATCAATGTTACAAGCTGTTCAAAGAAGAGTACAATATTTTTTAAGTCTATCTTAAAAAGCAGGGAGGGATTTTATATCATGCCTAGCAGAAGTCTCTTGTTATTGAAGAATGATTAATCGCAGCTTGAAAAGTTTCGTATCTTTATCGGCATCACTTTTCATTGATTTGCTATTTCGGCAAAGTTTTGTTTACCGCTTTTAATGTCATCTGCTCTTGAATGTAGTTTCTATACCCGGAAGGCTCTAAAACGTTTGCCCTGTGAAACTAATAAAGATGCCTCTCGTTTGAAGACAAAATATCTTGGTCGTAAACAACTTTGATTGAAGTGCGATAAATAGGTCCGTCAACCAAGATTGTCCAGTCTTAGTTTTAGACACACTTTGGTAGAGTTTACAGCCGAAATCATACCCACAATGTTATGGCGGCATTTCTGACTACTCTAGATTCGATCAGTCAATAACGGGAGACGTAATGTACTCACCTAAATGGCACCATAAAACGGCTGTCAGCACGATGATCGTATAGCGAGCAAATTCTAGGTTACTAGACATGTTTTGGCAAGCGAACAGTTTTACAGTTCGTAAATTGTGTCACGAAGTTCACTAGCTATCGTATGTGACTCTAATTATAGGCCATCCATCATTTCATTGCAATTACTTGCATACAATACGTGACGTCATAATATTCAGACATGACCGCTTTCATCACGTGTGATTCAAAGGGAGGGGAAGGGAAGGAATGAATGACAACGCTTATGCCACAAATAGCAACAATTATTGGTAAATATGTCTAGACATTCACCCGCTTCTACTATTTTCTAATTGTCTGTTTACACTTGACACACAAGTCGCGACTAAATTATTATGCTTGACTTAAGCAGTTTGAAAGGTTTATACTGTTTTTAATTTTAATTGAAGACTGGCCTATTATATTCTAAGAGCATGGAGATGGAAAATGATGTTATTGCTTATTGTTATAGCTATAGGCTATGTGGGTTGCCGCACTTCAAGCTGGAATTGCGGGAATGGACTAAAGGGAATGTAGACTGTTATTTTTTTATCAGTGAAAAGTCTACAATTTTAATTAATTAGATGATGGTTCACCAAAAACTGGTACCAGTTTGGTAAGCCATACTCATCACTCTGGTTAACGAACACTACTATTTGGGTATTTTGATTAATTCCTAATTATTCAGAGATATTTTTGCGACTATTCAAGATGATTTGACGGTACGCGGTCATTCGCTAGAATCCTTGAATATAGTTTTTAGGTAAATACACCACAGCATATCTAAATGATCAACATGAGAAAATGTAAGATATTATGCTAAATGGATGCCCACTGGCTGAGCTGCCTATCTTTTTGCAGTAGTTTTACTTGTCACGCTCCTAAAATACAATGTGTATGGAGGGCGGTGGAAAAAAACTGGGGAGGGGGTTCTTTAGATCGGTGGGAATAAAATCGGTGTGCGCTCTTTAAATTCGAAAACGCTCCTGGAACCCTGGCGTGTAGATAGGACTTGTTTGGCTAGGATTATCATTTCTTTGGCGGCCGAGGTGTGTTGAGCCTCCCCTCCCTCCAATTTCTCATTAACGAGACGTACCACTATAGAAAACCTGATGGAAAGATAAAAAGCGTAAAATTTTTATTTCGCCATTTTTATGTACAAACTATAAATAATGGTGGTAGTAATTAAAAAAACCCTGTCTACACATATTGTAAAAAATATTTATATTCTTGCTTTCACTTCCTTGCCTAGAGAATAGTTCCCCCTCTCCCTTCCATAGAGCGAGGGAGGCGTTGTGAATGATATAATACTAAAGAAAATATATCATTATAATGATTTTGCGACTTTAAGTGGCCGAAGTAGATGCAACCGGTCCTCCCACCTACACCAACCCATGGACGCTCATGTATGCACTCTCTCGAAAACTCCTCTCTCCTTTTTTAGCTTTGCTTTGAAAAGTAAAACAAAATAGTTTGTGACTTCTGGTCTAATTGCGAAGCTGTGAGAGCTGCGTGCAAATAGAACATTGTGGCGTCTTTAAAAATGTCAAACGTCTTAACAAAAAAATTATTAAAAAAAAGAATTCTGTAATTTTGAATCAACACGTTCGTGTCGCCATTAAAATGTTTGAATCCCGTGACGTCACATCTGTGTTTGGAGGGAATATCTGTTTCAAAGATTATGGTGACGTCATATCTGTTTGGTAGGCATTGTGACGTCATATCTGTGTTTCGAGGGCATAGTGACGTCATATCTGTCTTTGCAGGGCATGGTGACGTCATTGTGCGTTCTGGGCCATGTTGGCGCTATACCATTGTCAAGGCATAGTGACGTCATATATGAAACAGTGACATCATATGGAATAAAACACGTGTTCAACACGCTCGTTGCGCCATGACATGTTTTCAACTCAATGTGATCTCTGTGTGTTTCGAGGTCATAGTGACGTCATGGTAACGTTATGAATTTAACACGAAGACAAGGTGACGTCATTTATGTGTCAGGAGGGTATAAGAACGTCATAACTGGGTGACACGTGGTGTGCCGAGGTCGCAATTCTGCAGGCTGAGGGTGCTAGATAACCTGCATCTGCCAGTGATGTACTGGCTGTCGTTCTGAAATGAAACGATTAGGAGTTAGATCGAAACATTTCCATGCCTGGTGGCTATTGTACTCATTCTCCTGCGCCGTAGCAGGGGGTGGGGCAGTTGGGGCATGTGCCCCCCAATATTTTCAAAAATTATAAGGAAATGACCAGTAGGGGCGTGGCTGTGCCCCCCCCCAATATTTTCAAAAATTATAACGAAATGACCAGTAGGGGCGTGGCTGTGTCCCACCCCCCCCCCCCAATCTTACGTGGCCTGCTACGGCTCTGCATCTATAGGATGGGGAGCTTGTGACTTACCACGACTTCAAGTGATTGGCTGCTATACATTCCAGGGCCGACATAAGACTCAGCGGCATCCACTTGCATGCTGAAATAAAACATCTTTATTTAGTATTTGAAACACGGAGCTTTGCTATTACTCACTGCACTTATAGTACTTACACTACTGGCTTGTTGGTCCTCATACGGCATTTGGTCTCTGCACTTTCTTCTATAACGACAATTACAGAGAAAAGTCAAAGGCACGGTATCACAAAAAATAATCAACAGTGGATGACCCTTCCAAAATGCAAAGCTTATATGGGCTCGTAAAGAAATCTTTAGGAATCAATATATTACTTATATACCTGTTGGCTTTTTGTTGTGGCATATGATGGTGATGAGGATGATGATGATGATTAACAGCGCTCCACCAATTGCTGCTGCTGCGGCGATGTACTCTATACTCAGGGGGGAGCTGGGCTCACTTGGGCGGGGAGCTAAAGGATATAAATATTGATGCTGTCAACAACGAAAACAGTAAAGGCCCTGTCACACGTACGTTTTTTCTTTTGCGACTTGTCTCGCAAAAAAAATGTTGTAGGTCGCACGCGCATTTTCTAGCGTGTGACATCCCCTTTGCAAATTGTTTTGCATTTTTCAAAGTCGCACGAAAATTAGATCGCTCTTCTACTTTCTGCAACATATTGTCTCAGGAAAAACTTCACGTGTGACAGGGCGCGTGCGACCTGCAACATTTTTTTGCGAGACAAGTCGCAGCCGAAAAGTCAACGTGTGACAGGGCCTTAAAGGCTGTAAGAAAAGAGTCCCCGCCCTGTAATGCTACAACTCTTCCAACAATCACAAAACCACCCCTTTTCTTACCCAGCACTGAAATAGTCACAGTAGCTGCTGACCCCCTTCCTAGAATGTTTGTGGGCACACAAGAGTATGTTCCCCCGTGAAAGCGGGATGATGCAGTCTTGATAACGAGCTGACCAGATGATGTGTTCTGTAGAAGATTGTCATTCAGGAAGAATGCGTAGCTTGGTGCGGGGTTTGCACGTGCTTTGCATTCCATCTTAAGGCTCTCTCCATGCGGTATGGCAACGGCTTCGGTCGAGATTTGAGCATCCATCGGAGCAACTGTGCAAACAGTCAGAAGAGAGTGGTCATGGGTTATGCACTAGTCATTTGAAACCCCCACTCCCATGGTCCCGGGGAAGGGTGGGGTTAAGGTGGGGGTTTAGAGAACTTTTGAACGAGAATCTGTCCCGAGGGGGTGGGGGAATTGACAATTAACTTATCCCCACCGTGGGGGTTTGGGACAAGTGAATAGTGTCACAAATATCATGTTAGTTTCTGGCTTGAGACTCTTTTGCTTCTGTAGCGAGCAATTCCATGTATCAGCATGTGGCATGCTGCACGGCGACACGTGCAAAAACGAATATTAAAAAAAAAATGGCAGATGAAGATGATTTATTTTTCCGTCTTTTTTTGTAACTGTTACCTTCATAGTAATTGGTACAAATGTACTCGCTAAAGTGTACTGGCTTTGAGAGATAAAAAAAGCTTGTTTCAGATGACTTGTTGTCCGGTAGTTGCCTATAGTTTGCATCCCAAGGGGTAGTGGCATTAAACTGCTGTTTTGTCCCGAGGGGGTGGGGGCTTTTCTCAGTTTTGTACAGGGTCAAAGTCTAACGCCCCACCCTTTCCCGGGACCATGGGGGTGGGGGTTTCAATTGACTAGTGCATTAGAAGCTAAATATGTCATAACAAGATGCGGTGATTCTCTTTGTCAGGTTGGGGTCAATAATCTTTATAATTAGGGAGGACGAAGGTAAGGCCCCTTCTGACAAAGGAACTATCTGGCTTATTCGTAAATGATGAAGAAGTGCTTTTTGATATTGTGATTGTGTCATAGTGATGTAATAAGATGATGTCACAGGTGACAATACAATGAAACATTTAACAAGGGTTGTTGTGTTGTCATAGTGATGTTGTGATGGTGTTGTCATGGTGATGGTGTCATGGAGAAATTGTGATGGTGTTTTGTTGATATTGTGATGTTGTCAATGGTGAAATTGCAGTGGTGTCATAATAACATTGCGATGGTGTTGTCATGGTTATGGTTGAATTGTGATGGTGTTGTCATGGTGATGTTTAAATTGTGATGGCGCCAGAATGATATTGTTGTGGTGATGACATGACGGAAAAACATGGAAATGCTCAATTCGAGATAGATAAAGAAAACACGATTTCTTGGCCTTTGGTTCCTTGTATTCCGGAATGATTTTCAAAACACAAATAACATAAGACCGAAATGCATATACCCAGATTTTGGCTTTTTAAGATATGTTTTCTTGATCACCCTTGCGCTATGTATGGGCTCAGGGACGAAAAGCTCAAATTTCAATGACACTTTACAAAAAGTCGCATCAATTTAAAAAAAGTTGCATTTGATATTTTTTGGCTATTACTCACTAATTACTCAGATAAATTTTCCGCCTTATTAGATGTGAAATGGGCTTATTTAAAGCATCATGTCATGTTTTTCCATCATGTCTGTGGTGACCATAATGTTGTGGTGTTGTCATGGTGATATTGCTTAATGTAATAATATCATGGTAATGTTGTTATGTGTCACCAGATGTAAGATTTTATGGTGATGTTGCAAATATTTAAACTGATACTTACATAGCACATTGAGCTGTGCCACAAATGGTGTGGTGTAAAAGCTACTGCTAATTTCGCACTTGTAATTAGAGTCATCATCAAGTGATACTTGAGATATAATAAGCGTGTTATTTTCCATCTGTATTTGACCTAGAAATGAAAAGTAATTTCAGTGTCCGACCTACAGACTTCAGAAAATAGGATTTTTTGTTGATGGCTGCTCCCCCTGGTAGATCAGTGAATCACTCATTTCTAGGTTGTACAAATGATGATGCTTGACAAAATAATTAATCATATCACACTTTTCCAATCAGTTTCTACAAAAACTGAGGTGAAAACTAGATTGACAACTGTAAATTATAATAGAAAATATCATTAAAATTTTCAAATATCTTGATTTTCCTATTCTGATAAATGTTGGGATTAATGAAATTCAAATGCTTGTAACAATAATCCATCTTATCACACTTTGTCAAAATTGGAAGAATCCTTATGAAATCAGAATGATTGGACACTCTGTTATTAGCAGAAATATCAGTCGTTACCAATGACAATTCAGAAGCAGATCCAGAATTTTATAAGGGACTAGGGTGGATATCCTTTTTATCTACTCAAAGGATATGGCAGTGTATACACATTGAACCTAATAAAATCCTCAATATTTTAGTACCTCTGCAAGGAGGGGTGATCCATGTAAGTTGATCAACAGAAACGTAAAGCAAATGTTTTGGAACATAAATTGGTAGTGTTTCTTGGATTTGGGTGGGTGGGGGGAGGGGTGGGTGGGTGGGGGTTGTTCATCTTTAGCCCTACATATAAAATTTTAGCCCAAAGGTGCGGCACTTGGTCCTCTCCCTGAAAGCTACACCTATGTTGTAAAGTAAATTTGACTTGAATCCATTGCAAAAAAAAGCTAGCTACACCTATGTTGTAAAGTAAATTTGACTTGAATCCATTGCGAAAAAAAAAAAGCTAGCTACACCTATGTTGTAAAGTAAATTTGACTTGAATCCATTGCAAAAAAAAGCTAGCTACACCTATGTTGTAAAGTAAATTTGACTTAAATCCATTGCAAAAAAAAACTGTATGGTATTAGAACCGTAGCTGGCCACAAGATTGGGGGGGGGGGGCACAATACAGAAACAAACAAATATTGGTGGCAATACCATGCCCCAATAGCCATGCCCTACTGGTCATATAAGGAAATAACCAGTAGAAGCATGGCTGTGCCCAGTGTCCCACCCCCTGCTATGGCCCCTGGTATACCGATTTGCACAACGTCAATGATTGATTCACCTCGCTGGTAGATGATCTGGGGTTCAGGCTGTAAGCTCGACTTGATGGCTACACCAGTCCAGTTCCCACTTCCCTTGGGATCCTCCTTACTCCAAGCCATAACATGGAAGGTGCGCATGCTCACACGCTCTGATGATGTCAGCATATAATCACATGGGAGTGAAGCTTGCAAGCCAAGGCTTGTACTGGTCACATGACTTGACTGTTGGGCATCTGACCACTGGAACCCATCTTGGAATAATAAAGATAATGCATGGACAAATTTTGGAATAAATAGAAAACTTCTCAAACACGGCAATATAACACGATGAAAACCTTGGAACTACACAGTAGGATATCGCCCCATGCAGGTTCTCCAATAGGGTTCTGGATTCCGTATCCTAGTGTGTGGATTCCGGATTCCATGTGGGTTTTTTCTCGTGGATTCCGGATTCCAGCAGCATGGATTCCGGATTCCATATCTCATTTTTTCATGGATTCCGGATTCCATATCTCATTTTTTCATGGATTCCGGATTCCATATCTCATTTTTTCATGGATTCCGGATCCCATATCTCATTTTTTCATGGATTCCGGATTCCGGATTACCTGTCATGGGGCGAAGGATACCCTCAAGGAAAACATTCCAAGTTTTTCCGAGTATAAGTAGCCTGAATATCAGGCCCTCCGGGAGAGGGCTTATACTCAGGCTAAGATAAGCAACTGAAAAATAATATCTAAAGTACCTATCTAATAAGAATCAAAAAATAATAATAATAATAATCAAGTTTTATTTATAGGGCGCCAAAATTCATGTGAATATGCTCTAATGCGTCAAAGTTACTCAATGTATTAGTTACTCAAGGTATGAATTAGAGTTGTTCTTTGTAGCGTTTATTTGTCAGGTAAAGTATGAACCTTTGTTTTCTCAGATATTAGATCAAACACAACCTGAATTTAAACAAACGTATATGATTATACGCTTTTAAACAGAGCAAAACTTGGAATACCAGTCCACATAATTTTGTTGCGTCTATCAATAGAAGGTTCAAAAGCACTAAAAACATTCCAATTTGAGTCCAGATGTTGATTGCGAGAAATTCGAATCAGTACAAAATCAACTTTGAATCAGACCAAATTACATAAATACTTGAATATATCATAAGCTTTTCGATCTAAGATATACTTCGAAATAACTTCGAAAATTAAAGCATACAGAGCGAATGACGTGGTTATTCATGTAATGTCGGTTTATCGAGATAATGAGCGAATCCATGTCAGTTTGGCTTACCTGTTGAAAGGGAGTATTTAGATAAAAGTAGATAAAAGATCCATCGATGTGTTGCTAACATGTTGACCCTGCTTGTAAGATAAAAACTTAACCGAATTGTTCAATTAGTCACAATGTCTTATTCGTCATAACTTCTGTATGACATGACGGACGGAAGTTATGCGGCTAATTATTATTCAAAAACCCACTCAACCGGAAGTAAACAGAGAAAATCTTGGAATCGGAATGGACTACGATCTAAATGGAATGACGGAGGGGTGCTCCTTACTAATAAACAATAACTTGAAAACAACTTATGTCAACACCATACAAATTCAAACAACCGGCGCCATGGAACGTATATATCAACTAAACCGCAAAACACCACACCCTCTGCCTTGGAAGCCTGTGGTAAAACAGAAGATAGGTACGTCACGGGATAGCTATAAACAAATGAAGTACCGGGGCCGGTTATATAAAGCCTGGATAAGTTATCCGCCGGATAGGCGCTAACCGCCGGATAAAATCCCTATCCAGCGAATAGTTATCCGGCGGATAAAATAGCGTTGCACAAAGCGTGGATAGAAGACTGGATAACTATCCGCTGAATAGCCATCATTTACCCGGAGGGTACAAAATGCAGGTTGCAGGTGAGATGCAAGGTTGCAGGTCGGATGCAGGTCGGATGAAGGTCGGGTGCAGGTCGGATGCAGGTCGGGTGCAGGTCGGATGCAGGTCGGATGCAGGTCGGGTGCAGGTCGGGTGCAGGTCGGATGCAGGTTAAGTACACAATGCAGGTCGGGTGATTTTACGTTTTTTTTTTTTTTGCTCCCTCTATTTCATTCAATTTCTACGGCTCACGTGACACTCAGATTCTCTTTTATAATTAAGCATAAGCAATCCCGTGACTGCACATCTACCAAACTTGGGTCAATTAATGTATAATGTCAGATGGACAAGTGAAAAAATATGTATAGGTGGTAACGTCACAGATCACGTGACCGTGGGAAAACTACGAATATCTCGCCAGTGATTTGCTGCTCATCAACCAAAAATAAATTGAATAAACTCCAAAATGTGGTGACTATATCTGTTAGATAAATGGTTCACTTTCTAGTATATAGCTTTTTTGAATAAGTCCAATGGACAACAGGGGTGAATCCAGGCATTTTCGAAGGGGAGGAAGGTGGGTGGGGGGTGCATCGGTATGTTAAAAATGTAGGGGAGGAAAATTCGTGGGTTTACGTTCTTATACAATTTTTACTGAGATATTTATACTGTTATACATTACTTGACCCAAGTTTGCTTGATGTGCAGCAAATCGCTGGCAAGATATTCGTATTATTCCCAAGGTCACATAATTGCTTAGTAATAAACGAGAATCTAAGTATTCAGTATTTTAACGCGTCACGTGAGCCGTAGAAATTGAATGAAATTGAGAAAGCCAAAAAAAAAAACTGTAAAATCACCCGACCTGCATTTTGTACTCAACCTGCATCTGACCTGAAACCTGCATTTTGTACCCTCCGTCATTTACCACTAAATGGCTTCCCGTTTCCATGGTAAACATGCAAAGCGCGCGCAGTTTTTCCTTCAAACAAAATGGCGACCGTTGAAAAAGCTATAAAATTCGTCGTTTGCATGTGTTTCAACTTTCACTGTGTCTAAAATTAATCTAAATTATGACGAAAAATTTTGAAAGCAAGACGCTATTCCGTTTTTTCATCACATTTATTCGGTGGATAAGATTTTATCCTACCTCTATCATCCGGATAACTTTAACCGCTGGATAACTTTTATTCGGGCTTTGTGCAACCGAATCACGCAACTCGGATAACTTTTTAGTCCAGTCAATCTGTGGTTTCAGGTGGAACTAATTGCAATAGAATTTCTCTCAACGGATTTCGAACAAGTGATACAACCTAGTTAACATACTAAAAGTCACCAAAAATCCCTTTGGTGGAACATCCTGAAATTTGTGATTTTTCCATTTCGGAGCAAAACCACAGGGTACCCGCGTCGGTAAAACGAAAAAATAATAAAATACACGTCTGAATCAGTACATTTGAAAGACCATTTGTCAAAATTGATTAAATACCCAGTAAATACCCGAAACGAAGCAAATTGCCCCTGTTTTATATCTTTTTACAATATTTCTGTAATCCAAAAACCACAGGGTACCCGCGTCGAAAACACTAAACAAATTTGAAAATTTAAGCTTGAATCAGAAAATTTCAAAGGTCATTGGCCAAAAATGATTAAAGAGAGAAAGAGAGAAAGTCTATCGCAATAAGTTCCACCTGGGCCATAAAAATTTCATAGATTGACTGGACTATTTATCCGCTGGATAAGGATTAAACCGGTGGATAAGACTTATCCAGGCTTTGTGCAACCGGCCACAGGTTTATAGTAAACGCGCTTTTTGCGCGGGAAATGCGCAAAACGGCGAGGTCCATCCAAGGACGGTCTTGTTCTCACACACCCAAACCCGCGTTTAGAATATTGCCTACTGCCTGCTCGCTACGTTCACCATGTAGAAAACTGATAGTTAGTCTTTTTTAGAGAATTTAAGCTCTGACTAAAAAGTCTTTGAGCGAGTTTTCCCGTTTGTAAGAAACTAGGGGCAGTGTACGGAAGACACTAATGCAAAAAAAAAAAGCATGCAGTAGAACTCGCAATGGGACTCGCAAGAAGGGATACTTGGATAAACTGGACGGATTTCCCTTCTTCTTAAAATTGCCTGCATATAAGAGATTTTGTGTATAACGGACACAGGTACCAACTAGTCCCGTTTATGCGAGTTCATTTATAGCATCAGGGAATGAGAATACACTTTCTACACCAAATGTTCGGCTTTATTACACCAGAAAACACACTCAGCATAAATGCGTTCCATATCATTATTAATAATTATTACATACGAAATCTAGAAAGATAAATAGTATTTTTTTAAAGTTTACTGCCTTTCGAAAGTGGCGGAAGCTATGAGCACCTAAAATGTCTCTGATAACTTCACCCTCAAGCGCACTGCCTCACTTGGTGGCTTTTGGTTAGAAGGGGAGGGGGGAGGTGCGAATCTTCACGTAGATAGTATCGGCAAGTGTTCCTTACTTGGACATTATTTACGTAAAGAATTTGCGAACCAGAGATGGTAATGATTGCCTGTTGCTATTCTAGCTAGGGCGAAAGAGTCGTCACCAAAGCTGCCCCCTTTTCAAAGGCACTCTTGTCACTGCACCACCTTTTCCAAGGCACTCTTACCGCTGGCCCCGTTTAACGTTTGAAAGGTCAGGCATCGAGACAGGCTTCTGAAGCCCCCTCTGGCGCGCGCCTATTGGCTCAGAGGCACCCGCTGACCGGCTAGTACCGGTAGCTCGCTGGAATCCTGGGATGTTTTCGATGGCGTCCTCGTCCGCCTCGGCAAAGCTGCCAGTGTCAACCTGATAGTGGTCAATCACTTCCTCTGTCATCTCTGGCGCTGTGCACCAAAAAGAGGATGTTATGTTTCTGTATCATTACAGAATTTAGATTAGGAAGACCAGGTAAAGCTCTAAACAAGTGCTTTTCTTCTCTCTTCTTACTTTATTATTTCATCATTAAAGAATGTCGATCAACCCTTTGTTATTGTTTATAATTGAAAATACAACGGTTATTTCGAAAGGAAAATTCAAAATAACAATCTACGAACGAAGTCTGATACGTTATTGACGATATTTGATATCTTGGTTACTCGCTTGAATTAGTCGATGGAAATGGATGCTTTCTGTGACTCATAAAATGGAGCATAAACTGGCGGCGTGATTGGCCTTATTTTATATGTTATTTCATGTCTTTACATGACATCATCCATAACATCAAATAATGTGAGAACCTCCTTGCACCCCATTGACACCTACATGACTTTTTCAACTTTACTTGTCAAATGATGTTTGAATAACGATAAAAGAATCCAATTTTTTAGGTCTTTGATGATGTCATTGGTAACGTGAAACCCTGTTCTAAAAGTATACGAGGAAAAGATATGAGGGAAAAGGTAGGGCGGTTGTTACCTTCTGCGGCGCGTTTCTCTAGCTGTGCTGTGTAGAAGCCGTTATGGTCAAGCCTGGCGATGATGTTCAGCATCTGGTGCTCGCAGTCCGTGGTCGAGTAATGGCTCAGTTTCTCAAGCAAGTCCAGCAGGTGTCGAGAGAAGTTCTTGTCGAAATTCATCACCGTCCGCTCGAAATCTTCTCCGCTAATCATTTGGCTGAGATGATCCGCCTCGGCCTAATGCAATGATTTCCAAGTTAGATTATGAATGGTGATTAACAAAAGCTATTGTTGGTGGTCGTGAATGAGTGTGATGGTGATGATGGTTGAAGGTGCTGTTGTTGGTTGTGATTGAGAGTGAGGGTACCAAAAGGTAGTGCTTTCAGCGGTTCATTTACGCTCCTCAATACAGGCTGATAAAGTTATTCGAGAAGACATGGGACTTGGCCGCCAAATGGTAAATGAGAGAAAAAGGCGCCGCTGGGGGTCGAGGGGTCGAGTTACTCATTTACCAGGTGGCGGCGGCGGTTACACAGCGCGTCGTTTGAAAGGCCGCAAGCTCATAGGGACAGAGCTCGCTGCAGGAGCAAAACCAAGGCAAACACATCCAGTTGAAGTAGGGATACGTGCTTATTCAACACTAACAAGACATTAGACTGCATTTCGGAGTCAAATTATCTTATAGCCCGTGGCTGGCTTCTCAAAATAAAGCCCTGCGCCTCCCTTAGTGGGCGCGGGAGGGTCAGACTCACCCGTGAGGCTGTTTTCCGTTTTTCCTCTTGGTCTGGAGGCGGACCTTTCTTGTTCATGGGGCTCTGCCCCGGCGTGTCATCAGGTGCATCTGCGCTTGCACTCTGGGTAAATCGCTAATGAAAACGAAAGAGTCGTTTTAGAAGGCGTGAGACCCGAAGACTTTACTCCATTGTCGCAGTTGAACAAAACGATTGAGCTGATATGGAACAACTTCTGGGTTATTCAGCTTACATAGAGAAGATCCAATTTCAACCCATTTTACCAAGCGTTGTGATCTCACCTGCATACAGTTGGTAAATGTGACACACACCAGCATCATCTTGCTGACATTCTAGCAAACACAAATTAGAGTCAAAACATTTATCTAGTTATCTGTTTGTAGACAATTAAAAGCCTACAATAAACCCTGACTCCAGACATGCGCAGTACCATGACGCTGCCCCTTTAAGTGGGAGATAACTGAGTTCAAAAAGTATTTAATTTGATATAAATCAAAGGGCCGAACTTCTTTAGTCTGGCCTTTAAAATAAAGAAAAAGCTTTGGCAGAGTTGTTTAAATCTGCGTTTGGCGTGACCTATAACACCCTTGAAAGCTATAAATAATCATCTTACTAAATACAGAAAGTATAGAACAAAAAACCGAACCTCATTCTGACACAACTATATGGCAACAAAATTAACTTTTCATAGTGACAGGTTGCTATAAGTTACCATGGTGACCTGATGCGAAGGTGATGCGTTGCATGAAGGAGGCAGGTAAGTATGACACGTTACCATTGTAGTATCATAACATATCATACCTTGAGCAGGTCGGGTTTTTTTTTAAGCGTGCAGTCCTTAACATATCATACCTTGCGTGCAGTCCTAAACACATCATACCTTGAGCAGGTCGGGGTTTGTAAGCATGCAGTTCTTAACATATCATACCTTGAGCAGATCAGGGTTTGTAAGCGTGCAGTTCTTAACATATCATACCTTGAGCACGTCGGGGTTTGTTAGCATGCAGTTCTTAACATATCATACCTTGAGCAGATCAGGGTTTGTAAGCGTGCAGTTCTTAACATATCATACCTTGAGCAGGTCGGGGTTTGTAAGCATGCAGTCCTTGAGGCAGCGATCCAGGAAGTCGTTATGATGCTCCAGAACGCCATCAATATTCGTCACCTAGGAAGCATTAAAACACATATTACCCAGTGACCATACCAGGGAGGAGAAGGGCAGCGCTTTATTGATACAAGTTTGTAAACGATTTAAAACAAGGTGCTAAAAACTGTTTGCAGGAGTTTGGAGACTGATTGAAGTCTTGGAAGGTTAAAAGCACTTAAAAAAGGCCAATCACGCCGCCATTTTTTTGCTACCGCTCAATGCCGAGTCACACAATGAATCAATGAATCCATTTCTGTCGGCTAAATCAAACAAGTAAACACGATGTTTTCAATTAAATATCGTCAATAAGGTATCAGACTTCATTCGTAGATTGTTATTTTGAAGTTACAAACCGCCGCATTTTTAATGTTATCAATAACAAAGGAGTGGATGACCGACATTCTTAAAATAATGTATAGTAGTAGTAAATCATTATCAGAACATTTTATCTAACCACTATTATTTGCACACACACATTAGCATAAGAGAGATGGACCGGCAGCACATGAGGATTTACCTCTTGCAGGGCCTTGTCCATGAGATGCCAGTTGGGCTCCAGCACCTCAAACATCATGTAGTGTTCGAACGTCTGAACGAAATGGAGCATGCGCTGACGCAGGGCAAACGCTGACGCATACCTGTAGGCACAGAACAGTATCTACTTTATCTTATTCTATTTAATTTGCTTTGCTAAATCTAGCAGCGAAGCCGCTAAAGTATCACACCAGCTACTGCGGGTCCAAGTACTTGCTGAACAGATAATTATGTTGGTTGAGGTAGCAAGTATTATTGTAGAAAGTAGTTGGTGATGTTGGTGGTGGTTATGTAGTGGTATGTAGTATACCAACAGAAGTCGATATTGTTGACTATGGAATATATCATTTTTGTCACTTATGCTCTTGTCTCTTAGGAATAGGTTTTTATCGAGGTCTGGTTTGGTCATCAGTTTATGGATAGGCTGGATAAGATTGTTTATTCATGGTTTGGTACGAAGTCTTGGTCTTGCATGGTTTGTGGCTCTTACCACTTAGCTGACTGAAGTTGGAATTGCTTTGCTTTCTTGTTGCTCAGCCAGACACTTAAAAAAAACAGAGCACAATAGTTTTACTGTATTCGCACACCTACCAAGTGGAGAGTAAGAAGTCATTCGTTGCAACAAAAGATGTCAACATAAGATTCTCATCCCGTGATGACTTGAATTGTTCGTTGAAATGGTTAGAGGAAGTTACTAATTGATCAAATACGAACTCACCTGCACAGCTGTCTTTCCACATGTTTGGCGTAAAAAAGATGGCGGAACAGCATTTGGTACTTGGTCAATGCCTAAAAAACAACACTTTAAATCTTAGGCAATATAAGCAATATTTGTACATAGCGTTCGCATTTCCATTCTGGCGCCATGGAAACTCATCAAAGGATATGAGTTTGGTGGACGATAAAGCTGTGATGAAGCTTAAACCAACAGCTTGAAGTTTAAAGAAATGAAACAACATTATTAAAGCGAAGTCATGGCTTCGGGCTACCAAATATATTTAAAACTATCTTGTCGCAGGCTTTACGAAGACATAACAGAGAACACCAGTAAGATCAAGTGCATTCTTAAATAATTACCTTTTTGCTAAGAATTAGAGAGACAGGCCACTTGACAACATAGTCGAACGAGAAAGACTCAAGCCCTGAAAATAGAAGATCATCAAAGCTCATAGATTCCTAGGCTGTGAAACCCTATGCACATAAGACGATCATTTCAGTAGTGAATTGAATCTGCTTGAATCATGGTGAATTTCAATCCATCCTACAACTAAATCAAATCAATTCTATTTATAAATTTTCAAAATTACAGGAAAAGTTTATTTTCGAAAATGAGCCAAGCTTTGAATATTCAAAACAGAAACAAAAAACATCGTCGCGCTAGTCGGATCTACGGACTTTTACGGAATGCTGAGCACAGATAATCATTGGTGAACAGTGATGCTGGAGACAGATGAAGACCAAATCACCTGATATCTGCATCTCTGTCGGGCCATGCTGAAACTGGGACATTCCACCTGGAATACAACAAGCAAAGAGCTCTATCACCTAAGTTGAATGAGGATATACGTACAGTGCCTCAATCCGTCTGCAATAATAACAAGCAACCAAAGAGTTCTGTAAAGGAACTGACCTCTACAGGCCCGAGGCCCCAAGGCTTGGGAAAGTGCACCGCCTATTTTCAGTTATTTTTTAAATGATTATTATAAAAGGACGTTCTTGAAAACTCAAACCAAGAGGAGTGCAACTTGAGAATATTCTTTGGCGGTAACGCGGCTTCTACTGACTACAGTATATATTTGGACTATTCGTTTGAAAAAAAAAACGCACCACAACCCAAATCTAGCCTACGGGCTTGCTCTTTGCTCACAGGAAACCGACCGACCGACCCCCTATACCTACAATATCTTAACAGAGGAAAGAGCAAAGAGATGCCCCATGAGCGATGGGGTGTAAAGGGGTGAAGGGGTGCACCACATATTGTAGCGGGATTGACCAAAGGCTAAGACAGCTGGGTTACCTCGACTATCATAAGCCACAGAGAGAATGCGGAACAGCTGAGTGATAAGATCATATGGCAGCAGCTCCACCCTGGAATCAAACGACAAAGGTATTAGAAGTGGCAACAGATATGGAAGAGGTGATGCCACAGAGATGGTGCTGGGAGATGAACTCCTAGATATAGGAGTGATGTATCAGATATAGGGGGAAATATCACCTATATACTGCAGGGGTGTGTGACAGATATTAGGGGGATTATCTCACATGAACAACTGCTAGTGACATACATGTAAAGAGGAGGTTAAAGATACCAATATGTGGACTAATCCCCCAAAAACAAATGAACGTATTATCAGGAGGAATAGATTGACACATCATAGGAATAGATACTAGCGCAAGACAAGCGACAGTATTATGTTAGCACCTGAGATCGTCTTTAAAAGGGTCACTGTTTGCAGTGCTCGTCCTCAGGGCTAGCTCCAGGAGTGTCTCCAGACGGGACGGCATGATGTCTAAGAGAGAGATGGGTGAGTTACGATCGAATACACCATGTCACAATAAGAATCACCGAATTACCGTCCATATTCTTTTTCATTTCGTCCTCTGCGAGGTCCATAAACTGCACGAAAAAATCCCCAAGGTCCATCAAGAAATAATGCTTGATTGATCTGGAGACAAAATACACAAATTCAAGGTGGAAATACAGACTTTCGGCGTTTTAATTTCAATTAAAACGCCGTCAAAGTTGGCAAAGAGAGTATTTCCGGACAAAATTGGAAAAAAAAATAATCTTACTATATTAATCTGTATTAAACAACATGAAGAACTTGTGTCTAACCCGTGGAATCTTCAATTGCAGCAACGAGGCACTACCTCGTGATGCGTTAAAGCAGTCCATATACTGACAAGTAGATTCAGTTACAGACTAAGCCAATGTCTTGTGATGCTTATTTGCGGCATACAAATACTAAATATTCACTGCACCTGAGTCTGGCCATGAGCTCTCTCTCGTCCATCAGCATGTCAAGCAGCGTCTTGCTGGCGTAGTTGTACGCTTTCTCTATCTTCTCCACATACTCTCGCTCACGCAGCGTGTAGATGATCTCTTCTGCATCTGGGCACTGCACGTTACGGCCTGTGGATGAAACACACAAGCTTTATTCTTAGTAAAATTTTACAAGGGTTTCTTACTAAGTATAATATATATTGTTTGTGTGAATAATAAATACTTTTATTTTTGACACACTTACCACACTGCCGTATCACATTCAGGTATTTCCCTGTGCTCAATATCTTTTGTGCGACCTTAAAAAATAGAAATATTTACAACTTGTGATGGTACAGTATTAGTCATAATTACTATTCCATGCTATTTTAACCACTTAAAGAGGTTATGTCGCCAGTGTTCTTGCGGTCGATTACGTAACAATCTCTAATGATTTTTAACGGAAAATGCGAATGCGAAAAATATTTTTCAAACAAAGCAAAGCAAGTGTGTCATTGAATTTGTCTTAGAGGATGTGTGTAATTTTGCTGGTTCTATCAGATTCTTTTGTCTCTTGTTGGTTGAGGTTTCCTTTGGCCCTCCGGAAGTACACTGGTGGACATGACGGAAAAACATGGAAATGCGCAATTCGAGATAGATAAAGAAGACACGATGTCTTACAATAGCCATTGGTTCCTTGTATTCCGGAATGATTTTCAAAACACAAATAACGTGAGGCCGAAATGCACATACCCAGATTTTGGCTTTTTAAAATATTTTTTCCTTGATCATCCTTGCGCGATGTATGGGCTCAGTGACGGAAAGCTCAAATTTCAATGGTACGTCGCATCAGTTTAAAAAAAGTCGCATTTGATATTTTGTTGGCTATTTCTCACTATAAGTACTAATAGAAGTTTTCCGCCTTATTAGATGTGAAATGGGCTTATTGGAAGCGTCATGTCATGTTTTTCCGTGATGTCAAACTGGCGATAATGCCGCCTAAAATGAGAGCTAATCTTTAGTGGCAACCACACTGTACCTTCTCTAGGAATAGTGGGATGTTCTCTCTGACCACAGTATAGCGTTGTTCCCAGTACGTGTGACAAGTTAAGGCCACCACAACTCGACAACGTGTTGGCTGACATCATTGCATAATCATTACTCAAAATTCCTAACTGTATGGCTTGGGATAATTTACACGTTTAATAAATAGTGCATCATCATTTCTCAACTTTACACAGTAAATTTTTAGGCGATTTTTTCCAAAATTTTACCAAATACGACCCATGTACAAAATATTGGTCTTTGCACTAAATCGGTAGTCACAAAAAATTCAATATCAGATTATGGGGCGATACACCCTTTAAAACTTCTAAGAAAATTAACGTCAATCCCCAGGAATAAGAGTATGACTTAATATTAGAACTCATTGTTTTTCTAGTCTATATTGTTCCAGTCGTGAGACGTTTTGTACATCTCACAAGGTAAACAGGGCAAATGCTTGTTTGATAAGGTCTTGATGTCTTGTAAAGGATATGCATCGTTATAGTCCTCGGTGACTTTCTCTTTCTGTACAGAGCCGTGCTCAGCCACAAGAAACTGAAAAATGGATGCAACCAGTTATTAGTGAGTAACTGATAAAAATAAAACGCAGAGACAAGGTTCGGATAATTTGCATGAGGTTACATTAGTCTGTGGGCAATGTCAGGTACTAATAATCTACGTAGTACGGTTACCTTACAGGCTACTGCTCTCTCTATTGTGTTTTGACATAACATATTGTAGAAGTGTTTGATTGTCCTACCTCGGAGTAGGGGTCATTGATAATGCCTTTGTAGATCCACTGCTCAAGCAGGTCTAAGTATGGTGCACATGCCTGCCGTGATAAATATGATTGTTAGGAAGTATCGACAAAACATGCAGGAGTTGAGATAACAAGCTACGCCCTGAATAGGCCAAAAGATGGTGATGTCCAACGCCATAGTTGTAAAGATGGTAACGCTACAAGCTATTGACCTGAATGGGCCAAAAGATTGTGACATCGCCTACAAAAGTTTTAAGATGATAACACAAGAAGCTATGATCTGAATAGGCCAAAAGATAGTTATGTCCAACACCAGATTTGTAAACAAGCTATGTTCTGGATAGACCAAAAGATGTCCAAGACCACAATTTTAGATGGTGATGTATTTTCAACGACTTGGCTCATGCAAGTTGGTGGATGTACTTACAGCTTGGGTAAGGAAGAGGCACAAATCCTGCGCCTTGCTGTCCCTGGGAAAGATCAAGAGTTCACATTACAATACTGTTGGGGAGCAATCTAACTCAGGGCAGTGAACCGACTTGATATACATACCCAGTTAGAGCAACAGTCTTCTCGTGAAGAAGGGTCAAAACAGACCCTCCTTTGCACCCACCCTACAAAAAACAAGGGGATCTTATATATAGCAGACATCATATCACATTATACAGTACATCATCATTAAACATGTAAAGCACTGCATTATAAATTGGGGTTTTAAGTTAAGGTTTTAACTAAAGCAATCAACTAATGCCACCATAGCTTGAATTAGTGTTAACAACAAACACTGATTGTGTTGGCAATAATGATACCAATTTCAGGAATGGGTATAGTGGTGCTGATGGTGAGGGTGGCAATGGTGATGATGATGTTGGAGCAGGTGATGGTCGTGGTCATTGTGGTGATGTTGTATGGTGGTGGTAGTGATGATTATCATGGCAATGGTCATGACACTGGTCACGGTAGTGGTGATGACAAAGGTTATGAAGGTGATGTTTATTGTGTGGCAATAATGGTAGGTAATGGTGATGGTGGTGGTGATGATAACGATCATGGTCTTGGTAGTGATATTGTAGTGTGATAAAGGTAATGGTGATGGTTATGGTATTAGGGAAGCCTGGCTAGTCCAGACAGCGGTAAGTCACACACCTTATCCACAGCAACTGCTATTGCAGAGAGAATCTCCATTGTCCTGATGCATGGCTGGATGTAAAACCACAGCTTTTGAAGAGACAACTGACCCTAAAACAATGGTAAGAACCATTTGAAACATTTAGAAATCAGTATGATGGGTCCACCTTAAGGTTTCAGAAATATATGTGAGCAAGGCAGAAAACTGAAACCAGCAAAGCAGATGTTATTTTTGTTGACTTCGACTACAAAACAAAAGTAAATGCAAACAAAATTTGAGAGAGACTTTTACAACTGGTAGTACTGTATACTGTATTTGTCTTACCATTCTGAACTGATGCTCCAGCTGAGCCACGAGTATAAGGTACTCCTACAAGAAATAAAAAACATAACCAATAAAAAGCTGTTATAGCTAAGCCACTACTACTTCTACAAGCAACAAAAGGAGTCATCATTTAACAAAACCTTTCAGTAAAGCAACTAGTGTGATACAGTACTCATACCAATAAAAACAAACCAATGAAAAGAACCATATAGCTAAACCACCAGCAAAATAAAAGTGATACAAAATTTCCAAGTATAGTATAAGGTATACCGAGTACCTTCAGCAGAGTTCTCATAGCGGCACACAAGGCATGGTTTACAAGACCATACTCAAAAGATGACTTTTCTGCAAAGAAATAAAAACTTACAATAAAACAAGAACTCTTACTTATCAATAAAAAAATTCTCAAGTCCAATTATGTTGGAAGTTTCTGCAGGAACAACTATATATTACTGTACCTTCAATAAACCGACAGATGGTTGAGTAATGTGAGCACACAGGTAGGATTCGATGGACCATCTCATTCATAGACACATCTAAAAGGAATTAAAAAACACTCAGTGTTTAGTGAGTGTTGGATTTCTGCTTGCTTTTAGTTATTAATAAAACTGAACTAACCCAAAGTCTTGTCCACAATGAAGATCCTTGGTCCATGTTTATCCTTGAGTGGTTTTACACGAATATACTTTCCTTCGACACCCTGGCAAGCCACAATATCAAAAGGTTAGAGCTAAGCTGACAATAATCTAAAATAACTTATTTGGAAGATGAATACTGTACCATCATCAAGAACAGGAGGTCTTCAACAATAGCTAGTTCTTGCATCACTACTGGGAGCGTTTTTATGGTCACTGCCTGAAAAAAAAAGTATGCAAAAATAACATATAGGGTGTCTTATTACTACTTCTACCAAAATCTTTATCATAACAAACATAACCACCATCTTATACCATATTTCATCTCAACCATCCACCTCATCAATATCACCATCACCATCATTTATCATCAACACCATCACCATCACCACAACTACATCAACAATAGCTAGTTCCTGCATCACTACTGGGAGCGTTTTTATTGTCACTGCCTGAAAAATAGAGTATGCAAAAATAACATATAGGGTATGTTCATTGATATTTCTACCAAAATCTTTATCATTACAAACATTACCACCATCTTATACCATATTTCATCTCAACCATCCACCTCATCAACATCACCATCACCATCATTTATCATCAACACCATCACCATCACCACAACTACATCAACAATAGCTAGTTTCTGCATCACTACTGGGAGTGTTTTTATGGTCACTGCCTGAAAAATAGAGTATGCAAAAATAACATATAGGGTATGTTCATTGATATTTCTACCAAAATCTTTATCGTAACAAACATTACCACCATCCTTTAACATATTAAATCTCAACAATCCGCCTCATCAACATCACCAACATCACCAACACCATCACATAACATGATCACCATCACTACCACCACCACCACCATCAATTTTATCACTATCACCACCACCACTACATTTTATCACCATTGCCATCACCACCATTAATATCATCACCATCATCACCAGTACCACCACCACCATCACATAACATAACCACCATCACCACCATCATCACCACCACCACCATCACATAACATAACCACCATCACCACCATCATCACCACCATCATCACCATCACATAACATCATCATCACCATCACCATTGCCATAACTATTATTCTAGTCAATCTGTGGTTTGACTTAAAAAATGCATTTTTCTCAGTGGATCCTAGAAAATCCCTAAAGTGGAATATCTCAAAATTTTAGTAACAAACATTACTGTAATATTGTCTCTTGTCAGCCATCTATGAAATTATTGTAATTCACAAGTATCTCCACAGCAGCAAACTTTACAAGAGTTTGTCTGAAACTATGCATGAGCTTACAGGAGCTGTTGGCTTCTCCTCTGCCATAGAGACATAGTCAGCACTCATGTATGGCCTCTCCATCATCCACGATGGTGTGCCAGGAAGATTTCCTGAAGACATGAATAAGTGATTACTAGTATATGGATGTTTATCTACAATGTCTGTTGGGGCATAATTGAGGGCTGTTCTTATGGATGTTTGCAAGCAAGGGTGGATTTATACTTTTTTTATTCTTGTTTGGGTCTGATTGGAGGGGAAATAATTTTCTAATGAATCACCGCCACTGTCCTAAATGCTGTCTTTTCTGAGGCCAAATTGATTCCAAAATTGTTTACACTGCTATCTGGGTCTGTTTCACCTGAAACTGATCTGTTTGGCATTTGGGTGAAAAGTTTTACAATCTGTGATGGCGGTAAGATGTCTCATGGGTTCCAGAAACCTTAATTGAGTGAACAATGTGTTTTTGAGGCAATGGAAAAGGAGCTGGAGGATCAAAATAAAGGTATCTGTGTCTTGAGTTGTGTTTGCAAGTCTCTTAAAGTGTTTTGTAGCAAGGGGCAATTCTGCTATTTTTTCCTAGTTTTATTTAAGAACCTACTTTTTTTAAGAACCTATTATCTTTCATCCAAGATGCTATATTATATAAGGCAACACAAAAGCACAGCAAATTGGTGGTGGTGACCCTGCCATTTTTATCTTGAACACACCTGTTCGTTTGGCTTGTTTCTCTCTAAGAGCCTTGAGCACAGCCTCTGGTGTTGTTCCAGACATCGCTGTGCTGCTGGTAACAGTTGCAAGCTTACTTCTCAGCTAAAAAACAGCCATATGTCACACCACTCATGATGTTGGAGAATGACAATGATGAATCGAGAAATTTAAAAGGAGATATATTTTTCTGTTCAAAAGGATAAAGTAGGACAACCATGCAGCCATTTTATACTCCCACTAAATTCCTAGTCACACAAAGCATCCATTTCCATCTGCTAATTCATGTGTCAATAATGTATCAGGCTTCATCCATAGATTGTTATAAGTTTCCTTGTGAATAAACCTATGTATTTTCAATTATAAACAATAACAAAGGAGAGGTTAATCAACATTCTTTAAAAAGAGTTTCACCACTTATGTTTCTTTACTAGGTATGTTGTAGCCATTTTGTTTCAAAACAGCAGACATTAGACACATGTATGACCTGGAATTCTAAAGTGAGGACAATGCACAGCTCAGTAAAAATTAGAATTTAATCAACCATAAAACATGTATTTACTATACAGAAGTACTGTCTATATCTTGATGTGTGGAAAAAACAAGCAAACTACTTTTTCATCCCTACAGACCTGTTTCGTGGTTGCCCACACATCAGGTGAATTTAAGTACTCATTACATATATACAGTATACCTCATTGAGTTCTTGATGTGACATGGTGCCAGATGCTGGTATGGCATCTTGAATACTTTGGACAGCTCCTAGAGCACTCACTTTCCCCCCAGCAGTTAGGGCAGACAGTCTGGCTCGTGTGCGTCCTTTGGAGTTCCTCTCAAAAAATGATACCATCTAGCCAAAGAGTGGGGAAAAAAACATTTAGGCACAAAGTGGAAAAACAATACCATCTATGTAGAAAACAGTGTAGGTCAACGAAACCATCTCAACAAAAAGTGGGAAAATGGAAATGGAACACCATTTTTCTTAGAAATTCAGTCACTAAATACTTTGTGCCTCTTACATCAACTGTTTTGTGTAGGGGAGTATGGGGTGTTTCAGAAGCTCATTGGAAAGTGAGAATTAATGAAGGCTAAGTATGTTTTTTTTTCAATTTTCATTAGCAGCATATACAACCATATTAAACAATATATGTTATCTATATACCATAAGTTACTCATGTATAACAATAACTTTTTCACGCGAAAACAACCTAAAAAATTGTGGTGTGTATTATACATGAAACTTTTTGTTTGAGAGGTAAAAAATATGCATAATATAAGTAAAACAATAGAAAGCTCTAGGGAATTAACGCCCACAAATAAGTTAGTCAAGTTGTTTAAACTCCACGGGGCATTGTTTTGACATACTGTATACCAAATCTAAATCAATGAAAATGTCTGGAACGTGCCGTGAAGGACATAGGCAAGAAAGAAGTCTACTTGTTATCAGGGAGCATATTATAAATAAGTGCATATAATACAGGAGTAAATACAGTACATATGAGATTTTATATATGTTGTGGTTTGAAATGCTTCTTGGTTTGAAATTGTTAAAACCAGTTTGAAAAAAATTCAAACCAAGAAGCATTTCAAACCACAACAAATGTGGCATGGTTTGAATTTTTTTCAAACTGGTTTTAACAATTTCAAACCAAGAAGCATTTCAAACCACAACATACATTATATCAAGACAGAGAAGCTTTTCATTTACATCTAAAAACCACAATTATTTCTATAAGATGTATGTACACTGTTAAGGTATAAATACTGCTTTTAAAGGTGGGACTGTAAAAAGTGTCCGCTCAACAAAGGTATATATATAAATGACTATATATTGCTATATAAATGACTGACAAAAAATCAGGGTTTTAGACTTTCAGTCTGGCGGTTCCATTATACCTGTTTATCTTCTACAAGTTTGGAAAGCAAGTAAACAAGAGGGTCTAGCTCACGGACACTGCAACGACAAATAACAGACATGTATAGGATCTTCCTTATTCATTTGTCTAATTAAATGACATGTTAGCAAAAGCAAAGTAAACACAAATCCTCACTTTTTAGATTTAAGCTCGTCATATTTCTTGAGAAATTCTCTTGGTGTAGTTGAACACTCAGCAATCTTGCGCTTTGCTGTATGAGCCGACACCTACAGTTAACAAAAAGACAATTGGGTACAGTAGACACTTTATAACAAACTTTATCCCTGCGGTTGACAAATAAACAAAGGGTAAACTGAACTAGAGAAACACTAGTTGGCATGTCCCACAATATATATCCAGTGAAATTGTAACATACATATTTTATCTATTTAGTACAAATAAATACTACTGTGATAAGCTTAAAGTCTCTTTTATGGTTTATCTGTGAAAAGAGCCTTTCACTTAGTGTAACATTTCTACTAACAGTTTTTTTTATCCGTGTTGTAACTTAAGGTGTCATGTTTTTCATCACTTTAATGTAACGTGACAAGGCGTTTCTACTAGTGGTATTTTACCTGTGTTGTAACATAAGGTGTCATGTTTTTCATCAGCATTTCTGTGTAGACCTCGGGTCCCTCCCCTCCTGAAGCCCTGATAAAACAAGATGAGGGAATGTCACCCTTAGATTAATATAAGATAAGGCCAAGCAAAAATAAAAACATGTTTATCATCCTGATAAGATCAAAATAGGGAGCATGCGGCTCTTTTCATTTATTTTTTTCCTTACAAAGAAAATTTCTACGATGTTGCGAAGGTAAAAAAATTGTAAGAAAAGCCTTGATGAATGAACCACCACAGCTCTCCTAAATGCTGTCTTTTCTGAAACCAAATTGATTCCAAAATTGTTTACACTGCTATTCTGGGTGTATGACCTGGAATTGATTTGTTTGGCTTTGGGGTGAAAAGACTTATAAAAAACCATCTGACTTTGGGGAGAGGAGTGTTGACTGGCCCTCCCCTCGTGAATTTTCCCCTGGATCTCCCAGAATGCTTTGCAATACGTAAAGACATCTACGTGGTTGTACAATCCTTCAAGGAGTGGACATTGTGTTTTGAGGCCATGGAAATGTACCTGGAGGATCAGAATAAAGGTATCTATTTGTGTCTTGAGCTGTGTTTGCTGATCTCTCTCCCTTGTGTGGTATTTTGAGCGTTTTATTGAGAGGGGTGATCCTGCTTTTCTCTCCTTGTTCGATTTGAGATTTGTCAAAGAACCTGTGCTATTATTTGGCTTAAGAGTAGATGCCAACACCTTGGTTGGATGCATGAGTATCTTCATCTTGTTGTGTTTATTTTGCATTTATGAATTTTTTGGGTTGTGGGTACTTCCCAAAGCCGGTACAGGCCGGTTGAGGGGTCAATGTGTTAAAAAAGACCCTTAAAAGATCCAACTCTATGTATGTCCGTGGCTTTATTGCTAGTTATTGATGTTGATAAATACTGTTGTTTTCGTGGTATAGAAATTTTGTTAATTAATTTGCTTATAATGTCAGGCGGGGCTTGAAGTTAAAGTTGCATTGCAGGATTACAGTATCTTATAAGACTGCGGAAGATGTTTTGACACCCAGATCGCTCATTAGTATCACCCTTAACGATGCAAACAACTTTAATAAAAATATTAAATGATAGATGACATACCCAAGAAGAGAGAGTAGCTCGGAGACATGGTGATGGATTCTGAATTCACTCATGTTTTACGAGTTTGAATGTAAACACTTTTTTTTCTGAACTTGGCGGGAAGTTGATGCCCGACTTGATTCTAAAAATGCTCGTTCTTCTAATACAAATATTCTTCAATAATATGCTTAGTATTCCATTTTAACTGCAGAAATAAAGTACTCGCACGCCCATGAAACGATGGACATGCTTTGTAAAGAGGGAAAAAAGAAAAGGAAAAAAATTATAATCACGACAAATACCACAGACTGGCCGCCATTTTGTGTAAAAAATAACCGCTGCCCTGCAACTGCGTCTGCTATTTTATGTTCATGGGGGGGGGGAGGGGAAGCAATCATTAGAAAACTCTTCAAACTGATGAACGTCACATATTCACAACAAACACACAAGAGTGAAATATGTAGGCTTATAGGTTTCAGTTGGTGATGCTTTGGCCCTAGGTAAATATTCTTTTCATTTAATAAAAAACATTCCTGTAATCGGTCTCCCCTCCTCCCCACTCCCCCTTGGTACCGTTTGTCGCAAGTTATTCTACGGATGTGCGGATCGCGTCTCGTGGATTTCAGCTGTTGATCAAGGCTTTGAAATCTATTCGGCAGAACGCATAATACTCGTCAAATGGACCATCATCCAAGAGATCTGCCAAAAGGGTGGAAAAAGGTGTGTGTTACTAGAAAAAGCGGCAAAACGAAGGGACATGTTGATGTTTATATACACGATCCATTGGGGAGAAAGTTTCGCTCTCTTGCTGAACTTAAAAGACATCTAATCGAGGCCGATTTGGGACTATCTATTGAACAGTTTAGTTTCAGAGCAGATGGGGCGAATTTCCTACATAACGCAGCCCCGGAAAAGCGACCAAAACAGAGCGAGAGGAAGAGAGATCAATCGGGATCAAAAGGCAAACTTGCTGGAGGAACCCCGAGAAAAAGGAAGGCAAAGACCCCCCACATAGCTGTCACAAAAGCAAAAAGGAATAAAAAAGAGCGCAGCATTAAAGGGATAGTAGTTAAGATAGTTCTTGGCAAGACTAAGGCTGCCAAGCCTAGAAGACCATCTGTTGTTAATGAGGGTAGCCATTTCACAGGCGTGGTCCCAAAGGGCTGGACCAGAACGGAATATGTGAGGAAGGGGGGACGTACCCAGGGAAGAGTTGATGTAACTGTTATAAACCCTGAAGGGAAACAGTTCCGCTCTCGAGTTCAGCTTAGCGAATTCATTAAAGGGAAAGTAGTTAAGATAGTTCTTGGCAAGACTAAGGCTGCCAAGCCTAGAAGACCATCTGTTGTTAATGAGGGTAGCCATTTCACAGGCGTGGTCCCAAAGGGCTGGACCAGAACGGAATATGTGAGGAAGGGGGGACGTACCCAGGGAAGAGTTGATGTAACTGTTATAAACCCTGAAGGGAAACAGTTCCGCTCTTGAGTTCAGCTTAGCGAATTCCTTAAGGAGCAGCAATCCAAATTGAGCGTGGACGATTTTGGATTTTTTCCACTGGGAGGAAGAAAAAGAAAAAGCACTGAAAAGTCAAGTGAGCCAGGAAGAAAGTGCAAAGCTGTGATACCTAAAGAGCCAAAAGTAAAAAAAGTGGCTTCCAAGGCTGATTCTAGTGAAATTAGTAAGCAGACACCAAGAGGCAAAAGAGCAACAAGATCAAACTCTGTTCTGAGTTCAGAATCTTTGTCAAGAAAGCGGAACAAGATGCAAGTTGGAAAAAGTGAAAAAAACAATGGCGTGAGAAGTGCTCATCAAAGCCCCACAAAAGCAAGTCTAGAGAGTTCCTACTTTTCTTCTAAAAAGACAAATGGGAAGTCTACAGAAAGTTTGAAGCATCGTTCCCAGTTAGAAGTTGTAGCACAGAACAGAGCAAGTGTGATCACTAATGAAGGGGTGCCTACTGGGTGGGTTAAGATTGTGACACAGAGATCCAAAGGAAAAACTAAGGGAACCTATGATGTTTACATAGTGGACCCTGATGGAAGAAAGTTTCGCTCTAAAGCAGAGTTGAAGAGGTTTTTAGATAAATCACAGTCTGATCTAACCATTGAAGACTTTGATTTTCAACACAAGAAAATGGTCATAACCAGTAATAAGAAAGAGCTAGATAAAGAAAATGATGACTCTCAGGAACCCTTTGATGCTGATTCCACAGCATGCCCAAAAGATGACGATGATCTTGATGAAAGTCTAAGTGGTGATTCATTAGACTCTTTAGAAACTTCAGCCAAACAAGTGGAAGCAACACAAAGTCCTTACTTCAAGGATGCTGCTCAGCCAAAGACCCCCAAATGGACACCACCCAGGTCACCCTTCAGCCTTGTGCAGGAGACGCTCTTCCATGATCCTTGGAAGCTGCTGGTGTCTTCAATCTTCTTAAATCGGACTGCTGGTACCCAGGCCATCCCGATCATGTGGGAGTTCTTTAGACGGTATCCAGACGCTGCTGAGGCAAGTAAAGCTGATCCTGGGCCCATTTCTGGTAGGTGCAAATTTCACCTCACTTTTAACCTTATCCACCTATAGAAGGTTGATCTGATTCAATACGAGAAGATTGATCATAAATTTAAATCTCCCCTAACCTCCACACAGCAAACCTATTTTCACCTGTGTTAACAACATAAGTTCCTCGCTTTTTCATCCTATCATTCCTCTGCTCAGTGAGTGCTGTAGCAGTTGATGGACAACAGAGAATTTACAATGAGAATGTGCATACCTAATTCAAAATTATGAGTTAACATTCAATTAAGATAATAATGTGTATCTACATAGCCATGGCTATGTAGTTTGTACCTTTAATTAAACTTTATATCTACTATCCTTTGCTATATTCCTACTTTCTTAGTAATATCTGAGGGAATAATATGTGTCTGTTGTTACGTAGATCTCGTCAGACCCTGTTGGCCATGTGAGAAGTAGGCCGACACCCTTATACCCTTAGATTCTTAACTGATTCCCTTAAGTAATTCACCTATTAATGTAAAGCCGGTGGGGGCTGGGAGGTGCAGCAAGGGGCAGGGATTTGAAATTTGTGTCAGGCCAAATTTTGGAGCCAAATCTTGAGAAATATCATTACCCCTGGCTACTTTATATTATTGTGATCAAATATCCCTTGGCAAGGGCATACAGCAGGAGAAATATAGAGATAGCATGAAGTATATAACATGCAATTTCTTTTTATTGATCCGCTGAATAGTGTAAAACACTGAAACTTCCAAGAATAACAAATAAAGTTAAGAAGAAATCAAACATTCGCAATGTGCACCGAAAACATGCCAGTCTGTTGGTCACATGAGTAAGCGCTAGATCAATAGATCTACAGGGGAAAGGATGAGTTCAACAAAGATCTCCAATGGAATAAACTTGATGGTCAAAACCATCTACTTATGGGCCAGTTTAACTGTTTTAACCCCCCCCCCCCCCCCCCCCCGACCAGCTTAACATTGATTGGTTTAAAACTGCTAAGTAGCTCATGTAAAATAGTAGAATCTGATTAATATAGTATTGTTTACATTACTTAGACCTCCTCAGACCCCTTGGACTGCATGAGAAGCGGGCCAAGGCCCTTGTTCAATTCTCAGCTGAGTTTTTGAGTCGTGATTGGATCTACCCTGATACACTTTATGGAATAGGTAAATATGGCAGTGACTCTTACCGCATTTTTTTCCTGGGTGAATGGAAAGATGTAAAACCAGAGGACCACAAACTTAACCTCTATCATGACTGGCTTTGGAAGCAAGAGAGAGAAGGCTTATTGTAGGGGGTTCCTGTATTGTTAAACCAAATAATATGTTCTGTTTTGTTAAAGGTAAAAAGTTAATGTTGTCTCTAAAAAGGTTGTGCAAAGGATTTGCATTTGCTGTACAACTCATACAGTTTAATCGAAGTCATACAGTTATATCTCAACATAACAGTAGCATCTCAAGATCGAGATTTTAAAGGGGTGTAAATCATTCTCCCCACCATGCAATCCATATTTTTTTTCCATAAACAAGGCAAATTCCAAACAGTTCACTGAAAGATATACATACTGTTGTGACTTTTGAAAGAAAATTCAACTTTGTGTTGGCTGTAAATGACTTGTGCTAGTGTTAAAAACAACACAGCATAAAGTGTTTAACCTTCATGGCTGAATGCCAACCCTGTATAAATGACAATCCTAACCCTGCTTTAGGTTAGAGTTAGGCATTGGGTTGTCGTTTATCGTTTAACCCTGGGGTAAACCACAGGGAAACCACACATTTGCAGGAAAAAAAATTATATTCAATAAGTTTTTATTCAGTAGAAAATTGTCATCTTGTTTTATTCATTCATTATATTCATTATTCATTGCTCTATTGACATTATTATCATAGTTCACATTTGACTACTGGTTAGTTTAACGTTCATACCAAGGATGTTTAGCCTTGACAATGCACTAGTATGTACATTTTCAGCAGAAAAGAATAAAGATAAATGGATAAGTTAACCACATGCCCAAGCTAAATGACTCCTCTATTTAAGTCGACCCATGACTATCATGGACAAATTCTTACTTGTGTTTACCCTTGCGCAAGCGTCCAGGTTTGACTATTTGCAAAAACGTCTCAAGAAAAAAGATAACTCAATCCCTTCCCCCCCATCCCCCCCCCCTGAAAAATTAGTTCCACTTTTTTGGATTTCGCCCCTCCCCCCATCCCCCCCCCCCCCCCCCCAAGAAAAAAATTCTGGGTAGGGGACTGATATATGAAAAACTCTTGAAAGTCACAAAGGAACACATAGATACTGTGTAGTTTTGGAGGGATAGATATATTTTAAAATGAATCTGGGCAGTTTAAATTTGAGTAGGAGCTTGTTGAGGTAATGTACCAAGTTATCTCCAAGAACATTTATCCTTAAACAGTGATCATCACTCTCGAAATACGAGATACAGTAAACTTAATGTTATATGCCCTAAGTATAAGCGCGAGACCGAAGGTGGGCTCACCTTTGCTGTCTCCGCATCAAAACTATGGAACAGTTTAAGTTTAGATGCCAGAAAAGTAGACTCTCTAAGATGTTTTACAATTAATTTATGGAACAAAGCTCTACATGATCAAAAGATTTTGCAACATTTTAACGTTTAATTTCTATAGTGTTTGATTTATGTTTATTTAGTTTTATATAGCTTAATATAGATATATATTTAAATATACTTCTCTGCCATTTTTTATCATATATTTTTAGTAAGTGTAATTGTAAATTTTTAGTATGTAATAGGTGAGGGCCACAAGGTTATTAGCCAATTGGCTATTAAATGCTTCCTCTTTAAATAAAGTCTTTATTATTATATTATTATATTGAGGTTTTGAGTATGAGCTGAGTTGAGGTCTTTTTAAAAAATAATATGAAATAAGAACAACAAGAGAAGCATTTATTTATGTATCTATTTTTTATGAGCATTGAAAAATATTAATAAAAAAATTGGTTTCAATAAAAAAAACAATTGAGCCATTGCACAAACCATATATAACTTACTGATTTCACTATGAAATAAACATGGAACATCACGGGAGCTGGTTAGAATTTGGTGAATGAAAAGATAATATGGTACAATGTGCAGCAAAATGAGTCAATCTTCAAGCACTATTCTCTATGGTGTGAACTGGAAATATGGTCTTTTGTCAAGACCAATTCAAACCTTGAAGAGAATACCATTCTTGCTTAGGGAGTGTTCATTATTTATGGCTGAGGGGGGAGGGGTCGGTATTCAGCGCCACTCCACTTGAGTTTTCTGTACAACCCCCCTTTTGTAAAAAAAAAACTTTGTTGACCCCCCCCCCCAGGAGAAACCCAAAAACCTTTTACACCCCCCCCCCCCTCCTCTTTAAAAATCCACAAAACTACATTTATAACACGAAATATAGATACATATTTAAACAAATCATGCATTAAAAAAACAACCAAGAAATGATATTTTTTATTGTAATAAGTCAAATGTGGCGTTTTGAAATAGAAAAGAATATGTATCTATATCTATCTTCGCATGCCATATCAGTAGTCCATATCACGCAGGACAATTTTATTTGCCAACCTGGCAATTATATTCTCTACTTAAGGGTTTTCCAGTAGAAGTAATATATAGATTTAGGCACTGCCTAAAAGCGGAGCCAGCATAAACACCTTTTGTGTTGACTGATCAAAGGTATTATTGGGGGATCTAGGATCCTGCTCTCTACTGAGATTTATTTATTGTACCAACCAAATGGATCCAGGCCTTATTCAATAATTTAAATTATTCAGTACATCAAAGTTAACAAACACAATTCCTGGTGTGGATATGGCTGTCAAAGTTGTCAAGAGTCTAATGGTAAATTCTTATGTCCCATCATAGAAGTTCCATTATGAATATCTTTTTTTAATCAAAACAATACTCCCACAAGCTTTGCCCTTGTGCAGAAAATGTCATGGATGTAACAGCATGCCAAAGATTCAAAACAATATATTTAGACTGTTTAGATGCCATACTGTGATTTTTATGTATTGATTCAGTGGCGATTCTCTCCTTCATTGGACCGAATATTCAGAAAAATGTCTGGAAATTAAAATCTAAAAATATATCTCCTTTTATGCATTACATATTGGTGCACCCCACTTTACCTAGTGGCCTTGTTGTTGGTGGCCTACTCCCAAATGAATGCAATGAAGAAAAAACAGATTGAAAATGCTAACTTCTAATTTCAAACCAAACACTTTCATTGATCTATGTTTGGGGTAGAGAGGAATCAAAGAATATCAATTGACTAAAAAATAATCGACGGGAGAGGAGATATAAAGTGAATTGACTCAACTTGAAAGGTTTGGTGAAAAAAATATAACAGTAATGAAAATAATTTGATTGAGCATTTCTTGACATTTCCCCTTTCCCATTATCTTAACCCTTTCACCACCACAGGCCTCTAAAGAGGCCATGTCTATGCTATCCAAGCTATGTGAACAGAATTCTATTATTGAAAAAGAACAAGGTTGTTGCTAGTGTTATAAAGTTTTAGTATCTTGCCCTAAAAACCCTTCCCCTTAATAAAAGTTCCATTAATGTACATTTGTAAAGCTACATTCTGACAAGATTTGTTCTTGCGAAGAACAATGGATGAAACAGGATTTCAAAGATGGAATAGTGTCAGACACAATTTTAGATAAGATGCAATGCTGAAGATTTTAATGTACCATTTAAAGTGGTGATTTTCCATCCCCATGGGAATTAATATCTACAAATATATATCCAGTAATGCATTATATTTTGGTGTTTTGAGAAACCCTGGATCTAACTATTCCAATGAAATAAATCTAAACATCTAAAATAAATGTAATGAGCAAGAGACTTGGAAAGAAAGTCCTAAAAAGAAAATATAAAGTGAAAGTTATTAAAGAAAATTTCTAATTTCAAAATCAAATCTGTTCATTAATTTATTTTTGGTGTAGAGGGGAAATAGTAAAGAGCATCAATTGCATAAAAATAGTCAACAGGGAGAAGAAAAAGGAAGAAATATGACTCTTCCTTAAATGTTTGAAAAGAAAATATAATAACAATAATGTAATAATTATATTTTTTTTAAATATCCCCTTTCCCATTATCTTTAGGTTGATAGAAAACTGTTTTCTTTACAGATTTATTATTTAAAAAGCAAAAGTTTGTTTTTAGTTTTATATTATATAAGTATCTTGTTCTAAAAAAACCTATGAGTGTGTACTGCTGAATCACATAGTAATGAACTAGTCATTTGCACCCCTTCCCTTATGGTCCCGCAGAAGTCAGGGGTTAATGTGGGGTTTTAGACCACTTTTTGACCAGAATATGTCAAGAGGGGTGGTGGTATTGACTGTTTTTGACTCTTAACTTGGAAACAGGCTTTTATTAAAGTTTAATCCCCCACCCTTCCCTGGGACCATGGGTGTGGGGGTATCAAATGACTAGTGAATAAGAACATCCTACTGTTCTCTTCAAGACATGATTTTTAATTCTCATGTCTTCCAGTCTTTAGCATTCATCTTGGCCCTCAGGTAGTTCCTGGTTCATAAAAGAGTGAAAACAATTATTTATTATTTCTTTCAAAACAATCTTTTTATCAAGCCATTTATAATCTAACTAATTTTCCACAACTATTTGAAAAAAAATAAACACATGAGATGCAAGATGCAGACAATACAATACATATTGAAAATAGGGTTTTTTTTATCCTCGGTAAGGAAAATTTCTCTTGTAAGTTGAAAAAGCTGCTGTGTCTTCTAAGGATATGTATCTTCTTAGGACTAAGAGCACAGGATATAAAGACAAGAACGGTCTTCTTTAGCAGTATTTGACAAATGCAACACGATATTGGTTAGCCTTTATGAAATATCTCAACACAATCAATCTGCCCTGAAAGAAGTCTTATTAAAGACGAATTCCAGTTTTTGTTGCACGTATTTTATTCAACAAAATCAAGAATATAGATAAAACAAAGAATGTCAAAACAAAACCTGTTATGCTCAAATAATTTGATTACTAAGTTAAGTACTCGCATTCTCAAAGCATACAAAAAGGACAACAAAAAGCCTAATAACTGTCATATCCTCAATAGACAATACAAATCGTCGTCCGAAACTCACCTTGCATTGTTCTTTTTTTTGTTTTTTTTGTCGCTTTCTTGATGTTCTGTTCGCTTTTAAATGTGAACTGTTACTTGCTTAAATTTACTAGCTAAAACCAGATAAATCTTGACGTGAATGAATGTTAGTAGATCTCCTCTAGTTGACTTTATCCTTAAGTCAAAATTTGAGGCAAAATAAATAATTATCGCATAATCGACAAGAACTTTTTCCCTTGCTCCGTGATTGTATTTAGTCGCCATTTCGGGGCCGAGTGGGGCCTGGGAGCCGCGCGGCTGACTGACTGGCTGGCTGGCTGGCGAGTGACACCACAGGGTACCCGCGCGATGACCAAAAAAACCAAGTCGCATACCTATACCATATTTCTATGCCTATGGGGCTACGCGCGCGGCCTGCGGCCGCGCTTAGCTCCGCTATTAGCTCCGCTAATAACAACAAAAAACCTCTCCAGGCTCGAGAAGTTTGGAATAGTCTCTTGAGAAGTTTTAGCGGAGTAAATTGCCGGATGTTTTGGGCTCTTGGACGTTTCGTTAGACGAAATGGGTTATTACTTAAAAGCTAGAATTTGTATTTTTTTAAATATCCACAAAGTAAGATGATTAATAGTTTGTTTATGCTTAATTGATGATATTTTTTTAATCGGATCTCTTAGTATGCTTCTTATATTCTCTACTAACTGTATTTAAGGTTTTCCAGTAAAAGTAATAACAACAAAAAACCTCTCCAGGCTCAGTAGTTCCGTGTTTTTGCGGCGAAATCAATTGACTGTTTAATTCGGGAAAGGCTGTTCCGAAACAAAGCCATCATCCGAAGTAGGCAAGAACAAAAAGAGTGTAATTTGGTAAGAGAAACCAAAGGTGTGCCAAGTGTCCTTAAGTTGACGATTCCAATTTGACACATTTTAGCTGTGACCAATATTAAAGAGTTTGATCTTAGCACGAAGCATTTTAGATCCGTCTAAAGCATCAAGTGAGTACATGGTTAGAACATTTCAGCTGATCAATTAACTACTGTACTAAGAATCGGCAAGAATTGACACTGATGCTCAGAATCTTGGGATAGCTTCGTTCAAAGGCTTTGGTTTTGCTAGGACAAGTTCTGTGTGGGGATAACTTTCTGCAAACTGTAAAAAACGCGACGCGAGAGGTGGCAACAGAAGAGCAACTTTGTTCATCCCGTTCTTATGTCAGGAATGGAAGTTAATAACACTACTAGCTTCGGCACAGGTCGTGTCTGTTCTGGTTATTTGATAACACCATCAGGGATTGTAGTCGAGGATCAATTATATCCGAACATTTACATCAGCGTTTTACCTTACACGTTACTACACATTTGATTTTGTTTATTGGCGTTGCTTTATACAATCGATCGAAACCGGAAACCCATTTCCTCCACTAGTCCCGATTGAGCTCTCACTTACTGGTTTCATCTTTCTGTGTCTCACCGCGAGTCTGAATCCTATTCTGTATTTCTGGAGGTTCACTGAGGTTCGGGCTGCAGCGGTCTCTACTCTTAAGTCATTGTTAAGATGTTCACAAACATTCACAAACGGAAAGTAATATTTTTTTTCAGTCCAAATTTCTTTTTATAGTTAGATTAGATATTAATGTGAATATAATATCAAATATAATAAAACTGTGAATAGATTTGCTACGGCCTTTAATGCGAATGGATCCTCCCGCCGCAAAACACATGCGCGCAGGCAAACACGGACGATAGCTAAAATATGTAGATCCCGTAAACAATCATCTTTACTAGAACCCTTAAACCAACAGGCTGGATTTACAAACCGTTACCTACAAAACCTTAGGACAGTATGACCACTTGAGTTTTTGTCTTAGACAGAAGTCTATGTTGTCAATAGGATTACTACGTACATCCACACCTCCCTCTACTAGTGGGCGTTGTTTTGGTCTAGATTGTACGCATGCTTGCATAGAAAATCCTCCGGCAATATCTGAAAACAACTTCTTACGTTCAATAGTATGTAAAGCAGAGAAGGAAAAGAAATTAGAGGCGTAAAAATAGGGCCGTAGCAAGGGTTTGGGCACTGAGGGCACGTGCCCCAAAATATTTTCAAAAACTATAAGGGAATGACCAGTAGGTGCGTGGTTGTGCCCCCAATATTTTCTTAGTGTTTCTGTATCGTGCCCCCAATAATTTAAGAACTACTACGGCTATGGTAAAATGTTTACCCCTGCGCGTGAAAATAAATGGAAGCGAAGAAAACGCAAGCGCGGGTAATTGAGGAAGAACATTTATTCTTCCTTTTCTGTTCCTATTTCACGTATACCCCTGTGATTTTCGCATGCACGGAAACACTGCAGTCCCAGTCTGATTTTACTTCACCCACTTAACCGGTGGCTGCCAAAGCTAATAAGGAAGTCCCATATGCCACTCAAAGTGGCTTAGCAAGCTTTCTTTGTCGTACATATTTAATGAAAAAATACTCATAAGAAAGAATAACAAGTCGATGTACCTGATACGCCTTCGTATCTCGTGCAAGCTAACGCTTTGAAAATCTGTCGCGGGAACCCTCGTGCCGCTAGCAAACTGTACGTAGACAAAGATATTGGATTCTCTGTACAAATACGCCAAAGGACCATTACCCTCCCCTCCCCCTCCTTCATCCCCTCTTCACGGGCATCTTGACCTAGGGAAGCAGAAGGACTGGTAGGTCCACGGCGAGCTAGGGAGAGCTACCTACCTAAGTTTAAATCGGAGTAGGAGCTTGCTGAGTGAGGGTTTTTTATGGGATGGTTTTTATTGAAAAAAAAGGAAAAGAAGTGAAAATATTATTTATCTATATTTTTCGTTAACACTGAAAAAGATTAATGAAAAAAATACGTTTCCGTCGAGTACCGAACGCACTGATGAAGAAACCCCCAATAAATTCGCTCTTACCTACTCAATCTCTAATAAACGCTGTGTGAAGAATAACGAGGATTTTAATGAATGATTTATATGAAAAACTTTGAAAGTCACAAAGGAACACATATTTTCAATATTAACAGACAGATGGGTACTGTGAAGTTTTGGAGGGATAGATATATTTTAAATATATATAAAAGTATAAATTTGAGTAGGGGCTAGTTGAGGTTTTGAGTAAGAAAAAAAATTAGCCATGGCACAAACCATATATAATTTACTAATTTCACTATGGAATAAAAATGGAATATCACGAGAGCTAGTGGTTAGAATTCGGTGAATGAAAAGACAAAAAAACGGTACAATGTGCAATGACAAAGATGCTACTACCCAACACCTTTGGATATAACAAAAATATATGTATAATCTTGTTTTTTATTGTATATGCCATATCACAACACTGATTGGGGCAAGAAAGGTAAGAAGCATCATCTCTTGAGGTGGGGATGGAGTGTTTGAAAATTGTTAAATATTTCTTAAACATTTTCTTGGTTCACTGCCCTCAATGTGCTATCACTTAGGGGTAAGTTTATTTTAACACCCAAAGTGAGCTATATTGTATTAACAATATAATTTAGGTTATAAAATGATGGTTGAAGGCTTTCATAGAAAGTGCTCAATACTCGAAAGTAGAGCGGTGTATAGTGTTGGTTTGAGAAAAATACAAACTACATAGGTTTCCCTACAGGTCTGTTTCGTGGTTGCCCACTCATCAGGGGATCCCCTGATGAGTGGGCAACCACGAAACAGACCTGTAGGGAAACCTATGTAGTTTGTATTTTTCTCAAACCAACACTAATTTAGGTTATATATATTATTTCATTTATGTTAGTGCAAAGTAAATAACAATATCTATTAATGCTATTATATTGTTCAAACATTTATATTTTGTAGTCTGTAATATCCAGACTTGAAATTATAGCATATACATATCATTAATGGCACTAGAAAGACAACACAAGTCTCTAGATTTCATTGAAAATGTTCCATAAAATTAAAATGACATTCAATGAGGGATAAAGTTATTTTAGGAAGAGAACAAACATTATCTAAAGGAAGGACCAAAATACCAACAAATTAGCACAAAAATACCAAAATAACTTTCATAGTTTTACATATTTTACACTACACATGGCTACTGACATGTGTACCTCTAAAAAAGTTACCAAACCAAAGCAGCAGGCTCAAGCTTTTCTAGTTGAGTTACTTACTTAAGCTTATACAATATTTTTTTACGAATATTGATGAACGGCATTACTAAAAAGCGGAACCGGCGGAACCAGAATATTTCGTTTAGTTATAGGGGTAGGGATGTCATACTAGGATCACCATTTATTTCCTTTCTAATCTGAACACATTCCTTTGTGAAATGCTAAGACAACATCACTAAGCGCAGATGTGCTACGTTATTTCACGCACATTTGACATTCTGTCATATGCAATTTGTATCCATCTGTATCCTTGTTTAGAAGCGCGTCTCTACATCAGGTACAAGGTTATTTTTAATCCCTAGATTTAATTGTTTTACATACCTTAATCCCTAGATTTAATTGTTTTACATACCTTATTTGCTGTCTCGATTTTAAATTCCTTATAACATGTACACTTCGAGTGTTTTAATCAAGCATTGTCATCTCTGACTTTTAGCTGAGGCACTGCTATTACTGTAAGTAAAGTCCATTTTCTCAGAATATACATGCACTCACTGCTGGATGAAACCTGGGTATAATAAATTTCACCTTCTGTCATCAAAATAGATGTGATTATTACAATACTCATAATCAATCACTCATATTTGTTGTATATCCAGTGCGGTCATGAATATTGGGGGTATGCCATTGTCTTTATTTACAGGCTGAAATTATATGGCTTTCAAAATTATTTCAGGAAGAGGGGGTAACATGTCCCGTCACCCCCTGCTATGGTGCTGTATAATTCCACTTTCTGGTAAATTTGACATTATTGCAGTATTCTAGAAAAAGGATTACCTTCTATATTTTCACATTGTTGTCTTTTTGATATGGATATGGTTGTTAGCATGATGTACACAGGCACGTACCCAGGATTGGCTGTGGGGGGATGTGCAGTCATAGGTATATTTAAAAAGGATAAGAATTTGCCCATTTTTTGTGGCCGAAGGGGGGTGAGCATACATTCTGTGCACCCTCCTGTGTACTTGCCTGATACACATGCAAGAGAAAACTCGAGTGAAGCATATGAGAATTTCTCAGTTTGCAGCACTGGTCAACACCTTAGTACCAAGTGACACATCTTGGGGCTTCTCCTGATGGAATTATTATGATCCTGTCTGGTAAAAGATGATGATGGTGATATAAAACTCAGCTTCTTATTGTAGAGATGAGTTTTGTGATGTTGTTGGAACAAAACAATATTTTCATAATGCAATAATCTGTAAGAACATTATTGTTCTTTAGACTAATATTTTTTTTAACAAACTGCATATTACCATGACAAGCATGTTTATAAAGCAAAACATCAAGGCACTTAAATTGACATCAAATGTTATTAATGTTATTCCAAAACACCTATTCGATTTGTCCATTATCAACATAGAATTCAAGCCCTTTATTATCTGTTATTATATTAAGAAAAGAGCTGTATACTGGCCATGTTGTATATAGAGATTAGAAATTAGATATAGTTGATGAGCATCAAGAAACCATATGACTTACATATGTGTGTGTCTAAGACTTGTCTGTTGGGACAACAGACCCTGTAAGATTTGTACAGGGCACAACAAATAATGGCTGTGACTCCAGATCCAAATGCAAGTCAAAAATGAAATCCATGGGCAGTGTTGGTCTTGGTATATCCCTTTGAGGCCACTCAATGAGAAATTGCATTTTTTTATGCATCAAATCCAAGCCTCATATGCTAAATTCAGTTTACTGTGACACAAGTTTAAACAAAGTTGCGTAGGGACAAGTAATATTAGCTGCAAACAGGTACATAGCCAGGATTTTGGGTGTTGGGGGGGGGGGGGGGGGTGTCTATTAATTAAGTGTAAACAATTTCTCTTGGCTAAGGCTCCCTAGCTCCCAGTATTTCTCAAGTTTATCCCAATCTCAAGGGTCTTTTCTCTCAAGGGAAAAGAGTCTCCGACTTTTCTGTTCGGATAAAGTGAAGAGAACTCTTATCACAATTCACTATTCTGAGTTCCCATTGGACAAAATGTCATTACCAGTCATGTCTGTCTGGAAGGATACCTCTGTTACCATGGAGGAAGCCCATGTTCTGTCAAAGTGAGTGTATTTCAATGTATGAGTCAATTACAAAAACGTGATCATTTCGGTATATAAAAAGGAAATAAACAACCTTTACTTTCTTCGACATCATGTTCAACGCCCGATATGTTTGTAGTCTCATTCTGACTATAAAAAATACAATTTGTTGCGGGATTTAAACTCGCTGTACTGATGACATTCTACCGGCAAAAGAGAAATAAAGGGAGACTTAAACACACTATTACAAGGTTTATAGTTTTATTAATCGCGAAAAAGTAAGTTTTTCACTAACATAGTTATCTTAAACCCCCCCCCCCCCCCCACATTCTTTTATAAACTATTGAAAGTAGCCTTGGGCTACGTGTGACAAAACGGGATTTTAATATTTACAGCGTAATTACACATTTCAGAATTACTTACAACACCAAAGACGACATTGGGATGATTTTCATACCTTTCAAAAACGAATTACTAGAAACTCTTGCGATTTTCGACTCGGCTCCTTTTCATTTAGAGAGACGAATTTCGCAGCTTTTCACGCCATTGTTCTGTAAATTATTTCGCCTTTTAGTAAAAATTTCCGCAGAACCCTGAAGAAACCTTCCCTCTTTTGAATAGATCGATTTGTACACTTGAAAACAGCGCAAATATATGACATTTTAACAGGTGCACGGCACTTGTACGAAATGTAGAACAACCATCTTTGCGTGTCTGTTTTGACCACCACTTCAACTTTGGCATATCTAATGTGGCGGATGTGACGTCATTTGCAACCCAAGAATACTGTCTAGCTTGCGCGCGCGTACACTTTATATATTCGGCGATGCTTCGAAGCTCGCGCTAGAAACAAAAAGGATCATGGGAATTTATTGATGGATTATTCCAAACAGCCTCTGGTGGTATTTTATAATATGTGACGTCACATAAGAAACTACTCAGTTTCGTTTTGTATGGGTGTGGTAATTAATAATATGTTATTAATTAGGGGAAACGTATTTTTCAACTTTGGTGAAAGCTCGAAGAGAGCTCGAGGATGATTACGTACTGTCTGATGTCATAATCAGCATTCCCCCAAACTGATCTAAACGTTCATGAAAGCGAAACGATAAACAAGTATTCATGGAGCGTACCAAGTTTTCAAAATGATAGAGTTTTTTAAGGACCACCCCGTTCTCACCGGGCTAGCAGTCTGCACAGCAGGAGCCGCAGCGTTCTGCTATTGCAGAAGTAAATCGAGTGTCGAGGTACGTAGCGTCGTTTTGTGAGAAAAAGTGCGTGCGGTGGCGTGTTGGTGTCAATGTACAGCATGGTGTTTCTTTAACACTTCTATTTCCTTATTATTATTTGTTTTGTTGTCATTTTCTAGAGTGATGGTCAAGGAAAAGAGACCAAAGAAGAAGTACCCGTCGCGGTACAAGACGCTGTCGAAGATGTCTCCGGTGAGTCCCGCCCTTTCGGTTTTATAATTATTTTTAGTATATTTCCCAATTTGATAAAAGAGCTTCTTTTTCAACGTTCTACAAAAAAAAAAATTCTAAATGCATTTAGTTTCTAAATCTTCGTTTGATCAAGATGTCTTTTGTATTAGCGTGTTTTCCAGCCGACCTTTTGCAAGCGGAGAAGTCTTCACAATGTCGAGAATTGCTTGTTTATCAAGGTATGTGGCTGACTTAATTTTACAAAAAATTGATGGATAATATGTTAAGTCTTGACATTCCGTAGCATGTATCTTTTTTGAGTAGCTCAAGTCAATTTGTGAATATTTAGCTAAGAAGAACATACGCCATTCTGTTCCATACGCCTTTTGCAAAATTCCGATAGTACTCGGATAAATGTTATTTAGCAAATAGATCTCATTTTTTGGAAAAGTACGCAACTTGTTGCGTGACTGTTATTCATGACATGCTGTAACGTCATCTGTGCATCTTTCAGAGGACAGACGCGCAAAAAATAAAATCTATTTGTTTTATACAACAATTAAAATATTATCTTACATTATAATCTAGTGTATGCGTGTGCCCGTGCTGACGCCAAGCGTGCGAGTGTCTTATAACACATGGACCCTAGACCAATCAGAGCGTGAGATTTACTATTGTCGTTGTACAGATTCCAGTAATGTTTCCTAACGGATGTGCTATGGTTGCTATTATTGTCCTTTCTCTATTCTTATAATCTTTATAACCACTAAGTGATGATGCTTAACTGTTTTCTCGATTCTGTAGCCCGTTCTTGGGAGCTTTTGCTGCCCAGCTACAAGCAAGTGTTCCCGGAGCTCCACCCCCGGAACCTGCTTAAGATCTTCATCAAGCCACGACTGCTGATGCCAAGTTAGTGCAATAATGATTATACACTAAATTAATTTAAAACATTTAGCCATCGACTGATAAGGCCTTACTAAAATGATATACAGATACTTACTAAACTTATTAATACATCATCATTTCGCGTCAGACTAAATCAATTTTTTTATTTTTCTTTGTCTCTTTAGTTGTAGTCTTTCCCGTGGCTGCTCCAAGGCAAGCAATCGTTGTCTTTGAGTGTCCCGCTCCCACCGTCGTGCTGGGGGATATCCTGTACCTGATGTCAGCGGTTACCTTCGCCGCTCTTATATGCTTTGTTATCAACTTCGTCATGAAGATGCATATCCAGTCGAAGGTCAAATCCCTTCAGGTGAGCGTTTATTAAAGTGTGAAGATTCAAGAACCACACCTCTACACCAACACGACGGGCAAAATAGCATCTCCAGTTTTATTGTTATACTTGCATTCTTTTTTTTATAATTCTCCCATTAAAGCTGTTAGATTTCGGGGAATCATTCTGGCAACTGTAATTATTGTTATGTTTATACTTTCAGACGATTTGTATGGATATAAAACGAGTGTACTTTTCTATTTTCATTGAAAGAGTGACCCATCGATCACCTTTAGTCTTTGGATTAGGTGCGCTAAACAAAACCATTTCCTATTTGTACAACATGAAAACGATGCCTCGAAAACGTTTTGAGACGTATTCACAGTTGCGTTTATTGCTCTTACATTCTCAGGGACGCCCTCTTGCCAGCATCACCGAGGTGCACCAGATCCAAGAGGAGACTGGTGCTTGTCCATCTATTGTGTCGACAGACCGCCAAGAGAGTGATGCTCTCGTAACCACCGAGGTGAACGTCCAGCCGTCCTCATCCGTAAAGTCGATTGTGACTGCATCCTCTACAGGACTCAAGGAGCTCCGCCCTTTTGACCTGCGTGCATCATGGGACACACAAAGCCTCGAGAGCCTAGCAGCTTGTGCATCGCGCCAGGGGCGTCAGGTCACACTCCATCCGCATCTCAACAAAAAGTGGGAAAATGGAAATGGAACACCATTTTTCTTAGAAATTGTGTCACTAAATACTTTGTGCCTCTTACATCGACTGTTTTGTGTAGGGGAGTATGGGGTGTTTCAGGAGCTCATTGGAAAGTGAGAATTAATGAAGGCTAAGTATGTTTCTTTTTTCAATTTTCATTAGCAGCATATACAACCATATTAAACAATACATGTTATCTATATACCATAAGTTACTCATGTATAACAAGAACTTTTTCACGCGAAAACAACCTAAAAAATTGTGGTGTGTATTATACATGAAACTTTTTGTTTGAGAGGTAAAAAACATGCATAATATAATTAAAACAATAGAAAGCTCTAGGGAATTAACGCCCACAAATAAGTTAGTCAAGTTATTTAAACTCCACGGGGCATTGTTTTGACATATACCAAATCTAAATCAATGAAAATGTCTGGAATGTGCCGTGAAGGACATAGGCAAGAAAGAAGTCTACTTGTTATCAGGGAGCATATTATAAATAAGTGCATATAATACAGGAGTAAATACAGTACATATGAGATTTTATACATTATATCAAGACAGAGAAGCTTTTCATTTACATCTAAAAACCACAATTATTTCTATAAGATGTATGTACACTGTAAAGGTATAAATACTGCTTATAAAGGTGGGACTGTAAAAAGTGTCTGCTCAACAGAGGTATATAAATGACTATATATTGCTATATAAATGACTGGCAAAAAATCAGGGTTTTAGACTTTCAGTCTGGCGGTTCCATTATACCTGTTTGTCTTCCACAAGTTTGGAAAGCAAGTAAACAAGAGGGTCTAGCTCACGGACACTGCAACAACAAATAACAGACATGTATAGGATCTTCCTTATTCATTTGTCTAATTAAATGACATGTTAGCAAAAGCAAAGTAAACACAAATCCTCACTTTTTAGATTTAAGCTCGTCATATTTCTTGAGAAATTCTCTTGGTGTAGTTGAACACTCAGCAATCTTGCGCTTTGCTGTATGAGCCGACACCTACAGTTAACAAAAAGACAATTGGGTACAGTAGACACTTTATAACAAACTTTATCCCTGCGGTTGACAAATAAACAAAGGGTAAACTGAACTAGAGAAACACTAGTTGGCATGTCCCACAATATATATCCAGTGAAATTGTAACATACATATTTTATCTATTTAGTACAAATAAATACTACTGTAATAAGCTTAAAGTCTCTTTTATGGTTTATCTGTGAAAAGAGCCTTTCACTTAGTGTAACATTTCTACTAACAGTTTTTTATCCGTGTTGTATCTTAAGGTGTCATGTTTTTCATCACTTTAATGTAACGTGACAAGACATTTCTACTAGTAGTATTTTACCTGTGTTGTAACATAAGGTGTCATGTTTTTCATCAGCATTTCTGTGTAGACCTCGGGTCCCTCCCCTCCTGAAGCCCTGATAAAACAAGATGAGGGAATGTCACCCTTAGATAAATATAAGATAAGGCCAAGCAAAAATAAAAACATGTTTATCGTCCTAATAAGATCAAAATAGGGAGCATGCGGCTCTTTTCATTTATTATATTTTATTTATTTTTTTCCTTACAAAGAAAATTTCTATGATGTTGCGAAGGTAAAAAAATTGTAAGAAAAGCCTTGAAATGGTAATGTCTGCCATTATTTTAGTGCCCAGGCACCACTAACACACGAAATTTGAACTTCTGAGGAACAAACAATCAAAAAAGCAGCAGAAATAGCTAAATAAAAAATATTGATGTGGCCCTGAAAAAAAATGCAGGCGGGGATGATTAACATGTCTTTTCTTTTACTTAGCCTAAATACAAGATGAGTAAAGTTCACCCTTAGAAAAATACAAGATAAGTGAATTTCAAAACACTAATCCCTTTCCATATGCTAACTACCTGTATGACTGGGTACCCCCTCTCAGCGAATCCTGTGTACAAAGCTAAACCCATTGACTCCTGGCTTTTTTAGCTGAATTTACAAAAAACAGACTGAAAACAGATACCTCCCCCCCCCCTATTCTGAGTTTTATACAGCCAATCAAACACAGCTGCACCTAGTCAGCGCGGTATCCAAGCTTTCCAACAGTGCTTTGCGGTCCCCACTTTTAATCCCTCGCGTTGTGCTGAAGCCAGCACAAGTTGATGGTTGCTTGTATTTTTAATCAAAAATACAGCTATGATCATATTAGGAGAGTGTCTCAGGACATCATGAAGTCTTTTGGGGCATAATTGAGTGCTTTGCTTATGGATATTTGCAAGCAAAGGTGGATTCATGATGATTTTTTCTTGGCTTTGCCTGGATAACAAAATAATTTTCTAATGAACCACCACAGCTCTCCTAAATGCTGTCTTTTCTGAAACCAAATTGATTCCAAAATTGTTTACACTGCTATTCTGGGTGTATGACCTGGAATTGATTTGTTTGGCTTCGGGGTGAAAAGACTTATAAAAAAAACATCTGACTTTGGGGAGAGGAGTGTTGACTGGCCCTCCCCTTGTGAATTTTCCCCTGGATCTCCCAGAATGCTTTGCAATACGTAAAGACATCTTCGTGGTTGTACAATCCTTCAAGGAGTGGACATTGTGTTTTAAGGCTATGGAAATGTACCTGGAGTATCAGAATAAAGGTATCTATTTGTGTCTTGAGCTGTGTTTGCTGATCTCTCTCCCTTGTGTGGTATTTTGAGCGTTTTATTGAGAGGGGTGATTCTGCTTTTCTCTCCTTGTTCGATTTGAGATTTGTCAAAGAACCTGTGCTATTATTTGGCTTAAGAGTAGATGCCAACACCATGGTTGGATGCATGAGTATCTTCATCTTGTTGTGTTTATTTTGCATTTATGAATTTTTTGGGTTGTGGGTACTTCCCAAAGCCGGTACAGGCCGGTTGAGGGGTCAATGTGTTAAAAAAGACCCTTAAAAGATCCAACTCTATGTATGTCCGTGGCTTTATTGCTAGTTATTGATGTTGATAAATACTGTTGTTTTCGTGGTATAGAAATTTTGTTAATTAATTTGCTTATAATGTCAGGCGGGGCTTGAAGTTAAAGTTGCATTGCAGGATTACAGTATCTTATAAGACTGCGGAAGATGTTTTGACACCCAGATCGCTCATTAGTATCACCCTTAACGATGCCAACAACTTTAATAAAAATATTAAATGATAAATGACATACCCAAGAAGAGAGAGTAGCTCGGAGACATGGTGATGGATTCTGAATTCACTCATGTTTTACGAGTTTGAATGAAAACACTTTTTTTTCTGAACTTGGCGGGAAGTTGATGCCCGACTTGATTCTATAAATGCTCGTTCTTCTAATACAAATATTCTTCAATAATATGCTTAGTATTCCATTTTAACTGCAGAAATAAAGTACTCGCACGCCCATGAAACGATGGACATGCTTTGTAAAGAGGGAAAAAAGAAAAGGAAAAAAAATACAATCACGAGAAATACCACAGACTGGCCGCCATTTTGTGTAAAAAATAACCGCTGCCCTGCAACTGCGTCTGCTATTTTATGTTCATGGGGGGGGGGGGGAGGGGAGGCAATAATTAGAAAACTCTTCAAACTGATGAACGTCACATATTCACAACAAACACACAACAGTGAAATATGTAGGCTTATAGGTTTCAATTGGTGATGCTTTGGCCCTAGGTAAGTATTCTTTTCATTTAATAAAAAACATTCCTGTAATCGGTCTCCCCTCCTCCCCACTCCCCCGTGGTACCGTTTGTCGCAAGTTATTCTACGGATGTGCGGATCGCGTCTCGTGGATTTCAGCTGTTGATCAAGGCTTTGAAATCTATTCGGCAGAACGCATAATACTCGTCAAATGGACCATCATCCAAGAGATCTGCCAAAAGGGTGGAAAAAGGTGTGTGTTACTAGAAAAAGCGGCAAAACGAAGGGACATGTTGATGTTTATATACACGATCCATTGGGGAGAAAGTTTCGCTCTCTTGCTGAACTTAAAAGACATCTAATCGAGGCCGATTTGGGACTATCTATTGAACAGTTTAGTTTCAGAGCAGATGGGGCGAATTTCCTACATAACGCAGCCCCGGAAAAGCGACCAAAACAGAGCGAGAGGAAGAGAGATCAATCGGGATCAAAAGGCAAACTTGCTGGAGGAACCCCGGGAAAAAGGAAGGCAAAGACCCCCCACATAGCTGTCACAAAAGCAAAAAGAAATAAAAAAGAGCGCAGCGTTAGAGGGAAAGTAGTTAAGATAGTTCTTGGCAAGACTAAGGCTGCCAAGCCTAGAAGACCATCTGTTGTTAATGAGGGTAGCCATTTCACAGGTGTGGTCCCAAAGGGCTGGACCAGAACGGAATATGTGAGGAAGGGGGGACGTACCCAGGGAAGAGTTGATGTAACTGTTATAAACCCTGAAGGGAAACAGTTCCGCTCTCGAGTTCAGCTTAGCGAATTCCTTAAGGAGCAGCAATCCAAATTGAGGGTGGACGATTTTGGATTTTTTCCACTGGGAGGAAGAAAAAGAAAAAGCACTGAAAAGTCAAGTGAGCCAGGAAGAAAGTGCAAAGCTGTGATATCTAAAGAGCCAAAAGTAAAAAAAGTGGCTTCCAAGGCTGATTCTAGTGAAATTAGTAAGCAGACACCAAGAGGCAAAAGAGCAACAAGATCAAACTCTGTTCTGAGTTCAGAATCTTTGTCAAGAAAGCGGAACAAGATGCAAGTTGGAAAAAGTGAAAAAAACAATGGCGTGAAAATTGCTCATCAAAGCCCCACAAAAGCAAGTCTAGAGAGTTCTTACTTTTCTTCTAAAAAGACAAAAAGGAAGTCTACAGAAAGTTTGAAGCATCGTTCCCAGTTAGAAGTTGTAGCAGAGAACAGAGCAAGTGTGATCACTAATGAAGGGGTGCCTACTGGGTGGATTAAGATTGTGACACAGAGATCCAAAGGAAAAACTAAGGGAACCTATGATGTTTACATAGTGGACCCTGATGGAAGAAAGTTTCGCTCTAAAGCAGAGTTGAAGAGGTTTTTAGATAAATCACAGTCTGATCTAACCATTGAAGACTTTGATTTTCAACACAAGAAAATGGTCATAACCAGTAATAAGAAAGAGCTAGATAAAGAAAATGATGACTCTCAGGAACCCTTTGGTGCTGATTCCACAGCATGCCCAAAAGATGACGATGATCTTGATGAAAGTCTAAGTGGTGATTCATTAGACTCTTTAGAAACTTCAGCCAAACAAGTGGAAGCAACACAAAGTCCTTACTTCAAGGATGCTGCTCAGCCAAAGACCCCCAAATGGACACCACCCAAGTCACCCTTCAGCCTTGTGCAGGAGACGCTCTTCCATGATCCTTGGAAGCTGCTGGTGTCTTCAATCTTCTTAAATCGGACTGCTGGTACCCAGGCCATCCCGATCATGTGGGAGTTCTTTAGACGGTATCCAGACGCTGCTGAGGCAAGTAAAGCTGATCCTGGGCCCATTTCTGGTAGGTGCAAATTTCACCTCACTTTTAACCTTATCCACCTATAGAAGGTTGATCTGATTCAATACGAGAAGATTGATCATAAATTTAAATCTCCCCTAACCTCCACACAGCAAACCTATTTTCACCTGTGTTAACAACATAAGTTCCTCGCTTTTTCATCCTATCATTCCTCTGCTCAGTGAGTGCTGTAGCAGTTGATGGACAACAGAGAATTTACAATGAGAATGTGCATACCTAATTCAAAATTATGAGTTAACATTCAATTAAGATAATAATGTGTATCTACATAGCCATGGCTATGTAGTTTGTACCTTTAATTAAACTTTATATCTACTATCCTTTGCTATATTCCTACTTTCTTAGTAATATCTGAGGGAATAATATGTGTCTGTTGTTAGATCTCGTCAGACCCTGTTGGCCATGTGAGAAGTAGGCCGACACCCTTATACCCTTAGATTCTTAACTGATTCCCTTAAGTAATTCACCTATTAATGTAAAGCCGGTGGGGGCTGGGAGGTGCAGCAAGGGGCAGGGATTTGAAATTTGTGTCAGGCCAAATTTTGGAGCCAAATCTTGAGAAATATCATTACCCCTGGCTACTTTATATTATTGTGATCAAATATCCCTTGGCAAGGGCATACGGCAGGAGAAATATAGAGATAGCATGAAGTATATAACATGCAATTTCTTTTTATTGATCCGCTGAATAGTGTAAAACACTGAAACTTCCAAGAATAACAAATAAAGTTAAGAAGAAATCAAACATTCGCAATGTGCACCGAAAACATGCCAGTCTGTTGGTCACATGAGTAAGCGCTAGATCAATAGATCTACAGGGGAAAGGATGAGTTCAACAAAGATCTCCAATGGAATAAACTTGATGGTCAAAACCATCTACTTATGGGCCAGTTTAACTGTTTTAACCCCCCCCCCCCCCCCCCCGACCAGCTTAACATTGATTGGTTTAAAACTGCTAAGTAGCTCATGTAAAATAGTAGAATCTGATTAATATAGTATTGTTTACATTACTTAGACCTCCTCAGACCCCTTGGACTGCATGAGAAGCGGGCCAAGGCCCTTGTTCAATTCTCAGCTGAGTTTTTGAGTCGTGATTGGATCTACCCTGATACACTTTATGGAATAGGTAAATATGGCAGTGACTCTTACCGCATTTTTTTCCTGGGTGAATGGAAAGATGTAAAACCAGAGGACCACAAACTTAACCTCTATCATGACTGGCTTTGGAAGCAAGAGAGAGAAGGCTTATTGTAGGGGGTTCCTGTATTGTTAAACCAAATAATATGTTCTGTTTTGTTAAAGGTAAAAAGTTAATGTTGTCTCTAAAAAGGTTGTGCAAAGGATTTGCATTTGCTGTACAACTCATACAGTTTAATCGAAGTCATACAGTTATATCTCAACATAACAGTAGCATCTCAAGATCGAGATTTTAAAGGGGTGTAAATCATTCTCCCCACCATGCAATCCATATTTTTTTTCCATAAACAAGGCAAATTCCAAACAGTTCACTGAAAGATATACATACTGTTGTGACTTTTGAAAGAAAATTCAACTTTGTGTTGGCTGTAAATGACTTGTGCTAGTGTTAAAAACAACACAGCATAAAGTGTTTAACCTTCATGGCTGAATGCCAACCCTGTATAAATGACAATCCTAACCCTGCTTTAGGTTAGGGTAAGAGTTAGGCATTGGGTTGTCGTTTATCGTTTAACCCTGGGGTAAACCACAGGGAAACCACACATTTGCAGGAAAAAAAATTATATTCAATAAGTTTATATTCAGTAGAAAATTGTCATCTTGTTTTATTCATTCATTATATTCATTATTCATTGCTCTATTGACATTATTATCATAGTTCACATTTGACTACTGGTTAGTTTAACGTTCATACCAAGGATGTTTAGCCTTGACAATGCACTAGTATGTACATTTTCAGCAGAAAAGAATAAAGATAAATGGATAAGTTAACCACATGCCCAAGCTAAATGACTCCTCTATTTAAGTCGACCCATGACTATCATGGACAAATTCTTACTTGTGTTTACCCTTGCGCAAGCGTCCAGGTTTGACTATTTGCAAAAACGTCTCAAGAAAAAAGATAACTCAATCCCTTCCCCCCCATCCCCCCCCCCTGAAAAATTAGTTCCACTTTTTTGGATTTCGCCCCTCCCCCCATCCCCCCCCCCCCAAGAAAAAAATTCTGGGTAGGGGACTGATATATGAAAAACTCTTGAAAGTCACAAAGGAACACATAGATACTGTGTAGTTTTGGAGGGATAGATATATTTTAAAATGAATCTGGGCAGTTTAAATTTGAGTAGGAGCTTGTTGAGGTAATGTACCAAGTTATCTCCAAGAACATTTATCCTTAAACAGTGATCATCACTCTCGAAATACGAGATACAGTAAACTTAATGTTATATGCCCTAAGTATAAGCGCGAGACCGAAGGTGGGCTCACCTTTGCTGTCTCCGCATCAAAACTATGGAACAGTTTAAGTTTAGATGCCAGAAAAGTAGACTCTCTAAGATGTTTTACAATTAATTTATGGAACAAAGCTCTACATGATCAAAAGATTTTGCAACATTTTAACGTTTAATTTCTATAGTGTTTGATTTATGTTTATTTAGTTTTATATAGCTTAATATAGATATATATTTATATATACTTCTCTGCCATTTTTTATCATATATTTTTAGTAAGTGTAATTGTAAATTTTTAGTATGTAATAGGTGAGGGCCACAAGGTTATTAGCCAATTGGCTATTAAATGCTTCCTCTTTAAATAAAGTCTTTATTATTATATTATTATATTGAGGTTTTGAGTATGAGCTGAGTTGAGGTCTTTTAAAAAAATAATATGAAATAAGAACAACAAGAGAAGCATTTATTTATGTATCTATTTTTTATGAGCATTGAAAAATATTAATAAAAAAATTGGTTTCAATAAAAAAAACAATTGAGCCATTGCACAAACCATATATAACTTACTGATTTCACTATGAAATAAACATGGAACATCACGGGAGCTGGTTAGAATTTGGTGAATGAAAAGATAATATGGTACAATGTGCAGCAAAATGAGCCAATCTTCAAGCACTATTCTCTATGGTGTGAACTGGAAATATGGTCTTTTGTCAAGACCAATTCAAACCTTGAAGAGAATACCATTCTTGCTTAGGGAGTGTTCATTATTTATGGCTGAGGGGGGAGGGGTCGGTATTCAGCGCCACTCCACTTGAGTTTTCTGTACAACCCCCCTTTTGTAAAAAAAAACTTTGTTGACCCCCCCCCCCCCCAGGAGAAACCCAAAAACCTTTTACACCCCCCCCTCCTCTTTAAAAATCCACAAAACTACATTTATAACACGAAATATAGATACATATTTAAACAAATCATGCATTAAAAAAACAACCAAGAAATGATATTTCTTATTGTAATAAGTCAAATGTGGCGTTTTGAAATAGAAAAGAATATGTATCTATATCTATCTTCGCATGCCATATCAGTAGTAGATAAGAGTGCTTCTTTTTCCTGTTTGCAATGATGTTTTATTACATGAACGAACGGAATGATAAAGAACTACAATGAGTTCTGACCGGGCTAGTCCCAGTCCTTCCACAGGGACTCCAAACAATGCTCTATCTCCCCCCAAGTATTTAGTGTTCCTGCATGGTGGGGATGATAAATACTGATATATAACATAACGATATAACAATGTGTCCTTTTGACTAATGTTTGTGTTCATTGTTCAAGTAGTTCTTTCTTGTTGTAGTCCTGTAGCCTCCTTAGGGCTAAGGGTATCTTCTTCTCGAGTGGGGGGTTGGATGGTGGTTTGGCTGGGCTTACTGGTTCGGATGCTTCCGCTGATCCTGGCTCAGTTTCTGGTGGTCTGGTTGGTGTATCACTGCCTGTTGTCCCAGTTCCTGGCCCAGTGTCTCTCGTGAGCGGGGGGCTAGGTCGTGTGGGTGTTTCGACGGAAATTCCAGTGGGGCTTGTTGTTGCTGTGCCTTTTGGGAGTTTGGTTAGGCTTTCTTTCGGTCTTGCTTGGGTTGCTCGGCTGATGAATTTGAGGTCATCGTTGAGTATCCGTGGTGGCTGTGGTGCTTGGACAGGGATGTATTTCCGTAGGAATTTCCGGTTACGGAGAGTTATCATTCCGGAGCCGTCGACACGCACAACGTATTGGTCAAATTGCCGTACCTCAATGACAATGCCTGTCTTGTCCCATCGTGTTGGATTGGGGCCTGTCTGGTTCTGGATCCTCACGTGGTGTCCTATGGCAAGAGGGGAAAGTCTCTTTGTATGTTGTGACCATCTCTCTGCTGCCCTCATGTGTCTGTTCCTTAAAGCTTCTTCTCTGAGGGCAAGGGTGTCCCGCCAAGTGGGGTGTGGGATATAGTGCCCTGGGAGGATCGGGATTGAATCCTTGATTGGTCTGCCGAATATGCATTGTGCTGGTGACAGCTTGGTGCTTGGGTCTGGGGTGTTGCGGTATTGAAGTATCGCTTGTTGGAAGGCATTGGTGTTGAGTTCACCATGTGGGCCGGTGTTGTTGGTGATGAGCCGCTTGACGGTTTTCACTCCTATTTCAGCTCTACTGTTGGAGTGGGGAAACGCTACTGAGGATAGGCGGTGGTGGACTCCCCACTCCTTGAGGAACTGCTGTGTAGGATTGGCGACAAATTCTGGTCCACCGTCACTTGCGCACTCATCAGGGATGCCAAAGGTGCAGAAGGTGCGCCTCAGACATTCTACTAGGCCGGCGGAGCCATCACGAGCCTTTTCGACGATTGGCCAGTTAGAGTGTCTGTCCACTGCTACCAGGTAAGTGCTGCCTTTGTAGTGGAAGAAGTCAGCACAGATGCATTGGAATGGGTAGGCTGGCAGTATTGGTGGGTAGGGTGGGGCGCTTGGCTGTGAAGGTGTTATGCGGTTACAGTAGGAGCATCGTTCCCGTAAGGCGACAATGGCAGGTGTGATTCCTGGCCAAAAGACTGATGACTCGGCGCGGGCAGTCATGGATGTCACGCCTTGGTGTGCAGAGTGGAGTGCTTTAAGTATCACCTCTCGTAGGGTTGGGGGAATGACGATGCGATCCTTGTAAAGGATGACTCCATCGATGGTGTGGAGGTCGTGCCGGAATCTGTGGTATTCTTGGAGTGCTGGGGCGAGGTCGTGCTGCGCTTCTGGGAAGCCGGACTCAATGATGGCGGTCAGGGAGTGGAGATTTGGGTCGCTGGTGGTTTCTAGTTTCACCGTCTCCCAGGTAACGGCCATGGTGTTGAGGGTGGATGTGGCTGAGGATACCAGCTCTTTGTCGATCCCGTAGGAGCAGGATTCTTCTGGTGGCTCCCTAGTGCGAAGGCTTGCGAGGGCAGCGTTGGCTGGGTGAGGGCTGTTGGAGGCATCGATGGTAGCTATGTCGTCAGGCAGCGTCATCATTTCAGGGGTTGTTGAGCCCGTTGGGTGGCGTGAGATGGCATCCGCAGCTTTGTGTCTTGCTCCAGGGATGTGGACCATGCGGAACTTGTAACGGAGGGTCTTCTCTTTGAGGTTCCTGAGCCGGCTGTTGGGAATTTCATCAAGGGACCGATCACCAAATACCTTCAATAGGGGTTTGTGATCAACGGCGACAATTAGGTTGCTACAGCCTAGGACAAAGAAGCGAGCCTTGTCTTTATCATAGATAAGAGTGCTTCTTTTTCCTGTTTGCAATGATGTTTTATTACATGAACGAACGGAATGATAAAGAACTACAATGAGTTCTGACCGGGCTAGTCCCAGTCCTTCCACAGGGACTCCAAACAATGCTCTAAGTAGTCCATATCACGCAGGACAATTTTATTTGCCAACCTGGCAATTATATTCTCTACTTAAGGGTTTTCCAGTAGAAGTAATATATAGATTTAGGCACTGCCTAAAAGCGGAGCCAGCATAAACACCTTTTGTGTTGACTGATCAAAGGTATTATTGGGGGATCTAGGATCCTGCTCTCTACTGAGATTTATTTATTGTACCAACCAAATGGATCCAGGCCTTATTCAATAATTTAAATTATTCAGTACATCAAAGTTAACAAACACAATTCCTGGTGTGGATATGGCTGTCAAAGTTGTCAAGAGTCTAATGGTAAATTCTTATGTCCCATCATAGAAGTTCCATTATGAATATCTTTTTTTAATCAAAACAATACTCCCACAAGCTTTGCCCTTGTGCAGAAAATGTCATGGATGTAACAGCATGCCAAAGATTCAAAACAATATATTTAGACTGTTTAGATGCCATACTGTGATTTTTATGTATTGATTCAGTGGCGATTCTCTCCTTCATTGGACCGAATATTCAGAAAAATGTCTGGAAATTAAAATCCAAAAATATATCTCCTTTCATGCATTACATATTGGTGCACCCCACTTTACCTAGTGGCCTTGTTGTTGGTGGCCTACTCCCAAATGAATGCAATGAAGAAAAAACAGATTGAAAATGCTAACTTCTAATTTCAAACCAAACACTTTCATTGATCTATGTTTGGGGTAGAGAGGAATCAAAGAATATGAATTGACTAAAAAATAATCGACGGGAGAGGAGATATAAAGTGAATTGACTCAACTTGAAAGGTTTGGTGAAAAAAATATAACAGTAATGAAAATAATTTGATTGAGCATTTCTTGACATTTCCCCTTTCCCATTATCTTAACCCTTTCACCACCACAGGCCTCTAAAGAGGCCATGTCTATGCTATCCAAGCTATGTGAACAGAATTCTATTATTGAAAAAGAACAAGGTTGTTGCTAGTGTTATAAAGTTTTAGTATCTTGCCCTAAAAACCCTTCCCCTTAATAAAAGTTCCATTAATGTACATTTGTAAAGCTACATTCTGACAAGATTTGTTCTTGCGAAGAACAATGGATGAAACAGGATTTCAAAGATGGAATAGTGTCAGACACAATTTTAGATAAGATGCAATGCTGAAGATTTTAATGTACCATTTAAAGTGGTGATTTTCCATCCCCATGGGAATTAATATCTACAAATATATATCCAGTAATGCATTATATTTTGGTGTTTTGAGAAACCCTGGATCTAACTATTCCAATGAAATAAATCTAAACATCTAAAATAAATGTAATGAGCAAGAGACTTGGAAAGAAAGTCCTAAAAAGAAAATATAAAGTGAAAGTTATTAAAGAAAATTTCTAATTTCAAAATCAAATCTGTTCATTAATTTATTTTTGGTGTAGAGGGGAAATAGTAAAGAGCATCAATTGCATAAAAATAGTCAACAGGGAGAAGAAAAAGGAAGAAATATGACTCTTCCTTAAATGTTTGAAAAGAAAATATAATAACAATAATGTAATAATTATATTTTTTTTAAATATCCCCTTTCCCATTATCTTTAGGTTGATAGAAAACTGTTTTCTTTACAGATTTATTATTTAAAAAGCAAAAGTTTGTTTTTAGTTTTATATTATATAAGTATCTTGTTCTAAAAAAAACCTATGAGTGTGTACTGCTGAATCACATAGTAATGAACTAGTCATTTGCACCCCTTCCCTTATGGTCCCGCAGAAGTCAGGGGTTAATGTGGGGTTTTAGACCACTTTTTGACCAGAATATGTCAAGAGGGGTGGTGGTATTGACTGTTTTTGACTCTTAACTTGGAAACAGGCTTTTATTAAAGTTTAATCCCCCACCCTTCCCTGGGACCATGGGTGTGGGGGTATCAAATGACTAGTGAATAAGAACATCCTACTGTTCTCTTCAAGACATGATTTTTAATTCTCATGTCTTCCAGTCTTTAGCATTCATCTTGGCCCTCAGGTAGTTCCTGGTTCATAAAAGAGTGAAAACAATTATTTATTATTTCTTTCAAAACAATCTTTTTATCAAGCCATTTATAATCTAACTAATTTTCCACAACTATTTGAAAAAAAATAAACACATGAGATGCAAGATGCAGACAATACAATACATATTGAAAATAGGGTTTTTTTTATCCTCGGTAAGGAAAATTTCTCTTGTAAGTTGAAAAAGCTGCTGTGTCTTCTAAGGATATGTATCTTCTTAGGACTAAGAGCACAGGATATAAAGACAAGAACGGTCTTCTTTAGCAGTATTTGACAAATGCAACACGATATTGGTTAGCCTTTATGAAATATCTCAACACAATCAATCTGCCCTGAAGAAGTCTTATTAAAGACGAATTCCAGTTTTTGTTGCACGTATTTTATTCAACAAAATCAAGAATATAGATAAAACAAAGAATGTCAAAACAAAACCTGTTATGCTCAAATAATTTGATTACTAAGTTAAGTACTCGCATTCTCAAAGCATACAAAAAGGACAACAAAAAGCCTAATAACTGTCATATCCTCAATAGACAATACAAATCGTCGTCCGAAACTCACCTTGCATTGTTCTTTTTTTTGTTTTTTTTGTCGCTTTCTTGATGTTCTGTTCGCTTTTAAATGTGAACTGTTACTTGCTTAAATTTACTAGCTAAAACCAGATAAATCTTGACGTGAATGAATGTTAGTAGATCTCCTCTAGTTGACTTTATCCTTAAGTCAAAATTTGAGGCAAAATAAATAATTATCGCATAATCGACAAGAACTTTTTCCCTTGCTCCGTGATTGTATTTAGTCGCCATTTCGGGGCCGAGTGGGGCCTGGGAGTCGCGCGGCTGACTGACTGGCTGGCTGGCTGGCGAGTGACACCACAGGGTACCCGCGCGATGACCAAAAAAACCAAGTCGCATACCTATACCATATTTCTATGCCTATGGGGCTACGCGCGCGGCCTGCGGCCGCGCTTAGCTCCGCTATTAGCTCCGCTAATAACAACAAAAAACCTCTCCAGGCTCGAGAAGTTTGAAATAGTCTCTTGAGAAGTTTTAGCGGAGTAAATTGCCGGATGTTTTGGGCTCTTGGACGTTTCGTTAGACGAAATGGGTTATTACTTAAAAGCTAGAATTTGTATTTTTTTAAATATCCACAAAGTAAGATGATTAATAGTTTGTTTATGCTTAATTGATGATATTTTTTTAATCGGATCTCTTAGTATGCTTCTTATATTCTCTACTAACTGTATTTAAGGTTTTCCAGTAAAAGTAATAACAACAAAAAACCTCTCCAGGCTCAGTAGTTCCGTGTTTTTGCGGCGAAATCAATTGACTGTTTATTTCGGGAAAGGCTGTTCCGAAACAAAGCCATCATCCGAAGTAGACAAGAACAAAAAGAGTGTAATTTGGTAAGAGCAACCAAAGGTGTGCCAAGTGTCCTTAAGTTGACGATTCCAATTTGACACATTTTAGCTGTGACCAATATTAAAGAGTTTGATCTTAGCACGAAGCATTTTAGATCCGTCTAAAGCATCAAGTGAGTACATGGTTAGAACATTTCAGCTGATCAATTAACTACTGTACTAAGAATCGGCAAGAATTGACACTGATGCTCAGAATCTTGGGATAGCTTCGTTCAAAGGCTTTGGTTTTGCTAGGACAAGTTCTGTGTGGGGATAACTTTCTGCAAACTGTAAAAAACGCGACGCGAGAGGTGGCAACAGAAGAGCAACTTTGTTCATCCCGTTCTTATGTCAGGAATGGAAGTTAATAACACTACTAGCTTCGGCACAGGTCGTGTCTGTTCTGGTTATTTGATAACACCATCAGGGATTGTAGTCGAGGATCAATTATATCCGAACATTTACATCAGCGTTTTACCTTACACGTTACTACACATTTGATTTTGTTTATTGGCGTTGCTTTATACAATCGATCGAAACCGGAAACCCATTTCCTCCACTAGTCCCGATTGAGCTCTCACTTACTGGTTTCATCTTTCTGTGTCTCACCGCGAGTCTGAATCCTATTCTGTATTTCTGGAGGTTCACTGAGGTTCGGGCTGCAGCGGTCTCTACTCTTAAGTCATTGTTAAGATGTTCACAAACATTCACAAACGGAAAGTAATATTTTTTTTCAGTCCAAATTTCTTTTTATAGTTAGATTAGATATTAATGTGAATATAATATCAAATATAATAAAACTGTGAATAGATTTGCTACGGCCTTTAATGCGAATGGATCCTCCCGCCGCAAAACACATGCGCGCAGGCAAACACGGACGATAGCTAAAATATGTAGATCCCGTAAACAATCATCTTTACTAGAACCCTTAAACCAACAGGCTGGATTTACAAACCGTTACCTACAAAACCTTAGGACAGTATGACCACTTGAGTTTTTGTCTTAGACAGAAGTCTATGTTGTCAATAGGATTACTACGTACATCCACACCTCCCTCTACTAGTGGGCGTTGTTTTGGTCTAGATTGTACGCATGCTTGCATAGAAAATCCTCCGGCAATATCTGAAAACAACTTCTTACGTTCAATAGTATGTAAAGCAGAGAAGGAAAAGAAATTAGAGGCGTAAAAATAGGGCCGTAGCAAGGGTTTGGGCACTGAGGGCACGTGCCCCAAAATATTTTCAAAAACTATAAGGGAATGACCAGTAGGTGCGTGGTTGTGCCCCCAATATTTTCTTAGTGTTTCTGTATCGTGCCCCCAATAATTTAAGAACTACTACGGCTATGGTAAAATGTTTACCCCTGCGCGTGAAAATAAATGGAAGCGAAGAAAACGCAAGCGCGGGTAATTGAGGAAGAACATTTATTCTTCCTTTTCTGTTCCTATTTCACGTATACCCCTGTGATTTTCGCATGCACGGAAACACTGCAGTCCCAGTCTGATTTTACTTCACCCACTTAACCGGTGGCTGCCAAAGCTAATAAGGAAGTCCCATATGCCACTCAAAGTGGCTTAGCAAGCTTTCTTTGTCGTACATATTTAATGAAAAAATACTCATAAGAAAGAATAACAAGTCGATGTACCTGATACGCCTTCGTATCTCGTGCAAGCTAACGCTTTGAAAATCTGTCGCGGGAACCCTCGTGCCGCTAGCAAACTGTACGTAGACAAAGATATTGGATTCTCTGTACAAATACGCCAAAGGACCATTACCCTCCCCTCCCCCTCCTTCATCCCCTCTTCACGGGCATCTTGACCTAGGGAAGCAGAAGGACTGGTAGGTCCACGGCGAGCTAGGGAGAGCTACCTACCTAAGTTTAAATCGGAGTAGGAGCTTGCTGAGTGAGGGTTTTTTATGGGATGGTTTTTATTGAAAAAAAAGGAAAAGAAGTGAAAATATTATTTATCTATATTTTTCGTTAACACTGAAAAAGATTAATGAAAAAAATACGTTTCCGTCGAGTACCGAACGCACTGATGAAGAAACCCCCAATAAATTCGCTCTTACCTACTCAATCTCTAATAAACGCTGTGTGAAGAATAACGAGGATTTTAATGAATGATTTATATGAAAAACTTTGAAAGTCACAAAGGAACACATATTTTCAATATTAACAGACAGATGGGTACTGTGAAGTTTTGGAGGGATAGATATATTTTAAATATATATAAAAGTATAAATTTGAGTAGGGGCTAGTTGAGGTTTTGAGTAAGAAAAAAAATTAGCCATGGCACAAACCATATATAATTTACTAATTTCACTATGGAATAAAAATGGAATATCACGAGAGCTAGTGGTTAGAATTCGGTGAATGAAAAGACAAAAAAACGGTACAATGTGCAATGACAAAGATGCTACTACCCAACACCTTTGGATATAACAAAAATATATGTATAATCTTGTTTTTTATTGTATATGCCATATCACAACACTGATTGGGGCAAGAAAGGTAAGAAGCATCATCTCTTGAGGTGGGGATGGAGTGTTTGAAAATTGTTAAATATTTCTTAAACATTTTCTTGGTTCACTGCCCTCAATGTGCTATCACTTAGGGGTAAGTTTATTTTAACACCCAAAGTGAGCTATATTGTATTAACAATATAATTTAGGTTATAAAATGATGGTTGAAGGCTTTCATAGAAAGTGCTCAATACTCGAAAGTAGAGCGGTGTATAGTGTTGGTTTGAGAAAAATACAAACTACATAGGTTTCCCTACAGGTCTGAAACAGACCTGTAGGGAAACCTATGTAGTTTGTATTTTTCTCAAACCAACACTAATTTAGGTTATATATATTATTTCATTTATGTTAGTGCAAAGTAAATAACAATATCTATTAATGCTATTATATTGTTCAAACATTTATATTTTGTAGTCTGTAATATCCAGACTTGAAATTATAGCATATACATATCATTAATGGCACTAGAAAGACAACACAAGTCTCTAGATTTCATTGAAAATGTTCCATAAAATTAAAATGACATTCAATGAGGGATAAAGTTATTTTAGGAAGAGAACAAACATTATCTAAAGGAAGGACCAAAATACCAACAAATTAGCACAAAAATACCAAAATAACTTTCATAGTTTTACATATTTTACACTACACATGGCTACTGACATGTGTACCTCTAAAAAAGTTACCAAACCAAAGCAGCAGGCTCAAGCTTTTCTAGTTGAGTTACTTACTTAAGCTTATACAATATTTTTTTACGAATATTGATGAACGGCATTACTAAAAAGCGGAACCGGCGGAACCAGAATATTTCGTTTAGTTATAGGGGTAGGGATGTCATACTAGGATCACCATTTATTTCCTTTCTAATCTGAACACATTCCTTTGTGAAATGCTAAGACAACATCACTAAGCGCAGATGTGCTACGTTATTTCACGCACATTTGACATTCTGTCATATGCAATTTGTATCCATCTGTATCCTTGTTTAGAAGCGCGTCTCTACATCAGGTACAAGGTTATTTTTAATCCCTAGATTTAATTGTTTTACATACCTTAATCCCTAGATTTAATTGTTTTACATACCTTATTTGCTGTCTCGATTTTAAATTCCTTATAACATGTACACTTCGAGTGTTTTAATCAAGCATTGTCATCTCTGACTTTTAGCTGAGGCACTGCTATTACTGTAAGTAAAGTCCATTTTCTCAGAATATACATGCACTCACTGCTGGATGAAACCTGGGTATAATAAATTTCACCTTCTGTCATCAAAATAGATGTGATTATTACAATACTCATAATCAATCACTCATATTTGTTGTATATCCAGTGCGGTCATGAATATTGGGGGTATGCCATTGTCTTTATTTACAGGCTGAAATTATATGGCTTTCAAAATTATTTCAGGAAGAGGGGGTAACATGTCCCGTCACCCCCTGCTATGGTGCTGTATAATTCCACTTTCTGGTAAATTTGACATTATTGCAGTATTCTAGAGAAAGGATTACCTTCTATATTTTCACATTGTTGTCTTTTTGATATGGATATGGTTGTTAGCATGATGTACACAGGCACGTACCCAGGATTGGCTGTGGGGGGATGTGCAGTCATAGGTATATTTAAAAAGGATAAGAATTTGCCCATTTTTTGTGGCCGAAGGGGGGTGAGCATACATTCTGTGCACCCTCCTGTGTACTTGCCTGATACACATGCAAGAGAAAACTCGAGTGAAGCATATGAGAATTTCTCAGTTTGCAGCACTGGTCAACACCTTAGTACCAAGTGACACATCTTGGGGCTTCTCCTGATGGAATTATTATGATCCTGTCTGGTAAAAGATGATGATGGTGATATAAAACTCAGCTTCTTATTGTAGAGATGAGTTTTGTGATGTTGTTGGAACAAAACAATATTTTCATAATGCAATAATCTGTAAGAACATTATTGTTCTTTAGACTAATATTTTTTTTAACAAACTGCATATTACCATGACAAGCATGTTTATAAAGCAAAACATCAAGGCACTTAAATTGACATCAAATGTTATTAATGTTATTCCAAAACACCTATTCAATTTGTCCATTATCAACATAGAATTTAAGCCCTTTATTATCTGTTATTATATTAAGAAAAGAGCTGTATACTGGCCATGTTGTATATAGAGATTAGAAATTAGATATAGTTGATGAGCATCAAGAAACCATATGACTTACATATGTGTGTGTCTAAGACTTGTCTGTTGGGACAACAGACCCTGTAAGATTTGTACAGGGCACAACAAATAATGGCTGTGACTCCAGATCCAAATGCAAGTCAAAAATGAAATCCATGGGCAGTGTTGGTCTTGGTATATCCCTTTGAGGCCACTCAATGAGAAATTGCATTTTTTTATGCATCAAATCCAAGCCTCATATGCTAAATTCAGTTTACTGTGACACAAGTTTAAACAAAGTTGCATAGGGACAAGTAATATTAGCTGCAAACAGGTACATAGCCAGGATTTTGGGTGTTGGGGGGGGGGGGGGGGTGTCTATTAATTAAGTGTAAACAATTTCTCTTGGCTAAGGCTTCCTAGCTCCCAGTATTTCTCAAGTTTATCCCAATCTCAAGGGTCTTTTCTCTCAAGGGAAAAGAGTCTCCGACTTTTCTGTTCGGATAAAGTGAAGAGAACTCTTATCACAATTCACTATTCTGAGTTCCCATTGGACAAAATGTCATTACCAGTCATGTCTGTCTGGAAGGATACCTCTGTTACCATGGAGGAAGCCCATGTTCTGTCAAAGTGAGTGTATTTCAATGTATGAGTCAATTACAAAAACGTGATCATTTCGGTATATAAAAGGGAAATAAACAACCTTTACTTTCTTCGACATCATGTTCAACGCCCGATATGTTTGTAGTCTCATTCTGACTATAAAAAATACAATTTGTTGCGGGATTTAAACTCGCTGTACTGATGACATTCTACCGGCAAAAGAGAAATAAAGGGAGACTTAAACACACTATTACAAGGTTTATAGTTTTATTAATCGCGAAAAAGTAAGTTTTTCACTAAAACATAGTTATCTTAAACCCCCCCCCCCCCCCCCCCACATTCTTTTATAAACTATTGAAAGTAGCCTTGGGCTACGTGTGACAAAACGGGATTTTAATATTTACAGCGTAATTACACATTTCAGAATTACTTACAACACCAAAGACGACATTGGGATGATTTTCATACCTTTCAAAAACGAATTACTAGAAACTCTTGCGATTTTCGACTCGGCTCCTTTTCATTTAGAGAGACGAATTTCGCAGCTTTTCACGCCATTGTTCTGTAAATTATTTCGCCTTTTAGTAAAAATTTCCGCAGAACCCTGAAGAAACCTTCCCTCTTTTGAATAGATCGATTTGTACACTCGAAAACAGCGCAAATATATGACATTTTAACAGGTGCACGGCACTTGTACGAAATGTAGAACAACCATCTTTGCGTGTCTGTTTTGACCACCACTTCAACTTTGGCATATCTAATGTGGCGGATGTGACGTCATTTGCAACCCAAGAATACTGTCTAGCTTGCGCGCGCGTACACTTTATATATTCGGCGATGCTTCGAAGCTCGCGCTAGAAACAAAAAGGATCATGGGAATTTATTGATGGATTATTCCAAACAGCCTCTGGTGGTATTTTATAATATGTGACGTCACATAAGAAACTACTCAGTTTCGTTTTGTATGGGTGTGGTAATTAATAATATGTTATTAATTAGGGGAAACGTATTTTTCAACTTTGGTGAAAGCTCGAAGAGAGCTCGAGGATGATTACGTACTGTCTGATGTCATAATCAGCATTCCCCCAAACTGATCTAAACGTTCATGAAAGCGAAACGATAAACAAGTATTCATGGAGCGTACCAAGTTTTCAAAATGATAGAGTTTTTTAAGGACCACCCCGTTCTCACCGGGCTAGCAGTCTGCACAGCAGGAGCCGCAGCGTTCTGCTATTGCAGAAGTAAATCGAGTGTCGAGGTACGTAGCGTCGTTTTGTGAGAAAAAGTGCGTGCGGTGGCGTGTTGGTGTCAATGTACAGCATGGTGTTTCTTTAACACTTCTATTTCCTTATTATTATTTGTTTTGTTGTCATTTTCTAGAGTGATGGTCAAGGAAAAGAGACCAAAGAAGAAGTACCCGTCGCGGTACAAGACGCTGTCGAAGATGTCTCCGGTGAGTCCCGCCCTTTCGGTTTTATAATTATTTTTAGTATATTTCCCAATTTGATAAAAGAGCTTCTTTTTCAACGTTCTACAAAAAAAAAAAAATTCTAAATGCATTTAGTTTCTAAATCTTCGTTTGATCAAGATGTCTTTTGTATTAGCGTGTTTTCCAGCCGACCTTTTGCAAGCGGAGAAGTCTTCACAATGTCGAGAATTGCTTGTTTATCAAGGTATGTGGCTGACTTAATTTTACAAAAAATTGATGGATAATATGTTAAGTCTTGACATTCCGTAGCATGTATCTTTTTTGAGTAGCTCAAGTCAATTTGTGAATATTTAGCTAAGAAGAACATACGCCATTCTGTTCCATACGCCTTTTGCAAAATTCCGATAGTACTCGGATAAATGTTATTTAGCAAATAGATCTCATTTTTTGGAAAAGTACGCAACTTGTTGCGTGACTGTTATTCATGACATGCTGTAACGTCATCTGTGCATCTTTCAGAGGACAGACGCGCAAAAAATAAAATCTATTTGTTTTATACAACAATTAAAATATTATCTTACATTATAATCTAGTGTATGCGTGTGCCCGTGCTGACGCCAAGCGTGCGAGTGTCTTATAACACATGGACCCTAGACCAATCAGAGCGTGAGATTTACTATTGTCGTTGTACAGATTCCAGTAATGTTTCCTAACGGATGTGCTATGGTTGCTATTATTGTCCTTTCTCTATTCTTATAATCTTTATAACCACTAAGTGATGATGCTTAACTGTTTTCTCGATTCTGTAGCCCGTTCTTGGGAGCTTTTGCTGCCCAGCTACAAGCAAGTGTTCCCGGAGCTCCACCCCCGGAACCTGCTTAAGATCTTCATCAAGCCACGACTGCTGATGCCAAGTTAGTGCAATAATGATTATACACTAAATTAATTTAAAACATTTAGCCATCGACTGATAAGGCCTTACTAAAATGATATACAGATACTTACTAAACTTATTAATACATCATCATTTCGCGTCAGACTAAATCAATTTTTTTATTTTTCTTTGTCTCTTTAGTTGTAGTCTTTCCCGTGGCTGCTCCAAGGCAAGCAATCGTTGTCTTTGAGTGTCCCGCTCCCACCGTCGTGCTGGGGGATATCCTGTACCTGATGTCAGCGGTTACCTTCGCCGCTCTTATATGCTTTGTTATCAACTTCGTCATGAAGATGCATATCCAGTCGAAGGTCAAATCCCTTCAGGTGAGCGTTTATTAAAGTGTGAAGATTCAAGAACCACACCTCTACACCAACACGACGGGCAAAATAGCATCTCCAGTTTTATTGTTATACTTGCATTCTTTTTTTTATAATTCTCCCATTAAAGCTGTTAGATTTCGGGGAATCATTCTGGCAACTGTAATTATTGTTATGTTTATACTTTCAGACGATTTGTATGGATATAAAACAAGTGTACTTTTCTATTTTCATTGAAAGAGTGACCCATCGATCACCTTTAGTCTTTGGATTAGGTGCGCTAAACAAAACCATTTCCTATTTGTACAACATGAAAACGATGCCTCGAAAACGTTTTGAGACGTATTCACAGTTGCGTTTATTGCTCTTATCGTTATCAGGGAGGTCGTCTTGCCAGCATCACCGAGGTGCACCAGATCCAAGAGAAGACTGGTGCTTGTCCATCTATTGCGTCGACAGACCACCGAGAGAGTGATGCTCCCGTAACCACCGAGGTGAACGTCCAGCCGTCCTCATCCGTAAAGTCGATTGTGACTGCATCCTCTACAGGACTCAAGGAGCTCCGCCCTTTTGATCTGCGTGCATCATGGGACACACAAAGCCTCGAGAGCCTAGCAGCTTGTGCATCGCGCCAGGGGCGTCAGGTCACACTCCATCCGCATCTCAACAAAAAGTGGGAAAATGGAAATGGAACACCATTTTTCTTAGAAATTGTGTCACTAAATACTTTGTGCCTCTTACATCGACTGTTTTGTGTAGGGGAGTATGGGGTGTTTCAGGAGCTCATTGGAAAGTGAGAATTAATGAAGGCTAAGTATGTTTTTTTTTCAATTTTCATTAGCAGCATATACAACCATATTAAACAATACATGTTATCTATATACCATAAGTTACTCATGTATAACAAGAACTTTTTCACGCGAAAACAACCTAAAAAATTGTGGTGTGTATTATACATGAAACTTTTTGTTTGAGAGGTAAAAAACATGCATAATATAATTAAAACAATAGAAAGCTCTAGGGAATTAACGCCCACAAATAAGTTAGTCAAGTTATTTAAACTCCACGGGGCATTGTTTTGACATATACCAAATCTAAATCAATGAAAATGTCTGGAATGTGCCGTGAAGGACATAGGCAAGAAAGAAGTCTACTTGTTATCAGGGAGCATATTATAAATAAGTGCATATAATACAGGAGTAAATACAGTACATATGAGATTTTATACATTATATCAAGACAGAGAAGCTTTTCATTTACATCTAAAAACCACAATTATTTCTATAAGATGTATGTACACTGTAAAGGTATAAATACTGCTTATAAAGGTGGGACTGTAAAAAGTGTCTGCTCAACAGAGGTATATAAATGACTATATATTGCTATATAAATGACTGGCAAAAAATCAGGGTTTTAGACTTTCAGTCTGGCGGTTCCATTATACCTGTTCGTCTTCCACAAGTTTGGAAAGCAAGTAAACAAGAGGGTCTAGCTCACGGACACTGCAACGACAAATAACAGACATGTATAGGATCTTCCTTATTCATTTGTCTAATTAAATGACATGTTAGCAAAAGCAAAGTAAACACAAATCCTCACTTTTTAGATTTAAGCTCGTCATATTTCTTGAGAAATTCTCTTGGTGTAGTTGAACACTCAGCAATCTTGCGCTTTGCTGTATGAGCCGACACCTACAGTTAACAAAAAGACAATTGGGTACAGTAGACACTTTATAACAAACTTTATCCCTGCGGTTGACAAATAAACAAAGGGTAAACTGAACTAGAGAAACACTAGTTGGTATGTCCCACAATATATATCCAGTGAAATTGTAACATACATATTTAATCTATTTAGTACAAATAAATACTACTGTAATAAGCTTAAAGTCTCTTTTATGGTTTTTCTGTGAAAAGAGCCTTTCACTTAGTGTAACATTTCTACTAAACAGTTTTTTTTATCCGTGTTGTAACTTAAGGTGTCATGTTTTTCATCACTTTAATGTAACGTGACAAGACATTTCTACTAGTAGTATTTTACCTGTGTTGTAACATAAGGTGTCATGTTTTTCATCAGCATTTCTGTGTAGACCTTGGGTCCCTCCCCTCCTGAAGCCCTGATAAAACAAGATAAGGGAATGTCACCCTTAGATTAATATAAGATAAGGCCAAGCAAAAATAAAAACATGTTTATCGTCCTGATAAGATCAAAATAGGGAGCATGCGGCTCTTTTCATTTATTTTTTTCCTTACAAAGAAAATTTCTACGATGTTGCGAAGGTAAAAAAATTGTAAGAAAAGCCTTGAAATGGTAATGTCTGCCATTATTTTAGTGCCCAGGCACCACTAACACACGAAATTTGAACTTCTGAGGAACAAACAATCAAATAGCAGCAGAAATAGCTAAATAAAAAATATTGATGCGGCCCTGAAAAAGGATGCAGGCGGGGATGATTAACATGTCTTTTCTTTTACTTAGCCTAAATACAAGATGAGTAAAGTTCACCCTTAGATAAATACAAGATGAGTGAATTTCAAAACACTAATCCCTTTCCATATGCTAACTACCCGTATGACTGGTACCCCCTCTCAGTGAATCCTGTGTACAAAGCTTAACCCATTGACTCCTGGCTTTTTTTTTAGCTGAATTTACAAAAAAACAGACTGAAAACAGATACCTCCCCCCCCCTATTCTGAGTTTTATACAGCCAATCAAACACAGCTGCACCTAGTCAGCGGTATCCAAGCTTTCCAACAGTGCTTTGTGGTCCCCACTTTTAATCCCTCGCGTTGTGCTGAAGCCAGCACAAGTTGATGGTTGCTTGTATTTTTCATCAAAAATACAGCTATGAGCATATTAGGAGAGTGTCTCGGGACATCATGAAGTCTTTTGGGGCATAATTGAGTGCTTTGCTTATGGATATTTGCAAGCAAAGGTGGATTCATGATGATTTTTTCTTGTTTGGCTTTGCCTGGATGAGAAAATAATTTTCTAATGAATCACCACAGCTCTCCTAAATGCTGTCTTTTCTGAAACCAAATTGATTCCAAAATTGTTTACACTGCTATTCTGGGTCTGTATGACCTGGCATTGATTTGTTTGGCTTCGGGGTGAAAAGACTTCTAAAAAACCATCTGACTTTGGGGAGAGGAGTGTTGACTGGCCCTCCCCTCGTGAATTTTTCCCTGGATCTCCCAGAATGCTTTGCAATACGTAAAGACATCTTCGTGGTTGTACAATCCTTCAAGGAGTGGACATTGTGTTTTGAGGCCATGGAAATGTACCTGGAGGATCAGAATAAAGGTATCTATTTGTGTCTTGAGCTGTGTTTGCTGATCTCTCTCCCTTGTGTGGTATTTTGAGCGTTTTATTGTGAGGGGTGATTCTGCTTTTCTCTCCTTGTTTGATTTGAGATTTGTCAAAGAACCTGTGCTATTATTTGACTTAAGAGTAGATGCCAACAGCTTGGTTGGATGCATGAGTATCTTCATCTTGTTGTGTTTATTTTGCATTTATGATTTTTTGGGGTTGTGGGTACTTCCCAAAGCCGGTACAGGCCGGTTGAGGGGTCAATGTGTTAAAAAAGACCCTAAAAGATCCAACTCTATGTATGTCCGTGGCTTTATTGCTAGTTATTGATGTTGATAAATACTGTTGTTTTCGTGGTATAGAAATTTTGTTAACTAATTTGCTTATAATGTCACGCGGGGCTTGAAGTTAAAGTTGCATTGCATGATTACAGTATCTTATAAGACTGCGGAAGATGTTTTGACACCCAGATCGCTCATTAGTATTACCCTTAACGATGCAAACAACTTTAATAAAAATATTAAATGATAAATGACATACCCAAGAAGAGAGAGTAGCTCGGAGACATGGTGATGGATTCTGAATTCACTCATGTTTTACGAGTTTGAATGTAAACACTTTTTTTTCTGAACTTGGCGGGAAGTTGATGCCCGACTTGATTCTATAAATGCTGGTTCTTCTAATACAAATATTCTTCAATAATATGCTTAGTATTCCATTTTAACTGCAGAAATAAAGTACTCGCACGCCCATGAAACGATGGACATGCTTTGTAAAGAGGGAAAAAAGAAAAGGAAAAAAATTATAATCACGACAAATACCACAGACTGGCCGCCATTTTGTGTAAAAAATAACCGCTGCCCTGCAACTGCGTCTGCTATTTTATGTTCATGGGGGGGGGGGGGGGGGGAAAGGAGGCAATCATTAGAAAACTCTTCAAACTGATGAACGTCACATATTCACAACAAACACACAACAGTGAAATATTTAGGCTTATAGGTTTCAATTGGTGATGCTTTGGCCCTAGGTAAGTATTCTTTTCATTTAATAAAAAACATTCCTGTAATCGGTCTCCCCTCCTCCCCACTCCCCCGTGGTACCGTTTGTCGCAAGTTATTCTACGGATGTGCGGATCGCGTCTCGTGGATTTCAGCTGTTGATCAAGGCTTTGAAATCTATTCGGCAGAACGCATAATACTCGTCAAATGGACCATCATCCAAGAGATCTGCCAAAAGGGTGGAAAAAGGTGTGTGTTACTAGAAAAAGCGGCAAAACGAAAGGACATGTTGATGTTTATATACACGATCCATTGGGGAGAAAGTTTCGCTCTCTTGCTGAACTTAAAAGACATCTAATCGAGGCCGATTTGGGACTATCTATTGAACAGTTTAGTTTCAGAGCAGATGGGGCGAATTTTCTACATAACGCAGCCCCGGAAAAGCGACCAAAACAGAGCGAGAGGAAGAGAGATCAATCGGGATCAAAAGGCAAACTTGCTGGAGGAACCCCGGGAAAAACGAAGGCAAAGACTCCCCACATAGCTGTCACAAAAGCAAAAAGGAATAAAAAAGAGCGCAGCGTTAGAGGGAAAGTAGTTAAGATAGTTCTTGGCAAGACTAAGGCTGCCAAGCCTAGAAGACCATCTGTTGTTAATGAGGGTAGCCATTTCACAGGCGTGGTCCCAAAGGGCTGGACCAGAGCGGAATATGTGAGGAAGGGGGGACGTACCCAGGGAAGAGTTGATGTAACTGTTATAAACCCTGAAGGGAAACAGTTCCGCTCTCGAGTTCAGCTTAGCGAATTCCTTAAGGAGCAGCAATCCAAATTGAGCGTGGACGATTTTGGATTTTTTCCACTGGGAGGAAGAAAAAGAAAAAGCACTGAAAAGTCAAGTGAGCCAGGAAGAAAGTGCAAAGCTGTGATACCTAAAGAGCCAAAAGTAAAAAAAGTGGCTTCCAAGGCTGATTCTAGTGAAATTAGTAAGCAGACACCAAGAGGCAAAAGAGCAACAAGATCAAACTCTGTTCTGAGTTCAGAATCTTTGTCAAGAAAGCGGAACAAGATGCAAGTTGGAAAAAGTGAAAAAAACAATGGCGTGAGAAGTGCTCATCAAAGCCCCACAAAAGCAAGTCTAGAGAGTTCTTACTTTTCTTCTAAAAAGACACAAAGGAAGTCTACAGAAAGTTTGAAGCATCGTTCCCAGTTAGAAGTTGTAGCAGAGAACAGAGCAAGTCTGATCACTAATGAAGGGGTGCCTACTGGGTGGATTAAGATTGTGACACAGAGATCCAAAGGAAAAACTAAGGGAACCTATGATGTTTACATAGTGGACCCTGATGGAAGAAAGTTTCGCTCTAAAGCAGAGTTGAAGAGGTTTTTAGATAAATCACAGTCTGATCTAACCATTGAAGACTTTGATTTTCAACACAGGAAAATGGTCATAACCAGTAATAAGAAAGAGCTAGATAAAGAAAATGATGACTCTCAGGAACCCTTTGGTGCTGATTCCACAGCATGCCCAAAAGATGATGATGATCTTGATGAAAGTCTGAGTGGTGATTCATTAGACTCTTTAGAAACTTCAGCCAAACAAGTGGAAGCAACACAAAGTCCTTACTTCAAGGATGCTGCTCAACCAAAGACCCCCAAATGGACACCACCCAGGTCACCCTTCAGCCTTGTGCAGGAGACGCTCTTCCATGATCCTTGGAAGCTGCTGGTGTCTTCAATCTTCTTAAATCGGACTGCTGGTACCCAGGCCATCCCGATCATGTGGGAGTTCTTTAGACGGTATCCAGACGCTGCTGAGGCAAGTAAAGCTGATCCTGGGCCCATTTCTGGTAGGTGCAAATTTCACCTCACTTTTAACCTTATCCACCTATAGAAGGTTGATCTGATTCAATACGAGAAGATTGATCATAAATTTAAATCTGCCCTAACCTCCACACAGCAAACCTATTTTTACCTGTGTTAACAACATAAGTTCCTCGCTTTTTCATCCTATCATTTCTCTGCTCAGTGAGTGCTGTAGCAGTTGATGGACAACAGAGAATTTACAATGAGAATGTGCATACCTAATTCAAAATTATGAGTTAACATTCAATTAAGATAATAATGTGTATCTACATAGCCATGGCTATGTAGTTTGTACCTTTAATTAAACTTTATATCTACTATCCTTTGCTATATTCCTACTTATTTAGGAATATCTGAAGGAATAATATGTGTCTGTTGTTAGATCTCGTCAGACCCTGTTGGCCGTGTGAGAAGTGGGCCGACACCCTTATACCCTTAGATTCTTAACTGATTCCCTTAAGTAATGCACCTATTAATGTAAAGCCGGTGGGGGCTGGGAGGTGCAGCAAGGGGTGGGGATTTGAAATTCTTGTCAGGCCAAATTTTGGAGCCCAATCTTGATAAATATCATTACCCCTGGCTACTTTATATTATTGTGATCAAATATCCCTTGGCAAGGGCATACGGCAGGAGAAATATAGAGATAGCATAAGTATATAACATGCAATTTCTTTTTATTGATCCGCTGAATAGTGTAAAACAATGAAACATCCAAGAATAACAAATAAAGTTAAGAAGAAATCAAACATTCGCAATGTGCACCGAAAACATGCCAGTCTGTTGGTCACATGAGTAAGCGCTAGATCAATAGATCTACCGGGGAAAGGATGAGTTCAACAAAGATCTCCAATGGGATAAACTTGATGGTCAAAACCATCTACTTATGGGCCAGTTTAACTGTTTTAACCCCCCCCCCCCCCCCCGACCAGCTTAACATTGATTGGTTTAAAACTGCTAAGTAGCTCATGTAAAATAGTAGAATCTGATTAATATAGTATTGTTTACATTACTTAGACCTCCTCAGACCCCTTGGACTGCATGAGAAGCGGGCCAAGGCCCTTGTTCAATTCTCAGCTGAGTTTTTGAGTCGTGATTGGATCTACCCTGATACACTTTATGGAATAGGTAAATATGGCAGTGACTCTTACCGCATTTTTTTCCTGGGTGAATGGAAAGATGTAAAACCAGAGGACCACAAACTTAACCTCTATCATGACTGGCTTTGGAAGCAAGAGAGAGAAGGCTTATTGTAGGGGGTTACTGCATTGTTAAACCAAATATGTTCTGTTTTGTTAAAGGTTAAAAGTTAATGTTGTCTCTAAAAAGGTTGTGCAAAGGATTTGCATTTGCTGTACAACTCATACAGTTTAATCGAAGTCATACAGTTATATCTCAACATAACAGTAGCATCTCAAGATCGAGATTTTAAAGGGGTGTAAATCATTCTCCCCACCATGCAATCCATATTTTTTTTCCATAAACAAGACAAATTCCAAACAGTTCACTCATACTGTTGGTGACTTTTGAAAGAAAATCCAACTTTGTGTTGGCTGTAAATGACTTGTGCTGGTGTTAAAAACAACAGCATAAAGTGTTTAACCTTCATGGCTGTATGCCAACCCTGTATAAATGACAACCCTAACCCTGGTTTAGGTTAGGATAAGGGTTAGGCGTTGGGTTGTCGTTTATCGTTTAACCCTGGAGTAAACCACAGGGAAACCGCACATTTGCAGGAAAAAAATTATATTCAGTAAGTTTATATTCAGTAGAAAATTGTCATCTTGTTTTATTCATTCATTACATTCATTATTCATTGCTCTATTGACATTATCATAGTTCACATTTGACTACTGGTTAGTTTAACGTTCATACCAAGGATGTTTAGCCTTTACAATGCACTAGTATGTACATTTTCAGCAGAAAAGACTAAAGATAAATGGATAAGTTAACCACATGCCCAAGCCAAATGACTCCTCTATTTAAGTCGACCCATGACTATCATGGACAAATTCTTACTTGTGTTTACCCTTGCCCAAGCGTCCAGGTCTGACTATTTGCAAAAAAGTCTCAAGAAAAAAGATAACTCAATCCCTTCCCCCCATCCCCCCCTGAAAAATTAGTTCCACTTTTTCGGATTTCGCCCCTCCCCCCCCACGGGCATCGGGACCTAGGGAAGCAGAAGGACTGGCAGGTCCACGGCGAGCTAGGGAGAGCTACCTACCTAAGTTTAAATTGGAGTAGGAGCTTGTTGAGTGAGGGTTTTTTATGGGATGGTTTTTATTGAAAAAAAAGGGAAAGAAGTGAAAAAATTATTTATCTATATTTTTCGTTAACACTGAAAAAGATTAATGAAAAAATACGTTTCCGTCGAGTACCGAACGCACTGATGAAGAAACCCCCAATAAATTCGCCCTTACCTACTCAATCTCTAATAAACGCTGTGAAGAAGAATTACGAGGATTTTAATGAATGATTTATATGAAAAACTTTGAAAGTCACAAAGGAACACATATTTTCAATATTAACAGACAGATGGGTACTGTGAAGTTTGGGAGGGATAGATATATTTTAAATTTGATCTGAGAAGTTTAAATTTGAGTAGGGGCTAGTTGAGGTTTTGAGTAAGAAAAAAAATTAGCCATGGCACAAACCATATATAATTTACTAATTTCACTATGGAATAAAAATGGAATATCACGAGAGCTAGTGGTTAGAATTCGGTGAATGAAAAGACAAAAAACGGTACAATGTGCAATGACAAAGATGCTACTACCCAACACCTTTGGATATAACAATAATATATGTATAATCTTGTTTTTTATTGTATATGCCATATCACAACACTGATTGGGGCAAGTAAGGTAAGAAGCATCATCTCTTGAGGTGGGGATGGAGTGTTTGAAAATTGTTAAATATTTCTTAAACATTTTCTTGGTTCACTGCCCTCAATGTGCTATCACTTAGGGGTAAGTTTATTTTAACACCCAAAGTGAGCTATATTGTATTAACAATATAATTTAGGTTATATATATTATTTCATTTATGTTAGTGCAAAGTAAATAACAATATCTATTAATGCTATTATATTGTTCAAACATTTATATTTTGTAGTCTGTAATATCCAGACTTGAAATTATAGCATATACATATCATTAATGGCACTAGAAAGACAACACAAGTCTCTAGATTTCATTGAAATGTTCCATAAAATTAAAATGACATTCAATGAGGGATAAAGTTATTTTAGGAAGAAAACAAACATTATCTAAAGGAAGGACCAAAATACCAACAAATTAGCACAAAAATACCAAAATAACTTTCATAGTTTTACATATTTTACACTACACATGGCTACTGACATGTGTACCTCTAAAAAAGTTACCAAACCAAAGCAGCAGGCTCAAGCTTTTCTAGTTGAGTTACTTACTTAAGCTTATACAATATTTTTTTACGAATATTGATGAACGGCATTACTAAAAAGCGGAACCGGCGGAACCAGAATATTTCGTTTAGTTATAGGGGTAGGGATGTCATACTAGGATCACCATTTATTTCCTTTCTAATCTGAACACATTCCTTTGTGAAATGCTAAGACAACATCACTAAGCGCAGATGTGCTACGTTATTTCACGCACATTTGACATTCTGTCATATGCAATTTGTATCCATCTGTATCCTTGTTTAGAAGCGCGTCTCTACATCAGGTACAAGGTTATTTTTAATCCCTAGATTTAATTGTTTTACATACCTTAATCCCTAGATTTAATTGTTTTACATACCTTATTTGCTGTCTCGATTTTAAATTCCTTATAACATGTACACTTCGAGTGTTTTAATCAAGCATTGTCATCTCTGACTTTTAGCTGAGGCACTGCTATTACTGTAAGTAAAGTCCATTTTCTCAGAATATACATGCACTCACTGCTGGATGAAACCTGGGTATAATAAATTTCACCTTCTGTCATCAAAATAGATGTGATTATTACAATACTCATAATCAATCACTCATATTTGTTGTATATCCAGTGCGGTCATGAATATTGGGGGTATGCCATTGTCTTTATTTACAGGCTGAAATTATATGGCTTTCAAAATTATTTCAGGAATGGTGCTGTATAATTCCACTTTCTGGTAAATTTGACATTATTGCAGTATTCTAGAAAAAGGATTACCTTCTATATTTTCACATTGTTGTCTTTTTGATATGGATATGGTTGTTAGCATGATGTACACAGGCACGTACCCAGGATTGGCTGTGGGGGGATGTGCAGTCATAGGTATATTTAAAAAGGATAAGAATTTGCCCATTTTTTGTGGCCGAAGGGGGGTGAGCATACATTCTGTGCACCCTCCTGTGTACTTGCCTGATACACATGCAAGAGAAAACTCGAGTGAAGCATATGAGAATTTCTCAGTTTGCAGCACTGGTCAACACCTTAGTACCAAGTGACACATCTTGGGGCTTCTCCTGATGGAATTATTATGATCCTGTCTGGTAAAAGATGATGATGGTGATATAAAACTCAGCTTCTTATTGTAGAGATGAGTTTTGTGATGTTGTTGGAACAAAACAATATTTTCATAATGCAATAATCTGTAAGAACATTATTGTTCTTTAGACTAATATTTTTTTAACAAACTGCATATTACCATGACAAGCATGTTTATAAAGCCAAACATCAAGGCACTTAAATTGACATCAAATGTTATTAATGTTATTCCAAAACACCTATTCAATTTGTCCATTATCAACATAGAATTCAAGCCCTTTATTATCTGTTATTATATTAAGAAAAGAGCTGTATACTGGCCATGTTGTATATAGAGATTAGAAATTAGATATAGTTGATGAGCATCAAGAAACCATATGACTTACATATGTGTGTGTCTAAGACTTGTCTGTAAGATTTGTACAGGGCACAACAAATAATGGCTGTGACTCCAGATCCAAATGCAAGTCAAAAATGAAATCCATGGGCAGTGTTGGTCTTGGCATATCCCTTTGAGGCCACTCAATGAGAAATTGCATTTTTTTATGCATCAAATCCAAGCCTCATATGCTAAATTCAGTTTACTGTGACACAAGTTTAAACAAAGTTGCATAGGGACAAGTAATATTAGCTGCAAACAGGTACATAGCCAGGATTTTGGGTGTTGGGGGGGGGGGGGTGTCTATTAATTAAGTGTAAACAATTTCTCTTGGCTAAGGCTTCCTAGCTCGCAGTATTTCTCAAGTTTATCCCAATCTCAAGGGTCTTTTCTCTCAAGGGAAAAGAGTCTCCGACTTTTCTGTTCGGATAAAGTGAAGAGAACTCTTATCACAATTCACTATTCTAAGTTCCTAATCCATTGGACAAAATGTCATTACAAGTCATGTCTGTCTGGAAGGATACCTCTGTTACCATTGAGGAAGCCCATGTTCTGTCAAAGTGAGTGTATTTCAATGTATGAGTCAATTACAAAAACGTGATCATTTCGGTATATAAAAGGGAAATAAACAACCTTTACTTTCTTCGACATCATGTTCAACGCCCGATATGTTTGTAGTCTCATTCTGACTGTTAGCTTTCTTACAGTATAAAAAATACAATTTGTTGCGGGATTTAAACTCGCTGTACTGATGACATTCTACCGGCAAAAGAGAAATAAAGGGAGACTTAAACACACTATTACAAGGTTTATAGTTTTATTAATCGCGAAAAAGTAAGTTTTTCACTAACATAGTTATCTTAACCCCCCCCCCCCCACATTCCTTTATAAACTATTGAAAGTAGCCTTGGGCTACGTGTGACAAAACGGGATTTTAATATTTACAGCGTAATTACACATTTCAGAATTACTTACAACACCACAGACGACATTGGGGTGATTTTCATACCTTTCAAAAACGAATTACTAGAAACTCTTACGATTTTCGACTCCTTTTCATTTGGAGAGACGAATTTCGCAGCTTTTCACGCCATTGTTCTGTAAATTATTTCGCCTTTTAGTAAAAATTTCCGCAGAACCCTGAAGAAACCTTCCCTCTTTTGAATAGATCGATTTGTACACTCGAAAACAGTGCAAATATATGACATTTTAACAGGTGCACGGCACTTGTACGAAATGTAGAACAACCATCTTTGCGTGTCTGTTTTGACCACCACTTCAACTTTGGCATATCTAATGTGGCGGATGTGACGTCATTTGCAACCCAAGAATACTGTCTAGCTTGCGCGCGCGTCCACTTTCGTCGATGCTTCGAAGCTCGCGCTAGAAACAAAAAGGCTCATGGGAATTTATCGATGGATAATTCCAAACAGCCTCTGGTGGTATTTTATAATATGTGACGTCACATAAGAAACTACTCAGCTTCGTTTTGTATGGGTGTGTTAATTAATAATATGTTATTAATTAGGGGAAACGTATTTTTTCAACTTTGGTGAGAGCTCGAAGAGAGCTCGAGGATGATTACGTAATGTCTGACGTCATAATCAGCATTCCCCCAAACTGATCAAAACGTTCATGAAAGCGAAACGATAAACAAGTATTCATGGAGCGTACCAAGTTTTCAAAATGATAGAGTTTTTTAAGGACCACCCCGTCCTCACCGGACTAGCAGTCTGCACAGCAGGAGCCGCAGCGTTCTGCTATTGCAGAAGTAAATCGAGTGTCGAGGTACGTAGCGTCGTTTTGTGAGAAAAGTGCGTGCGGTGGCGTGTTGCTGTCAATGTACAGCATGGTGTTTCTTTAACACTTCTATTTCCTTCGGCTTATTATTTGTTTTGTTGTGATTTTCTAGAGTGATGGTCAAGGAAAAGAGACCAAAGAAGAAGTACCCGTCGCGGTACAAGACGCTGTCGAAGATGTCTCCGGTGAGTCCCGCCCTTTCGGTTTTATAATTATTTTTAGTATATTTCCCAATTTGATAAAAGAGCTTCTTTTTCAACGTTCTACAAAAAAAAAATTCTAAATGCATTTAGTTTCTAAATCTTCGTTTGATCAAGATGTCTTTTGTATTAGCGTGTTTTCCAGCCGACCTTTTGCAAGCGGAGAAGTCTTCACAATGTCGAGAATTGCTTGTTTATCAAGGTATGTGGCTGACTTAATTTTACAAAAAATTGATGGATAATATGTTAAGTCTTGACATTCCGTAGCATGTATCTTTTTTGAGTAGCTCAAGTCAATTTGTGAATATTTAGCTAAGAAGAACATACGCCATTCTGTTCCATACGCCTTTTGCCAAATTCCGATAGTACTCGGATAAATGTTATTTAGCAAATAGATCTCATTTTTTGGAAAAGTACGCAACTTGTTGCGTGACTGTTATTCATTACATGCTGTAACGTCATCTGTGCATCTTTCAGAGGACAGACGCGCAAAAAATAAAATCTATTTGTTTTATACAACAATTAAAATGTTATCTTACATTATAATCTAGTGTAAGCGTGTGCCCGTGCTGACGCCAAGCGTGCGAGTGTCTTATAACACATGGACCCTAGACCAATCAGAGCGCGCGATTTACTATTGTCGTTGTACAGATTCCAGTAATGTTTCCTAACGGATGTGCTATGGTTGCTATTATTGTCCTTTCTCTATTCTTATAATCTTTATAACCACTAAGTGATGATGCTTAACTGTTTTCTCGAATTTGTAGCCCGTTCTTGGGAGCTTTTGCTGCCCAGCTACAAGCAAGTGTTCCCGGAGCTCCACCCCCGGAACCTGCTTAAGATCTTCATCAAGCCACGACTGCTGATGCCAAGTTAGTGCAATAATGATTATACACTAAATTAATTTAAAACATTTAGCCATCGAACGATAAGGCCTTACTAAAATGATATACAGATACTTTCTAAACTTATTAATACATCATCATTTCGCGTCAAACTAAATCAATTTTTTTATTTTTCTTTGTCTCTTTAGTTGTAGTCTTTCCCGTGGCTGCTCCATGGCAAGCAATCGTTGTCTTTGAGTGTCCCGCTCCCACCGTCGTGCTGGGGGAAATCCTGTACCTGATGTCAGCGGTTACCTTCGCCGCTCTTATATGCTTTGTTATCAACTTCGTCATGAAGATGCATATCCAGTCGAAGGTCAAATCCCTTCAGGTGAGCGTTTATTAAAGTGTGAAGATTCAAGAACCACACCTCTACACCAACACGACGGGCAAAATAGCATCTCCAGTTTTATTGTTATACTTGCATTCTTTTTTTTATAATTCTCCCATTAAAGCTGTTAAATTTCGGGGAATCATTCTGGCAACTGTAATTATTGTTATGTTTGTACTTTCAAACGATTTGTATGGATATAAAACGAGTGTACTTTTCTATTTTCATTGAAAGAGTGACCCATCGATCACCTTTAGTCTTTGGATTAGGTGCGCTAAACAAAACCATTTCCTATTTGTACAACATGAAAACGATGCCTCGAAAACGTTTTGAGACGTATTCACAGTTGCGTTTATTGCTCTTACATTCTCAGGGACGCCCTCTTGCCAGCATCACCGAGGTGCACCAGATCCAAGAGGAGAATGGTGCTTATCCATCTATTGCGTCGACAGACCGCCGAGAGAGTGATGCTCTCGTAACCACCGAGGTGAACGTCCAGCCGTCCTCATCCGTAAAGTCGATTGTGACTGCATCCTCTACAGGACTCAAGGAGCTCCGCCCTTTTGACCTGCGTGCATCATGGGACACACAAAGCCTCGAGAGCCTAGCAGTTTGTGCATCGCGCCAGGGGCGTCAGGTCACACTCCATCCCTCACTCGCCGAGTTTCTGAATACGCTGATGAGACCCCTCAGCTTAGAGCTTGAGCAAATGGAGTTTCCGTCATCAGCTAAAAGACCTGTGCTTGTTACCATGCATGGTAGACATGCAATCATTCGACATCGCGTCAAGGTTCATCTGATGGATTACTGCGCAACAGAACCAGACAACATGTCTACCCTCATATCTTCTGTCAGCCAGGTGTCACATGATGAGCATGAGTGGATGGTGGCAGAGATGTCTGAGCACCTTAAAGCTAACACAGTCAGTGTAACCACTCTGCAACTAGGCCTTGAGGGAATTGGCATGGATTTCATTGATACAACAGCCCGCCCTCTATCAGTGTCTGTATTTGGATGCTTGGAGGGGGAAGCTCAGGTCGAGACTAAACAAAACCAAGCTTGCATCATGGCGATTGAAGACATGTTCAAGCCGTCCTCGCGAGTGAAACAGATGGTGACGGAATTGCTTTGCGGTTTCAAGAAGCCTTACCGTCCTCACATTTGTGGATCATTGAAAACTCAAAGTGCTGAGGTGAGTGTTTATTTAATTGGGAAGATTGAATAACAACATCCCTACACAAACACGGCGGACAAAATAGCCTCTCCATTATTATAGATTCAAACAGTTATACTCGAATATTTTCATGTTATCATGTTTCCGCTAAAGCCTGTTTGAATTTATGGTAGCTAATCGAACATTTTAAGTATTTGGACTAGAAGCGCTAAACAAACAATGAATTATTTTTACATCAAACAAACGATGCCACGAAAGCGGTTTAAAACGTATTCACAGTTGAGTTCATTGCTCTTATCGTTATCAGGGAGGTCGTCTTGCCAGCATCACATAGGTGCACCAGTTCCAAGAGAATACAGGTGCTTGTCCATCTATTGCGTCGACAAACCGCCAAGAGAGTGATGCTCTCGTAACCACCGAGGTGAACGTCCAGCCGTCCTCATCCGTAAAGTCGATTGTGACTGCATCCTCTACAGGACTCAAGGAGCTCCGCCCTTTTGACCTGCGTGCATCATGGGACACACAAAGCCTCGAGAGACTTGCCGCTTGTGCATCGCGCCAGGGGCGTCAGGTCACACTCCATCCCTCACTCGCCGAGTTTCTGAATACGCTGATGAGACCCCTCAGCTTAGAGCTTGCTCAAATGGAGCCTCCGTCATCAGCTAAAAGACCTGTGCTTGTTATCATGCATGGTAGACATGCAATCTTTCGACATCGCGTCAAGGTTCATCTGATGGATTACTGCGCAACAGAACCAGACAACATGTCTACCCTCCTATCTTCTGTCAGCCAGGTGTCACATGATGAGCATGAGTGGATGGTGGCAGAGATATCTGAGCACCTTAAAGCTAACAAACCCAATGTTTCCACTCTGCAACTAAACCTTGAGAGACTTGGCATGGGTCTTATGGATATGGCAGTCCGTTCTCTATCAGAGACTGGATTTGGTAGCGAGAAGCAAGAAGCTTGTAAGGAAGAATCCGAGGAGACGAAACAAGACCAAGCTTGCTTTATATCAACTGAAGAAATGTTCTCGCCGGTGAGACAGATGGTAATCGATTTACCTTCCGGTCTCATGAAGCCCTACCTTCCTGGCATTCGTGGATCACGGAAAATTCATCTAAACTATGACTATGCCACAGCGCCAGAGCATATGGCAGCGCTTCCATCGTCTGCCATCCTGCTGTCACAGGATGATCATCAGTATTTGGTAGCAGAAAAGAGACCGGATTGCCTCGATGCAACTCCTGCAACAGATCTTGGAAGAGTAGACGCATGTTTACCAGCTATAGCAGTCCCTAATTCAGTGTCTGTGCCTAAGTCAGCTTCGTTTGGGGAGGAACGTCAAGGCGAAAACCCTGATCTTAAGCATCATGAATGTTGTGAAGAAGAGCCTCAGTACCCAATGACAGAGACATTACTCAACGGTGTTACTACGCTGGGAACAGATTTTGCAGGAGATTTACCAGATACACCAGTCCCAGCACCAGTGTATGAGTCTAAATCATCTTCGCTGGGAGAGGAAAGTAAAGGCGAAGACACTGCGCTAGAGCAGCATGAATGTTGTGTAAAAGAGCGTAAGAGTTTCATGTCAGAGATGTTACCCGAAGATATCACTGACGGTGTATCTATCAAGTATAAGCAGTATCTCAAAAAAGACTTAGAGTCGTCAAGTGTAGAAGAACCACAGCTGGTCATTGGAGGCGAAGAGGATCGGGTATCGAAGAATGACAACGATGCTAACCTAGCAACTGATGCAGGTGTTGTGCATACTCCAAATGATGGCGTTGATCGGGAGCTTCCCTCGGATTGCACACCTCCCATGTCTACTAATGATGGGGACACTAGCAAAGAAAACCAGCAGCTTCTTCATAAATGCGCCCAAGCACAGAAGAAGAAGGCAAAGCGCAAAAACCAAAGACCAAAAACATCTCAACGCAAATCACGGACAGGGAAACAAGAGTGTCAGAAGAAAGAAAACGAACCAGAATTATCGGTAATAGGAAAGGAATCCATCCTTCATAACTTCAATGCAGAAGCTATAGTCGAACAAGACGTCGTATCTGCTAAGCAATACCCCATGACACAGTCATCAGACGCGAGACCTGATGAAATCAGCCATCAGGCTGAAGAGAGGACTCCTCAAAAGACGCCGACAGCTTCTGAACTAGCCGCAAGTATAACGGATGCACAAGAAGGAAAGGTCAAGGGGAGTAATAAGCTAAACGTTCGGACAAAGCAGAGCAAGTCGAAAAACACGAATGCAGAGGCTGAATTATTGTCGGTGCAAGGAGTTAAGATCAATCTCCGAGAGAGCAAAAACCAGAACAGAAAGGAAAGCAAAAAAGGGAAGCATCGGAACAATCATGTCGATGATTACCCCAGAAAGGGCCACGCCTGTGGAGTAATGGGTAGACCTTCCACGCCTTCCACCACCAAGAGGAGTTCATACGCCACAGCGGCCCAAAAGGGAAACAGCACAGGGAGAGAAAACCACAGAGAATCATACCAGATGAATGGTATGGTACAAGATGGTGCAAGATCAAATAATAGGTAAGAGGCTAAGCAAGTTGATTTTTTTTTTCCGCTGGGTAGGTTTCCCTCGTAGGGATTTGAAAATGAAAAAGATTTATGATCAAAAACCTTATTTCATAATATGAGTAGACCTTGTCTATTAAATAAAATGACAACTTGAGTAGCGTGGATAGCAAAATATAAGAAAAAGGAAGAAATTTGATTGGAGGTTGGAGTGTTGGATGGAGGTTGTCTTTCTCACGAGTGCTACTCTATCATCCTGCATTCCTATTTTTGAGCTTTTTGCGCTATGCAGGTTAAACGGCTGAAATGGAGAGCGGGTGATATAAAGAAAATGCTAAATTGTTCAAAGATCATAAACTAGACGTTTTGTATTTCTGTTAATAGCTTGGATTCACGTGATGCGAAGAGCAGCTCGCGTCTTCTCGTCAAGGCAAACATGCACCAAGGGGATGCAAGACTTGTCATCCCAGGAGTTCAGTGTTGTTCCATTGCTCTCTGTGCCATCCTCAGGGCGTCCGGCAAAAGCCCATTGCTCTGGACGCCCGAGGACATGGACGATATAATCCTCACCGGGGACAGAAAACACAGGGAGACTCAAGAGAAGATGAATCGCTCCAAAACCTCGTTTCTCCACATTGACGAGATAGAGCTAGATATCAAACTACGGGGTCGGCACTTCCACTTGAAGAGAAGTGATGTAATGTGTGGTGACATCATGAACGATGGCTCAGACAAGAACAGCCCGCTACCAGGCATTGAGAATAGCATTGAAACTCTAAGCGAGTATGATATGTTTATTGTTAGATATTTATTGTATACAATCGCTCTATTTAAGACATCTCAAACATGGTTGTTGTTTGACTCGCATAATCGCGATCAGAATGGATTTAGACATCCTAACGGGAAGGCCGTTCTTCTCGAGTTCAAGACTCTAAGAAGTGTTGCGTGTTACATCAGGCGGTTCGTGAGTTCCAACGGCTTCAGTGACGAGACGAGTCCACGCCCGCTAGATGATTCGCAATTGAGCTATGAACTGGCCGGCATAAAGGTAGCAGTGCTTAGCTGAACCAGGATCCTTTGCGGTTGGCAATTACTGGCGATCCTTTGCTTACTATTCTTATAATATTGTATATTTTGTATATAGCTAATAAAATACGTTCAATATCATCTGTTCTTCCTATATACCCCGTCTGTTGATTAACAGGCTCTCTGGGTAAAGAAAGGCTCCCTTTTCGCGTGTTTTTCACCCCCCCCCCCCCCCAGTTTTTGAAACCAGTCATTTGGCCCCTACAAGTGTCAGAATTCCTCTATTATTCATACCCAAAATTTATCAAGGGACGGACTATCATAATCAACTAAATGGTTGATTATATGAAAATCAATTCTCATTACTGATAAAACCAAATCCATTTATTTTTATTAAAACATACCGACCATTGTATTTTTTAAATGAACTTCTTGAGTCTTGAGAACTTTGTCTATTTTGATTATGTTCGCTCAACAGTGCTATTGCGGGGTTGGTGTTCAAACGACTGCGCCTGAATGTTATCTGGAAAGTAAATGTCACATTTCACAGAAAAAAGTAAATCTCGAGTTAAACCTAAAACTTTGCGTTTGATTTGCCGTATTTTAGTAAATGTGTTCTTCGCACATAACACTTGAGCTGTATTTGAAAAGTTCTACAAATGTAATTGCAATTCTGTAAATTCACATCAAACAAATGAGCATTGGCCTTGCATTTAGTTGGAGAGTAAATCTGATAGCACATGATGTTTACATCGCATTTGAAAAGGTTGAAAATCTAATAACAAACTTCGGGCTCCGTATTAGATTTGCAATGTCGGCAAACATGCGTCAAAAGCGGAATTTACCGGATTTGTTTGACATCTAAATGATTTTCAATTCTAATGTTTACTTTTTAACAAATACAATCTATGTAAATTCGGAATTAACTTTAGATTTGAGTTAGCTTTGAGGTTGATGTAAATCCGTTTTTTCGTGCAGTGTTTGGAAAAAAAAAAAAAAAAAAGAGTGCAATTTGGTACGAGCAACCAAAGGCGTGCCTGTCCTTAAGTTGACGATTCCAATTTGACACATTTCAGCTGTGACCAAAATTAAAGAGGTTGATCTTAGCACGAAACATTTTAGATCCGTCTAAAGCATCAAGTGAGTACATGGTTAGAATATTTCAGCTGAGCAGTTAACTACTGAGAATCGGCAAGAATTGACACTGATGCTCAGAATCTTGGGATAGCTTCGTCCAAAGGCTTTGCTTTTGCTAGGACAAGTTCTGTGTGGGGATAACTTTCTGCAAACTGTAAAAAACGCGACGCGAGAGGTGGCAACAGAAGAGTAACTTTGTTCATCCCGTTCTTATGTCAGGAATGGAAGTTAATAACACTACTAGCTTCGGCACAGGTCTTGTCTGTTCTGGTTATTTGATAACACCATCAGTTATTATAGTCGAGGATCAATTATATCCGAACATTTACATCAGCGTTTTACCTTTCGTTTTCATCGCTTTGTCTGCTATTATTCTGAACGGCACGGTTTTGCTGGCCATTGCTAAAACTCCGTCACTCAGAACACCTTCAAACTTAGTAATATTAAACCTAGCAACAACTGACTTTGGTTTAGGGATCTCGCTCTTGGTATTTACCTCACCGGCGAAAATAGCTTTCAGATTCTCCGGTGAGGGTGTATATTGCCCGATACTCGAGATTTCAGAAGCGTCTTTCAACGTTTTGACTTCGGCCTCCTTTTTGACCCTCTGCCTTTCTGCCCTAGAAAGATTCCTATTTGTCAATCTCCATCTTCGTTACGAATCAGTCGTAACTGTCAAACGGGTTGGGATCGCGATAGGCGGGACATGGGCGGTGTCAGTCCTTGGAAATATTTGGCGTCAGTCCGGTTGGGCCCAGAAGCAGCTATTTCTATTCATATTGATCGTTGTTGCCTTAGGACTTATCTTGTCTGCACTATGTTATGCGCAAGTACTTTGTGTTTTACGTCGCCATCAGAGTCAAATTCAAGATCAATCGACGGAAGAACAGAACAACATTTCCAGGAAAAAAATAAGAAAATCCGTTCTAACGTTGGTATTTATCTGGCTCATTTATTTGCTTTCTTACACTACACATTTGATATTGTTTATTGTCGTTGTTTTGTACAATCGATCGAAACCGGAAAACCAATTTCTTCTACTAGTCCCGATTGAGCTCTTACTTACTGGTCTCATTTTTCTGTGTCTCACCGCGAGCCTGAATCCTATTCTGTATTTCTGGAGGTTCACTGAGGTTCGAGCTGCAGCGGTCTCTACTCTTAAGTCATTGTTAAGATGTTAACAAGATTGACTGTAAAAAGACTATTACAGAAATGATGAAGGAGCGGAAAGATGCTTGTATATGAACCTTAATTTCTCCGCACAAACTCCATTTCTCTTGACGCCAGTAACAGCATCTAGACTGTTATTATCACATCTTAAAACGCTTATCCGCATTGTCACCAGTTTACTTCCGGTCGATTACGTAACAATCTCCGATGATTTTTAACGGAAACGCGAAAAAAAATTCAAAATATTAAAAGCAGTGTATTTAGAGCGGATGGCCTGTTAAATATATCGGATTCTAATAGATTCTTTTGTCTTGTTTCCGTCGGACCACCGGAAGTAAACTGGTGACAATGCGGCTTTAGTCGCTTATCCACAGTCGGAAAGTAATTTTTATTTGTCCAAATTTCTTTTTATAGTTAGATTAGATATTAATGTGAATATAATATCAAATCTAATAAAACTGTGAATAGATTTGCTAAGGCCTTTAATGCGAATGGATTCTCCCGCCGCAAAACACCGCGCGCAGGCAAACAGGAACGATAGCTAAAATATGTAGATCCCGTAAACAATCATCTTTACTAGAACCCTTAAACCAACAAGCTGGATCAAGAAATTTCCGGCATACAATATTTCTATGATAGCCTTTGATAGGCTATAGAAATTCATTGTGTTAGTATAAGAACATGTGAAACTAGTCTAAAAAAAAATCAGTCCGATTGTCAAAACGCCCCAATTTTAAACTAAGCCTGATCTTTGAAATCGTACGTTATTCTTATATACACAATTCAATGTTGACAGTATAACCACTTGAGTTTTTGTCTTAGACAGAAGTCTATGTCGTCAACAGAATTACTATGCACATCCACACCTCCCTCTACTAGTGGGCGTACTTTTGGTCTAGATTGTACGCATGCTTGCATAGAAAATCCTCCGGCAATATCTGGAAACAACTTCTTACGTTCAATAGTATGTAAAGCAGAGAAGGAAAAGAAATAAGAGTCGTAAAAATAGGGCCGTAGCAAGGGTTTGGGCACTGAGGGCACGTGCCCCAAACTATAAGGGAATGACCAATAGGTGCGTGGTTGTGCCCCCAATATTTTCTTAGTGTTTCTGTATCGTGCCCCCAATAATTTAAGAACTACTACGGCTACGGTAAAATGTTTACCCCTGCGCGTGAAAATAAGGCGCGGGAAATTGAGGAAGAACATTTATACTTCCTTTTCTGTTCCTATCTCACGTATACCCCTGTGATTTTCGCATGCACGGAAACACTGCAGTCCCAGTCTGATTTTACTTCACCCACTTAACCGGTGGCTGCCAAAGCTAATAAGGAAGTCCCATATGCCACTCAAAGTGGCTTAGCAAGCTTTCTTTGTCGTACATATTTAATGAAAAAATACTCATAAGAAAGAATAACAAGTCGATGTACCTGATACGCCTTCGTATCTCGTGCAAGCTAACGCTTTGAACATCTGTCGCGGGAATCCTCGCGCCGATAGCAAACTGTACGTAGACAAAGATATTGGATTCTCTGTACAAATACGCCAAAGGACCATTACCCTCCCCCTCCCCCACCTTCATCCCCTCCCCCCCCCCCCCCCCCCCCATGGGCATCGGGACCTAGGGAAGCAGAAGGACTGGCAGGTCCACGGCGAGCAAGGGAGAGCTACCTACCTAAGTTTAAATTGGAGTAGGAGCTTATTGAGTGAGGGTTTTTATGGGATGGTTTTTATTGAAAAAAAAGGGAAAGAAGTGAAAAAATTATTTATCTATATTTTCCGTTAACACTGAAAAAGATTAATGAAAAAATACGTTTCCGTCGATTACCGAACGCACTGATGAAGAAACCCCCAATAAATTCACCCTTACCTACTCAATCTCTAATAAACGCTGTGAAGAAGAATTACGAGGATTTTAATGAATGATTTATATGAAAAACTTTGAAAGTCACAAAGGAACGCATATTTTCAATATTAACAGACAGATGGGTACTGTGCAGTTTGGGAGGGATAGATATATTTTAAATTTGATCTGGGAAGTTTAAATTTGAGTAGGAGCTAGTTGAGGTTTTGAGTAAGAAAAGAAATTAGCCATTGGCACAAACCATATATAATTTACTAATTTCACTATGGAATAAAAATGGAATATCACGAGAGCTAGTGGTTAGAATTCGGTGAATGAAAAGACAAAAAACGGTACAATCTTCTTTGAGGCGATCTTCAAGCACTGTTCTCGATGGTGTGAACTGGAAATATGGTCTTTTGTCCAGACTGATTCAAACCTTGAAGAGTTCTCTTCAAAAAAAGAATAATAAACAACAAGCGAAACGTTCCGAAAAAAAAAAACATTTAATTAATGTAGCGCCTTTCATATCTCGAATAAGTTTTTCGGTTTTAAAATGATCAAGTAAACAGTTTTACATTTACGAGAAAACACGTTTGCCTTCCTACACGGTGCTCGAGAAGTTTAGAATAGTCTCTTGAGAAGTTTTAGCGGGGTAAATTGCCGGATGTTTTGGGCTCTTGGGCGTTTCGTTAGCATTTCTCGCATTACTTTAATTGAGTTGTTGTATTAAACGTCGGGAGACCTGTGGTCCCAGTAATTGATTAATCATCCGCATGTATAGCATATACATATCATTAATGGCACTAGAAAGACAACACAAGTCTCTAGATTTCATTGAAAATGTTCCATAAAATTAAAATGACATTCAATGAGGGATAAAGTTATTTTAGGAAGAAAACAAACTTATCTAAAGGAAGGACCAAAATACCAACAAATTAGCACAAAAATACCAAAATAACTTTCATAGTTTTACATATTTTACACTACACATGGCTACTGACATGTGTACCTCTAAAAAAGTTACCAAACCAAAGCAGGAGGCTGAAGCTTTTCTAGTTGAGTTACTTACTTAAGCTTATACAATATTTTTTTACGAATATTGATGAACGGCATTACTAAAAAGCGGAACCGGCGGAACCAGTATATTTCGTTTAGTTATAGGGGTAGGGATGTCATACTAGGATCACCATTTATTTCCTTTCTAATCTGAACAAAAACAAACATTCCTTTGTGAAATGCTCACAACATCACTAAGCGCAGATGTGCTACGTTATTTGTATCGGATTAGTAACAAAAAAGACCTTGTTTTAGAAGCGCGTCTAGTTATAGGTAACACATGCTAGCGTTCGTAGGTTTAGCCTTCGTAGGTTTAGCGTCCCGATTTCCGTTGAAAGTTCCGAATAAGAAAAAAAAAATCCTTGTTTAGAAGCGCGTCCTGTTAGAGATAACGCCAAATATCATACTTTATGTTACCTAAAGTTTTGATTGACAACGGCAACCTTGGCTTGGCTATAATTGCATATTATCTCTAACAGGACGCTATGAACAACACTACTAACGCTACTATCTGGAACCTTCAACGAAAATGGGATACAAATTGCATATGAATGGATGTCAAATATGCGTGAATCGTAGCGCACTTGCCATTACTGAAGTTATTTTGGCAAGTCACAACGGAATGTTTAATCGCCTCGCCTTGCGTTTTGTGCATGGTACGTTACAGTACGCCGAGTGTTCCTAAAGCTATTAAGCCAATTGAATTATCAATCGCCGCTATTATCGCCTTTATCTACTGACAGAACCAGTTACTGATCAACGGACGCTATGAACAACGCTACTAACAAGACGCGCTTCTAAACAAGGATACAGATGGATACAAATTGCATATGACAGAATGTCAAATATGCGTGAAATAACGTAGCACATCTGCGCTTAGTGATGTTGTCTTAGCATTTTACAATGGAAGGGTTTTTTTTGTTCAGATTAGAAAGAAAATAAATGGTGATCCTAGTATGACATCCCTACCCTTATACCTAGGCGAAATATACTGGTTCCGCCGGTTCCGCTGGTTCCGCCTTTCCACCGCTGGTTCCGTCAAGTTAAGGAGTGAGTGTAAGGTATAGGGGTAGGGATATACAAGGATTACGATTTATTTTCGTTCTAAGGGGCGGACCATTTGACTTTTGAGGGGGGGGGGGGTGGGTGGTTTTGAAAAAAAATATCCTGCAAGCTACATTTCAAAGATAAAGATTGCATGCAAAGCAAATGAGCAGAAAAAAAATATATGCACAAGTTTAAGAAAAAGAATGTTGCAAAGCCATTGTGTGAAAAGATTAACTCTATGAAAAAAAATCAAAAGTCTGTGATAACTTTGATGTTTTTACTCTATAAAACTTTTTCCTCTATATTTTGCTATGTGTATTTTGTATTTCTCCTCACCATATTCTTGAAAGTTTCTATTGGTTGAGACTCGCCCTTTCCACTATCACACCTAATGTTGAAACTTAAATCTATATATTACACTATTAAACTAAATCATATATCCAACTTAAATACAGTCAAAGCTCTCTGAGCGACCGCTCTCGTAAGCGACCAGCCCCGATAACGACGACCACGATCACGAACCACCGATTGAATTGTCACACAAACTCTGTAATTCTAAGCTCTCGTAAGCGACCAGCTTATCGGCAGCCAACTGAGATTTTCTTTTATTTTTAAGCTCTCGTAAGCGACCACAATGATTTTTGGCTTTTCAACATCAGTCAACACCTGATAAATATCATATAAAATGCATGCTGAAATCACATATAAAGCGGAAATGTTGCAATGTTTCACAAAAGCTGCCTTTCCAGTAGACAACTATTAAAGAATTTCATAATTTCAATTTTCTAACTTCAATTTCAACCATTTCTTTGTCTCCAGAAAATGTGTAAATGCAAGGAATCTCTAGTCCATTGCCAGCTCAACGATTTATCCTTTTTCCAGTTACAATAGCCATCCACTTGTTTGTTGCACGCTTTAGAAATCGGCTAACAAAAGACGCCATGCGATCGTCGTAGACGCAGAAGATATTCTCATGACGAAAAGCTTAAGTCGTCGATATAAACGAGCATAACGAGCTATTTTGCGTAGAATGAATTGCAATTAAATAAAACAACTCACTCTCATGATAAGTCAAATACATAGTTTTAAAATCAAGCAATAAACCAAAATATCACAGCGTTGTTATTATCACGATAACTTTTAGATTTCATTTCAATTAAGCTCCCGTAAGCGACCAACACCTATTGTTCAAGTTTTTGGCGCCCAGTGGTCGCTTATGAGAGCAAGCTCTCGTAAAAGACCAGCTCCGTTAACGACCACAATTCTCAGTTCCCAAGGTGGTCGCTTACGAGAGCTTTTAAGCCTGATGCACACTGGCAATATAATAACATAACAAGATAGGCGCGCGCATTCTTATGTCCTTATTTTCAAGTGTGAAGGGTGCGACTTATGGCAATAACGTCGACATAATAACGTGGAGATAACGACATAAAAGAAAAAACATGTTTTTTCCCTATGCCATTATGTCAAATTCTTATGTTGTTATGTCGTTATATCGCCAGTGTGCATCAGGCCTAACTGTGTATCTAAATCTATATAATACACTATTAAACTGGGAAAAACAATCCATGCAGCAAATATGCCAATAAGATCAAGAGACCACTCAAACTCCATCTTCCGAATGAATATACTGGCAAAAAAAAATCAATTAGCAAATGTTTGATATGAAGGAGTTAATCGAAAATATCCCATTTGAAAAAGATAATAAAAATCATAATTTATTTGCTGAAAGACTGTTTACGTTGCTTTGTTATCCACAAACCAGACTTTGTAAAGGATCAGCCCATGATATATCGATAAAAGCGCCGGTTCATATTTATCTAAAAGGCAGATGATGTTGCTCTGCATGTGTAATTTCTTGTGCAAAGACAAAACTCCTCTCAGCCACTCAAACTTCGATAAGCATTCTCAGATATTTGTTAATTAAAAAAACGGCTTGAATTGCTAAGAAATGCAATGATTAAGTCATCTGTGTACAGGATTTTTGTTTAACACTGAGAAAACTACTTGGTTTTCGTCAACACTTTTGATAGCTGTATTATACGGTTGACCTATCGCTCTTCAAAACTAAATTTGCAGAAAAATTGTAAACTTTCTAAAAAAGCAACATTGAAGAGAGAGAGAGAGAGAGAGAGAGTTTTTGTTCTTTGTTTAAATACTTTATACATAAAGCTTTGTTTTACAAAAGCCTAAATCAACAACAGTATTTTCGAGTGATAATTTTAGTCCATAAATAGAAAAAAAATTATATAAATGTTACATTTCCGACTTGCCCCAAATTCAATGAGAGCCGGACAGCACGTTGTCTAGAGTTGACTCAGCCATTATTTTTATATAGTAACAAAACTGTGATGTCAAGAAGATTGCTGGTGGTGTTTCAAGTCATGTGGCGGTATAAATTTGGGGGTGGGGTGGGGTGGGGTGGGTGATTGGGGATAAATAAATGAATGAATGAATGAATAAATAAATGCGTTTTTGTTCAACCTTTACCATCATTAAAATGGCACAGATCTTCACATTCACGCATGAAAGTCTATGATAAATACAGACTAGTACTTGACAGTCGCAAAAAAGAGAAATTTTCTCTTTTTGGAAGGCTCAGTTTTCCAATTAGATCTCAAATAATGGATGTGCTGGCTGGGACAACTATATTATACAGGAAAGAATAAATCTGGCAGTGTGTCGATTTGGTTGACGAATTTTGAGCACTACGCAGAATGACTGTTGTAACACAAAAAGCGGACGCTAAGCAGATTAAATGACGGTTAGCTAGAATAGCATACTGGAAATCGAGCTAAATGATCAATGGCCCAACTGAATTAGCCTCGTCCCCAGGAGTCGTGACAGCTCTCTGTTGAAACGCATTCTATGCGATAAGCTGTCTTATGACGTCAGGCAAACACTAGGACCTGCCCGGGGATGGGTGTGACCCCCCATAAAAACAGACGGGCAAAATCTATTTTAACCCTAAGAGATAACAATTTCTAACTTAATAAAAATAGTTTTCTTAAATTGCGGTCCTTTAGACACCATCACAGCATATCTTTTTCCTGGCTACATTCATGTCCAGTTGTTATTTGGATGTGATTATCCACTAGCGAGAGAACCCCTAAGAGATAGCAGATAGCTCGTTCCCACGGCCCTCTCACTCGATTTAGGATAGATAAGAATTGTTTTACAGGTGTTAAACAGCAAAGTTATTCGGAGCTCTACAAATCGCGTGTCTGGACGCCATAAGAGCTAGACCCAGAATTGCTACGATTTTTCATCTTTGAATTTTAAGATAAACAAAGACGCGCCTAAAATTTGAAAGATTTTGAGGCAAAATATTTTTCGGGTTTCGTTCATTTTACGCGCGCAAGAAAATAGCGTTATAACCAACGAGCGTGCTCTGTTTTGTTTGATTTTGTGTATGATTTTTGCGGGTGTTGCAAATTCTTGGGTTTCAGTGACGTGAGTTTTAGCGTGTGAACTTACTTCCGGTTAATAAAGTGGTAGTCAAAAACATCAACGCGAGAACATGGCAGCTGTAGGCGAAAACCGCGTTTCTCTCACATTTTCCAATTAATTTTGCACTTTAAGTCTAAATATTCGATGGCATTACTTGCAAACGATGTGTTTTTGTAACAGAGCTGTCCCATGCATTCTAAAAAAATAGATTTTTAACAGATTTTCAACTTTTATCCTCTACTCGTCTTTCGCTTTGCAGTCCTCTTTTTATTCTTCAAATAAGATGAAAGATTACAAAAACATGCAATCCTACAACTTATTGTTTGTGGATGATTGAAAGACCTCGGTATTAAATGGATGAAAAATGATTGTCTTCTGGTAAGTGTATTTAATTATGTTTTGTTTGGCGAATTTACCGGATTTGTTTGACATCTAAATGATTTTCAATTCTGATGTTTACTTTTTAACAAATACAATCTATGTAAATTCGGAATTAACTTTAGATTTGAGTTAGCTTTGAGGTTGATGTAAATCCGTTTTTTCGTCCAGTGTTTGGGAAAAAAAACAAAAAGAGTGCAATTTGGTACGAGCAACCAAAGGCGTGCCTGTCCTTAAGTTGACGATTCCAATTTGACACATTTCAGCTGTGACCAAAATTAAAGAGGTTGATCTTAGCACGAAGCATTTTAGATCCGTCTAAAGCATCAAGTGAGTACATGGTTAGAATATTTCAGCTGAGCAGTTAACTACTGAGAATCGGCAAGAATTGACACTGATGCTCAGAATCTTGGGATAGCTTCGTCCAAAGGCTTTGGTTTTGCTAGGACAAGTTCTGTGTGGAGATAACTTTCTGCAAACTGTAAAAAACGCGACGCGAGAGGTGGCAACAGAAGAGTAACTTTGTTCATCCCGTTCTTATGTCAGGAATGGAAGTTAATAACACTACTAGCTTTGGCACAGGTCTTGTCTGTTCTGGTTATTTGATAACACCATCAGGGATTATAGTCGAGGATCAATTATATCCAAACATTTACATCAGCGTTTTACCTTTCGTTTTCATCGCTTTGTCTGCTATTATTCTGAACGGCACGGTTTTGCTGGCCATTGCTAAAACTCCGTCACTCAGAACACCTTCAAACTTAGTAATATTAAACCTAGCAACAACTGACTTTGGTTTAGGGATCTCGCTCTTGGTATTTACCTCACCGGCGAAAATAGCTTTCAGATTCTCCGGTGAGGGTGTATATTGCCCGATACTCAAGATTTCAGAAGCGTCTTTCAACGTTTTGACTTCGGCCTCCTTTTTGACCCTCTGCCTTTCTGCCCTAGAAAGATTCCTATTTGTCAATCTCCATCTTCGTTACGAATCAGTCGTAACTGTCAAACGGGTTGGGATCGCGATAGGCGGGACATGGGCGGTGTCAGTCCTTGGAAATATTTGGCGTCAGTCCGGTTGGGCCCAGAAGCAGCTATTTCTATTCATATTGATCTTTGTTGCCTTAGGACTTATCTTGTCTGCACTATGTTATGCGCAAGTACTTTGTGTTTTACGTCGCCATCAGAGTCAAATTCAAGATCAATCGACGGAAGAACAGAACAACATTTCCAGGAAAAAAATAAGAAAATCCGTTCTAACGTTGGTATTTATCTGGCTCATTTATTTGCTTTCTTACACTACACATTTGATATTGTTTATTGTCGTTGTTTTGTACAATCGATCGAAACCGGAAAACCAATTTCCTCCACTAGTCCCGATTGAGCTCTCACTTACTGGTCTCATCTTTCTGTGTCTCACCACGAGTCTGAATCCTATTCTGTATTTCTGGAGGTTCACTGAGGTTCGAGCTGCTGCGGTCTCTACTCTTAAGTCATTGTTAAGATGTTAACAAGATTGACTGTAAAAAGACTATTACAGAAATGATGAAGGAGCGGAAAGATGCTTGTATATGAACCTTAATTTCTCCGCACAAACTCCATTTCTCTTGACGCCAGTAACAGCATCTAGACTGTTATTATCACATCTTAAAACGCTTATCCGCATTGTCACCAGTCACCAGTCACCAGCCATCATCTCCGATGATTTTTAACGGAAAACGCGAAAAAAAATTCAAAATATCAAAAGCAGTGTATTTAGAGCGGATGGCCTGTTAAATATATCGGATTCTAATAGATTCTTTTGTCTTGTTTCCGTCGGACCGACCGGAAGTAAACTGGTGACAATGCGGCTTTATTGCTTATCCACAGTCGGAAAGTATTTTTTTTCATTCCAAATTTCTTTTTATAGTAAGATTAGATATTAATGTGAATATAATATCAAATCTAATAAAACTGTGAATAGATTTGCTAAGGCCTTTAATGCGAATGGATCTTCCCGCCGCAAAACACATGCGCGCAGGCAAACAGGAACGATAGCTAAAAAATGTAGATCCCGTAAACAATCATCTTTACTAGAACCCTTAAACCAACAAGCTGGATCAAGAAATTTCCGGCATACAATATTTCTATGATAGCCTTTGATAGGCTATAGAAATTCATTATGTTAGTATAAGAACATGTGAAACTATTCTAAAAAAAATCAGTCCGATTGTCAAAACGCCCCAATTTTAAACTAAGCCTGATCTTTGAAATCGTACGTTATTCTTATATACACAATTCAATGTTGAATGACCGATCAAATTTTAATATTTACAAACCGTTGCCTACAAAACCTTAGGACAGTATAACCTCTTGAGTTTTTGTCTTAGACAGAAGTCTATGTTGTCAATAGGATTACTACGTACATCCACACCTCCCCCTACTAGTGGGCGTACTTTTGGTCTAGATTGTACGCATGCTTGCATAGAAAATCGTCCGGCAATATCTGGAAACAACTTCTTACGTCCAATAGTATGTAAAGCAGAGAAGGAAAATAAATTAGAGGCGTAAAAATAGGGCCGTAGCAAGGGTTTGGGCACTGAGGGCACGTGCCCCAAAATACTTTCAAAAACTATAAGGGAATGACCAGTAGGTGCGTGGTTGTGCCCCCAATATTTTCTTAGTGTTTCTGTATCGTGCCCCCAATAATTTAAGAACTACTACGACTATAGTAAAATGTTTACCCCTACGCGTGAAAATTAAAGGAAGCAAATAAAATGCAAGCGCGGGGAATCGAGGAAGAAAATTATTTTTTCTGTTCCTATTTCACGTATACCCCTGTGATTTTCGCATACACGGAAACACTGCATTCCCAGTCTGATTTTACTTCAGCCACTTAACCGGTAGCTGCCAAAGCTAATAAGGAAGTCCGATATGACACTCAAAGTGGCTTAGCAAGCTTTCTTTGTCGTACATATTTAATGAAAAAATACTCATAAGAAAGAATAACAAGTCGATGTACCTGATACGCCTTCGTATCTCGTGCAAGCTAACGCTTTGAAAATCTGTCGCGGGAACCCTCGTGCCGATAGCAAACTGTACGTAGACAAAGATATTGGATTCTCTGTATAGCGAGAGAACCCCTAAGAGATAGCAGAAGAGGAAAGATTTCCTATGGGATAGCAGTTAGAAGAGTGCTTGACACCTAGAGTGGGCCTTTGAGGGCCACATGGTAGAAAACTGTAATTCGGTTAATATGCTACCCTCGGTAAATAAAGATTATTGTATTGTTGATAAGAATTGTACCAAATCCACGTCCCATGGAAATATACCCCCTGTTTTCCGGGCTTCTTTACAGAAAACCGTTAACATAATTTTAATTATTCAAGTTTTTTTTTGCTGTCGAAAAATACCGAAAAATCCGCCAATTTTTTTCGAAAAATGCATCCCCCCAACCTCGTTCCCTTGGCCCTCTTACTCGATTTAGGATAGATAAGAATTGTTTTACAGGTGTTAAACAGCAAAGTTATTCGGAGCTCTACAAATCGCGTGTCTGGACGCCATTAGAGCTAGACCCAGAATTGCTACGATTTTTCATCTTTGAATTTTAAGATAAACAAGGACGCGCCTGAAATTTGAAAGATTTAGGCAAAATATTTTTCGGGTTTCGGCAAAAGATGATTATTTTGTTTTGAACTTGTTTTATTTTTCATGGTTGTAGACGGGCCCCCTTCAATACTAGCGAAGTTTAAAGCGCAATAACAATTTTCTTCCTTTTTTATTTAAAATATCCTGCGTACCGTATGATTTTTGCGAGTGTTGCAAATACTGTCTAGCTTGCGCGCGCGTCCACTTTGTATTCGGCGATGCATCGAAGCTCGCGCTAGAAACAAAAAGGCTCATGGTAATTTATTGATGGATAATTCCAAACAGCCTTTGGTGGTATTTTATAATATGTGACGTTTTTTTTTTTTTTTTTTTTTTTTTTTTGGGGGGGGGGGGGGGTGTTGATAATATGTTATTTCTAAGTGAAATCCTGGAATTGATAAATTTTGTTTTGAGCACGAGGATGATTACGTATTGTCTGACGTCATAATCAGCATTCCCCCAAACTGATCAAAACGTTCATGAAAGCGAAACGATAAACACGTATTCATGGAGCGTACCAAGTTTTCAAAATGATAGAGTTTTTTAAGGACCACCCCGTCCTCACCGGACTAGCAGTCTGCGCAGCAGGAGCCGCAGCGTTCTGCTATTGCCGAAGTAAATCGAGTGTCGAGGTACGTAGCGTCGTTTTGTGAGAAAAAGTGCGTGCGGTGGCGTGTTGGCGTGTACAAGTAGTGTTTCTTTAACACTTCTATTTCCTTCGGCTTATTATTTGTTTTGTTGTCATTTTCTAGAGTTATGGTCAAGGAGAAGAGACCAAAGAAGAAGTACCCGTCGCGGTACAAGACGCTGTCGAAGATGTCTCCGGTGAGTCCCGCCCTTTCGGTTTTATAATTATTTTTAGTATATTTCCCAATTTGATAAAAGAGCTTCTTTCCCAACGTTCTACAAAACATATTTATATTTTTTATTTTTCTAAATGCATCAAGTTTCTGAATCTTCGTTTGATCAGGATGTCTTTTGTATTAGCGTGTTTTCCAGCCGATCTTTTGCAAGCGGAGAAGTCTTCACAATGTCGAGAATTGCTTGTTTATCAAGGTATGTGGCTGACTGATTTTACTAAAAATTGATGGATAATATGTTCAGTCTTGACATGCCATGCTCTTCCATACGACGTTGCCAAATTCCGAAAGTACTGGGAAAAATGTTATTTAACAAATAAATCTCAGTTTTTCAAAAAGTACGCAACTTGACGCCAGTCGAGTTGCGTGACTGTTATTCATGACATGCTGTGACGTCATCTGTGCATCTTTCAGAGGACAGACGCGCAAAATATGAAATCTATTTGTTTTATACAACAATTAAAATGTTATCTTACATTACAATCTAGTGTAAGCGTGTGTTCGTGCTGACGCCAAGCGTGCGTATGTCTTGTAATAACACATGGACCCTAGACCAATCAAAGCGCGATTTACTAGTGTCGTTGTACAAATTCCAGTAATGTTTCCTAACGGATGTACTATGGTTGCTATTATTGTCCTTTCTTTATTCTTAAAATCTTTATAACCACTAAGTGATGATGCTTAACTGTTTTCTCGATTCTGTAGCCCGTTATTGGGAGCTTTTGCTGCCCAGCTACAAGCAAGTGTTCCCGGAGCTCCACCCCCGGAACCTTCTTAAGATCTTCATCAAGCCACGACTGCTGATGCCAAGCTAGTGCAATAATGATTATACACTAAATTAATTTAAAACATTTAGCCATCGACTGATAAGGCCTTACTAAAATGATATACAGATACTTACTAAACTTATTAATAATCATTTCGCGTCAGACTAAATCAATGTTCCTTTTTCTTTGTCTCTTTAGTTGTAGTCTTTCCCGTGGCTGCTCCAAGGCAAGCAATCGTTGTCTTTGAGTGTCCCGCTCCCACCGTCGTGCTGGGGGATATCCTGTACCTGATGTCAGCGGTTACCTTCGCCGCTCTTATATGCTTTGTTATCAACTTCGTCATGAAGATGCATATCCAGTCGAAGGTCAAATCCCTTCAGGTGAGCGTTTATTAAAGTGTGAAGATTCAAGAACCACACCTCTACACCAACACGACGGGCAAAATAGCTTCTCCAGTTTTATTGTTATACTTGCATTCTTTTTTTTATAATTCTCCCATTAAAGCTGTTAGATTTCGGGGAATCATTCTGGCAACTGTAAATATTGTTATGTTTGTACTTTCAGACGATTTGTATGGATATAAAACGAGTGTACTTTTCTATTTTCATTGAAAGAGTGACCCATCGATCACCTTTAGTCTTTGGATTAGGTGCGCTAAACAAAACCATTTCCTATTTGTACAACATGAAAACGATACCTCGAAAACGTTTTGAGACGTATTCACAGTTGCGTTTATTGCTCTTACATTCTCAGGGACGCCCTCTTGCCAGCATCACCGAGGTGCACCAGATCCAAGAGGAGACTGGTGCTTGTCCATCTATTGCGTCGACAGACCGCCGAGAGAGTGATGCTCTCGTAACCACCGAGGTGAACGACCAGCCGTCCTCATCCGTAAAGTCGATTGTGACTGCATCCTCTACAGGACTCAAGGAGCTCCGCCCTTTTGACCTGCGTGCATCATGGGACACACAAAGCCTCGAGAGCCTAGCAGCTTGTGCATCGCGCCAGGGGCGTCAGGTCAGACTCCATCCCTCACTCGCCGAGTTTCTGAATACGCTGATGAGACCCCTCGGCTTAGAGCTTGAACAAATGGAGCCTCCGTCATCAGCTAAAAGACCTGAGCTTGTTACCATGCATGGTAGACATGCAATCATTCGACGTCGCGTCAAGGTTCATCTGTTGGATTACTGCGCAACAGAACCAGACAACATGTCTACCCTCCTATCTTCTGTCAGCCAGGTGTCACATGATGAGCATGAGTGGATGGTGGCAGAGATGTCTGAGCAACTTAAAGCTAACACAATCAGTGTAGCCACACGGCAACTAAGCCTTGAGGGAATTGGCATGGGTTTCATTGATACAACAGCCCGCCCTCTATCAGTGTCTGTATTTGGATGCTTGGAGGGGGAAGCTCAGGTCGAGACTAAACAAGACCAAGCTTGCATCATGGCGATTGAGGACATGTTCAAGCCGTCCTCTCGAAAGAAACAGATGGTGACCGAATTGCTTTCCGGTTTCAAGAAGCCTTACCGTCCTCACATTTGTGGATCATTGAAAACTCAAAGTGTTAAAGTGAGTGTTTATTTCATTGGGAAGATAGAATACCACATCCCTACACAAACACGGCGGACAAAATAGCATCTTCATTATTATAGATTCAAACAGTTATACTCGAATATTTTCATGTTATCATGTTTCCGCTAAAGCCTGTTTGAATTTATGGTAACTAATCGAACATTTTAAGTATTTGGACTAGAAGCGCTAAACAAACAATGAATTATTTTTACTTCAAACAAACGATGCCACGAAAGCGGTTTAAAACGTATTCACAGTTGAGTTTATTGCTTTTATCGTTATCAGGGAGGTCGTCTTGCCAGCATCACAGAGGTGCACCAGTTCCAAGAGAAGACTGGTGCTTGTCCATCTAATGCGTCGACAGACCGCCAAGAGAGTGATGCTCTCGTAACCACCGAGGTGAACGTCCAGCCGTCCTCATCCGTAAAGTCGATTGTGACTGCATCCTCTACAGGACTCAAGGAGCTCCGCCCTTTTGCCCTGCGTGCATCATGGGACACACAAAGCCTCGAGAGCCTAGCAGCTTGTGCATCGCGCCAGGGGCGTCAGGTCACACTCCATCCCTCACTCGCCGAGTTTCTGAATACGCTGATGAGACCCCTCAGCTTAGAGCTTGAACAAATGGAGCCTCCGTCATCAGCTAAAAGACCTGTGCTTGTTACCATGCATGGTAGACATGCAATCATTCGACGTCGCGTCAAGGTTCATCTGTTGGATTACTGCGCAACAGAACCAGACAACATGTCTACGCTCTTATCTTCTGTCAGCCAAGCGTCACATGATGAGCATGAGTGGATGGTGGCAGAGATGTCTGAGCGCCTTAAAGCTAACACAGTCAGTGTAACCACTCTGCAACTAAGCCTTGAGGGAATTGGCATGGGTTCCATTGATACAACAGCCCGCCCTCTATCAGTGTCTGTATTTGGATGCTTGGAGGGGGAAGCTCAGGTCGAGACTAAACAAGACCAAACTTGCATCATGGCGATTGAAGAAATGTTCAAGCCGTCCTCGCGAGTGAAACAGATGGTGACGGAATTGCTTTGCGGTTTCAAGAAGCCTTACCGTCCTCACATTTGTGGATCATTGAAAACTCAAAGTGCTGAGGTGAGTGTTTATTTAATTGGGAAGATTGAATACCACATCCCTACACAAACACGGCGGACAAAATAGCATCTCCATTATTATAGATTCAAACAGTTATACCCGAATATTTTCATGTTATCATGTTTCCGCTATAGCCTGTTTGAATTTTTGGTAACTAATCGAAAATTTTAAGTATTTGGATTAGGAGCGCTAAACAAACAATGAATTATTTTTACATCAAACAAACGATGTCACGAAAGCGGTTTAAAAATTATTCACAGTTGCGTTTATTGCTCTTATCGTTATCAGGGAGCTCGTCTTGCCAGCATCACAGAGGTGCACCAGTTCCAAGAGAAGACTGGTGCTTGTCCATCTAATGCGTCGACAGACCGCCAAGAGAGTGATGCTCTCGTAACCACCGAGGTGAACGTCCAGCCGTCCTCATCCGTAAAGTCGATTGTGACTGCATCCTCTACAGGACTCAAGGAGCTCCGCCCTTTTGACCTGCGTGCATCATGGGACACACAAAGCCTCGAGAGCCTAGCAGCTTGTGCATCGCGCCAGGGGCGTCAAGTCACACTCCATCCCTCACTCGCCGAGTTTCTGAATACGCTGATGAGACCCCTCAGCTTAGAGCTTGAGCAAATGGAGCCTCCGTCATCAGCTAAAAGACCTGTGCTTGTTACCATGCATGGTAGACATGCAATCATTCGACATCGTGTCAAAGTTCATCTGATGGATTACTGCGCAACAGAACCAGACAACATGTCTACCCTCCTATCTTCTGTCAGCCAGGTGTCACATGATGAGCATGAGTGGATGGTTGCAGAGATGGCTGAGCACCTTAAAGCTAACAAACTCAGTGTTTCCACCCTGCAACTAAACCTTGAGAGACTTGGCATGGGTCTTATGGATATGGCAGTCCGTTCTCTATTAGAGGCTGGATTTGGTAGCGAGAAGCAAGAAGCTTGTAAGGAAGAATCCGAGGAGACGAAACAAGACCAAGCTTGCTTTATATCAACTGAAGAAATGTTCTCGCCGGTGAGGCAGATGGTAACCGATTTACCTTCGGGTCTCATGAAGCCCTACCTTCCTGGCATTCGTAGATCACGGAAAATTCATCTAAACTACGACTTTGCCACAGCGCCAGAGCATATGGCAGCGCTTCCATCGTCTGCCATCCAGCTGTCACAGGATGACCATCAGTATTTGGTAGCAGAAAAGAGACCGGATTGCCTCGATGCAACTCCTGCAACAGATCTTGCAAGAGTTGACGCATGTTTACCAGCTATAGCAGTCCCTAACCCAGTGTTTGTGCCTAAGTCAGCTTCGTTTGGGGAGGAACGTCAAGGCGAAAACCCTGATCTTAAGCATCATGAATGTTGTGAAGAAGAGCCTCAGTGCCCAATCACAGAGACGTTACCCAAAGGTAACGCAGACGGTGTTACTACGCTGGGAACAGATTTTGCAGGTGATTTACCAGATACACCAGTCCTAGCACCAGTGTATGAGTCTAAATCATCTTCGCTGGGAGAGGAAAGTAAAGGCGAAGACACTGCGCTAGAGCAGCACAAATGTTGTGTAAAAGAGCCTAAGAGTTTCATGTCAGAGATGTTACCCGAAGATATCACTGACGGTGTATCTATCCAGTATAAGCAGTATCTCAAAAAAGACGAAGAGTTGTCAAGTGTAGAAGAACCACAGCTGGTCATTGGAGGCGAAGAGGATCGGGTATCAAAGAATGACAACGATGCTAACCTAGCAACTGATGCAGGTGTTGTGCATACTCCAAATGATGGCGTTGATCGGGAGCTTCCCTCGGATTGTACACCTCCCATGTCTACTAATGATGGGGACACTAGCAAAGAAAACCAGCAGCTTCTTCATAAATGCGCCCAAGCACAGAAGAAGAAGGCAAAGCGCAAAAACCAAAGACCAAAAACATCTCAACGCAAATCACGGACAGGAAAACAAGAGTGTCAGAAGAAAGAAAACGAACCAGAATTATCGGTAATAGGAAAGGAATCCATCCTTCATAACTTCAGTGCAGAAGCTATAGTCGAACAGGACGTCGTATCTGCTAAGCAATACCCCATGACACAGTCATCCGACGCGAGACGTGATGAAATCAGCCATCAGGCTGAAGAGAGGACTCCTCAAAAGACGCCGACAGCTTCTGAACTAGCCGCAAGTATAACGGATGCACAAGAAGGAAATGTCAAGGGGAGTAATAAGCTCAACGTTCGGACAAAGCAGAGCAAGTCGAAAAACACGGATGCAGAGGCTGAATTATTGTCTGTGCAAGGAGTTAAGATCAATCTCCGAGAGAGCAAAAACCAGAACAGAAAGGAAAGCAAAAAAGGGAAGCATCGGAACAATCATGTTGATGATTACCCCAGAAAGGGCCACGCCTGTGGAGTAATGGGTAGACCTTCCACGCCTTCCACCACCAAGAGGAGTTCATACGCCACAGCGGCCCAAAAGGGAAACAGCACAGGGAGAGAAAACCACAAAGAATCATACCAGATGAATGGTATGGTACAAGATGGGGCAAGATCAAATAATAGGTAAGAGGCTAAGCAAGTTGATTATTTTTCGCTGGGTAGGTTTCCCTCGTAGGATTTGAAATTGAAAAATATGTATGATCAAAAACCTAATTTCATAATATGAGTAGACCTTGTCTTTTAAATAAAATGACAACTTGAGTAGCGTGGATAGCAAAATATAAGAAAAAGGAAGAAACTTGATTGAAGGTTTGGATGGAGGCTGTCTTTCTCTCGAGGGCTGCTCTATCATCCTGCATTCCTATTTTTAAGCTTTTTGCGCTATGCAGGTTAAACGGCTGGAGTGGAGAGCGGGTGATATAAAGAAAATGCTAAATTGTTCAAAGATCATAAACTAGACGTTTTGTATTTCTGTTAATAGCTTGGATTCACGTGATGCGAAGAGCAGCTCGTGTCTTCTCGTCAAGGCAAACATGCACCAAGGGGATGCAAGACTTGTCATCCCAGGAGTTCAGTGTTGTTCCATTGCTCTCTGTGCCATCCTCAGGGCGTCCGGCAAAAGCCCATTGCTCTGGACGCCCGAGGACATGGACGATATAATCCTTACCGGGGACAGAAAACACAGTGAGACTCAAGAGAGGATGAATCGCTCAAAAACCTCGTTTCTCCACATTGACGAGATAGAGCTAGATATCAAACTACGGGGTCGGCACTTCCACTTGAAGAGAAGTGATGTAATGTGTGGTGACATCATGAACGATGGCACAGACAAGAACAGCCCGCTACCAGGCATTGAGAGTAGCATCGAAACTCTAAGCGAGTATGATATATTTATTGTTAGATATTTATTGTATACAATCGCTCTATTTAAGACATCTCAAACATGGTTGTTGTTTGACTCGCATAATCGCGATCAGAATGGATTTAGACATCCTAACGGGAAGGCCGTTCTTCTCGAGTTCAAGACTTTAAGAAGTGTTGCGTGTTACATCAGGCGGTTCGTGAGTTCCAACGGCTTCAGTGACGAGACGAGTCCACGCCCGCTAGATGATTCGCAATTGAGCTATGAACTGGCCGGCATAAAGGTAGCAGTGCTTAGCTGAACCAGGATCCTTTGCGGTTGGCAATTACTGACGATCCTTTGCATACTATTCTTATTATATTGTATATTTTGTATATAATTAATAAAATACGTTCAATATCATCTGTTCTTCCTACGTACCCCGTCTGTTAATTAACTGGAGGCTCTCTGGGTAAAGAAAGGCTCCCTTTTCGTGTGTTTTTTCACCCCCCCCCCCCCCGTTTTTGAAACCAGTCATTTGGCCCCTACAAGTGTCAAAATTCCTCTATTGTTCATACCCAAAATTTATTAACACATTGACCCCTCAACCGGCCTGTACCGGCATTGGGAAGTACCCACAATCCAAAATATTCATCAATTCAAAATAAACACAACAAGATGAAGATACTCAGGCATCAGTCTAAGGGATAAATGGTCTTGCAGATATGCATCCAACCAAGGTGTTGGCATCTACTCTTAAGCCAAATAATAGCACAGGTTCCTTGACAAATCTCAAATCGAACAAGGAGAGAAAACCAGAATCACCCCTCTCAATAAAACGCTCAAAATACCACACAAGGGAGAGAGATCAGCAAACACAGCTCAAGACACAAATAGATACCTTTATTCTGATCCTCCAGGTACATTTCCTTGGCCTCAAAACACAATGTCCATTCCTTGAAGGATTGTACAACCACGAAAATATCTTTACTTATTGCAAAGCATTCTGGGAGATCCACAGGAAAATTCACGAGGGGAGGGCCAGTCAACACTCCTCTCCCCAAAGTCAGATGGTTTTTTAGAAGTCTTTTCACCCCGAAGCCAAACAAATCAATTCCAGGTCATACAGACCCAGAATAGCAGTGAAAACAATTTTGGAATTAATTTGGTTTCAGAAAAGACAACATTTATGAGAGCTGTGGTGATTCATTAGAAAATTATTTTCTCATCCGGGCAAAGCCAAACAAGAAAAAATTATCATGAATCCACCTTTGCTTGCAAATATCCATAAGCAAAGCACTCAATTATGCCCCAAAAGACTTCATGATGTCCTGAGACACTCTCCTAATATGCTCATAGCTGTATTTTTGATGAAAAATACAAGCAACCATCAAATTGTGCTGGCTTCAGCACAACGACGAGGGATTAAAAGTGGGGACCGCAAAGCACTGTTTGAAAGCTTGGATACCGCTGACTAGGTGCATCTGTGTTTGACTTTGACGGGCTGTATAAAACTCAGAATAGGGGGGGAGGTATCTGTTTTCAGTCTGTTTTTTGTAAATTCAGCTCCAAAAAAGCCAGGAGTCAATGGGTTAAGGGACGGACTATCAGAAAACTGAAGGGGAGGGGATGGGTAAAGATAAAAAAAGATCATACACTATTAAACTGGGTAAAAAAAAAAACAAGCAAGCCAATATGCCAATAAGATCAAGAGACCACTCTAACTCCAAACTTATCTTGGATGAATTTTCTTCCAAATTAATATACTGGCAAAAAAAATAAATTAGCAAATGTTTGATATGAAGGAGTTAATCGAAAATATCCCATTTGAAAAATATAATAAAAATCATAATTTATTTGCTGAAAGACTGTTTTCGTTGCTTTGTTATTCACAAAGACTTTGTAAAGGATCAGCTAAAGATGTATCGATAAAAGAGTTCATATTTATCTAAAAGGCAGATGATGTTGGCGTGTAAAGACAACACTCCTGTCAGCCAATCAGGGCGCGGGACGGAAACAAGACTTCTTTAAAAGGTGTCAGACATCCTCGGGGACCCAGGGCGTCGCGGACATCGGGCACACAGGGAGCGCGGCGCGAGAAAGAAACAGGCTGAAAGACGCCCTGGGAAACTGCTCTGTAAAACCCATTTCTAAAAACTAAATCAAACTCACTCTCTGATTTGTCTCATTTTATAATTAAATTAAAATGAGACCAATCAGAGCGATCCTTGTGAATTTGAAAAGCAGACAGACCTCACGCTCAGAAACACTTCACAAACACCTAAATAACAAAGCCTGCTCGGTTTGGTAAAAGTCTCACGATCTGCTGGAGTCTGCAAAGGGTAGAGCGAGCAAGGAGAAACGTGAGCACAATATCCAAACATGTCTTTGCCCGCTCAGCTCCATTATGAAATAGCAGGGAATATACTTTTTGCGTACATCGGAGAATGCCCTAACATCGATAGGATTATCGAAGAGTGGACCACCGACTTCCGAATTATTTTCGGGCCCAAGGTTCTTGTTAGAAATGAACGATTTTGTGCATCATTGCAATACGAAATATACCACAGAAACGTCGTAGTACTTCTAGTCTGTGACGATAGGCTCATGCTCATTTCGAATGCGTTCGATTTCTCGATCGTGAATATTGTGTACATCAAAGGTTAATTAAATGGAGTTCAAGTAAAACCCCTCAAACTTGACTCAACCCTTGAAATGTCTAGAATAATTTAAGCCTTTCCATAGAATTTTCCCAAGTTTATTTGTTATGTTTAGCGCATAGTTTTTCTTTTCCCTCTTGATATGTAAATTTCGAGACTGTTTTTACAGGCGCTAATTGGAAAAAGGCGCCAGGTCTAGTCGGGCGACTAATTGGATTAGAAACCCTTTCAGAAATGGGTTTTACAGAGCAGTTGCCCATTCCCTGCTAGCAGAGGCCTCTTTTCTCTGTATTTCGCTGGGCTGGCGTTCGCGAGGGAAAGAGACCTCTGCCATGGGTCGAAACTGTTTCTGTTGCGCATGCGTTTGCATTAATAAGCGACGGACGTGCCAAAACCCGTACCATCGCGCGAAAGCTGTCAATATGCTAATATACTTTGCATGGGTTTTGTCGGAAATCATGAATCAAACTCCGGTTAGTTCTCCTCTTCGAAAAAAGAAAACAACTGTTCAATTTCAATCACCTAAAACGTCATTTAAAAGATTGAACAACAAACGCAGCAAAGACGAGTTTTGTCTTGTTTGTGGGATTAATTTCAAGACATCTGGACAGGCGAGTTTCTTCAATGTAAATATCGCACAGTTGGATTCGAAGAAAATGTTACAAAAGTTTTTGGTAGATCAGCTATTCCCAGAAGAATATGCAAAACCTGTAAACGGACGATTGACTCGTTAGTCAAAAGAGAGAAAATCCTGAATGAAGATAAGGCATTGAATAGCTTCTTTTATAATTCGTCGTGTGATATTTCTACGGAGGACGCCGTTTCGAATGCGGGCTTATTATCCCGCAGCGGATATACGTTTCATGCATGCGCTAGTCATTGTGGGCTCAAAATTTGGCCAGTAATTAACGAACGGAGCATGCGCTCTGGATCTCGTCCACGATCGTGGACGGCGGTTTGATCAAACGAACTTGCGACCCATGGCAGAGGTATCTTTTCCTCGCGAACTCCAGCCCAGCGAAATACAGAGAAAAGAGGCATCTGCTAGCAGGGAAAGTTGCCCAGGGCCTTCAAACAAAATAAACTAAATTGTATTTTTTTTCCAGTAATAGCTAGTGAACTTTGAGAAACTCAAAAGGATGCATCTTGTCTTGACCAACTTAAATCATATACATATATATATATGGTCTCCTCCTTTCAGATAAAACTAGTTTCCAATGGTTTTATTTTAGAAATTACAATCTGAAATAAAACAGTGCTGATGCTGCAGATTTTTCAATGATGATTGCTATAATGCCCTTTGCAATCATTTTAGAAAAAATTACCAAAAAGTTTACTTGTACAACAGAAGTCACAAACTTGAAATACCTTTTATTTATTTGTTGTTTTATTAAGACTTAATAAAACAACAAATAAATAATTTAAAAGGCTTAATAGATCAATATATAAACTGTAACATCATATTGTATATAAATAGATAAAATAGATAAATCTTTCATAATTAATTTGATGGACTTCTCCAAAATAAGATATAATGTGAATGAGGAAACAACTAAAATGGTTGTTCCCTCTTTGTGTTCACATATAGGCAGAGATACCAACCATCGATTAAAATTCAGGAAATGGGATCTATATAAATGCTCACCCCCTAAAGATTTCCTTGTTTTGTGGAATATTTCAACAGAACCTTAAAAAACATTCTAACAAATGTGAGTAATTTCAAAGAAGCTTTTTTTTGCTATTTTATCTGACTCAATATGCAAGGTAAGAGCTTGATAGCGAAGACTTGTTTGGCTATGACACGAAGGTATTACCATGTATAATCCCTATACCTAGTGAGTTTATTGAATTATAATTTTAATCTATTCGAAGGTAAAAAAAATGAAACACAACGTATGGAGTTCTATATTAGAGATATAGGACGAGAAAAGAAAAAAAAAACAGTGGGTAAAGGCAATAATAGCGGCGATTGATAATTTAATTGGCTTAATAGCTTTAGGAACACTCGGCGTACTGTAACGTACCATACACTTAAACATTCCGTTGTGTGCGCTAAATTATTTCACGCATATTTGACATTTATTCATATGCAATTTGTATCCCATTTCCATTGAATGTTTAATCGCCTTGCAGAATAGAAAGGTAATAAATGGTGATCCTAGTATGACATCCCATATCCTAGTATGACATCCCATATATTTTTATTAAAACATACCGACCATTGTATTTTTTAAATAAACTTCTTGAGTCTTGAGAACTTTGTCTATTTTGATTATGTTCGCTCAACAGTGCTATTGCGGGGTTGGTGTTCAAACGACTGCGCAGGAATGTTATCTGGAAATGCTAAGTAAATGTCACATTTTACAGAAAAAGTAAATCTCGAGTTAAACCTAGAACTTTGCGTCAGATTTGCAATATTTCAGTAAACCTAAAACTTTGCGTTTGATTTGCCGTATAACATTTGAGACGTATTTGAAAAGTTGTGCAAATGTAATTGCAATTCTGTAAATTCACATCAAACAAATGAGCATTGACCTCGCATTTAGTTGTAGAGTAAATCTGATCGCACATGATATTTACATCGTATTTGAAAAGGTTGAAAATCTAATAACAAACTTCGGGCTCCGTATTAGATTTGCAGAGTCGGCAAACACGCGTCAAAAGCGGAATTTACCGGATTTGTTTGACATCTAAATGATTTTAAATTCTGATTCTGCGTTTAGAGCGTTCTCCTTGGCGTTACTGGTCGCTTTATCGCCAGCCTTGGAGCGAAGCTTGCTCATGTTTTCTGACTGTATGCCCTGCTCCAGGCAATCCTCTCTCTCGACCTTTGACAGGTAAAGCTCCTCATACGTCTTGAAGACGTCGTAGCGGTTGGTGTCCTGGAGCGTTTCTCCTGCAAACGAGATTTTCAGGCGGCTCACGAGATTTCGGCCGACGTTGTTCACGACGGTATTATTCACATGGCCCTGAGACTAAGAGATCGAGACCGACCCTCAAGGAGCCAGGCACGAGTGTGACGCCTTCCGATAGCTTTGGGACCGCCACATATAGCGTCTCGCCTGGGGAGGCCGTCGACGGGTTGAGAGTGACCCAGTGAACAGTTCTCTCGGCTTTCAACCCCAGAGGAATTCTGGGTGTTCGCTGGGGGTCGAGTTTATCGCTGACTGACATCGTATACGTGTATTCACATAAAGTACGAAGTCGCGTGGCTATGGTGCGGACTGTTAGACATGTCTAATATAACATAGCACGAGTTATGCGCACGCATCATGGGTGACGTTGACGTTGACGATACCTTGCCGGGTGCGTCCGCCGATCGCGGGGCGGGGGACGACGAGACGACGCCCCTTATCCCGTTTGACCCCGGCGATGGGGAGTCGATCCCAATGACGAGCACGTCGTCGCGTACGCATGCTGCGCATAGCATGGCTTCGCGAAGCGCAACGGACCGCTGAAACCTCGTTCACCACAGGGGATGCAGCGACAAGACTCGGTCTCCTGTCCCTCAGGAAGGAATACCCAGACCTTAACGAGGATCTGATACGGTTCCAGTCAGACTGGAGGGGAAAGACGCTAATACAGGTTCGCGACCTCAAAAACGGAGGTTGGACTAAACCAAGACGGCTGTTCAACGAGGACGGGGGCGTCCGACAGGACGTTGCAAAGCTGAATGGCTTCAAGCTGGCGATGGGGCCCGTGGCAGAGGTAGACGCGGTCATCCAGGAGAACACAGAACGAGTCCAAGAGCTGCAAGGGGTGGTAGCCGCAGACAGGGAGACCATCGACGACCCTAACACGTCAGAGAGTCGCTGCCAAGAGGCCCGTGAGCGCAACGAGGAGAGGCTGTCCGAGATTGACGAACTAGAACGCGAAAACCGAGAGCTCGAGAACCAAAAGCCGCTAAGAGAGCGCATCAAAGCCATCTTCAAAAAGTACCGCTTTACCGTCACCGCTATCGGGTTGGCCGTAGCGACGACGATCGCGGCCATTGTGACGTCGCTCGGCAAGTCGCTCTCCTCCGTGGCCAGAGGGGTCGGTAACGGGCTTAAGGCCATCGGGAAAAAGCTGGGCGAGCTTCTCCCTGGGCTAGTAGGCAGCATCGCGAACTTCGTGTTTAAGGCCGCAGGAGAAGAGGTGAAATTCCTTGGCGAAAATGCGTGGCTGCTCTCTCTCTTTGAATATGTCTCGGACCCTAGTCGTGAATGATTTGTCCTCAGCCACGTGTATCTCCAGCTGCGTGAGTAGTGGGGTGATGTCTGAGGCCGTGCTCTCCACGGGGGTCGCGGGCACGGCGTAGAGCAGATTTTGCGCGAGGGTCAGAGACCTAGGGAAACCGGTTTTTGCGCGTTTGACTTGTTCGGCTATAGAGGCTCCCGCCGCAGCTGCCGCCTTCTTCGTCTCCTCCTCCTTCCTTCGGGGAACCTCATTCAGCATCTGCCAGCCTTCCCAATCCATGCTCAGCCCTGTTAAACACAAAGGCGGGCTATGTTCAACACAATGGTGATCCTACATGCTGTGTTCACCGGAGGCGAACTGACGCTCTTCTTCGAGCAGCCGATAAGGCGCCCACGCTTCGTGGCGCTCCGGCAGTGCCCGCTGTTTAACAGCTGGTATAATCTCGAGCGGGGGCATCAGATAACGACTATAGCCTCCCTCCCCCCCATCGCTACTCTGCCAGCCGGGCACCACACGGCCGAGTCCATCGTGGAGACGATCAACCGGGCTAAGAGCGATATTCTGAACGCGAAGCTGGATCCCCTCACCGTGAAGATCGTGCTCGTGTCCGGTGGCATTGTGTTCCTGAACGCCGAGCTTTGCGCATTATTTGGCCTGGAGGCTAAAGACGATCAGATGGGTATGCGGGGCCTCGCACTGCCCTTGGGGGCGCCCCCACTTAAGGTGACTTGCCGAAAATAGAGGCCCTCTACATCTTCTGCGACATCGTAGACCGCTCGCAGTGCCTCGCCTTAGACGAGCCTTCAGACGTTCTCGCTTGCCTAGAAACCCGCGGGAGGCCGCACGAGAAAGTCGTCTATGGGCCCGACATCCCCGTTTGTGTCGCAGTGTCTTCCTCTGAGTTTGTCTCGAGTATCCAAATATGGATCAGGGATGACCGCGGTAGACGGGTGGACTTTAAGGACAAGCCCGTTTGCCTCGTATTAGAGCTAACCTAGGCCCGACATAACAGGCATGGCGAACAGCGACGTTAGCAGCGGTGGCATATACCCCTCGCTCCCCAGCGTCTGCCCCCCCCCCCCCCCCCGCAAACGCCTACCGCTCCGGCGAGCACCGGCGGCGACGCGCAAAGTTACCAAGTCCAGATAATACGTGACACTCAGGCGGCTCTAGACAATGAGATAACGCATTATCGAAATGTGCGGAAGAAGTATAAGCGCGCCTTTGCCGTTACCCATGCTGTGTCTGTGGCATCCGGCATCGCTGCAGGGGCGCTTTCCAGTGCCGGGCTGGGAGTCTCTTTGAGTGGGATAGGGGTTCTGATCGGCGCGCCGCTGGCAGGGGTCGCTGGGCTGGTCGGTGCCGTGGGCGCGGGCGCGGGGGTGGTCTCTAGGGGTCTTACGAGAAAGGTGGCTAAACACGAAGACACGATGGTTTTAGCGGAGAGTAAGAAAAACTCGATCAGCGAGCTGGTCTCTAAGGCTCTGCAAGACGGGCGTATCTCAGACGATAAGTTTCGGCTAATACTTCGGGAACTAGAGAGATACAACGAGCTCAAGGCCGCTATCAGAGCTCGACATGGCCTCGCACCGCGCGATGAAAAAAGCGGGAAAGGGCCCTCCACGAAGGCACGCGAAAAGGCGAAAAAGAGAGTGCGAAAAATTCGCGAGGAGTTAGGGAGCGAGGTGTTCGAGTAGAACTCAGGTTTAAACGCCACGCCAGCGGCTTTGAATTTACGGCCGAAAAACGGTTATTCCGCACCCCGTAGGTTGGCGGCCCTCCTCGTTTTCGCCCCCCCCCCCCCCCCCCCGACGCCATCGCTATTTGTCCCAAAAAGTCGTGTACGCGAAACGCGCCCGGCCTACACCCTAATTATTCATGTACGCGAAACGCGCCGGCCTACAGCCCTAATTAATTATTTATGCACGCGAAACACCTGCAGCCCCCAGGGGGGTTTCACTCAACTACCCTGTCCCCCCCTTAGTGGGAGGTTTAGGGATGGCCTTGTCTGTCGGCGTTTTTGTTGCGACAATCGTTTGGGTCTTGGTTTTGTTGTGGTGCAGCTTGTGGATAAGTGGAACTCTGGGGCTCAGCTTAGGGAAAGGGAAGGCCAGTGGGCTTATCGGCTTAAGTCTATCTACCCGCGGGGTCTTAATAGTGATGACTTTTTTTGTAGTAGGAACCAACGTAGAGATGTAGACAGTTTGGGCTTTTTGATTCTATTCGTATGATTTTTGCGGGTGTTGCAAATTCTTGGGTTTCAGTCACGTGACTTTTGGCGTGTGAACTTACTTCCGGTGATGAAGTGGTGGTCAAAAACAGCAACGCGCGAACATGGCAGCTGTAGGCGAAAACCGGCTTTCTCTCATATTTTCCAATTATTTTTGCTCTTTAAGTCTAAATACTCGATGGCATTACTTGCAAACGATGTGTTATTGTAACAGAGCTGTCCCCTGCATTCTAAAAAAATAGATTTTTAACAGATTTTCAACTTTTATTCTTTACTCGTCTTTCGCTTTGCAGTCCTCTTTTTATTCTTCAAACGAGATGAAAGATTACAAAAACATGCAGTTCTACAACTTATTGTTTGTGGATGATTGAAAGACCTCGGTATTAAATGGATGAAAAATGATTGTCTTCTGGTAAGTGTATTTAATTAAGTTTTGTTCGGCGGACCAGCATTATCACTCGAGAAAAAAAGCTTTATTAAGGCTATTTAGTATCCTGAAGCCAATCGCTTCTCTACATCAGGTACAAGGGTATTTTTAATCCCTAGATTTAATTGTTTTACATACCTTACTCAATGAGCTTATTTTGTCGGTACATTTGCTGTCTCGATTTTAAATTTCTTTTAACATGTACACTTCGAGTGTTTTAATCAAGCATTGTCATCTCTGACTTTCAGCTGAGGCACTGCTATTACTGTAAGTAAAGTCCATTTTCTCAGAATATACATGCACTCACTGCTGGATGAAACCTGGGTATAATAAATTTCACCTTCTGTCATCAAAATAGATGTGATTATTACAATACTCATAATCAATCACTCATATTTGTTGTATATCCAGTGCGGTCATGAATATTGGGGGTATGCCATTGTCTTTATTTACAGGCTGAAATTATATGGCTTTCAAAATTATTGAAGGAAGAGGGGGTAACATGTCCAGCCACCCCCTGCTATGGTGCTGTATAATTCCACTTTCTGGTAAATTTGACATTATTGCAGTATTCTAGAAAAAGGATTACCTTCTATATTTTCACATTGTTGTCTTTTTGATATGGATATGGTTGTTAGCATGATGTACACAGGCACGTACCCAGGATTGGCTGTGGGGGGATGTGCAGTCATAGGTATATTTAAAAAGGATAAGAATTCACCCATTTTTTGTGGCCGAAGGGGGGTGAGCATACATTCTGTGCACCCTCCTGTGTACTTGCCTGATACACATGCAAGAGAAAACTCGAGTGAAGCATATGAGAATTTCTCAGTTTGCAGCACTGGTCAACACCTTAGTACCAAGTGACACATCTTGGGGCTTCTCCTGATGGAATTATTATGATCCTGTCTGGTAAAAGATGATGATGGTGATATAAAACTCAGCTTCTTATTGTAGAGATGAGTTTTGTGATGTTGTTGGAACAAAACAATATTTTCATAATGCAATAATCTGTAAGAACATTATTGTTCTTTAGACTTTAGAATATTTTTTTAAGAAACTGCATATTACCATGACAAGCATATTTATAAAGCCAAACATCAAGGCACTTAAATTGACATCAAATGTTATTAATGTTATTCCAAAAAACCTATTCAATTTGTCCATTATCAACAAAGAATTCAAGCCCTTTATTATCTGTTATTATATTAAGAAAAGAGCTGTATACTGGCCATGTTGTATATAGAGATTAGAAATTAGATATAGTTGATGAGCATCAAGAAACCATATGACTTACATATGTGTGTGTCTAAGACTTGTCTGTTGGGACAACAGACCCTGTAAGATTTGTACAGGGCACAACAAATAATGGCTGTGACTCCAGATCCAAATGCAAGTCAAAAATGAAATCCATGGGCAGTGTTGGTCTCGGCATATCCCTTTGAGGCCACTCAATGATTTTTTTTTTTGCATTTTTTTATGCATCAAATCCAAGCCTCATATGCTAAATTCAGTTTACTGTGACACAAGTTTAAACAAAGTTGCATAGGGACAAGTAATATTAGCTGCAAACAGGTACATAGCCAGGATTTTGGGTGTTGGGGGGGGGTGTCTATTAATTAAGTGTAAACAATTTCTCTTGGCTAAGGCTCCCTAGCTCGCAGTATTTCTCAAGTTTATCCCAATCTCAAGGGTCTTTTCTCTCAAAGGAAAAGAGTCTCCGACTTTTCTGTTCGGATAAAGTGAAGAGAACTCTTATCACAATTCACTATTCTGAGTTCCTAATCCATTGGACAAAATGTCATTACAAGTCATGTCTGTCTGGAAGGATACCTCTGTTACCGTGGAGGAAGCCCATGTTCTGTCAAAGTGAGTGTATTTCAATGTATGAGTCAATTACAAAAACGTGATCATTTCGGTATATAAAAGGGAAATAAACAACCTTTACTTTTTTCGACATCATGTTCAACGCCCGATATGTTTGTAGTCTCATTCTGACTGTTAGCTTTCTTACAGTATAAAAAATACAATTCGTTGCGGGATTCAAACTCGCTGTACTGATGACATTCTACCGGCAAAAGAGAAATAAAGGGAGACTTAAACACACTATTACAAGGTTTATAGTTTTATTAATCGCGAAAAAGTAAGTTTTTCACTAACATAGTTATCTTAAACCCCCCCACATTCCTTTATAAACTATTGAAAGTAGCCTTGGGCTACGTGTGACAAAACGGGATTTTAATATTTACAGCGTAATTACACATTTCAGAATTACTTACAACACCAAAGACGACATTGGGATGATTTTCATACCTTTCAAAAACGAATTACTAGAAACTCTTGCGATTTTCGACTCCTTTTCATTTGGAGAGACGAAATTCGCAGCTTTTCACGCCATTGTTCTGTAAATTATTTCGCCTTTTCGTAAAAAATTCCGCAGAACCCTGAAGAAACCTTCCCTCTTTTGGATAGATCGATTTGTACACTCGAAAACAGCGCAAATATATGACATTTTAACAGGTGGACGGCACTTGTACGAAAAGTAGAACAACCATCTTTACGTGTCTGTTTTGACCACCACTTCAACTTTGGCATATCTAATGTGGCGGATGTGACGTCATTTGCAACCCAAGAATACTGTCTAGCTTGCGCGCGCGTCCACTTTATATTCGGCGATGCTTCGAAGCTCGCGCTAGAAACAAAAAGGCTCATGGGAAGTTATCGATGGATAATTCCAAACAGCCTCTGGTGGTATTTTACAATATGTGACGTCACATAAGAAACTACTCAGCTTCGTTTTGTATGGGTGTGTTAATTAATAATATGTTATTAATTAGGGGAAACGTATTTTTTCAACTTTGGTGAGAGCTCGAAGAGAGCTCGAGGATGATTACGTATTGTCTGATGTCATAATCAGCATTCCCCCAAACTGATCAAAACGTTCATGAAAGCGAAACGATAAACAAGTATTCATGGAGCGTACCAAGTTTTCAAAATGATAGAGTTTTTTAAGGACCACCCCGTCCTCACCGGACTAGCAGTCTGCACAGCAGGAGCCGCAGCGTTCTGCTATTGCAGAAGTAAATCGAGTGTCGAGGTACGTAGCGTCGTTTTGTGAGAAAAAGTGCGTGCAGTGGCGTGTTGGTGTCAATGTACAGCATGGTGTTTCTTTAACACTTCTATTTCCTTCGGCTTATTATTTGTTTTGTTGTCATTTTCTAGAGTGATGGTCAAGGAGAAGAGACCAAAGAAGAAGTACCCGTCGCGGTACAAGACGCTGTCGAAGATGTCTCCGGTGAGTCCCGCCCTTTCGGTTTTATAATTATTTTTAGTATATTTCCCAATTTGATAAAAGAGCTTCTTTCCCAACGTTCTACAAAACATATTTATTTTTTATTTTTCTAAATGCATCAAGTTTCTGAATCTTCGTTTGATCAGGATGTCTTTTATATTAGCGTGTTTTCCAGCCGATCTTTTGCGAGCGGAGAAGTCTTCACAATGTCGAGAATTGCTTGTTTATCAAGGTATGTGGCTGACTGATTAAGTCTTGACATGCCATTCTCTTCCATACAACTTTTGCCAAATTCCGATAGTACTGGGATAAATGTCATTTAACAAATAGATCTCATTTGACGCCAGTCGAGTTGCGTGGCTGTTATTCATGACATGCTGTGACGTCATCTGTGCATCTTTCAGAGGACAGACGCGCAAAATATGAAATCTATTTGTTTTATACAACAATTAAAATGTTATCTTACATTACAATCTAGTGTAAGCGTGTGTTCGTGCTGACGCCAAGCGTGCGTATGTCTTGTAATAACACATGGACCCTAGACCAATCAAAGCGCGATTTACTAGTGTCGTTGTACAAATTCCAGTAATGTTTCCTAACGGATGTACTATGGTTGCTATTATTGTCCTTTCTTTATTCTTAAAATCTTTATAACCACTAAGTGATGATGCTTAACAGTTTTCTCGAATCTGTAGCCCGTTCTTGGGAGCTTTTGCTGCCGAGCTACAAGCAAGTGTTCCCGGAGCTCCACCCCCGGAACCTTCTTAAGATCTTCATCAAGCCGCGACTGCTGATGCCAAGTTAGTGCAATAATGATTATACACTAAATTAATTTAAAACATTTAGCCATCGACTGATAAGGCCTTACTAAAATGATATACAGATACTTACTAAACTTATTAATAATCATTTCGCGTCAGACTAAATCAATGTTCCTTTTTCTTTGTCTCTTTAGTTGTTGTCTTTCTCGTGGCTGCTCCAAGGCAAGCAATCGTTGTCTTTGAGTGCCCCGCTCCCACCGTCGTGCTGGGGGATATCCTGTACCTGATGTCAGCGGTTACCTTCGCCGCTCTTATATGCTTTGTTATCAACTTCGTCATGAAGATGCATATCCAGTCGAAGGTCAAATCCCTTCAGGTGAGCGTTTATTAAAGTGTGAAGATTCAAGAACCACACCTCTACACCAACACGACGGGCAAAATAGCTTCTCCAGTTTTATTGTTATACTTGCATTCTTTTTTTTATAATTCTCCCATTAAAGCTGTTAGATTTCGGGGAATCATTCTGGCAACTGTAATTATTGTTATGTTTGTACTTTCAGACGATTTGTATGGATATAAAACGAGTGTACTTTTCTATTTTCATTGAAAGAGTGACCCATCGATCACCTTTAGTCTTTGGATTAGGTGCGCTAAACAAAACCATTTCCTATTTGTACAACATGAAAACGATACCTCGAAAATGTTTTGAGACGTATTCACAGTTGCGTTTATTGCTCTTACATTATCAGGGACGCCCTCTTGCCAGCATCACCGAGGTGCACCAGATCCAAGAGGAGACTGGTGCTTGTCCATCTATTGCGTCGACAGACTGCCAAGAAAGTGATGCTCTCGTAACCACCGAGGTGAACGTTCAGCCGTCCTCATCCGTAAAGTCGATTGTGACTGCATCCTCTACAGGACTCAAGGAGCTCCGCCCTTTTGACCTGCGTGCATCATGGGACACACAAAGCCTCGAGAGCCTAGCAGCTTGTGTATCGCGCCAGGGGCGTCAAGTCACACTCCATCCCTCTCCCGCCGAGTCTTTGACTACGCTGATGAGACCCCTCAGTTTAGAGCTTAACCAAATGGAGCCTCCGTCATCAGCTAAAAGACCTGTGCTTGTTACCATGCATGGTAGACATGCAATCATTCGACGTCGCGTCAAGGTTCATCTGTTGGATTACTGCGCAACAGAACCAGACAACATGTCTACCCTCCTATCTTCTGTCAGCCAGGTGTCATATGATGAGCATGAGTGGATGGTGGCAGAGATGTCTGAGCACCTTAAAGCTAACACAATCAGTGTAACCACACGGCAACTAAGTCTTGAGGGAATTGGCATGGGTTTCATTGATACAACAGCCCGCCCTCTATCAGTGTCTGTATTTGGATGCTTGGAGGGGGAAGCTCAGGTCGAGACTAAACAAGACCAAGCTTGCATTATGGCGATTGAAGACATGTTCAAGCCGTCCTCGCGAGTGAAACAGATGGTGACGGAATTGCTTTCCGGTTTCAAGAAGCCTTACCGTCCTCACATTTGTGGATCATTGAAAACTCTAAGTGTTAAGGTGAGTGTTTATTTCATTGGGAAGATAGAATACCACATCCCTACACAAACACGGCGGACAAAATAGCATCTTCATTATTATAGATTCAAACAGTTATACTCGAATATTTTCATGTTATCATGTTTCCGCTAAAGCCTGTTTGAATTTATGGTAACTAATCGAAAATTTTAAGTATTTGGACTAGGAGCGCTAAACAAACAATCAATTATTTTTACATCAAACAAACGATGCCACGAAAGCGGTTTGAAGCGTATTCACAGTTGCGTTTATTGCTCTTATCGTTATCAGGGAGGCCGTTTTGCCAGCATCACAGAGGTGCACCAGTTCCAAGAGAAGACTGGTGCTTGTCCATCTAATGCGTCGACAGACCGCCAAGAGAGTGATGCTCTCGTAACCACCGAGGTGAACGTCCAGCCGTCCTCATCCGTAAAGTCGATTGTGACTGCATCCTCTACAGGACTCAAGGAGCTCCGCCCTTTTGACCTGCGTACATCATGGGACACACAAAGCCTCGAGAGCCTAGCAGCTTGTGCATCGCGTCAGGGGCGTCAGGTCACACTCCATCCCTCACTTGCCGAGTTTCGGGATACGCTGATGAGACCCCTCAGCTTAGAGCTTAAACAAATGGAGCCTCCATCATCAGCTAAAAGACCTGTGCTTGTTACCATGCATGGTAGACATGCAATCATTCGACGTCGCGTCAAGGTTCATCTGTTGGATTACTGCGCAACAGAACCAGACAACATGTCTACCCTCCTATCTTCTGTCAGCCAGGTGTCACATGATGAGCATGAGTGGATGGTGGCAGAGATGTCTGAGCACCTTAAAGCTAACACAGTCAGTGTAACCACTCTGCAACTAAGCCTTGAGGGAATTGGCATGGCTTTCATTGATAGAACAGCCCGCCCTCTATCAGTGTCTGTATTTGGATGCTTGGAGGGGGAAGCTCAGGTCGAGACTAAACAAGACCAAGCTTGCATTATGGCGATTGAAGACATGTTCAAGCCGTCCTCGCGAGTGAAACAGATGGTGACAGAGTTGCTTTCCGGTTTCAAGAAGCCTTACCGTCTTCACATTTGTGGATCATTGAAAACTCAAAGTGCTGAGGTGAGTGTTTATTTAATTGGGAAGATTGAATTCCACATCCCTACACAAACAGTGGACAAAAAAGCATCTCCATTATTATAGATTCAAACAGTTATACTCGAATATTTTCATGTTATCATGTTTCCGCTAAAGCCTGTTTGAATTTATGGTAACTAATCGAAAATTTTAAGTCTTGACTAGGAGCGCTAAACAAACAATGAATTATTTTTAAATCAAACAAACGATGCCACGAAAGCGGTTTAAAACGTATTCACAGTTGCGTTTATTGCTCTTATCTTTATCAGGGAGGCCGTTTTGCCAGCATCACAGAGGTGCACCAGTTCCAAGAGAAGACTGGTGCTTGTCCATCTAATGCGTCGACAGACCGCCAAGAGAGTGATGCTCTCGTAGCCACCGAGGTGAACGTCCAGCCGTCCTCATCCGTAAAGTCGATTGTGACTGCATCTTCTACAGGACTCAAGGAGCTCCGCCCTTTTGACCTGCGTGCATCATGGGACACACAAAGCCTCGAGAGCCTAGCAGCTTGTGCATCGCGCCAGGGGCGTCAGGTCAGACTCCATCCCTCACTCGCCGAGTTTCTGAATACGCTGATGAGACCCCTCAGCTTAGAGTTTGAGCTAATTGAGCCTCTGTCATCGTCAGCTGAACGATCTGTGTTGGTTAGCTTTAATGGAAGATACGCGACCATTCGACGTCGCGTTAAGGTTCATCTGATGGATTACTGCGCAACAGAACCAGACAACATGTCTACCCTCCTATCTTCTGTCAGCCAGGTGTCACATGATGAGCATGAGTGGATGGTGGCAGAGATGTCTGAGCACCTTAAAGCTAACAAACTCAATGTTTCCACTCTGCAACCAAACCTTGAGAGATTTGGCATGGGTCTTATGGATATGGCATATAAGATATGTTCTCTATTAAAGCCTGGATTTGGCAGCGGGAAGGAAGAAGCTCGTAAGGAAGAATCCGAGGAGACGAAACAATACCAAGCTTGTTTTATATCAACTGAAGAAATGTTCTCGCCGGTGAGACAGATGGTAATCGATTTACCTTCCGGTCTCATGAAGCCCTACCTTCCTGGCATTCGTGGATCACGAAAAATCCATCTAATCTATGACTGTGCCACAGCGCCAGAGCATATGGCAGCGCTTCCATCGTCTGCCATCCAGCTGTCACAGGATGACCATCAGTATTTGGTAGCAGAAAAGAGATCGGATTGCCTCGATGCAACTCCTGCAACAGATCTTGCAAGAGTTGACGCATGTTTTCCAGCTATAGCAGTCCCTAATCCAGTGTCTGTGCCTAAGTCAGCTTCGTTTGGGGAGGAACGTCAAGGCGAAAACCCTAATCTTAAGCATCATGAATGTTGTGAAGAAGAGCCTCAGTGCCCAATCACAGAGCCCAACGGTGTTACTACGCTGAGAACAGATTTTGCAGGTGATTTACCAGATACACCATTCCCAACACCAGTTTATGAGTCTAAATCATCTTCGCTGGGAGAGGAAAGTAAAGGCGAAGACACTGCGCTAGAGCAGCATGAATGTTGTGTAAAAGAGCGTAAGAGTTTCATGTCAGAGATGTTACCCGAAGATATCACTGATGGTGTATCTATCCAGTATAAGCAGTATCTCAAAAAAGACGAAGAGTCAAGTGTAGAAGAACCACAGCTGGTCATTGGAGGCGAAGAGGATCGGGTACCAAAGAATGACAACGATGCTAACCTAGCAACTGATGCAGGTGTTGTGCATACTCCAAATGATGGCGTTGATCGGGAGCTTCCCTCGGATTGCACATTTCCCATGTCTACTAATGATGGGGACACTAGCAAAGAAAACCAGCAGCTTCTTCATAAATGCGCCCAAGCACAGAAGAAGAAGGCAAAGCGCAAAAACCAAAGACCAAAAACATCTCAACGCAAATCACGGACAGGGAAACAAGAGTGTCAGAAGAAAGAAAACGAACCAGAGTTATCGGTAATAGGAAAGGAATCCATCCTTCATAACTTCAGTGCAGAAGCTATAGTCGAACAAGACGTCGTATCTGCTAAGCAATACCCCATGACACAGTCATCAGACGCGAGACGTGATGAAATCAGCCATCAGGCTGAAGAGAGGATTCCTCATAAGACGCCGACAGCTTCTGAACTAGCCGCAAGTATAACGGATGCACAAGAAGGAAAGGTCAAGGGGATTAATAAGCTCAACGTTCGGACAAAGCAGAGCAAGTCAAAAAACACGGATGCAGAGGCTGAATTATTGTCTGTGCAAGGAGTTAAGATCAATCTCCGAGAGAGCAAAAACCAGAACAGAAAGGAAAGCAAAAAAGGGAAGCATCGGAACAATCATGTCGATGATTACCCCAGAAAGGGCCACGCCTGTGGAGTAATGGGTAGACCTTCCACGCCTTCCACCACCAAGAGGAGTTCATACGCCACAGCGGCCCAAAAGGGAAACAGCACAGGGAGAGAAAACCACAAAGAATCATACCAGATGAATGGTATGGTACAAGATGGTGCAAGATCAAATAATAGGTAAGAGGCTAAGCAAGTTGATTATTTTTCGCTGGGTAGGTTTCCCTCGTAGGGATTTGAAATTGAAAAAGATTTATGATCAAAAACCTTATTTCAAAATATGAGTAGACCTTGTCTATTAAATAAAATGGCAACTTGAGTAGCGTGGATAGCAAAAGATAAGGAAAAGGAAGAAATTTGATTGGAGGTTGAAGTGTTGGGTGGAGGTTGTCTTTCTCTCGAGGGCTGCTCTATCATCCTGCATTCCTATTTTTGAGCTTTTTGCGCTATGCAGGTTAAACGGCTGGAGTGGAGAGCGGGGCTAGGGGGATATAAAGAAAATGCTAAATTGTTCAAAGATCATAAACTAGACGTTTTGTATTTCTGTTAATAGCTTGGATTCACGTGATGCGAAGAGCAGCTCGCGTCTTCTCGTCAAGGCAAACATGCACCAAGGGGATGCAAGACTTGTCATCCCAGGAGTTCAGTGTTGTTCCATTGCTCTCTGTGCCATCCTCAGGGCGTCCGGCAAAAGCCCATTGCTCTGGACGCCCGAGGACATGGACGATATAATCCTCACCGGGGACAGAAAACACAGGGAGACTCAAGAGAGGATGAATCGCTCAAAAACCTCGTTTCTCCACATTGACGAAATAGAGCTAGATATCAAACTACGGGGTCGGCACTTCCACTTGAAGAGAAGTGATGTAATGTGTGGTGACATCATGAACGATGGCACAGACAAGAACAGCCCGCTACCAGGCATTGAGAGTAGCATTGAAACTCTAAGCGAGTATGATATGTTTATTGTTAGATATTTATTGTATACAATCGCTCTATTTAAGACATCTCAAACATGGTTGTTGTTTGACTCGCATAATCGCGATCAGAATGGATTTAGACATCCTAACGGGAAGGCCGTTCTTCTCGAGTTCAAGACTCTAAGAAGTGTTGCGTGTTACATCAGGCGGTTCGTGAGTTCCAACGGCTTCAGTGACGAGACGAGTCCACGCCCGCTAGATGATTCGCAATTGAGCTATGAACTGGCCGGCATAAAGGTAGCAGTGCTTAGCTGAACCAGGATCCTTTGCGGTTGGCAATTACTGGCGATCCTTTGCTTACTATTCTTATAATATTGTATATTTTGTATATAGCTAATAAAATATGTTCAATATCATCTGTTCTTCCTATATACCCCGTCTGTTGATTAACTGGAGGCTCTCTGTGTGAAGAAAGGCTCCCTTTTCGCGTGTTTTTCACCCCCCCCCCCCCATGTTTTTGAAACCAGTCATTTGGCCCCTACAAGTGTCAGAATTCCTCTATTATTCATACCCAAAATTTATTAAGGGACGGACTATCAGAAAAACTGAAGGGATGGATAAAGATCAAAAAAGATCATACACTATTAAACTGGGTAAAAAAAACAATCAAGCCAATATGCCAATAAGAGACCACTCTAACTCCAAACTTATCTTGGATGAATTTTCTTCCAAATTAATATACTAGCAAAAAAAATCAATTAGCAAATGTTTGATATGAAGGAGTTAATCGAAAATATCCCATTTGAAAAATATAATAAAAATCATAATTTATTTGCTGAAAGACTGTTTTCGTTGCTTTGTTATTCACAAAGACTTTGTAAAGGATCAGCTAAAGATGTATCGATAAAAGAGTTCATATTTCTCTAAAAGGCAGATGATGTTGGCGTGTAAAGACAACACTCCTAGCTAATCAGGGCGCGTGACGGAAACAAGACTTCTTTAAAAGGTGTCAGACATCCTCGGGGACCCAGGGCGTCGCGGACATCAGGCACACAGGGAGCGCGGCGCGAGAAAGTAACTGCTCTGTAAAACCCATTTATAAAAACTAAATCAAATCTCACTCTCTGATTGGTCTCATTTTATAATTAAATTAAAATTAGACCAATCAGAGCGATCCTTGTGAATTTGAAAAGCAGACAGACCTCACGCCCAGAAACACTTCACAAACACCTAAATAACAAAGCCTGCTCGGTTTGGTAAAAGTCTCACGATCTGCTGGAGTCTGCAAAGGGTTGCGCGAGCAAGGAGAAACGTGAGCACAATATCCAAACATGTCTTTGCCCGCTCAGCTCCATTATGAAATAGCAGGGAATATACTTTCTGCGTATATCGGAGAATGCCCTAACATCGATAGGATTATCGAAGAGTGGACCATCGACTTCCGAATTATTTTCGGGACCAAGGTTCTTGTTAGAAATGAACGATTTTGTGCATCATTGCAATACGAAATATACCACAGAAACGTCGTAGTACTTCTAGTCTGTGACGATAGGCTCATGCTCATTTCGAATGCGTTTGATTTCTCGATCGGAATTATTTTGTACATCAAAGGTTAATTAAATGGAGTTCAAGTAAAACCCCTCAAACTTGACTCAACCCTTGAAATGTCTAGAATAATTTAAGCCTTTCCATAGAATTTTCCCAAGTTTATTTGTTATGTTTAGCGCATAGTTTTTCTTTTCCCTCTTGATATGTAAATTTCGAGACTGTTTTTACAGGCGCTAATTGGAAAAAGGCGCCAGGTCTAGTCGGGCGACTAATTGGATTAGAAACTATTTTAGAAATGGGTTTTACAGAGCAGTTGCCCAGGGCGTCTTTCAGTGCTCTTTCTTTTTCAAGCGCTCCCTGTGTGCCCGATCTCCGCGACGCCCTGGGTCCCCGAGGATGGGTGTCAGAATATTTATTGAATTCCACTTCCTATAAAATCTCGACAGGAGAATAACTAATTTCTTTGGCTGGGCTAAAAAATAGACAAGACTGCCATTTATTAGCTGTTTACCACCGAAAAAGAGGATTTTTAAAGCAAAATGACGTGTCGCTATTTGAAAGTTATCGACATTGAATCAGAAGGTAACCTATGTAGGGCCATCAAAAATAGCAAAGACAGTCTCAAATGGTTTAACAAGAAGCATTGAGAATTGCTCAGAACTGTTGCTATCTGACTGAATCAAGAAAATAACCATGGAAAACATGGTTCACGAAGAAATTGCACCAAAACGGGTGATTACATTGCCTTTACTCCTTTGAAATGTTTGATAACTCTCGCCATCATCATCGGCAATTCCTTGGTGCTAGTAGTCCTCAGCAGACAACGAAAAACAGCGAGTCAAAGAGTGTTCACCATTTTTCTTGGAAATCTTGCCTTCATGGATTTGTCAATTGCGCTTTTAATAATGCCATTATCCATTTCTACGTATATTCACGGAAAATGGCCATTCGGAAGGGTTGTTTGCGAGGTGAATGGTTTTACAACAATGCTATTGGGAATACTGTTTCGAATACTGGTGGCAAATTAATTGTATTTTCTTTCTGAACCAGCTTCACGTCAGAGAAAAACTCCTCATCTCAGTAGACAAGATCGTGAAATGGATGACAAATGAGTTCATGTTGGCGTTGCTTATGTTTTTCAAATATACTTATCATTGCCATTTATGACAAAGAAAACCTGAAGTTGGCTAAAACATATTACAAAATGAGTTCGATTTCCTTTGAACGAAGTCCAGGAAACAAAGTTATAGGCTTTGATGAGAAGAAACAAAATTTCATAAATCGTACATTAAAAAAGCGGTAATTACAGAAACGGATTATTCCTGAAGAAGAAGTGTATTAAAATATGTGATATTATTTGTTTCCGTGGGCAGCCTTCAAACAAAATAAACTAAATTGTATTTATTTTTTTTTCCAGTAATAGTTAGTGAACTTTGAGAAACTCAAAATGATGCATCTTGTCTTGACCAACTTAAATCATATACATATATATATGGTCTCCTCCTTTCAGATAAAACTAGTTTCCAATGGTTTTATTTTAGAAATTACGATCTGAAATAAAACAAGAGTGCTGATGCTGCAGATTTTTCAATGATGATTGCTATAATGCCCTTTGCAATCATTTTAGAAAAAATTACCAAAAAGTTTACTTGTACAACAGAAGTCACAAACTTGAAATACCTTTTATTTATTTGTTGTTTTATTAAGACTTAATAAAACAACAAATAAATAAATAAAAAGGTTTAATAGATCAATATATAAACTGTAACATCATATTGTATATAAATAGATAAAATAGATAAATCTTTCATAATTAATTTGATGGACTTCTCCAAAATAAGATATAATGTGAATGAGGAAACAACTAAAATGGTTGTTTCCTATTTGTGTTCACATATAGGCAGAGATACCAACCATCGATTAAAATTCAGGAGATGGGATCTATATAAATGCTCACCCCCTAAAGATGTCCTTGTTTTGTGAAATATTTCAACAGAACCTTAAAAAAAATTCTAACAAATGTGAGAGATTTCAAAGAAGCTTTTTTTTGCTATTTTATCTTACTCAATATTCAAGGTAAGAGCTTAATAGCGAAGACTTGTTTGGCTAAGACACGAAGGTATTACCATGTATAATCCCTATACCTAGTGAGTTTATTGAATTATAATTTTAATCTATTCGAAGGTAAAAAAATGAAACACAACGTATGGAGTTCTATATTAGAGATATAGGACGAGAAAAGAAAATAAAACAGTAGGTAAAGGCAATAATAGCGGCGATTGATAATTCAATTGGCTTAATAGCTTTAGGTTCACTCGGCGTACTGTAACGTACCATGCACTTAAACATTCCGTTGTGTGCGCTAAATTATTTCACGCATATTTGACATTCATTCATATGCAATTTGTATCCCATTTCCATTGAATGTTTAATCGCCTTGCAGATTAGAAAGGAAATAAATGGTGATCCTAGTATGACATCCCTACCCCTATAACTAAGCAAAATATATAGGTCCCGCCGGTTCCTCTTTTTAGTAATGCCGCAAAAATACCTAAGATGAAAATTTTCAGCCATTTTTAAAACACAGTACAAGGTACCAAATTGCTGGAAGATGCAACTACAAATCTTTGTGAATACAAATATTTCAATTCACTAAAAAGGGAAAGAGTGAGTTAAATGGCCCCATTACCCCAAGAGACAAGAATAAAGTGAGTCCACCATGTTTTCTTTAATTTCCTTTTTTTCATACAAATTCTCTTGCGTACTAGAATGTAGAATACAAACCGAGTGCTTGGGTTACCTGTGCTCGCCCTGCACCCGAGAATGCCCCAGGATGGGTTGTTCAGGCCTAGGGCAGAGTCTTCTGCTACAGCTCAGCGAACACTTGCAGAGATATCTCGATAGCTATACGCAGATAGTAGAGCCTTCCACGGCTTCCTGATTTTTAAAAATGGTTGATTATATGAAAATCCATTCTCATTACTGATAAAACCAAATCCATATATTTTTATTAAAACATACCGACCATTGTATTTTTTAAATAAACTTCTTGAGTCTTGAGAACTTTGTCTATTTTGATTATGTTCGCTCAACAGTGCTATTGCGGGGTTGGTGTTCAAACGACTGCGCAGGAATGTTATCTGGAAATGCTAAGTAAATGTCACATTTTACAGAAAAAGTAAATCTCGAGTTAAACCTAGAACTTTGCGTCAGATTTGCAATATTTCAGTAAACCTAAAACTTTGCGTTTGATTTGCCGTATAACATTTGAGACGTATTTGAAAAGTTCTGCAAATGTAATTGCAATTCTGTAAATTCACATCAAACAAATGAGCATTGACCTCGCATTTAGTTGTAGAGTAAATCTGATCGCACATGATATTTACATCGTATTTGAAAAGGTTGAAAATCTAATAACAAACTTCGGGCTCCGTATTAGATTTGCAGAGTCGGCAAACACGCGTCAAAAGCGGAATTTACCGGATTTGTTTGACATCTAAATGATTTTCAATTCTGATGTTTACTTTTTAACAAATACATCATTGGCAGTCCGTCGAGGCGACGATGACTGTTCTATTGTGTTGGTCCTTTGATCTTAACTCTCCATGCTGGACGATCCCGAGCAGTGGTTTGCCAAGAGTTTGAGCTTATATCCCTCCACTTCAGGTTCCTCTTTACCACATCTTTGAACCTGAGTCTAGGCCGACCCTGATTCCTGGTCCCTGTCGTGAGCTGAGAGTAGAGCAGCTGCCTAGGCAATCTGTCAGTGTCCATGCGGTGAACATGCCCAGTCCATCTGAGATTTTTCTCAATGAGTGTGTCAGCCATTGACCGTAATCCGGTCCTCTTGTATATCTCTTTGTTTGTGACTTTATCCATCCAAGTAATTTTCATTATTTCTCTCAGGTGTCGCATCATATATGCATGTAAATTTTTCACCTGGCTGCGATATACAGTCCATGTATGCAAAGGGTTGCGCAAGCAAGGAGAAACGGGAGCACAATATCCAAACATGTCTTTGCCCGCTCAGCTCCATTATGAAATAGCAGGGAATATACTTTCTGCGTACATCGGAGAATGCCCTAACTTCGATAGGATTATCGAAGAGTGGACCACCGACTTCCGAATTATTTTCGGGACCAAGGTTCTTGTTAGAAATGAACGATTTTGTGCATCATTGCAATACGAAATATAAATCTTTCATAATTAATTTGATGGACTTCTCCAAAATAAGATTTAATGTGAATGAGGAAACAACTAAAATGGTTGTTTCCTATTTGTGTTCACATATAGGCAGAGATACCAACCATCGATTAAAATTCAGGAGATGGGATCTATATAAATGCTCACCCCCTAAAGATGTCCTTGTTTTGTGGAATATTTCAACAGAACCTTAAGAAACATTCTAACAAATGTGAGGGATTTTAAAGAAGCTTTTTTTTTTTTGCTATTTTATCTGACTCAATATTCAAGGTAAGAGCTTGATAGCGAAGACTTGTTTGGCTAAGACACGAAGGTATTACCATGTATAATCCCTATACCTAGTGAGTTTATTGAATTATAATTTTAATCTATTCGAAGGTAAAAAAAATGAAACACAACGTATGGAGTTCTATATTAGAGATATAGGACGAGAAAAGAAAAAAAAACAGTAAGTAAAGGCAATAATAGCGGCGATTAATAATTTAATTGGCTTAATAGCTTTAGGTTCACTCGGCGTACTGTAACGTACCATGCACTTAAACATTCCGTTGTGTGCGCTAAATTATTTCACGCATATTTGACATTCATTCATATGCAATTTGTATCCCATTTCCATTGAATGTTTAATCGCCTTGCAGATTTGAAAGGAAATAAATGGTGATCCTAGTATGACATCCCTACCCCTATAACTAACTAAGTTCATAATTGCAAAATCCCATGTGCTATTTGTCATATTTCGAAAGTTTCGTAATGTTTTCTCAATAGGAACTAGAGAAAATGTTTTTTCCCACGGTCACGTGATTGATGACGTCCCGAGAATAACTAATACGGCGTTGTCTTCGTTATTACATTTGTACACTTAGGTTAAAGTTTGATGACTATCGGTAAAAAGGGGACGTAGATATTGCGACAATTGTGATGTAACGACTTGCCTGCTGGAACGTTCAACGTCACACAGTCACGTGATTAATAATATTTGATATCGTACATGCATGAATATGTTTGTTGTACTTTTTGTACAATCGTGTCAAAATTTCGTGACAATCGGCCATATACCTGCCGAGATATTAAACAAATCATCACATTTGAGTTGCCTGCTAACTTCACCGAGTTGCCTGCTGAGTTGCCTGCCAGCTTTACTATGGTAGCGAAATATATTGTTTCCTCCGGTTCCGCTGGTTCCGCCGGTTCCTCTTTTTAGTAATGGCGCAAAAATACCTAAGATGAAAATTTTCAGCCATTTTTAAAACACAGTACAAGGTTCCAAATTGCTGGAAGATGCAACTACAAATCTTTGTGAATACAAATATTTCAATTCACTAAAAGGGGAAAGAGTGAGTTAAATGGCCCCATAGCCCCCATGGACCACAAGAGACAAGAATAAAGTGAGTCCACCATGTTTTCTTTAATTTCCTTTTTTTTCATACAAATTATCTTGCGTACTAGAATGTAGAATACAAACCGAGTGCTTGGGTTACCTGTGCTCGCCCTGCACCCGAGAATGCCCCAGGATGGGTTGTTCAGGCCTAGGGCAGAGTCTTCTGCTACAGCTCAGCGAACACTTGCAGAGATATCTCGATAGCTATACGCAGATAGTAGAGCCTTCCACGGCTTGCTGATTTTTAAAAATGGTTGATTATATGAAAATCCATTCTCATTACTGATAAAACCAAATCCATATATTTTTATTAAAACATTTCGACCATTGTATTTTTTAAATAAACTTCTTGAGTCTTGAGAACTTTGTCTATTTTGATTATGTTCGCTCAACAGTGCTATTGCGGGGTTGGTGTTCAAACGACTGCGCAGAAATGTTATCTGGAAATGCTAAGTAAATGTCACATTTTACAGAAAAAGTAAATCTCGAGTTAAACCTAGAACTTTGCGTCAGATTTGCAATATTTCAGTAAACCTAAAACTTTGCGTTTGATTTGCCGTATAACATTTGAGACGTATTTGAAAAGTTCTGCAAATGTAATTGCAATTCTGTAAATTCACATCAAACAAATGAGCATTGACCTCGCATTTAGTTGTAGAGTAAATCTGATCGCACATGATATTTACATCGTATTTGAAAAGGTTGAAAATCTAATAACAAACTTCGGGCTCCGTATTAGATTTGCAGAGTCGGCAAACACGCGTCAAAAGCGGAATTTACCGGATTTGTTTGACATCTAAATGATTTTCAATTCTGATGTTTACTTTTTAACAAATACAATCTATGTAAATTCGGAATTAACTTTAGATTTGAGTTAGCTTTGAGGTTGATGTAAATCCGTTTTTTTGTCCAGTGTTTGGGGAAAGAACAAAAAGAGTGCAATTTGGTACGAGCAACCAAAGGCGTGCCTGTCCTTAAGTTGACGATTCCAATTTGACACATTTCTGCTGTGACCAAAATTAAAGAGATTGATCTTAGCACAAAGCATTTTAGGTCCGTCTAAAGCATCAAGTGAGTACATGGTTAGAATATTTCAGCTGAGCAGTTAACTACTGAGAATCGGCAAGAATTGACACTGATGCTCAGAATCTTGGGATAGCTTCGTCCAAAGGCTTTGCTTTTGCTAGGACAAGTTCTGTGTGGGGATAACTTTCTGCAAACTGTAAAAAACGCGACGCGAGAGGTGGCAACAGAAGAGTAACTTTGTTCATCCCGTTCTTATGTCAGGAATGGAAGTTAATAAAACTACTAGCTTCGGCACAGGTCTTGTTTGTTCTGGTTATTTGATAACACCATCAGGGATTATAGTCGAGGATCAATTATATCCGAACATTTACATCAGCGTTTTACCTTTCGTTTTCATCGCTTTGTCTGCTATTATTCTGAACGGCACGGTTTTGCTGGCCATTGCTAAAACTCCGTCACTCAGAACACCTTCAAACTTAGTAATATTAAACCTAGCAACAACTGACTTTGGTTTAGGGATCTCGCTCTTGGTATTTACCTCACCGGCGAAAATAGCTTTCAGATTCTCCGGTGAGGGTGTATATTGCCCGATACTCGAGATTTCAGAAGCGTCTTTCAACGTTTTGACTTCGGCCTCCTTTTTAACCCTCTGCCTTTCTGCCATAGAAAGATTCCTATTTGTCAATCTCCATCTTCGTTACGAATCAGTCGTTACCGTCAAACGGGTTGGGATCGCGATAGGCGGGACATGGGCGGTGTCAGTCCTTGGAAATATTTGTCTTCAGTCCGGTTGGGCCCAGAAGCAGCTATTTCTATTCATATTGATCGTTGTTGCCTTAGGACTTATCTTGTCTGCACTCTGTTATACACAAGTACTTTGTGTTTTACGTCGCCATCAGAGTCAAATTCAAGATCAAGCGACGGAAGAACAGAACAACATTTCCAGGGGAAAAAAAATAAGAAAATCCGTTCTGACGTTGGTATTTATCTGGCTCATTTATCCGCTTTCTTACACTACACATTTGATTGTGTTTATTGACGTTGTTTTGAACAATCGAACGCAACCGGAAAACCAAATTCCTTAAAGTCTCAATTGAGCTCTCATCTGCTGGTTTCACCTTTCTGACTCTCACCGCGAGTCTGAATCCTATTCTGTATTTCTGGAGGTTCACTGAGTTAAGATGTTAACAAGATTGACTGTAAAAAGAAATTATGAAGAAGCGGAGAGATGCTTGTATATGAACTTTAATTTCTCCGCACAAACTCCATTTCCCTTGACACCTAGTAACAGCAGTTAAGATGACTGTTATTATAACATCTTAAAACACTTATCCGCATTTTCAACAGTTTACTTCTGGTCGATTAGGTAATAATCTCCGATGATTTTTAACAGAAACGCGAAAAATTTCTTCAAAATATTGAAAGCAGTGTGTCTATTGGAAGTTTCTTTGAGGGTCTGATTGATAATTTAGAGCGGATGGCCTGTTAAATATATCGTATTCTAATAGATTCTTTTGTCTTGTTTCCGTCGGACCACCGGAAGTAAAGTGGTGACAATGCGGATTTAGTCGCTTATCCACAGTCGGAAAGTAATATTTTTTCAGTCCAAAGTTTTTTTTATAGTTAGATCAGATATAAATGTGAATACAGTATCAAATCTAATAAAACTAAAAAATAGGCCTTAAATGCGAAAGGATCCTTCCGCCGCAAAACACATACGCGCAGGCAAACAGGAACGATAGCTAAAATATGTAGATCCCGTAAACAATCATCTTTACTAGAACCCTTAAACCAACAGGCTGGGTCAAGAAATTTCCGGCATACAGTTTTTCTATGCTAGCCTTTGAAAGGCTATAGAAAATCATTTTGTTAGTATAAGAACATGTGAAACTATTCTAAAAAAAATTAGTCCGATTGTCAAAACGCCCCAATTTAAACTCAGCCTGATCTTTGAAATTGCACGTTATTCTTATACACACGTTTCAATGTTGATGACTGATCAAATTTTATTATTTTCAAACCGTTACCAACAAAACCTTTGGACAGTTTAACCACTTGAGTTTTTGTCTTAGAAAGAAGTCTATGTCGTCAACAGAATTACTATGCATATCCACACCTCCCTCTACTAGTGGGCGTACTTTTGGTCTAGATTGTACGCATGCTTGCATAGAAAATCCTCCGGCAATATCTGGAAATATCTTCTTACGTTCAATAGTATGTAAAGCAGAGAAGGGTAAAAAGAGAGGCGTAAAAATAGGGCCGTAGCAAGGGTTTGGGCACTGGGGCACGTGCCCCAAAATATTTTCAAAAACTATAAGGGAATGACCAGTAGGTGCGTGGTTGTGCCCCCAATATTTTCTTACTGTTTCTGTATCGTGCCCCCAATAATTTGATAACTTCTACGGCTATAGTAAAATGTTTACCCCTGCGCGTGAAAATCGAAGGAAGCGAAAGCGGGGAAGTGAGAAAGAAACGAAAATTTATTCCTTTCTTTTCTGTTCCCACTTCACTTTTCTGTCATTGTGATTTTCACATGCGTGCGCATTTAACCGGTTGCTCCCAACGCTGTAAAGCTGTGAGGGAGTACCATAGGCCACTCAAAGTGGCGTAGTAAGCTTTCTTTGTCACACATATTTCATGAAAAAGTACGCATAAGAAAGAATAATAAGTCGATGTAACTGATACGCCTTCGTATCTCGTGCAAGCTAACCTGCTTTGAAATTTTGAAGAGTGTTTATTGCGCATGTTGTTAATACCATTGCTGCTGCCGTCTTTTACGTATCTAGCGGGCATCAAGTAGCGCATAGCGCATGTCTTTAGTTTTGATAACCGCTGTCGTCCCTCGCCCAAACTAACTGCGCCTCAAACATGTTCATGGTTAGGGGCTTGTGTAAGACGAGCTTAACGTCTATTGCGGGAACCCTCGTGCCGCTAGCAAACTGTACGTAGACAAAGATATTGGATTCTCTGTACAAATACGCCAAAGTGTTGATGGAGACCATTACCCGACCACCCCCCACGGGAATCGGGACCTGGGATAGCAGTATGGTTCTATTCCTGGGAGACTTTTCCATGCATATACCGATTGTGCTGATATTACTAGCGAGGCGTTCTTTCAGTGTGAGCTGCACAGCAAGTCTGTAATCTCCCGCTATCTTAATCTTGATGTTGCCTTCTTTACCACTTGCGTTAATTTTGCCCTTTTTTCGCAGGGTTCGGAACTTTTGTCGTTGATTTGAGGCAAAGTTTCCCTTTTTACCCACTTTTGGAGGAAGCGAGTCCCAATTTGTGACTTTATACAGGTCGTTTCCTGAAGAAGAGAAAATTTCAATATCAGTACTCTCTGAACCGAAATTCTAGAGGACTAGAAAAATGATTTCCATACTACAACCTTCATGTGACTCTTTTTTGTTATTGAATAAACATTCGAAAAAGCAGCGGATTATTTCTAAGGAAACTTACTTTAAAATAGCCAACATTATGATGTCAGCTATATATATATATATACTGTACAATACTGTATATACTGTACAATATCAGTATCGGCCAGTACCATGACTCTTGGATTGTGAAGAGCCTAGTAACGGTTCCAAAATAATAAAAATGTGGTCTATAATGCGGCCAATATGATTGATTACTGTAATTTATTTTCTCGTGACTGCTAAGAAAGGCTAAATTTTTTTGTAATCTTTTTTTTTTTCTACTAACTTTTGTACAGGCAAAAGTTTAGTATACACATGTCTTTTGTACAGTTCATGTCAGCCTAGTCCCAGGCCTTCTTTTCGGGTTTCCTGTGGTGGGGTTTTCTGTGGGTGGTATGGGTCGTGACGTCACAGGAAGTGGGTGAGCTCGTCCCAGCCCCATGCTACCTCACGGTGAATCTCCGAGCACAGGAAACCCGATAAGAACGCCTGTGACTAGGCTGCAGTTATTGTGACATATCGTTAATTCTCTCAGCACGGGACCCATAGTGATCATAACTCCAGCAAATTTCGATCTGACTTAGAGAAAGTACAAGTTATAGAATTCAATTCCACGATAATCTTGGATAATAAGAGACATCTACTTATGACCGCTAACCAATACCTACCCATGAGCAGAAGGGGCATTCTCCGCCTTCCAAGCAAATGAACAAACACCGGTTCCATCTCGTCGGCCCGTGTATCTACCCTGTAAGGTAAGCCTATAAAAAGATATACAATAAGTCAGAAACGAAAGACATGAAGGAGCAGAAACACACAGAATTGGCATCCCCACCCCTCCTAGTCACGTGCCCCCCCCCCCCCCCCTGGGTCCAAACTTACCATTAGCTGTTCTGTTGAGTTTGTTGTTGATTTGCCGCGCGACTAGAGAGACAACCAAAATAATTTTAGGAGTTAAAGAATTTCGATCAACCACTCCATTGTTATTGTTTATCGTTGAAAATACAGTGGTTGTTTATGCGTGCGCAAGGAAAGTTAAAAAGGACAATCTACGAATGAAGTCTGAAATGCTGTTGACGATATTCGATTGGCGTGACCGGCCTTCTTTAACATATAGTTTGCGCATGTGCATGCGCATGTATACCATGTTCACGAGTTTTTTTTAAAAAAAGTGCGAAAGATAGGGTCGCAAAAGCAAGGCGACACGAAATTATGTTTTTGCATAGAAAAGGAAAGAGCAACAGTAGTGTTGCCTCGAAATAATCGCAAACCGAGGCGTAAAACTGGATTTATAGTAATTATATCCGTTTAGTGTGTTTTGATGCATTGTAAATAAGTAGATATACTTTTTAAAATCATGCTAGCTACCCAGGCGAAAAGTAATACTTAATGTCTACATATTTAATACTTAATTTGATTGTTTATCCTCTATCTTCTGATTGTTTGTTTTCTATTATTCTCCCTCATAATATCAATAATTATAATAGTATTATCATGATAAGACACCTTCGTCGACGATGTATCTACACTTCTCTGGGCGTTTGAAGGGGCACCCTGTGAAAAAGAGTGATGTAAGCGGTTTTTTTTTTCTCTCATTTTGATTCCCCTCTGAGGAGTGAGACTGAGAATTTACTAAGAGTACGCTTGGGTTACCTGTGGAGAGGGCATGACCTTGAAAAAGGACTACCGCAACTCTATGGCGTCATATCCCCGCCAAAATTCGATCTTGCGATTTGACCTTCAAAGGACTTTTCAATGTGCAACTTTTGTCATGCAATATTTGACGGTCACAATTTAACATGCGTGCATCTATAATGCGATTTTCTATGTTCACAATTCAACATGCGTGCTTACAATTCGACATCCATGTCCATAATGCAATGTGCTTTTTATCGCAGTTCAACTTGCTTCTTAAACCATTTGACACCGCACCTTAAAAATTCAATATTAATTTTGCAATCCAACATTCATTGTCGCAATTCAACATTACTGATGGAATCCAGAATTCGTGTTCGCAATCTAACATTCAAGTTCGCAACATTGAACTTCGCGCTTGAGTGATCTGACCTTGACGACCTAAGCCGCTGGTGTAACGCGGGCGCTTCGATAACCCGTCAAACCGGTTTGTTAACTGATACCGACCGGCGGTTTCCTGCAAGGCGGTGATTGAAGATGTAGATGGTGAAAGGTTGAGATAAGGAGGTGGAGATGTGGTTGTGTAGGGAATGGTGAAACTTAATTTATGTTTGTGAAGTTGCAGTGTGAAAGAAGAGAAAGGGGTGATGGGGTTATCAGGTTATGTTCGGGTGGTTGAGATTATGGATTATGAGACAACGAGTTAAGGTTTTTACAAGAGATGGGGTTGATAATAAAACGGCATGAGAGTTATGAATGAAGGGGTTTTTGTGTTGAGTGGAGAAGGTGGTTAGTAAATATGTTATTATGTGGGGATTGAAACAGTTCTTATCGGTAACTGGTGGCGAGTGTTGATGTGAAGAGGTGATGGCGGCATTAGTGAAATCTGATGAGGGGAGATAATGCGAGTGTGAAGGGGTGTGAACAAAACGATTGGTAGGAATATTGTGACAAGACTGTGTAGTTTTTTTGAGAAAGTGTGTTGTGTGTAGGGTAGGAAAGTAATATGTAGGATAAGAGAAAAAAAAGTGTTTATATTGTAGAAAGAAAATAGTGAGCGGTAATGGAGAAGGTGAAGTATGTGTGGAGGTATGTATCTAATGAAGTGTGTATGATTGACAGGTGAAATTAAAAAATAATAGAGATTGGAAGAGTGTTGCGAAAATGCTGAGAAAAAAATATGAAATACTGTATACGGTGAAAGGAAGTATTGTGGATAATGGAAAATGATGCTTGTAAGACGGCGAGAAGAAGATGAAGTAGGGGCGCGGGAGGTGACAAAGGGAGTGTGGCGAGAATGGAGATCAGGCCCGTACCCAGGGGAGGGGGGGTGCAGGGGGTGCGAACGCACCCCCCACAAGGGCCAAAAGTCCACTTTTGTTCTCAATAGACGTGCTATTTATAGACAAAACTAAGAATAATAAGCTAGATCCCTCTTGTATGTAGCCAAATCTAAAATTAAACGTCCCGTGGAGATACTGCAAAGGCATGCTTCAAAGGCAGCCTTCGTGGTTAAATTTTTATCAGAGAACTCCCTCCCCCTCCCCTCCCCCCCCGGAAAAAATAGGTCCACTTTTTCGGATTTCGCACCCCCCCCCCAAGAAAAATCCTGGGTACGGGCCTGGAGATGACACTGAAACGTAGATAAGACAGGGAGAATTGTTTACCCTAGATGAAGCAATAATCGGTGGTAAGAGATATGGGGAAAAGGCCAAAGGCATGAAGAAAACAACCGGCATGTATATGTAAAACAAACATAACAAAATAAAAGCAATAAGAAAAAAGTGTGTAGGCTATTTCAAAGAGCTCTGCGAAATATAGAACTAAAGTCATATAACGCCAACCAAGACTTCTCATCAGGGGGCGAGGTCTATTGGTTGGTCATATACGAACCTGGAGCATAAAGCGGGGAAAAGCTAGGGGAAAAGCGGCGATGATGGTGGGAGTACGAGTCTTCCAACTTGCAGGAAACCGCCGGTCGGTATCAGTTAACAAACCGGTTTGACGGGTTATCGAAGCGCCCGCGTTACACCAGCGGCTTAGGTCGTCAAGGTCAGATCACTCAAGCGCGAAGTTCAATGTTGCGAACATGAATGTTGGATTGCGAACACGAATGCTGGATCCATCAGTAATGTTGAATTGCGACAATGAATGTTGGATTGCAAAATTAATATTGAATTTTTAAGGTGCGGTGTCAAATGGTTTAAGAAGCAAGTATAACTGCAATAAAAAGCACATTGCATTATGGACATGGATGTCGAATTGTAAGCACGCATGTTGAATTGTGAACATAGAAAATCGCATTATAGATGCACGCATGTTAAATTGTGACCGTCAAATATTGCATGACAAAAGTTTCACATTGAAACCTCCTTTGAATGTCAAATCACAAGATCGAATTTTGGCGGGAATATAACGCCATACAACTCTGGTTTAACACATGATACAATGAGTGACAGTTCCTTCCTTTCTGGGAATGGCAAACTCATCACATCCTTATCAACTTCCCCTCTAGGTAAAACCAACTCAAATACTGTTTCTTATAAAAACAAATGTCAATTATATGCTTTTAAACTACGAGTACTGTTACTCCCTAAGTTAAAGCAAAACGCAAAAGTCTATGTTATAATAGTTGTTTGAAGACCGGATTGCATGAATTTAGTCATCACTTATTTATACATAACGGGTCGCCCTTCCGGCAAATTATTTGTTTAGAGCCTGAAACGAGGGGCCGTAGACTCGGAAGTAGATAAATAGGTCAAGCGTCGTAGCTCAGACGAGAGTCATAAGCTCACACCAAGGCTCTCGTGTGGTCAGTATTCATTTGAGGCTGTGTGTTACACGAGTCCAGACCGCGCGGCAAAGGTCAATGCATTGAGCTCAAGCCAGATTTCAAGCAATTTGGTACAAACTTGAAAAGATTATCTGAGCTACTTACCATTTATTCGCAGGCCGCGTTTGGTGCGAGGAAGATTGGGTGTGATTTCTTTCTTGTCTTTCTACAAAAAGGCAAAAGGTGTAAGTATGTGATGTACAAAGTCCACAACTCCATAACCATCAGCAAACACAATGAATGGTTTAATGGTGATCAAGCAATTGGCATACGTCTCTAATGAGAGATCGAGGGTGCATGATGTCTACCTGTTGACGTCTAATCGAATAATCCTGATCCATCCTGGATGGCTGTATAGAAGATTTGTCCCCCGCATAGAATTGCGCCTTCGCCTCGTTACTGTTGATGAATAGTGTTCCATCTTTCAAGTTCACTCTGTTGTCTGATTTTAAGGGATACGCGGACGATGAACTGAGTTCAGAGGTAAAAACGACAATGGCCGCCAATGATATATTGATGATCAGCCTTCCATTTCGCCTATGCCTCTCTGTAGGTCTAAGGTACTCGTAACTACCCATTTCGACTGAATGCCTTGTTATTTATAGAACGGCTATATGGCATTCATATGCGGTTTAATGTTCTTGTTCTGTGTGTCGATGCAGGGTAGGCCAAGAAGGAGCACGTCTCCCTCAGCCAAGCGATCCACGTGATCTCACGTAGAATCTGAACTAAAACAGAGAGAAGTTGTAAGTGTTGCCCTATATATATCGTGCGTGTAAAATATTTATTTAGTGATATAGGCCTCATGAACTAAGAATTCTCAGTGATTTGAGTCTAAACTTGTTAAAATCATACTAAACTACGAAATTGTGAAAACATTCTAAGCTTCTTGAATATAAAATTGTTGGAAAAGAGAGATAAATGTTAAATTTATCAGGGTAATTACTACAATTACCCATTTTTTAGGTACTGTGTAATAATAATCTTTAGGGGGTGTCCGTAAAATGAGCTTCGAATAATGAAAAATTACTTAGGACCCCATCCCCAACAGCGTCAAGTTTATCTCTGACCCCCCTCCTGTTTTTTAAAAATTACGAAGAGCTCCCTCCTCCCTCCTACATTCATTTATACCTGTAGTCACTTGTTTCCTAATGCATTCTACTTGAGGATAAACATCAGCACCACATATAACCTAGTTCGACTAAACCGCCAAATGTCCGCACTTCAGAATATTTCCTTTTCTGGAAACAGCCTAGCCGAAAGAGGTTGTGACGTCATCACTCCTCATCTCTCAAGCCTCTTTGATCTTTACCGCCGGAAAGAAAAGATATTCGATTTCAAAGCTATTTCCGATCTGTCTTTGAAAGTTTAGTGCATGCAATATGATAGATCATATTTCAAAGACACCTCGTGCAAGTTTTCGAAGCAATGGAGTGATAACATGGTGACGGTGAGTATTTATTCGAAGTGAGTTGGCGCTGCGCGACATAAGTATAGGCAACAAGGGCCCTCCCTACACTATCAAGTGGACTACTTCGTTTGATAGCTAGCCTAGCCGTATTTATTGCTATTTTTATTTTTTTGCTTTTTCTGGCTGATTTTAAAACCAGAAATCTTATACAGCGCTGCCAAAGTTATCATTAAATAGCTTAATTGAATAAAAATAAAATAAAATCATTGTGTGAGGCTGTAGTTTCAATTGGCTCCTCTGCAATAAGGCCATCATAAATAATAAGCTACTGTACTCTATAAATCAAATTGAAAATAAACCCCTTTCTCTTTTCTAAATATATTTGTTACAATTTATTTCAGATATTGACCATGGCAAAAAAGATGAAGATAAGTAAATATATAAGGATGGACAGAGAAATCATTGAATTTTCTCCTTTGTATTCCACTGTTAGTGATAAAAAACTTATACTATTCTTTTTTTTTTAAATATTTGTTTTATTTGTTCAAGCTATGTGTTATTGAATATTACATTTTTTGAAAGTATGGTTACAAACTGACCCCCTAGTTCTGTAGCACTGCCAAGAAAATAGGGGGGACCCCCTTCGTATTTACAAAGACGATGCTTAAAGAACGCTGCTTGGTGGAAAAATGGTATGAGATTATATGGCTTTCAATGTTAATTGAGATTTGCACCCCAGCCTCTGCTCATGAAAATAGGTTTTCTAGTAATAACATGTTTTCTAGCGAGGGAAGGTTTTTTCGACTTCTATTATGATCCGAGTATAAACCAAGAGCATGGATGAAGGTTGGTTAAAAAGTTTCTATGTATTAAATCCCCAGAGCTAACACAGTATTATACTTCTGGGTTTTTTAATTCGCACTACAACATTATATAAGACACTGCATATTGTGCATACAAAAGGTGCAATGGGCTTTTGAAATGAGAGGGGATCTATGATTATTTCACATCACTTTTATATATGGTGCTTGATTGTTAAAATTGTATGATTGGACAAATTGTTTCCACTTTTCTGAAAATTTTCTACCAGAAAGAATTCAAATCATTAGAATTCTGTTGGAGTAAAATTTTTGAGGAGAATGATAAGCTCATGAAAATGATTTGTTTTTTAGACATATTGCATTATACATATGCTGTAAAAACATTTACAACATAACATGTGTCCACTGCATTTCTTTGGGATTGAACATTTTACCAACAGGCTTGTGTATTTTGGGGGTGGCAAATTTCCATCATTTTTGGGTGTATGACATTTTGAGCTCTGTTTGACCATTCCATAATGTTTATAACTGAATACTGCCCCCCCTTCCAACCCCCCCTGGGCAATTATCACTCTAACCTTCAAGGCATATAAATCCTAAGCCCATTCAGCCTTTCGGCTATTAAGTCAAAGCCCATTCATGCTCTAGGGACATTGTCAAATATTTAAATTTAAGAGTTATACAAAAGATGGGCTTTGCGCCCAAAGGCTTTTCTACAAGTATTTCAAGTTTTGATAAGTCTAAAACCCTACCAAAAAGCATAAAGATACTGTTTTATGCTCTTATTCTCGTCTCTCTATGGCCGCCATGGTTTTTTTACTTAGGTCCAGCGAGTGTTATGACGTCATCTTACAATTTGATCTGTGATTGGTTGTTTCAATGTTTTGATGCCTCGAATGTCAAAACAAAAAAGTGTTTCCAGAATAAAAGGAAATATTCCGAGTTGGTCCGGGAAACAGTTGTTGAAAAATAATATCTTGCCTATATAAAATTAAGGACCAAAAAGCCCAAAGCGTTTCATTAGAGAATCTGAGAATTTTCTTTTTCTGGAAATGGTCCAAAGGAGATTGTTGTACGCGGCGTTTTTTTTTTTTTTTTTCATTTTTTTTTTTTTTTTCATCTAGGAGATACCTCCCCTTAATGCTTAACAAATCTTTAAAAACAATTCTTTAACTTTGTCGTCTTGGATATGGGTGCTTAAGTGACCGCTTCCTTAGTTTGAGCTCAGGCGACATCAAAACAAACAACGAGCTCATTTTGTCGCTAAGGGTTGAGAGATATATAGAGATTTATAGAACAGAGCGGTCCTTAGTGAGACAACTGCAAAGAGGTTCTTAAAGTTTGCATCGGTTTAGCGTTTAAAGGAAAAGATGATATATTTAACCATTTAAAAATTTTTAAATTTTGATAAATCTGGATACAAAATAAACTCTGGTTCATTTTGTAAAACCCTTTGGTTTTACAGCCCCCCCCCCCCCTCCTCCTGATAATTATTGCACAGTACCTTACTACTTCATCCCTGCTTTTTTTCAAGAGAGGAACGGTATAGTGAATCTTTCTCACTCGAGTTTGCTCATTTGGCTGTTTAATTTTTATGTTGTTTTGATACTGTTGTTGGTTGTTGATTTCAGGGTCGTACCAGGCCTCGAAATACAGGGGGAGGGGAACCACAGCCTCCTAATAGGCGTTTCAGTTTAGTCTGATTGTTTGCTGTTGTGTTAGCTAGAGAATTCTTGGATACGTTTAGATGGGCGTTCGTTGGTCTGGTTTCTCTGTTGGTTTGTGTTTTGGTCGTTGGCTTAGCTTCTTGGTCTGCTGTGCTTTTTAAATTTTTTTTGGTCTGTTGGTTTTTTTGGTTTGGTTTGTTGGATGTTTTTTGTTGTTGTGTTGTTTGGTTGTTTGGTAGTTTGTTGATTGTTTTTTGTGTTGTTTTTGATTGCTTTATCTATTGGTTTTAATATTTTATTTGCACAATAATTGACAAATTTATTAAGAGTCTAATGGAAAATTTTCACGGATTTACTAAAAAATGCATTTGCATTTTGTGCTAGCTAGAGAATTCTTGGATACGTTTAGATGGGCGTTCGTTGGTCTGGTTTCTCTGTTGGTTTATCTTTTTTTCGTTGGCTTAGCTTCTTGGTCTGCTGTGCTTTTTAAATTTTGTATTTTTTTTTGGTCTGTTGGTTTTTTTGGGCTATTGGTTTGGTTTGTTGAATGTTTTTTGTTGTTGTGTTGTTTGGTAGTTTGTTGATTGTTTTTTGTGTTGTTTTTGATTGCTTTATCTATTGGTTTTCATATTTTATTTGCACAATAATTGACAAATTTAATAAGAGTCTAATGGAAAATTTTCACTGATTTACTAAAAAAATGCATTTGCATTTTTCCCACGATCTTTATAATCCAGAGGTAATAGATGGAATAATCTTCCTTCTTTTGGGTTATTTTTCCTTTATGACTGGTACAAAATAAGCGTTATAACATTAGGAAGTAATAATGATAAGAAATGCTTGCTCTGATATTTGTTGTTAAATCTAATTTTTGTGTGAAATGGGTTATTTCCCAAATCTGATGCAAAGCATTACTCATTTTAGGGGAATGTTTGTGGGAAAATGTCGAGCTTGCAGTCATAGAATAATTGAAGTATTAGAATGATTGAAGTGTTATTCAAGTATTTAAAACTAAAGATTTTAAAGAGAGCTGAAAATAACAAAACCCTATTTCCCATCAATTATAAATAATTACATAAATAAGGTAATTTGATTTGATTTAAAAAAACACAAATTCCGTGTTGTGACGCTTCCATGACAACATACAATCGCCCTAAAATAATACACAGTAATAAAATGACCCCCTCCCAAAAAACAATAACAAGGATAATTTTTTTGTAATTATTTGATTTTTGCTTGCATTCATGTACTTTTTCTGTTGATAGATATACCCTTTCCTGGCAGGCAAGGAACTTCTGTATTTTTGGCAGTGGAAAAATAAAGCGGTCGAATAACCCAAAATGCTGTTACAATTCCCCTTTTCAAACAAACAATAACTATCAATAGAAATGTACTACATTTTACTGGGTAAATAATAGACAGCAAATTCGAAAAGACAGCGAACTCGATTTTAGGTGCATTCAAAGTCCTTGTTTTGGTAGTGCCAGGTTTTCAAGAAAACAAATACTCGTGAAATACTAATACTGCTCATTGTGCGAAATACTCGTAATTCTTATTGTTGCGAATACTCCACTCGCTTATTGAAACCCATTACAGTTTACCTGCAGTGCTAAGGGTACAACACTCGATGTATCGAAGAACGCCTGCGAGTTATATCTCACCACCCTTGCCTCAATTGATCTAAACAAGACCTGGGGGTTAGCGCCGTTGATAACAGATCATTGGTGTATTCCCCAAAGCCTCGTAGATTGCATCATCATCAAAAATTAATTCAGAAGAACTGCAGTAAAATGACATTTTGACAGCCGTTATTAGCATAGGTTATGTAAAAACTGGAATGGCGTGGAATTGATTGGATCGTACTATTCTACCATAATTGTTTGTACATTGATTATGAGAGTAATAAAAACACAGTTATACACTCAGACAGAGTTATTTTGTGCTTATTTTGCTGCTAACCCCATCTCCCCTGGTATGGTAAGACTGACCCCCCTATCTTGGCAACATTTTAACTTAGTGCAATCATAGCGATACATCTGTACAGGACCCGAAATGATCCCAGGACCCGAAACGATCCCAGGACCCGAAATGATCCCCAAAAGTACCCCAACTGATCCCCGGACTCGAAACGATACCGAGGAGTCCCCGAAATCAACCCCACGGAATTGCGGTAATGGACAAAGGGAAAGCAGAAGAAAGCACTTCCCATTTTTAAAGCATAATAAAGGGTTGACAGTGAATCTATTTCTAAATAACATGACTTAAAAAAAATAAATTCCAATACAATACTTCTATTTATTACATTGCCCCGGCGGTAAATCCATAAACAGAGTCCAAAACAAATACACAACTTTTAATTGCTACTGAAAGAAGTACAACATAAACATAGCACAGCCAAAGCACAGCCTTGCTCAGAACAACCAAACTTTTGACCTTCGAAACATTTGCAGTTCCATCACATGACTCTGACACTATAAATCTCGTTTCCGGTAAACATCACCTCTAAAAAATCTATATTCATTTGGCAACCAAACGCGTATTTCACCACGAAATCCATGTTCACACGGGCGAATATTTACCGACAGCCGGTTTGGCCGAGAAGATGGAATGACAAAAGCACACTGAGTAATGCACTCGAACAACCCTTTTACTACCGTTGCAAAATATTATGAGATGTGGATTTGGTTGAAAGCAATATGTGAGTTTTGAAATTCCTTATGTAGTAGTGTGTACACCACTGCATGATTTCTCTCTATCCCTCTTTATGATAGGTCTTTCATTCACCGAACACAAACAAACATTTTCCTACGGGAAAGCAGAGGCATGTCTAATCTGTGGATACTTTCTTTTATGGCTTGTTATGTATAAATGATTTATTCACGCCTGGTTCTTCAGGCGTTCATTGGACCCCAATTGCTGACTCAACCAAGCTGTCGAAAGCTCGAAAGCTGTATTTCCCGCGAAGTCGTAAATAAAAATCTTAATGCTACGGTTTTAGTTAATTCAAATTTCTGAATAGTAAAAAAATGACGCTAAAATGTTTAATATGTTTTCAAAACTGAAAGCCAATCCTTCCACATTCCTTTTGTTTGTCCATTACTGCAATTCATTGGGGTTCATTTCGGGGACTCCTGGGGATCGTTTCGGGTCCCGGGATCAGTTGGAGAACTTTTGGGGATCATTTCGGGTCCTGGGATCGTTTCGGGTCCTGGGATCATTTCGGGTCCTGTACACACGTTCTTATGCACAATATATTTTGTTTTATAAGGGACTGTGTATTAAAAAGAGCCATTTATCACATACAGAATGAGACATTTATCACGTACAGAATGTCACGCTTGCGAGCCGCGGAATGTCACGCAAGATAATCTAGTCTTCTTTAAAACAAAACAACAAACGAAATGTCATTGCAGAATAATAACCATTAGTTTGAAAATAACATCTGACAACTCTAGCACAATTAAAAATACCTTCACCATTCAACGAATTCTTTTCTTATTATTTCACTTCCGGTAAGATCATATGACCAACTAGGGGTTTTCCCCAGCCTCGTTTCGGCACGAGGCTGCAACGATCGAGTGGAGAAATTTGTGCTTAGTTAGGCAAGTTTCAAGCGCGAGAAAGGTCCTGTTTTTGTCCAAAAGCAAGCATGCTCTCCACTACGCATTAGGATCTGATCAGACACCAACACATGGCGCATTAATGAGGTGAGTTTGACCAAAACCGGCATAGATTTCTGTCAGGGATTTTAAGGTTAAGTCAAAGAAAGGGGCTTGAAATGTTACCATTAAAGATGTCGTACATAGCTCGTTTCTTCCAACATATATCTAGTCTAATCAATATAAGCAAAGTTACTATATGATTAAACCGTGAACCAAGCGATACTTTAATTCATTCTATGCTATGTTTAACATGGCTTGTTATTCGTGCTTTTTTATTAAGTTAATATTGGGTATTTTTGTCAATGTGCTTTACAAGCAGTTTATTGGAATATAACTTGTGTTGTGAGTTATCTTATAAGGTGTTTTACAAACAGGATTTCTATAGCATTTTCCTATGTATACAAAAACATTGCTATTGTTTCATTGAACCAGCGACTTACCAGCTATATACAGTATACACATATATTCGTCTTTAATGTATAACCTTTTTCTGACTTCTTTATTATTCTTTTTTCGCCCATACGTACTTCTGTTCTCACCTACAAGTGAACCTTATATATAAACTATAGAAATAATCCACAAAACACTGATATTGCATTCGTGAAAATTGTTCGCTTTTGCTGTTTATTCAAGTAGGGTGTGCATCTCTTCAATGTATACTCATTGCTCTTCTAAACGTCTCAACAAATTCATGTAACCTTATATATTGCACCAGGCATAGATACTTCAGGGGGCGAACCCAGGATTTCCAATAAAGTAGAGGCTGAAGCACAGATTTTGAAATGAGGGGGGTATCCTTATACCTCATATCTTTGAAAATAGAGAGGCCAGCGCCTGCTCGGCCCAACCTAAATCTGCCCATATACTTTGTGAAAACAGGGGGAGGGGTTATCTGTGATTGGTGAGTAGACCCATATTTGCTCCATATGGCAATTTGTGAATAATAATTGTCCGATGTGCATGCACCATATACCCAACCATATCTACATACTTTAACATAAAACTACTTGAGTTATAACTTGTTATATATCAAGCAAGGCCAAAATGAGGGAGGGGCTTAGATATGAGAGGTGGGATGGTTGAAACTGATATGAACTACTGATATCATGGAACCCTCCTATTTCTGTCTTGATTGTGTAGGCCTGATAGGTCTGTTACTAGTAGTTGTGGTTGCCGATGTAGCAGGAAATAAAAGAATAGCGCCAAAGTAGCTTGTGTTGCTGTACATAAACAGATATCTACTAAAGGGAACTCTGATACTTATTCTGTCACCAGCTTCAAGGAAAAACACCCCACCATTAAAATTAGTGTTAAACTTGCGAAAGGGGCCTTTCGGTACAGCACTTATACTCCTTAGCTTTGATTCTTCATTGATGTACACATCATGGCTCATGTATCTTGTCATACTATCATAGTAGTACATCTGTGAGTAAACCCAATAGTACCCAGAGGTGCCAACCAGCAAGACGCCTTCACGAATAAATCTCATTTTTCCTGTGATAAGACTTGTTTTCCAGTTTGTGATGTGATGAACTGTTGAAGTAATAAATTTGTTATGTCTACAGAAATATAGGCTCCAATAGAATTACACTTTATAGTGATACTAACATTTTTTACTACCTGATTTGGGTTTTATCTCTTCGCCATAACCTTCAATGTGTGCCAGAGATGGGGACTATATAAAGACAAACAATTGTTTTCCTTATTATATATACTATTATGTATAAATAAAATTAATACTGACATTAGTTTATACAGCACAAATATGTATTGTTGTTACAGTATTAATTGCTCTAAACTTAATCAATCAATAGTATCAGTATTACATAACAAATGATTACTACAAGTGTTGCATTGCATTCTGTACACATATTACAGTTTACGTACAGTAAATAAGCACATTGAATTGAGTTAACACTAAAACGTTATCAGAATGCTAGCTATTTTAAAAGCTAGATAGATGTTGATGCTCTGTGATTTATAAAGCCTTACTAAAATTTTATCCTTACCATATTTGTTTGGGAACTAAATTCTGAAAAAAGAATAAAGCATGAGTGACAGCTCATTTGGTTAGATTAATTTTTCATATTTTTACTGTGGTATGGTCTCATGCAATGTGTAACCTTATTTTTTTTCTATTTTACTCTGGTCTGCTTTCATCAATTTCAATGCTATTTACCATTAGTAGAAATGATTCACTATTTTAGACAAATATGTTGGAACAATTGCTGCATGAAGACAGTGCCGTAGCCAACCTCAGAATATTGGAGGGGCACAATACAAAAACATTAAGAAAATATTGGGGGGCACGGCCACGCCCTTACAGGTTATTTCCTAATATTTTTTTCAAATATTTGGGGGGGCACGTGGACCCAGAGCCCCACCCCCTGCTACGGTCTCGGAAGATATGTTATTTTGCTGACATGCACTGCATATTATTGTTTTTTTTACTTTAAACTTTAAGTTTTGAATTACCTCTTAAAATGGCATCATTTTGTTGGTGTTTACAAGGCTCTCCTCTCTCCCCTTTTGCACCTGGGGGCGAACCATAAAAACCCAGATAATGATCTTAAATAAAATCCACTTAGTTTAAATTTTTGGGTAGCTGGGTGGTGGGAATGAGAAATTCTTTAAAAAAATTTATATATAAAGGATATTGAATGGTAGCATATAGTAAGAGCAGAAGTTAAGCTGAAGTAATAATACAGATCAGGAGTTCCCAAAAAGGGGGTTTGAAGCAGCGGTTTCAAGAAAGGGAAAAGATATTAATATTCTGCCATGGATCTCCTTATATTTCTTCTTTATTCACCAATAATAGCTATGGAAATAATCCAATCGTACAGTCCTTTTTCTCAATGAATATTTTTTCACTACATTTTTCATTTGAAATATGTCCACGATAATTTAACCTGATTGTTCTATCTTGGGTCTACCTTATCTAAGTCTTACCTCTTTTTCCTCTTGGTCCCTGTGGACCCCTGGGCCCTGGGGAGGCAAATGTGTAAGTACCACATTGTAATGACAAATTTGAGGAGCCACCATTGTCCCTGATAGATGTTGGGTCGGCCATTTTTTTAAATGGGCGAATTTAAAAAGGTTTTGATAAGTTAATATTTGTTATTTTGGTTTGTTTTAAAAAATATATAAGTCACGATTAATACGAACCTCTTCTTCCTCTCCTACAACGACACTGCTTAGCTGCCCGTGGGACCCTACCCTCGGCTTCTTTCGCCTAAACACAGGATGTAAACAGTCCGCACAGGTCAAGTTTAGCAAGCACGTATAATTCTTTACGAACAACATTGTCTTTGGAACAATAACCAATGACCCTTTAGCACTGCTATTGTGTCTTATCTAATAACGTAAGATCGTTTAGATCGATATCATAGATCGATCAAAATGAGTCGATTTGTCGAAATTTATGAAGCCGTTTATTCTTTTACTAACAGAAAACCGATCGCAGATAAACATTGAAAATTTGACTTGATAATATTAAGTCAAATTCGAATATAATGGTTTAGAATACTATTCAAATTCGCTGCTTGCAGTCACCATATAAATGCATTATAATAATAGGCAAAGAATTTGAATGCACGTCTGACTAATCAATAAATTACAGATAGTGATATGCTGTAATAACTGCTTCATGACTCAACTATAAAAGCTGCTATGTTTACTACACGTAGTGCAGACATCATGTTTACGAGGTGCCACAGAATTTTTTTTAGGAGCGCGAGTCCTAAGTTTTTGCACGTTAGGGTACAGGGGGCAGGCTTAAACATGTCCATACCTTGATTACCAGTTGATTCAGGGTTCGCTCAAGTCGTCTGACTTCTACCAGCTCTCGTTTGAGTCTTTCCCGTTCAACGGCAATGTCTTCCTCGTCGCTATTGAGTCGCGCTAGTCCATTACTCAACCGAGAAGCTTCTGCTCTCAAATTGACAACTTGCCAGGTCGCCATGATAGATAGCGCAAATGATGCTAGCATTAGGCCAAACACAAACACCACTACCCAACAAGGCAAGGCAACTCGCTTAGAAGCCTTTTCCATCGCGTCTAGTGTGTATTTCTGCCTATTCTAGCAGCGATTGATAGATTTCAAGTACGTTTCGCTGGAGAAATTCTCGGAAAGCTCATCACGTGGTGTTTTAATAAATTCTATTGTGTGTTGTTGTGCGAGGGTGGAGTTATGGGATCGGGTGCAAGGAGTGAGAGCTGTTTTGCCTCATTTATAATCCTTGTAAGCCGTACGAACCGATTTTAACTACGTTTTCCATCCTCATTCTTTCATTCTCGATATATTAAACTCTGGCATATCACCAAAGTATTGTACCGGTATATTATATGGTAATGCCACCAACTGCCCACCTCCCTCGTACGATACTCAAGGATCTGTGGGGGTGGGGGTTACGCAGTCATAGATCTCAGATCGATTGAGTGATCGATGGGGGGATCTTACATTAATCCCATCCATTTAAATAATCTATTATCTTAGGTTCATAAACACAGTATATATGCCCGATAAACGTAGTCAAGTAGGCCAACAGGGCCTTCTACAGACTTTTCTCTATTACGGACTTCCACCTCTCAAACACGGGCACTAGGCTCTCAAATACGGAGAGCCACCTCTCAAATACGGACACTTTTACACAAATACGAACACCCAACTCTCAAATACGGACAACTACTCTTGAATTCGCAAGCGGGCAGCATATTTAAATTCAAAATCGATTCTACCCATGGTATACAAAATATATAGGCATTTCTGCTAACATTTTATTCCATATCTAACAATTACAAGAACTACGAGTGTGCTCAACCAACCACCCTATCACAAATATGAAGAGTTGGCCATATATGGGCATGGTGGGTGGCGAATTAGACAAATATGGACAAATGGGTGAAGAATTAGCCAAATATGGACATAATGGGTAGAGAATTAGCCAAATATGGACATAATGGGTGGAGAATTAGCAAAATATGGAGTTAATGGGTGATGAATTAGCCAAATATGGTCATAATGGGTGATGCATTAGCCAAATATGGACATAATGGGTGATGCATTAGCCAAATATGGACATAATGGGATGCGAATTAGCCAAATATGGACATAATGGGCGATGCATTAGCCAAATATGGACATAATGGGTGATGAATTAGCCAAATATGGACATAATGGGTGATGCATTAGCCAAATATGGACATAATGGGTGGAGAATTAACCAAATATGGACATGAAAGGTGGGCACTTGATAGTTAAAGAATTCGCCAAATATGGACATAGTGGGTTGCGAATTCGCCAAATATGGACATAATGGGTTGCGAATTCGCGAAATATGGACTTGAGGGATGGTGAATTCGCCAAATATGGACTTAGTGGATGGTGAATTAGCCAAATATGGACTTAATGGATGGTGAATTAGCCAAATATGGACTTGATGGATGGTGAATTAGCCAAATATTGACTTAATGGCTGGTGAATTAGCCACTTAATGGGTGTTACAGCATAGTTCGGCCGGATAACAAGTACGGTCAAAAGACCGGGAAATCACTTCGTGACGAAATGAATTAGACGTCTTGTTTACTCATATGCTGCCGATTCAATTCAGTTTTTTTTTTTTTTGCCGTCTACACCCCGTTGTTACTGTTAAAGCACATCGATCGAAAGTAGACGAATACATTTGGTCACTCGCGCTAAAATATGGGGCGTTTAACTTGTCTCGGTTTCACGAAAGATGAACTGCGCGTTCTCCACCAAACTTTTGGCGGAACTGCGCTGGCACTTCCGGTCGACAAATTCGTTGTTGTACTTGTTGTTCAGGTAGCAGCGAACCTGGTACGCTCCCTGATTGGTCAGCGTATGGTTCTCAATCACGTGACTCCCACGTGACCCACAATCATGTTTAATACTACTGGTTTCGACAATACGCTCTTGCACGATTTAGAACATTATTTCTTTATGCTAGATGTATTTGCGCCCTGATTGGTCATTGTTTGCTTCTCGATCACGTGCCCCCTCATGAGCCACAATCGTCATGTTTGATTTTCCTGGTTTCTACTATACTCGATTGCACGATTTAGAACATTTCTCATGTCTATGCCAAATGTTTTTTTTATTATCTAGAAAATGTATAAAATTATATATTGGCTAGGTAATTTTTACTTTTTGGTGCCAAATATTTGCTTACATACCAAAAATGTTCAAAAATCTCATCCAAAATTATTATTTTAAAATATTTGGGTATCCAGAAAACTTCATAAAATATTTGGACAAAAAACAACCATTTTTTCGTAATGTCGTCTGGAAGTAGTCTTCATTAAGTTCTTGTTTAAATTCTATCGATTTCTTAAAGGTGTTATAGGTAATGAAACTACGTCTACTGAATCTAAGATCACTGATAATATTATAAGCATCAAATACACAAATCTTTGAAATGACAAACAAACAAAAATAAAAGCGACCTTTTGCAACACCCTATTGTCTTTCCCTTTACAAACAGTAAAATAAAGTATTTCTTGGATCAATCACCTTTGTTGCGCAACTTGCGGCAGAAAATCCGCCAATGCCCGAATGGGACTGACATGTTTATTAAGCATTATTTGTCATTTGTTTTCCCCGTGGGTATACCTGGGAACCTTCCAGCACTGGCAACGTTATGATAAGTAAGCCTGGAGTATCGTTTGGAGACAAAACTCTGACCTTACACTAGTCTGTCAATCATAAATCACTATAAAAAAAAAACTGCCATAACAGACATCCCACTATTACGGACAATCTAATATCCTGAACATTCCGCTATAACGGACAATTAGCCTGCTTGCAGCTGGTACTTGGTGTTATCATCACGGAAAAACCCCGCACCCTTCGGTGATGATCGGACGCCATCTTGTATTTCATGCCGCGTGATTCCTGGGGGCGAGCGCAAAATCGGACGTAGGGCAGGGGGAAAGAAGAAAGAAGGGGAAAAGACAGACACCTGATTTTATGGACACCTCGTTATTACGCACACCCCGCTATTACGGACATCCCGCTATTATAGACACCCCACTATTACGGACACCTCGTTATTACGGACACCCCGGTATTACGGACATCCCGCTATTACGGACGCTCCACTATTACGGGCACCCTGATCTTACGGACATCCCGCTATTACGGACACCCTGCTATTACGGACACCCCACTATAACGGGGGGAGGGGTGGTAAAGATTGCGAGCTTAGATTGTAAATTTCGTGTGAAACTTTAAATTTTAAGGTATTCTATTGTTGTAACGGCTTTGTAATTGTTGAACTATGATTTGGTCATCTCTTCCTTAAAAAAAAAATCTTTTCCATGCTTTATGTTTTAGTGGTTTTTTATTGTGCATTCTATATCTACCAACGAGTCTGTGTATTCGGGTTATGCTGTCAGTCATTTCACAGCTATAAATAAAACATGGACAAAAATCACCTGAAATGAAAAGTTTTATTTTACACTCTATAAGTATGTACATGGGTCCTAAACGGCGCATTGATACAAACGAGTGGACATTTCACTTTACGAGGTCTACGTTCGTGGTATTTAATTACCAATTACTGTGATGTATGCGAGGGTTTTATTCTTCGAAGTAGTCGTCGGCGCCCTGCATTTGCGCTTCCCACCTCACAAGAGACAGAATCGTGCTTTTGCGAATAAGTTATCCATTCCATGCATCGCATTACCTGGGGCGGATCTGGGGGTGGGCACCCGCCCTCCCCTCCTCATTTTTAAGATATTTGGCTTAAAAATAACAAGAAATATATGGAAATCCACAGAAGAACAATGAATCCCTCCCCCTTTCTTGAAGCCCTTACTCCCCCCCCCCCCCTCGCTCCTTTTTGGAACACCTAGATCCGCCCCTGATAACTGTCACACTTTAAAAATACAGGGTATGACTTCAGTATACATGCAATATACATGTAGAATGATAGACATGTTCCATATATAATATAGATATAAGCCTGGTACAAGCTCTTTTCGTGTGTCGCGTAGTCTTTCTTGCTGTTGGACCTGTGAAGGCGAGTTCACTTACCTTTTACTTACCTTGTCTCTTTTATAGAAAAAATACCTTATTTAGCAGGCACTGGGCTTGTTTATTATATAGAATTCGCACTTATTTTTAAGCGAACCTCCTTATTCGGCCTACCCAGTAACCTTTCATTCAGACAGCGGCGACAAGGAATGCGCCGAAATAGCTTGCGGCGGCGTTCATGTTAAATCTTTTATGTACGAAGGGTATGCGAATACTGATCCTGTCGCCGTCGCTGAGTAAAAACACGCCTCCCTGGTAATTAGTCTGCGGCTTGTTCCGCTTGCTGGAGCTCGTAATACTTCGTAGTACTGTTTTACTATTGACCAATGTCACGTGGCTTGTCAGTCCGCCGCTGGCGTAGTTTATCTGGCTGTATATGAAGTAATAGCCGGGAGTGTAGACGGTGATGTAGCCCCAATTTGCGTCAAAGTGAATACTGCCAGTTGAGCGCATTACCCTCCAACCCATGACCTGACGATAATCTGGATAAAACAAGGTGTGCAATTGGTCAGTTATCAACGTATCTGATTAGAACAAGACATGCGATTTGTCAGTTACCACCCCATCTGATTAGAACAAGGCATGTGATTTGTCAGTTACCACTCCATCTGATTAGAACACGGCGTGTGATTGGTTTGTACATACCCACATGTCTGTGCGGCTGTGGCATGGTTTTCAAGGTGTTGTCGCCGACCACATGTATTGCCACGCCCCCCTAGAGGAATAACATATTGCGTGAGGATTTTTACGACAGATTGTAGGCAATGGTTCTTACCATGATGACAGAATAGGGGACACTTATAATACTATATTATAAGTGACTTGTAGAGTTAGGATAATAAATAAAAGATCATTTCTCGGTGGTAACATTATAACTCCTGCAACAATGTCAAGTACTGTTGTCAAGATGGTGTCAAGTACACTGACATTGCCCTTAGCGGTTCAAGTAATCGGATTACCTACCGGAAGAGATCTCACACGACTGGATAGATTCTGATTGAGGCTTCTCTGTTGAAGCAAAACAGAGTGTCACGGTTTGAGTACAGTTGTAAGGTGTGTGGTGGAAGAAAAAAGGAGGGAGGGGAGGGTTTGGAAAATGGTCCACCTACGTTTCTAACGAGAAACACACTAACATCTGAAGTGGCCGGCTTCTTGATCAAATTGAGAGCTGATGATCGCTAAGGATTCAGGATCCTTCTGCAGCGCACAACTCAAATGACAAATAACTGATCTCCAAGGTCACAGCATCGAAAACAAACAACAGGCTGTCATGGGATCCCGCCAGGACTAGTCAAGCAAAGCGCAAAAGGCAAAAGGTCGCAATGTGCATAACACGTTTGGCGCTACTTGTCAGAGCGTATATGTCTGCAAGCTTGTGTTTCTCAAGCTTTTGTTGTGAGCTCTAGCGTTCAAAAGAACCAATAACAAATAGTTCCTCGATCCAAAACAAGAAACAGCTCTAGGCTACTTGTAAACTAGATAAAATCTATAATTCGCTGTTTTGTCTTAAATGTAAAAAAGGACCTTGGATCAGTGGTTTAAATAAATGTTGACCTCCTGTTGAAGAGATAAACTGGTTTTGGGCAAAATTCCACCATAGAATTTTGACATGAAAACAACTTTATAATTAATCCTATCTGTAGTCCAGATGCGAATTCGGGGAAAACCCGGAAATGTAGATAAGCAGACGAAAACCTTTGATCATATGATCATATGAAAGTACTTTTTTTGCTTAATTAGCATATACGTCACGTCATATATATGTCACCCTCAGCAGTTTTGAGTCGAGCTTTTCATGTTCAGTTTCGAAAACATATTCCGGGTTTGCAGTCTCTTTCCTTAATAAAAAAAAAACAGCGCTTTGTTACTATATTTTATACAGGAATAACTATCAACCGTTTATTTTTTTATCATGAGTGCTTTGAGCGGTCTGTGGGTCTGTTGGGATCACATTACCTCGTGCTATATGATTTTCCCTGGTAGTGTTTACATGCCTTAAATAATCTACAAAGCCAGCCTTATCTCACCTTCGCATGTTTCGATTCCTCCGTTTTATTCCCCGGTTCTTTAGCGGCTGTTTGACTGCCCTCAAGTTCGTACAGTCTTGTCTTGATGTCTGTTAACTCTTGTGTAGTGTACAATGCAAATGTTATAGCTGAGAGAGTGAGCAAAGCACAGGACAGCATCACGATTCCTAGTAGGAAGTCGCGGCGCTCGGGGAAGAAGCGCTCCGGCATTGCTTTTGGATAGTACGCGTGTACAGAATTAGAAAGAGGCAAGCGAACGGACTGAAATCCGAAGCGCTTAGACAATGGTGCGATTCAGCTGCTTGACCTCATGATAAACATGCTGATTCTGGGAACTACCTTATTACACTTAATTTTCGCGTCACTTTTATTTCGCGAATTTCGCGATTTTAAAATATTCGCGAAAATAAAGTGAAGCGAAAATTAAGTGTCAAGAAAATTAGGATGCACAAAATTTAAGTGAGTACACAAGAAGCCTTTGGGGGATATTGGCCGTTTAATTAGCTTCATGGAAACACCTTGTCTATTTAGTCATCTAATATACCTATAGTACCGTAAGGGGCTGAGTTGGACTTGTATTTATAGATTTTTATTAAACTAAATTTAGCCCACGCATCTTTTTGTTACAAAATGTTTCAGTTTTGATGATTACAGCTCATTTTAATTCCACTCTTTTTGCTTGATTTTATTATCCCAAAATAGCGAAATCGCGAAAATAAGGTGATCTGGTTTCTACGAAAATAGGAAAATCGCGAAATAAAGTGTCACGAATTATCGCCATCTCAAAATCGCGAAATTATGACGTCGCGAAACTTAAGTGTAATAAGGTATACACTGGATGTTACTAAAACGAGGAACGGGGAACAGGGAGCGGGAAACAGGGAACGAGTGATCAGCGGTTATCGACAAATGCAAGATGGCGTCCTTCTGGGCTGTCAAAAAAGCAACACCAAAACGTTTTCTTTCTATTCCGGGTAAGCATTTATACATGATAACAAAATATAATGAAATATAATATAATATAAAATAAAAAAAAATGTCGGTTCTGATGATTCTAACAGCCCACATTCCGGCACAAGACAATACGAAAGCAGACTCGAAACACTCGAAAACAAAAACGCAAGAAATAAGTCAATAGAAACAATACGAACACGCTTCGTTAAAAATTCTTAATAATTTTCTGTTGGTCAACGCATTAAACCATTTATTTGATAAAAAAAGTGCAAAATAAAAAATTATATTAGAAAACAGTATGTACTTATACTTACTTCAAGAAGCCAAAAATATATTAACAGAAATGGGTCAAGCATGTACTAAACAGAGCATACTTTCAAGTGTGTGGCTTACTGTTTAGGAATGAACCAGGTATAAATCGGATCCCTGTTCCCTGCCCCCCGCTCCCCGTTCCCCGTTTTAGTAACATCCGTATACACAGATTAGACCCGAATAACGTTGCGTGACAAGGTTGAATACAATTATAGCATAATAGACATGTTGTTAGCTCGGGCATCACGCTAACTCTACTCAATAAAGGCTGGTTTCCATGTGACCGCACACGGTCGCACATGGCCGCACACGACCCCACCGATCGCCTGCGTTCATATTTAATTATGCCTTACTGCCGAATCCGTTGTATCGCGACGCTGCATTTTCAAAACATCGATTTGTTTTTGTCTTTTGGGATTTTCTGTTCCGCCAGTCAAATTATTCTAAGCCAATCAGATTTTTGCCATCTCTCGCCGAGTGCAGTTGCCTGGCTTTATGTCGCGACACTGTCTGGTTTTCGTCAAAAGGATAGCCAGGGAAGTGCACAAAGCGAGATTCTGATTGGCTCAGAATGGTTTTACTGACGAAACAGAAAACCAAAACAAATCGTGTTTTGAAAACGCGGGTCGAGATACCACGGATTCGACAGTAAAACCCAAATATGTGGATGTGCTTCATGTTTTTCCTTGTTTCTTACCCTCAATAACCTGACAGGAATATCTTTAAGTATAATGTTGAAAAAATATTTTTCTTTTCTTTTTTTCTGTTACAAATAATGGTCCTATCGCCCTTGTATGATTGCCTTGTGAATGTGTAGTTCTAACTCGGTTGTCCTATCGCCCTTGTATGGTTGCGTTGTATGTATAGTTCTAACTCGGTTGTCCTATCGCCCTTGTTTGGTTGCCTTTTGAATGTGTAGTTCTAACTCGGTTGTCCTATCGCCCTTGTATGGTTTTGTTGTATGTATAGTTCTAACCCGGTTGTCCTATCGCCCTTGTATGGTTTTGTTGTATGTATAGTTATAACTCGGTTGTCCTATCGCCCTTGTTTGGTTGCCTTTTGAATGTGTAGTTCTAACTCGGTTGTCCTATCGCCCTTGTACGGTTGCCTTGTATGTATAGTTCTAACTCGGTTGTCCTATCGCCCTTGTATGATTGCCTTGTGAATGTGTAGTTCTAACTCGGTTGTCCTATCGCCCGTGTATGGTTGCCTTGTTTGTGTGTAGTTCTAACTCGGTTGTCCTATCGCCCTTGTATGGTTGCGTTGTATGTATAGTTCTAACTCGGTTGTCCTATCGCCCTTGTATTGTTGCCTATGTATAGTTCTAACTTGGTTGTCCTATCGCCCTTTTATAGTTGCCTTGTGTATGTTTAGTTCTAACTCGGTTGTCCTATCGCCCGTGTATGGTTGCGTTGTATGTATAGTTCTAACTCGGTTGTCCTATCGCCCTTGTTTGGTTGCCTTTTGAATGTATAGTTATAACTCGGTTGTCCTGTCGCCCTTGTATGGTTGCCTTGTATGCATAGTTCTAACTCGGTTGTCCTATCGCCCTTGTATGGTTTTGTTGTATGTATAGTTCTAACTCGGTTGTCCTATCGTCCTTGTATGATTGCCTTGTGAATGTGTAGTTCTAACTCGGTTGTCCTATCGCCCTTGTATGGTTGCGTTGTATGTATAGTTCTAACTCGGTTGTCCTATCGCCCTTGTATTGTTGCCTATGTATAGTTCTAACTTGGTTGTCCTATCGCCCTTGTATAGTTGCCTTGTGTATGTTTAGTTCTAACTCGGTTGTCCTATCGCCCGTGTATGGTTGCCTTGTATGTATAGTTCTAACTCGGTTGTCCTATCGCCCTTGTACGGTTGCTTTGTATGTATAGTTCTATCTCGGTTGTCCTATCGCCCTTGTATGGTTGCCTTGTATGTGTAGCTCTAACTCGGTTGTCCTATTGCCCGTGTATGGTTGCCTTGTATGTGCATAGTTCTAACTCGGTTGTCCTACCGCCCTTGTATGGTTGCCTTGTATGTGTAGTTCTAACTCGGTTGTCCTATCGCCCTTGTATGGTTGCCTTGTATGTGTGTAGCTCTAACTCGGTTTTCCTATCGCCCGTGTATGGTTGCGTTGTATGTATAGTTCTAACTCGGTTGTCCTATCGCCCTTGTATGATTGCCTTGTGAATGTGTAGTTCTAACTCGGTTGTCCTATCGCCCTTGTATGATTGCCTTGTATGTGTGTAGTTCTAACTCGGTTGTCCTATCGCCATTGTATGGTTGCGTTGTATGTATAGTTCGCCCTTGTATGGTTGGCTTGTGTATGTGTAGCTCTAACTCGGTTGTCCTATCGCCATTGTATGGTTGCGTTGTATGTATAGTTCGCCCTTGTATGGTTGGCTTGTGTATGTGTAGCTCTAACTCGGTTGTCCTATCGCCATTGTATGGTTGCGTTGTATGTGTAGTTCTAACTCGGTTGTCCTATCGCCCGTGTATGGTTGGCTTGTGTATGTGTAGCTCTAACTCGGTTGTCCTATCGCCCTTGTATGGTTGGCTTGTGTATGTGTAGCTCTAACTCGGTTGTCCTATCGCCTTTGCAGGGTTGCCATGCACGAGGAAGGCGCCGAAGTAGCTCATACTTGAGTTCATCTTGAGCTTGGTTGGGGCTCTACGGGTGAGCCGTACCGATAAAAGGTCCCCCGCTTGAAGCTTGAGTACGCCACCGCTGAACATGCTGTTGTACTTTACTTCAGGGCTGTGAAGGCTGCCTCCGAGGACTTGATAACGGTTCACGAACACGCCATATGACACACGGTAAGCCTTATCATCATAGTACATGACCTGGCTGTACACGAAGTAATACCCTGCTATGGCTATTTGAATCTCGTGTGTGCGCCTGCGGTACTGAATGCTGCCGATGCGATGGTCTAGGCGCCAGGCCCCCACTCGGAGTCTCCCTAAGAAACATCGTTGAACATAAATCGAGAGCTTTGGGATCGTAAGGTATTTGTGATTGGTCTATGTTGGCGAATGCGCGTTGGCAGCATCCGGTACCCTAGGCTTATTGTGTGAGGCTAGACGGGATCCCTGTGGAACCTTCGGATTCCTGTCTGCAAAGCGTACGTCTGAATCACTTTATTATGAATAGCGTGTTATTTACAAAAGTTCAAATGATTAGGTTAATAGAAAGTCCTCGTTGTAGTAATGGTCGACTCTAAGTCGACGCTTTAAGCTTATAGCATTGTGAGTCGTCAAAGGTGACGGTTTTACGGCAGATATGTAAACTGGATCACCATGGGCATTAGGAACGCACCACGTGATACGCAACCTTCGCACGTTTTTATTTCTAAACAGCCAGTGGCGGATCCAGAAGTTTCAAAAAAGGGGGGCCGAAGCAAGGGTCTCAAGAAAGGGAGGCAGGATTGATTGTTCTTCCGTGGAATTCCTTATGTTTCTTGATATTTAAAAGCCAAATACCTGAACAAGGAGGGACCAAGGGCCGCTTAGCCCACCTCTAGATCCGCCCCTGACCGCACCCGGACTTAGCATGAGGGTGAAGCTTTAAACTTTTTGAAGCTGAAATCTATTGTAAAGAACGATTCTAATCATATAAAAGACCTTCAGAAAGAACATTCTTTCTTGGTCATCACGAGTGAGAAGTCTATACCGTGCCTTTAACAGGCCCGTAGCCAGGAATTGGACTCGGTCGAACCCACCCTGTCGAGTCGATGGTCCGCTCAAATGAAAGACAAATGATCCATAGACGATACCTCCCGCTCAAAACCATGGTTACGGGCCTGCTATAACACACGATCGAGACCAAGTGAATCGAGAGCCTATGTCACCCGCCATTTTCGCCGGCTATGATTTGTGGAAACCTTTTGCGGTATGTTCGACTGAATTTGGTAAATGAAGCGTACAATGCTATTTTTAGGTGGTGATTTCTTCAATAGTTTGTCTTCTAAAAGGGCCCTATAAGGAGACTTCTACATCGCTATCATGAACTACGAAGAATTCTACATCTCTATCAGTGAATTAAGAAGACTTGTACATCTCTATCAGTGAATTTAGAAGACTTTTACCCCTCTATCAGTGAACTAAGAAGACTTCTATCCCTCTATCAGTGAACTAAGAAGACTTTTACCCCTCTATCAGTGAACTAAGAAGACTTTTACCCCTCTATCAGTGAACTAAGAAGACTTCTATCCCTCTATCAGTGAACTAAGAAGACTTCTACCCCGCTATCAGTGAACTAAGAAGACTTCTATCCCTCTATCAGTGAACTAAGAAGACTTCTACCCCTCTATCAGTGAACTAAGAAGACTTCTACCCCGCTATCAGTGAACTAAGAAGACTTCTACCCCTCTATCAGTGAACTAAGAAGACTTTTACCCCTCTATCAGTGAACTAAGAAGACTTTTACCCCTCTATCAGTGAACTAAGAAGACTTCTATCCCTCTATCAGTGAACTAAGAAGACTTCTACCCCGCTACCAGTGAACTAAGAAGACTTCTATCCCTCTATCAGTGAACTAAGAAGACTTCTACCCCTCTATCAGTGAACTAAGAAGACTTCTACCCCTCTATCAGTGAACTAAGAAGACTTCTACCCCTCTATCAGTGAACTAAGAAGACTTTTACCCCGCTATCAGTGAACTAAGAAGACTTCTATCCCTCTATCAGTGAACTAAGAAGACTTCTATCCCTCTATCAGTGAACTAAGAAGACTTCTACCCCTCTATCAGTGAACTAAGAAGACTTCTATCCCTCTATCAGTGAACTAAGAAGACTTCTACCCTGCTATCGGTGAACTAAGAAGACTTCTATCCCTCTATCAGTGAACTAAGAAGACTTCTACCCCGCTATCAGTGAACTAAAAGACTTCTACCCCGCTATCAGTGAACTAAGAAGACTTTTACCCCTCTATCAGTGAACTAAGAAGACTTTTACCCCTCTATCAGTGAACTAAGAAGACTTTTACCCCTCTATCAGTGAACTAAGAAGACTTCTACCCCTCTATCAGTGAACTAAGAAGACTTCTACATCTCTATCAGTGAATTAAGAAGACTTGTACATCTCTATCAGTGAATTTAGAAGACTTTTACCCCTCTATCAGTGAACTAAGAAGACTTTTACCCCTCTATCAGTGAACTAAGAAGACTTTTACCCCTCTATCAGTGAACTAAGAAGACTTCTATCCCTCTATCAGTGAACTAAGAAGACTTCTACCCCGCTACCAGTGAACTAAGAAGACTTCTATCCCTCTATCAGTGAACTAAGAAGACTTCTACCCCTCTATCAGTGAACTAAGAAGACTTCTACCCCTCTATCAGTGAACTAAGAAGACTTCTACCCCTCTATCAGTGAACTAAGAAGACTTCTACCCCTCTATCAGTGAACTAAGAAGACTTCTACCCCTCTATCAGTGGACTAAGAAGACTTCTATCCCTCTATCAGTGAACTAAGAAGACTTCTACCCCGCTATCAGTGAACTAAGAAGACTTCTACCCCTCTATCAGTGAACTAAGAAGACTTCTATCCCTCTATCAGTGAACTAAGAAGACTTCTATCCCTCTATCAGTGAACTAAGAAGACTTCTACCCCTCTATCAGTGAACTAAGAAGACTTCTATCCCTCTATCAGTGAACTAAGAAGACTTCTACCCCGCTATCAGTGAACTAAGAAGACTTCTACCCCTCTATCAGTGAACTAAGAAGACTTCTACCCCTCTATCAGTGGACTAAGAAGACTTTTACCCCGCTATCAGTGAACTAAGAAGACTTTTACCCCTCTATCAGTGAACTAAGAAGACTTCTATCCCTCTATCAGTGAACTAAGAAGACTTCTACCCCGCTACCAGTGAACTAAGAAGACTTCTATCCCTCTATCAGTGAACTAAGAAGACTTCTACCCCTCTATCAGTGAACTAAGAAGACTTCTACCCCTCTATCAGTGAACTAAGAAGACTTCTACCCCTCTATCAGTGAACTAAGAAGACTTCTACCCCTCTATCAGTGAACTAAGAAGACTTCTACCCCTCTATCAGTGGACTAAGAAGACTTCTATCCCTCTATCAGTGAACTAAGAAGACTTCTACCCCGCTATCAGTGAACTAAGAAGACTTCTACCCCTCTATCAGTGAACTAAGAAGACTTCTATCCCTCTATCAGTGAACTAAGAAGACTTCTATCCCTCTATCAGTGAACTAAGAAGACTTCTACCCCTCTATCAGTGAACTAAGAAGACTTCTATCCCTCTATCAGTGAACTAAGAAGACTTCTACCCCGCTATCAGTGAACTAAGAAGACTTCTACCCCTCTATCAGTGAACTAAGAAGACTTCTACCCCTCTATCAGTGGACTAAGAAGACTTTTACCCCGCTATCAGTGAACTAAGAAGACTTCTATCCCTCTATCAGTGAACTAAGAAGACTTCTATCCCTCTATCAGTGAACTAAGAAGACTTCTACCCCTCTATCAGTGAACTAAGAAGACTTCTATCCCTCTATCAGTGAACTAAGAAGACTTCTACCCTGCTATCAGTGAACTAAGAAGACTTTTACCCCTCTATCAGTGAACTAAGAAGACTTTTACCCCTCTATCAGTGGACTAAGAAGACTTTTACCCCTCTATCAGTGGACTAAGAAGACTTCTACCCCTCTATCGAGTGAACTAAGAAGACTTCTACCCCTCTATCAGTGGACTAAGAAGACTTTTACCCCTCTATCAGTGAACTAAGAAGACTTCTACCCCTCTATCAGTGGACTAAGAAGACTTTTACCCCTCTATCAGTGGACTAAGAAGACTTCTACCCCTCTATCGAGTGAACTAAGAAGACTTCTACCCCTCTATCAGTGGACTAAGAAGACTTCTACCCCTCTATCGAGTGAACTAAGAAGACTTCTACCCCTCTATCAGTGAACTAAGAAGACTTCTACCCCTCTATCAGTGAACTAAGAAGACTTCTATCCCTCTATCAGTGAACTAAGAAGACTTCTACCCCGCTATCAGTGAACTAAGAAGACTTCTACCCCTCTATCAGTGAACTAAGAAGACTTCTACCCCTCTATCAGTGGACTAAGAAGACTTTTACCCCGCTATCAGTGAACTAAGAAGACTTCTATCTCTCTATCAGTGAACTAAGAAGACTTCTATCCCTCTATCAGTGAACTAAGAAGACTTCTACCCCTCTATCAGTGAACTAAGAAGACTTCTATCCCTCTATCAGTGAACTAAGAAGACTTCTACCCTGCTATCAGTGAACTAAGAAGACTTTTACCCCGCTATCAGTGAACTAAGAAGACTTTTACCCCTCTATCAGTGGACTAAGAAGACTTTTACCCCTCTATCAGTGGACTAAGAAGACTTCTACCCCTCTATCAGTGAACTAAGAAGACTTCTACCCCTCTATCAGTGAACTAAGAAGACTTTTACCCCTCTATCAGTGAACTAAGAAGACTTTTACCCCTCTATCAGTGGACTAAGAAGACTTTTACCCCTCTATCAGTGGACTAAGAAGACTTCTATCCCTCTATCAGTGAACTAAGAAGACTTCTATCCCTCTATCAGTGAACTAAGAAGACTTTTACCCCTCTATCAGTGAACTAAGAAGACTTCTACCCCTCTATCAGTGAACTAAGAAGACTTCTATCCCTCTATCAGTGAACTAAGAAGACTTCTACCCTGCTATCAGTGAACTAAGAAGACTTTTACCCCGCTATCAGTGAACTAAGAAGACTTTTACCCCTCTATCAGTGGACTAAGAAGACTTTTACCCCTCTATCAGTGGACTAAGAAGACTTCTACCCCTCTATCAGTGAACTAAGAAGACTTCTACCCCTCTATCAGTGAACTAAGAAGACTTTTACCCCTCTATCAGTGAACTAAGAAGACTTTTACCCCTCTATCAGTGGACTAAGAAGACTTTTACCCCTCTATCAGTGGACTAAGAAGACTTCTATCCCTCTATCAGTGAACTAAGAAGACTTCTATCCCTCTATCAGTGAACTAAGAAGACTTTTACCCCTCTATCAGTGAACTAAGAAGACTTTTACCCCTCTATCAGTGAACTAAGAAGACTTTTACCCCTCTATCGAGTGAACTAAGAAGACTTCTACCCCTCTATCGAGTGGACTAAGAAGACTTCTACCCCTCTATCAGTGAACTAAGAAGACTTCTACCCCTCTATCAGTGAACTAAGAAGACTTTTACCCCTCTATCAGTGAACTAAGAAGACTTTTACCCCTCTATCAGTGGACTAAGAAGACTTTTACCCCTCTATCAGTGGACTAAGAAGACTTCTACCCCTCTATCGAGTGAACTAAGAAGACTTCTACCCCTCTATCAGTGGACTAAGAAGACTTTTATCCCTCTATCAGTGAACTAAGAAGACTTTTACCCCTCTATCAGTGGACTAAGAAGACTTTTACCCCTCTATCAGTGGACTAAGAAGACTTCTACCCCTCTATCGAGTGAACTAAGAAGACTTCTACCCCTCTATCAGTGGACTAAGAAGACTTTTACCCCTCTATCAGTGAACTAAGAAGACTTCTACCCCTCTATCAGTGGACTAAGAAGACTTCTATCCCTCTATCAATGAACTAAGAAGACTTCTATCCCTCTATCAGTGGACTAAGAAGACTTCTACCCCTCTATCAGTGAACTAAGAAGACTTCTACCCCTCTATCGAGTGAACTAAGAAGACTTCTACCCCTCTATCAGTGAACTAAGAAGACTCCTATCCCTCTAACAGTGAACTAAGAAGACTTCTACCCCTCTATCAGTGGACTAAGACTTCTACCCCGCTATCAGTGGACTAAGAAGACTTCTATCCGTCTATCAATGAACTAAGAAGACTTCTATCCCTCTATCAGTGGACTAAGAAGACTTCTATCCCTCTATCAGTGGACTAAGAAGACTTCTATCCCTCTATCAGTGAACTAAGAAGACTTCTAAATCTCTATCAGTGAACTAAGAAGACTTCTAAATCTCTATCAGTGAACTAAGAAGACTTCTACCCCTCTATCAGTAAACTAAGAAGACTTCTACCCCTCTATCAGTGAACTAAGAAGACTCCAAAAGAGCTCGTCGTATCACCCATCTGTTGTGAGGTGTTGGCGACTGCAGGTCTCACTTTAATCTGATCATCCACTTGAAGGTCATACAAAGCGCCACTGAACTTGGTATTATAATACTTCCAGCTCCCGCGGGAGGGGCTTATCATGCTTTTCAAGGCTGGCTTGTTGTTGATATAAACTATATGGCCGAGAAGGGACGACCGGTCGTCGGTATAGAAGAGCTGTGCATACACGAAGTACACACCTGGGTGATGGATGATTATTGAACCGGTTAGCCTGTGGTATCGAATGCTGCCCTGCTTATGCGCCGGTCGCCAGTTCACAAAGCTCTGAGATATGGCTGAATACAAAAGACGAGATGAGGGGGGACATGAAGGCAAGAGGAAGGCCCACGTTAAACAGAAATGTATAGCATAGATTTCAAATTTCTCTGTGAATCCTACTCGACTGATCTTTACATGCACCCCCCTTGACTGCCCTCTACAGGTTAAAGAAGCACTGCAAAAACCAAGCTCACGTCACTTGGGGTAGAATCTACGCTGTTTGGCTCGAGAATCCCGTGGTACTATGCTAGGTCTCGCATCCCTACTCTTCCATCCCCCTCCTTTTAAAGCCGCATTGTCACGAATTTTCTTCAGGTCAATTACGTAACAATCTTCGATGATGTTTAACGGAAAACGCGAAAAATATTGCAAAATTGTCAAAGCAGTGTGTCTATTGGAAGTTTTATTGAGGATGTGACTGATAATTTAGAGCGGATGGCCTGTTAAATAGCGCGGATTCTAATAGATTTTTTTGTCTCTTAACGGTTGAGGTTTCCGTGGGTCCTCCGGAAGTAAACCGGTGATAATGCGGCTTAAATCTACACAGGCGAATCCCTGGGACGGATAGTCGGGTTTCTTGAGTACACCACAAATCTTTCCATCCACGCATGCGCCTAGTCCCACGACACACCAAGTTACCATGGCAACACAAAGCAGCATCCGACACATTCGACCACCAAGTTTATATAATATGTTTCACACCTTTGTGTTAACAATACTAAGCTAGTGCTAAGGAGTTTCCAAAACAAGTCCTTGCTTCATTTTGTGCACTAAGCATTCCGGATGAGCGTACGTCGTTATAGAAACTTTATTGTAAAGTAAAAAAAAAAACTTTATTGTAAAGTAAAAAAGAAACTTTATTGTAAAGTAGCATATGGTGATTAGCCTGCGTGCCGACAGCAGAAACATTCTGTGAGGATTATTTCCCGATGCATATCAGGATAATAGTGATCCGTAAGTGATTGGAATGGTCCGCGAATGGAAGTTTCTTGAAAACGTCATACTCCTTAGGAGGGCGAAATGGCGCTGTTACCGAGGCCTGGTCACATGTGAGCAAGAGCTACTCAAAGGTCAAAACAAAGCCTCTCTGTGTAAGGATGGAGCTCTGATCTCGATCCGACCCCTGCGATTCAGTTCAATACCTCAAGGTCCAACTTTAAACTCGCCGAATCTACAAAGCCTTTGTTGTACGAGGTATGCCCTTTGTGAAGCTTGTACTATGATCTCGATCCGACCCTTGCGGACCAGCTCAAGTAATCTCAAGTTCCAACTTTAAACGCGATTGATATACGTAGCCTCTGTTGCATGCAGTATCCCGTGTGTGAGGATGGAGCTCTGGTCTCGATCTGATCCCTCTAATCCAGTTCCAATCACCTCAAGGTCCAACTTTAAACGCGCCGAATCTAGAAAGCCTATGTTGCATGAGGTATGCCCTGTGTGAGGATGGAACTCTAATCTCGATCCGATCCCCCCGATCTAGTTTGAGTAATCCGCCGTGTTGCTTGGTTTGGTAGAGCGTGTATCCGCCGTGCTGGGGCGTGGAACTATGCCTAAGTACGCTTGCACTTTCCATGAGGGCCTCGCCATTCACGCACGTCATGTGACCGATAGTGGAGGCCCGGTCATGGTAGTAGAGCTGAGAGTACACAAAGTACATACCGGGAGCCGCGATCTCTATCATGCCGGTCAGCGGCCGGTATTGGATACTGCCCTGCTTGTGTTTCAGTCGCCATGCCTTTATGTTCTGGGACGCTGCTACACACAGGGAAACCAAACCATCAGGGGATCGCAACAAGACACAGGGAAACCAAACCATCAGGGGATCGCAACAAGACACAGGGAAACCAAACCATCAGGTGATCGCAGCAAGACACAGGGAGATCAAAACATCAGGATATCGCAGCAAGACACTGGGAAACCAAACCATCAGGGGACCGCAACAAGACAAAGAGAAACCAAACCGTCAGGGGGTCGCAGCTAGACACAGGGAAACCAAACCATCAGGGGACCGCAACAAGACACAGGGAAACCAAACCATCAGGTAATCGCAGCAAGACACAGGGAGACCAAAACATCAGGATATCGCAGCAAGACACAGGAAAACCAAACTAGTAGGGGATCGTCAAGAGACACAGGGATACGCAAACTATCAGGGTACCGCTGACACAGGGAAACCAAACCAGTAAAATATCGGCACAAGACACAGGGAGACCAAACCATTAGAGGGTCTCAAGACATAGGGAGACCAAACAATCAAGGGATTGCCACGAGACACAGGAAAACCAAACTCTCAGGGGATAGCAAAGGAAAACAGAGCCTACCACAGCACTCAAGGGGGGAGGGGGATAATCCTTAGGGGGGAGGGGGATAGTCGTTAGTGGGGAGGGTGATAGTCACACAGGCCTGTGCAACGAGACTGATTTACGTCTACCTCTACTCTAGCGTGTCTTTCTTGGGATAATCACAAGATGCCTAACAGCACTCACGTGGAGTAACATAATTCCGTATACAGTCAGCCAAGGTACTTACACGGTTGAATGACAGCCTGATTATCCCCCACCAAGTGTATGCTCTCTGCATCCTAAGCAAAGAAAAATCGCTTAATGCTGCGAACTGTCTTTATCCCCTCATCGCCTCCCCACTGTCTCGTGGCTGCTACTTACCACACGTCCGGGGGGTCCTTGTGCACCTGATAAAGAAAGATAAAGTGTAAAACTAACCTGCACAGTGCGTGACACAGTGCGTGACAGTTGTGTGACACGTGTGACACAGTGCGTGACAGTGTTTGACCCAGAGTGACGCAGTGTGTGACACAATGTGCGATTTAGTTCATTGTGTGACGCATTGCTTGCAAAAGGTGGACCACCTTATTATGTAAGAAAGTCAACTAAATTTGCTAGGCTCTACACCTTTTGCTTTTCATTACCGAGAAATAACCATTCATTTTAGCCAAAATTACAAACATTTACGCCGATGTACTGTCATTTAAGCGAAAGTAAAATCATTCGAACTAAAAGAAAATACATTAACGAACTTTACATAGTTGAGTGCACACAATTGCATTTTTTTCACATTAATTTACACTATTCGACAACCAGGAATAAAAAATCTATTTTCATTTGCTCAATGATACATAACAATAACACTTAAAACAAAATATCAATAATAAAAGACCTCGCAATCAATACAGTGAACGAAATATTCATTAACATTTTTATTACAGCAAGTGCAAACAATAGTACTTTGTGAAAGTCATTTGCGTGCTTCTTACAAACGTTAGCGCCTCCGTACAAACAATAAGCCCTTTATGACAAACAATATCCTAAAATAATTATTCAATTACTTCTCGTTTATTTGCGTCCTAATAATGCACATACATGCAAAATAAATGATACTAGTACCATTTATTTTGCATGTATTTGTATTATAAGGGCACAAATAAACGAGAAGTAATTGAATAATTATTTTAGGATATTGTTTGTCATAAAGGGCTTATTGTTTGAACGGAGGCGCTAACGTTTGTAAGAAGCACGCAAATGACTTTCACAAAATACTATTGTTTGTATTTGCTGTAATAAAAATGTTAATGAATATTTCGTTTACTGTATTGATTGCGAGTTCTCGTATTATTGATATTTTGTTTGTGCTATTGTTACGTATCAACGCGCAAATGAAAATTGATTTTTTTTTTCTGGTTGCCTAATGTTGTAAATGGATGTCAAGAAAATGCAATTGTGTGCACTCAATTATGTAAAGTTCGTTAATGTTTTTCCTCTTAGTTCAAATGATTTTACGTTCGCTTAAATGACAGTACATCGGCGTAAATGTTTGTAATTTTGGCTAATAGGACTGCGTATTTTTCGGTAATGAAAAGCAAAAGGTGTATTTCCAGTCGGTGTCAGTCGTTGCACTCATACCATCCTCGACGCAGCGATTCAAGACGAAGGGATCGGAATGTCACACTACTGTGGTTTTTCAACTCGCGACGCAGTATTAGTTGGGTTTCAAGTTCGAAGCGTCGCGAGTTGTAGAAAGTGTAGATGCGATAAACTGCCGCTCGCAAAGTTGCGAGACAAAAGCAAACACACAAAAAGACACCTTTTTATTTTAACACGTAGTCAGCTTTCTAAATTTCAAAAACATTCTTGACAAAATCTTGCAAGCGTGAAAGGTAACCAGGCAAATCAGATTATTTTATAACATCCTTGCGTTTTGAGCTGTAAAAATGATGCGTTATTCTCATGGGAAAGTTAGGCCAGATATAAAATTTAAAAAGTTGCATGCGGCACAATGTCTGGAGGCGGGCGGCGACCAGAAATGTCAATTTTTGTTTAAGTGACCTTATCTACAGCATCTTTACTAACCGCTCTCTCCCTTTGCTCCAGGTGTCCCTGGCTCGCCTTTAGGGCCCTGATCCCCCTGGGGCCCCTTCTCTCCTTGAAGTCCTCTGGTTCCGTTTGGTCCTTGAGGTCCTGTTACAAAAAAGGTAAAACTATTTACTTCCGCTTAAGCGCATCTAGGAAATAACAGCATGGCAAATTATTAACAGGCACTTAACGTTTGAAAAGAAACATCAATGGAGTGATTAGTCGACGGAAACGAACGCATATTTGTCATAGTGCTAACGCTAGCCAGGAGGCAGGGGGAAGTTGAAGCTAGCCAAGGCTTACTTAAAAAGGGAGGGGTGTCACTAGTCAGGGCTTACTTAGGGAGGGAGGGGTGTTACTAGCCAAGGATTACTTAGGGAGGGAGGGGTGTCACTAGTCAGGGCTTACTTAGGAAGGGAGGGGTGTCACTAGTCGGGGCTTACTTAGGGAGGGAGGGGTGTCACTAGTCAGTGCTTACTTGCTTACTTAGGGAGGGAGGGGTGTTACTAGTCAGGGCTTACTTAGGGAGGGAGGGGTGTCACTAGTCAGGGCTTACTTAGGGAGGGGTGTCACTAGTCAGGGCTTACTTAGGGAGGGAGGGGTGTTACTAGCCAAGGATTACTTAGGGAGGGAGGGGTGTCACTAGTCAGGGCTTACTTAGGAAGGGAGGGGTGTCACTAGTCGGGGCATACTTAGGGAGGGAGGGGTGTCACTAGTCAGTGCTTACTTGCTTACTTAGGGAGGGAGGGGTGTTACTAGTCAGGGCTTACTTAGGGAGAGAGGGGTGTCACTAGTCAGGGCTTACTTAGGGAGGGGTGTCACTAGTCAGGGCTTACTTAGGGAGGGAGGGGTGTCAATAGTCAGGGCTTACTTAGGGAGGGAGGGGTGTTACTAGTCAGTGCTTACTTAGGGAGGGAGGGGTGTCACTAGTCAGGGCTTACTTAGGGAAGGCGGGGTGTGGCTAGTCAGGGCATACTTAGGGAGGGAGGGGTATCACTAGTCAGGGCTTACTTAGGAAGGGAGGGGTGTTGCTAGTCAAGGTTTTCCTAGGGGGGGGGGTTAAAATTTGAGGAACACATGCATCCATATGACGTGAGAGGCAGGGGGGAGGGGTTCATGGGGGATTTCCATGGGGGGTATTAGAGTGTTTACCTTTGGATCCTGTATCTCCCTTGTCACCTTTAGATCCGGGGGGGCCCTGCTTACCGGGGGGACCAGGGGGTCCAGGGGGTCCTAGCACATTAGAAAGAGTCATTAGTTCGCATCAACTTCTTCATGCCAACAGAACAAAACAACAACAGTTGAAATGATTATGGTTTTATCTATTGAAACCCGTAACCCTAACTTAAAAGAATATTTTGTTTACAACTAACAAGGATCTAATTTATCTCTTGACCAACTATTAGAAGGTATCCAGGAGATGGATGCCCGTTGGTAATTTGCAGATAGTTCGATTTATGAATCAATTTTTATAAAGTAGTTTTTGCCATACTAAAACTGCTCATTAATGTGCCGTATTTAGCTCCTGCTGTATTGGGATTTAATTACACCATTTGTGATGCTAAGATGCTGCTAATTATTCTAGGTGAACAAAGGTGAAGGTTTCCAATTATCGTCTCATACAAAAATTATCAAACCAGATCGTATTTCTGTTGGATCTTTTTTTATTTCCTAACAACGAAGCTCACAAGGAAATTGTTTTAAATGAGCGTACGTCGATGGCAGGGGGACAACCTCGCCGAGACTTCGTCCTCCCCCCCCTACTTTCCTGTGAGCAGGAGCCTCTAATCAATGAAGCAAATGGATATATTATCGAGTGGCCGTATCGCTGACTGAAGCTCGTAGCTTCCAGCCGTACGATTATTACCATTACATTATTACCATTAGCATTACACGTATCGGAAAATATTCACAATTTTATCGATTAAAAGTTTCAGCAACGCTGTTAACGTTTAATGATTTTTTTGGCGCGAAAATAGAGAATTTCAAATTTGTATAGCACGGCCAGTAGTTGCAAGCATCAATTAAAATTGCTTACTCTAAACATCATCCATTCTTTAAACGTAACACATGTAGATATAAGTTATAAGGTTATCGATCTATTTAGGTTATTGCATTAGCGGTGAGACGTTTTATAGTATTTCGGTCAAAGGTCTTCGTCTTTTGGACAATAATACGATAACATTTGCATAAACCGGAAGTAAAAAACGTCGTACAATGAAATTTATCGATCGAATGATAATTTTGGTATTTGCTTATCAATTATGATAAAAATTATAAAGCGTTTACAGAAATCTTCTATAAGTAGAACGTAAGAATTGGTAAAAGATCTTGCTAAAACTCTCTTTGGCTAGTGGCCGGGTAAATGTTTTGAGAACTTTTGAGGTACTTTCTACGAAATTCTGTTTAAAAAGAAGCTCAACACTTGCACGGATTTGATGTTGTACCTTGCACACAGGGACAGTACGATGAAAACTGTCTTCTCTTCCTCGCGGTAGGATCAGTGGAGATGTCCTGAAAGTATTATCCAACAAACACATTCAATACAAAAACATGTTAGTGTAATAATGAAGACTTTTGTGTTTACATCTGTATGCAAATGCTGATAAATGTTGTGAGTTAGGTAATATTAGTGCTCCTGATGGCAAGTAAAGCTAAGATCACTTAGAGACGCGAGACCCGGGTTTTATTCTGTTACTTTAAGGTGATTGCGTGGTAAATATTGTGTTGGAATGTGGCCTGTATGTGTGTGTTGGGGAGCGAATTCATGTGTGTGCCCGCCAAGTAGACAGTGTCAACACTCTCGCACACATCGTATCACCTTGCGTCTCGTCTCCGTGTTAGCATCACCTCTCCCACCCTCGTCCCTCGATGGATGGTCGCGAGCTGTAAGGAGTTCCTTCTCTAGCACGTCAACGCGCCGAGATAGGCGACGAATCGATCCTTCTAGTTCGTCCATCCTGGCGGACTGTGCAATTGCTTGTCTTCCTTGTAGTGCAATAAACACTGTCGTTAACACCACAAATAGAAGCACAACAGACACAGTGACACACAGCAAGATACGCTCGGAGTTTCGTCTCTCGGTTGTTGGCATGGTGGTGGTTTACTGCCCTGGGACTGGTTGTGCTTGCATGTCCTATTGGCCGCCTGTTCAAGGTGTTCTGCTGCTAGCTTGTTAACTAAGGAGAACTTAACGCCTGGCTGATCTTTGCGCGGTTTCTTGGAAAAAGAAGCCACAAGTGCGCATGCTTCAGACTTTGATTGACATCTAAGATTACTGTAAGTTGGACAGTCAGTGTTTCTCAATGATTTGTCAGTGTTGGTAGGACCGGAACAAGCTTTCAGTCACGAAGGTTCGTAGAAAAAGAGATTCAGTCGTATTGTTTTTACAGTAGAGGCACTCAGACCAATAAGCTGAAGGGTAATATCATACACTTCCCATGATAACCAGTTCTTGGAAGATGCATGACACCCACACTCTCGAACCCTCATAACTGAACTACTCCTACCAATACAGATGAGTCACTTGCCTTACGCTGTTTTCCCTTTCCCACTTTACACTTTTCCCCTCCCTTTCTTTCCCATATACCGTTCAATTCCTTTACATTTTCGTTTCATGACCGTCTTACCGTCTCGTGTTTTGCTTTTCTTTTAATGTCCATCCAACTTACTCCCCTCCCACTGTCTCTCGTGTTCTTTGTCTACCCGTTCATTCCAAGCCTTTCATAGTTCATCACCCTCTCTCTCTCTCGGCCGCCGGTACAAACACATTTTTTAGTAACAGCCCCCTCTCCCTCCAGTCTTTTAAGTCATCATAACGACCAGATGTCGAATAAGCCCGTGTACACTCAAGTAGTTTGTAAACAGCAAGATATAAGAAAAGAACCTGTCTTCTCTCTCTACGTCCAAACGTGTGGAGCACGCACACACCAATAACGCGATAATGCATGCGCACATGAGCAACACGACTGAAACCATGCTATCACGCTCGTTTTTTTAATTAGATTTTAGAAATTTTTTAGGAACAGTACAAAACAAATCCTAGAATAATGGGGTGGATTTTTACCATTCCCACGAGAAATATCGATGTGCGAAAAATTGATGAGATGATGAAACTAGTCGTGATTTCGGTGTGCCCACGATTCAAGGAGCGACGCAAAAACAGCCTTAAACTGAGCTTCGTTGTACTCGGTCAAACAAAATTTGAGCGCCTTCCTTAGATCCGTTTATTTCCTGCTGCAGTACTAAAACTGCATCGCTATTATTAATTTCACGCTGTGGTTCTATTTAGGAGACGCACACTACGCTATATTTTTTCTATACAACAGAAAAAGCGTTAAAGTAAACAACGCCCGCATTTTCAAACTCCATTTTCCTAGGCTTAGGCGAGTTATGCATGCATTTCCCCCCACGACCTCATCGGCTAATCAGGGCGCGCAAGACTAGGGTAATAATAATAATAAGGGTTAGTGATTACCGTTGCAAAGGGAAGACTCTGTCGTTCTCGCCGGTGCCATGGCCCCTAATGTAATTCTTCTTTTTAATAACTGCTCGTATCATGTTCTTCACATAGATGGCAATTACACATCTTTGAGGACTGGAACTCTTTCAGACCTTAAACTCTTAGATAACTTTTCTACCTTCTTTTGCACCTCTTTTGGAACAAAGTATTCACAATTTTCATGAAATCACTATAGGAGTTTTTTCGGAAATTAGGTTAGTGAATCACAATCGCTTCAAAAGGTTTCTCTAGAGAAAAGACTTTAAAGTCCTGTACAAAATGCGCCCACATTAAGCAGCATTGCTGGCACCGCTACGTTCGGTTGGCCACAATGGAAATAATTTCACAGCACGTTCCAACATCGTTTACAAACGGCGCCAGTATTGTTGGGCAAAGTCTCTCCAGCTTTTTTGTGGCCTGGTACTTTATGTAGCCATCAATATAGTGTCCTAGATGCTTACTAAGTACTTCATGTAGCTAACACTATAGCCTGCGAGCAGCTACCCTGGGTACCAGAGGCTGCGAAGCTCGGAGCCTCTGGTACCTAGGGTAGCGAGCAGCCGGCTCTTCTGTGCGTTTTCCCTAACCCTATTGATCCCTAACCCTATTGATAATAGCCAGCTCTCCAGTGGGTTAATTTGGAAATTCTTGTTTTGGGGGTGTCGGGATTCCCCCACTTTTGATTTTTTTACGCCACGGGGATCCTTAACAACGAAAACACACAGGAGAGCCAGTTTGCAGGCATTATTGATAGCTACATAAAGTACCTTATTATACTTAATTTTCGCCACGTCAAAATTTCGCGATTTTGAGATGGAGATATTTCGCGACACTTTATTTTCGCGATTTTCATTTTTTCGTAAAAACCAGATCACTTTGTTTTCGCGATTTTGGGATAATAAAATCAAGCAAAATCAAAATGTGCTGTAACCATCAAAACTGAAACAACTGTAACTGTAACAAAAAGATGCGTTGCCTAAATTTAGTTTCATAAAAATCTATAAATAAAAGCCAAACTCAACTCCTTACCATACTATAGGTATATTAGATGACTAAATAGACAACGTGTCTCCATAAAGCTTATTAAAAGGCCAATATTCCCCCAAAGGCTTCTTGTGTATTCACATAATTTTCGTGCATCCTAATTATCGCGACACTTAATTTTGGCATAGTTTTTCTTCAGCAATGCTGCCGCTGTTTGTTTTAAGGCATTTTTTTTCACTGTGCATATATTTTGGGGGATGGAGGACCGAGTTAAACTGTTGTATCAAGGGGCCTTGAAAACTGCCGATAGCATACAGGGAAACACCAGTTTTTGGAGCGAAACAAAAATTGCGAAAAATGAACAGTTTATTAGAATTACATATTTACACATTAGAAACTACTTATTTACATTGTATCAAAATTTTGTAACCTTCCAGGTTTTGTTTAAAACCTGCATAGCATTTTTTTTCCTAATAAAAGGTGAGAAGAATGTCTTTGTACAGAAATATTATGTTGTTTGTGTAACGTACTAAAAATCATATATATGGTCAGCAAGATATTTTTATTTCAAATAGAATATTTAATGGAAACCCCATTGTAACAAACCATTTGATCTGGGATAGGAAGGTAACACATTTTTTCCTGATTTTTTTTTATCAAGAATTTTCACAGTGTTTCAAAGGCCATGTCAAACGTGAGTTTTTTCTCTAGCGACCTGTCTCGCGAAAAAAACTGTTAAATGTCGCACGCGCATTTTTTTGCATGTGACATTTCCTTTCATTGTTGGGCCCTTCACCCTCCTAGCCCTCCATTGGCGACACACTGGTATAGCCACACCCCTTACTTGGTGTACGGTTAACCCTCACTCACCTTCCCCATTTCTTTCCACAACTCTTTGAGACACAATGTTAAAACAAGATTGGGGACAAACCTTGCCATCTTATTTACAATTATGCCTCCTGACCACGGTTTCACATGGGCTTTGAAAAAAGTTGTGAGAAGACATGAAGAAGGTGAATTATAATAGTGAGAATGATCTTCTGTTTGCAGTACTTAGTACTGTTAATTTCTAATGTTTCCAAAAAAAGGAAAATATTACTCCATCTAACCAGTTCTCATGCCCAGGTATGCCAGTGATCAGAGAGTCTTGTAGCAGTAACAGCACCTTCTCTGTCCTCCAATAAGGCATAACGGCTCCCTCACTCTACTCAGGATGTATCATAAACATACCAAAGTAGCTATATTCCGGTCTCATGAGGTAGATTTTACTAACCAGTACAGTTACGCACAACTTGTCCCCTTTCTGGAGGTGGAAAACCCCTCCATGATAGTTCGTGTTGAATTTCCGGTCTCCACCGATAATGCTTGAAGTACTTCCCAAGATTTTCTGGTTATTTTTTAAGGTGTAGTGACTAAGAAGTTTTGTACTTCCATCATAGTAATACATCTGACTGTAGACAAAGTAGAACCCAGATTTCTCAATTGTAATTTCCCCAGTATGTCTGTTATAACGCATACTTCCTCTACGATGTTTTTCATCCCAATATTTCACAACACCTAAACATAAAGACAGTGTTAATGAAAAGATATAAAAAGCAAACATCACTGACCAATCAAAACAAGGTAAAAGATCAGGGTTAATATAAAGTGAGTGTTCTGTGATTCTATGTAGGTGTGTCTGATGTTACCTTGGATTGATCTTAGAGTTAGTTCATAATCATAAAATAATAGACAACTTAAATTTGATTACATGCTACCACAAAGTCTAGCTTCCTATTGCAAGGTTAGAGGAACTTTAGCCTGATAATCACTGCGCTGCATTTGTGAAGGACCATTTAGAAATACAGGGTTTCATCACTCGGTCTCATTTCTTTGCTTTCTCGCCCCAGTCAGCCTTGGCCTTCATGCACACCACAGGGTTCCCAAGGTTTAAAAAGAAAAGATTTCCAAGTTACCCCGAATGAGAGCTGGCTAGCATGCAAGAGGAACTTGGCAAACAACATTTTTATGTATGTAGCGAGTAGACTCAATCTCAAAATTTATAATTTTTTAAGAATTCATAGTTCTCAAGTACTTTATGGGTTCAAATAGCATCCATGCTGTATGTGTGGTGGATTAAAATCAGTAGGGGGAGATAGCTATTGTTAAAAGATTGATATGCAGAGCATAAAGGAATGGAAACAATCCTCACCTAAATACTAATTGGAAGGTGTTTAATGCCCCATTCTATCTTAAATGTAGGTTTGATAAATTTTGTTACACAGTACTTGGTAACTCTTTTTAGAAAATAAAGGTTGACAAGTTTCGAAAAACATTTCTTACAGTAGGTTCATGTCAGGTGCATACACAGGGGGAGGCATGCACCCCCCCCCCCCCCCGCATTGGCGGCCAAAAGTGGGTCATTCATTATTAAGTAATCTTCAAATACTATGCTTTTTCCATATGATACCTATGACTGCGCATCCCCCAGTGAAGTGAACACCTTTTGTATATTTTATTTGCCCCCTCTTGTCTTATACCTAAGAGAGACCACTTATTGTTAAAGGTAACTGTAATGTGGTGGACAGAGTGTCTGGTAAAAAATGTGAACATCATAGCCACCATCTGCATAGGTAAATTACATACAAACTTACAACATGACTTCTTCTTGTGTTTTTTAATGTCTAGAGGTTTATTACGTTCTTTTTTTTTTTCTTGACAAAAACACATCAGAAGTGATGTTGTAAGTTTGTATGTAATTTATTGAAATTCACAACAAAACACATGGCAAATAGTGGGCTTAGGAATTACACTCATCTGCTCATACAAACACTGTTATTTCTCATCGGTTTACAGATACATTGCCTGGGCTACCTGTGCCATCTCATGTATACCTGAGTGTTGTTTTCTTTTACCGTCCCCAACAAGATGCACACTTTCAGCAATCTAGAGTCAAAGAAAAGGTACAACTTAATCTTCCTGCCTCCTCTTTCAATATATCCAGAAATTTTCCTTAATCAAGAAATCCCATGGTTGTATTGTGCAAAATAGACTAGGTGTATCATTAACAAAATATATATCTGCTGATTACTTACCATTGTAAAATTTGCTGGAAAAACATAAGAGAAAAAAAATTAATTAGTTTTATTAATAAATATCAAAAGCTTGAAGGGAAGTCATTTTTTATATAGGCCATAATATCCAGATAAAAAAATACCTGCTTTCCCCTCTAGTCCTTGGGGTCCTTGGGGCCCCTGTGGTCCCTCAGGGCCTCTTATTCCTTGGGGTCCCTGGATCCCCTCAGGTCCTTGGTCGCCCTTTGCCCCTGTGGGGCCTTGTGGTCCTGGAGGTCCTTGTGGACCTGGTTCACCTACAATAAGGGACCATTTTGATATTGAGTGTATAATGTATATATAATATCGATATTAAGGTATTATGACCAGATTTCAGTTTAAATGAGGTGTACCTTTTTTACCTCTCTTCCCTCGCCGACTCTTGCATGTGATACATTCTTTCCTACTGTCTCGTTTATATCTTCCATCTAGAACCCTATCAGATACTGCCTTCCTGGACTGTTGGGGAAATAGTACAGCAAAGAGTTAAGCATACCAAATATGGAAACATGGTACAGAGGGCAACAGTAATACCAGATATGGAGCAATTGGAACATATATCTGGTTAGCAATAGGAACCCTGAGCTCATTGAAACAGAAACGGTGAGAATTGATGTCAACATACCAAGTATAAAGTAACTGGAATAAAGAAAGTGTTAACAAACCAAATATTTATATGGGAGAAATGATACAAATAAGATATGTCATCGCTAACCATTTTTAGCAGTCGAAGAAAGATTTCCCATCAAGCTAATTGAAGACATCACATCCATTACACTAAACATTAGATGATTGTAAAATAAGGCTGATTTTATTCTTTTTTCTATTTAAATGTGTTGATGTATGGATGTATTTTAGCAATTATTTTTCAAAGCGTGAGTTAAATTTGACCATGAAACCGATCTCTGTTGACCTTAACTCTACAAATCCTTCAGAATCCTACTAAGAATTCGGCGCGCTTTCCTAGTCGAATGTTTGATAATGTGACGCACAAACTCCACATGGATTATGCGAATAGTTTTTAATGCTTCGTACGTGTTCCATATCCATTGTTCTACTGGATAAACAACGGCTGGCAACCTCCAATGAAAATTATCCGCAATCAGAGATGAGATCGCAAATGTGCAAGCGATTACATCGTTGATAAACTAAACATTACAGCATTATCAATTACTGGGCTACCACAACTGAAGTGCAGTCCAAAATATTCTCTTCTGATGTGATGGAATGTTTATATACTTTCTTCTACTCTACCGTGTCTAGTATAATTGATTGGCAGAATAATGATTTACCTCAGTGAATAATTGTTCCTTGTGAGTCAGTTGTTTCGCGCTGAGCTCTACTTCGTTGTATTCAGGAGTCTGTCGAGTTTCGAGTCGTTTTTCCACCGAGTTAAGTCGCCGTTCGATCTTCAAAGTATAGGCTTCTAAAGCCCAGTGCTCTCTAGCGAGTAGCGAAACGAACACAGTCAAACTAACGCAGTACACGACCAGAAATAACACCGAAAACGCCACAAAATAACGTGAGCACTGTGAGCTTTGCTTGTCCACCATCTTTAGTTCCGGAATCATTGCATTTGCATGAGTGAATGGTTCCTTAAAACGGCGCTACGTACATGGCCCTCACTTACTCGACGCCTCTCCTGTTCTTTTGTTGTTGCGGTTAACTTGAGATGGCGCACTTCCCATCCGACTTAGTTCCGGGAAACTGTTATCTGATTGATTGACAGGTGTCAATCACGAGTCAGACAAAAGACGAAAGGATTTTGAAGTGATTTCAATAAAGATTGGCATGATTTGAAAGACTTTGTGCATGAATGAAAATGGTTATTTTTGCGAGTTGGATGTAATAAGTCAAAGTTTGTTGAACGCAAAAGGAAAGTTAGTGATGTTTATAAATTCGTGCGTTGAGTCAGTGTACACAAGAGTTCGCGCCCATCTCACCCCGCCCTTGTACTGTGTGTTGTATCATAAGGAAGCGGAAGGTAGCCGAGCCAGAGATCCGCTAAAAATAGGCCTTGTGGATGCCGTAGATAAAGGCATGAATAAGTCTCTAATATCAGAATCTTCCGTGACTATATCACGGAATCATTTACAACACGGAATTATTAGAGTAGGTTGGGTGAATATTCAGTTTTGTGTGTCGGGCGGCATCGTGAGCTATATTGATATTTTTAATTTCTGTTTGATATTGGAACATTCTGTATAGGCTAGTTGTTGGTAATTGCGTTGTTGTAATTACGCTATACGTTACTGAGATAAGACGGACAACGAGTTCATTGTGTTGAGTAGGCAAAGCCATAAATACCTCAACGCATCACTCGCGAACTTCTCTCGCATTGCCATGAAGCAAGTACACTTTTTTTTTTATAAAAACCTTTTTTTTTATAAGAACGTCCAGCCTGATATTTCACCAAAATTTAAGAACATGCTAAAAACATGTCGAGGCTCAGATAGCAGAAAAAAATATTTTTTTTAGTCCTAATGCGTTCTGAAATGCAGTAGTAGGGAAATGGCGCAGCTGGCACAAGTTTTTCATCTCCCCAAATTTCATTCCAAAAATGGCGCAAAAGTCTCCGCACACCTCCGCCAAGCCTCGCGACCTGCGCATGTGCGAGTTTGCCCAAGACTCCTTGCACACACGAACAAGCCCACCTGTCAATCACTTTGTCACGAACACGACCACACCCACCTGTCAATCACTTTGTCACGTGATAGCCAAGCCCACCTGTCAATCACTTTGTCACGTGATAGCCAAGCCCACCTGTCAATCACTTTGTCACGTGACGGACACGCCCACCTGTCAATCACTTTGTCACGTAACGGACACGCCCACCTGTCAATCACTTTGTCAAAAAAACCTGTCAATCATTTTGTCATGTGATGGCCACGCCCACTTGTCAATCACTTTGTCACGTGACGGACACGCCCACCTGTCAATCACTTTGTCAAAAAACCTGTCAATCATTTTGTCATGTGATAGCCACGCCCACCTGTCAATCATTTTGTCATGTGATGGCCACGCCCACTTGTCAATCATTTTGTCACGTGATAGCCACGCCCATTTGATCGTCGAAAATGGCGTGATGAGTTCGGTCGGCTAGGTGGAGGGGTGTGGGTCGGGGTTTACACTTCCGAGCTAATTTGACCAGAGAGATATGTCCCTCCCAGAGGTCCTCATACCAGCCCCAGGTTACCATGGAGATGAAAATGACTCCTGTGGTGGGTTGATGGAACTCCTGCGGAGGAGGTTGTGAAGGATGGGGGTGAGTCCTCTTTACACCACTGAGAAGCGTCTCAATGTTCTACCAACACAGACTGGTGAAGACGTGTCGGAGTTGTCCCACCAGACCCCCAATGGGATTCTGGAATCTTGGTTTAAAGACATAACTGGTTTGATAGAAATGGAAAACCAAACGGTGAGACAGTTGAAGGATCTGAAGGTGAAAGATCTGAAAGCCCTCGCCAAGGAGCGGGGTATCCCAAGATATTACTGGATGCGGAGAGACGAGCTCGTCGGGGCGCTGACCAACACGTCACCACCACCACCACCCCGACGGGTCCCTTTGCCCAAACTTCTCAAAGGGCTACCACGGCCACCCCGCATTATCCCATCCAACGCGTCGGAGAGTATTCTCGACGGTCCGATACCTGAGATTGATGTCCCCATTCTCAAACCCTCCAAACCCACACGGAGTTCCCACGTCCAATCACTCAAGCATTTTGCAAACAGGGAAGTCAACTCGATCAAGAGCGAGTTAGATGAGTTTGCGGATTGGATACTATCTTATGTCCCTGAGCCCGTCAAAAAGACCGCCAAAGAGGCTGTAGATAAACGGGTCAAACGTCTGAAGGAGAGGATTAAGCGTTTACACGGGGAAGCGGAAGATCGCTTCACACCCAAGGAGCAAAAGACGGCGTTGAAGGGATATCTTAAGACTTATGGGATAGCCGGACAGGAGGGTTACGGTCCCAAGGAGTTTATCACCAAGATCAGACCAAAGGTTATCAAACTCGTCAATGACCGAAAGAAGCCCATCAAGGTCAAGTTTGTCTTTACCTGCAGGTATATAAAAGAAAATCTGGCTACAGGTCAGATTGAGGAGGAGCTGGGATATCATCATACAGAAAAGCCTGAGATCGTGACGGAGTCGACTGATTTCTCTGATTTGTTTAATGCAATGACGAATCCTTTGATCGGATTAGTCGAAAAGTTCCAGAAGCAAGGCTCTGGGTGGCAGTTTGATCGGGTGGAGTACTTTGATATTAACATTGATCCCTTTGATCCTCTCTCCGGGAGCTCGTATGTTGAACTACCAAAGGAGTTAGCGGTAAAGAAGGCGATTATCAATGTGAGGAATGAGAATGATCACAAGTGTTTCAAGTGGGCGGTAACCTCCGCCGTGTACCCCAAGAGGGATAACCCTCAAAGACTCAGTAGAAAGATGATGGAGAACTCTGAGAGATTCGACTGGTCGGGGATAGAGTTCCCCGTCTCGTTGAGACAGATCGACAAGTTTGAGAGACAGAACCCACATACAGTCAATGTGTTTACGTATGAGGAGAAGAAAATATGTCCATTGAGGATCAGTGGGAAGGATCCATTCAATGCAATCAATCTACTTCTCATCTCAAACGGCGAGACGAGTCATTACTGCTGGATAAAGGACGTGATGTCGTTAGTGTCTAGTCAAATTGATAAGTATCACCATACCCGATTCCTATGTTTTAGGTGTCTAAACTCGTTTCGGTGTAAAAAGGCGTTGGAGAAACATTACGAGTACTGCTCAAAGAACGAGTCGGTCAGGATAGAGATGCCGATGGATAAAGACGGTAAGCCCCTTTACACTAGATTCGTGAACTTTAACAGAAAGATGCGGGTCCCCTTTGTTGTCTACGCAGACTTTGAGAGCTTCACAGAGAATATAGACACTTGCTCTCCAGATGAGAGCAGGAGTTTCACTAAACAATATCAGAAACACAAACCGTCAGGCTTCTGCTATCTCATCAAATGCAGCATTGATGACGGTGTGTTTTCACCCAAGCTGGTTCAGAGGACGGTCCAAGGGTCTGCCGAGGATGTCGCGCAGCTGTTTGTGGAGTCTCTCGAGTCAGACATCAAGGAGATTTACAATAAGTTCAAGTTCCCCAAGGAGGTGGAGATGACGCGGGAGGATGAGATGAACTATGACAATGCCACTCACTGCCACATCTGTGGGGGTGAGTTAGGAGAGGACAAGGTTTTGGACCATTGCCACCTCACCGGAAAGTACAGAGGTGCTGCTCACAACGCATGCAACCTTCGATTTAGAGCTCCAAAGTTCTTTCCTGTTCTATTTCACAACCTGTCTGGATACGATTCACACTTGTTTGTCAAGAATCTTGGTACGTCGGAGGGTAAAATAAACTGCATACCTAATAACGAGGAGAAGTATATCTCTTTCACAAAACAGGTTGTGGTCGACAGGTTTACGAACAAAGAGGGCAAACAGGTTGACGTTAAGCGTGATATCAGGTTTATCGACAGTTTCAAGTTCATGTCCGCTAGCCTCGACAGTCTAGTGAAGAATTTACCGAGAGAGTCTTTCAAGAACCTCATGATTCACTACAAGGGGGAACAGTTACAGCTGTTGTTGAGGAAGGGCGTCTTCCCATACGACTGGTTCTGTAACTTTGATCAACTAGACGCTATCCAACTTCCGCCTAAAGAAGCGTTTTACTCGACTCTCAACGATACGGACATATCGGAGGAAGATTACCAACACGCGCAAAAAGTGTGGGAAACCTTCAAGATGAGCACCATGAGGGATTACCACGATCTCTATCTTGAGTCGGACGTGCTCCTGTTGGCAGACGTTTTCGAGAACTTTAGAGATGTCTGTCTCGAGAACTATGGCCTGGACCCAGCCTGGTACTACACAGCACCCGGACTGGCTTGGGATGCAGCCCTAAAGATCACAAGGGTAGAGTTGGAGTTGCTGACCGATTGCGATATGTTACTCATGTTTGAGGAGGGTATTCGCGGAGGTGTCTCCATGATATCCACCAGACATAGTAAGGCAAACAACCCCTACATGAGAGAGTACGATCCCAACCTACCGACAAAGTACATTACCTACCTGGATGCAAACAACTTGTACGGCTGGGCGATGAGTAAACCTCTGCCCACTCACGGGTTCAGATGGATGACGGACCAAGAGCTGAAGGAGTGGGGACGTCACCCATGCGTCGTGGAGGTTGACATGGCGTATCCACGTCACCTTCATGATTCACATGATGACTACCCGTTAGCTCCAGAGAGCATCAAGATTAACAAGGTAGGCAAGTTGATCCCAAACCTCAACGACAAAACAAAGTACGTCGTCCATCATGAGACTCTGAAACTTTATGAAAGTCTTGGGTTAAAAGTCACGAAGGTTCATAGGGGTATCACCTTTGAGGAGTCTGGATGGTTGAAGACCTACATTGACCTAAACACGAGCCTCAGAGCAAAAGCGACAAACGATTTCGAGAAAGATTTTTTCAAGTTAATGAACAACTCTGTTTTCGGGAAAACCATGGAGAACATTAGAAACAGGGTGGACATCCGGCTGATCACAAACGAGAAACAGGCTAGGAAACTAATATCAAAGCCTAATTACAAGCATCGTACCATCTTTTGTGAAAACCTTGCGGCTATCCACATGAGGAAGACGAGACTGGTTTTCAACAAGCCCGTCTACTTGGGTATGTGTATCCTGGATCTGAGTAAGAATCTCATGTATGATTTTCACTACGGTTACGTTAAACCAAAGTATGGTGACAAGGCAAAGTTGCTGTTTACAGACACGGATAGTCTGATGTACGAGATAGAGACGGAGGATTTTTACAAGGACATTAGCGGTGATGTGAGATCCATGTTTGACACAAGCAACTATCCAAGGAATCACCCGTCTGGCATCGAGTCAGGGTTGAACAAGAAGATCATTGGCATGTTCAAGGATGAGACTGGAGGTCTACAAATCACAGAGTTCGTCGGGCTGAGAGCTAAACTCTACTCGTACAGGATGGACGGTGGTGGAGAAGCGAAGAAATGCAAGGGTGTCAAGAGGGCAGTCGTCAAGAAGAGCATCGGTTTCGATGACTACAAGGATTGCTTGTTTGGTAAGGAGCCTCAGATGAGGATGATGAATGTCATCAGGAGTCATGGACACAATGTCTACACCGAGACGGTGAACAAGAGGGCGCTATCTCACGAGGACGACAAGAGAATCATCTGTGACGATGGTATTCACACCCACGCTCACGGTTATCTCGGGAGTGTCTGAGACAACCAACAGAGTGTGCTGACGAGAAAGTACGAGTCTACTTAAATCCTACGAAGCATACTTTTAAAACACTTTAGTGTTATCTTGGAGGAGAGTGCACTAAAATCAAAGAAGTATCGGGGAGAAATAAGTAGGATCTCGAGCATAACCAAGATAGATATTGAGTACACCTGAGCAAGCTCTTGAGCACACCTGAGCAAACTCTTGAGCACAACTGAACACAACTGAGCAAGCTCTTGAGTACAACTAAGCAAGCTCTTGAACACACCTGAGCAAGCTCTTGAGCACAACTGAGTAGGCTCTTTGGCATAACTAGGGAGGTTCTTGAGAGTAACGTCAGGCAAGTCGATGTTTTGTGACGTAGGACGTGTTACAAAACTGGGTGGGTCAACGTCAATTCACGATGCACATCTTGCAACGACCCTTTCGTTCGCCGTGCCCGCATATTTGAGACCCTCCACATGGTTTACAGAATTGTCTCTGTCTGTTGTGCTCACATATCCGAGATCCCCCACACAGCCTGCAAATAGACTTGTGCTTGCCGTGCTCACATATCCCTCCCCCTTTACAGTCTTTGCAAACGTATCTTGTCCGTCCATGCTCACAGACACTACCGCCGCCGCACTCTCTGCATCGCGTCTTTCTTTTATTATGATGACATATCAGGTTACCCCGGCAGTCTCGTTTCACGGGGAGTGTCATCAGATCACCCACGGTAAGGTACTCTGACCGATCTGCTGTTTGTTCCCTCATTTCTCTAAACCAATCATGTCTTTAGACCAAGATTCCAGAACCCCATCGATGGAGTGTTGATCTGCCAATACGAGACTCTCCGCCAACCGGCTCTTCTCCTCCTCATCCAAACACCAATCCCAAAACCTATCTGGATTTCAGGTGATTGGCATGAGCTCCTCCTCCAAAACCTTGAAGAACTTTCGCTTGTGGTGGTGTCTGAAAAGCTCCTCATGCACCTCACCCCAACCGTAAGCTGGGTACAAACCTTTGAGTCTCCTGGGGAGGTGACACGCCATGAATCTCATAGTCCGCCCAAAACTCTTTGCTCCCCAACCCAGCAGCATCTTGACAACCCCCGTGTGACAGCCGGTGGCTACTCCGCGCAGGGCTCTCTCATACGATTCAACCCCCGCCTCCCTGCATCTCTTGACAGTCTCAACGTCTCCCAGGGTGACCGCCAGCGTCGTGGCATCGTCAATGTCGTCGTAAAGGTTCTCACCTAGCTCCTCACACACATCAGCCACGAGATCATTACCCACCATCACTGCAGCTGCTGAGGCATCACCAAAGTCTCTCAGACCACACTCCTGGAGAAGATGTAGAACGTCAACGTGACCACCACGCGCTGCAGCCACCAAGGCTCTCCTAAGGTCTCTCGCACCAAACTCTACACACAGTTCAACAACCTCTTCATGCCCCTCCCGCGCCGCAGCCTCCATGGTCTCTTCAAAGTCTGTAGCACCCCACTCTTCACACATCTCAACAATCTCAACGTGACCTCCCACCACCGCTTGGACCATAGCCCAGTCGAGGTCTACCGCATCATACTCTGCATACTTTTCGACAACTTCTACAAGACCCACCCGTGCCGCGTATGCCATCACACCGTCGACGTCTACCCCGAACCGCTCCATCCTGCTGAACCTGCCGCGTCTCTAGAACACTTTCTTCAAATCCTTTTGACACTTTGTGTTAGGTGCCCTCTCAGAGATGACACCCAAGCAGCTGAAACCTCTCTCACCATACCTGACCGTTGTTACTGTGACGAGAACAGTGTCGCCCTCCTTAATCCTCTCACCCTCCCTCACGTAGCAGTTGGAGCACGCCTCAAAGACGTACCCGTCGAGAGAGGTAGACGGGATCACAACCTTTTGTATATCTGAAACCTCCAAGAGGACACCGCCGGCCCAGACCATCCGCACCTCCCCAACAAGCTCACCCCCAACCCGCGGCCTCAACGTCTCCACCTCAAAACTCACTCTAAAGATGGTGTCACGAACATTGACAACCTCCGTCAAGCGTCCCACCGAGAGGACCCACCCGAGCTCCCTCGTGCACTCCCCCACCACCGTACTGACGATCTCATCCCTGACGTGGTTCATTATTTCACTGTCCAAGTATTTGGGGTCAAGGAACAGACGTCTCTTGATCACCACCTTCCTCAGAGCGTCTCCCATCTTTGTTGTAGCCGCAACACCTTTAGGCCTCCTCAGCGATGTGGTGTGAAAAAGCTCATTATTTTCACACTGTGTGGAGAGGAGCAGTCTCCACCCTTCACAATCATGGTTGAGGGTCCTCCGCAGGATTTTAAGATCTCCTGTGACGGTGTTAGCATGAATTGCTTAGCAACTGTGAGGAGACTGCTAGCAAGTACTGTCATCCGAGATGGTAGGAGCATAACACTAAAGTGTTTTAAAAGTATGCTTCGTAGGATTTAAGTAGACTCGTACTTTCTCGTCAGCACACTCTGTTGGTTGTCTCAGACACTCCCGAGATAACCGTGAGCGTGGGTGTGAATACCATCGTCACAGATGATTCTCTTGTCGTCCTCGTGAGATAGCGCCCTCTTGTTCACCGTCTCGGTGTAGACATTGTGTCCATGACTCCTGATGACATTCATCATCCTCATCTGAGGCTCCTTACCAAACAAGCAATCCTTGTAGTCATCGAAACCGATGCTCTTCTTGACGACTGCCCTCTTGACACCCTTGCATTTCTTCGCTTCTCCACCACCGTCCATCCTGTACGAGTAGAGTTTAGCTCTCAGCCCGACGAACTCTGTGATTTGTAGACCTCCAGTCTCATCCTTGAACATGCCAATGATCTTCTTGTTCAACCCTGACTCGATGCCAGACGGGTGATTCCTTGGATAGTTGCTTGTGTCAAACATGGATCTCACATCACCGCTAATGTCCTTGTAAAAATCCTCCGTCTCTATCTCGTACATCAGACTATCCGTGTCTGTAAACAGCAACTTTGCCTTGTCACCATACTTTGGTTTAACGTAACCGTAGTGAAAATCATACATGAGATTCTTACTCAGATCCAGGATACACATACCCAAGTAGACGGGCTTGTTGAAAACCAGTCTCGTCTTCCTCATGTGGATAGCCGCAAGGTTTTCACAAAAGATGGTACGATGCTTGTAATTAGGCTTTGATATTAGTTTCCTAGCCTGTTTCTCGTTTGTGATCAGCCGGATGTCCACCCTGTTTCTAATGTTCTCCATGGTTTTCCCGAAAACAGAGTTGTTCATTAACTTGAAAAAATCTTTCTCGAAATCGTTTGTCGCTTTTGCTCTGAGGCTCGTGTTTAGGTCAATGTAGGTCTTCAACCATCCAGACTCCTCAAAGGTGATACCCCTATGAACCTTCGTGACTTTTAACCCAAGACTTTCATAAAGTTTCAGAGTCTCATGATGGACGACGTACTTTGTTTTGTCGTTGAGGTTTGGGATCAACTTGCCTACCTTGTTAATCTTGATGCTCTCTGGAGCTAACGGGTAGTCATCATGTGAATCATGAAGGTGACGTGGATACGCCATGTCAACCTCCACGACGCATGGGTGACGTCCCCACTCCTTCAGCTCTTGGTCCGTCATCCATCTGAACCCGTGAGTGGGCAGAGGTTTACTCATCGCCCAGCCGTACAAGTTGTTTGCATCCAGGTAGGTAATGTACTTTGTCGGTAGGTTGGGATCGTACTCTCTCATGTAGGGGTTGTTTGCCTTACTATGTCTGGTGGATATCATGGAGACACCTCCGCGAATACCCTCCTCAAACATGAGTAACATATCGCAATCGGTCAGCAACTCCAACTCTACCCTTGTGATCTTTAGGGCTGCATCCCAAGCCAGTCCGGGTGCTGTGTAGTACCAGGCTGGGTCCAGGCCATAGTTCTCGAGACAGACATCTCTAAAGTTCTCGAAAACGTCTGCCAACAGGAGCACGTCCGACTCAAGATAGAGATCGTGGTAATCCCTCATGGTGCTCATCTTGAAGGTTTCCCACACTTTTTGCGCGTGTTGGTAATCTTCCTCCGATATGTCCGTATCGTTGAGAGTCGAGTAAAACGCTTCTTTAGGCGGAAGTTGGATAGCGTCTAGTTGATCAAAGTTACAGAACCAGTCGTATGGGAAGACGCCCTTCCTCAACAACAGCTGTAACTGTTCCCCCTTGTAGTGAATCATGAGGTTCTTGAAAGACTCTCTCGGTAAATTCTTCACTAGACTGTCGAGGCTAGCGGACATGAACTTGAAACTGTCGATAAACCTGATATCACGCTTAACGTCAACCTGTTTGCCCTCTTTGTTCGTAAACCTGTCGACCACAACCTGTTTTGTGAAAGAGATATACTTCTCCTCGTTATTAGGTATGCAGTTTATTTTACCCTCCGACGTACCAAGATTCTTGACAAACAAGTGTGAATCGTATCCAGACAGGTTGTGAAATAGAACAGGAAAGAACTTTGGAGCTCTAAATCGAAGGTTGCATGCGTTGTGAGCAGCACCTCTGTACTTTCCGGTGAGGTGGCAATGGTCCAAAACCTTGTCCTCTCCTAACTCACCCCCACAGATGTGGCAGTGAGTGGCATTGTCATAGTTCATCTCATCCTCCCGCGTCATCTCCACCTCCTTGGGGAACTTGAACTTATTGTAAATCTCCTTGATGTCTGACTCGAGAGACTCCACAAACAGCTGCGCGACATCCTCGGCAGACCCTTGGACCGTCCTCTGAACCAGCTTGGGTGAAAACACACCGTCATCAATGCTGCATTTGATGAGATAGCAGAAGCCTGACGGTTTGTGTTTCTGATATTGTTTAGTGAAACTCCTGCTCTCATCTGGGGAGCAAGTGTCTATATTCTCTGTGAAGCTCTCAAAGTCTGCGTAGACAACAAAGGGGACCCGCATCTTTCTGTTAAAGTTCACGAATCTAGTGTAAAGGGGCTTACCGTCTTTATCCATCGGCATCTCTATCCTGACCGACTCGTTCTTTGAGCAGTACTCGTAATGTTTCTCCAACGCCTTTTTACACCGAAACGAGTTTAGACACCTAAAACATAGGAATCGGGTATGGTGATACTTATCAATTTGACTAGACACTAACGACATCACGTCCTTTATCCAGCAGTAATGACTCGTCTCGCCGTTTGAGATGAGAAGTAGATTGATTGCATTGAATGGATCCTTCCCACTGATCCTCAATGGACATATTTTCTTCTCCTCATACGTAAACACATTGACTGTATGTGGGTTCTGTCTCTCAAACTTGTCGATCTGTCTCAACGAGACGGGGAACTCTATCCCCGACCAGTCGAATCTCTCAGAGTTCTCCATCATCTTTCTACTGAGTCTTTGAGGGTTATCCCTCTTGGGGTACACGGCGGAGGTTACCGCCCACTTGAAACACTTGTGATCATTCTCATTCCTCACATTGATAATCGCCTTCTTTACCGCTAACTCCTTTGGTAGTTCAACATACGAGCTCCCGGAGAGAGGATCAAAGGGATCAATGTTAATATCAAAGTACTCCACCCGATCAAACTGCCACCCAGAGCCTTGCTTCTGGAACTTTTCGACTAATCCGATCAAAGGATTCGTCATTGCATTAAACAAATCAGAGAAATCAGTCGACTCCGTCACGATCTCAGGCTTTTCTGTATGATGATATCCCAGCTCCTCCTCAATCTGACCTGTAGCCAGATTTTCTTTTATATACCTGCAGGTAAAGACAAACTTGACCTTGATGGGCTTCTTTCGGTCATTGACGAGTTTGATAACCTTTGGTCTGATCTTGGTGATAAACTCCTTGGGACCGTAACCCTCCTGTCCGGCTATCCCATAAGTCTTAAGATATCCCTTCAACGCCGTCTTTTGCTCCTTGGGTGTGAAGCGATCTTCCGCTTCCCCGTGTAAACGCTTAATCCTCTCCTTCAGACGTTTGACCCGTTTATCTACAGCCTCTTTGGCGGTCTTTTTGACGGGCTCAGGGACATAAGATAGTATCCAATCCGCAAACTCATCTAACTCGCTCTTGATCGAGTTGACTTCCCTGTTTGCAAAATGCTTGAGTGATTGGACGTGGGAACTCCGTGTGGGTTTGGAGGGTTTGAGAATGGGGACATCAATCTCAGGTATCGGACCGTCGAGAATACTCTCCGACGCGTTGGATGGGATAATGCGGGGTGGCCGTGGTAGCCCTTTGAGAAGTTTGGGCAAAGGGACCCGTCGGGGTGGTGGTGGTGGTGACGTGTTGGTCAGCGCCCCGACGAGCTCGTCTCTCCGCATCCAGTAATATCTTGGGATACCCCGCTCCTTGGCGAGGGCTTTCAGATCTTTCACCTTCAGATCCTTCAACTGTCTCACCGTTTGGTTTTCCATTTCTATCAAACCAGTTATGTCTTTAAACCAAGATTCCAGAATCCCATTGGGGGTCTGGTGGGACAACTCCGACACGTCTTCACCAGTCTGTGTTGGTAGAACATTGAGACGCTTCTCAGTGGTGTAAAGAGGACTCACCCCCATCCTTCACAACCTCCTCCGCAGGAGTTCCATCAACCCACCACAGGAGTCATTTTCATCTCCATGGTAACCTGGGGCTGGTATGAGGACCTCTGGGAGGGACATATCTCTCTGGTCAAATTAGCTCGGAAGTGTAAACCCCGACCCACACCCCTCCACCTAGCCGACCGAACTCATCACGCCATTTTCGACGATCAAATGGGCGTGGCTATCACGTGACAAAATGATTGACAAGTGGGCGTGGCCATCACATGACAAAATGATTGACAGGTGGGCGTGGCTATCACATGACAAAATGATTGACAGGTTTTTTGACAAAGTGATTGACAGGTGGGCGTGTCCGTCACGTGACAAAGTGATTGACAAGTGGGCGTGGCCATCACATGACAAAATGATTGACAGGTTTTTTTGACAAAGTGATTGACAGGTGGGCGTGTCCGTTACGTGACAAAGTGATTGACAGGTGGGCGTGTCCGTCACGTGACAAAGTGATTGACAGGTGGGCTTGGCTATCACGTGACAAAGTGATTGACAGGTGGGCTTGGCTATCACGTGACAAAGTGATTGACAGGTGGGTGTGGTCGTGTTCGTGACAAAGTGATTGACAGGTGGGCTTGTTCGTGTGTGCAAGGAGTCTTGGGCAAACTCGCACATGCGCAGGTCGCGAGGCTTGGCGGAGGTGTGCGGAGACTTTTGCGCCATTTTTGGAATGAAATTTGGGGAGATGAAAAACTTGTGCCAGCTGCGCCATTTCCCTACTACTAATGCAGAATCTAATTGTGCTCAAAGAAACAACCCAAGACTTGAACAACCTTATTATTGCTATTTATCATTAGTGTAATTCTCTTCCTAATAATTCATTGGGTATTATATTCTTATATACACAAATTTAAGAACATCGTTAAGAACATATTCAGCCTTAAAATGTCCCAAAAATAAGAACGTCTCAGTCTCAACTGAAAATTAGACGTTCTTATAAAAAAAGAGTGTACTTATCACTTTGAGTTCAAAGCGCTCGTAGATCTCTCATCTCAAAGCGCGCGTAGATCTCTCATCTCAAAGCGCGCGTATATGTCTTATCTCAAAACGGTATAACTAGAAAGACTACTGGCAAGCTGTAGAAAAACTGGATGGTCTGCGTAGGTGTGTAGACAAGGTATGAATCAACACAAGGTTAAAAAAGGTATGTTAAACGCCTCTGTGGAACAGAGTGGTTGCTCTGACGTTTCGAGCGTTAGCCCTTCTTCGGAGCAAAAGAAACTGAATAGGATGGGGGAGTGGTATATATGTAGTATAGTGTGCGAACAATAGGCAGTAAGCCGGCGCCGCGCGCGCGGTCTGACAAAGGAACAAAGAACAATAGGCAATTATAGCGGGGCGCGCTAAAGAAATCGTAATTATCTATGCAAAGGACAGTTTTCGTTTATACCTACCTAGGGGGGCTCTACAGCCAAGAGAGAAAATAATTATATTTTCTTTCTGGATGCGAGAGTCATTGGATCCAATGGGGAGTCGTACTCTGTCACGGACCATATCACATGCTTTGACAAAGTGTATCATGGGAAGGGTGTCATACCCCCCTAATCTCAAAGCGCGCGTAGATCTCTCATCTAAAAGTGCGCGTAGATCTCCCGTCTCAAAGCGCGCGTAGATCTTTCTTCTCAAAGCGCGCGTAGACCTCTCATCTCAAGGCTTGCTGCCTGTTGACGTCATTTCCGTATCTCCGTTCCCAACGCTTCGCTATACGGCGGAGAAACCACAACTTTAAAAACAAATAAACAAGTTCTTAACCAACTTACATTAATAAGGCAAACACTTTTATAATGATGCTATACGGGAGCGTTGTAAGAATCGATGCTCTCCTGACGTCACAGAAGAAGAAGTTGCGCGTGTTTCTTTTTCACATCCGGGATTCCAACTCTCAAACTACCGTAACTCTATGTGACGTAAATTTTAAACGACACACCGTAACCTCATTCGGTGTATAATGTCATATATATATTAGTCATTTTGCGGCTTGTTTCCGTTTCCACGTTTTGCCCGAGAGTCCCCTTACACTGTCCGGAGACCTGCCCTTCCGTCAGGAAGAATGGGGTTTAGCTGGTGAGAATTCCACACGCGTATGCTCAAATTTTAGTGGGTCAGCTAGCAAACAACAAGGGAGGGGGAGGGGTGCAGAGACCGTACCCAAGCTACGTGCGCCCGTCACCCCCTGGTCTGCTGTGATTATGTCTAGCCAGCCCTTATTACAGGGATAAGGCGAAAAGTATAGTCCGATATTTGACCAGAATTGCAACAGTTAACCTTATTGGCTATAATAGCTTGGAGCTGTTGGATCCCATTTGTTATAATAGGCTGGACTAGGGGACTTGCGCTAAAAGATCATGTGACTTTTTGTGTGGCAAACTAGCACGCTGTCAAATTAAGCCAAAAGTTTTTTTTTTCCGGGAAAGGGGTTTATTTTCATTTAAAGATTTTATTTTGTCGTCGTTCTCAGACCACAGACGTGACCGGGGCAGTCATTTCTGCGATTATTATGGCTTGAATTTGTCACACAAAAGGAAGCACGGGTGGCCTAGTGTGTTAGCTCGTCGGCCTCACCGCTGTGGCCCAGGTTCGATTACTGGCTCAAACTGGGGATTTTTCCGGGTTCTTGCCTTGATTCGAATGTGTCACAAGTGAGTTGAAGTTATACTCCCGTGTTTCCAGTCTTCTCGGATAAGGACACTAAACCGGAGGTCCCGTCTCTTCAAGCTGCACTACACTAACTTGAACCGAAGGGACGTAAAAGAACCACTGGGGACGCAATAAACCCTCTGGCAGTGACCATCCCCAGTGACAGTGCTTACTAACCGAGGGCCATATGTTAGAAAACTGTATATTCGGTTAAATATGTTACCTTCGATAAACAAAGATTAAACTGAAACTGAAACAAAAGGTCATGTGATCCCCTAGCGCATTTCCCCTATTTTCGTCTTATATAGCCTACAGTTTGTTGGTATTCACGTGAAGAAAAGGCCGCCATTAATTGTTTTTCTTTTTCGGGAACACCGAGTAAAGCTTGTGCGAGCAGGCTACTACGCCTAATATACAAGGGCAAAAAACGGATCTGTTCCTCAAAATATCTGTTCCACAGACCGTTCTTTTGCTGGCTGGGAAGATGTTAGACCCCTCGGTTGCTGGGGAAAAAATTATCCCAAATGATTCTGCTGGCAAATTTGTGGAGTCGAACTAGTTGTCTGGGAATATTTTTTAGGGCGCTGGAGCGGGTGCTTTGGAAAAAAATCGTCCCGATCGGTTATACGGGCAATTATTCATGTGCTAAAATGCCTAACCACTGCTGACTGGGAAAAAGAATTCCTAACCAATGTTGGTTGGGGGAAAAAAAATGGTCCCTACTGGGAAAAAGGAAAAGATAATTTTTTCGTTGTATGCCCTTGAATATAGACCTCATAGTTTTACGCTCAATACAAAAAAAAATGTAAACGCCCTAAGCTTCTGTGAAAAAGCTTTTATCTATTTCTTGGTTCGAGGGAGAGGTGGTGTTTCTAATTTTGCCATTTTGTGTACCCTCCTGTGCAGTGCTCTCTGTGTTCGTTACCCAGAAAGCTCTGCGCAGGACGGTACATTTTGGAGGGTTGACAAAACTTGTTGAAAAAAAAAAAAGAAGTTGACATAACCGAAAAAGTGTAGCGATAGTCCATCTTTTTTTATCCATACGCACAAATCTTTGGAGAATTTGTTTGGGTATGTCAATCAGGGCCGTAGCAGGGTGGGGCACTGCGGGTACATGCCCCCAAATATTAAAAAAATATATAAAGAAGTGACAAGTAGGGGCGTGGCTGTGTCCATATTTTCTATATTGTGCCCCTCCAATATTTCAAAGCTTGCTATGGCACTGCTAATGATTAAAGTCCAACAGTAAATTGTGTTTAATTATAGTGTTTATTTTATATCATGTGCTAAAACTCTAAAAAGGCACTGAACAGTATAATCACATGCTTTTTTCTTTCCAACATTTTTACAGTAAAATCATCGTTGAATGTAATTACCACATAACTCTTATATCATACACTAATACAACTCTGAAATATAAATAAAATTTGATAATGAATGAAATGATCTGACCTCAATCACCAAAACAAAACATAGGAGTTATTTAAAAAGCTTATGACACAATGGCGGAACCAGGGGAGCCCTTCAGATGGAAACTCCTGAAGAAATGTATGGAATGGGAGCTAAATTCTACAAATTGACTTGCACCCCCTCCCACACCACCGCTGGAACCCTGGGTCCGCCCTGGTGACACAAACTTGATTTTTTAAGAATTAGGGCTTTTAGCTGTCCCCTGAAAAATAGCTTTTGCACAGCAAGCCTACTTGATAGTTTCAGCCAATCTAATCACTTTCTGGGCAAGAGCAAAACATGAAGGTGGGGGGGAGGGGCACTACCCCCCCCCCCTCCTCTTCTTATTGTGCAGATTCTGTTTCAAGCTTGAAATACTGTTGGCTCTCAATCCTCATTTGGAGCTTTCTCAAAGAACATGAAGTCCTAGACAAAAAGAACAACAATGATAACAATGACCAGGTACAACCAGGCAGGACTTACATAAACAAAATGTCATAAAGATAACTTTGTGGGGCATTCCATGTCCATTGCTCCAACGCACCTTTGCTGAAATAAATAGCCCCATGGCAAGTACAAGAAATTTGTGCACTATAATGAGTGAAGTATAAATGTTTGATTTACTGTAAAAGCTCTATTATTGAGCACTCATCTCTTTAAAGTTTCCAAAACGTTCATAGGGCTTTTACGGTATTTATGAAGGAATTTGTGCAATACATGAGTGGGTGTACTTACAATCAAGAAAGCTGTACCAATGATGACTGCCTTCATCTTTACATCAAGGTCCATGGGGACTAAAGAGGAACTCTTAGTAAGCAAAGATTACCCAAATACATTCAACGCCAATTACTTTACTCAAGTAAGCAAATATGACCAGATTACTCTCAACACTAAGTTTTATCCACTATATCCACCTAGTTCAAAGGGCTGCCCTTGAGGACCCATGTAAGTGGCAATACATCAGATACTCAGAGGTTATTAAGTAAATCAATACAGTTGTCTCATGGGGAGGACTTTGAGACTGACACGAAGATGGGTCAACAGGAGACTAAGAAATAAACAAATAAGAAAAATGAGTCCAGGACTGGAGACATTATTCAGGTTTATCCCCTCCCATGAAGGATTACTGAATCTAACACCAAGGAAGGATGTACTGACTACTCACATGTAACACCAAAATTGTCGGCATCAGTGAAGGCTTCCTTGACTAGCCCTGACCACTGCTTGGACACCTTGCCCACCTGGTTCTGACCATCTGCCGACAACACCTAACAAAGAACAGTTAAAACATGGATTTTGTGATATGACTCAGAGAAAAATATGTACTATAAAACCAAGGTATTTAGGGCCTCATTTTACAATTACGAATGGAAAGAAATAAATATTATTGTATAGGTTTGCTATACCATTAATAAAATAAAAGAAATCATGTTTGCTTTTTATTTATTGACTGACTATTTTAGACAATACTAATGTCAGAGTGTATTATATTCCTGTATAAAGCTCAAATTATGCTAGGAAGAAAATATTTGCATTGTTGTAACATCATTCCAGCTCCATAAGTGCATTTGTGTAGAAAGCAACATTGTACAAAATCCAAAATAGCCTAAGCTACTGTAGGGAATTGTCATATCAAGAAGATCATTATAACGCTATTATGTTTTCTCCCCAAACAAAAGGAATGGAATTGACCATAGCTCTTTGTGAGACAACAGTAGAAGCTCCCTGAGACACCACAATTTTCAGTTCTCATGGGTGGTGGGGCTTACAAGAGCTTTGACTGTAATTCAGTAAGTGTCCCTAGCAACAAGATACTGTATGACAAACAAGAACGCAGGATGTGCAATACCTGGAACTCAACATCTCCACAAATGTTAAATGTACAAAGTGGCCCCTCAATCTGCAGTATGGTCTGTCGGTTTGCATCTTGTAATGTGTATTTGGGTATACATATGGACCACCTGGTTAAAAAAACAGCATATTTCCTGCCTGCATTCACATCGTATGAACAGAAAAACTGTAGTAAAGATTATTATTATTACCACAATATGTCAAATGCCAATTAACATTTTCTGTCATAGAGATGGATAATACAATGTACATACTGTAATGAAGATAGAGTGCATTGTAAAGGTAAAAAGAAAAGATTATGTTGATCTGGAATCCATTCCTGATGACCCATGGTGTCCACCCTACAGGCCACAAACTAGACAAACAACTTACGACTGACAGCAGTATCCCACGACTGTCCCAGGGGGAGATTGCACCTCAACCTCCTGCAGACAACATGGGAACCAGCATGATGAGCACCTCAGTGGGCGTGTCAGGTGTATCACTTCTCGCTGGGTATTGTCCATAATCTTAATATCAAATGGGCGGGATGGTCCACAGCACTGTCTGGTACAGCAGTCTGTATCTATAACGCAATCACACAAAAATCAAGTGAATAAAATGCTTTTTTCACTTAGATTAGCTTGATTTGTTCCTTTCTTTTGTGACATTTTTTTTTAATTCTTTTGTGGAATGTGCAAAATAAAATGCTTCTTTCTCTTTTTGTAAATGCTTTAACACTTAAGGGACAAACTACAAGTAAAAGCATTCTCTTAGAGAGAGGCTACAGACTTTAGCATAATTCACCATCAGCACCAACATTTACCATTTGACAGCCTACAAACATCTTCCACAATGCCCATATCTCAGATGGATTCATGGGATGAAACAAAATATTCCATAAAGAACAAAAAATTCATGATAATTGAATAGACTCTTATTCTTATACATTATTAATTCATAAATCTATTCAAAACCAAATGAAGAAGAACATAAAAGACTAGCAAAGACCCAAAATACAGTTCTTCTAGAATGAAATACATACCTTCTGCAGCAAAAAAGACTTGTTGACCAAGATTATTTGTAATCTTGTATTTATTATTGGTCTCAAACCCAGTAAAAGCTAAAACAGAATTTAAAATAAAGGTGAATAATTAACCTGCAAAATTAACAACAATTAAAAAATTTTGAAACTATCTGGGGAGATGTAAATAAAGAAGAAATATTCTACCTTCCAGCAATTCTACTTGTTGTTTAATAAGAAGCTGGTCCACCATGGTCAAATACTCTAGTCCAGGGGGGCAGTTCGCGGGGGCTGCTGGGGGAAGAGGCATCCACCCGGATGGAGCCATTTGCCCACCTTGAAATAAATAAAATATATATTCCTAACAAATATTTTAACATCGTAAAATGTTACTTTTTTTTAATATGATAATCAAGCCAACGTTTTTGGTAAATAAACATGTCATAAAATCCAAGATATGTATAATCTATGCAAAGTAAAAAATAATGATAGAATGCGGTTCAAGTCGTGCGGTTCAAAGTTCAAGTCTTGGCTTGATGTTAGAGTTTGTAACAGGTCTGTAATTTATCTTGCCGCATTATTTTAGATCGCGCGGTATTCTTGTCGAGAAAAAATGTTTATAATAGTCAAAGGTGTTTATGCCATCCAAGCGGAAAACAGACAAGTTTTATTTTTTTTCTCCCGCTGACTAAGGCAGTTGTTGAGAATAGGTGAAAGTAATAAATAGTGTCGTTTACAAGGAAAACATACAGCATTTATTACAAACATTTAGTTAAAAAGTGAGGAAGAAATCGTATAAGCGATTTTAGTCTTCCTTCTGAGTTGTACAGAACAGATCGTAGTATAAAAATTAAATTGCGAGTGCAAACGAGCCACGGCTCGACCTTTAACTTAAGTTATTTTAAACACCCACCACAACCTCTATGCCCACTCAAAGATGACACAAAAATGCACTACTTAAACTCAACGACACCTCCTTCTTTCCCAATAAAGCTCTAAAAGAGGAAATTATGATTTTTTTCAAAGCAAATAAACGAGTGAAAATAAAGAGCGCGCGAATTCACTCGACCAGAAGTAGAAAGGTTGAGCAAAGCATGAAACTTTTAGTACACTAGCCGAATTTCTAGTGATAAAAAGCATCAGGAGTTATCGTATGTGTGAGCAAAGTACATACCCGGTGGAGGGTAGCCGGGTTGTTGCGCCACTGGGGCTCCATACCCCGGTTGCTGCGGGTTGTAGCCCGGTTGTTGTGGTGGCGGGTAGCCGCCTTGTGGCGGGGGATAGCCTTGTTGCGGCGGTTGACCGGCATACCCTGACTGCACGTCGACAGGAGGAGGATGGCCGTATCCTTGAGGCTGAGCCATTGAGATTTAGAGGAGAAAATACAGCAAAAAAGAAGCCCTTTGGGTTCACGACCGTTGTGAATGAATCTTGTGGCGCGAAGGCTCATGCCCAGGCCCCACAAAGCTTCAGTCACGGAAGGTCCACATTTGCTGATTAGAAACAAAATATTATGGGGTCGTCATTGGTTACGGGCACTGTGAATAGGAAGTGTAAATAAACAAACATTTTGGAGGATTGAAATTATCACGAGATCAAGTGTTGCAATTCGTTGAAATAAAGTATTTTAAGGGCTGCACAATAGAAGACGTAAATATGAAAAACTCATGAAAAAAACTGACTGAGTAAATGATGAATGACTGACTCTTTGCTTGAGGAGAGAAATGTTATTTTATTTTGCTCCAGGCTACTCTCCTTACTCCACAGGTAGCCCAGGCAATGGTTGCTTGTTCGTAGCTCGGAATCCGGCTGTATCTGAGAGGGGGGACGAGTAAAGCGTTTTTTGTGAAATGTTGTCAATAAAATTGCCTTAAAACTTAGAATTTGCTTTGTTGTTGACAAATTCATGTGTAATACACGATTAAGTAGGGGGAGAGAAGTCATAAATTCCGTTGAGAGCCCCCCCCCCCCCCCCCAAAAAAAAAAAAAATCGTGTATTACACGTTAATTTGACAACAACAAGGCATGTTCTAAGTTTCACACAAAAACGCTTTACTCGTCCCCTCTCAGAACAGCCGAATTCCGAGCTACGGGGGGGGGGGGGGGGGGGGGGCTAGAATAAAAAAAAACACAGTTTGGATTTTGTAAAGGCTTTGCAACGGCGTAGCCAGGATTTTTAACAAGAGGGGGCCCAGAAGGGAATGTCAAGGCAATTTCTCTTGTATTTTAGATAACGTCTCATACATTTACTGTATTTTTGGCTGCTTAAAGGAGGGGGGCCCTAGGTCACCCATGGCTACGCCCCTGCTTTCAAACTTCTGCAATTTAAGTCGTAGATTGTAAATCAGCCCACGACTCCGCACATTGCTCGGTTGAGTTTAGTGCAGGCCCGTACCCAGGCCATCCGAAGGTCCACTTTCGGTCCGACGTGCTATCTGTAGACAAAACTATAAAGCACAAGCTAGATCACTCTGGTTTGTAGCCAAATCCGACAATAAACGTCCCGTGGAGATACTGCAAAGTCATAAAAAATCCCTCTTTGTTCATTCGGGGGCGGTCAGATTTTTATCAGAGAACACCCCACCCCCCCACGGAAAAATTAGTTCCACTTTTTCGGATGCCGCACCACCCACCCCCCAAAAAAAAATCCAGGGTACGGGCCAGCAGTGTGTACTTCAAGGCTAAGACATGTGACAGGTCACGACTAAATCGTGCTGTCTAACCGCCATCTAGGTCGCAGCATGCAAATCCCCCTAAGTACATGCCCGTTTTAGCGCCATAAATTTAGATTTTTTTTTTTTGGGGGGGGGGGTTGCTGTTTGAAACGCTTATTTTGAAATTGAGACTTTAGCTATATGAATAGCTTTATTTCAAGTATTTTAAAAACCTAGCCAGCGTGCATCCGTTTTACAATCACAATATAATAAGAATATACACGCAGGCTATACAAACCATGCTAAATCCAACAGTCATAAATTAAACACCTTCGACAAAAATCCTCGCTTTCGACCCACTATCTTTCATCTGTTCATAGGACGCCCATTAGCTCGACACATTGTCTGTAAACATTTTAGATAAAAAAATGCATTAATTCTGTGTTGTAACTTTTGCACAATTTAATCCTTTTTTTTTCATAAAAATCCGACGTTTTGTTGTCCGTGATATCTAACAGACAGCAAGAGCAATAAACATATAAAAAAATTGCATTAATTCTGTGTTGTAACTTTTGCAGAATTTTATCCTTTTTTTATAAAAATCCGACGTTTTGTTGTCCGTGATTTTATTATTACACTGTAGAACACTTATATGTACAATATCTATAGCACAAATCCATGCTTTGTGGCAAACAATACAACACCAGTAAAACCGTATTACACTTATTTTGCGCGAAGTCAAGAAATCGCGTTATTAAAATACCGATATTTCGCGATACCTTATTTCCGCGAATTCACCCATTACGTAAAATGCAGGCCACTTTATCATCGAGATTTTGTTACAATAATAAATCAAGCAAACAATTTATAATCAAAGCAAAGAATAACGCTCTAGTTATTGAATACCAATCAATAAAGTAATAAAATATAATTCAACAATTATAATATCAATCAATACAGAATAGAAAAGGGTGTATCCATAAAGTTTTGTTAGATAAATATTTCATCCAATGTCTTGGCTGTGTCGTCGTGTACCGATTCATGTAAGTAATGCAATTGTTTGACCAATGACGTAGTTCGGAACTTAATTTCGTTTAGCGGTACACGGACACAAGTCTTTGTGTTTACTCGTCAGGAGCGGATCTTAGCTTTTCGGGGGAGTTTGGCTCAGTGACAAAGGGAGGAGGTTTTTTTTTACATATGGCCTTCTAGCACCCCCTAAACACTCCCACTAGATCCGCTATTGCTCTTTCGCGCATCCCAATATTCGCGTCACCTTGTGACTTGTGAATTTTGAAATTCACGAAAATAATGTGCACGAAACTAACATGTAATAACTATATTATACACCAATTAATAAGGTTGCACTCGAGAATCCATTTGTCGTAGCGCCTACTGGTCTCTAAAAGCCATGTAAATGTTTCCGAGGTACATAAAAAAGAATACTTCATCTTTCAAAACCTGGATTTGTTTTTGTTTACGCTTGTTTATTTGATTCCCATGAACCACGGGCTACGACGCATAGATCCTCCGAGTGAAACCTTATTTGAAATAGGTGTATAAAACAAGGGCAGTCTAAAAGACAATCGAGATAATTGATTGGTCCAAATGAATTGGCTTCTCTAGTGACGTCGTATAATCACGTATAATCAATCTCTAGTATAGCTCATACTCTCTATTTTTGAGCTGTCATATAATGTTCCTCTATCAAGCAAATTCTTATTAAGGTTTTGGTGCACCCCAAAAGTGGGGGCGGGACTAAACTCAACTCAAAATGTGGGCCCAAGATCAACATAGCAGAGTACAAAAGCTTGACAAAAAATATATAAAATATTTAAATTATTTGTTCCTTCATTGTTATACTATTAAAGAGGTGGAGACATTCTGAATGTAGACAAATGGGAGTGAGGGAGGTCAAGCTCATGTTTCAGCCCCTGGGTGAAATGGGACTATCGGGGTAATACTGTCTATAACTAACCCAAAATATTACCCGGTTACCGGCTTTTTCTTTAAGAGCTATTTTACAAAAATATACCCAAAAGCTGAAATGTGTCTTCCTTCTTCATAGTTCCCTACCCGGTAACCACTTACAATAGTCCCAAATCCTAGTGCACTATCAGGCGAACCACAATGGTCTTCATTATTCCCCACAATTCCGATGCGAACCTTAAGGCCATTATTAAAGCCATTTCTGCCACAATTCTCCTGTAGTTTTGAGCCTGCGAGCAAGCCCAGCCAATCATTTCTCGCCATTGACAACTCCTTGAATTCCCCATCAGCAATGACGTCATACAGGGACTCAGAGGGATAGTGTAAGTTAAGCCATCTCAGGTCATCCCTGACCTTCATCCCGATGCAGATGTCTTTGAATGGAACATTCCAGTAGGTGGATAGCTTGGTCTCGTGTTGGTCTAAACCGGTTAATCCTGCTTCAGGGTTGTGTTCAAGCTTATTTGACCAAAGGGGTGAGTAATATTTAAACGTTTCCTGGAAAATCAATAGAGAGTTTTTTTTTATTTTTAGAAGCCGGGTCTCGGGGAGAGAGGAGGCTCTCCCGAACAGGGGAAGGTTGAAAGTTAGGATTTATCACTATGAAAATATTCCGTTCTTACGAAACATATTCTGCAATTCAATCAATACGAAATAAAAACTTAAGATTCCGAACTAATCACTGCAAGTGCATGTCTGACGATAAGGTGTCAATGAAAAAGATCAGCGAAACCACACACAAGAAAAATGCAAACCCCCAAAGCTGACCTCTTTACAGCTAGATTTCGGTACCAGCACCGCTTTCCAGAGATAACTGTTTGCAATTCTTAGGCACCAAAGGCAGAGGGACCCTCGTATTTAGTGAGGAGGCGATTACTAGGTTCCTAGCACAGTCTTATTCAGTAACGCCACACACAGCTTGCTGAGTTTATGATTGAGGTTATCATACCCAACCCCCTAGAGCCAACTGAATGCACAAATGTCCCTTCACCAGAGCAGCATAGGACAACAAAGAGTTAAAAGGGGCAAAACAGACTACTGACGTTTGAGCCATCTGCTTTCATGACCAGCGTCCATCCACCACTTCCGCAGATACTTGACATTTGGCAGTAAACGTCAGTCACTTTTGAGCCCACGAGCATAGTGTACACCTTGTCCATGCGCATACTGTTAGAAAAAGGTAAAAACGGGAATATAAAATCTCACGGTATTAATACTGATTGCTTATAAAGCTTCGATATGAGGCAAGAGACATGATATGAGCGTTATTGGGAAACGTTGTGTGACAGAAACTAAAAGGGGCTGCGAGGAGACTATAAATTTACGAGATAATAAAAAGGAGTTACTTTTTAACATTTGCACATATTAATGAGCTTTGATTCGATTTGCATGTGTTTTATTAAGAAGACGAACAAATACAAGAGTGGGCCATGACTCCGCGACGTTGTCTCGCTCTAAGCGTGAAAACTGATCACGTGGATATAAATGTCACACAAACTGCCGTAGCATACTAGCGTGACAAAATGTTTTAAAAAGGTGCTTTTGGTCTTTTAAAATAACACGCCCCGATATGTATGATGCATTATAAATATTTATTACCCATGTATGGCCGCCGAGGTTGTTTTGGCTAAACATCTTTTACTAAGTTCCCTATATTAGACTCATTTTCGGCTCGATTTTCGTAAATTTTTCAGATTTTATTAATACATCTATGCTTTGTCAGATCCCGCAAGATTTACACTTGTTTGAAATCAAATTATTATTTTTCATGCATTGTAAATGGAAGCAAATTTTTTTAATTAAAATAGAAATATCGAAATCTGCGCGATGATTTTTTTTCTAAATTCACAGTAACACCTAACCATACTCCAGCTTGAAGCACACGAATTTTTGGCTTAAAACTGACCTGTCAAACTCCGCGATTGATGAATCTTTATTTTACGCCAAAATTGTCCTCGCAATCTTTGAAAAAATAAATGCACTCTTGCCTACAAAGATCCATCCCCGAATTTACGCCCCCTGCTAAGCCCACACCCTAAGGCATCTTGTGTGAGAGGGGCAAGAGGACCAGTGTTGCACAAGAATAAATTCGAGATGGTCAGTTCGAGAGTATTATTATTAAGATAATTTGAAAACTAAATCATTTATTCCTTTTCAACATTTGAGCCTAAGCCGCGCCTCTTCTAAACTATTACCCGACGCTATGGCTAAAATAGGCCTTACCGCAAGTACTTGCTTAATGCAGTTGCATGTCCAACCTGCGTTTACGAGAAACTATAATCGAAAGTTGAGGATATGAACGCGCTTCCAACGAAGCCCACGCCAGCGTCACACATGGTAATCGACGGGCTGCCTTGTTTGTTTCACATGTGACAAATTTGCACGAGCGAAACTGAGATCCCATGCATCCCGGGTTGTGCATTTCATACAGATATCTCCTATTCTATTCTATTTGGTTATGCTACCGCCTTTGAACTCTTATTCTAGACTCCACCCGTTTAACCGTTTCGATTTTTTGAAATAAAAAATACATAAAGTACAAAACAAAAACTAGTCATGTGAGAGAGAGAGAGAGAGAGAGAGAGAGAGAGAGAGAGAGAGAGAGAGAGAGAGAGAGAGAGAGAGAGAGAGAGAGAGAGAGAGAGAGAGAGAGAGAGAGAGAGAGAGAGAGAGAGAGAGAGAGAGAGAGAGAGAGAGACTTTGTCACATGTGAAAGAAACAAGGCCGCTATCGTCGATTAACATGTGTGACACTAGCGTAGGCTTCGTTTGAAGCGCGTTCAGATACTCAACTTTTGATTCTAATTTCTCATAAACGCAGGTTCGACATACAACTACATCAAAGCAAGTACTTCCGGTAAGGCCTATTTCACCAAATGAGTCGGGTAATAGTTTGGAAGATGAGCGGGTTGCGCCGAAATGTTGAAAAGGAAAAATTCTTTAGTTTTCAAATTATCTTAACAAAAATACTCTCGAATTGACTATTTAAAATTTATTCTTGTTCTTGTGCAACACTGGTCCTCTTGCCCCTCTCACACAAGTTGTCATCGGGGAGGGATCTTTGTAGGCAAGAGTGCATTTATTTTTTCAATTATTGCGAGGACAATTTTGGCGTGAAATAAAGATTCATCAATCGCGAAGTTGCCAAAAATTCGTGTGCCTCAAGTTGAGTATTGTTAGGTGTTACTGTAGATTTAGAAAAAAATTCATCGCGCAGATTTCGAGATTTTTATTTTAATATAAAAATATTGCTTCCTTTTAACTTGCATGACAAAATATAATTTGATTTCAAACAAGTGTGAACCTTGCGGGATCTGATAAAGCATAGATGTATTAATAAAATCTGAAAAATTTACGAAAATCGCCCGAAAATTAGTCTTCTGTAGGGAACATAGTATATAAGCTGTTTAGCCAAAACAACCTCGGCGCGCCACTTAAAAACACACTTTTTAAAATTGTACATACCTTTTTCGGAAAAATGGCATATATTTTCAAATTATGCACTAGTCATTTGAAACCCCCACCCCCATGGTCCCGGGGAAGGGTGGGGTTAAGGTGGGGGTTTAGAGCATTTTTTCATTATTTTACTCAAAAAGGGGGGTGGATATCCACCCCTTCCACACCATGTAGGGTGGGGGTTTCAATCGTCTAGTGCATTAAGAAACACTAAAATATATGGATAATCATCAATTCGTGAAAATAGTTTGAGTTATGTGTTTTTAAACTCGTCTACTCTTGTTTGTGCACACATTTTAACACTAAATGCCGGTGCTAACACATGTGTCACCTTCGTATATTCTGCGAACGTAAAAAAATTTTAACGGAAACCTATTAATACAAACCTGGATTTCTCGAAGATATCTTTGCATGACCAATCTGCATCAAATGTACTCAATAAGTATGAAATGCAAATAAAGCAAATAAGGATGTAATGTAAAACTGCTACATAACCAGGATGTAGATTGGTTCTAGAAAACTGACATAACGACGTTAGAAAAAAAGCATGTTTTTTTTCCTCTTATGTCGTTATGTCCATGTCTTATGTCGATGATAAGCCCCGTCTACAAAAGCAACTTTCAGGTGACGATGTTACATTTTTTTAATTACCCGTGTAGATGAGCAGAATTGGCCAATTTTTGTGACAACCTGTAGTTGCCGTGCCAACTTGTGACCGCGGTGATCCTAGATAATAATCCCTCAGATACTAAACAGATACTAAAAATCGGTCAGGGGGGGGGGGGGTACTTCATAAAAAAAATAAAATACTAAAAGTAGATATTTACCTACTAAAATCAGCTAGAATCGATGAAAGGCATTATAAATATGGTTTCTTAAAATATTTACAGCAACCTCTGTAATTTGTGTGGATCCTAGACTAATGTCTGATTACAATACCTTGTCTGGTTTAGACGTTTTGCAAATTTCTATGCAATACCTACACAAGGGAATAGCTATAACGTGCATTTCTTAAACGTTTCTATACCGATTTAGCGCTTAGTTATTGCTAAGTTTTCAAACAGCAACCGTCTACTTTTGTACTTTTTGGCGCCGACATAATGAATGTTGTCGAAGGTGAAGACCACCCAAGGAAGTCACCCTTGGATCGCGCGCTTGGAAGTCTGGCTAGCTACGTCAAATACAGAACTGCGCTAATCGCAACAAGTTAAATATAAACTGGAGAGTTAAAAACTGGACTCGAATTGATCGTGATAAAATCAAATCACCCGAAAGAAGGAGATATTTTTTTCCATTTGAGATCTGATGATTTTTTGGACCAGTTTCTGATCTGTTTAAACAACAAAAAAGAAAGAAAAAAAAACATTTTTCATACCCAGCTGCTATTGATACGAACAAATCCAAGTTCGTTCCCCCGTATTTTTTATTTAGTTGTATTAAACTATGTGTATGTGTAGGATTGCCATCTGAATATTTCACGCTAGTGATGACTAAAATAGAAATTTAGCCTAAATCCGCTACGCTGTAAAAACTATTTTGACGTATTTCCAGCCCTACTCTCTAATTCTATGCAGAAAATAAGTAGTTTTGATATCTTTGTTATTAACAATTCACCCCCCCCCCCCGGCTATTAGTTTCTTATTAGTATCTGATTTAGTTTCTGATTATTATCTGTTTAGTATCTAAGACTATTTTAGTATCCAAGATCACCGCGGTGAACTTGTGCAACTTAAAATTATCACATACACTTTTTTTTATTAGAATCTTTTTCTAAGAACGTCCAGCCTGAGATTTCACCAAAATTTAAGAACATGCTAAGAACATGCCGAGGCTGATATATCAGAAAAATATTGCTTTTTGCTTTTTTAGTCCTAATGCGTTCTAAAATGTAGAATCTAATTGTGCTCATATAACCTCATATATTATTGCTATTGATCATTTGTTTAATTCGCTTCCTAATAATTTATTTGGTATTCTATTTTTATATACACTAAAATTCAAGGACATCGTTAGGAAAATATTTAGCCTTCAAAAATAAGAACGGCCTAGCCTCAACAGAAAATTAGACGTTCTCATTTAAAAAAAGAGTGTATAAAACCCTTCTGCTGTAAGTCGGCAATCTTTGTGGCATCTATTGAAAAAAGCTAGCAGGTTTGCTTTGTCCCAGCTATTAGAAATTGTCACAAATGAGAGATTGCTGGTTGGATACAGCAAATAAAAATGTGTAGTTCCAGAAAATATCCATACCCCCCCCCCCCCCCCCCCTCATTGAGGGGATTAGAAATTCCAGGGGAGTGGGGGGTTCAAACGCCCAGGAATTTCCAGAGGGGAGGGGGAATAAAATGCCCTTTTTCCTAGTTACCGTATTTTTTTTTTTTTCAGGGGGTTTGGAAATTTCAGAGGGGTGAGGGGTCATACCTCCGACCCCCTCAATAGGAGGGTATGGATATTTTCCGGAACTACACAATTGGCAAACTATTTTGCTGTTCAAAATAAATGCTAGCGCCTAAAAATTTTCATTTATTGCTCGAGTGGTTGCTAATAATGTAACTCTCAGTACCTTCTGGTAGACAAGAAAAGCCATCACCATGATAAGATGATTGACAGCTACAGCTGTACGAACCAATGGTATTATGGCACGTTGCGTTCACATTGCAATCATTCGGCCTTTCGCATTCATTGACATCTTAAAAAGAGATGAGCGGATAATTAACACGACTCTGATTGGCTTAACACATTTAAATTTTCAGGTAATTCAGTGCAAAAAAAAGTAATTCAGTGCAGAAAAAAGTTAATTCAGTGCAAAATTACTGGACGCTGATTGGCTTTCAAACAAATAAACCATAGAATACTCAAAGAGCCAGACGTGAAACGCACACTGAAATAGACTGTCTGGTATATTTCAACCGTTGTCCTCTAAATCACGACCATCTTTGAGACACAAATAATGTGTCTGTTTCTATAAAATTTTGCCATGTATAATCAAAACTCATGTTAACTCGTTTTGCCTTTTTAAGTATTCAACGAGCTTTTCCCTGTCCTGTTCACGCTAGACAATCATACCAGCGCTAAACCGGACACACGGTTGGGAGCAGACTACAACAAGTAATCGTCAATCGTATCATTCCAACAAGTAATCGTCCGAATGATACCCCTCCCTACCCCACCACCACCACCGCCGCCAAATCCTTCCATGTATATCCTGGCTACGCGGATTATAAGGCTTATAAAATTTCAAACAACGGAGTGTTTATCGATAAAAAGCGTAGTTCACTAGGTAGCAGAGGAAATGAAACAAAATAATAATTTAAAAAAAAAACAAGACAATAGAAATACACAGTAGCCACTTACGTTTCAATAATGCTTATTCTTCTTAACTGTGCAAATAAATCCGTCTCCGGTGAATCCCTGTGTGCATACGCACACGTAAGAACCGTGAGTGTTACTGCAGGTTGCGTTCGGGTGACAAGGGAAATCATCGCTTAAACATTCATCTACATCTGAAATAGAAACGCAATTTCAAGTCCCGTACAATCAGCGCCAACATTTACCAGTGTTGCTGGCACGTCCACGCTTGATTGAGACAACAAGACTATATAGATATGGGTAGACCGTACTGATAGTTGTGCTAGAAGTGGTAGTTTAGTTGGTAGTTATTGCGGTGTTGGCGGCGTGGTACATCCACCACTTTGTGTTTGTACCAGTGAAAGTAGTTGTAGGGAAGTGCTAGTTGTTTTCGTAAGGTTGCTGCACGTCGTAAGGGGATGGAAGTTGTAGGGTGGTGGTAGCTGTGTTTTTAGTGGCTGTTATTACAAACCATTTTCACACTGGGCTCCCGTATATCCTTCTGGGCAAGTGTGCGTGTCAGGGTTGAGTCCAGGGAAACACGTGGCATTTTCCGGGAAATGGTGCGACGAGCAGCCGTTCTGTTGAACCCAAAAATTAACAAATCAGTGTGATTCCCCTTTTCTCTTTATTTGTTTGTCTTTCGGGGTTATTTTTCAGGGTTATTTTTCGGGGTTATTTTTCGGGGTCATTTTTCGGGGTTATAAAATCAAGCCAAGTTTGAATACTGTACGTCACTGAGGACAGTTTTGCTGACGTTTCGACCATTATCCCCGGGGAATGGGGGAATCCGATAAAAACAGACGGGGGTGATCGACGGCAAAATCGATTTAACCCTAAGGGAAGGCACTTTGGGTGTGGTCAACATAAATTCTTACCCCTAAGAGGGCAAATTGGGCGTGGTCGATGGGATTTTTAATCCTTAGAGATGGCAGAATCGAAAAAAAACGTTAAACACCCCCTTAGGAATAGCAATTAGTCGAATTATATATTTTTTAGATTTTAGGTACACCCTATATCAAGTAGGGCAGAGGTTAGCCTTCGCTGTGCATGTTTCTCACTTGTGTAATATCTGGCGTTTATCTGTCATCAGTTTAACAATTACTGTTTGCCTGTTACATTCTATTTAAAGGCATCGTGTCCTTATTTGGAGAGCCACACGCTGTGTATGTTATAGTTGTTGTGTTGTAATAAATTAGTCTGTCTTGGCATTCGTTGCGAGAAGACATCCTGAGTTTGCTCTCCCTGCCTCCGAACCATCCTAAGAACCGACCTTAAATCCACCTGGTCACAAATATTTGTATGGCATTTTTGATTTGTACATTCAGATTTGTATTTCCAAACGATTCCTATTTTATAAAAGTCCATGCAACTCTTTATAGGCAAAAAGATTTGTCAGTTTAAGTATACACCAGCCCCATACACGCAGGCTAAACCTTTTCGTCTGCTTTTTACTGAAAAAAAAATCCTGGAGGCCTATTACTCGTTAAAAAAAATCTTGCACGCCAAATGCTTTGAAAAATAAATCCTGCGCACAAAAAAAGCCCCCCTCCCCACCCCCCTCAAAAGTCAAATGGTCGATCCCTAATAACTCCAACCTTAGTTCCACGGTACACGAATCCTGGCTGGGGGACAAGATCCTGTGGGTGCTGGAGGTGATCTGATGAGCTCAGTTCGCACGTGACCCCGTCAGATGAATGCTGATAGTTTACAGATGCGCACCGCGGGTTCAGGAAGCATTTTGTGGCGCAATTTTTCACGGTATCCAGAGACAAGTTAGCGATCACGTGGTTTTTCAGGGCGGTGTCATTGGATGCTGGGAGCAACGGCAGAATGCGACATGGGATTGATGCATCTAACGAGTAAAGAACATCAATGCCGTTTTAGGAAAAGGAGAAACTATAAACGTTTTCAGAAAATACATTAGTAAGGTCGGCAAAGAAAACACAAAGCTTAAAAATTTACGTTTGTTACGTCCCGTCGAGTTTTAGGCCCCTCCTGTCAAATTTTTCATGGAGGTAAAAAAACAGATTGTAAGATGTACGAGCCATCACCTGAAACTAAATGTCCTTGGAACATTTTAAAAGACAAGGAATTTGTCGAGTTTTGGCCGGTAGCCGTAAAGATTGTTTTTGTTTCAAATTTTTTCAAAAGATTTTCGAGCTAAGCGTTTCTTGCTTGATTGATTTTTTTTAAATCCCCAACTTGTAAAGGTATTTGGAAGAAGTATTTGTAAACGGTATTTGTTGAATACGCGAGGACGAAAAAAGCCGTAGAAACCTCCACCATTTACCGATCGCGATGAAAATCATTATGATGTAAATATAAATTTTGAAAACAGCAATAAGAAATGTCTTTTAAGCTAACACTTTTCAAACTTCCAAATATTATTTAACACGTATCTTCGGAAACACATGCCGCTCCTAACTCACCAGTTCCACCGAACACTACAACCGAAAGAAGCCCAAGAAGGGCCAAGATAACGAAGGACCAAGCTAACATTATGACCTCGACGATGGGTAAATTCTCTCTCCTAGCGCCCTTATTCCACTGAACTTGTGCCTTGGAGTTTAGAACGCCTTATAGCAGTAGCGGATCTAAATAGGAGCGAAAATAGAAGAGTACTGGCAGATGTTAAGGGCCCATCTGCAGCTGTAATTCGCTAAGACCTCTTATTGGCTCGATCTCGTCTGCACCAGACAAGGAATGTAAATAAGCGCTGGCTCACAACAAGACAAATAATGGGGAGTTTGTCCTATTTTGAAGTCAGTTTCGAAAGGGTTAATACGTCAATATCACTCTCAAAATTCAAAATTTAATCCCATTATCAGCTAAATAAAAACAGGGTAGTTAGTTTGCACTGTTGTCAAGACGGATTTGAAAGGTAAGCGTATTTTGTGCAGTTATTTGGTGTCTTTACTGTATTAATAGATTGATTCCTCGGTATTTAACCCTTACTTATTGTCTGATAAAAAAGTGATAAATTTTATGTCTGCTAAACTGACAGTGGAGAACTTCATTTCATAAATAAATAATACCTTACTCTAGGTCATCAAAACTAGGACAATATGTCTTGCGATCACAAGTTTTATGGGTTTCCTGTGCTTATTTCCGACAAGCCTGGGTCGAGTGGAGTTGATCCAATATGGCGTCCGAAGGGAAAGGAACAAAGATAGAACAAGATGTTGTTATGGAAGATCTGACCACTCCAAAGGACAAGGAGTCGCAGAAAATGTTCTCTCTAAAAAAGTGGAATGCCATAGCGATGTGGTCGTGGGATGTTGAATGTGATACATGCGCTATTTGTCGTGTGCAAGTCATGGGTAAGAAATTCATATCTTTTTACTAGTTGTAAGCTTACTAAAGTACTAAGTATATATATATATACTTACTTGACTTGTAAAGAAGAGTGGCAGTGAGTTTTTATTTGTAATATTTTTTTGCTGTACAGATGCTTGCCTAAGGTGTCAGTCAGACAACAAGCAAGAGGAATGTGTTGGTGAGAACAATCGAATTTTTTTTTTCACTTTAATCAACAGAAATTAATCCCAAGTTTCTGTTGAATGCGGTACTCTACACAAAATGTATTCTTATCCTTTTTGCGAGATGTCTCTTGCTTCACAACTCAGAGAAATCCATAAAATACTGGTGCAGTCGATCTCCTCAATACTTTGAACTGAAGTTTTGAGTTAAGAATCTTAATGCTGCTACGTGTTCTCGGCTCTGTAGGAGTTTGTGACATGCTCGAACTCTTGCTGATCTTAAAGTCAGATTTTTCATCTCACCTCAAAATATGGGTTGCATAACACTCTAGTTCATTACATTGTTCCAAAAACTGCCTAATTGTAGCTTATGTTGTCATCTTGATTAGAGACATGATTGATGAGTTAAGGATACCGTAGACGCAAGCAGTAATTACCCCGATCGTCCTGGCAAAATTGCTCGCGCTCGCGTCGGATTAAAGCAAATGCCAGCAAACTATATATCAATTTTAAGCTTAATGGGGGGGGGGTGAATAGGTTCGCGGATCGGCAGATTCGGCCCCGAAATGCTCACGGATTACGGATTTTGATGATTATTTCAGCGGATTGGCGGATTTTGGAAATACGGCGGATCACGGACCTGTTGACAATTTGGGCATGGATTTCGGTCGAATTTCGGATTTTAAATGAATTTCAATTGGTGCTATTTTGTTTATCTGTCAAACCATGCGGATCTAAAGATATCCGCGGATCCACGGATTTGCCCCGAAAATGTTGCAGATCGGCGGATTTACATACCCATATTCCCCCCCTAATGATTGTACTTTCCTCCTAAAATAATCATTTTTTATACGCGCTTAATTTTGAGTGCTTTTGCCTGGTCCGAAGTGCGAAATCGACCACTTTTAAACATGCGAATGATTTATACACCAAAAGCGCATAACCTCCCGGGATCTGCCTTATATCTTTCGTCATGTACTGAACTGACAAACCGTGTCTACAATTGACGTCACACAGCCTCGTTGATTAATAATCAAGGGTCAAAGTTAGACGTGGAATAATTTTGCTTCTTTGGCTACAATGCGCTAATTAAGTAAAAGCTATTGATTATCCGCGGCACGGTGTGACAGAACAATATCTATACTAGACGCTTGCCAAGTTGCGCAGGAATCGGGCGGTTAGAAGTGTACCTTCATTTCACATATTTAAAGTAAGATGGGGTGAAATTTGATTGCGAGATATCAGTGATTGGAGTTGTGTAAACATTAGAGGCAGCGTGACAGTAATGACAGACGAAGAGCAAATAGAGCCGCGTATGGCAACCAATCACATTGCACGCTCTACACGCAGCGGGAAAACTCTTAGGCACTCAAATGTCATAGCGCTAGTCATGCAAGTGAAGGAAGATGCCTAGACAGAAGCGAGCTTGCACCGAAGAAAAGAAGAGTGCGGAAAACTTAAAAAGACCGCGAACGGAGACAACTCTATGTTTTGGGCTTTCTTCCTCACTTCTTTGAAGGAAGCCAAGGATTCTTACTTAATCTTGGCGTAGTTTACAACTATACAAAATTTAGAGTAAACGCTTATAAAGTTGATATAAATACGGATAAATCTCAGATAAAACGTCGATAATGATACGCGCTTGTATGCAGGGGATGTAAGAGGGAAAAGCCGTAAAACTAAGTTCCCTGGATGTTGATCGCGGGACTTTGAGCTAAGTAAACATGATTATGGGATTATCGACACCTTCAAGAATAACGCTACACTCGTTTGAATTCAGTTTTTCTTGAATATCTGGCGAAGTATTTAAAATTTTGGTGGTATTTTTTTGCTAACATCTAGAGTGTGCCTATTGTCATCGAATGGCATAATAAAAAAATTTCACCCGAAATGAAGCCATTTGGGTCTACGGTATCGTTAACAGCTCACTTTCAACTCAGGTTCATATGCGTACAGAAGCATCATTTTAATATTTCTAGAATTGAAAACATTGATCACTAGGGATTTCAAAAGAGAAATTAAAAGCATAACAATAGGCAACAAAAGGATTTTGCTGAAAGATCTTTCCATGTCTCAACCAGTAATCAAACCTGTCAAAGCAGAGGGGAAAGGCCTGATGTAATTTTGATCTCATCTTTGCAGTTGTATGGGGAGAATGTAACCACTCATTCCATAACTGCTGTATGTCCCTATGGGTCGTCCAGAACAACAGATGTCCCCTCTGCCAGCAAGAATGGGTGGTGCAGAGAATTGGAAGATAGCAATGGATTCTCAATGATTACAGCAAGAGGAAACTTTTCTCATTAAGAACACTGGGCTTTCACTGTTGTCAGTGAAAGCCCAGATGGCACAGACTTTACCAACCTACAATATTTGAAAATATTCAGAAAAAATTTACAGAGCAACAATTTTCTATTTCTCAGGCAAAAATTGGTGTCCCAATGATTCTCTGGAAGGGACGAGTTCTAATCTGAGTATTTACCTGATTATTTTCTAGCAGTGATCCAACTAATAAGAATTTAAAAAATAGAAAAGTATTAAGTTGGATAGTTTAGTATGTAACATTTAAAGTTGAGGTTTCTGTCTCTATTAGATCTAACTACTTTAAACTATTATACCATCTGATGTTTGCACATTTGTTTCACAATTTGTTGCACAATGTATGATAATTTTGTGATTACCTAGGTATGATAGTGACTGAAACATCTACCAATCTTGTTCCTGTCAAGCAATAAGCCTAAAACACTGTTGATCAATAATTCTTCTTCTAGCAAAAACAATTTTTACTAGCTAATCAAATTTTTCTATGAACTTGCATGAAGGCTGTAGCTAGAAAACTTAAGGAGGCCAGTTTTCAGATTCTTGCTTCAGAGGCAGATATTTTTTCATGTCTTTTTTAAAATTCCTAAAAGCCCCCCTACCCTGCCTCCATGCTCGCTACGGCCCTGTGTGTCGAATTTTTGGTTGGAATGTCAGTGTGTTATTTATTACTATATTGTTCTGTATAATATATGTAAAGGTCTGAAAGCATTTTGTTTTACAATTACTGATTGATAAGAGTAGAACGTTTTTTTGGGGTAATCTATACAATAAGCAATTCATGTTGACCTTGTAAGCTCTTTCAACTAGGACAAAGCTTACAAGGTACCCCCCTACCTCTTAGATGACAAAGCTTACAAGGCACCCCCCTACCTCCTAGATGACAAGGCACCCCCCTACCTCTTAGATGACAAGGCACCCCCCTACCTCCTAGATGACAAGGCACCCCCCTACCTCCTAGATGACAAGGCACCCCCCTACCTCCTAGATGACAAGGCACCCCCCTACCTCTTAGATGACAAAGCTTACAAGGCACCCCTCTACCTCCTAGATGACAAAGCGTACAAGGCACATCCCCTACCTCCTAGATGACAAAGCTTACAAGGCACCCCCCCTACCTACTAGATGACAAAGCTTACAAGGCACCCCCCTACCTCCTAGATGACAAAGCTTACAAGGCACCCCCTACCTCCTAGATGACAAAGCTTACAAGGCACCCCCCTACCTCCTAGATGACAGAGCTTACAAGGCACCCCCCCTACCTACTAGATGACAAAGCTTACAAGGCACCCCCCTACCTACTAGATGACAGAGCTTACAAGGCACACCCCCTACCTCTTAGATGAAAAAGCTTACAAGGCACCCCCCTACCTCTTAGATGACAAAGCTTACAAGGCACCCCCCCTACCTCCTAGATGACAAGACACCCTCTACCTCTTAGATGACAAAGCTTACAAGGCACCCCCTACCTCCTAGATGACAAGGCACCCCTACCTCCTGGATGACAAGGAACCCCTCTACCTCCTAGATGACAAAGCTTACAAGGCACCCCCTATCTCCTAGATGACAAAGTTTACAAGGCACCCCCTACCTACTAGATGACAAAGCTTACAAGGCACCCACTACCTACTAGATGACAGAGCTTGCAAGGCACCCCCTACCTCCTAGATGACAGAGCTTACAAGGCACACCCCCTACCTCTTAGATGACAAAGCTTACAAGGCACCCCCCTACCTCCTAGATGACAGAGCTTACAAGGCACACCCCCTACCTCTTAGATGACAAAGCGTACAAGGCACATCCCCTACCTCCTAGATGACAAAGCTTACAAGGCACCCCCCCTACCTACTAGATGACAAAGCTTACAAGGCACCCCTACCTCCTAGATGACAGAGCTTACAAGGCACACCCCCTACCTCTTAGATGACAAAGTTACAAGGCACCCCCCTACCTCTTAGATGACAAAGCTTACAAGACACCCCCTACCTCCTAGATGACAAGGCACCCCCCACCTCTTAGATGACAAAGCTTACAAGGCACCCCCTACCTACTAGATGACAAAGCTTACAAGGGACCCCCTGCCTAATAGATGACAAAGCTTACAAGGCACCCCCTAGAGGACAGAGCTTACAAGGGACCCCCTACCTACTAGATGACAAAGCTTACAAGGCACACCCTGCTACCTCCTAGATGATAGAGCTTACAAGGCACCCCCCTACCTCTTGGATGACAAAGCTTACAAGGCACCCCCCTACCTCCTAGATGACAGAGCGTACAAGGCACACCCCCCTACCTCTTAGATGACAAAGCTTACAAGGCACCCCCTACCTCCTAGATGACAAGGCACCCCTACCTCCTGGATGACAAGGCACCACCCTACTTACCAGATGACAAAGCTTACAAGGAACCCCCCCACCTCCTAGATGACAAAGCTTACAAGGCACCCCCTATCTCCTAGATGACAAAGCTTACAAGGCACCACCCTACCTACTAGATGACAGAGCTTGCAAGGCACCCCCCTACCTCCTAGATGAAAAGGCTTACAAGGCACCCCCTACCTCCTAGATGAAAAAAGCCCTCCCTATCTGCTAGATGACAGAACTTACAATGCAATTTATGTGAGGGTCTGTGCAGAGGTTTGTGTGTTGCACAGGGAGGGGCGGGGCGAATTTGATTGGTTTCCAACATGCATATTAGATGAACATCACACTTGATGATCATAAATATAAAATATGAAATCCTTTGACAGTTGGTTGTAGTCAAAGTACTGACAAATGTAACAACTCTTTATTAGTATTTTTCAATGTGTCATCAGTTGTGGCTGTACAAATTGCAATGAGTTATGATGCTATCTAGGAACAAATATGAAAATAGTTCTTACATCAAGATTTTCTATTTTAAAAGTATTTGACTAACAACTAGTTGCTCTGTATCCCTCAAAATATGTTGACATTGAGGCGTGCCTCTCTGATCCAAACATCGACGACTTAAAAAGCATGTCAGCAACCAATTTTTTTATCTTAGCAAAGTAAAAAGAATAAGCCATTCTTATCGGCTTATTTTGGAAAACTGTTACAAAATTTTCAATTGAATTTGGTAATAAAGAATAAGATTTTGTATTCAGGTGGTTATTTTGGGGTTTCTTCTAATCATTTGTCTTCGCATATTGGTTGAAAGCAACAACAAAGGTGTGGCTGACAAGGGCTCTTTAAGTTGCTTGTAAGGCATTCACTTCATAGACAATTTTCATATTTTTAGTAAAACAATAGTGAAGAGACTTGGGCATTATGCTAGATATAAGGCCACTGCAAATAATTTCATCTGAAAACTGTCCACACTATGTATACAGGTAAACCCGAAAGGGTGAAGGATCTATGGAGTACGCTAAGTTTCATTACAAACCAGTATTTTTGGACAGGTGGGATTCTTTAGATACAGGTGATTAAAAAAATAGGTATGACTTATATTCTTAAAGTAACAGTTGCTTAAGTAATACATTATTATATATACAAGGTACAGTCCAGTTTTTCATATTTTATAAAAGAATCAAGTCTATGTTTTACATAACTGAAAAGTTACAAGAGTAAACTATAAACCATAAAACCTCATAAACAAGCCCAGTATTCATCTTGAGAAGAAGCACTCTGTTTTATTGATTTGGAATGAATGAGAATTTCATATAAAAAATTGAAAATGAGCCTATAAAAGGTCAGGGTTGCTTGTTTGATGAGCCATATTTCTTAAGGGAGGTTATGCTAAAAAAAACTCAGAAAACATACTTTAATATGCTGCATCAAAATTGATGGCCATAACAAAACAAAAACAACACAAATAATAGACTTGCTTACAAGATTTTATGCCATACTCTGTAAGAAGCAATAACTGTGCCTGGAAGAAATTACCAAGAAACCAGACATGTCTGTCCTGCCTGATATTTGATACTCTTATTATCAAAATCAGCTTTCAGATAAAATGTAGCAACTAGCTGTTGAATATATATTGGAAATAATCACATAATCCTAGAAATAGTATGAAAGTTTTTATTTAATTGTAACAAATCCCTTAATACATGAAATTTTCACAACACTTAAATTTTGAAAATTTATAATTCTCAAAATAATGCTAAATGAAAGATGCAATTAAAAGAAATTTTGTAAAAGATGACATAAAAACATTCACATTAAAAGGATTGGAGAAGGTTTGCATCAGCAATTTAAAGCCTAGTCTATTTCTAGGAGGTAATGTCTAGTTCTAGTTAAAAGTTTTGTACTTTTGTTGCATTTAAAAATCAAAGTTTGTTTTAGTAGAAAAGTTTGTTTTACTTGAAATGTCACAAAAATTTCATGTAATAAGATACAGTGTTTACTATACGTACAGCATTCTGCTCTGACCTACTATAGCCCAGCCCATCCCTTAGATAGAAAAACTGCTTTATGGGAAAAAACATGATAGCCAGATGATATTCCTAAAAAAGGTAATTTTCACAGGAAGTTGCACAGCTAAGCTGCTAACATTTAATTGGAATTAATTGTCAGAGTTTGCTATATAAGTAGTACTATAATCACCATGAAATCATGGCGTACTACTGTAGGTCCAATATTGATGTGCAAACTCTAAGAATCGTTGGCGTAGCAAACCACTACCCATTTGGGGGTTATCAGGCACCTAAACAATGTTGAGTGCTACGAATGCTCACCTCACGCTCGCTCAATCACTTCACATCATACTGTTGTCTGTTTACCAGGTTGGGTTATCCTAGGCTTAGCATACTCTACAAATTCATCAATCAACACAGGCCAGGCTCCTGCAAAACGGGAAAAATCAATCATCTCTATTTTATAAAGATAAATAAACTTATTCCATATGGGGTAAAGTACCTTCTTCGTCATAATTGCTCATGTCATCCTCAATCATGTTGCTGAAATCCAGCAAAAGGTTCCATGTATCTCTAGATATTGCCCTCTTATGATGATTCTGACAAGTGAAAAAACAAACAAAAAACAAGAAAACGATTAACAAAAGTGTTAGAGGAGGGATGGGCTGATTTAACCACATATGGGTAAAGGTTGGAGAGAGCATTAGGAAAGCGATTTAAAGACACTTAAAATGCTGTGTTATGCTCTATAAAATGTCCTACATGTAATCTTCTAAACACATGTTAGAAAAAGAATCAATCAAAATACTAATCAACATAGTTGTGTTCATTAACCAGAGTATTGAATTTGGTTAACCAAAAACTGGTACTTTTTCAAATGTTCGTTTTTTATAAGACTTTTTCACACAGACTGAAGAAGGTAAACTGGGTAAAAGGGAGGAACTGCCATCCACCCAGACCCCCTCCCCTACCTCAATAATAAAACATTGTGTGCAACAATTTAGCAAGTAAACAGAAACAAATTAGTGAGTACATACCAAAAGAAATTCACACCAGATGTCAAGAAACTTGAATCTTGAGTTAAGCACTATTCTCCAATATGCAATAGCCATTTCTAATTCTAAGCAAAGAAAAAAAAAAGAAGACTTTTATTATGACTTTAAAGAGATTATCTACTTAGAAACTGTTTAAATCTGTACTACCACAAAAGATTTCAAATTGAATGGGATGAGGGTTCCCCCCTCACCTCCCAAGGTTGTATGCAACTGAGTAAAATGACTACCATACAAGTAGTTCTAAAAAAGCACTGGAGCTCATAGAAACTAGACAAGAAAGAGACAAATATTTAATGGACGAAAGTTTATTGAAAAAAGCTATCAAGTTGTAAAATGATATAGAGAAAAAAAACTGTTGTAGTTGTATAAAATTGATATTAAATTAATAAAAACACCTTCGGTCTTTTGTGCAAACTTTTTGTGCCTCCCTAAAATAAACACCTCGTCTGAGAGTCGAAAAATTTAATAAGTGCCAGGGCGCTTATTCAAGTAAATACGGTATCTGTTATATGGAGGAGGGTGTCCGTTATATGGAGGGTGTCCATTAATATGTGGGAGGGTGTCTGTTATATGGAAGAGGGTGTCTGTTATATGGAGGAGGGTGTCCATTATATGGAGGAGGGTGTCTGTTATATGGAGGAGGGTGTCCATTATATGGAGGAGGGTGTCTGTTATATGGAGGAGGGTGTCCATTATATGGAGGAGGGTGTCCATTATATGGAGGAGGGTGTCTGTTTTATGGAGGAGGGTGTCTGTTATATGGAAGAGGGTGTCTGTTATATGGAGGAGGGTGTCCATTATATGGAGGAGGGTGTCTGTTATATGGAGGAGGGTGTCCATTATATGGAGGAGGGTGTCTGTTTTATGGAGGAGGGTGTCCGTTATATGGAGGAGGGTGTCCATTATATGGAGGAGGGTGTCTGTTATATGGAGGAGGGTGTCCATTATATGGAGGAGGGTGTCCATTAGATGGAGGAGGGTGTCCATTATATGGAGGAGGGTGTCCATTATATGGAGGAGGGTGTCTGTTTTATGGAGGAGAGTGTTCATTAATATTGAGGAGGGTGTCTGTTTTATGGAGGAGAGTGTTCATTATATGGAGGAGGGTGTCTGTTATATGGAGGAGGGTGTCCATTAGATGGAGGAGGGTGTCTGTAATATGGACCCTCCAAGGCACTATGGATCACGTTTCTAATAAAGCCCTCCTAAACAATAAGGCCTGTCAGGAGTTATACAGTATGTCATGAAACATAGTAATTGACTCACCTAAACTTTTCTGCCCTGGATTTTTGGCAAAGTTGAAGGTAAATTGATATAAATCTTTAAACTTTGAGGAATCTCGAAGTTCATTTTCTAGTGACGGAAGTTTACTTTTAAGCTTGTCAATGGAATCACAACTGAAAAAGAACATATAAACATAAGTAAGGGCTTCACTATCCCATGCAACATCTACCATGACATTTATATACTGAGAGCCCTTACCCTAATTCTGTCATCCCATCTGTGAATTCTTTCCGACTAAACTCGCATTGTGTGGCTGCCCTGAACTTCCATGCTATAATTAGCACCTTAAGGCTTGCAGGGTCTAGACTTAGATCTTGGCAAAAATGGCTGATGCCCTCAGCTAATATCTTATCATCCTCATCAGGCTCTAAAGCAAAAAAAAAAACATTCATTGAGTTGCCTTATCACCGTAGAGCTAGCATCAATGGCTCCATCCTTGATATACAAGTACAAACAGTATGAAGTTCACAGAGGGACATCAAACCAACGTTTGCAGGATTGTAATTTTCTCTTTCTTTTTTGAAAATAGAACACCTCTATCAATTAAAAAAGTTGATTTTGCAAACAAATGAGGCTTTCATAATTCGCGTGTCATCCGTCAACCGACCTGTGAATTCTGACAATCTTTTGCATTTTTTGGGGGGAGGGAGGGGAGAAACGAAAAGAAACATGTCCTAGTTAAAAATGAAACCCCAAACATGGCCCAAGTAGAAGAACCAACAAATTTTGAAGTAAATGCTGTTTGAAATTAAAAGCAAAAGTTTTTAATTTTCAAACTATGCCAAGCTTGACTGAACTACTATTATGCATTATCGGAAAGTGCAATAAAGCTTGGCTGAAGTTCTATATACTTTAAAGTGCAAGAAACTAGAATTACTGTAAACAGAACAAGTAAAGATAAGCATTTTGTTTCTTTTGTTGACATTGTCCAGGTCTTTTCTGTGTGACAGCCAAGAAAATAATAACTCAAAGATCAAGTAAAAAAACTAAGAGCCAAGTTAAACGTACCTTCATTTTCCCCACAAAGAATTTTACCATTGTTGCAGAGTTTTGCTGACACAGAAACTAATATATAGGAATATACCAAAATCACAGAGGTAATTACCTAAATTACTTCCTTTAAAATATTCTACAGTCTATTACCATCAATTCGTGATCAAAACAAACATGGAAAGGAACAAACTGTACAACAAACATTGTCCAGGTCTTTTCTGTGTGACAGCCAAGAAAATGATAACTCAAAGATCAAGTAAAAAAAGTAAGAACCATGTAAAAAAATTCCTTCCTTTTCCCCACAAAGAATTTTTTAACCATTGTTTACCCTTGCAGAAATTTGCTGACACAGAAACTAATATATAGGAATATGTAATGAATAGGAATATACCAAAATCACAGAGGTAATTACCTAAATTACTTCCTTTAAAATATTCTACAGTCTATTACCATCAATTCGTGATCAAAACAAACATGGAAAGGAGTCTCCTTGTTTCTAAGGTAGAGGTAGACCTCTGTTTAGTTCCAGGTTATTTTAGTGCATAGGATGTTATTATCGGATGTCATAGGGTATATAAATAGGTGAAACGCTGGGCACCTCGACAAGTGTGCTTGGGAGAATGAAACGCTCACTGTCCAGTGGAATTTTGTCTGTTTTGTCTCATGTAGCCCCTATGATCATTTATGCCGGAAACTCCAATATACTTATGACAAAACAAAATATATAAACACGAGCTATTTATCCGAGGGAAACAGAAATCCTGCCATGGTTTTCGATAAGAACAGAATCGTAGTACGCGAAGTAAAGCTGACATTCAGGGTCATCTTACTCACCTTTATAGCGATCAAACAGACTAGACAGCTTCTTCTTATCCAGTATCACTCTACTCTCGGTATCATATCGTTCAGGATTCTGGAAATAATTGTCTGAGGCAACATCTAGCCGCCAGTCGTGCTGGTTTAAACATGTAATCGCTGTCCTCTCGTTTGTCTCAGTGAAGGCGATGAACTGACGCACTTTTTCGCGTTGGGAAGATTTTAGCCTGTGCTGTTGGGACACAAATAATATTCCACGACATTAAGCATTTGCATGTGATCAATTGGGGAAAGTGATAGAGGTATTGGGTTGTTAATTCACGGGTAAATCTCACCATTTCCACATTACAATTTGCTGAACCAACCGCCCTGAGTACTAGAACACAATCCGCGCCTGCAGTGCGGTCAGCAGATACACTACCCTCTGTACCCTAGAGATAAAAAAAAACGCTTTAAAATACTTCAACAGTTCGAAGCAATTTCTGTCACTGCGATTAAATTACAATACAATAAACAATACTTGAATAATTTAGCTTTTTGCTTTATTTTTCTTATTTTACTTTTAATAGACAAAAGTTTATAATGTTTTAGCTAGAGCGATAGGACTACCCACCCCTCCCCTCCTACACCAATCTGTGAGCCATGTTAGAGCAGAGCGTATTTTTGGTAGATTGCATCGTGACAAGTTTTCTTTATGAATTTCTCGCAAGATAGCGACAAAAATTAAATCAACGCGGAATATCTTGGATTTTTACAGACCATGATTCGTATAAGTATCCCCAAGTACCGCAAAATCCGAGATGAAAGCGGGGAATACACGGTTTTCGAGATTCGTGTAGCTAGGCCAGGGGGTCAAGCAATGGTAGAGCGAAGGTACTCAGAATTCTCGAAATTTAACAAGAAACTACGGGAGATCATAGAACCACCAACGTTACCCCCAAAGACTATTCTAAACAAGAGCTCAAGGCTTTTAGAAGCGCGAAGAGAAGGCCTTGAATACTATTTACAAAATCTTATTGGGATTTATGAAGTGTATGGACTTTTAGGGGAATTTCTGGACATGGTCTTACCAACTGCCACTCCATCTAGATCAAGAACAAGCTCAATAGATGATGTTGATGCCGAAGTGGACTATGTATCGCAGCCAACTCACCAGAATCTATTACTGTTCACCAAGGATCTTGTCATGGAATATTTTGGTAATGGGGAGAATGGCTGCATGGACAGGAATTCATTACCAGATACTGTGATAAAGGGAGTATTGGATGGGTTATATGGGGACCAGAGGACAGCCAGGTAGAACTAGACAATTAGATCAGAAGAATCAGATTATTTGAGCATCCACACAGTCATAGCTTAAAGAAATCTTCGAATCAAGCAATGTGCAATTAGAATTGTATTTTTGAATGACTTCTGCTCATCTTGGAGAATATTTACTCCATAAAGCCTGCAAGCTCTATGGAGTAAATTAAAATTTTGTGAAGAATTAAAATTTTGTGGAACTGTTCATAGATGCTACAAGCCAAAAAAATACATGATTTTGTGGAACTACACATAGACACTGCAAACCAAAAAAATGTATTTTTTGTGGAAGAAGGCACTTTGTCCAGCCATAAAAAATTGAGTCTCATTTTTATACACCTATTAACTCTTAACTCTTAATAACCTATTATAGCTAAACGCTAATGCCTAGGTGCAACAGGCGACAGGTCTAAAGACATTGCAGGTGGCCAGGGATCTGCAAGGGTCTAATTGCTAGCAAGGCACTTGACTTAAGGAAGCTAAAGATGGAGCGTCCACTTCCTCAGAGGGTAGCAGGTTCCACACCCTAACAGATCTAGGGAAAAAAGAATAACCATGCGCTAGAATACTGAATTGTATCTGCCTATATTGGTAAGGGTTTCTTCTGGTAGATCTTGGATTGAACAGGATACACGGCAATAATTTAGCGTTCACAAATGTGTTGCAGATTTTATAGAACAAGCAGGCCTGGGATGGCTATTTCAAATAAGCTTGCATTTGAGGAAACAATGTTTTTTCAAGAATGGAGAAATATGAATAAATTGAAACAATCCAGGTTTGGAGAGTTGTATTATTCTTGTTTGTGAACATTCACGTGGCTTTAAGAGACCAGCATTTAGCCATTTATACATCATCCATTAACCAAAGTGGGTGTTGAAATATGGATTCTCAAGTGAAACCTTTGAAGGGGGTGAATAATATAGGCTGAAATACAAATCATGTATTACTGTTTGCCGTTAGCAATTTTAAGCTTGTTACCAAAATACTTATAATCAAATTCAATAAACCTATCCCTTCCTAGCTTTTTCAAGCCAAATTTAGAGAGAGAAACAAAAAATAGAATAAAAAGCAAAAAAAGCAAAAGAAAAACATCCTCCTATATCATGTTCCACACAATCAGTTCAATTTGACTACCACTGCCTTGAGAGATAAATGGCTGAAAGCTCCCAACAACGTTACGAAGTCACCCCTCAGTATTGTTTTTTTTTAGTGAGAACCTGCTGTTAACAGCTCAGGTGCGTACACAGGGGGGTTGCAGGGTGCAGGTGGCCAAAACAAATGGGTCATTTCTTACAAAGGAACCCTCAAATACTATGCTTTTTCCATATTAATACGTATGACTGCGCACCCCCCTTGGTTAACCCTAGGTATGGGCCTGCAGCTTTCCTTTTACTTTTACACATCAGGATACTGGGCTTGGATGTCATTAAAGAGACCATGACACGAAAAATACATAAGCTCTTATAACAAAATATAGCTATTGATGTTTGGTTTTAAAAATGCCTTTGCGCTCATTGATTACATTTTGAAAATGTCTTGTCTTAGCACCTTTTTTTTTTATTGTATGACGTCAAGAGTTGTACACACTTGATGGGGTTCAAGTCGAACTTCGCTTGCCATTGTATGAGGACGAGCATATCTCTTGTATTTGTTCTATTCCTCGCTTTACAAGACTTGGTAAAGAAAGATAATTGCATTGTTCAAAAAATGGATCCAATAATAACTTTTTCTATCACTTAGATGGGAGTTTAATCGAAACCTGAATTGAATGGAATAAAAAGACATCTCTGGAGTATTTACCAGTTCGAATCGATCGGTTCATTCAAGCAAATGAATTTCAACCGGGTTATTTTGGCTTGTTTTGATCACTACGCCTCATTTTTACCGGTAAGGATGAATGGTTTGATTATTAGAATATGTTCTATTGGATTGGACTTCATTTCAATACATTTTTATTCACAAACTGAGTTATTTATCTACAAAACGAACTGTCGAATTATCGACAATAATCAGTCCTTACAATCGGGAGGGAGGAAGGGTAAACATAAAATTCGAATTTGTTCTGGAGCCAAGAAAAGCACGGTGAAGGGTGCACGTTTTCTTGTGAGTGTTTTCTTATCGCAACGTACGCTTTGTTTTGCCAGTAAATGTACATTTGTGCGGTTGTTGTGCATTCCCTTTCACATATACCAAGTCTTGATGGCAGTTTTTTAAGAACTATTCAGGGATTATAATGCTAGTACCATCTACTGCATTTGTTTGTTTTTTTTATTAAAAGAGAATTAAATACAATCGAGTTTTTTTTTTTTTGCCGTTCACTCATTATGAGTTTCAGTCCTCGCATCTCAATCTACTTTTTCCAGTCGTTTGATATCTTGACGTTTTTTTTATCTCTTTAGAAATTTATAGCTTGCATCCCTTGTAATCTATAGGTTTCATTATTTAGTGCATTGTTAAGTGCGAAAAAAATGTTATTCTAAGAGCGTGTTTTGTTCTTGTGACAATTCGCAATAAATTGGACAAAAAAAGTATAAACATTTTTTTCTTTGTATTATTTGAAAGAGCATAGACGCTTTCAAAATATGCATTCTGCTTTGCAGAAAATATAGTTAATATAGTTACTTTTTGTCTTGTAATATCGTTTCGCAATTATTTACAGTGTACTTATATCTTATTGCTTTGATCACAATTGTGATCGAAAAAGGAGTGAGTTTGCCGAAAAGTTGGCTGATTCGCGCGCTAATGGTGTTCAAAAGTTTATAAAAAAATATTAATAAAAATCACCGCTCTAATTGCTGCAGGATTTCCTTATCGATTCTTTGCTCAGCTTACACTCAGCTATTTTCTGGGTAAGATTCGGGCTCCAAGATCAATTACATGTGTATTTTGGGTGGGGGGCGTCCTATTTTGTATTATTTTGTCAAATGTTTATCACCCACTTGTACAACTCTTGACGTCACAAGTGATATGCAAATTAGATATTCGGATGTCGCTGGTTTCATGCGAAAATTTGCCAAAATTGCTCATTTTAAAAGGATCAAAAATCAGGTTTCCGTTTAAATCAAGTATCGAAAATTGGAGGAATTATTGTTGGGATATTACGCTACGATACTAATTAGTCAATTTGTCAAAATAAGCAAAAGAGAATTTCGTGTCACGTTCTCTTTAAGTTTATGGATGTTTGTATTAGGGATGATTTTTTGTTCAGGCTTCACCTAATGAGAATTTTATAATGAATAAATCAACTAAATTTACTAAAACAGTTTTCAGACTTATTCTAGGTTCTTTTAAGATGGAAATGTTTTGTTCGGTATTATAAAAAAATAACGTTATTGGAGTGGAGGAAAAGTTTGGTACACCTCCCTTTTTAAACACGAGGTTCCGCTATAAAAGGGAAAGCTCCTTCCACGTCCAGGCTCAAGGGCAATCAGTTATCAATCAGCCGTCAATTAGAGAACATGTCAGGACAAAGCAAACTGACCCAAACTGAGCGCAAAAATTAAGATTTCGAATTGGAAACCTGAGTGGATAGCAAAACACTAATTTATCAATCTCTTTAAACAACTGTATTGTCACCTGTGCAAAAATAGTTTTATTCCAGCCAATTGAGCTGGAATAAGCAATCTTACAGGAGACTTATAATTTGTGACTGCTAGCTTGGCAGTGTTGTTATTATAATTGCAAATCCGAGCCCGGGGGTGAGAGGAGCTCTCCCTTTTATAGCGGAACCTCATATGTCCCATGATGCACTGCAGACATCATGCTGCTTGTGATCAGCAGTATTGGTGGTATATGATTCCAGCTGATGTCGGTAAAATAAGAACTTTTCTTAATGTTTCTGTACTTTGCCCCCAAATATTTCGAGCCATGCTACGGCATGAATCCCTATCACATTAATTTAGGGTTGGCCCCGTGGATTAAAAAAACTGGGGGGGGGGGGGGGCGGTGGGCAAAAACCCCAATCGGTTGTATAATGCATCTGCGTGTACCCTTTAGTTATACTGGAATTTACGTGCAAAAAAACGTCATCTGCTCAAAATAGTGTCCCCTCCCCCATACTAGTCCAATACTCTCACAAAAATTTACATGCAAGGCATTGTTCCTTACCATTGTTTTACCTTTTGTAATACGCTCCAGTGGCCTTAATTCTTACAGACAATGTTATGTCAGAGTATTGAACAACCCTCCGACAATAGTCCAGATCTGGCGACGTTTGATTTATGACAATTTGGGTTACATTTATGGGCGTTTGGGGGCTTATAGGGGTTAAATGGTAAATAACAAATCAAGGCTTCAATCGAACATGGTTGATTGGAATTTTTTTTTGTAGTCGAATGATATAAACAATAACAGCTAAGAAATGGTGTATCAATATTCTATTGTCGTATATGTAGCCTCTTTGGGACCGCGATCGTAAAGCCCATGGCCCAGAAATGTTGGCACTGATTGTCCATCATGCTGGAAGGTGCTTTGACGTTGTTCGCCAACATTTTCTTTGTCTTTTGGTCAACCGAGCGTAGCAGCGCCAGCAATGTTGGTCGATGTTAACACACGCTCTATTTCAACCAGGGGGGTGCGAAAAAAAATGCAGCCATCATGGAAGCTTTTGTCGGGGTATTATATTGTACACGGTTTCCCATAGCGCTCAGCGGTTTCCGTTGAATAGCTTTTTGTTCATGTCTTTCAGTTGGATAAGTTCGCTTGTCGAGCGCCTTTTGTGGTCAGGACACGGACTCAAGCTATTTCCGTATAAGGTGGATCGTCGCCTCCGATCAAGTATCGGCGTGGTGTTCGGAGTGCGGTCGGGAATGGTCGTAAATCCAGGATACATCTCGTGCTTCTGAGACACACGACAAAACAAAATGTTCGCGAATTCGCGGCGGTACTTTTCAGAAAAAATACCATAAAGAAGAGGGTTAATGGCTATATTTGATATTCCTATCCAAGGAAGAACTATGTCCACACGAAGAGGAATCTCTAAGTCCGGCGCATTCAGTTTCAAGAATTCGCGGATCTGTAACGGCAACCAGCACACCGCAAACACCACGACCACAGTTATCAACATGGCAGTGGCTTTCTTACTGGACGCATTCACTTTCTGCTGTGCAAGTAAATTCTCATTTCCAGGAAGCTTCCTTGACCATAACTTGATGGCGGTGGCGGCGTAAAGTGCTGCCACAGTTACTAGTGGCAATAGGTAAGTACATACCATGTAGGCCGATATAAACGCCTTAGGGTTGATCATTGGGTAGTCTGTCCAGTATTCATTACAGATGACGCCATTTGGTGTCTCTCGTACGCCAGTCACTATCATGACCGGGGCGCTGAACGCAACTGAAGCCAGCCAAATTCCTATGATGCTAATCTTCAGGACGGACCCTTTCATTGCTTTCTTCAGAGGACACAGGATGGCACAGCACCGATCTAGACTGATGAACACAAGCGTGAACACAGAAACGGCGATGGAGCCGGGCTGCGCGGACATGGCCGCCTTGCAGAGAAATCCCCCAACCCAACGACCGCCAAACCATTTCTCGTGGACAAAGAACCACTTTACAATGAACGGGATGTCGATAGTGAGGAGAAGGTCGCCCAGCGCCATGTTGAGGATGAGTACATTAGTGGACGTGCGCATGTGCTTGCGGGTACACACGATATGGATGACAAGGACGTTCCCGATCATGGAGAGGACAAATAATACGGACGCAAACACAGTGAGACCGATGGTCACATCAGATGGGAACTCCATAGCGCTACTGTTAGAGTTTGCAGAGGCGTTGCCTGGAGAGAGAAAAACCCTTTAACTTAGTTTTCAATAAGTGCGAGAGAGTCATTAGCTGCCTTCCACTATGTAATATCATTTTTGTGCCGCACTATTTTCAGGGACAAAATGTGATTTATCATACTTGCAACCATTAAAGGCCAAAAAGTTATTTCGCCTCAGGTGAAATTAAAAATTCAACAATGGACAAGATAAGATGTGTTTTCATCTGGCATGCATATGACCAAGATGTTGTTTAAATGCTGATTTCGTGAAAATTTCATGCCGTGACTTAATTTGAGGATAGTAGTAACCTACAAACAAGCATTTCTGTACCTTTTTCCATTAGGAGAGATCCTCAATTAAAACTCACAATCTGCAGTTTATAATGTGCTGGAACACTCTTTTGACAGGACATAGTTTCTAGTCTCCTAATTACATCATAGTATTTGAAAGACTTAATCAAAAGGGGGACCGCAGTAATATTAACAAGACGTGATAAAATATAATGGTTGTTTCAGAGCTTCATCTGTTTTTATCTCATCAACTTGAGCTCTCCCGCCGTGCGCAAGTTTAAAAACATCGCAATTAAATCGCATAATAAGAAAAAAAAATGTGATTCAAACAAGAAAACATTAGCTCTGTAAAAATAAAAAAAATATTTCAATCCGGCCTGAAGGGTTTGGTCTAGAGATGTGTAAAATATGATAATAATGGTGGGTTGGGTTGATTTTAAGGCGCGCTTGTAGGGGGAGACACGGGTAATTCTTACCTGAGCTTGGCGAGCCGAATGGTTCGGTCATGGCTTCACAACTTAATCGCTGTGCTTTCTTTTATGTGATCTTCTCAGGTAACTGAACCGCTGAGGATATAACAACAAATGTCCCAATGACGTCATTCACTTAAGAACTGTATTCATTACAGGCGTATTATTTTGAAAATGAACTTTTGGTGTTGATTTGGGTATTTGAAACCCAAATCAGGGAAGATGACTGAATCACATCAAGGTGTTGAACTTATCTACTATTGTACTGGGTTGTACAATGTCATAATCATCGATATTTATTACGTTAAAACGATTGGTGCGCGGTAGTTTATATGGTCTTAAGTATTTATAGCTTTTTTTACTTACTTTTTAACTGGAAATCACAGGGCTCGAAATTCTACGACTAAGATTGTACCAAGTAAACAGTGCAACGATGCAACAAGAGAAATATTTTCAGAAAACGTAAAAATTTACACTTTCAAGACTGACACTTCATAATAAAGCACTTACAATAAGTGAGAATAAATGCGGTTAAGAGTAATCTTAGAAAATAAAAACGTCATAAATAATTAAAAGCTCAAGAAAACTGCTCTTGAAATAAAACCACAACTTTGTGTGCTTAACCCACACATTGAACCCAATGTGGCAAAGCTTCGATAGAGATCAACTCATTTGAAAAAGGACAGATACAATCTTAAATACAATCATTGATGTGTACCGTTAGAGTTTTGAGATTTGGGGCAGATGAATCGATGTATTCTTTCTCTTGGTTTTCACATCAGAGTGACATATGTACTTGGAAACTTTGTTGCTTTGTTCAGGAAGTGATCCAAAACGTCAAAGTGCTGGATTTCCCCTTTTCGAAAACTACTTTGCATCAAATGTAAAACTAAACAAACTAGAGGAGAAATCGAGGAAGTCGCAAAGTCATAACCATACTTTTAATTAATGAGCTACCATCCTTTCGATGTGCGTTTGTTTGTTTGAATGGGGTGTTTTATAGGGTGACAACGATGGACATTAGAAAAACGTCGTACGTGTTTTTCTATTTTTGAAAGAGACAGTTTCCTTAAAAATAGCTCAATCTTCCTCAAGGTAAGAGGCGTAGTTTTATCTTCTTAGTTAACTTATGAAAGCACGTGTCGCAAACTCATCATTCGAGATAAAACCGCATTTTATCAGTAATTGAATTAATTATTTAACACAAAAATAATGTTATATTTCTCTTTTTTCACGTACGTTGGATGGAGTAATTTCCGCTAAGAATTTTTATCGCGCAATGTAGGCACACTTTTCTATAAAGATGGTTTAATTATTTATATTGGCGTCATCAAAAAGAAATGCGGTCTATTTCAATGACAAAAATACATCAAATCATGACGGAATCGTATTCGCAGCACGAGACATTAAGAAACAAGACAGCATGTAAAACCGTAGGGAAATGCAAATTACCGGTGTCAATCGTAAATAGAAGATCTAGTGCATATGTAACAGGGCCGTAGTAGGGGGTGGGGCACTGGGGACACATGCTCCCCCCCCCTAATATTTTCTTGTTATAATTAAATGACCAGTAGGGGCGTGGCTGTGCCACCACATATTTTCTTCATGTTTTGTTTCTGTATTGTGCTCCCACCAATATTCCGAGGCCTGCTACGGCACTGCGTTAACACACAGTGTCTGTCAGGTCTTTTTTAAAAGGAGACCGTCTGTGTACTTTCTCACTCACACGCGCAACTTTTGAGTGTTTTAAAAATAAACTCCTTGCTTAGCTCCCAGGAGTTTACTCGGTGTTTCGCGGAGAATTAATCCATGTTTCTTTATTTGGTAAACGAAACCAGGGCCGGGCTTTTAGAAAGCAGGTTAACGCTAACCCAAAGATAAATAAGGTTGTTATCCAATCAAATGTCTCGATAACCATATTTATCCGTAGATAAGCGCGAACCTGCTTAGTATGCTACAGTATGCCCAAATATAGACTTAAAGGCTGTAGTATGCCCAAATATAGACTTACAGGCTGTAGTATGCCCAAATATAGACTTAAAGGCTGTAGTATGCCCAAACATAGACTTACAGGCTGTAGTATGCCCAAATATAGACTTACAGGCTGTAGTAAGACACACTGGACCTGCTTCTTATAATAATCGTACTCTAAAAAGTGGTGAGATATTTCTTTCTACATTTAAAGAGCGTACACTACACTATAACAAATACAAGGGGACTTATACATGTTAACCACAAATAGACGTGATAGAACAATGGACACTTTATTAAAAAGAAAAAAGATAGTGTTTAAAATCCCGTTTCCTTTTAAAACAAAAATATATGAATATCCACAAAAACAAATGGAAAATGAATATCAGCAAGCTGATATTAAACTTAATATCAAAGTGTATAGTTTTTTTGCGCCATTCCATCTTGTTATATAAAATGAAAGTAATTCTATAGCTATATAAAATTGTGGTAGAGTCAATTGGTTCTACAACAGTAACACTATTAGTACTGAAAATCGTGAGTCTGATATATCACCTAGTTATAGTATACTACATATGCATAGTTTAAAAACATGCAGAAGTTAACTAATTAACGTGATGCACGGGCACGTAAGCACGTCAGACTGCGTCATATTGTACGTATACTTGTATCCAGACGTTGGCCTCGATTCGGAAATTAACCAACGTAGTCCTTTTCAAGAAGTAATTTGATAAATTTCCGACAATTTTTTTAAATGTTTCATACTAATATTTCAATGTTACATAGAAAAACTACGCACATGTCGTTATTCTTGCCATTTCGACTAGAATGTAACGACAATACAAAACAAAACCACATGAAACAAAAAAAAATTTCATATTCAATTTCCTTTTGCTTAGGTTTTGTGTCACTTGACGTCTAGACGCACGCGGAAGCTTTCTCTTCATTTTATATATTAATAACCTCTGGGTAACAGATTTGATGTATCCATGACAACACTTCCAAAAACCAATACTAAACAAACCTTCCGGAAATGCAAATTATACCACGTCTGTATGATGTCAATGTTTTGTGCGGTTTTTTTCTTTTACTTATTTGTTTCGTTCACTTGTTTTGTAACCGGAATCGAAAACATGCATTCTTCCAAAGTCGTTAACCTCCTCACTATATGGAGACATGTTACCATTTCGCTTATGTCCTGAGGAAACTAGCTTTATTGCGACGCGCTACAATGGCAAACAGTAATTAGCATGTGAGAATCACAGTAGTTGTGATCGACACAAACTTCATAACTGTAGTATTATGCAATAGTTAAGTAATGTATGTATGTTCCCTGTGTACATCCGGGACTTGGGAGATAGTCCGCAATCTTGGATTAAAAAACATTGTTTTTGATGTTCAACTGTGTGCTGGAGCTAATATATTTTAATATAACAATAACTAGAATACCCCGAAGTGCTATGATAAGCACTCAAGTATTTCTTTTTTTTGCCTCGGTGTAAGTTCTTGTCAATCTTTTCTCGTATCCTCATTGGATTACTCCACAAAACTGTCAAGGTGGCCACGGTAGCGCGCGTCGTACTTTATAAGAGCTTCGAGTCATTTTTACACAAGTACTTTGGAAATAAAAGGAATCAATATTGATTTCGTGAATAAGAGAGGGTTTTAGTAAAATACTTAAAAATCGCACAAGCTTACAATGGTGTAATACGACGAGACTTGTTTCAAGTGGTGAAGAAAATAAAAACGGAAGAGCATTCTCTGAGTATTTTGTAAAGCGGCATTTTTAATATCACTTTGATAGGATTGTGTAAGACAGTAAATAAATGCAGCCTTTTTACTGACTGGAGATAAACGTACTATACTTCATTATTAAGCCTCAGCCTCATCAAGACAGATTTGTTCGAGGTTAACGATTTCTATCTAATCAAGATAACATTATTCAACAGCAGACATTGTTTTGCTCTGGAAATAGTAAAGAAAGTGCTGAGCTAAAACAAAAGATTGGCACAGTAATTGTATGATTGAAAAAATTGATATAGATTGATAACATTTGATAACAATCAATAATCAAAATTTTAATTGAAAGAAATTTATATGTAATCTAATTGACACCAATTGACATGAAGTCAATATTAATTAATAGATAGGTAATTTATAACTGGAATGCGCCGAATTATTTGATAATATTTGATATCAAATGATAACAATTGATAACGGGAAAAATTTGAGTGACTATCAAATTCGTAAATTGATATCGATTATCATCAAATTTATCAATTGCCTTTCAGTAGCGGATCTATTGGGGGTTAGGGAGTTAAGACTTCCTCCCCCGTTGGGCTGCCTTTTTTGATTGTTTTCATTGTGTCTGTTTATTCCAAAATCGTCACGAAGGTAAAATTATTTTTTGGGTCAAACCCCCCCTTAGCAAAAAGTTAGATTCGCCCCTGCCTTTTGATTATCAATTTTTATCAATTAGTTACGTCGGGAACAAAAACTACAATAAGATATAAAGAAGTGCTGCATACAATATTTTATTATATACATACTGAGAAATACTCACTGAAAATATATTCATAAATTTTCGTTCGTTTACTGGTCTCAGCTAATCAGAGGCGCGAACGTTGTTTTTTCACCGTGTAGAAAAGTCATTCGCGGTTCTGATTGGACGAACGATATTTTATCGTACAAGCATTTTCAATTTAGTAATTCATTTATTTCATAGATTTTGAGATTTTAGAGATTAAAAAATCCACTACTTGTGTAAAATGAGCTACAGTCTTGTGCCTGACATTAGCGAGACAGATTCATTTCAATGTAAGTTTCTGTCTGTCTTCAACTGAACCGTCGAACAGCACAAACCTCGGAGCCTCTGCAGCCAAGTCTAATAAAATGTTATGTAATAAGCTTATTATAAACTTCTCAGTATGTATATAATAAACAAAATACAAAATAGAAAGTGCTTTGTACAGTTTTTATTCACTCGTTGTTTTGTATTAAAATACTCACTCGTTCGCTGCACTCACTCGTTCGTTTTTTTTATACTGCACAACTCGTGAATAAAAACCGTAAACACGCACTCTTCATGTAGTATTCTCTATATAAACGCATCTAGCAAATCAAAGCCACGTTTCTTTTTGTGAAAAAACGGGAGGATGTGTGCGAGCAAAAAGTTGGTAATTTCTTATTAAGGATTCCCTCTTAGCCAACCCCTGGTGCATGTCTTACATGACGTCATGAAGGAAGACGGTTTCGTATATTAAGCCCAGTGCAAACTGCACCAGCACCAGCCAGCATTGCTGGCGAATTTTCGCTTGACTGACTATAGGAAAAAGGAAATGTTAAAATGGGAAATGGACTTTCTGACTATTCCTTTGTCTTGTGGTCAGTCGAGCAAGAATCCGCCAGTAATGCTGGCTTGTGCTGGCGTAGTTTGCACAGGGCTTAATCCTCCGCCAGTCACATGGAGCAACCACAGGACTCGCATGATTATATGGAAACGTACTTGAAAGGCGATAGTGTTATGAGAAAGCACCGAATCACTCAATCGCGGCCCTTGTAACTTTTCCATGCGATTGCAGCGATTATTCGGAAACCAGCTTAAAAGTGCTTTCCCCGTATTTCCGTTAAGTGCTTCCTCTTGTATTGTAGTTTCAATAAAAATAGAACATAAATCTATTTTAAAAAAAATGTTTGAAAATGAAAGAGAAAATGTAATAAAGGAGAAAATTCGAAGGATTGGCATGTTTTTCGTATGTTAGCGCAGGAACGAATTGCGATAATTTGTGGTCGATACTCAAATTCGAAATGTTTGCCTATTGGTGTTCCGTGTGACTGATGTCAGTTGAATTGATAGAAAAATAAACACTAAAGAAGGCAAGGAAATAGCCCATTGAGTCGGGGCGCCTTTATTAGAATAACTCAGATAATTAAAAATGGAAAATTTACCGCTTTTTTATCAATTTTGCCTTTGCTAGGAAACCATTTTACGAAAAAAAAAAGAAAAGGGAATTAAATTCACATATATTGCGAATTTAGTTTAAAAAAGGCGAATAAAAGTCATTTAGAGCAGTGTAAATAAAATCAAGTCTCTACAAACGTGAATTAGAAATATAACCTGTTATTACAATCATCATTACGGCATTTAATTTCTAAGTAAATTAATGGTGTCAGCCCGTGGGATAAAGTTCTTATGAAAGTATATGACTATTTTGCTTAGTTGATCCAAAACAAGAAATGTTCAAGTGACAGTAATTGTAAATCTGATGTGACTGCGTGTCGTGTTTGAACTACTCGTTCAAGAAAAGATCAAAATTTTTTTAGTTTAGGGTAGCCGGTTTCTAAAGCAATATCGTCGAGCCTGTAAATATATTTTGAGAAGGGGGTAAAAGCTTTCTATATTGCCCGGCTTGCGTGAGTTTCCTTGAGTATTAAAGGATACATTAGGACCTAAAGTCTGTGTACTTCATGGTGTATATTAAATATTTAAACTAGAAATTAAAATATAGAATTGTAGCACTGTTTTGTGATATCTTTACCACTCAAGGTTATAAGAAAATCCTTATCGTCTCCGAACGAATATTCTACCTGAAAAGTCTACCTGAGAAGTAAACCCGTTTCGTCAAGTGAAAATCGCAACTCTTATCTTTAATAACATTTTTAATAGAGTACTGAAAAACTATGGATTATTAAAGATGAAAAGTTCTTTTAGAAAGCTCTGCATGCATTTAAACGAAAAGGGTGAGCTATGGTTAACTAAGTCGAAGGAGAAGTTTAGTGATAAGGGTAATAGAAGGTGCCCAGAAAGTAAAAACAAAGGTATTTAACAAACAAGTAAATCCTCGCCGTGATTCTGCTATTGTGAAAAACCGGAAAGCCTTAAAAGTGAGTACCCTTTATAAATGAAAACAAATGAAAAAAGAAAACTCTCACCTTTCGCTCAAAGTTAGCAAGTAGTGTAACGCTGTCTAACCGACGGTAAACGTATTGATGGAAGTGTTCCACTTTCCTTTTGCCGCTTGCAGAGCGCCGTGAGTTGTTCTTGATGTTATGAGGTGTTGAAGAGATTTCAACTCAATGTCTCACACCGTGTCCTGGCCAGCAACTTACCGAAGAGGTTATTGTTTACTTTGCCCCCAGTTGAAGCTCTGAGAAATCCGTTGCTTACATAATCAGTATACGGCGGTTATAAATTGATAGAGCTAACAACCGAAAAGTCTGTTAGGAGAGATACATTCTTTTCGAATTTGAGTAAAAGTAGGGCGACAAAAAGAATTTAGAAAATTGTTGATAACAAAAGATCTAAGGCCGCAAGGGGAAAGTCCTGATATAATTATAAAAGTTAATGCAAATGATCAATGGAAAGCAGCTGCGGTTATTATTCCTAATTCAGTTGCTTTAAATATTTTTTAGGGCACGGCAAGTAGTCAGAGCTCTTATGCAAAGCATTTTATGGTCTTTTTAAATAAAAAAAGACCTTGAAATTTATCATATTATACACTATTTGCGTCTTGGGAAGTTATTTTTCCATTAGCAGTTATTCGTAATTTTTTTACAGCGTGGAACCCAGGGGATGGTTATGCATATAAGCATAGGCAGTGTATTATGATAAACTCCCTACTATCGAATTATCTCCATCTGCACGGCACACGTTCACCGAAAGTCAAACAAAGAGTAACTTTAAGATCCTTAAAACGAGTCTTTATAAATATCTTTAATAAAGCACGGCTTATTTTGTTTATCTAGTAAAGTTTTGGGTGTACCTTTTGTTATCATTAAATCGCTTCGTTATAACGAGCTTTTGGTGAGTAGCAGTAGGATATAAACAACAACTCACAAAAACAGTCGGGGGTAAGCGGAAGCCACATGCGAATTTATACAACTCTACTTATCAACCACAGCTAAGCATAAGAAATTTAATTAGGTGTACTGAAACCTTTAATTTCCCGTGGTTTAAGTGCAAAAGGAAATTATTCAAATATCATTCTTTACACACTTATATGTCAAAAACAGTGACATCATGTTCCTAACTTTTTTCACATCATTGGAGCTTTTTGGGAATGAAAAGTTGAATTCTTGTAGTATTATAACAAATTTAATAATTTTGCTGGATTTGAAGAGGGTAATGTGGAAGAACCAAAACATAAATACTAAGCGCTAATTTATATATGCCGTTTCCCCGCTTGACACGTTCATTTGTTCACTTGTTCTGTTTCCTTTCTTCTGTGACATGTAACATGACATAGAAATCGAAAAGTAAATACAACGCTATAGCTAAAGATGGAAATTCAGTAAATGAGTTTGGTCATTATAAATCTCAGAACCTCATTAGTTTGCCGAGGTACTAATATATTTTTTAATTAAAAAGTGGACGGCAAAGTTTAAGTAAACCTGTTCAAGCCAGCGACAGCCCTCAAAGCTCGTTGAATTTTTTTTATTCGCAGAAAAAAAATAAATGAATATACCATCATTATTTTCCACAGTTCTGCTTTTTTTCTTATACATTTGTTATCTATCCTAAATCGCTATTCACATTTATTCATTGAAGGCCCCAGCTGGGTTAACACATCAACTTTGTCAATCAACTATACGTCAACTGTCAATCACGACCACGTCATTTGTCAGTCATCCATGGAGAATGAAGCTAAAATACCTGGTTCACTTGAAGCACCTGAAGCACCTTCGGACCCCAAAATGCAATATTGTCAATAAAAGAAAAATAACTCAATAACATTGCAATAAAATTAACGGCAGGGGAAAAACATCTATTTTTATGAAAGGAAGTTATCGCATTTCGGGTATAAAGAAGAACAAGAAAAGCGTTTTCTTCTTCAATTCTTCGGTCAGCCCGGTTAAAACTTAGTGAATTGATTATATCAGCAATGATAACCAATTGGTAGTTTTAGTGGCTACCAAGGGGTTATGAATCCCCTTGGGGATAATCTGTTAACCGATTAGTCGTGAACCGTTATTATAAAGGTCAACGTTGGCGAACGTTGTCGCGCACTCAATAACATGGTGTAGAAACAGCACCAATCCAATTGACTAGGCGATTTAGCAACTAATTTTAAAAATTGGCATCGAGTGACATAAATAGCTAAGGTTTTTATTTTTATTGATTTGTTACGACAGGAAATAGAGGAAACTTCTTTGGTTAGTGGTTGGCCAGGACACGCTGTTGATGTTGAAACTTCTTCAGTACCTCATCACATCACTCACGGCGGTCTGCAAGCGGCATTAGAAAAGTGGAACATTCATCACTATGTTTACCGTCGGTGATACAGCGTTACAATACCTGCCTAACTTAAAATGTTTAAGAAGAAGTACAGAGATGGAAAAACGAGTAACACAGAGCTCGCTTAAGGACAGCGATCAAGGTTGATGTAATGGCTTAAAATAGTTTATTTAGAATAACAAGTAAAAATATTTAAGAATTACAGCCTTCAAACTCTGCTAATAATCCTTTATTATAAAAAAGTTGAAATAATCATCAGGAATTTCTAAACAAAAAAAAAAACTACAACGTCATTTTACAAAATAAAAACTGTGTGTTAAGATTAACCATAATATAATTTATTGCTTTATACATCAGCTAAGAAATGGACTTGGATGTCAAGAACTTGTCATCAGGAGTTCAAATAGGTTGACATCTTCATTGTTCTCAGAACCACTTGACGACCGCTTCTCACAGAAGCGTGACACCACTCGCATGACGTCACACACTCTTGTGTTACGTTGTCGCAAAGACTGCTGAACCATAAAGAACTAGAGATCAAATAATAAGTTTATTTTAGCGTCTTTGCTGGAATCGAAGAATTGGACAAGGGAGGAGATGAGAAGGGGAGGGGGCAGGAAGGGGGCTGTCTCGATAACCTACCACCTAGACAGGGTACAGTCATATGTTCGAAATAGACTAAGGATCTGCGAACGGGCGCTAATTCTTATAAACGAAAAACTGGGTAAACATTTCTTTCTTGGATTTTCTGGTTGCATACAGCAAGAAACCCAAGCCATTGGGTATACATGAAGACATACGTCGTGCTCAGGCTTGACTAAGGGCTTATACGCGGAACAAAATAAGTTTCCTGAATACCTCGTGAAGTATACATGGTATGGAAATAAAGCTTGGCATAGTGGTAGATCGTGGTAACTTACAACAGTTGAAATTGTTGTTGCCATGGAAGCGCATTAAATCGCATTAATTTAAATTTTAATTAGCTAGAATCATTCAAGTAAAAATGGGGAACATTTAGGCAAAACAATTTGGAAATCTTAAGCCATATTTGTTTATTGACATTACACAGATATGAAATAGCCTTTGCACCTTTGCAAAGCAGCACATTTGCTGCTTCCATGGCAACAGACTGTGCAGATCATGTTTTTCTCCTATGGTTATTCACCATGCAAAATTTGGTTGTTGTAGGTTACCGCAGTCTTGTATTTTCGAAAAATCCTGGGATGTCCGCGTATAAGCCCGCAGTCAAGCCTTAATTTGCCTGAGTGGGGGGAGGGAACGATGCAATTACAAATATAGATATAAATTGCAAAGAGCTGAAAAGTAGGGAGAGCAGGGCCAGGGTCTGAAAGAGTTGGGACTCGATAAAATTAAGAGGGTGCGATTAAGAACCAATCTGGCGACGCCTCATAGTTCTAAAATGCTAAAACTACCCCCACATCCTCTATTTTCCGCCGCCTATAGAAAGTGAAATGGGGTGTTTCTCACCTTTGACATTTCCCCGTATCCATACGTGTGGTAAACGAGGACAGGGCAGCCGGCAACAGACGCCGCTAACCATTGAAGCACCGCCTTTAACTGCGGGTCCCCCCGGAACAATCCACATCCCCAATTACCAGTAGAGACGGGATATGGTGCAGGAGTACCTCCTGAAAGTCGTTCCATTGTGGAGACGAGCGAAGAGGCGGTCTGGATTGTTTGCTGAGACATGACGCCCGCGAACTCATGTAACATGGCGTGCGGTAGGTTATCAGGCTGTACACCGATACATACTACATCCCCACTTGCATTACTAACCCCTTCGACATTTACTCCATCACAAGCATCGATAACTATTCCCTCAGAAGCAACAACTTCTTGTTTATCAACAATTCTGTTTCTAGCTTTGTCTTCCAAGATCATTTCATCATCTTTGATGTAACTGGTATCATCACCTGTAGAACGTATCGGCCTATTATTCTCCTCAGACGCTTCATCACCTTTATCTCTTCGCTCTCTATTTTCATAATCCTCGTCCTCAAGTGACTGTGATATTTCTTTGCTTGCCTCCTTGAGGGCATCTTGCAAGATGGCCTTTGATATTAGCTCGGCGGTGTACGCTATCGCATCAGAATCATCCTCATATGATAGGGTGTAATTCTTATTCTCGAGACCACGTTCATTTACAGGTTGCGCCTGCTCGTCATGTTTTACCGGTACAGGCTGCGGCATCTCAACAGGCTTTACTGGTTCAGACTGAGCCTGCTCGACAGGTTTTACCGGTTCATGTTGGGCATGCTCAACTTGTTTAGTTTCGTAATCTATTTCATATTCCTGTTTAATTTGAGTTTGATTTAATTCTAACGATAGAACAGCTTCTTTAATTCCACAACTTATACAGTTTCCACTAATCTTTGCCGCGAAATCTTCAATTTCTTTTCCCAAATCTGTGAAACTAGAGTAAACTACTTCTTCGTCAGATAGTCGATCAAGGTCAAAGAAGTTGTCTTCGATTTCTTTCTCGATGTCTGAAGAATTCCAATCTCCATCAAGATCATTCCCATGATCGCTGTCACTCTCACTGTCGTGACTAACGTCCGCAGATACATCATTGTCACGCATGCTACCTTGTCTGTCATCTGTGGTGTCACGCATAGCTAGTAATGCATTGTTGCCCTCAGGAATTTGTTGAGTGCTTTGGCGCATCTTCAGAACATCGTTTTCAATCTCCGGATTAAGATTTAATACATTGTTATTGTCACAAGCCTCTTGGTCACGCAACACTTTTAGATTATCACGCAATACCTTCCGGCTGTCACGTAGCATGCGTTCTACTTTCATGTCCTCCTCGTTTAACTCAAAGTCATCTTCTAGGATGCTGTCACATTTCTCTTCGTATACAGCCTCGTCACGCATTCCATTTCCTGTGTAAACCTCATCAACTACAACCTCGTCACGCTCACTGTCGTGCACATCGCTCCTGTCACTTCCGGTGCTATCATTATCGCTTTCTGTCACCTCGTCATCATCGCTTTCGATTTTGTTCACTTCCCTCGTGTCGTGCAGTGAGACAGGGCTATTGAATAAGCCGAAAGCAGATTCCATCACAGACCTTGCCAAACATGAAGCGTAATCTTCGAACAGATTCAGTGCAAGCTCGGCTAGACTCGTTCGCCTCGCCTCCAACTCTTCCTCTGAACATGCGCACAAGTCGAGATAATCGGACTCCCTTGGAGAGTCCACTTGAGGAATACCACCTAAAGACTCTTTCCTCGACCAATCAGATTTCTCAACATCAATGACTGACGTAAGATCTTCGGTAAACTCGGATATCGTCTTGTAATTTAACTGCTTCGGTTGAACATCACTTGCGTCGTCGTAAACTTTCTGAGACAAGTACGACATGAATTTGTCCGCATTCTTGACGGGAGATCCAAGATCCCTTGGGCTTCTCCTAAATGTCTCCTTAGCAACCGATGCCGCCTCCAGTGGCGTGTTAGCAATTGTTGTTATGCTGTTTGCAAGTGATGACGTCAGAGACACACACGAGAGAAGAGACTTGGAGAGCGAGTCGGCAAAGCTTGTGCTGGACAGTGTAGATTGCGTAATTGAGCACGTGACTTGCAGGAAGAGGGGAGATTGGGTCCCACTCACGTTCTGGCTGCAAGGAGGGGTACTGGGCACAAGTGGTGACACAGATGCACTGCTTTGCTCGCCATGCTGCAGGCATTTTGGTAATAAGGCGGAGTTAGTTACGTGCTCCGTGTAAATACGTACTTTCTCCGGCGTTTGCTTAAACACTTCCTCTACTGATTTCTTTATTAAACTTGTGAGTAGTTTACCGCTGTCATCTGTATGTCGGTCGCCATTTAACGTCATGTCGTCCCAGACTCCTTGCAGGACGCGGTCAGCTATGAGTTGGCCAAGGTTGTGAATACCTGGTACTGTTGCCATAGCAACAGGCTCCTCCTGCGTAACTGTAATGTCAACGAATTCTGTGGACAAAACATAATCATCAATTAAATAACTCCAAGAGTGTATACATCATACTTCCCTGATTACTCTTAACTTGGTAATATGCATTTTTTATCTATGTTGTTTTAACTTTGTTGGCTGGGTAACATCAAGACTTACCGGTATCCCTTTTACGTGACATCCTGTTAAAACCGACTTCCGGTGAATGAAACCCCACCAATGCCTTGTTGAGCTCCCTAAGCACCATGCCCTGCTCGTACTGCTTGTCACGTGGCTGGTGCTTGAATGACGTGGCGTCTATGGCAACCACGGTCGTCTCTAGGTTTCCAAACATGTCTCGCTACAAAATTAACGTATCACAGGGTTATTAGTAACCTCCCCCGCAGGCATCGCTTTGCCCAGAAAGCAGCAGAAAAGAAACACAGGCGCTCGGGATTCCTGTGGCGATGCTACTAGAGCGCGGTTGTTTGTCTACCACAAGAAACCAGCGAGGGTCTTAGATTCAGTGTCGGTTTAGAGACACTGAATCTTAGAACGTTTAGAGACGCCTCTAAAAGGAGGCTAGGTTAGTAGCTGTTGGACATATTTTGACATTGATATTTTTTTAACTTTGGTAATTTAAGAATCTTAAAAAAACAAAGTTGATCCTCAATTTTCAACAATTATTCCTCGAGACCAAAAGGGCTATTGGCTCAGTGACCACGAAGGCGAGGGTATTATTGTTTCAGTCAAATCACACTAGTAGGCCTGCTCAGTGAAGAGATTAAGAGGAGAGGATGCAAGATGATAGGACATATTCTGCGATAAAACAAACAGAGCCACAATTGCGTAGGCTCTATCGTGGACGGCTGAAGGAAAAAGGAAGAGAGGAAGGCTTAAAACCACCTGGCTAGAAAAGTAGAAAGAGAAAGGAATATTGCGGGAGGGAAGGCATGGGATGGGGCAAGGCTGCTGCCAACAACATGACGGAAAAACCTGGAAAACGCGCAATTCCAGACTTAGAGAGAAAACACAATTTCTTACAATGGCTATAGGTTCCTTGTATTACGGACTGTATTTCAAAACACAAATGACGTGAGGCCGAAGTGCACATAACCAGATTTTGGCTTTTTAAGGTATTTTTTCCTTGATCATCATTTCCCTGTGTATCAGTTCAGGGACGAAAAGTTCAAATTTCAATGACACTTTACAAAAAGTCGCATCGATGTAAAAAAAAAAAAAATTCGCACTTGATAGTTTGTTTGCTATAAGTTTCTAAGTACTCAGAGAAATTATCCGCCTTATTCGATGTGAAATGGGCTTATTTGAAGCCCACGTCATGTTTTTCCGTTATGTCGCTGCCAACAGAACACACTGGAAGCATTTTGTGGATGACTTATGTAACACCAGTACAGTGTAACATCAATGTGTAACAGTGTAACACCAGTAGGTCAACTGTATAGCTAAAAAGTCTCCCAGATCGAATCTGGTCAGTCGCGATCGCCCCTCGGTGATCACTTAAGACCGCTAAAAGCAAATAGCTCGTTTATCAAACTCTACATATCTTAATCGTATGCATTTCAAAAATATTTGTAATATTTCGCGCAGTTGGTAGTAGTGTGCACCAGGCGCAAAGAAGATGACTAAACAATAAAAATGACCAAAACAGCGACTCTGTCTTACCTGGGCCAGGTCACGGACGTCCCCGTCGTAGCGGAATTCGTCTCCATAACCAGTATACGACGAGAACCTCTCTGTACCCTGTGACAATTTATTTTACAAAGAAAACATTTCATATAACAAATAGCACGTTTCAGTTTATCCTGGCATCTCATTCCGCCGCACCAAGGTCTGAGAAAACGGGTCCGTGATGGGATGTCGTTGCCTGAAGTCAAGGAAAATGGCTATCGTTCTCCATATTGATACCCTCCATTGTCTCAAGGAGCGCACTTTCCTACTCCCCCCACCCCGTGTCGATCTATATATCGGCGATCGTTATAATGGTAAGGCTCCACTAAACGTAGCCTCCTCGCAGGCGTCTTTGTGGCGTATTTTTAGCTTCTTTCTCGCATTTACAAGATTTGGGCTTCCTTTGGTGCCGGAATTGCTAAAGGAGTGGGGAGAAGAAAGAAGAGAAGAGAGACTTTCTTTTTCTTTCCTCTTTTCTGCCCCTCGCCTTCGATTCCTTCTCGTGCCTAGTCTTGCGCGTTTTCACCCCAAGACAGCCAACGCCCAGCAGCTAGTAGATATTTACCACAATATGAGTTGGAAGAGGCTCTACTAAAGGTCCCCCCCCCCCCCCCCCGTGTTCTGCCCATACCGACCTTTATAATAATCGCCTCATTATCCTCCATTGCCTCCATGAACAGCATGGATATCATCAACTCTGGACTCACGCAAAATCTAATCTCCTCCTGGGTGTTACCGCAGCCGAGTACGCCCCCTCCGATAAAACAGTTAGCGAAGTCAACCTGCAGGAAATGACAGAGGAAAAAATGGGATGAAATTTTCCAATTCTTAATATATAAGCTCAAGATTCCGCATACAAGGAGTTCCTCTTACCAAAAGCTAATATAAGGAACCGCTACGCAAAAATTCAACCTTACCGAAGATAACCAGACCTTATTTTGGGAAAACTTCCCTTTTTTTGCTCTGCCGCAGGAAATACATCGCATGTTCTGTATGATGCTTGTATGTTCTCATGGCAGGGAGGTTGGCAAATTGCAGCTTTATACTCTGGTGGTCGACTATAGAGCCGTTAGTTTCTTTTGCAGCCTTCCGCGTTTGTCAGTCTACAAAGCGCTTTCGCAACCGACAAACACAATTTGACTTCAGAAAGAGGGAAATGTGAAAAAAATATTTTGATAGGTTTTATCGTACAACCGAGAGGATTCGAGCGGATCTATTTCGTTTCACCCTAACATTGATCGAGTGCGAGTATACTAGATGGTGCGGGTGCCATATGTGCGGGCAGACATAAAGTATGTGAGCACCCTATGCCCCTCTCCTCTCATATTTTCTCAAGTAATGGTGAGAAATCAATCGCCTCCAAACCTGTAATAAGGATGTATGATGCTTGTATGTTCTCATGGCAGGGGGGTTGGCAAATTCCAGCTTTATACTCTGGTGGTCGACTATAGAGCCGTTAGTTTCTTTTGCAGCCTTCCGCGTTTGTCAGTCTACAAAGAGCTTTCGCAACCGACAAACACAATTTGACTTCAGAAAGAGGGAAATGTGAAAAAAATATTTTGATACGTTTTATCGTACAACCGAGAGGATTCGAGCGGATCTATTTCGTTTCACCTTAACATTGATCGAGTGCGAGTATACTAGATGGTGCGGGTGCCATATGTGCGGGCAGACATAAAGTATGTGAGCACCCTATGCCCCTCTCCTCTCATATTTTCTCAAGTAATGGTGAGAAATCAATCGCCTCCAAACCTGTAATAAGGGGCCGTCCGCGTCCTCTATTGGATGTCGCGTGTCGACTACGACAGGGCATAGTGGGACATCACATCGGCTCCAGTCGTCAAAACAAGGTAGCTCAGACTCACTTATTAACTAAAAAACACACGATTAGCTTGTTAGTGAATGGGAGAATACAAAAAAGTAGGGAAGTCATTTCTCTATTAAACAAACAATTTCAAATTGCAAGTTGCCGTCCGAAAATGCGCCCAAAAGTCACGAAACAACCCCGATGTCCTTTTGTTTCAAGTGTTACACAGCAGATAATGAACAATTATACCATTTCCATTGAGAGAGGTAGATATTTTTAAAGCCACCGAAATGGAAATGGTATAATTGTTTTAGTATATAAAACGAGCTTTAGAGCAATTTTCTTTTCGGAAACACTTGCAAATCGGCTGTTACACCCGCCATTTTGTTTGATTTCGAGGCGCAGGAAAATATCCACCTCCTAGTGTATATTGAATTTTATCCCGAGTTTCTCAACCAATCAAATCGCTTGTTCTTGCGAATTGAGAGGGTCCTGAGTTTTATATACTAACGGTAAATATGGGCAATTTTTTTATCTGCATGCTGTCATCTTTTTTTGCTCCCTTTTCTTTATATTTCTATTCCATTTTCCGCTGTTGTTTTGTTATATATAAAATTCGAAATTTCACATCGAAAATACCGAACAAGCCATTTTCGCGCCTTGGAAACGCCCGCTTGTAAACCGGAAATTGCACGCACATAGCAACCAAGTTGCATAACAAAGAGATACGTCCAAAAGAAAAAGTCAACAACAACGCCACGCCGTTTCAGAAAGTGTTCAGCGGCGTGGCGTTGTTGCCGATATTGTCTTTAAAGTATTATTTCATAATCAACTATCGACGCAGACCACAAGGTCCGAAGCACACCAGCAGATAGAGGCTGTCCGGTGGTTTTCTTTTTATCTATAAGATTGATGGACGTGTGATTATTTGAAGGGACAGCTTGTACGACTGGGGCAAATATATGGCAACAATGCGTTGTAGTGTATTGGCAATAGCACAAAATAATGCTCTTGATGATACCTGTCGTGTGAAGATTACATTGCCAGGAAGATCGAGGTTGACCTCAGCAAGACGCTCAAAGTAATGCAGGAAACACCGCAGTTTGGCAGCTTGTGTTTCTCGATGTCCCGGACTAAAATGACATTAACTCGTCATGTTTGGTTACAAGGAACGTTGGCAAATAAGAATATTGTTTAATTGACACGTATTTCACTAGCCAATCGTAGCGTGATAGATATGCTACATTCCAATGGCCAGAAATAGCGAACCGGAAGCCATTTTGATGTTATTTTCGAGCTCGCGCGCTTGCCAATCAACTGATTGTTTTTTCTGGTCTGTCATTGACTTATTTTCCGAACGGCGCGTTTGTTTATAAAATGGCGAAAAGACGGAAGGTTTGCTTTTACGCTACATTAAATCAGTTAACGAGCCTTGGTTCAAGTCCTATTGTCATATAAAGACAAGTTAAAGGGAAAGGAAAGCTCTGGGAAGTGGAAAGGCTGATCACTTCACGCCAAATTGCCAAAAATAAGGTAAGAACTAAGTTGTAATCAGGGAGAAGCGAGTTAACCTGCCGACTAGCTTTTCGTCGTTTTAGGGCACGTTGCTCTCGACGAGGTTTTAACGTTATCCGCCGTATTAGGGCCCCTTGCCTTCGGCTGGATTTGGTGGAAGTTTCATCCGTAAGGCGACCTATTTTCGCATAGTCTTTCAGTGCAACTAAGTTGATAATCAATTCTATTTGACAACCACGTGTAGTTAGAATACCTGGTGCTTTGGAGGGGTTTACTCGACGTACGATTCATTCATCTGATTGCATCCGGTATAAACGACGTTTAGGCATAAAATCAGCGCGTACATGTACATCTGTCAATTTGGTTATATTCAGAAAATTATAAAATGAAATTTGTCAGAGGGCAGAAAAAGTTCCTATTCTACGTCAGTTATTCAAAGCAAACAAACACTGGAATATCCTAGTTATAGCACAGGTAGCCCAGGCAATGGTTTCGAAGCTTGTCCGTAGCTTGGAATCGGCTGTTATTCTTAGAGGTAAAACGAGTGGATTGAAGTCGCGATTTTTTGTGAAACATTGCCAATAAAATTGCCTTAAAACTTAGAACATGCCTTGTTGTTGTCATATTTGTGTGTAATATACGATTTTGGGGGATTTTCGTAACGGAATATATGACTTATCTCCCCCTACTATAGTAGATTCTCTATGGTCAGCCAGTAAGCTTCTTAAAAGACTGTCAATCACCTGGAGCCTGTCCTGGTGTTGTTGTCATTTCACATTCATTGTTTAGCTTTTATCTGCACTTGCTGTTTCTTGCTAGATTCAGCATCAGAAATAGATGAAGTTATAGTGTTACTAGAGATTCAGAAATAGATGAAGTGAGAGTTTTGCTAGATTCAGCAGCAGAAATACATAAAGTTATAGTGTCACTAGAGATTCAGAAATAGATGAAGTGAGAGTGTTGCTAGATTCAGCAGCAGAAACTACATGTAGATGAAGTGAGATTGTTGCTAGATTCACCAGCAGAAATAATATATAAAGTTATAGTGTCATTAGAGATTCAGAAATAGATGAAGTTATAGTGTCATTAGAGATTCAGAAATAGATGAAGTGAGATTGTTGCTAGATAAAGCAGCAGAAATTACATGTAGATGAAGTGAGATTTTTGCTAGACTCAGCAGCAAAAATAGATGAAGTTACAGTGTTACTAGAGATTCAGAAATAGACAAGTGAGATTGTTGCTAGATTCAGCAGCAGAAATAGAAGAAGTTATGCTAGATTCAGAAATAGATGAAGCAAGAGTGTTACTAGATAAAGCAGCAGAAATTACATGTGGATGAAGTGAGATTTTTGCTAGACTCAGCAGCAAAAATAGATGAAGTTACAGTGTTACTAGAGATTCAGAAATAGACAAGTGAGATTGTTGCTAGATTCAGCAGCAGAAATAGAAGATGTTATGCTAGATTCAGAAATAGATGAAGCGAGAGTGTTACTAGATTCAGCAGAACTTGACACGAGAATGCCGGATGGTGTAGATGGATTAGATGGTGCACATTCAGCTGTTGTAGTGATGCTTGTAAAAGTCTCGGCTGTCTCTATGAGGAAAGCATCCCCAGGAACATTTCCGTTGAACCTAATCTTACAAGTAGTTTCGCACTGGATTGTTCTTCTCCACTCGGCAAGAAGTCCGATATTAATCTTGGGCCAGAACACAACTTTGTTTGCGTTTTGCAATTGATCCCTAACGTAACTTTAGCTTAAGAGTTTTGTGATTCTGTCAGAACAACCATAGATGGCTTAGAGTCTGACATTTTACCTTTGATCTCCTATGACATCTTGTTTTCATAGGACTCGATTAAAGCAAAACAAAACAAAAAGTGACTCGCGCTAAAACAACTTGACAAACTTGTTGCTATGATTGCTATGGTATTGGATGGGTCCTCATTACTAGGCTCTCTCGTGTTTGCGTTTTGCAATTGATCCCTAACGTAACTTTAGCTTAAGAGTTTTGTGATTCTGTCAGAACAACCATAGATGGCTTAGAGTCTGACATTTTACCTTTGATCTCCTATGACATCTTGTTTTCATAGGACTCGATTAAAGCAAAACAAAACAAAAAGTGACTCGCGCTAAAACAACTTGACAAACTTGTTGCTATGATTGCTATGGTATTGGATGGTTCCTCATTACTAGGCTCTCTCGTGTTTGCGTTTTGCAATTGATCCCTAACGTAACTTTAGCTTAAGAGTTTTGTGATTCTGTCAGAACAACCATAGATGGCTTAGAGTCTGACATTTTACCTTTGATCTCCTATGACATCTTGTTTTCATAGGACTCGATTAAAGCAAAACAAAACAAAAAGTGACTCGCGCGAAAACAACTTGACAAACTTGTTGCTATGATTGCTATGGTATTGGATGGTTCCTCATTACTAGGCTCTCTCGGCATGGAATGACAACGCCTAGTACATTTTCAGCAAATATGGCGGCGATCAGCACTCAAGGAGTCGAACAAAACACCGTTTTCTCGTGTACTCGCGCGATATTAGAGAAGTATTTGATACAAGAACACACGTGCGACATTCGCGACGCAATCATTGATAAAATCGCTATCATTTTAGTGGCAAAACCGAAGCGAAATCTTTGAAATAACGTTTTAAAAAAGGATATGTCACTGTTTCATTGTTCGGGATTCGAAATCAAGGCCGTGCAATTGTTGCTTCACAATCAATGATGCGGAAACCGAGGCAGCAATGCTAGAACTTCTGCAAATTGCCGCCATCACCCAGTGGATTACACGAGTTCCACAACCCGAATTGTTTTTTTTTTTAATCGAAATTAACTATGTTAGCCAAACAAACATTCTATACTTGCTCAGTAATCCAACCAAAGGCCGTGCAATGTGCGAATTTTATCATTTCTTTAAATATCAAGGTATGTAATTCTGGAGTCGAATACTTTACATTGATTCTTATCCTGCGAAAAACGCTGTTTTTTTTTTCAAAGTCTCGCGCGCTACTGCGCATGTCAGTTCGGTATTTCTGGCCACAGGGTGAGGGAGGAGCATTTACTTTTCCCTTGTGCCATCTTCTAGCTATATGCTTGCTTCTAGCTATATGCACCTGTGGCGTGCAAAAAAGAAATCCCGAAACTGAAATTCTTTAATTTACCCTTGGTACCAGGGGCTCCAAGCTTCACGCATCACTCGGCAATTATTTGGTACAGTGAAGCTTGGAGGCCCTGGTACCCAGGGTAACTAGATTTCTATAAATAAATTTTAGAAGTCATATATACCGGTGAAAGTAGGAGAAAAAGTTGGCAAAGTTGAGGGTTCTTGTACTTGACTCCTCTGGAGTAGGAGGAAGAGAACACAAAAATCCCGATGCCAGGACTGCAGAGATGAAGTTCCTGTTCAGAGGGACGGAAGACTCTGTAAAGTAGCAAATGATGGTATAAAAATATTATGAATATCGCCAGAATTCTCGAACATAGACTAAATCTGCTATATGTTTTGATTCTACTGTATGCAGTACAGGTAATAAGCATGGCTCTGCAAAAAAGGCTGTATTTGTGTCTTGAAAAAAATCAATCGTTTTGCCGCGACTAAATTCAAATATAACAAGAATCGAACAGAAATATGCCGCGAAAATTAGTAGTGTTTTAGTAAATACTTATTAATCTTTAATTGAATTCCTTGATGGCTCGTTACTAACGTGATGATGTAAACAATAAAGTCATTCATTGACAAGTTGACAATAATTAGATCAGTTATCGAGGATTTTTAATTGGCTTACATATACGTACTGTGAGCGACAAATAGTTTTCTGCGTGCGGCAAATTAACCAGGCCAAACACAGATCTCTCGAGCGTTAAATATTTTCATATCCACAGCAAAACTCTGTTTTGTAAATAACATGTAAGGCTATTTACATTAAACTAAACAAGCGATAAAAAAGATCAATTCATATCAAACAATTACTTGATATGCGAAGGAATGTATTTAGCGGTGAAATCCAGTAGAAGTATTCCGTTGTTTAGCGGCATAATTACCACAGCTACTTAAAAAATCTGCGGCTGTAAAATGGTCCAATTGAACGTTAAACGGTGATTACACACGTGATATTGTACACAAAACCACAATGCATACTCACCGGTCTGTCGACAAACAAACTCGAGTCCTTCGCTTTGACTATACTCCGTCAATTTCGACGCCAGACTTATAATCACCGGTAACAAAACATTAACAAATCCCTGTTTTTCCTCTGGCGAGGCGATTTCCTCGAGGAATATCTGCAAGCCTGTAAAGGGCCAATTCTCCACGCTTACGCCAACTTCCTGTGGTTTCCTTCCTTCTATTTTATTCCCGCTGGTTTTATGAATCTTGCGTAGTGTTGAGATGATTTCTTGGGAGGTTGTAGCGTTTCTCAGGGCGCAGAACAGCTCTTTGATCTTCGCCTGTTGCTCTTTGTCTTCTAAAGTGAGCCGTACCGTGCTCACTGCTATGTCTTCCATCTTGAGCTCCTTTCGAGAGCTCCTATCTTAAACAGAAGCGATCATATAATACTCCTTGCCGTCTCGGGCATCATGATCAAGATAACTAATGGCAGGGCATAAAGTTTGCGTCTTATATGCGCGCTCACCCGAGGAAAGAACTCGATACAGCACAGTGTGCGATCATGCGGAAATGTGTAATTCAATCTGGCACGCTCTCATTATATAGATCGCGGGAAGGTCACACAAGTAGTTTAGAAATTTCAATTTAGAAATTCGCTGCTGTTTTGGAAGAACTGTAGACTTCAGACCTTAATTTCAAATGATTGGTACGCTCAATAACTTGCTAGGTTTTTAAACGCCTTTCCTTTTTCTTTTCCCCTTTCACAGGAATCCCGAATCTCCTGAGAGCTAGCAGGCTATCGCGCGAAAAGCTGGAAACAGACACAGGGATCCCACTACCACAGGAGTGCAAAATCATATAGCAGTTTTCCTGATGAACAGGTTCATCATCGAGCACATCTCTTTTCTGGCTATATTCATGACCAATTGTTATTAGGATGTGAGGATCCACTAACGTGAGACCTCCCTAAAGGATAGCAGGAGCGGACAAATTATAAGTACCCACTTATGCCTAGTGCACACTAATGACATAACGACATAACAAAACAGGAGCGCGCACTCTTTAAGCCCGACATAACGACATGGACATAATGACATAAAAGAAAAAAACATGTTTTTTCTCTTATGTCGTTATGTCCATGTGGTTATGTTGGGCCATTCACACTTGAACATTTGAACATAAGGGTGCACGCGCCTATGTCATTATATTGTTATGTCCTTAGTGTGCATCAGGCATTACACGCACGCGCACTATAAAAGGGAGCTCCCTAGCAAAGCTCCGAAAAATCTGTCAATCAAATCAGTCGAGTCAAGACTTCAAAGCGTGCGGACGTGTTTCACGGAGCTCCCGACAAACCAGAAAATGAGTCGAGCTACAGTGCAAGTAAGTAAAAATTTGGTATTTTGTTATCAGAAACGTTTTAAAATGCAACGGTATCTGTAGCATAAAAGGTACAATGTTTTACAGCAGAAAATACACATCTCCATTGTAAATAGAATAAATTTTCTCCCCGTTTTACGTGAGTGCTAAAGTTTTCCCGTTCGGACTAAGGCATGTTTGTGACTTTATTTCATCATTAAATCCTGAAAATTGTTGAAAAGAGAGAAACCGGTAGGTCCTTCTCTCTCTTTTTAAAAAAATCCCTTACGGGTTTTAGATACCGACGACGTAAATGTAAACAAACGAGCGCACAACTTCATTTGTGTCGCTCGTATTTCGCTTCTAAAGTCCAAGGAGAAGTTTTTTGGCACTTGAGTTGTACATTTGCCAATGACTTATCCGCTTATGAAGTGCTTTTCTCAATCTTTACCCAAGTTGCATTGATTCTTTGCTATAGTATTCATAATAACCATTCCGCTTCTCAGTGAAAAAATGGCATAAAATCTTCTAAAAATAGAATAAGCTAATGCCTGTAAAAAACATTGATTGTTGCACTTAGATCATGTGTTGTAAATAAAGCGAATATAATAATTGCTTTTCTTCCTTTTTGTCACTTTACCTTTGACCTATTTACATTTCAATCACAGACCTATCCAAGTGCACAAAGTTTGAAGCCAAAGTTCCAATGGATCTTTTACTACTACCAGCTCTCCACTACCAGTACAATGTTAATATTTGTTTATTGTGAATACCTGGATTAGGCTTGATCAAGTGTGCTTTACATGCACAGACTGATCTATGCAGTTTACAATATCATTAAGGGAGTAAGTATGTAAGCACTGTACCTGAAGATTTTCCCAAAATATAAAGTGTAATTTAGTGTAAAATAAAGCATGAAAACATTAATAAAAACTACTTGTTGTTTGAGTTGATTAGGCAGCATGCCTATAGTCATCCTCACATTGTATCATATATGAGCCAACACTGATGACAGTGCATTACAAAATATGTCTTAGTCATCAATTGGTATTCTACTGGAGGCAGTCTCAAGGGGGAAGTAAGATGTGAAGGCTAATCCAGATTATGAGAGCCATGGGAGTGTAAGTTTGTATTTTCAAGGATGCATCAAATCATCTTTATTTTAATATCTGCATTTTCCTAATATTGGATGCAACTCCCAAATCGAAGCATGGGAGAGTTAGGGGTATGGGGGCCTGTTCCCTTTTCTCAAAATATAGGAATCAGAAAACTCTTGTTGTATAGATTGTTTGTTTTATCTGTTTTGAATGTTTTCACAATGATGGGAAAATAGACTGCATTGTTAGGAAAATTTAGGTTGCCTTTGTTATTGAATAGTTACACAAAATAGTTGTATAGGAAAGATGTGTCATGAACTACACAGAAATAACACACCAATTAAATATATTCAACATATATATTAACCGAGATGTGTTGTAATGCATTACGATGAAAAATATTTTATAAAAATAAAGATACACATTTTAGGAACCTGTGCATATGGAGAGGGGCTATCATTTGATAGTATGTCCTAACATGGCTTGCTGTCTTTTTCAAATTTAGATTTCTGGAGCACATAGCCATGAATTGTCAAGGGGTGTGCCCTGACATAGATATCATGCAAAAAGCAGAAGATTTATGTCTAATAATAAAGATGATGTACACACACCCTGCCAAAGACATGTATATGCAAAGCTACTGTATAAAACATAACAAGTCAACAAATGTTGTAGTATTGCTTGTTCAAAATCCTACACAGGACACTAGAACATTGTTCGGGTGAGGCGTGGGCGATGATTCAAAGAGGGGCATTTTAATTTAATTTTTTATGTCTATCCAAATATCTTCACATCATATCAGGGCTGCATCACAAATACCAGCATATTGTCTCTGTGATCAGTTGATTTTAGGCCATGAAGCATCATTCTGAACAGTAGACAATATAATGATTCTATTGTAGTCTTTATACATGACATTTCAAACTAATGAAGAAAGATACACAAACATCTTACCTAATTTTGACTTAGTATTTCACCACACTTCCAGATGACATAGTGAGTTTATCCACTACATGGAGTCACCGCAAACACATTGCATCTGCACGCTGACAGAATGGCCCTCTCTACAAAATGCAATGCTTTGCGGGTCAGAAAAGACTACAAAACGAACACTTTCGTTTTTTACTAAAAAAATAGACTGAGTGAATATATAAATTCATTGGACTGGCTTCCTGGGATTTAATCGAAAGCTATATGATAGGACTGAAGAGTTGAGGAAGGAACTTCAGCGTGAATAAGTAAGTTATAAGTACATATCAGTTGTTTATTGCTCGATGTTCGTCGCGAGTAGTGCTTCGATCAAATTGGCGTTCTGTGTCGTTGAGGTTTCCTTTGATGAACCAAGACGGGATTTGCAATCTTGTTGTTGATCCTTAATTCTCTTAAGTCGACCTTCGTCTCCTGTAGAAAGCTCTATGTTGAACAGAGTGCTTCGGTCTCAAAAAGGATTTCGCCACCATTGCAAATGGCCGTTGCACTGATAAAAGACTCGCGTTCGTGTTTAATTTAAAGCCGCATTGTCATCAGTTTACTTCCGGAGGTCCGACGGAAACCTCAACCGTTAAAAGACAAAAGAATCTATTTCAATCCGAGATATATAGCAGGCCATCCGTTCTTAATTATCAATCACAACTTAAAAGAAACTTCCAATAGAAACACTGTTTCAATATTTTGAAATATTTTTCGCGTTTTCCGTTAAAAATCATCGGAGATTTGTTACGTAATCGTCCGGAATTAAACAATAATTTTATTCCCTAGCACAATAACCCCCGTATTCTATGAGCCCCCACCCCTATATATATATAAAAAAAAAGAAAACCAGGCGATTGCGATTTATCATCCGTTGGCCGGTCTCGCTTTTTTTTTTCTCGACTCAACTCTATTTCTGGTAAAAGCGAGTTTGGACTCCCTGTGTTATTCAATGTCTAAGAATGTTTTTCCGCTTCCGCTCTTCTGTGTAAAACGTTGGGGCATCATTACTCCAAAGATGTCTGAAAAAAAGGCCGTGCCTCTGCAAATGCTCAATCAATACACGAGGAATTTCAAAGTACTGGTTGTCGGTGACATACTTACCGGGAAGCAATCGTTTGTTAAACGCTATGTGAACAACATATGGCATCCGTTATACAAGCCGACAATAGGGGTTGATTTTGCACTCAAGACTATTCAATGGGCACAAAATACTACTATCAGGCTTCAGATATGGCTTATAGCAGGTCAAGAGAGATTTAGTTCCATGACCAGAGTGTACTACAAGGGGGCTGATGCGTGTGTTGTCTTGTTCGATTTAGAACGCCAAACTACATTGGACGGCGCCATTAAGTGGAAAAAAGACCTTGATAGCAAGTACAAGCTTCACAGTGGAAAACCAGTCCCTTGTATATTGGTTGGCAATAAAAGTGATCTCCCAGATAGACCTGTTGACAAGGAGATTATCGACAAACTCTGCAAGGAACATTCATTCCTATGCTGGACTGAGATGTCCGTCAAAGAAGATATCAATGTTAAAAAACCTATGGAGTACCTTGTGAAGCATCTTATGGAAGATGGCAAGGAGGGGTCAGTTCCATACAAACCAGTGATGGACCAAAAGGATCCATTAGAGAACTTTCCAGAAGAGCCAGACAGGTTTATATAGTTTATATAATGTGCAGGAATAAGAAGTTGTTCATCCTTGGGAACCCAGGAGTATTTTCCTAGAGTGAAAGGTTAGAGGAAAATAACCCTGGGTTTCCGAGGATGGCAGTTGTTTAGACAAGTCAATAAATTAATCAAAGTGACTGGGATTAATAAGCAGAACTCGTTACCAAAATGGAACCTAGGAATCCATCCCTGTTGTATTTACAGACGTTATATACCATCACTTGACTCCTATCAGCAGACTGCTGAAAAGGTTTTCTCTTTTTCTGAATTGTTGCTATAAAGTAGAGCTCACGAAAAACAAGCCTAGTTGGGACCAAATGCTCTTCACCATTATATATTAAACCAATTTTATATACAAGGAATGTGTAGTGTTGCAAACAGTGTCTTTTATAGACACAGTGTGTCACCCTGACATGAATAGTGTCTGATATGCAAGCATGGTTTATGGTTCTACTGTACTTTTCACCTCACAATTTGCTTTGATATAAATAATATTAGTCCTTCACACAACACACTACAAATCTAGTTTGTCAATGTTACATATATCTAGCACATCAAACAATTATAAATATATAGAGTAAAAGAAAATTCCTTATCTGTATTAGTATGAGCTGTTGTGTAGATTCTTTGGTTTATCATTAGTTCTTTCATTATTATTCTTATTTGTAAGTAAAATATATGACCATATATGGCCTGCATTTAAGACCCTCTGTAGACTGTGTAACAGTAATGTGAATTTGGTGCTCCTCTATAGTGCTGAGTGTTGGCACATTGTTAATGCAGACTTGGATAACACCAATGTCTTCCACACCAGGTGCCTGAGGAAGATACGCCACATTTTCTGGCCTTTTCTGAACTGTATGACAACAAGGGCTCAAACAACATCATGCAAGAAAATAAAATGCTGTTTTCTAAAGTGACTTGGCCATGTTTTTAGAGCAGGAAAGGATCCCTCAAACATCGACTTGGTGGACCCCATTAGGGGAGCAAAAGCCTAGATGCCCAGAACAACTAGGCAAAGAATGTTTCAGGCTTAGCTGTTATAGATAGGGCTGACCTGGGGTGCCTAAGTTAGTGAAAGACCGCCAAGAGAGGCGTCACTGTGCTTCAGCCCTAATGCCAATAAGTAACACATTACATAACACTAAAAAACGGTCCCTAATGCTTCAAACCATGCCAAGAGGGTACTGTCGCATGTGGCCCAAACTTTAAACTCCTCATATGAGATCTCGCCATTCTTATCTGCATCAGCATAGGCAAACACATGCTCTACCATTTCATCTATAGCATCCTGTGACATCGCTTCCATGACAGGCCATGTCCCATCCTCCTCTCTTCTACCTGAGCCAGGGTGGTGAAAATGCATATTGGGTTTTCCTGAGGTTGATGGTTCAGTGTCACTAGGGATAGGCGCATTGAACACTGCAGACACAGGTTTGTCACCAGCATCATCAAATGCTGCCATCATCTCTTCCTCACAAGACCGGACAACATCTCGTACCAACTCTAAACTCACATTAAAATAAGCCTTGAACATTTGCCTTAGGTTCTCCTTGGTTATGTACCCTTTCTTCTCTGTGTCATACCCTTTGAATGCATGGGGTATTTTCTCTTCCTGGCTCCCTTTTACAAGGATAGACAGTGCTTGAATAAATTCTTCCAAGTCTATGATATTATCACCATTACTATCATAGAACTTAAACATCTGCTCCATTACTAGGTTGCTTTGCTGGCCTAAAGGCCCCAGGCATTGATCAAACACTTCTCTTGTGATACCCAAATCTTCTGTAGCAAGTGTCTTGAACTGTTCTATAAGAGCTTCTATTTCAACTTGGTCAAAATGACTCTTGTCTTGAAGTCGTCGAGTTTCCTCCCAAGAAAGTTGGCATGGGTGAGATTTATTTCCTGGAAAAAAATATGCAAAGATTATAAACGGCTGGTAACTTTCTTAGTGTCTTTCGCTATATATTCATTGGAGTCTGTTAACACAACTGCACGCTTTGGTTTGCGAATATAGAATGATATTTAATCACAGTATTTACAACTTATGGCATACGCCATGACCATATATGGTATTACAAATAATTATTATCAATAACGTCATCTCTGTTATATGATACTTAAGTAAAGTGTGCTAATACACTACATCCCTCCCCTTTTAGATAAAAACCTAAACAAACTGCGAGAACGACCCCTAATGGTTGACAAGGTAGTCAGCAAACTTGGCTGGTGGGTTCCGCACTCGTCCGCTCCGTCTGACTTCAGGTGCTGAAGTTTCGGTCGCCATAGTAACCGCATCTGGTCCTGTATGCTCTGTTTCCGGTTCAGGCTCTGAAACTTCTACTTCAGTATCGGGTTCTGCTACTTGTACTTTCTGCGCGAACTGAACATTCCGCCCTAACAGAACTTCCATTCTCCTTTGATTGCACTATCATGTCTGGACCATTAAGGTTGATTACCTTGTACTTTTCTGGTCAGAAATTTGGTTATAATTTACCTTTTGTCTCATTCCGCATTACTACTATATCTCCTTCCTGAATGTTGCTATCTGCCGCCTTCTTGTCTGCATAGTCTTTCATCTTTAGCTTATACTCCATATCTCTTTCTCTTGCCACTTCTGGAATGGCAGCAGCTGAATAATCTAACTGTGGTAGCTTATTCCTCATTTCTCTTCCGCACATCAGAGAAAAGGGAGTACACCCAGTACTTGTATGCGGAGTTGACATGTATGCTACTAGGAACTTCCTAAACTCTTTCTGGAGATCCTTTTTTCTCTACTGTGGCTATTTAAAGTATCTTCTCTATGGTTCTGTTAGTCCTCTCTACAAGACCATTTGCCTGTGGCCACAACAGAGTAGTTGACACCCACTTGACGCCATTGCTTTTAAGGTATGCCTCAAACTCTACCGAAGTGAACTGTGGCCTGTTGTCTGACCTGAGGGCTTCTGGGTAACCAAATCTCGTAAAAATGGCATCCAGAAAATCTATGACTGCCCCTGTCTTAGTAGATCTGAGCAATGCTGCCTCAAAGTACCTACTGAAGTAATCAATTATCACTATAACGTAACGACCATCTGGAAGTGGGCCTAGCAAGTCTGTACTACAAAACTTCCAGGGTGATTTTGGCATCTTTGTTGTTGCTATGGGAACTGGTCTGTCGTAACTAGACACTAGCTGGCATGACTCACATGATTTACACAGTTTCCCTACGTCCTTATCAATGCCTACCCACCACACTGTGCTTCTTAGACGTTGTTTACACTTGACAATACCCTGGTGTCCCTCATGAGCTAGCCTTAAAACTCTATCTTGTAAACTTGATGGAATGAATATCCTTTTCCCTCTCACGATTACACCATCACTCTCACTGAGTTCTGATTTGACTGCTTTGATGCTTGTTGAACATTTCTCCCATATTCCTGTCCTAATTGCTTCCTTGACTACTTGTACAACCTCACATTCATCTGAACTGGCCTTGATTTCCTGCCATGACATAGCTTCCGGCACTGCCTCCTGAACAATCATAGAAATATACTCCCTAGTATCATCTCCTACAGGAAACTCTACATTACCTCTGCAGCTCAACCTAGACATCGGGTATGCAATATTAGACTCGCCTGGCCTATAACTTATAAGGTGCTAATCGTAAACTCCACCTTTCTAATCTAGGTGTCGATGCTCACACGCCCACACTAAAGCCAAAGCTTCTCTCTCCGTCTGTGAATATTTATTCTCCACATCTGACAAACTACGGTGTCCATAAGCAACTACCTTTTCAGTTCCTCCCTGCTTCTGTATCAAAACTGCCCCAAGCCCTACAGGACTAGCATCCGGCACTACGAGAGTTTCTGCCTACCTATCAAAATAAGCTAAGGTCTCGCTGGCACTTATCACACGCTTGATAGCCTGAAAACTATCTTCTTGTCTGGGGGTCCACTCAAAGGTCACTGACTTCCTAGGAAGTTCCCTTAAAGGTGAGGAAAGTGTTGCTAAATCTGGGAGATACCTGCCTACATACTGAACTAAGCCTAAGAATCCACGTAGCTCTGTTACATTAACTGGTGCTCTAGCCTTGACCCTTTGTCTGAAATTACGTGTCCTAAAAACGTAAGGGGGGCCTGACAAAAATACATTTAATTCAATCCATTTACCAAACATTTACAGGAACTCCAACTCCAAGGGTGACAATTCCCATGATGATGATGGGATGGAAAATGGCAACCTTCACATTTTTCCAACCAAGCCGTTCCTATTCCGGAATAACAGATAAAAAAAATATTACTCATAGAAAGTCAAGGCAGTTCAACTTACCTGGGTAAAGTGATGGAAGGCATGGTGTTCTAGGGTTCGCGAGAGGTGGTATAGGAATACGAATTTTGATAAATGCGTGCGTTCTGTTATGCCTGTCTTGACTTTCACACCTCTCGCAAATGTCATAATCTACACAGTTTCCACATTTGTACCGCACACCGCATATTGGGCTAGCCTGACAGGTATTACAAGTAATACCGCGGTGAATGTAGCCTTCTTTGATCGCCTGATCCTCAGCAATGCAGTATAGAACGTTCAAGACATTTTGCGTTTTATCATCGGGTTGATCGGGTTCGGTCGAATTTGCTCCGATGTCGCCGTTTGTCCTGACAGGGGTAACAGCACTTCGTATTGAGCGAGCTCTTTCCTGTGTAGTTGCACGTCGCTCAGGAGTAATCACTTCAACGCCTGGCGTGGGATTGTTAAAATTGCCTGATAAAAATCCGTGCCGCAAGCGGGATGCGGCGACGAACAAGCCGACCCCTACAGCCGCTCCGCAAACAAACTGCAGCACAGAACTCATCGAGTCTCCGATTCCTACCACACACACTCACTTGATAAGACCAGAACCACAATACAATATAATATGCACCCTACTTGGACAGTAAAATAATCTAGTATTCGACGAGCAAAATTGATGAACACTCTGAAACAACCACACACAGTTATTTCTTTGGAGATGGCGCCATTGCGCCTGCAAGATATCAGCGGGTGTATGCTCTGCGCATGCGGTCTAAGCGATATTAGCGAGCCTGCGTTACTGTACTCCGCGGATAACAGTAAAGCGCATGCTCCTTGTGCTGTATAGTTTTAAAAATGGCGGCGGCAAAGAAGAAAGTTGCTGCTGGTGATGGTTTGAGAAAAGCTCTCTTCCAGTCACCGATGACAGAGGAAGAGAACGCTACGGATAAAACTACCGGTTAGTCATCTCACTTTGTGTTTTAAAATCAAGTTTTACATTATAGTATCACCCCATACAAGTTGTCTGCGCACGGTAGCTAAGATAGGATACTTTGTGACTGACAATGTCAGTGAATCACGAATAAAAATAAATTAAAGAAACTCTGTGAATAATGTTTTCATTACAACCTTTATTGTGAAATATCTCTTACCTCATAAGTCAGCGAATTCCGTAAAATGTTGCTGTAAAAGATATTCTAAATAGGCCATTACAGCATGCACACATTCAACAAGGAAACCTACCTCAACTACTGTCATGCATTGTGGCTTCGTTTATTGCGTGCTTTAAAAGGCGCCGCTGCATTCTGATTGTCGAGGTAGGTTTCTATGGTAATGCACGGGCAAGCTTATAGCTGGAATGGCCTAATCTTTGTATGGGTTACCGGCCTGGGTATGCACAAACCTAAATTTGGATTTATGTTTCACCTAAAAATAAGGACAGAGTCAATGTCTGTTCTAAAACCTGCTCATACATTCATGTATTTGAATCTTACCCAGAAAAGAGTGTCTGTCAACTCATCAATCATGTCTCCCACCATCAAAACATTAGCATAACTAAGCATGGTTTGGAATAATGAAATCTAGCCTAGTTTCACTCCCTCCCTATTTTATTTACTGGAGGCAATAAGTACACAAGCTGTGTCAAATGTTTTGAGAGTTAAAAACATTAATCGCTAGGGTTTTGAAACAATATAAATAAAAATATAACAAGATACAACAAAATAATTTCTCTGAATCATGAGACATTTCGTGCTTATGTTAGGAACTATTCTATTCAGGTTCAATTTTTTTACATATAAGATTAGGGTTTATCCTAACTCCCATGGTCTTAAATTGTACCAGTTTTATTTGTGTATCCAATTAAAACTCTCTCTCTTCGCCATATGCCATGTAACATGCATACTAACAACCCTTATCCCAATATTTGGCATAGTGTTTCATAACGTGTAACTACCACCACAGGTATCCCAAGCCCATCATGAGTTGAGCATTTTACAGTTTATTAAATTTGATCAATGGTTAAATGTTCATTGATTCATTCGGATTTGTGTCTATTGTGTTAAATTTTTGTTTATCATTTCTCCTTGAGCCTCTAATTGTGCTTAACTATGACATGCACTCTTCATTGTTATTATTTGTTTAGAGGCTCTATTGAACAAGTTGCAAGTAGAAATTGAGGTGGACAACAACCTGACATCACTAGACAAAGGTACAACAACAAATAAAGACAGAAAAAATAGAAATCAAGTACAACAACAAATAAAGACAGAAAAAAGAAAATTAGGCACAACAACAAATAAAGACAGAAAAAAAGAAAATTAGGTACCACAAAAAATAAAGACAGGAAAAAAGAAAATGAGGAACAACAACAAATAAAGACAGAAAAAAGAAAATTAGGTACAACAACAAATAAAGACAGAAAAAAAGAAAATTAGGTACAACAATAAATAAAGATAGAAAAAAGAAAGTTAGGTACAACAACAAATAAAGACAGAAAATAGTACATTAGGTACAACAACAAATAAAGACAGAAAAAAGGAAATTAGGTACAACAACAAATAAAGACAGAAAAAAGTAAATTAGGTACAACAAATAAAGACAGAAAAAAAAAATTAGGTGCAACAACAAATAAAGACAGAAAAAAGAAAATTTGGCGATGCTATTTGTGTTTGTTACAAAAGGTGACATAAAACTTGCCAAATACTGTGATCCGTTATGCATGCATTATGCACCTTGGCTTTGTAACACCTACAAATAGCATCTCTTCCTGATTAGATGTTGATTAACCAAAGTGGCTGTGACATTGATGATCTTTAGGACAATGAATTTGTTTTTGGTTGTTAATGAACTAATTTGCGAGCCTCTTTTTTAAAGAGGATAGCAGTTTAGAAAATGACATGAGTTTTAAGTATCCAAAACGAAAAAAAAATTGTCATGCATCAGTAGATAGTATTGGATCAGTAAATAGTGTTTTATAGAGTCAGTGGGTCCTTGTTCTTCTAGTGATGAGCCGAGTACACTATTGCTTTAATTATTGTTAATGTTACTACCATTATTGCTAATTGGTGTGTTTTCTTTTCCTCAGAAATGCATGAGCAAAGGTTATCAAAGCTACGTAAGGAGCTTGATCACAACAGTCAGGATGAGTGGAAATACAAACCAATTGAGCAAATCATTAGATTCTGAGAAGAAGAATAGCATTCTCCTTGTATATAAAGGACAGCATGAGGATGACAAGGATAAAGAAGAAGGAAGTGGATTAGGAATGTGAAGCAAATCAGATTCGTACAAGTGTACCGTCTCCTCAGAGGGGTGACTTAGGAAAGTGGTAGACAATATCTTCTCTCTACATAGAGTAGGTGCATACATAGGGGGTATGAAGGCTGCCAAAAAGTTGGTCATTTCTTATAGAAGGATCATCAACCATGTGCATACATAGGGGGTGTGCAAGCTGCCAAAAAGTTGGTCATTTCTTATAGAAGGATCATCAACCATGTGCATACATAGGGGGTATGAAGGCTGCCAAAAAGTTGGTCATTTCTTATAGAAGGATCATCAACCATGTGCATACATAGGGGGTATGAAGGCTGCCAAAAAGTTGGTCATTTCTTATAGAAGGATCATCAACCATGTTCATACATAGGGGGTGTGCAAGCTGCCAAAAAGTTGGTCATTTCTTATAGAAGGATCATCAACCATGTGCATACATAGGGGGTGTGCAGGCTGCCAAAAAGTTGGTCATTTCTTATAGAAGGATCATCAACCAACCACAGACAAAAAAGTTGTATGCCTCCATACTCTTCCAGGCTTTCATCTGTTTGGCCGTGTAGAATGATGTCTGGACAAAGAGGTAGTTCGAGATATCAGGGAACTTGACTTTGGGGAATTTATCTAAAACCATCGCACAATCTTTCTTCTTTAATGTGTAGGGGTCGATCCCTTGACACAATACAACTTTTTCTACAGTATTGTTCCTTCACATTTGGCTCTAAGCTTTCAGCATACTCTGAGAGAATCAAATTGTGTGCTTGCACAACGGCGGCCATGTTGGTTTGTTTGACCACTGCGCATAAACCGGAAGTGAACGCACACAAAAAAGTCACGTGACTGAATCTCAACAAATCCTTGGTATGACCCTGTAGAGGTGACATTACTTAAGTAACACACACGATGAGAGAGAAGGTCTGAATATGTAGATCCAAAGAGCAGTGGCAATGAGAAAAGAAAAAGAATATCATCAAGAGGTTTTTTTATGACCATGACGGGCATTTGAAATGTTTTTGGTGTCTCATGGCATATACTTGAAAATAAATATTTTGGGATTGTTTTTTGTGAATATTGTAAATATGGATACAGTTTGTGTACAATAATTTTTGAACATTTTCAATTTCTTACCTTTCGTGCTTCTTTATTTCAATACATTTTGTGAATATTTGTTAAGTTTCTAATTTGTGTGGTGTACAAGCACCAGTTAAAAAAAAGTCATCAACAATTTTTTTATTCTTCCATCATTCTATAATATTCAAACTTGAAACAATAGAGCTGAAAAAAGTGTTAATGAACAAAAAATAAATAGGCTCGATCTTCTTTTGTGATAACGAGTCTTAAGACGTAGGAAATGTGGGAATAACCTCTAAAGTATCTCAGGACGTGATTAGAGTTAGTTTCCTCCACAGCCACAGTGGGGCCTAGGTCATTGAATGCCCCCACCCTCTCCCCTTCAACTAGATAAGTGTGATGTGAAGTGATATTAATAAACTGTAAATACAGCACATATGTTGCATATAATAAAGTTAAAAGCCATACAAAAGCATTGCTAAATGCTCTCTCCCCCAACCACATTCTGAGATTTTTTTTTGCAATGTTAGAACCCCATCTCCTGCCCTCATGATTAAAATACCCCCTCCCATGAGGATTTTCTTTAAAAAGGACTCTCAGTTCATTTCTGCAAAAATAAAATCAGTTCGGATATCTGAGTTATACGTTTTTTTGCAAAAAGTTCATCCTTTAAATAAGTAAGCCGTGAAAGAAAGTAAGAATTTTGTTCCATCGGAAAGCGTTCGCATAGCGATTGACCAATCGTTAATGTGTATTTGGGTCAGATGATGCAGATTTCGTGACACGATTGGTGTATTTGTATCACGTGACATGTTCTCGAACGCAAAAGGCGTTCATGTTTGACTTCATTACATTGACTCCGAACTAAGTTTGTATCGATCGGGAAAACTCAGCCAAATCTCAATCTCTCTGTCCTTTAATAATTGCTTGAAATTGGTCATAGACAAAGCCTATTCTTTGTACTGGTTCTATGAGGTCTTTAGAGCGAATCCCTAGGTAGGACAAGCTGAAGAATGCCGGTTAGAAAGGAAGGTAGGTGAAGTATGCAAAGCGGTGCTATGCTCCCCATCCTGAGTTTGGCCTTGCTTCTGGTCACAAATCTAACGTTATTATTTTTTAATATATAAACTAGATGCTGACCGAGCCCTGCAGCTACTAGAAAGTTACCACGAAAAGCTGAACAAGCCACAAGATAAAGCTCTCCGCTCCGCAATCGAGCGAGTCATCAGAATATTTCAAAGTCGACTATTTCTTGCTCTGTTAGGTGAGAGTTTACGGTGCTGCAGTCGGAAATAACAAATGGAAATACATGGAATATTAATGCTAAATTCCCACATAGTACACGTTAAATCTCGTATAAATCTTTTGTTCGTGTGAACCGTAGACTAATATCAATTATAGGGGATCGCTAGTCGTATATCAGCTCAGATTGTCGAGTCAAATTTTAGCCCCATCATAATTTAGCTGATCTACTAGGTAACGACAATTTGTGCTGATACGAAATTTGCTTATAGTTTCTAACACTTCAACTAACAACATGCTCATTTTAGCGTGTCCACTTAACAATAAATGATTGCAATGATCGATTTTACAGATATTCAAGAATTTTATGAAGCTACTTTACTAGATGGGTCTAAATCGCCAGAGCAAAAAGCAAACGAGACGATTGAAGCTGTCGAGAAATGGGAAAACCAGCCAGAGATGGAGTCAACTCCGCTACCCAAGGTTGGTACAGAGAAGCGAGGAATTTCTGTTTTGTTTGCATTCATAACAAAACAGTGCTTAGGAGGCGGTTTCACTTCGTTGGATATTCGTGTAGCTGCAATCAGCGTTCTTTCCGGTTCAATGATTGCGGTTTTCAACGTTTCAAATTTTGTGACCATACGGATTAAAATTCGACAGCGTTCTATCTTTTGCGTCAACATGTAATTTTTGCCTAAAACCGCATGAAATCCGAATAATCCTATGTTGTCAATCATAATAGTTTGGGCTAAAATCTTTGTTATTTTATAAAAGAAATATGGAAAACTATGCCAACCCACCATCATACAAAGAAAATTATTTACACTTCGAAATTGGCCACACAATCAATTAATTTAACACAATAGATCAAACAATTTGTTCAATTTTCAGTTGTTTGACCAACGGTTCTTCAAGAGTTTTTCTTTAACGACCTTGCCTTTATTGCTATGCTAAATCCAGCTGGTTATTTGAATATTTTTCGCATGTTTGGGTATTTTCCAGTAGGGGGGCAAGTGATTACTAAAGCTCACAAAAGTTACTTGTGTCGATACTTATAAAGAATCGATACTTTCTATTTGTAATCCATTGGCTTATCTTTACAATAATATTCCCTATAACCCATAACACCTCCTTCTCTGTGACCTTAAATTGCCTTGTAAACTGATGGAATGCTAATTTGGTTTATCTCAATTTATCAGAGCCTACAATAGGTTCCTACTTGATATCCCTCATTTGTAGCAGATTTCACCGAGTTTTTGTAGCAAAAATGGAAGAGTCATTGACTGACAAAAAACAGCACCATGTTAATGACTTTACAGGATAGAACTCTATTTTGTTTTTTGAATCTTTAAATATCTAGCGCTCTTCGATCATACCAAAAATCTTTCTTTTTTATTAACATTTGTGTTAAAAAGCCTTGCTAGACATAGATGTATGCCTAGCTGTCTCTTTAGTGTCAGAACTTTGACTTCTGCTTTCAACACATGTGTGCGCATCATGGTTATAACAGCCATGGGACATGATGTTTTCAATTTAGCTTGATTTACATTATTTTTAGTAAGTTATGGCAATGAAGCGATAGCATTTTTTTACTGTTGCTAGAGTAGTAGCTATGAGGGGTCTTTCTGGGTTGTCTAGGACTTGTATAATCTTAATTCAGCAAGTTCTTGCTTGTAATAGGAACCATTGTTTGGCTTTATTGTAAGACTGTTTGCCAGTGGCATGGCTTTGAGGGGTCCTAACAAATACTGTATTTTGTGCATGCCATTGTCTTTAACTTACTTTCGCTTATTATTACTCGATTTTAAAAGGTCATTCCAATAAAGATTGTATCAAATCTAATTTTATAGTAAAATGTTAACTGTATGAAGTGGCATAACTATGGGTAGATCTCATTTGACAGATGTTCACAGTGTACTATTACAGTATATGTATGTTCCATATGGGACTTGCTTGATCTTAACTCTTCCAAGTTATGATTCATCTTGTAAAAGAAAACTTTCTTTGCACTGAAGGTTACGTTTAAAAAGACTTTTAAAACATTTGTTACAAATGCAAAATACAAATATTGAAAAATATAACAATTGCGGTAAGGCAAAAAAACTTCCGAACTTTACTTCCTTTATGTATATTTGAAAATTATACTACTCGTTTTCGTTTTATATGAGTCAATAGATAATCAACTAGGCACGTTTCTGTTTGCTCCTAGAAAACGAAAACGAGTAGTCTAATTGTTTTAGTATTAATCCACTCACATACATCAAATAAATGATGATTTAAATAATTCTCAGTTATAAATAATATAACAAAACACACAAAAAAAGTATTTTACAAAATCAAAACGTGCGCTCGTTTGAAATGGTGTGTTTTCTAGTGCTTTTGCGAGGGCATGCAGATAAACAAAAATTGAAAACTTTAGCTTTAAAAACTTGCAGTTTTCGTTACTCTTAGTGTCCTATTGGAGGGATGGAAAATAAATTTGCTAGAAAAGATTGTGAACCAAATTTGAATCAAGGTTTTTCGTCTCTTTTGCTTCAGTGGCTTTTTCGCCTGCTTTTTCACTACTCACTATCTATGGCTCAGTAGATAGTGAGTACAGGGCCAATCAAATTGCGAGATTTGTGATAGTATGTGAGTGGATTTATACTAAAATGATATATTAATGGAAGGCTCTTTCTTCTATTTATACTAGAATACTGCTCCTTTGTTTTTGCCAGCCTTCCATCCTACCTTTCTCAGGTTATCGAGCAAGTGCAAAAGCATGCTCTGTTCATTATATTTCCAGGCCTACCATATGATAGTGCCCTAGCTGCGGCAAACATAGGCTCACTGGCACAAATAAGGTCAGACGCTTGCAGCAAAGTCATCAGCTCCATACACCAAGACAATCACCTACATTGCTTGGTCAAGGACCGAATTACGCAGCGTAACACCAAATACACCATCAGATCCCACGGTGTACATATCATTAAGCCATGCAATACGACATGATTTTCATCTTTTGTCACAAACCAGTATGCTATAGACATTTTGTAACGTGGAAGTTCTGTACTTTATACTTATCTATACTTTATTATTGTAATTATTGTATTGTTGTCTGCTGACTGCAACTATAATTTAGAAGTCAGTTCTACAAGAGTTGCAATTAAACTAATCTATCTACCTACCTAATCTATTCATAATTTGGGATTTTAATCAGAGATGACTTGAAATGACTGGATTTTTTCTGTCTTGCGTACTGTCCCTATAAGACCTCATCATAAATTTATGCCAATTGTTGATTTTGCAGTACTACACTTCACCACCAGAAGATGAGCGTCCATTGCCAATTACATTACCATCCGAGCCAGCACCAACGTTAGAACACTACCCTGTACAGGTACTGTAGGCCTTTATCTATACCTACTGACCCAAAACCCCGAGATAATGATTTGTAGAAATAAAACTTTGTAGTTTGAAGAGTCTTTATTCAAATGAGATGTCCTTTCAAAGCTTTTTTGCACAAGGCTTTTGCTACTCACTACACGGCCATGAGATTTTGGGGGAATAAGGCATGTTAAAATCACCCTGAAGCACGATTTAAAGAATGTTTACTTTCTTTGTAAGTTAATCTTGGAAGAAAGGAATGCAGATCTAATAAAACATGACAAAGCACGAATTACTGTTTCAGGAAACTCTGACATATCGCAGGAGCACTCCATTGACTGAATATCGCAGGAGCACTCCATTGACTGAAAGCACTCTTTGAACTTCAGAGTTTTGTTACAAACTTTAATTACATTTTGCCACACTTGAACAATTTTAAAATTTTTTTGTTCTTTTTGAGGTACTCTTCAGCTTGATTTGTGTTGATTATGAGAAGGGGGCTCATACAATTCTTTGAAAAGAATCTGCCATTTCTTTGTTCGTGAACTATCAGACAAAATCATAATATCAGGGCTTCTGGAATTACGCGCTTGTGCGGAAGCGCGTAATTTGGCTTTTTCCGCGTAATACACAAATTTCCGTGTAATCCCGCGTAATTTAGCTAATATTTGAAAGACAAAACATTTAAGTGCACAGCTGGTGTGTTCTTTTTAGGGTTCTTACCTCTATTTCTTGTAAAAAAGACATAATTTTTCGTAAGAGTGTGATATTTCGAACTGAATTTCGAAAACAAATAAAATGACTAGGCGTTCTTTGCTAAACCGCGAAGGCCTAGGACTAATAATAAAATACATTTTTTAATTGGCTGGAGCCAATGAAAACTCGTGCAAAAAAAATAAATCTTTTTTAAGTTATTTCGTGCTTTTCTTCGGTACAAAATGTAGTTTTGGCGTAACCCTTGATATTCCATGTAATTTAGCGCGTAATTCGGTAAAGAATCCCAAAAAAAATTTGATTTTTAAAGAAAAATGTATTGCAAAATCACGTGTAATTTAGTGCCTAATGATTGATTTTCCGCGTAATTTAGCGCATAATTTAGCAAAGAATCCAGCATAATTTTGATTTTTTTCCGCGTAATTCCAGAAGCCCTTAATATGTTTGTTTTTATTTAGCGATTGAAATAATCAAATTTTCAATAGAGAGACTCCTGCAATTTATATAATCTGTAATCAACAATCCATCATATTCATTACCTATGAAACCCATTCAACTCTTTGATTAACAGACACGGTGAAATAGCTGTTCATTGCTAGCTCACAAGAACATCCAGTTATAGTTTCATCAAAAGGGAATCCCGCTACAGAAATGTCTGTTAACAGAGTTGATTGTGTTTGGGTCATTGATCTGATTTTGTATTTAATGATTTTTATTAGTTAATAATGGCATAATATAAACATGAAACCATGCTATAAAAGGGTATATGCCAGGAATTCGTCAGCTTCATTTGTCATTCAACCTCTCAGTCAACAAGAGCTCCCACTAGTGCTTTGACTAAAGAGGAATATTTTTTCCTCCATCCTAGAATATTGCCAAGCATTTCAACTTAGAATATCATAGAAAGTACAAGGAAAGCTTAAAAAGTCCTTGCTTAATGCATAATCAGAAAATGCAAACTTACATTGATATGTGATCCTGCTTTTTGGAGCATCATGTATTACTCCAGCACAAACCATCTGCTGGTAGAAAACCTGCAATAGTTCAATGGTTCAATGAAGGATCAATGAATAATTTCCTTCTAACGATTCAGGAATTACCCAGAGATATCACCTTTTTTTTTTAATTCAGAACCACAAATTGTATAATTGCTTCTTCGTTTCATTTTTGCTACAGAAATCTAAGATATAAAAGCAAATCAAGGCAATTCATCTGTTCAATTTGAGTTGCGTTGCCACCAGCCCTTTTTGTTTTAATTCAAAATGTTAATTTGTGGATAGTACTTACTTTTTTATTACATGGTTTCGTGTTTAAGCTTGGTAATTGACCAGGTAGGTTGTCATGGTGAGCTACATGTGTTATTAAAATTCTTGTGGTGCTAAGTTCTCAATGCACAGGTGCACATTTCACAGCATTGCGCATGGCTTTTATGCATGTTTCTTCAGTGCCTGTTAAATTATGCTGATTTTATTGGTTATGTTGGTAGGTGTTGCTTGAGTGTTGCATTAGTGGTTTGTTCAAGTGCTTTTGTTTGCATTGCTGGTTTGTGAAGGTGGTCCCTCTTGTATATGATAGCTTGCATGGTACATTAATAATAGTCTCCTATGTTGTTTTTTGAATCTTTATCTAGCGCTTCTCAATCATACCAAAAATCTATCTTTTATTTATCAACATTTGTGTTAAAAAGCCTTGCTAGACATAGATGTATGCCTAGCTGTCTGTTAGTGTCAGAACTTTGACTTCTGCTTTCAACACATGTTTGCGCATCATGGTAATAACTGCCATGGGACATGGCATGTGTAGACTATTCTCTGGTACAACCGTCTCATTCATCAGCATATTCATCAAGCAAGTCATTATGTGCATCAATTTTAAAATCCTACAAGAGGATACAAAAATTTCAAAGCCAATACAGGAAAACAGAAAAAATAAATCAAAGTCAACTTTTGTTATTAACAATCAATTTAAAAATCCTACAAGAAGGTACTAAAATTACTTTTTTACAGCCAAATTTGTTGTTGTGCGACCTCAGCGAATCCAAAATCCTTGTCTAGTTTGGGAATAGCGCGTAGTCAGACACAAGCTTTGAGGGTGGTTTGTCTGGTTTTGATTGTTTGGTTTGATTGACTACTCATTTTTCCCAAACGAAGAAAGGAATTTTTGATTCTGGTAGGTCGCGCAACAATGAATTTGGCTATAACCAAAACTGGTTCAATGTGACTTAATATTCATTATGGGCTAATGTGCGACAAAACAATATAGTTCTTAGAACAAAAAAGTTGGAGTAACTCTGAATCAAAGCTCAATCTTCTGGGTTATAATTTTTAAGTCTGAAGGCTTACAGGTATACAATAGTTTTTTTTTTATCAAGTATAAAGTTCATGACAAAGATGTACTTTTTAATGAGAACTTATTTACCTATATGGTCATATGCAAAATATCTTGGTCAGACCATATATCTATGGTCAGAGTATAGCAAATAGCTGAAGTTGTCTCAGTACTAGGGTTCTGTAATTTTTTTCCTGTAGAGTCATCTTTGTTTAAGCTCTTTCTTTTTAACCTTTCTTGAGTTATAAGCTATATTGCATAACACATCTTGGTTGCTGCAACGTTAGGTGAAAGCCTCCCTACTCTTAAGGAGACTTACTCTTATCAAATCATGCTGCCTGTTCCACAAGTTTTCCAAATTGAAATGCTAATTTGCTAATCTTACTAACAAAATAGAGAAATGATCATCACATTGCCCATAATGTTTTTTTTCTACTTTTAAGCTAATCAAATGAAGTATAAATAAATTTTTCATGGGTTTTCATAAATTTGTTATGGGTGGGTTCAGGTTTCTTTTACAAACTTGTTGTCTTTATCAGATTTAAAACATAGACTGAGATGGTATCACTATTTAGAAAATGACTTGTATTCGACTCTTGATCCTTATAGCTTAGACACCAAGCTTGAGTTTCCTGTCACCTTTATCTAATCCTCCACCTCTGCAATAACAAGGGCAAGAGGTGATAAAGCCAGACAACCCCATTTACATGCTGGTACCATGTCAGACTATACTTTTATGATGATTGGCAGCTTGTTGTTAAAGCGTCACGATCCATCTAATGACTTTCTCATCAGACAATCAAAATTATTAATTCATATCTGAATCACCACAAAAAAATTAATTGGGGTTTTTAAAAAAAGAATCCTAAACAAATAGGCCAAAGTGTTGATGATTTTTCTTTGCTCAGAGTTATAGTTTTCATTCTATTGTTGTTTATAGTTATTTTTCTGTGTTTTTAGGTTCAAGAAAACGGTAGCTCCAGCGATTAGTGGGAGAATTCCACAAGTGCAATCTATAAAATTTCCAATTGCAATATATTCCAATTAGGCAAATGTTGCCAATATAGAATTAATCCCATACAGTACAGTATAGCTAATTACACATATTCACATACTATCACATACATATATACCTACCATACATTTTTTAATAAACAGAGAAATGCTAGGTTTCCATTAAAATTCCCAATTAAAAATATCTCATATATTTTTCAGATGCTGTTTTTAACCTATATTTTGAGGAAGAGAAATGTCAAATGCAGCTCATTATTTTTTCATGCTATAATTCAGATCATTTTCAGAATGTAACGTAGACTAACATTGTATAACCTTGTCATTTAAAATAAAATAATTATTTGGAAAACTTGTGGATTGTCTCAGTACCAATGGCATTTGTAAGCCTAATGCCAATGTAAAAACTCAAGTGAATCTGGAGAAAACCCTAATTTTTGCAGAATGTTGTTTTGAGTTGATGCTTGAATAGGGTGTGGTACGGAGGTAAATTGTTGTGGCTCACCTTGGTGCAAACATCAGACCACATAGAATTTAGTCATTGACTTTTTCCCAGTAGAAACCTTAATTTAATTAAAAATTGAACCTTGCCTTTGATGGTTGTGTCTCACTGTTTTGTACTTTTCTTTAGTTGTATTTAGATTTGTTTTTCTTAAGGACAAGATTTTCATTTGTAGGTAGAATTTTCAAGCTTTCTCCTGGTTATTCTTCTTCTAGTAGTACTTCCAATTGGAGGGTTATAGTTGTTTGGTAGCAGATATTTTTTTATATAGGGATAAACCTTCAGAGGGGATATAACATTTTATATTAATGTTCAGGTTCAAGAAAGCTGTAATTTACATTAAAATCAGCACCTCAGCTGTGTTTTATAGGATAATGAAAACAGAAAAGAAGCTTGGAAATTTTCAAGGTGAAGTAATGCCTAAAAGCAAACAGTTGTAATCTATGAAGCTTAGCCTTTCAGGATTTAAAATAATTTTGAAAATTGCATTTCAACTGAATGCATAGCAGCATACAATAAAAATTAATATAAATTAAATTTCATAAAGAAATTCTAGACAATTACATGCTATCCACCTTAACATAACATAACATTAAATATTGCTCTTAAGGCACTCACAATTATCTGTGAGTTGCCACCTGAAATGTATTCATACAAAAGTAAATTTATTGCTATTTCATATCCACCAGTACCCATAGTGGGAATTAATAGCTAACACACCACATATTATCTTTTAAAGGAAGGTTAAATCCATCTGCTCCAAGTTCAATGCTATATTAGTCATGTAAAACCCACTATCAGAAAAAGGAACAACTTCAGCTTGCTGGGAACAAACACAATGTTGGCTAAGGTATGCCAATAACTGCTACTAAGACTTATGGTCTTGGAATTATCCTCTGACTTTGGAGACAAAATTATGACAGATGTCCAAAGCATGCTTTTTGTCATTGCTTTGTTTGTTTGTTTTAATCTAACAATCTAGATGTCAGCAAACCTGTTACTTTTAGAAAGAGATGTTTTGCTGATGAAGGGTTTGCTTAGATCTATTCAAGGAGAATGTATTCTAGTCTTGAGTTTGAACTGTTTAATTATGTATTAAATGCAACATTTTTTTGGCACTATGTTTTTGACTATTATAGGTGTTGAATTTGTCTGATTGTTTTGCTAAATATTTTCTCTTTGTGAAAATTCAAGTGAAAAGCATGATCAAACTAAAATAAGACTTTGTTAGTTTTTTTTTTTTCAAATGTAACCTAATTGGTGCTTACCACATGATAGAGAAAATCATGTAATCAGCTCTTCTGGCCTTTACATTTTTCTGTAAAGGCCAGGTAAAAATGGGCAGGGCTAAAACACAGGTCACCGAGTCTCAGGGTCACCAGAAACGGGAAAAGTGATGGGGGTGCCAAACGAATTGTACATGCGGCAAATATTCAAAAAAAATTCTTCTTCTCTCTGACTAGGCTCCGTTGTGGTGTCGTTTTCTGCAAAAATCCCCCCTGGAACTGAGCCTACTCTCTGACAAGCCCTCCATTATTTTGTCAATACAGCGGTGTTATTTACAGGCGCATAGAATGGTCATTTTGACTAGTGCGCACGGGTATGTACAAGCTTCAAAACTGTTTTTCTTCAAATAAAACAGATCTCAAATGGAAAAAGTCCCACTTGATAAATGTATATGCGTAAAGGGCGCTATGCGCCTGATTTACTATTTCTGTATGTGAAAAAAATGCCAACATTTTTTCCAAAAGTGTGTAGCTCGCGCCATGCTGGCTATGGCCCACTCCCCTTCACGGGGTATCCTTGCAGCCGGAAAAGAGCAATGCTGGATCCTCCAGCAAAAAAACCTCCCCCCTTCGCTTTTCTTTGAGGAGAAGAAATATGATTGACGTCTGAGAAGGGATGCCAGCCCATAAGCCAATCAGGTTTGCCCGGTGTTTTGGTCGCGTCAATTGTCTGGCTACTATTGTCCACCCGTGGGAAATTCACTTCGCTCTCTTGGAATCAGAAGAACGAAATGGTGAGTGAAGAGAGCGATGTTGGCGAAGTGTCTTTCCATTAAAACGTTTGACTTGCAAAAGTAAAATAAAATAAGTAAAAAATATCAAATAGATGGTGACCTGGCAACCTGTGTTTTAGCCCTGCCGGGTCAAAATTGTTAACTTTCTTGCTTTTCAATGACTTTTTTTTTTTTTCAAAATAATACCTATTCCATGTTAACCATATCTACCAACTGGCCCACAAGGTTGATTCTATCATCAACCATATGTTGTTTTTTTTTTTGCTCAAGTACCACCACTATATTTCATATATTTGAGCAGATTCGTCCATTGAAACTGCATTGCATAAAAATAGAAATAATAACTGTGTGTGAAAGGGTAAAAAGGTTTTAATGTTTGAAAATTAATTCAAATAAAGACATCCATGTTTGCTGAATCATAGCCTTTGGTAGTGTTCATTAAATACCCCGGAGGGGTGCCTGAGGGGTGAGGGGGTATTTGGGAAGGGGAGCTCCAGGTATTCTTATCCACGCAAAGGGGGCTCCCAAAAAATGGGCCTTCTAAGGGGGACTCTGAATGTTTTCTTAGCTCTTCTGAGATCCTGGGGTTTAAGGAGAGAAATGTTTTATATCGAAGGGGGGTTTTGTGAAACTCTTCCCTTCCACCCCTTATGGTATTTAATAAAACACTTCCTTAGGCAGCATGAAATTGCTGTCTAGAAATAAAGAGCATTTTATTGTCTGCATTTTGGTGTCAATGTTAGTGTTCATTGTATTACAGTCTACAAGTTTCACAACAACAAGTTTCTGTTTATTTTGTCCTGTGGAGTAAAAAGGTGAAATAAAAAATCCCAGGATGAAAATATAGGACAAAATATATACACCCTCTTGGTTATCAAAAAGGATTTTTTGCACTTTGCCAAATAACAGTTTAATACCTTTAACAGCCTACTTGGATGTGTGTGTGGTAGTGTGAAATCACTTCAAGGAGTGGGATTTTATGTTGTTATCCTTGAAGTTGCTGTCAACTCCTTGCTAGAAATATCTAAATCCTATTAGAAAAGTTTTTAGTATAATCCCTTTTACATTTTGTATCCAAACCTCATGCTACCCAGTGTTTAGTAACTTGTGGTTTTGTCTATTAGGGTTTCTTAAGTGGATATCTATATCCTGTAAACAAAAGGGATATAACCACAGAATATTAGAAATACCCCTGAAGCCACCATGGTCCATTTATACATTAAAATTAAAACCATCACTTCCTAAGCATGTCATGTCAAGAAATCAGTGGATTATGCTCTCTAATGTTGCTTGTACTTTTGCACCCAGTTGAAAAACAATTGCCACATGGCTTTATAAATAACATTTTCACTCAGTTTGTCATAAACATAATTTACATGTTAACTAGTTTTTTTTATTGATTTTGGGTAGCTATTGAGAAGATCACACTCAATCAATCAAACCTTTATTGCCTCACATTTAAATTCAATTTGATTCTCACTTCTTCACAGATGACTGTTAGTCATTGTCTCCAAGCACAACAGCAATACCAGTCAACCATATTACATAGGCAAAGTGAGGAGAGAATAGACATGATTACATAACATGATATGTGACTTCATGTAAATTCTCATAACTGAGGTTAATTAGGCAGACATTTTGATCTTATTAAGATTCAGCATGAGTCACAGAATAATTATTATTCATGGAATGGAGTACACCCTCTGCCATATGTATTGAATACAAATGTTTCACAGTTCTGGCCTAAACTGATTCCTTCAATCAACAAATTCATGGGACTTGTCTATCAGATTTCAAGCCAAGGCTAAATCTACATCTTGTGTTGTGATTAGCATATTCTACAGACCGCCATATTTCTGTGACTGCTTTTGGTTTGAAAATGTCTTGAGTTTGGATTGGAAAATGATTCTTGCATGATGGTGAAGGCATTTGCTTGTTGTGGTAGCTCTTCAGCAGTGGTAAATACAATGTTTTGCTGGTTGATTGTTTTATTTAGCACTAGATATAAGTGAGTTTATCCACACCATGGCAAACCAATATTATTTTACACACAGCCATGTCAAGGGAAGTTTTCCCTTCTCTGTTCTTATATTTTATATCTTTATCCTTAGCCTGATGCTGCCCCGCTTCCTAGTCCAACCAAGAGTACACCTAAAGTAAGTAAAACATTTAATGATAACACAGTTATAATTCTCTTATTCACCAAACCATTCCCCTCTTGAATTCGTGATCCTGAAGCTTAACAGTTGCACTTTATGAATATTCAATTATGTTCACTCAAGCCCTATTGTGTCACTGCATTTAGCTCCATTTCCTTCAAATAGTTAGGACAATTCTCTAAATTTCTGTGACATTAAATGATCTAAATATTTTAAATGCCATATTTGCACTTTTACTAATCTCCATATGGTCTGTTTGCTCTGCTGTGGTTGGTTTTTATCACTCATTCAAGAGCTTGTCTGTCTGCAATCTACAACCTTTGCTCCATTCTCTGTCATTTTTATTCTTTCACTGTAAATATATTGATTCATCCTCCATTTGTAGGCAGCTGCATTTGTTATTCTGCCTTGGTTTGACCCACAAGGTTTCTGTGCTATTTGTTTGACTTTTGTTATGCTGATAAAAGTGTATAGGCTTATTCTTTGCCCTACTCCAAAGATCTTCTAGGTCACTATTATCTCATTGTGATAATTTTCTTTTACTTGACTCTGAATACTAAAGCTTGATTTTTATATTGCTCCACCTAGGATAGATTTATTATGAAAATGTACTCATCTGTAAAAATCCAATAATGGAAACCAAATATACGTATTTCTTAGGTGTGAAACAATTTGAATTCATACAGTTATAGTCATCAGAACAATGTGCATGCCCCTCATAGCAAGAACTGACTATTTCATATTTCTCATTATCTTTGTATATCTCTAATCAGCAAAGCAGTATCACACAAAATGTCAAGAAATTTCTTAATTTCCTGTGTGGTTTCACCACACCTTGAAGTCAGCCCTGTTGAAACTAACTGTATGTGTATAAAAGTATGAATTTTGTGGGTTTCTATGAGTGATCTACCTATCCTTTGTCTCACATATGTTTGTCTCAATGTGGTTTAGACACACAATAGAAAGCCCTGTCGAGCTTCTTTACAATTTCTATTGTATAGCATTTATTCTCTGCATGAGACTTTAAGAACCAAGTGGTTTTACCACAAACCTTCATTGCTTTATCAGTTTCCATCAGTTTCTGAGAGCCGGTTTATTAATCATTTATTCTCTTAATGTATCAATAAGAGAAACAAAATCAGCATAACCTATGGTGGTACCTACTTTTTTGCTACAAAAAAAATGCTTTGATCCTGTCTGCACCACTGTATTTATGTTAAGGCTATTGCCAGAAGAAATATAGTTCAGTATAAAAAAACAAAGTTTAAAATTGAAAATTCAATTCTTTTCTCAAAGAGAGAAACATTTGTAGAATAACTATTTTATTTTGTTTGTCAATAGGTTTGAATGCTTCTATGTTTTTTTGGTAGTCAAATTCCATTGTTGCTTTTATCTGCAATCTACCACCATTAGGCTTGTCATTGTTAGATAACTTATTTATTGACAGTGTCTTATCAGGTATATAGGTTCAAGCTCTTTGGCAGCTTATTATCAACATGAAACTGTAGCTCCATGGATTTGTTTTTATTTGATCAAGTGTTAAGCTCTAGACACCTTTTAATTGAAAAAAAAAAAGATCAATATTTTCATTGTGGTTGCTGAATTTTGGCTATTCTATTATTTAAGATATAGGTTGTTTATATGCAGTGAAATATTGTGATTTGATTTTACTGCTGTTTATGCTTGGGAAGAGATGCTTTTTTTTCAATTTTATTTTCTACTACAGTTTTGTAGTGCACTACAGTTTTGCAATTGCAATGTGGTCTTGGGTAAGATATCCTTGCTATGTTCATAAATAATAGTGCATTTAATAAATTATTAGTATGGTTATCTTTTTAGTGACAATGCACTTTTTTTAGAAATTGCACTTTTATATTTTTTGTCTTTATATTTTTTATTACATCGAAATTATTTAAACAATGGAATAAAACATTTATAAATTGCAATAATCATTGCAGTGACCAAAAAATGCTTGTTCTTCTTTCAAACTCAGATTGGTTATCATACCTTTATTTCAAAGCAAGATCTGTCACACGTCCAATAACACATGTAATTGAACAAATGTCGTTTCTTAGGCAATGTATATATCACATTGGAGATTATTCCTATTAGGAACCTTTTTTGGGAAGTTAACAAAACACATATTTTTGTTGATTTCCTACAATGAGGCTTAGTTCCAGTGAAAAGAAATTAAAAATAAAAAACATTCAGCATTTACAAAGGATGTAAAAGGAAATAGTCAAATTGTCTATGTTAGCATAAAACCACTTGAAGATCATGTGGGTATTTTTCAGTCATGTCTACACCTGTATATGACATGTAGAAAGAAGTTGAAATTAATCCTTTTGCAGTTATAGCACATTCTTTTTCTGTCCTTTTTGTGCCAATAGGTATGATATCAGCTTTCTTGACAGAGAAAAAAATATTTGGAAAACTTGTTTTGTTATGTAGCAAAAACAAGTATAACTTTTACTCTCAAACTTGATGCAGGAAAGCAATGTTTGATTTTGAATTTTTGCCCTACAGTACCTGAGATCTTTTGATGTACACTTTTGATGTGCATGTGGCAGTGCATGTGACAATAGCGCCATTTTACTTCAGGTCATTTATGTTACATGCTACACTTTACAATCACCATGGCTTACTTGAAGCCCTAATTTTTAACGGAAATCGCAAAAATGCATTTCAAAATTGTAAAAGCAGTTTGTCTATATGAAGTTTCTTTGAGGATGTGTCTGATATAGTCATTTAGAGCAGATGACCTGTTACAGCAAATAGCATGAATTCTAATAGATTTGTTTATCTGCTGAGGTTTCTGACAGCCCACCAAATTTTTATGTAATCAATCCAAAGTAAACTGCAATTGCCACTTTAAGGGGTACAATTTCAGAGGCAATGAACTCTTACTCTATAGTAATTTTAACTATATCATATTAATAATATATTATTTGTCTGTTTCATAGCCAAAAGAAGAGGACAATGTTGAACAAGTAGTCGCATTGCCAACAACAAACTATGAAACTCTTGAAATCACTTTGGAAAGGGTAAGTTTATTGGAATATAACTGTGTATGCAGTCGAAAGCTCTTTTTCTTAAAAAAAAAACTGTATGCTTTCTGTTTTTATGAAGCATTGTATTAAGTGATAAATGCTGATTTTGTGGCTTTGTTTTTTTTAGCACACAAAAGGTGACTTATGCTAACAGTTTACATGACTTTTTGGTGAAAAATTTGTGTGCAATTTATTTTTTTAATTGTTTTCTGGCATGGGTCATTTCTGTGTTTATTTTTGCTTGAATTTCCACTCAAAATAGTCATGTGATCAGTCAGTTAGTGCAATATTTATATTGTTTACACCTCAGTTCCTAAAGGCATCTATTTCTTATGCAAAATTGGGTCCTGAGGAAGTGGTCTAGATCCCATTGTCTCACCCATTTTTGTTTATCAACCCATCTTCCGCTGCTGTTAGCCACAAAATCCATGAATAAAATCCTGTTCCAGTAACCCAGGGTCCCCTTTAGGGACTTGTCAAGGGTGTCTCCAGTGTTATCCTAAGTTATCCTTTTGTTGCAGGGAGGGTCTGGTCTTGGATTTAGCATTGCCGGAGGAACAGATAACCCTCACGTTGATGATGACTTTGGTATCTACATCACTAAAGTAATCCCAGGAGGTGCAGCTGCGCAGGATGGCAGGCTACAGGTCAATGACTGCATCCTGTCCGTAAATGGCACTAACACGGTTGATATTGAACACCAACAGGCTGTTGACGCTCTCAAGGCTGCTGGCAGCCAAGTCACACTGGTGAGGTTATACCTTATGTACCATAGATACCAAGTCACACTGGTGAGGTTATACCTTATGTACCATAGATACCAAGTCACACTGGTGAGGTTATACCTTATGTGCCATAGATACCAAGTCACACTGGTGAGGTTATACCTTATGTGCCATAGATACCAAGTCACACTGGTGAGGTTATACCTTATGTGCCATAGATACCAAGTCACACTGGTGAGGTTATACCTTATGTACCATAGATACCAAGTCACACTGGTGAGGTTATACCTTATGTACCATAGATACCAAGTCACACTGGTGAGGTTATACCTTATGTACCATAGATACCAAGTCACACTGGTGAGGTTATACCTTATGTACCATAGATACCAAGTCACACTGGTGAGGTTATACCTTATGTACCATAGATACCAAGTCACACTGGTGAGGTTATACCTTATGTACCATAGATACCAAGTCACACTGGTGAGGTTATACCTTATGTGCCATAGATACCATGTCACACTGGTGAGGTTATACCTTATGTGCCATAGATACCAAGTCACACTGGTGAGGTTATACCTTATGTACCATAGATACCAAGTCACACTGGTGAGGTTATACCTTATGTGCCATAGATACCAAGTCACACTGGTGAGGTTATACCTTATGTACCATAGATACCAAGTCACACTGGTGAGGTTATACCTTATGTACCATAGATACCAAGTCACACTGGTGAGGTTATACCTTATGTGCCATAGATACCAAGTCACACTGGTGAGGTTATACCTTATGTACCATAGATACCAAGTCACACTGGTGAGGTTATACCTTATGTACCATAGATACCAAGTCACACTGGTGAGGTTATACCTTATGTACCATAGATACCAAGTCACACTGGTGAGGTTATACGTTATGTGCCATAGTTACCAAGTCACACTGGTGAGGTTATACCTTATGTACCATAGATACCAAGTCACACTGGTGAGGTTATACCTTATGTACCATAGATAGAGTGGGGGGACAAGGGGTTACGGGCTATGTCTGAAATTTGAGGATTTCGAATGCATGGAAGCTAAAGTCAGCAATCTTTATGTATTTAATGTATTGTTCCCCACCTTTAGGATAGTCCCCCATTCTAGAATCCCTGGTGTTGCCCCTTGGAAGAATTTTTGGCAAGGATTACAACAGAATATGCCACAGAATAGATCAAAAGCCTCATCTTTTTAGCATTGGTAGACTGAAATTGAGGACTGCTTTTTGCATTGCTGCTGCCATCTTGGAATTCACTATGTGCAGATTTTTTGTTTTATATGTCCCCAACCCTCTTGGCTATAACAGGTGCCTAGAAAGGATTTGCTGAGGGGTTGTACAGTTATAAATATCATACAGAAAAAGGATAATATTGGATCATGGTTTGATAAGAAATGTCGAGAGGGGTGCACACACACCCTGCTTATCCCCCTAGTTGGCAATGTCACATCCATTGACACAATTGCAAGGTGTTATCCCCTATTACGACCTCTCCCATGGCAACCGACCTGAAACTTCAGATATCATGTTTATCAAATACATAAATGCAATTTCTTGTGCTTACTTAATAGAGAAACCATCGAAGCCTTATTTTTTTACACAGGTTATCAAAAGAGAGAAAAAACGGGGCAATGCACCAACAAGAGAGGAGATTGTTTTGATCAAGGGAAGCAAGGGCTTGGGGTTCAGTATAGCAGGTGGCAGTGGGAATCAGCATGTGCCAGGGGACAATGGCATTTACATCACAAAGATCATAGAAGGGGGGGCCGCCCAACAGGATGGGCGACTTCAGGTCGGCGACAAAATTATTAGTGTAAGTATTAAAAGATATTACATGATAAGTGCCATTGAGAAAAGTATTGTAAATTAAAATGTGTCAAATTGTGATACATATTTCCTTCTTTTGTATATCGTTTCATTGAATTAGATTTTAAAATTTGCTGTACGAAAAGTGTTTCTTTATGCCAAGAATGTTATTATACCAATTCTGGTTATATCAATATACATTTTACTGTCATTTTGCCGGGACATTTTGATTGTGTTATAGAGAGTATTGCTATATTGCTATTTTATTAGTTAGCTCGAGGGCATTAATACATGCCTAACAAATAATTCTGGGTAGCACAATACAGAGACATTAAGAAAACTAGGGGTTGGGGTGGGGGGTGCACAGTCATTCCCCTACTGTCATTTCCTTATGTTTAAAAGAAAAAAACTGGGGGAAAGTGGGGGGGGGGGGGGGGTGCACAGTCATTCCCCTACTGTTATTTCCTTATGTTTAAAAGAAAAAAAACTGGGGGAAAATGGGGGGGGGGGGGTACACAGTCATTCCCCTACTGTCATTTCCTTATGTTTAAAAGAAAAAAAACTGGGGGAAAGTGGGGGGGGGTACACAGTCATTCCCCTACTGTCATTTACTTATGTTTAAAAGAAAAAAAAACTAGGGGGAAGTGGGGTGGGGGGTACACAGTCATTCCCCTACTGTCATTTCCTTATGTTTAAAAGAAAAAAAAACTAGGGGGAAGTGGGGTGGGGGGTACACAGTCATTCCCCTACTGTTATTTCCTTATGTTTAAAAGAAAAAAAAAACTAGGGGGAAGTGGGGGGGGGGGTACACAGTCATTCCCCTACTGTCATTTCCTTATGTTTAAAAGAAAAAAAAACTGGGGGGAAGTGGGGTGGGGGGTACACAGTCATTCCCCTACTGTCATTTCCTTATGTTTAAAAGAAATAAACTGGGGGGAAGTGGGGGGTGGGGGGGGTACACAGTCATTCCCCTACTGTCATTTCCTTATGTTTAAAAGAAAAAAAACTGGGGGGAAGTGGGGGGGGGGGGGGGGTGCACAGTCATCCCCCTACTGTCATTTCCTTATGTTTAAAAGAAAAAAACTGGGGGGAAGTGGGGGGGGGGGGGGTACACAGTCATTCCCCTACTGTCATTTCCTTATGTTTAAAAGAAAAAAAACTGGGGGGAAGTGGGGGGGGGGGTGCACAGTCATCCCCCTACTGTCATTTCCTTATGTTTAAAAGAAAAAAAACTGGGGGGAAGTGGGGGGGGGGGGGGGGGGTACACAGTCATTCCCCTACTGTCATTTCCTTATGTTTAAAAGAAAAAAAACTGGGGGGAAGTGGGGGGGGGGGGGTGCACAGTCATCCCCCTACTGTCATTTCCTTATGTTTAAAAGAAAAAAAACTGGGGGAAGTGGGGGGGGGGGGGGTACACAGTCATTCCCCTACTGTCATTTCCTTATGTTTAAAAGAAAAAAAAACTAGGGGGAAGTGGGGTGGGGGGTACACAGTCATTCCCCTACTGTTATTTCCTTATGTTTAAAAGAAAAAAAACTGGGGGGGGGGGGTGCACAGTCATTCCCCTACTGTCATTTCCTTATGTTTGAAAGAAAAAAAAACTGGGGGGAAGTGGGGGGGGGGAGTACACAGTCATTCCCCTACTGTCATTTCCTTATGTTTAAAAGAAAAAAAAACTGGGGGGAAGTGGGGGGGGGGCACAAGCCCCCTGGCTATACAGACTGAATTATTTGTAACTCAAGGGTATCGTTTTTATATCAGGTTAACCTTCAAAATTTAGAGGATGTATCACACGAGGATGCCGTACAAGTCTTAAAGGCTACAAAAGAGCGAGTGACAATTGTGGTCAGTCGGCTTACTGCATATTACAGTGAACAGACAGACTCAGCACCCTCCCCGCCAACACTACCCAAGCAGACTCCTCCACCTCCCACACCTGAAGTCATTGAAACGGGTAAGTGTACATCCACCATTTGTCTCATAATTTTAGAACCATGTTCTTGGAAACTCATATACAGTGCAAGCTTGTAACCATGGCCAGAAGGGGCTGGCAATGATGTACAAAATAATATATAAAATAATATGGTGGGGGGTCACACCCTGTAATTACCGATTAGTGTTTTCTTAGCCGTATATTGATTCTAGTTCACAGTGGTAGTATTTTTTACCCCATTTGAGTGGACTTCCTAATTTGACTCTCACTGGCTGTGTAGGCTCAGTGCACATTAATTAAACACGATCATAATTCAGTCTAAAAACGTCCATGTTACAGTCTGAAACAGGCATATGGTGGTGAAATATTTAAAGAGCTCTTGTCAGCCACGTCTTTGTTATTGTTTTAAACCAAATTTACAAAAAAATATAAAAAAGTGACCACATGAAAACAAAGTTCCGTGCTTGTTCTACCGAAATCAATCGAAAATACCACACCACCTTCCCAAATCAGCCGGTGGAAACGGATGCTTTCTCACACTTGATACTTTGCTAGGATGACAAAATGGTGGCAGACATTTCTGTACCCCAGTAATCACTGCAATTATATTTTATTCACTTTTTCAGCACCCAGCCCCTCCCCTGGCGAAAATGGTGAAGTGAACCACGTCCCCCCTGAGTCCCCCGTCCCCCCTGCTAGCCCTCAGAGCACAAATTCCCTGCCGAAGAAGACCCCTGCTGTACCTGAGGACGATGATTTCACCAGGTATTTACACCTACCATGTAAATAGTATCTGTTAGGAGAGCCCTCCACTCATATAGTACAGAATAACACAAGGGATCCATTGGTTGATAAGGTCTTTTATGTTTTTTGTTTTTCTCAGAATTGAGCCATCCATTTTTCCATGGGCTAGTATTAATATTTTTTGTGCCTTATCTTGATGTCAAGTAATCAAGCCTTTTTTATGATCCCGAAATATTCATCAAGTCTATTGTTCTTGCATGTGAAACCAAGTCTTGTTGTATTTCATTGTGTGAATCAAGTCTTGTATTGTAAAATGTCACTGAAGCCGTTTCTGGCATGTGTAGACCAAGCCTTATTATGTTTTCACGTGTTACAGGGAAGAGAGGAAAGTCGTTCTTCATAAGGGCAACACCGGACTTGGCTTTAACATCGTTGGCGGCGAGGAGAACGAAGGCATCTTCATCTCGTTCATCCTCGCGGGCGGAGTGGCGGACCTGAGTGGCGAGTTGCGCCGAGGAGATCAAATAAAAGCCGTAAGTAAAGTCCCTCGTTAGGAGTGTGTCATGGGTTCGCTAGGGTCAGGAGCACAGTTTTTTCAGGAATGCTTAGAGGGGATGGTTGAACTTCTATCCATCCCCCTTTTTAGTATCTACAATTTGGTTGAATTTTCATTGAAGCACACATCCATTGCATCCTTTCTAGCTTGTGAATGCCAAAAATGAACAGGTAATAAGTGGTGGCGATATTACTCGTCTTAGTGGCCCCGTTTGGCGTACAAATTGAAATAAAAGCAGAAGAAACCTGTCACGTGCTAGACGCCTATTCGCGCGTGCGCTGATTGGCTTGTTCATTTGACAGGTGAATGACGTCGATTTGACCAATGCCACTCACGAACAAGCGGCTGCCGCCCTCAAGGGTGCAGGGAGCACCGTCACGATAACGGCCCAGTATAAACCAGAAGGTACGTGACCAAGCTATGCCCTATGCCCTAATTTAAAGAATGGGTTTTTTTTCTGGATTTTCCTGGCCACGGCTTTGCGAGCGCGAGCTCTAGTTAACGCACTCGAAAAAGAAATCTAGCGCAGTGAGGCTGTTACGTACACAAGGGCTGCCCCCCCATTTTCCCACATACCTTAATTTTCGCGAATTTGTTAAAGTTTAAAATCGCGAAATTAAAGTATAAGGTTTTTTTTTAAAAAACCGCAGGACTGGACAATTATTTATGCCGATAGTATCGATAAATAAGAATTATTTATTTGACGTTTGACCAATTTTTGTTCATGTTCATACTTCTATTTTCAATATTTTCTATTTGACGATTGATTTAGAGCGTTAATGATAAGATCGTTTTCCTAAAAGGAAATTGAATATACAATTTGCCTGAGATTTCACCAAATTCGAAAAACATGCTGAGAACGTGCCTAGACCTAAAGAATATATCGTTATTTGATGCGCTTTTAAATGTGGAATCAAATAAAGTTCATATGATACCGACCCTAAATATTATTGTTATTTATTTCTATGTAATAACGTTTTTATACTTCATTAACATTACTTCATATAATGCTTCATAGCAATTTGCACAAACAAGACTGAATAACCTAAAAAATACGAAATACGAAAAAACAGCCTTGAAATGCTCCAAAAATAAGAACGGCCCAGGCTCAACTGATAATTTTACGCTCTTATAAAAAAAAGTGTAAAGGCACTTCGCATCTCTGTTCTACTCGCTATATATAGTATGCAAATGTGAGATCAATCTTACATAATTCCAGCGAAAGACTTGATAAACAGGGAGAGTTTTATTTTTAGACTGTTTCTTATCTGAGGATTGATTAATTGATGACCAGCGCTCTATTCGTAGCCAGCAGGCGATTTCTCGCTTTGTCACAATTGCATCTCGAGCAAATCAAATACACATTGACGTCGTTGTCAGTAACGCGTTATAGTTATTGGGGCAGTAACGCATTTCACCCATCGCGGGACGTAAAAGTGCTATTTTTTGCGTGTGGAAATAATCTAAGAAAGAGGCACGCATTTAAAGCCAGACAGAAACCTTTTACAAAATCATGACATCGTTGTGTTACGGTAACGCTTAAGTCCAGCGTGACGGTAACGCAATACACCCACCGGGAGATTAGCGTACAAGTGCAGCTGTTTGCGTATGGAAATAGACGAGGCGCGCTTTGTGTGTAGCCGGCAGCAAATTGTCGCTTTGCCGCAGAACACCGCTCGCACGACCCGCTCCCATCACATGTCCTCGGCGTAGGGCATGACCCAGTGTTTCCTCTCAACTTGCTCGTCCGACCCTCGCCCCAACACGAATGGTAATGCTATCTTGCTAGCTGAATCTTACTGATAGTATAGTACACCAACATTTCCTGGCTTCGTGATTGTACTCCCCAATGCTTGTTTTTTTTACCATGTGTTTGAACTAGTACCGTCTTGCTCTATGAAGAGTCGATATTTTACCCAATATTTTTTCGCCGTAGTATTTTTCTCGCGCTAGGAACATAATAGCATTATGAGTGTTATTTTATACGAGGGCAGGTGATGCGAACTGTAAGTAAGCTGTCATTTATGCAGCCCTTCTGGGCTATTCAGGCTCATGCTGAATGCAGAGTATCTCATCTAAGAGCACCTGACACGGTTCTCTTGACACAGACTCGGAAAAGAGTGAAACTCGGGCGCGATGTCTAGCGGTACTCTCATTATAAACTTCCGCTCAACTCAAAATTCGAATACGATCTACATAAGGTTTTGCTTTATTATCGGTTCCATTGAATTCCATTTAAAACCACATGTAGTCCTTCGCTTCCCTCCGCATGGTTTATTTTATTTGATATCCGTGACCGCGAATAAATATCACGGTACGACCAATTCCAGAGAAAAAAATTGCCTTATCTTGTCGTTTTGTAATTATCCTATGACTTGAACATAATTTAGTCTTTGTTTGCACTGGTTTATCTTTACATAATGCAAAAATGCTTCCCTAAAATGTGTAATTTGCAAATTAACGCAAAAGCCAAAGTGAACATATCTAATGCTGTGTTGTTCACACGAAGATGTTTGCTCTGTCATAATTGAATCTGAACAAATATGGAATTATCTGAGCGCACAAAATTAAGCTAGAAGACTTTTCGCAACAGATACACAAACAAATACGCATAACAATCAAAATTTCATACGATGTGTGGTATTTAAAAGAACAGAATATTTGATATATGTTAAAATGTCCACCGTATATTGCTTTGTTGATAACATTTGCAAATAAGCTTTTTTATTTGCAAGAAATCGTTAAAAATATCCACCCTTGATTGTTATCTACGACATTTCAGTTTTTCAATATTTCAGTTACTCGCAAGAATTATAGATGAACATGGATGCATTGTGTGACTCGTGTGGGAGCGTAAAACGGCGGTGTGTTTTTGCTTCCTTCGAAATGGTTGATTATATCAACGCGCAATCAAATAGATGGTACATTAAGTAGCTCCAAATGTAGAATCAAAGGAAAAAGCGCCGAAGTCTTTAACGGTCGAATGAGATCCGGTCTTCGTGTGTTTAAAAGAAAAAGCTGGTTCGTTACTCATGCCTTGTAATCTAAGTTGAGTGATTTTAAAGAAGCCAATGGTAGTTGATTGCTAGACAAAAGAGGCTAAGTAAGTCACAGTATATTCTTCTCGCTGGTTAGCTACAGTTGACGTGGGTTTGTTTGCGCCTATCTCCTTCCTTCTGCGACATGATACGTCCCAGCACGGTCACGGCACAGCTTTGTCTCTTCACATTTGATTCCCAATCTTGTACAATCCTTATCACTTGGTCAGATAGCGGCAATAATGCTTTCTAGAAACCCTGAATAAATGATAATAAATCATACATATTCATTTATTCCTCATAATTCATTTATTCCTGTAATAAGTGTTTGATTGACGGCGCTTCTTTAGAATCAATCTCACTTCTGTGTTTGGTACTATCGGTCTGTGGGATCATCTCATTTGTGTGTGTGTGTGTGTGGTGCTACCAATCCGTTGAGGACTTTTCAAAGAACTGAACATAACAAAGAACTTTGGAGAGAATTTTTTTGTGGGGTGCTAAGCACTTGGGACCCTCTTGCCACGGGAATCAAGACTTCGGGCGGGTCTAAGACACAGAGGGCGCGAATCGATAAAAGACACCATTGAAATGGCATGCCAACTTTCCCTTAGCCGCCAGAAACACATTCAATGTACGGTTAAAGCCGCATTGTCACCAGTTTACTTCCGGTCGATTACGTAATAATATCCGATGATTTTTAACGGAAAACGCGAAAAATATTTCAAAATATTGAAAGCAGTGTCTTTATTGGAAGTTTCTTTGAGAATGTGATTGATAATTTAGAGCGGATGGCATGTTTAATATCTCGGATTTTAATAGATTCTTTTGTCTTTTAACGGTTGAGGTTTCCGTGGGACCTTCGGAAGTAAACTGGTGACAATGCGGCTTTAACGAAAACGAAAACGGTGTGTAACCATCCCTCTTCCTGAGGCGGTGCACTTTTACTCCCCCCCCCCCCCCCCCCCCTACTCAGCCTCAGCAAGGTATTGTACTTGTCTAACCAGTTTTTCCGGTTTCCTCCCACAGAGTATAACCAGTTTGAGACCAAGATCCACCACCTCCGCGAGAAGATGATGGTGACTAGTAACCAGGGGGTCGTGACGTCAGTCAAACGTCAACTCTACGTCAGGTTAGTCACGTGACGCACACAAACCAATCAGGTTCACACCCTTTCATTTAAACACCACGCCCTCCGTAACTCCTGTTGGACCATGGAAACTTATTACTGTAAAAGAAGGTGTTCAATAGCTATGTACTGCAGATGCCCAGAAGCACATAAACAGCAATTACGGGATATTTTTTTTTATTAATTACGCAACCCTGAAATTTGCTCCAAGTGGCTCTCAGGGTCCCCAAGGTCGTTACTAAGCAAGAAGAACACAGTCGGAACTTTAAATTAAGAAGGTGTACAAGTCGGGCATTATTTTTGTCATCAAAGTTTTGATGAGTGCTAAAGCCTATGACACGCTAGGCTCGTAAGAGCGAATTTCAATCGCCGTCTAAAAAACGCCAGGTCTCTTTGCAGCCGCGGTGGCGAATTCGCCAAAATCTAGTCTGATTTGTCCGATACTGGCGATCAATTCGCTGGCGATCGCCGGCAATTTAATTCGCTCATACGAGCGTACAAGATCGTCTAATGTGTCGTAAGCTTAACACGGCATGCAGTTCTCCAAACATGGATTAGTTTTTACTTGCGCTTGCACTAAATTTCCCATTTTTGCTACTCGAGAAGCACTACCAACACAGAAATTTATTTGAAATTTTGTTTGTATAGTCCAAACCTAAATTCTCCCCAAAAGTATGCTGAGGTCGATTCTGTGATTTTTTTTTACAGGGCGCTGTTTGATTATGACAAGACAAAGGACAGCGGTCTTCCCAGTCAGGGGCTCAGCTTCAAGTACGGCGACATCTTGCACGTGACCAACGCCAGTGACGACGAATGGTGGCAGGCGAGAAAACTGAATGCCGTGGGGGAGGAGGAGGGTAGAGGTGTTATTCCTAGTAAACGAAGGTACAATATGCGAGGATGGGTCAAGTATGTGTAAATGCCAGATGTGTTATTCTCGTCATCTTGTCGTTATATCTTGCCATCATTAGGCAGTGTGGTCATATCAGAAACGTCTGGTAAATGAACCTACCTTTGAGGACTTAGGGATATATGACAATAGTTTGAGCTAAAAATGGAATAGATAGAAATCTTGGATTGTCTCTATAGTAAAAAGTAAATTGATGTGTATTTCTTTGCTCCATCTAGAGTATATTGTTTCTATAGTAAAAAGTAAACTGACGTGTATTTCATCACTCCATCTAGAGTGGAAAGAAGAGAAAAAGCGCGAATGAAGAGCGTTAAATTCACGAGGACGAGCGACGATAAACTAAGGGTGAGTGTGATCAGTATCAGCGATTGTTAAGCCGCTAGTGCCGGTTTCGTAAGGTGTCGGTGTGATTGACTTGTGTGTGGTGTCGTGTGTCGGTTTCGTAAGGTGTCGATATAGTTGCCTAATGTCTGGTATCGTCTTACTGTCTAGAAACGTGACGGTTTGATTGACTCATGTCTGGTGTCGTTCTTGTATCATGTCGGTATAGTTGTCTAATGTCTGATGTCGTCTGTCGGTCTCGTATCGTGTCGGTGTGATTGCCTGATGTCGTCTGTCGGTCTCGTATCGTGTTGGTGTGATTGTTTCATGTCTGATGTCGTCTATTGCTCTCGTATCGTGTCGGTGTTTGTCGGCATGATTGTCTCATACCGTGTCGGTGTGATTGCCTCATGTCTGATGTCGTCTGTCGGTCTCGTATCGTGTCGGTGTGATTGAATGATGTCATCTGTCGGTCTCGTATCGTGTCGGTGTGATTGCCTCATGTCTGATGTCGTCTGTCGGTCTCGTATCGTGTCGGTGTGATTGCCTCATGTCTGATTTCGTCTGTCGGTCTCGTATCGTGTCGGTGTCATTGCCTCATGTCTGATGTCGTCTGTCGGTCTCGGATCGTGTCGGGTGATTGCCTCATGTCTGATGTCGTCTGTCGGTCTCGTATCGTGTCGGTGTGATTGCCTCATGTCTGATGTCGTCTGTCGGTCTCGTATCGTGTCGGTGTGATTGTCTCATGTCTGATGTCGTCTGTCGATCTGCAGGGCTCGTTCAATGACGGTACCGGCAGTGTGCGCAAGCGCAGTTTCAAGTTTTCCAAGAAGCTGCCTTTCTTCAAGAAGGAGTCGGACCTGGAGACGAGCGACGTGGACCCGAGTTACACGTCCAACGCGAGCGATTCCGAGAGCAGCACGAGCGCGCGCGCCGAGGAGCCGATCTTATCGTACGAAGCTGTCCAGCAACACGAGCTGAAGTACACGCGGCCCGTCATCGTGCTCGGACCTCTCAAGGACCGCATTAACGACGACCTCATCTCCGAGTTTCCTGACAAGTTCGGCAGTTGCGTCCCACGTGAGTAGCACGCGAGGTTACCACGCGAGAGCACGCGAGGATAACAGGGGAAATTTGCGTCACACGGTACAGTGCGCGAGAATAAACGAGAGGACAACACGCATCATGCGAATGTGAAACACAATTTGACGACACAAGAGTACAGAACGGTAGAATTATACGTGAACTAAGCACACGTGTGAGCCATATATTCTAAAATGTAACAGAACAGGCAAATATGTTACAAAATATTCCTGTAGAGCTAACTAAATAACAAGACAAAGTACTAGTAAATACACACCTTGTATTGTACGACTTGTGCTGTGCAATTTGTTGAGTTTTACACGTGTGTTATTTCTGCAGACACGACACGCCCCCGTCGCGAATACGAGAAGGACGGGTTAGATTATCACTTCGTGGAATCGCGCGAGGAGATGGAACGAGCCATTCAGAACCACATGTTCATCGAGGCTGGTCAGTACAACGATAACCTGTACGGCACGAGCGTGGAGTCCGTCAAGATCGTCGCCGAAAAGGTAAACGCAACACTAGTTGATTAACGCGCGTGATAATGCTAACAAAATGACTGCAAACATCCAGCGCAGACTTGTAGTAGAAACTTGGGCACTGGGGGCACGTGCCCCCCGCCGATATTTGAAATATATAAGGAAATGACCAGTAGCTGTTCCCCTCTAATATTTTTTTAATGTTTCTGTACCAGATCTTTCCATTTTTTCGAGCTTTCCGAAATCACACTGAAATCACTCTTCAGCAGTTGTGATATAAATGTTTCTATGTTCTGCAGAGTAAACACTGCATTCTAGACGTCAGTGGATACGCCATCAAGCGATTACAGGTCGCCGGTCTCTACCCCATCGCCATTTTCATCAAACCTAAGTCCATGGAGTCCATACGGGAGCTCAACAAACGCCTCACGGAGGAACAAGCACAGAAGACATTCGACCGCGCCCTTAAGCTGGAGCAGGAGTTTGGCGAGTACTTCACCGGTGAGTTGGATGAAACGCTTCGGTTCCCGCCTTTGCGTATTTCACACTAACAGCTAAAATATTCTGATATCTTGTTTGGTCAGTCCTGGCGCTGTTTTAAGGAGCTAAAGTAGCAAAGAACTGTTTGACTGATGGATCGTTTTATGTGTTTCGTAGCCATTGTGCAAGGGGACACGTACGACGAGCTGTACAATCGTGTCAAGGAGGTCATCCGACAGCAGAGTGGCCCCGTCATCTGGGTCCCATCTAAGGAGAGGCTCTAGACACTACCCACCCCTCCCTCCCTACTTTCCCCGATACGCATACGCTGCGCGGGCTTCGCACATGGAGTCCAAACGCGCTACATCCGGGGTAATGTGTGCGGTGTGGCCCAGGCAGACATATACTCATGTGGATTTTAAAATATTTTCATTCATGAATTCTTTCTACCTCTGGGACAACCACATCACAGATTCCTTGCTACTGGGCCTTATACTTCGGCGATTGGACGATCACATTGCATCACAGATTCCTTGCCTAATACGTCGGCGATTGAACAATCACATTACATCACAGATTCCTTGCTGCTTGGCCTCAACCTCGGCGATGGCACGATCACATTATATCACAGATTCCTTGCTACTTGGCCTAATGCCTCGGCGTTGGGACGAGCACATTACATCACAGATTCCTTGGGCGATGGAACTACCAAATCCCATAACAAGCGTTAGATTCCTCGCTATCCCCACTCATATGATATATTTTATTTTCGGGACTCTTAGACGAGGTGATGGAATACCTACAGCATAAGTTAATACTGAACCTTCTACAAGATATCCTACCTTTAGGGCAAGCCACTGGCACCACCTTCAAGAGTGGAATATGCCTGTTCGCCTTGTGCTATAGGGGAATGCTGGCGTAAAATAAAAACCCAAAGACTTATAGGGTTTGCTATATCAGCTGCGAGTGATCGCTACTTCCATTTCCCTTGCAACGTATATCATTAAACTGAAAACAGGGCTCCGTCTGCCTGCCTTTTTCTGTAGTAAATACTGGTATAATACTGTACCCATATGGTCATGTCTGGGTGTATTGCTCACACTGACGTTGACGAGCTCGCCAGGTATATTGTGGTGTAGAGCTTTATACGCGATGAGCCACAGTTCAAGGTCGTAACTCGCAAGCGACAAAGGGGTAGATGCCGCGCCCACTTCGAAGCCTAGGATTTTGCCTTGTTGTATGCAAGTCAAGTACAGTTGACGCCTCCTCCCTTATTAAAAGAAACGAAATTTGATCAGTGTTTTCTACAAAAAGATATGGGTACGGCCCTGCATTGACACGATTAAACACAAGGTGATATATCCCTATAATGACCTTTTCAAACCCCGTTTCGTATCTTTTTACTCAAGACTTGTATTTGAACATTCAACTACATATGAAATATAGGAATATTAAAGAGATTTGACGTTTCAATTCTTTTTATGGTTTTCCTGCGAAAGAGAGATCAACTCTAGAATTCAAATGTTAATGTCTTGGATTTATATACAATGACTTCATAACGACTAAGACTGTAGAACGTACAGTGCCATGTACGGAACATACTGCATTAAGAGAAGACACTCGTAGAAGGCACTCGTACATTGGGCCTTTTAAGTTCGTTGTAACGTTTCGTGATATCCCACGTTCCTTTCCCTGTCGTGATGGATGTACCGTGTCGTGATATCCCACGTTCCTTTCCCTGTCGTGATGGATGTACCGTGCCCTTGTTCACTTCCGTGTCGTGATGTTGTAACGTGTCGTGACATTGTAACGTGCCGTGATGTACCGTGTCGTGACATTGTAACGTGCCGTGATGTACCGTGTCGTGACATTGTAATGTGCCGTGATTATGCGTGTTCATTTCCGTCCCGTGATGTAGCGTGTCGTAACATCCGTGCCATGTTCCGTGTTCTTTACCGTGTCGTGCCGTGCCATGATGTTCCGTGTTCATTGTCGTGACGTACCGTGCCATGATGTTCCGTGTTCTTTACCGTGTCGTGACGTACCGTGCCATGATGTTTCTTGTTCATTGCCGTGACGTACCGTGCCAAGATGTTTCGTGTTCAGTGTCGTGACGTACCGTGCCATGATGTTCCGTGTTCTTTACTGTGTCGTGCCGTGCCATCATGTTCCGTGTTCATTGCCGTGCCATCATGTTACGTGTTCTTTGTCGTGACGTGCCGTGACATGATGTTCCGTGTTCTTTACCGTGTCGTGACGTGCCGTGCCATGATGTTCCGTGTTCTTTATCGTGCCGTGACGTGCCTTGCCATGATGTTCCGTGTTCTTTACCGTGTCGTGACGTGCCGTGGCATCATGTTCCGTGTTCATTGCCGTGCAGGATACGATGAGAGTCGTACAATATACATCGTCAAGTGCTTACTGTACGTTCTCACCGGGTCCTGACACGACTCTTATTGCATCTGACGTCTCAAAGATCGGCGTGTCGCACACATGACGGGGCCCTATCTGGTTCTGACCAAAGAGCTACATTACATGCGGTTTTATTTAGGCATGTTAGCTTCTTAGCTTACTGCGTTGGACATTTACCTCTATTAGTCCATAACTATGGTCTTTACAGTGAATGAAAATGGGTATTTAGAAAAAAACAGCCATTTTACGGTGTTTCAATTTTAACAAGCAGCTAATCTACATTAAGCCACTTAAAAATACTTGCTATTCTGTAAAAAAAAGCTTGTATTTAGATACGTCAACTAAGCGACAACTTGTCTCGGTCCGGTGGGTGGCCTTCTCATTCGCCGCCTGTTTCTGCCATTCTAATCTTGTGTGTTTTCTTGTCATGCGAGCGCACATTTACAGCAGAATATATTTTTTTGCGAGACACGGGCTGCGAATTTTGCGGCGATTTGATCGCAACCAATAAAGCGGCAATTATGACGACGATTTTTCTGCCATTTTTAGGCCTTTATAAATCATGGCTGATGAAAAATATGCTGACATTGTTGTATGCGCTATTGGCAGTTAATTGACACAACGAAGTCGCAACAACCCCCCTCTTTTCAATAGTTCAAACCAGGAAAGTGCACTTCTTTGTTAAAACACCTCTTTTTATTAGCCGCTAATTTGCATGTTGTTTACACGCGCGATTTGGGTGCGATAAAAATCGCCGCACAAATCACAGGTACGTGTCGCGCGACAAAAGTTGCTAGTGTAAACTGGCCTTTAAAGAGATACCTCAAATTGATAACCTTAAAAAAGTTTTAATGACGAACCAACCTTTGAATTTCTCCAAGCTTTAAGACCTCCTACTTGAAAAGCTAAAATAAAATTTTCGAATTATTAAAATGACATTTCAAACCGCGTGTTCCCAAACTTGTAATTTCTCCACAACTTTTTCGTCTCTTGGAAACCGTAAACTCAATGTGGTGTTATAAGTGAGCACACTGTGTGGTGTGATCTCAATTTTTCTCTGTAAATCGCGCACTTAAACTAAATAGATGATAAACTATCATTACTGTAAACGTGGAAAATTTTTCGTGCGCTTGAAAATTTTGTATTTGTTGTCATGGTGTTTATGTTTTTATATGCAAGTTATAACGACTAGAAGCGGAGACATAAATGTATTCGAATAAAGAAACATTTAAAGACCCTCTACTCTCGGTAGACCGCAGTTCTCGCTTGAAACGTCTTTTTTTACGGGACTACTAAACTCTAAACGAACTATTACAACAAAGGACTTGGGTTCAGATGACTGAGATACGTTTTTTCCTGTCAATTGAACACGAAAACAACAACGTGCTTTAAAGGAAAACTTTTTGTGTCATGCGCGCGGTTTTGTTTTGTAGACTACAGATATACCACCAAAGAGAAAAGCTTTTCAATGATATTCTGGAATTAGTGAAAAGAATGATTTAAATATTTAAAGCAAAACTTCGTTAAATCATATCCTAGTTAGCGGGGTTGGTGGAAAATTTATTCAAATGTCAATTTTTGGTTATTTATACAAAGTCAGCAGTTTTTGAAAGGGGGAAGTTAGAACGGATTTTTTCGAAACGCACATAAATAGAAATGACACAGCATTTAAGCTCATATTACATAGAAATAAACATATAGCACAAATATATAGTTTTGAATTTGGGAATCAGATGAAATTTAGTAACACTTTTTGGTCGATTTTTGTGATGTCAAAGCATTTAAACGATTGGTAATAGGGTATTAAGTTTAAAGCTTATTTTTCGCAGAAGTTATGATACACTTACCTTAGATTATTATATACATTTACCTCTGCTTTGGGATGAGAAACCCATTGTTTATTGGCTTCGTATTTCAATCGTGACAGAGTGTCGTAGCGTGGGGGATTTGCTCGGCTTCTTATATACTTACTCATGTTGTGTCGGCCCATGTGACTAGTGCCTGCCTGGGCTTGCGTCTAATGCATGCTTGTGACGTGGGCGTTGTACCGTGGGCGGAAAGAGCACAGTCATTAGACAAATTCTCAGCCATTTAATTTAGCTTTTAAGCGCTCTCCCACACAGAAAAAATATGAGTTCTTCTTCCTGAATTTACATTGAGAAATTGATGTTTCAGTCGACGGGTGTCTTGTTGTGAATAATTGAAGCGACATGTCATAGAAAAGAATGTCCGAACAACGTGTTTTCTATGCGGTTGAGATACCTCATAGATCAATATTATGCTCAAATTACTTTTCTTGTTGCAAGCGACAACTTGCACGTTGCTTAATGATGATATGAAAAAACTTTTCTCTTTAAAAAAAATCCATTTTCTTTTTCATATCATCTAAGCAACGTGTTTTTTCAAGGATAAACAGTGGTATAATTTCTCTGCGTTGAACGCCAGCCCATGAAATACAGAAAAAAGAGGCATCTGCCAGCACCAGGGAATTAGACTGTTAGATGTTACCTTATACTAGTTCACCCCTTTTTTTCGTGCTCTTTCGTCCCTATATCTCTTAATTTTTTAATGCACGTCTCAACGCTGCCATCCCCTTAAACCTGCCATTTTATAGCCCTTGAAATGAGCGCAAGTAAACAAAAGAAAAATATAACTTCTTTCCGAAACAACCCACACGCTCTTACTATTTCCTATCACTTTTTTGCTTTTTATCATTTCGCCCCCTCTTTTCTTTACCGCTTTTCATCTTATTCTATAACTATGCTTTTCGATTGCATTCGGTTCGACTTATCATTAGTATATTTAGTATATATTTTCAAAAAAAAAATACATCTTCACCACACACAATTATAAGGCTATTACTTGGGCTTTTTGGTATACCTGTGGTCTTGAATGTAATTTCGAGGTTGTTGCACGAAGAATAAAATAATCTTTCTTGACGCTAAAATCACATCTCAAATTGTACTCCAAACTTTTTTTTATAATGTTGTCGTGTTTGAACTAGGAATTCATAGACACAAAACCGGCGACAGTAGCAACTGTATTTGGGTATATTTCAAATTTCAAAACGTAGTTATTTCTTTGTAAAATCATTTTTAAAGAACTTTGCCCTACCGCGAGCTGTACACCGGTTCAACGTAGCTGTAGTTATGAGGCCTAGTGGGTGATAGTTAAAAGAGTTCTATTTTTGCGGAGATTTTCCTCCGATTAGTAGCCAATCAGGGGGTTTGTGAGCGCCATGCGTCAAGGGGTACTATGGAGTACTATAGCTAGCTACCCACGGCACGGTTAGGCAGAGAGAAGGCAGAGAGTGGTCAAGCGGGGATACGCATTTATAAAACGTGACCCGCTTTTAATTTAAGATTAACAAACATTTTGGATACATTTAAAAACGAAATTAAGAATTTATTACTAGGCCTAAATATAATCTATACAGCCGCGGGTATCAATATAGACAAAATAAAACGGTAACGCATTGTTTTATTTGAATAAAAGCGTGTTTAACGCAGCACTCCATGGGAGGGCAAAGCAAACGAGGGTCGACCAGACAACATGTCGTGTCCGAGCGCATCCCAACTCTTGTCATTTTTTTGGCAGTCTGTATCAAAAGAGCGTACACACACGTGGCATTACACACGGCATGTCGTACCTGAGTTATCCGCTCAAACAAATGTAAAGGCTTTAGGTTACAAATAGCGTTTTAGACCTTTTTTTGTAGAAATTGGAGTGCCTGCCAAAATATGTTGCTTTTTATACTTTATAAAATCACTTTAACAAGAATAAGAATGTGAAAACAGACAAAATAGGTTCAATAGACAATGGGCGGATCAATAAACAAAGGGGAGACACCAAAATCAAATCAGGTTTGAAAAATGCACCTATCATTCACATTGCACACAGAGAAAAAAAAACACCTGTATATCGCGTCTAATGTCCCTAGGGGTTGTTTTTATTTGTAAAAGATATGTAGAAGCTAATGAATAAGCCCTGCTTCTCGCAGATATTTTATTGCTTCTTTGTCACAAGCTGCTGTTTGTCTTGACCAAATTATGAGCTCCCGAAGCCATTGAAGTGTCGATTTGCTGCAAACGAATTTCTTCTGCGGAGGTAAATCGAGAAACATTTTTTTGTAAAAAAATAGGAGGGCTTCTACTTTTACATTTTGTACAAAGTTCAAGTACTTTTTTTTGTTATACGTTGACCCTTAATTCGACCACTAAAATTATTGGCCAATAACACCGCGAGAAAAGTGCATGTCTTAATAAACAAAAACGTGATAAAATACCACACTGCATGATTGGACGCAAAAGGTATCATAGGTAGTCACATCAACTGCTGACAAAACCCAGGACTCAAATGGTATCATAGGTAGTCACACCAACTGCTATCAATATCCAGGACTCAAATAGTATCATAGATAGTCACACCAACTGCTATCAATATCCAGGACTCAAATTGTATCATAGGTAGTCACACCAACTGCTGACAAAACCCAGGACTCAAATGGTATCATAGGTAGTCACACCAACTGCTATCAATATCCAGGACTCAAATTGTATCATAGATAGTCACACCAACTGCTGACAAAACCCAGGACTCAAATGGTATCATAGGTAGTCACACCAACTGCTATCAATATCCAGGACTCAAATTGTATCATAGATAGTCACACCAACTGCTATCAATATACAGGACTCAAATTGTATCATAGGTAGTCACACCAACTGCTGACAATATCCAGGACTCAAATAGTATCATAGATAGTCACACCAACTGCTATCAATATCCAGGACTCAAATAGTATCATAGATAGTCACACCAACTGCTGACAAAACCCAGGACTCAAATGGTATCATAGGTAGTCACACCAACTGCTATCAATATCCAGGACTCAAATTGTATCATAGATAGTCACACCAACTGCTATCAATATACAGGACTCAAATTGTATCATAGGTAGTCACACCAACTGCTGACAATATCCAGGACTCAAATAGTATCATAGATAGTCACACCAACTGCTATCAATATCCAGGACTCAAATTGTATCATAGGTAGTCACACCAACTGCTGACAAAACCCAGGACTCAAATGGTATCATAGGTAGTCACACCAACTGCTGTCAATATTCAGGACTCAAATTGTATCATAGGTAGTCACACCAACTGCTGACAATATCCAGGACTCAAAAGATATCATAGATAGTCACACCAACTGCTATCAATATCCAGGACTCAAATGGTATCAAAGGAAATCACACCAACTGCTGACAAAACCCAGGACCCAAATGGTATCATAGGTAGTCACACCAACTGCTGTCAATATCCAGGACTCAAATAGTATCATAGATAGTCACACCAACTTCTGTCAATATCCAGATGAGGTAAGCAGCCATTTGTGGCGGTACAGGTAATGGTCATGGTGGGATGTAGGTTATCTTGAAATCAAGCTCACATTATCAAAATTAACTGATACAACACATTTTAGAGACACCAGACCCCACATTGTTTCTGTGACACCCACAGTGCTTAGCATAGAACTAGAAACGATGCATATTATGAAAGTTTATTTATAAAGAGTAAGATCAAAAGCACATCACGTTATTTAGGGTAATATTTTTAATAATAAATTTCTACCTAATTCATTATCATTGGCTATTGTTTCTTTAAATGGATTTTTTTTTAATTCTTTTAACGGATATCTACATTTGTACAAAAAATATATAAATATTGCAGACATCATAAAAGAGTTAGGGGCAGGCACGTAGCTGCAGTGGGGGAGTGATGGCGAATGCACCCCTTTTCCGAGGGAGCTGACAACATGTAAAGGGCATTGTTCTCACTAGATGGTCACTGAATAATGATGATGCTGATGACATTATTGGCATGTGTCATGGTCTACCACTGGATGATGATGACATTGTTAGAAGGTGTCATGGTCTACCACTGAATGACGATGATGACGATGACATTATTGGCAGGTGTCATGGTCTACCATTGAATGATGATGATGACAATGACATTGTTGACAGGTGTCATGGGCTATCACTGAATGATGATGGTGACATTGTTGACAGGTGTCATGGGCTATCATTGGATGACGATGATGATGACATTGTTGACAGGTGTCATGGGCTATCACTGGAAGATGAGCATGATGACGATGACATAAACTCCACTTCTTCTGTCGTTAATTCATTCCTGCCATTTGCTGCTCCCATGGTAACATCATTTCCAATAGATGTCTGCTGTTAACATATAGATATAATATGAGTCTCTTTTCATGTTATTTAATCAAAAATAGTGTCTTTTTATGAATTGAAATGAGGTATTCAAGCAATTATAGTAGCCAAACTAGAAGCAAAAATATCTAAATCAGGGGAGCTTTTAGAGGAGCACGCTCATCCTAAATATTAATAAGCCTTGATTACCGGCAATTTAGGTTAGCAGGCAGTACAAGCCCAAGGACGGTACCACTGCTCCACCCACCATCAGCTGATTATAGAGCCTTGGCATGTACCCTAGTATCCTAGCTCCTGCGGACTCACCTCTGTTGTGCTAGGAATCCCAATAGCATGAAGGCTTGACTGCCACGATAATGACGATGCAGAAGGCCCATTGGCAACACCATCCACTGTGACATAAAGAGAAAATGAGCTGATATAGCACAGGAAGAGTCTCAAGTACACAACAAAAGTTAATGGGAAAGCAGCTGAGTTTTGCAAGTACAATATCCATGTGCTGGTATGACATGTGTGGTTCAATAGTACAATTACGGACTTTGATGGCCCTTTGGGTCAACCCCACACATTGAGTGCATGTACTGTAGCTTGCTTCTGTGATGCTAAATCAAGGATTTTCTCTTTCTTCTACTCCTACCAACTAAGTACTTTGCTGTACTTACTTGATTGCGTTAAGTGGCCGGGAATGTTTTGATAGTAAGGATGGGATTGTACACACAAGCAATTCAAATTACTAAAAATATTCAACCAGGGTATAACCTTGACATACCCACTCCATTAACAGGTGCGGTGACAGCTGATGTTTCAGCCACGCCCACAGTTGAGGTGGGAATCTCAGTTTCCATGGCAACACCCTCTCCAAGTCTGCCGAGGAGCCCTGACCTCATCTCAATATCTAGAGGGTAAGGTCTTCTTGGGTCGCCTGCAGGAAAGAAGGCCAACCATGTCATCATTTTATCCTCCCACACAAAACAGAATAATTCAAGCAAGTAACAGCTTCATTCAAATTGTGTTAAAAACATCACAATAAACCATGACTATAGCTATACCTAGACTAGACTACCATACCCACAATGAAATAGGAGCAGGTATTTTGTCTTTGCCTTTACATTTTGTCAATAAGTGACAAAATTGTGACTTTCAGATAAAAAAACCTATCCATAAAGGGGCACTTGCATTGTGCTCAAACCTTGAAACTGCTTTTAAAGTTTTTTAGTTACACACTTTTTCATATTTTATTGAGCATGTTGAGCTTTCTGAACATGGGTGCAAGTGTCCCTTTGAAGTGATACTGTATCCAATGGGTGAACTAATTTATGACATGATAGTGAAAAGGCACAAGACCCTGACCCCTTTAGGGACATGCTAAGATGACTTATTATTAGAAGTGAACTCTGTAGTTATAACTTTTGCTTGACTCACCAGCCATCCAGGTGGTGGGGGCCTCTACTGCGTTACTGCTACTGATTTGATGGGCATATTTGATGAGTTCTTCAGATGAAACAGAGCCTGAGAATACAAAACTGGTCTGTGAATGACAGAAATGATTACTTGGGTGTGATAATGTCTAGTACATTCATCAAATAGTTAAGGATCAAAATCCATTCATCATTGGTTTATGCTCAAAACACAAATGAATTCACTATTGGTTTATGTAGGCTCGAAACATATTCATCATAGGTTTATGTAGGCTTGAAACACATTCATCATAAGTTGATGTAGGCTGGAAATACATTCAAAATAACTACCTTTGTTTGCTTTCTCAATGGCTGTTAACTTTTTCTTTGCTTGGAAAAGAGCCTGTGACTAGGAGCATAAAACAAAATGATCAATAGCTCACCAAGTAAAATCAAGAATAAGCTACTCCACACACACAAAACACAGTGGATCATCGATTATGGATCACTCCACATACACAAAACACAGGGGATCATTGATTATGGATCACTCCACACACACACAAAACACAGGGGATCATCGATTATGGATCACTCCACACACACAAAACACAATGGATCATTGATTATGGATCACTCCACACACACAAAACACAGTGGATCATTGATTATGGATCACTCCACACACACAAAACACAGTGGATCATCGTTTATGGATCACTCCACATACACATCATACAGCAGTATAGCTAACACCACTAATTGAAATAGTCAAGAATACAAATACACCTATTTCAATTGAGATAAGCTATAAGAAAATTGAAAATTGTGAGTGTCTTATATCAGAAGTAAAGGAGAACTAAACTTTTACAGCGGTGAGAGGGACAGGCACAACAGAGCCACGCTTTGCCGATCGCACCATATATCCATCCCCAAGCACTCCCTATTGTCCATACACTACTTACAAGTATCTGTTCAGCCTCTTTTAACTGTACTTCAAGGGCAAGTATCTTCTCATCCTTCTTGGCAATGTGAAGTTTGAGAGATTCGATATCCTGTTGACGCTTCTGCTGTTCTTTTGCTTGATGTTAAGAAAAAAATACATATACCCTGAATCTTTTATTTATAATCAGCTATACAATACATTACAATAATATTTATTAATCGAGGGTAACACAGACTCATAGTCAATGTTCAGTCTTAAACTGGCATTTCACAACCTCCTTTTGTTACTTGAAAATGTATTCTAACTCAAGAACTATACTTGTTGGATCATGATTAAAAAAAGTGTCCAAAACAATAAAAGTCTTCAGGAGTTGTAGTAAACAAGGGTAAAAAGTACTTGGGGGAAATAGCAACTACTATGAGTAAGTGAGGGTGAGATTCAGTAGGTTTTGAGAGCTCAAGTTATCAAGTTTTTTTAAAAATCAGTATGGTAGTTGCCAGGACATTATACCTTGTGCAACTGCAGCTTGTAGTTCTTTGTCCTTTGAGGTCAACTTTTCCAAAACCTGCAACATGAGTATCATGGTATGAACAGTTGAGTATATAATATGTATTTTCAACCAATTTCCATGGTCAGAGGGGGGGCGTTCATTAGATAGGAGGCTTTTATTAGAAAGGGGCGTTCTTTACAAACTATGAAAATACAGTTAAAGCTCTCGTAAGTGACCACCTTAAGAACTGAGAATTGTGGTCGTTAACGGAGCTGGTCTCTTACGAGAGCTTGCTCTCATAAGCGACCAATGGGCGCCAAAAACTTGAACAATAGTGTTGGTCGCTTACGGGAGCTTAAAAAAATGGAATCTAAAAGTTATCATGATAATAACAACGCTGTGATATTTTGGTTTATTGCTTGATTTTAAAACTAGGTTTGGAATATCTCTAGCTCGGCACATAACAAGACAACTGCTCACTTCGATTCGTATTGTAGATTAACTTTATTCTTCAATTCAGATAATTATATAGTATACACCTTTGACCTTACATGGCATAACAATCACTTGTCACGTAATCATTACATACATAATCAATTACATCATCACTAGTGTTAATCCTATAAATAACTCAATGCTAATACACTACACTAGGTATTTGACTTATCATAAGGGTGAGTTGTTTTATTTAATAGCAATTCATTCTATGCAAAGTAGCTTGTTATGCTAGTTTATATTGACAACTTAAGCTTTTCGTCATGAGAATATCCTCTGCGTCTATGACGATCGCATGGCGTCATTTTTTAGCTGATTTCTAAAGCGTGCAACAAACAAGAGGATGGCTATTGTAACTGGTAAAAGGATAAATTGTGGAGCTGGCAATGGACTAGAGATTCCTTGCATTTACACATTTTCTGGAGACAAAGAAATGGTTGAAATTGAAGTTAGAAAATTGAAATTATGGAATTCTTTAATAGTTGTCTACTGGAAAGGCAGCTTTTGTGAAACATTGCCACATTTCCACTTTATAAGTGATTTCAGCATGCATTGGATATGATGTTTATCAGGTGTTGACTGATGTTGCAAAGCCAAAAATCATTGTGGTCACTTACGAGAGCTTAAAAATAAAAGAAAATCTCAGTTGGTGTTTTGAAATTGTGGTTGTTAATGGTCGCTTACGAGAGCTTAGAATTACAGAGTTAGAGTGACAATTCAATCGGTGATTCGTGATCGTGGTCGTTATCGGGGCTGGTCGCTTGCGAGAGCAGTCGCTTAGAGAGCTTTGACTGTATAACAAATCCAACAGGCCTGTAACCAGAATCAAAGTTTTACCAAGGCAAAGTTAGCCACTGGATGATAAATCCAGCAGTACATGTAGATGGTGTCTTTCTTGGTACTTTTATATCACATCGCTCCCTTGGAGGTGCCCTCCTTTATCTTGCTACTTATACTTCAGCTTCTCTATTAGCACCAGGACCCCCAGGAATTTCTACTGCAAGATTAATATTGGGTACAGGATAAGCCTGGTTTGGTTTTCCACCAATAAAGTGTTCTGAAAAAATACTTGAACCTGTGGTTGGTTGCCAGATCTTTCCCATTTTAGAATCTTTTTTGTTGACTATTTTAATCCACTCCACCGTCGGTTGTCACCATCAATCTTTTCCGAGGGGAAGGAAAATAACATGAATGGTGGATTGCATTCACAACTTCGCTGCTTTGATTTGTGTATGCTGCATTCTGAGTTCCTCCATTTCTCGAGTTTATATGTAGAATTGGAGCAGTGTTCGAAAACACAGATTCTCATCTCAATTGAATCCGGAACGTGTGAGAGAATAGATTTAACAGCTTAATGTACTTGTTTTGAATATCGAGCAATTTTAAAATAACCACGCTGCCCTGCTCTCGAAAACCTCTCTGTTTTCATTTGTTTAACCATTCAAAGCACACGATTTTCTGCTGGATTTGCTGGAACAAGTAATAAACTAAATTTTTATCAAGTTTTTTTTTGCCAAATAGCCAAGTTTTACAATGTAAGAGCTAATTTCGTTCACCAAATATTTTGCTTCTGTCCGTAATGAATGTATGGGAAACACGCAACTAATTGAAATTTTGGTCCGAGTTAGCGCCAGTCCCCCACGGTCATCACTAAACTCAAACTTGGCTAATAGAGGGAGGCAATTATTAGAAAGGGGTGTTCATTACGAACTTGTAAGCTTAGGGGGGCGTTCATTAGAACAGAGGCATTCTTTAAATAGGGGTTGTTTACTAGGTCATTTACGGTACTGGAAGAGCACTTGGAAGACTTCAAGCTAGACCAGGAAAGTTGCCAGGTATGTGTCACCATAACACACACCTTTACATCACCCTGCCATAAAACACACCTTACGGCACCATAAGACACCTTTACGCCAACATAAACACTTTTACGCCAACATAAACACCTTTACGCCAACAAAAGACACCTTTACGCCAACAAAAGACACCTTTCGGCACTATAAGACACCTTTGCGGCACCATAAGACACCTTACCTCCAACATAAGACACCTTTACGGCAACATAAGACACCTTTACGGCACCATGAGACACCTTTACGGCAACATAAGACATCTTTACAGCAACATAAGATATCTTTACAGCAACATAAGACACCTTACCTCCAACATAAGACACCTTTACGGCAACATAAGACATCTTTACAGCAACATAAGATATCTTTACAGCAACATAAGACACCTTACCTCCAACATAAGACACCTTTATGGCACCATAAGACACCTTTACGGCAACATAAGATATCTTTACGGCAACATAAGACACCTTTACGGCAACATAAGACACCTTTACGGCAGCATAAGACACCTTTACGGCAACATAAGACACCTTTATGGCAACATAAGACACCTTTACGGCAACATAAGACACCTTTACGGCAACATAAGACATCTTTACAGCAACATAAGATATCTTTACAGCAACATAAGACACCTTTACAGCAACATAAGACACCTTTACGGCAACATAAGACACCTTTACGGCACCATAAGACACCTTTACGGCAACATAAGACACCTTTACGGCAACATAAGACACCTTTACGGCAACATAAGATATCTTTACGGCACCATAAGACTTACAAGAACGGGACGGTGACACTCACCTGGGTAGAGTCTCCAGTAGAAACATCCTGTCGAGTACCTTGGTAAGGCGAGGAAAAACTCTCAAACAGCTGTCTAATTTGATAAACAGGGGGTACAAAAGTAAGTTTTTATAATATTAATGCACTTGTGACGATAGTTTACAGAAAAAAGGGATGTAAAACCTTTCCATAAGTTAGGAGAATTTACTACCTGACTGCTCGTCTGTATTTACAACGATAGATAAAAAACGATTCCCTAAACTGATTTTCTAAAAAACAAAAAAGCTAACTGGACAATGCATTTCACAAAAAAATAATCAAAAAATACATAGAGATTGAACTTATAAAAAGGTTTCTTACTTTGTGAGCCTCTCGTAGTCATCTAGTAGCCCATTTACTCTCTCTTTCGTATTTCTCCCGCGAATCGACTCACGGTCCGCCATATTGGAATGGATGAACGCAATGGCTGCTGGGTAATGTGAGAAAATAAAATAAATAAAACAGAATAAATTAAATATTAAATAAATAATAAAATATAATATAAAATTCTAACAAAACAAATCGCTTGCTTGACAGTGATTGTATCACTTGCAAAGCTTTTTTTATTGTCATTTCTACTTGTTTTTTGATCGCGGTGAATGCAGCGCCTGCATGCTGTACTAACTAGGCCAGCGGCACCCCCATTTTGATTGTTCGTTCCAAGATGGCGGCTTCTTCGAGTCAAGCAAACACAAACACATCTCAGACCGTGCCCGATGGAAATACCCCGGCGCGGAGTACGCCAAAAGATGCACTCGTCATGGCTGCCATCCTCAAAGAGATGGGAATCAGTGATTACGAACCGAGAGTCGTGAATCAAATGCTAGAGTTCACATATCGTAAGTTTGTTGAGTGTGTCTAGTCTCATAAAATAAGAGATTAATAACTTTAGTATGTTCAAATGTGTTGCATATAGAATAGATATGTAATCAATGTGCGATATCCGAGATATATCACGTACTTTCATCATCTTGTTTTATGTTTTGATGTTTTTAATTTCGTGGCTTAAAAGACTATTGTGTTGAGTGCTCCCTTTTAGCAGCTTTGCGCCGTCAATAGAGATTACCAGGCATTGTTACTCTTTGCTATCTTCTCTGCTTGCCCCTGATTTTAACACAGGTGATGAGCTAAAACCCTATGGTGTTTTCACTTCTACAGGCTACATCACCACTGTACTTGATGATGCTAAGGTGTACTCAAGTCATGCAAACAAGAAAGAGATTGATGCTGATGACGTTCGACTTGCCATCCAATCACGTCTGGACCACTCATACACCAACCCACCACCGCGAGATGTAAGTTGTATGTGTCTCAGGCACATTATGGATTCCTAAGACACTTTACATGATCTCCCCAATCTTACTGTACTAGATCTTAACAATTTGGAACTGACCCATATTTCGTCGAATATCACATCCTCTGATACACTCCACATGAAAGCAGGAGTGATTTTGCATAATTTCTCAAACTACTACTCCAGAGGAGTATCACTCCTGTCAGATATACACATGCTGTCTTATGGCCCTTTGTCATGACAGCTTTTCATACTTCTGGGTCCACCCACAGGCTCACCAACCTCTCAGTCAGTCTTCAGTCAATCCCAGTAACTAGCTCGAATATTTTCACCATTGATCACCTCCTGTATAATTGTCCTGGGATTGACTGGAGACTGACTGAGAGGTTGGTATGCCTGTGGTCCACGCCTCCCCCCCTTGAACCCCTACAAGCATTTCCCTATCTTATTCTTGTCTGTTTTACTGTTTTTCAACTGTGGTTTATGCATATTCCAGTTCTTGATTGAGATTGCCAGACAGAAAAACAGGACACCACTTCCTCAGCTCCAGCCCAAAAGCGGACTACGTCTCCCTCCTGACCGCTATTGCCTGACAGGAACAAATTACAAATTAAAAGCACAGAAAAAGGTTAGTGTTAATAACCTATGTCATGCTCATAATCAATGAGTAAAAGCGTCTACCACTTACTGGACTAGAGTCCATTAAACGTTAGAGAACAGTACCATAGTATTACCTGAGATAAAGAATAGTGAAGAGAACCAGAACATTTGCTTCAAATCTGCTGCTTGTAAGTAGATTCCCAAGAGGAGAAAGTGCAAAAGTGCTATTCAGGGTTAATATACCTTAGCTTGGGGTACTTTTTAGCTTGATTGATTATAGAACCCACGAATATGATCTGAAATCCACATGTTCATGCCCCGACATGTTTGATACATATAATGCTCCCCTTAAAAGATCCTTTATTCGCTCTGACGTACCTTGTCAATGGTATTAATAAAAAAACCTGTTTCCCCCTCTTTCTGAGTAGTAGTAGTAAGTGTGGTCCAACTATACCATGTTTTTTTTAGCAGACAATTCGGCCTGCACCTATAACCAGCAGGGTCCCATCCCTCTCTTCATCAATATCAGTCGGCACAGGTATCAAACCAGCTCAAGTAGTAATCCGCACTCCCTCTACCTCGACACCCATCTCTACCTCGACACCCATAGTAGCCACACTTCCTAGGACAGTTGCTATGGTAACACAGACAGCAACCCCCATCATTGCTGGGCAGACCTTAAGTCTGGTTACGGACGTGAAAAAGGAACCAGTTGTTGGCGTATCAACAAATCCACAGACCCTTACACAGGGGAAGGTTGGTCTTGTATGTTAATCACTTTAGTTTTAGCAGCTGTTAAAGCAATCTTAGCCTGTGCATAGCGGACATTTTCAGAGGAGTTCTTTGCACCCAGTTCTTTATTTTAATAAAAGGAGTATAAATGAAATAAGCAACCAAAAATAAATATATAAAAACTATAAACTAAAATTGAGGAATTTGATCACAAACCACAATATATCCCTTGCTATGTTAAAAAGACATGTTTTCTTTTTTGAGAAGCCTAGGAAACTGTTGTCTCATTATCATTCTGATTTATATGGGATCAATCAATGGAGTAGTAATCTTTCCAAGTAGTTAAGCTTTAAAAATTCTGTTTATCATGTTTTTCAATCTACCTTCTATATATTGTTTTCAACTGTAATCATGTCATAAGAGTTTAATCTTTTCTATTTACTAAATTGGTGTACATCATGGTGTACAAGAGTTTAATATTATCTTAGCATATTAACTATGTAAATCATTTCCTAGGTAACAATAGCAGAGAGTTCTCCAGCACAACCCAAACAAGCCACGCAGGTCACAGCAACAACCACAGCTAAAGGTGCTAGCAACACTGGTAACCCAGCATCCATGGTGACTATCTCCGCTCTGCCGAGTATGGATGAGACCCTTGCAAGCGCCCATCAACCCCTTATAACACCACTTAAGAGAAAACTTGATGAGGATGATTATGATGTCTAGTAAGATGTAGTCTCTCAAACAATGTTGCTTGGATATAATTTGGTGATAATACACATATTATATTGTACATTGTTAACGTTTTACACACACGCACAAAACAAATGTCCCAATGTACTGTAATAATTGTAGCTAGTATTGTATAATCGCATATATAAAATAAATAGTACCCTGTTTACTCAGAGAAGGTTTTGCTTACTGTATTTATCGGACTTACCACCATAAAATCCAAGGACAAAAAAGTGTTTTTTTCCAAATTAAATAGACTTATTCAAATGAGGTCCTATTGTTGGGAACCCAGGGCTTCGAGGTCTTAGGTGTAAGTACAAGAGGAACAAGGCGGGTGTAGAGGGTAGGGGGTGGGTGAGGAGAGAATGGAGCACGAAGACGTCTTCTTTTTCCTTTCTCTTCCCTCCTGTCCCATTCCCTCTCCACCACCTTGTTCTAGTGCCTCATTACACTGACCTCTGGGTGCCTGAGGATACACTGTAGTTCTTTATGTGTGTCATGAAGTAAATAAGTCAATAGGCATAATTGAACTTGAGAGTATGTTTGAGATGCTGTTGTATCCATTGTCTTTCGGACACAGGGTTTTTGTCATTTTTGAGCTACTTTTGTTGCGAATTGGGTCAATGCCACATTGATCTCAAGGAAGCAACACCATTTTTTACCTCAAATATCTACTTAATATTTTATTAAAACTAATATATACAAGTCAACACAGTTGAAAAGTATATTATAGAGTACAAATAAACATTTTTTGTACATGTATTAAAAATCACTCTGAGTCATTTGTGGCAATATGCATAAGAAAGAATTCTCGTCGATGATAAAGCTATCTTTGTTTAACCATAATGGTGATGTATTAGGAGTATTGCTTGAGGAACCAGTGTACTTTGTGGGCCATTTAAAAGGTCACTACTGCAGAAGTAATGACCTTTGGGAGTGCCAGCAAAGTAAGCTGGATCCTCGAGCATGATTAGGAGTGTGATGTAGAAACCATTTTCTATATGTATATACTGTATCTTGTACTATTGTGACATTACTTCCAACCATATTGTTTGAGAATATGATACAGCTGGTATCTTGTATCCTAAATCTTTTCAGTATGATTGACATTTCAGTGTGACTGGCATTTCAGTATGATTGACATTTCAGTATGACTGGCATTTTAGTATGATTGACATTTCAGTATGATTGATATTTTAGTATGACTGGCATTTCAGTATGATTGACGTTTCGGTATGATTGACATTTCAGTATGATCGACATTACAGTATGACTGGCATTTCAGTATGATTGACATTTCAGTATGATTGATATCATCAATCATACTGGTAGCCCTCAATATGCTTAATGTGCCGTGCAGTTGTTCTCTTGGAGTTGACAGCTGCAATGGTTCGTGCGCTCTCTATTGTTAACAGTTTTGTATTTGGGGGTTTCATTGTGGCCTCAGCGACTCTCAGTAGTTGCTGCTTAGTCATGGTACTTGATAGAGAAGGACTCTTCTCATCTGACTGTTTGGCTCTTGCTTGTACAACCTTGTCTGCAACAGAGTCACGGATGATGTTGGTAATCTGCATTAATGCCAGATACCCAGTGATCTGTGATAAGCGCATAACATTCACAGAATCCTCAGAGTCTTGAATGTGCTCAACAGACTCTGCAAACAGTCTGCGTCTCATTCTCTCTGATGCCAGTGGGCAGATGTTATCAATGGCTTCTGTGAACTCTATATCAGTCATAAATCCTGGTCTATGTCCCGGATGTGACAGCAGTTTGACCTCCATGTCTTGAAAGCGTGGTTCCCTGTATTTGAGGATGATGTAAAGAAGGTACTCTGAGACAAGCTGGTTGGAGATTTTATTCTCGCTAAAAGATGTGTAACCCATGGTGAACTGCTCAAGGTCTTCCTCGTGCATAAAAGGGTAGACGCACTGAGCAAACGTACGGATGTCTTCAACTGCCGCCCAGTCTACCAACTCAATGACATAGTTGATCAAGAGAACATACCGAATCACTACCGGGTCTAGACTTCCACACATTGCTTGGGCAAAGAGCTCTATGCTTCGACATTCCTGGGCATACTTCACCACACCTGATATGAAGTCATGCATTGCTAAGTATGCAACATTAGGCACAATATACCGGTCCTGGAAAAAAGTATGCATAGTCTCCAGAATAGACACAACATGCTCTTCTTCCATTGCATAATCATCCTGCCAAATCAGAGTGGAATAAAACTGGGTTATGATTGACAGCACTCGCTCTTTGCTTATTGGCCGTGGCAGCAGTCTACGCACATCAGTCCTAGCTGCTAGGTCATCCCACAACCTCTTGTAAGAAGTTGTCAATCGCTGCTGTGCTCTTACAACATGCTCATCCCCGTATGAGGGGGTGGCCGATCCTGAAGCTGACATGAGACGCATACTGTCTGGGGTGCCAGGAGCAGATATGGGCCTCTTATCGCCTTGTAGTATATGAACAGCTGGTCTCAGAATCTTGATGTGCGTTGAGTTGTGAGGAAGCGATATGATCTTCTCATCTACCACTTTGTGAGGGCACAAAAGAGTGGACTCTCCACAGCTAGGGCAAAACTTGGCGTCTTTGAACTCATGAAAGTTCTTTCCATGATTGCATGAGTAGTACATCATAGCAGCATACTTACTCAAGATACGTTCATGAGGAATAAATGGGTCAGCCTGACCAGGAGTGCTCATTATCTTCACAAAATCAATATCATCATCATCATCATCATCTGATTTCGCAGCTGCTTCGGGTCTCTTATCAAGAAAGCTTGTTCGTCTTTTTGGCATCTCGTCTCTCATCTCGTGCTCTGCATCTTGATGACTAAGTTGATCCTCCAGAGCAGACTTGTGAACTTCTATAAGTTGTAGCTCCTTCTTTATATCAGCTATGCTCTTCTTGTAGCGATTTTCCATATCCTGCTGTGCTTTAAGGTATCTTTTCATCTCTTCACTCTCATCATCCCACTTTTGAGTAAAGTTTGTTTGACTCTGTCCTGGCTCAAGCTCATTGTTGTTATCAGGCTTTACTTTATTCTCTTCTAGGAAAGTGTCATATTCCTCAATTATAACATTTTCCATCTCTAGAAGCTGTTGCTCTAATTGCTTTGCTGAGGCAATCTCTTGGACCATTTGAGCCCGTTTCGTTAGCTTTACTGGTTTGTGTGGTCTTTTCACAAAAACTGTAGAATCATTAAAAGCTTCTTCCAAATCATCATAGCCGTCTTTGTAGCGCCGAAGGAATTTAACCATTTTCTCGCATTTCTCTAACTGGTCTTTGAGATTTGTGATGCGTTTCTCATACCTTTCCTTGGTCAGTGCGTGAGATCTCTGCTCCTGCTCCAAATCCAATCGAATTTTATTCATTTCCAAATCAGAATTTTGTAGCTCCATCTTCAAGTTGAAAATTTCATCTTCATTTTCTCTAACTTTCTGGGTGAGCTGACTGACTTGTTCTTTTGCTGCGTTTAGTTCTACCTGAGTTGATTCCATGTTCTTACGAAGTCTCTCAATATCTTCTTGCAAATCATCCGCTCTCTTGTCCCTCTCTTCGTAAACACGGTTTACCAAGACGAAATATGGGATCCTCTGTAGGATTGGAGTCCTGTTTCTCCCCTTTTTGGGCGGGATGGTGGTGTATTCTTGGCTATGTACTGCTTCGTACAGCTCGTCACGTAACATAGACATGATCTTGCGGTAAACACCTAGCTGAGGAAGGATCTCATCGAGTACGTTGAAGCAAATTGGCATTCTCTCGTCGCACGGCCCCTTCTTCCTGTTAGCGACGTCTTCTAGTAGCAAAACCTCGTATTTAGTTGAGGGGGATCTCGAAGACAAAACTCTCCTTTCGTGGTCCATTTTCCCTTCTTACGCAAACTCAACAATATGTAGTAAACTTTTAAAAGTAATTTCGTTGGCTAGAACTTGTTCCGAGGGCTATGTTACTGCAACATTCTATGTTTTTTCTTAATTATTTTGACTTGTTCATTTGGTAACAGCCGCCATGTTTGTTTTCTGTTGCTAAGAAAGCTACCAAGCCACAGGTAACCCAAAAATAAATGTGAAAGCAAGTGAACAATATCATGGCCAATAACTCAAAAATTATAGATTGACAAAAAAGCTGTGATAATTGAGATGATACACACTCCTTCTTTCCCTGTAAGCTTATTTTCACATTTTCCCGTATTTTTAATTTCTTGTTTGAAATTGGTCACGGTAGACCTTCGTTTCCATCACCCAGGTTGCCCTTGGTCGTGAGAGAACTGGGAACTAGTCTACGCTCGGTTACGAACTTATCACCCGAACGACGGTGAGTTCCGAACCTTTTCCCGAACAATTCGCTGAACCAAAGACTGCCAAAAATACAAGTAACGTTCACATGAAGACATAAATCATCGCTAGAACAACCCATATGGATACGTTTTTCTAGGAGTGGTTTAATATTAACAGCACTGGCTTGATAGTCTTGGATTTACGAAAAAGGGCTGTCTGAGTTATGGAACCGAGCACATTGTTTACAGCAGGCCTCGTTTCCATAACTCATATTGACCTTCTCACTTACTTTTTCTGATACTTATAAGGGCTTGAAATTATAAAGATTAGTCTATTTATCTAGGTATTTTTTTAGATTTACTGTTAATTTCGAAATTCACAACAGCTGAAACTGACCCACATCTCTAATTTAAAACTCAAAATTAATTCCATTTTTTTATGTCATTAAGTTATATACAAAAGGGGTTAACTTAATGTACAGCTGCCTGTCGTACAACCTAAAAAATACCTCTGTTGGAAAAAAAACTACAAACTTAAACTACAAACCCCAATAAATACCAATAATTTTATTAAAACCTAATTCTAAGCAAATTGAGGAGTGTGCTTTTTTGCTGTCTTGAAAATTACAATATGGATAACATATCATATCTCATCAAAGCTTTATTTGTTCGTGCATTCTGAGACCCTAAAAAATAATGCAGCTCTGAAAAAAATGTAGTTTGCTTAAAGCCCTAAATAATACCAACTGCATATTTACCTGTGATAACAGTTTTATTAGATGACCCACAGGGGTTTCGGAAAAAAATGTGGCAACATTTTATTGCTATTTTTCTCAAATTCTTTGTTCTTTTGTTTGTAAAGTGAAGGTTGATGAAGGGGCATATGCATGTACCTGTATCAAAAAGACACTCATCCTTATCATTTAGTTACCATTGTCCTGCAGCAAAAACATGCAGTTTTATCATAATATCATGTTCTCTATTACCCTGGCTCCAGAGACTTGAACGGCTATCTATTTAGTGGCCAGCAAGCTTGAGCTTTTGCGGGCCACTAAATAGAGAGACGTCGAGGTTCTGGAACCAGGGTGGTTCCCTATATATCTTATTGGTGATTTTCAGTGGTGAACCAATCAGAAGAAGCAAGAACAATAGCTGCTAGTTGTCTGATAATATTACAAGGTTCCCCACATAAAATTTACCTTAAGCTGTATCGTACATAATAATTAACCCTATAACCAAAGTTAAATTTTTGGAATCATGTTGTGTTATGTGTATCTTATAGTATAATTTTTTGTTTTAGCTAATAAAATTTCTAGAATTAGGACCGTAGCAGGGGGTGGGGGTTTAAAATGATTAGTGCATTAGTAGAGCACTCTCTTATGGTTCCAAAATGCATATGGGGCGATACTATGCCTTGCATCTCGAGCACTGGGTATAGGCTTATTTCTGTTGTTTGGGAGCCGACAAACACAGTACACTTTTTTCTGAGTGTATAACCTAGTAAGCCTGGATCTTAAGATTGTCATAAGTGGGAACTGACACATTTTGAGTTCCTCTAGGCAAGCAACATAGTGCTGCCTACATACCTTGTTTAGTACTCCAGTTTCACTGGGTCATCCCCGATGCACAAAGATGTGGCACTTGCAAGGGCAAACAAGCTAAAATCTTAATTTACTGGTAAAACTAGAAAGACTACATACAAGCTGAAAAAAAACTAGATGGTAAGCATAGGCATGGTGTAGACAAGCTACATGCTGTATGTCTCTTTGTTTTGTTTTTCTCCAACAAATATTGCTAAACTTGGAACGTCAGTGCGACTCCACGAGGCATATAACATACTTTTTCAAACTTGTGTTTACTTCCCATTTGGATCTGTACATTATACTGATGTAATGTTCTGGGCTTTTGTATGAAGTGTAATAAAAAAAATTGTAAACATTAATTATATGTATATATACTTTAAGATAGAATATCATAACAACAATAAAAAGACTTCCAAGAACACAACGTTTAATGTGTTATACAATGTATATAATATACATATAGCTCTGGGGGGAATCCTATGTTTGGTAGCCTATGTTTGGGTATAGGGGTACCGCTGGGGGGTTTTGAAGCCTGACCCTGTTTAGGACAAAAATTCTGAAAAACCATACCCTGTCTAGGCCAACACCCTTGATTTTAGGACCCTGTTTCAGGACAACACCCTTAATTTTAGGACCCTGTTAGCATGTGAGAGAAAGCAAGGCAATCAGATGGCGGCAGAGTCAGTGGTTTAGCAAGGCAACCAAATTAGTACCCTGTTTAGGGCAGCCTTGTTTAAAATTATGTACCCTGTTCAGGACAAAGAGGCCTGAAATATATACCCTGTTCAGGTCAGAGAGGCCTCAAATGTATACCCTGTTTATGACAGAGAGGTCAATAACCATACCCTGTCCGGCGGAACGTCCCTGTATAGCCCATATAAGGGAGTACCTCCCCCCCCCCCCCCCCCGGGACATATAGCATATAACATATAATATGCTCATTACAAATGGTTATCCCTATAATTGAGAATCAGGTTAGCTATAGCTATGCATATTATCAGTTCCATTGTGTTCTGGTTAACCCCCAACCCCTCGGGAAAAAACTGCAGTCAAGTCGAGCCCTTATCTTTCATAGCCAGTACACTTAAGCGAGTCAAGGCTGTAGCAGGGGGTGGGGCACTGGGGACATGTGTCCCCATTTGTACCAATTACTATGAAGATAACAGTTACTAAAAAAATGGAAAAGTTAATAATTTTTATCTGGCATAAGTTATCATTTATATTCGTTTTAGCACATTTCGCCGTGCAGCTTGCCACACGCTGATACATGAAAATGCTTGCTACAGAGGAGAAAGAGACTCAAACCAGAAACTGACTTCTATCGTAGCAACATTTGAGTTCACTTATAGAAAAAAAAAATGTCCAAGGCTAGTAAGAAAATGTTTCTTTCCCTGTGGCTAAAAGGGTTCAGAAATTAGGAGGCATTTGACGATTGTATAAGCCTTTGAAAAACGAGCATCGTTTTGCCCCTTCTCGGCCGCCATTTTGGATTCCTTGAGACAAAGTCAATTTTTCCGCCCTGTCATCTGATCGGCTAATCCGCGCGTCTAAAAATAGCCTGATCCTAGGAAACGCCGTGACACCTATATAGTAACTACCAGAATGTTGGGAAGTTGATTGCCCCTACTTATGAGCCCCTGATACCTGCTATTCACATAAAAACTGTAAAATCTAAAAAAAAATTACCTGGATAAATAGACTAACCTTTATAATTTCAAGCCCTTATAAGTATCAGAAAAAGTGAGTGAGAAGGTCAATATGAGTTATGGAAACGAGGCCTGCTGTAAACAATGTGCTCGGTTCCATAACTCAGACAGCCCTTTTTCGTAAATCCAAGACTATCAAGCCAGTGCTGTTAATATTAAACCACTCCTAGAAAAACGTATCCATATGGGTTGGTCTAGCGACGATTTTTGTCTTCATGTGAACGTTACTTGTATTTTTGGCAGTCTTTGGTTCAGCGAATTGTTCGGGGAAAGGTTCGGAACTTGCTGCCGTTCGTGTGATAAGTTCGTAACCGAGCGTAGACTAGTTCCCAGTTCTCTCACGACCAAGGGCAACCTGGGTGAAACTGGAAACGAAGCTCTACCATTGGTCACCTGGCTACCTGTGGTGTGTAAGCTTGGACACTAGCAAACCGCTGGTGTAAGGCCCCGGCCCGCGGGCTCGGTCTTCCTCTTCGAACTGAGTTTTAAAAGCGACCGAGTACCGAGTAAGTTATAGATCAAAATCTTCTTCCATCGTCTCCGTTTCTCTGTTATATCTTTATTTCTGTAGATTTTATTATTAGAACTATATTGTGTAATTTATCTGTTATGATTTTGTGTTGTATTTTATCAAGGATGGTTTCGAATGAGCCATTACAATTTGGTTGATATATGCATGTTGACTCTGTTCTTGCTAAATTGTTGTTTAGGGTGCAGAGTCGTGAGGATTACTACCATCATGTCTCAGCCAGTCCGGTAAGACGATGTTACACTTCATCAGGGTTGATATTTTTACTTGATAGGATTTAGGATAGGAATCTTTTTAGCTATTATCGTCAGCGATCGTCAAAAATCAACCTTTCGAAACGTTATGTGATGTTCATATTAAGAAGTCTTCAAAGTAAATCAAGTACAACAAACCTTGTTATGAATAAGCTCTGTACATATACCAAATAATAACCATAGTTTCAAAAAAAAAAAACACTCCTACATAGTATAATATGAAGTCCTCTAGTTTGTTACTGGGAAATGAAGAGACACTGGCTAAAGTTTACCCCACCTCGCTAAAGTTTATCCCCCCCTCCTAAAGAGGGTTTATGTTTGAAACATCAGAGAAATAACTGTTTCAGGGGCATCTTGTAATAATTCCCATGTTCCAAGTCATATGTTTTAAAGTTAACACAGGGCACTTTTGGGCAGGGCACGATTGTTTTATTATCCATGATTCTGTGTTGTCAAATAACAAAAGCTTAAATTTACAGTTTATACACAAAAGGCATTGTCCTTGGCTTCAAGAGGGGCCTGCGAAACCAGCACCCCAACACCTCGCTTGTCAAGATTGAGGGTGTCGATGAGAGGAAGAACACAGAGTTCTACTTGGGAAAACGCCTTGCTTTTGTTTACCGTGCCAAGAACAAGACCGTTGCTAAGGGTGACAAGAAGGCCACCAAGCTCCGCGTGATCTGGGGCAAAGTTACACGAGCACATGGTAACAGCGGTGTAGTGCGAGCCAAGTTCAGGCATAACCTGCCACCGAAGGCTATGGGGGCAACTGTGCGTGTGGTAAGTCAAACGTAGCAGTGGAATAAGTTCAAATCAAAGAACTTGTTGAGCTCAACACAAAACACAATCCTTGTCACAAAACTTGGGAAGAACAGGGCACAGTCAACAACAATCAGTGCAAAACATGACACAACACAAAGTGTGACACAAATCTCAGCCAGGGGTTTCATTAGAGGGTGGCTAGCGACTATGAACCGCCGACTAATTCCATGCTCACCATCGGCAACTCTAATAAAAATTGCAAATGATGCGCGATTAGTGATAAAATACTAAATTACATTATGCTATTCTCACTATCATCTATTCTTGTTCTTAATTATTCTCCTAAAGCTAATTGTCTGTTACTTTAGAATATATTCATTCTTTATATCGCTTGAGAATCATAGCGTTTCCGTTGCCACCATCTTTGTATTGCTTCAAAGAGGATTATGGGGAATTTTGAGCACAAACTGTACAGTGGTCTTTGCTTTCTGATCAAAAATAGCAAGAAAACCTTGTTCAGTATTCTTCTATCATTTATCTTTTTATGAGAGGTCACATCTGTCGCTGTTGTAATTTTACATTGTATAAAGTAGCATTAGCAATTAATCAGATGATAGATTTGGGATTGGTCGAATCAATCTTTTGAACCCATATACCTTGATATTTTTTAACCAATTGCATAATCATTTTCAATGGAAAGTAAAAGACAATATTTACTGGCTATTCTGTTTTCACATGAAGGATTGCACCATTTCCATTGTTTTTAGTAGATCAATTTTTATCAACAAATTTTTATTATCAAAGCCCCAGCCGCCTACTTCCCAAGCACAACCTGCTACTTCAAAAGTTATTGAAATCCCTGCTCAGCACAAAACTAACACTTGGCAATAAACATGACACAAAAACAAAGTTCAGCATAGAGTATTTTACATGAAACTTGGCACAAACATGAAGCAACACTAGGCACAAAACACAAAACAAAACATGTTACATGAAACTTGGCCCTTGACAGACAAAGCGATCAAAAGTAAAGATGACCATGTCAATTGACACCTTGCCTGAGCTAACCCTGAGCATACCATCATGCCCCTTCTGGTCATTGCCTTATATTTTTTTGGAAATATGTTATTTTTTTTTTTTTGGGGGGGGGGGGGGCACATGTCCCAGTGCCCCACCCCCTGCTATGACCCTGACCCTACAGTAAATTACTATTGCAAATTTTGCAGACTTGTATTCTGATGCTATTTTGTCTTTGTAGATGCTGTACCCATCAAGAGTGTAGAAGCCAACAGTTGCCTAAAAATTGTATAATAAAGACAAGAACAACACCAAACATGTGTTCTTTCTACTGTTAGCTTGTAGTGGAGTAGGGGGGTTCAGGTCATGCAATTGGACCCTCATATGGAAGATACAACTGCAAGCTACGACACATATTTAGCCTCCCTCGCAGGCGTTTTTAGGCAGGCGTCGCTCGCTCGCTGCGATATATAAGGCCTACATTAAACGGTGTGCAAGGGTCACATAATTGTGGCGCCCTAGAAATGCCATTTTTTTGCACACTGAATTAGTGAGAAGCTTGATCCCACACTTGGTACTGCTCTACAGTCGAACCTCAAGGGTACCACAATAAATATGTCCACTGACTGGTCCTCATTTATCTGGCCAAAAAATTTTTTTTCGATAAACACTACAGTGCTATTTGTCAATATCTGTTAAATTGGTTACTTGATATTAATGGTACCAAAAAGTTAGTGATGTAAAAAGTCACAACTGACGTCAAATTCTAAACAGTTACTTAACAATATAACACATTCTGGGCAACATTAATATGAATCTTGGTACAATACTACTTGTTACCCTATCATGCTTTCAATTAGAGGAAAGTGTCACACAACACACCACTTGTCACTTTGTGTCCTCTGTTCTGGAGGTGTGGAAAGTGACATGGTGACAGAACCTTCCAAAGATCTGTTTTGGGCTACCTGTGGTAGACCGATGCATCTTGGGATTTTTCCCAATGTTTTGCGCGCGGAGATGTCGCGTGTTGGAAGTGGCGACACTGGCTCATTTTGCCTTCTGGTTTTGTCTTTCTCTTCCAACTGCTTGTAAACCATCCCCAAACGTTCGTAAGGTAAGATTAACTTGACTGCGTACCTTCGGTTGTGTGCAAGCAATTTCAATGAATGGTTTGAGACGTTTGTTCATGGAGGTGAGCGTCTTCACCAACTCATCTAGCAGCAAAATGAAAAAGTCGACATTTTACTACTACTACTAAATTCACTTTTTATAGCTTTTTCTTGAATTAATAGGACTTTGAATATATTCCTTAAACAGATTTCGGGTGCGGAAATTGATCCTAATTAACGGTGTCGTCTAACACTTATCAAAGATATGAACCACTAGAATCATCTTATTCTTATCTTGAGTTCGTACCAGAAGGTCCAACTACCCGATTTTGATTGAATTTTTCAAATTTCGAACATTTTTGTGATAGGAAAATCCTGATTTACAATAACGATAAGCGAGACACTTGTGGGGGTTTTGAGTGTAGTCTGTGTGTCTCCGTGCCAGGATCATACGATAATCACATGATGGGGATATCTGTTTACAAGTTTGGGTGAGTTAAACGGATGTCCTCACGTCTTCGACCTTGTAACAAAGCAAAAGTGTTATACATAATTTGCTGCTCATGGTCACTACTGGGAGGCAAAAGTGTTCTACATAATTTGCTGCTCATGGTCACTACTGGGAGGCAACATGTGAAATTAATGTAAAATTTGTGTGAAACATCATATGAAATTGTCACTGGTTTTCACATCATTATCATTTGAAATAATGATGCGAACCCCATTTGAACCCTTGAAGTTCTTTTCACATTAGTGATAATATGCCCATTTGTAGCAATATTCAATCATTGAATACATTGAATATTTTTATTCAATCATTGGATTCAATCCTATACAGTATTTTTATTCAAACATTCCGGATATATTCATCTTTAATCATTGAGTTTTCATATTCAATCTTCCTGGGGCGAGTGCGATCACTGCTCAGGCCTGGTCTCTTGACTCAGTGTCAGGGACAACCAAATAAACTCACTTATATTCTCTTTACTTTATTTCTTGATCACAAACTCTCCGTAGTTATAGTACACTCGCATCTCAACTCTAGGGGTACAACCCCCTTTTTTACCTATCTCGAATTACAACATGATCACATAACAAAACTAAATATGTAACGTAATACAGTATTATAAAGTAACGCAATCTTGCGGGTTTTCTACTTCCGGACACCCTCCCCCCATTTATGTGTCTACAGCAGCATAAATGTTCTAGTCTCCTTCCAGTAAAAAGATGCCCTTGATGTTGTCCTTGGCGCTGTCTTTTGCCTGACGTCTTGACCCAGCTCTTGGGATGAATACTTGAGCCTTAGGGTTTAACTTGATCCCCGGATCATCCCCACCAATCTCTAGGTCGCAAATCAACTGAAGAGGGCGTTCTATCACATATCCGTTCCCCATCTTCAGTTTGACTCCCCGGACTACGCCGTCTCTTCCTGTAATCTTCTCCACTACTCGTCCAATCTTCCATTGAGCCTTATTCTTGACATCCTCCTTGAGCAGGACTACGCGCCCTTTCTCCGGCACCTTCAGCTGCTCGCCACTGCGTTCTTCGTGCTTCTGCTGTCTCTCCTCTAGAGATTGTACGTACTCTCTTGTGAATCTCTTCTTCAGGTCTTCCTTGCTACGCTGTATAAACCTCATCCGTCGTGTCACGTTTCCGGCATCTGACAACTTCTCTAAGTCTTCTTCGAGGATGGGGACTGGTCTCCCCCTGAGCAACAGGTTGGGTGTGATGACGGGTTCATCAAACTCTTCCCCCTGGTACACTAATGGTCGGTTGTTCATTACCGTTTCTACGTCTAGGAGCGCATCCTCAAGCTCGCAGTAGTTGAGAAGGCTCCTCCCAACTGCTTTAGAGAGCGCATTCTTCATGACTCCGACTAGGCGCTCGAAGAAGCCTCCCCACCAAGGTGCTCGTGACATGTTGAATCTCCAGATGATCGCTTGAGAGGCCAAATAGTTTGATAGACTTTCGTCCTTCTTTAGCACTGAAAGCCATTTCCCTGTTGCCACAAAGGTCTTTCCATTGTCACTCACGATCATCTGAGGACATCCTCTCCTTGCGACAAACTCTTTGAGCGCTCTCTGGAAGTTTGGTGCTGATAGATCCGGGCAGAGCTTTAGATGGACTGCCCTAGTGGCTGCACACGTAAACAGCGCGATGTATGCCTTGCCTTGCTCGGACTTGGTGCGATAATAGATTGGGCCTGCAAAGTCGACCCCTGTTACGTCGAAAGGCTCAGAGAACTCCGTACGGAATGACGGAAGCTGTGCTGAGGCTGTTGATCCCGGAGTCAACACTGGCTTTATCCGATATCGCTTACATTTGTTGCAGTTGTGTATGACCCTTTTTACTTGAGCCCTCAGCTTTGGTACCCAGAACTTCTCCCGGACTAGACTCATAGTCATTGACACTCCCCCGTGTATGGCTTTCTCGTGGACTTGTTTGATGATCAAAGTCGTCAGCTTGTGGTCTCTGGGTAGGATGATGGGTTGGTATCCGGCGATGCGTCCGACACATTTAGCTATCCCATCTTCGCCTATCTGCACCTCCATGGAAGCCTCCACTTTCTCCCTCTTTGCCACTTGCGCACGACGAATCAGTGTGGACTCGGCTTTGTTGATCTCCTCTGTGGTGAGTGGTCCTGTGCGCTTGCTCTTGGATCTGCAGTTATGACCAAACCGTTGTATGTAAGCAACGACTCTCCTAAGCTTCCAGTAGGACGAACACTGCTCGAGCAAAGCGTCTACCTGTCCCTTTTCCTCTGGTTCTTCTGTCGCCACCAGTAATTTCTCCTTGCGGCTCTTCACCGTCTCACTCGCTACCTCATCGTTGTCTGTTACCTCTGGTTGTGGAGGCTATTTCGCCTTGTCTGACAGCTAGTTAGGCCCATGCAGCCACATGTCGCTTAGCTCCCCCGGTCCCGCTCCTCTGCTTCCTATGTCTGCTGGGTTCTCACCCGTTGGGACGTAATTCCACTTGAGGTAGTCCCTCTCTTGGATGACCTTTGTCCGGTTACGCACGAACTGTGACCAGGTACCTTTGCCCTTGATCCAGTAGAGGATGGTGGTGCTGTCGACCCAACACTGGTAGATCTGGATAGGTTGACCCTGCAAAACTTCCTTAACATGAGTCATTAGTTTTGTGAGGGTGTGTGCGCCAACTAATTCCAAACGAGGAATGCTCTGATTTTTAGGGGCTACTCTTGACTTCGCGACAAGCAATGTCTGCCTAACAGAACTGTCTGCGTGATGGGCTACTACATAAATCGCAGCCGATACGGCTGTCTTGCTCGCATCTGAGAACCCATGTAGCTCTATCCTTGTCACGTGCTGATCCACTACACTGCGCGGAATACTAACTGATGGACATGCCTTCATGCTCTTAAGCCACTTGTTCCACTCTCTAACAATCTCTACGTCTGTAATCGCCTCGTCCCACCTCTTCTCACTAAGACACACCTTGCTATACAGTACTTTGCCAATCACAGTGACTGGCGAAGCGAGTCCTAGCAGATCGTAGATGCGATTGATCACTGCTAGCATCTTCCTCTTTGTGAGTGCACCACTCACCTCTTCTTCGGTGGAATCGCTGAATGCGACCGTAAGCTCGTCCTTGTTCTTGTCCCAAGGTATTCCTAGGATCTTTACCGGTGGCCTGTCCACGGCCCGGTCTGCTCTCTCTGCTGAGGTACTCTCCTTCGCCTCAAGGACATTGCTGTGCCATTTGTGAAGCTGGAATCCTCCACTCTCCATGATCTCGCTTGCTTCCTGCTTAAATCGAAGCAGCTGTTCAGGGTCGTCTCCACCTGTCTGTACATCATCTACATATGTGTTAGTTAGTAACTGGTACACAGTCTCTGGGTACTTGTCACTGTAACTAGCCACATGTTTCTGCAGAGTAGCGCCCAGAATATAGGGGCTTGGGCCCGAGCCAAAGATTACCCTTGCGAACCTATACTCTACAATGTTTCGGTCTTTAAGGTTGTCGTACCAAAACAGTCTCATGCAGTCTCTATCCTTGGTGTCAACTTTAATCTGCAGAAATGTTTTTTGAATGTCTCCCGTGAGACAGAGACGATTCATGCGGTTGCGCAATAATATGTCAAATAGCATAGGTTGTAATGGAGGGCCTACTTCTAAGCAGTCGTTTAGAGATGGGGTGTTGTCATCCTCTCTTGCTGAACAGTCATAAACGATGCGAAGCTTGCTGGTCTGAGCATCGTCCCTCGTCACCATGGTATGTGCGATATAGTGTACGTTCTCCCCTGTTGGAGTATCTGGAGCTGGCTTTAAGATCCCTTCCTTCAGTTGCTCCATCATAATGTCATGGTACTCCTCTATCCTCCCAGTCTTCTCCAGTCTACGGGTAGTGCTCGCCAAACATGCTAGGGCTAGTCTTTTGTTAGACGGTAGGGATGTGTGATCTGGTTTCCATGGTAACCGGGTGGAGTAGGTTCCATCGTCCAATCTTTGCAACCCCTCCTGGAAATTCTTGTGGAATTCTCCTCCCTCTTCATCACTGTCCTTCAGTCCAAGTACTTCCTGGGAGCACATCTGGTTGAATTCTTCCTGTGAGTTGCTGAGGAAGAAACCCTTTTCTGTGTCTGCGGCGGAAATCGCTGCTTTGCCTCCAATCACCCATCCAAGCATGGTGAACTCAGCTCCGGGGTCTTTGTCTGGGTCGCTGCCAAGCACCGCTGGCTCAGTGGACTTGATGCGCTGGATGTCAGCTGCGCCAAGTATGACATGTACTGGTAGCTTGTCTTCTGTCGAGGTTTCATCACTGAAGGTCAGTCTTCTGAGTTTGTTGTATTTCTTCTTTAGCTCTGGGATCCTCGGGTTGGGAAGGTGAGTGATGATAGGTTTCTCTGCATTAATGCAGTGGAGCTCCATTCTAAAGCTGTCAAGGACAGTTGAGCCCAGCTGTATTTTGTAGAGCTCTACCTGCTTATCTACCGTCCCGTACATCTGCTCAATGACCCTCCTTTCGACCCTGCTTGGTTTAAGGTTTAATTTTGTTAGTAGGTTGGAGCTGATGTATGAGCTCCCAGCTCCACTATCCAGCATGATGCGCGCTGGGATGCCATTGACATTCGCTATGGCCGTAGCGTGTAAAGTAGTATGTACCTGGTCCACTGCCCCATAGAATCTATCTCTAGAATTACCCGGGTTGGCTGGGGTTGAGGGTGGGAGGCTGCTTTGTACTCTGTCGCAGATAGAGGTGTGATGCCTTGAATTGCACTTTGCACAGTTTCCCGCTTTGCATTTGGTAGCCATATGCCCCCCTTTGGTGCAGTTGTAGCACAATTTCTTTTGCATTAGGATTTCTCTCCTGCTGGCCGTGTCTAACACTTTTGTACAGTCCTTTGATTTATGGGATTTATCACTGCAGTAGACACACTGTGGGGGGTGGGGTCCCTGATTCTGCTGGTGCATTAACATTCTTTCCCTCCCATTATGTTGCCCACCCTGACCTCCCTGGGGCTTCCTCGTAAGTGACAGGGTGGGGGTATCTTCCCCTTGCAAGATTGGGTTTCTATCAACGTACTTCCCAAGATTTTCAACTAGCTGGATAAGTCCCCACCCTTCCCAGTCATCATCCCTTTGCACTATCACCTCCCGGACTGGCCCTAATTTGTCTAACAGCGTGTAAACAGCGCTCTGCGCACTTTCTAATTTTTGCATGGTGGAGAGTGTGCGCACAATTCTGGCTAATTTGTTATAAAAATCGTGAATACTACTTAATTTAGTAATGTCACTGATGGTCGGTAAATCCTCCAGGTCTTTAATAAGGGCGCGGTGGACTCTAATGTCCTTTCCATAGGTATTTTGTAGAATCCTTTTTGCCTCTTCGTAGCCCTCAGGGGTGTGGGGTAAGCCTAAAATATCATCCCTTGGTTTCCCTTTCACTAATTCTAATAAGTAATTAAATTTGCTTATCTGTGCTATGGTTGATCCATCCACCTCCACCGTGTACTGATTCCAGAACCTTGTCCAGTCCTTATAATCTCCTTCAAATGGCGTGATGGTGTACTTTTGTAGTTTGACCGCTTGAACCATTCCGGGTTTCCCTGGACTGCTTTCAACCATTCCACTATTTCCAGCCTTAGCAGCCAAATCTCCGAACTTCTTTTTCATTGCAAGCTCCTTTTCCATTTCTTCCTCCTTCTCCTGATCTCTTGCGTTCTCCAGTCTCTTCTTTATTTCGAGTCGCATCTCCCTAAAAGGCTGGATTTCCGCTTTCGCTTTAGCACTCCACTCCTGAATGTAGCTAAGTTCCTTCTCGTTATCGAGTAAATAATCCGCCGTAGCATCCTTGACTTTCTCCAAACTCTTGATGATGCTCTCTGCACTCTCCAATGCGATTTCTAGCTCTCCAGTATCCTTGGTTGTAGACATTATATCCTTTAGTTTGATATCGGCAAGTCCAATGTGCTTGGTGAACTTCTCTTCGGTTGTCATGTTTTCAAACTCCCTCGTTGGTTGAATTCCTCTCGCAAAACTCGCAGAAATGTAGCCGCACCGGGCGTTAGAACTCCTCAGATATGTGTCCTGGCGTGGTCGCCACTTTTGGTGTCGGGGACAACCAAATAAACTCACTTATATTCTCTTTACTTTATTTCTTGATCACAAACACAAATCTCAACTCTAGGGGCACAACCCCCTTTTTTACCTATCTCGAATTACAACATGATCACATAACAAAACTAAATATGTAACGTAATACAGTATTATAAAGTAACGCAATCTTGCGGGTTTTCTACTTCCGGACATCAGAGCAAAAAACAAAAGGGCTTCCGACGACGGCGATGAAAAAGTGACAGCATTGTTGAAATTTGTCCTGGCAAAAAACAAGGAAATAGTCCTACGAAGGAAGCCCATCCTATGATTTTCAAACCAAACTTCTCTCTCATATAGATTTTCTGGGCAAAGTAACAAACTTGCTCCTTGAAATTGAGCAGGATCTTCTGCAATGAAGTGGAAAGATCTGCTAAGGGTTTTCAGGGAAATTTAAAGAGAAGTCTTTGTTGTTGTTGATTGTTATTTTTGCAATTTTAAACTAGTTTGTTTACTACTAGTTGAGTACTGAATGCCAGTTGTATATGGGAGAAAAACAATTACATTCATTTGTTGTTATCAGCATCTTCTGAAAAACATCACATTCATTATTGCCTGATTGATTGTTATTTCTGTAGAAAATGCAAAAAACTAGTTTGTTTAGAATGCCTTTGTAATAAAGATGTTTGACATTTTTAAAGTTTAAATCAAGTCCAGTAACTTGAAGTATTTTGAACAAAAAGTTTGAATAAAATATTCAGTGATTGAATAAAATATTCAAGGCAAAGTAGAAACTCCAATATTACCACCAGCTAGCTATGTAGTTTGGCTTAAAAAATATTAGGTCAGGTTTAGCATTATTCATTATTTAACACAATTATTTTTTTTTTCGAAAAAAGAAGCATACCTGCTTTGCCCTTTTCCAATACTTCTTATTCTTCTGCTGTTTCCTTTGATAAATCAAAAGAAACAGACAAAATGACCTTCCTATAGCCTTCCAGCTGAGGATGCTGTTGGATCACCTTTTGAAAGGAAAAAAAACAGCATTTCAATGTGTTTTTGTTCATAACCACTTCACAGAGACAGATAAAACATTTTTCAACTAATGACATTTTCATTATGGTGTATTCTGTATGGCAGACAGGACTCACTGCTCCCGTTTCTACCTCAGGTGGTTGAGTCGCAGGGCACTCAGTAAACTCTGGGGTACCTACTGCTGGCTCAGTTTCCGTTATCCTGGGAATGGGCAACTCTCTAGTTTTAGGAAGGTACTTCTGATTCCTCCGATAGACTGCCTTCTCAATGCAATTGTAAATGGGCAATAAGCAATGTAAATGGGTGAATTTCCCCTCTCTATTCTTCTGCCAACAACTAACAGGTCTTCTTCTCGTGTGGAATTGTTCCACAATTCTCTCGGCTGAAAAAAAAAATCTTCTCTCCCGAAGAGTTTCTTAATTAAGGGTATTAAGAGGAATTTTCTTGATACTCCTGGAGGTCATCTCATCTGCTATCTTGAATAGATAAACGGTTTTGCCGTTTACTGCCCTAATCGGGTGTTAAGATGTTTGTAATGCGTCTCTCATATGACCTAAGGTGGCGTGCAGGTTTTCGACATGATTAGCCTCGCATTTACCTAATGCATTTTTTTAAAGAAACCGGAACAGACCAAAAAAATGCAGCGTGGCAGAACCAAGAGCTTCGTTTTGCGCGAAAAAATGTGCCTAACAACCAGTGTTTCTCATCGGCTGAAATTTGTACGCAGTTTTCAAGAGCCCAATTCTTACATTCTGCGGCTGAAGGTTTGTAACCCCATCCGCATATCATTCATGAGATCAAGGCAATTTCGTAATGATATAAATTTGGCAAAAAATGTATCACACTCAATCAGAACAGAAAGCAACATCTGTCAAAACCTGGTGTCTCGCGTGAAATGAGCCGTAGTCAAAGGTTGATTATAAAATTGTGTATGGGCGGTCGAGCATTTGTTATCTGACATACGGGGCTTGGGACCTAATGGAGGTGCTAGCATCTGAGCCGTAATATGAGCCAGTTTAGTGTCTTCATAAATGTTAGCTGACGTGAGTGATGGTTTACATAGAGGGACAAGGGATAGAAGGTGACTTTTTCATCAAACTCTCCGAATTGTTGTGTGTTTACTCCTACATGCCCAGCTTGGTTTCCCGTAAAACAAGGACATACCATACTCCACTAGCTACCGTTATCTGAAAGAAAGGGTCAGAGAACTAACTCTGGGTTTTAAAAGGGATTTATCTAATAGAAAATTCGATTACATAAGGATACACCATGCTGTTTAACTCTATCAACTTTTGTTCCCCCCAGAGATAATTTGAGAAAGAATTATTGGGACTTCATGCAGACTTGAAATGTAGAAAAATTCTAATTTTTTTATAAAACAAGAAGATATATTGTGAGAGGAACGTCGATAGTATTGAGAAATAAAAAAGTTGTTGTATATGGATATATGTGGCTCAGCGAGTGACTAGTGTAGACGATGTACCCATTAGCTATGGTGTCAAAATAATCTTCGACTGTGTCAAGTGTGTATGAGCAGTCATCGATTGCCGGTTCCGAATCCAGCTCCCTCCCTGCGAAGGTGGTGGCTTCCCTTTTTCTTCTTCCTTTTATTTAGGGGCCTCTGGCTGGTCCTTCTCTGCTTGAGGTTTCTGTTGGTCCGTCCAGAGAATTTAGAGTGTGGCATCCAAAAGGGATTGCTGATATGCCTCGAAGGAAGCACACTCTGACATTTTATTTATGGCGAGGCGAGAGTACCCTGCCCGCCAGGCTACCCAGGTAGTCTCCATGTAGCCCCTGGTGAACACCTGCAGACTTGCGGGAGTGGACTCCCATCTCTCCTGGTAGTCCCAAATTTCCTGTTGTAAAGTTTTTTCCAGAAATTTTTTTTTAATTTTTAGGTGTACTGCTAAATTGATTATGGCCGGCAAAGGAATGCTTGCCAACATTGTAATGCCAAATGATCTAGAAACAAAATGGCCTCTGTGCTTTCGTTACACAGGAAACCCGCCACTGTTATGCTAACCTCAGCTAGCACTCTAACGTCTGGCAACTCCGCTTTCCTGGCAAACGAAAAGAGGTCTGCCGCTATGGTAATGAACTTCTTAATAAAATGTAAGGTTATCTAAGATAACGTTATCCTCTATTGCGTTATTTTCCTCCGTGACAGAACAAACACATTAAACACCGGAGCAAGGGCAAAACAACCTGTAATTATTTATAAATCCAATCTTCTCTGGGCCTGTCACAGGCAATTCAAGCGGGTGTGACAGGCTGGAACACTGAGAAGCTCTCTGCTTTCTTCTCAATGCAAAGTGGCCTGGCTCCAATTTTTTTTACCCTTGGAGCTTCATGCGTTGGTTTGCCAGGGTTAATGTCATGAGGTGGCTAAGCCCTCGCTGTCTTGTTGTAATGAGCGACCCCGCTAGGGACAGCAGGGTCCTATAACGACGACCCATCAAGCGCTGGACGGGAAAAAGCTAAAAGCTCAGACTGTTCAGAAGCCTTGAATTTTCTGAACAGACATTTAACTGTTCTCACTACATTCTCTGATTTGCCATGGTTGAATTCCTACATGCAAAAAGTTATTGCATGTTCCATTTAGAATAATAATAAACGATAATGATATTTAATATATCTTGAGTGCAACTTAACATACAATGTTATGATAAAACGCGCTTTACAATAATAAATAATCAGTGATTCTAACGAATGATGTACTCTAAAAAAATACAATAATATGAAGGTAGAAATGATGTTAGATTTGTATATTATATCTAAATATTAAAAGTATTTTTTTTTTAAAGTTAGGTCTTAAATAACGATTTAAAGAAGTTAGATCCCCCTGGTTTCTAATATTTAATGGAACTGCGTTCCACACTTTTTTTTACACTTTATTTTGTCGACTGAAAATATACCCCATTGTTGGAGGAACTGAGGGAATCACAGGGTGCCTGTTTCAGCTTACCTAACGAGGCCAAATGTGATGGAGGTAAACCATGGCTACTGCTATTTTTAAGTCAATTATGATAGTTCACTGGGAGCCAGTGGAGGTCTTGAAGCGGTTGTGTAATGTGTTTACATATTGGCAATGAGCACATGAGGCGAGCTGCAGCATTTTGGACTTGTCGAAGCTTGTTGATGTGGGTTGCTTGGAGACCATATAAAAAACTATTGCAGTAGTCTACCCTTGACATTGTTATTGCTGTATTATTGTTTCACTGTCCTCATAGCGTATACATTTCTTAATATGTTTAATATTATGTGCATGATAAAAGTCTGAATTATTTTAACATTTGTCTAAACTACATGAGCATTTTTTCTGCTGAAAAGTAGTTGCTATCATTTTGGTTGGATGCTTACAGCAAAGACCTTACAGTGAAATTGTTAATTATTGATTGCTTCGATAATCAATAGATAAAACATTCTCAAACTCCGTCCATGGACCAGATTTGATTTCGAAACCATGCTCTGCTAAGTAAATGTTGCCCTTACTACACTTGTACGTGGGGTTCATCTTTTTTGCTGTTGCAACCGTTAGCAGTGGTTGGCATGCATTCGGAGTTATTAGAGGAATTATTGTTGCCACAATTAAAACACTTGCACAAAATAGAGCTGTAAGCATTATTGCGTATACAGGAGCATTTGGAATGTCCTTAAAGAGTGTCCTTGCATGATACGTGTTTATTGTCCCCCTTCTTTATAATACCACATGCACATCCTTTGGTCAAAGATGTAGACATGACCACTTTTTTGGATCCATTTTCGCACTCGACACAGCGACACTTCCTCGAACACTTAGCCTTCATATCAATACGTTTACCACAGTCCCCACACTTGTGGTACAGTTGGCAATATGACCAAGAATCCACATCCTTCTTCTTCTACCCAACCGACCCTCTAGGTTTGACACGGCGGTGATTCTCGAAACACGTTGGTGTACGGAAATATCTGTTGCACTCGGTACAATGTTTCCAGTTCCACCGGTGATCTTGTTCAGGAGGTGGTACCAATGGAGAGCACCCACTCTCACCACACCCATAGCACTGGTTAACACACTTGTGCCGCGCATTGTCGTACCCTATTTTGCACACTGTGCAATAATAGCAGCGTCCAAGCAACCCGCCATGCTGCTTATGTAATCGAAATGGCCCTTAGCGTAGTAGAGGTAAAGCTTGTACTTTGTACTGCCGTGTTCACATATTTGAGACCCTCCGCATAATTTACAAAACCATCTCTGTCTGCCGTGGATACATACCCCTTTCCCTTTGCAGTCTTTACAGATATATCTCACTCGTCTGTGCTCACAAATACTACTACCATTGCAATCTCTACACCGCGTTTTTCTTCGATTATGGGAGCATATTTGAGACCCGTGACAATCTTTGCAATAATATTTTACTTTGCCGTGAGGACATTTATAAGTGTTAGGTGTCGGTTCATCAAGAATATTATGTGGTGGTGGTGGCTGCTCTTCAGCCGTACGTTCAACCGTTCGTTTCTCCATTTTATTAAACTATTCATGTCTTTAAACCGCTTTTCAATTTTTTACGCCTCGATACTCACCCTCCTAGCCTGCCGACGTCTACCTGGCGAAGCATTCTTCCAACATCTCCTTTTCTTGTTCGTCTAGACACCAATCCCAAAATCTATCTGGATGCCAAGTTTTGGGGTAAAGTTCTTCTTCCAGAGCTGTGAAAAATTCGCGTTTGTGACGGTACTTGAAAAGCTCCTCGTGGATTGCATCCCAGCCGAGACCTCCACGACATATCGCCACGATCGTTTCCTCATCATTATCATATGCGATGTCCATGGCCGATTCAAAGTCCGTGGCGCCCCAACTCTTACACAACTTGACGATCTCGACGTCACCAAAAATCGCTGCGTTAATCATAGCCTCGTCAAAGTTCGTCTCCCCCCACTCTTTGAACAGCTTGAGGACCTCAACACAACAACTCGACGCCGCCTCATGCATAGCCCAGTCTAAGTCCGTCGCACCCCACTCTTTACACAATTTAACGATCTCGGCATGCCCACCCATCGCCGCGAGCGCCATGACCTCGTCAAAGTCCGTTGCACCCCACTCTTTACACAATTTAACGATCTCGATGTGTCCCTTCCTCGCCGCGAGCGCCATGGCCTCGTCAAAGTCCGTTGCACCCCACTCTTTACACAATTTAACAATCTCGATGTGACCGCGGGACGCCGCTTCTCTCATAGCTCCATTTAAGTCCGCCGCGGCGAGGGCTTTCAGATCTCTCACCGTTAGACTCTCCAACTGTTCCGCTGTTCGGTTCTCCATTTTTATTAAACTGTTCATGTCTTTAAACCATTTTTTCGAATTTTTTTAGACGTGCCAATTTACATCTACTCCGAACTGATAGTTTTCTGGAAATTCTGATTCCAGAGAAATCAGGAAACATCACACCACGTCGGGCGTACCTAGGACTGTAGCCACTTCCCTCGCCCCCCTACCGACGGTCAACTCGGAGGGGCCGGCCCTTTCGGAGAAATTTTTAAGAGTAATATCGATCCCCTTTAGCCGTACCCAGTAATAGGTTAAAGCAGCCGCGAAGGACTGTGGGCGAGCGCGATTCAACTTGGAAGAGCGGTTCTTAGATCTGTAGTAGAGCTGGACCACTTCTTCCTTCTGTGCGGGGGACGCCGAGAATCTGTACATCACGTCGCGAATGTGATCCACGACGGTGGGAGACGTTCCGTGTAGTAAGTAATCTTTAGGCACGTTAATACTAAAGATTTTTAGACCCTTAAGGCAACTCTTCTTGCTCAATCCAAAAGTTTCCATCAAGGTTTTCGGTGTCTGACACTTACCGGACATCTTGTAGGCGTAGTAGATACACGCAAAGACGATCGCCTTCCGTGGGTCGCCGCGAAAAATCTGACCTTTCGTCACCTGAGTGTATATCTCGTTAGCTTTGGCTACAATTACCCCACTAAAACCCATGTTTTCCACATCCTTGTCAATATTTCTATCCTCAGACCTACGCATCTGGACCCGACTTGGATTCGAAGACCGTTTGCCGCCGGAATGTCCGTAAAAACGCCATTCCCTTTCGTGCGCGATCACGCGCTGCATCTGTTCTCCGCACTCTAAGCAACTAGTGACCCCGTTTTCCGTGACTAGGTCGTCATGATTGCAAAGGGCGTTACTACTACCCTCGTCTCCCAAGGAGGCTCTACTAGTCTCGTATTTGGCGAGGGCCCGGTCAAAGAGCACAAATTCCGACATATTGGGGTTATTTTAGTATAGTTTTAAACCATTCCACCCACGCATTTCATTCCCAGCTTACCGGTCTCCTTCCATCGACTTATCAAGTTCGCGAACAGTCTTTGTGCTACTCCAAAAACCTTTGTGCTAGGTGCGATCAAAAATCTTTGCAGGACCCGTAGGGTTAAGGGTCAGTGAGCTGAAGCTGAATAACATGATATGTGCGGTTGCTGAGGCGCCCGGAGGGGTCCGCGCGGGGCGGTGCGATCTGAAGTCTCCGCACACCTTCGCCAAGTCCCGGACAAGGAGGACGATCAAAAATCTTTTTGGAGCGGTACAAAACTTTTGTCCCAGAATCGGCAATTTCCAACTACTGCCGTAGTCAAAGGTTGATTATAAAATTGTGTATGGGCGGTCGAGCATTTGTTATCTGACATACGGGGCTTGGGACCTAATGGAGGTGCTAGCATCTGAGCCGTAATATGAGCCAGTTTAGTGTCTTCATAAATGTTAGCTGACGTGAGTGATGGTTTACATAGAGGGACAAGGGATAGAAGGTGACTTTTTCATCAAACTCTCTGAATTGTTGTGTGTTTACTCCTACATGCCCAGCTTGGTTTCCCGTAAAACAAGGACATACCATACTCCACTAGCTACCGTTATCTGAAAGATAAGTCAGAGAACTAACTCTGGGTTTTAAAACGGATTTATCTAATAGAAAATTCGATTACATAAGGATACACCATGCTGTTTAACTCTATCAACTTTTGTTCCCCCCAGAGATAATTTGAGAAAGAATTATTGGGACTTCATGCAGACTTGAAATGTAGAAAAATTCTAATTTTTTATAAAAAAAAAAAGAAGATATATTGTGAGAGGAACGTCGATAGTATTAAGAAATAAAAAAGTTGTTGTATATGGATATATGTGGCTCAGCGAGTGACTAGTGTAGACGATGTACCCATTAGCTATGGTGTCAAAATAATCTTCGACTGTGTCAAGTGTGTATGGGCAGTCATCGATTGCCGGTTCCGAATCCAGCTCCCTCCCTGCGAAGATGGTGGCTTCCCTTTGTCTTCTTCCTTTTATTTAGGGGCCTCTGGCTGGTCCTTCTCTGCTTGAGGTTTCTGTTGGTCCGTCCAGAGAATTTAGAGTGTGGCATCCAAAAGGGAGTGCTGATATGCCTCGAAGGAAGCACACTCTGACATTTTATTTATGGCGAGGCGAGAGTACCCTGCCCGCCAGGCTACCCAGGTAGTCTCCATGTAGCCCCTGGTGAACACCTGCAGACTTGCGGGAGGGGACTCCCATCTCTCCTGGTAGTCCCAAATTTCCTGTTGTAAAGTTTTTTCCAGAAATTTTTTTTAAATTTTTAGGTGTACTGCTAAATTGATAATGGCCGGCAAAGGGTGCGAAAGGAAACGCAGCGCAGGCGTGTCTGGGAAGAATATGACATCCACGAGGATGTCGAATGCTTGCCAACATTGTAATGCCAAATGATCTAGAAACAAAATGGCCTCTGTGCTTTCGTTACACAGGAAACCCGCCACTGTTATGCTAACCTCAGCTAGCACTCTAACGTCTGGCAACTCCGCTTTCCTGGCAAACGAAAAGAGGTCTGCCGCGATGGTAATGAACTTCTTAATAAAATTTAAGGTTATCTAAGATAACGTTATCCTCTATTGCGTTATTTTCCTCCGTGACAGAACAAACACATTAAACACCGGAGCAAGGGCAAAACAACCTGTAATTATTTATAAATCCAATCTTCTCTGGGCCTGTCACAGGCAATTCAAGCGGGTGTGACAGGCTGGAACACTGAGAAGCTCTCTGCTTTCTTCTCAATGCAAAGTGGCCTGGCTCCAATTTTTTTTTACCCTTGGAGCTTCATGCGTTGGTTTGCCAGGGTTAATGTCATGAGGTGGCTAAGCCCCTTTATAGAGCCTCGCTGTCTTGTTGTAATGAGCGACCCCGCTAGGGGCAGCAGGGTCCTATAACGACGACCCATCAAGCGCTGGACGGGAAAAAGCTAAAAGCTCAGACTGTCCAGAAGCCTTGAATTTTCTGAACAGACATTTAACTGTTCTCACTACATTCTCTGATTTGCCATGGTTGAATTCCTACATGCAAAAAGTTATTGCATGTTCCATTTAGAATAATAATAAACGATAATGATATTTAATATATCTTGAGTGCAACTTAACATACAATGTTATGATAAAACGCGCTTTACAATAATAAATAATCAGTGATTCTAACGAATGATGTACTCTAAAAAAATACAATAATATGAAGGTAGAATGATCTTAGATTTGTATATTATATCTAAATATTAAAAGTATTTTCTTTTAAAGTTAGGTCTTAAATAACGATTTAAAGAAGTTAGATCCCCCTGGTTTCTAATATTTAATGGAACTGCGTTCCACACTTTTTTTTTACACTTTATTTTGTCGACTGAAAATATACCCCATTGTTGGAGGAACTGAGGGAATCACAGGGTGCCTGTTTCAGCTTACCTAACGAGGCCAAATGTGATGGAGGTAAACCATGGCTACTGCTATTTTTAAGTCAATTATGATAGTTCACTGGGAGCCAGTGGAGGTCTTGAAGCGGTTGTGTAATGTGTTCACATATTGGCAATGAGCACATGAGGCGAGCTGCAGCATTTTGGACTTGTCGAAGCTTGTTGATGTGGGTTGCTTGGAGACCATATAAAAAACTATTGCAGTAGTCTACCCTTGACATTATTATTGCTGTATTATTGTTTCACTGTCCTCATAGCGTATAAATTTCTTAATATGTCTAATATTATGTGCATGATAAAAGTCTGAATTATTTTAAAATTTGTCTAAACTACATGAGCATTTTTTTCTTCTGAAAAGTAGTTGCTATCACTTTTGTTGGATGCTTACAGCGAAGACCTTACAGTGAAATTGTTGATTATCGATTTCTTCGATAATCAATAGATAAAACATTCTCAAACTCCGTCCATGGACCAGATTTGATTTCGAAACCATGCTCTGCTAAGTAAATTTTGCCCTTACTACACTTGTACGTGGGGTTCATCTCTTTCGCTGTTGCAACCGTTAGCAGTGGTTGGCATGCATTCGGAGTTATTAGAGGAATTATTGTTGCCACAATTAAAACACTTGCACAAAATAGTGCTGTAAGCATTATTGCGTATACAGGGGCATTTGGAATGTCTTTCAAGAGTGTCCTTGCATGATACGTGTTTATTGTCTCCTTTATAATACTACATGCACATCCTTTGGTCAAAGATGTAGACATGACCACTTTTTTGGATCCATTTTCACACTCGACACAGCGACACTTCCTCGAACACTTATTGCCCCTTTTCAAACAGAAACGTCTTGAAGTGCTACTACTTTAAGCAATACTTGAAAGATATGATATGAAATGGTTTAATGAGCTTCATGCAAAGCTGGTATTACAACAGATTAATTAATATGCACCAAAATGCAAGGTTTTTTTTTGCGAAAATAATAAAGGAAAAAAAGGAAATAAGGAAAAGAGATCAGCAAACACAACTCAAGTTACAAATAAATACCCTTATTCTGAAATTCATGGTAAATTTCCACACTCAAAACACAATTTCCCCTTCTTGAAGGTTTCTGTAGTCTCCCGCGCAGCCATTTTTGTGTCGGTCACGCAACGCTCCCATCCCCACTAGTTTCTGGGACACATGGCAAACTTTGCCACCAGTACAGATTGTGAAGCATATTATGGGAAATCCATGGTTAAATTGTGGTGCATGTGATGGTCAAACCTGTGTAGCGTTTGGCTCCGCCTGAGTACATGACTTGGTCTGAAAAGTAAAAAGTAGCGCGCGGGGAATGAGGTAAAGAGAAAAAATGAATAGAGGCTGAGATAGGAGGGGGAAGTGTGTAGTGAACAAAATGGTGCATGTAAAGGTACTTGCTAGTAGCTGTATGTGGTGAACTAAATGATAAATAAGTGTGGGAACTAGTGCATTTAGCGGGAAGGGGAGAGAATACGGGTGTCTTGATGTGGTGGGTAATATATAGGATGTGTGGAAAGGAGGTGTGTATCGGCAGAGCTTCGATTGCGTGGCTTGAAGATATGCCGTATGCAGCGAAGTGAGGGGTTATGAGGGGATTGCGCGCGTGGTTATACGAGTGTTAGCTAAAAATAGATACAGCTGTTTCCGGATCTGGTTATGGTACATCCGGGTATTTATTAACATGATTGCGGTTTGGAAGTGGAAGCGCCTTTGCACATGTTTGCCCCAGTTGACGACTTTCTGTTTAGTCATGATGAACATTAATGCCTTAGCTTTCTGTCTGTAAGAGTACACATATAACTTGGTAACTGGTCTTTTCAGTTCCCCGTCTTTCATGGGCACCACAGCTTTGCGTGAATGATCCAGTAGGAGAATGATGATAGATCCACTGATAGAATAACCAATTACGTAAATTGGTGCAACAAACATGAGATTGATTGGTGTCACGCTTCAAAGGGTGAATTTTCCCTCTATTCTTCTGCCAGCGACTAGCGTGTATTGAGGGACTTTAATCTACTCTCCTTTGGTATTAGTTTGTGAAATTGTTCTATTGTTAGGGGACTAGCCGAGATCTTTAAGACGAAAGCGAAGACAAAGGCGAGGCTGATGTTTTCAAACTTTAATTGTAACTGAAATTATAACATTATTCTAATCGCAACAACATAATCAAATAAGAATAAACAAGTACATAACAACTGAAAACTACATTTCAACTTAAAATTTGCCCCAAAGTTCAAAAGTATAAAAGTTTTTTCTTCTCTTATTCTGTGGTTTTGTTCTCCACCAGTGTTAGGAGTCTCTATATCTTCTAGTTCATTCTTTTCTTCTGTCCTTTGCACTTTTTGTTCTCTGCCATTGTTAGGTGGAGACGAAGGTGGGACCGGTGTTTTCAAGGTTTGTTTGCCCAAGGGCCAGTACACAGCAGCAAAACATACAAAACGAAGCTCGCTATAATTATACGCTAGTACCAGACATCAAGCTATGGGGTAGTCCCACATGAAAGGAAATAAATGTAAAGCAATTCAAGAGGGAACGGGGAGAATTGGATACATTTGGCAAAACGAACCAATCAGGCAAAAGCGCGAGGGCCTAACATAAACAATATTACAACCCGTCCTTAACATACCCCCCTTGTCTACTTCGTGTTTGTCCCCAAACACAATAAATTATGAAACAACTATTTCAAAAGAAAAATGAACTTGGATCTAAGATCGTCCTATGCTCATCCTCCGAGTCTATTAATACTGGATTCTGTCGGCTTCCCTCTGGATACTCAGACATAGAACTGCTCTCGGAAGAACAATCTGAATTATAGTATTGCGATGTAGACACGAAACTGCTTTCGGAAGAATCTGAATTGCAACATGGCGATGCATGAAGGCACTCCATTCCTCCCATCATGGGACTGCTACAAGAACTAGAGCATTGTGGCGATGCAGGTGGATATTCTGCCCCTCCCGATTTAATTGGGTATAAATCAAGAAGTTCGTCGAAGTGATGCGGGTTAAGCATAAGGGTGTATCTAATGCCATTGCTGATGATTTAAGTCTCCTCTTTCCGCAAGAGCTGCAGTTTTTCTTTGAACGAGAGACTTGCCATCTGTGTAAGAAGCAGGACAGAACATGAAATCCACACAAAGCTGGCGTCGTATACAACAAAATTTCGTCAAAGTTGGTGAAAATACTTTCTTTAATTTATTTCACCAATGTCCATCTTACCTTTCCTCAACTTAGGCAGTAGGCCACCACTTATACATCTTCATGCTCTGTGGCATTCTATTTTTTTCTTAATCTTCTTCCAATTTAACCCAGCTCCTTCTTGTGAAAAATTCCGTGTGGGAACGGTGCAGGTTTCAATAAAAAACGGGGGGGGGGATGCTGTCTGGGTTTAGAAAAATAATAGTATAAATAATAACAATAATAATAATAATAATAATAGAAATGGTAAAAAAGAAAGATTTACTTTGACCTTAAAAGTTATTTTTTTGCTCATCTGCAGCAGCATCTCTTCATCAATCTCGTCTCCAAAGGTTTCTTTGATTGACGCCCGCTCTGTGAACTATCTAAAATACATTAATAATAAAGGGATCATATTTTCATAATCATTCATTTTCGTTTCCTGTGGTACGCTCTCCTCTCCGCTCGCCACGAGAAAAGGGAGGTCAATTGAGGGGTGTTCTGTATATCGACCGCGTCCTCGTAGTCTGATGGCGGCTCTTCCTCCCTCTGCCAATTGAAAACGCAATCCTATACCTTGTGCTCTCTGCATCCATTGTGGTCTTACTGGCATCCTCCCCGGATGTGCCCGCTTTGGCTGCAGTTGTGGTAGGGTAACATTCGGCACTCTACAGGTCCACAGTTGACATGGATACGTCAAGGTAATTCCGACCTCACTGAAATTCAGGTAGTTCGGGATGTGATCCCTTAGACGCATTCATACATTGGCGTAACCCGTTCTCTATAGTGCTGTCATTAAGCTTTCCCCTTCTCACAGTGAGTGGGAGATGAGTTCGTCGGGGAACTTGTAAGGTGTGCCATATATCGTTATGCAAAACACTGGGTGGTCGACATCATTAATCACCAGCACCTTAACGGGGAGTGCCCCCTTATAATCAGGCTTTCTCTGACTTTAAAAGTCCTCAGCGTGGCAACCAGAGTGCTTTGGTTCAGTTTCTGGAGCAGCAAAATGTCTTTTTGTTCCATCCCAGCGTCCTTCAAGGCTTCAAGCCAGTCGTGGCTGTTCGGTGCTGACTGGGGAATGCTCAGTGTTACGCTGGTTCTCTTGGGGCCTAGAGATTGGTTTCTTCCTCTTTCTGACTGTTGCAGAATCTTTGTAAGGTTCTCTTTAAGCTGAACTACTGTATACTGCTTCTTAAAACTCGACTTCTGAATAACGTTCTTATCAGGGTAAACAGCCCCTTGTACTTTCTTCCTCAACGATACCGTATACCCAAATGGCTTCATTTCGGGTGAAATTTTTTTATTATGACATTCGATGACAAAAGGCACACTCTAGATGTTAGCGAAAAAAAATACCACCAAAATCTTAAATACTCCGCCAGATATTCAAGAAAAACCGAATTCGAACGAGTGTAGCGTTATTCTCGAAGGCGTCAATAATCCTGTTTACTTAGCTCAAAGTCCCTTAGATCAACATCTGGGCAACTTAGTTTTACGGCTTTTCCCTCTAATTAGCATACAAGCGCGTCAGTATCATTTTCGACTTTTTATCCGAGATTTATCCGTATTTATATCAACTTCATAAGCGTTTACTCTAAATTTTGCATAGTTGTAAACTACGCCAAGATTAAGTAAGAATCCTTTGCTTCCTTCGAAGAAGGCTAAGCGAGGAAGAAAGCCCAAAACAAAACATAGAGTTGTCTCCGTTCGCAGTCTTTTTAAGTTTTCCGCGCTCTTCTTTTCTTCGGTTAAAGCTCGCTTCGGTCTAGGCATCTTCCATCACTTGCACGACTAGCGCTATGACATTTGAGCGCCTAAAAATTTTCCCGCTGCGTGTAGAGCGTGCAATGTGATTGGTTGCCATACGCGGCTCTATTTGCTCTTCGTCTGTCATTACCGTAACGCTGCCTCTAATGTCTACACAACTTCAATCCCCGATATCTCGCAATCAAATTTCACCCCATCTTACTCTAAATATGTAAATTAAAGGTAAACTTCTAACCGCCCGACTCCTGCGCAACTTGGCAAGCGTCTAGTTTAGATATTGTTCTGTCAAACCGTGCCGCGGATAATCAATAGCTTTTTTTGCTACGGACTTAAATTAGCGCGTTGTAGCCAAAGAAGCAAAATTATTCGACGCCTAACTTTGACCCTTGATTATTAACCAACGAGGCTGTGTGACGTCAAATGTAGACACGGTTTGTCAGTTCAGTACATGACGAAGGATATAAAGCAGATCCCGGGATGTTACGCGCTTTTGGTGTGTATAAAAAATTCGCATGTTTAAAAGTGGTCGATTTCGCACTTCGGACCCGGCAAAAGCACTCAAAATTAAGCGCGTATAAAAAATGGTTATTTTAGGAGGAAAGTACAATCATTAAGCTTTAAATTGATATATAGTTTGTTGGCATTTGCTTTAATCCGACGCAAGCGCGAGCAATTTTGCCGGGACGATCGGGGTAAATACTGCTTGGGTCTACGATATCCTTAAATGCAGTTACGCGTGCTAAGCCAAGCCTCCACACTGAGGTCAATCAAGAATCTCTTCAGTAGGCTTTCAAAGACCACCATGTTCCTCTATCTTCTCCACTAGCTTTCCTCTCTTATCTGTTTGCTGGCCTGGCAGTTGTTACACGAGATGTTTAGCAAGCATTTTCTTAGTTTGACCAGTAATTGTCAAACACAAGCTCAAGGATCTGCTTGTCATTGTATGCCAGTAATCACTGAGTTCAACCAACTTATTGAAAATGGCATCCTCAGTCCTGGAAAGAGCCTTTCTTTTCCTATGAGGACATCTTCAGCATCATAACTACACTCTCGTCCACATATCAATGTGCTGATATTTTTTGCTATCAGCTATTTAGTATTGAGAATTTACTTCACTCGGGGCCCATTTTTGAACTTCGTAAAAGTCATCAATATAACGGCAGACAACTTCCTTTTTGCTGAGAAAAAAAAAGGTTACCCCTCTTCTTTATGCTCGAAATATTTGACGGAAGGTTGAGATCAGGCTTTAAACAGCTTAAAGAATTTCAAACAAGAGACTCATGTGTCCCATAACTGCCATCATGCATAACAATGGAATCAATTGTTCGAAATAGCCGAATTTGCCAAAGCAAACTCTTGACTCATCATTCCATCTTACCAAATGCCAGGCTCATGTGAAAAGCTATGTCTTATCTGTTTGCTGGCCTAGCAGTTCTTCCCCGAGATGATCAGCAAACATTTTCTTAGTTTTGACCAGAAATTGTCAAAGTGCACTACTTGTCCTTCCAGTAAGAAAAGTAAATCACACCATGGAATTTTATTCGGTGACCACCTGGAGTCGTTCAAAAATATGCATTCGGCAACATCGACCCCTACCAAGGTAATTGACCGTCACGGTTTGACCGTCTACCAGCTCATGCATAAACAATTAGTTCGGCGGGGGCTTTTAATGAGATTATTTCCAGGCAATTCACAATAATTTTTTCTCTAAAAGTATATATTCGCAGTTAATGTTATTTCATATAATGGCAAGTTACAGGTGCGGAGGTGAAGCACCCAAAAATTACGAACGCCTTTGTTTTTGTGGAAAAACAGAAAGTGATAATGTCTATGTTTATGTAAAGATACTTTATCTCGGAAGCTTTTTTTTTTGTGTTTTATTTTCATAGTTGCTTTCTAAACTATTTGCGCTCAATATTTTATCCGATGGCCTATATACTTTATTACAAGCTGAATACCTTATTCGTTGAGGCTATTATGGTATCAATAGTAGGTGGCATAAGCGATTTAAAAGTAGATATAACTATTTTGGAATTAATAAATGCAGTAGAAACCCACAAAATTTATTTAAAATACACCTACTTTGAAATACTGTAAACTGCCTCGTTTTTAATTGAAACCTTGATATTCTTCACACAAAGATAATTTATTTTGCTAACATGTGGTACAATTGTTTCTAATTTGTTCAATTTCCAGGGGGGAGGGTTACAATCAACTAACATCCAAAAACGCATATACATGCCACGTTTCATAGATACATCTTTGTTTATTTTTAATAGCTGTTCCAATATCACAACCCCTATAAAATGCCAAAGGCAACCAGGGTCATACATTGGCCCTTCTGCCTCTTTGTTGTTGTCCTTGCGCTTCTTGCGTTTAGCTCTCTGAAACTCTTCAGTTTGGCATCATCAGTGGACTTCTGAGCTGCACCATACAGTCTTTGCTGGTCTATAGCAGTAAATCCAGCAAGATTTAACTTCCCCACCTCAAGACGGAGTCCTCTTAGCATAGCTGCCAGGGTGTGGGCACCACCAGCAATCGTGCAAGCCGAGACTACAGTTTCAGGGCCACCGAGGCACAGGGGCAAATGTCCAACAAGGTGATTTAGGGACTCATTTTCGTTTTGAGTGAGCCCCTTTGCAACACTTTGTAGCAAGTCCCTCTCACAGAGAGCAAGGAATGTAAAAAGGACCTGCCGAGTCCACCTTCTTTGGTTCGAAAGTGGAGGTCCCATTCGCTTGGCCTATTTGCCACTTGCACCAGGACTTAGAACCAGCTGGGCAGTAATGGTGCTGGGGTTCTTCCTCTGTTGATGCATAATGGTGCAGATGGCCCGTACAGCTCTCTCCATTGCATCTACGTCTCCTTTATTCTGGCGCAGGGCTTTCCCCATAATATCTCTGGAATGTGTCAATCAAGTTGTTTGTCAGGCGGTTAAAGAGTTTCTAAAAATGAAATCAGTTTTAGTTTAACCGTCTAGCCTAAAATTCCATCGACCTTTTCCCGAAAACCCCACGACTTCATCAAAAATTAGCAATTGTTGTCTACTCTAGTAGATACCACTTTTTCTATATTTTTGGCTTGCTTGAAAGGACTGGGGCGAGCCTGAGATTTGACCTTTCGACCCCGGATGTGACGCAAGGTGTTTTACAATAACAGTAGTATCATACGTATATTTGGTCCGCTTTTGGTCCGCTAGGGGAGGGGTGGTCAAGCTCGATTCTGATTGGTGGATATATGGTCCGGTGTGTGACGTCACAGGTGGTGTTAGCCAATGGGAATGGAGATATCTGGTTAGGGGTGTGACGTCACGCGGTACAGGGATTGGCTCCCGCGCGCGCGACGCCACGGTGACGTCAGCGCGGGAAAGGATATAACGGTGCGACGTAGTGAGACGAAAGCTACCTCACACACCTGAGAAAAAAAAAAATGTCAAAGACCTATGTAATGGATGTTGAGAAGAAAATGGCAGAGACACATATTACTAAGCACCATGGAGGAGAGCCAGAGACGAAGGAGAAGCGCCTAGTCAGGGAAGCACTGAAAGCGGAGAGGAGCTTGGAGAACCCTTGGGGTGAGAAAGAGCTCGAGAAGGAGGTGAATGTGGAGCTAGGAGCGTGGATGGAGCACGTGGGCGTGTGGGGTAAGGACTTCGACTGGGAGGAGTGGTCAAAGATAAGAAAGGAGGACGTCGCAGCGTACAAGGAGAGGAGCGCACAACGTGCGAAGTCGTTGGAGGAGGACTACCAAGCGGCACTGAGCAATGGGAGCGCCGCTACCTGCCGTTGCATGAACCCATGGGAGTGCACGGGGTTACCAGAAGTGGTCAGCCCAACCTTTTTGAACATCCCTAACATCCCTCTCAATATCCCCATCGACAAGGTGAAGAAGGAGGGTGAGACCGGCAAGAAAGGGGTGACGTTCGAGATGCCTGACGCCCGTGATGCCAACAAACTGGTGCAAGCCACCAATTTCTACATCTACAAGGTGATGGCTACCGCCGTTGACGCACTCATGTTTAAGTCCGATGCAAACGAGAGCTACTTCACAAACCCAAACCTCTATAGGCAACGCTGGGTCAAGTATTTCGACCACGTTAAGTCGAAGGCTACTGACGCCATCTGGTTTGGTACCAAACTACTGAATACAGCGCTGAGGGTATCCCCGCCACTACCTGATCTCAAGAATTATATTGGAGCGGTACTTGCTCTCCTCACCCCAGATGAGTTGATAGAGATGATGCAAGATTGGGTGGATGGCAATACGAACACACCAGAGCTGATAAGAAGGGGAGAGAAGACGAAGAAGGCTGTTTTTCACCTAATACGCCAGGTTGCCCTAGGCATAGTGGAGACATACCCCTACAACGATGAGTAGGGTGTTTTTTTGTGAAAAAGAGAGGACACTAGTCTTATGCTTGTAGCAGTTTGTGCAATTTTTTAATAAAAAAGGATATAGTAAAGAGAGAGTTGTCTTGTTTACAAAACTACTTTTTTTTTTTTTTTAGCTACCCCTTATTCGTAGTAAGTGTCCATTATCAGTCCTAGACTAAAGCGCTGGAACTCCTCTATCTCTTCTTCCGTTGGGAGGTGTGCAATCTGTGCGGGGGACTCTATGGAATTCACATGGCGTTGTACCACTGCGTCTATGTGGGCTCTGACCTGTTCGTAGATTCTTGGGTCTACAAAAGAGGAACGGGAGGTTGGGTGGTTTACTGACATACGCTCCATTATATAACGTACGTTGCCTGCTTCCATCTGTGACTGTACCTCTGGTCCTTGTTGATCCGAGGGTGGTGGAGTTATACGTGATGGTTGTGGTGGTGATGGTTGCGGTGGCGTCAGGCGCAAGCGTAGTCGCGGGAGAGGTGGATGTCCCCTACGCTGCAATAGGCTAAGTTGCGCCAGGTTCCGACTGGTTTCTTCAGTGCTTTGGGCCGTGGGTGTCCGTACACGTGTGGGTGATGGTTGTCTTCTGAGTTGTCTTGTTCTTTGTTGGTTAGTGGGGAAGGGGCGTATCGTCCTCCCCCTGCGTAGGTTGTAGACAACTTGTTCACTGTTCCGTACATCGCTTGCAACCTGCAGGGGGAGTAATGTGTTAGTTGTGTTCTTACCCTAGCAACACCAATAGTAGTACTAGTAGTATTATTAGTGATCCCCCCACCGAGTTTATTATCCAAACTAGACGTGTTAGTCGTTTATTATTCTCTTGTATCACCTGTTGCTCGTTGGGCGATGGTGTCCGTGTAGCTGCCTCTCTATCCACCTCTTCGGTTTCGTTGTTGTTGTTGTTATTGTTGTTGTTGTTGTTGTTGTTGTTGTTGTTGTTGTTTTGGTAATCTGCGCGTACTTGCATTAGGGCTAGGGCTATTTGTCTGGCACGATACCGTTGGGATCTGCGCGAGTGTTGTGGGTTGGCTGGTTGGTTGGCCAATAACACCCCTTCGTCGTCTTCGTCCTCGTCCTCCCCATGGCGTTCGGCCCAAGTGGTAGGGGGGTTGAGTAGTGAGTGGAGTAGTGAGTTGTCTTCATCTTCATCTTCCGGTGAGTTGTCTTCATTCTCATCCTCCGTTTCGTCACTGTTGCTGCCATCGTTCTGTTCCGTGTAGTCGCGGCTCCAGGGATGGTCGCGTGAGCGCCATCCTATAGGGTCATGGGCGTACCTCTCCCATAGGAAGTGGGAGTAGGGGGGCGGTGGTACCACAAAGGTGGCGTCGTAGGTCTCCCAAACCCATTTACCGGTTGGTAAATCTAAGGCCCACGCAGCGTAGGAATCTTTGAAGGCGTGGACGTAGGATTGTGGATGGAAGAGTGAGGTGTCCACGTTCTCCATGAAGGCAACCCTATCGCTTTCGTATTGGGCTCTTTTGTCGTGCCCCTCTGGGGGTGGTGGCGGTGTGATATCCTCCCTGAGCCAATGATACTCGTTATTTGCGTCTACTTCCCAAAGCCACTCACCGTACTTAGTGATTTGGTTGTTGTATTGGTGGGAGAAGGTGCTTATTGAGCGGCGTGGGAGTAAGAGAGGGAGCTCGAAGTCGTGGCGGTCTTCCTTTTCGCATATTTTTTGGGCTATAGGGTCGCATCTCCTGCACAGCACCCCAATGAAGAAACGACTCCTGTAATGGGCGGGGTAGAGTGCCATGAATTGTTTGAACCGGTCGAAGGCTGGCTGTATTTTGGTCTTTTCCTCTACGATGATTTGCTCCGCTGGGTGGTCATCGTACATGGGTTTAAAGTTACTGTCGACCCATAAGACCACCCCTCTTGTCGTATCTGGGAAGACGTACCTACAGTGTGGGCATGTGATACGTTCGGTGCGGTGGGTGTGTATCCATTTCCAGAAGCATTGCTGATGGCATGATTGTCCACAACAGGGTAGACGGCTCAATAGGGTGAGGGATGTGTTACTGGTCTCCCTGTCGTCTTGGCAAATGATACACGCCAACCTCTCAGAGTTGTAGATGTCCTTTGCTAGTTCACAGAGCTTTTTGGTGGGAGGCTCTAGGTGGGATGCCCTAGCCATAGTTGTGCTAGTGTGAGAGTATTTCAGGGTGAGTGCTGCAATTTATACGCTTGTGGGGTGACGTCAGCTCTGACGTTTTATGGGGAAGTGTGCTGTGATTGGCCTAGAGTTTTGGGTACTACTCTCTTATTGGTTTAGGTGTTTCTTTTGTGATATAACAAAGTGTGTGATTGGGTAGTATTGTACATCGATGCTGATTGGTTTGTGAGGGTGTTTCCAACCTATATATAAAAGGGTGAGGGCTTATTAACGCGTTTCTTTGTGCATCCATGGCGCCAGTGTGGGAGGAAGCTTTCACCTCGTTCGTCAGAGGGTGTTCGTTTGGGGTTGGTCTCTTTTTTGGCGCACGTATCACTTTCTCCTTATTGTGTTGGGAATTTACGGAATGGCTACAGGGAAAGATCCCAGTGGAGAGCAAGAGAGTGGAAGATGGGTCAGTGGATGGGAACAGTGGGGAATGATACCAGGCATATTGGACTACACCAATTATGTACTGCGTGGGCCTTTCCACGACACGCTCCGTGGTCCCTTTGAACCATGTGTTGCGCAAGAGGGTGTCTTCCAGAGCATTACATGTATCCTCGACGAGGATGGGTTTTATGTGAATGGCGTGTTCCATTGCAAGGAGGTGGGGTTCTTTCATCACAATGACGAGGTGATTGGTAGACACTTCACCTTCCCTATGAGGTACAGCGAGCTCTCCCAAAAAGACAGGAGGGTAGCACGCTATGTCACGCAAAATGTCACAGGGCTGAAGTTTGACCTTACAGCTGGCTCCAGCATCCCTCACGCTGAGCTGGGACGTGTCGTCAAAGGGTGGTACGATTTCTACGGTCAAGGGGGAATTGTTGGGTACAAGGGTGGTAGCTGCGAGCGTCGGCTCCTTATGGACCTTAGCATTCCTTTCGTGAACTTGGAGGTGTTTGGTTGTCCCAAGTACCAAGAGTTGCATGAGCACTACAGCAACATGCACGTGAGCTTTATGACGGGTGCTCACGAGAAGGCATGTAGGCATCATCTTTACTCCGCCTTCTCCGACACCCCCAAGCACTGCCCCAAGGCTGAGGTCTATTTGTTTGGCAAGTGGTTGAGAACCAACCAACGGCGTGTGTGCATGTTTACCGACCCTGAGAGCTGTCTTGAGTACGACAAACGGATGGAGTGCTATAACCTCCAAAAGGATGTAGAGGAGTGTAATAAGATATGGAAATGTACCCACCCTGTGTGTGGGGGCGCTGGTGTTGTAAGGGAGGGGGTAGGGGATAAGAAGAAGAGCCTACTTGAACTAACTAGGACCTACTAGTAAGGGTCATTACAGTACACATGTATTAAGGTGTTTTTTATTGCTATTAAAAAAAAAAGAGATCGTGCGTTACAGTGTATTGCTTTCCTCTCAAAGATCGTCCCATCGTTCTATTGTTTTCTTTGGTTTCTTTCTTCTCGCACCACTCCCGGTTGGCTTTGGGGTTGTAGTGGCAGGTAGGCGCCGTTTGACGTTTCGCCACGGGAATGGTCTTGGAATCCTACTCTTTGGTGTGTTAGTGGGCGGTGTTGGTAAAATCCCAAAGGGTGTGCTTGGTGACTCGCTTGGTGGTGAGGGGAGGGGGGTCCTGAGTTGGGCATCGGTCTCTTTACTCCTACCCTTTCCACTCTCCTTGGCTTCTTGGATCCAATCTAACCATTGCGTCAGTGCTGTGTTGTAGAGGCGTACTTTTACCTCCAATGGTAATGTTTTGTTGTTTAGGATCCTCTGTATATCTTTGTCCAGCCGTGCCACAATCTGCAGCTGTGGTGCCATGGCAACCTTCTCTTTGGTTACCAGTAGGTTTGCCATATGCTCAGGTACCAATGCCATACGGTAGGCTCCCCCTTTTTGTGTTGACATGGTGACTATCTTGGGTAGACTGGGTGGTATGGTTACCCCTTGGCCTTATTTATATTTTTCCGATGAGTTTCTGGACCAGGGGTACCCCTGCGGTACCTCCTAGGGCTCCTAGTAGGAGTGGGATAGCCCATCCCCCACGTTGGCTTACGAGCATTTTTTTCCTCTCCCTTGCTGGTAGTCTCTTGTTTGCTAGGGTACGTAGCCTGTGTTTGTGGACGCTTAGTTTGCTCCGTTGTACTTTGCTGAGGGGGACGTTGCCTCTTAGCAGGTTGTGGGCAATCTCGCCCAACGCGTTTACTTGCTCACCAGAGGCTTTTTTTAGGAGGTATTGTCTTGTTCTACCTTTGCTGATAGAAAGGTTGTTCAGGAACTTAGCGTTCCTCTTCAACCGGCGTGACATGGTGAAATGGTACCGATGGAGTACCTCCCCTTTTTTTATAGGGCTGCTACAGCCATGCAGGGTCAACCCTATCCAATTCACGTCCTGTCGCCCAGAGTTTCCGGTAACGCCCACCATGCTGTACCGTTTTACCAGTGTACACTCCCCTACGTGTATGTCTTCCCCTTCTGACGCGTGTGACACGTTTGGTGCGTCTTCTCGCAAAGCGTCCGCTCTTTCTCAATACCATGGTCGAGTGATTGGGGTCATTTATCGGTGAGGGCTTTTACAGTATCGTAAATAGCACCGATGTAATCTTTGGGTCCACGTTGCGTACCCCTACCACGCTGCGTACCCCTACCCCTCTGTCTGTAGCGATGGGGTCTACCCCTTTTCTTACACACTGTCCTCCTCCTCCTCAACCTAGTACGTTGGGTCCTTCTCACGCGGCGTCCCATAGCGGAGTGGTGTAGTGGTGTTCGTCGTTCGCTATTTATCCTAAAGCGCTTTCCATTGGCTTAGTGGTATCCCAAGGAGGTGCAATTCTTTCCTACCCCTACCACGCTGCGTACCCCTACCCCTCTGTCTGTAGCGACGGGGTCTGCCCCTTCTCTTACACACTCTCCCCCTCAACCTAGTACAACGGTTCTTGCTCACACGACGTCTCATAGTGGAATGGTGTTGTGGTGTTTGTCACTTGTTATTTACGAGTTTTTTTCATACCCAAACGGATCTCCATGGTGGATTATTTGCAGCACTGTCAACTCCACCAACACCGCCACCAACTTGTTGGTTGTCTACACGTTGGGTGGTGACGCACTTTGTTTTGGTGACATTGGTCCCATCTGCGCGACGTCTCTTTTGGGTGACGCACTTTCTTGTTGTTGTGGTCGCTCTTCCACCTCTCCCTCTTCCACCCCTCCTCCTCCCTCCTCTACCGCCACTACCGCCACTGCCACCACTACCTCCACTCCCACCTCCACCTCCCCCACTCCCCCCAGCCCTGCGCCTTGACCCCCTACGAGAGGTACTCCTGGAGGGTGTGGAGGGTGTACGGATCGTGGAACCATGTGACCCTAGTGGTCTTATCGCCGAGAATGTGGTAGGTGACCCATAGCTCCCAGGCGAGCGTAACTGGCTTTGGTCTACCGTCGTATTGGCAATTGCAGTTGCTTCGGGGCTGGGTAGTGGGTTTGCTCTCCCCCAACCCAGGAATCGTTGGAGAAGACCTCCCTGTGGCGGTGATTTCTTCTTATGATGAGCGCGCCCTGCGGCACTGGACGCCCGTTTTGGTGTCTTTACTTTCTTTTGCCGCTTTCTGCCAGGCTCACTGTATACTCTCTCGGGGGAAAGCGCTAGTGACGCATCCGATAGGCCTGAATAACCAGCCCAAGTGGGGGTACCCTCCAGGGGGAGAGTCGATTGTGGTAGATTGGCTGGGGTCGATGATGCTAAGGGGGAGAGTGATGGGAGAGCTGTGTTGAGTGGTGTTGGTAATGGCTGCGGATGTGGTGATGATGATGATGATGATGATGCTGATGACAATAATGGCCCTGGCCCCGAGCGTTTGCTGTACCGCGAGAGTGTTCGTGGTGCAAACTGGGTCCATGATCGCGGTGACGATGGTGGTGGTGGTGTTGACGACTTGCTAGATGAGGAGAGGGGGGTAACTCCGCTAGGGGGTGTTGGTGGCTCCAACCCAAGGCGTTTGTTGTACCGTGCCTCAGCCCTGTACTTGGCGCGGGTGTACTCCGCGGGCTTACGCCTTGCGCTTGCCGTGGGACGTACACGGGTCGCTGGGGTCCACCCTCCCCTTGGACCTCTTCCTCTTACGTTGGGCATCGCTGACTGATGTGGTACACCCATTCTCCCCCTCTATATATGCATCCTTACCCCTAGAGTTTTTGGGGAAGTAGGCGTACATGGGAAACCGCTCTGGTAGGATGTTGGAGCGGAGGCGAAGGTTGTCAGGGGTTGTTTGGTGGAAGTCGACCAACAGACAACTATAAGGGTCTTTAGTAGCTTGATCGTAAGCATCCATAACGTAGTCTAATTGTCCCGGGAATGCTTGCTGCGCTAGCGTGCGTATCCCTAACTTGTTCCTAGGGTCCTTGAACAACACAAAGAAATGGCTATTGATCGAAGCGGTGCGTGATTTTCCCCCGGGGAATAGGTTCTGTGAGATAAATATAGTTGTGATATCATGGTGGTGGGACTCTTGGGTGAAGATTTTCAAAGCCCTATCGATTTGGTCCATCAGGTCGTCTATGATGAGCAGACCAGGGGTGTCGTGCTTCCCAAACAGGTCAGTGACAGAGTCAGGCAGTCCTTGGTGGAACTCAACCCCTAGTTTTTTCTGCAGCCAATCGTACTTGGGCTGCCACTGTCCGTAACAACAAACTATTTTATGGAACCGTTTGTCAAAAGCCATAGGGGCTTGCCGTAACAAACTCTGCACCCATGTAGTTTTTCCTGATTGACTTGGGCCAACTACCATAATGGCACACGGACAACGGAACCGTCGGTCCTCCATCCTGGGGTGGCTGAGGGATCTAGTGCCGTCCACTTTTTACCCTCACCAGTATATATAAGCGATGGGGAATAATGAGTCAAGACACAGGGTACCCATTACATGTTTTTTTTTTATTGTAGTGGACCACTCTACACTAGGGCCACATCCATAGGTTGTGGTTGTTATAATTATTATTATTATTATTGCTATTGTTATTGTTACTATCGCCTAGCACTAAATGGTGTTGTTTCACAGCGCATTGGCGCCAAGGGCATCGTCTGCGTTGGGCGCAGTCCCTACCAGCGCCATGACAAACTAGATCGTGCACAAACGAACACACTACTTGGTCGTTCCAATTATACTGACTACCAAACTTTGAGACGATCTCCCTTAAGGTAACTCCGCGGGTACGGTGGTACAGAAAGAATAGGCAATACTGTCCGCACACGGCCGAGTTTAAAGCTTGGAGACGGTGTGGGTTCGTCACCAACCGGGGGCGCAAGGCGCAAAAGTCTGCCATTACATTTCCGTAGGCCTCAGGACCAAACCCAAAACTGTCAAACCACTCGCAACGGTCTGGTGTGAAGAAGGCTGCTAGCCAGTGGGTACCAGGTCTGCCACTAGGGTCAGTGTTCATGATGTATGCTGAGTAGCCATACCCATTCTCAGGGATAGTGGTTGGTAGAAGGTCCGAGGGGTACACCCCTTCGAACACAGGTTCTATATGACGGTCACGGAGGGCTATAGTCTCCAGCTCCTCTGTGGACATTGCGTCCTGTTGGAGGTCAGCATTCATGTCTTTTCTTTTTTTCTTATCCTTTACCCTTGGATGGTATACATTACACGACGGGCGGCGTCTATCTCCATGACGTTGTTGAACTCTCCGTACAGCACTACTGTAAGCACCTCGGTGGGAGCTGTACTGAAGGTTAGGTCCAGTGACACCGTGCCTTTATACTGTGGCTGAAAGTACCCGGATGAGGCGTTTCCTGCCGCTGTAAGATCGTAGACAATCAATCCATATCCCCCAAAGAACTCATCACGGTTGATGTTCAGGCCTTTTGTACGCCCCGTTTTGCCATTTATGCCTTCGTGCATCATGTAGTACAAGTCTATAGCATCCCCAGCAATGTTTTTGATGCTTGTGAAGGGGGTCTCAACACCATTCACCCGCAACTCAATGTTAGTAACGTTCGTCAAGAAGAAATTGAAGGGATTCTTATCGTAGTCCCCAGCGTAGGCAGCGTTGGTGATAAGACCAAATACCATTCGCTTTGGGATGAGTCCGTTCCACAGGTCATTGAACTTTTTGGTGAGTTTTCCGCTCTCAACCTGCTCTGTTTTAACCACAGCTGTGGTCACAGGGTATTTGGCTAATTTGTGCTGGACCAGTGCAGTGCCATGAGTTAGTGCTATAGTATCTGTTGGGGTGACGTGATACAATCGGAGGGTTGAACCTGGTGTTATGACAAACTTCCCACTTCCCATGAGGGCAAAGGCTGGCGTTGACATCTCCAACCTGATCTTCATTGGGACACCACTCAACAAGTATCGCCCACACTTGAAGAGATCAACATCTAGGTTGATGATTAGACCAACCTCCGCACTCAGGGCTGTGTAAGAGTTGCGTTTGTTCAGGCCTTCGTTTGTTGCTCCAGCACCCGTTACAGCGGTGACGTCCATTTTGCCGGCTGTGTCTTTATGCCAAAGACTAAGGCCTAAGAAGGAGTCTTGTCCCTCCCTGGTGTAGTTGAGTAGGTTACTGATGTAGGCTTTAAACGGATACGAGTCCGTTTGTAGAGTGATTGGCATATTGTTCAACTCTACCTTGACTTGTTTGAACAAGGAATGGCCAACATTGTTCACAAAAGTGGCAGCCTCATCGGCCGTGAGGTTCTGGTTATTGGTCTTAGTGATCTTGACTTTCAGTTTTATGTGTGTTTTTTGAAGGTCAATGTAGGTGGTAGTAGGATGAATGTACCACTCAATGTGGTCGGAGCTCTCATCGCTGGGTGTGTAGGGTATAAACTTCCCATCTTTCAAAGCGACATCCGTGGCTGGCATAGTGAACAATCCCATACCGGGGTTGGCCACTTGCTGTGACCCCTCGAGAACATGCGCAGTACTCATGGTGTAAAGGGAGCTCTTCTTCGTGGCAAGGGTGGGTGTGAACTGGGGGTATGACGTCACTTGTAGACAGTTTTATCTTTTTTCTCTCTAGTCGAAGATATCCATAGGTCTTCTCCCACCCCTTTGACGTCTGTGAGAGGGTGTGACTTTACGGCGCCGATGGCTTCTCCGAGGTACCCCTGTGGAGGGGGTGCCGAGAGGTACAGTCTTTGGCATAATTTTCACTCTATGAGCAATTTGTCTCCCCGTGTTGGGGGAGGTTGTCCCGAATGTTGTATGGTCAATTGGGATACTCCCCGAGGCGTCGAAGGGTAAGTCTGTGTTGAGTGACCCAAGGCCACCCCCAGTTTGTACCACCACAGGGTAACCGCGGAACGCTTCACCATGGGCGCTCCCCCACCCCAATTGACCAAGGGGAGCACCTTGGAACGCTTGGCTACCCATCCCCCGTTGCTCCATATCAATGAAAGGGGGTGGGTTTCTAATGTCATACCCTCTTATTACACCAGCGTCGGCTATTGCATGGGAGCCGCGCCCTTGTTGTCCACCAAAGAGAGGAGCAAGGATAGGGGCTAAGAGAGTTCCAGCTAACCCTGCCAAGAGGGGGAAGACCATAACTGTGCCTTGCGCCTAAAATGAAGTGTTACCTCGAAGCCCCCAGACAAGAATGGTATCGTTCTGCCTGTGTCATCTGTTATATAGAGGTGGATTTCGTTGATGAGTTGTAAGCGTAGGGGAAAGTAGAATGGTCTGTCGAAGACCCGCTCCACACCTATGTCACCAGGTTTCCCCCTGTCAGCCATTACGCGTAATACATTTCGGGTACTGCTCCCTAGGATGTAGTTGCTGGCGGTGATATTCGAGTACAAATACATGTTTTGGAAAGTTTTGACATCAAAAACAGGGTGGGGACTGGATGAATACTCACGGACGTTTGTACTCCCTTTGGGGAGGGAGTAATCAAACACAGTCCATTGAGGCAGCAGATGTGAAGTAGCAGACGTCTCAGGTAGGCTTGGGGGCTCTCTCGCGGTGATGGGGTAGTCAGGGGGAAGGACACCCTTTATCGCTAATGGGTGAGTAATGTCTCCTACACTGATTGGTGGTAATAACGTTGCGTAGAATGGTCCCTGGTCGGATAGAGAGGCGTCACTGTAGCCAAGCCTTGCAGCGAGCCGTTTCCGTATCAACACACGGTTACCCCATCCCACTTTGAACACAACTTTCTCGTTGTACTCATCGGGTACCATTTCTAAGTCTAGGTAATCCTGTTGTAGCGCTTGTCTCGTGGTTTGCCGGGATGTGTTAAACCCATCGATTACGACCCGTAGGTTCATTGTCAATTGCAACCAATTGCTTATCCTTGACTGCCGAAGGGTCAACTTATGCCATTGGAGGTAAGGCACAGCTGATGGCGAGTACGAGTGCCTGCACATAATCCAAAGGTCGTGCTCCTCGTCGGCGAAGGTGTCGTAGTGGGGGCTGTAGTTGACGGATACAACTCCTACCTCCCACCTCCCACCGCGCAGGTCAAGCGTCCTGGGAAACCTCACAACAAAATTGCCAATTTCACCACCCAACTCCCGGTCAGCGCTGGATACGTGAAGTATGAGCTCCCTGTTTGTCATCGTTCAAGCGAACGGAATAGGTTTAAAATGCAATGTCCCCACCACGGCACCAGACTGGAATGAGATGGGCCGCCCTTTGTCGTCAGTTATATAGAAGCGGATCCTATCCACAAGTTGGGTACGTGCTGGGAAGTAATAGGGTACGGTGAAATCACGCTCCACGGCACCATGGCCACTCCCCCCGGGTGTTATCACACGTAAGAGGTTGCTGCTATCACTCCCTATGACGAGGTTCCCCTCGGTCATGTTGGAGTACACATACATGTTTTGAAAGGGTTGTAGCTCCTCAATGATAATGTCAGACTCCTTAGAGGAGAATGGCCGTGTAGCTGGGGGGTTGAAGTCCTCGGAGCCCGGGAACAAGCTCAACTCATCATAGCTAAAGGGCACCCAATTCAATAGGGTCCTGTGTACTTCGGTTGGGCCAAACTGGTAATTGGGTGGAGTGACTCCATCGTTTGTAACTAATTGCATGAGCCACTCCCCAGAGACCCATTGTCTGAACCCTAGTGCCATTGCAGTCCGTGGCCGTAGGAGAAGTTGGCACCCCTTTGCTATTGCTATGTTGGTCTGTCTCGTCGGTGTGTCTATAGTCATAACCACATCCCACACACTACCTTGACCAAGTTGCTTTCTCACCCACACCCTACCCTCGTTGAATATGTCTATAGCTTTCTTGAGGCTGAAGGCGACTTCATGCCACTTTGGGACTTTGAAATCATCCAGCTTAATATGCGTCCATTTATTCTTTATTTTATCTTGAGGGATAAGGGCCTGTGGATCGTCCTTGTCAGCCCAACTGGCATACCAATTGGGGTCCGGGACTTTATGATAGATCCAAACGTCAGTATCCTCGGGTGAAAACTTTAGCCATGTCCTAGGGTAGATGAGGTGTACTAGCCCTACTTGCCACTTTCCATCACGTAAGTCGAACGTCTTTGGCGTCCGTATGGTAAAATCGCTGATGGTGTTACCAGGGAAAGCATCTTCGATAGCGTTACTGGGTAACGTGACGTAGAATGGCTCTTGGTCCGTCATGGTGCGTGAGCGTAACTGAGAGAGAACGTGCGTCTCACGCAATTTTATGCATTTGCTCAGCAGACACCCAACTGTTGTACTTAGCAGGCCACCCGCGCCATTTCACAAAGTATTCTTTACCCCTCCCCTTCCCACGTGACTTGACTACTCTTTCGATGCGGTACAGCTCCCCCTCCTCGTCGATGTGGACAGGTTGCAGTTCAGGTTCGTAAAACCGCCCCTCTAACCACGACCCGTCGTACTCACGAAGACGGTACGCATAGTCTTTCTGTTTTGGGTCATTGTACCGCTGGCCCACCGTGAACACCTCCTCCGTCCAGTTTGGGGTGTACCCTTTGGCGAAGATGTGTTTGACTTTACTGATTCGCACTTTATCCCCAACATGGAATTTTGGTAATGGTCTCTTTTTCGCTTTTTTGGGCTTCACACCCGTCTTTTTACCTCCATACAAGACACCCCATACCTCCTGAGCATCATCGTACGTAACTACATCCGCTGGGGCACGACGAATACTACGGTGGTAGGAGTGGTTGTAGTTGTCGACCAGCTCGGGTAACAACTCAATATACCGTCGGGTCTCCTTATGAGTAAACCAACGCCACATCCAAGTCTTAAGGGTACGATTAAACCGTTCCACCACAGAGGCCTTTAGCTCACTGCGCGTGGAGAAGTAATGGATCCCCTTCGATTTAAGGAACGCTTGAAATGTTCGGTTCTTGAACTCAGTCCCGTCATCTGTCTGAAGCTTTTCAGGTTGACGTCCACCCTTGAAAATTCCCTCAAACGCCTTAACGATCTGAGGACCTGTCTTGTCTTTCAAAGGGACAGCCCACCCATATTTGCTCAATATGTCAATCACGGTGAGTATGTATTTGTATCCATCATTCACCGAACTATACGCTTGCATGTCACACAAATCCGCTTGCCATTGCTCATCCATTCCATTCACGATCACTCGTTGGCGCGAGTACCGTCGCCTATAGGGTTTATGGACCGTGTAGGTGGATTGGGTCCGGAGCCACGCCTCCACTTGGGCACGACTTACTCCCTTGGAGCGTACCGCTCGGAGTAATTTGTCCACTCCCCCCAAGGCTGCTGGATGCTCCGGATTGTAATAGATTTGTTGGAGAAGATGGTAGGTAGCTTTCTTGGTCATCCTCTTCTCCCTCCCCTCCATCTTCCTTACTACTGACGTACCCACCCTTCCCCTCCCCCTCTTCTTCTTCTTCTTCTTCTTCTTCGTACCATACCCTTTTTCCACTTTCGTTTTTGTCGGGGGCTTTGCCATCGAGTTGCGAGTCCCGAATGGTGATGTTACCCCCACAACATGCGAAGAGACAACGCATGCGTTCTAACGCTGTACGGCAATCAAAACGGGGGTGGAGAGGATCCGCACCAAAGCAACCCATACCGCAAGTGATACCCTAGCCACACCCACCCTCTTATTTATGCTGAGAATAAGACGCTGACCACCACAGGTGAGGAACCCTCTTTTTTATTGTCATTACCATAGTTATTTGATAGACTTACAGTGAGTAATACCCATAAGGGTAGGTGAGCATCCCCCTACGCACCCGTTTGTTATACACCATTTTAAAAGTTTTATGCGCTGGCACAGTGTGCAAGGTCCTACCTATCGTATTACGGACAATAGTGTAAGGGAGAACCACATGACGTTCTTCGTCCCCCTCACCAGTCAAGAGCTCTATCATAGTCTTCTGGTTAACAATACCAGCCGTACGGACATTCAAGTGCAGTCCTTTCACCTTACATACAGATTTCCCACTGTAAGTGGTATACGCATAACTCTTTGGACCAGTCGAGGAGTAACAGTCGATGAAATCCCCCTCGTCTAACTCACTAGTCAAATCCCCTAGGTAGTCACCAAGGGGTGGCTTCCACTCCCCAGGGCGGTGTAGGAAGATGACACTATCCGTATCATGATACAGGCATCGAGGGCCTAGGCGTCTCATTACCCCAAACAATGCCAGCCGTGCAAACGCTGTGGTGAAGGCCGCTATGATAACATTAGTATGTGGCTTCAACTCTTGAAATCTCTCACCCAGTTTATAGTGAACTTGGATAAGGTCATCACTCACAATGAACACATCGTTCACCTCAATGCTATCGTTCGTCAGTAAATCAAAATACTCAATAGGCTCGCTAATGTATTTGGTCCGCCTTGGGTTTGGCTGCTCCCCAAACTTCCCCCACATACAATTTAACCCCATCTTTGCCACACTGCGGAGGCCTGGGTTCTTTGCGATCTTCTCTTTGTCCAATCGAACACCTTGGTGTTGCTCGTACTCGTCAATGTAACGCTGCTTATCCGAGTCAGTGTCACACCACGCTGGCCACCCCGAAGCCTCCTGCTTGAATTTCAAAAAGGTATCGATATACCCCTTGAACAAGCGCTCCCACTTCTCCCAATGCCATATCTCGTAAACACGGAGTACAGTGTACCCCTCCTCGATAGCCTTGAAGACCTCGGGGTGACACCACGTGCCTGTGAACGCCCGCTCCTCATCCGAATGGTTGCAGCTCCCTTGCTCCTCCATCTCAGCACAACTGCGACACAGTGGAAACATCAGCTTCTGATTAACCCTGACAGGGAGGACTGGAAAGAAGAGGTCACGGGGAGGTAGGACACGGATCTTCATGAGCCCCTTGTATGCGTGGAGGTCTTCATTAAAGTTCTCGGTGACAATCGCGTCGGGGTGGCCAACGGGGTACTCGCACGTGGCGTTTACCCAAGGGTACAAGGATGTGAAGTCGTAATAATGTATCCGTTCGCCCTCACAGACCTTTGCTTCGTAATGCAATTGAATGGCATTTGTCCTGCCACCAAAAAAGGCATCACGGGGGTTGAGGGGAATCGAATGCTCCACCTCCCCCACAAGGGCTTGCAGTTGTACATCACTGCTCAGCCTAGCGTCGAATTGACACTCCCATACCTCCTCGTAATTATACCCTAAAGCTCTTAGGCGTAACTCTGTAGCACGTGTGTGATCGCGGAGCTCCCTCATAGTAGTATGTGTCAAGGGGTTCACAGTATCAGGTAGGAAGCAAGTAGGACACCCATGGTAAAAACAACCTTGGTATTGGTACACAGTGTTAGTGTCAGCAGCATAACCATCCACCTTAATTCTACCAGCTAAGCGCACCTCGCCTCCATTTCCCGCATGTCGGATACACACACCGTCACGACGCTCCAGGTATTTCAGCCACTGTAGTGCCTTCAAAGACTGCACATCGTGCCCACGGTACCCACGTAAAGGGACTAGGCCAATTTTACCCTCCTCCAAGAACTTTGAGCGCAGAATCCGACTAGATAGCGAGGCTATGGTGATAGCTATCTTGAATGGATGGAGACCAACCGCATCCATGATGAGTTTATCGAAGGCTACCACTGCCCTCTTCAGTACTTCAACATCTTGGTGACAATAGTTAGCAAGTTCCTCCCTCAAGTTGAACACAACCCCACGGGTGACTTGCTCCTGATGCCATTGAGCGACAGCGTTTGCGTCCTCCTCCTTCATACTCCGTAAGTCGTAATAACTCAAATCTGGCATAGGCCCTACATAATCTTGGTGCTCGGTAATATTAAAAAAGTGAGGAAATACACCTTTCTGAGTGATGTGGTCGAACCCAAAAGCTTTTGGGAGCTTACTCAGTGGCATTTGAAAAAAATTCAAGGTACACTTCATCTCAATGTTTAACGAGTCCACCTTCAAATGCATCACCTTGCCACCAGTGAAGATAACATTGGGCTTAATACCATTCTCAAAAAGGTACTCCAAGATAAAATAGGAGTCGTACCCCTTAAAATTGTGTGCCAGGCAGGTGTACCCAGCATTACTGCCACCGAATAACCAGTCGCAAAACGCACGGGTACTGGTAAAACTATGCTTTCGGACCCCACACGTGGTGCACTCCAAACGATCCATGGGCCACTCCTTACACGTGTCGCACAGTTTTTGAGCGCCCACAAAATTAGGCTCGTGTTTATCACCCAATGGCATCGCCTCGACATCGAAAACGATAAGACGCATGCTATCATCACCGTCTTTGTCCTTTGGTAGAGCATTGGCACCAACAGTCACGTAACACAAATGGTCTGGGGGAACCACCTCTTTGCAGACAGTACACTTGTACTCCCCACATACATGTGACGTCCCCTCCTTCCGGGTGGCAAGCATATCAATACGTTTACCACATGTCTCGCATTTATGGTACATCTGACAGTACGACCGAGGGGTAACATCTTTCTTATTGGGTAACCCTCTAGGTTTGACGAGTTTATGGTTGTCGAAGCACTTAGGGGTACGAAAGTACCTGTTACACTCTGAGCAATACTTCCAATCCCAACGGTGGTCTTGCTCCGGTGGCGGCACCAAAGGGGAACAATCCACCTCTCCGCAACCATAACACGAGTTCACACACTTGTGCTGTAGCTTGGAGTCGTAACCCTTCTTGCATATTGTGCAATAGTAGCAACGCCCCAACAAACCGGGCATACTCTTAACGTAATCAAAATGACCCTTGGCATAGTATAAGTAAAGCCTATACTTTGGGTCAGGTAAGTCCCCAGAGTAGATCACAGTATTACCATGCTCTCGGGACACCACATTCAACTCGAACCCTTGACCCCTCAGATATTGTTGGAATTGCTGGATCTCAGGAATCCCACAAGGCCCTTCAGGTACACCAGCCTCGGCATGCAACACCTTGGCACGTTCCGTTTGCAAGGGGAGCGGGGGGCCACGCGTACGACCCCATGTGGGCTTATACAACTTGGTAGCATTAGGGTCCATGGTTAGGATAGCCATCCCAGTCACAATAGAGCGTGCAGCACATAACTCGTCGCTGTTCTCAATACGTATAATACTTTTTTTCCCCTTCCTCCATGCATCCAAATCGCACGTGTTCAATGTACAAGAGTTCTTCAATTTGTTTTTCCCAGCCCCTGATGGGAGATGAGTACGAATCACATGGAGCCTGAAGTCACCCTCAAACACAAACTGTTGGTTAGATTGCACAACCGTCTCTATGACGCCCATGATCCGTTGAGGGGTAAGTTGTTGACGTCGCATAAATGGTAACGAAATTGGGTTCCTCAAAGAGGGAGCATCAATGGTAATACGTGCGTAGTCATGCCCTTGCACCCCACGTAACGTGTCGTCTAGCACCCTGTCTAGCACTCCCTCAACATCCTCCAAAGCCTCCTCTAGATTATCACGTAGGGGTAAATCGACCTTCAAATCGTAGTCGGAGCAATTGGTGCGCATTTTGGTAGACCGCTTGGTGGATGTTTGACGCAACTCATACATCACATCATCCTTATCACTAACGTCCTCAGGGTCACGCTTCCGCTTCACTCCCCCGCTGCCGCCGCCTTGTTGTACACCCAAAGGGGTTTCCACATCCATAAAAGGGTCCTCGAAAGACACACAGTCATTCTCTACTAAATTGTTATAGTAGTTTATGTAGTCAAACAACTCATCGAGAGAAGCAAACTGGGGTGTGTCAGTAAGCTCATCATAGAAAAAATCAGGGGGGAGCTGTGCACCCTCTTCATCCTCCTCCTCATCCTCACTTGGGTCTGGTAATATCCCCAACAAGCGTCTAAGCCAATCGTCATCGTCGTCATTGTTGTTCGCCATGGTTGGAACAGTCGAAGGGACTGAGACCCTAGTAATGCACAGCCTCTTTTATAGAACTATCCAACCAATAAAACACCTCTTTGAAAACTACCCAATAACAGACCATGTCTTATAGGATATTATGACGTCACACACCACCTAGGCTGGCGATTGGCTCATCCGACAACCATAGTTCACCTAAACCAATCAAAAACCCTCCCAACGACCTTGCCACTATACTGTCTAGACAGTCCAAAAGGTATAAAAAGGGACGCATAGCACTAAACTCTCAGTCGAACAGGCACCCTAAAAAAACACACCATGGCTAACCCAAGCTTCGCCAACCTACCATATTGGGCAAGTAACCTCAGCAGCGTTGTAGATTGCAAGGCACACCGCATAATCCGTGAAATAGGAGCAAGATGGCAAAAGGGAGAGCTAGTGGAGCACGAAGCGATAAATGCAATGTGTAATTACTTTGCAACAGAGAACGAAACCCTCCGCTACAGAGTGATAATGCTAAATGAAATACTAGAAGAGAAGGAGCTGCAAATCGAGAACCAATGCCGCGATATCGAAGAGCTGAAGTGGGAGCTGAATAAAATAAGACGCGAGAAGAATGGTAACCTTGGAGAAGAACCCAAAGAAGAACAACAAGCCTGATAACCTCTTGACCCACTGTCTAGACATCCTAAGAGGCATTATAACCTAGAACCTATCAAAAACAAGTAACCTTAACCACTAACCAATCAGAGACTTAGCTAACGACGTCATCGGCGTCCCCTAAACACTTCTAAAGGGTATAAAAGGAGACGCACACCACAAAAACTCCTCATAGTCTAACCAGACCAAAAAAACACAAGATGACCAACCAACCTACCACTCAAGTCACCATCACCACTGAGATAGAAGATGAAGAGGAGGAGATCTCGGAGGGTAGCCACTATCTCACCTCGCGCTCGGCAAGAAACATGAATGCACTCAGCGAAGCGTTCCGCGACCACGTAGGAGCCGTAGGGGACTTTATGACCGGGAGATTGTGCAGAATAGCAGGACAAGTGGAAGAGGCTGAGAGGGAAAGCACTAGGTTGCGGGAACTATGCAACGATCACGAAGCGGAGATCTCAAGCCTCAATAGCAAGGTGTATGGTCTAGAAAGAGAAGTGTTGGAAGAACAGTCCACCAGCAATGCAAAAGACCTAGAGATTGCCAACCTCAACTACCAAGTTAGTGTTCTAGAGGGACGTGAGGAGACCCTACGCATGGAATACGACCTCCTGCGCATGCAAGTGGACTATGGTGATCTTAAAGACACCTGCGAGAAAGGGACGCAAGTGTCACACCCTGCCAGCAACGCAAAAGACTTAGAGATCGCCAACCTTAACCACCAAGTCAGCGCTCTAGAGGAACGTGAGAAGACCCTGCGCACGGAATACAACCTCCTGCGCGTACGCTACACCGATCTTATGGGTCAAGCGTCACAGCCAAACGAGGACCCACGGGTAATACACCAAAAAGAGAGACGGGTGAAACTAATACTTCACCTTTTAACCATACTCATAATAATTGGGATAGGACTAATGATGATGCTGTTGATAATCGCTAAAGTCATCTAACACTGTTCCAAACCCCAACAGGACGCGGACCAACCCAACAGCAACTACGAGTTAGGGTACAGCGCTGCAGTACGTACGTACCAACCAATGCTACTGGAGCTAGACGCTCAAGTGCATAAGTTCATGGGAAGCAACATGAGAGAGAAGTCCCAGAGAAACCAGCTGCTGAAAAAGCTCAAACGTATCCGCAACAGGTACAAGGATAACACCCGCAAACGGCGAAATGTGGACCAACACCAAGAGACTGAGTGACTTTTTTCACTACAAACACTTTTCTTTATTACCCTATAACCAGTAAATACATTTTTTTTTTTTTTTTTTTTTTTTATACTAATCATAGTGGTAACAATAAAAAAACACTAAAAAGTAAACAATGACTACAGTGTCTCTACATTTCCCCAATTGGGAACAGGTGGGCTACCCTCCCTATACGTTGGGCTGTGTCCCTGGTGGTTTCCCAAACCTCTGCCTCCTTCCCCTCTAGTATTCCTGGCAACTTCTCGTCACGGCACAACTTCACCATATCCCTTGGTACGACCCTATTGCTCACTAGATCCTCCATGTAGGTGAACCAAGGGCTCCATCGCATGGTGAACCCAAGCGCTTTCGTCATCCTGTCCAACCCTTCCCACATGTGACCAGTGTTCTCCCTGATGGCATCCCTAACCTCATAAAAGGTGTTCAACCAACTGTCCTTCGTACCTTGCTGGTGCTTGTAGTGCAACACCTCACCCATCAAATCCCATACCACCTTCTTAACGTAATAGTCCACACTATATAGATTGTTGGCAGAGTCCACTACATCGTTGTAGACGGTACCGGAAGAGACACCACCCACACCACAATCACTGTCGTCACTGTCTACCACTACCACCTTCTCCTCCACCTCGTAACTGTTGTTGCTATCGTCATTGTCTACAACCACTGCTTCTTTTGCTTCTTCATCACAGGTGCAATTACCTCCTCCTCCACTACCTCCTCTACCATGCCCTCGTCCTCCCCCTCGTCCTCCCCCTCCTCTACCACGCATGGGACCTTGCTTGGTGGTGGCGGCGGCTGTGGGACGTTTGCGTTTGCGCTTGCGCCCATGCGGGGGGTGAGGGTTTGCTTCCTGGCCCTTGCTGGCGCTTTCTTCTTCTTCATACTGGGAGGTGTCCATACTGCTGCAGGCTTCTTCCTCTCCGAATCTTTGGGCTCCTCCGCCCACACAAACTGCTTGCATTTTTGGTTGGGTGCCTGCACTGGACACTGAAAATAGACACGCCCTCTGGAGAACTGACCGGCGCTTACCACTGGCTTGCAGATGAGGTTGTGACCCTCGCACACAGGGAAGTCGAAGACTGTGTTCCCCTCAGGGATGTACTCTTTTATACTCTTGGCTTGCTCGATGGTAAAATAGTACCCACAACCAACTTGGTCGTTTTTATAGTCGATGTTGGCGCCACACCTCAACGCTGACCCTACTTGTTTAGCCTCGACACCGCAAAAGCACTTTACATTCATGGCTGAAAGGTTGCTGCTTAACCTGAAAAAACACCTAGAGCCTTATATCCTTTCCCGCGCTGACGTCACCGTGGCGTCGCGCGCGCGGGAGCCAATCCCTGTACCGCGTGACGTCACACCCCTAACCAGATATCTCCATTCCCATTGGCTAACACCACCTGTGACGTCACACACCGGACCATATATCCACCAATCAGAATCGAGCTTGACCACCCCTCCCCTAGCGGACCAAAAGCGGACCAAATATACGTATGATACTACTAATAACAATGCGAACTACAAAGAATCTCTTGGCACATTTCGATAGAAAGCGCACAAGAACGAAATAATGTCGGATAGTGAAAGTTTAAGTGACAGTGTCGAGTACTCAGCTGACAGAAGTCAGCCATCAAGCATTAGTGATTCCGATGAAGGACATTTATCGGAAGTTAGCGACGATAGTACCGAGGAGTATAGTACAAGCTTCGCTCCCTACGAAGACGAACCCCTTGCGCGTCCCGGCACTATAGAGGACGAAGAAAAAGGAGAAGAAAATGTGGATTTAGACGGGCTTACACACAGCATCTAGCGGAGAGAGAGGACGGGATCGTTCAACTAGAGCAATGGTGAGATATCTAGAGCACCTGAACTTGCGCGCGTGTTTATATTTTGTTGCTAACAATCTGAAATCGAACGGATGATTTTCAGGTGCAAGGGCTAGGGATGCAGAACTGAACGACTCGAGGTAGCACTCGAGCATCGTTGCTTCAGAGAGATAAAAAACATTGAAGCCAAGCTGGTGTGGGACGGGTCTATCGATCGGATAAATTTACCATCATTCAGTTTTTTATCTTTTTTGTCCCTTTTGGGCCGCCTTACCCTGCCTTCCATCCTCTTATGTATGTGGCCGACACATTCCACTTTCGTTATGTTGACAGCACCCTATGGACGAGAGTTTGATACATCTTTAAAACTGGAGCAATCGCCATCCCCAACAAACTCTGTATACCGGAGCTTATTTGTAGTAACAGATCTGTTCCTCATATCCACGGCCCTTCCGATTCCATGGCTTTGGATGTCTCTTTCGTTGTTTTACGACGTAAAGCTTGCCTCCTTAGCAATGACGTGACTATTGAACACGTTCTCAGTGGGATTGATATCAGGACTTCTTGCTGGTATTTTTTAGGAGGTTTGAATTTGCGCGTCTCATGGCGTTTTGCGCGCTTGCTGAATTCTGGCAGGGATCGCCGTCTTGTATCCACATGCGACTCGGTCCTTTATTTGCCCATTAGAACATTGAATCAAAGTGTTCGTCGATGAACTGCTCAAAATATTCGCCAGTCAGCTTTATAACGCAACCACTTGTTCCCTGTTTTTTCCCTTTAGCGGTAGGACCTGTTGTGAGTCAACACATTTCTCCAAACTCTTTCTTTCTGGGAACGGGCCTGATCAAGCGGATATCGCTAATATCCAAACCCGGTTCCATCGAGAATCTCTTAGTCCATACATCGGGATTGAATTCTTTTACCATTTTCCGGGCGAATATGAGCCTTTTCTTAATGTCAGCTGCAAACAAAAGTCCCTTTTTTTCTCGCTTGAAGAAAACTGTACCCCCTGTTGTGAAGAAAACGCCTCAGTCATAATTCTCTGAGCAGAGAAATTTCCCTCTTCTTTTCTCAAATATTTCAGGGCCTTGACGATCCGTCTTTGTTGACGAGTGGTTTTCGGACGACCAGCAATGGAACGAGTCGTTTCTGTGTATAGGAATTTCTGATCCGCCACACGGTAGACCTAGGAATAGCTTGTTTATCTGCTACTTTACGGATAGACATATTTTGCACTTCATTGAGGTAAAATATACGAGCTTTCGTCTCCGCATCCACACAGCTCTTCTTCAATGTGCTTTATTGAACAACTTGAAAGTTGTCTTTGCGGTTTTCGGTTTGTGCCTATTATACCTTGTCATGCCTTCTTGTTTTCCTTTTTTGAACATTGCCCTTAATTTATTTACTGAGGTCGGATTGGTTGGATGGTTACAAATTTCTTGGAGTACGATGTTCTTGCAGACTCATTTTGGGGAGTTGGTGACTTGGCTATAATTAGATCGAGATCCTCGTTGTTCCTCGATTACTTGTGCGAGGCAAAAATTATACAACAAATTTGGAAAGTGGTTATGCAGTGACGGGTATGAACTTTCCATTCTAACCCAGGGAATGCTCTTTCCATTCGGCCTTTCCATTCCCGCCCAGGCATTCCAAACAGCCCTGTCCCATCGCAAACGTTTGATCTATTATATAGAGAAGCTTTGCAGGAATGAGCTAAAGAAATATGGCCTTTTGATTAAAATGAAGAGCTTACTGCTCTATAGTGCTACTACAGCTAACGATATATGGTAAATAGAAAAATAAAACGAAACTGTGACTGCCTTAGCTGGCAGTTAGTCTCGATAAACCCCAGCTTGTGACAGCTCACTGTCTATTGATGCAAGTTAGCGCGATTTCGATAAACCCCAGCTTGTGACAGCACACTGTCTATTGATGCAAGTTAGCGCGATTTCGATAAACCCCAGCTTTTGACAGCACACTGTCTATTGATGCAAGTTAGCGCGATTTCGATAAACCCCAGCTTGTGACAGCTCACTGTCTATTGATGCAAGTTAGCGCGATTTCGATAAACCCCCAGCTTGTGACAGCACACTGTCTATTGATGCAAGTTAGCGCGATTTCGATAAACCCCAGCTTGTGACAGCTCACTGTCTATTGATGCAAGTTAGCGCGATTTCGATAAACCCCAGCTTTTGACAGCACACTGTCTATTGATGCAAGTTAGCGCGATTTCGATAAACCCCTAGCTTGTGACAGCACACTGTCTATTGATGCAAGTTAGCGCGATTTCGATAAACCCCAGCTTGTGACAGCACACTGTCTATTGATGCAAGTTAGCGCGATTTCGATAAACCCCAGCTTGTGACAGCTCACTGTCTATTGATGCAAGTTAGCGCGATTTCGATAAACCCCAGCTTGTGACAGCACACTGTCTATTGATGCAAGTTAGCGCGATTTCGATAAACCCCTAGCTTGTGACAGCACACTGTCTATTGATGCAAGTTAGCGCGATTTCGATAAACCCCAGCTTGTGACAGCACACTGTCTATTGATGCAAGTTAGCGCGATTTCGATAAACCCCAGCTTGTGACAGCTCACTGTCTATTGATGCAAGTTAGCGCGATTTCGATAAACCCCCAGCTTGTGACAGCACACTGTGTATTGATGCAAGTTAGCGCGATTTCGATAAACCCCAGCTTGTGACAGCACACTGTGTATTGATGCAAGTTAGCGCGATTTCGATAAACCCCAGCTTGTGACAGCACACTGTCTATTGATGCAAGTTAGCGCGATTTCGATAAACCCCAGCTTGTGACAGCACACTGTCTATTGATGCAAGTTAGCGCGATTTTGATAAACCCCCAGCTTGTGACAGCACACTGTCTATTGATGCAAGTTAGCGCGATTTTGATAAACCCCCAGCTTGTGACAGCACACTGTCTATTGATGCAAGTTAGCGCGATTTTGATAAACCCCCAGCTTGTGACAGCACACTGTGTATTGATGCAAGTTAGCGCGATTTTGATAAACCCCCAGCTTGTGACAGCACACTGTCTATTGATGCAAGTTAGCGCGATTTCGATAAACCCCCAGCTTGTGACAGCACGCTGTCTATTGATGCAAGTTAGCGCGATTTCGATAAACCCCAGCTTGTGACAGCACACTGTCTATTGATGCAAGTTAGCGCGATTTCGATAAACCCCAGCTTGTGACAGCACACTGTCTATTGATGCAAGTTAGCGCGATTTCGATAATCCCCAGCTTGTGACAGCACACTGTCTATTGATGCAAGTTAGCGCGATTTCGATAAACCCCAGCTTGTGACAGCACACTGTCTATTGATGCAAGTTAGCGCGATTTCGATAAACCCCCAGCTTGTGACAGCACACTGTCTATTGATGCAAGTTAGCGCGATTTCGATAAACCCCAGCTTGTGACAGCACACTGTCTATTGATGCAAGTTAGCGCGATTTTGATAAACCCCCAGCTTGTGACAGCACACTGTCTATTGATGCAAGTTAGCGCGATTTCGATAAACCCCAGCTTGTGACAGCACACTGTCTATTGATGCAAGTTAGCGCGATTTCGATAACCCCCAGCTTGTGACAGCACACTGTCTATTGATGCAAGTTAGCGCGATTTCGATAAACCCCAGCTTGTGACAGCACACTGTCTATTGATGCAAGTTAGCGCGATTTTGATAAACCCCCAGCTTGTGACAGCACACTGTCTATTGATGCAAGTTAGCGCGATTTCGATAAACCCCAGCTTGTGACAGCACACTGTCTATTGATGCAAGTTAGCGCGATTTCGATAAACCCCAGCTTGTGACAGCACACTGTCTATTGATGCAAGTTAGCGCGATTTCGATAACCCCCAGCTTGTGACAGCACACTGTCTATTGATGCAAGTTAGCGCGATTTCGATAAACCCCAGCTTGTGACAGCACACTGTCTATTGATGCAAGTTAGCGCGATTTTGATAAACCCCAGCTTGTGACAGCACACTGTCTATTGATGCAAGTTAGCGCGATTTTGATAAACCCCCAGCTTGTGACAGCACACTGTCTATTGATGCAAGTTAGCGCGATTTCGATAACCCCCAGCTTGTGACAGCACACTGTCTATTGATGCAAGTTAGCGCGATTTTGATAAACCCCAGCTTGTGACAGCACACTGTCTATTGATGCAAGTTAGCGCGATTTTGATAAACCCCAGCTTGTGGCAGCACACTGTCTATTGATGCAAGTTAGCGCGATTTCGATAACCCCCAGCTTGTGACAGCTCACTGTCTATTGATGCAAGTTAGCGCGATTTCGATAAACCCCAGCTTGTGACAGCACACTGTCTATTGATGCAAGTTAGCGCGATTTTGATAAACCCCCAGCTTGTGACAGCACACTGTCTATTGATGCAAGTTAGCGCGATTTCGATAAACCCCAGCTTGTAACAGCACACTGTCTATTGATGCAAGTTAGCGCGATTTCGATAAACCCCAGCTTGTGACAGCTCACTGTCTATTGATGCAAGTTAGCGCGATTTTGATAAACCCCCAGCTTGTGACAGCACACTGTCTATTGATGCAAGTTAGCGCGATTTTGATAAACCCCCAGCTTGTGACAGCACACTGTCTATTGATGCAAGTTAGCGCGATTTTGATAAACCCCCAGCTTGTGACAGCACACTGTGTATTGATGCAAGTTAGCGCGATTTTGATAAACCCCCAGCTTGTGACAGCACACTGTCTATTGATGCAAGTTAGCGCGATTTCGATAAACCCCCAGCTTGTGACAGCACACTGTCTATTGATGCAAGTTAGCGCGATTTTGATAAACCCCCAGCTTGTGACAGCACACTGTCTATTGATGCAAGTTAGCGCGATTCCAACTCAAACGGGTTGATTTAAAAACGATTTATTATGTACACGGAATCACACAAATAATCAAATGTTGAATAGTAGATAATATGAATAGTAAGATATGGAATCCGCAATTCGGGTCGCAATACCGAAATCGGAAAGTAGCAAGTCACTAGGCAATGTTCGTGGGTAGCGATGTTCTTAGTCCGCAGACTTTTGGTGTAGAGTTGATGAGTTAGTAGATTTGCAGAATTGTAGAATTTGTAGGTTCGAACTGAAAAAGAATGGTTAAATACAATTGTGGATTCTACTTCAAGGTACTTAGATACTAGAATAGAATAATATGATATATCTTGCGTTTGCAAGTGACATAGGGAAGGCATATGTAAAATACGGAGATATTCTGCTCCGTTGCAGAGTTGATGTGTGTCACGTGCATACGCGCACAACTTAAAGTACTAAAGCATTATCACTTCGGGAAGGGTTTACAATATCGGGGTGTAAACGGTAACAATAACGCATAGAGCCTAAATTATTACATGAAGTAGTGTTGCACTGTACGTTTAGATATATAGGCTTAATTCGTGGTTTAAGCAATAATAACCTTGCAGACATAAAACGCGAAATGATAGCCAAATTTATGACAGTTCAAAAAGACTAGAAAATAATAAAGAGGTTAACCTACTTTGGTTTACGCTTGCACCAATCTTGGTAGCAAAAAGGAAGCAGATCCCATTTTACTGCTGGTAGCGGTAGACTAACTAACTAAACGAATTTAGGGGTTGTATATATATATATATATATATATATATATATATATATATATATATATATATATATATATATATATATATATTTATCCCTGTTTGGGACGTGTCCTAACCTACGTGATACGTAAGACGTGGGCGAGCGTCGCGGAAATATAGGGCGTATTGCGTATTTCCTAGCAGTAATATTTACGGTCATGTAGGCGTTTTACCGACGTTACTTTTCCCAATTCTAGAAAAATCTACTACTAATAATAATCAAGTTGTCCTGTCAATCAAGAAATTAAAATACAGTTTCTCTAAAACTAACAGAAACAACATGTTAATAAATGAAATACTCCATACTCTTATTGCACTGAATGGCCTAACACCAATCTACATCACTAAAATGCTGTTGGTCAATGCTCAGGTCTGCCTAAAAAGATTTAATGAAACAGCGTTTAGCTAAATTAACTACATATGGGACACAGGTCTTTTTCATACAGTGCACCCAGACTCTTGAAAGCTACGTCACAGCTTACCTTTGCCTACCTTTATTACACTTAATTTCCGCGTCACTTTAATTTAGCAAATTTTGCGATTTTAAAAGATTCGCGAAAATTAAGTGACGCGAAAATTAGGTATCGCGAAAATTAGGATGCGCGAAAATTATGTGAGTACACAAAAAGCCTTTGGCCGTTTTTTAAGCTTTATGGAAACACCTTGTCTATTTAGTCATCTAATGTACATATAGTACGGTAAGGGGTTGAGTTGGACTTGTATTTATAGATTTTTATGAAAATAAATTTATCCCACTAATCTTTTTTTTAATTGTTTTAGTTTTGATGATTACAGCACATTTTAATTCCACTTGTTTTGCTTGATTTTAATACCCAAAATGGCGAAAAATAAAGTGATCTGTTTTTTTACGATAATAAGAAAATCGCGAAAATTAAGTATAATAATGTAGTTCAATATATTTATCTCTATTTGTTTTGTATCTGCGTCTTCTTTTTTTCATTCTCAATTGGGTTTTTATTTTCCTTCTTTATGTTGTATTTTATTTAAAAAAGCCTTTGTGCTTCAGGAAATGGAGCTATATGAATAAATTATTATTGCGATTACCATTTATCATTACCACCACTATTACTACTGCTGCTGCGGCTACTATCATTCTCAAGTATATTAAGGCCTGGTTAGATTGCTTTAGCATCGAATATAACTTTTCGCCATAAACTTTGTTAACATCGCCTTAAATTCGTTCTTTTTGGCAAGATGATTAAAGTCGACGGCCTTAACATTTTCGTAATGTTTTCTTGCTGGTGTTGACGTCACATAATAGATCACGTGACAAAATAGTTTTTTGCCTTTCCGCCGGTGGGGAAAACAGCTTGGACAAAGATGTTTACTAAATAAGTGTTAACTTTATGTGTGTCATATGATAGCGTTTTAGCATCCAAACTTTTCTCTGCCGTTAACAAGATATTAATTATTTTGTTAAGTCACGTGACCTGCTGCGAATTAAAATGTTGATTTGTGACAAAAAGGTAAAACGTTTCTTGCACATCAGTGTGCAGATGTGTTTCAAAGGAACATAAAAACATGCGATGTTTTCTTTTTCATAGCGTATCCACCAGCGCAGAATTTTTGGAAATTTTGATTTGCAAAAGTCACGTGATCTGCTGGATGACGTCATTACTCAAAATAAAACATTACCAATCAGCTAACATTGCCGAGTTTGATGTTTTGACCAAAAATGGTGCATTTAAGGCAATGTTAACTCACTTTAAGGCAACTTTTAAAATTTCAACTGTTTTAGCTTAGGATCCAAGCCTTAATACACTTGAGTTATCATTGTCATTATTATTATTACTATTACTATTAATTACTATTATCATCTTGTTTGTTAAAAGGTTTTAATCTCTAATTTTGGCCGACAAAAATCTTCTTTTATTACTGATATTTAAAACAGAATACCACTTTGTTCGACATGTATATAGCAGAAATAGCAAAAGGAGCATTAATACCGCGACCTATCATTTGGCATTTCCAGCCATGTGTAATCCTGGTCCTGGTTCCAGCGACTGAGCTTGCTTTAGTAACTCAACAGGGTTTTCGATGTCATGGACTTTTTCGGATGATATGCAACTTTCGATAACTGGCTGTAATAGACACTGGATGACTGGATGAATGTTTTTCTGCCTAAGGTACCACATTCCCTGATGTTTCTGGGGCAGCTCCTAACAACTTTCACTCAACTCCATGTTAGCGACGGTCTTGTATATTTCATCAGCTGTTTTTCTCTCCAATTATCCCAAAGTTCATGATCACTTTTCCATCCAATCCCGGTCGGTGCATTAAGTAATCCTCCTGAGACCATGTACATTTCAGTTTAGTTTCAGTTTCTTGTTTTGTCACTTAATACATTTTTTTAAATAAAGATAATAATATAATAATTTACATAGTGTGACAAGGAGGACCGTAAGAAACCGCAAGGCTTATACGAGACGTATAATACATATTTGATAGTTCGGACAGTCAGATTAATTATATAAATATTTGTTAGGAGAGCTTTCATATTTTTTTTCATACTTAAAACATACACACACACAAACACAAATCGAGTCTTTAACTTATTACAAAAAGAGTTAAGCGTTTTGGCAGACTGAATATCAGAAGACAATGAATTGAAATATTTAGGTCCCTGATGTCTTAACGCAAACTTATGTATATTTGTTCTAAACTTTGAAATATAGAACAAGTTAGAGCTTCTCGTGTAAAAATCGTGAATTTGAGAGTAATAATAATAATAATCTTTATTGAGGAGAGCTTTTTCATTTAAAATGATTTTCAAAAAGGACCTCGACTTATAAATAATAACAGTAATCTATAAAAAATATATGGAAAAAAAAATTAAGAAAAAAAATATATTGTTGATATATCGTTACATTAAAAAAATACTATAATCAAAATACCTAGGTTAAAATTTGAGAAATACTACGTTTAAAAGTACAAATATTTGTGCATCTCTTAATGTCCTGGCTAAGTGAGTTAAAATCCTTGACTGCATGGTACTCAGTTCTTTGTTTGCCCCAGTTTCTTTTCACACTAGGGAGCCTAATATTACATTTGTTTCTGGTATTATAATTATGTTGATCTTCGGGTTTTAACAGATCCATTTCATGCTCTACGAGACCATTTAAACATTTAAAGACATATACACATCTTCTAAGAAAACGCCTCTTTTCTAGAGGTAACCACTTAAGTTTGGCTAAAGCGTCTGTTGCCGACGAGTACAGTGGTCTATTAAGTATTATTTTTGCAGCCTTGTTCTGGAGGATTTGTAAATTTGACATGATAGTGACATTATGCTTATCGCCCCAAACTAAATCAGCATATTCGAAAAGGGGCAGAACTAGACTATTATAATAAAGAAGTCTAGCTCTAAAAGGCAATAAATGCTTAATGCGCCTTAGAAGACCGAGTCTTTGGTTGATTTTGCCAGATAAATATTCAACATGCTCTGACCATGTCAAGTCGGAAGATATGAATACTCCAAGATATTTGAAATTACTCACATTAGATACATTGTAATTTGAAATCGACACAGAAAGTTTGATTTTACTCTCTAGTTTCCTGTTGCTGCCTAAGAGCATACATTTCGTCTTTTCCAAATTTAGTGTTAGCTTGTGATCGTCCATCCATTTAGCAACGGCCAAAAGATCTTGATTGAGGTTATCGCTCAACTGCTTAGAGGAAGAACCATAACAGTAGATCACAGTATCATCCGCATAAAGAGAGGCACAGCAGGACTCCAAAACATCGGGCAAGCTGTTTATGTAGATGACAAACAGCAACGGGCCCAAGATGCTTCCTTGGGGCACCCCGTGAGTGACTGGAAGTTCCTCGGACAATGAATTACCGCAACATGTGCGCTGTGTTCTGTTGGCCAGATAAGAACGGAACCATGCCAGGGAGTTCAATTGAAATATCCTGTTAAATGTTTGGGGAAGTAACCTATTTTTAAATTGATACATTAACTTACCTATTTGAAATAAAAATAAATAATTGAATTTCAATATGTTTAGATTCCTATTTATCGGATCAGTGTGTGCATCATAGGATGCTCCAACAATTATACGTATTGCTCGTTTTTGAAGCATGAGAATACGATTTAAATTAGATGGATAAGTGGATCCCCAAACACTAACACAGTATTGCAAGTATGGATATAACAAATAATAATACATCGTCAATAGTGATTGCTTTGAAAGGCAAAAACTAGCTTTATACATAATTCCTACAGCTTTTGAAACCTTACGCGCGACATTGGTAATATGTGATAACCATGTCAAGTGTTCGTCAAGAATAACACCTAAAAATACTGTTTCTTTGACTCGCTTTATGTTCTGATCACCTAAGGTGACCTTTATATCAAGGTTTTGCCTATTTTGCTGTGGCCTTAAGATAATACAGTTTGATTTTTTTATATTTATAGATAACTTGTTTGCACAAAACCAATCTGTTAATTTGGTAAGTTCATTATTGATTGTGAGACATAATGAGTCTAAGTTTTTATGGGAGAAAAATATACTTGTATCATCAGCAAATAAAAGTATGTCTAAGGCGGTTGAAACGCTACATATATCATTGATATAAATCAGAAAGAGAAGCGGCCCGAGCACGCTGCTTTGTGGGACACCGCACTTCACTAATTTACGACAAGAAGAAACGCCATTAAAATTTACAAACTGCTCTCTATCTGAAAGATAACCTTCAAACCATTTGAGAGGAGTTCCACGTATTCCATAGTTATGCCTTTCTAGTAAAATGCTATGATTGACCGTGTCAAACGCCTTTGACAGATCAATAAAAACGCCTAGAGTATATTTTTATAATCAATAGCACTAGATAGAGTATCGTATAAATAAAGAAGTGCAAGAGCTGTCGAATGGTTCTTTCTAAAACCATATTGGTTATTTGATAGAATATCATATTTAATCATGAAATTATATAACCGTTTATACACAACTTTCTCGAAAAATTTCGAAAAAACTGTAAGACGTCTATAGTTTGCATAAAAAGCCTGATCACCAGCCTTAAACAGTGGTAAAACGCGTGCCACTTTTAACTTCTTTGGGACTATACCAGACCGAGTAGATAAATTGATAATATCAGCTATTGTTTGGAAATGATATCAATATTTGGCTTTATAATATCCATGTGTATATTGTCAAACCCAGCAACTGTGCCAGGACGAAGGCTTGAGCAGATCTCAATGATTTCTTGGTGATCAGTATCAGGAAAAAATATTGAATTAAGAATATCATTGTTCAGAAAACTAGAGAAACATTTATCAGAAGATGGTACTTTCTCCGCTAACGAGGGACCAAGATTTGTGAAATAATCACAAAAACCATTTGCAATCTCCATCGGATCGCTGACTTCACGGCCGGCAACCTTAAATGTAGAAGGCAAACGTGAATTACTTTGACGACGATTAATACCAAACCATAAGCTTCGTCTGGATCGCCTCTTTCACTTTAGCTTCTGAATCGGCTCACGACTCTCCTGGACTTTCGGGTATTCCGGACACACGTATATTATTACGTCTCGACTGGTTCTCGAGATACTCGAGAGCGTCCTTTACTTTAACAACCTCGCTGTCAGTCTCTTTAACTTTCTTGTTGATAGGCCCAAAGCGTTCAACCTCACTCTGAGTGAACTCAAGGCTTGCCTTTAGGCCCGAAACCTTCTCTACCAGGTCATCGACCCGGCTACTTATCTGCGATACCATTGATTCAAATAGGGATCTCATCATGGATTCCTGGACGGCCAGAAGATTTTTCACGGCCGCCATTGTAACCAATTCCTCGTCCTCGACGATAGTAGTCGGACCGGGAGATAAAGAATCAGTTCGGTTCTTCGCTGCCTTTTTTGATGACTTTCTCGACATGATTAAATACAAAGACGCAACAAATTAAAAGAGCAAACTAAACAAAATGGAAATAAAAAATGACTAGTTATGTTCTCCCATCAATGCTGTACTTTGATAAGTACATGTACAGCACCTCTAGCGTGTTACATTCCGTTAAAGTGTCGTCTACCAAACATCCTTTTAAGGAGTGACCTCTTTGCCTTGCGTCTCTTCACTTGGTGTTCTAATTTTAGTACCTTCTTGTCGGTGCTTTTTAAAATGGCTTCGTAGGCAATGACTTTCCCCTCTAGCGCCATGCTTTTTTTCTTTATCTCACAAAAACTTTCCCACAGCTCTGCTACTCTTGACTAGCCAGGCCCGTACCCAGTATTTTCGGAAAACGAAAATATTGACCTAATTCTTGCGGGGTGGGAAGGGAATATGTTCTCTGATAAAAATCTGACCATCCCTGAAAGAACAAAAGGGATTATCCACGCATCCGCCTCGATTCCGTGTAACCCGAGTAAGACCTTCCCGACGACGGGCTAGTGATAATACACACTGTCTCATAGCCATCCCCTCCACACCCCCCCCCCCCCCTCCCCGAGTTCCCCGGAGGCGTTAGAACCCCCTCAGTCCCGGTTCAACTTCGCCTACAATGCATTTAGCCACATTAAAACTAAAAAATCAACGACTCCTTGATTGCCTCACGTATGGTTGTTTCACCGTCTACTTCATTAGGAAGCAGCATATCCCGTTTAATATAACTGAGTCCCATTTCATGTGCTCCACACTCTCCTTACACTTTAGAACGGCGAACTAGATCTCTTTGTCTTTGGTTTTGTCAGCTTGTTTAACTAGGCTAGCTTCCTTACCACGCCGTTATTTCGGATAAGCAGGAGCTGCTGTTCGGAGCTGTTCGCTTCTGTTCAGCCTCAGAGAATTTTAAAAGCTTCCTCATATATATTCGCTACCCGCTCTGAGTCCTTAGTTTCGTTAGCCATGTTTGGCGAGGATTGTAGCGTTTCACCAAAATAAGAGAAGTGAGACAAATGAAGGAAGCTCCTTGCTGTGTTTATTTGAGCGTCTCATTAGAGAACTGAGAACCAAGTGGCTCATAGGCTGATTTCTTATATAGTTTCTAAAGGATAAAATCATCATCATTCTTCAAGACGTCTATCTCGAGATGTTCAAATTCTTATAATAGATTTAGAACAAGATCGACCCAACCTAATATTGCTTTATTTCAAAGGCGCATTGTTTAAACCCAATTTATTCCTTACATCATATTTGAGAGGGGTGTAACATTTTTTTTTACTACAGTCGTCTTTTTTTTTTTTGTCAAACTTGAACCTTCGTTTAATTATCCTCAATTGGTTTGGATTTACCCTAGCAGTGCAATAAACTCCTAATCTTCGGTGTTTCATTAGGGAAATTAGGTCAATATTGTATGTGGGCGCTTTGAAAATGTATTTTTTTAAGCCAGTTCTTTTAAATGGACGCGCGGTACCTTAAGGCGGGCGTTAAACCGCCATCCAATGAGAAAACTCCGAGAAGCACTAGAAGTCAAAAACAGACAAAGAGACAAACGCAAATGCACATTAAATCAACAACGATGCATTATTTATTTACTGGCATAGTGTTTATCAGTATTTTCTCGGTGGTGGTAGGTAGCATAACGAACCACTATGTTTTTTTTATTGTCGTTGTAATCGATCTAAGGCTGTTGCAGATGCAGTATTGGAACATTCGAAACTTATAATTGCCACCACGTGACCACTATGTGTGACTGAAATCGGAACTTTAATGGAGCTCTACCTTATAAATACTAGCAGTTAGGGTTTGTTTGTCAACTTTTAGGATCATCTTGGTCTCCTACCGGTATTTTCGAACTTGCTTATCATTTTGGTGTTGATTGTGCTGGTCAAAAAGCGATAAAAAATCCCAACCCTATGTGTGCAATTAAAACTCGTAACTACGCAAAACAATTCGCATGTTAATATATCTACTTCCAGTCTATCCAAGTCATTTATCTGAAGAATTTCATAATGACTTTGTTAATTTTACGCGGGTACGTAGAGGGTTTGTGGTTTAAAAATATAGAAAATGGTCCCAGCCACTCATGATAAAAACGGCTGTTGATCTCGACAGCCTAGAATAGATACTTTTGAAAATTTTATATGATCTTTGATAGATTGCAGATTTCTAAAAATATCAGACAATCAAATCTAAAGTGGCATTTTTCGTATTCTTATCAAGTAAGTAAACTCAAACTGTTAAACTGTTTGCTTTCCTTAACTTGAGTCATGGTCCGTCTATCAAAGTTTTATTTAAATATCGCCGGAAGGCTTCACCAGTATTGAACTGATAATGTGTTTTAGAGGCATTGAAAATCATTTCGTTCGACCTATTTAGTAGAAATGAGTTTTAGCTAACAATATAAAAAAGCGGAAAAAAACGAATCATTAATTGCGCCCGAGTGTTTTTTTTTCAAAGTCATGGAAGATAATTGTATATTAAAAAAGAGTTAATTGAAACGCTCTGCACGATATCAGAGGCATTTAGGATATAAACAGTAGATGGATACTGAATGGGAATATGCACCTGAATGCAGGGAGTCGATGCGGAATGCTTTTGATCTACTGGGCTGGTGATAAAGTCACATTTGTGAGTACATTCCCAGATTTTGTTTGTTTTGCGACTTACGTTAGACCCATATTCGCGCGATTAGTAGTCCTATCGTCCGTCCTTTACCTATACCAATAAACTTTGTCATGTCAAACCCATTTTTTTTTCTGTGCATACAACTTAAAACCTTACCAGCTTTTAACCTGTTAATTTTATTTTGTTAATAATACAATTGCATACGGCTTGTGTCCACAGTCCTCTCCGTCATGGTGTTACCATGGTTCAAGCTTCTCCTTATGTCTGAGCTTTGCATTATTGTCCAAGGTAAGAATCGGAGAACACTGAAAACCGTTTACATTGTCATTTCTATTGCCGTTTGATATTTGGAAATATAAGCCTTTGATAGTTAAGACGGGGTGTGTATGTCACAAGGGCTTTCACAATTCGCAAGTTTAGAAAAAGTTATTGTTATTGTCTTTTTTTTTGGCATATCCACAGATAGGATCTTTTGGTAGATTGGTTATGCCTTAGCGAAAGAAGTTTTGTGAAAAGTCTCGTAGAATTCCTTGAATGCAATAAGTGGTGGGCGTTTAAAAGGAACCTGCCCGAATTGCGCAACACGCATACATACATACACATTCCACTCAAGGACACTACTTACACACCTGCAAAAAGAAATCCTTCTCTCCTGTAAGCGAACACTTGTAAACGGACACTAAAGCTGTCTCGAAAAAAAAACTGAAAACTGAAAAGTATTCTGAAAACTCTCTTACTGTGCGAGAAATCTATGTTATATGCCTGGAGAAGGCAGATCTCAGTGTAAAGAAACAAATAACGTTCGTCTGATGATGGGGAAGATCAATGGAATCAAAATTGAATCGTGTTTTGACAAGTGTCGCCGAGAGCGCATAATTGATGCCTGGATTAGGATATCCTTAGGAAGCTTATGCCTTAATTTTTGGCATTCTGTTAAAGCCGGTTAAAGCATAGTACCTTGTTACCAACCTGTGACAGCTTCGGAAATTTTTCGCTAGAGCCGTAAAGAATATATAAGCTAGTATTTTCAGAAAAGTCTTCGATGTGGGTTGAGCGTGCGCATGCGCCTTCGTCACTGACGTCAATCGATCTTCTACGGTTCAGTCCAATTCAAGTTTTAAGTTTGTAAACAAAACAAGTAGAATGCTAGTAAAACTTTTGATTTCTCTTTGTCTCTTTGTTGTGGCCGATTCACGTCTCTAGGTTTTTGCGTTGTTTGATTGAATTTGTGCTGAAAGAGCGACTAGCCAAAACTGCGACTTTCAAGTCCGAGAAACATGAGATAAAGGTTCTGTTAGCTGGGTCTCTGTTTGCAGGGTAATAAGAAAAAATGCCTCTGTTCTAAGGTAAAAATAGAAGAGGATAGATTTCCACAAATTAATTTTTCCCATTCTTCCCAGTCAACTAAACTAAAAATCAAACAAACTCGTACAAACACATGGCCCCTACTTATTCATCGAATAGCGATTTTGCGCCTTTCTAGAGTGTTAACATGCACAAAACACATTGTATGACAGTAGCGTGATCAATTATTGCGGGAATTTTATTTTGTTTCCTGAAAGAATATGTTGATGTATGACATGCTAGCAAAATGTTTTTCGATCCGTACGATACCAGTAGTAGTAAAACTAATTTTAGTTGCACGTCGAGTCAGCAATGATACGTTAGTCCAGCGGTGCGGACACTTGCCCACCACCGCAGCGACCCGAGTTCGATTCCCACTAGTAGCGCATTTTTTTCTGTTTTTTTTATTTTATTATTTTTTTGTTCCTTTTTATAATAATAATGAATTATACTGTTCTTGGTGTGTCATGACATCGAAAAAAGGGATAAGGGAATTTTATGTACTTTCAGCATCATGGATGTGTTCATGTTATGTTCAGTATCCTGTATATGTTTTATGCACACAAGAAAATAACTAATTAGATACATCAATCACGAGTTGGCTCACAGAGCCTTTGGTTGTTTTTTTTTTCTTCGTGAGACAAACCAAGTACTGTATCTACAAAAATTAAGAAAAAAATTTCGTTCAAATTTATAAAAGAAAACAAGTGACCAAACCGCCGAACTAACGTTCGTTTGCTGAACTGGCAACTGACTAAAATAAATTTTTATACAACTTGTATTGAATCGAACCGATGAAGATCGATAAACGTCGGTAATAAATGCTATGCACATGCGCACGCTCAATCTACATGGAAGGCTTCTGAAAACCTAGGGTAAAGATATTTTACGGCTCTCTTTACACATTGACTATTGCGGTTACCAAATGATCTAAAGATTGGTGTAGGGAAAGAAAGTTTAGGGATGATCCATCCAACAGTCGAGTGATGTAGAAGTCCCCCTAATTTATATTTTTTTCTGATTTTCCGTATGAAGTTTTTAAATATAATACAGAAAACACAGGGCATTGCTGTTCTTTTTGTTCTTTCTAATCCTTTTAGCCTTGCACATGTATAATTCATACTAGACACGTTCCGGAGGGACCTCTAGAGCTGATTTTGGTACTTTAACACAGGAAGCCAATCGAAAGGGTGTAAAATCGTGACGTGGAGGGGAGTCGAGTTGGACTGTGTCAATGCAGGGCTGACCTCAATACCTACCGACATACCTCCAAACATCACTTCCATGTAAGTCTTTTTTGTAAGTCTTTTTTGCTCATTTTAATAAGTGTTGCTAGGGAAAATATATAAATAAACAATTAAAATTGTTTATTTATATATTTTCCCTAGCAACACTTTATGGGTAGATACAAAACAGGGTATTGCAAAAGTTTGTCTCTTTTGGTTGTTATTTCAGTGATTTGTGAATTTGGTGTTTAAAAATATTAAGCTATTTGTGGTCTAAAATAGACCGAGACAATTTTAAACCCTATATTAGTCTGATAGGGGGGGGGGGGGGGGGGGGCAGAAAACGAGCGAAATCGCTTCAAGCAAGCCAAAACCGCTTTCACTTATTAAAAACGCAGACGGGTTTTTAGCCCACTAGGTCGATGTTATATAATGTTATTTTTATGATGCTATTATTTAGATTTTCCATGCAGAGGAAGGTACGAACCTTTGTTTTCGTTAGAAAACATTTTAGAAACATTTCAGCTTGTTATTGATATCTTCGCTCAGCCTTTCACACATCGCATACTCACAATGTTTTACTTATTTTTAAATAAAGTTTGGGCTTTTGCAACACCTTGTTATAGCCTATTTGGAATACCTCGTTTATCTTGAGGTCATCGTACAAGCAGGCTTGGGAATTTACTTCGAGCATGTTAGACAACGATGATGAAGGAGATTACTCCGGTAGAAAGCAAACAAAAATGGTATTCTTTCGATGCAAAAAAAAAAAGCGTAATCAACGCGCGGTTCCATTCATTTCTGTTCTGCGGATTGTAAACTTTACTTTACGAGTATTATATAGCCTGATTTTCAGCCGGCGCATGGGTCCTACGTTTCACTACACCCTCCCCCTTCCCCCTCAAAATGAAGAACACGTAGAGTGAAACGTAGGACCCAGGCCCCGGCTGAATATCTGGCTAAGTATTATGCCAATGTCTTGCGATTTTCTCCGAAACCACACCTCACTTATACATTCTATTTTCCATCCGTTCATGAATCAAGAAATTTCGACCTCACCGTTAATACTTTCCGGACATGTGTTTTACCCAAATTCGCGATATTAAATTGACGTGATTATATCAAGTAATAAGTACTTTCAAGGTTTCATTGAGAATATTTGTGTCGTATCCAATTTTGTAGGTAACGCATACATAAAAAAATATTGAAATCCACACAGATACTTAGACATATCAAAACATCAAAAAATATTTGTGGCGCTGTTATTTGATAACCTTGAGGCAACGCGGGCTACAATACTACCCTATTTTGAATAAGTGTTTGACAACAGATTACTATTAATTGAATATAGTAGACAAAATGTCTGGTATTCCTGTTATGCCATATAATTGTTTGCGCGCTCTTTTAATTGTTGAGTTGCATATTGCATTAGGCCCCAGATTTGAGAATGCCTGTTTTCCCTATTTTATATAGTCATTCAAGCGCTACTCAGCCCAGATGCGGATCTAACTTTCCACTGAAGGGGGGCGCCGTCTTCGTCCCCTCTCCCCCCCCCCCCCATCGTCATCTTAAAGCTGCATTGTCACCAGTTTACTTTCGGAGGTCCGACGGAAACCTAAACCGTTAAAAGACAAGAATCTATTAAAATCTGAGGTATTAAAGAGGCCATCCGCTCTAAATTATCAACCACATCCTCAAAAAACTTCCAATAAACACACTGCTTTCAATATTTTGAAATATTTTTCGCGTTTTCCGTTAAAAATAATCGGAGATTGTTACGTAATCGACCGGAAGTAAACTGGTGCAATGTGGCTTTAAGTCCACTATTGGACTACGAGGACGGGAAGAAGTCGGTTATACTTTTTTGTGTTTTTGGTGAGGATAGCTTCATCTCGTAAAGTAACTCATTTACTTTACATAACGCCAGCGAAAGCTGCTCGTGTCCATAAAATTGGGCAAAGTCTTTGAGTTGCTCCGCTAGCCGGTCGGCTTGCAATACCGTCTTAATGGCTGGTTCTTTTAGCTCTGGATCATCGTCGTCATCTCCAACGACCTGTACGTCAGCACCGACTTCTGAATTTGTTTCATCATGTAGGTCATCACGTAGGTCCTCTCTCCAGTGTGGATTCAAGGCATCAACTAGAAGCAAACAAACAAGTCTTTGAGTTGCTCCGCTAGCCGGTCGGCTTGCAATACCGTCTTAATGGCTGGTTCTTTTAGCTCTGGGTCATCGTCGTCATCTCCAACGACCTGTACGTCAGCACCGACTTCTGAATTTGTTTCATCATGTAGGTCATCACGTAGGTCCTCTCTCCAGTGTGGATTCAAGGCATCAACTAGAAGCAAACAAACCGGTATCTCTTCTTCGTTTGAGAGAAATGTGCTCGCATCACAGGAACCGCCCACTTGAAGTTCTTGTAGGGCTGTTAACTCATCCTCGCCTTCAAAGGGATCATCCTCCTCTTCCATTTCCTCGGGGAACAGCTTCGTTTTCTTAAAACATTTAACTATGGTATCGGGCGATACCTCGTCCCAGGCTTGCTTTCCCCATTCAATCGTCATAGCCACGTTAATACCTTTGGCGATGTCGCTGGCAGTCTGCTCTCCATCAACTTTGGAGCAGACATACCTCAGTAGCTTTTTCTTGTATTTCGCCTTCCAGTTTGCGATGATGCCAGCATCAAGAGGCTGCGTCTTTGATGTCTTATTCTTGGGGAGAAACTTGACAGTGATGTTTGAAAAACTATCGGCAAGTGATTGGGGGTGACAGGAAGCGTTGTCCATGGACAGCAGTATTTTTCTACTTTTCTTTTTCAGCTTTTCATTCAATCGCCCTAGCACTTCTTCCATGATTTCTGACGTCATCCAGGCTTTTGGCTTTGGAATAGTACCAGCATCCATACGGCCGTTTGAGGTTTTTCATGTTTTTGAAACATCGGGGCTTTGCGGCGTTTCCGATAACAATCGGATCTTCTTTCTCTCCAGTAGAGTTGGCAAAAAATGCCCACGCGTTTCTCTGCTTGGCCGACTTTCCTCCGTTGCAGCGCTTTCCTCTCTCATTCAAACTTGAGTCTGGAAGTCCTTTCCAAAAACTCCCGGTCTCGTCCATGTTCCACACATTCTCTGGCTTCCATCCTCTTGTGATTTCTCTTACTCGCTCATTCCAGCTTTCCAACGTTTCCAAACTCACATCCCCGTCTTCGCCAGCAGTGGCCATTCTTTGCATGTTGTAAATGCTCTTTGAAACATTGAAGCCAGCCATTAGAGGCGGTAAAGCCATCTGCACCCAACTCCTCTGCGATAATCAAGGCTTCCTCCTGCAACACCGGACCACTACCTGGGACATTAGATAATCGGCAAACTGTATACCAATCCCATAGAGCGTCGTTCACATTTCGATAGGTTTCTGTGCGAATCCTCTTTTTCTTACTGGGTCGGACGTTGGTTTCATATTTAGAGAGAATTGCCTTACTCTCCTTGAGATTTTCTGCGCTTGCGTCCTTCCGACACCAAAATGTTTAGCGACTTTGCGGTAGCCTTCATTAGGGTGATCTTTCCCGTAGTTAATCAACTCGACTCTTTGTTTCAAACTTAAACAGTTCCTCTTTGGCGCTGTAGTTTCCCTGGCTCGTTTGCGAGATTTGGCTTTGGAATTGCCGTCAGCTTCGGTATTGACACTATCTTTATTATTTTCACCGTCCACGTGGCTGGAACTGGTGGTACATGACCAACACTGATACGCAAAACCAGATTTCCAGTTAGGGGTTTCCTCAGCCAGGGGTTTACCCCACTCCGATCTGTTGCATACGGCTCTTTCGCAGATTAAACAAATGTACTTGGTTTCTGCTTTGCAACTTTTGCAAAATAGCACAGAAGACATATTTCACTGCTGCTTCGTGTCAGTTTACATCGTCCGACCTTTAGCTATAAGATTGACGGCCGGAAACACAGGGAGCTCACCACAAAAGCTTGAATTCTGTGAAATTTGTGTGTTTTGTCGTTTTTTTTTTTCTCACGCTCAGTAGAGTTCCCTAGTGGTTTCGTTCTTTGTTGTTATGCTGTTATCTGTAATTTGAGCAATACACGTGTTCAAAGCGGGCCGTTGCCTGCTGAGTCCGCGCAATGTGATAATGAGACGTGTAGAAACAATCAGTTCCGTTGAAGGCTTGTTACATTGTATTGTACACAAGCATGTCGAGATGGCTCTAGTTGTGAAGGTGGATTCATTCATTCGGGGATACCATGAATGCATGACCAAGCCCGTAGCCAAGGGGGGTTCGGAAGAACCACCCCACTCAACTGGAAGGTCCGCTCTTATGAAGAAAAATTTAGTACCACAGCGAGCCAGGGAGAGCTTTTTAATAGAAAAGGTCGGCTAAATGGGTAAACGAACCCCCCCCCCCCCCCGCCAGCACTAGAAGATGTTTACAAACTTATGCGGGAATCAACTAACATAGAGGATCCGAATGCTGTTGCAATCGTAAGATGGAAACGGTCACCCGAATACTCTAGTTGTCGATTACGAAGTTATCGGGCATATTCTCAAACTGATGTCAACGTGGGTTACCAAGTATCTCAAGAGACCTAAGAACTGTTGGAAAGTCGTAGTCAAAGGGAAGCGGGTGAACAGAGGTGGTGGCTATGGACTCGAGATTCCTTGTGAATACATATTTGAAGGTGACAGTTTTTCTTCTAGCTGGCTAAAGCGGAAATTGGTAATCGAGGAATTTGATGCCACTGATCCGCACAAGACCACACAAGTCTCAAAAGACGATTAGCAATAGTAATTAGATTAGACAGTTAAAAATATGACAAAATATAACGTGCACTATCTGTTGTCATGCTAACAAATATTGATGATGACCGTTTAATAGAGGTGAAAAACAATAAAATCAACCAATTGGGACCCTCCTTTGGTGACCGCGTCCGCTTAATAGAGGTGACCGCTCGATAGTGGTCAAATTTACAGTCAACATAAGAGGGAAAATTTGGGACTTTGGTAAATGACCGTTGTATAGAGGGGGACCGCTCAACAGAGGTTCGACTGTCTTACAGGGCAGGCCATAGGTTGCAGCGCTTGCTGGTGTAAGAGTGGGGCCTGGCGCGAGCTATTATTTTCCAGCAAGTGAGGCTCCTGATATATTTGCCTAACTCAGTTCTTTTTTTAGATTTTTGGTTTAAAACAAGTGTGTTCGGTTCCTATATTTAGTTTTGAACTCTTATTGAACTTCTATGTCTCTTCCTCCTTGCTACTCTTGACCGTAGCTTGGTAAACGTAGCTTGGTCCTGCGTTAGGCGCATTCGCCTTGCAGTGGACACTCGTGTTTTTTTCCTGCAATTGCAGGTCTTCGCTAGTGCTTGGTCTTTTGAAGGACGTTTCCCTTGCACTCGTTTAATGTGTGCGCTGATCTCGTTTCCGATGTTTGCAGGAGTAGCTGAGCTTGGGCTTCAAAGTGTCCTTGTTTTAAAAATCTGCCGTAGCGGATAATCTTCTCTAAACGTTTTCTTTTTTTCTTTCACCTCTCCTCGTGATTTTGCTTCTAATGTTTCGGCAATCAATGTTTGGTGTCAGGGAAAGACGCTAAGGTGAAAAACAACAGTACTTTCAGATGACCTTCGTGGCCTGTGAGATAACCATCCAGTGGATCGCGCCTATCTGGAAAATAATGTATCCGAACTTTGAGCTACCGGCTTCCAGATGTTTTTTTTTTCTGATGCCTTTGCCTTTTTTTTTCTAGGGTTATTGAATTTAACAACATTACCATAATTGAAGCTGGGAGTCTGCCTGATTCTTTGACGTTTCTGTAAGTTGATATATAGCTTATACTTGCCATTTTGGGTCAGAACTTTATTTATATGAACACACATTGAAATATAGAAATCCTATTTATCTGTCTCCTGTATAAGAATTGGGATTGATCAGGAATCTTTCTGGATTCTATTTCAGCAATCTCGGATCTAACAACATTTCGACACTGCCTATCGGAGTGTTTCCTCGAGGACTCACGAGTCTGTAAGTATATCGATCATTTGCAGTAAGTAAGGTATGAACGCTCAAATATAGCATAGTAAGAGGAGTCCAAGGTGGGCCTTTGAGTGTAGAGTCAATTTTATCCTATTTGCATGGGTAATGCACCGGTATAGCGATTAGGGAAGTTTACTTGAATGCTAAAGTGCAATCCTAGCCGTTTTGTAAATGTTTGGTTAGTTTTTCACTAAAGGTAAAAGGTAAACTTTTCTGCTCGGTAGTAAAACCTTGGTCATTTATTCCACCCATTTATTTAATGCCTTCATCGACTCTGGCAGTTCGCTTTCAGTGATCCATTAATGGCAAAGTAATGAGTTTTCTTTGATATTCCAGGAAGCTCTCTAACAACAACATATCTCTTTTGGAGAAAGGAGTTTTCCTAGAAGGGCTTTACTTTCTGTAAGTGTTTTGATTTATTTAATTTTTTATACATATCTGGACATACCTGGATACAATAACTCTTAGCCCGGCGAAAAAAACGAACAATTTTCAAAGCTCTGTAGACATTTCCACCAAGCTGTTCATTTTGCAGAACCTGAAAGCCAGATCAGGCGCGCACCCAGGATTGGCTGAGGTGGGAGGTGGGGAGGTGGTGCGCAGTCATGGGTATCATATGGAAAAAGCATAGTATTTGAAGATTCCTCAATACGAAATGACCCACTTTTTGGCCGCCAAGGGGGGGGGGACCCTGCGCACCCCCTGTGTATGCGCCTGTAGATTACTATAAGTGAGACTCTTATGAGGAGATGGACAGTAATAACGAGATGATGTGTGTTTCACACTTGCGATTCACAAGACGCCATGTTGAATCATTCACGTTTTATTCCAAATATGGATTAGCCATATAAGGCCTTCAACCGGATGTGGCAGTACCGGAATGACAACTCGTGACACTGACGCTCGACTAAGAAATACAGACGCAGAAATGATTGGACTGCAGTTCTGTTGCTCTAATGCCTTTTAATTGAACGTATGATATTTCTTATTCTTTAGTGACCTCTCATACAACCAGATTGCTACCATACCGACGGGTATCTTTCCTCAAGGAATACATACTTTGTAAGTGCTGCAGCATGATGGAATCTCTTTTGTGAAAAGACAGTTAGTTTCAGCGGACGGGTAATTACTAATTGGAAGAACAGAAAGACGGGATATAGTGTTCTTTTTTTTTTTACAGGCGGTTGGGAAATAATCTATTAAAGAGCCTGGTTAAAAACACCATTCCTAGTTCTACAATGGAACTGTGAGTATTACAATACAGCTGTTAAGCTTTTGCTGGTTAGGTAATTGTGCGTCCTAGAACTATTGACGCATTATTAATGATATACTTATGGATGTCTGAGCACTGAAATTGGTTCAATTTGGAAATTTTTTTTTGTTCAAGCTTCACCGAGTGAGAAATTAATTGTCTAGAGAATTGTCTCAATACTCTTTCTTGTGGCTTTTTTTGCTAACCAACCTTGTTAAAAATATTTTCCCCGGTCTTTTTCTGGACCTGAAAATTTTTGAGAAACTATTGTTTATTACCATAATGTAGTGCAGGCAAGGAATCGGATGCTGAGAATGGCGATCTACAAATGTTGTAATCTTAAAATAGAGAAAGAGATTATTCTTAAAAAATTGTATCTCCAGGTTTATCTTCATATAAGCCTCTCAGGTCTCATTCTTCATTTTCTACTTTGCAGAATGTTGCAGAACAACCGGATACCGTATATCGCGCCAAATGTGCTTTCGTGGCGAATTTTAACAGTGTGAGTTATACAAAATGTCAGGTTAATCTATTTCAAATAAGGTTGCACTGGGAGAATCTATGTCGTAACCCGCAGTGTTTCACAAGTATCAAATAAACTATAAAATAAGCGTAAAAAAAAACAAAGCAAAAGCATTCTTGTTTATGCACCTCTAAACGTTCACACAGCGTTCAGAGATCAGGATTCAGCCATTTATTTTTGCATTAGTTATTATTTGGGGGTTATTTGCCTAGATTCCCCCTCCCCTCTCTTCCCCCCACCCCACCCTCCCGCCCCCCCAAAAAAGAAAAAAAAAACACACAAAAAAGCTTTCCTAACCAAAACATATTTTCATTTATTACAAAACAATGTTAAACATTTCAAAGCCGGCAAAGTATAATGTTATAGTTATGAAAAAAGCGCGAGTGAATTTATGGTTTCGACTTTTTGGGCATGTTCTACAATAACAGATATTGTTTATCGAAGTTACTATCTACCAATAAACACGGTATTATCGATAACATTTTATTTGTATTTTGTGCCATGTAAATGCATTTTCTTTTTGCTGAATTGTTTTCGGTGTTTTCTATCTTTTAGTGAGCTTACCAATAACTTGCTGACGGAGGTTCCTAGTGGTATGCATCCTGTCAACCTGTAAGTACGACAGACAGACACACGCACACGCACGCACGCTCGCACGCACGCACACACACAAAGTAAAGTTTTTTGTTTGTTATTATTTTAGGAAGTTAGAAAATAACAGGATTTCTGATCTCGGACAGGGATTGATTTCCAGTGAAATAAAGCAATTGTAAGTATCGTATGTTTAGTTGCGTTGTAATCTATATGCAGACTATTAGATACTATGGTATTTTTAAGTTCAATTAAGTCTTTCATTACTATAACGTCCTGAGACGCTCGTAAAATATAGGCCCAACTTCAAAACGTGAGAAATGCAAACTAAACATCACCAGACCCGGATACTCATGGATTAATCCAAGGCAAAGACGACCTTCAAAAGCGCATCCAAGCAATGTAATAGAATTGACTCCATTTCAAAATATTAACCTTGAATTCTGACCAATTTGTAAACAAATGCTTAAACTCAGAAACATTCCATACAAAAAAAGACACGAAATTCCGTACTACAAATAGACAAGTAAAAACAGATCAAGTCAACAATAAATGCCTTTATTGCGCTCCGTCAGGTCCCATTTTACAGCAATCAGTCACAATAATCAATGCAAAACCTCCATTAGAATCGAGTCTCCATGTTTAGGCTAAATTGCATGCCTGCACTGCATCATGGGAGGCTTGGAAACACCTTGACAGAAAGGCGGGCAATCTCCTCCCCCAGAATCATAACAGTTTTTTTTTATAAGTCTCTTTGCCCCAAAGCCAAACAAAACATTTTCAGGTCCAAGGAACCCAGAATAAGCATGAAAACAATTTTAAATAAGGTTTGGTAGCAAAGATGTACCTCATTGGATATTATGAGGCCTTTCACTAGAAAATTCCTTGCTCACTTGGTTAAACCCAAACAAGGAGTTATCCCATTGAATCAACCTCAGCGTGCAAACATCCATAAGCACAGCATGAATTATGCCCAAATAGACTTCATGATGTCCTAAGGCACTCTCCAGGTGTGAAAAAGCTGTAATTGTTAAGCAAATTACAAGCAAAACTGTTGTAAGCAACAGGTTGTAGCAATGGGATACTCTTGGGCAATGTAACACAATCCGTCTTCAAAAATTGCAAAATAGGGCGGCAAGGGTGATCACAAACAGGTCAAATGACACCCCTGCCACAGAGGCTCTAGCTGAATTGGGCTGGCAAACTTTAGAGACCCAGCGAGCAAAGACAAAAGCCAAACAAATGTTTAAAGTTTTGCATGATATGGCTCCAAACTGTCTCACGGACCTTTTCAGCTTAAAGAAAAATATTACAAATTACAATCTCAGAGGCTCCTCCACCTCGCTACAGCTGCCACTCCCAAAAACTGAATTTATGAAAAAAAGTTTCAGCTATGATGGAGCTAAATTATGGAATTCCCTCCCAGAGGCTAGTCGAGATTGTACAAGTTTATCATCATTTGTCAGAGAATTAGAGGCTCACACTTTTATCTAAACAAATAATTAGTTTAGCGTATTTATAGTATTATATATCCACATAGATCAAGTTTTTTTTTTTCTTTCGTTATTTATTTAAATACTTTTACTTATAGTTATATTTCTAATTATTATAGATATATATATATATATATATATTTTTTTTTTTTTTTCCACACGCCCCTTGTGGAAATCAGCTGTTGTTGACGGGGCAAGCGTGTCTTAAATAAAGTCTATCTATCTATCTATCTATCTATGCCGTCGCTAGATTAAAAAGACACCGCAAAGCAATTGCTGGAAACTTCAAGGCTTACCGTCTTGGGTCAGCGGTAGCTTAATTTAAATGGTAGTGTTGGACTTGAAATATACTATAACGTTTCTATCCTTGGGCTCGTTTCTAAAAGCCATAATCTGAAGTACGTCTTTTTACAGATATCTCAAGAACAACTTGGTGTCGACTTTGCGCAATGGAAGTTTACCGCCAAATATGTATACTTTGTAAGTCTTTGACTTAATACAACTGACTGACTGACTGACTGACTGACTGACTGACTGACTGACTGACTGACTGACTGACTGACTGACTGACTGACTGACTGACTGACTGACTGACTGACTGACTGACTGACTGACTGACTGACTGACTGACTGACTGACTGACTGACTGACTGACTGACTGACTGACTGACTGACTGACTGACTGACTGACTGACTGACCCACAAACATTTGAAACACTGGATATATTTGTCTTCCTTAGTGCGTGTAGGATATAAAATGCCGATAAACTAAGTAGCGCCTAGTACCGCCAATGTAGATTGTCAAAGAAGGCCAATCACGCCGCCATTTTATGCTCCCGCTCAATGCCGGGTCACACAAAGCATCCATTTCCATCGGCAAATTCAAGCGAGTAACCAAGATATTTTCGATCAAATATCATCAATAACATATCACACATTCTTAGAATTAAGTTTCCTTGCGAATAAGCCGCTATATTTTCAATGATAAACCATGAGCGAATACCGACATTCTTTAACATCTGGCCAGTGGTCGCACGACCAAGACCCCGTTGTTCTTGCTTCAGGCGCCATGGCTGTGTAATGAGCGTGCATGATGTAGTGCAGTAGCGCACCTCCTGGCTCAAATTTGCAATTATAATCAGAACACTACCACGCTAGCAGTCACAAATTATAAGCCTCCTGTAAAATTGCTTATCTTTGAGCATCAGTTGGTTGGAATAAAGCTATTTTTGCACAGGTAACAAGACAGTTGTGTCAAGGGATTGATATGTTAGTGATTTGCTGTCCACTAACGTTTTCTGTACAAAATTTCAAATTTTGCGCCATTCGTTATCTAACGCATCTATTATGGGCTGTGATGAAAATGCTCGTCTTTTAGAGCGAACACAGCTTGGTATAGCATTATTTTACTATAAATATAACTATTTTAGGTGGACAAGGGACAGACTAGAATTGACATTAAATAAGGTTTTGAATAAAAAAAAATTGAATTTAGCGCAATTGTTCTGAAATATTGTGCATTGAGGGCTGATTGATAACTGATTGTTCCTGAGCCCGGGGGTGGGAGGAGCTTTTCCTTTTAAAGTGGCACCTCGTGTTTAATCTTTTTCTGTGGGCCACCAAACCATACCCCTACCCACTCCCCCGACCGAGCGTTTACAACTGCCACCACCGAAATAACAAAACGGGTTTTTTTTATGCCTTTGCAGTATCTCAAAGGGACGTTTATTGTCTGATTTGGCTACAAAAAAGTCTGACTTGTGGATTTATGACACACCAGAGTGATTAAACTTATGCTTTATATAGTTTTTTCTACAAATAGCACGTCTATTAAGAACCGAAAATGGACTTTCAACCGTTGTGTGTACGTGTTGGGGGGCGTTTGCGCCCCCTGCATCCCCCCCTGGGTACGGGCCTGTATTTATGTGGTTTTGTTGTTGGTGTTTTTAATGACAGGGACGTGAGTGGTAACGCAATCGAGGAGATCGAGGTGGGATCCATTCAGCAGCTGAGATATTTGTAGGTTTGGAAAAGATTCTACTCTTCATTCTGGTACATTTTATTTTGCATTCATTAAGACACACCATAGCCAATAATCTTTTATTTCGGTAGAAACATGGAGTACAACAAAGTTAAAGTTCTTCAGACCGGCCTACTCTTCTCTTCCACGTGTATTATTTTGCTTATAAACGATAATGAGCTAACTGAGATTCAGCCATGGTCACTACCAAACAGCCTTACTTCCATGTAAGTCATAGCTACTAAACTAGTAGTTATTACCTACCATCTAGGTAGTAGTTACCAACTATTATTACGTTTTTACAGTGGCAGCTATACCTGTAAGAGCCCTCTTCTATGTTAGTCTAGTCGTAAGCAGGGGCTCCCAATCCAAACTCGGGGACTTTCGGCACGTAAACAACACTGGAAAAATTTGAAATACCGCAGCCAATTCTTTAGCCTGCGTGTGCCTGCTTTGGCTTATGCATGGAAGATAAATCATATGGTTTTGCTTCTATGGCTTTAATTGCATGCTCGAGGATCCAGCGTCCTTTGCGGTAGTGACCTTTGGAAGCGCCCGCAATGTACGCTGGATCCCCGAGCATGTTTTCAGTAAGGATCTCGAGTTTTTCCTGCTAACAATGCCTGCATCATGAACGGGCCATTGTTTTCTTGGCCTTCCTTGAACGCTGGATTGTTTCACTTTGGTTTACCATTATTGACAATCGAGTACGCGTGGAATTTAGTATCACGATAAAGCGTGCCATGCAGGCGTGTGCGTCTAATACGAATCCCGGTCTTTCAAACAATGGGAGCACTAAAACTATTTGCGCCACTTCCAAGAACACAGTTCTTAGAAGTGGCTCACCATTTATGCTAGAAGGATCAGGTCAAAACAAAAAAAAAGGGCGATTCTACCGTTTACAACCATACAGAATCCTAGACCAGGTTCACTCAAAGAACTCTGATGTAGTTCTCATAAATCTGGCGAAGTAGCACTTCCATTGATAAATAACTTTTTCCCCTTCTCTGACTATGCCATCTACATGGTTGCGCTTGCCTCCTCCCGTCACCCGTCTCTCTTAATTAGCGCTTTGCGCTAATTAAGGCCCTATTAGCCCATCGTTCCTTCCATTAGCAGACAGCCTATCACTTCTGAAGATAATTCAGGGTTTCCAAGGGTACCTATAGCTTCAAAAGTGTTCTTCAGATGGTCAATGTTTGCCAGCCTGCTCCAGCTCATGACATCCTTCCTTCGGGCAAGGTCTGCATGGGAGAGACTTCTTCTTTTGAGCAGGGCACTTTGTTCTTAACTCAACGAGCTTTCTTTAATATAGGAATAGAAGTGCTCCATCGCGCTGTCTATTGCTAGGAGTTCTCCCCTTCTGTAATGATAACTCTTCTTATTTTTTTCCAAAGGCTTTCTTTGGGAAGTTTCTCAACAGTTTTGTCCAGGATTGTAGCTCCGACTGATGTATTGAGTTCGAAATCCGTGCGATGAGGCCGTCGACTAAGCATAAATATCATGGCTTTGCTCTTGCCTTAAAAATAACTTAGCAAATTTGTCGCGTTTCCTAAGAGAGCTGGGATATAGCCCATAAATGAGTGGCAAAGTTGTTAAATACATAAGTAACAATGTTTTTTTTGTGATTATTTTAACCTAGGGACGCAAGCTCAAACCGCTTGGAACGGATTTTACCTAATTCTTTAGCTTTCACATCTTTAATTTCGTGAGTATTACTAAACAATAAATATTTCTAATTCTAACGCTATAACCAATAGAGTATAATATTTCTGCGTTGCTTGCAGATTGTACCTTCGGTCTAATAAGCTTAAGAAGATGGAAATGGATCTGTTGCCCAAGTCATTAACTATGCTGTGAGTTTAGACTTGCAAAATTGATGTTATCACATCATAGCCTGGCCTGAATTATAATCTTTATCGCTATCATCAACAAAAGTACATAATACCATGATCACCTCGGGTTTTTTTCTGTTTTCTCGGGACGATTACCAGCGACATTCCCCGAAATTCCCTCGAAAACAATTGATGGTTCTAAACTTCCCCATGCATTAACAATGTCCCTCGTGCATTAATAATGAGGGAAGTTTAGACCCTCGCCAAAGGCCAGAGTGTTTGATCTCGTGATACCACAAATCAGACAAAATGTTCGTGTATCAAAAATTTTCTTTAATATGTGTACTGAATATATCTGTTATAAAGCCAATTTATTGTAGTTATGTTGTCCTAGACTGATTTGGTTCCGTTTTAGCTGTGATTCGTAACAGTTTAGGCGGTTTTCCTCCCTCATCTCGGTTCACCTCCTCCCCACTCGTAATGAAATGCAACAGGAAGCTCCACGCCCTGGCAAACACAACTTCGGCTCTTCGAGGCAACTTTTTCGGCCGGGCCACAATAGAAAATACAATGCAATGCCATGGCAACTGCTGAGACCATTGTATTCTGTATTGTGTCCAGGCCCCGACCGCGCTCAGGGGACCGACAGTTTGTCAGCACCCTGGAAGAACGATAAATTTCAACTTTTCAGCGAAAAATTGCGGCGAAATTCTGGTCTTTTGGATTATTTTCTTCAAAAGACGTGTTCAGAAACTATTCTTCTATGGCATATAGGATTTTGAAGAGAAAAGCTGTCCATTTTCTGCCGAAAAAGTTGCCTCGAAGAGTCGAAGTTGTGTTTGCCAGGGCGTGGAGCTTCCTAACCACCTGTTGTATTTTATTACGAGTGGAGAGAAGGTGAACCGAGATAAGGGTGGAAAATCGCCTAAACTGTTATGAATAACGGCTAAAACGGAACCAGATAAATCTATGAAAACAACTTCAAGAAATTGGCTTTATAACAGATATATTCGGTAAACAAATTTTAAAAAAATATTTGATACACGAACATTTCGTCTGGTTTGCCCGTGGTAAGAATGTCGTGATCTCTAGAGGGATAAACAAAACAATGCGTATGCAATGCCCTGATCTATTGAACCGTGACGCTCATCCAAGTAATAATTACTCGTAGTTTTGAGTTTATTTCCTCGGTGATCATGGTATTACAAAGTTATAGCATGGCATCTCGGAGAATTTAGTGATGAAAAGTTCCCTCAACAGGATGACGGCGGCGTCGGGACTTCAACTAATCATCCCTCGGTTTCGGGGACATTTAATCACTAAATTCCCCTCGTGCCATGCTATAACTTATAATAATCACTTTTATTATAACTATTACTCATTTTGTTTGATCTTTAACATCATCACAAAGATTATGATCACCATCACCATCACCACTATAATCTACCGAATCTATCATACTTATATCACCATGACAGTAATATCCAGAAATCATCTTCATCGTATAATTTTCGGTAACTTTCGTGCATTATTATCTTAATCAAACAGCTTAAATGATGTATTTCGTGGCTTGTTTTCGGGAACCATGCTTATAACACAGGTAGCCCGAGTCGTGTTTTTTGTTAAAAATGAACATCTATAAAATCAGCTCCCGAACCGATCATCATCATCATCATCGCCATTAATATGTTTCTTTTACAGCACGTTAATCATGAGATGTCTCGTGCGCTTATCCATCACAATTCTAATTTATCACACAAAAAAATTTCTAAGGTTGCGGTTTCTTACAGAGACTTCAGTTTCAATCGAGTAAGCCAGTTCCGAGGTAGACAAGACGGCGAGTGCAATCTTGAGCATTTGTGAGTATAGCAATTTGTAATATCAAGATTACCTCAAGTGCTCGTGGCTTAACTGCAGTACTAATGCCTAGTGCACACTAGCGACATATCGACATAAAGACATAAGCGCGCGCACTCTTATCTTAGACATAACGACATAAGAGAAAAAACATGGTTTTTTCTTTTATGTCATTATGTCCATGTTGTTATGTCGGGCTAAACATAGTGCGCGCGCCCATGTCGTTATGTGTGCACTAGGCGTAAACAGTGTATAATGCCTAGTGCACACTAGCGACATACCGAAATAACGACATGGGCGCGCGCACTCTTATCTTCGACATAACGACATGGACATAACGACATAAGAAAAAAACAACATGTTTTTTCTTTTATGTCATGATGTCCATGTCGTTGTCGGGCTAAACATAGTGCGAGCGCCCGTGTCGTTATGTTGTTATGTTGCTAGTGTGCACTAGGCATAAGCCGCGCGAGGGAAGCATTTGGGGGTCGAACGTTTACTTATTCGTATGCAGTGTATGCAAGCTGCCTTTGACATGTCTGCTCTGAATTGCACACTATGTCTTTCGTAATCGATCAACGTAGCGGAGTCGTAGGCTGATTTACACTACGACTCGAGTTGCAGAAGTGTCGCGGGCAAGGCGCATTCGACTAAATCGTGTTGTCTAAATCAGCCACTATCCAAACGTTACTGACGTCATCTGAATGTGTTTGGCAACTATATGCGTCTAATTTTATTGTGGATTGTCGGATTTGTTTCACTCACTTGGATTATAGGGAGCAGGGTGCAGAACAATTGAAATCTAAAGCGAACGCCCCCTGAATGTCAATATAATTGTATTTTTTTTTGGCAAAAGTAACGCTTTGGTGTACGCAGGCTACCCTGGTTTAAAAAAAGTTCGAGCAAAACATTTTCTAGGCTTTTCTTGTTTCGCTAGCGCTCAATAAATGTTTACTTGTTTCGATTAATAATATCTCTGTTGTGAACTTTATTCTCATTGGCAGGTGGATGACGAGTAATCAGGTGGAATCTTTATCATGGGTGCACCGTTGCAGCAGACTTCAACTTCTGTGTGTATTCAAATGAGCCCTTAATAAATGAATGAATAAGTGAGTGAGTGAAAGTAAGCTATTAATAAATGAATGAATGAGTGAAAGTAAGCCCTTAATAAATGAATGAATAAGTGAGTGAGTGAAAGTAAGCTATTAATAAATGAATGAATGAGTGAAAGTAAGCCCTTAATAAATGAATGAATAAGTTAGTGAAAGTAAGCCCTTAATAAATGAATGAATGAGTGAGTGAAAGTAAGCTAAGATCTTAAAGGGTAAGGTGCGAGTGAAGCAGAGAGAGTGATCCTGAGTAAGAGGCGAGTAAGAGTGATCCTGCGCGTAAACGAGTTATCTAACGAGTAAGGGGCTAGCGAAAGAGTAATCCTGGGAGTAAGCGAGTTATCTAACGAGTAAGGGGAGAATGAAAGAGTGATCCTGCGAGTAAGCGAGTTATCTAAAGAGTACTAGAGGCGAGTGAAAGAGTGATCCTGCGAGTAAGCGAGTTATCTAAAGAGTAAGGGGCTAGCGAAAGAGTGATCCTGTAAGTAAGCGAGTTATCTAACGAGTAGGAGGCAAGCTAAAGAGTCATTCTGCGAGTAAGCGAGTTATCTAACGATTTTAGAGGCGAGTGAAAAAATGGTAAAAAGATAAGTAAGAGAGTTATATACAGTGTGAGATTGAAAGTCGCCAAAACGTTTTTAAACTTTTCAAGAGTACGTGAAAGAGTGATGTAGCGAGTAAAAGCGAGTAAACGAAAGAATTGCCTGAGGAGTAAGTGAGTGAAGATTACTTTAAGATTCAGGCTAAGTTCAAACGTATTATCAATGAGCCGTATTCAGCCGTAATGAACCGTATTTAATGCAAATGCATGGAAATGAAAATAAAACAATCGTCTTGATTCATTTGCATGAATTTGCATTGAATACGGCTCGTGGATAATACGACGTTTGAACTTAGCCTTAAAGATTAGAATCTTTCATGGTTTTAATGAATCGGTTATAATTTTAGGCACATTGGAAATAACAACTTTGAAGTACTTAATGCATCTACGCTTTCTTGCCCGCCAATGGTCAAAGTACTGTAAGTAGATAGTGAATATATCTTGTCAGGATATATCTTGTGGAGGAAGCGAAAGTAAATATTTATACTTTTAAATTCGGTAATACTTGGTACACACTAGCAACAAAACATAAGAAAACAATAGAAATACTCAGTGTTTTAACATGGCATGTTAACATGTTGCATTATTGCTAGAATAATTGTCAATTATTTATAAGCTGACGTCAAGACAAGAGTAGGGCAAAATCATTAAAAACAGCACATTTGACGTTAAAGACAGGCGAACCAACAGACGACAGACAAACAGACAGACAAAATTAGAAGACAGAAACCACACAGAATGTAAGAGACCAAAACAAGTAGAAGATATGTCAATGGGAAGATGAAACATGGCACTAATGTTTACAATGTTTACAATGTAGGTTCATTAGCAACAACCGCATCGAGACACTGTCCAACTCATCATTTGTGAAAGCGGCGTCGCTTGAAATACTGTAAGTGATCTGCTCTGTTGATGAATAGTATTTAAGGGACACCCCAGGCGCGTGTCCAGAGGTGGCGGGGGGTCCGGAAACCACACCCTGCTCATGTGACAAAATGAATTCGACTCCGGTTGACCCCTTTTTTGGCTGTTAAGATTAAAGCCGCATTGTCACCAGTTTACTTCCCGTCGATTACGTAACAATGTCCGATGATTTTTAACGGAAAACGCGAAAAATATTTCAAAATATTGAAAGCAGTGTGTCTATTGGAAGTTTCTTTGAGGATGTGTTTGATAATTTAGAGCGGATGGCCTGTTAAATATCTCGGATTTTAATAGATTCTTTTGTCTTTTAACGGTTGAGGTTTCCGTCGGACCTCCGGAAGTAAACTGGTGACAATGCGGCTTTAAGATTAAGTTTATGAATGAGATTGAGATTAACATTAACATTAAGATTATTAGTTTAATGTGTGTATTTGGATAAAAAAAAGCTTCTAGATGGATCTAGTGATCTAGTACCAGCTCTTAGGATGCCGATTTGACCTTAGTTGATCAGTGGTCAGTGAATTACTTATACTCTGGACCCCAACCTGCCTTTTTTCTAGACACGCCCTACACCCATAGTGCATTGCCTTGGTGATTGTATGATAAATGAAAGATTGGAACTTTCTAAAGCCTTGTAAACTTTTTAATTTGTCTTTCCTAACAGCATTAGTATCACACCATCTTTACTATCGTCGTCAGCATCAGAACAACATTCTATCGTCGTTAGATACACTATTATGATACCACTATCATAATTATCATTAAAGCCGCATTTTCACCAGTTTACTTCCGGAGGTCCGACGGAAATTTCAACCGTCTATTTAAATCCGAGATATTAAACAGGCCATCCGCTAAAAATTATCAATCACATACTCAAAGAAACTTCCAATAAACACACTGCTTTCAATATTTTGAATTTTTTTCGCGTTTTCCGTTAAAAATCATCGGGGATTGTTACGTAATCGACCGGAAGTAAACTGGTGACAATGCGGCTTCAAGCACCATCAGCGTCTTTTTCTTCTTTATTATCCATTAATGCAATCTAGTAAGTGCATTTTATTATGTCGTATTATATATTTGACTTTGATCATTACGTCACAGGATGATCGACAGGAATAACATTCAACAGGTTCCCATGTGGGAATTCCAGAACCTTCCATGCTCAAACTTGCAAATCGTCATGTATGTATTGATCATGTTGGTGACTTCCTACCGTTCACATCCGTTGAAGCACTTGCATTTCTCTGTAGAGCTCAAGATGACACCGTTAACTTCGGTGGGATTGTAATGTCAGGGAGATTCTCCAAATTTGCCCTTATGAGAGCATCCGGTTATATCTGTCATAGCAGAGGCCTAAACCAATTTTGTTACTCATGTGTGGCCGGTACTTATATGAAGGAGAACCCATCCGGTTGCGCTAAGTGCCCAAAAGGTGAGCAAGCTCGTTAAGTCAAGTTAGACATTAATGCCAAAGCAAACTTGCACTGAGCGAAATTAAACATACAAAGGATGCCTCACGCCCGAGAAAAAAATGCTTCAATGAAAATATGCCCTTTCTGAGAGAGAAACTTTCTGGCTGACTCATAAGCGCTGAATAAGTTTCTTTTTGTTGTTGTTATTTTCCCACTAAAAGCCGCGCAACTTGGCCACCCAAAAGGTCACATGATTTGTTAGCGCAAGCCGCCTATTAGATGACAGGCTGTCAGAGTGTCACTATGCCCTCCCAGTGCCAGAGTGAGTAGAGTTTGCCCCAAGGGAATTTCCACCGGTTTCTCTTCTCAACAAAAACGACAACAACAATTTCGTGATTGAGCTGTGCCTCGTAGTTCAGACAGTCGTAGAGTGGCAGCAAAGTGCTTCCCTAAGTTCGACAGTGTCTTATCTTTACCCAGGCTATATCTGTATCTTTACCCTCGTAATCCAGCAGTAGCCTTCAAATCAACCCAAACAATAAGCAATTAGGGTTTATAACGGATTATAATCGACTGATTTGTTGTTCTTGTTGTGGTTCAGGAGGGTTTTATCAGGATCAAATTGCATGGACTCAAATCAACGAGTTTGGTAACGGCTGTAAAGTCTGCCCACCGGGGCGATATTCAAATGAGGAAGGCGCGAAGTCTGTGCTGAGCTGTGTATCGTGCCCTGAAGGTGAGCAAGTGTAGGGAAGCTAACCTAACAGTTATTAAAAAAAGAGATTTTCAACTCAAGCATATCGGCTCAAGTATATCACCTAAGACAGGAAATTGCCATTTACTCAATGTTACCCCTGATGCATGTTACAATACCCAAACACCCAAAAGTGCACCTATTTCAATAAAGGTTGTCAGTGCAAATGGCGATTGGCAAATGGCAGTTCTACGACCGAAAGTAACCATGCGTCTCGAAGAATATGGATAAATCGAAACAATTATTCATTAAAGGTTACCAATGCTTGGCTCTGACATTGCTGGACTTTATTTAACACCTTTAATTTTACGAATAATTAGTACCCATAAGCCATTTACCATTCGCCATTTGTACAACAACCTTTTGTGAAATAGGTGTATATGTGGAAGTGTATTGTCTGTCGAATCACAAGCGAGGATTAAGATAACTGAAAATTGTTGAGATTTGTCTGTATTTGACTGATTTGAATACCTCGCGTGTGATTGGTTGTAAACAACGGGGTTAAGATTACTGCACAGCTTTGGAACGTTTCTGATTGACAGCTCAGACCACGTGGTCTACAGCTTAAAACCAGTTCCGCCTTCACAGAAGGGACCAGAGTAAAACTCAAGAAACTTAAAAAAACATTTTCATACACCAAGCTTCGAGACAAACAAAGGCGAGGTTCCAGGTGACAATGAAGATAGTGGGGAGCAACTTTGTGTTATATAAGTTTGCCGTTGACAGGCTTGAACAGCCAGATTTAGTAAAAAAAAACTGGTTTGAAGTCCCATCCATCCACAAAGTTTTTCTTGCTTTCCAGGAACCAAGTATAACGAATTCGCGGGGTTTCGAGCCTGTTTCTGTCGTAAAAACCATCACCGATTTGACCGCTTTGGCGCTTGTTTTACCTGCCCAAACGGAATGATATGCAGCAACGAGACCTTTACCCTGGCACCGGGGTACTACTGGAAGTGGGTGTCGCGACAAGCGGCAGAGACATTTACACGGTTCTCTACCGAGCTACAGCTAAAGAGTGACTCGTACGACAAACAGAACTCAAAAATAGACGTAAGCTTGATCCCTATGGCTTATTGGTGCCCAATTGGAGGTTCCTGTCTCGGAGGTCTGGAGTCTACTTGTGCGGATGGATACACGGGTACCCTGTGTAGTGAGTGCACCAAAGGACGGTTCAAAAGAGCCCATATTTGCCGACACTGCCACACTTTGACAAGCATAGTCTTACCGATTATCGTTATCATACTGTCAATTGTTCTAATTATTTTTCTGTTCACGCGAACACCGCCAACGATTGGTGGAGTAACCCGTGCTCTGACTGAAACTGTGTTATCAAGGTGTAAAATCATAATGGGATTTTACCAAGTGACGCTGAAAACCCTGCATAGGATGCCGTTCAAAACAAGTGGCGTACTGTTGGGAGTGTTCGAGGCCGTCAAGTCATTGGAGCTCGGCCTGCTTGATGTTCTGCCGATTGAGTGCATCAGAAAGGGATTTGACACCGAGACGAAACTTCTGCTTGCATCAGCAGTGAATGTTGCGGTTTTGATTTTAGCTCTACTGTGCTGCTGTATTTCACCAAGAGTCAAGGGGAGAGCGGGGCATAAAGGTTGGAATATTTAGTCCTGCACTTAATGATATGCCAAACAAGTGGTATGGCCTCTAACGGCCCCCTTTTGACATTCTTTCAAATTACCAAGTGAGAGAACATGCATTTCTTTCGATTGATTTTATGAAGCTCTATAGCAATGTTTTCCATTCAATTTAGTCAATGACACATAAAATTAATTCTAGTATATTCTTGTTATCGGGATATCACAAATGTATTAGTGATGTAGCCTGTCAAATTTCGAAACTGCAAGCATGATTGCATAATATTGAACATTACTAAATGTTTCTGCTAGGACTACGGGCATGTATCGGCGCTGCACTCTTTTTGCTGGTCCTCCTTTTCCCGTCGTGGGTAGAAAAAGTGTTCTCCGTTCTTCCCTCTACATGCTTTCGCATCTGCTCCGACCTAACGAAAAAGAACTGCCACTCTTACCTCAGGTCCGATGTGAGCATCGTCTGCGAGGGGGAGAGTCTCGACAGGCTGTCACTGTACGCGTATCTTGGAATTCCTCTAGTCCTGGGAATGCCCTTGATAATACAGTGTATGCTGCGCCTTTACACGAGGCGGGATGATGAGCACGTGAAACAAGGCATGAGATTTCTATATGAAGGGTAAGCCGGGTTACTAGAAACTCTATATGCTTACAGAAGCCCAGGTGGCGCAGTTGGCAGAGCGTCGCTCTGTAGTGCCTGTGCTTCTCACCACAGGTTTCCCGGTCGCTCTGTAGTGCATGTGCCTCTAACCACAGGATTCCCGGTCGCTCTGTAGTGCCTGTGCTTCTCACCACTGGGTTTCGGGTTTGATTCCCCGTTCCGGGTGAGTTGAGTTAGTTGGTCTTGCCGTTGCTCTGAGGGTTTTTCTTCGGGTTCTCCGGTTTTTCTTCCTCCACAAAACCAACAATTTCAATCTTAGCTGTGATCCGTGGTCCGACATGAGTTGTATGGCAGCTGCCTGACGCGCTTTCCCATACATTCAACACGACCACTTCCGAATCTGCGCTCCCGTAATTCAGCATCTAGCAGCCATGAGAGTGATTAGCTACTCCATTCTATTTATTTTTTTATGTTATTAACCGGTATTAAGATCTGGTCTTATTAAACTTGCTCTATTTACATCTACAACAAAAACATTTTTGGAGAGGAGTACTAATTAATGCTCTGTCTCATTTGTCCATCTGCATGATTTTTTTCTTTTTTTTCAAGATACAAACCGGAGTATTACTACTGGGAATTGATCGAGATGTACCGCCAGTTCGTGGTTGTATCGTCGACTGTTCTTATGGATGCTGTGAGTCGTACCTTCATCGTGCTGCCTGCCCTGATCTCGGGGATTTACGCCGTGGTTTTTGCCTACGTAAAACCGATGAAGGTAAACGCTGAGCCAGATAGTCGCCTTTATTCTTTCATCGGAAATCTTTTATACTAACATTTCTTTAATGTCTTTGTTTCGGCTTTCTGTCACTCGGCCTGCTGTTTCTTTGTCCACTTTTTTTCTGTTATGTGTCTGTTTTGGCTTTCTTTCATCCGGCCTGCCAATAACTTTCTGTTTATTGGTCCGTGCTGTCCTGTATTGTTTCTGTTTTTGCTTTCTGCCATTCGGCCTACCAATAGGTTTCTGTGGTCCATGTTGTTCTGTAAGGTGTCTGTTTTGGCTTTCTGTCATTGGCTTGCCAATAAGTTTCTGTTTGTCCACCGTTTGCAGTATTGCTTCTGTTTCTGCTTTCTGTCATTCGGCGCGCTAATTTGTTTGTCCATGGTGTCCTGTAATGTTTCTGTTTTGGCTTTTCTATTACCCGGCCTGCTCATTGGTCCATGGTGTCCTGTAATGTTTCTGTTCTGGCTTTCTGTCATTTGCTTGTCAATAAGTTTCTGTTTGTCAATTTGATAGCACACTTGTGACCACGTGATGCAGATAACTGCGCTCATCATGACCACGGTGAATGCTCAGGTCGCCATTCTTATCAGGATCCCTGAGGATGAGCTTGAGTACGTGATTGACAGGCAGACGCACTCAGATGGCTTACTTGTGCTAGTGTTGATTGGTAACATTCTGGTTTTACTGATTGCTGGAGGTGAATATGAAGTAGTTATATTTCCCCTATCATTAAGGTAATCATCATAATAACGGGATAGTCTATACAGATGAACAGGTACTTTCCCCAAGACGTCTGTTAGTATTAATCCTTTTTTTTTCAGCGCTACTGTATGCTCATGCTCGAAAATCCAGCGTACTTTGCGGGCGCTCCCAAAGGTCACCCCCGCATAAGAGTGTCCTTTGGAAACGCCCCCAAAGTACGCTGCGTCTTCGAGCATGTAATTACGCGATGTTTGTCTGGACTCAATTTTACATGGATGCGATTAGAAGACACATGGCACGCGGGCTGATGCTTCGCTGATCTGCTTTCAAATTTTCCGAAATAGATACCTCGGTTCTTGTAACACGAAAAACTACGAACATCAACACCTATTGTTTTTATTTTATTATTATTTTATTGTTATTACTTGCAGGTTACCTCATTTTCGCTATCACCACATTCCTGAGAACGACAACTTTCTCCCCTTATCAAGTAGCGGAGAATCGTGGAGTCGTTGGGGGCCATGAGGATAACCAAGGGTTTGTAGGAGATCAAAGCGTCGAAGGAGACAAGTTTATCCCACCGTCCCGACGGACCAGTTGGACAGATCACGTTACTGGCCAGAATCACGTGATAACTGCTGATACAGGGGGCGATGAGGATAACCAAGGGTTTGCAAGGGGTCAAAGTGTCGAAGGAAACGGGTCTATCCCGCCGTCCCGACGGACCAGTTGGACAGATCACGTGACTGGCCGGAATCACGTGATAACTGCTGATACAGGGGGCCATGAGGATAACCTAGGGTTTGCAGGAGATAAAAGTGTCGAAGGAGACGAGTCTAGTGCGCCGTCATCCCGACGGACCAGTTGGACAGATCACGTGACTGGCCAGAATCACGTGATAACTGCTGACGTACACGTGACCGATGCACGTGACCGAGACGTTAGATCTGAAAGCACTGAGAAGCTGGAAATGGATGTTTTGGATCGCATGATAGACCAAGATCACATGACTCAAGCTGGAACTCAACCAACAACCGCAAAGCATCATGGTTCTAAAGCACGTTTGCAAGAAATGTTTGAAAGTGAAAAGTCTCCTGATGAGAACAGTTTGGAAACAGCATTCTGAATTCATTGTCACTCATTTTGTCGATTTGGGTCCATTTCAAGAGTATCTATCTATAAACACTTTAATATCAACCCTTATTAACCTATTTGATAATCTTAGATGTTTAAGCGTAAGTAACGATATGTAACTGACAGTATGTCATATATATATATATATGAAATATGAAGAATCAAATAAAAATATTAAAACTCGTGTTGCCAGTGTTGTCAGCCCCAGGAGAAGGCACGGGGGTGATCGTCCTATTTTTTAGGGGGTCTCACGCTGGCAACTTGAAAGGACCGCAATTCAGGAAAACTGAAAAGGGGTTTGTTTTTAGTGCTTTAGTACTCATTGCGATTTTTCACAAGTCTTTTTCTTACACGAAGTATCTAGCCTACTGTCCTACGTCATCGCAATGCCTAGTTACCAGAAACCTTCTGCATAGTTTAAAACTGTGTTATGGCCGCCATCTTGATTTTGAGATCCCAGCTCTCAGATCCATGTTATTTGTGCAGTTGAAGGCCCGATTCGCAAATTATTAACTGCATATTTTACCATAGTCTCAATTTTTACCAAGTTATTTTGGAAAGTCATCTCATCTTGGAATGATTTCGCTGTATTTACTCGTGTTTCCATTTGCAACCCGAAGAGACCCGAAAACACGTGGATGCTCGAGATAGGAATTAAAGTAAAAGGGATGCTCGTCGGAAATTTCGAAAAATACCCCTAAAAAATACCAGCACGACCAAAAATTGCTACCCTAAACAATACCTCAGGCTTTTCTCTTAAATGGTCATTTTAAGGCTCCTTTTTTTTTTCTCTGATACCCCCTTAAAAAATTCCTGAGGCCCGATTTTGACCCCTAAAAAATACGACGAGCATTCCTATCAAGTCGACATGGGAAGAAAAATATTGTATTAGAAAAGTTAAAGGCCTGCTGCTTTGTCTTTTACATCTATTTATAGGTAAACATGTCAGTAGTCATGTGTAGTGTAAGATATATAAATCTATGAAAATTACTTTGGTGATTACCTTTTTGTATTTTGGTGCTTCCTTTAGATAAGTTTTATTATTTCCCTAAGAAAACCTTTATACCCTCATTGTCATTTTATTTTGATTTTTACATTTTCAATAAAATCTAGAGAATTGTTTGAACTTTGTATGTGTTGTTGATCTTGAAAATATGTATATGCTCTAATTTCAATAGTCTGGATATTCTATAGCCCTCTCATTTGACTTCGAAATAAATAAATGTTGTTGTTTACTTGGCACTAACATAAATAAAATAATACATTTCAATAAAATTATATTGTTTTTATTACTCACTTTGGGTGTTAAAATAAATTTACCCCTAAGTGATCAGCACCGTCTACTGTCATGGAGCACGACCTTGAGTCCACCCCCACCTCAATAGATGAGGCCTCGTACCTTTCTTGCCCCAATCAGTGTTGTGATATGGCATTTACAATAAAAACCAAGAATCTATATACTTTCTTTTATTATATACAAAGTGGGCAGTCACAACGCAGTGCCCAAACAAGTTGCAGATCTCAGGTATCCCAGTCAACCCTGCGCGCGCAGGGTCTAATTAAAAAATATGTTTAATGTTGGGTTCTCTGTGTTTTACTTACCGTTAGAAGACTGAGGAGATTTTAGAAGGCAAAATGGCTGCCACGAGACTGCGAAATTTTGAAGGACTACTAAAATTCAAGATTAGAAGTCGCGAACGGCGTAAACATTTGTACAAAAACCTTATCACTGCTCTTGTACAACACGAGAGGATAGAAACCACGCTAACCCGATGTCAGGACTTAGCGCGAGTCACTGAAAGGGTAAGATATTCGAGTTGGATATTTACCGTACGAGAGGTGTAGTTTTAGTTAGAGTGAGTAGAAGTGCAACAAGTAGACGTTTATCAAGCTGAGGCATTGTGTATCCCAAATGCGGCAGTAAGGGATGTCTCTATTTAATATTGCTATCACGGAGAGACTAGTGCTCATTGCCTCTCCTTGCCAACAATGAGGTAAATGGGTTATGGACAGCGGCAACAGGGATGGTGGGGAAGTTCACCCCTCACCCACCCCCTAAAAAGCAGGCTAACAGAGGAAAATGATATATTTTCGACCAGTTTTTTCTATTTATAAAGTATGCCCCCTCCTTAGCAAAACAATTTAATTTCTTCTGAACAAATTGCCCCCCTTTTTGCTTTTATCATATTTGTGGTTGTGGCTTATTCTTATGCCTGGTGTACACTAGTGACATAAGATATGAGTGCAGGCAAACTTATCTTGTTGTGTTCAAGTGTAAATAGTTCGACATTTTGACATAAGCCAGACAAGAGGACATGGACATAACAACATACTTGAGTCATTCATGTCGTTATGTTGGGGTAAACAGAGTGCGCGCGCAAATGCAGTAATGTCACTAGTGTGCACCAGGCATTAATGATCTTGAGTTCATGCAACTCATTTTGATGATGAAATTGATACTTTTTGACCTTGTATTCATCTCAGATGATTGATCTAGCCAAGCAAGGAGATGAAGAAACAGTTAACAGCTGGTTGATGGTGAGTGGCTATTTCCTAGTGGATTCCTATACAAAGATCTCCACTGCTTTTTTTCCACGCACTTGCCATTTTTAATCTCCCATTTCGAAATGTTTATTCCACTACTCATCAGTCTATCTGTCGAGTTGGGATGGCAGGATAAGAAATGATAAAAATGATGCAGAAGAAAACAGTCAGGGATTCTCCTTTGAAATAGAGAAAACACAATAGAAGGAATAGACAAAACATAGTTGTAATGATTATCCTAATTCTTATATGTTTATCATCTGAAAAATGGCCTGTTACTGTTTTAATTTATTTTTTAGAATAAAGACCTAGTTCCTAAAGTATTTGCTGAGCTTCTACCTCGATATGAAGGAATCACAAAAGGCTACACCCAAGTGTATAGAATTCCACCAAGGAAAACTGATTCAGCACAAATGGGGATTGTAGAACTTGTAGGTAATGACCTGCCTCAGTTGTTACCCAGTGACGAGGAACTGAGGCAGTTGAAGATTAAGAAGTTGAAGGAGATGCAAGAAAAGCAGATCCCCCCTGAAGGAACCCCTGTCTAACAATCATTATCTAAGTAACACAGTGGATTTAGTTGACCTGTGTTATTGTAGCTGGAATGCTGCTGAATTGCAAGTCTCCTCCACTTTAGATTACCTTTTGTAAATAAACTAAGTGTAAATTTAATCAATTGTTGGATTAATTTACCCCAATGTAAAATACTGTTTTTTGGGGACAATAGCATTCCCTGATTTTATTGCCAACTTCTCGAGTCCAATCTTGTCATCACTTTCATGGACTTTTGGTCAGTGTATCAATATCTACGGTAATTAAAAAGTAGACAGGGTTGGGTTAAGGTTATGTTGTATAATACCAAACATAGAATGTCACTTGTCTGATTTCTTTATACTTTCATTGTTTTTGTTCTGTGTATAGAGTGGTTTTCAAAAACCAGTGAAATACTATTTAGTTTATTTAGTACTAATACACTGTAATGTCTTTGTTCTCTTTTGTTATTGCTTGACTATTACACTATAAAAATTACATTTTGTTGCACAGGATTTTGAAAACCACTCCATGTTCTCATCAAAATACCATCTATTTGCATCACCTTTTTACACTCATGTTCTCCAGATGTGGTTGCATATCAACACATGAGATGCCGTACTGATTCAAAAAAAGTGCTTGACCTCAAATTTTGGAATAAGCATTCCCCCTCCCATCCTACTAGAAAAGTCTCAATCTTTTCATTATATTTAGCTCTTTTCAGTTTATCTAAAATTAAGTATTCAGGGCTGATTAAAACATTGCGAGCAACAGATAAGAAAACAACTTTATCACATAAACAACTTACTGGGTTTTATATTTTATTTTTGTAAAAAGATACAATAGTACATACTATTTGTATCAAGATAAAAAGCCTTAAGAAAGCCCTGTCAGATAAAATTTCTATGTCACAGAATAAAGTCCTTGTTTTAGCAGTAATCGATCTGCCCATGTCTAACTTGTTAAAATAATATTTGAGCATATAAAATTATAATAATCTTGTGTATAGTTGAATAAAACTATCACTATGTATCTTTCCATAAAATGTTTCCTAGCCAACATGGCAACAAAGATATAAATGCGGCAGAATGGCCAAAGAGTTGCTTTTTAGTAGCAATTTATTGCACTTTAAACCCCACAGAAACTCAACATTCTAAACTACCTTGACTTTAGGTGGTGGCTCTCACACTTGGGGCTTATCCCTAAGGCTAGTTCCCAGTGAACTATTACTAGCCATGTTTAAATTGTCTGCTTCAAAATCTGCTCTACTTCTATGTACGTTTTCTGTTGTATCGTATCTAGTTCTTTTAGTGATGAAAAAGCAGGCAATTTAATAAAATTAATAGTAAAATACAGGTTGGTTTGACATCATTATAAGCACTTTAAAACCTAATCTGCCTAGTAGTGAAGCGGTCATTCAGTGTCTTTTGGGTCTGAAAAACACAGGAAAACAGTCTATAAGATAATTTTGTATCAAAAGCAAATTTTCTTTTCGTCTGCTTAATAGAAGTTTGATTTTCAGAGTTTGAAAGACAAGGCTCCTTTTCAAATAGTCTCAATAACAATGGAAGGTGAAGCCACATCACCCTCTGTAAACAGTCAAACAAAATAGACACATCAGCTACCAAATTTCACAAATGTTTTAGGTGAAAATTTAGATTATTAAAAGCATTTTGCTTTGTTTCTTGAAATCATGTGTAGTAGAACATACCTTTCCAAGAACGAAGTCGAATCTTTTATTCAGATTGAAACTCTTGTTTTGGTTCTGAATAATTAAAGGGAATGTTACATGATTGAACCACAAAATCTGTTTGTCATCTTTAATAAGTTCATAGATGACATCACAGCATGCCATGAACAAAAACAAATGCTAAGATGAGACAGTGATATCACAAAAAAGTGATTTAGTCTAACTAAAATTTTGCAGGCCTCAGGCCAATCCAAGTAAACTGTTTTATAAAAGACATGATACATTCATCCCCATGCATTACCTTTCGTGTGTTGCTGTTGTTGAGTGATATCCTCAGCTCACTTAAATTTGGTTTGTTGTTGATATTTTGTCGTCCCCTTCTCCTTGGCTGGTTCTGAGACCGTTGCTGATTCTGATTTTGTCTAAAAAAGGATTATTTAGACTTTCATTTCATACATGGTTAACGTTGTGTTTTACATTGCTAAGCTTCCAAAATTTTACTTTATTCAAAATTTTACTTCGTATCACAATCTTGGTGATAAGGGTCTTTTATTTTACCTAAGTTCAATATAAAACATAATCATAAATAATTCCAACTTAATGTACCTTCTTCTTTGGTTATTATTGTTGTTGACAGATACTGTCAGTTGGCCACCTTTTCTTGGGTTGCTATAATTTTGCCTGAGAACAAATAAAGAGCACCCACTTAACACTGTGTTATTGTTTTTTTTTTGTAATGCACAATGAACGTTTTTTCATGGGTTTTAAATATCATTTTATGACACAGATTGTTTTCCTTGAACATGGGATTTCAAAGTCTTGTGCATGTTTCTGTATGGAGGAACATAGATAACAATTTGGTGCACCCTGTAATGCTACAAGAAGTTATATCAGCTTACAGTACTGTAAGCTGTACCTGTTTTGAGGGCCTTGCCTGTTTCTTGGGATGTTCTGCTGTGCTCCTCCCTATGATGAGTAAAATAAATTCATGAACACACTACTACACCACCTTTATAGGAATTTCAGTGATGCTTGCAGAGAACAGTACCTGGATGCCCCTACGCTTGTTGATAAGGTTTTGTCTTGCATCTTTTCTCCTCCCCTGTTGTGCCTGTGTATTCTGTTGACGTTTGTTTGCCTGGGCATTGACAGCTCTGTTTAACATCTGCCTTCCCTGAACCAAACATAAAATGTATATTGTAAATCGTTGGTAAAAGAATAGATTTATCTAAGCCAAAATGAAACACAGTAGTCACGATTACCAGCAAATTCTAAGGTCATTCCCTAAACAGCCTCAATGTGATGCTAAGTAACCTTGAGGTCCCAAAGGGATAAAATGCTCAGTAGATATATTTCCACAATCAATCAATTCATTGATTAATTTGTACTGCTATGGTTTGTTCTAGGTCTTCTTTATTTTTGGCATAAACTGACAAGTCTATCTGTTCGTACCATATTTCTCAAAGCTTGCACATTCTTAAGCTTGTTGATGACTACTTTCTGCCTCCTTCTTGGGTTGGCTTTGGCTGGCTTCCCGCCCTGGTTGACACCTGTCCTGTTATAATTTCCTTGTGCTGCACCTCCTACAGCTTTTCTGGTCTGTTTGTTTGCAGGAAAACCTTTTGCTTTTGACACAATCTGTTGCTTCTTCTTCTGCAGAAGTTCTTTTCTCCTTGCTTTTTTCTGATCTTTGATAATATCATCTGAAAATAAACATTCAATTGAAGTTATTATATAATGATACCCAATTACAATGAAGACTGAAAAAGTAATGAGCGTCTGAACAGAAGAAGTCACAAGAGTTAGAACGATGACTGGAGTCCTGAGGATTAGATAAAGACTGGAAGGCACCATCATGTAGTCAGGTTGTACTGTTTATACAACATTCATATGTTTATATTTGTGAAAATTTGCATAACAAGGAAAGCCATTTTGTATAAAGCAAATTTTAAAAGGAACAAGAAATATAATTGTATGATTAGCTTGTGACCAGAAAAATAACCTATCTGTGTTTTCCATAACAAACTGGTAATAAGTAGCAGATTACAAAACTCAAAAGATCTTTGTCAGGCAAAAGTTTAGAAAAGGGAAGTATGGTATAGAAGCTTAATACATTTATTTTGTCTTATAAAGAATTATTTTCCCTAGAAAATTGACATTGAACAAGATACTTTGGAAAAAATCCAGAAACCACACAGTGAAAAGCAATGCAATATGATTTACTGATAACCGTCCCCAGACACAATGGCCAAAAGGTATAACTCTGGGTGTCTTTAAAAAAGGTATGCTTCGTGAACAAGAAAAAAGTTGTCCTGAAACTTAATTTAATTGCTTCCCAGGAAGGTTATTTGACAAGAAGAAATAGGATAATACAATAGTTTCAAACCTAACAGACCAACGTTTTGTAGTAGAACACATTGCGAAGATAATATCAGACTCATGCGTTTGGAATAAAGGGGGGCAGTTTCTAGGATACGAGGATAAAACCTCACTTGCACTTCAGTTGACTAGCAACAATTTTCGTGAGTGGAGACAAAAACGAAAGCTGGGCGACAAAAAGCACCAGTAGTAAGACCAGTAACAAGCTATTCAACCTAGAAACATAAGCCAAATGTCGTATAAAGTGAACCTTTCTCGATACCCTAGTATATAATAATACTGTAAATAGAATAATAGAAGTATAAAATGATTTAGCAGAAATTTTGATTTGGTGTTTGCAAAAATTGACCGACATCTTGACAAATACCGGTATCAAAATTTTGAGGAAAAGCAAAGTAAACTCGTGTTTTCGATGGAATGAAAACCAACGGATGGTATGTTTAGTCAATAACATATAACTTACCTAGCGACCTATCAATATTATCGCTCATACTTGGGTTAGAGACGAGAAATCTTTGCAGAGAGGAGATAAAATGAGGCGACCAAACCACAACAATTTATTGCAAAGGACGCTGTATACCTTCAGCCTCGACCTTATGCGACTACCGCTGGACAATAATCATGTGTTCGCGCCCCATTTGTTACACGAGCTTTCCACTCTATCAAGGGCGGTAGTAGAGTGATTTTTAGGCTTAATTTTTATTATAAACCACGAATTTCCCTCTTATTTGTATAAGTTTCCCTCTTATTTGGCCTTGTTTACCCAGGCACGTTCGGCTAGTGCGTCGGGGACAGTTCGTGCGCCACGAAGTAGTAGATAGGATCCGCAACGGAATTTGTCCGGGTTTTCTAATCAAACACGGAGAGCTTGTCGCAAAAAAGGCACATTTTTAGCCGAATTAGAGGGGAATTCCTGGTTATTATCGGAATTTGGCCCAACAATCATTGTTCCTACCGCCCTTGCTCTCTGTTTATTTCGATTCAACTATTAGCTGATATATAGATTTAGGCGGAGCAAGCATTTTTTCACTATAAACCTGCTTTGGATCAGTTGAAAATTGTAATCAGCCAGTAAGAAATGAGAGAGTAAATCAAGCTTGATATGCATCATTTCTTTCCCTTTAGTTTTTCTTATTTATTCTTTGTTTATGTCGACATTGTTCCACTTTGCTTACAAAGAGAGCGGATTTTACTCCTCTTTTTAAAAACTGAAATAAAAACAATAAAAAAAGCTAAAGGAGAACGCGCCAGACAATATGTCTAACGATACGCCCGCTTCTCCCGTCACGCTAATATCCAAGTACCCCTAATTGACAGGTGTTTGAGAACCTCCACGTAAACAGTGACCCACAATTTTGAAAAGCATACTAAAACATCCTTTAGTAAGGTAAGTCTGCCAATACCGCCCTAATTTCAAATGTTTTGTTTTTTTTACTAAAAATGGCCCGGGTAAAGAATAGAATAGATTATTCTAGAATAGTTTAAAATCTTTTATTGTGATATATTCATTTTCAATTGACATAAAACAGGTTAACGGGTGTAAAAGGGAGAACAAGCGTTTTACTGATTAGCGAAAGACACGCTTGAAAAATTCGTTTTGTCAAAGTACGGAGTTGCGCACGAAACGAAACTTTCATTCAGTCCTTATTGAATAAACTGACATAGTAATTCTGAATAGGGAGAAATTTCGATTTGATATATATATATATATATATAAACTTGAGTGAAAATTCCAGTCAGCCAACAGCCAGTCTATCTAAAAGGATCCAAGATACCAGGGCTCAGTAGCGAAAATATAAATATAGTAGTGTGAAGAAAGATGCTACGATTCCCAACTTTTAGACATTATTAAAAATTTACTAAACGTTTCGGCCCTTCGGCCTTCTTCAGTATAAAATAAGTTAAAAAGCTTTTAGTAAATTTTAGTTTAGTAAATTTTTAATAATGTCTAAAAGTTGGGAATCGTAGCATCTTTCTTCACACTACTATATATATAAATCGACTCTGCCAAATTTTCGTCTTTAATAAGACTTCTTCAGGGCAGACTGAAGAAGGTGAATCGTTACAAGCTTATTTACATCAGAATAGTCTGCCCTGAAGAAGTCTTATTAAAGACGAAAATTTGGCAGAGTCGATTTCCAGTTTTTGGATTATTATCTTTATTGTTCTGGTACGAGATCGCGACAGTTTGGGCTTTTTGATTCTATATATATATATATATAACACAATCTCGGCCCTTTCAGAGATCTTATGTTCCCATAATACAAACCTTTAATGGATTTTAAAGATCAATAAAATGGGCCTACCATGAATACAAAGTTCGCTGTATCTCGGCATCTTTTAATCTGTCCTATAATCAGCACATGATTCATTAGTGGAGATGGTCTTATGATGGTTTTAGTTGTCTGAGGGAGGGGGGGGTCGCAGTCATAGTTGTCTCATGAAAAAAGTATCGTATAAGAAGATTCCTTAACCCATTTACCAGTTTACTCCTGGCTATTTTTGAGCTGAATTTACACAAAACAGACCGAAAACATATACCTCCCCCCTATTTTGAGTTTTTTACAGCCCGTCAAAGCCAAACACCGCTGCACCTAGTCAGCGGTATCCTAGCTTTCAAACAGTGCTTTTCGGTCTCATCCCTAATCCCTTGTCGCTTCGCTGAGGCAAGCACAAGTTGATGGTTGCTTGTATTTTTCATCAAAAAATACAGCTTTGAGCATATTGGGAGAGTGTCCAAGGGCATCATGAAGTCTGTTGGGACATAATTGAGTGCTGTGCTTATGGATATTTGCAAGCAAAGGTGGGTTCATGGTGATTTTTTCTTGTTTGGCTTTGCCTGGATGAGAAAGTAATTTTCTAATGAATCACCATTTAAATGCTGTCTTTTCTGAAACCAAATTGATTCCAAAATTGTTTACACTGCTATTCTGGGTCTGTATGACCTGGAATTGATTTGTTTGGCTTCGGGGTGAAAAGACTTATAAAAAAAACATCTAACTTTGGGAAGAGGAGTGTTGACTGGCCCTCCCCTCGTGGATTTTTCCCCCGGATCTCCCAGAATGGTTTGCAACCCTATTAATTGCATCTCAGTGGTTTTATTAGCCTCCTCCGCAGGCGTCCCTGAACGTTAGAAACCGAGACTCGGGATTCCTGTGGTCGACAAATTCCTTTGTTAAGGGGGGGGGAGGAGACAATGCCAAAAGCGGAAAAAGACCCGCTCGACGCATCGCTACAGAAATCCCGAGCGCCTGTGTTTCTTTTCTGCTGCTTTCTGGGCAAAGCGATGCCTGTGGAGGAGGCTATGGTTTTACAAGCTTTCAAGGAGTGGACATTGTGTTTTGAGGTCATGGAAATCGACGTGGAGGATCAGAATAAAAGTATCTATTTGTGTCTTGAGTTGTGTTTGCTGATCTCTCCCCCTTGTGTGGTATTTTGAGCGTTTTGTTGAGTGGGGTGACTCTACTTTTCTTTCCTTGTTCGATTTAAAACTTGTCAAAGAACCTGAGCTATTATTTGACTAAAGAGTAGTTGCTATCACCTTGGCTGGATGCATATCTTCAAGACCATTTATCCCTTAGACTAATGCCTGAGTATCTTCATCTTGTTGTGCTTATTTTGCATTTATGCATTTTTTTGGTTGTGGGTACTTCTCAAGGCCGGTACAGGCCGGTTGAAGGGTTAATGTGGTAATAAGAAATGACCTCCTTTTTGGCGCGCACCCCCCTATGTACGCGCCCGATTCCAAACATATGGATTCCTTTGGTTCGGATCCCGGATGTTATTCTCCGGATCCCAATACTACATGGGTTCTGAATCCCGGAATCCCTTTACATCAAGTGCAATCTCACTGAAAAATACCGATGTTTTGCTTCAGTTCTCAGCTTAGAACCCATAAAAATAAGGTTTAACAAAAAAAAAAGTTTGACTCGACCCTTTCCCCCCGGAGGCAAGTAATAGAAAAACAAAATATCAAATACGACTTTTTGTGTCATTGAAATTTGAGCTTTTCGTCCCTAAGCCCATACATAGCACAAAGATAATCAAGGAAAAAATATTTTAAAAATCTGTGTACGTTATTTGTGTTATGAAAATCAGTCCGAATTACAAGAAATCGATGGCCGTTGTAAGAAATTGTGTCTTCCTTCTCCATCTAGAATTGCGCATTTTCCAGGCTTTTCCGTCATGTCTTCCCGGAGTCGATAAAAGAACCGAAAAAATAAAATAAAAATTGCTGGAAATATATATAAGGATTGAATACCCTTATAAATTTTTAGTATTTTATGCTCAATTTTTTCGTGGTCGTTTGAGGCCGTGGAACAAGTGAGGTGGATGACATCATCATAACTCTTCATCTAGTTGTGAACGAAATTTTGATTATTTTATTAGGATCAAATTCTGATTTGATTCCCATCGAGAGGCCTTTAGTGACATTTAGTGGCAGGTTGACAGTACGCATAACAGCGAGTGGTGCATAACAGCGAGTGGTGCATTACAGCGAGTGGCGCATAACAGCGAGTGGCGCATTACAGCGAATGGTGCATTCCAGCGAGTGGCGCATTACAGCGAGTGGCGCATGACAGCGAGTGGCGCATAACAGCGAATGGTGCATAACAGCGAGTGGCGCATTACAGCGAGTGGCGCATTACAGCGAGTGGCGCATGACAGCGAGTGGCGCATAACAGCGAGTTGCGCATAACAGCGAGTGGCGCATAACAGCGGGTGGCGCATAACAGCGAGTGGCGCATGACAGCGAGTGGCGCATGATAGCGAATGGTGCATTACAGCGAGTGGCGCATAACAGCGAGTGGCGCATAACAGCGAGTGGCGCATTACAGCGAATGGTGCATTCCAGCGAGTGGCGCATTACAGCGAGTGGCGCATAACAGTGAATGGTGCACAACAGCGAGTGGCGCATTACAGCGAGTGGCGCATGACAGCGAGTGACGCATAACAGCGAGTGGCGCATGACAGCGAGTGGCGCATAACAGCGAGTGGCGCATAACAGCGAGTGGTGCATTAAAGCGAGTGACGCATTACAGCGAGTGGCGCATGACAGCGAGTGGCGCATTACAGCGAATGGTGCATTCCAGCGAGTGGCGCATTACAGCGAGTGGCGCATGACAGCGAGTGGCGGATAACAGCGAATGGTGCATAACAGCGAGTGGCGCATAACAGCGAGTGGCGCTAAACAGCGAGTGGCGCATAACAGCGAGTGGCGCATAACAGCGAGTGGCGCATTAAAGCGAGTGGCGCATTACAGCGAGTGGCGAATAACAGCGAGTGGCGCATAACAGCGAGTGGCACATTAAAGCGAGTGGCGCATTATAGTAAGTGGCGCATTACAGCGAGTGGCGCATGACAGCCATTGGCGCATAACAGCGAGTGGCGCATTACAGCGAGTGGCGCATTATATCGAGTGGCGCATAACAGCGAGTGGCGCATAACAGCAAGTGGCGCATTAAAGCGAGTGGCGCATTACAGCGAGTGGCGCATTACAGGCCCTTGGCGCATTACAGCGCGTGGCGCATAACAGCAAGTGGCGCATTACAGCGAGTGGCGCATAACAGCGAGTGGCGCATTACAGCGAGTGACGCATAACAGCGAGTGGCGCATAACAGCGAGTGGCGCATAACAGCGAGTGGCGCATTACAGCGAGTGGCGCATTATATCGAGTGACGCATGACAGCGAGTGGCGCATTACAGCGAGTGGCGCATAACAGCGAGTGGCGCATTACAGCGAGTGGCGCATAACAGTGTGTCATATTTATTATAACCGTGTGCCCCATCATGGAAAAGGCCTTAGAAACCGATATCTAAACCGAAAATATATGATATAATTCAGCCTAGTTTAGGAAAGAAATGTTCCTCCATTTCGTTGAAAAGCATGCGCCTTTGTGCACTAAACGAGTCCGATTATCCAAATCGCCTTGGATTAACTCGGATTTGAAAAAACTAATGCATCAGCGAGATGTCTTTAAAATCAAGGCTATTCGCTCTAAAGACGTAAACGATTGGAAGATATTAAAAAAGTATCGGAATTTCGTAAATTGCCAAATCAAAATTGCCAAGCAAATATATTACGGTTCGTTCGGATTTGAATATCCCTGATCTAGAAAACTTATGCATAGAGATAAATAAACCTCGTTCTACTCCTTTTTTGGTAAATACTTGGTATAGGCCACCAAATTCGCCTGTCAGTATATTCGCTTCTCTTGAAATATTAATTGGCAAACTAGACTCCATGAATGTCGAATATTTTTTATTAGGTGATTTAAACTGTGACCAAACCGCTGTAATTCCAGGCAATAATTCTAACCTGATGAATAATATTTCTGACATTTATGGCTTAACACAATTGATCAAAGAGGCCACACGAATCACCGAGAACAAGGCAACACTGCTCGATGTTTTTTACACTAATCACCCTGACAGAATTGCCTGTTCTAGTGTTTCGCATGTTGGTATAAGTGACCATAGCCTGGTTTACGCCTATCGCAAATTGTCAATTGTCCGCCTAACAAAGGACACTCTACTATTATATATCGCAAATTCAAAAATTTCAATTCTGATGCATTCCGCGCTGATATTGCATCTCTGAACTGGAACTTTCTTATTTCCTACAATGACCCGAATGTCATGTGGAATAATTGGAAAGAAATGTTCCTCCATTTCGTTGAAAAGCATGCGCCTTTGTGCACTAAACGAGTCCGATTATCCAAACCGCCTTGGATTAACTCGGATTTGAAAAAACTAATGCATCAGCGAGATGTCTTTAAAATCAAGGCTATTCGCTCTAAAGACGTAAACGATTGGAAGATATTCAAAAAGTATCGGAATTTCGTAAATTGCCAAATCAAAATTGCCAAGCAAATATATTACGACAATGCTTTTCGCGAAAATGAAGGTAACATTCGGAATACCTGGAAAGTGATCAGCGAAAAAACGAAAAACGAATAACTCTACTATAAAGGAGGTAAAGCTAGATGATGACCATTCTATTACAGATTCGCTCAGCTTGTCCGAAGCCTTTAATTCGCACTTTGCGACAATCGGACCTAATCTAGCGAATAACATAGCTGCTAGTAGCGATTTGTCTCATCTTAATTTCTTAACCAGAGCAGCAAATAACAATTATTTCAATCTGACCGTAACTAGCCAGTCTAAAGTTTTGGCTCTTCTTCGCAAACTAACTAAAACAAAAGCCACAGGTTTAGACAGAATTCCCGCTCGGATTCTGAGAGAATGCTCCGATCTAATTGCAGCATCTCTTTGTTTAATTTTTAACCGTTCAATTATCTCTGGAATTTTTCCTGATGAATGGAAAAGTGCTAAAGTCACTCCATTATTCAAAAATGGCCAGAGGTCCGACATAAACAATTATAGACCAATCTCTGTCACTCCTATTGTGGCGAAGATTTTTGAGAGAATTGTTTATTAACAATTGTACGATTATCTCAGTGAGATACATTTAATTTCTAGCTTTAAATCAGGTTTTCGGTCATTGCATTCCAGTGTCACTGCCCTTCTAAAAGCAACTGACGACTGGGCTTTTAACATTGACAAAGGGAATGTAAACGCAGTGGTCTTTTTAGATCTTAAAAAAGCCTTTGACGCCGTAGATCACGGCATTCTTTTGTCCAAATTAAATTTCTACGGGATCTCAGGTATTGCACACGAATGATTCAAATCCTATTTACTTAATCGTACTCAAAGGTGCTCTGTGAATAATTCTCTCTCGGGTCCCAAATTTCTTACTTGTGGTATTCCTCAGGGGACCATTTTGGGACCATTACAATTTTTGCTTTACATCAATGATCTCCCTAACTGTCTTGTTAATTCTTACCCACACATGTATGCTGACGATACTCATCTGACGTATGCCAGTAATAATGTGGGGAGCATAGAATCAAATTTGAATCAAGATCTCGCTAACGTCAGTGATTGGCTTAAAGCCAACAAACTGACCATTAATAAATCTAAAACTGAATTCATGCTGGTCGGCTCGCGCCAAAGACTAAGTACTTTTGAGAACTCTCCTCGTTTAGTTCTCGATAATTCCCTAATTAAGGAAGTCCCTAATACAAAATCTCTAGGAGTCTGCATCGATCAACACCTCTCCTGGAACGCGCACATTATTAATATTTCCAAAAAAATTGCTTCTGGAATCGGCGCAATCAAGAGATGTCGCCCATTTGTTCCACTCGAAACACTAAGGTACGCTTTTAACGCAATTGTTCAACCCCATTTTGATTACTGCGATGTAGTATGGGGAAATTGTAATAGTACCCTTGCCACAAAACTCCAGAAGCTCCAAAACCGTGCCGCGCGAATTCTGACTTTTTCCAGTTTCGATGCCGACGCTCACCCGCTCATCGAGAGCCTAGGCTGGTCGAAGCTGGTTGATCGACGCAGGGCTCATATGGCTACTATGGTGTACAAATCTCTTAACGGCCTAGCCCCGGATTACCTTCAATCTAAATTCGAACACCATCTAAGCCACTACCAAATAAGAGATTCTGTAAACAAACTCTCTGTTCCGCAACCCCGCACCAATTATCTAAAGAACAGTTTCCATTATAGTGGTGCAGTTTTGTGGAACAGCCTTCCTCCATACCTACGTCAAGCAGAATCTCTTAACAGCTTTAAGTCCGGCTGTGGGAATTTCTTTTTATAATAACACGGCTTCATGGAAAGCAGGCAATCATTGTAATATCATAGTTTAGATTATATAGTGTATATAAGGTGGTTTTTAATATAATAGTTTAGATTATATAGTGTATATAGAGTGTTTTTAATATCATAGTTTAGACTATATAGTGTATATAGAGTGTTTTAAGCCCTGTTTGTTTTACCGTGTATAAAATAAAGTTACAAGTTTACAAGTTTACAAGTTACAAGTTTACAATAAAGAGAGGGTGATTAGGTGAAGAGGCGGGGGTCAATTCCTTTTATTTCTTTTGCAATTTTCTTATTTAACAAAGGGAACTAAAAGCTACCCCCTGCCCCCAAGAAATAATTGTATTTGACCCATTATGTAAGTAAAACTAAACACAAAATGATTATGAATTTTAACAAGACCAAATTGATGCTCTCTTGACTTTGATAAAAATCATTTTTAAGATAACAAATATATCGAAAAACGTTGAGAAGGTGTCTATCATTGTAGCTGTGTACCTTATCTGCGGTTCTCTGCTAGCAGAGACTTATTTTCTCTGTATCTCGCTGGGCTGCAAAAGAGGCCTCTGCTAGCAGGGAATATCTGCGGTGGAGGCCGCTTCGCTTCTAGTGTTATTGTAATTGTTCGACTGAGTCGAATGACGGATGCGTGTCATTTCCCGTACCCCTTGTCATCGCTTTTCCGAAAACGGACCTATTCATTACTTGTCAAATTGACATTGTTGGAGTTAATTCGTAGCCCTCTCTTTTACTCTTAATGTCTGCTTTCGTCACCTAGGTAAATTCAAGCAGATGTTAAATGTATGGAACAGAGTACTGCACACATCTCAGATTGGCTGCTAGTCAAACTTCAACTTCGTTAAAATGTGGAACTCGTCAGAGCGATCGGTTATTGTGGGAGCTGCTTGTTCATCCTTGCCCTTTACCGTTAACATGGTACAGTACGTCCCTTCATTTACTGCATATTTGGTTACTCTATTTACATGCGTGTTCAATGGTATCTCCTGTTCGCTGACATTTCTTGCCAACTTACTAGTTTTCGCCGCAATTTTGAGAAAAATGGAGCTGCAAACGGCTCAAAACATTTCAATCTTGTTCCTGGCTGCTACCGACCTTCTGGTAGCTTTGATCGCGCAACCCTCGTTCCTGGTATTTCAAGCGAGCAAGGTCAAGGATACTAATGGTTTTTCGTGCCATGCTCTGGCGGTCTACACTACAGCAGTGTTTATATGCAGCGGATTATCTATTGTAACCGTTATTTTGATCACTCTGGAGAGATATTTCGCGATTTTCTATCCCTTTAATTATCAAAGATTTGTTACAAAAAGCAAGAGCGTTTTTTTTATTTCATTGGTGTGGTCCGTCTGGGTATTTTTCGTGTGCTACATTCGTTTTAAGCCTGGAACAAACACTACTATTCTGAGTACAATCGCATCTGTTTTGATACTAACTTGCTTTGGCTTGACTGCGTTTGTGTACTTCAAAGTCCAAAAGCTCGTTCGAAGGGTGCATTCAGAGGCAACACGGACGGAACAAGAACACAACAACAACACAGGGAACAGATTGTCTGATACAAAAAGCTCAAAGACTGTAGGTCTGATTGCTTGTTCACTAGTTTTGTGTCTTCTACCGACCCTCTTAACTTCAATAGTTTATCAGGTAAAGGTTGTAAATAAGAACTACATCTACCACATCATCTACCCAATCACTGATTCTTTTATTTTTCTTAGTTCATCGCTGAATCCCGTGATATACGTTTTCCGAAGTAGCAGGGTCCGTAGTAGCATGAAACAAATGCTGAAAAGGAACTAGCACCTTTTTCCTATGCACATAAAATACACGTAAATTAGAACGACTAAAAAACTAATACCGTAATTTGTAAATAAGAGACAAATGCCTTATTGTTAACTTCGATTATGTGGAGCATTGTGTTTTAATCTCCTTGTATACTTTTTCAAAACACAGCTTTTGTTCTTGTTATTTACCGATCTGTACATAATCCAGAATTACTCGTCACAAGAGTACGCAGCTATCAGTTTTTTTTTCTGTCCAAGTGCAAAACAAACTTTTGAACTCGACTTCTGTTTAAAGAGAAAAAATACAGGGAACGGACGCCAGGTTTTGCTCTTTGTTTGTTTACAATTAAAAACAAATACTCTGTTAAAAAAATGACGCGGTATCTATACTTTTTTTTACGAATTCGGTGACTGGTCTTGATTAATTTTATTTCTTCCCACCACCTGCTCCAGAATCATCTTGATTGACAAATATTAATTAGAATATATGTGTCTAGTTGAATATGATTTTTTTCTAGTTTATTACTATTTGCTGTAGATATCTCCAAGCCTTTGTCTTCACAGCAGTTCGAATAATAAACTTTACGAAAAATTGTCAGTTCTATTAGACATTTAATGAAAATGTCTTGAGTCTTGGTGTGTTTGTCGCAGTTAAAACTCTTATAACAGCGCCGTAGTAGGCCTCGAAATATTTGAGGGGTACAAATACACAAACATTAAGAAAATATCGGGGGGCACAGCAACGCCCCTACTGGTCATTTCCTTATAATTTGTGAAAAAATTGGGGAGGGGGGCACGTGCCCCCAGAACCCCACCCCATGCTACGATCCTGTATAACGGATAACCTAAAAAAAAAAGGATATGGTCACTGACCAGGGTCCCTATTGCAAAAGAGAAGGGGGTCATGTATGTTTGAGTTACGAGGGGGAGACAAAATGTTTTTGGCCGCTTATTTGAGGTAAAATACAAGTTTTCTTGGGAGCTAGTAATGGTGGCCGTAACCAGGTAACCGCTAGTGAACCTTGTTTCGTTTCACGCTGCCAGTGTACAAAACGGTATTTATTTATCTTTTTATGTATTAATATGTTTAGTATTTATTGCAAGATGTATTATGTGAGTAAATGAAAGATTTACAGGCGCGTACCCAGGATTGGCTAAGAGGGGGGGGGGGGGGGGGGCGAGTGCGCAGTCATAGGTAACATCGAAAAAGCCTAGTATTTGGTATTATACCTAGCCTGGTATTTGAAGATTCCTTAATAAGAAATGACCCACTTTTTGGCCTTTTACGCTCCTGAAATTCAACTGTCTGACTGTAGTCTCCTCTGCATATAACGCATCTGCCCAGGAAGGATCACAGGAAAAAAGAAACAAGGCTATTCGGGGGTTCTGTGGCGAGCGACGAATGCGTAGCGCTAGGAGCATTGTCCCCTTCCCCCTTAGCAATGGAATCTTTTGACCACAGGAAGCTTCGAGGGCAGAGGCGCGAGAGCGAGGCGAAACAAGGCTGGTGGAGGGGAAGAGGGTATGGGGCGGCTGAGAAAAGGTACTACTGTATCCCAGTTATTATGAACCCCTATTCTTGGGGGAAAACGAATTTTCGTCGTGTTTCTTCCCATGGTCAAGTGTCGGCCTTGATTTATATCTTATTCAATTTCGTCAATGTGGATTAAAAATCCATGTTTTCCTTGCCTATTACCACATGGTCGAGGGTTATGGCGGAACACTCGGGCCCAGACAGGCCAGGCCAAACTCCTCTGTCTTCCCCTAGATCTTTTCCACATAACCAAGTCCTCTAGGAAATAGATAAAGACATATCATAGACAGGTTAAAATCTTTTTTGTCTCCCGATAGTACAGTGATCGCCATCACGTCGTCAAACTGCGCAAGCGTTATTGCATAGATTTTCCCATATTTGGTCATCCGGTATGCAAGCGTTATTGCATAGATTTTCCCATATTTGGTCATCTGGTATGCAAGCGTTATTGCATAGATTTTCCCATATTTGGTCATCCGGTATATAGCGTACAGAGGGTTAGGTTTCTTGAAAGTGAACCTTTTTTCAGTATAATGCTATATATTTATAATGAAATTGTTGAACCAATTTTATTCTTGAACTTATGATGAATAATTACCACAAATAAAGTATTATTAGTCTTAAAGTATTATGCATCTATCTATCATTACAAATCCCATTAAACCATTTTTTAAATCTTTAAATTCACTAGCTACATTCATGCTATACATTTGCATGTTTTTTTTTATGTAAAATATCTACCAAACTTTTACATATCTACCAAACTTTTACATATACATTTGACCTCCCAAGCAAGGAAAAAAAAAATTGAAAACTGGGTGGTGGTTTTTAAAAACCTGTGAAATATTATCGAGTTTATTTAGTACTAATACACTGTAATGTCTTTCTTTTGTTATTGCTTGACTATTACACTTTAACAATTACATTTTGGTGCACGGGATTTTGGAAACCACTCTGTTAAGTAATACACTTTATCTTATCAATAACATAAATTGATATGAACACATCAAAGTAGCTTGATTGTAAGTTTTTTTTTCTAAATTAATGTATAATAAAATTTCTTTATGCAGCTTTTTTTTCGAATTTCCTATGTAAATATTCTGTCACAATTATCAGTGTAACTTCACCATTCAAACAGATGGAACTTCATTCTTTTTCCAGTTTTCATATTCCTTGCTCAGCAACATCTTGAAAAGATCCCAAGTATTTTACCAGGAAACTTTTACAAAAAGCTATATTACATTCTATATATAGAACACGGGCAGATCTAGCTTTATGCTAGAGGGGGGGTTTGGCTTAGTGACAAAGTGGGGAGGGGGTAATTCTATTTTGTTACATATACGCTACTGCAGAAATACATTATCAAATATCTATGTGACCTAAATTCATATCTAGAAGACAGAAAACATACATGAAGTAATTCAAAACCTATTTCTCCCCAATCTCATATCCTCATTAAAAAATATATATTTTTAATTATCTGCCATCTACCCCAACCAAAAATTTGGATCAGCCATTTCTCTTTTCTACAAATTCTGCCTGTTGGTCTCCATCACCCCAAGAGGACTTTCTTCATCTTATCTTCAGGAACAACATTCTCCTCTTCATCGCTACTGGTTGTAAATCCGCATGACAAGCTACCATCATCTGGTCGATAGTTCTCATGGGGTGAGCACAAGTACTGTTCAAGCGGCAGCCTGTACTTACCACAGAAATCAACAAACCTCACATTACGGACACGTGCATCAAAATACACACCCTTGCAACACGGGTTTACACATCTTCTGGCACTATTCAGGTAGCTTAACAACTGTGGTGGTAGATCCTCCTTTGAGTATCGGACACTGTTGTTCTTGATGCAGCGACCACTCAGTTCTAACAGAGAGGGAGGCTTAAAAGCCATATCTCGGACAAATCGGACGACTAGAGGGTTGTCCCTAAGGCTTAGCTCTTCTAGATTCTTAAGCTTGACTATCTCAACAGGTAAGGTTGTCAGACGGTTGTTGTGCAGACTTAGTGACCGTAGCCGTGAGAGCTTCGTCAGGGTTGAGGGGATGCTCTCAAGCTTGTTATCACATAAATACAGGGCTCGGAGGGTGCGAAGTTGGCCTACTTCAGGTGGGATGCGTAGAAGGCTATTACCTCCAAGATACAGAATTTCTAATCTGTAATAAAAAAAATATATATGGCTTGTAAGAATTTATACCAATAAAATCAGACTATTGACATAACAAGGCAGACTTGTTACGTAATATTAATTATTATTACATTTATGCGTAGAAGGCTATTACCTCCAAGATACAGAATTTCTAATATGTAATAAAAAATATATGGCTTGTAAGAATTTATACCAATAAAATCAGACTATTGACATAACAAGGCAGACTTGTTACGTAATCAGTAAAGAAAAGAGAATAGTATATTGTGATTAGAGTTATATACATCAGTACCTGTTTCATGATTTTCACATAATATGTCAGACAAAAAATGTACATTATATTTTCACGTCATATGATAAAAAACATATAATAAGCATTAGATATGAAATGAGAGAGATATTTTAAGCCCAGTCTTTACTTTAAAAATAGACATGAGTATAGACAAATGGTATAACCAGAAAGACAACAGGCAAGCTGTAGAAAAACTAGATGGTCTGCGTAAGCATGGTGTAGACAAGGCATAAATCAACACAAGGTTGAAAAGGTATGTTAAACGCCTCTGTGAAACAGAGTAGTTGCGCTGACGTTTTATTTCGAGCGTTAGCCCTTCGTCTAAGCAAAAGAAATATAAATTTCAATATTTGGGAATTTTTGTTGAGATTGCAGCAATATTACATTTATGTGCTTAACATTAGTGGGCAAAATGTCTATAGTAAAACCCTTACTTTACAATCCAATGAACATTGGATCTCGTATCCGAAATATCATAACAATTCAACAACAAAACGTCCGAAGAAGATTACTGACCTTTTCATTTTGTAGATTTGAGGCGGTACATTGTTGATCTTATTTCCACCCAACAGAAGGACTTTCAGTTGAGTCAGCCGAAAAATCGATGGTCCGAACGACTCCAATCTATTACCACTAAGATTCAATTTCTCAAGCTTCGCTAGGCTTCCAAATTCTTTAGGTAACTCATCAAGATTATTATTTCTACCGATGAAAGTCAGTAGTTTATCCAGCTCTGAAATCCGCGCTGATATATAAGCTAGACCATTTGAAGACACATCTAAATGAACCAGGTTCTTAAAGTTCGATATGGAATCTGGAAGAACAGAGATTATGTTCCCTTGTAAAATAAGACTGGTGACTTTCAGTGGGTTGAAGCTGAAAACGTGGCCATTGTCGGGTAGTGCTTCCAAATGTCGGTGTGATAAATTGAGTTCCACGCGCTCGATCTCTGTGTTTTCTCGATGCCTTTGATCGTCCATGTCTTCTATGGGATTTCGATCTTCTTCAAGAAATGTCCGGGCTCTCTATAGTAAAGCTAAACTTGATATAATTACTGTTTGTAGCGACTACATGGGGGATGTTGTTGTCTTCTCGCCTTGGTTGGCCTCGGTTGAGTCATTTTAGTGCAAAGTTCACGAGATTATCACGTGAACAAACATAAAATAAAAAAAAGGGAAGCTTCTGATTGGGTTTTGTGAAATGTGGGTTTGTGTGCTATGTTGACCGCCCTATATCTTCAAGCTTGAATTATTATTATCCACAAATATTTCACCATATACAAGGCAGCAAAGTTATTTTATTGTTTTTGGTGCAACGTGAATTTACGCGTGCCAAGCCCCACTATCGGGACCAGACATCATCCTCGGTGACCCAGGGCGTCGCGGAGATCAGGCACACAGGGAGCTGTACAGGACCCGAAATGATCCCAGGACCCGAAACGATCCCAGGACCCGAAACGATCCCCAAAAGTACCCCAACTGATCCCGGGACCCTAAACGATCCCCAAGAGTCCCCGAAATGAACCCCAAGGAATTACAGTAATGGACAACTAAAGGAATGTGTAAGGATTGGCTTTCATTTTTAAAAACATATGAAACATTTAGCTTTGTTTGTGTTATTAAAAGGAAATTTACATTAACTAAAACTATAGTATTAAGATTTTTATATACGACTGCGGGGGAAATACAGTGGTTGAGTCAAAAATTGGGGTCAACTAACAACTCATGTGATAGTAATTTGAGGAGCCCGGCGTGGATAAATCATTTTTACATAACAAGCCATAAAAGAAAGTCTTTACAGATGGGACATGCTGCTTTACATAGGAAGCGAAATGTTTTAAAGTTATTTTTTGGCATGTTTGTTTTCGGTAAATGAAAGACCTATCATATCGTGAGATCATGCCGGGGTATACGCACGACTACATGAGGAAATTCAAAACTCACATAATATTGCTTTCACATCCTCTTAATATTTTGCATCGATAGTAGAAGGGTTGTTCGAGTGTATTACTCAGTGTGCTTTTGTCATTCCATCTTCTCGGCCAAACCGGCTGCCTAAAATGTGTAGGTAAATATTCGCTCGTGTGAACAAGGATTTCGTGGTGAAATACATGTTTGGTTGTCAGATGAATATTAATTTTTAGGGGTGATGTTTACCGGAAATGAGATTTATAGTGTCGGAGTCATGTGTCGGAACCGCAAAATGTTAAGAGTGTAATGGAAGGTCAAAAGTTTGGTTGATCTGAGCAAAGCTGTGCTATGTTTATGCTGTATTCCTTTCAGTAGCAATTTAAAGTTGTGTATTTGTTTTGGACTCTGTTTATGGGTTTAACGCCGGGCAATGTAATAAATAGAAGTATTGTGTTGGAATTTAATATTTTTAAGTCACGTTGTTTAGAAATCGAGTCGCTCTTAACCCTTTATTATGCTTCAAAACTTGCAAGTATTTCTTCTGCTTTCCCTTTGTCCATTACCGCAATTCCTTGGGGTTGATTTCGGGGACTCCTCGGTATCGTTTCGGGTCCGAGGATCAGTTGGGGTACTTTTGGGGATCATTTCGGGTCCTGGGATCGTTTCGGGTCCTGGGATCATTTCGGGTCCTGTACAGAGCGCGCGAGAAAGAAAAAGCATGCACTGAAAGACTCTTTCTCGCAGGAGTCACGAGCAGTGACTGTATCCAAGGTTAAAATTAAAAACAAATCAAACTTGATCTATATAGGCTTGTCCAGATATTATTAATGAAACGTGGATGACTGTGCCTCCCCCGAATATTTTCTTAATGTTTCTGTATTGTGTCCCCCCCCCCCCCATACCTGTCAACCTCCGAAAATCTCAAGGCTTGAGAATTTTTAGGGGGGAGGGGTGGGGTATATTCATATTTTGGGGGGGAGGGGTGGGTTTAACCTTGCAGGCGTTTGCCGTATAAAAAGCTTTCACGAACAAATCCACTTATGGATCGCACGAGGGTGTTAGATAAATTGCGCTACGCAAATGAATTATTGTCTCAAATATTTTAGTAGAAAATAGTCAAAATGACGATTTTCTATAGAATAATTTTTCGGAAGCGATAAAAATCGCTAAAAAGCGGGAGATTTGGTGCTCAACGCGGGAGAGCGGGAGAAGGGGTCCAAAATCTTGAGACTCCCGCCTAATGTGGGAGAGTTGACAGGTATCCCCCCCCAATATTTCGCATGCCTGATGCTACGACCCTGTACCCGAGCTTGTTCTAATTTATTTTTTGTTGGTGATCAATACCATATCACAACTACAACGTGTGTATTTTTATGGCAAGGGGGCCAAGGGGGCGTTGGCAGGCTGGCCATATTCTCTTTACTATATTTTGCAAAAACCTTTCAAAATTCTGGTGGTTGTTAAAGAGGGAATTTTTGGTGCGAAATCCAGATTAGCAGACCTAATTTTTCTGGGGGAGGGGGATTGAGTTGGTGGAGTGGCTGAATTTCCCGTTAAATATCTGACCAACACTTCAGGGGCGGCGGAAGGGGAGGGGCAGCCCCCCACTTTATTGAGTGGATGTTCTTTAGATATATATGAATGTTTTTTTTTTAAACCAACGGGTTTCAAGCGGTATATATGCAACTGACAACAAATTTGTTGAAAAGTTTAAAATCCCCGCGTTCTTATAAATAGGATTTGGAACCACCACCCAACCCTCCCCCCTGAAACCACCACTCCCCCTGAAACCACTAACCAGCCCTCCCCCAAACTGCGCCCCCCACTTATGGGACCACTCTCCCGCCCCTGACCTTGCACCCCCCTGGGTACGGATGTGGGGTGGGGTACCAATTTTTTTTTACACTGAAGGGGGGGGGGGGGGGGGCGAGGTGTGGAATATTAAGGTGTTCTTAGCCAAAATGCTAATCTAAGTGAGATTGGCACCTGAAAAAGATGATCGCTAATAACAGCATGAGACATGAGGCTACAGGATATAGCCTTTACTTTTTACTATTTAGGAGGAGACCACAGTTACAGATTGAGCGCTTTCCCCCTAACTTGTTACATTTGGAATTCATAAGTGTATAATTGCAGATTGATCAAAATGCTGCCGCTCCACCTTGCTATTGTTGTACTCTGACCTCCTAAATAATAGGGATCCATTTGCAAAGAGGGGTTAGGATAGAGTAGAGAAACCCTTTATACTCTGACCTCCTAAATAATAGGGATCCATTTGCAAAGAGGGGTTAGGATAGAGTAGAGAAACCCTTTATACTCTGACCTCCTAAATAATAGGGATCCATTTGCAAAGAGGGGTTAGGATAGAGTAGAGAAACCCTTTACGTTTTCTTTACAAAACACATAGAATGCAACAGTTGCAAACAATTTTAATTTAAAATCAAGTTTATCTGACTATGCACAATTCAATTTTCTTTTAAAAAAATCATTTGGCAAAAGAAAAATTATAAGATAAATAATTACATTTTCAGAACACCCGTTAATAGCACTATTTGGTGATTTTCACATTTCATTTCTGTAATTCCACTCATTTGTTAACTACCACCCCCCCACCCTCACTCCACCAGCTTATTATTACCAAGGTCTCAACTTCCTTACCTTGGTCTAAGGCCTGATTAAAATGATGAACCAATTAATTTTATCAATTTCATTATAGTTGCAGAAAAAAGGGACAGTTTCAGGGTTTCAGGCTGTCAAGTTGTTTTCAGAGCTGGCAACAGAGGTCAATAGAGTCCTAAAACTTGGTTTTAAGAGTATATTTATGAACACCTACAGTAACTGACCTTTCAAAATCAGCTCTCAACAAAAATGGACACATACATGCTTCCTAGTCTTTTTCTAAAATGTGACTTTCACTAAGAAATTATGTGACTTTTTGCATGGCAAATGCTACCAAAAAGGTAAAAGCTTTCAATAAAAATAAGCCCTTTCTAACAAAGAAACTTTCTGGCTGATTAGTAAGCACTAATATTTCAAGCACACAATAATTTGCCACGCAAAAATTCAAGCGATTTCCTAGTGAAAGCTACCTCTTCCTTTTTGATAAACCCCAGAACACTTAAGGCAAATTGAATAAGACAGAAGGGGTGATCTATCTATCCAAGTTTTGTGGTTACAGCAGCAATGTTAACCAAGCAGCCATGAGTGTGACCCCACCAATAGGAGCAAGGAGACCATTGCGTCTATTCTGTGTTATTGCAGCAAGGTAGCAGCTATAAGAAAAAAAACACAGCATGGGAAAAGAAAGGTTTAGGGAAAAAAATAATGAACAAAGCATCACCTGCCAGAGAAGAGAACCATTCCAGCACACATAAGTCCTCCAGTCTGGAGACAGACATAAAAAACATTTATTGACTAACAACTAATTAAAAAAAAACTTCTTGATCACATGCTTAATTACATGGATTTTGGGGTTGTTCAGAAATCTAGAAGATGGAAATAAAGAAAAGAGCGGAATGAGTAGAAATGATAAAAAATATATATAATACAGATTATTCTCATGGTTAGGTAGTAAACATAAACAATATCTATATGACAGATTTACCTACTGGAAATCAGCATGCTCTGAGGTTTTGGCCCACAAGAGAATTCTTAGTCTATTTAAATTTATTGTTATTTATTATTGATATTTTTTAAATTTCAAGGAATTCTTTGAAGCACCAAATCTTCACCCAGTTTAAAACCCAGTTTGAAATAGGACATTCATTTTGAGGATGGAGTACGGAAGGCAGTGGAGATTGATAATTAGGGTTTATTTTTTTATTAGTTCAAATAAAACTAAAATCAGCTTAAAAAAAAGTAGCCTCGCTTGGGGGAACATAGCTGGCGGCCAGCTGCCAGGACATAATGAGACCCCTGGAGTACAAAAAAAAAAAAGGTTTGTTAGAGAATTTACCAAATTAGGTCTGTTAGAGAATGGTACAGCAAGCAGTCCAAGGGTGTGGATCAGATGGTATAAGTTTCCTGTCTCCATCACCTGTAGAATCAATAAAACAGACTTATCATATAACCATACAAAGGGCATAATCAGGATCTTGGAAGTTGGGGGGTTCAATCGTACAAATCATATTAATATTACAGATTTCAAGCTGTTGTTTGCGGATCTTAGGGTCTTACAAACTATTGGCTTTAGCGCCACCATAGATTGCACACATGCAGACACTTTACTTAAAACAAAAAGATGCTAGTATTACCTTCTGGTGAATCTTTCCTTCCTGTTTCATAAATTGAGGAGCTAAAAAAGCAAAATATATAATTCTAAAATTCTGGCCTATAAAATTTATCCCTTGGTTATAAAAAGGATATCTATATTAAATAATAAGATTAAATTATCTTATCTAGCTTATGTAGGATAACGGGTCAAGTGTTTTCCGGACCTTTGCTATCTTTTATGTTGTTTAACCTGAAACGGAAAAGCCTATAGATTTAAAGTATCCGCATTATAGGAAAGGAAAGAATCTAGAGCACTGATTGGAAGCTTGAACGAGAAGACAGCTCCACGAGGTTTTCTTGTTGTTATGTCATAATTTGAAGATGTCTATTTTGCTAAAAAAAAGATAAACGCGATAAACAATTTTGATTGCATCATATTATGCTATGAGAAATATTAACTACCATGGGCACCATAGGCTCCTGCGACAACTGCTACAAAGCCAGACACCCCTGCTATCCGATAAAATATAGAGCTCCCTGCGGCAGCCATCTTTGTTGTTACAGTAAAAAATGACCAAAACACAGGTATCCCAAATATCCCATGATGCAGTGCAGCGGAAGTATATTATTTGGCGCGAAACTTCGATCCAAGATGGCGGGCGATGGTGAACTGTTTATGGACAATTTGGAAGAGTTCGTTTACGACGAAGACCGAATTGTAAGTGTACTGATATTAACACTGCTTTCGACGCCTTTTTTTGGTTGTGACAATCCATTTTAAACCCAAAAAAATATTTTTTTTATAAAAAAATGACATGTTTATGCTATGTTAATTATTGTTCATGGTGCGTTCGACAAATAGAATTTACGCAAATTGTCTGTACTCCTTGCCTATAGCTAAAAAGAGTTGCCCCAAAATAGAAAATAACCAGGTGTTTCGGAGTATCTCTGACTTACCGACAGAGTACATAGTTAATCCAAACTAAATCACACTCCCAAATCAAATTCTAATCACCTTACAATGCAATGAGGTTGGAAATGCAGTCATACACAACTCATACATATATTTAGCCATATAGTTAATGGGCAGACTAAGGGATAGGGGACTGGATGGTTGGAGTGCTGGAATGGGACCAGGCGCGCACCCAGGGTTGGCTGAGGAGGGATGTACAGTCCTAGGTATTTTTAGTACAGGGCTTCTGGAATTACGCGGAAAAAAACTCAAAATTACGCGGGATTCTTTGCTAAATCAACCGCTTAATTATGCGGAAAATCAATCATTATGCGCTAAATTTTGCTGGATTTTGCAATACGTGTTTCTTTAAAAAATCAAAATTTTGCAGGATTCTTTACTGAATTACGCGCTCAATTACACGGAATATCAACTGTTACGCCCAAACTACATTTTGTACCTAAGGAAAGCACGAAATTACTTGAAAAGGTTTATTAAAACAGGTATTTTATTATTAGTACTAGGCCTTCGCGGTTTAGCAAAAAAACACCTAGTCATTTTATTTGTTTTGAATTCAGTTCGCAATATCGCACTCTTACGAAGAATATCTCTCTTTTTTTTATGAGAAATAGAGGTAAGAACACATCAGCTGTGCACTTAAATGTTTTGTCTTTCAAAATTTAGCCAAATTATGCGGAAATTTGTGGTTTAGAAGCCCTGTTAGTATTATTATATTTAAAAAAGACAGTATCTGATGGTTATTCAATAATGAACCACATTTCGGAGGGGGTGCGTGGAGAACAGGGACAATAGAGACCAAGATTTCTCACACATCCTAACTTTATTACTGGCCACAAACTATTGGAAACAAAATCACATGTAGGTCAGTTATCATCATCATCATCATATAATCACAAGACACAGTGCAGCTTTATAAAATTTGTTACTAATGTTACTCCTACACTATATAGGTTACCTACAAATGGTTGAGCAGAACACTCACAGTAACAGCAAATCAAGCCAAACAGTAAGACTGTTTAGTAGATTCTTTTGCTGATTGCTTTAGTCCTTATTTAAATTCCTTTTTTTTTAAGGATGCTGTATGCATTTCTTACAACACAACAAGAAAAAAAGAACAAACCTCAACTTTCAGTAACCTACCTTGTTGGTGGTAGAATATTACAACATGGAGAAATGGTAAGGGAGCTTTACAAATTATTATGGTTAGGTTATTTTGAATAGTGACTTTAGTAAAGTGGAATAAGTGGTGAAAGGATTTCTTTTGTGTCTATAGTATTAGTCGACATGACGGAAAAATCTGGAAAATTCGCAATTCGAGATAGAGAAAGAAGACACAATTTCTTACAATGGCCATTGGTTCCTTGTATTCCGGACTGATTTTTGAAACACAAATAACTTGAGGCCGAAATGCACATACCCAAATTTTTGCTTTTTAAGATATTTTTTCCTTGATCATCCTTGCGCTATGTACTAGCTCAGGGACGAAAAGCTCAAATTTCAATGACACTTTTCAAAAAGTCGCATCAATTTAAAAAAGGTTGCATTTGATATATTATTTGCTATTACTCACTAAGTACTTAGAAAAATTTTCCGCCTTAGTAGATGTGAAATGAGGTTATTTGAAGCGTTAAGTCATGTTTTTCTGTCATGTTGTATTAGTCACAATTAGCTACCATTTCATTTGTTTCAAAAACAGTAAATTTCATCAGATATTTACAGTTTTGGATAATACTATGTTAGTCATTCAAATTACACAAAGTGCAATATCCACTGATTAATGACTAATAAAACAAATAATTTGTTATCCTTACAGTGTAGTCAGTATGTCCTAACGACTGATGATAGACTAGAAGGTAAGTTTTTCATCTCATTTTTTCCTTGTCTACATCCTCTCTCTTTTAACGATGCATTATTCTTGTTCCTAGAAACCAAATCCCAGTTTGACCCTGTAACGTCAGTTCACATCTACAGTATCCAGAAACAAACCCTGAAAGACTCCAACTCACTGTACATGGTTGACTATGATATAAGTCGTGAACATAAGCATGAGGAAAACAGGTACACTGTCTGATCTTTGATCTTGAAGCCCTGGCACACGTTTGTAAAACCTTGCATTAAAATACAGCTGTATTGTCTCAGGTGGAGTCACATCTACTGCAAAGAAGCTGCTCGGTTAGGGGATGGGGGTGAAAGTCGTGCTGCTGCAGGGCGCTCAGCACTTGGTAAGGAAAACAGCCACCCAGGACTGAAAACAGCAAATGGTCATAGTAAGTAATGTGTTTGAAATGTGACAATGTGTGTGTCATTACTTTGAGCCCTACCCAATTCTCTAGCTTTAAAAGTATTACACAGTAACTGATCTAGGGGGCTGGTTAAGGGAGTTAAGACCCTCCTTTGAGCTGCCAGAAAGCCATATGTAACAAAATATAACTACCCCTTTGTAACTGGGCCTAATCCACCCCCCCCCTTTAGCTAGATCTGCCCCTGTTACACCATATAATTGGTTATTTAATTTTTTTGTTCTTTTAGTGAAAACTAAATGACTCCAAATTTTCTGTAATTATCTGCTACAATTCATTCCTCCTATCTGGATTTGCCTGTCTGGATTACTCTTTGCAGTATTCTGATTTGTGTTCTTATATGCATTGAAGCAGGCAGCTCAGCAACAGATGTGCAAAAGAATAAGGTAAAAAACTCAAGTGTAATAGATGATAATTAAAGATGTCCATATCTGTATAACATCAAACACATTTTAATAAATACATATAATAAAATATTAGTAGGGTACAATGTTTTGTGACAGTCTCTATGGAACAATAACAAACATCTCATGGCAAAAGAACGTGACATGTAGTAATGCATTACATCATTTTCCAAATGCTGACTTTATAAGGCTCATATCCACCACATGTATTTTTTATGACAAAGTGAAAAGAATAGCTGTGTGTCTGGCACTACAACTTATAAATTGCTTTTAATCAACGACATTTGATTTTAGGCACCTCCTCAAAAGTCAAAAAAGGGCCAACTTCCTACCATGGGAATGTTTGCTGTAAAGACAGAAAAGAAACCAGAACCAAAGGCTGAGCCTGTGAAACCACCAGAGACCAAGAAACAAGATAAATCAAACTCTGGAGGGATGTTGTCTTTCTTTGGGAAGCCAACAGCAGGTCAGTTAAGGCCCTTCCATGCCCGTGAAAAGTGGGAAAGGAGAAGGGACTCATTTTCAGTGCATGCGAAAGGTGGGGAAGGGAGAGGGAGCTGCTTACAGTGCATACAAAGGGTAGGGGGAGGTGTAGGGTCTTCTAGTGCAAAGGAAGGGTGGTGGAAGCAGAAGGGCCTTCCTTTGTTTTTAACAGAGGCATAAGTCATACCATTTGAGCCTTTTGTTGAATTATTTTCCTGAACTAAGAAACAGACACACAAAGAAATGTATGTTTATGTATAATTGAAGTATGGTAGACTTGAATTGACTTGACTTGAATGAAACATGTCAAAATTCACAGACACATTTATTTCGATTTAGTACCAGAAATATGTAACCCTTTTGGGGTATTTATCAGACCCTTGGACCTCTTGGGGTGCATAGCTATATGGACAGCCTGGATCATGTCATGTCACCTTTACCACAATAAAGCATTGTGTTTTTTGTTTCATTAAGGTCAGTCCAGAAAGACTGAAGCAAAGCAAGAAAAAATTGAAAAGAAATCACAAGAGCAAAAGCCAAAAGAAGAGAAAATTCATGAAAAGGAGTCTGCTACTTCCAACGAAAAAAAGGAACAAGAAAAAGAAAGGAACAAAAGTGAGGGAAAACCAAAACCAAGATCAGAAAAAGAAAAACAGCCAACCAGAAAACGGGTTAAGTGAGTAATAGCTGAAATGAAGTGACATTTGAGAACTTTTTCTAAATTAATAATCAAACCTACATTATGCAATAATAATAATAATAATAATATGTTTGTTTTGGATGTTTAGGAAGTTTGAATCTTCTGATGAAGAGGTAAGATAATTGTTGTCACCCTTAAACTGCCCTGGCAACTGTCCTTAGGGGAGGTTATGAGTGACAATGGCTGCCTACAGTTCCATAGACAGGAGTCTGAGCAGGTTTTTCCACCTTAACTGTTCTCAAAGTATCTTCTTTCATTTCTAATTATTTGTAACATTGTAAATGGCACGCTTTATCTTTCATGTGGGCTTTTTGTGTGGTGGTTGGAAAACTGTTTGTATCAAATCTCTGGTCATAGACCTGGCCTAGCTTTCGCCCAGGCAGACCCAGGGCGTTTCCCAAGAAGAAAATAGATTTTCACTTTATGCTGGTACTCTGACTTCTCTTTTTCTGGTTACATTGTTAAAAAAAAAAAAAAGCACAATAAATGGGTAGAGGCATGCAGGTTAGAGGAATGCCTAATTGAAGCTCCATCTCACAAATAAGAGGGAATTATACATATACACATAGGCTACTCATAGGCTACAATTTCCGGAATGAGAATGAGATTTCACACCTGAACTCCGTAGTCTAGGTCAATTACCTCTAACAGGTGTTAAAACCCCCAATCCCCCTCCCCTCCCATAGATCCGTTACTGACAGCTTGCTCCCCTTTAAACTAGGAGCCGCTGCCCAGTAGAATCACAGCTGCAGGCAAAGACTTGGATTCAGGTATTCTATTACTTTTTTTAAATGAGGAAAGACATTAGGTATTTAGTGCAAAAACAATTGACAATGTAATGAATTTGTCTACTTTTCAGAGGAGGATGAACAGCCAATAAAGTCAAAGTCGGAAGTAAGTTTAGTCATATCTTGACAAAATACCGATGCGTTTATTGAGTTTGGGCGACACCATTGTGAAAATAATTTAACATATTTTCTGCCTAATTGTTTATTTGAATTTGTTATTTCCAGAAGAAAAGCAGGAAAAAATCAAATGATAATAAACGTAAAAAGTGAGTAATAGTAAGCGCTAATACTGAGTATGGAAATTGAGAATTTGTAACTCATAACTATTAAACATTTAGGAGCACAACTTCGAAACAATCCACAAGGAAGTCCTCTTTAGAAGGTAAGCAAGCGCAAGGGAATAAAGTTGCTTGATTTTCTGTGACTTTGCATTCAACCAGTTCTCACTTGTGTTGCGACTACGTCCTTGTGAGAACAAGCCTTAATAATTCCCTGATAGGATCATATCGAAAACAACAAAAGCTCACTCGGATTTGTTCCAGATGAGCCGGCTGGTGAGAAGACAAAACAGAAAAGAAAAAGGGCTAAGAATGTATTATCGGACGAGAGCACAGATGACGGTAAAGCGTTATAGAATTTCGTTGTCTTTACTTTAGCCACAGAGGTTACACCTCGTTGCATGGCGAACCCGTAAGTGGACGCCCTCAAAGAATGTAGGTAAAACCACCATAATGATTAAAATAAGCGCCTCCTTTAACCCCCCCCCCCCCCCCCCCCTTCCCCACATCCTCGACCTCGACTGTCTTTAATGTGCAAATATGCAAATTTGGTCCGCCATTACGGAAAAATCTTTATTTGCGTATATTACTTTAAATTTTGGAAACTGCCTTACCATAATGCTTTTTACCACCCTAATTAGAAGGTCAACAAACACAATAAAAGTAAATTTGGGATGATAACATACTTTCTCAGCATACTACATAAATATGTAAATTGTGGGTATTTCTCGTCAAAATGTATAATAAGCGCCCCCTCTTTAATAAGTGCGCCCTCTCTCCAGGAGACCCGAAAAATTAAATAAGCGCCCCGGGGCTTATTCGAATCATTACGGTACTTTCGACATCATGTCATCAAGAAACTGCCCCGTGCTACCAGGACAAGTCAAATCGGGAAATCGAAAAGGTGTTTTGTCCGTATAGAATTGACTGTATTTTCGCCGGAATTTTTGTTTTTGTTTTCTCCGCTCTTAATTTGTTATCATGTTTACATTTCATTTTCGCGGAAATGCCTCATAGCTTTTACTCGTAGCATTAAAAACGAAATAAACTAAAAGATCAATTGATTTTTGCAGAGTCGCCGCAAGCGAGCGAGCAGTCCGTCATTTCTGAGACACCTGTCGCCGAACAACAGACAAAACCTCGAGTCAGCGAATCAGCAAAGAGACGCAAGCGTCAGAAAGTGCTGCATTCCAAGACCTACATGAACGACGAGGGCTTTATGGGTAAATCACGTGCGAAAGCTTATTGCTGGAAATAAACAAAACACTTGGTGAGGCGGTAGAGCTGTCCAACACCGACCCGCATTTCTTACACCGCCGTGCGCGACTGACCACAGTACAAAGAAATGTGTTGAGAGAGTTCGCAGAATATTGGAAATCGCTATCATTTGAGACAGGAGCAAAAAATGGCAAAGTTCAAACTGTAAGGTTGTGTGAGCTTATAATCGCTTGATTTTTTGCATAGATGTTCCTTGTGTTACCCAAAATAAACCCAAATAAGCTTTAGTACTTTTTGGTAGATAATCCGTTCTTTAGATATTGCAAATTGTGAGAATCTTGATTTGTCTGAAATTTCCCAAATTTGGGCGAAATTGCTAATTTTTTCATGATTTATGGCAACTTAGCTGAATCGTATCTCCAGAACAAATCATCTACCAGAAAGAACCAAAGCTTTTTTTGTTTTATATGACCAAAGGAACCTTTAGACAAAATATCAACAAAATATAAGCTAACACAACCTTACAATTTGAATTTTACCATTTTTTGCTCCTGTCATCTTTTGATTAATGATTGGAACTTTTGTTTTTCAGTAACCGAGAAGGTGTACGAAAGCGAATCGACTGATGCCAGCGATGAAGAGCCTGTTGAAGTGAAACCAGCTGAGCCTAAAAAGACAAGTCCGCAGGCCAACAAGAAAGCACCCGACCCCAAATCCGCCAAACAATCTTCTCTCATGAGCTTCTTTGGAAAGAAATAATGTAAAAGCCAAACTTTCTTTCAAAATTTGTGGTTATAAAACGAGTTGTTGGAGGGAAATTGAATAAAATAAAATGAATGTGTCCTCTTTATTTTATGCTCTTCGACTAGTAGCTGGGGATTCTTAGTCTTTTTGGACAAATAAAATAAGTGACAAGTATCGCCCTCCCCTTTCCCAAACACCACAGGTATCCCACAACATAGCAGTCGTTATTTTGGCGCGCGTTTCTCCAAGATGGCGGTTGTTTACGAAGAACATGCAGTTAGCGCTGCAAGCCTTGGCTTAATGGCTACGCTTTCCCTGATCGCCTGTGCGCTTGGCCATTGGTCAGGCAGCAAGCTACCCTCGAGCTATGACCGATGGGTTTTGACGTGGTTGTTCTTTGATTTCTTTACTCATTTGCTTTTGGTAGGTAAACGCCTCGTCATCATACCAAAGAATACATACACATCATGAGCTTTATTATTGCAAGTGGGAATTGGGGTCTTAAAAAGAATACTTAAAACTTGAACAGAAACAATTAAAACTTGTACAGATCTTATAGCAATCGCCTTTAAAACGCGCAAACTTATTACGATAAATCGAGAGAGTTTTGTAAATTCTATTTCATCAAAACCGAAATTTTGGCCCCCTGAAATTAAGAAATTAGTCATTAAAGCTAATTTTTACCAAAAAAAAAACTAGAAAGAAAGACAATTACACACAATCTCTTGCAACACACCTTTGTTTGATTTCAAACATCACACCTCCAACAAAAGGCTGTTTGTAAAAATTTGTTTAATCGATTAGATTTGTTCCTTTAATTTTAGGTGGGTAAAATATAAATGTTTTATCCCTTCATTAGATAAAAATCACCATAGAAACACCAACTTTCACATTCATCTTATCCTGTCCTAGAAACGGCTTGCAAGGTGCAGGCACAGAGAGTAAACACAGAGACTAAAGCATAAAATTAACAAGTGCCAAATCCCGTGCCAAATACCCGATAACCGGGCAGGGGCGGATACAGGGTGTGGATTGAGTGGATATCCACCTCCTTTTTGAGTAAAAAAAAGTCACTTTGTTTGAAGAAAATAAATGTCTCTGAGGGACGGGAGATACATACTTTCCATGTGCCTTCACCTGCTTGACTTTGCGGATCCGACTTTGCTGATGCAACAAATCCAATTCAGCATGAAGTATGTAAGATATAAGTAGTGACCTACCAAGAACCACTGGGTCAGCTATAAGTGGTCTATCCGGCCATTATCCACCCCCCATTTTGAAATCCTGGATCGGCCCCCTGCCAGAGCATATGCCCAAATACTAAATACTGGGCAACTTTGAAGATTTTGTAAAAATTAGCCATATAATTCATATTTATAAATCCAAAACCATGTAGCTTTGTTAAGAACTTGGAAGCAATTCTGATATACTAGGTGTTAGTAATGGTGTTCCAGTGATGGTTATTGTTGGTTACAGGAGGGAAGCTTTGTGTACATTTCTCTAACAGGGACAGTTAAAGAGTCAGACAGCCCTTTGGCGATCCTCTGTAAGTATGTCTCTTGATTAAAAATGCTCAACTTGCACCAAATACTTGATCAAAAGCATGATAATTATCAGAAAATATGGCATAATTAGTTTGGACAATGATTGGCAGATAGTACTAACTCAAGATGTCTGTTAGATCATCACCACAATTGCACATTATTCTATCTAAAAAAGAAAATTTAAGATGGAAATCTCTATCATAAATCCTGAGTAGAGAAACAGGGTTTAGAAACCATATTTTTTGACCTCACTGAAAGTCTGCATTGACCATTCATTTTTAGGGAAAGAGTATGGCCATGCAGACAACCGCTACCTGAACTCTGACCCAACAGTTGTGGCTATTGAGCTGCTTACTGTAGTACTGTGCTTGGTTATAGTAGCCCTGATCCATGCCATCTGCAATAATACCTACTACAGGTTAGTTAGTTTCAAAATTGGAAGTGTTTGTGTTTCAATTCCTTGAGCCAACATGAGCTTTTTTAACACAAATTATCTGGATTTCTTTTTCACAGGCACTTTCTCCAAATCATTCTCTGCATTGCAGAGCTGTATGGAGGTAAGTCTATGAGTGTTATGTTTATGGATTTAGGCAGTGGAACAAAGAATATGAGGCCTTTTTTTTAGACAAGGACCTGCGGGCGCAAGGCGCACGCCCACTCCAAGTTGTCACTCCCACTAGAGTACAGAGCTCCATAAAATGAAGCTAAATAATGGGATCACGTCCGAAAATATGTCTTAAAACATTAATAGTTCAAAAAGAACTACATTTTTAATATTCTCTGGTGACTGGGCATAAAAGAAATAGAATTTGAAGAGATTATGAAGCAAAAATGTTTTCAGGTTTTGTAATTTTCATGCACACGCTAAAAAATAGCGTCATTTCCAATTAGTGTGCACTGTTTTTGAATTTTTTTTTCAATCACAAATTTTGTCGTTGTTGGTGTAGAAAACCACTTCCAAGAAGCTCGCTGTTATTGCCTTGTGTATACAAAAACAAAACATTCTTATAAACTTACAAATGGTTGAGAATAATCTACGGCTCTGCTTTTTCAATATTTATGGAACTCTATACTTGAGGTGGTCCAGCAGGAATGACGACTTGGACCAGGTCCTGCTGTCTTGCTGATTTGGTTGATTTATTTCAGATTACATATTGCAAAATAGTCATTAGTTATTTGCACTAATGTAATTTATCTCATTTCCACTGAATGGCAAATTTGGAAAATGTGTCATTTATTCTTGTGATGAATCTGCATTTCACTGACATTAATAAACTTGAAATCGATGTAGTAAGCATTTTAAACAAACCATATGTGAAGTGTGCGAAAGTAAAAAGTATTTGAAAAAGTCAACAAGACTGACTGATAATTTATTGATTTAAAAATATTTAATATTACTTGATGTACTTCTAGGCTGGATGACATTTTTCCCTGAATGGCTAGGCGGATCACCAAGTCTAGATACCTCAGACCCTGTCCACCATTATCTGTATCTTTGGTTCTTCAATGGCATATGGGTGCTTGTCCCATTTCTGCTCTTGTTCCACTCCCTGATGGCAATGAAAGACAGCCACCTTGGTCACAGCAAGAGGGACTAGGGTCACAGCGAGAGGGACTAGGGTGGCACAGGCTCATCAAGTGAGGGGAGGGTGAGCAAGATGATGGACAGTTGAAAACTAGATGATAGACAGACAGACACTTGATTAATGATGACCTGACAAGAGTCAGTTGGTAATAAGACAGATAGATAGATGAAGACATACAGACACTTGATTATTGATGATTTGGCAAGAGTCAGCTGGTAAAAGACAGATTGATAGATAAGGACAGACAGACAGACAGACAGACAGACAGACACTTGATAATTGATGGCCTGTCAAGAGTCAGCTGGTAAAAAGACTGATGGTTAGATGAAGACATACAGACAGTTGATTATTGATGATTTGGCAAGAGTCAGCTGGTAAAAGACAGATAGAGACTGACAGACAGCATATAGACAGACACTTGATTATTGATGGCCTGGCAAGAGTAAGCTGGTAAAAGACAGATGGATGATGAAGACAGACAGACAGACAGTTAAATACAAGTTGAAAGGAGACTATTGAGGTATGTTCAGGGAGTTTAACGTCATAATGACATACTTATGCCGCACAAACTCATCACTGGTCCCTATGCCATATTAAAAGTTATGATTGTAAGTTGACCAAGCATACAAGATGTAGATCTTAGAATAGCCAAATTTGTTGTTACGCGACCTCAGCGTGTCCTGTCTCCTTGTCTCATTTGTGAAAAGCACGTCAATCAAACATCTAAACCAATTGATGGCTTTCATGTTTTCATCTGACTGCACACAGCAAGTTAATTGATTGGTCATGGTGGTATGATTTGACTATGCACCTTTTTCAGACGAGAAATGGATTTGAATTCTCGGCGGTCGCGCAACAAAGAATTTGGCTATAAAATTACTATAATACTTGGTAACATTTGCCTCCCATAAAAATAGTTTTGTTAACCTTGTCTAGTTGTGTCTTCATAGCAAAGTTCTCGTTTATCTTTTCTTGTCTAAAAAGTTAAAGTAGATAATTGTATAGTGTGTTCGTAGACAGTTGTGTTTGTAAATTAAATTGATAAAAGTTGCATAGCATAATTGGGGAGTACTACCTGTACTACCTAGTAAAGAAATAGAGCCCTTTTACTAAATGTTGTATTGTGTGTGTGCATATTAAATAGCAGCACGTAAAAATGCGTTTTATCTGATAAATTTCAAATTTTCATAAAATTTCCACCAAAACACTACCTGAAAACTCCAACTTTCACGGACAATTGAAGACGCGGTAGTTTGCACCGTAAACTTCTCCTCCTGTAAACGACGCTCGCTCCTGTAGAAAAAATAGGACAATAAGTTGACTTTTGTAGGGCATAACGTTTATTTGTGGCCCTAGTAGCATCATTTGCGCCCGAGCTCAAAATCTTCGAACATTCCTTTGTTTGCGCACTTGTTGTTTGGTTAATATAATAGGTAAGGCGTTTTTTTTCCTATGCTAGGTTATTTTGCAGATTTTCTTTGTGTACACGCCAAGTTGGGAGAGAAAAGTTATAGCCGATGCTCGCACATAGTGGTTTGTGCCACAAACTCGCACTAAAATGGTATCCTCATCTCATTGGTCGAGCGTGGCAGCAGAGCGCGAACATCAGAATAAGGGCGGTAAACTCCATTTGTGGCCTGCACTGTTGCTATTTGGCCCGCACAAATAGATCGTTTTAGAGATGGCTATTTACGGTTTGGGCGCGCGTAGTGATAATAATGTCCTTTATTTATATTGGTCTCTGCCAATAATGTTTTGTTTATTCCATTGTAATTAAATTGGAATTAATCGCCAAGCGAACACATTTCTTTCGATAACGCTGTCGCAGCCGAAGGATGACGGCCCGCTAACAAAAACACCCCACTCAAATTCAAACAGGCAATCCTTCCCTTAAAAGAACAGCGACATTCCAGAGAAAAAAAGGAACAAGCAAACTATGAACAAACTTGCCACGGAAATATTATGTTACGTCAGAGCTGTAGCAAAGGGGCGGGGGATGATGGCACGATACAGAAAAATTAAGAAAATAATGGAAGGCACAGCCGCGCCCCTACTCGTCATGTCCCCATATATTTTTTATATTTGGGCGGGAATGGGGGACACGTGACGCTAGTCCCCCAGACCCTTCTACGGCCGTGTACCTCCCCGTTGATGTCGATGGGGTTTGATGCTCACGCGGTGAGTGTTTTAAGGCAATCGGATCTCTTCTTCTATCACCACAGGTTATGTCTTGTCTTCTACTATTTGTTGACTAGACCGGGGATAAAAAGGCGTCACCCCAGGCGGTTTTCGCTAGGATTAGACGTTAAGGTTATCTTCGACTTCTTTTCCATCTGTATAAGGACCGTCCCATTCGAACGCACGATTCAAAAGCGCTGCATTGGTTTAATCTCCAAAGTTGATGTGCGTCTTGTTATATATAAATTGTAGATAAGGTCGGAAGCAATAAATCACGCTTTGGGCTTTGAACAAGTCTAGCCTTTTAGGGATGGAATTAATTAGGATTTTATTTATCTGCCAGTCAGTGGTAATAAACGGGAAACCGCTACAGCCTTTCTTCTTGTATTATTTTCATGGTGACTTTTATTCATCTATAACTATTTATGATTCTATGGGAAATTGTCCTTTGCAGATGTTTTTGACACACCCTGCGTAACGATGATCCTGCTCTGTACGTAAGCCGCTGATTATCTTGTTATTGTACTAACAAAACTGAAGTTACAGACCTCCACAGTTCTGCTCCAGACTTTCGCTTTTCCGTCGTGTCCAGCATAGTTAGCTTGGCTTGCGCTTATTTTAGGACAGTCATTTGTATTTTTTAATCATCGCCTGGTTCGTCTGCTAATATCAGCTACCCTTTGCCCTTCTTACCCGTCAACCATTCAAGCCTTAGGAGAGCGGTAACCGTTCACACATAGACTATTTTTACCACCTCTTCTATGACAGAGTCCCGCGGTCGAGTGGTTATCACCTAGAGCCTTAACACGCATTTGCCTCTTTTCCATAACAGGGTCATGTGGTTTTTACCTAGCCTAAACAACCGCTAGCCTCCCTTATAACAAGGTCACGTGGTCTTATTACATACAGGTCCCATGACCTCATTTCAGCCTAAACATAAGCGCATGCCCAAACACGTAAACATTAACATGTACCTCTTACATTCTTGCAAGTTTTCCGATGGCAAATTTGTGAAATATTTTCGTTAGCTCTTGAGGAGATTATGATCACTTCCCTTTTGTTGTGAATGGGGGAAGATGTGTTACGAGGGGATTCGTTCCATATACGTATGGAAACTCAGACCGATGAAAAATAAAAGATATATTTTATACGCATATTCCTCGTTATTTTGCTTTGTACTATAGAACTTTGAGAAATGATAATCTCTGATATCTATGTCGTTACATGGAGCTTTCACTGTATTTACTTATGGCGTGTACTGTCAATATTCCACACCTATCTCTTTTCCATCAAAATGACGTGCGTCTGTGTTTCAGCGAAAAAATATCAACCAACAAAAATAATCAAAATTCCTAACTCTTCCCTTTTCCTTTCCAAAAGAACCTAAGGACTTTGACTCAGCATGACTTATGCATGCGGAACCCCGCGCACAAAGATAGGTTTACCATAGAGATAACACGAGAGGCCGCCAAAGACGTCATTTTGCAAACACGACCAGCTCTCACGAAATTAAGAATACCGCATTCTATCCATATTCCTCTATACACGATAAGCCTTAGGTTATTTGAAGCCGGTGATTTGACCCGAGGAGAGGAATAATACTTCACGAGAGAAGATCTATTTTTTTTCTATTTTTGGTTTGGAAAGAAAGGTGGATGCGGTGAGGTATGGTGAGTATAGTCGAAGCCAATCAAAATGCATCTCAAATATCACGTGACTCGAAGCTGAGAACCGGCCCTAACGATACCCTGGAATGAAAATAATTCATGTTGTCATTTCCTCGCCTAGCATAGCCATGCATCGGAAAGGGGGGGAGTATAAGATACTTGTCTAGCCCCTCTCTTGGCGGTTAGGGTGAAGAAGGCATGCCCTGCCCAGCGGTTGCTTGCAAAGTTTGCTTTGCAGTCTTTTGCTTTGCGTGACTTTTTACGTCAACAGTATTTTTTACCCGACATTTGGGAAGGCCAATTATTTCTAACGGAATGTTTTTTTTGCTGTTAAGTCGAAAATCGCGAAAAATGAGAGAATTCTTCGTCAGACATTTGGCGCATTCCTATGACAGCTGTAAGTTGAGCATGATTTCTCAGACGGAAAAAAACAAAATGGGATTGGCGCTTGACTGCGATCGATGACCTCCGGTTATCGGACATGGCGCCCGCCCTCCTCACACCGTCCGGCTGACACGAGCCTGGAGGGTGTGTATCCCATGCATTTCTTGATAAATTCCGTATATGGAGAACCACAAGGTCGCTTACATCGACTCCCAAAGACAACCGGTAACGCTCTGAGGAAATCCGGCACTCTCAATAATGACCTGATTGTCTTGCCCCGCTAAGTTTTGCTCAGCTGGGATATGCTGTTTTTGTTATTGCGTCATATTTATTAAAAACAATTTTATACTCAGGCACATGTTATGATTACCTCCATATGTCGTGACTATTGCGTTTTGTTGTTGAAAAAAATTAAACCGACTTCGACAAGACAAGTTTTATTGGACGGGCATCGGAATCATGCTACTAGCACTCGATTGGGTTTCGAGATATGGCCAAATGAGATGGTTTTATTTTTAAATGTACAACTCTTAGTGATGCGTGGCCTTAATTTTTAACGAGAAGAAGACGTCCTCCTGGGAGGGAAATGAGATTACAAATGAGTCGCTCAGTTTGAAAAATGATAAAATACACAGAAAGGTAGAAAGGTACTTGCCGCGGAATGGCTTTCCCTGTCGAGGGATTTTGACTGCGAAATGGTCTCCCCTAACACCTCAAATGGCGCACTACGAATCGGCGTTGGCTACCAATTTTCTATCCTTGTAATAAAACCAATAATGAATTATGTTTGTTTTATTTTGAAGAACAAGGGGATGGAATATTCTTAATTATATCGCTTTTAACTTGAAAATGAAACACACTACTTTTGATTGCTTACTCCGTTTAATATTTTAACCTCTTTATAAAGGAGACGCAATATCGAGGCCTTCATTAGGAATCGCGCACAATACACCAGAATTTCCAATTGCATTAAAAAATTGTTTCAAATAAAGTCAATATTGAGGATACTAAATTTTGGCCCAAAAGCAACTAAGTATTTTTTAGTCAGTGCCGTTTTACAGCACTGTTGCAGTCATCCGTTTCTAATAATGGTATTAAGATTTGTGACGAAACTACTTCACGGCCGATCACGCTGATTCGCAATAAAAAAAAAAACTCACATGGAAAACTCAACATGCCAAAAAGAAACACCACAAAACTAATCAACTAAGTCATTTCTGTGGTGAATTGACGCATTGTGCTCTTTGCTTTAAAAAATTAAACTGGTTCTTTTGGATTATTATGACAGCGATTTTCTGTCAAGACTTGTTCATAGCTAGGTTTATATCGAAGTAAGAGAGCATTGATTTCATGTCACTCGCGAAGTCCGCTATCCTCAGCTGTTCCTGGTTACAACTCATTGGCAATTCATCTATCCCGTGGGCTCTTTTTCTATCGTGTATTGTGTTTATTGTGTCGGGGATCGATTAATTAGTTTGCGACCAATACGAGAGGCCAGTGCCTCGGACTCCAGTTGCGCGTGCCTAACTCAACCTGTCAATTATCTACTGCGGCCCATGAGCTATGACCTTTCAAACTTCCCAGCGTACTAAGAAATAGAATCAACAACCACCAAATTGTGCTCGGCTTGGGGAGAGAAAGAAGGAAATCCCGTGCTTGGAACATCGCGTGTTTTCGTCGCATCTCCTTCGTTATAAAGGACTTTAATAGTCTCTCACACTTAACAACTACAATGACACAGTTTCGCGGGCTATGGATACCTTGTTTACTCTCATATATGGCGTGTTTATGGACTGGCTATGTGGAAGCTAACGGCTTGAGCTGTTCAAAGTCTCTAGGAATAGGAACGCCGGCGAAACCCGTCTATGCATTACAAGGTTTGTTTGATCGCGCTGGGCTCACACACACCAAGGGATAGGGGCTCTATGAGCGGCCAGTGTTTGAATGTGTAAGTGAATCATGTTTTTCTGCTGTTATTTTAGGCTCGGCGCCGCAAATATGCGTGAGCGAAAAAACATGCTGTACAAATCAAATGGAAAACACGCTGAGGCGAAAAGCTCTAGCCAAAATGAAGGCGAGCATCGTCAGGAAGCTAGAAGGTCGAAAAGATTCGACTAGATCGTTACGCGAAGACATCAAAGGTAAGCTTACGGTAGATGATTAGTGCCAATAATAAATTAAATGAACTTCTCGAGCGGGAGAAATAGAAAGAGGCTTACATCTAATTCAGGGGTCTGTTGAATGGAGGCTTCATCAAGGCTTTCTCCAAGTGTTATTCTATTCTTTAGATGTGTTAGATTTCACTCACTCAGACACAATACGCTCAGTTGTCGAATTAAGTACCGACTTTGTACGCACACGATCTAGCCAGCGAATATTAAATGCTAAAACCCTTAGGGAAATCATCTAATTTCAGTGCTTTATGCTCTAAATTAAGTGTCCGTGTCGAAACAACTTGATTGACTTGCCGAAAGCAAATCACTGACTCGAAAGCTGCCTTATTGTACCTCATCGAATATGACATAGGCAGACTGCCAACAGACTTAAGTACGTATAACCTTTAGTTTGCGAATTGATCTAAAGCTGATTTTTCATGTTGTGTAACAAATAGATACTCGAAACCCCACTCTCAACTACTCTTATGCATCTTTGACTACTTCAAGTAGCAATAGTCTGTGTGTTTGACGATCCACCAGCCTTCAATTTTCAAAAAAGCTAAGCTGCCATTTCTATTTATGCTTGCCGTTTCCGGCGGCGAATTCGTGCCTCGTGTTTCTAAACGCAAAAAGCCACCAGTTTCTTCTGGCGACTTATTTATAGTGGTTGCCGCAAATTAAGACATTCCTTCGGGGTATAGGTAAAGTGTGTATGCTTCTTTTAAAATTGTTCAATTATTGAAGGTTTCTGGCGAGCGTCTTAGGATACCATATGGGTATACGTTTGTGATAACGTCATTGAAAAATTTACTTCGCTTCTAATTTAAAGCAGATTTCAAAGTTTGCCCAGTAATACATTCGGTTTCATTGCCTAGCTAAACAAGGCCCTTGTGGAAAGAGCTTGGTTCACATCTTGTGCAAATAGTGGCCTGATGAGCCGTCAATTTGTCTAGCGGATTCTATAATTATTTTTCACTTCGCTGAAAATTAAAGGCATCTAGAAGAGCTAGCAGCTGAATAGGTTCCTTGCAGACTACCGATCTCAGCGGGCGGGATATTTGCACGTTTTCAATTGAATCACAGTGCTTCAAAGGATTCATTCGAATCCATTCAAATACATACATGCTTCCAGTTTAGCTCGAATCTCAACAAAAATACAGAAGGACCACAAATACATACTTCGTCTTAAATAGACGTTCACGAATTTATTTTTAAAACGTTGATCCGAGTTATTTAGCTTATACTTAATTCTTCTCAAGTTACCGTGAAATCAAGACATGGAAATGTAAAGACTTTAACTCGACATTTCTGATTAATTAAGGCATCTTTTCTGATTTAGCTGAGTGAAAAGCCCTTATCTCAGCAAGTGCAATTGAAATTCGTTCCTGGAAAAATATTGTCTTTTTTGAAAGCCAATTTTAAGGCCCTTGCCTACAAAAAGACAAAAAAAAACATTTTTTTTCTAAATCACCCTTTCATTACAAACTTGCCAAGCTTTCAAAAAATATATTAAATATTGGTGGATTTGTTTGTTTTATTTACGAATTATTCAAGGTAGGTCTCCAAAAATACTTCTAAATTTACTCCATCTGATAACAGCGTTTCGCGGACAGGAATTGATAGAGCCCTCCTAGGAACTTTAATTTATTTCCGTGACTATTCCTTTCTAAATGTTATGTTTTCCATTTCTCTAATTTACAGTACAGTTTAGGTGTGAGATAGAAACATTCTTTTTGCCTGTTTTTGTCTGTGGCCATATTATGCCAAGTGCATTTTGGTGAATCGCTAATTGTGGTTGGATTTAATGAAAACAATACGTTTAAAAGATAGTTTACTTTAGAGAGGATTGGTATTGACAAGCACTCGCGATTTGAATAAAGTTTAATGTGCATGGCAAATGACATCGATTTCCCCAATCAACAAACATGGTTTTGCTTGGTTCGGTTAGACTGAAACAGACCTAACTTCCCGTGTTGTATTCTCAGAACAAGAGACATTTTGAATTATTGTCAAATCATCAAACCTCTTTGTAATCCATTCGACTGGATTTATGGGGGTGGCAAAGGGACCCAACATGAACATTCGATAAAATCGAATGCTTGCGGAAACCGTTTGAAGGGGGGCTGAATTGCTTTTCTCTGTCTATTGTGTCTAAAACTATTTACAGATTTATAAGGCGTCAAGAATGTCACAAGATTACTGCTTTATTGTAGTTAATTGACCCCGAGTTCCTAGGCGTTTATCGTGTGCAAATCGTATTGTATTTTAGTTATAATAAAACTATTGAAATATCCCTGTAACTCAGTTGAGATAAGTGTGGTATGGAATTCGCGATAAGGATTTTTTAATTTTCTGATCATGCACGCCGTGAGAGAATAACATTGGCTTAAGGAAAAATATACATTTATTTGAAATAAGGTTGCCCTCGAGAATTCATGTGTCCTAGCTCGCGTAGACTCATGGGTAACATATTTTTTAGCATTTATGCTATTTTTTTATACCCGACAAGCGACACATGGATTCTCCGGGTGCAACCTATTAAAAAAAATATTTATATTATTAAATTATGATATTATTAGCTTGGTGAAAGCATGGGAGTGGCAATATATAGCAATATAAACTTTGGAAGGCATTACATTGAACATTAGTGTTAACTTGGAATTCTTTTTTATTCTATTTTCTGTCTTCTACAAATTGGGATCAACTCTTTCTGCCCTGTCCCCTATAGGACCCTTGAATCCCTCCTCCCCCCCCCCCCCCCCCCCCTCCACACACACACACACACTCTACCAAGAACCTTACATAGCTACCAAGGTTACCTTTGATGTTCCCTGCCCAATGTGATTTTTAGAATAACTGTCAAGGATATAAATTTACGAAATCACTAACCGCCATAAGAAGGGGCCTACTTCACACAGGAAACCGTAACTCATCTTTTCCAATTTCTCCTTTTCGTTCACTTACACTGACGATATCCTACGATCATAGAATACCATTCTTCTTTGTCACGGTCACGGACATAAAACTTTGAGGTCATATGGAAGTAGTTTCAGTTGGCTTCTACCTGTTATCTTTTCTCCTTATCTCTCTTATTAGAGGGCTTCGAAATGGTCAAATTATTGCCTCAGGATGAAGGTTCTAAATTCCATTCCAAGGCTCCGAGCACATTCTTCGATTTCAATTTTCTTTAAGAGATTTTGGATTGCCCTTTTTCGTTATCGACCCATCATATTTCAAATGGTCGGTCCCTTTACCTGATGGCCTGTTAATCATGAATATTTTAAGAGAAGCTGAAGTTGATCATCTAAATATTCTCAGGTTACTTCAAGAGTGTTGTGCAGGACGGCCATCAGCACAGCTTGCAGTTCCTTAGCACTTCAAACGTGAACCTCTCGCGCGCGGGACGCCCGCTCCTCGCGAGATTCTTCCAGCGCGTGGAACTCTCCATCGACAACGAGAACGTGAACCTTACGGATGTTGTCCTGGAGTTCTTCCGTGGTTCATTTCCTCTCTTATACAAGTACGCTTCGGGAAGATCTGAACATCTTTCCTCTCGCTACGAGAAGTGCCTTCGGGATCGCATGGAGGACATCCAGCCATTTGGCGACCACCCGAAGCAGATTGCGAACGGGCTGATCGAGGTGATCAAGCCTGTACAGGTGTATCTTGACAGCTTGACATTCGCGATGAAGATCATAGATGGGTCACGGCTGCTCAGCTTCACTACTGGATGCGACCCTGTGCTCTTACAGATGACCTACTGTTCCTTGTGTAAGGGTTTATCCGAAACGTTAAAGCCATGTCACCAGTACTGTCTGGAAGTGATGGAGAAGTGCTTAGCGCCCACCCTGCAGCTTCAGAAGTACTGGAAAGTGTATTTCGAGTCGCTGGATTCGCTCGCAAGTAGCTTGGCCGGAGAGAAGAGTGTTGGGTCTGTCATGACGTCTGTGTATAAGGATCTCTCGACTGCTGTAGCCCAAGTTCTCACCAGGGTTAATGAGGTCAAGCGCAAGGTTGGTGCTGGTTTCCTTTGTTTATGTAACAAATAGATAGACTTGAAAAACTTCATTACTGAATAACGTATGCGCATGCGCGTGTTCTGGCAAAAACAAACAAAATCTCAGTGTTGAATCGTTCGAGTAAAGGTACGAAAGGCTGACTTCGGTCGCTATTTTGACTTACTGTACAGCATTAAAACCATACTGTACAAAAGATGGCAAATTTTTTTGATAATGAGGGAGTCATAAAGAAAATTATAGCCTTAGGTTTGGTCTAGTTTTCTTAGCATTTGCCAAAATGTGACAGTTCACCGGTAAAAAGCCGCCATTTTAAAACAAAAAGGCTGGTTTAACCGCGCGGTACTGGAACAAGTCTTGCGTTTTTCAGCACTGTCTTCGCCGCCACATTTACCGCACATGCGCGCCTTACTATTGGGAAGTTACAGGCGTGTTCCCAGGATATTGACTGGGGGAGGGGGGGGGGGGGTAATAAGTAATAAGAATCATATGGAAAAAAACATAGTATTTGACGATTCTTCCATAAGAAATGACCCACTTTTTGCTGGCCAAGAGGGGGGAGGGTGGGGGGTGCACGCTGCGCACCACCCTGTATACACGCCTGAGTTATATGTCCACCATTCCTATCACCATCTTCCACAAGCTATATTAACAACACCACTACGAGCAGCGCCATGACCCCCACTATTCCCATTGCCCCATACAACAACCAATAACACCACCATCATAATAACAACCACCCCTCCCCTTTTGTCATCATCACTATCATTGTCATAACGAGCTCTTAATATCACCGTAGTTCTTTATTCCAATTTATCATATTTTGCTCAGTTAAAACACTACATGAATTGTATTGTCGTTTAAAGTATCAACAATTTCAAATGTGCAAAAAAAGCGCGCCAAAATAGAAAAAAGGGAAATGCGTAGCAGGTGACGTTGCTAAAAAATATCCATGTTTACAATCACCATAGTAACAGGCTATTCTCCGTCCTCCCAGGCGTACACGTATTGTGGGACTCCCCAATATGTAAATGAAGCACCTTCCTTGCCTAGTGCACCCCCTCCCCATAGACCAACCAGTGATAGTCACCTCCGGACCCCCCTGGAATCCAAGATGGAGGGTGCTAAGTCCAAGATGCTGCTCCTAAACACGCTGTTCGGTGAGCTGCCCAGTCTCGTTTGTGTTGCGGACGGCGTGGCTGCAGTTAGCGAGCGAAAGGGAGTAGAGAAATGCTGGAATGGAACGGCAATGGCCAGGTAAAGAACGATGGAAGGATCGGAGTGGAAAAATAAAAATGATTAAATTGTAAGATTTGATTGAATGATTAATTTGTAGATTGAACTATGAAAAAGGACTTTGAGCGTATAAGGTTTTGCACTATTTTTACATGCTAGTAGTCACAAAATCAGATCAGCTTCTTGCTAAGAAAGGTGGCCTTTGTGTGATTTGTACTTGTTATTGCTGGCTTTAATAAGTACCTAAATTGTAGGTACATCGGTCCTCTGAGCGCATCAATGGACGCATTCCAAATCATCGCGATTGATAACGCCAAGATCAGAACTCTTGTCAGCGAGATGAAGCAAACCATTAAAACGATCCAGCGTCACACGCGGAGAGAAAAGATAGACACTGGCAGCGGAAGCGGAGAAGGTGGAAGTGGAGGTGAGGGTTATTTCGCGGTCTAATCGCGGTTACGAGTATATCGAGGTCAAATCGCGGTTACGAGTATATCGAGGTCTAATCGCGGTTACGAGTATATCGAGGTCTAATCGCAGTTACGAGTATATCGAGGTCTAATCGCGGTTACGAGTATATCGTGGTCTAATCGCGGTTACGAGTATATCGAGGTCTAATCGCGGTTACGAGTATATCGAGGTCTAATCGCGGTTACGAGTATATCGAGGTCAAATCGCGGTTACGGGTACATCGAGGTCTAATCGCGGTTACGAGTATATCGAGGTCTAATCGCGGTTACGAGTATATCGAGGTCTAATCGCGGTTACGAGTATATCGTGGTCTAATCGCGGTTACGAGTATATCGAGGTCTAATCGCGGTTTAGAGTATATCGAGGTCTAATCGCGGTTACGAGTATGTCGAGGTCTAATCGCGGTTTAGGGTATATCGATGTCTAATCGCGGTAAAGAGTATATCGAGGTCTAATCGCGGTTACGAGTATACCGAGGTCAAATCGCGGTTACGAGTATATCGAGGTCAAATCGCGGTTACGAGTATATCGAGGTCTAATCGCGGTTTAGAGTATATCGAGGTCTAATCGCGGTTACGAGTACATCGAGGTCAAATCGCGGTTTAGAGTATATCGAGGTCAAATCGCGGTTTAGAGTATATCGAGGTCAAATCACGGTTAAGAGTATATCGAGATCAAATCGCGGTTAAGAGTATATAAGGTCAAATAGCGGTTTCGTGTATATCGAAGTCAAATCACGGTTAGGAATATATCGAGGTCAAATCGCGGTTAAGAGTATATCAGGTCAAATCGCGGTAAAGAGTATATCGAGGTCAAATCACGGTAAAGAGTATATCGAGGTCAAATCACGGTAAAGAGTATGTCGAGGTCAAATCACGGTTAAGAGTATATCGAGGTCAAATCACGGTTAAGAATATATCGAGGTCAAATCGCGGTTTCGAGTATATCGAGGTCAAATCGCGGTTACGAGTATACCGAGGTCAAATCGCGGTTTCGAGTATATCAAGGTCAAATCGCGGTTTCGAGTATATCGAGGTCAAATCGCGGTTACGAGTATATCAAGGTCAAATCGCGGTTTCGAGTATATCGAGGTCAAATCGCGGTTACGGGTATATCAAGGTCAAATCGCGGTTTCGAGTATATCGAGGTCAAATCACGGTTAGGAGTATATCGAGGTCAATTCACGGTTAGGAATATATCAAGGTCAAATCGCGGTTTCGGGTATATCGAGGTCAAATCGCGGTTTCGAGTATATCAAGGTCAAATCGCGGTTTCGAGTATATCAAGGTCAAATCGCGGTTTCGAGTATATCGAGGTCAAATCCCGTTTTTTTGCTCTTGTGTACGTAACATAGCGATGGAATCTGCACAAATGGAAGTAAAGGCGTGATGTTATCGCGAAGGGGTCAAAAGTTACCTGGTTTCTTTCGGACATATGTATATGTTGCGGGCAAATAGCCCTAGGCTACGCGGCAATATTTCGAACGTGCAATATGTTGGCCCTTGAGTGACATTGTTGTTTGCATCTTGCGTGACATTATCATGTGCGCCTTGCGTAAACATTGTTATGTGCACCTTGCGTGACATTTTCATGTGCACCTTGCGTGACATTTTCATGTGCACCTTGCGTGACAATATCATGTGCGCCTTGCGTGACATTATCCTGTGTGCCTTGCGTGACATTATCCTGTGTGCCTTGCGTGACATTGTCCTTGTTCCCTTGTAGGTTCCAATGTCATAGATGGTAGCGGATGCGATTCAGACGACGACGATTGTGCCAGTGGAAGTGGAAAGAATACGGTGGACTTCAGAGGTGAACTCGAATAAGCAGCTTGTAGAGCGAAGCGTATCTTTTACACCACTGTTATATTTTTTTGCCCGCCTGCCTACCTGATGCTAAATTACTAGGGCGTAGACAGGAGCTGGTTGAGTCTCTCACGTCTAAAAGGCCGACGTATAGACATACGGAACTTAGCCCATTACTAGGAGTGCGCGACAGGGGGAGCCCATCACTAGGAGCGCGTGACTATATCATTGTCTTGAGTGAGCCCATCACTAGGAGTACACAACACAGATAGCCCATCACTAGGAGCGCGTGACTATATCATTGTCTTGAGTGAGCCCATTACTAGGAGCGCACAACACAGGTAGCCCATCACTAGGAGTACACAACACAGGTAGCCTATCACTAGGAGCGCGTGACTATATCATTGTCTTGAGTGAGCCCATCACTAGGAGTACACAACACAGATAGCCCATCACTAGGAGCGCGTGACTATATCATTGTCTTGAGTGAGCCCATCACTAGGAGTACACAACACAGATAGCCCATCACTAGGGGCGCGTGACTATATCATTGTCTTGAGTGAGCCCATTACTAGGAGCGCACAACACAGGTAGCCCATCACTAGGAGCGCACAACACAGGTAGCCCATCACTAGGAGCGCACAACACAGGTAGCCCATCACTAGGAGTACACAACACAGATAGCCCATCACTAGGAGCGCGTGACTATATCATTGTCTTGAGTGAGCCCATCACTAGGAGTACACAACACAGATAGCCCATCACTAGGAGCGCACAACACAGGTAGCCCATCACTAGGAGCGCACAACACAGATAGCCCATCACTAGGAGCGCACAACACAGATAGCCCATCACTAGGAGCGCACAACACAGATAGCCCATCACTAGGAGCGCACAACACAGATAGCCCATCACTAGGAGCGCACAACACAGGTAGCCCATCACTAGGAGTACACAACACAGGTAGCCTATCACTAGGAGCGCACAACACAGGTAGCCCATCACTAGGGGCGCACAACACAGATAGCCCATCACTAGGAGCGCGTGACTATATCATTGTCTTGAGTGAGCCCATTACTAGGAGCGCACAACACAGGTAGCCCATCACTAGGAGCGCACAACACAGGAAGCTTATCACTAGGAGCGCACAACACAGGTAGCCCATCACTAGGGGCGCACAACACAGATAGCCCATCACTAGGAGCGCATGACTATATCATTGTCTTGAGTGAGCCCATCACTAGGAGCGCACAACACAGATAGCCTATCACTAGGAGCGCACAACACAGATAGCCCATCACTAGGAGCGCATGACTATATCATTGTCTTGAGTGGGCCATTTAAAAGACTTGCTATTTAAACCTTGCAGAGGGCTCTTGGCCAGTGTAGAAGATCTATGAGAGACTTAATGCTACTCAGTCCCATCTATTCTAAGGTGTCTCTTGTCTCTATAACGCTTGTCGCGCTGCCTCTTCAACCGCAAAGTAAAGAAAATTCAAGAACGCCTGCCCCCAGTTTTTCGATGTCGGTTACGTCCTTGAATTCAAACAGCAAAGTAGAGAAAAGGACATGACGGAAAAACCTGGAAAACGCGCAATTCCAGATAGAGAGAGGAGGCACAATTTCTTACAATCGCTATAGGTTTCCTTGTATAACGGAGTGATTTTCAAAACACAAATGACGTGAGGCCGAAGTGCACATAACCAGATTTTGGCTTTTTAAGATAATTTTTCCTTGATCATCATTGCCCTGTGTATCAGTTCAGGGACGAAAAGCTCAAATTTCAATGACACTTTACAAAAAGTCGCATCAATTTAAAAAAAGTCGCACTTGATGTGTTGTTTGCTATAAGTTACTAAGTACTCAGAGAAATTCTCTGCCTTATTCGATGTAAGATGGGCTTATTTGAAGCGTCACGTCATGTTTTTCCGTCATGTCAGAGAAAAGGGGTTTAGTGCGCATCAGAGAACTGCATAATCCTTCTAGTCATGAAGTGTCTTCGAGTAAAATCTGTGATCGTCGCATGTGCTAATTAGCTAAACCAAGAGAGCATAAGATAAGAGAGGGACACTTGGGTATTACCCGCGCGCCATGTCGATTCCCATCCTGGCTATTTTTAGTGACCACCACCCCACCACTGCGCGTGAGAATTTGCTCCTTTTATTTTGTCCTACTCCCCCGCGGGTTGCGTGTTGTTGTTTTGCCAACTCGATAGGAATGAAAAGAGATCATGTAAATAACTCGGAAGAAGAAAACAAGTCTAACTTAAGTTACCAAGATTGGCAAATATACTCACAGAAAGCTAAATCCCTGAATAGTTTGACTTACAGATTTCGTTTGACCATTAAGAAGATAATGAATGTTGAGAAACCACGAAAACGCAGCAAGTTAGAGCGGAAGCGGTGTTTGAAGCACGAGGTTTTTCCGCTCTTGATTTTGAATGAAGTCGTTTTTAATAATAATAATAATATAATAATAATAATAATGGTTTATTACAGATTCCAACAATTAAGAGGCTCTTCTTCTGTAAGATACTTACAATTAACAATGCACGTTTTCGAAATCTCGCAATCCTCGAAGAAATACATCCCCTTAATAAACCGCAACTGTCTGTATCCTTGTTGCTAGAATAAAATTTTCGATGCTATTTGTGCAAATAGGGTGTTTTTTTCGGTTTCAAGTCACAAAACAGCGGCAAACAACAAGATGTAAATGCCAAAGCGCGGGGGTAGGTAGGGTGGTGGTTACTAAAATAAGCCGGATTCGGACGCGACATGGCGCGCGGGTAATACCAAAGTGTCCCTCACTTATCTTATGCTCTCTTGGCTAAACTTTGTATTGGTGGTCACGGTAGCGCGCGTCGCATGGTTAACTTTGTCTTAGACCCCGTCCCCACTTATCCGTTTTCGTTTTAAAACGCAACCTTTTTGTTCCGTTTTCGAAACGATCCGCGTCCACACGAAGCGTTTTCATTTTTATACGACCCGTCCCCACGAAAACGATAACAAGTTCTACAGCGCCTGCGTACTCGCGCGCCAAGTGGACTGCGTTTTGAAACGAAAACTGATACGTGGGGACAGGGTCTTAGTGCGCGTGTCGCATGGTTAACTTTGTATTGGTGGTCACCGTAGTGCGTGTCGCCCTAAAACTAGTTTCCGCGCACCTTTAATGTTACTTTTTCTAATGTTTTTGTTTTTACAGGCGACGGAAGAAAAGACGATGGCGACTTCTACCTAACCGACACCACCACAGCAAACCCAAATGGCAAACCCACCGTGCAGCTTGATGGCGGAGTCCTGGGCGCCAAAAACGACAAACGCAGCGCGGCTACAACCGCGGGACTTCATCATGCGTTACTCGCATGCGTGACCGTACTAGCGGTCCTTATACTCGGAGTATAGCCCTCGGCGGGGTTCAAATAGTGCATTAATAGGTTCCCGGGTCAATACGGTAAAAGGCGTCGCTAATGACGCCCGCGCTTTTAAAGACTTTTAGAAATTGGGACCATAACTTTCCTTGACAAAATTACACGCTATTTTTGAAATAAGGTTTCGCGGATACCCTTGAAAATTGCGAACGTTTACGAAGGGTCCTATGATATCCTACTTTGTAAGAACCCTGAATCCGACCATGGTAAGGACAGACAAGGTTTATGAAACAAGAAATACTCCCTTGCCCCCCTCTTCTTAAAAAGAGACATTTGTCAAGGAATGTGAAATTAGCCGTTTACAGTCAATAAGGACTCACACCCGAATATTACAACCTTTAAGTCAGCCGTTACATCACCGCCGAATAGTACCGAGTACGAAGCCGTCACGAGTCACCTCGGAATAGAACCGGAGTCACCCCGACTCGTGCCGACTTACAACGGAATATTACTGCCATTAAGTGAGCCGACAATTATCAAATTTCCTGAAAAATGAAGCTCCATACATTTTCTATAAAATTAGTTAAGGGACCGCTTTGGTATCTTATGGGTATGTTACAAAAATCCCCTAACAAATTCGAGGGATTCAAAAATTTGGGGAAAAACGAACCTGCCAATCCTTGGCTTACTAAAGGAATAGCGCATTTCAGAGGAAGAAAGTCAAGTTACCCAACTACCTGTGGAAAAAAAGATATCGAGGGGTAAAGAAAAACTACCCGTCGCATATCAAATAGTCGGTCCTTGACCCGTTTTACCAATGGCAAGGGGCCAACGGTGATAACGGGTTTCTGCTAAACAGTGCTAAGCTGTGTGAATCGGTTTCTGTAAATCAGACTTTATCCTTACTATCCTGTAATGATATTATTCTTTGTGTACTCTTGCTGATAACTCCTACTAGTTTCGAAATTATTGTAAATAACTACAATTTATTAATCTTTATTTGGTACATGATACAACAACGTGACATCATGACATTGTTATTCTTGTTTGACTGGTGTGTTTTTATCTATAGGGTTAGACGATCAAAAGCTTGGGATTAGCGATATCTAAAAAATGTCCTGCTTTATAGTATGAAAAATGTAGCCTATTTTCAGGCGTTTACCCGTTGTTTTTCGCTATGTTTACCTGGTGTTCTTTGCTATGTTTACCAGGTGTTTTTTGCTGTTTACCCGGGTTTTCTCGCTATGTTTATCCGATGATTCTCGCTATGTTTACCCTGGTTTTCTCGCTATTTTTACCCGGTGTTTTTCGCTATTTTTACCCGGTGATTTTCGCTATGTTTACCCGGTGTTTTTCGCTTAGTTTATCCGGGTTTGTCGCTGTGTTTACCCGGGTTTACTCGCTATGTTTACCCGGGTTTTCTCGCTATGTTTACCCGGAGTTTTTCGCTATTTTCACCCGGTGATTTTCGCTATGTTTACCCGGTGTTTTTTGCTTAGTTAACCCGGGTTTTCTCGCTGTGTCTATCCGGTGATTTTCGCATTGTTTACCCGGTGATTTTCGCTATGCCCCTAGTCGTGGCTGCAATCTTGATTTGTTCTGGCCGCGCGCGAGCTGTTAAAAAGAAGAGGTATTGAGAGAGGTATTGTCAAAACTAATTTCTCTAATACCTCTCCCCTCCCCAGCTCGCGCTAGCACACAGGCCATGACAATATGAAACACAGGAAGATCTCTAAAATATAGACATTGTCATACCCTATTTTTCTCATTTTAGGAAAACGAAAACCTTTGACTGATTCGCACATTTTTTCCCGCGCTTCGTCATTCCTTAGTCTTTTCGCACCATTTAGTGCGCAGTACCATTTCTATCCATGACAAGGAGAAGTTACATGGTGTGCGCGGTGTTTTGAAGGTTGTAAATTTCTTGGGAGAAATCTAGACTATTATTGAGAGTGCATTGCAACATACAATTGGTCATTCTCTAATACCTAGCGTACTTGCTAGAATAAGCGCTTCCCCCCAAATGCGCTTTTCTGGGAATGAACACCTCGCCTAAAAGAAAAATACAAATAAGTCCCTTCCAAGAATAAGCACCTCGAATAAGAAAAAAAAGGCGAATATAGTGCAACTATAGCTGATGGGGGGTGGGGGGGGGGGGGGTGGGGGTGGGGGTGTACGTTTGAAGAAGTAACGAAGACTGACAGTTCTTTCTGAAAATATTTTTTAGTAATTCGTGAGCGCGCGCGCCGTTTTTGATGCCGTTCGTGTTGACTTGCTTAAGCTCTCTAATAAGAGGCCTGCTACGCACGGCTATGACATTACTTGTGCTACTAGATGGGCAGACCATATTGCCGTAGACCACACTGCCGTGGGCGCTTGGTCTGAATGGAAAGACCACACTGCCTTGCGCGCATGGTCTTGGTAGCCTGGTCTGGTCTGGATGGGAAGACCACACTGCCTTGCGCGAAGAGTCTGAGTGGGCGAACAATAATGCCTTAGTAGGCGCCTTGCCTAGACCTACTGGCCGTCACGTGTTTGTTTTCATTTTCACTGCCCTTTTCCTCCTTTTACGCAGTTTGAATGCGGCCTTTTGTCTTTCCTTTGGCCTGAAATATCGTCCTCGCAATTAGCACACGCACATGAACTACTGTCATAGTTTAGTAGAATAATTAAGACTTTCAAAAACTGTATATAGCTAACGCCAGTTAAAAGAGTAACATTTACACAGCAGAGACACAGCAGAAGATGATGTCATGTCAAGGGCCGTGCGCTCAGGGAGGCTGCGGGAGCACAGCCACGCCCCTACTTGTCATTTTCTTATCATTAAAAAAAAAAGGGGGGGGGGAAGTGCCCCCAATGCGCCACTCCATGTTAATGTCCTGTCAAATTTTGAAAAAGCTCGCCTGGACACAAGCAAGTTCTGGTCAAAACGACATCAACTATAACAATACAATTTAATCTTTGCTCGCCGGTAGCTAGTCAAGGAGAGCAGATCATTATGTACACTCAAAAATGAAAAAAAAGCTTTTTTTTTAAAAAAAAAACTAATTACTATAAGCCGCTAAATAAAACCCCGTGTGAGTTCATTTCGTCAAATATTATTTTTGTAATCGCGCTACATGTTAGTTACGAATGATATAGATGGAGATATGGAAATGAATGAAGCACGAAATAGTAATTTCTAGCAATTTTTCCCGTTAATTGCATTATCCGTGTCAGCTATCTTAAAAGCACTTTTTTTTCTCTATAAATTGCTCTTTTACCCTACGCTCAGTGCGCGTGGCCTATAGAGACAAGTGTTTGTTTGGCAGAGAGCAGAGAATCAGTTTTATTGCTACCACCTTAGTATTTTTATTTTATTTGGACTTTTGGAGGTATTTTTGTGTTATCTTTTTTTGAGCGTGACGCTTATACATTACGTGTTGCATCAATCAACGTCAAATGGCACATTCTTGGATTTTATACAATAATCGTATCTAATCTTTATCACTTTCGGAAATACCTTAGTTATTTAAAAAATCGGCAAAATTAGAATTGCAAGTATTTCACGCTATTTGCATATATTTCATATAGTCACTTCAAAGAACGCCGAAATCATGCTAATAAGGTCTGCAGTTAACGAAGTAATCTTGTTATAAAGAATAATAGCTATTTACTTTTCACTAAATCAGATATTTGTTTTAACACTTTTTAGTATAACAACGTGTACTTTAGATGTTTGTCGTCTAGGTACTTGTCTTCGCGCCCGAAGTTGCGCATTCGGAAAGGCGGGGTGGCATGGATTACACTCATCCACATTTGGGACGGAAATGAAATCCATTTAGGAATACTTAGAGAAAGCGGTGTCAAGCCGCCCTTTGTAGACAAAAGCCTTACATTTGTGCGCTTTGAATGACGCCTACTTCGTTTTGTCCACAACAGGAATGAGTCATAACCAACAAATAACAGAAGGTGTAGCGACAAAAGTAACACTGACTCACCTAATCGATATTTCCCCAGATCGGGCTTGCCCAAGCAACCAACAGCTTCCTTCTTTAAGGACGCAATTAAAATTAACGGGTTACCATTGTCAAATTTTATCGGCAGAGCTGTCGTAAAAGAGTCAAGCTCTTTTGTTGGATACAAGAGAGCGTAATGAAGGAACAGACAAATTCCTTTTGCGCAAATCACTTCAAGCAAGTTTTAGCAGATTGATACTTATAGACATTGCAAACATCCACCCTTTGCAGCTCTTGTTGGTTTCTTCTCGTTCAAATTTTCGCAGCTTTTTGAAAATTTCATCTTGAGGAAGTGTGAAAATACTTTGACACCTCTAGGAAAACAATTGTTGTATACTAGCCGGTCCTAATCCTAATTGAGAGTACATCGCTCTGATTGGTCAAGAGCTAAAGTCTTTGACTGGTATATTGTGCATCTAGTATGGAACGATGAAAACAGCGATTATCAGAAAAATTCCATCGTGTATGCCAGACATCATTGAAGATTTGAATAATTTTCTTCTAAGTCCTGGCTGAGAAAGCATTATTGACGCCGCGGGCCAGGGGTCATACTTAACAGGCGATGCGCCGCATTCTAGGCTAAACTTACATTGTTATTCTAGTAAACAGGCTCGTTTTGCAGTTGTGACCCCATCTAAAGGGCCCTGTGGATTTATGCGAAAATACACACTAGGTGATTAATAGATTCCTAACGCTTCACTGTCATTGGCTTACAGCTCAATGCAACATCCGCCCCATGGCTACGCAATGCAGATGGCTATTGTATGAAGCTGTCACAAGAAACAAGCGAAATAATTAGCTGAGATACGTATAGCATTCCACAGCGGGTGAACGTTGTCTTTCGCCTCCCCACTGTTAAAAATTGCTCAAACATTATTTTGCTATCGGAGTGTGCAGTGACCGGCAGCGATATATCAGCGCTCGGTCAACTAGATTTTTTACCTCGACGTTTTTTTTTTTGGCGCGCGTCCGTGCTTCTTTCCCCTCGTGATTGACAAAAGGCTTTGTGTTAAACTCCAAGCTTCGAAAGCGAGGAAAGTTGGCGAAAATGGCGAACAGAATAGCTTGGATTTGTTGTTTAGCGTTATTTCTTGGTCTTGTCAGTAGAGTAACATCGAACTGTGCTTCTGTAAAGACAGAGTACGCTCGAAAGGGTCTTGCAGAGATCGACGTTCCCGCTACACCAGTCTCGGGTAAGTTGATCTAAATTTCACGCTGGGGCTTGTTTTGTGTGGATTTGCGGGACTTTTTGCTTACATAGTTGTTTTAATATCTAACTAATGCGATATCTCGGCGGTCTATGGTTATTGATGCTGTTTTTGTGTCGGCACAATGCTAACAAATTTTTCATTTTTCCAGGGTCCGCTTTGAATGTGTGCCCGAAAGTTGACGGCTGCTGCAGTCAAAAGATGGAAGGCAGTTTCGTCAGTCTTTCCAGAACACAGTTTGAAACTGCTCTCAGAGCGGCAACGAGCGACTTAAAGTCTACGTTCGCTAATAACGCAAGAACTTTTGACGGTAAGACTTAGTTGTTGGTTTAAGCATGTAGGTTTAGCTTTATTGGAGGGATTTGCCCGACTGAATTATTAGCTAAAGCGCGCTTGTTTCTGTGGTTCTTGTTGATTTCACTTCTGTGTAGGCAATGGAATATACATCGCACGTGCGGTAATACACAGGTTCCTGATTCCATGTTCTATTTATTATCGTTTCGAAAACATGGTCGCAGTACACAGCTCAAGAGTTTTTAAATCTTGCCTGTTGAATTGAGATATTTTGCGGATCGCAGCGTTCCAGCGTTGAGGAAATTAAGGCAAACGCAAAAGTAAACAGACTGTACATTATTCGGCACGCACAAAGCATTGGGCTACTATACACTTTTATCGAATGAATGCCCGTTAGTTTGGATTAATAACGCAAGTATTTAGACTCCACAAGCGAAAGGAACCCTTGTTTAGCTTATTATGCTATTAAAATGTTCTCCGATGTAAATTTTGCGCGTGCAGTCGTGTGAAAAGGCCGATCGTACGAAATTCGATACGGCTCGGACGCCATCGAACCGTCGCTATAAAGTGCAGACTTCTGTCGTTAGGGAAAGGGACCCGTCGAATATGCTATAAGAAAAACATACCAGGTCGTTTTTTTTTTCTAAGCGTGGGCTGGGAATTCTAGGAAGTAATGGTATTTTTTGGCAATGAGGTCCAGATCGAGGGAAGTGGCGAAATTCGTGTTTTTAGCAAGCATACATCTTTCATGACGATGTTCGAAGGTTGCCTTTCGAACGAGAAACTGCCACAAAAGTAGTCTCCGATTACTCCGATTTTTCCTGCATCAAAAGCATGCGACTGATGTATGTGTAACTCGACGAAAGATGGCTGGAAACTTGTCACTTAACACAGGATTTTGTGTCAACCCACCACGAAAATAATCAACAACAGAATTGAAAATGAAATCTTGAGAAACAACCATTTTACTTTAGTCTCAGTGCACTGTGGTCGCCATTAGAATAGATATCTATACTTTCCTACCACCAAATTGGTTGACCATAATGTTTAGTTTAATGGTTATCGTTCTGAGGTGAATGCGTGATAGCGGGGGGTACATATAAACCGTTCAATTTTTTTTAAGTGAAATTCAAAGTGAAATATGCTCAAGTACATTACATTTAGGCTATGTTAATTTCAATATGAACTCTCTAGTTTTTTTTGTTGCCGTAACATTTGATCGTAGCACAGCATTGGGTTGTTCTATGCAAAAATTAAAACCAAAGTTAATGTCGTTGAATTTTTTCACAGTTACTAAAATGGTGAAAATAAGTTGTCCTTCTATTGAAGTAATCTCTGCCTCAACAATCAAATCGTTAAATATTTCAGCAGCGTAACATAAATGTTTTACAGTCTCTAACAAGATGGGCCGTTTTTGATTGAATGCTGTAGAGATGGTGTGGTGAAAAAGTGATCAATTTTCGCATAAGTTTTGCCTCAATACATACGTTTCAGGTGTTGGTGAAAAAGTGAAATTATGGTGTTTGTTATTTGTATATTTGAGTTCTTGTTTAGAATCAGATTATTGATTATAACCCAGACTGCCATAGTAATAGAAAATGTAAATAAATAGGTTAAATGTCTTTATTCTAAAGTCCAGGCCAAACACTTTGAGAATTCACCCTAATTGAATCTCATTTTTTATGCTTGTTGACTTTTTGGATAACTTCTGTAGTTGGCAGACTGAGACCACCTTGAAAATCATTCTAGCTTTATTGGTGCATAAAATATAACATGTTAGGTATTAATTGTCAGCTACTTCAAAATCCTGTAGTCTTTATTTACTTTCTATTTTAGGTCACATATACACACAGTATTTGTAAGTTTATTCTCATTTATAACTCATATTTTCTCTTTTTTTTGTATGTTATAGTTGTTTCCAAAATAGAAATATTAATTGAAATGTGTTGACTAGGTTATTGTTTGTATTTCAAAATCTTATAATATATAAATACAAGATAATCATTGATATTATCTGACTATCTTCTTTTAAATGAATGGAAATTGTTGTTTTCATTATTAGTTCAGAAGCAACTTGCAACAGATAACCCAGAAGCACTTTTGGCTTTATAAATAAATAAGTATTGAAAACTCACTTTCACCCTTGGTTTTCACTCTAGATTACTCTTTACATTTTTTATTTTTCCTTTGCTCTTAAGACCTTCTTGAAGTCTTTGTCTCCTGTTGGTCAGACTGTCTGCAAATTTAGCTCCCTGCTGTCAAGATTTAAAAACATTCTCTTATTGTCAAATCCAGCTGTTTTGTGAGTTATTATCAGTTATGATCATTAATATCATCCATTTTTGCTATTTTTTTAACCAGACTGGAAAGGGCAACTATATTATCTTCCCTTAACTGCATTTGTTTTAGATGTTAGCATAACAGCATACACTAAATAACACTTTGATATAATAAGCACTTTTCAGAATCCAAATTTTACATTTGTTAGTCAAATGCAATAGTTAAAAATTCAACGAGTGCAATTTGGGTGAACTGCTGAGCATATCCACAAGTTTTAATTTTTGAGTGGTGCATATGTTTGTGCATGTGTAGATTCACCTCATACCTTTTAGAATAAAAGATGGCTTGACATTAATCCTTTGGATCAGCTAATTATTTTTACATTAAAGGGATTAGGACTGTTTGAAAACATCATCATTTATCAAAGTTCTTTCACTAGAGATCTGTAGATTTTAAGATGGGTTGCACAATTGTTGGCCTACTATAGCAAATGCTTAGCCTAAACAATTGTATAAAGTAGCTTTGAAGGTTGATAATCAACTCCTCCCATGATGCAAATTTAAATAGTTCAGTTGCAGCAGTTTTGTGTATAAAAAGTCTTGCTTTAGCTTGATTAATAGAACATAATACTCTCCTAAGAGAATTCTATGTTCACAATTTTTGTAGAATCAGACGTTTTGGTAGACCACTTTTGCGGTAAAGCTGAAACCAGCTGCGAGGTTCGAAGCTTTTTTTTATCAAGTATCATTTTACCTACAGCAAAGTTTATCTTCCACTCTTCTATGCAAACTGAATAAACAACAAGCTAAGAGGAAGGTATGTGGTGTTGTATTAAAGATAATCACATCCTTTTCATTTCTCAAATTCTTCAGCATCTTCCCCTTTATAAGCTAAAACACTTAAAGGTTTCTTGTTTAATTGCCGCATAACAAAACCGTAACTTAAAGCGTATCAGGAAATATGTCGAAGACTTGTCCAACCTTCAGCAAATGAATTTCAATATCTCGATTTGGTGGTTGGTCAGATCATCTAATCGCCGTGTAATTCTCTTGATAACGAGAAGACACTAGATTGTATTATAGTTATTCGGTAATGGCGGTTTGCAAGGATCGCTCTAGTTTGTTTATTTATTTAATTTTAATCTCAATGTTACACTATCGCCCAGGCTTTTCAGCGCGCTTTGTCCTGTGTGATACATCTGGCCCTGTCGCAGCTCAAGCCCTCAATAAGATTATTATTTCAGCATACCAATAGAGTTAGCGTCTTTCAGTCCCCATTCAAGTGGTATTTGTGTCTCTGATGTAAAACCGCGCTCGATGGGAGTCGTGAACTTTGGTTGATAAGGATTGTTTTAAGATGGCTTTTATTTTATGTTCATAAAAAAAAACACCTATTCCAGGCGCACACACTTTCGCGGGCCAAAAATTGGTTCATTCCTTATGAAAGTATCGTCAAATGGGCAAATCATTGTTATGTGTCTGTATAAAGCACTCTTTTTCTGTATTTTATAAATAAAATGTTTGTTAATCGATGCTGCATCTGGAACTTGTCCATGTAAGTTTTTTTTTGCTTTATTCAAATTAACAAATTTTCCAAAGTTTATTCGGATATTCGTCACCTCATGTTCAAAATGTTGTGGAGTCACGTGGCGCGTTAAATTTTGATCATGAGGTGACTAATATCGTGGTGTATAAAAGTACATACCATGGAAAACTTTGGGAAATTTGTTTTCTACAACACAAAACAACGAAAACAGTATTTTACAAAATCAAAACAGCCCGCGCCCGTTTGAAATGGCGTTTGTAGCGCGCACAGATAAACGAAAATTGAAAACTTTAGCTTCAAAACCCTGCAGTCTTTGTTACTTTTACTGTCCTTTTGTAAGGATGGTAAATGCATTTACTAGAAAAGGTTAAGAACCGAATTTCTTGAATTTGAATCAAGGTTTTTCGTCTCTTTCGCTTCAAGTGAACCTGCAAGGATTGTGAATGACGAATCCCGTGGTATGTCCTGATTTACCATAGCTCACACCGATCAGAAAGCGGGATTACCCGCAAGTGTTGGAGAACATTACATTATCATTTACATGTTCATTTGAAAACCAGCCTCTATAAATACTTGCTAATTTGATATAGATCTGTTTTTTTTAAAATAAATATCATGCGTTATCCTTAACTTAATGCACCAAACTGATCTCAAAATTTTATCCTTTAGGTTTCTTTAGAGAGCTTATAAAGAACTCTGAAATTGAGCTGAACAAGCTGTACATAAAAACATACGGTGTATTCTACCAGAAGAACGCTCAAGTATTCGTTGACCTATTCCAAGAACTCAACAAGTACTATGACGGGAAAAACATGGACCTCTCACAAGTCATGAATAACTTCTTTGCCAATCTGATGAAACAGATGTTCCAGCTCATGAACACTAAATACACCTTTTCGAAACCTTTCCTTGATTGTGTGACCGAGTACATGGACGATCTTCAGCCGTTTGGGGAACAGAAAAACACACTATCCGTGCAACTGAAAAGATCATTTGTCACAGCGCGCACGTTCGCACAGGCTCTAAGCGTTGGTCACAGCGTGATTAAACAACTTCAGACCCTTTCAGCTTCCAAAGACTGCCAAGTTGAACTTGCAAAAATGACCTATTGCTCATGGTGCAAAGGAAAAACGGACATGAAACCGTGCAATGCGTTGTGTACCGATGTTTACAAGAGCTGTTTGTCCGATATGAGAGACCTTGCCATCCCTTGGGATAACTTCGTTTCCACTCTACTAGAAGCCACCATACAACTTGAGGGACCTTTTAGCATCGAGAACGTCATTGTTCCCATTGGAGTTAAGATCTCATTTGCTATTATGAACTACCAAGAGAAGAATACAGTCGTTTCCCAAAAGGTGAGAAATAATGCTTGTTTCGCAACTCAGATGATCTAGTATGACTGGCAGTTTTCCATCCGCATAAAAGCAAAAATAGTCATATGAAAAAGCCTCGTCGTATCCCACACAGGAATAAAAAACACTAAATCCTAAGGGCGAACCAAGTCCCACAACTAAACCGATTTCAATTTAAAAATCCTGTTTTGGAGGTTGTCTGCATTTTTACTTTAATTCAATTTCCATTTTATGTACGTGTTAACAGCCTTGATAGCGCTCTGTTTGGCTGTATCAACTCTCGCTCGATAGGTCGCCTTATCACGTGATTGAACAGCGTGTACGATACAACCAGTGGAAAATAATTTATCAAAAAGTATTGAACCTAAGTGTTCTGTCAGTGGCCGCTTGGCGTATGATTTATTAGCCTTTTAGCGGGTGTGTAGTGCATGTTTGATTATGTTACACACCTAATACACTCCTAACGCTTCATTGATTGGCTTAATAAAAACAGTTATTATCCTTTAAGCGTAACAGTTTTGCTTATGTTAGGTAGCTCAGTCCAAAATTGGATTTGTGGTTTGAGTTGTTTCTTTCAATTAGGGTGCCCTTATGTCTGAAAGTATGAGTTCTTGATTTTCCCCTCCGGGTCGTACAACTCTAGATGGGCTATGCCCGATCAAAGGAGCCGCTTAATTAAACATAGTGTACGCGTGCTTGCCTCACGGAACACTTTTTCAAAATTAGAAAATATATAGTTACATGCCGTTTGACTTTGAGCAGCTCCGTAAAAAAATTTGCATAAGGTTTAAGGAAGTTTCGGAGATCCAATTTATTTGGTAATCAATGTTGATGGCCGTAATAGCGTTTGGAAAGGCGGCAATATTCACTTATGTAGAAGCCCTACTAAAAGTCGGTATCTTTTCAAGTCATAGCGGCGAATGGCAAACTGTGAATATTATTTTGTCTAGAGACTTCAGTGCGTCGAGACGTACAATGCTTGCAACACGATACTGTTACTAACTCAACTTATTTTCAAAAATCGGAAACCCGACAAGAAAGATGGTTAGAAAATCATTCAAGTTGCTAAGGTTGATTACATCTAGAGTTCTAAGGACCATATAACCGGATGTTTTCACTGGACGGTACTCTGCTTTAAGAGCTACCAGTATTAGCTATTACTTCGCTTATGTCTCGCTACTCTTTTTTAGATCTTCAGTGGTTGTGGAACCCCGACTCTAAGCAAATCCAAACGATCAACGGACGGCGACTTTTTCCTAGAAGGTTCCGAGAGAAACAAGCGATCCCCTAATGCCAGGAAAACCAACGACTTCCCTCGGGACAGCCCGGACCTTGCGCCCACCACGGCCTCTGGGACAAGCCTAGGAAGGTAATAGAACAAAAAATACTAAAAAAAAATTATAGTGCTCGAGGTAGGCTCGATTACCAGTCGTTGTGGTGATCCTATAGAAACGATTCTGATTTTTGTTTTGTTGCTTTCTTTTGTAGACTAACAGCAGCATTCAAGAGGCAAGCACTTGCCAGCAAAGGTTTCTGGGGGAAACTACCAACCGCTGCTTGCAGTGGCTCCGATATTTCGACTGATCCAATTAAATGCTGGAATGGAACGGACTTCGGAAGGTAGGACGCGTATTTTTAGGCTTACCTTTTTAGGCTTACCTTTTTAGGCTTACCTTTTTAGGCTTACCTTTTTAGGCTTACCTTTTTAGGCTTACCTTTTTAGGCTTACCTTTTTAGGCTTACCTTTTTAGGCTTACCTTTTTAGGCTTACCTTTTTCCTGTTTCCATTCTAGATACACTAGTCCTCCTGGTGTGAACAACAACGTGGACGCGATCACGCCATCTAGTACGATCGTCCAACAGCAGATTATAATCCTTAAGACCATGACACAGCGCCTCAAGGCCGCTCTGGAAGGCGAGGAAATCCTCGAGGGCAATGGTGGCAGCGGCAGTGGTAGCGGTAGCGGCAGCGGAGACAACAGCGGTAACGAAATCGACGAGGGCACCACCCTAAGGCCTACAACTAACCCCAATACCATCGACGAGGAAAATAACATGTTGGGCGGCGGGAAGGGACAGGGCGGGAACACGCTCGGCAAGAGAGAAAGCGGAAACAGTGCGTCAAGACCGTCGCCAGCCGGCGCCGTTTTATTAGCTGTCATTCTCTGCTTCGTTGTCAACATCCGGTGGTAGAGAACCCGGATCGCCTCGCTTTGAATATCTGACGTCAGATCCTGGCGTATGACATCACATACTCACGCTTCGTGTGTCGTTTTGGGTCGTGACGTCACTGAAAGGTCGGCGCAACATGACGTCATTTCGTCTTGACGCCACTTCATGACGTGACGAGCTTGTTACGTAACCTCATGAATTCCCTACGCACGACGAACAGATGAAGGTATACGCAGCATTTGTAAATATAATACTTTGTGGAAATGGACATTTTTTGCCATCAGAAAAACTAAATAAATTAGGATTAAGCTTCCGTCTTTACATACAAATAGCCTTTACTGGTCTCACTTTTGTCTCGTGACTACATAGTTGTAAAGACCTGAACTAGGGTAAGATTATTTTCACGACGGCCTCGCAAATACTTGTGTGTACAGACTTTCCTTATTTACAACATAAACCCATTTTTATTGTTATTTTGGATATATATTTTTTATTGGAACTTATCTTTAGTATTTTAGGGGTTGGAAGAGAACTCTGTACAAGTATGCGAGGGGATTTCTTAGCATGCGGAAAAGCGCGCGAAACCGCTGAACAATACGCGCGCACGATAATAGGGGAATTTCCAAAGGAACCAAATGCTATTGAGCAACAAACAGCGCCAAATTATTTTTTGAAAAGCATCTGAATATAATACAAAATACCAGGGAATATATGCCCTTGTATTTAGAACGTTTTTAATCTGTTACCATAAAGTCATTTGTTTGTAAAGTCGCCAGCATGGATGGCTTGTGTTAATAGGTTTTAAAAGTTTGATCATTTTATATGGAGTTTATTCGGAGATGGTTACGATCCCACAGGGCTTCACGACAATAAACGCGTAATCCATGCGCTCATAGGTAACTGGAATGTAATATATTAATATTAAACGAAATTAAGTTATACTTGTCACCTTGTTGTTTTGGGAGTCTTTGTTAGATGAGTGTTCCAGGTGTTTCGTAGAGCCTTATTAGCTCACGTTGTTATTAGCTCTACTGATAATAAAAATGAATGAGCTATGGTTAATAATAAGGAAGAATGGCGTCTGAGGCCAAAGACAAATATTCTTGGTGAGAGAAGACGCTGTTCTGTTTTCGCGGGGTGGAGGGTGGGTGCGACGACTTGATGAACACCAACCAAACGCTTAGAGGTTGAGTTAAAGAGTGAATACTCTAATGATTCGAATAAGCGCCGCCTCCTCGACCTTGAACTCCTCGACGACTTGATGAACACCAACCAAACGCTTAGAGGTTGAGTTAAAGAGTGAATACTCTAATGATTCGAATAAGCGCCGCCTCTTCGACGACTTGATGAACACCAACCAAACGCTTAGAGGTTGAGTTAAAGAGTGAATACTCTAATGATTCGAATAAGCACCGCCTCCTCGACCTTGAACTCCTCGACGATTTGATGAACACCAACCAAACGCTTAGAGGTTGAGTTAAAGAGTGAATACTCGAATGATTCGAATAAGCGCCCCCTCCTCGACCTTGAACTCCTCGACGACTTGATGAACACCAACCAAACGCTTAGAGGTTGAGCTAAAGGGTGAATACTCGAATGATTCGAATAAGCGCCGCCTCCTCGACCTTGAACTTTGGAATAAGCGCCCCCCCTCCCCTATCAACAAAAGCACCATTTAAATGGTGTGTAAATTTTTATTTTATTAAGATCACATCGACACGCTCGAATTACAACGGTGCATATTTCTTTCATTCCTATTTACTGTCGTTTCATTTTACCGCAAATAAAATTCTGATCTCGAGCTTTTTTCCTCATCACAATATCTTTTATTAGATCCCGTTTATGTGCCTATTTTGTGGCATTGCTGGTATGAGACCAAGGTTAACGCTTCTGTTATTCGGCTACGCAGAACTTTTAGGATAGTGAGCTTGATTATTTAAGCTTTTCCCCGTAAACGTTTTACACTATCATGACTCTTGTGTTAGAATAGATACCGATAATGGTAAACGTTTTACACTATCATGACTCTTTTGTTAGAATAGATACCGGTAAAGGTAAAAGTTTTACACTATCATGACTCTTGTGTTAGAATAGATACCGGTAAAGGTAAACGTTTTACACTATCATGACTCTTCTGTTAGAATATAGATACCGGTAAATGTAAACGTTTTACACTATCATGACTCTTGTGTTAGAATAGATACCGGTAAAGGTAAACGTTTTACACTATCATGACTCTTGTGTTAGAATATAGATACCGGTAAAGGTAAACGTTTTACACTAAATCATGACTCTTGTGTTAGAATAGATACCGGTAAAGGTAAACGTTTTACACTATCATGACTCTTGTGTTAGAATATAGATACCGGTAAAGGTAAACGTTTTACACTATCATGACTTTTGTGTTAGAATAGATACCGGTAAAGGTAAAGGTTTTACACTATCATGACTCTTGTGTTAGAATAGATAGCGGTAAAGGTAAACGTTTTACACTATCATGACTCTTGTGTTAGAATAGATACCGATAAAGGTAAACGTTTTACACTATCATGACTCTTGTGTTAGAATAGATACCGGTAAAGGTAAACGTTTTACACTATCATGACTCTTGTGTTAGAATATAGATACCGGTAAGGATAAGGGAGATTTATGGTCGAGAATACCCGTAGTTTGCTATCTTTAGTACTTTTTTTAATAAGAACCGTTTTTATAAGAACGTCCAGCCTGAGATTTCACCAAATTTTAAGAACATGCCGAGGCTCAGATAGCAGAAAAAAATATTTTTTAGTGCTGATGCGTTCTAAAATGCAGAATCAAATTGTGCCCATAGTGACAACCTTATTATTGCTATCGATCATTAGTGTAATTCTCTTCCTAATAATTCATTGGGTATTATATTTTTATACACACTTAAATTTAAGAACTTCGTTAAGAACATATTCAGCTTAAAAATGTCCCAAAAATAAGAACGGCCCAGCCTCAACTGAAAATTAGACGTTTTTATAAAAAAAGGAGTGTGCGCCGAGCGCAGAGGAACGAAACGGGGGCGCTGTTTTGTTGTCAACTTCGCTCGTCCCGCTCCTCCGCGCCCAGAATGGTGGCTAAGGGCGTATTTTCCTTCCTATCATTCTGGAATGGGAATGGTTTGGTAGAGAATTTTCAGAATGGCACTCGAGTCATTCTGCTACCGGAAGCAGAATGGGTGGAATGGCCTTTATTCCATTCCGGAATGGGGACGCGGGATAAACGAACGTGCGATTTTTCTATTCTAATCATTCTCCGGGCGCGTTTTTTTTACTCGTGATTCCGGAATAAGAATGGTTAGAATATAAAAAGCGCACGTTCGTTTATCCCGCGTTCCCATCCCGGAATGGAATGAAGGCCATTCCACTCATTCCTGTAGCAGAATACCTCGAATGCCATTCTGAACATTCTCTATCAACCATTCCTATTCCAGAATGATAGGGGGAAAAACGCAGCCATTCGAAAACGCAGCCATTCTTGACTCGAGCTCCCAGCTATGCTTACCGTTAAAACCACAGCGTACCCAAATAGCACGCGTCCGATAGACTGGCACTAGTTAGGTATCCAATATGGCGGCAGTGACTTCCATTTTACGAGCTGGCCGGCAAGTTTGTAAAAACCCGTCTTTTGGAAGACCATTTACTTTCGGGTAAGAACACTAGCCAAGCTGGTATTGTTTCGTTTCTAGATATGTGATATTTTACAGGCTTTTTTGTTGCCTTGTAGTGGCTGATGAAATTCTTATAAACCCTTGCAAAAACAAGTCCCAATGATATTGGATACTATATGTAGCATTTACTTTCGAGACCCATAGCCGGGGGGGGGGGGGGGGGGGGGGGGTTAAAAACCAAATATAGAAAATAGACAAGGGGAGACCCAGAAGGGACCTTCTTCCATGCCCCCCCCCCCCCCCCCCCCCCCCCGTCCCCTTTATACAGCATGTTGGCTAGAAGTGAGGTCCATATAGGACAGATTAAAGGTTGCTTGCTGTAAAATCAAACCTTATTTGTATGCTTTTCTATATTCATCCAAAAATAGTAATAATACTGGTCAATAAGTGTGAACATTATAACAATACATTTAGCTCTTTTTCACTTAACTTGTTTCTTAGAGTTAAACCATCACCCTGCCAAAGATGCACCTTAGTGCGACAACAGTTCCGCTTCAGATCAAACAAAACAGATGCTGAGGAACTTATCATTACAGAGGGCAGATCACGGTTCATTATGCGGCCACTGGTCTTTACTGCTGGGGTACAATTATACTTGATAATAAAGTAATGAATATAAACTCTGCGTGACATAGTCATGTCTGCACTTTGAGGGGTGGGCACTAGTACAGACTTGAATGGTCCTCTAATATTTTGATGCGATTGCCTTCATAGCTTTTGCTTAGTTCCTGCACAAAGCTTTTGGATGCTCAAACATTTTTAAAAAATACTCACATGCTTACCATTGTTATTGAATGTTAAAATACCAGCATACAAAATTGTAAACCTTTCATGCTTCTCAGCAATTCAGTGAGTAGGGGGCTATTTTAAAAAAAAGTAAATGATTATTAGTAAGTTCTTTTATATCTTTTCTTTTTACCTGTGAAAGGCTTCTGACTAACAGGAGCAAAAAGATGGAAAAATTAAAAATTGTAAGGTTGTGTTAGCTTACATTTTGTTTATATTTTGCCTAGAGGTTCCTTGCATAATGTAAAACAAAATAAGCTTAAGTATTTTTTGGTAGATGATCTGTTCTTGAGTAAGATTGAGCAAAGTTGCCATAGATCATGAAAAAGTAGCAATTTTGCCCAAACTGGGCAATGTCAGACAAATCAAGTATCTTACAATTTGCAATATCTCAAGAACGGATTATCTACAAAAATACTGAAGCTTATTTTGTTTTATAATACACAAGGAACATCTATGCAAAAAATCAAGTGAATATAATCTAACACGGCCTTACAATTTGAACTTTGTCATTTTTTGCTCCCGTCCCTCTGACTGCATGTTTAAATCTAGTTCTTTATGCATCACTAACTTGTATAACTGCCTGAATGTCTGCTCTGATTCATGTCTATTCATCCCCAGGCAACCGCAGGCTCTTTTGCAGGGTGTGCCATATGGCAATATGAGAGGGTACGAGCAAGTTATGCAAAGTGGAAACCACGCTGGAGCTCATTTCAATTCCCTAGAGCTTTTGGTTTCAGGGATAAGGTAGGCTTTAGCAGTAACCCCTCTTTGCTGCTCCCTCACCATGTTATGATGATGACACCTCCAGTTTTATGGCGAGAAAAAAATACTTGTCGATTTTGACACTTATATAGAACTGGGAAGTATTTTTATGGGAATTAATCATCAATTGTGTGCATGTGATTTTAAGCAACATTGGTCTGTGATAGTTTGGATAGTATTAGGATACATCAGACACTACGAAATGGTTTGTTGTGTAGGAAGGATTTTTCAGGGTACAGCTTCTCTGGAATAATTTTTACATTTGATATTGATCATTCTTAAATTACAAGAAAAACATTGAAATTATAAATACTCTGTCCTAAATCAGAGTCAACACAAAATGTCTATGTTTTGTTAGATGCTTGAAATGTCCTTTTACAGAAGATCAAATAAATGTTTATCTTTTCACTCTACAAAGGGTACTTTGATCAAAAAACAGGATTTTGTAGATGTCTAATACAGGTGATTAGAACAGTAATACCAAAGTAATTATTACAGTATACACTCAATATAGGTAACAGCATTAAAGTTCACCATTGAGAATGGGACATTGTGCCATGTGGTATAATCGGTTCTTGAGTGAAAAAATATATCAGTACTTGGGATGAAGGCTGCTTTTGCTTTACCAAGGGTGACCAGATTATAGCTAGGGTGTTCTTTTGTACAAGAAACTTCTGTTTAGTTCTTACTAATTACTAAAGGTAGAGTATATTTTTTTTTAGTTAAACAGATGGTGGATGACTCTCCCAGATGGCCATAAAACTGCAGCAGGTAAGGAACATGATACCTTACAGAAAGCGGGCCATGTTGAGCAATTTTGACCAATCTGATTCGACTTGAACACTGTAAACATTTAAAAAAAAACGGCATCTGTTTTTTGTACATGTTGTTGACCATGGAAAAGCTGCTCAATCACTCGTAAAATACGAGTGTTTGGATTTTTAAAGGGGGGGGGGGGGGCACTGATTCCTTTGGGAGTTGACAAAGTGTCAAATCAGACTTCTTGGTTTAACTTGTCTCTGCTTGGGGGCAGTTATTTGGCATGCACAATCCAGGAGTCCAGGATACATATTAAGCCACGTTTTATCTATGCAGTGCAAACCTGTATAGTGTATACACTCAAAAACATATTTTAATGGTTTCTGTTATATAATATTATAAAGTGCATATCTAAAATATAAACAAAACGTTTTATAAGCGCTCATTCTCCATCATCAAAATCCTCGTTCATATCTGATTCACTTTTTTCCTCACTTTCTTTCTTTTCTCTTTTATCATGCTGCGCTTTTCTTGCGAAGAGAAGATTGAAAAGCCTTTTTGCTTCTTTAATGTTATCTATAGCATCAACCATTGTCAGGTTTCAGCCTGGAGTTAGTTGCATCTTTGAGAAATTGAGAGCCTTCACTTTTTCTTAATTGATGTTTTAGTCAATTTCTCCCCTCCACTTTCTGTCCAGCTTGCAGCTAATCTATTGATCGCATTTCTTGGACATTGTCATTGCCGTTCATTCACTTCCCCTCCTTCTTTCTTCGGTTTTCGGGAGGGGGGGGCACCGAAAATATGGGGAAAGCGTAAGGGGGGGGCATGGAGGAGTTTGTTCCTCCTGAAGGGGGGGTCAACTAATTTTATCCCTTACTTTTATCAATAGCCTCACGTCCACCCACCCTCGGGATAATAAATTATCTTTTCCCTTTAATTTATGGTTTCGTTGTTCTCCAGGAATTATTTTTGTGAATACTGTAGTATTCTTACTGTGGAAGATTCCTGCACCAAGAATGCAAGCCTCAATGTGGAGGTGGTTTATTTCTCACCCAATCATTGGTAAGAAATATAAATTGGGGCTAGACAAGGGATTTGAACCTTGTGATTTCTGCCTAGCCATTTATTACGTATCTTACAATTTATTATTTTTTTATTCTAGATTTCTCTTACTTTGCAATTCATACCAACAGAAATAAAAACAAGGGAAAGTTTCTGGGGTGTAAATAGAGGGCATTAAATGTTTATGAATTTATAAGGTGAACCAGAAGATTTGAGGGGAATGTAATGGAGAAGGCGTCAGTTATTCACTACATTCTGGTGTGGGGCACTCAGATATGATTGCACTTAATTGCAGCTAATTTGATTGTACGATCACAACCAGTCACATTTTGATTGCAAAGTATTTATCTTTTGATTCCACTCGATCCACAAGATCACAAAGTGGTTTACCATGTAATCAATCATACACAATTGTCTGCTATGTTATAGAAACCAGCCTTTAGGCTCCAAGTCCTCATCCTCGCCCCACCCCTGATGAAATTTCTTTTTTCAGCTTCTCCTGTCACTATCCTTACAAGCTGTTTTAGTCACATGGATTTCTGGCACCTAGCAATTAACATGTATGTCCTCTGGAGCTTCGCACCCACCATACAGGCTCTTCTTGGACGAGAACAGTTTATTGCATTTTATCTGAGTGGAGGTGGGTGCTAGTTATAGTGTGACCTATCTACTGTGGCCACCAGGGAAAGCCAGCGAAACAAGATGCAAAAAATTCAAAATTTACAGAAATCTGGGGGTCTCACTTTATGGCTTGTGGTTTTTGACACTTTTTTCAGGTGTGTCATTTTCTGGCATTATTATGATGTACACTAACATTTCCTTTGCACCTTGATTGGCTAAACAGCTCACGGCAGCCTATTACTAGGCATTGATTAATAATTAATAATATGATAAACAAGGCTAGAGTAACCTGTACTCAATTATCATATATATAAATTGTTTAGCAGAATATTATATAATATTTGATGTGATATAGATGATTGAAATTACAATAATAAACTAGTAAACATATTTATATGTCCTCCAACCATTTATTTGCATTTATTGGTACTTGCAGGCATGTTTGCGTCACTTGCCAGTCAAGTCTTCAGGGTTCTAGCCAAGCAGCCAATCAGACCCTCTCTTGGAGCAGTGAGTATTGTGTTCTCTGTAGTCCAACAATGCTAGATATCCATGAATGATGTGAAATATATACATTTTGAAATGTGCTCAATAGACCATTACTAGAAAAGATATAATTAATGAATCCAGAAGCATCCCATTCTTGGGTACTTGGGGGAACGTGGAGGCCTGAAGCAGAAGTTTGCCTCTTCGCGTGCACTCCTACTTCGTGTCTCATTGTTGCCCTGGGTCTCCAGGGATGATCCACAAGGGGGATGGATAAGATAGGTTGGACATGACTTTGAGAGAGAATTTAAGACATTTTATTTAAAACAAAGAAACTATCTTTCTTTTACTTTGCCCCTGTATCTGATAATTGAATATAGATTATTATGTTGCCAAGCTGGTGCCTGATTATTCATTTTTCTTTCCTAGTCAGGGGCTCTGTTTGCTGTACTGTCACTCATCTGTATTCATCTGCCAGAGACCGAGCTTTCTCTTATATTCCTACCTTGGTTTTCGTTCTCAGCAGGAAAGGTACGTCCTAGTAACATAACAATATTCTAACAAGTATTACTGGCAAAGCCTCACTTGGTTGACTTCAAAATAAAGGAAATGTTAACAAGCTACCTCTTAGCTCCTCAACATGGTGTACAAGACATGACGGAAAACATGACGTGATGCTTCAAATAAGTCCATTTCACATCTAATAAGGCAGAAGATTTCTCTAAGTACTTAGTGAGTAATAGCAAACAAAAGATCAAATGCGACTTTTTATAGATTGATGCGACCTTTTGTATATTGAAATTTTGAGTTTATCGTTCCTGAGCTCATACATAGAGCAACGATGGTCAAGGGAAAATATCTTAAAAAGCCAAAATCTGGGTATGTGCATTTCGGCCTCACATTATTTTAGTTTTGAAAATCAGTCCGGAATACAAGGAGCCGATGACCATTGTAAGAAATCGTGACTTCTTTGTCTCGAATCTCGAATGGCGAATTTCCAGGTTTTTCCGTCCTGTCGGTGTACAAACGTCACCAGTACTTCTGGACCCATATTTGTTTGGAGATAACTGGATGGGGCATCAATTTATTGACAATAAACAATAAACAAAACAAAAGGTCAATGCATAGGTGCTTGTGTAGAGCTGGACAGAAAGGGTCACTAAGACCCCTCGAATGCCCAACATGATTTCTTATTAAACATTAAAAATTAATGGACAAATCCTAGATTTCCTGCATATGGTCTGTCCCTGTAGACCCCCTTCTAAGCAAATTTTGGCTTTGTACCTGAATGCCTATTTCATTGCTTTTTCATTTCTATTTACCAATTACTAGAAATGCATTAATTGACTATGTGCCAATGCACTCATAGTTTTTTTAAACCATGTCTTTCTTATTTTGTGCGCAGAGGCACAAATGTGTTTGATGGGGCTAGTTTAAGTATTGTCAAAGAGGACCCTTTTTTCTGTGTTTAGGCGCTGATGGGCGTGGTGGCGCTAGATGTCGCAGGCCTCGTCTTCAGGTGGTCCTTGTTTGATCATGCCGCTCATCTCGGTGGGGTCATCTTTGGAGCGTAAGTAGCAGATATTTAGACTTGAGATATACCCTATGGACGACTATCTTATCAATTCTTCCCTAAAGTTTGGTTCATACTGGTGACATGGTACCCTGCTAGCAGCGCCACGAAGGCATCACGAATGCACTACGACATCGCTACGAACGCACTTCAACAGTGCCACTCATAAATGCAGTACGACAGCGCCACGGGCGAACCACGACAGCACCACAAACGCACTACAAAAGTGACACACAAGGCACAACGACAGTGACACGAGCGCACCATGAGAGTGTCACGAACTCACAACGACAGTGTCAATTTCACCACGAGCACACTACAATAGCGCCATAAACGCACCACGAGCGCGCAACGACAGTGTCACGAACTCACCACCACAGCGCAACGAACGCACCACGACAGCGCCACGAACGCATTACGAGTGCACCACAACAGTGCCACCCACGAAGGCATAACGACAGCGCCACGAACGCACCACGACGGTGCAACACTCAAAGGCATAACGACAGCGCCACGAACGCACCACGACAGCGCCACAATAGTGCCACGCTCAAAGGCATAACGACAGCGTCACGATTGCACCACGACAGCGTCACGATTGCACCACGTATGTACTACAACAGTGCCACCCACGAAGGCATAACGACTGCACCACGAAAGTAATACGAATGATCTACACTCGACCGCACAACGACAGTGCAACGAACTTACCACGACAACGCCACGAAAGCGCCACGAACGCACCACTAACACACCAAGTAACAAAACAGTTTCCTAACGACAGAACCACGAGCGCAGCGACAGCGCTATAACCGCCCCACTTTGACGCACCGTTTGTCGGTTTCTCTCCAGGTGGTACCTTAAGTACGGTCACTATTACTTGTGGGATCACCGCGGATGGCTCGTCAAGAAATGGCACCAGCTGCGAGGAAGCAAGCAAAAACCTCCTCCTTGATGATACATGTCAATCACAGCTGTCAAACCTGCCAATCACATGCGGTGATTGGCCACGTGCCATCGGTCAAGCGCGTCAACCAAGGAGGCTTGGTTACCCAGGCGCAAGGCGTATTGCACGGACGGTAAAATAAGGGGTTTACAGTTAAGAAATTTGAAAGAAATGACAGGTCGGAGGAGATTTATGATAGGAAGATGATAATGTGACCGGGGTACCAGGTCACGTGTGCTGATACATCATGGGAAATGCATCACATGATTCTAGGACCAATCACGGGAGAGACACGTGATTAGTGAGGAAGTCACAAAGATCCCAAAAAGGTGCGAAAACTAAATCCAAATAAGAAGCGAGAAATTGCAAGACTAAAGAAACAAATGTAGATTTTTGTTGTTGTTTTCTTTTCGAGATCGAGGAATTCAAGGGAAGTAATCGTTGATGAAAAAATTGGTACAGTAGAACCTCGATATAACGATACATATGTCCGGTCCCGGCAAAATAACAGTAAAACACTGTAACCCACACGGCACCGCGCGCCTAGTTAATCACCACAGGCAACCCGCGCATAAATTATGTTTAACTTATTTTCTTCTTATTTTCTTTTCATTTTGGCGACTGGGTCTGAGGGCGGTCATATTGGGCGGGCCACAGCTGATCCAAAATGCTGACGAAAGGGAGTTTGACTCCGAAATTCCTCGAAAAAGGCACTCTGACAGCATTTTCTATTGCTTTATGTTCAAACCTCACTCCATAAAAATATAGTACTGTAATTGTTTTATTGTTAACGGAGTTGAATATAAATGTTTCTCAATTAAACGGGTTTTTTTTCGTCAGCTTCCCAAAATATCATTACATCGAGCGTTTCGGATATAGCTTCGCTTCTCGGTCAACTGTTTATTTTTCCTACCATTCCTCATCCTTGGACATTATCCGCTGATATCCCAGCCCCCAGAGAGGGGTTTATTTACTAACTGTCACGCGCTTTGAACCTATTGCCATGGTAATCGGTCTGAGCTGGGGAAATTTCCACCACTAAAACAGCAAGTAATTCTTCTGCCCGCCATATCGTTATATCGAGGTTCGGATGTTCGGGTTTGGCACCAAGCAGGACAAGGGTGGGTGGGTGGGGGAGGGGGGAGTCTTTCAACTTGAACAACATACCGGTTTTCAAACAGTTGTCAAAAAAGGCTAACAGAACATTTCCCCTGTTGTCGTCGCCATAAGATGGCGTCATGTTGCGCTTTGCTACTCAAACACTTTCAGTTTCTAAAGGATAAAGAAAACGAAAGTAAATCCTGACCCGTGATCGACTCTATAAACAAACACGCGCGCAAAGGCTGTATTTTCTTTAATAATTACTCGTCACCATGTTTTATTATATTATAGCTATCTAACCATCCATCACTTAACAAATACAGATCGTCTGTCCGTCCGTAAGGGACAGCTTACCGTGGAGTCCTCGCACTGTTTATGCTTTAGATCTCGTAGATCCGAGAGCTTTTTATTGTTGGTGTTTGGGGATAGCTCTGTTCAGGCATGATTCTTCTATGCAAACTTTCGTAAGGCTGTGTATTAGTCACTTGTGGTAACCTTGTCGCTTAGAGTGGCAAGTTCGTGAACTAAATGTCAGATCAAATCTTTTTAAGGAGACTTGAGTTGTGTTTCCCTCTTGACCAAGTAATAAATATTTCCTTTGTATTTTGGTATATTCCAAGGCTGTAACTGCTTCGCACCACTGTATTTCTTGTGGAATTTGTAGACAGATTTTATTTCAAGTCTGATTTCGTTACCCAGAAATTTCTTTTTGACAGGCTTCGGGTTTGAAAATTATCCTATCTCAAGTTAATAGTAAGACCTCAAGTTTGATGCTTTTTAAGCAATAAGATATGTTTATATGCGTCTCTGTGTTTGTATATAAGCTACATTAGTTGTTCAGTTATTTCGCGAACAGCTGATACTTTCGCGGCAAATTTCACGTGTTTATATACTGCCAAAATGCTAAAACCGGTCTGAGTCTATCCCTTGCCGATATAATCACAGTAAAAGTCGACATTTTAAATAAATAAGTCATAAAGATTCCTCTACTAAATTTTCTTGGATAATTTGATTATAGCAAATACGCCAGTATTTTGACTAGCACTCGAATGGCTTGTGGCACTCAAATGGCTTTTCACACTTTAACCACCTAAATAGGTTTTAGCAACCGTAGATTTGTATGTTGTAAAGTATATTTTAGTTCTTGTTTAGAAGTATCTTACAAAAGTACAAATCTTATTATAATTTCTGCTTGTGGTTTTACGTCGTAGCGGTTGGCGGATTATCCGAACTGTCATTTCTTTTGCTTGAATCGGTACGTTCGCCTGACGAATTTTTCTTCAGTTTTGCACTCTCCTTTTCGATTTGTTGTTCAGACTTCCACTCGTAATTACCTTTCAATGGCTTCCCCGTCTCCGAATCAAAATTATACTCTTTTTCTAGTTTTCTCTTGCCTTCTTCCGCTTGGTTCTTTAGTTCGCGTTCCAGATCTTTTTTATTCTGCTCGTGATCCACATCCCACAGACATCGTCTCGCTCTCTTGCTATTTCCCTCCATCTTTGACTATCTTTATGTGACACTTGATGTGAAAATATTTAACTTGTCCAAGCGCCGCTAGCTTCCCTGTAGAAATGACCACATCGCTTAGTGCCTTTTATAACCTTCCGTATGCCTTTTCTATTTTGTTTTGATCATGAGCCGGGTTTGATCCTTAGGGCAAGTTTGAACATGCAAATCACGAATTCACTGGGTCGTACCATCTCCATAGCAACGCTTAGAAATTACCACAAAAAGTCGATTACAAAACGCGTAAATTCGTCTTTTCCAACTGCGTTCTTGTTCACTTCCCTTTTATTTACACTTTTTTATATAAATTGTGTTTTACTGTCGATTGAAACACACACAGTTGCAGCGAAGGTCAAATGTACAAGTTGCGTGACAAGATTTTAAGAGAAGTTTTATGTACTGCTGGGTACGCTTTTGTTGAGTCAGAAATTTGTACTCCCACTCAGCCCGAGCATGTTAGCATGATATTCATAACTCCTGCCCTCCTGGATCTGTGCCGTTAGCCTTTATTTTCTACAATTTTTCATCCGTAGCAGTGTTTTAAGCTTTATTATTGCTAGTGTAAATATACAACATAAACAAACGATATAAATGTAATTTGCCAGCGATAGTATTTCATAACTATGGACAACAGGACGAGGCTCCTCACTACAAATAAAATCTTCATATTTGAAAATAAAAAAAAAATTAGTTTCGTCTGTCGTGGTGCTAAAGGTATGAAATTTTATTGCTCAATGTCGACAAACCGGTAATTAATCTATGCAGTGTTTTGTAGTTGCCCAAATACACATTAGGTGGATATCACTCCATATTAGGTGGATATCACTCTATAGCTATTAATCCCTGCACGCTCCCCTCGCAACCTGGGCCCTCTTGCTCAAGATGTTCTACCCGCCGGCCTTTCTCTACTTGCCTTCTGAAGGACTCGCTCTTTTGTGACGCGTGCTCAGCTCCGGGAGGTCACGGGTTATTACCCGCGCTTGTCTGAGCGTGTTCGGGAATAACGGCGGAAAAGCTATCCCGCGGGGCGAGCGTTTTTATTTCTTCGGAAATCCCTCAGAAACACGCTGATACGCTGGCTATTAAAAAAGCTTACTCTCAGTATACGTCTCATAAACATTTGCTACGACTATATATCACAGAACATGTTTGCTACGTAGGTTATACCACGGAACATGTTTTCTACGTAGGCTTCATCTTAGAACATGCTTTCTACGTAAGCTATATCTCAGAACACTTGATGTTTGCTACGCAGGCTACAGTCCATAAAACGCCTGCTACTTAGGCTACACCTCAGAACACTTGCTCGCAGGCTTTATTATACTCGCTGTGTTTCTCATAAGCGTTTGCTACTTAGGCCACACCTTCGAATACTTGCTCGCAGGCTTTATTATACTCGATGTGTTTCTTATAAGCGTTTGCTACTTAGGCCACACCTCAGAACACTTGCTTGCAGGCTTCATCTTACTACGCTGTCTTCCTTATAAGCGTTCGCCCTTAGTCTGATTAACAGTTGCTATGTAAGGCTATACATTATCTGAGAATAGTTTTCTACGTAAGCTACACCCACATTGTCCAGCCATCCCGATGTTGCTTGAATTCCCCGAATCCAGACGCAACTTCGATCAGGATAGGAAAATCCTGTTACTCTCACATTCCTCACTTTTGACTGACCTTGGAGGACTTAAAATATGGTGGGGTACCCATGGTAGCACCCCCACCCCACCCCTCTCAAATTCCTTACTTGTGACTGACCTTGAAGGACTTATAATATGGCGGGGTACCCATGGTAGCACCCCCACCCCACCCCTCTCAAATTCCTTACTTGTGACTGACCTTGGATGACTTATAATATGGTGGGGTACCCATGGTAGCACCCCCACCCCTCCCCTCTCAAATTCCTCACTTGTGACTGACCTTGAAGGACTTATTGTGATGTATACATGGTATCACCTTCCCCAACCCCATAGGTTATGTCCAGGAAACTTTTGTGATAACTTCATTTTTATTGGTTTATATTTTGAATATTGAATTGACTGTAACTACATAACTAATGCCAATTCTTATTGTGAAAATCTTTTTATATTTCATTTTACTATTTTGTTATGATTCCATTTAGGTAGTAAAACAGGCCTAGACAGTGTGCTTGGGAATTGTTTTCTTCTAGTGGGGAGGATGGCTACACATTTACAGAAAGCCTTTAATTTTGCAGAGGAATAAACTGTCTTAAAGTGCACAGCATAGACCTTAGCTCTTTCTAGCTCAAATCATTATGTGATAATATACTTGTGCTTATATAAAATTTTGTATTTCATTCCAGACAGCTTTATTCTGTAGTTTTCAATCTAAATTAGCTGGAGTCTCACCAGCTCTTTCTCGATCGTTGCCCTCATTCCATGTGGGAAGAAGTGAGTGACGTCAGACCAGCACTCGGCCAAGGTCTTGAGCCTGCTGATGTCTTCCTGATGGAGCTTGCCTGTCACTGTCGTCACACTGTTCTCACTCCATTTGTACTTTTGCTGTAGAATCTCAAGGAACAGCGAGATAGGCGCTGCCAAAAACCAGAATCACGAAATATCACTTGACCAGATCATTGTAAATGAAGATGGCATACGACTAGGTTAATCTAGCCATACTCAGCATTGAATCGTCGATACCTTGAAGGACTAATATAGTGGGGGTACCGATAGTAGCACCTTCCCCACCTATCTCATTCCAAACTTTACTGACCATGGAGGTCTAATTTGGGGAAACTGATGATAGCACCCTCCCCACCCCCTCATATTCCTCACTTGTGACTGACCTTGGAGGACTAATGCCTGGTGCACACTAGTTACATAACGACATGCGCACACACACTCTTATCTTCGTATGTTCAAGAGGAAGAAAACATGTTATGTCCATGTCGTTATGTCAGGCTAAAAAGAGTGCACATGCCCATGTCGTTATGTTGTTATGTCAGGCTAAACAGAGTGCACGCACCCATGTAGTTATGTCACTAGGCATAATAAGATAGGGTACCAATGGTAGCACTCTCCCCACCCCCCTCATATTCATCACTTTACTGACCCTGGAGGACTAATATGGTGGGGTACTAATGGTAGCACTCTCCCCACCCCCCTCATATTCATCACTTTACTGACCCTGGAGGACTAATATGGTGGGGTACTAATGGTAGTACTCTCCCCACCCCCCTCATATTCATCACTTTACTGACCCTGGAGGACTAATATGGTGGGGTACTAATGGTAGTACTCTCCCCACCCCCCTCATATTCATCACTTTACTGACCCTGGAGGACTAATATGGTGGGGTACTAATGGTAGTACTCTCCCCACCCCCCTCATATTCATCACTTTACTGACCCTGGAGGACTAATATGGTGGGGCAATGATGAAAGTACCTTTCTCTCCCCACCCCCTAGTGCTCCTAACTTTTCTGACATGGAAGGACTAATTTGGTAGCACCGACTTTTTCTCCCACCACCCCCCACCCCCCAGTGTTCATCACTAAGCTGACCTTGAAGGACTGCTTTGGCTGGGGCCCCAATGGCAGCGTTCTGCATTGCGCTCATCAGGTCTTCCTCCATCTTATTTTTATTCTGTTGCTTTACGATCTTCACGTGTCGCTCAGCCATCGATAGAGCGAAGTGCAGGATGTTAAAGATCTGGTGCAAGAAAATCAAGAAAATTAGTATGTGCTCAGGAGTTATCGGCTTAAAGAACACTACTTAGGCTAGACCGTAACATCAACGACAGGTTGATTATGCATTTATCAACATTTCACCATGGTTAACGATTATCAGGAAAATTAGAAGAGGAGTTAAATCCATTATTATTTGACGAGTTCCTATAAGTCGCGTGTTCTAATTAAAGACCGTAATAGGATATAATAGGATATGACTGATAATTTAGAGCGTATGGCCTGTTTAATAGCGCGGATTCTAATAGATTCTTTTGTCTGGGTTGAGGTTTCTTTTGCCCCTTCCGGAAGTAAACTGGTGACAATGTGGCTTTAACACTACCTGCAGCTCAGTATTGACGTTCGGTCCGGGGTTGTCCGGACAGTAGTTGGCCACAAAGAAGGTGTGGCTTCGCGAGCTTCCAGTGGCAGCGGATGCGTCGTTTAGCGCTTGCTCACACTCCGCTTCTGTCTTGAGCTTGTCTCGATGAGTCACAACAGTTATCGGTGAAATACCTAAAAAGGAAAGGAATAAAAAATACCTGTAGCAGAGAAGGCTTCTGTTTCAAAGCGAAGCCCCTAGATTTGTTTGGAGCTATATTAAATTTCTAATTAACTAAGCACTAAACTAAGCGCCAGGCATATTTCTCGGTCTCTTTCCGGTCATGAGCCAACGAGGGACCGGAAACTATATGCTCTCTTTTATTATTGAATGAATGACTGAATCGTTTATTAACCCACATCGCAGGTTAGACCTGAATTACAGGGCAGTCAGCATACAGTCAAAATAGATAGATATATAAATATAGTTTACAAATGAAAATCCGTAGGTTTATTTGCAAGAAAATATCGAAGTAACAACCAACAATATTGAATTTTAATACCTTATTAACGAAGTTTTATTGCAAGCATCTGAGTCACTTGCTTGAATAAGCCGATGGAAATGGATTCTTTGCATTAGTCAGTATCGCGCGGGAGCGTACAAGAACGGCGTGGTTGGCCCTCTTTAACTCACCGATTGGTCGTAGCGTCTGTCTGACCGGCAGCAAGTATTCTTTAAGCTGCCCTTTCTTCAGACGGATATCATTCGCTTTGACGACCAAAATGATACCATGCATTCGATCGCTGAAGTGATCCACCTCCTCCAGAGTACTCCCGAGATTGTTCCCCTCGAAGCCTTCGTCTTGCTCGCGTTTAATGGTAGACCCGGGCCTGACCCTTCCAGAGAGGATATCCACGAACTCACAGCTCTCGTTCGCGTTGTAGTTAAAAAACCCTCGTGTGTCAACCAGTCTGAAGAACATCTCCTGTAGGAAGTCCTCTAGGATAATTGTCCCTTCTCGTCCGGTGGAGTTGATTGGCGCGGAACCCTTGTCCGATCTCCGGACGGTCCTTTCGCATGTGTTAACGAAGCAGCTTTTGCCGGAACCAGTCGGTCCGAAAACTCCAATGCGCAGCTTCGTCACGTCGCTAATGTCAAGATTGCGAAAGCTCGCCAGATTGATTTTGTCGCCGAATTTGTAGTCGAACAGCGCCAGGCGCTTGGTGACGGCCTCTTCCTCAAGCTTCCGCAGCTGCTCCTGGTTGAAAAAAAAAGTAGATATTACTCAGATATCAATCTCTCCCACCCCTCCATCCCCCAAATACATAAACTGACCACCCCCCCCCCAAGCATACCACACCTTTTCACGTAAAATCCGTTCTTCCTCCTCCCGTCTCCGTTCCTGTTCCTGTCGTTCTGCTTCTGCTAGTTGCTGTTGGAAGCGCTGACGCTCGAGTGCTGCGGCCTCGCGTTTTTCCCGCTCGATTCTCTCCTGCTCTTGCAGTTCCCTCTGACGGCGCTCATTCTCTAGTCGGCGTCTCTCCCTTGCCTCCTCTTCCTGTCTCACCTTTTCAGTGTTGTCGACGTAGGTATAACTCGTTTGGTTCTTGCTTCCTCCGCCCTAACAGAAGTCAAGAGGAAGGGGACAATTAACTTGAGGGATCTTGAATACCTACTACTAAACTCATCGAACGGAACTTAAATCATCTAAAATCATCGAACGGAACTTTGAGCTTTAAGTCAGATTTAATTCAAGCTTCCCATTTCTTAAACAACCATCTTCTAAATATGAACGCTCCATTAAGATCTCGATTTAACAATATCTCCTATCACTAAGTCATTTTATTTCTCAAAATGGAGTAACGAAACCTCGATTCTCTCTCGAGGGGTAAAGTAACGAAAATACCCTTGGTGATATATTGTATGTGAAATATTCTGTTTCCTAAACTCCATCAGCCTAAACTATATTGGTTGCAGCCATGAATATAATGTGCCTATTTTTATAGCAGACAAAGTCGAAAATGGCTTGTAAGAAAGGTGAAAAAATCGTAAAAGAAAGAAGAGGAAAGAGAAGAGTTCTTACCCCCATTTCGAGTCTGTATTATCGTCCTGAGAAATACTCTTGAGCAAGCTCAGACGTTTGTGTGCTATAATCGAGCCTTATCAGAGGTTTTGTTAGCACGAAGGGAAAGTCCCGTGGATTTTGCCCGCTCGTTGGTTCCGAGAAATACCGGATTTCAATAACGCTTCAATCTGTCACGCTGAAATGAGTCACATAAGAAAGCGAAAGTCTCGTGAGCATGCAAACAATCTGCTTGAGAAATATTTCTCAAACTTGATTGTAAATCACAGTCAAACATTTTGAAAATAGAGTCGAACTTATTCAGGTAAATAAAATTTGAATGGCAGGGGAAAATTCCCTCTTTATCAAAAACGCAACTCCGCAAGCTTGCATAAATACCTAGTAGGGACTTCCCGACGTCTTCAATAACACAGCGTCCCATTTTTATTTGTGGCGCATTGTTTATACTTTTACATCAATTTACATCTAGACTTTTCACAATTTAAGTCTTTTAATTCTTATGGCAACTTTCTGGAGGATTTGTTTTTAGTAACAAAGCTTTTTATGAGCTCGGGCAGCTCGCAAAATCCAAATCCATATTACGCACATGCTGTTTTCATCTGGGGCTTTCCCAATCACGTCACACAATCTCAATTTCGTAGAAACAATAGATGACTTCATATTTCTGAATTTCTTGGTAAAGCCACCCGCCTATGACGAATTCAACATAGGCTCATACTTCGCCTCTTCTCCGCTTGGTCCAAAATGTCTGAGAAAACAGGTTCACCGCTAAGTTTTCACTTGTTTAACTGCGACAACACGTACGATTTGGATAATGTCGAGAAGCTCATAAAGGCCGTCGCTGGCGAGGTACAAGTCCACCAGACCTACTTCCCTTTGCCTCGTATGACTCAGCTATCGCAGGAGCTGGAAGGGAAAACCATGGACTGTGCTGTGTTTGTTGTCCATGCTTACGAGTCAAGGCTTTCGATTAACGAGCCGAGAGCTGGTATCGGCTACGCGAAGGTCTACCGCGCTCTACTTAATGCTACAGGTTGGTTTGTGATCGTACGATTTTATGCTTCTTTTTTTTGCAAATTCGGTTATATTCTTTTTATCATCACGCTTTTACGCTCTACTGCGGCCGATATGGACACACAATCACGCAACATACTACACTTGAAGCTCTCGTAAGCGACCACCTTGGGAACTGAAAATTGCGGTCGTTAACGGAGCTGGTCTCTTACGAGAGCGGTCGCTCAGAGAGCTTCGGCTGTAATGCGAAGGGCTGGGACAGAGGGTGGCTTTTAAGGAGGGGGGGGGGGGGGGGTGAGGGGGTTTTCGGGAAATTTAGTTAATCATTATTGCAGAATAATATAAAATCAGTAGATGATCCAGGCGTTTCAAAGACGAGGGGGGGGGTACTGTATGCATATCAATCAATGGCTGTTGATGTTTTTCAATGGGCTAAAACAGTCTGAGGCGAGAGGGAAGCCTTGGGTTGTGGTTAGGATTTGTAAGAAATTCACAATAAAAACACACTAGACTCATCCACATCATTCAAACAGCCGCAGTGAAGTGTCATAAAAATCGATTAGCTCTGCCCCTTTCTACATAATAGATGAGAAGGGAGAACATTGCTTGCCATATTCGCTCAAAACCACCTTCACCCACACGACTTTTCTCACAAAAAGGCACTTGTGTTACCAAAGGACCGCCCTAGAACTGTTCCCCGAAGATGTGTCCACGCTTTAAATTTAATCAAATCCACACAAACTCGTAAATGCCGTCACCATCAGGGGCGTGGCCAGGGGGGTGGCCCAGCCCCCCCCCTTCTAGCAGCCAAAAATTCAGTATATGTATGAGACATTATCTAAAATACAGGAGAAAATGCCTTGAAAAGGCCTGTTAAAAATCCTGGCTACGCCGCTGAGCAAGCAATGTGCTCTCCCTTCTCATCTTTTATGTAGTGAGGCAGAGGTAGCTATTTTTTCGATACTTCACAAAGGTAATTAAAGTGATTACTTCTAACAGCTGGATGAGTCCACAAACTGTGAGCTTGGGCTCCTTGTGCAAAAAACGACAGACTTTGTTTGTTATGGTTAATGTGTATAAAATCCCACTTACAAATTTATTTCAAGATTGATTCCCCTTCCCCTTTTGGTGTGTTGCCCCGCCCCCTTCATTATATCCTTGATATCCACCCCTGGCTTTTGATATCCGGATATAAAAAATAATTTTGGGAAAATACTTCCAGTGTGACTAAAAAACAACCTTACAATACATGTTGCCTTTATTTTTCCTGGATTGCTAGAAGCAATCCCCCTCCCCCCCCCCCCCGCTCCCCTACTCTCCCCCCAACCCCCATCTATGGTCTCATGTATATTGTGTCCCTGTTAGAGGGCCGTGTGCTGATTGTGATTGGTGGAGACGATAACTACAAGACTCAGGAGGAGAGGGACACCTCGGTGCTGTCCCAGTGGGCTCGTGGGAAAGTCTCCTCCCAGTTCATGGAGGAGTACATGAATGGCTCCCGCAGCTTCATCTTCTCATGGGATGAACACCACCACCCCATACATGAGGACGCTTTACAACACTTCCTGGACCCCGGGAAGACCGATGAGTTTGTGCCCAAGCCACGCCCTCTGCCACCGAAACCACAGCCTGATGTGCGAGAGCAAAAAAAACCTGCATATAGTGCTCGGCCACACATGGCCTTCTCTACCCCCACCCTCCCCTACCAAGGACAGCCATGCTCAGCCCAAGCAATATCTTCTGGCTGCGGGAGCAATTTATTTGCCCCAACTCATCCATATTCAAATGACAGGTACCCCGGAGTGGCACAGAATTCCGACGGTTCTATCCAGTCACTCCCAATAAAAGAAGCTCCTTTTACCCAAAACCGATCTATCGGTTACCCAGGGCACGCAAGTCAGATCACAGGAGGAACAGGGGCGACTAGCACGTATGGTAGTGATGGTGCACGTGGCGAACCACGCCCTTTACCATACGCACCCCTTGACATCAGCCCGAAGGTGGGAGGTTTAACACAAACACAGCCCTCACAAACAGGTAAGGAAAAAAATTTATTTCGGGGGACGTTACTCCAAAGGGTGGCATGCCTACAAGTATCATGACGTTACTATCTTCAACTCTTTTTTGTCTTTTTTGATATAAAACGATTTGTGAGCGAACCCTGACAGTAGTCAACTTGACCGCTATATGTATTTGTAGTATGTTCAAGTGTCGATGGATGAAGTTCACCTTCTGGACCTTATAGAGTTTTCCTTAATAGAACTTACACCTACGGGACCTGAATAGAAATGACACCTTACCAACCTCAATAGAACGGAAACCCTAGCAACCTCAATAGAACGGGCACCTTAAAAAGAACGGACAGCTAAGGGAACTCAATTGAACGGACACTTAAGGAACCTCAGTAGAACGGACACGGCACCTGAGCAACCTCAATAGAGCGGACACCGAAGGGAACTCAATAGAACGGGTACATAAGCAACCTCAATTGAACGGACACCTTAATAGAACGGGCACCTAATCGACCTCAATAGAACGGACACTGAAGGGAACTCAATAGAACGGACACCTAAAAAACCTCAATAAAACGGACAATGAAGGGAACTCAATAGAACGGGCACCTAAGAAACCTGAATAAAACGGACACTGAAGGGAATTCAATAGAACGGGCACTCTCAAGGGACCTCAATAGAACGGACACCTAAGACATTTCAATAGAACGGTCACCTTAAAAACCTCAATAGAACGGACACCTCAAGAGAACGAACACTTCAAGAAAACGGACACCTAATGGACCTGAATTGAACGGACACCTAAAGAGAATCAATAGAACGGACACCTCGATAGAATAGACATACCTTCCCGACATTATAAAGTTTCCATTAATAGAGCATACCTGATTACCCACCACACGCCAGCGTCCCCGGTTCTTTTTAGTTTGAAAGTGTATTTTAATACACATGACTGCTTCTTATAAACTATGCTTACTTTGCTATTCATGTCATATTTTGCAGTCAACAAAGGCCCTTCATTGCAAGTGTTTACTTGGACAAGCCGAAAGGAGACATTAGACATCGTCCACAACTTTATGTCATCAGTCTACAACAACCTCTCGCTCCCAGGCCCTCCCGACGCGCCGTCTGTTTCTTTTGATGGAATTTTAAGCCATCTCATCAAGGCTAAGCTCGATTATGCTGTGGCGGCGGTGGAAAAGGCACAGATTGAACGAGTTGTGAAGGATTTTAACCTCAGGAATCTATGGCGCACACGTTTAGAGAGCTTTGCAAGGTATATAGGTACGTAAATTATTCCAAACCCCAGCCGCGCCCGCCCCAGAACTTACAACTCACTTCCGCTTGAAGCTACGCTTTTATTTGCTGCGTAACTGGAGTGAAATTGACTTTAATTCCATTTTATGTCCTGTTTGAAGGTAAAAAGGCAATAATCCTTGTTTGTGACGATGAAACGAATACCGGCCAGATGACGTCAGGGGGCGTACTTGACGTCATCCAACATATCATGAGTCCCAACGAAGCAAATGATAAACTGCTTGTCATGTCATGGTTTATGAAACCTGGGGTCATCCACATGGACGCCTTGACGGACATCTTGCGTCACCATGGTGACGTTAGATCAGAGCACATCAGACAGGTAAAGCTTAGAAACGAAATGAGAGGAGGGGGGGGGGGTTAAAGTCAACTCGTGACAATAAGTGTGACAGCACCTTCTATAACGTGTCTTCCCGTGTAGGGTGGAGGGGGGGGCCATGGCAGAGATGAACACGAGGAATACAGAAAGCAAGTTGAGATTGAGAGACAGATACAGGATGCGATAAGAGATGAGCAGAAGAAGAAATCCCGCGCTGCTCAATACCAGGTCGGTACGAATGGAAGCTTCGCAATTTGCTTACAGCTTTTTCAACATTGTTTCGTCTTTTGATTGTTAATGAAGTCTTGTTCTTTATTTGGATTTTGAAGCTTCATTCATCGCTTGTTCTTGGTTTCAGCACGAATCCCTACCTTGTACCACAGATTACCAAGATCTGCGCAAAGGGGGGCCAGGTTCCGAAAAGCTATCCAGCGCCCAGCCCAAGCTTTGTTATCAAGCTTTGCTTCAACATGGTAGAGTAGCCGGGTGTCTAGTAAGAGACCCACCGACATTCAAGGTGCCCCAGGAAATGTTACAAGACGCGCTGCGACTTAACCTGGACAAAGCGCAAACACTAGAGATCTGGGATCTCGGTGGTAAACTCATTCGAACTGAGCGCATTTTTGACGAGTTCCATCGTGTACTGCGATATCGTGCGACAATGGAATACGGCAAGCTTGCTTACCCAGATCACGTTTACCCCCCCGGATCCCAACCACCTCAGTACATACTGGACGACATGATATCTAGGAATAGCCAAGTTCCCAAGGCTGTTCTGACAATATGGGAGAACGGACAGGGGGGGTTAACCCCAGTTGTGGAGACCGAGTCCCCAAGATGGCGTCCGTCTTTACCTACATGGCGTCCATCGATCTCCTCGTTTTCGTCCAAAAAAAAGGAAAAATTTGTGTAAGGGTCAAACCATTGGATTATTTTTTTTTTGTCTGTACAAGGGAGTTGGAACAGGTTGTGTTTAAGATAAAAAATGAGTCATCAATTTTCTTGCAGGAGGAGTACTTCAAAATGAGTTATTAGGTTTGAGTGTTTCTTTTCATAAATAAATTTGTTGAATGTCGTTATGTTGTCTGGAGTCTTCGTGCGTACTAGAAGACCCAGCGTTCTTTGCGGGCACCCCCATAGGTCCTCAGGAGGAGATAATCACGTGATTATGATAGTGGCCACGACTACAGCATATGCACATGAATGAATTAATTTGAAAAGTATTTCCTGTCAAGTAAATGTTGTCTTTTTTTATAAACTTTTACATGATAATATCTGTTCAGTGGGAAGTTTACAGTCCTTTGGGGAGTTGAAAGAACAGTGTCAGTGGTTCTTTAAAGAAAAAAATGACATGATTAAAAGTACGATTTAGTGTTAAAACTGTGTGGTGTGTTTGAGTTTCTTTTGAGTAAAAATACCGGTTCGTCACAAAACTTCCTTGTACCCCCCACGCCTTCTATTCCTCCCCCCCCCCCCCCCCCCCCCCCCGCCTTCTATTCCTCCTCTCCTCTCTTTCGCTTGAATATTTAGTAGACTAATACCCCTTCCGTAGGATCTTTGTTGGGCTATACCCCATTCCCTCCCCTCTCCTCTCTTTGGGATATTTGGGAGTCTATTAGCCCCTCCCCCTTCTCCTTTCTTCTTTGGGATATTTGGCAGCATATTGTCCCCCACCCCTCCCCCTCCTCTCCCTTATTTTTTTGGTTTTAAGGTGGTAGCCTACTCACTTAAAAGAAACACGCACATCCTTAAACTTGAATTGAAAGAGAACACGCTTCTCACAGCTCGATAAGATTCACGAGCCACGTCAAAGCTTTTATGCCTTGGTTAAGACACTAGGAAATTGCTTCGGTTTAGTACTATTTGTATAATGGTAGGGGCTTCCCCATGTCGTCACGCAATCTCAATTTCGTAGAAACAATAAATGACATCATATTCCCAGAATTCTAGGTATCCACCTTCCCATGACGAATTCAACATAGGCTTTTACTTCGCCTCTTCTCCGCTTGATCCAAAATGTCTGAGAATACGGCTACACCGCGGAGTTTCCACTTGTATAACTGCGACAACACGTACGATTTGGATAGTGTCGAGAAGCTCATAAAGGCCGTCGCTGGCGAGGTACAAGTCCACCAGACCTACTTCCCTTTGCCTCGTATGACTCAGCTATCGCAGGAGCTGGAAGGAAAAACCATGGACTGTGCTGTGTTTGTTGTGCATGCTTACGAGTCGATTCTATCAATCAACCAGGATAGAACGGATGGCATCGGATACACGAAGGTCTACCGTGCTCTCCTTCGAGCTACGGGTAAGATGAGTTTACACACCTCAGTCTCGGTTACACACCACACATTAAAAACCTTATTACAACGCAACGAAAATCGATATGGAAGCGATTTTTCGAACAGAATCCAACACGGCGAATTTTCAATAAATACGCCCTAACGACAAACAATATAGCATTATAGGCCTAGAAACCTTTGACAAAAATTTTTCAAGAACGCAACGGTTCTTTCCGAACTACTTCTTATTCAAAATATTGAAAAAAAATTTTTTTGTGTAAACTCATCTGTTGTCCCCATCGTTATTATATGATCTATAAACACGAGGTTTCCGCTATAAAGGGAAAGCTCCTCCCATCCCCGGGCTCAAGAACAATCAGTTATCAATCAGCCGTCAATACGTCAACATGTCAAGATAATTGCTCTAAACGCTAAATTCAGATTTCACATTCCAAACCAAATTAAATATCATTCATAGACTTTTCCATCTAAAATGGTAAAATAATGCTATACCAAGCTGTGTTCGCTCTAACATTTTCATCACAGCGCGACAATAATTTATGCAAATGCGTTTAGATTATAGATAGCGCAAAATTTTCAATTTTGCACTAAAAACGTAAGTGATCAGCATATCACTTATTTATCAATCTCTTAACAGAACTGCCTTGTTACCTTTGCAAAAATAGCTTTATTTCAAACGGCTTAGGCTCAGAGCATTTTAAGACTTGTGACTTGTGATGATTTGTGACTGCTAGCGTGTTCTGATTATAATTGCAAAATCGAGCCTGGGGTGGGATCCCTTTTATAGCGCAACTGGCTAAAAAGAACTGTATTAGTATATTAGGTATTATTAGGTATATTAGTGTATTAGGTATTATTAGGTATATTAATATATTAGGTATTACTAGGTATATTAGTGTATTAGGTATGATTAGGTATATTAGTGTATTAGGTATTATTGGGTTATTAGTGTATTAGTTATTATTAGGTTTATTAATGTATTAGGTATGATTAGGTATATTAGTGTATTAGGTATTATTAGTATATTAGTGTATTAGGTATTATTAGTATATTAGTGTATTAGGTATTACTAGGTATATTAGTGTAATAGGTATTATTAGGTATATTAATATATTAGGTATTATTAGGTTCATTAGTGTATTAGGTATGGTGAGGTATATTTGTGTATTAGGTATTATTAGGTTTATTAGTGTATTAGGTATTATTAGGTTTATTAGTGTATTAGGTATTATTAGTATATTAGTGTATTAGGTATTATTAGGTATATTAATATATTAGGTATTATTAGGTATATTAGTGTATTAGGTATTATTAGTATATTAGTGTATTAGGTATTATTAGGTATATTAGTGTATTAGGTATTATTAGGTATATTAGTGTATTAGGTATTATTAGTATATTAGTGTATTAGGTATTTTTAGGTATATTAATATATTAGGTATTATTAGGTATATTAGTGTATTAGGTATTATTATGTATATTAGTGTATTAGGTATTATTAGGTATATTAGTGTATTAGGTATTATTAGTATAATAGTGTATTAGGTATTATTAGTATATTAGTGTAATAGGTATTGTTAGGTATATTAGTGTATTAGGTATTATTAGGTATATTAATATAATAGGTATTATTAGGTATATTAGTGTATTAGGTATTATTAGGTATATTAGTGTATTAGGTATTATTAGGTATATTAGTGTATTAGGTATTATGTATATTAGCATATTAGGTATATTTCCTCTAGTAATTTTTTATTTATCGACCCCTTTTGCTGACTAAGTTTTATAAAAATTGTAGCCTTTTTTTTTGATATTACCACTGTAACAGTCATACTAAAATGTCAGAAATTTAGGTCGAGTTTTTTTTTTGTGTGTGAATGACTAATTTTGTATTCTGGTTTACCATAGCTACGGCCAATTCACGATTATATGAACTTGTTATCTTGCTCTTTAGAGGAAGGTACCGTCTCTTAGTGTGCTATTCTTCAATGTACAACTACCCACACTAAGCTAAAATTACCTCAACAGAGCGGTAGCAGGCCACGCAGGAAACATTAAAAAAAACCAGAAAATATTGGGGGGGGGCACATCCACGCCCCTCTTGTCATTTCCTTATAATTTTCGAAAATATTGTTCCCCAAAACAGTGACCCACCCCTTGCTACGGCCCTGCTTAACTAATTATCAGTAATATAAACATAATTGATTTGCGTTTATGTGATAGCCATCTCTCCCTCCCCCCCTACCTCTCATGTATATTGTGTCCCTGTTAGAGGGCCGTGTGCTGATTGTGATTGGTGGAGACGATAAACCCCTCCCCCCCCGCTCCCCTACCCTCCCCCCAACCCCCATCTATGATCTCATGTATATTGTGTCCCTGTTAGAGGGCCGTGTGCTGATTGTGATTGGTGGAGACGATAACCCCCTCCCCCCCCCACTCCCCTACCCTCCCCCCAACCCCCATCTATGATCTCATGTATATTGTGTCCCTGTTAGAGGGCCGTGTGCTGATTGTGATTGGTGGAGACGATAAACCCCTCCCCCCCGCTCCCCTACTCTCCCCCCAACCCCCATCTATGATCTCATGTATATTGTGTCCCTGTTAGAGGGCCGTGTGCTGATTGTGATTGGTGGAGACGATAACTACAAGACTCAGGAGGAGAGGGACACCTCGGTGCTGTCCCAGTGGGCGCGTGGGAAAGTCTCCTCCCAGTTCAAGGAGGAGTACATGAACGGCTCTCGCAGCTTCATCTTCTCATGGGATGAACACCACCACCCCATACATGAGGACGCTTTACAACACTTCCTGGACCCCAAGATCTTTGTTCCAAAGCCACGCCCAACCCCTCTCCCCTGTCAGTCCCAGCCAGTACCTGATGTACAAGAGCCAGTGCAATCTTCTGAAGTGTCTCCAATATCCTCCCCCACTCAACAGGAGCACTTAATGGAGGCAAGTCGTAGAATAGAGATATGAAATACGGCAGACATTAAAACTTTGAAGCCTTAGAAATGCATTAGTGTACTTCGTATTCTTTTTTCGCTGACACTTTTGGCTTTCATAGTCGCGCACTTATTATTTACTTATCGTTTTATTTGCGCGTTTTTTTTTTCCATCAAAAGAAATAGAGCGATGAGACATGTGAGGGTAAAAGAACAAATAAAAAAGTGTCAAAACTGCAATTACTGTTTTACTGCTCAGTGATCATTTCAATTTATTTCATTGTTTTTTTTTGTGTTCTAGGGTGGTTCTCTTCTCGCAAGCACCGGTCACCAGGATGTCGAGGGTAGCCATCAGTTGGTAGCACAGGAGGCGTCTCCAGACCAGGCTAATCTCCGTTATCGAGTGCAGTTTCAACAAGGAAGGGCACCGAAATGTCTTTTTAAAGATCCACCGACATTTGCGGTGCCCCCCAACATATACCTATCCAAAATTAACCACCACACCCCAGCGTCCCCGGTTCTTTTTAGTTTGAAAGTGTATTTTAAAACACATGACTGCTTCTTATAAACTTTACTTACTTTGCTATTCATGTCATATTTTGCAGTCAACAAAGGCCCTTCATTGCAATTGTTTACTTGGACAAGCCGAAAGGAGACATTAGACATCGTCCACAACTTTATGTCATCAGTCTACAACAACCTCTCGCTCCCAGGCCCTCCCGATGCGCCGCCTGTTCCTTTTGATGGATTTTTAAGCCATCTCATAAAGGCTAAGCTCGATTATGCTGTGGCGGCGGTGGAAATGGCACAGATTGATCGAGTTGTGAAGGATTCTAACCTCAGGAATCTATGGCGCACACGTTTAGAGAGCTTAGCAAGGTATATAGGTACGTAAATTATTCCAAACCCCAGCCGCGCCCGCCCCAGAACTTACAACTCGCTTCCGCTTGAAGCTACGCCTTTATTTGCTGCGTAACTGGAGTGAAATTGACTTTAATTCCATTTTATGTCCTGTTTGAAGGTAAAAAGGCAATAATCCTTGTTTGTGACGATGAAACTAATACCGGCCAGATGACGTCAGGGGGCGTACTTGACGTCATCCAACATATCATGAGTCCCAACGAAGCAAATGATAAACTGCTTGTCATGTCATGGTTTATGAAACCTGGGGTCATCCACATGGACGCCTTGATGGACATCTTGCGTTACCATGGTGACGTTAGATCAGAGCACATCAGACAGGTAAAGCTTAGAAACGAAATGAGATGAGGGGGGGGGAAGGGTTAAAGTCAACTCGTGACAATAAGTGTGACAGTACCTTCTATAACGTGTCTTCCCGTGTAGGGTGGAGGGGGAGGCCATGGCAGAGATGAATACGAGGAATACAGAAAGCAAGTTGAGATTGAGATATCGGATGCGATAAGAGATGAGCAGAAGAAGAAATACCGCGCTGCTCAATATCAGGTCGGTACGAATGGAAGCTTCGCAATTTGCTTACAGCTTTTTCAACATTGTTTCGTCTTTTGATTGTTAATGAAGTCTTGTTCTTTATTTGGATTTTAAAGCTTCATTCATCGCTTGTTCTTGGTTTCAGCACGAATCCCTACCTTGTACCACAGATTACCAAGATCTGCGCAAAGGGGGGCCAGGTTCCGAAAAGCTATCCAGCGCCCAGCCCAAGCTTTGTTATCGAGCTTTGCTTCAACATGGTAGAGTAGCCGAGTGTCTAGTAAGAGACCCACCGACATTCAAGGTGCCTCAGGAAATGTTACAAGACGCGCCGCGACTTAACCTGGACAAAGCGCAAACACTAGAGATCTGGGATCTCGGTGGTAAACTCATTCGAACTGAGCGCATTTTTGACGAGTTCCATCGTGTACTGCGATATCGTGCGACAATAGAATACGGCAAGCTTGCTTACCCAGATCACGTTTACCCCCCGGGATCCCAACCACCTCAGTACATGCTGGACGACATGATATCAAGGCATAGCCAAGTTCCCAAGGCTGTTCTGACAATATGGGAGAACGGACAGGGGGGGTTAAGCCCAGCCGTTGAGACCGGTTTTCGGAGTTGGCTCTCTGAAATTTTTGCTAAGACTCTAGTCAAACAAGCTTAGCAAAACTCCATTGATTTATGAAAACTCAAACAACAATAGGACTAGAAGACCTTCTTTTTTGAAGTTTTTTAATGATTATAAATGATTATAAGTGAAAAATAAGAGGACAGTGGCTGTGGTTCAAATTTGGTCACTTAAGATGAATGTGATTTTTCGGATCTTTAGTGACAGATTTAGAAAAATAAGATATCGTGTGTGCAACTTATTCTAGGAACTCATTATATGACAATAAATCTGATTAGATAATTTGTTAATCATATCTTAGATTACGAATCTAAAATGAACTACCAGCGGACATAGTTTTGTGTCGGGGTGCGTGTACTATTAGAGTATATAGACTTGGACTACCCTCGTCCCTAGGCTTCTATTGGCTGAGCGGCTTTACGATTAATGGCGTCACTTTTGATTTGCCGCTCGCCTTGAAGAGCTTATCGCAGATAATGTTTGACAACATAGGGCTGTCATGAGGGGCCTGGGGACGAGCCTAAAGTATAGACTATGCTAAACTACCAGTGGACAGATTTTTGATTGAGCAAATTTACTGCTCACGGCTCTCTTTTGGTCTTGGGAAGACGTTCTCGACGCGCACCAACGGCCATCGCCCTCTCGAGTTCTTTTTGTCTACCATTAATACTACATCATGGTCTTTAAAGTTCCGCTTCTCATTGATCAACTTGCCTCGAAAGTTTAATAGCGTGAAGTATTTACACAAAGCCGTATCAGGCCTCGAAACTTTTGGGTGGTAGGGGGGGAGGGCACACTACAGATGCATTAAGAAAATTTGAGGGGTGCCCAGCCACGCCCCTACTTGTCATTTCCTTATATATGTTTTGAAATTGGGGGTGGGGGGTGGGGTGCCCCCAGTGTCCCACCCCTTGCTACAGCCCTTCACGAGATCTTGCACGAACTTCCATCTGTTCCTACGATTGAACGCGATCTCATCTTGGTTGACTTGACCTCTTGAATAGGCCTTCGTGATGTGGTCCATTATTGGCTCTCCGTGTCTTGACTCAAGAAGGGGCGGCATGAGTTATTGCCCATCGGTTTTCTTCCTTATTATCTTGCACAAACACTGCTCCTGACTATGAATCACCCAATACTTCTCTCTACAATACACCCAATAGACTCTTACCTGATGTTCCCCGAACGAAAATAGATTTTTTTAAATAAGTGGGGAAATTCTACCGACCTGGTGAAAATTTTGCCAACCTGGTGAGCTTTTTACGGAAAACTTGCCGGGAAATTATTACTCGCCAGGTCTGCTACAGAGGGGTGTTCGATTGTTGCTTAGCATCAAATCACTCACTCGCTCGACGCTTCTCTATCTTTATCAAATAAAGCCGTAAATCTACAATCGCTCAACCCGGCTCATGTGTTACCCTGGGGGGGGGGGGGGGGGGGGGGGACTCTGACAAAAAGACGAGGGTGATCGTCGGCAAAATCAATTTCAACTCAACTTCAACAATTTCAAGGGAAGGCACTTTGGGTGTGGTCAACAGCAATCCTTACCCCTAAGAGATGGCAAATTGGGTGTGGTCGAGGTAAGAGATAGCAGTATAAAACAAAGACATTTCCAGTTTTCCTGAATTTTATTGCGGTCCTTGAGACATCGCCATCAAGCACATCTCTCGTCCGTTCTAATCGGTAGATGGACACCTTGTTTTGCTACCGACAATAAAGCCGAAAGTATTAACCGATCAGTTGACTTGTGGTTTATTGCAATACGTTTCGGGCGACCGTTAGCGTGAGAAATACACAAGCACAATCGTAACAAAAAAAACCCTTATACCCTAAGGGATGACAGAATCGGAAATTATTCTTAAACGCCGTCTGAAGGATGGCAGTTGGTCGAAATTTTATACCCTTAAAGATGTGACGATTACCCCCCCCCCCCCCCAGGGGTGTCACAGTATTTTTCATTGATACGGGTTGATGTTTCAAAAAAAAATTTCATCGATGTAATTTGATTTTATGACCCTTTCCCAACATAACTGTTTTCGTTATCGTCCACGCGTAAATTGGTAAACGATGACCGAAAACGAAACAATTTGAAAACGATACCCTTTCGGTGCTGTGCGGAAACGCGAAAACTTTTCGAGAGATGGAACAAAAAGGTTGCGATTTTAGACGAGAACGGATACATGGCGACGGGGTCTCCGAAAATTAATACAAAAATTTGACCTAATGAAACAAGTCAGTGGCAGATCCAAGGGGGGTGGGGTATTTGTTCGAAGGGGGGGAGGGATAGCAGTCATTACCCACATCACACCTGAACCCCCAATTTGGGCTGATTTTTTAAGAAATGCGCTTGAGCTAGAATATCCACAAATCTTTCAAACGTTTTTTTAAATTGGTAGTCCCCTAGGTATAGTTACCCTTCCCTCGATTCTTCTTTCATAAACTGCTAAATATCTCAATTTGAGTCACTACTATCTTGATCTTCCCGTGGGAATTTTCCTTGGTATGCCCCACCCCCCAATTAGGGCTGATTTTTAAGGAAATGTGTTGGAGCTAATATCAAAAAAATCTGTCAAACCTTTTTTTTATATTGGTAATCCCCTAGGGATGGTTACCCCTTCCTCGATTCTTCTTTTATAAACTGCTAAATATCTAAAAGTTGCAATTTATGTCACTACTATCTTGATCTTCCCGTGGGAATTTTCCTTGGTATGCCCCACCCCCCAATTAGGGCTGATTTTTAAGGAAATGTGTTGGAGCTAATATCAAAAAATATGTCAAACCTTTTTTTTATATTGGTAATCCCCTAGGGATGGTTACCCCTTCCTCGATTCTTCTTTAATAAACTGCTAAATATCTAAAAGTTGCAATTTATGTTACTACTATCTTTATCTTCCCATGGAATTTTCCTTGGTATCAACCCCCTCAAATTTGGCCTTATTTGAATGTGATTGCACTAGACTATCCATAATTCTATCAAACTTTTTTTATATTGGTTCTCCACTTGTTCTTCTTCATAAACTGCTAAAATATCTAGAAGTTGCAATTGATGTCACTACTATCTTCATGTTCCCTTGGCATTTTCCCTCCTTGTGCGCGAATCTGAGCAGCCCTCCTCTCAGTCTGCCTCCTGGCAAAGCTCCTCTTTGTTTGCCTCATCTTCACCGATCTCTCTGCGCACTCCAACGCTGTCTCCATCAACCGCATTACCTCCTTTTGCATGCTGACGTCATACGACTTCTGGCCTCCCAGCCAATTAGAGATCAGAAAAGTGTTCATTTGCTGGCTCCCTGTGGCTTCGCGTGCCTTGGCGACCACCTCAGCTGCGGCTTTTTCTGGATTATTCGCTGCATCAATTACGTCACTATGAGTGATGGCTGTGATGATTGTGATTGCTATGGTAACAAAAGGCTCTTGGTTACAAGTACAATAGACCCTCTTTAATCCGAACTCTACAGGGAAACAAATGGCACTTGAATACAAGTACATGAATAGAACCCCTTTAAGTCAACTCTGAAGGGAAACAAATGGCACTTTATTACAAGTACAATAGCACCTCTAACGAAATTTTTCTGCATAACGATTATTTATCCTTTATAACGATGCTCTCAGTATAACGATATCGATTTCTGGTCCAACCATTTTTCGGTTCCTTGGTTATCGCCATATTGAGGCTCCACTGTAAATTCGTGATGAAACCCACCGAGTGTAATAAATCAACAAATTAGAGGGATAGCTATCTTCTGTTGAAGGGGAATTTGAGTTAGTGGGGTTTTACTCAATACAGAGCCGTAGCCGTAGCAGGCCACGTAAGTTTAGGGGCAGGCACAATACAGAAACTGGGGGGGGGGGCAGCAAACGCCCATTCTGGTCATTTCCTATAATGGGGGAAGGCACATGCCCCCAGTGCCCCACCCCCTGCTTCGGCCTTGCAATATACTTACACTCTTGGCTCAGTCTGTCCTTAAGGAATTTAAACTTATCCCGGTACATCTCATTTGCAAGTCTGACGTCATTTGCCTTGATTACCCACAATACAGCATGCACCTGGCGTGACAGCGGAGGCTTGTTCATCTTGTGACCAGCCTTTCCGACTGAGGCTGCTTTTCTAGCGCCCAGTGCTCCGCGGTCAATCACTTCGCCTTCTTTGACGCCACCGTAAAAGATTCGAAAAAGTTCCGCTACAAGAATCGAGCAAAGAAAACATAATTACTTCAAGTAAAAAAAAAAAATGACAATAACCAAGAGAGCATAAGATAAGAGAGGGACACTTTGGTATCACCCGCGCGCCATGTCGCGTCCGAATCCGGCTATTCTTAGTAACCACCACCCCACCACTGCGCGTGAGGATTTGCTCCTTTTATTTTGTCCTACTCCCCCGCGGGTTGCGTGTTGTTGTTTTGCCAACTCGATAGGAATGAAAAGAGATCATGTAAAATAACTCGGAAGAAGAAAACAGGTCTAACTTAATTTACCAAGATTGGCAATTATACTCACAGAAAGCTAAATCCCTGAATAGTTTAACTGTTTTGTTTGTCTGAGCGGCGAAGTCAAATTAGAAAGAAAAAACCGACGAGAGATAAAACGGCTGTGATACTGCGTTTGATTTAAATCCCGACACCAGCTTGTATAATGACAACATAATAATATAACATATAATAATAACAACATCATAGAAATACAGTAATATCTCCCTCTTTATTTCCTCACTTTTACAAAAGCTCAGATACTTCAGCTTGCTGGCTTTGATCATCACAAAAATGCATTCCCTCGCTACAAGGATAACTTTTATGGGATGTATTTTTTCTGGATTCCTTCTCAATTCACAGGAATACTCACAAAAATCAATATTATATCTAATGTCTAACTTACAGATTTCGTTTGACCATTAGGAAGATAATGAATGTTGAGAAACCAGGAAGAAGCAGCAAGTTAGAGCAAAATCGGTGATTGAAGCACGAGGTTTTCCGCTCTTGATTTTGAATGAAGTCTCGTTTTGGAAATCTTGCAATCCTCGAAGTACTACATCCCCTTAATAAACCACAAGTACCTGTATCCTTGATGCTAGAATGAAATTTTCGATGGTATTTGTGCAAATAGGGTGTTTTTTTCGGTTTCAAGTCACAAAACAGCGGCAAACAACAAGATGTAAATGCCATTAGCATTATTTAGATAAGTAGTTATAAAGAGATAGGGAGTTATGAAATTTCATTTCCTTTATTGAGAAATGATGAGCAAACACTGACAATCCTCTTCATAGTCTATTCCTTATTCGGATAAAGTCGTAAAACGAAATCGGACGTTGGGAGATTCCATTTCCTTATTCGAGAAATGTTTAGAAAACACAAACGACACTCTTTTTAGTCTATTCCTTATTCGGATAAGTAGTTTAAACGAAATCAGGCGTTGTGAAATACCATTTCCTTATTCGAGAAATGTTTAGAAAGTACTAAAGAACCCTCTCTTTAGTCTATTCCTTATTCGGATAAGTAGGTAAAACGAAATCAGGCGTTATGAAATACCATTTCCTTATTCGAGAAATGTTTAGAAAATATAAAAAACCCTCTTTTTAGTCTATTCCTTATTCGGATAAGTAGTTAAAACGAGATCGGGAGTTATGAAATACCATTTCCTTTTTCGAGAACTCTTTCGAAAGGAGTAGTTAAAGCGAAATCGGGAGTTATGAAATTTCATTTCCTTTATTGAGAAATGATGAGCAAACACTGACAATCCTCTTCATAGTTTATTCCTTATTCGGATAAGTAGTTAAAACGAAATCAGGCGTTATGAAATACCATTTCCTTATTCGAGAAATGTTTAGAAAACACAAACGACCCTCTTTTTAGTCTATTCCTTATTCGGATAAGTAGTTAAAACGAAATCAGGCGTTATGAAATACCATTTCCTTATTCGAGAAATGTTTAGAAAGTACTAAAGAACCCTCTCTTTAGTCTATTCCTTATTCGGATAAGTCGTAAAACGAAATCAGGCGTTATGAAATACCATTTCCTTTTTTCGAGAAATGTTTAGAAAACATAAAAAAACCTCTTTTTAGTCTATTCCTTAGTTATGAAATACCATTTCCTTTTTCGAGAACTCTTTGGAAAGGGGTCGTTAGCAAAATCGGGAGTTATGAAATTTCCTTTCCTTTATTGAGAAATGATAAGCAAACACTGACAATCCTCTTCATAGTCTATTCCTTATTCGGATAAGTCGTAAAACGAAATGGGACGTTTGGAGATTCCATTTCCTTATTCGCGAAAACTAACTTGAATAAGGAACAGTTCCCTATTCGTGTCACTGCACTAATCTATTGGTTATGTCAGAGCCTTATCTAGTAGCCAAGGTGTTAATTGACAACAAGCACTACAAATTGTGGTTTTGTTAGCAAGGTCAAATTCCTTCTACACGCGTACGTAGTCAAGTAAAGCGTGAATATTTCTCCTCTAAATATATTAATGCGTTTGGAAATAAAGCCCAAGATACAAATACATTTATTAGATGAGAGGTAGATTTCCTCTCTTTTGCTAGATTCATTTGTGAAAGCGATTTGCACGCATTTCGTAATTTGACCTTTTGTAGCAGATAGAGTCTCATGTTCACAGCTCCGCTTAGCAGCGAGCACGTTAAAGCATCGAAATTTACCCGACGAAAATGCTGTTGGACTTGTTCTGAATAAGCTGTTATGCCTAAATACTGTTTCAACTCGAATTAAAAGGTATTATGTAAGTACCCCCCCGGATTTGAATAAGGAACTGAGCGAATAAGGAAACAGACGAAAAAGGAACTGCGAATAAGGAACTAACTTCACTCTGGTGGGGTAGGGTGAGTAAAAATGCTCACGCGCAGTGGTGGTTACTAAAAATAGCCGTATTCGGACGCGACATGGCGCGCGGGTAATACCAAAGTGTCCCTCTCTTATCTTATGCTCTCTTGCAATAACTTAATTTTTGAAAACATGATAATAAGGCACTTTTCACTAATACCTTTACATAATAATTCAGTGCACTCTTTTTTTATTAGAACGTCTAATTTTCGATTGAGCCTGGGCCGTTATTTTTGGAGCAGTTTAAGGTGGAAATGTTTTTAATTTTCAGTGTATATAAAAATATTAAACTCAATGAATTATTAGAAGAGAGTTTCCCAAATGATCAATAGCAATAATATGTATGGTTTGTATTATAAACACAGTGCCGTAGCAGGCCTCGAAATATTGGGGGCACAATACAGATACATTAAGAAAATATTTGGGGTAACAGCCACGCCCCTACTGGTCATTTCCTTATAATTTTTAAAATATTAGGAGGGGGGCACATGCCCCCAGTGCCCCACCCCCTGCTACGGCCCTGTATTTTCATTTTAAATATATTAAATATTTCAAAATAAAAATATATGAAATGCAACAATCAGCAGAAATAAAGCAAATTAAATCATAATGAAAACAATATTCTCCACAGCCTAGGGACCCAAAAAATAGATATAAAATCTACCCTACACCCCCTTCATAGAATAGAACTAAGTCACATAAAGACACTATGGTAGTCATGTAGTAGTTTGCATTGTATTCAACATACTAGGACTCACTTATATATGATGGCTAACCTGCTCTGTGGTCATGGGAGTCATGCATTAGTTTGTATGACATTCAACATTAAAGCAACTAGAAGTTGCTTTAATAGTGGCTGTAATGTAGAGTACATTTCAAACTTAATGCATGACCACAGAGCAAGTTGAGCCATCATAAAGGATAGCTCACCTTTTTGCTCCGTGGTTATGCAATAGTTTGAAATGTATTCAACATTAAAGCAACTACAAAAACTCTATTATATAAAAACTATATTATATAACTTCTATGTTATATACACTACTTAAGGATGGCTCAACTTGCTCTGTGGTCATGCAATAGTTTGTATCTAACATTAAAGTCACTAGAGGACTCTTAGAAAAGAAACTTGCTCTGTGGTCACATGATAGTTTGTATTGTATTCAATATAAAGCCACTAGAAGGACTCAGGTAGTGTTCATTCAGCACCTCTCCACTTGAGTTTTCTGTACAGCCCTCCCTTTGTCAACATCAAAACTTTGTTGACCCACTCAGGAGAAATCCAAAATTTGTTTTGCCCCCCCCCCCCCCCCTCCTCTTCAAAAATCCACAACTTCACTTGAAAATATAGATACATATAAACAAATCATGTAATAAAAAACAACCAAGAAATAATATTTCTTATTTTTATAAGTCAAATGTGGCCTTGCGGCGTTTTGAAACAGTAAAGAATATGTATCTATACCTATAATTTTTGCATGCCATATCACTAGTCCATATCACGCAGGACAATTTTATATTTTACTGCATGGGACTGTCCTAATAAAAGATCGTACTATGCCCTTGGTCTGATAGATCTCCCAGATCTGGTACTCGTGGGGGTGTCCAAAGCAAAGGTATCCTAGTCAGACTTTTTACACATTGACATTATTTAATAACCTGCCGTACTACATTCTAAGTATATTTTACAAATGCATATATTTCAGTTGTTGTTTTTTATTGATCCTATAGGTCAAGCTTAAATGAACTACTACAGAGTAATAAGCGATCACGGCTCAACAGCAGTAAATGTAGCCTAAATATGTTATTGGCAACACTAGGAAACAGCTTTTCTTGCATTTTGATTAATCATTTCAATAATAATAAATAAAAAAGTTTACCACTTTTATGGTTTGAAACCCCCTTCAACCACATTGAAACTTTTATGACCTCCCCATTGGCGTACCCAAAACTTTTTAGCCCCCCCCCCCCCCCATGTGGGAACCGACCCCCCCCCTCGGCCATAAATAATGAACACTCCCTCATAGAAATGATGGCTCAACTTGCTCTGTGTTCACGCAATAGATTGAAATGTATGTAAAATTAAAGTCACTAGAGGGACTCACTTAGAAATGATGGTTCAACTTATTGCTCTGTGGTCACAGAGTAATAACACCTTTTCCTTTAAATTTTCAGTGCCGTAACTACTATAGCCCCCCCAGAAATGACCAGTAGACTGTGCCCCCCCCAGTTTTCTTAATGAGTCTTCTATCGTGCCCCCCCCCCCTATATTTTGATGTCCATTGATGACTAACCTTGCTCTGTTGCCGTATCAAACTCGAAGAACCCCCTCGTGTCAACCATTGTAAAGCCTAAATCATGAAAGAACTCCTCGAGAACTTCGGTGCCCTCGCCTCCGGAAGACTGTACTACCGCTAGCTCGTGCTCCGGGCCAAACAGTAATTTGTGAACTGTATTTATCAGCGCAGACTTTCCAGAACCAGTCATTCCAAACACCGCTATTCGGGATTTGAATCCTTCCATTTCGCCCTCTTCGGCATCTCCAAACATATCGAGGCCCAACATGTCGCCAGTTTTGTATACAAGAAGCTGTTTTGCTTGTTCTTCTATGGAAGACATGATTCGCTTACCAATATATGGGACGAATCGGCTTGTAGCAGAAGCTGTAAATCGTGTACAGTGAAAGAAGTAAGGTGCGGTGAATTCTGATAAATGTTTATGAATTCAAATTCGTGGAAGTAATCAGTGAAACCGGAAGTGGACCCGAAAATAAAAGCGGAAGTGGATTGCATTTGACAGTCAATTGCAGGCGACAGTATGAGTTGCGGACAACAGTGAGCTATGGCGTTATATCCCCGCCAAAATTCGATCTTGTGATTTGACATTCAAAGGACGTTTCAATGTGCAACTTTTGTCATGCAATATTTGACGGTCACAATTTAACATGCGTGCATCTATAATGCGATTTTCTATGGTCACAATTCAACATGCGTGCTTACAATTCGACATCCATGTCCATAATGCAATGTGTTTTTATCGCAGTTATACTTGCTTCTTAAACCATTTGACACCGCACCTTAAAAATTCAATATTAATTTTGCAATCCAACATTCATTGATCCTAGTACCCCCAGCTAGCTGAGTGACCCAGTTGATCCAAGTACCCCCAGCTAGCTGAGTGATCCACTTGACCCAAGTACCTCAGCTAGCTGAGTGACCCCACTTTTCCCCAGATTCCCAGCACCCCAACTTTCCCCAGATTCCCAGCACCCTGCTTCCCAGATGCCTGGGATGCACTTGTAGGCGATGGTGGATTGACCACATCTAACCCCACTCTCCCCTTTCTTCCCGGGCCGCAAAATGTGTCACTTCTTATTTAAGGACCGTTAATTCTAATCTAAGGACTGTTAATTCTTATTTAAGTACCGTACTCAACAACCCCCATCTTCCCCGGCTATCAATGTGTCATTTCCCACAATTATTTTTCCATATGATTCCTTTGATTTCGCACCCAATCAGTAATTCCTGATACGAACCTGGCGATGATGAATTGCACATTTGACTGCGCACCCCAGATGGTGGATTGCGCACATCCCCCCCTCTTCGGCCGCAAAAAGGTTGATTATTTTTCCTTTAATTACCTTCAATAATTATTTTTCCATATGATGCCTACGACTGCGCATCCCATCAGAAATGTCTGGTCACGCTAACGCTCCTAAGTGATGGTGAATTGCGCATTGCAGGCAATCGTAAATTGCGCATTGCAGGCGATGTGAAATGCGCATTGCAGGCGATTGTAAATTGCGCATTGCAGGCGATTGTAAATTGCGTATGGCAGGCGATTCTAAATTGCGCATTGCAGGCGATGATGAATTGCGCATTGCAGACGATGGTGAATTGCGCCTTGCAGGCGATTGTAAATTGCGCATTGCAGGCGATGATGAATTGCGCATTAAAGTCGATTGTAAGTTGCGCATTGAAGGCGATGATGAATTGCGCATTGCAGGCGATTGTAAATTGCGCATTGCATGCTGCGATGGTGAATTGCGTATTGCAGGCGATGGTAAATTGCACATTGCAGGCGATGGTGAATTGCGCATTGCATGCTGCGATGGTGAATTGCGCATTGCAGACGATGGTGAATTGCGACTTGCAGGCGATTGTAAATTGCGCATTGCAGGCGATGGTGAATTGCATATTGCAGGCGATGGTGAATTGCGCATTCCATGCTCCGATGGTGAATTGCGCATTGCAAGCGTTGGTCAGTTGCGCATTGTAGGTCAATTGCGCATTTCAGGCGATGGTGAATTATATATCGCAGGCGATGATAGATTTTTTTGTGATGTTATCATTATGTGCAAAAATCAGATTCTTTTTCACAATCTTCTTCTTCCCTTCAATAAAATAGATGCTGATGCAAGATGAGTCAGCAGGTTTGGTAGAGTCATGCGATGAATGACGGCATTCTCTTTGATCTTCCACATTTTGTCCCCCAGGGAAAGATAATATTCTACCCTTTATTAATCGTCTTTAAAACCCTTCACCCTTTCGGAAATCAGAGAAAAAGGCAAAAACCTTTATCGTAATTCATAACTCTCGAAAGGACGAAACAGTAAGCATGAGCTTTAAGCATTTGACTTATGTTTTTTCATTGGAGGGCACTAGACAGCCAGACGATGAGATTACAAATGCATGAACACCTGCGGTTCGTAATAAATGCTCCCGCCCTAAAGGCGCAACGCGGGCATAGTATAAATAACCCATTTCACGTACTCGCTTACGCATTCTATTGCGGTCGTTAACTGCACAGTCGCTGGCTCTGTCCAAATACGTGACTGCGTGAGAATGGTTCTCGGGCACATGCTACACTTCGCCTTGCTTGTGATATCTGCGTTCCCCTTGACTTGTGCCAAAGTGTGTTATAAGCCCGTGTGTGAGTTCAGGCTGGTCATACGGACGGCAAGGTCCATGTTACACACTGTCAAGCTACAGGATGGCAGTCACGTGTCCTATACCGTGGGGCTTCGGCCGAACGGCAGCCTTTATCTTATTCCGTCTACATTCACTCGGTAAGGTGATCAATCTCTCTATACCATAATTAGTTTGTGTGCTTGATTTGAAATGACGTATAATGTTATGAAGGACTTCGAGTAAAAGTGTAAATATTAAATTCCAGTAAATTCTAGTAGAGTGGTTTTCAAAAACCTGTAAAATACTATTTAGTTTATTAAGTACTAATACACTGTGATGTATTTGTTCTCTTTTGTTCTGGCTTGACTATGTAAGAGTTAATTACCGAGAGCCGAGGCAATAAGCGATAAAAAACGCAAAATGTGTCTCAGAATCTTAATCAATCTCTCTATAGATCTCCTTTGGTTTGTGTGTTTGTTATGGAATATACATTTACTCGGTATACGTTTTATTCATTAGTTTGTGTGCTTTTTTTTCGTTTTCAGTAATAATAATCTCTTGATTTTGTAAGGGGCCGCTTATCGGGGAGATAAATAAGTAAATAATTAGAAAATATAGTTTATACTCAAATGGCTCTTTATTGTATAACTGATACCAATAGACAAAAGCTTTAACCTGACGCTTTACAAATTAAAAAAAAAACAGGCAATGATATCTTCATCAGTGACGCTATCATAAATAGTTCGTTGTATTTGTAGCTAGCTAATTCGTTGTAACAACATGAGTTACTTTTGGATCACGAATTACAAGGCGGCGTTATGTAATTCACATGTGAAAAACCTTACTCTAATTATAGTAAGGCCATTGGTTTCCTATTTCAAAACAACCCGCGACTGCCGTTCACGCGGCTGTTTTGTTGATGGTTGTAAATGATAGCCTTAATGGGATTCTATTTTACCACCTTTTTCCTACACTCCCAAAAGGGTTATTATTATTATTATTATTATTATTATTATTATTATTATTATAATTTTTATTATTATTATTATTGTTGTTGTTGTTGTTGATTTTGATTTTGTTGTTATTTGAAAAAGGCAATAACAGGAATTAATACAAATTTATGAACATATTAAATACGCATTTGATATGATAGAAAGGCTGTATGTGTAATCCGACACTGGTTCGTTGGACATCACGCTTTTATCGAAGATGAGAGTTCGACGCACATTATAACGATGATTATAATCGGCGAAACCCAAGATGAGTAGGCAGCTTTTGTCGTGTACAGTCGTGGACACTTCTATAAATCTATCCCTATCAGGTCGACATGGGAAGAACCCCCCCCCCCATTTTCATCAGTGGTTCTAGGTCAGGCATTTGCGCTACTGGCTATTAAAAAGAAAAAGGTTCAAGGCAAAAATACAACTAGTGAAAAATCTGGGTGATGTGGTGATTAAATCTACATCCCATCTGTCAGCAAGCCAGGACACTGAAGACACATTTAACAAAATTAATAAAAGATACCAAGCCAAAGATCCGACGATAAGGGTTGATTTAGAAAGCCGTAGGCCGTAATCATTACCAAAAGTTGACAGTAAAACAGTAGCTAGGCATGACATAACATAACTCAGTTATCAGTGTCAAGCCGTAAATTTCCCGCCTTTTTCGTGTGAATAACCAAGGGTTATTAAGGTTCAACGGACGAATATCACATGCTCGGGATTCGTGAGAATGGGTCTCGGGCACATGCTACACTTCGCCTTGCTTGTGATATCTGCGTTTCCCTTGACTTGTGCCAAAGTGTGTTATAAGCCCATGTGTGAGTTCAGGCTGGTCATACGGACGGCAAGGTCCATGTTACACACTGTCAAGCTACAGGATGGCAGTCACGTGTCCTATACCGTGGGGCTTCGGCCCAACGGCAGCCTTGATCTCATTCCTTCTACATTCATCCGGTGAGACGAATCAATATCTCCATAGATTCATCAGTTTGTGTGTTTGTTGTAGAATATAAAATCGTTATATATATTCAGGTCTATAGTTTGTGTGCTTTATCATATTCGTTTTCGGTAATAATGTCATTTTTACCGCCTAGTTCTTGGGTGGAGTACTCCTGATTTGGTAAGGGGACGCTTAGCGGGGAGATAAATAAATAAAGAATTAGTTATAAAATATAATGTATCCCAAGTGGACTCGTTATTGTGTATAACTGATACCAGTAGACAAAAGCAAGAGATCTCACATGACGCTTTACAAATTTAAAAAAAGCAGGCAATGATATCAAATTAGTCCCGCTATCATAAATAGTTCGTTGTATTTGTAGCTAGTTAATCCGTTGGAACACTTGAGTTATTTTCGGATCACGGTTACAAGGCTGCGTTATGTAATACACGTGTGAAAAACCTTACTCTAATTAAAGGAAGGCCACTGGCTTGGCCATTGCAAAGCATCTCGCGACTGCCGTTCACGTGGCTGTTTTGTTGATGGTTGTAAATGATAGCCTTAATGGGATCCTACTGCGCCACCTTTATCCCACAGTCCCAGACTTACGTAACTTATTAGTTATAATAATAATAATAATAATTATTATTATAGTTATATTTTGTTTATTTATTTATTATTATTATATATTATTATTATTTATTGTTGTTGTTGTTATTTATAAAAGGCAATAACTCACTTGCTGGAGAAATATGACAGAAATTAATACAAATTTATGAGCATATTAAATACGCATTTGATATGATAACTAGACCCTGCGCGCAGGGTTGACTGGGATGACTGAGATCTGCAATTTGATTCGGCATTGTGTTGTGACATTAATGACAAACATTCTACTGCCCACCACCTTTGGATATAATAAAAACATGTATAATCTTGTTTTTTATTGTATATGCCATATCAGAACAATGATTGGGGCAAGAAAGGTACGAAGCATCATCTCTTGAGGTGTGGGGTGGACTCGAGGTGTGCTCCATTAAAGAAGATGGGGCTGATTGTCTTATCTTTTACAGTGTAAAAATCTTACAAATACTATCCCCGCAGCAGCGACAGCACCAAAATAAAATTCAGGGAAACTGAGAATGTGACAGAATGTTTTAACATTCATTAATATTTAAAAACATTTTTTAAACATTTCTTTTGTTCACTGCCCTCAATGTGCTATCACTTAGGGGTAAAGTTATTTTAACACCCAAAGTGAGCCACATTGTGTTAACAATATAATTTAGATAAAATGTAAGTACAAAGGAAACAACAATAATGCTATCATATTGTTTAAACATTTTTGTTTTAAAGTAAATGAGAGGGCTATAGAATATCCAGAGACTTGAAATTACCTACCACAGTTAAAAATCTGTATGTGTAACCCGACACTGGTTCGCAACGCTTATCGTTGGACTACCCGTGGTTATCGAAGATGAGAGTTCGACGCACATTATTACGGTGATTATCATCGGCGAAACCCAAGATGAGTAGGCAGGTTTTGCCGTGTACACTTTTATACAGTATGAGGTACCCACCAAATAACACCTCATTCACATTAGCGCCTAAACCAGTTTCAAGGTGATTTAATTAAACTGGTTTAAATCTCCCAAAAAACCAGGAACAAAACTAAATAGACTGTGCTGTACATGTTACTAAGTGATCATTTAGCTAGTAAGTTTTCAACACATGAGAAACTTGGCAAGTTATCAGGCAAAGAAAAACCTTGTTTGAACATGCTTTTAGTGTGAATGCAGCGTAAGTTTTCAATAAAGAATGACTAAGAATAAAGTACAACCGATGCCCCCGGCCATGCTAATTGACGGCTCTTGTGGCTGACTCGTGGGAAAGGCCAACTGTCTGGCTTTAAACAAGTGCACTTCAACCCTGTGAGAAAAATCCGCACTGTTAGAGATTCACTCTCATTTAATTATGTTATGAGCGCTATTCACAAATACAGTTATTATCCAAATAAAGTTGTTATTATTCTAACCAAGTAGGACAGGCATTTGTAAAAAAAAATGCAACGAGGTGTTTTCAGGTTGTAGGTTGTTTTCAGGCTGGTATCGCTTGGTATTAGACGAAGTAGTGTGATTATAGATTTGTAAAGAGCGTTAAAAGGATTAGCCTGCTAGGGATTCCTGTGGAAGAAGGAAAGGGAAAAGGATAGCCTGTGTGCAGCCGAAAATAGTTCCGTAATAATGGAACTAGAGTTACGATTTTATTTCGTAGTAGCTTATTTCAATCCGATATGTTTACTGTAAACCATGACACACACAACGGTAACGTGAACCACTATATAATTTATTAATACACACAGTAAGCTTGGGTCACCTGTGCTCGGACTGACTTAGCTGGTTGACAGTTATGGTTGAACTAATGATGCAGCTAATAATTACTGGGATACCTGTGGTAGCCCGGTTATAAAAAGCAACTGGCTTTTTATTTTTCGTCGTGGTTCCTAAGAACGTAAATTATTGCGCAATCCAATGTAGTCCAGACCTGGGACTCTCTTTGCGCTCGACATTCGTGAAAGAGGGTCCACTATTTATTGCATGCGCATGCGCGAAAATACACCGCATATTTGCGGTGTGGCCTGGTTGCTTAGTTCAAGATGGCTGCGAAAGGGACGAGCGAGGGTTTATTTCAGAAATAATACGCTGATTTTGGTCGTGGATAAATACTTAATTGTCAATCTTTTCTGAGAACAGGACAGATGATAAGAGTCTGGAAAATATATCAATCAAAGAGCTTTTCCGTTTTCGTTATTTTCACGCGCGCGCTTTAGGCAATAGCGTCATTTCAAACGAGCGCGCGCTTTTTTGGAATTTGATTTTCAATCACATTTTATCGCGTTTTTATAGAAAACAAAGTCCAAGCAGTTCGCTGATATTCCTTCACATGTACAAAACATTATTTTCAACTTAGCGATGATCGATTTTCGGAGCTCTGCACTCGACAAGGTCTAGCGGGAATCGACCCTCCTTAGGCACGTCCGTTATTGCGCGCGCTCGTATTTCAACTTTTGCCGTGAAGATCGCTGATTGGTACATGTTCGCGCATGCGCATGCAATAAATACTGGACCCTCTCACGCGAGCCAGAATGTCGAGCGCAAAGAGAGTCCCAGGCGCCCGTTTCTCGAAACACCCGAGAATGCTCGGGCCCGAAAACTTTATTTTGCTTTTTTGCCCAAAATTTCGCACGTTTTCCTTTTTGAGAACCGCTTTCATGTTTTAGAACAGTTTGAACTTCCTCTTGGTTCATATTCCAAATGATTTCGCTCAATAGGGCTATTTTCGAAGTTTTGCTGAAGCCAAAAAGTTAGCCGAAAAGTCTCGGGTGAGTGCGAGGTCCCGAGAACTTTCTTAATATTTAAGCCATGTGAATTTCGGCGCATGCAATAAATACTGGACCCTCTCACGCGAGCCAGAATGTCGAGCGCAAAGAGAGTCCCAGGCGCCCGTTTCTCGAAACACCTGAGAATGCTCGGGCCCGAAAACTTTATTTTGCTATTTTGCCCAAAATTTCGCACGTTTTCCTTTTTGAGAACCGCTTTCATGTTTTAGAACAGTTTAACTTCCTCTTGGTTCATATTCTAAATGATTTCGCTCAATAGGGCTATTTTCGAAGTTTTGCTGAAGCCAAAAAGTTACCCGAAAAGTCTCGGGTGAGTGCGAGGTCCCGAGAACTTTCTTAATATTTAAGCCATGTGAATTTCGGGCCCGAGAAGTTCGGGAAAGATCAAAATCTAAAAATCTAAAGAGAATCATCCTTTACATGAATCTTTGTGGTAAAATACGATGTTGACGATATTTCAACACATTTAGATACCATAAATTTGATAGAAATTAGCCAGCTTTTCAAATTTAAGGAATAAATCGTTTTCGGGCCCAGAATTCTCGGGTGTTTTGAGAAACGAGCCCCAGGTCTGGACTAAGATCCATGTTATTTGTGGAGTTGAAGGCCCGATTCGCGATTTGATAACTGTATATTTTACCATAGCCTCAATTTCTACCAAGTTATTGTGGAAAATTATCTCAGCTTGGATTGATTTCGCTTTATTAACTCGTGTTAATGCATTTGCGACCCGAATAGACCCGATACACGTGAGGCTCGAGATTAGAATTATATGTGCTGACTGCTTTAGACTCATACAGTTTACCTCAAGACTTAATAAAATGTGCTCTGGACACTCATGAATGGACTCGAGGTATTTACCTTTATTGCTTAATCTATTTTGAAGTGGAAGTAGTTTGAAACAATTGATTCATTGATGGAAATCGTCTCCTACAAATCTCTTTGTCAATGAATGAATCCCAAAGAATAGGCTACTTAGATCGGACACTTGACCGGGTACCCATAAGATGAATTTTGTTTTCTTACTATAAAATATCTTGATCTCTCTCATTGAATGTCATATCATTTTTACCACGTCGATTTCAATAAAGCACAGAATATGTGTAACTTACTTAAATTGAGACAAGTTCCATCTTAAGTGTCAAAAATCTTATACTAGAAAAGTTAAAATCCTGCTGCTTTGGCTTTTGTATCTATTTAGAGGTAAACATGTTAGTAGTCATGCGTTGTGTAAGATATGTTAATCTATGAAAATTATTTTGGTACTTTTTTTTGGTGCATCCTTTAGATGAGTTTTGTTATTTCCCTAAATACCTTCATTCCTCATTGAATGTCATTTTATTTTTATGGAACATTTTCAATTAAATCTAGATAATTGTGTTGTCTTTGTAGTGTTGTTGATCTTGAAAATGTGTATATGCTCTAATTTCAAGTCAGGATATTCAAAAGCCCTCTCATTTGACTTCAAAATAAATAAATAAATAAATGTTGTTGTTTACTTTACACTTACATAAATAAAATGATAAATTTGAATAAAATTATATTGCTCATGCAATATGACTGGCTTTAGGTGTTAAAATAAATTGAGATGTTGTTAACAAAAACCTTGAGTGGCCCTCATGGGCTACCGTATAAGGGTTGATTTAGAAAGCCGTAATACCAACAGTTGAGAGTAAACCAGTTGGTTTCTTGAAAAGTTTTGTTTTCTTGATCGTTTTAGTGCGGTATTTGCTGTATATTTACAGTGCAAGAAGCCTCTAGCTCCAGTTAGTCGCGGATCGATAGGAACAAATAAGAGAGCCGCTTTGCATGACATAACATAACCTAGTTATCAGTGTCAAGCCGTTCAACTCCTGCCTATTTCGTGCACATGCAACCAAGGGTTATGAAGGTTCAAGGGACGAATAGCACATGCTCAGATGCGGTCGTGAACTTCGTCCCAAATGCTTGCAGCGTCCAAACACGGCATTCGTGAGAATGGTTCTCGGGCACATGCTACACTTCGCCTTGCTTGTGATATCTGCGTTCCCCTTGACTTGTGCCAAAGTGTGTTATAAGCCCGTGTGTGAGTTCAGGCTGGTCATACGGACGGCAAGGTCCATGTTACACACTGTCAAGCTACAGGATGGCAGTCACGTGTCCTATACCGTGGGGCTTCGGCCCAACGGCAGCCTTTATCTCATTCCGTCTACATTCACTCGGTAAGGTGATCAATCTCTCTATACCATAATAAGTTTGTGTGCTTGATTTGAAATGACGTATAATGTTATGAAGGACTTCGAGTAAAAGTGTAATTGTAAATATTAAATTCTAGTAAGTTCTAGTAGAGTGGTTTTCAAAAACCTGTAAAATACTATTTAGTTTATTTAGTACTAATACACTGGGATGTCTTTGTTCTCTTTTGTTCTGGCTTGACTATGTATAAGTTAATTACCGAGAGCCGAGCCAATAAGCGATAAAAAACGCAAAAATGTGTCTCAGAATCTTAATCTTTGAAATTGAACCCTGAACAAAGAGTGGTGTGGAGGATTCAAACTCCATTAGCATACATATCGAAAAGTTATTTCTTCTGCTATTCCTACGGCAATCAAAAAGGAAAACGATTTTAACAATCAACCACATCGGTATGTGCTTAATAGTCAGGAAAACTATTTCATCCTTAAAAACAAAGGCCTTGGTATCTTAATTGTACCAAATACAAAGAAGAGTATTCCCTGCGCGGTCAGTTTATGGCATTTAACAATGGGGGGTAGTCTTTAGGTGTTCTTTATTTGTAGGAAATAACAATCATGCAATAAGCAAGTGATTTCCTTACAAAAGGAGCGTTTGAATGAGATTTGCATAACGCTCGTATTTTTTCTGAGATGGAGAGCGACGAAGACATGCTCGAACTGACACAGAATACGTTTTCGCAAGCCGAATAGTTTTCTCCGGATTTTGATCTTGTCGGAACGATTCTTGGAACAACAAGCCGTAATATTGCGATTCTAAATGAAGAATAAGTTGAGAAGAGAAAGGACGACAGGATTCCGGAGAACACGAAAACCAATACGGTGTGGGCTGTTCGTACCTATCAAGAGTGGGCAGAAGTGAGGAATTAGAACCAGAGCTGTGGCAGGATCAGATAGTTTCGTAAGTTTCGATAGTATCAAAGGTGTTCGATTGTAGGGTTGATGAAGTAATGATAGAGGATGATTGTAAGGTTGATAAAGTCATAAAGAGCCAGGGCAAAAGTGGCAATAAACCCCTAAAAAGACCTGCAGATGTAAGAAATTGATAGCTGAAGTTTGTCATTTTTTATGGTCCAATAGATTTTGGAAAATTGTAAAGTTAAGTTCCAAATGGTTGGGTTTTGATATTCAGCATGGAAAAGTGCATGTAGTGAATTGATTTATAGATTTATAGATACACTCGAGGTGTGCTCCATGAAGGTAGACAGGGCTGATTGTCCTATCTTCAAATACTATCCCCACATCAGAGTTAGCACCGAAATAAGATTAAGGAAAGCTGAGAATGTGTTTTAAAATTGTTATTTCTTAAACATTTCTTTGGTTCACTGCCCTCAATGTGCTATCACTTAGGGGTAAATTTATTTTATAACACCCAAAGTAAGTCCTATTGTATTTAACAAAAAAAAATTATTGAAATGTATTATTTTATTTATGTAAGTTACAAGTAAACAACAACATTTATTTATTTTGAAGTCAAATGAGAGGGCTATAGAATATCCAGACTTGATTGAAATTTATAGAGCATAAACATATTTTCAAGATCAACAACACTACAAAAATATTACAAATCTCTAGATTTTATTGAAAATGTTCCATAAAAATAAAATGACATTCAATGGAAATAAAGGTATTTCAGGGAAATAATAAAACTTAAGCTTATCTAAAGGAAGCACCAAAGTACCAAAATAATTTTCATAGATTTAAGTACATATTTTACACTTACATAACTTACAACACCTATGCTGTACTTTATTAAAATCGATGAGATGAGATTCAATGAGAGATCAAGATATTTTATAGTAAGAAAATAAAATTCATCTTAGGGTAGCCGGTCAAGTGTCCGATGTAAAGTAGATTAATAGACAAAGCGATTTGTAGGAGACGATTTCCATCAATTGTTTCAAACTACTTCCACTTTAGAAATAGATTAAGCAATCAAGGTAAATACCTCGAGTCCATTCATGAGTGTCCAGAGCACGTCTTGAAGTAAGCTGTATGAATCTAAAGCAGTCAGCACTTATAACTTAATTCTTATCTTGAGCCGCGTGTCTCGCACTCGGGTCGCAAATGTAAACACGAGTAAATACAGCGAAATCAATACAACCTGAGATGATTTTCCAAAATAACTTGGTAGAAATTGAGGCTATGGTTAAATATGCAGTTTTTAAATCGCGAATCGGGCCTTCAACTGCACAAATAACATGGATCCGAGAGCTGGAATCTCAAATTCATGATGGCGGGCATGAAACAGTTTTAACTTATGCAAAAGGTTTTGGTAACTACGCTTTGCCATGACGTAGGACAGTAAGCTAGATACTTCGTGTAAGAAAAAGGCTTTAGTAAGGTCGCAATCAATACACTAAAATGAGAAGTATCGCCTGTAGCGCAAGGGTTCTTGGGAATTGCATTGTACAAATCGCGAGACGACAGAAAAAAACAACAACAACAAAAAAACAGTTGCATTTTATGACTGGGCTACCACAGGTATCCCAGTAATAAAGCCCTACAGAAAACAATGGAAACCGTGTCAATCATGTAATAATACACTTTAACAGCTACATTTGGTTGCACGGGATTTTCAAAACGACTCTATTATAAAAAGTAGGATCTAGATTCAATAATAAGTTTTTAGTGATAGAATAGTCTTTGTAAATCAGACATATTTTTGTAGATATTTCGTTAAAGTTCGCGGTCACGCGATATTGTTTATTTGATACAGAGACTAATTTGAGGGTGTTTTTAATGTAGCGTGACGGATACAAAAAAAAGGCCATTTAGTAGTTACTAGAACCTGCTCGCGTGAGCGATAGTAAAATAACATAAATTCGGGAAAGTTCGTAAGTGAAGAGATATTCCAAAAATGGCGTTATGTTAAAGCTAGAGTATTAGGTAGTAAGCTATATTTAGTAAACAAAACAGTAACAAGGAGAAGTGTTAGTATCGTAGTCAGTCGTGAAAAGAAAGTCGAAAAGAAAGCCGAATAGAATAGATAGATACTTTATTTAACGTGAAATTATACTTAGCTACAAGCTAGTTTTCGGGTCGTGTAGCAGCTCTCAGAAAATTTCACCTGATTGGATTGAAACACCACAGACAAAACAATGGGAAACAAAACAATAGAACGGGAATACAATAGAACAATGAGGTAATCCAGCCAATCCTATTAGGCCTTACGAGAGGGCTGCTACGTGACTGTAGTTTCCAGATAATCCACGAACATAAAATATATAAAAATAGATAAAAGATAAATATGTAAATATATCAGTATAAAATTCTATGTATAGTTGCTTTGATGTAAAATTTTAAAAATTAATTATTTACATTATTTAGAATGTTAAAGGTATAAAAATATCGGCTATAAAAGGCCAGAAAGATCTAGTTCATCTATACCGCGCAGGGTCTGCCCTGAAAAAGTCATATTAAAGACGAAAATTTGGCAGAGTCGAATTCCAGTTTTTGGTGTATTGTATTCATTCTTTGGGTTCACGAACACGACTATTTGTTTTTTTTGTATTTACATTAGAGGACTAAATATAGACATGGTTGTTTCCATAAAGTTTACCAAAGGAGTAATAGATCACCCAAAGGCCTTTTGCGTGCTCCCTTAATTTTCGCGCTTTCCAAATTTTTGCGACCTTTTACTTTCGGGTCACTTTATTTCCGCGAATTTTTAGAATCGCGAAATTTAAGTGACGCAAAAATTGATGTGCACTTTAAAAGCACACTAGCATACACACATTGGCACCAGTCGTGCCAAGACGGGACGCTAGCACAGTCTATTACCCGTGCAGTTCGGCAACCATGGACAGCTGTTCCGTCCTTATTAGGACTCGTCAGCATGGCATAGCCGGTTTGCCTCAGTTAAACTTCATCGGCAAAAAAACTGCAGGGCGACTTCGACTCGAACGCAGTGCTTTAAACCACAGCTTAGATCCATGTGGGATCTAGAGCTGCGACCGGGCTAGCGTGATGCCAATTGTGCGGATCACGCATGCGACCTTTGCTAGTCTAAAACTCCGTCGGATAGCCAAACTATCCTTGCGAGTATGTATACATAAATGTGGACTTTAAAAGCACACTAGCATACACACATTGGCACCAGTCGGGCCAAGACGGGACGCTAGCACAGTCTATTACCCGTGCAGATCGGCAACCATGGACAGCTGTTTCGTCCTTATTAGGACTCGTCAGCATGGCATAGCCGGTTTGCCTCAGTTAAACTTCATCGGCAAAAAAACTGCAGGGCGACTTCGACTCGAACGCAGTGCTTTAAACCACAGCTTAGATCCATGTGGGATCTAGAGCTGCGACCGGGCTAGCGTGATGCCAATTGTGCGGATCACGCATGCGACCTTTGCTAGTCTAAAACTCCGTCGGATAGCCAAACTATCCTTGCGAGTATGTATACATAAATGTGGACTTTAAAAGCACACTAGCATACACACATTGGCACCAGTCGGGCCAAGACGGGACGCTAGCACAGTCTATTACCCGTGTAGTTCGGCAACCATGGACAGCTGTTTCGTCCTTATTAGGACTCGTCAGCATGGCATAGCCGGTTTGCCTCAGTTAAACTTCATCGGCAAAAAAACTGCAGGGCGACTTCGACTCGAACGCAGTGCTTTAAACCACAGCTTAGATCCATGTGGGATCTAGAGCTGCGACCGGGCTAGCGTGATGCCAATTGTGCGGATCACGCATGCGACCTTTGCTAGTCTAAAACTCCGTCGGATAGCCAAACTATCCTTGCGAGTATGTATACATAAATGTGGAATTTAAAAGCACACTAGCATACACACATTGGCACTAGTCGGGCCAAGACGGGACGCTAGCACAGTCTATTACCCGTGCAGTTCGGCAATCCATGGACAGCTGTTTCGTCCTTATTAGGACTCGTCAGCATGGCATAGCCGGTTTGCCTCAGTTAAACTTCATCGGCAAAAAACTGCAGGGCGACTTCGACTCGAACGAAGTGCTTTAAACCACAGCTTAGATCCATGTGGGATCTAGAGCTGCGACCGGGCTAGCGTGATGCCAATTGTGCGGATCACGCATGCGACCTTTGCTAGTCTAAAACTCCGTCGGATAGCCAAACTATCCTTGCGAGTATGTATACATAAATGTGGACTTTAAAAGCACACTAGCATACATACATTGGCACCAGTCGGGCCAAGACGGGACGCTAGCACAGTCTATTACCCGTGCAGTTCGGCAACCATGGACAGCTAGCGTCCCGTCTTGGCACTTCGTTCGAGTCGAAGTCGCCCTGCAGTTTTTTTGCCGATAAAGTTTAACTGAGGCAAACCGGCTATGCCATGCTGACGAGTCCTAATAAGGACGAAACAGCTGTCCATGGTTGCCGAACTGCACGGGTAACGTAATAGACTGTGCTAGCGTCCCGTCTTGGCCCGACTGGTGCCAATGTGTGTATGCTAGTGTGCTTCTAAAGTCCAAAAATTAATGTTATAAGGTACTTATTGTCGAAGAGGGTTTTTTAGCTCAGAATGGTAGAGTTGCCCCGGAGAGGGATTTCTAGCCAAGAATAATAGTAGATGTCGAGGGGATTTCTAGCTGAGAATGGTAAAGTTGTCGATGGGATTTCTAGCTCAGATACAAGGAGACAAGAAAATTTTCGTTTAACTTGCTGTATTTCACTCTTTGAATGCATAGAATGAATGGATCGAATGAAATATATCTAAATCTCATCAATCGGGCGATTTTGTTGAGTCTCAGAGCAGCATTTGATACATGAAATCGTTCGTAATAGTTTTTTTTTGCTAGCGACTGTTTGCTAACTTTTTAGCGCGAGAGAGCTAGAAAAGAAAACAAGTAACACATCTGACATCGTGACACAAAATTCTCTTTTGCTTATTTTTACATTTACTGGCGTTCGATGCATGACGGGACCAAAGGCAACCCAAGACTCCATCATCTTACTTGTGTTTTCAAAAGGCATCCCAAGATTCCGCTGGATTCCGGTTGAATATGGGTCTGTTTGACCCATGATGTTGTAGCGGTCATCATTTTTACGACTACGAGAGATAAGAGGACGATAAAAAAACAAAAACAATGAATTTTATTTGATAATCAGAAGGTATCACGTGGTATTGCATGATATTTCAGTCATATATCGATTTTGCGACCAAAAATGTGCGACGTTTTCTTTGTTTCTAGATGCGGTAACGTTTTTCTCTCTTGGAAATGACAGCGTTATTTGGACGCGAGCTATTCTTGTCTATGAAAACGATGCAAATGAGCACTGCATTGCTGGGTTCGTGTGCAAACTGCGCCAACAAAGCTGTGATATGCTCGAATGACCACGAGAAAAAGGAGATGCTGAAAAAAAAGTTGGAACTCAATCAAAATTTCGGCAACACTTGCCAGCACCTCCCAACACGGTGTTCAAACTGCGCCAGCATTGCTGGGCCAGCGTCTCACCACATAAAAAAGAAGTCTGAAGCCCGAATCTTCCCCAGAAAAAAGCTGGGTGTAACCTGGCAAAGAATCCATAAGGAATCTTGCAGCAATTGGAGCGGTGATTTTTATTACAATTACTTATAAGCTTTTGAACAACATTCGCCTTTGAACAAGAGCGCGCGAATTACCCCAACTTTTCGGCAAACTCACTTCCTTTCTATCACAATTGTGATCAAAGCAATAAGATATGTAAACGCTGTAAAAAATGCGAAACTATATAACAAGGTAAAAAGTAACGCATCTTTATTCTGAAAGCGTCTAAGTTTTCAAATAATACAGAGAAGAAAAATTATAAGATCTTTTATTAAATTTCTTGCGTATTGTCACAATACCAAACACGCTTTTAGGAGAACATTTTTATGATGTCAATCGGCGTGGTAAAAAAATTTTTCACTTCTCCCGTTAATTTGCCAATCTATTGTACTGCTAAGCTCAACAGTGAATCAGATTATTACAAGTATTATTTCATCAATTTACCTCCAGCGGTGCTATTTGAAGGTAAAATGAAGTCCAAACTAATAGAACATACTCTTATTATCAAACCCTAATCCTTACCGGTCAAAAAGGTAGCGTAGTGCTCAAAACAAGCTAAAATAAATCTGTTGAATTTCATTTGCTTAAATGAACCGATCGACTCGAACTGGTAAACACTCCAGAGATGTCTCGACTTTTCGATAAAACCCTCATCTTAGTGACAGGAAAAAAAATATTATTGGATTCATTGTTTAAACAATGCAATCATTTTTCTTTAACAAGTCTTTAATGGCGAGGAAATAGAAACAATACAAGAGATATGCGCTTCTTCATCTTTACAAATGGCAAGCGAAGTACGACTGCAACCCCTTCAAGTGTGTCAACTCTTGACGTCAGCCAATCAAAAAGTCGCCTCGAAAAGACATTTTAAAAACACAATTTAAAAAATTTCTGTTATCAATATAATAATAAACATAAAGGCAGTTTTGAAACCAAACATCGATAGCATTATTAGCATTTTTTTTTATAAAAGCTAGCGTTTTCGTGTCATGTTCTCTTTAACTATTTTTTGCTAAATCTCAACCGCATCTCAGCGCAAGAATACGGAATTGTATTTACACTTTTTCGACCCTCTTACTCATGTTTCAGAAGCTCAGTGTTAGTTTTTTAATAGCCTCTTTGAATACACTCTTCTTTGGCTTAGCTGTATAACTTTACTGGCGAAACTTTCCATGCAATCACAGAATTTGTTTAGTTGGAGGACTCCAGATATACGAAGCGAAAACAGAATTCATACCTGCTTGTGTTTACCAATCAGACCAAATAAAACTGTGCTTCTTTATAAATCAGAACCGCCTTCTGTTTTTGTTCTTTGTCTTGCAGCATTGAAGGTACATTAGTACGTTCATCTGCAACATTTTTCGTGTTTTTATCATGTTTGGCTGTCTTCGCAAAAATGGCGCCCAAGCTCAAAGCTCAATCAAAGCTTAGTGCAGGGCTCATGACGCCATACCGCCGCTCGACCAATCAAAAACTTTGCCCGACAGACGAAACGCTTATAATAGTATAGATCAAAGATCCGACGATAAGGGTTGATTTAGAAAAACGTAAACATGATATCACATACTGACTAAAGGTTACATTTCACAAGTACTTTGGCAGGATTAAGGCGATAGCAGTGACATTGCAGGCGATGGTGAATTGCGCATTGCAGGCGATGGTAAATTGTGCATTGCAGGCGATGATCAATTGCGCATTGCAGGCGATGGTGAATTGCGTATTGCAGGCGATGGTAAATTGCGCATTGCAGGCGATGGTGAATTGCGCATTGCATGCTGCGATGGTGAATTGCGCATTGCAAGCGTTGGTCAGTTGCGCATTGTAGGTCAATTGCGCATTTCAGGCGATGGTGAATTATATATCGCAGGCGATGATAGATTTTTTTGTGATGTTATCATTATGTGAAAAAATCAGATTCTTTTTCACAATCTTCTTCTTCCCTTCAATAAAATAGATGCTGATGCAAGATGAGTCAGCAGGTTTGGTAGAGTCATGCGATGAATGACGGCATTCTCTTTGATCTTCCACATTTTGTGCCCCAGGGAAAGATAATATTTTACCCTTTATTAATTGTCTTTAAAATTATTATTATTATTATTATTATTATTATTATTATTATTATTATTATTATTATTATTATTATTATTATTATTATTATTATTATTATTATTATTATTATTATTATTATTATTATTATTATTTAAAAAAGGCAATCACTTGTCGGAGACATGACAGAAATTTACACATATTCATGCACAAAATACGTATTTGATATGATAAAAAGGCTGTATGTGTAACCCGACACAGGTTCGCAACGCTCATCGTTGGACTACCCGTGATTATCGAAGATGAGAGTTCGGCGCATATTAATCATTACGCTGATTATAATCGGCGAAACTCAAGATGAGTCAGAAGGTCAGGCATTTGCGCTACTGTGCGTATAATAAAGAAAAGGTTCAAGGTCAAAATACAACTAGTGAAAAATCTGGGTGATGTGGTGATTAAATCTACATCCCATCTGTCAGCAAGCCAGGACACTGAAGACACATTTATCAAAATTAATAAAAGATACCAAGCCAAAGATCCGACGATAAGGGTTGATTTAGAAAGCCGTAGGCCGTAATCATTACCAAAAGTTGAGAGTAAAACAGTAGCTAGGCAAGTGACATAACATAACCTAGTTATCAGTGTCAAGCCGCTTGGCATGACATCGCATAATTTAGTTATCAGTGTCAAGCCGTTAATTTCCCGCCTATTTCGTTCACATGCAACCAAGGGTTATGAAGGTTCAACGGACGAATAGCACATGCTCAGATGCGGTCGTGAACTTCGTCCCAAGTGCTTGCAGCGTCCAAATACGGCATTCGTGAGAATGGGTCTCGGGCACATGCTACACTTCGCCTTGCTTGTGATATCTCCGTTTCCCTTGACTTGTTCCAAAGTGTGTTATAAGCCCGTGTGTGAGTTCAGGCTGGTCATACGGACGGCAAGGTCCATGTTACACACTGTCAAGCTACAGGATGGCAGTCACGTGTCCTATACCGTGGGGCTTCGGCCGAACGGCAGCCTTTATCTCATTCCGTCTACATTCACTCGGTGAGACGAATCAATCTCTCAATGATAATTAGTGTGTGTGCTTGATTTGAAATGACGTCCACTAAGTACGACGAATCATTTCTACTAGTTTATTTATTTACTTCTGGATCAGATACCTTCGCCGTCCGTCAGAGTGTTTTTCCGCACAATTCTATCCTAGAAAAATGGAATAAATACCTTTAAGGACATTGTTTACGAGACTGGCAAAGGAACTATTTAAACGGAAATCCCGGTACTAAAAAGTTGCCAGTTTTACCAATCTTGGTGGATAGGTCTTTTATGTGAATAGTTGTTCAAAAAGTATGGTTTACGATTGCATGTTGCGTAATATGGTAAGCTCACCTGCACCCGATTTGAATTTCCCATTTGGTTTTCCAGCTGATAGATATGGATTTATTCTCACTCTTCCTATTTTTTTTAAAAAACGCAATAGAGAATTGATGCAGACAATAAATTAGGCGAGGATAATAACTTGAAATTAGTATAAACAGCTTTACGCCCTGTAGATAAGGGAGAGTTCGCGTAATTCACAAATCTTTGCATGCAGAAAAAAAAGACATTTTGGGTGATATTAATCAGGGAACTGCCTCAATTCTAAATGCACAATGATATTAGATATTGCTATCCGAAGAGCAACAATATTGTGTTTCTTTATTCGTGGAAATATCACCATAGCATTAAGGTCGAGGTCAGTCTACGTGTGTAGACAGTTAACGATCAAAGGACAAAACTCGGAGTGCGCTGCCCGACAAGCCCTGAGGGAAAGAACACTGGATATGATTAGCGTCTAAACTACAGTGTTTTTAAAGTCTTATCATGAGCATTTACTTAAGTATACCTTGTGAAAATGGCCGCTAATCTGCACAATATCATATTCCAGTTCTGCAGATTTTTCGCAGGCTCTTTTGGAAACGCCGTCATCTTCAATGGCTCAAAATATTCCGCACATTTATTTTATTAAAGATCTAACCCACCAGGATATCCATTCCCAGTGGGGAGCCGGCGTGGAGAAGAGAAATGCTATCTATTAGAAAGACCGTTTTTTGTTGTTTAACTTGGCGTGCAAGAACACTAGCATCTCCACTCTCTTTGCAAGGACAATTCTAAAACACGATCTTTTTTAGTTGTATTTACAGGGCTTCTGGGATTACGCGCTTGTGCGGAAGCGCGTAATTTGGCTTTTTCCGCGTAATCCGCGTAGCTGATGTGTTCTTTTAGGGTTGTTACCTCTATATTTCGTGAAAAAAAGAGAGATATTCTTCGTAAGAGTGCGATATTTCGAACTGAATTTCCAAAAACAAATAAAATGACTAGGCGTTCTTTGCTAAACTTTGCAAAATTTTGATTTTTAAAGAAAAAAAATGTATTGCAAAATCCCGCGTAATTTAGCGCGTAATGATTGATTTTCCGCGTAATTTAGCGCGTAATTCAGCCAAGAATCCCGCGTAATTTAGAGTTTTTTTTCGCGTAATTCCAGAAGCCCTGTATTTAGATCATCTGGAGTCCAGCTCTTCTCAGTTTCTGCTGAAAAGGCGGCCCATATAGACTATAATTGAAAAAAAAGCGTTGCACCATCAGTTTTTACTTAACGTTGCCAGAAGTAGTCCGTTTATTCTCATCAATCTCATCATGCTTGCAAAGCATTACGAGTTATTGGAGGGACTTCTGTGTCACTCGATCGTCGGATGTTCGGATGAATAAACGCTACCCTCAAATAAGCGGCTCTCCCGAATAAGCGCCTCGCCTAAATGTCCGATGGAGAGGGGGGCTGTACGTGTAAGACGGCGTGATAAACAAAACTGACTACCCGCCACAGCATTTTGACATTGAAAGCGTGTGGGAGACTATGGGGGGATTTTTACGCCCTGTACGTTGTAAAAAAGCAATGATCTTGAAATAAGTCCATCCCCAGATAAGCGTCTCGCATATATTCATGTCGGCTCGAGTTTCATTCATGAGGTGATTTGCGGAAACGGAACTGCTCTCTAATAAAACTTGGAGCTACGGATCATCAGGCTTCACAACAAGCCCGATAGTAGTCGCCCAGTAGTAAGCGAGCTCGATTTCCACAGCAAGGAGGGTTCGTTAATCATTAACACCCTCTTCTCTACAGCGAAGTGCCCAGTGGCTATGAGGTCCCAGTAGAAGAGGTCCATACTGCTGATGGTACAAAGCCGCGGACCATCTTCACCATCAACGATAAGTTCCCTGGGCCCACTTTGGAGGTGATGGAAGGTGCTGAGGTGAGGCAGTATAACTGAGGAGGGTGGGGTTGGGGATACAACTGAGGAGGGTGGGGTTGGGGATATAAATACAACTGAGGAGGGGTGGGGTTTGGGTGATATGTTTAAAGCTGAGGAAAGGTGGTATGGGGGGTGTGTGATATTTTTAGCTGAGGGATGGTAGAGTGTGGTGATATATGTAACTGAGGAAGGGTGCGGTGGGGGTGATTAGTTCAACTAAGGAAGGGTAGGGGTGATGTGTTCAAAACTAAGGAAGGGTGGAGTGGTGATTATATTTTTAACTAAATTGTGGGGTGGATTTCCAGTCTCTTTACTGTGTTTCAGGTGGTTGTGACGGTTGTCAACGAAATGTCAACAGAAGCGACATCCCTCCACTTTCACGGTATTCACATGACAAACAACCCATGGATGGATGGCGTCCCATACATATCACAGTGCCCGATACTACCAAGGGTAAGCATATCATTTTAATATATATATTTGACATTTAAAACCATCTATCCAGTGTACGAACATGGTTCGGAAACAAAAAATCCAGCCTTATTTCCACCTTAGTAAAAAAACATATTGCCTAATGCTGGAAAAGCATAGTCCATGAATATTGCAAAGAAGTGCCCCCACCCCCACCCCCACCCCCCTCCCACCTGGATCCACAACCCATACCATTTACAGTTAAAGTAGTAAAGTGTAGATGCAATTTGGAAGAAATTTCAGGCAAAGTTTAAACCTGAGTCAAGTATCATTGGAATACAATTTAAAATGTTTCGAAGAAAGCTTAATAAAGTTTTGTATTTCAATTTAATCAATCCGTTCTTAAGAAAAAAAAAGTAAAAAGTTAATCGATAATTGTGAACTCAGCGTTATGCCAGGGGGATGGCCTAGCCCCCCCCCCCCCCCTCCTTTAGCAGCCAAAAATACAGTAAATGTTAAATACAGGAGGAAATGCCTTGGAAGTCCTTTTTGGGCCCCCTCCTGTTAAAAATCCTGGCAACGCAGCTGTATGCTATTACTTGTTTTTTTCATTTCTCCCTGTAACCCAGCAAAGCTTCCAGTACCGATTCGTGGCCGAGCCTGCGGGTACACATTGGTATCATTCGCACATGGACACTCAAAAAGCAAATGGTCTTTACGGAGCTTTCATCGTCCACAGGTGATTACCTTGCTAGTAGTATTAAAGCACGCGCAGGCGGTACAGTCATAGTACGGTCATGGTACAGTCATGGTACGGTCATAGTACGGTCATACTACGGTCATGGTACAGTCATAGTACGGTCATGGTACAGTCATAGTACAGTCATGGTACAGTCATGGTACAGTCATAGTACAGTCATGGTACGGTCATGGTACAGTCATAGTACGGTCATGGTACAGTCATGGTACAGTCATAGTACGGTCATGGTACAGTCATAGTACGGTCATGGTACAGTCATAGTACGGTCATGGTACAGTCATAGTACGGTCATGGTACAGTCATAGTACGGTCATGGTACAGTCATAGTACGGTCATGGTACAGTCATAGTACGGTCATGGTACAGTCATAGTACGGTCATGGTACAGTCATAGTACGGTCATGGTACAGTCATAGTACGGTCATGGTACAGTCATAGTACGGTCATGGTACAGTCATGGTACAGTCATAGTACGGTCATGGTACAGTCATAGTACGGTCATGGTACCGTCATGGTACAGTCATAGTACGGTCATGGTACAGTCATAGTACAGTCATAGTACGGTCATGGTACAGTCATAGTACAGTCATAGTACGGCCATGGTACAGTCATAGTACGGTCATGGTACAGTCATAGTACGGTCATGGTACAGTCATAGTACGGTCATGGTACAGTCATAGTACGGTCATGGTACAGTCATAGTACGGTCATGGTACAGTCATAGTACGGTCATGGTACAGTCATAGTACGGCCATGGTACAGTCATAGTACGGTCATGGTACAGTCATAGTACGGTCATGGTACAGTCATAGTACGGTCATGGTACAGTCATAGTACGGTCATAGTACAGTCATAGTACGGTCATGGTACTGTCATGGTACAGTCATAGTACGGCCATGGTACAGTCATAGTGCGGTCATGGTACAGTCATAGTACGGTCATGGTACAGTCATAGTACGGTCATGGTACAGTCATAGTACGGCCATGGTACAGTCATAGTACGGTCATGGTACAGTCATAGTACGGTCATGGTACAGTCATAGTACGGTCATGGTACAGTCATAGTACGGTCATGGTACAGTCATAGTACGGTCATGGTACAGTCATAGTACGGTCATGGTACAGTCATAGTACGGCCATGGTACAGTCATAGTGCGGTCATGGTACAGTCATAGTACGGTCATAGTACAGCCATAGTACGGTCATGGTACTGTCATGGTACAGTCATAGTACGGTCATAGTACAGTCATGTACAGTCATATTACAGTCATGTACAGTCATATTACAGTCATGGTACAGTCATAGTACGGTCATGGTACAGTCATAGTACGGTCATGGTACAGTCATAGTACGGTCATAGTACAGTCATGTACAGTCATATTACAGTCATGTACAGTCATATTACAGTCATGGTACAGTCATAGTACGGTCATGGTACAGTCATAAGTGCGGTCATGGTACAGTCATGGTACGGTCATGGTACAGTCATAGTACGGCCATGGTACAGTCATAGAACGGCCATGGTACAGTCATAGTACGGTCATGGTACAGTCATAGTACGGCCATGGTACAGTCATAGTACGGTCATGGTACAGTCATAGTACGGTCATGGTACAGTCATAGTACGGTCATGGTACAGTCATAGTACGGTCATGGTACAGTCATAGTACGGCCATGGTACAGTCATAGTGCGGTCATGGTACAGTCATAGTACAGTCATAGTACAGTCATAGTACGGTCATGGTACTGTCATGGTACAGTCATAGTACGGCCATGGTACAGTCATAGTACGGTCATGGTACAGTCATAGTACGGTCATGGTACAGTCATAGTACGGCCATGGTACAGTCATAGTACGGTCATGGTACAGTCATAGTACGGTCATGGTACAGTCATAGTACGGTCATGGTACAGTCATAGTACGGTCATGGTACAGTCATAGTACGGTCATGGTACAGTCATAGTACGGTCATGGTACAGTCATAGTACGGCCATGGTACAGTCATAGTGCGGTCATGGTACAGTCATAGTACGGTCATAGTACAGCCATAGTACGGTCATAGTACAGTCATGTACAGTCATATTACAGTCATGTACAGTCATATTACAGTCATGGTACAGTCATAGTACGGTCATGGTACAGTCATAAGTGCGGTCATGGTACAGTCATGGTACGGTCATGGTACAGTCATGGTACAGTCATGGTACGGTCATAGTACAGTCATGGTACGGCCATGGTACGGTCATGGTACGGCCATGGTACAGTCATAGTACGGCCATGATACAGTCATAGTAAGGCCATGGTACAGTCATAGTACGGTCATGGTACAGTCATAGTACGGTCATGGTACAGTCATAGTACAGTCATGGTACAGTCATGGTACAGTCATAGTACAGTCATGGTACGGTCATGGTACAGTCATAGTACGGTCATGGTACAGTCATGGTACAGTCATAGTACGGTCATGGTACAGTCATAGTACGGTCATGGTACAGTCATAGTACGGTCATGGTACAGTCATAGTACGGTCATGGTACAGTCATAGTACGGTCATGGTACAGTCATAGTACGGTCATGGTACAGTCATAGTACGGTCATGGTACAGTCATAGTACGGTCATGGTACAGTCATAGTACGGTCATGGTACAGTCATAGTACGGTCATGGTACAGTCATAGTACGGTCATGGTACAGTCATGGTACAGTCATAGTACGGTCATGGTACAGTCATAGTACGGTCATGGTACCGTCATGGTACAGTCATAGTACGGTCATGGTACAGTCATAGTACAGTCATAGTACGGTCATGGTACAGTCATAGTACAGTCATAGTACGGCCATGGTACAGTCATAGTACGGTCATGGTACAGTCATAGTACGGTCATGGTACAGTCATAGTACGGTCATGGTACAGTCATAGTACGGTCATGGTACAGTCATAGTACGGTCATGGTACAGTCATAGTACGGTCATGGTACAGTCATAGTACGGCCATGGTACAGTCATAGTACGGTCATGGTACAGTCATAGTACGGTCATGGTACAGTCATAGTACGGTCATGGTACAGTCATAGTACGGTCATAGTACAGTCATAGTACGGTCATGGTACTGTCATGGTACAGTCATAGTACGGCCATGGTACAGTCATAGTGCGGTCATGGTACAGTCATAGTACGGTCATGGTACAGTCATAGTACGGTCATGGTACAGTCATAGTACGGCCATGGTACAGTCATAGTACGGTCATGGTACAGTCATAGTACGGTCATGGTACAGTCATAGTACGGTCATGGTACAGTCATAGTACGGTCATGGTACAGTCATAGTACGGTCATGGTACAGTCATAGTACGGTCATGGTACAGTCATAGTACGGCCATGGTACAGTCATAGTGCGGTCATGGTACAGTCATAGTACGGTCATAGTACAGCCATAGTACGGTCATGGTACTGTCATGGTACAGTCATAGTACGGTCATAGTACAGTCATGTACAGTCATATTACAGTCATGTACAGTCATATTACAGTCATGGTACAGTCATAGTACGGTCATGGTACAGTCATAAGTGCGGTCATGGTACAGTCATGGTACGGTCATGGTACAGTCATAGTACGGCCATGGTACAGTCATAGAACGGCCATGGTTTAGTCATAGTACGGTCATGGTACAGTCATAGTACGGCCATGGTACAGTCATAGTACGGTCATGGTACAGTCATAGTACGGTCATGGTACAGTCATAGTACGGTCATGGTACAGTCATAGTACGGTCATGGTACAGTCATAGTACGGCCATGGTACAGTCATAGTGCGGTCATGGTACAGTCATAGTACAGTCATAGTACAGTCATAGTACGGTCATGGTACTGTCATGGTACAGTCATAGTACGGCCATGGTACAGTCATAGTGCGGTCATGGTACAGTCATAGTACGGTCATGGTACAGTCATAGTACGGTCATGGTACAGTCATAGTACGGCCATGGTACAGTCATAGTACGGTCATGGTACAGTCATAGTACGGTCATGGTACAGTCATAGTACGGTCATGGTACAGTCATAGTACGGTCATGGTACAGTCATAGTACGGTCATGGTACAGTCATAGTACGGTCATGGTACAGTCATAGTACGGCCATGGTACAGTCATAGTGCGGTCATGGTACAGTCATAGTACGGTCATAGTACAGCCATAGTACGGTCATAGTACAGTCATGTACAGTCATATTACAGTCATGTACAGTCATATTACAGTCATGGTACAGTCATAGTACGGTCATGGTACAGTCATAAGTGCGGTCATGGTACAGTCATGGTACGGTCATGGTACAGTCATGGTACAGTCATGGTACGGTCATAGTACAGTCATGGTACGGCCATGGTACGGTCATGGTACGGCCATGGTACAGTCATAGTACGGCCATGATACAGTCATAGTACGGTCATGGTACAGTCATAGTACGGTCATGGTACAGTCATAGTACGGTCATGGTACAGTCACAGTACGGCCATGGTACAGTCATAGTACGGTCATGGTACAGTCACAGTACGGTCATGGTACAGTCATAGTACGGCCATGGTACAGTCATAGAACGGCCATGGTACAGTCATAGTACGGTCATGGTACAGTCATAGTACAATCATGGTACAGTCATGGTACGGTCATAGTACAGTCATAGTACAGTAATGGTACAGTCATAGTACAGTCATAGTACGGTCATGGTACAGTCATAGTACGGTCATAGTACGGTCATGGTACAGTCATAGTACGGCCATGGTAAAGTCATATTACGGTCATGGTACAGTCATAGTACGGCCATGGTACAGTCATAGTACGGCCATGGTACAGTCATGGTACAGTCATAGTACGGTCATGGTACAGTCATATTACGGTCATGGTACAGTCATATTACGGTCATGGTACAGTCATAGTACAGTCATGGTAGGTCATGGTACAGTCATAGTACAGCCATGTTACGATCATGGTACAGTCATAGTACAGTCGTAGTACGGTCATAGTACAGTCATAATACGGCCATGGTACAGTCATAGTACAGCCATGGTACAGTCATAGTACGGTCATGGTACGGTCATGGTACAGTCATAGTACGGTCATAGTACGGTCATGGTACAGTCATAGTACACTCATAGTACGGGTGGGTGGGTGTGTAGGTGGGTGGGTGGGTAGGCGGGTAGGTGGGAGGCAGGCATGCAGGCAGGCAGGCAGGCAGGCAGGCAGGCGGGCGGGCGGGCGGGCGGGAGGGAGGGCGGGCGGGCGGGCGGGCGGGCAGGCAGGCAGGCAGGCAGGCAGGCAGGTAGGTAGATAGATAGATAGATAGATAGATAGATAGATAGATAGATAGATAGATAGATAGATTAACATTAAACTTCCCGTTGCCATCCGTTGATCAGAAATGTGTTAGTTCCCTATTAAACACATATACAGGTTGCGTGACCTTACATTTAAAAGTGCTACTGCGGTACACTCAAAATCGGTAGGGTGTATAAATGCATGGTGATGAAACACGGCGTACTTGTTATACATAGGTCACAGCCAACATTGGCATATGACGTCATCACAATTGCCGACTGGTATCCTGTGACGTCATCAGAAATGCTTCTTGACAGCCCTTTTAATATGCCAATAGGAGGGCCTGGTGAAAGATTTGACAACCCAGCCACGAGAAGTAAGTTGATTATTCCATTAGCTGCTAATTGTCTTTTTATTTTACAGTAATAGAAAATTCGCGACTGGAAAATTCGCCAACACTGAAACTTCGCGGTTAGGTCTTGGACCCCGAGGTTTTATTGCCCCCCCACCCCCCCCCCCCCCCAAAAAAAAAATAACTACAAAATTAATATAAAAATTAAAATACTGACGGTTTAAATCGCGGATTGAACCTTTGGACCCAAGACCCGCGAATTTTCCAACATTTACTGTATTTGCATTTGATTACTTTTTATACAGGGGCTTCACTAGCTTTAGGGAACTGTAAAAGATACGTTCTACCGGAAGTGTAACCTAAAGAGGCCTCCATGTTGCACATCCCCTATGACAACTGATCCTTTTGATAACGTACTCTAGAGCCCATCGATCACATGTATTCTAGTACCTATAGTGCAGTTTGTATGTGAAGGGTTAAAAAAAAATTCATTAAGCAGCTTTATTTGTTTTTGTTCTTCAGCGTTTATTTTTGACGGGACAGAAGTTAGCGCGCTTCAATATTGGTCTACACTGATACACGGCCGTGGGAGGAAGGGGAACAACAAGGGGCCCCTTCATCACTTTGCCGTTAGGCCTGGAACGAGAATTCGTATTCACGTGATCATGGCGGGAGAAGAATATAACTACAGGTTTAATTACCATCCCTTTCCCTTGATGTTCTCTAAATTTCTCGCCTTAATATCTAATCAAATGTATTGTTTGATCCCCTTTGTTTTGTCCCTTGCTCGTGTCCTCCTTGTGTCCCTGGTTCACATTCTCCTCCTCGTGTCCCTGGCTCACATCCTCCTCCTTGTGTCCCTGGCTCACATCCTCCTCCTCGTGTCCCTGGCTCACATCCTCCTCCTCGTGTCCCTGGCTCACTTCCTCCTCCTCGTGTCCCTGTCTCACATCCTCCTCTTCGTGTCCCTGGCTCACTTCCTCCTCCTCGTGTCCCTGGCTCACATCCTCCTCTTCGTGTCCCTGGCTCACATCCTCCTCCTCGTGTCCCTGGCTCACTTCCTCCTCCTTGTGTCCCTGGCTCACATCCTCCTCCTCGTGTCCCTGGCTCACATCCTCCTCCTCGTGTCCCTGGCTCACATCCTCCTCCTCGTGTCCCTGGCTCACATCCTCCTCCTCGTATCCCTGGCTCACATCCTCTTCCTTGTGTCCCTGTCTCACATCCTCCTCCTCGTGTCCCTGGCTCACATCCTCCTCCTCGTGTCCCTGGCTCACATCCTCCTCCTCGTGTCCCTGGCTCACTTCCTCCTCCTCGTGTCCCTGGCTCACTTCCTCCTCCTCGTGTCCCTGGCTCACATCCTCCTCCTCGTGTCCGTGGCTCACATCCTCCTCCTCGTGTCCGTGGCTCACATCCTCCTCCTTGTGTCCGTGGCTCACATCCTCCTCCTCGTGTCCCTGGCTCACATCGTCCTCCTCGTGTCCCTGGCTCACTTCCTACTCCTTTTGTCCCTGGCTCACGTTTTCTTCCTTGTGTCCGTGGCTCACATCCTCCTCCACGTGTCCCTGTCTCACATCCTCCTCCTTGTGTCCCTGTCTCACATCCTCCTCCTCGTGTCCGTGGGTCACATCCTCCTCCTCGTGTCCCTGGCTCACATCCTCCTCCTCGTGTCCCTGGCTCACTTCCTCCTCCTCGTGTCCGTGGCTCACATCCTCCTCCTCGTGTCCGTGGCTCACATCCTCCTCCTCGTGTCCCTGTCTCACATCCTCCTCCTTGTGTCCCTGTCTCACATCCTCCTCCTCGTGTCCCTGGCTCACATCCTCCTCCTCGTGTCCCTGGCTCACATCCTCCTCCTCGTGTCCCTGGCTCACGTTCTCTTCCTTGTGTCCGTGGCTCACATCCTCCTCCTTGTGTCCCTGTCTCACATCCTCCTCCTCGTGTCCGTGGCTCACATCCTCCTCCTCGTGTCCGTGGCTCACATCCTCCTCCTCGTGTCCGTGGCTCACATCCTCCTCCTCGTGTCCCTTGCTCACATCCTCCTCCTCGTATCCCTGGCACACATCCTCCTCCTTGTGTCCCTGGCTCACTTCCTCCTCCTTGTGTCCCTGTCTCACATCCTCCTCCTTGTGTCCCTGTCTCACATATTCCTCCTCGTGTCCCTGGCTCACATCCTCCTCCTTGTGTCCCTGGCTCACGTTCTCTTCCTTGTGTCCGTGGCTCACTTCCTCCTCCTTGTGTCCCTGTCTCACATCCTCCTCCTCGTGTCCCTGGCTCACATCCTCCTCCTCGTATCCCTGGCTCACTTCCTCCTCCTCGTGTCCCTGGCTCACATCCTCCTCCTCGTATCCCTGGCTCACTTCCTCCTCCTCGTGTCCCTGGCTCACATCCTCCTCCTTGTGTCCCTGGCTCACATCCTCTTTTTCGTGTCCCTGGCTCACATCCTCCTCCTCGTGTCCCTGGCTCACATCCTCCTCCTCGTGTCCCTGTCTCACATCCTCCTCCTTGTGTCCCTGTCTCACATCCTCCTCCTCGTGTCCCTGGCTCACATCCTCCTCGTGTCCCTGGCTCACATGCTCCTCCTTGTGTCCGTGGCTCACATCCTCCTCCTCGTGTCCCTGTCTCACATCCTCCTCCTTGTGTCCCTGTCTCACATCCTCCTCCTCGTGTCCCTGGCTCACATCCTCCTCGTGTCCCTGGCTCACATGCTCCTCCTTGTGTCCGTGGCTCACATCCTCCTCCTCGTGTCAATGTCTCACATCCTCCTCCTCGTGTCCCTGGCTCACATCCTCCTCCTCGTATCTCTGGCACACATCCTCCTCCTCGTATCCCTGGCTCACATCCTCTTCCTTGTGTCCCTGTCTCACATCCTCCTCCTCGTGTCCCTGGCTCACATCCTCCTCCTTGTCCTTGTGTCCCTGGCTCACATCCTCCTCCTCGTGTCCCTGGCTCACATCCTCTTCCTTGTGTCCCTGGCTCACATCCTCCTCCTTGTGTCCCTGTCTCACATCCTCCTCCTCGTGTCCCTGTCTCACATCCTCCTCCTTGTGTCCCTGGCTCACGTTCTCTTCCTTGTCTCCCTGGCTCAAATCCTCCTCCTTGTGTCCCTGGCTCACATCCTCCTCCTTGTGTCCCTGGCTCACATCCTCTTTTTCGTGTCCCTGGCTCACATCCTCCTCCTCGTGTCCCTGGCTCACATCCTCCTCCTCGTGTCCCTGTCTCACATCCTCCTCCTTGTGTCCCAGTCTCACATCCTCCTCCTCGTGTCCCTGGCTCACATTCTCCTCGTGTCCCTGGCTCACATGCTCCTCCTTGTGTCCGTGGCTCACATCCTCCTCCTCGTGTCAATGTCTCACATCCTCCTCCTCGTGTCCCTGGCTCACATCCTCCTCCTCGTATCTCTGGCACACATCCTCCTCTTCGTATCCCTGGCTCACATCCTCTTCCTTGTGTCCCTGGCTCACATCCTCCTCCTCGTGTCCCTGGCTCACATCCTCTTCCTTGTGTTCCTTGCTCACATCCTCCTCCTTGTGTCCGTGGCTCACATCCTCCTCCTTTTGTCCCTGGCTCACATCCTCCTCCTCGTGTCCCTGTCTCACATCCTTTTCCTTGTGTCCCTGGCTCACATCCTCCTCCTCGTGTCCCTGTCTCACACCCTCCTCCTCGTGTCCCTGTCTCACATCCTCCTCCTCGTGTCTCTGTCTCACATCCTTTTCCTCGTGTCCCTGGCTCACTTCCTACTCCTTTTGTCCCTGGCTCACGTTCTCTTCCTTGTGTCCCTGTCTCACATCCTCCTCCTCGTGTCCCTGGCTCACATCCTCCTCCTCGTGTCCGTGGCTCACATCCTCCTCCTTGTGTCCCTGTCTCACATCCTCCTCCTCGTGTCCCTGTCTCACATCCTCCTCCTCGTGTCCCTGTCTCACATCCTCCTCCTCGTGTCCCTGGCTCACATCCTCCTCCTCGTGTCCGTGGCTCACATCCTCCTCCTCGTGTCCCTGGCTCACATCCTCCTCCTTGTGTCCCTGGCTCACATCCTCCTCCTCGTGTCCCTGGCTCACATCCTCCTCCTTGTGTCCCTGGCTCACATCCTCTTTTTCGTGTCCCTAGCTCACATCCTCCTCCTCGTGTCCCTGGCTCACATCCTCCTCCTTGTATCCGTGGCTCACATCCTCCTCCTCGTGTCCGTGGCTCACATCCTCCTCCTTGTGTCCCTGGCTCACATCCTCTTTTTCGTGTCCCTGGCTCACATCCTCCTCCTCGTGTCCCTGGCTCACATCCTCCTCCTCGTGTCCCTGTCTCACATCCTCCTCCTTGTGTCCCAGTCTCACATCCTCCTCCTCGTGTCCCTGGCTCACATTCTCCTCGTGTCCCTGGCTCACATGCTCCTCCTTGTGTCCGTGGCTCACATCCTCCTCCTTGTGTCCCTGTCTCACATCCTCCTCCTCGTGTCCCTGGCTCACATCCTCCTCCTCGTATCCCTGGCTCACTTCCTCCTCCTCGTGTCCCTGGCTCACATCCTCCTCCTTGTGTCCCTGTCTCACATCCTCCTCCTCGTGTCCCTGGCTCACATCCTCCTCGTGTCCCTGGCTCACATGCTCCTCCTTGTGTCCGTGGCTCACATCCTCCTCCTCGTGTCAATGTCTCACATCCTCCTCCTCGTGTCCCTGGCTCACATCCTCCTTCTCGTATCTCTGGCACACATCCTCCTCCTCGTATCCCTGGCTCACATCCTCTTCCTTGTGTCCCTGGCTCACATCCTCCTCCTCGTGTCCCTGGCTCACATCCTCCTCCTCGTGTCCCTGGCTCACATCCTCCTCCTTGTGTCCCTGGCTCACATCCTCCTCCTCGTGTCCCTGGCTCACATCCTCTTCCTTGTGTCCCTGGCTCACATCCTCCTCCTCGTGTCCCTGTCTCACACCCTCCTCCTCGTGTCCCTGGCTCACATCCTCCTCGTGTCCCTGGCTCACATGCTCCTCCTTGTGTCCGTGGCTCACATCCTCCTCCTCGTGTCAATGTCTCACATCCTCCTCCTCGTGTCCCTGGCTCACATCCTCCTTCTCGTATCTCTGGCACACATCCTCCTCCTCGTATCCCTGGCTCACATCCTCCTCCTTGTGTCCCTGGCTCACATCCTCTTTTTCGTGTCCCTAGCTCACATCCTCCTCCTCGTGTCCCTGGCTCACATCCTCCTCCTTGTATCCGTGGCTCACATCCTCCTCCTCGTGTCCGTGGCTCACATCCTCCTCCTTGTGTCCCTGGCTCACATCCTCTTTTTCGTGTCCCTGGCTCACATCCTCCTCCTCGTGTCCCTGGCTCACATCCTCCTCCTCGTGTCCCTGTCTCACATCCTCCTCCTCGTGTCCCTGGCTCACATCCTCCTCGTGTCCCTGGCTCACATGCTCCTCCTTGTGTCCGTAGCTCACATCCTCCTCCTCGTGTCAATGTCTCACATCCTCCTCCTCGTGTCCCTGGCTCACATCCTTCTCCTCGTATCTCTGGCACACATCCTCCTCCTCGTATCCCTGGCTCACATCCTCTTCCTTGTGTCCCTGGCTCACATCCTCCTCCTCGTGTCCCTGGCTCACATCCTCTTCCTTGTGTTCCTTGCTCACATCCTCCTCCTTGTGTCCGTGGCTCACATCCTCCTCCTTGTGTCCCTGGCTCACATCCTCCTTCTCGTGTCCCTGTCTCACATCCTTTTCCTTGTGTCCCTGGCTCACATCCTCCTCCTCGTGTCCCTGTCTCACACCCTCCTCCTCGTGTCCCTGTCTCACATCCTTTTCCTCGTGTCCCTGGCTCACTTCCTACTCCTTTTGTCCCTGGCTCACGTTCTCTTCCTTGTGTCCCTGTCTCACATCCTCCTCCTCGTGTCCCTGGCTCACATCCTCCTCCTCGTGTCCGTGGCTCACATCCTCCTCCTTGTGTCCCTGTCTCACATCCTCCTCCTCGTGTCCCTGTCTCACATCCTCCTCCTTGTGTCCCTGTCTCACATCCTCCTCCTCGTGTCCCTGGCTCACATCCTCCTCCTTGTCCTTGTGTCCCTGGCTCACATCCTCCTCCTCGTGTCCCTGGCTCACATCCTCTTCCTTGTGTCCCTGGCTCACATCCTCCTCCTTGTGTCCCTGTCTCACATCCTCCTCCTCGTGTCCCTGTCTCACATCCTCCTCCTTGTGTCCCTGGCTCACGTTCTCTTCCTTGTCTCCCTGGCTCAAATCCTCCTCCTTGTGTCCCTGGCTCACATCCTCCTCCTCGTGTCCGTGGCTCACATCCTCCTCCTCGTGTCCCTGGCTCACATCCTCCTCCTTGTGTCCCTGGCTCACATCCTCCTCCTCGTGTCCCTGGCTCACATCCTCCTCCTTGTGTCCCTGTCTCACATCCTCCTCCTTGTGTCCCTGTCTCACATCCTCCTCCTCGTGTCCCTGGCTCACATCCTCCTCCTTGTGTCCCTGGCTCACGTTCTCTTCCTTGTCTCCCTGGCTCAAATCCTCCTCCTTGTGTCCCTGGCTCACATCCTCCTCCTCGTGTCCCTGGCTCACATCCTCTTCCTTGTGTCCCTGGCTCACATCCTTCTCCTTGTGTCCCTGGCTCACATCCTCTTCCTCGTGTCCGTGGCTCACATCCTCCTCCTCGTGTCCCTGGCTCACATCCTCCTCCTCGTGTCCCTGGCTCACTTCCTCCTCCTCGTGTCCCTGTCTCACATCCTCCTCCTCGTGTCCCTGGCTCACATCCTCTTCCTTGTGTCCCTGGCTCACATCCTTCTCCTTGTGTCCCTGGCTCACATCCTCTTCCTCGTGTCCGTGGCTCACATCCTCCTCCTTGTGTCCCTGTCTCACATCCTCCTCCTCGTGTCCCTGGCTCACATCCTCCTCGTGTCCCTGGCTCACATGCTCCTCCTTGTGTCCGTGGCTCACATCCTCCTCCTCGTGTCAATGTCTCACATCCTCCTCCTCGTGTCCCTGGCTCACATCCTCATCCTCGTATCTCTGGCACACATCCTCCTCCTCGTGTCCCTTGCTCACATCCTCCTCCTCGTGTCCCTGGCTCACATCCTCCTCCTCGTGTCCCTGGCTCACATCCTCCTCCTTGTGTCCCTGGCTCACATCCTCTTTTTCGTGTCCCTGGCTCACATCCTCCTCCTCGTGTCCCTGGCTCACATCCTCCTCCTTGTATCCGTGGCTCACATCCTCCTCCTCGTGTCCGTGGCTCACATCCTCCTCCTTGTGTCCCTGTCTCACATCCTCCTCCTCGTGTCCCTGGCTCACATCCTCCTCGTGTCCCTGGCTCACATGCTCCTCCTTGTGTCCGTGGCTCACATCCTCCTCCTCGTGTCAATGTCTCACATCCTCCTCCTCGTGTCCCTGGCTCACATCCTCATCCTCGTATCTCTGGCACACATCCTCCTCCTCGTGTCCCTGGCTCACATCCTCCTCCTCGTGTCCCTGGCTCACATCCTCCTCCTCGTGTCCCTGGCTCACATCCTCCTCCTTGTGTCCGTGGCTCACATCCTCCTCCTTGTGTCCCTGGCTCACATCCTCCTCCTCGTGTCCCTGGCTCACATCCTTCTCCTTGTGTCGATAGGTTTTCCGTCGATCAGCACAATTTGACAGTAATTGAAATGGACGGCCATCGCGTAGAGCCAGTCACAGTTGATTCGGTTCTAGGCTTTCATGGCGAGTCTTTCGTGGTCGAGCTCTCCGCTGACAAGCCCATAGGCTCATACTGGATCCGTGCCACTGTAATTCGTACCGGATCCTCTCCGAACCCAATGCCCGATGGGAAATCCGACGAAGGCTTAGCCGTACTTCGATATGAAGGCCACGATGCAGAACAAGAGCCTCATTCAACACCCGTAGAATGCAGCCAAAAGATACCTTGTCTTGTCCTCAACTGTCCTTGGGTACTCTACCATGAGCTCTGGTACCCAAACCAAAAGTGTATACACGTAACTCAGCTAAAGATTGACACAGCATTCCACGACCCAGAAGAGATTGAACCCGGAGAAGACATCTTCGAGGTTTTTCTCAACTTTGGGTTCTCGATTGGATCTTCTATAAACATGCGCAAGAATGTGATGCCACGTGCCCCATTATTCCAGAAGCAGTCCACGTGGGGGACCACGCCCTGTCCAGAACAGTGCTCTGTGCATGGTTGCCGCTGTACGCACGTGATTAACATTCCTGCCAATAGGACGGTCCAATTGGTGATGACGTCTTACGGGCTTGTCAATCCCCGTGATATGCGTCACAGCTCAATGCACCACCCTGTACACATTCACGGGTACAGCTTTCAGGTGTGTTAAGACAGTAACGCCTCATACACACATTCACGGGTACGTCTTTCACGTGTGTTAACAACATATTAAAGCCTCATACACACATTCACGGGTACGGCTTTCAGGTGTGTTAAGATAGTAAAGCCTCATACACACATTCACGGGTACGGCTTTCAGGTGTGTTTAGACAGTAAAGCCTCATTCACACATTCACGGGTACGGCTTTCAGGTGTGTCAAGTTAGTAAAGCCTCATACACACATTCACGGGTACGGCTTTCAGGTTTGTTAAGACAGTAAAGCCTCATACACACATTCAAGGGCACGGCTTTCAGGTGTGTTTAGACAGTAAAGCCTGATACACACATTCAAGGGTACGGCTTTAAGAAGTTTTAAGTACAGTAATGCCTCATACACACATTCAAGGGCAAGGCTTTCAGGTGTGTTTAGACAGTAAAGCCTCATACACACATTCAAGGGTACGGCTTTAAGGAGTTTTAAGTACAGTAAAGCCTCATATAAACACGCAACACCCTGTGCACATGCACGGTTATAGCTTCCAGTTGTGTTAAACAACAGTAATATGATGATCACGTCGGATCCTTTTGTTTTCTGAGGGACGATTACTGGCGAAATTCCCTCGAAAACAATAGATGGTTCTAAATTTCCCTTATGCATTAATGATGAGTGAGATTTAGTTTCTGAATTTACCGGTCCCGGCGTCGGAACTAATCTAGGAACTAATCATAACTAATCATCCCTCAGTTGCGGGGACATTTAATCACTAATTTCCCCGTGTGCCATGCTATAACTTATAATAAAGCCTCATATAAACAACTCCTTTTACCACCCTGTACACATGGTACTGCTTTAAGTACTATAAAGCCTCATACAAACACCCTGTACACATGCACGGGTTTAGCTTGAAATTAGTACAAACAGTTTGATGTAGGGTATTACATGTTTATGTGAAGTCTTACAATGTTAAGCACTGTAAGGCTTCATATAAACATGTAATACCCTGAACAGTAAAGGCTTATACGAACAGTGTTACTGGGAAGGAAGCGTGGCATAACCAAGCATTGCTTTTTATCGGTCAGTTGTCGCGTGATTCTTTTCCATCGCTTACTTTCTCTGGAGAGTCCCAATCTATCACGGATTTTACATTATTGTTTTAAAATAATATTTAGAACAATCCATACATGCGCTGATTTGGTAGCAGGCATGTTGATTATTATTTGCAATGCTTGAATTTCTTTCTTACGCACTTAGATCATGAAAATCGGGTATCCTGTTGTAAACCAAACCACAGGCAGACCAATCAGACGTAACCCGGACATTGCATGTGAAAACGAAATCTGCAGTCGGACTCGGTGGAAGACTAGACCAAGATCGGCGTTGCTAAGCGACCGGCCAATTGTCAAAAATGTAGTTAATGTCCCAGCTTATGGGTACGCTGTGCTGCGTTTCAAAAGCAACAACCCAGGTAACAGACATTTCAACCAAATTTGTGCCAAATTTGGGACTCCTACGCTTCCATACGGTGTTTGATACATAGCCTTAGTGTCTAGCGATTGTTACATGTTGGTAAGCGCGTACATGAGGGGATTCCCTTGGCCGCCAAAAAGTGGTTCATTTATTATTATGGGAGTGTCGCAAACACTATCTTTTTTTCCATATGACACACTCTGCACGAACCCTTATTTACGCGTCTGTTGTTGAGTCAGGATCACAGTTTGCCAGGTTTGTGCATTCCGGAATATTTTTCAGGGTATTGGTTACTGCATTGCCACCAGATGCTTCACCTTAGTGAAGGCATGTCACTCACATTAAACATCACGGAGAAGGGACTGCCACCTCCACCTGCGGGTTTCCCGACCTGTGGCGACTATAGCGTTGGCAAGGATGAGTTCCACTCTATGTTGGTGAAGAACAGGGAATGCATGGGAAGCACCAGGTGTAATTACCAGCAAGATGGAGCGTGTGACGGACAACAGGTAAATAACCTCACCTCCCCTCAACCCCACCCCACCTCAGTTCAACTCCACCTCACCTCATCCCACCTCACCTTATCCCACCTTACCTCACCTAACCTCACTTCACCTTACCTCACCTCGCCTCGCCTCACCTCACCTCACCTCACCTCACCTCACCTCACCTCACCTCACCTCACCTCACCTCACCTCACCTCACCTCACCTCACCTCACCTCACCTCACCTCACCTCACCTCACCTCACCTCACCTCACCTCACCTCACCTCACCTCACCTCACCTCACCTCACCTTACCTCACCTCGCCTCGCCTCACCTCACCTCATTCTCACTTTACCTTTCCTCAACTTACCTAATCCCCCTCCCCTTTCTAACCTTGTTAACCACACTTACCTTATATTTGAAATGCAACTCATGGTTATTACATAACAACTCCCATCTCCCCCCTTTCTAACCTTACTAGATATATTTAGGCACAGCCGAAAAGCGGAGCCCCAGATTTGATTGAATTTCGATTCGTATAGTCAGAAGAAAATCCCTAAGCAGTTTTTATGTAAAAAGCAGAATGTTATTTTTAGGTTAATGATTCTCTGTTTTAATACATAAAAGGAGAAATAATTTCATTTTCCCCAGCATTTTTTGGCTTTCCCGTTTTATGCCTTTGATCTTGTCCCTCGGGAGGGACATGGACAATATTTCCGAATTTACTAAGAAACCTAGAGGGCTTAAAATTTCCTTCACTTAAATTTATGGCATATTGTTCACAACGCCTTTTTGGTCTTTTAAAGCTTCCCTTTAAAATTATATAATTAATTGTCATTGATGAACTCTTAGTTGGCTCACGGGGGTTTACCTTTGATCTAGCATACGGTTGATGTAACAAAGGCTGTCTGATTTTCAACCATAGCTAAAAAGGGTCTTCACTAACCTTTTTGGAGCACAGCAACATGCACCATGTGGTTTAACAGATTTTAACCAAGGCGCTTCGCACATTTTTAGCCGCTTTTTAACAATAAGGGACTATGAGTCACATTGCAGTTTGATGACTCTTGTCATAGAGAACTTATTTACCAAGTATTTTCTTGTTTAATAACAATCATTAGTCATATGTTTACATTTTGATTCGATTGACGCTTTGCTTAAAAGCTGGTAAAACAACTCTTCACAAACGAAACAGCTTACACTATCATATAAATGGCATTTTCCTTCTTCAGGCGGAGTACCAAAAGTGATGTTTCTAGCTTTAAAGAGGGTTAGGGGTATCTTTCGCTGCTTTTCTACCTTCTCTCTCCGTGTCTCACCACCATGATTTATTGCAAAAATGAAATTTAGAATAAAAATCATGCTCGATCATTAGCATAAAATCTCTAGGACGTGAATAAAATTATTTTGAGCGTTTTCTTTGTTTTCATTTTCTAAATTGTCCCTCATCCTAAAGAGTAGTGTTCACGCATAAAAACAAATCTTCATTCAGCACAAATAAACAAAATTTTGGAGAAAAAAAAAGAGGGAAATTTATTTTTAACGAAGTTGCCATGCTGGAATGCACGGTCACTTGTTAATTTTGTTCTTTTGCTATTTACGCACGCTTCTACGGCTAGAACAAAGATTTAGTCGAGAACGAGTAAATGGTACACTTTTTAATTTACCCTCCTATTTTGTAACTCATTAGAATCTGTAGCGCATCTTTCACACACCGACAGTTTATTAGTTGGAGATTCATATATGGTAAATGATTTTCATAAAACGAGCCTATGACTAGGTGTACCAAAAATGTTTTTAGAAGCAAACATAGTTCTTGGCTGTTGTTGTATGTCTTTGCTTTGACGTATTGCTCTTAATAAAGGGTGCTACGGAAATCAGACCTCCCAGAAAAAAAATCCTGAAGGAATTCTTATCAAACGTCCAATACAAATTTTCTAGCGACTTTCACGCCTTTTCAAAATATTAAGAGTATAATTACATGCTACATTACATATAGCCATGCAAGCTCGTAATCGTATAATAATTTCAAAACCAGGTGAAAATATGCGCTCAGAGTTCACTCAGATTTAGTAAAAATAACAGTTTTAGCTATGCTGTGAGTCTAGGCTTTTAACTTTACTTATGACTGTGAAATTAAGTGAGTTAGAACTTTTCTCATGTGAGTTTATTTTCTTCAAAATATCGCTAAAATCTGATTCTATTAGGAAGTTGATTTGCTAACATGAGATAAGTTGACCCTTATACTTTATTGTCGTGATATTTTTTTGTTTCAAAAGTATATCAGGCGAGCATACTATACCCTGGTTCCAGAGCCTCGAACGTCTCGCTGGCCACTAAATAGAGAGATGTTCGAGTCGCTGGCCACTAAATAGAGAGACGTTCGAGGCTCTGGAACCAGGGTAAAATGAAATAAAACTTCGCAAAACATCGCCTTCGTCAAGGAGTGAGCTATTGTCATGACAAATGGCAGAAAATGGCGTCGCATGGAATCGAGGACGCCAGACAGTGACCACCGTGACCACGGGAACTTTATCGTATAGCTATACCACTTTTCTATGACTATGGGGCTCCGCAGGGGCTCTGCTATGACTATGGGGTTTCGCAGAAACGTGCTATAGACAAAAGAATAAAGCATAAGTGAACTAGTGGAGGTTCTAATCGATCTGTGTCATAAATCTAAAAGTCAAACATTTTGTAGCCAAATCCGATAAAAAACGTGGCAGTCAAATGGCAAAAAATTTTTTCCTTTTTCCATTGGGGGTGGTCAGATTTTTATCAGAAATCTTACCCCCTCCAAACCCCCAACCCGGAAAAATTAGGTCCACTGTTTTTGGATGTCGCACTCCCCCAAGAAAAATCCTTGGTACGGGCCTGCATCTCCCTCTTTCCTTACCTCTATTAACCTAGCTAACTTCTATGTGAAATGCAAATAATGGCCATAACAAATGCTACCTCTTATAAAATAATCGAATCCATCTAGTACTTCTTATTTTATTTCATTTCATCGATCTCTTCTTCTCGTCAGAAGCCAGAACCATACCCCCATAAAGACCACATCACCTGTACGCATCTACTAGTGACGGGATTCCTGTGTACAACATGCGGTGTACTGATCACCTCAGCCTGTGTACGCGTCATGCTTCTTATGCGCAACAGGCGATGGGTGATACCGCTGAGACGCCGATGCGACGAGGAATCAAAAAAGAAGTAGACTGAGGCCTGGTTGAGCGATGTTTCGTGAAAACGCGAAACATATCACTGCTTCGACGCTGGCAGCAAGCATCAAATGTAATATACACTATATAGAGATAACTCGTCACCTGTTTAACTCGAATCCTCTGTAACTCGAACCCCAGCTAAATAGAACATAAAACAATTTTCCTTGGATTTGTTTTGTATTTATATTTTACTTTAACATGAATTCTTCCGCATTTTCATCCCCATAACTAGACCTTTTTAGAAAGTGTTAGATGTTTCTTTTGTATTGTATTTCCCAATTTTTTTTGCTAGGCTTATTCACCCAATGTTTCACGCCCGACCGCCCAAAATTGGCAGTTTTCTATTGCAGAATAACATGACGGCGCATACCCAGTCTGCAAATCCTGGCTGTGCGACTGATAAAACAGCCATAAAAATGTAATCAAAAGTTAAAAAAAAACTGAGCTCACCGGCCGAGAATTGAACCTTCCAGGACATATAAAGAGGAAAAATAGACCATACCTTCAGACATTCGCTAAAACGTCGTATGGCAGCTTGAAGCTTTACAGCTAGGCTGGAGAATTTGGCCCCAAGCACCGTTATCAAGCGATAGCAGAACAATGCTAAGGTACCCGACACAGCCGCGCATTGGTAGGCAATAACCAGGTTCCTAGATCTGTCTTATCAGGGTACGCCACGCATAGCTCGCTGAAGATTTACGTGAAAATATTGTTTTGTTTTAAGCGTTTCTTGGGAATTAGGCTGTTGTTATGGCAGCATGCTGTGACCAGGGCCTGTACGGCCACATAACACCTTTTATTCTCAGAGACAACGCAACTAAACGGAGTTATGAAATGCACGCGACCTAAAGATGTTTTATGGTCAGATTTTGGAAATACTGGTAAGTTAAGGGAGGGAACGGGCGTAGTTTGTCGCGATCTCCAGCGGCCGTGTTCTGGCTGACATTTGTATAAGTACTAATTCGTGTCTTGCCATGCTGTTACCATATCTATTTTTTTTAATATCATTTTCAATATCTTTCTGTTTAATGTTAGCACATTTATTTATCGTCATAAGGGCCCTTTTCATGTCATTTTCAATATCTTTCTGTTTAATTTTAGCACATTTATTCATCGTCTTGAGGGCCCTTTTCATGTCATTTTCAATATCTTTCTGTTTAATTTTAGCACATTTTTTCATTGTCATGAGGGCCCTTTTCTTGTCATTTTCAATATCTTTCTGTTTAATTTTAGCACATTTATTCATCGTCATAAGAGCCCTTTTCTTGTCATTTTCAATATCTTTCTGTTTAATTTTAGCACATTTATTCATCGTCATAAGGGCCCTTTTCATGTCATTTTCAATATCTTTCTGTTTAATTTTAACACATTTATTCATCGTCATAAGAGCCCTTTTCTTGTCATTTTCAATATCTTTCTGTTTAATTTTAGCACATTTATTCATCGTCATAAGGGCCCTTTTCATGTAATTTTCAATATCTTTCTGTTTAATTTTAGCACATTTATTCATAGTCATAAGGGCCCTTTTCTTGTCATTTTTAATATCTTTCTGTTTAATTTTAGCACATTTATTCATCGTCACAAGGGCCCTTTTTTGTCATTTTCAATATTTTTCTGTTAAATTTTAGCACATTTATTCATCGTCATGAGGGCCCTTTTCTTGTCATTTTCAATATCTTTCTGTTTAATTTTAGCACATTTATTCATCGTCACAAGGGCCCTTTTCTTGTCATTTTCAATATTTTTCTGTTTAATTTTAGCACATTTATTCATCGTCATGAGGGCCCTTTTCTTGTCATTTTCAATATCTTCTGTTTAATTTTAGCACATTTATTCATCGTCACAAGGGCCCTTTTTTGTCATTTTCAATATTTTTCTGTTAAATTTTAGCACATTTATTCATCGTCATGAGGGCCCTTTTCTTGTCATTTTCAATATCTTTCTGTTTAATTTTAGCACATTTATTCATCGTCACAAGGGCCCTTTTCTTGTCATTTTCAATATTTTTCTGTTTAATTTTAGCACATTTATTCATCGTCATGAGGGCCCTTTTCTTGTCATTTTCAATATCTTCTGTTTAATTTTAGCACATTTATTCATCGTCACAAGGGCCCTTTTTTGTCATTTTCAATATTTTTCTGTTAAATTTTAGCACATTTATTCATCGTCATGAGGGCCCTTTTCTTGTCATTTTCAATATCTTTCTGTTTAATTTTAGCACATTTATTCATCGTCATTTTGGCCCTTTTCTTGTCATTTTCAATATCTTTCTGTTTAATTTTAGCACCTTTTTTCATCGTCACAAGGGCCCTTTTCTTGTCATTTTCAATATCTTTCTGTTTAATTTTAGCACATTTATTCATCGTCACAAGGGCCCTTTTTTGTCATTTTCAATATTTTTCTGTTTAATTTTAGCACATCTATTCATCGTCACAAGGGCCCTTTTCTTGTCATTTTCAATATCTTTCTCTTTAATTTTAGCACATTTATTCATCGTCACAAGGGCCCTTTTCTTGTCATTTTCAATATCTTTCTGTTTAATTTTAGCACATTTATTCAACGTCTTTTTGGCCCTTTTCTTGTCATTTTCAATATCTTTCTGTTTAATTTTAGCACATTTATTCATCGTCATAAGGGCCCTTTTCATGTCATTTTCAATATCTTTCTGTTTAATTTTAGCACATTTATTCATCGTCATATGTTCCCTTTTCTTGTCATTTTCAATATCTTTCTGTTCAATTTTAGCACATTTATTCATCGTCATAAGGGCCCTTTTTTGTCATTTTCAATATCTTTCTGTTTAATTTTAGCACATTTATTCATCGTCACGAGGGCCCTTTTCATGTCATTGTCAATATCTTTCTGTTTAATTTTAGCACATTTATTCATCGTCATAAGGGCCCTTTTCTTGTCATTTTCAATATCTTTCTGTTTCATTTTAGCACATTTATTCACCGTCATGAGGGTCCTTTTCATGCAGGGCCCGTAGCCAGGATTTTGAGCGGGGTGGTTTGTCCGGTGTACCCATCTCCTCGCCTTATTACATTAGGTAATCAATCTTGTATTTGAAATGTTATTAATATGGTGCTTTTGAACATATATAGATAATAATAAAGATAATTATTATAAAAATATTTTTATAGTCTTTTTAATGATATATTGATGTGCACGGTACATCTCCAGCCAAACGTTATATATTTTTGTTTGTTCTGAGCGGACCTTCAAGCCGGGTGGCTACGGGCCTGTCATGTTAAAATTTATAATCATTAGATAGTAGTTTTGCTTTCACTTTTCACTGATCAATACTTAACGATGAAGCATATGAAGTAATACCAGAAGATGTAACACTTGCACGATATTTCTCATGCACTAGCTAAGTTCGTGCCATGAGGTGCCAAACACCCGTGAGGGGCACTTGCCTTGCCATCATAATAAATCAGTTCTGTGCATCCGAGCGCAAAAGTGGAAATATTGTCCCAACAAATCCACATGCCATTGGAGATACTACAATCAGGGTAAATTACAAATATGATATTTTTATGTCGAAGAAACTTTTTGTCTCGCAACTGCATAGAAATTGTTCCATCGTCCAATTGTTTTTGTACCGGATTGTAGCCATGTCTTGACATGTTAAGGGGCTTTTAAAAGAAGGAAAAAAAATGAAAGATATTAAAAAAAAAAAAAAAAACAGAAAAAGAAATTCGAAAAATACCCGAGAATATTGAAAAATCGCAAATTTATTCGACGAAATACCTTTCCTCGTCTCATGCGAAAACTATTGATCTGATATGTCTCCTACTTTTTACAGTATACTATATCAAGCGAAAAAATGATTCTTTGAATTTTGGACCAAGTTTTTTGAGACGGTCCCTTTTAAAGGATGTGGATATTCATAATATAAAAAAGTCTTCTTGATCATATCTATTATGGTGCAAACAACTTTAAGTAAAAAGTAAACGTAAAAAAACAGGTCTCAACAAGTCTTAATGACTTCTCGCGTTTGACTTGTCAGAGGACAAAAAATATTCCAAACATATCTTAGGTGTTCTCGGTTTTATTGGTTGCGCTGTAATAACAAGAAATAGAAAGCATCATCTAGAACATCTAGACAAATCTTTTTCCACTTCCGATGTTTTTCCTTCAAAGTTTCCTAACCATCATTCTAGTATTAACACGTCCAAGCAGGTTAACCATTGTTGTCAGACATGGCAAGGGCAGGAGGTGTGGCACTAGGGGCGTGTTCCGAAACCAATTTTTTTTCCAAAGTTAAAAGTAAATGACCAGAGGTGGAGTGGGTTTGTCCCAATAAAAAATTTCTTAATGTTCTTGTATCGTGTCCCCCCAATATTTCGAGGCCTGATATAGCTCTGTCGAGTCAATAACATATAATATCATCATATTTCGGACCTGCTACGACACAATATCTGACTGATGCATGACATTGCTTGAAAACGTAATGAGGAGAACACCTCGGTCTGTAAAGGAAACACAAGCAAGCTGCAGCAGGTAAAAATGCAACCTCACTCATTGTGCTATATTTAAACAAATCTCTCGGACGCTGGTGAAACACTGACGCAGGTAAATAAGAGACTCTTTTTATATTGTCGAGATCGCCAGAATTTTTGGGTCGTTTGTGTTGTCTGTTGATTTGTGTGTTACACAGTGTGAAGAGGCTGTTCAGTTCTGCTGTCAAGGGTTAAGAGTGCTTTTTAAACAAATGCTTGAAATACAGTACTATTTCTGATATGCCTGGTTAATTTTCCTATGTATTTGCTTTTAACGGTTTACTGCCGATTCGCGAAATTTATTGGTTCGCATATTTGTGTTTATTGAATTCTGGTTAATTAGGGGCTATTATTCAAGGTAGGAATCAGAGATTTGGGGATGAACGCCACTAAACTGTGTATTTATTAGTCTCCTGCGTAGCTGTTCTTAATGTTAGATAAGGCACACGCACAAAGAGAGAAAACAATACGCCATATTCGAAAGAATAGTTCAAACCGGGACAAAAGAGAACGAAAGTCGAGTTCGTACATGTTCCAGTTTTACTGTTCAAAAACGCCTTTTGTTCCAAACGCTCAAAAATCAAGTTAAGCCAATTCGAGACTTTCGATTGCTCGTGTCAGTCAAGACGGATTTTTTTATCCTACTTCGCTCTAGTACTGTATGCTAATAATAGCGACTAGAAACCGTATTAGAAACTGGTCTAAAATTGACGCAAATCTTTACGAATTTCTACGAAAAGAAATAATTCCCCTTCTCTTGGCTAATTCCCCCTCCCCCCCCCTTCCTGTAGTGTTTAACGTAACACGCGTAATCAGATCCTACTTAATTACAAAACAACACGTAAACAGGGAGAAAATAATAGACGCGGGAATAATTCCTGCGCCTATTCACATCTTGAAAGCGAAAATTCCACAAATGTCTTCCCGATTTATTATATATTTTCAGTCCTTGTCAAAAGTTTAGAAGCCTTCTAGAAAATGGTGAAAGAATTTATTAATTTATTTCTATTTATATTTCAGAAAAGCGAAGAACAATGAGGACTTATTACGATATTTTTGCCTTGATCTTTAGTATCTGCGTTATAAGCCCTGCCTACAGCGCAACACTCGGATACCAAGGTAGAACGGTGTTTCAAAATGTTTCTTTTTTCGGATATCAAGAATAAGTTTCAACGAACTTATTATGAAAGGTTCTGTTGGTATATGGATCTTTCTGTTGGTATGTATCTTTCTGTCGGTAAGGATCTTTCTGCTTGTTTGGATCTTTCTGCTTTTTGGATCTTTTTGTTTGTATGGATCTTTCTTTGGATAAGGATCTTTCTATTTGTATGGATCTTTCTGTTGATAAGGATCTTTCTATTTGTATGGACCTTTCTGTTGGTATGGATCTTTCAGTTTGTAAGGTTCTTTCTGTTGGTATGGATCTTTCTGTTGGTATGGATCTTTCTGTTGGCATGGAACTTTCTGTCGTTATGGATCTTTCTGTCGGTAAGGATCTTTCTGTCGTTATGGATCTTTCTGTTGGTATGAATCTTTCTGTTGGTAAGGACCTTTCTGTTGGTATGTATCTTTCTTTTGGTATGGATCTTTCTATTGGTAAGGATCTTTCTGTTAATATGGATCTTTCTATTGGTATGAATCTTTCTGTTGGTAGGGATCTTTCTGTTTGTATGGATCTTTCTGTTGGTATGGATCTTTCTGTCGGTAAGGATCTTTCTGTCGGTAAGGATCTTTCTGTTGGCAAGGATCTTTCTGTTGGTATGGATCTTTCTGTCGGTAAGAATCTTTCTGTTGGTATGGATCTTTCTGTTAGTAAGGATCTTTCTGTTGTTATGGATCTTTCTGTTGGTTTGGATCTTTCTGCTTTTTGGATCTTTTTGTTTGTATGGATCTTTCTTTGGATAAGGATCTTTCTATTTGTATGGATCTTTCTGTTGATAAGGATCTTTCTATTTGTATGGATCTTTCTGTTGGTATGGATCTTTCAGTTTGTAAGGTTCTTTCTGTTGGTAAGGATCTTCTGTTGGTATAGATCTTTCTGTCGGTATGGATCTTTCTGTTGGTATGGATCTTTCTGTTGGTAAGGATCTTTCTGTTGGTATGGATCTTTCTGCTTGTTTGAATCTTTCTGCTTTTTGGATCTTTCTGCTTGTTTGGATCTTTTTGTTTGTATGGATCTTTCTTTGGATAAGGATCTTTCTATTTGTATGGATCTTTCTGTTCGTGTGGATCTTTCAGTTGGTAGAGGTTCTTTTTGTTGGTAAGGATCTTTCTGTTGGTATGGATCTTTTTGTTGGTATTTGTTGGTATAGATCTTTCTGTTTGTAAGGATCTTTCTGTTGTAAGGATCTTTTTGTCGGTAAGAATCTTTCTGTTGGTATGGATCTTTCTGTCGGTATGGATCTTTTTGTTGGTATGGATCTTTCTGTTGGTAAGGATCTTTCTATTAATGAGGATCTTTCTGTTGATAAGGATCTTTCTGTTGGTATGGATCTTTCTCTCCGTAAGGATTTTTCTGACGGTAAGGATCTTTCTGTCGGTGAGGATCTTTCTGTCGGTAAGGATCTTTCTGTTGGTATGGATCTTTCTATTAATATGGATTTTTTGTTTGTAAGGATCTTTCTGTCGGTGAGGATCTTTCTGTCGGTAAGGATCTTTCTGTTGGTATGGATCTTTCTATTAATACAGATCTTTTTGTCGGTGAGGATCTTTCTGTTGGTATGGATCTTTCTATTAATATGGATCTTTTTGTTGGTAAGGATCTTTCTGTTGGTAAGGATCTTTCTGTCGGTAAGGATCTTTCTGTTGGTATGGATCTTTCTATTAATATGGATCTTTTTGTTGGTAAGGATCTTTCTGTCGGTGAGGATCTTTCTGTCGGTAAGGATCTTTCTGTTGGTATGGATCTTTCTATTAATACAGATCTTTTTGTCGGTGAGGATCTTTCTGTCGGTAAGGATCTTTCTGTTGGTATGGATCTTTCTATTAATATGGATCTTTTTGTTGGTAAGGATCTTTCTGTTGGTAAGGATCTTTCTGTCGGTAAGGATCTTTCTGCTGGTATGGATCTTTCTATTAATATAGATCTTTTTGTTGGTAAGGATCTTTCTATTGGTAAGGATCTTTCTGTTGGTATGGATCTTTCTATTAATATGGATCTTTCTGTTGGTAAGGATCTTTCTGTCGGTAAGGATCTTTCTGTTGGTATGGATCTTTCTATTAATATGGATCTTTTTGTTGGTAAGGATCTTTCTGTTGGTAAGGATCTTTCTGTCGGTAAGGATCTTTCTGTTGGTATGGATCTTTCTATTAATATAGATCTTTTTGTTGGTAAGGATCTTTCTATTGGTAAGGATCTTTCTGTTGGTATGGATCTTTCTGTTTGTATGGATCTTTCTGTCGGTATGGATCTTTCTGTTGGTATGGATCTTTCTATTAATATGGATCTTTTTGTTGGTAAGGATCTTTCTATTGGTAAGGATCTTTCTGTTGGTATGGATCTTTCTGTTGGTATGGATCTTTCTATTGGTAAGGATCTTTCTATTGGTAAGGATCTTTCTATTGGTAAGGATCTTTCTATTGGTATGGATTTTCTATTGGTACGGATCATTCTGTGGGTATGGATAAAGGGATCTTTCTCTTTGTATGGATTTTTCTGTCTGCTCGTTATTTATATATCTTATATATCATATCTTCTATGTGAATACTGGTTTACTTTCGGTGGGCCTCTCTACTGGGCGGAGATTCTTTTTGTAGAAAAGGCTGTTTCTATCTACGAACAAAATGCTTCTATCTGACGTTTTTTAGATCTCGATATTTTCCACTCCCCGCTTTTGTTTACAGTATTTCTTCCCGCTTTCAGGTACCATTTTACCATGTGAAGCTCCTTGCATCGAGTACGGAGTGATGATTACGCCGGGTGATCACATGACATTCAAAGTTAGTGTTTATAAGTTCGAACTGAAGAAAGGCTCTGAGCTCAAACCATCGGACATAACGAAACTGAAGACATCACCAAGCGAAATGCTTTACTCAGCAGACAAGCTTTATGGAGCTAAGGACACTCTTATCTCTAAGTACATCTTGACTTTAGCAAGAGCTGCAGAAAAAGTTATACCCAAGAGTAAGCAAGCTAAAACGCCAATATTTTTCCGTCTGCCGGCTAAACTAAAGGATGAGCAGCCTTTATTTTGGTATCGGTCTTTGGGCAAGATGGCGAAATTATTTGCAAGTAAAACTTTGCCATTTTTATACAGTTCAAAGGCAGTTGTGTTGCAAAAAAGTTATTCTTCTCCTACCTTTAAGTGGCTAGCTTTGAATTTTTTGCTCGGGAATTTTGGAAAGGTAGGAACAAAGACAGCGGGAATCGTTAGTCTGGAAGGGAATCTTAAATCAGAAATTGCCTTCGAGCAATCAATGATAAATTCTCAAGTTGGGTATTTTTTTACTATAAGAAGTGTCCCGCATGCTGTGTTATCTGTGGCGTTTCTTAATAGCCCAGGAAATGAAAATTTGATAACTTATTTAAAAGCCTTACCCAATAGAATGACAGAGCTTTTAAATCCATGCGGTCCTAAAGGATTAACAAAGCGCTTACTTATAGGAACTAAATTCAACACGATTGTTGGAACGGGTGATGTCAATGAATGCCGGGAAACCATTAAAAAGGCTTTTCTATCAGAATTCGATAAGCGTACGGGAACGCCTTATGTGAATTCAACATTTGAAGGCAATTTTTATGGGTTTCCGGATATCAAGGAGTTAGTTACCTTACTGGGTTGTGATGATTGTGATGTGCTAACCCCTAGTAAACTCGACCGAGTCATCAAGGGCGCATGCGTTGAAAAAGCGCGCCAAAATATTCCCTCAAAAACTTATCGCGCGCGCGCCAACACATCATATCGCGAAAGCGTTGATTCCCATAAGATGCTCACTTGTTTGAATGCAAACTTTTTATATGTTATGATGTCAAACGCTTATCATTTTGGGAAAAATCAATCGATTTATTTAAAAAGAAGAATAAACGGAAAAGATATTGAAGAAAGTTTGGGACATGTAATACATTCAATGAAGCTATTGCACTAAATACTCCTCGGCGAGCCTAAAGGAACAACGTAGAACACCAAACACATCGCACGGCCACCATTTTTTTTTTCATAGAAGGAATAATTGAAATTATGTTATTCGTAACGATGAATTTAGAGTTAGTACCTTACTTTCATTCCAAGATAAGGCAAAAGTGGGCGCGCACGCAACCCAGGTATTCGGCGTTCTGTGTTGTTAATGCTTTAAAGTTAGGTAGTCCCGACCCTTGAAGCCCGACTTCCTCGAGACGCCTCCATGGTCATCATTTTGAAAGTGTGTGGTTGTAAAACTGTTATTTGTGAAACAGGCCCGTACCCAGGATTTTTCTTCGGGGGGGGGGGGGGGTGGGGGTTTTCTAATAAAAATCTAACCACCTCCGAAAATTTATGCCTTTTCAGTATCTCCACGTGTCGGATTTGGCGAGATACCAGAGTGATCTAGCTTATACTTTATAGTTTTGTCTACAAATAGCACGTCTATTGAGAACCAAAAGTGGACTTTCGGCCGTTGTGGGCAGGTGAGATAGCACCCCCCGCACCCCCCCTGGGTACGGGCCTGTGAAACGGTTAGCAGCGTACTACGAAAATATTCATAGATACGAATGGCTATTAACAGTTGGTATCCCAAAGATCACGTTTTATCACTATATATGTATGTTACAAATGTTATTACTCGATATTACAGTCTACTTGCAATAAAATAAATATAATATATGCAGTAATTGTGGCTTACTTAATGAATCTGAGAATTATCGGTAGCCGAAACTTTTGTAGATTCCCCTTTTTTCCAGTATTTTTATAACTTGCCGGGACCTATTTCAAATAAGGTTGCTCTCGAGAAATCAGCCGTAACCCGCGGTGCTTCATGGGTAGGGTATAAACGGATGAATCCGAATCCTTGTATCTTAAAGCCGTGTTAATGCTCATAAACTAACCAACATAAACTAGAATTCTATCAGCTTGTGAAACCTGTTTTTGTATTTTATTTACGCTTATTTGCTTATTTATTTGATACCCATAAATCACTGCGGGTTACGATACACACATTATCCGGGTGCAACCTTAATGAAATTGGTATATACAGCAAAACACCTTCTCGAAGAAAAAGAGGAGACGAAAACAAATTTGAGTTAGCGGGGAGTATGAATTCTACCTCTATTTTTTATTCGTATTGTTTCCTATATGCGGGGCAGCCTTTTCATGTATCGGAGTTAGTCCACTGTAGATTTTATTTTGGGAAATAACCCTTTAATGAGCACGGCATATAAATATTTTTTGTCAGAAAACTGGACATGAGTATATGTAAATAATTTGGATGAGTTCACCTAAGGGACACTTATAGCTAACAATTCCAATTTAGCCGTTTTCTACCCGTCTAAGAAATCACGTGACTTTTTGTGTTCAGTAAACTCATGCTAAAAAAGAAATACACGAAATGAACGTCAGAAAGCATCGAAAAAATCATTCAATTAAAATAAATCCTTTTTCTGTGAGATAGAAACTTACTGGTTGTTTCCTAAGCGCTGAATAAGTTGCTTTTTGTTGTTATTTTCCCGCCAAAACTGAAGCGTGCACAAGTTTATCACCCTAAAAGTCGCATATTGACTTATTCAAGCAAATCCCCTGCAAGCGTCTTTTATCACAACCACTTATCTGACGATAGTTGGGCAAGCTATGCTCTTTATCCCTTGTCATGTTTGCCAAAGTTGAATGCTGACAAATAACCCAAACTGGCGTATTTTCTCGCCTATACTCTTGGGTTCTGGCTTTGTTAGTTTTTACTCTTCGTCTTTTGATGAATAAGTTCACGAAAGTCGGACAAGATTTTGTTTTCTCTCTTCGAGCGCTCTTCATAGTTGAACATAGCTAATGCCCGTCTAAAAAAGGAAAAAAAAAAAGACTCATTAGCTTACTTTGTTGCACGTGAGAAAAGGGGTGGGATATACTATCAGCTAACACAAGCCAAATACATAGACACATAAAAAAAAAGGTTTTGTATTTGATTTTTTTAGCATATGAAGATGGTTATATTGTCCAACGACATAACGGAAATCAGAACTTACTTCTCGTCTGCACTGTATATCTGGTTCTCCTTTCTCAGTCGCACAGCTTCCATTCTTCGATGCCTTGAAAGAAAATATGAAGACGCGTTGTTAGAAAAATAAACCTGAAGCTTATTTCGCCCATGACAGGTTCTCCAATAGGGTTCTGGATTCCAGATCCTAGTGTGTGGATTCCTGATTCCATGTGGGTTTTTTTCCGTGGATTCCGGATTCCATTTTTGTTTTCCAGTATTCTTGTATTCCTGATTCCAGCTTAAGTCTTGGATTCCTGATCCTAGTGTGTGGATTCCGGATTCCAGTAGCATGGAGTCCGGATTCCAGTCTCATTTTTCCATGGATTCCGGATTACCTGTCATTGGGCGACTTATTTTACTAGGCGAATATTTTAATTTTGATAATCCAACATTTAGTCCGTTCCGTTATACCATCTGTTCGTATGAGATTATGACCATAGCCCTGTATTCAATGTGAGTGAAAGGTGGAGCATAAACTTATTTCATTTAGCTACTTGTCGCAAACCATGTATTATATGGTATTTCGCAACGTTCATTAGGGTCTGAGTAATCGACTGCAAAAAGCAAAAACAACAACAACAACAACAATTCGCGCAAGAAAAAATAATCGTGTGTGGCGATCTTACCCCAAGAAAAAATTTCAAGCAGAAAAAAAAAAAACGCTAGCCCTCCCATAACTATTCTACTGGTCTTTCCCTTATTTGCATCGCAAGCGGTATTATTGGTGCGTAAAGCCGTCATTGGTTACCTGCTACCACTCATTACATATCCTTGGTCTTCAAATGTAGCGATCTCATCACTCGTTAATCCAATCTCTCCACGCCTGGGGATACGCTTGCCTGCCTTCACATACTCTGCCATGGCCTCTCCTTCACCGGGTAGCAAGGCTCCTCCAAAACTGCGACCAATAAGAAGGAATGATTTCCTGTCGAATCCGTTGTATCGCAACGCCGCATTTTCAAAACATCGATTTACTTTGTCTTTTGGGATTTTCTGTTTATTATTATTCCATATATAAATTAAATATACAAATTATTCTAAGCCAATCAGATTCTTGCCATCTCTCGCCTAGTGCAGTTGCCTGGCTTTCTGTCGCGACACTGTCTGGTTTTCGTCCAGAGGATAGACAGGGAAGTGCACAAAGCGAGACTGTGATTGGCTCAGAAAGGTTTTACTGACGGAACAGAAAACCAAAACAAATCGTGTAAAACGCGGCTCGCGATACAACGGATTCGACAGTAATATAAATGTTTTTGATGTTAACTTCAAAGGTATTAGATATTCGCCAAGACGCGCAGCGTATTCAATTTCTTAAAATCCAGTGTTAACAAAATACAAAGTTATTTTTCATCAACCTGACTCTTGAGTATATGGTTTACGTAAACGCACTGTCTCGTTAAGCCTGATGCACACTGGCAATATAATTACATAACAAGATAGGCGCGCGCATTCTTATGTCCTTATTTTCAAGTGTGAAGGGTGCGACTTATAGCAATAACGTCGACATAATAACGTGGAGATAACGACATAAAAGAAAAAACATGTTTTTTCCCTTATGCCATTATGTCAAATTCTTATGTTGTTATGTCGTTATATCGCCAGTGTGCATCAGGCCTTAGTGCTTTTAAACTTCTACAAAACATGAGCTCTGCCCTGCCATTGGCTGAACATACAAAGCTTACTCGTGTTCTCATTACTTATGCCTGGTGCACACTAGCGACATATAGACATAACGACATGGGCGCGCGCACTCTTATCTTCGACATAACGACATGGACACATAACGACATGGACACATAACGACATGGACATAACGACATGAGAGAAAAAAAACATGTTGCATAAACATAGTGCGTGCGCCCATGTCGTTATGTCGTTATGTCGTTATGTTGCTAGTGTGCACTAGGCATTACCCAGCACTGACACTACAGCATCCCGTGTCTTTAGACTGTTGAATAGCCAGCCTTCCACAGTCTCTTATTGGTGCGAGAGACTGCCGAGAGGCCTTCCACGCTTCGCATATACATATTCAATTTTAAAAAGCACACAATACAACAAAGAGGTATTTTACTCACTCTCTCATTTCTGCTGTGGCGCCATCTGCCATGAAGGGCATGGGGCCGACAACAGCATCATCATCTTGCTCCTTTTTTCTGCTCTCTGTGGCTGTGATTGAAACATTGCAAATATTTACAGCTATCAGTGGCAAAAAGTTAAATAAGTCATTGCAACGGAAACAAGAGGTCAGGCAGGCAGAAGATACTTGGCTTAGTCATGATAATATTAAAGGATTATTGGATGAGACAAACGGAATCAGGCAAGGCCGAAAGCCGAGACTGGTGTCACTTGGCGGGACATGTTTATTCCAGATATCACTAAAACCGAATTCCATAATTGTTTTATTATACATTGATTGGAAAACACACTTTCTCGAAAACAAAATTTATTCCCGATTTGCAGGCCGCCACTTTTCGTAATCGAATCACACCCTAGGCCCAGGATGCATTGCGTGCATGGAACATCAGATTTTGCGATTCTCAAAATAATGTGTGCGCTCTTAGTCAATCAGAATTGACATAGTTAGCACAATGTATAATAAGGAGTTTTATTATACTTCAAGTCATAAAGTAACTATCATTAAGTATTGTATCATGAGGTCTTTTTAACGGAAGCGGGATGATCTTACCAGCTGTTTGCTTTTCCACCCTCTTTTCTAGCCACTCAACATCTTCATCTAGAATGCCACAAGAAATAAAAGCTTATCAAAGATAATAACAATAACAACAATAATAATAATACGCATTAGAACCCAAAGATCTAAAGATTCCTAAAACAGCACCATCATTAGAGCTTAGTATAAGCATGGGATGTGACAGAAATTTGACTCAATAAAGTAGGCCATTAAGTGGCAAACATTAGGTTAGAAAAAATACCTGTTAGCCACTTGATGGCCTAATGTAGGTGAAATACCTAATGTACAGTATGTAACTTGCCCTATGTGAGATACAATAATTCTTACTTAACCTACAGTACGTAGGTGAGATACCTGAAGATTGCTGGTCCCTTTCACTGGATTTACGTTTCTTTTTCCTTTTCTTTTGTTTCTTGCTGGTGGGATGACAAAGAACAAAGTATTATACTTGGATTGGTCAACAGCCTGACATATTAGCTGGTGTTATAAATCTAAATACAAGTTTTGCAAGATAAACATCAAAATATAGAAGACTTGATGCTTTTTCATCTATTCATATTATGTTTTCAAGTGCAATTTTTGAATAATTTCCATGAATGAGTTTTTCTAAGGCTCAAATTCCAAGAGCCGTTGTAATACTGCACTGAATAACGTAAAAGACATATAAGTCTTGTTTATTTTTTGTTTTGTATAAATGTTGCTGATGACCTACAATTCAGGCATAGCATGCAACAAGATTTAATAAACATACATTGATTCATTGATTGGCCTTTTTTCGAAATAAATTACCTGAAAATATCACTGCTCTAAGCCAGAATCATGTAATTTTGTCATGTATAGTAATAACACAAAATGATAACTACAGTATAAATTAGTATTTTCTAACTTTTACAACATGAGCCCCTCTCTCTCCGTAATTTTAACTTGGTTGGCTCCTGTTGCATGTTTACAGAACCTCTTTAGCAACTCAAAAAGTCTCTCCCCCAGGTGCCAAATGTACCTCCACAAAAACAAACCTTTTCTTTGAACTAGATCTGCTACTCCTGGCACTTTTCTTCTTTTTGCTTTTTTTGCTTGAGTGTTTGTGTTTTCTCCGTTTTCTTTCATCTTCTGTTTCACTGCCACTGCTACTGTCAGTATCATCATCTATTTTTAAAAAAGGTAAGTGATTAACTACTTATTGATCAAGAGGTCTAAGTATACAAACATATCATCAGACTTAGCTGATTTTGCAATTTGGAGACCATAAAATCAAGCAAAAATGTGGGATTGAAAAGTGTTATAATCATCAAAAGCAAAAGTAATGTTTATTTGATGTTAGTATTTTAACCAAAGTCAGTGCATGCCAATTTGCAACACTTTATTTTCCCGTCACCTTATATTTGCATTTTTTTTAATTGTGAAATTGAAGTGACTCATAAACCTCATGAGTTTTTATGAGATTTATGAGATCATTGAAAACCTGCTGAACTTTATATATTTCAGAACAAGAACAAGTCCTCTGCAAAGACTTCCTAGATGCAATAAATGATGCAGTCAACTACATCAACGTTTAGAAGGCAATGTAGATGATGAATCACACACTGTTTCAACTTGGATGGGAAACTCTAATGCTTAATCATTCGTCAAATAAAAGTGTGTGTGTAATAGGTGATTCAAAATAGGAAATCTTGATGTGGCTTGTAGGCTCAACATGAAATCTCATTGATAAATAAGGTTTCTTGTTAAATAATTGTATAATAGTTAAGCTAAAAGCTAATATTAACCATGTCTTATTCTTACAGGAAAGACAATAAAGTAACGTTGCCCTTGCGATTACTACATGTAAACCGGAAACATTGTGGTCAATGGGCTGCGACTTATGGAGGGCATCAAATCTATAGCAGGCGTTTCTTCTCCCTCCTTCCCCCCCTCTCCCTCCCCCTCCCTCTCCCCCTGTTTTTCATCTTGCTCAAAATCCAAGATGGCGGCTATAAAATCACCGGGTAAACGCCTGCATTGCATGCTAGTGTAGGACTAATATTCATAACTGTCAACTCTCCCGCAGTAGGCAGAAGTCTCAAGATTTTGCATCTTTTTTCAAGCCTTATTTTCTTGAAAATCATGCATTAACTGTATTCTCCTACATCAGCTATCTTGGTACTTTTGATACATTCACTGTATTTTCTCAAGATTTTTCCTAAAGCAAGCTTGACAGCTATGAACATTGGATATCACAGTTTAATATTGGCTAGAGCTACAGTTTTTGCACTTTCATCTGAAATACCTGTGTGTTTCCTGGAGGGATTACTCTGTATCTCATCTTCAGATCTGAAGAATATCCTTCTGTTAGTTTCACAATCATATACAATGCAATATAATTATGTCAATTGAAGTAGGCAGACTTTGAGATCAGCGATGCGCTGTGCTTAGACATACACTCAGCTTGCAAAGAAGAATGTATTAAAGACTAGCTGAATGTAAGTAACATACACATAGTCCCTCACTTCCAAGTATTTCACTAAATACTCACGAGTCTGTGGGGATTCTTGGGGAGGTGGCCCAGATTCCTGGGACACCATCAGCACATATTTCTTCCCTCATTTCACGGCGCCTTTAATGTAGTAAAGAGAGCAGAAGGAAACGTTGACAAAAGCAGCCTCAATGTATCAAAAGTAGTAGAAAACCCTTCATTCCCAAAAAATGAGTCGCATTCCCTTAGATGTGCTAATTTCAATTTTTTTTTCACCCTGTCAACTTGAACTAAAAAACCCAATCAACTCACCCTCTGCATTTATCTTAACAATCTATATTCCCATTGGCCATTTTTTCCCATTAACTCAGACTTTCTTATTGTTACTTCTCAAGATTATAAATATTGATTAATTTTGATTCTTAGGCCCTTGCAAAATGAGGACACATGTTGCATGTTTCCACAATGTTTCCCAGTTTGGCCAAAACAGAAACAGTGTTGCATACCACAAATTTTGTGTCCAGGACACAAAAAAAGTTTCCACAGCAAGCTATAAACATTTCATGTTTCCAAACGTGTGGAAACATGTTTTCCAATGTTTCGTGACCATTTTGCCATCCTTACATTTAATAAAATGTTTCTCAATGTTCTGTGACCATTTTGCCATCCTTACATTTAGTAAACATGTTTCTCAATGTTCTGTGACCATTTTGCCATCCTTACATTTAGTAAACATGTTTCTCCAATGTTTCGTGACCATTTTGCCATCCTTACATTTAGTAAACATGTTTCCCAATGTTTCGTGACCATTTTGCCATCCTTACATTTAGTAAACATGTTTCCCAATGTTTCGTGACCATTTTGCCATCCTTACATTTAGTAAACATGTTTCCCAATGTTTCGTGACCATTTTGCCATCCTTACATTTAGTAAACATGTTTCCCAATGTTTCGTGACCATTTTGCCATCCTTACATTTAGTAAACATGTTTCTCCAATGTTTCGTGACCATTTTGCCATCCTTACATTTAGTAAACATGTTTCCCAATGTTTCGTGACCATTTTGCCATCCTTACATTTAGTAAACATGTTTCCCAATGTTTCGTGACCATTTTGCCATCCTTACATTTAGTAAACATGTTTCCCAATGTTTCGTGACCATTTTGCCATCCTTACATTTAGTAAACATGTTTCCCAATGTTTCATGACCATTTTGCCATCCTTACATTTAGTAAACATGTTTCTCCAATGTTTCTGGCAACGTGTCCTCGTTTTGGCCAGGGACTTACTCTACTTCTCTTAAGCCATTTTTATCATGCATCCATGAATGCATGAAAAATGGGGAGAGCACATTGTTTCGTAGTCAAATGGTCAAATCGTCAAAAACTTTTTCTCTTCTTATTTTTTCACCCTAAAAACACATAGAAACGCTTGCTACGCAGGCTACTACATCATCAATATGGGTACACATAAAGCACGATCACGGTGATTGGCGGGCTGCCTGTGGCATGCATGAAAAAAACACTAAAAACAAAACGTCTACTAACCGCTCCATCTTTCTTTCTGGTGTACTTTGTCTCTTGTGGTCTTTACTAGAACACAAAATCAAGCATATGACAATGAATAAAGATAACCTACATTAACATACTTTGATTGTAATAGTAAACCAAACGAAGATGAAGAAAGGCTAAGTACTCTTCTAGCTTTACCTATAGGCATGTTGTGTGTGACGGTCATGGCGAGGAGATCGTTCCCGAGATGAAGATCTAGATCTAGATCGTCGATGTGATCGCCTCTGTCCATTGTACTGAGGACTTCTACTTTGATCGCGACGTTTGTACTCCATAACACAACGCTACGCTAACGCTTTTTTTTCTGCTTATGGCCTCTTGACCGAGAGAACTTCTTGAGACTGGGAACGAACTACACAGGAGTCCCACAAAGCCTTTATAAACAAGCCATGATAAGGAAGGTATAATAATGACTATTAAAACATTTTACTGAATTTTTATATGCGTTTCAGTTATTTTGCAAAGAAATATGATCTACAATGTTGGGTTTGAAAACAAATGGCGCGTCTTTTTAGTGGGTTTCCTGTGGTCATCTTGGGTCTGAAAGGGATGCCTAGTAAATTACGTCTTATTTTGGCGAATTTGTGGCACTAAGAATATACGATTTTTTACTTAAAGGTATTACAATTTTTTTAGGATTACGCTGTTTATGTTGAGAAAACAGAGGCAACGTTTTTTGTCCGTATGGCGAAACATGAGTGCGAATGTTGTGGCCATCTCGAGTCGCAGCCTTGTGCCCAAACGATGGATGAGATGGAGTTCGAGCGAGGAATTTGGCCTGCAGCTTTGGATGGGGAGTTAAGTAGGGTCAAGAGCTTTTTGGATCGCGGAGTAAATTTTGATATGACTGATAAATCTGGCTACACGGCCTTGGTAGGTTTTGGAATCGACGATAATTGACTACCTGCAACAACATTTCATTATTGAAAGGTTAATGGTCCTGGGAGATTTTTTTCACTTTTAAGACTAGAGAAAACTCAGAATTTGAAATAAGCACCTCTCCCGGATAAGCACCTTGTCTGGTAAATGAAATTGAACAAGTGTTGCATTGCATATTCAAGTATGTATTCTTGTCTATTCAGCCATGGCAGGCCAGGTTAAAAAGCAGAGGGCAGTGGGGATGAAGAGGGGGGGGGGGGGGGTGGTAGTTAAGATTGACAGAAAAGTTAAAGTCCATATAACCTTTCAGGGTTGATAGACTTTGTCAATTCTTTATATTTTCATCTTCCAAATGGTATGTGGTTCGTATGGACCCTATAAAACACGTGTTCGCGCGAATAACTCAAATCTGTAATATTGAGGTATTTTGGTCAACCTTCGGAAAAAAGGCCGTGAACTGAAAGGCACGGGTCCAGTCATTTCTGATGTAGATCGAGATGTCAACCAAATTACATGAGAAAACATATTGCGCGCGCTAAACCGTTTTACGTCTTCATGTCTTCTTAGTTATTGCTGAAGAACGTTGTGTGGTTACAACTTTTACCGTCATCTTTATATCTAAACCTGGTAGTCAAATGATTATTTAACTTCAGGAAACAAATCTGCAAAATTTAGGGGATATTTTTTAGTCTTTGAATTGTTTTTGCATTGTGCGCGCGCTGCATTCGCAATCAAGAATGTCAACATTCTCACGAGCGCTCGCTGTTTTTGAAACCTACAACAAAATGATATTTTCTTTTTTCACATACAATTCTCGACTTTGAATTATTCTTAGCTTCATTGTGGGTAGCATTGCAATAGAAAACAATTCGCCAATATTTTGTGGTATTGCCGTATCTGAATTTTAAAGGATTTAAGGAAAATAAGTTGTTTCAGATTTCCCTGCCAAAAATTATTCACTCGATTCAGTCTCCTTTCGCGCGGCCAGGAAAATTTTCAAAGATCTGTAGAAAATTAAAATTTCAATCAAATTCAATTCCCTTTTCAGAATTTGAAAGTTTGTCTATGCTTTGTTTTGGCTAGATTGATATAAGTGAAAGGTTTTAAGAACTTTAAAAATAAGTTTCCGCTATAAAAGGGAAAGGTCCTCCCACCCCCGGACTCAAATTTGCTGATCACAACACTGCCTCGCTTGCAGTCACATTTATAAGGCTCCTGTAAAATTTCTTATATCTAAGCCTCAGTCAGTTGGAATAAAACTATCTTTGCATAGGTAACAAGACAGCTTTGTTAAGAGATTGATTAGTTAGTTATTTGCTGTCAACTCACGTTTTCAGGGCAAAGTTTTGCAGTCCATAATTTAATGCATTTGCTTTTATTCTCACGCTGTGGTGAAAATGCTCATCTTTTAGAACACGCACATTTTGGTATAGCATTATTTTACTATAAATAGGACCATTTCAGGTGGACAAGTCTAGGAATGGTATTTAATTTGGTTTAGAATATGAAATCTGAATTTAGCGCTCAGAGCAATTGTCCTGGCATGTTGACGCATTGACAGCTGATTGATAACTGATTGTACTTGAGCCTGGTGGTGGAAGGAGCTTTCCCTTTTATAGCCAAACCTCGTGTTCAAAACAAAGTTTATAGCCAGGGTACAAGCATAGAGCACAAAAAATATGATTTATATTGTTTATTATGTTATTGTAGCACTATGCATGCTCAAATGGCCATCTGGAGGTGTGTAAAATGCTGTTGGATCGAGGAGCTTGTTGTAACAAACAAACCAAAGCTGGCCAGGACACACCCCTTCACAGAGCTGCATACAGAGGGTATGAAGACATCGTGCAACTACTGCTTGAAAAGGGAGGGGACCCTTCAATATGTAATGCTGATGGACAGAATGCTTTGCATAAGGTATGTCAGCACCTTATCCAGTTCTTATCCTTAGCCATGCAATAGGAAATATGTATAATAGTGTTGTTGTGAGCGACATGACGGAAAAAACTGGAAAAAGCAAAATTCAAGATAGAGAAATAAGAGACAATTTCTGACAATGGTTATTGGTTCCTTGTATTCCGGAACGATATTCAAAACACAAATAACGTAAGGCCAAAATGCACATACCCAGATTTTGGTTATAAAAGATATATTTTTCTTAGTCATTCTTGCACTATGTATGAGCTCAGGGATGAAAAGCTCAAACGCATCAATTTAAAAAAAAGTTGATATTTTGTTTGCTATTACTCACTAAGTAGCTAGAGAAATTTGGATGCGAAGTGAGCTTATTTGAGGTGTCATGTCATGTTTTTCTGTCATGTCGTTGTTAGCATATTATATCATGACGGGCTTACCACTCCCCACATTTACCAAACATAAAATGAATTGTATTCCTTCCATCATGGCTATCCATGTTTTTATGCATTGGTCCTATAACATTGGTGATAATAGTGGATTATTTCACTTTGGGATTCACCACTGAATCTGTAATTAATTGGAATTTCAGTTTTCTATGAAAACTGCTGAAATCCTCTCATTGACTCCATAATGTGACAACAACATAAACAGTGACAACTCTCATATCAAATTTGAATATGAGAGTTGTTCAGTGTGCATGGTCAAACGATTATGAGAGTTGGAACTCTGACTCTCTCATCTGACATGACAGAAAACCCTGGAAAGTGCATAATTCAAGATAGATAAAGAAGACACAATTTCTTACAATGGCCATCAGTTCCTTGTATTCGGGAATGATTTTTAAACACATATAATGTTAGGATGAAATGCACATACCCAGATTTTGGCTTTTTATGATATTTTTTCTTGACCATCCTTGCATTTAGTATGGGCTCAGGGACACAAAGCTCAAATTTCAATGACACTATAAAAAGTTGCATCAATTTAAAAAAAGTCGCATTCGATATGTTATTGGCTATTACTCCTAAGTATACTTAGAGAAGTTTTCCAGCTTATTAGATGTAAAATGGGCTATTCATGTCCTCCTGTCTGTTTGGCTGAGACTTTATCAGTTTGACTTTATCTCTTTTCTTTTACCTACAGGCTGCTGAAAGATGCCACAGGGGGATCATGGATTTGCTGATTGCCCAAAACCCTGCCATTCTTCATCATAAGGACATAAGAAACAGGACTGCACTTGATATGTACAAGGACATGACAGGTGTTAATCTCACAAAGATCAGTTGAGTTCTTTGTAGGTGAGATTTCATTCACAAATGGAGGTTCCCAAAAGTTGGGCAAAAAATTTGAAAAGTCAACCTTTTTCTAAGGGGAAATATATTTATAGATAGTTCTTGCACATGGAAATAAAAGAGAAGTCAACCTTTTTCTAGGGGAAAACTATATTTATAGATAGTTATTGCACATGGAATTAAAAGAGAATGTTATTATAGACTCTGAGTATCTATGGAACTATAAAAGATGTTTTCAAAAGTTTTCTTTCACCATTGAAATCTGCAAACAGATTAATTAACTTTGGAATATGAGTAGCTTTTTATATGCTGTTTTCAGAGAAAAATCTACTCAAGAATTGATAATTTCTGGGCAACAGTGTAACATTGTTCTTATTTATATAAAGCGTACAGTAGGCTAAGGTGAAAAACAACATCAGGTACATGTACACTTCTTGTGTTTCTTTTGAATATGCCTGGACAACCAGGCAAACTTGGTTTCTGCATGTTTACATAAGCAGGTGTGTCTTTGGTTTTCACTAGGAGGTAACACCTGCCCTTGCTTACAATCTCACTATCCATGTGTTTACACTTGCGCTTGATTCCTACTAAGAATTCAGGCTTTGCAAACAGGTTACAATGAAATTGTCAGATGAGTATTGTCAGGTGCTTAATTCTATTGTTCCTTCATTTTTGGACTCAAATCAGCAAAAAGCAGATGTGATATGGCACTACAATCACCAGGTTCCACTTTGCGGCAGGTTAGCAAACATTGCCCGCCCTCTGTGATTGAATGTGTAGAAGGAGGGCCTGTTCCCTAGAGATTCCCAGGTCCTGAGACAAACAATATCAGTATTCATTTAAAAAAGCAAGCAAAATAATGGGATATAAAAAGCTCTTCAAAACAGTGCCTAGCATTGTCTTCAACATAGCTAGTGCTGACTTACTGAGTATACCACACGACAAAGGTTTTAAGGCCAACTAATGCCCAGTTTACTGCAAAAAAGGTACATAATGTTGGCCCCTACTGTAACATCAACCTGATGAGGAAACAACATGGCCCAACAATGCATCATGTTCACCAATGTTGACCCTGTTGGCATGGGGCTTAATGATTATACGACAAATCAGACAAAATAACACTTAAATGACTTACTTGCTCGCCATTTCTGCAGCAGCTTTTATCTCTTTAAATTCCCCAGCAACAAGTACCACTCCTACACACCCTAGCAGCATGCCAAGCACACACTGGATGTAGATCTGTGGGGATAAATGGAATCCAGGCTGATTCTCATAACTGCTTTGATAACATTAAATGGTGTATGGGAGACAGTACTTTAAATAGGCAAAACCACCACATACCACAAAACTATCTGTGTGAGCCCAGAGAATTGCGCGATAGCTCAGTGGTACGGACTTCGTTTCTCAAGCAAGAGCACCAGGGTCGAACCCAGGTCAGGTCAACTTGGGATTTTTTCAGAGGTGTAAAAACCATGGCTTTCTACATTGGGGACAATGTATCCCTTGTGGCTCTGATAACTATGTTAAATGGTGGTCCCGTTTCGCAAAAACCTAGCTGGTGAACCTGTTATTGTGGGCCATTAAAGAACCACTAAAAAAGGCAGAGTCCATCTTCTGTGTCTGTACTTGTTAACCCACCCCCATAGAAGCAGATCTGAGCAGTCTGTCAAACCACCCCTTACCAGCAGATCTGAGCAGTCTGTCAAACCACCCCTTACCAGCAGATCTGACCTCCTTGCCTGCCTGCTCTATGCCAGAAAATCTGATCTCTCTCAACTCAAAAGACAACCCCTCAATGTACTTACATCTAATGGCAGTGAGACGAATTCTTCTTCAAGGAGTTTGTAGTATGTTCGACCTATCAATAAAAAAAAGAAAGTATCTTTCTTATTCAACAATGACAATAACCATTTAATATTCCTCGTGCAGCATGACATGTGACATGATGAGTCAGTTTTGAATCACTTGATATGAAGCGAAACTAGAAGTGGATGGCAAATTTGCAATGAAGTGTCTAGATACCCAAGAGCTACTAAGAATGCATGCCCCAAACACTAGATACCCGACTTCTATAATTTAAAAAAAAAAAAAGCGGAATGAATCCTATTTATCGCTTCCAAGAAATTTGAGTTTGACGCTTAGAAAAATTTCAAGCGAACAAACCTCACGGGAGCGATTGTCAAAACACTACATACCCGACAGGTATTGCATTTCTTTCAAAATCACCCAAGGAACAATATTAGTGAATATTGTATAAACGTAGTGTTTTGGTAGTTGCTCCCTTGAGCTTCGTTGGTTCGACATTTTCCCAAGTGTTGACTCGAATTTCTTGTTACGGTGTGCCCAGCCTTTTCAAATCGCTCTAAATAACAAATGCTTATAATACGCAAATATAATTCGTTTGCCTAATTTTTACAAAATTATAAAAGTTGCCGGGTATCTAGTATTTGGGCATGCGTTCCCGGCTCTCGGGTATCTAGACAATTCGAATTTCCAAACCTAATTTATCAAATATTGACTTCTGTGGTATCTCAATGACCAAATATTTATTGTTAAGGCTGAACGTGTCTTGAGCGCGAGAAATTTTAGCGTAAATCTAAGTGACTGATAACAAATAGGTAAATAAAGTGACTTACTATTTTTATTACCTTTAAGCTTACAGTATAAACTTACATTGCACGGCAGAATAGCCCGCGTGGAGTATTGCCAGCACACCAAAGAACACCAAGACCCTTCCAAGGATTATCATTTTATATATCTTTACCCAAATGCTTCTTTATCTCTTAAAAATCCCCGATATTTTCCCTAAAAAAGTCCTTTGTGTTAGCTTAGGTTCATTCAACTTTTCGCCATTTTGATTAATGGCCGAGCCGCAGTACCCAGGTCAGCGGTTATCAAGTAGTCCCTAGCCCCACTCGGACAAACCAAGATGGCGGCTCCACCAAGAAAGAGCAAAGTCCCCGATACCCCCTTAGATCCCGAATATTTCCGATTCGCATCCATCATTTGGTATATTCTCGTTATCGCTGGCCTAACTTTATTTTATGTAAGTTGTGATATGTCTTATATTCTGCTAGCCTAGGGAATTTCATGATCGCGAAGCATGCCTATTGTTGTGATTAAGCTTATTGTTTCTAGAATGTTAAATTTTGATTAATTTAACTTATTTAAACTCACCCCAGACTTCTGTGTTCAATTTTCTTTGTTTAAAGCTTGTCACCTTCAAACCAGATAGTTTCCCATTTGAAGCATTTGGACTTCTTGGCAAGAGGCTGCAGACTGTAAAGGAAAACAACCAGCAAACATTCGAAATAGGGTAAAGACCCCTGTACAGTCAGTGGTTTCTCTATTACTCTAAGCAGCCACACTCACCCTAGCCCACCAGAGCAAAGTGGGCTCATAGTCAAGTCAAGAAATTTAAAATTGATTTGTAGAGGGTGTTTACTTTATAGAGGGCAGCCACTTTATGGTGAGTGTCCGCTTTATAGAGGGTGGTCACATAAACTTTATTATAATGTAAGAAATGTTAATTAACCCTACTTTTTATATATTCAGTTCATTTCATCCTTGTAAACCAAGGTTTTTTCTCTGTCGCCATTTCTTTTGCCTTTGGCTTTCCAATTGCTGAATGTAAATGGGTACCTGTGAAAAACATGGAAATGATGCCTTTGCAAGCTCAATCTCTTGCTTAATAAAATGCTTGAATTAAAGTCCATATAACCTTTCAGATTTGATAGACTTTGTCAATTCTTTATATTTTCATCTTCCAAATGGTTATGTGGTTCGTAGGGACCCTATAAAACACGCATTTGCGCGAGGTATTTTTAGATATTTTTTAGTCTTTGAATTGTTTTTGCATTGTACGTGCGGGCTGCATTCGCAATCAAGAACGGCGACATTCTCAAGAGCGTGCGCTGTTTTTGAAACCTACAACAAAACAATATTTTCATTTTTCGCATACAATTCTCGACTTTAAATTATTCTTCGCTTTATTGTGGGTAGCATTGCAATAGAAAACAATTCGCCAATATTTTGTGGTATTGCCGTCTCTGAATTTTAACAGATTTAAGGAAAATACGTTGTTTCAGATTTTCTCGCCAAAACTTGGAATTATTCACTCGATTCAATCTCCTTTTACGAATTTGAAAGTTTATCTATGCTTTGTTTTGGCTAGATTGATATAAGTGAAAGGTTTTAAGAACTTTAAAGCTTCTTTTTTCCTTATCACTTCAAAATAGAAACCATATATGATACCCCCCCCCCTCATCTAAGGATTTTAATTTTTTTGGTACAGTGGCACACGCAATTTCCTAAGTGTATAACATATATGATGATGTGATTTTTGTTTCAGGTTTACAATGGCTATCTTGGTTCACATTGCTGAAGCATGCATGGCTTTTCGCACTTGCAGGTAGGGCTAAAAATGCAGGTTGCAGAAACATGATACATAGGGCAATTTTTCCCATATTACTTTTCTCACAACTTGCAACCCAACAAAAAATTGCATTGGGGATGTCCCATGCATAATTTTCTTGCAACACAACAAAAATCGAGTTGCAAGTTGCAGGAAAAAATGTCTTGGAAATGTGCTCCATGGACACCTACTTTGTACTTAATGTTATTTAGTTACAACCCATACTTAGAACCAAAAATCATGAAAAATAAGTTTGGCCCAATCATTGTCAAGTGCATGACATTGTCAATCATCATTTGTTTATCAGTATTCATTGACAATATCTACTATAAACTAACCAAGTTTGCCTTGTTGGTTTATCCAGGTTCTGTCCATAGTTTGCAATTGTAAATAAATTGTCTTCATTTTTTAGTTCTTGTATATTGTTTTTGTTCTTGCTGTTTATAGGAAAATGAATCTCAGTTCTTCAGCTAGCTTGAAGTGGACATTGCAAACATTGTTGTTGGGGTTTCCTTCATTTGGCCTGCTGCTACGTTACAAGACGGATATGGAAGTGAAAGAAAAACTATCCTGAGGAATGCACCTGCATCTCAAAGAATAGACAAGGAATTAGGAAAACTCTCTTACCCATATGAACTTAGAAAGAGAAAACCCAAATATCAGAATTTAAATAACTCTGCCTTGGGCTGGATTGGATAAAAATGATCTACACTCTTGATGTGTTCAAGAATGTGAATTTTGTGTTCTCTAAAACTGACTACTTGGCTATGAAAACACAAGCATTGGCAATCAACTTAAATTATACAAGCCATGCAATTATAGCACATTAGTTAAAATGAATTGTACAAAATTAGGTCTATATATGTTAAAAGGTTTGAAATCTTGCAGTTTGTTTCGTGTACACCAATCACGTGCCTTTAGCAATGTTCTGTGAAAGTATGAAAGGTGTGATTAGTAGGGTAATAGTGGAGTCAAAAGTTTATTAGAAAAGCCTACTGAGCATAGCAGATGCTGTAATACTGGAACAGAATAATTGTATTTGTTATCTAATATGAACAGATCTGAGTGTAAATAAACTATGTTTGTTTTTAGAAAAACCGTTTTCCATCAAAAGGGAACCCAAAGCTCAAACTCTTTTTTTCAAATACCAATAAGGTTTACTTTTAGTGCCATATTAAATATTGTTTAAACTCTAATAGACAATTTCCAACTTTTTCCTGACTTCCATCAATCAATTTTTATTTGGATTTTACTTTTTCTTTAATAGCCATATGATATATACCTGGTATAATCTATCATATATAAGAGTTCATAAAATTTTGCTGGTAACAATTATCTAAAAGAAGGGCTTCAGAGAAAATGCTACCTATGCACTACTCAAATCAGTTTTTACCACATGCTACAAGACAAACATATTTCTGTCTGTATAAGCAGTTGAATTCAACAAACTGAGTGCTCAATCTTACAAAGCTACCAACTCACTACCCTATCACCCACATGCAAAAGGCAAAATGGTGCCCACATTTGAAGGCATTATAAAATCAACTGCTTTTTCTAGCTTGGGACACCAAATCATCGGCCCTAAAAGCTCCAAAAACATGCCATCTTATAAACTCCAAAGGTTGACAGCCATGATATTGTGACAGAATAAATAAATAATTTGATATTGCTGTGATAAAGTTTCGAGCAAAGATGTGTCTCCTGGCATAATAGGTATGTTGGTACTTTTCCTGGCATAGCATTATCTGTTGGTACTTTTTCCTGGCATAGCATTATCTGTTGGTACTTTTTCCTGGCATAGCATTATCTGTTGGTACTTTTACTGGTCAGAAGGACCAGGATGAGAGCCTGGATCCCCGGCAGGATCCTTGGAGTTGGGGTGACCTCCCTTTTTGCGACCAGAACAATAGGAGTTGTGGCAGCAATCGTCATCTGAATCACTTTCAGATGATGAAGATTCACCAAACATTCTTGGTTTGTGATAAATACAGCAACCTGCAATGTATGAAAAGAAAATCACATTCAAACCTCTGTGTTTGGTCACAGTTTTGCATTCTCTACCCACATCTGCCCCTACTTGGCAATAGAGGACTTGCTCTAAGAGATCATGTGACCTTCCTGAGTGGCAAATTCACAACAAGATAATCGAACAAAAAAAAATTGGAAATGACTCGGCCCGACACCAGAGAACGAGGAAAAAATAAAATCTTTAAATGAAACTAAACCCTTTCTAAAAAAGAATTTTGGCTTTTTTAGTAAGCACCAAATAAGTTGCTTTTCTTTTGCTGTTATTTTGCCGCTAAAAGCCTGAGCACGCGCTAGTTTGCTGCCCAAACAGTCACGTGATCTCTTAGCGCAAGTCTCCTATTCACTTATTAAGTCAGCAAAGCAATGTCATGTGCTAGAGGTCAGGCTCAAGGCAATTCAAAATTAATCCTCAACAACAAGAACGATGTCTTTGTGAGAATGCCAACGGGCTTCCGCAAACGCTTGATGCAGTATTCCTATCCCTAGTGTTGCTTGAAGGGGTGAAAACGAAACACAAGTCGTAGTTTATTCTTGTTATTGTTCCTTTGAAGAGCATCATTGCTAATCAGTTAGTCCAGTTGGACTCGATGGGAATATCAGCTTGTGCTATCAAGTAATATCCCTAGTTGTATTCGAGGGCAAATACTCCGTCGCCTTCAGATCTGCGGAGAGTGTTCTGGAGGCAACGTTTGCAAACAAACTCAAGCAGCCTTCAACACGCCAACCTAGTGGCCTGCGTTGTGTAGACATAGGGAACGAAAAGTTTAAGATTTAATTTTAATAAACTCTAGTCATGGTATTTGCATTTTGCTAACATGGCCTTGAAGGTCGAAGGCCACATGGAGGTTGTTTGCAAATGTTTGCAGAGTATTTCCCTTCCTGAATCTCAAAATAAGCTTACAAGGGATATAATCTGACTACGCTGATATTCCCATGGAGTCCAAATCTACTAACTGATCAGCACAATGATGCAACAACAAATGACTTGTACATTATACATTTTTTTAAATTTGCATTCCCTTATTTTTTACAGTTAAGTTAATTACATGTACATATTTTTTTCTATATTTAATAAACATTATTAATTCTTATTGTTTTCTTTTTGCCGCTAGAATCTCCCTTTCCTCCTAATTCGTCCACTGCTGTCTTAAATGTTTCCACCAAATTATTGAGGGAGGACACACAACTTGGGGATAAGATATATTCGAAGAAACCGAAATCACAATTAACTTCAATTCTTTGGCGATAATTGGCTCCAAAATACTTGTGCCTCTTACTCTTTTTAAACAGATTTACACAAGACTGTATCTCAATTTTTTGACTGCCGTATTGGATTCTCAATATCTTTTCGCACAATCTACAACACACATTAGGCAAATGTTCAGATTTATTCTGCCTTCTTTTTTTAGAGATTGGTATAATATTTTCCTTCGCAGAATCGGACATTTCCCGCTAGCGCGTGAGTGTCACTTGTGACATGTGTTTCGAACGTATCAAAACAAAGGCTAGGATTGGTTTATTTTTGACAACTGACGCGCGCGCTTGACGCTTTTGACAAGAGATTTTTAGAGCCCGAACAATAGATTTCTGGCAGGCTCCCCTTTCCTCCCTCTTGGCCCCAGTCCCCTCTCCCTGAGCCGCTGCGCAGACTAGGATTTACATTTCGATTTAGACTACTTACATTTCGAAAAACAAAGGCTATGATTGGTTTATTTTTGACAGCTGACGCGCACGCTTGATGCTTTTGACAAGGGGTGTTTAGAGCCCGAACAATAGATTTCTGGTAGGCTCCCCTTTCCTCCCTATCTGACCCACTCCCCTATCCTTCGCCCTCTCCCTGAGCCTCTCACAGGCTATGTAAATTCCCCCCCCCCCCCCCCCCCATTCTCTCTCCCAATCACCATCACTCCTCCCCCGCCCCCTGTAGTCTGGTTACTACAAGTGATGAGGTATTGCATGGAGAAGCACTGGGAAACAATACAGCTGTTGTCACTAGATCACTAAAGCAGTAATTATTCTGAATCTTCCCTCTTCCCTCTCCCTGAGCCGCTGCCCAGGCTAGGATTTACATTTCGAATTAGACTACATACATTTCGATTTTTTCTTCCCCATATGCTCGTTGTCTACTGTTTCCTGGTTCCATTGAACTTTCTTGTCATTTTTTGGCTTCTTGAGTTTCAAATGAAGTCTTTGTTGCTGAGAAAGGATTTTAGAATCAGAAAAGATAAATAGGAATAAGCTTATGTAATAAAATATTCGAGCTATTTTACTGTACCCCTGGGCTTTGGGTCGCTTCTTCGGTAATAGTCTCAGTCGGGGCTTCAATCTGTGTGAATTCTGCCATAGTCCTGCATTCCTTCGGCTATATTGACGTCAAAATCACGAGCCAAATGATTTGGGTTGTCAAATACGTAGAAAAGTTAGTATTTTACAAGAAGGCACAGGCCTCCGCGATTCGGTAAGTTGCGAGAGGACTGGAAATAGCACAATTATGATTTTAGAGGAGGGACGACAGGGGGGAATTTGATTGTTTCATATTTATCTCAGGGGGACCCAGGGAAAAAGGCTTGTACGTAGTCAAAAACAGGTCGATAAAGATGGCTGAAGATGTTTTTAAAATTGTAACTAAAACCGAGGAGTTGGAGGATTTCTACAGTCTTCTAGATTGTGGAGAGTATGCGACGAATGAACAAATCAATACGGAATTCAAGAAAAAGGCAAAAGAATGGCATCCCGACAAAAAACGAAATGACACCGATAGCCACGAATACTTTGCAAGGTTCATTTTTTAATCCTCTAGAAATATAAAGAATCTTCCATAAATATTACTCATTGAACATCTACATAACCGAATACTTCATTTTTCACTCATATGTTTATTATTTTCTACATTTCGTAGGTCGTTGTAAAAGTTGTATCTATGTTATTGTTAAAGCCGCATTGTCACCAGTTTACTTCCGGACGTCCGACGGAAACCTCAACCGTTAAAAGACAAAAGAATCTATTAAAATCCGAGATATTTTAGAGGCCATCCGCTCTAAATTATCAATCACATCCTCGAATAAACTTCCAGTAAACACAATGCTGACAATATTTTGAAATATTTTTCGCGTTTTCCGTTAAAAATCATCGGAGATTGTTAGGTAATCGACCTGAAGTAAACTGGTGACAATGCGGCTTCAATAGCGACGCTTTACGTAACCTTTAGGGGCTTGATGGGGGCGTGTTTGTGGGGGACTAACATGTCATTATTAGTTGCCAATCAAAACTCGAGTTCTTAGTCGATTATCTCTTAGAACCTCCAATTTTTCTAAATGTCTTAAGATATTAGGCATCTAATGTTTTATGTTAATCATTCATAAGCATCCGTTGCTCTTGACCGACATAAACACAGCTACTAAGGGGCCGATTACATGAAAAATTTCATCCCAGGCTGAAATCCACATGGGCTGAAGTTTCCATGGGTACCTCGAAATTTCAAAAGACTCAAATTTTTTTTTTTTAATTTAGGGGTCTCGGAGCCTCGCTTTTTTACCACATTCTCGTAGTCACAATTTTTTAAACGCGAACACAGGGTCCCGAATTTTTGCTGTTGCTACTATTCAAGAGGTTTTCCCTTCTTTTTCGTAGTGAAACAAGAATGTATTGTTACTCTGCTTATTCTCTTTTCAACTGATGCTTATGACATACCTTGAACAAGTTATCCGAAAACAAGCTGGAAAAAGAAAAGCTCGGGCTCAGATTCCAATATTTGACAAAAATCTCGAGCTCAGATTCTGAAACCCGGGTTTCTGCACCTTGGCAAGTCCCATTGCTAGCCCTACTTAGAAGATCACCATTTCCCCTTGCTTATTCATAAAACTTTTTTCCTCTTTTTCTTTCAGGTTAAAGAAAGCTCGTGATGTTTTGTGTGATGAAAAAATGCGTGCAAAATATGACCACTGGCGGCATATACAAATTGCAGTCCCATTCGAAGTTTGGATGAGTCTTGAAAAAGCTGCGCATGCCTCAGTTCACTGGGCTCCAAAACCTCGTAGCCAGCTTATGATAACACAAGGTAACACATCAGGGCAGGTCCAGGAGTTCCAAAAAGTGGGAGGGGGGGGGGGAAGCAAGGGTTTCAAAAAAGGGGAGGCTGATCATTGTCCTTCTGCAGCTTCCCTTATATTTCTTGTAATGTTTTAGCCAAATATCTGAAAAAAATCACTGCATGTACCTAAGGTGTACATCCCCTTCCCAAGTTTACCATAAGGTGGAAAGGATCACCAATAGGGTACCTATGACTGTCCACACTCCCCCCCCTTCCCTCTAAGCAAACCCTTGGTGATGTTTGCATCTTTGACACAAGGTAACAGATTCATGACTCAAGGTAGCACATTCATTACTCAAGGTGCTACCTTGAGTAATGAATGTGCTACCTTAAGTTAATAAATGCATTATCTAGAATGCAGGAGAAAATGACTTGAATGTCCCTTTTGGGCCCCCTCCTTTTAAAAATCCTGGCTAATTCACCGCTGATTACTCAAGGTAGCCCATTCATTATTCAAGGTAGCACATTCATTACTCAAGGTAGCGCATTCATTACCAGGGGTACAGCCAGGGGGGTAGCCTAGCCCCCCCCCCTTTTAGCAGCCAAAAATGCAATAAATGTATGAGACACTATCTAAAATACATGAATGTCCCTTTTGGGCCCCCTCCTAATTGGCTAATTTGCTGCTGATTACTCAAGGTAGCCTATTCATTATTCAAGGTAACACAATGACACAAGAAGGTTACTCATTCATGACAAAAAATGTTCAAAATGACACAAAAGGTAACACATTGACACAAGGTAGCAGATTCATAATACAAAGTAAGAGATATTTGTGGCACATGGAAACACATGTTACAAGTTAACATATTTATTACAGAAGGTTACACATTTAAGACACAAGGAAACACTTCATTGCACAAGGTAACACATTCATGTTACAAGTTGAAATATTTATTACAGAAGGTTACACATTTATGACACAAGGAAACACATTCATTGCACAAGGTAACACATTCATGTTGTGACATATTTATTACAGGAGGTTACACGTTTATGACACAAGGTAATACACTCATGTCACAAAATTACACATTCATATCACAATGTAACACATTCACAACACAAGGTCATATTGTCAGTCACAAATGTACATTTGTCTTTGTTTTCCCGCACACCATTTCAATGCTATCAGTCCCATAAAATAACTTGCACAATGTTTTTTCATGATTAACTTTACTATTCCAGATACATGTTATACTAGAGGATGCAAGAGACAACTTGCCGAAGAGCATCAGACAGATCCAGTCAACTCACCATATGGACTATGTAACACAAGTAGACATAGCACACACTCCTGGTGGGGGAACCGAAGGCATAGTGGTCACATTAGCAAGTTCAGGAAGTATGAGATATAAAACAAGCCTGCTAATATTTGCTCTTGGGGCAGCATATAAACTGGTCAAGTTGAAATTTGTATGGATTATACGGTGGCTACTGCTTAAGCCTCATATTTGTTTGTGAAAAGAAGACTTGAAATGAACAGTAGTGGTGTGGCTTTGCCCCCAATGACACATATTAGCACATTCATGACACAAGGAAACACATTAATGACACAAGGAAACACATTAATGACACAAGGAACACATTCATGGTACAAGGAAACACATTCATGGTACAAGGAAGCACATTTATGACACAAGGAAACACATTAATGACACAAGGAACACATTCATGGTACAAGGAAACACATTCATGGCACAAGGAAACCCATTAATGACAAAAGGAAACACATTCATGTAACAAGGTAACTCATTAATGACACAAGAAAACAAATAAATGACACAAACAAGCACATGAATGACACAAGAAAACACATTTTGATGACACAAGGAAACACATTCATGTTACAAGGAAACATTTATGACACAAGGTAACACCTTTTAAATATTAAAACTTTATTGACATCTTTGAGAGTTTGTACATTGAGACAAATAATTTGGGGACATTCCCTGCCCCATAAGGAATAGGGAACATATTTAATAAAGAATAAATGTGGGCTCAAATTGATGCTACTGGTTGCTGAGTGGACAGTAAAATATCATTCGGAAAAGAGAATAGTATTTGAAAGTCCTACAATAATAAACAAACCAGATCTTTTGGGTGACCAATGAGGGTGCATGTACCCTGTACACTCCCTAGGCATGGGTTGATCTAGGGGTGGGCCGAGTGAGATATTTGGCTTAAAAATAACAAGAAATATAAGGAAATCTACAGAAGAACAATGAATCCCTCTTTCTTGAAAACCTTGCTTCAGCCTCCCCTTTTCGGAACTCCTATATACGCCCCTGCCTAGTTATGTGCCTTCAAGGTCTACTTATACTTGTTTACTAAGTGATATCAGGAAATGTAGTCCATGCTAAAGGCAATGGAAGCCTTGTTCAAAGCCTCTCTTATCGTCAGTGCTGCCAGCAGTTCCACAGCGGCATCCATTAATCCTGCTCCCTGACAGATATCCACAACATCCATCCATTTCTCTGAACTCATGTTGTCCTGACTTGTCTCACTAAATATCACTTTATTCATCACTAAAGACAAGTCTGTCTTGGTTTTCTTGCTGCTGCTAGATAGTCTCTTGATGACCTCAATGAGGACATCTCTATGTCCTGTATCAAGAAGAGTAGACACTACAGAGGCAAAGCTGAGAATTGACGAATTCTTCTCTGTACCTTTGGTTGTAAGCATCAAGTGGGCAAGTTCTGGTGAAGGTTTTTTTATGAGAAGCCTCTGATAGTCAGACTTTGTAAAAGGTCCATTCCTTTGTGTGTACTGCAGAAGAGTGACAAATCTCCCTTGTTGACAGAGGCATTTAGCAGCACGATGGTGAGCATTGATCTTCATGTAGATTGTTTGTGCAAGTTGTAGGCAAGTACATGTACATCTACCACCAGAACATTTACAGTGCTTCTTGATTATATCTCCAAGAGGAATGGAGTAAGAAAGACTCCCCTGTGCAAGCCAGTGAGTTGCAAAATCAAGATGGTTTGCCTCTAGAGCACACCGAACAACCTCCACCGACATTGCCTGTGAGACTGGCTGCGCTGCTGATGAAGTTGCCATAAGTGCTTCGCAGTACATCAACAGAGGATTCTCATCGACTGGAGCATTTACTTGCTTGAATCTTATCAATGTCTCATAATTCCTTAGAATCCCATATGGGGAGTTGGCAGCATGTATGGCTGCCGCTTCAAACTGACCAAAGTCAAAGAGACTATTGAAGTGATCACAGTACTCTATCAATCTCTCAGCCTTTTTCTTTTTGATGGGATCATCCTCATCAAAGTTCACCAGTTGATGGAGCTGCTCAGCTGTTGTTGAATCTTCTATCTTCCCATAATCCTTTAGTGCTTTCATTACAACCTTGTGAAAGTGGATGTCATGGTGAGGGTTTTCAATAGCTTGTTTGGCTGCCTAAAAAGAAAAAAATATATATTAAACATATAATATCCAAAATTAATGTGATATCTTTAGCATTAGTAGCTGTAATGGCCTGGTTTCCCATAGATGACACCTTACATACAGGTGTCTAGCTAGGTGGTCCCCATGGATAACACCTTACAAACAGGTGTTTTGTTAGGTGGCCCCCATGGATGACACCTTTCATATAGGTGTGTAGTTACAGGTAGTCCCCATAGATTACAGCTTACAGGTGTGTAGCTAGGTGACATTTCTAAGGCTCCCCAGTACTATAGACAATAGATTCCACTTAGCTACGAAAATTAACTATCTAGTTGCACTTGATGACTGGCTTGTGTCAAAGCTTAGGTGTGTCTCTTACCTCAACCACAACTTTCAACACCTCACATCTCTTCTTTGTCTTATTATGTTGTTCGGTCACGTGGTGTAGTGCAACCTCCTTAGCTGCAAGCTTCTCTTTCAGCACACCCTTCTGGCTTTTAACAACGAGCTTTGTTTTGCACGCTTCCTCAGTCTCGCTTGCCTGAATTTGCAGCCTCTGCAGAGTTTTTCTAAGTGTTGGAAGATCTGTAAGTTCCTCTAAGGACATTCCTGGGATCACCATCCTTGTGTCTTTGTCAAGAGATTGCATTGATTTGCTCTCTAGAGAAGCCTTTCTCTCGGCTCTGCGATCTCTCAAATCCTGTATTTTACTCGCAAGATTTTGGTTATGCGTGATTAAATATTGGATTTTTTCCTCAAGTTCGTCTCCTCTACGGATAAATTGTCGAAGAGTTGACTTTTCTACGAGTAGCGCTTTCACCATCCCTTGCAGATAAACTGATTGACTTTGCCCCTTTTCTAGAGCCTCGATGCAGTCTTCATACTCTCCCTTCAGATTCGAGAGAATCGGCTTATAAATGGCTGTTTTATCCTCCACAAGTTGATCGAACGCATGTTTGTAAACAGTATAATGATCCTTTCTTGTTGTGTCAGAGTGGTATTTTAATCTTTGAAGCTCTTCTGAGATATACCTTTCGATCTCTTTCACATCAGCAGCTGGCAAGGTTTTCGTAAGCTTTTTTCTCATAAGCCTCGCTTGTTCAAGCCGTTTTCCTGATAACTGTGAGCTTGTTCGAAGCGATTTAGGGGGAAAAGGCGAATAACTTTGGGACGAGTTCATCGTTGTTCCTTTCAATAGTAATTATCATTTCCGCATCTAGGACGAAAACAGAGAGAGCCGAACATCAAAAATAAAATAAAATACAGTTATCTGTCTAAAATTTGTGATTATAGTGGCATTTAGAAGCCAGTACACAAGTCAGGAAGCCATTTTAGTGCAATGGTAAACCATTCGGTTGTCAGGTAATTATATTGCGTGCTACTATTGGCCAGTTTGATCCGGTGCGCAGCTGAACCAATTATATCGCATAAAAGAACCACTTCGATGTTCTAAAAGAATGCTGGGATCAAGCGGAAGAGCTTGAACTTGTTATAGCTCGAAAACAAGGCTCCGAAAATGAGTTCAGATAGCAACGAAAACTCCATTCCACCGATCACAGCTGATGTGACAGAAGCGGAGATTCGAATGAATGTCAAAGACAAACTGCAACTCATCGATAAGGAAGTACGAGAGCTGTACGAATTTTGCGTGAAAGCTGGCTACACTCCGGAGCAAATCGAGCTATGCGCTACACCGATGCTTGCAGTTGAGACTAGCGTGAAGCGGAAGAGCTGGTTCAAGCGACTCGGCTATCTTCTTGGGGTAGTGCTGTTGGTGTTTTTCTTCGTTTACTATGAGCCGGCCTACTACAACATCTGCATCTACGCAAAACTCGCCTCCATGAAGGTATTTGAGAATATCGATTTATTGACTGAAGCGCTTGGTTGATTCACCACTCATTTTATCGTCAACAGTTTTGAATAGCACGACCAATTTTTGCTTCTTCGAGCATGTTAAGCATCCAGCAGAGCTACTGTATATGCTATACGTATGCCATGTCGGACTAGGTACAGCTTCATACAAACCGGAAGCTTCACTTTGCATACTTTTGTTATAATATGAAATTTTTACTTGTATTTTTGCACGATCTCTATGTGTCTGTGATTCTATACCCCCCCTTGCTATCTAGCACAGGCCTCTTATAGGCGAGGGGAGGAGGAGGGGGGGGGGGGAGTTGTTGGAGGCATTCTATTCTGTATCCCCCCTCCCACTCTGACTATATCTAGCACAGGTCAATAACAAAGGAGCCCCCTTCAAAAGGGGCGTGCCTCTTTTTGCATTGGCTATCAATAGAAATATGCAAAGTGTAGAGGAGACATTAAGTTGAATCAAACTTTCAATTTTTATTGAATGTGATTGAATACTAAAAAAAGGGAGACAGCAACATGGCTTGTTCTTTTTTCACTTGTTCAGTTGTGGTTGTCAGGGAACCCCAATAGCTGTAAATCAGAGCAGGGTTGTCCCTAAGAACCAGCTACCAGAGCACTTTACCGGCAAAAAAAAACGTTGAAAAAGCCATGACTTTAGGAACACATAGAGGGCGGGAAATAGACACTAGCACAAAAATATATTTATCCTGTCCTTTATTAGAAAAGTGTTTATTTCCTTTGTTATATGTATCAAAGCCCATATTTTCGAGTTAATAATATTTTGGAGTTCATTTAAATACATGGATGACCTTTTTCAGGTTTTGCCCTATTGGGACTGGCGCTACATATATGACGAGTTTTGTTTTGTGAAGAACCCATACTATGTTGAACAGAAACTGACCAAAAAGGATTGTAGAGAGAACTGTAAAGAACTCAAGACCATTGGAGTTATTGAAAAAACTGATGCCAATGAAATGTCAGACTTCCTGTTTAGTGAAACACCTGTTATTATCAATGATGCCACTGATGACTGGCAAGCAAGGAAGGATTTCAGCATTGAGTTTCTTGCAAAGGTAAATGGGTTTCTACTTTTGGCTAGTTTAAGAGCTTGAAAACTCATTTTAGAATTGGTATGATATTTTTGTTCCTGAAGCGTTTATTTAAGAGAGGTATTTATTGAAGGACTACATTAATCGCAAAAACAAACATTGTTCTTTACAGCTTATGCTTTAATATCTTCATTTTATTATTCGTCACATAATTTGAAGTAAATTCGGAGCCATTGCTGTCTCATAGCCAGAATTTGGAGCAGTGGAAGTTGCTTTGGGTGGGGTTGATTACAATTACCTTCAGACCACTTTGTTCTAGAAACCTTGTCCTAGATGCCAGTCTTATTAATCTTCTTTTATTAAAGAGTAGACCTACAGGTTGAAAGGGGAGGTACTTCCGAAACCTCCGAACCACGCCTGTCTACTGGCTGTCTTCCTCAAGAATAGAAGGGCAATTGATAATTGTATGAAATACTAGAAATGTTTGCTGAAACATAATTTGTTTTCAGTATTGAGTTACAAATTGCCTTTTTGTTTCTGTTTTTTTTTCCAGCTGTATAGCGAAAATAGTATCCTAAGGAACAATGAAGTTTGTAACTTTCAGACAACGATAGATGGTGATTACAACCACCCGACACAGTTCTTGTCGGATGTCATTAATGGAAAAATACAAGACAGCTACGAGACCCACTGGTATGGTATTAGAATCAAAAGCATTGACAGTTTTAATGTAATTTAATACTTTTGATACCTCAACCAATCGTTGCTATTTGCCATTGCACTTTGCATTTAGTATACTCTCACTGTGTACCATGAACAACACATTTAGTACTGACCCTCAAACTATAACACCATCTGCGATGTTGAGTACTTTTATTTATTTTATAAGGCTTCTACCACTATAACACATATTGAAATAGCGGTAAGGTTGACACAACAGAGCACAGCTCCAACTCAAGTGTAACCCTCTACAATAAAAGAAAAAAATAATTGGCAATAACGACAACAACAAATGAAGGAAAACATGGAGAAAAAGTAATTTAAGAATACTCCTAGCGTGGCAGCACTTAGGACAAACTGATTTCCATGTACTTTTAAGTACAAAAAGCCTTTGAACTGTCCACCATACTTCTTATTCTCCTAGGTGCATACCTGGGGGGGGGGGGGGGGGGGGCAAAGTGGGTAATTTCTTATTTAAGGATTGTCAGATACTATCCTTTCACTATATGATACATATGACTGCGCACCCTCCACTCCAGCAAATTCTTGGTCAATCCTGCTTTAGTTGAGATAAACAAGTAAGTTTTCTTTTCTCCTTTTTTATTTAGGGAAAATTGTGATTCAGAAACAGCCAAGATAATGCGCCAGTTTTACCGCCGCCCATATTTCCTCCCTCCCATGGTAGAGGCATCAGAGAGCAACTGGATGACTGTGTCGCAAGGGGGGAACAAATCACTTAAGGTACATCTCCAGGATCAGGGGGGGGAGAAATCACTTAAGGTACATCTCTAGGATCAGGGGGGAGGGGAGAAATCACTTAAGGTGCATCTCCAGGATCAGGGGGGGGGGGGGAGGAATCACTTAAGGTACATCTCCAGGATCAGGGGGGGGGGGAGAAATCACTTAAGGAACATCTCCAGGATCAGGGGGGGAATCACTTAAGGTGCATCTCCAGGATCAGGGGGGGGGGAATCACTTAAGGTGCATCTCCAGGATCAGGGGGGGGGGAATCACTTAAGGTGCATCTCCAGGATCAGGGGGGCAAATCACTTTAGGTGCATCTCCAGGATCAGGGGGGGGGGGGGGGCAAATCACTTAAGGTACATCTCCAGGATCAGGGGGGACAAATCACTTAAGGTACATCTCCAGGATCATGGGGGACAAATCACTTAAGGTACATCTCCAGGATCAGGGGGGACAAATCACATCTCCAGGATCAGAGGGGGTAAATCACTTAAGGTACATCTCCAGGTTCAGGGGGGGACCAATCACTTAAGGTACATCTCCAGGATCAGGGGGGGCAAATCACTTAAGGTGCATCTCTAGGATCAGGGGGGGGGCAAATCACTTCAGGTGCATCTCCAGGATCAGGGGGGGATCACGTAAGGTGCATTTCCAGGATCAGGGGGGGGGCAAATCACTTAAGGTGCATCTCCAGGATCAGGGGGGGGCAAATCACTTCAGGTACATCTCCAGGATCAGGGTGAAAATGACATGTCTCCAGGAACAGTTCTACTTTATATCTACTTTTCCAGCGTAGCCACTGTAATGGCAGTCTTTCCTCAATCGTCCACTGTGAATTTGGTTTGATGTGCTGTGATTTACATCTATCTGTTTTGATTGACATGTGTACGTTATAATTGTCATCTGTGTCCTTCGATTGTCATCTGTGACCTGTGATTGTCATCTGTGTCCTGTGATTGACGTCTGTGTCCTGTTGACAGGTAACGTGGAGTTCTTCCATGACATGGATGTCCCAAGTAAGTACTATATTTTTTATATACCCTGTTTGAGCCCCCCTCTATAAAATACCTCACATCTTTTTTGCACACTGCTTAATGTTTCCATAGTTTTTATGCATTAAAATGGTACTAAGAGGGGATAAAATTAATGCTTTTATGCAATAAAATGGTACCAATAGGGCATAAAAATCTATATTTTTTTGATGGTCAAAAGGTGGCCCCGCGATTGGCTTTTGTAAAGTTGATAAAATAGTAAAAGCAATAGAACTAAATGACAAAGATATTTTCTTCTTGTCTTGTAGATAACTGGTCGCAGTCGCATCATTCTTCGCCCTGATGCAGTCTGTAAGGGCATCTGCAGAAACCTAAGGACTGAACTCGAAGCAGGGGACTCCCGTAAGTGTGCATTCAAACATTCTCAATCATGCCCAGCCATTTGCTAGAAATGGCCCAATATGTCACATGTCTTTTATTTCCTTCAGTTTTTACAGTGCTAGAACTCTATATCATGGGCAGTTGAAGAACTCTTTCGTGGACAGTTATAGAACTCTATAACCTGGAGTTGGTAGCTGCAAATTTTTCAAGGCATGATTTATTCACTATAAGCGCCTGCACCCGCGAACGGGTATAACACAGTTTGTATTTAACTGTTCTCCGCCCTTTTACGGCGAGCTTCCCTTTGTTTTAAATATGTTTCATATCTTCTTTTGTCGTATGACGTGCAGATGTTATTTGTGATCGCCCTCCATTCCTTTCTATTATGTACATGATAGTTCCACACTTCAAGGACGCATCCAATTTTGAGGACTTTTTTCAACGTGTCCTTGAATCTTAGTTTAGGACGACCAACTGGGCGAGACCCGTGTTCTAGCTCCGAAAATAACAGCTGCTTAGGCACTCTGTCATCGTCCATTCGGCAGAGGTGACCAAGCCAGCGGAGACGATTTCTAGCTAATTTTGTTTCAATATCATCTACGTTTGCGCGACGGAGGACGTCTTCATTGCTTATATGGTCATCCCACTTGATCTTGAGGATTAGGCGTAAATGGCGTTGTTGCAGAGTACGAAGTTCTCTAACTTCATGCTGATATACAGTCCATGTCTCACTACCGTACAATAAGAGAGGCATTAGACATTGATTATAAACAGCGATCTTGGTTGGTACAGTGAGATCACGTGAGTCGAAAACTCTCTTTCGAAGGCGACCATAAGCACATGATACAGCTTGTATACGAGATGTGAGCTCCGCTCTCATTGAGCAGTCACTTGACAGGATACTACCAAGGTATTTAAAGTGAGTAACATTGACCAGCTTAATGCCATCAACATAAAAGTCGGCAGTATTACCAATACACATAGTCTCCGTCTTTTTAGTGTTAATGCGCATCCCCATTCTCTTAGCAAGTTCATTGTACGATGTAAGTAAAGACTGCAGACCCTCTGGGGTATCGCTAAATAAGGCGATATCGTCAGCGTACTGTGCCTCCCTGATGAATTCCGTAAGGACTTTTGTTTTTGCTTTGAGCCTGCGAAGATCGAAGAGATTACCATCAAATCGGAATCTTATCTTGATGCTGCAGGTGTGTTCAATTTTATTAAAGGCCAACCAGAGCAGGACAGCAGCGTAGATGCCAAATAGAGTTGGTGCTAACTTACATCCTTGCTTGACGCCACAGTTGTATTCAAATGCTCGAGTTAGCTCTCCGTCTACGATTAGCCTAGCATGAACATCAGAATATAGCTTCTTTATTATACTTATGAACTTTGGTGGGCATCCTAGTTTGCCAAGGATCGAAAAGAGAAGTTCACGATTGACAGTGTCGAAGGCTTTCACAAAGTCTACAAAGACTATATACATGTTGTTACGTTGCTCTCTGGTCTTTTCCATAAGCTGACGAAGAGTGAATATGCCATCAATAGTGCCCCTACCAGCTCGGTACCCTGACTGGGACTGGGGATATATAAATTCCGCAAGCAGCTGTAGTCTTTGCAAGATGATATCTGCGAATATTTTCCCCACGACGCTTAGTAGTGATATTCCCCTGTAGTTTCCACATTCGCTTCTGTCGCCCTTCTTAAATAAAATGGTGATAATTGCATCTTTCCACACTTGAGGAATGATTTCAGACGCCCAGATGATATTAAAGAGGATGAGAAGAAAAGCTCTCAGGCAGCGACCACCATAAACAATGACTTCTGGAAGGACACCATTAAAACCAGGGCTCTTCCCAAGTTTGGTGTTTGAAATGGCTTTTTCCAGCTCCTGGTCTGTAACAGGATCATCCATAGACTGCATGATTGGTAATTGGTCAAGTTCGTCCACGATTTTTAAGTCAACATCACTCGGGAGATTTAGCAAATCACTAAAGTGCTCCGACCATCTACCTTTGACTTCTATGGAATCGGCCAAAAGAGTGCCTTCTTTAGAGCGAACAGGATGAGAATTTCTTGATCTTGGGCCATAGACTGCATTCAAGGTAGCATAGAACTCTCTTGGATTTTTTGTTTGAGAAAAATGCTCAGCTTCTTCAGCTTTCTTTTGAAACCATGCATCCTTGATTTGTCTGATACGTGTTCTTAACGAGTGCCTGTCAAGGCTTTTGTCTTGAAGTAAGTTTCGAATTTCCTCATCTTGGTCATCAAACCAGTCATTTTGGATCCTCTTTTTCCTTTCGAAAACATGGTTTGCAGCTTGTTGAAGAATATCTTGCAGATCTTCGAAATCGTTCTTACAAGCAGGAATTTTCTCATCTAAAAACTGAACGAGCTTCACTTTCTTATCGTCATTGAGACGAGTGTCTAGCTTTTTCGGGGGTCTTGAGATATTCTTCTTGCGCTTCAAAGGAAAAGCACAATTAGACACTAAAAGCTTGTGGTCCGTGAAACAGTCGGCAGCTTGATTGACTTTGGTTACTTTAATAAAAGGCTTAGCAGCTTGATTGGCTAGCACATGATCGAGTTGGTGCCAGTGCTTAGAGCGGAGGTGTTGCCACGTGTTCTTCAAGCTATCCTTTAATTGAAACATTGTACCCATGACACTTAGCTGCAACCGAGTGCAAAACTCAAGGAGCATGAGGCCATTCGAGTTCATCTTTCCAACACCGTGCTTACCGATAACATCAGGCCAGGATTTGTAGTCTTGACCCACACGAGCATTGAAATCGCCCAACACAATAAGAGGGTTGTTCTGAGCTGAAGGAAGGCAACAACGGAGCTTTTCGTAAAATACCTCTTTTTCCTCAGATGTTCTTTGCATGGTAGGAGCGTATACGCTAACAAGGGTGAGGTAGTTACCACTTTCCAATGGAACACGCATTTGCATAAGTCTGTCGTTGATAGGTGTTGGACAAATCCCTTGCGATACAAGTCTGTTGGAGATAGCAAATCCGACACCGGCTGTTCTCTCACTTCCCCCACTCCAGAAGATAGTATGACTCCTTTCTACAATGTTACCAGTGTTGGGACGTCGGACTTCGCTTAAAGCACAGATATCGATATTAGCATGCTCCAGCTCACGACAAATGAGTGCTGTGGCTCGCTCTGGTCTTAGAGAACCATCGCCGTCATTGGTAGTACGGACATTCCAAGCTCCAAGGGTTAGAGCTTGCTTTCTAGAAGATAGAAACTGACGATTGTCGATTGCTCTGGAAGTTATAGCCGAGTGCGGTCTTCGTCCATTTTTCGCCACTGCCGCACTGGGTGGCGCATCGGTTCCCCATCGGTTCCACTGTGGTAGAGAGATATCACCAATGGGTTCATCCTGTGGGGATAGGGATTGGGGAGCTAATGCATAGGTGCATAACCACACCCTGTTCTGTGGCTCTTTATTATAAAACGCATTCAGTGGGGGTAGGGGTGAGGAAAGCTCATGTACAAGTCCCTGAGTAGCATGGTATTTTTCCGTGGTTCTTTGTTATAAAACATTGCTCTTAATCTGACAGTGTTTGATTGCGTTTCAGTTGTTTTTGTGAATGAGATGTGGTCCATGTCTTACAAGCCATTAGGAGACACACCAGTCATCGCCATTGGAGCCACTGGTATCTTTGATAGAATAGACTAAACACTATTTAGTGTACTGGAATTAGTGATTACATCTATTGTATTCGTGACGTCTATTGTGATGCGTGACATGGATTGTATTGAGTGTGCTGTATTGGACAGCTTGCGATATCAATGTCTGAAACAAGCAGTTGTACTTTAAGGTTAAATTTATGAATAAATAATGTTTTGAAAATGTTTTTTTGCTTTACTTACTAAAATATGGCACTAGCCATATATAACAGTTAGCCAGACAAAATACGACATTCGCCGTTCCCTGGAATATAACGGACATTTGCTGGAATAGAACAGAGACAGACATTGTTGTTTCCATAGTAAACTATTTTATAGGCTTTTTGTTAAAAATAGCGAATAATATCTTTTTTTCAAACTTTTTTTAACTTGTTTTCCCATTTCCCCCCTTTTTTTACTTGTTTTCCTGTCTCTGCCCCATGGCGGACAGGTAACCGTTTGTGCTTTACCTCGGTCACATTTATCTCAAAGCGGCCCTTCAAGCCGGTAAATAACAATATAGATAGATAAGGGATGGTAAGAAAAGTGCGTCCAAAGTCCCAAATCTTTATCTAGCTGGTGCGGTGGTTGCGCGCTCAGCTTTAATTAAACCGCGCCTGCTTTATCAGCGCTTGTGTAGACAAGCAAAGACGTACAGGTACTAAAGACGTCAGGTTAATTTAAAAATAATTATATTATTGCGCTTCATTGCTGGTGGGAGTTCGCGGGTGCTTAAGACTCATGCGCATGCGTGAACCAATAATGACGTGTCCTTTAACTGTTCATCCTTGTGTGACATCAAAAAACAATGCGCATGCGTGAACGAAAGACTAATAATGACGTGTCCTTTAACTTGTTCACCCTTGCGTGATATCAACACATCTCAAAACACACTGCTAAATACTATCACACAGACCTTATCTCAAGTCTCGTAAAATTAAACATTTGAAGAGGTGAAAGCTACAGTATGAGACAGCTACCGGGAAAAGCCGCTAAAGAAACGAGGAAAATGAAGAGAGAAAGAAAACAGCAAAATAAAGAAGGACACAACAGAGTGGTGACCGTCGCCATTCCCGTCTGCTTGGCTGTATTTGTGATGCTTATTGTGTACGTGTACTCTGCGACAAGCAAGCACTGAAAATGGGCTAGAAGATAAATGAACTAGAAGACAACTGTGATTACTAACACTTGGATAATAAAGAAGGATTGGATCATTATCAAGAATTCTGAAGATCAAGTTGCCTTGGGAGATAGAACTTATAAGATGGCATTCAAGCATCATTTATGAATTTTTGTTTGATAAAAAAAACTACTTTTATAAGAAAGTCTAATTTTTTGGGCATTTTAAGGCTGAGAATGTTCTTATTTTTGGGGCATTTTAAGGCTGAAAATGTTCTTAATGATGTTCTTAAATGTATATAGAAATGCAGAACACAATGAACTATTAGGAAGAGAAGTACACAAATGATCAATAGTCAGGAAAACACAAAAGAGAACAATGGAATCAGATCGCAATAAGGCGTTATCCGCTAAAGTGTAGTTCACGGGTTTATGAAAATCACTACTTGTTGAGTAGTCATGATGTTTCGGCTACTTGTCCACAGAGTGATCCATGTTACACTACACTCTTCCTATTTTTAAGAACTTTTTTTATTAGAACGTCCAGCCTGGGATCAACCAAATTTTAAAAACATACCAAGTCTCAGGTAGCAGACAAAACTAATTGCTCTGTTAGCAGTCTGGTGCGTTATAAAATGCAGAATCAAATTCTGTTTATAATAGAGTGGTTCTCAAAATCCCGTGAGATACTACTTAGTTTATTTAGTACTAATACACTGTGATGTCTTTGTTCTCTTTTTTTCTGGCTTGTCTATTACACTTAAACAGCTAAATTTGGTTGCACGGGTTTGAAAACCACTCTTACAACCTTAATTATTATTGCTATTAAACTTTGACTAGCACACTTTATTTCACGGGTTAATGAAAACCACTCTATTGCTTTGCTCTTTGGAAGTATTTATCAATAAAACGAGCTAAAAATCATTAAAAGTTGTTCGCGTCCATTTTGTTCCGACCGCTATACCATTTGCAAGCGAATTAGCGAACCTCACTGTAAAAAAAATTGTTAGAATGAACGCAGTGGCTATATGCCCGATAGTCGGGAAAGGTCATCGATGGACTAAATGCCCGACAGTTTTCAATTTATTCAATTAACCCAGTAAATTGTCGACCTAGTAAGTTCAAAGTATTCTATATTAGTTTAGAAAGGTCAAGCGAATCTGAATTGAGCTTTTTGTTGGAGTTGAATGTTTTTCCATGTTTGTATACACTATAAACACCTTTTTTATGGTTTCACTTTTATAACGATTTTTGAGTGTATACAATCAAAAAAAGTTAATTACCAAAACAGAAAACATTAAATACCGACAACAAATCTCAATTCAGAGTTGCTTGCCCTTGTATAATAATTTGTACTCAGTATGTCGACAGTACCGGGTTATTTAAATAAATTAAAAAAATTCGGGCATTTAGTCCATTGAGGACCTTTCCCGACTGTCGGGCATATAGCCACTGCGTTTAATAAAACCAGATAGAGATTGCTTAGCCTCGTCCCCAGGCCTCTCCCTTGCTGTCAGCTCCATGATGCTTTGCGCGCAGACTCACACTTTTCAATATGGCGAACTCTTCAGGCTGACTTCTCGGGGGGCGAGAGCAGTAAGGGCCTATGACGTCATAGCCATGCAGAGCGTAGACCCGCCAAGAAGCCTAGGGACGAGTCTAGAGATTTCTGTCCTACACCCATCAGGCGCGTACACGAGGGGTGCCCAGGGTGAGCGCACAGCCATCTGGGCCAAACATAGGTCATTTTTATTGGAGGGATGTTCAAATACTTTGCTTTTATGCATATGATACCAATGACTGCCCACCTCCCGTAAGCAAATCTTGAGTATGCGCATTCCCATCACTCTCAAAACTAAACCTTTTTAAAGCCGCATTGTCACCAGTTTACTTTCGGCCGATTACGTAGCAATCTCCAATGTTTTTAAACGGAAAACGCAAAAAAAAAATTCAAAATATTGAAAGCAGTGTGTCTATTGGAAGTTTCTTCGAGGATTTGATCGATAATTTAGAGAGGATGGCCTGTTAAATATCTCGGATTCTAATAGATTCTTTTGTCTTTTAACGGTTGAGGTTTCCGTCGGACCTCCGTTAGTAAACTGGTGACAATGCGGATTTAAGTCCAAGTGATTAAATGCCTATCAAGCTTAGGGTAACCAGGCACTAGCTGTTGAATCCTACCGGAGAGTATTTGGTAAGGAATAACATCAATCATAATCATTTAATTCGTCCCAACCCCCCCCCCCCCCCCGAAAACTCTGAAGAAGTAAAATAAAGACAAACAATTTGTGCAATTGTTCTTTTTGATATATCCACTAAAACTCAATAACAAATGAAATGCAAATTCATAATTTTCTATAAAATTCTTTAAAAAAATTGATTTGAAAAGATATTCTAGCTATGAATTTTAAATATTAAATACTTCCTTTTCCCTTGCGGTGAACAGCGAGACATGTCACTGGCCAGTTCTAAGTGTGATATTCCTAATATCGAGTATCTTTGCCGGCTAGGGGTTGACTCTCTCCCGTGAGCTGACATGACTTTATATGTGAAGTTGCTTATTTGTCCGATGGTCTCGGGTTTCCTGCGGCTCCATTGCTTTCGATAGCAACAGTGGTACCCCTGTTTAGCTGCCAAACATTATTAAACCGACACTATCCTCAAAACTAGCTTTTCACAAGAAGGCTTGTATTCATATACTTTCATTAAGCAATTTTTCTCGGTCCCGAGGTTGGCCGTTTAATAGAGATACCAAAGTATAGCACTGCAGATCTTTCCCCGTAATTGTTTTTTAAAAGCCCCACGGTTTGTGTATCACCGCACATGCATGCAGTATGTCTCCTGTTTCGCTTTTGCTGACTTATAGCACTAAAGCGTGTACTAGTATGTCCTGCCAATCATGTGCGGAAGACAAATGGGCACATGCTTATGTCAGCTTCCTTAACCTTGATTGAGGGACCAAGCCTTGACGGAGTTACCGAGCCTTTGCTGATTGACCAAGCCTTATGCAAGGTAACCAGCCCTTGTCCATGCATAACAAAACTCACGCAGCTGAGTCGTGAACGTCGACGCTTACCACAGTCTTCCCGCCATTTTCATTTACTGACACACTTGGCGTTTCATTATTCACTTCAGTGTTTTCTTCACAAACGAAGTCTTCAGTCTCCAGTACTTCCTCGTCAACTTCTTGTATTTGCTCGCCCGAGGCCTCTTCCTCTATGGAGGTCAGGATGTCCACGGGCCTCCTGCGTCGCCGTCGCCGTCCGCTTTTCGGCACACCGTTTTGACGGTAGTTTTTGTTGGGATCGTCCGATGGTCTTGGGTTTCCTGCGGATGAATTGCTTTCGAGTGCAATTTCGTAAATCTGTAAAAAAAATCATAAGTGATACCAATATTGATTCAGGGGATGGGCGGGGGGTAATATAATGGGATCTTTGGTGTATGAACGGGTGCACCGAACTACTGAGTAAGGTGACGTCGCATAACAGATAATACTAAATACTTTTAAAGTAATAAGTTTAAAAAATAAAGTTTCGAAACATGGATTAGTTTAGTACTTGAAATAAAAGCGACATAAGAAAAAAGAAAACACTTACATTCTCAGTACCCTTCTTCTCGCCATCTTTAACACTGAAAGGAAAACCAGGCGGAAAAATAAGGACACGTGCCTTAAGACATCCTCAGTACCCCAAGACGCTTGCAGCCAACGAAAGCGAAAGGGAATGGGGGAGAGGGTCTTATCTCCTACCCTCCCTTTTTCTCCCACAGAGCAAGAAGCACCATACGACCATGAAAGTTTGATGTGATGATGTGTGATGATTATCAAAACAAATTATGTGCTTCGCGCTAGTTATCAATCCAACCAAAGCCCCTAAGCTGTGTTAAGGAGGGGAGAGGGGAGGGGTAGGCTAGCCAAAGCATTAGAACAAGTTTTCCAAGGATACAATGACCCAATAACCCTGCAAGAGGTGGAGGATTCACAACTGTCATCTTCGCTCTCTGAACAATAAAACCAAACCCTATTTGCTACTACGTCTTACCGCATGCAGATCAATTCCTATAATATTTGCTACCATGACAACACTGTTGACAGACAGGCTTGTCGTCATGACTACGTACCTCTCCATTGCGTATCTCTTCACTGAAAGCAAAATGTATTCTAGGATCACAAATGAACCAATCAACGCATTATTGTATATCTGAGGCATGACAGTAAAACTATCAATGAGAGAGTGAAAATAGTCGCCTTTCTTTCAAAACGAGGGCTTCGCTTGGATACAGTTCAAGACGGCTAAGGGAAATAAGTTGAATTATCGCTCAAGACGTGTAAAACGTATGTAAGCTTACTAGAAAATTGTACTCCTCAGGTCCAGGATGGGTTATAAATTTGTGAAGCGCTTTTAGGACATGTTCGATACTGTATACGAGCTATCTATTGTTTTTACTCCTCAGGTCCAGGATGGGTTATAAATTTGTGGAGCGCTTTTAGGACATGTTTGATACTGTATACGAGCTATCTATTGTTTTTACTCCTCAGCTCCAGGATGGGTTATAAATTTGTGGAGCGCTTTTAGGACATGTTTGATATTGTATACGAGCTATCTATTGTTTTTACTCCTCAGGTCCAGGATGGGTTATAAATTTGTGGAGCGCTTTTAGGACATGTTTGATATTGTATACGAGCTATCTATTGTTTTTACTCCTCAGCTCCAGGATGGGTTATATATTTGTGGAGCGCTTTTAGGGTATGTTCGATACTGTATAAGGGGTATCTATAGTTTTTAAGCGTAAGGGATGGGAAATGTTATAAAAATCCTTTCCTCGTGGTAAGGGTCAGGGCTTACTTGTTCGCTTGTTATTTCGCCAGATGTAAAGAGCCATCAGGACAATTACAATAATTAACAGTATTATGATTGGCACGCACACAGCGACCGCGGTAGAACCTGTGGAGGGAGGGAAGGGACAATATTCAACAAGATAACGATAGGCACACACGGCGACCGCGGTAGAACCTGTGGAGGGAGGGAAGGGACAATATTCAACAAGATAACGATAGGCACACACGGCGACCGCTGCAGTAGCCGTAGGAGGGTGGGGTGGGGGAAAGGATAATATTTAACAAGTGATGATAGGCACACACAGCGACCGCGGTAGAACCTGTGGAGGGAGGGAAGGGACAATATTCAACAAGATAACGATAGGCACACACGGCGACCGCGGTAGAACCTGAAGAGGGAGGGAAGGGACAATATTCAACAAGATAACGATAGGCACACACGGCGACAGCTGCAGTAGCCGTAGGAGGGTGGGGTGGGGGAAAGGATAATATTTAACAAGTGATGATAGGCACACATGGCGACCGCGGAAGAACCTGTGGGGGGAGGGAAAGGATAATATTTAACAATTGATGATAGGCACACATGGCGACCGCGGTAGAACCTGTGGGGGGAGGGAAAGGATAATATTTAACAAGTGATGATAGGCGACCTCGGTATAATCTGTAGGAGGAGGGGAGGGACAATATTTAACAAATAGATGATAGAGAAGTTCACAGCGATGGCTGAAGTATTCGTGGGAGGGGGAGGTGGGGGAGAATCCCCAAGATAATGATTGGCATAAGCTAAGAAGGCAGAGAAAATCCACGGTGTCGTCTACGGCCAACAAAGGAAGGTTTGATTTGAACACACCACACCATCCACTTCCATAAAGCAGCCTTACGTTGACGTGTGGGGTTAGGTGAATTGGCTAGCCACTCATTCACTTTGAAACACGTCTCAAATGCGAACTTTTTCCTTACTAGGTATCTCCATCTTTCCTCCTCCCCTAGCATCCTTCGGCTCCCAAGTTTCCATTCTCCCCTTCGCATTTGACTAGTACTTGGCCTTACCTCCTGATGATAAACCCTGTACTAGAACACACGTGAGGCTGCTTAACCTTTCAAAGAGCTCTATGAAATATCCGATTCCTTATTTACCGTCATTTATTATACATTTATGTACATGTTTTTGAACTTTTGTTGTTTTCACTATATTTTAACTCACGTCTTTCTCCACCAGCTACACACCTTACCTCTTATCAGCCTTTTTGTTTTCCGGTCTATACCTCCCTACCCACTACCTTCCTAATCTTCCCATTTACCCTATACGCCATAGTGAGAACAACTGCATCGCTATCCCGTACACTCCTTATAGTCCAACTCCACTCTCTGTAGCATTATCCCCACAATTACCCTCCCGCCCTCACCCCTGCCACCTACCTCTACCCGTATCACAACCATTATCCCCCTTTTATGTCCCCTTCCCCCCAGGTGCCATGGTACGAATACCCGCTTTTAACCAAAAACATACTGTGACTGCAACAGTGCCAATTGAAGAGTGGTTTTGACCAGTCAACGTATACGTAAGTTTGATGAAAGGGTTGGGCAATATTGTTCTTTAGACCAGACCGTAAAAAAATATCGAGGAGATGGTTTATATTGTAACTTACAAGACGTGACGGTGACAACAGGATCTGCAATAGAATGAAAAAAAGATACAATCTTGACAAACATCAAAAGGCACTTCCCATAATGCTATGTTCACAGGAAAAGTGGGCCCTTCTATATCTAGCCATGCTCTATTACTCTGCTAGGTCACTAATAAATTGCATGGAAGTTCATCATGTAAAGTATGATGAACGAGAAACCCATTGTCAACATTTATTAAAATTCTTTAACTTTTAAGAATGTTTTAAGAATGTTTTAAAGAATGTTTTAAAAAACTTTTAAGAATGTTTTAAAGAATGTTTTAAAAAACATTTCCCGAAACACTATATTGACTTGGAACCTCGAAGTAATGATATAGCAAGGTACCAAGTTTTATTTTATTGTTATATTGAGAATATTGTTAGATCGAGATTACTTTCTATATATTTTATGGTAAGCAGGACCAGAGAACGATATCGTTGAGTAAGTACGCAGCTGCTTTGTCTCCTATTTCTTTGTTCTACAAATGAGTTCTTTTGTCTATTCTTCTCGTTCTTTGTGTCGAGGTGCGGATATTATTCATTTGCCCAATCAAATTGTAGCTTGTAAGAGCTGCGTACTGACCCATATCGTTACCAGGAGTATAACGGCTGGGCCGTTCTTATTTTGGGGAAATTTTAAGGCTGAATATGTTCTTAACGATGTTCTTAAATTTTAGTGTATATAAGAATATAATACCGAATAAATTATTAGGAAGAGAATTACACTGTAATGATCAATAGCAATAATAAGGTTGTTACAATGATCACAATTTTTGATTCAGCATTTTAGCACTCATCAGGACTAAAAAAATTAAAATGTTTCTGCTATCTAAGCCTTGGCATGATCTTAGCATGTTCTTTAAAAAAGGTTCTTATAAAAAAAGAGCGTATTACATAATCCTGACGCTTAGGGTGCCCAAGTTTACCTTCCTTCTTGGTCCGTACTATGACCTGTGAAGAGTTCCCATAGCCTGCTTGGTTCCTAGCAGTCACACGCACCAGATATTCTGTATCTTTGTCCAGACCTGAGATAACTACAGAGTTCCCTCTCACCCCCTCGCGGGGGGTTTTGTCACCAATCTCTACTCTGTAGTCTACAGGAGCGTTGGCATGGGGATTAGCAGTCCAGCGCACGGTAATAGTGCGAGCCTCAATGTCTTTCTCGGTAATGGAGAGGCGAGGTGGCCCAGGGAGACCTGAAAAATGTTTTTGTATTGTAAATGTAAAAATTACAGATAAGAACACAGACTTGTTACAAGTGTAGAAGAGCCTAAGCTATTCATAAATCCTTTTAGCATAAATACACTGACTTCAAAACAAAACAGTCATTTTATTGTGTACTAATGTAACTAATTAACACCGCCTTTTGCTCCAATAAACAAGCAATTGATTTTCTTATCTGATTAATTTGCTCTGATTCCTTTGTGTCACCTCCTTCAGGAGGATATAAGGTGCGTATAGCTAGCATGTAGCAACTCTGGAAAAATTCTTGTCACACCTTATACAAATATTAACAATGATTTAATAATATACTAAACAGGTGCATATACAGTACCCAGGAATGATCCACTTTTATTGGCCAATGGGGGGGGGAGTGTGTGCCTCTAGATATGACTTCACTGAATTTACTCACCTAATTTTGTGACCTGAACATAGTAATTGTCAAAGCCATGGCTATTCTTGACATTGCAACGATATTCCCCATAATCCTCTGGGGCCTGAGTCATGACAGCAAGTACTCCACGATCTGGTAGAATCATCACTCCAACTTTAACCTCTCCCCCCTTAGGATCAAACCATGTGATGCGAGGGGCAGGTTTACCACTGACCAGACATTGTAAATAGATTGTGTTGTTATCCCAAGAAATGACATCATGGGAGGATCCAGCGGAATCAATAACTGGTCGGTCTGTAATCAAAATGTAATCAAACTTTTATTATAAATAAAAAAGATTTGCAGATATAATCATCATAAATTATTACTGCTGATGTCGTTAATTGTGGTAGATAAACCATGTACTTTGGAGATATTAGCATTCAAAGCTACAGTACGCTTTCATTTGAGTTGAAATAAAGTTTATGTATGTACATGTGGCTGCAACCAGTAGTGGAGCCAGCTTGGAAAATGTAAAAATAAAATGCTAAAAAAATACAGTTGGATGTGCACTGCCACCATGGCCACCTTGACAGTTTTGTAAACCATTAAGGGAGTGTTAACCATTAAGGGAGTGTTAACCATTAAGGGAGTGTTTATTAAATACACCGTACACCGAGGGGGGGGGGGGAATTGTCTGTAAGCGTGATGGTCATAGCCTAAGCAGTTCATGAAATACGGAGGGGGGTGGGCTAGACAGCTAAAAAAAAAACAGTCTGAATAGGGTTAAAATGTTTGCATAAATTAAAATGGGTTTCTAGCATATTAGTTGGCTTACTTTCTTAAAAATGAGTATGGGTATCCATGGTGACGTGCACAATAAATGACTTACATTCCACAATCACTATCATGGTGGCAGTTATGGGAGTCTCATTTGGGTTGTTTGTGGCAGAGCAGAGGTACGTCCCGGCCTGCTCCCTCCTGATATTTGAGATACTCAGGGTAGTACTGTCAAGTCCTTTACTCCTGAACACCTTTCCTTCCCCTGTTATCCAATCCCAACCGACACGAGGGCGCGGAGGCCCCACAGCGGCACATTGCTGACTAAGGTCTTCTCCTTCTAAGATATTTATGGAGGATGGCACTGGTACAGAAAGCTTGGGGCGCACTGAGGAAAGAGAGGAGTCATGATTACAGAAAGCTTAGAAAATAGATTAGTAATCATCATAACAGAAAGTTTGGAACGCACTGTGGATAGAGAGGAGTAATGATACACAAAGCTTTAGGGGCACTTTGGGGCGGATTTTGGAATTAGTGCATTCCCTGCAAAGTGCCTCAGGACATGAAAAATGAAATAAGCATCACAAGTGCTTATTCAAGCAATAATGGTATGACAGCATTATGCACATTACCAGTTACAACCAGTTGTGTGGTGTTCAATATTGTTGGCCCCACTCGAGTCCTAAGACTGCACTCATAAATCCCATTATCTTCTAATGTCACATTGACAATAATAATAGAAGCTGAGTCTGCCTGCTTCAAACGTGCTCGTAATCGATCAGGACATGTCCCTGATATTGTCCACGTTTTGTTCTGTTTCTCTTCAGCAAGTTGTACCCCAGAAGCATTAGAGGACTCATAAAAGGACCAGGTAATGGATGGTTCAGAGAGTTCGGCTGAGCGGTTTGTGGTGCTGTATCTCCATGTTAGCTTGGCTGTGCTGCCATTAGACACATAAAGCACTTCTGAAGGAACCTCGGTGAACCTCACAGAGCACTCTGCTGAGAAAAGTCATTGACATTAAGGCGTGCATCCATCATTTGCTAGGTTGGGAGAGGACAGTCAAGGGGTTGGGTGGGTGCTCAGGAATAGGTTATCATAGGCAAAATGTTTATATTTAAACCATTTTTTGCAGTTAAAGGGGGTTTATGCCACAGGCACCTGAGAATTTCTTTTTTGGAAAAATGGTTACATAACAACAACTGATATGAATGACAAAGTATTCTTTACTTAACTCAAATAACTAAATGCTAACTAAAATAAAAGATATGACACCCCTAGAATATATATTTCTAATAGAGGTGCCTTGCTCATAAAAAATCAAACTTCTCAATAAATCATTGAGTTATACTTGAGAATAACAATGCCATTTAAGCATACTGAAATGTCTTTGAAATGTGTTTGATTTATACTTATTCAAACTTGAAACATTTATGAATCTATAACAATTTTATACTGATGTACTTATATCAATGGACCATCTGACTCGCCACTCGAGTGACAAGTGGATTGCTTGTGGTTTATGTGGCTACTAAATTCCCTCTAGTGAAATCGATATTACTGCCTATTGTTTAAAAAACAGTTCGAGAGATCTGACGTTGTCACGAAATGGCTTCCACTCCGTGACATTCATTGGCTTTAAATGTCAAAATAATAATAATGCTCGAATTAAAATTATATTAAAGGCTGCAGTCGTATTCTACACTTTTTTTATTAAGAGTGATGTTTATTACAAAATGAATTAATAATGCAGATTAATTTTATTCGTGATCCAGTTGATGTGTGGTGCATCTAAATTTTCCGCAATTAGGAACTTTAGGAACTATAACTTACGTATGACGCGATTGTATAACAATAACAATAAGTGAAAGAGTCTCAAGATACAAAATGAAAGGCATAGCTACATTATCGTCGACGGGTTTAACGTTGAATTACGTGAATGTAGAATGTTTTCAAACTATTTGAAAGATAACGTACATAGGCAACAGTCGAGACAGTTTGATACGTGAATACAAGTTAGTAACATTATAAATGTTTACAACGGACTAAGATAATATAATAGACATACCAGTAAGATAATAACACACAAACACTAAGATTTTGTTGACGACGACTGTAAAACTTGTAAACTTTCTAGTCTAGACGCTTAAATACTCACCAATAAACGTAAAAGAAAGCGAGAGAAGCCCAACGAAACAGAGTAAAATTCTATAATGAGAGCCCAACGAGAGACACTCGTCCATTGGCGCTTGGCGTGCTGAATTAGAAGAATCACTACAAAACTGCCGTCGTTTGAATTGCTGTATTTAACATGAGCTATCGTGTTTTATGGGCCGTTAGTTCGGCTTCTTCTTTCATGTTGTGTTATTCAGGAAGAAAGAGACGCTTGAATACCGCTCTTTCATACCTCACGTACGACCGATTCCAAACTGTCATGCTTTGTGTCAGCGGTTTGGTTTCTAGGTTGAAAAACTGAGGGGAGGGGAGGACTCGACGAAAGAATAGATGTTTTGAGAAAAAAAGCAGCTAAGGGAACAGAAAAGCCTGAGATTTCACCACATATTAAGAACATGCCGAGGCTCAGATAGCAGAAAAAATTTCTATTTTAGTCCTGATGCGCTCTGAAACCCAGGATCAAATTGTGCTCATGTAACAACCTTATTGTTATTGCAATTAATCATTAGTGTAATTCTCTCTCTTCCGCTAATAATTTATTGGGTATTAAGTATACTAAAATTCAAGAACATCGTTAATAACATATTCAAGGATCACAAACCTCCCGAATGCCAAAAAAAGAGTCGATTTTATTGTTTTTATTTTTTTGCACAGAACGTCGATCATGCCAACCCTCCCCCCCAACCTATACCAAAGCTCCCACAACTCTACTACATACAAATGAATGAATGTGATTGATTCATTTTGATTTGCATATATTACATTTGGAACGTCCAAAAAAAAAGCACGGGGTCTAAACTAGGTTCATTGCAGTGCATTAGGACCATTAGACAAAGTTAGAACAATGGAAGGGAACACAGTCATGCATAAATTTTGTCAAATGATCTTCTTCTATCAGAGATCTCGATTCAAGCTGACGCAGTTCTTCCGAATCTTGTGATCTGAGGTGACGCAGATCTTCCGAAACTTGCAATCTGCGGTGACGCAGATCTTCCGAATTTTGTGATCTGAGGTGACGCAGATCTTCCGAATCTTGTTATCTGAGGTGACGCAGATCTTCCGAATCTTGTGATCTGAGGTGACGCAGATCTTCCGAATCTTGTGATTTGAGGTAACGCAGATCTTCCGAATCTTGTGATCTGAGGTACGCAGATCTTCCGAATCTTGTTATCTGAGGTGACGCAGATCTTCCGAATCTTGTGATCTGAGGTGACGCAGATCTTCCGAATCTTGTGATCTGAGGTGACGCAGATCTTCCAAATCTTGTGATTTGAGGTGACGCAGATCTTCCGAATCTTGTGATCTGAGGTGACGCAGATCTTCCGAAACTTGTGACTTGAGGTGACGCAGATCTTCCAAATCTTGTGATTTGAGGTGACGCAGATCTTCCGAATCTTGTGATCTGCGGTGATGCAGATCTTCCGAATCTTGTGATCTGAGGTGACGCAGATCTTCCGAATCTTGTGATTTGAGGTGACGCAGATCTTCCAAATCTTGTGATTTGAGGTGACGCAGATCTTTCAAATCTTGTGATTTGAGGTGACGCAGATCTTCCAAATCTTGTGATCTGAGGTGACGCAAATCTTTCGAATCTTGTGATCTGAGGTGACGCAGATCTTCCGAATCTTGTGATCTGAGGTGACGCAGATCTTCCGAATCTTGTGATCTGAGGTGACGCAGATCTTCCAAATCTTGTGATTTGAGGTGACGCAGATCTTCCGAATCTTGTGATCTGAGGTGACGCAGATCTTCCGAAACTTGTGACTTGAGATGATGAAGATCTTCCGAAACTTGCGATCTGAGGTGACGCAGATCTTCCGAATCTTGTTATCTGAGGTGATGCAGATCTTCCGAATCTTGTGATCTGAGGTGACGCAGATCTTCCGAATCTTGTGATCTGAGGTGATGCAGATCTTCCGAATCTTGTGATCTGAGGGGACGCAGATCTTCCGAATCTTGTTATCTGAGGTGACGCAGATCTTCCGAATCTTGTGATCTGCGGTGACGCAGATCTTCCGAATCTTGTGATCTGAGGTGACGCAGATCTTCCGAATCTTGTGATTTGAGGTGACGCAGATCTTCCGAACCTTGTGATTTGAGGTGACGCAGATCTTCCAAATCTTGTGATCTGAGGTGACGCAGATCTTCCGAATCTTGTGATCTGCGGTGATGCAGATCTTCCGAATCTTGTGATCTGAGGTGACGCAGATCTTCCGAATCTTGTGATCTGAGGTGACGCAGATCTTCCGAATCTTGTTATCTGAGGTGACGCAGATCTTCCGAATCTTGTGATCTGAGGTGATGCAGATCTTCCGAATCTTGTGATCTGAGGTGACGCAGATCTTCCGAATCTTGTGATCTGAGGTGACGCAGATCTTCCGAATCTTGTGATTTGAGGTGACGCAGATCTTCCAAATCTTGTGATCTGAGGTGACGCAGATCTTCCGAATCTTGTGATCTGCGGTGATGCAGATCTTCCGAATCTTGTGATCTGAGGTGACGCAGATCTTCCGAATCTTGTGATTTGAGGTGACGCAGATCTTTCAAATCTTGTGATTTGAGGTGACGCAGATCTTCCAAATCTTGTGATTTGAGGTGACGCAGATCTTCCAAATCTTGTGATTTGAGGTGACGCAGATCTTCCAAATCTTGTGATTTGAGGTGACGCAGATCTTCCGAATCTTGTGATCTGCGGTGATGCAGATCTTCCGAATCTTGTGATCTGAGGTGACGCAGATCTTCCGAATCTTGTGATTTGAGGTGACGCAGATCTTCCAAATCTTGTGATTTGAGGTGACGCAGATCTTTCAAATCTTGTGATTTGAGGTGACGCAGATCTTCCAAATCTTGTGATCTGAGGTGACGCAAATCTTTCGAATCTTGTGATCTGAGGTGATGCAGATCTTCCAAATCTTGTGATCTGAGGTGACGCAGATCTTCCGAATCTTGTTATCTGAGGTGACGCAGATCTTCCGAATCTTGTGATCTGCGGTGACGCAGATCTTCCGAATCTTGTGATTTGAGGTGACGCAGATCTTCCGAATCTTGTGATCTGAGGTGACGCAGATCTTCCAAATCTTGTGATCTGAGGTGATGCAGATCTTCCGAATCTTGTGATTTGAGGTGACGCAGATCTTCCAAATCTTGTGATTTGAGGTGACGCAGATCTTCCGAATATTGTGATTTGAGGTGACGCAGATTTTCCGAATCTTGTGATCTGAGGTGACGCAGATCTTCCGAATCTTGTGATTTGAGTTGACGCAGATCTTCCGAATCTTGTGATTTGAGGTGATGCAGATCTTCCGAATCTTGTGATCTGAGGTGACGCAGATCTTCCAAATCTTGTGATCTGAGGTGATGCAGATCTTCCGAATCTTGTGATCTGAGGTGACGCAGATCTTCCGAATCTTGTGATTTGAGGTGACGCAGATCTCCCAAATCTTGTGATTTGAGGTGACGCAGATCTTCCAAATCTTGTGATTTGAGGTGACGCAGATCTTCCGAATCTTGTGATCTGAGGTGACGCAGATCTTCCGAATCTTGTGATTTGAGGTGACGCAGATCTTCCAAATCTTGTGATTTGAGGTGACGCAGATCTTCCAAATCTTTTGATCTGAGGTGACGCAAATCTTTCGAATCTTGTGATCTGAGGTAATGCAGATCTTCCAAATCTTGTGATCTGAGGTGACGCAGATCTTCCGAATCTTGTTATCTGAGGTGACGCAGATCTTCCGAATCTTGTGATCTGCGGTGACGCAGATCTTCCGAATCTTGTGATTTGAGGTGACGCAGATCTTCCGAATCTTGTGATCTGAGGTGACGCAGATCTTCCAAATCTTGTGATCTGAGGTGATGCAGATCTTCCGAATCTTTTGATTTGAGGTGACGCAGATCTTCCAAATCTTGTGATTTGAGGTGACGCAGATCTTCCGAATCTTGTGATTTGAGGTGACGCAGATTTTCCGAATCTTGTGATCTGAGGTGACGCAGATCTTCCGAATCTTGTGATCTGAGGTGACGCAGATCTTCCAAATCTTGTGATCTGAGGTGACGCAGATCTTCCGAATCTTGTGATCTGAGGTGATGCAGATCTTCCGAATCTTGTGATCTGAGGTGACGCAGATCTTCCGAATCTTATAATTTGAGGTGACGCAGATCTTCCGAATCTTGTGATCTGAGGTGATGAAGATCTTCCGAATCTTGTGATCTGAGGTGACGCAGATCGTCCGAATCTTGTGATTTGAGGTGACGCAGATCTTCCAAATCTTGTGATCTGAGGTGACGCAGATCTTCCGAATCTTGTGATCCGAGGTGAAGCAGATCTTCCGAATCTTGTGATTTGAGGTGACGCAGATCTTCCGAATCTTGTGATTTGAGGTGACGCAGATCTTCCAAATCTTGTGATTTGAGGTGACGCAGATCTTCCAAATCTTGTGATTTGAGGTGACGCAGATCTTCCGAATCTTGTTATCTGAGGTGACGCAGATCTTCCGAATCTTGTGATCTGAGGTGACGCAGATCTTCCGAATCTTGTGATCTGAGGTGATGCAGATCTTCCGAATCTTGTGATCTGAGGTGACGCAGATCTTCCGAATCTTGTGATTTGAGGTGACGCAGATCTTCCAAATCTTGAGATTTGAGGTGACGCAGATCTTCCAAATCTTGTGATTTGAGGTGACGCAGATCTTCCAAATCTTGTGATTTGAGGTGACGCAGATCTTCCAAATCTTGTTATCTGAGGTGACGCAAATCTTTCGAATCTTGTGATCTGAGGTGATGCAGATCTTCTAAATCTTGTGATCTGAGGTGACGCAGATCTTCCGAATCTTGTGATCTGAGGGGACGCAGATCTTCCGAATCTTGTTATCTGAGGTGACGCAGATCTCCCGAATCTTGTGATCTGAGGTGACGCAGATCTTCCGAATCTTGTGATCTGAGGTGATGCAGATCTTCCGAATCTTGTGATCTGAGGTGACGCAGATCTTCCGAATCTTGTGATCTGAGGTGATGCAGATCTTCCGAATCTTGTGATCTGAGGGGACGCAGATCTTCCGAATCTTGTTATCTGAGGTGACGCAGATCTTCCGAATCTTGTGATCTGAGGTGATGCAGATCTTCCGAATCTTGTGATCTGAGGTGATGCAGATCTTCCGAATCTTGTGATCTGAGGTGACGCAGATCTTCCAAATCTTGTTATTTGAGGTGATGCAGATCTTCCGAATCTTGTTATCTGAGGTGACGCAGATCTTCCGAATCTTGTGATTTGAGGTGACGCATCAGATTTTCGGAATCTTGTTATCTGAGGTGACGCAGATCTTGTAAACCTTACTATTGGAAGTGACGCAGAGTGATAAGCCGACCCACTTGGATACCCAGTAGATCTAAGGGGTATGGGCTGCCTTGTGATACCTCCTGTTACCGTTGTCTTGAGCGATACCCGTGTGCTACGCCCATACGCAGAACAAGTTGAGAGGAGGAAGATAAATACGTGGAGTAAACTCTTGTATGTCATCGCGGATTAGCTAGAACAGAAGAATACGTCACAACCCAGAAATTATTAAAGTATATCAGAAATACAGTTATAAGAACAACAGCAACATACTAATATTGACAACAACAACAATACTAACCACAACAATAATAATAAAAATGATGGTGATGATGATGAAAATGATGATAATGATAATGATAATTACCTGGTATAAAAGCCACTGTTACCTTTTACATTTAAACTTAAAAGTATTAAAAATAACTATCCTCAATTAGGTTTGTTCCCTCGCTCGTTTGGCCGTTCGAAATGCATACTTTTTGCTATTGTGCAAGAGCGTAAAATGGCGGTTTGAATAGCTTTCTTTAAGAAATGCTAGGCCAAATGTGGTATTCAGTCGAGGCGAGGAACAATAAAAAACCACAGGGCTCCCAACCAAGAAAGAACCAAACTTCTTTGTCTAAAAAATCACAAAACACAAAAACATACCACTAAAAAACTCGGGAATGTTATTCGTGATCCGTAGTATCTTTGTTGTGGTATCTCTATCAGTGAAAGTTTTAAATGACTGTATACACTCCCGAACTGTATGAGCGTTCGCCTGCAGTTCACTATATACCATCTGACATTTTCTGAGCCGGGAAACATCTGTGCTGGCACTGTACGGCTCACGCATCCTGATGCCCACGCCAAACTTTGTAATCTGTCCCGGGATGATCGCCCACGTTTGGAAGACAGTGAGCCACATGGGCCTGGGTATAACACGGAAAACTTGGTCTACAGGTTTAGCGCAGCTTTAGTCTGGTATTGAACGGAAAACTTTGTCTCAGATATTATCTAGATGTTATCACCCTTCCCTAACTTCCTCTTAGCTTTTTAGGATGTGAGAGATGAGAGCAGATGTAGCAATTTTCGCCGGAAGTTGTTTTACAAATAAGATTTCATTCTATTTCTTTTTTATTCAGTAAAAAACGGGGGAACACTATAATAGGTGTAATCAAAATTGGTTTTCACATTAGAGGAATTCGTTGAATTCCTCTAGTTTTGTGTTTAGAATTTTCGTGTCAATTTTCCAAACAATATTTTGTTATGTCTGTGGGTTGTACACGATCCCTGTGGCTGCCATGAAGCGAGGGGGGCTGGGAGGAAGACGGTTTCTGGTGACATCACATCAACAACAAGGGAAAAGAAACACCAAAGGACGCCCGAAAAAGAAGCCGGGTTTAGGCCAAATAAAACACAGTTATACTGTGATTGCTCGAATAAACGCCACGGTGCCTATTTAATTTTCATCTCAGCAAGCCGCTTATTCAGCATTTTGCTGACTAGCGGCATGCACCGCTTAGTTCGACTTATTCATTGTTTTTTCTTCCTCCGATCCCCCTCTTTGAAAAGAGTGGGGAGGAGGCTATCAGACCGGATGTGTAATCTAGGAGCGAAGTTGAAAACAGTATCAATTTCAAGCAACAGGGGGTTCACAAAGTTCGCCAAGATAGCAGCACTGACAAAATGGACCAACACGATCCGAATATTCTCAATTGAAAGTTAGTTTTTCTATAATCAATAGCACCTTAGAGGGTAATACACGTATCGAAAAGGACGAGATATGATTTTTATGGAGAGAGTCTAACGCTTCAAGATACATCAGATTCGACCTTCTAATATCAATCCTGGATTACAAAATCACTATCCCACAAGCCAGCCTGTGTCGCAGCCTACCAGGGTACTGCTACTATAGGCCTGGACGTGGCAGGATGCCGCTGTACTCGCTAGCAGTTTCTCTGTGCCTCAGAACAGCGCTCTTTGTGTGTATGGTCTTCGTGAATCTCATGACCTATGGAATGTTTAATTTGAACACGGTCGTACTGGCGGTACGTATGGCTTTCCATTTAAAAAGTTATCATTATTATAGTTCAAACGACACGATTTGGAAATCTTTTTTTTTTAGATCCATTTGAAGCGTTTTTTGTTTCATTGGCTACTTGATATTGGCCCTCAAAAAATCTTCTTACTCTGGAATTATTCCTCTTGAATGAAGATAGCATCCCCATGCAACAGATTAAGGATTTATTGGGTTTGGAATAATCATAGAGTAGCTGGAATTTGCAATTTATTATTAAGAATATTTCATTCAAGATAAAATTAAAAAAATATATCAAATAAAATCAATTTTGCAAAGCAAAAAGTGTGACAGAAATTCCAATAGATATTTCAAGCTTCAAGAGAGAACGGTGCCCTAAAATCATTGTGGTTTCATTTTTATATAATAAACATTTAAAAGCGCTGCAAAGAAATTACCCCAGGAATGCAAAATTCGGCTATTTGTTTCCCTCACAAGCTTCATCTCCGAGGCTAGATGATATACTTAAGGTAAAATATTTATGTTTTTTTTGCGCGAACTTTGACCGGAATATGACAAAATGTCGTGACGTGATGCGGGCACGCTGGGACCAGATAACAGCACGCAACCCCGGATCAAGAGCTGAAAAGGACTACATGTTGCAGGGTCTGTAGCAGGCGCGTACACAGGGGGGTGCGCAGGGAGTGGAGACCAAAAAGTGGGTCATTCCGTATTAAGGAATCTTTTTAAAAATACTATGGTTTTTCCATATGAGACCTATGACTGCGCCCCCCCCCCCCCCCCCCCCCCTTAGCCAATCCTGGGTACGCGTATGATATTATGAGTTTTCCGTTGGCCACGGTTAACTCAACCATTCGCCTGGAGCTATTAATTGAAGGGGGAATGACACCAGTTTCCGTATACCACAGCTTACTCAAAAATTCCCCCGAGAGGAGAGACAGGCTATTACTTAAAGTGTCTTTGATTTTATTATATGCGCTACGGTTTACTCAGTAATCCACCATTGGAGAAGATACTAAACTAGCCTGAAAATCTATATTAATTATATTAATCAATCTAATACATCCGCCTGATGTATAAGAATGTTAGGAGAATCTTAAAGTTTTTTTGCACCATGGAATCTATGCACAAGGTATGGCAAAACGCTGTGTTCTATTTCATTTCAGCTGTTCCTGTCTTCACTCATTCCGATTCCCGCTATAAAACCATTTAGTGACGTCATAGACAAAGCTGTCCCAAGGCTACTTCTGATTTTAAGGTATCACTTTTAGCGCTCTCTTGTACAGTACAACATTAAAACAATAATGACACGTTAACTAAATCTACTCACCGTTCATTGATACGGTACCCCCTGGCTTGCCATATTAGTTGTCTGTTACTACTCATGCCCCCCCTTCCTTACCCTATTATTGGTTCGTTCCCCCCTCCCCCTTCCTTACCGTATCATTGGTTCGTCCCCCCTTTGCTTACCGTTTTACTGGTTCGTAACCCCCCTCGCTTAGCGTATCATTGGTTCGTCCAACCCCTCCCCCCTCCCTCTTGTTTACCGTATGATTGGTTTCGTCTCTTTCCAGGTTCTGGGCCAAAAGTTCTATGCGGCTAGGCACGTTGTCATGCCAACCAATGGTGGTGGTTTTTAATTACGTGTTTTTCTCGCGCTTGGAGGAGCTGTTCTGCGCGCTTGTCTACTTGATCAGGTCGGGCGCATCTTATCCCACGGCAGCATTCGTAGCCTCGAGTCTAACTGTCTCGTATGGGTCGAGCGCGTAGTCAATCAATTGGGGCTTGTTTGTTCCGTTTGATTAACTACGCGCTATCTATAAACGTAAGGAGTTGCTACACAATAGGCTGTTATACACCATCGTTTTTCTATTGTTATCGCATGTGACATGATGCGTTTATCAACATTTACACTCTTAAACAGTAATTTACAAGCGAATCAACCTGTCACATGGTCTGAGTGTGACGTCTTGAGCTAATCAGCTTGTCATATGGTCTGATAGTGACGTTATACGTTAATCAACCTGTCACATGGTCTGCGAGTGACGTCATGAACTAATCAACCTGTCGCATGATTTGATCTGTAGGTATGTTCTACAGCGTACCGCACTGACTTATGGGATAGCTGTGCATGGCCCCTTTATCGTTATATTTGTGATAAGAAATGCGATGGCATCTGTTTCCGCGATCATCATGTGGTAAGCTCCGATTTAATGTTGATCTCAAATTATTACAAAATGGTTTTTGAAACGTTAGGCTTCCAGAGTCGAGAACTAAGTGATCAAACGATCTGTCAATTTTACGGGTGCAAAGGCGTGGAACTAAAAAGTTGTAGTTTAGAAGTAAACGATAAGGTAGTCTTAGACTATTTTCACATAGTTGATAATTATAGGTAGTCAAATTTTTTTTAGGAAGTTAAGTATAGATAGGTTATTAGTGTGAGTGAGAGAGCTCGACACGACTACATCAACTTTGCTGTACCACCACAATTTTGCTGTTATTTCTATATCGTCTTTAAATAAATACAATTATTATTATTATCAATCTTCAGGTCATTCAAGACAGGGCTGTACTGCAGTTTGGTTCTGATAAAGTTCGTTTCTCTATCGTCCATTCATTGGGTAACAGACAATTTTGAAGTCATAACAAGGTAGACATGGTGGTAATTATGATGCATACTATGATGACGATGATGATGATGATAACAATGATATTAAATAATGACGATAATAATGATGATGGTGGCCTTGACGTTGATGGTTGAAATGAGACTTTTGATATTATGATGTTGATAACAGTGTGGTGATGGTAATGATGAAGGGACGATGGTCGTCATGATAGTTTTATGATGATGATTACAACACGCCTGTGTTGATATGATGACAAAGGCTATCATGCAATGATGAGAGTGAACGTATAGGTTTAGCAGGTAATAGTAATCTCATCTTCAGTAATTCTACATGACAATAAACCCGCTGGCTTATATTTCAGGTGTACAGCAGGCGTATTTTTAGCGTGTATCACCGCTGTGCTGATGTTTCCGGTTTTACACACCTTTTTTCTGTATCATTTATTCGGCGTCTTTTCACCCGGAACTATGATAAGGTACACAAAGAGTAATACTCTAGCCAGTTGTTATCCTGTCACGAAAGTGTACGTTAGGGATCCCTCGAGCTCCTCTGCATTCTTGCGAGCCGGAGTCCACCCCTCTCATAACCCAGGGGCATGAAAAAGTGCATTTTAATCAAATGCGGTCTTGTGTTCTTACGGAACCTGGAGCGAGCGCGCGTGAGGCCTGTGGTATTCCACAACAATTACTTATATTTGATTTGCGGTTCCTTGTTTCAAATTGCTAATATATCTGTCTTGCTGTTTCTAGTTTCAAATTGCTTATACCTTTGCTGTTTCTAGTTGCAAATAACAATTCTCTTTGTTGTTGTTTCTATGGGATTATTATCAAAATGTATCGATTTTTTTTTTTTGTTTTGTTTCTAGTCTCAACTCCCCGGCTTTAGTTGAGTTAGACACGACTTCACAGATCTTCGTGGACTTTTCATTCAGTGTTTGGATGATCTTACGTACGATATTCTATTATTCAATAACAAGAATCATGGACCGCGCACCGGAAAAACCTAAAAGAACCACCGCTATATTGGATTCCTCAAAACACGTTTATGGTATATCCAAACAATGGGCTCTTCTAGCGACCATCCTCCCTTGCGCGCTTAGCACTAGCTGGCCAAAACACATGCTCAACAACGGAATCAATTTGGCTTGCTTCGCCTTATTTACAAACCGGTTAAATGCACCTAGAGTGATTACCAAGGGATATACACTGGGTTACATACTCTTGATTGGACAAAGTGTACTCGTCACAGTGCATCAGTTATTTTTTACGGCGACCGAAATGGACGACGGCATGGATGTTTTATTCACGATGGCGTGTTGCGGTGCATTATGGGTGGCGTGGAGGGTGGCGACTGACGCATGTGGGAGACTGGCGGAGATTTTAATTGGGAGCACGTTTACAACGCATGCGCAGGGTAGATCATGGCAGCAGTTTGTAAGCAGGTAGTAGCAAGCGAAATAGTTTTTTGACTATTTGCCCGCGCGACAAATTGGGCGTAACACATAGAAACGCTTGCTACGCAAGCTACCAGATATATTATTTTATATTTATAATGAAGTTAACAGTTAAGCGTTTGAATATGAAAAATATATATTGTTCACTTGAAGAGAATTCTTTCTCACATGCAAAGCATGGGCGGTTATTACTATACTATTAGGTTATTGTATCAAAACTAACAGAGTATGATGCCATATTGAAAACTTTACTTACATATGCAATAAGAATGGGAAATTCAAGCCAAAATAAACACAAAAATGGCTGCGCTCGTCTTACCAGAGATTGATGAAAAATCGTCCGTTTAATGAAAATAAGTCCTTTCTGTCAAAGAAACTTCCTGGCTGCTTCGTAAGTGCTAAATAAGTCTTGTTTTTATTTTTGTTATTTGAATGGAAAACGTGCGAGTAAGCCACCCAAAAAGTCAAATGATTTCTGTCTCCTAGTGAGATGATAGAAAGATTGAGTTACTTCCGGCAAACAGTGTTCCTTTACAAACGTACTATCTCATATGTTTCAAGATTAGCTGTCCGCCGTCGTTCTGTTATCCTTACAAAATATCAAGCGTGATCATCAATTTCTATCGGCTGCTTATATAATATTTTATTTATTTGGTTTGGTAAAATAAGTATAAAAAAACCTCTGCTTTAGCTGTTAAATAACGAGATTTCTTTACATAATTTGTCTCACAATGTTGATTGAAAACAATAACAAAAAGGATTTACTATCTAGCACTCGTTGACCCCTGTGAAGAAGCCACTTTGTCTTACGCTGAGGCCACTTTGGTCTAAAGCCTTCTGACAGATTGCGTTACTTCCGGTTAGCGATATCAACGGTTGCGTTACTAGAAGCTACTACAAGTACTATGTGTTTCAGATGTTTAACCCTTGCAGAGAAGCGACTTTTGTTTGAAGTTTAGCTATCTTTTCTTGCAGTCTCATGACTTTTCCCTCCAGTCTGAACATCTCTTTATCTACCGGCGTGACGGGCGTGACAGGCGTAGCAATGCGTGATGAGTTCCTGCGTGACATGCTTCCGTGTGTTACATTTACCGCCTCTGTTCCTGTCACGCAAGGGGGCGTGAATGACTTTGGCGACTTTTTACTTTCTCCTTTTCTAGTAACGTTTGATTGTGTGACATGATTTGTGACGGAAGGTTGCGTGACCCTGTTTTCTTTCTTGTTGTCGTCAACGCCCTCAGCAGCGTTGGTCTTTTCCTTTTTATTATTTTTGTTCAGTTCATTCTCTTTCTGGGTGTGCTTGTTTTTAGCTTCAACCTTCTCATTGCCCTTCAAGTTTTTATGTCGCTTTTCCGGTGAGAACTTCTCGATGTTCTCCTTATAATATTTGTGTTCCTTTTTGAACTCGGACTCCCTGGCGTCATTCATCATTACGTCATCGCCCTTCAACTCGTCTGCGTACTGTTCGAACAGCGGTGTAAGCACTGGCGCGATCAAAGTCCAAATGTATAGCCACACGCATGCGCTACTGGAACCCATCTTGATCCAGACCGCTGGCCAGGATCGAGAAAGACGGAGCAGACTCGAGTTTCCTGAAAGATCAAATTACAATTTTTCCATTTACAGTATATTAGCCTATACTAATATGACATTTTTTTCTTCAGATCTTGCTAATTTATCCTCCAAAGCGTGAAGCCTTCCACATGCTATTTTTTTGTTCATTCAAGTAATAGTCGTCAGGCCCGTACCCAGTGGGGTGCAGGGGGTGCGAACGCACCCCCCCCCCCCCCCCACAACGCCCGAAAGTCCACTTTTGTTTCTCAATAGACGGGCTATTTGTAGTTTGTAGGCAAACTAAAAAAAACATAAGCAAGATCACTCTGGTATGTAGCCAAATTCGACATTAAACTTCATGTAGAGACACTGCAAAGGCATAAAAAAATCCCTTTCAGTTCTTTCGGAGGTTTTTATCAGAGAACTTTGCACCCCCCCCCCCCCCCACCATCCTCCACCCCCCCAAGAAAAATCCCGGGTACGGGCCTAAGCTCATATTGTGCGAGAATCGTAGTGCTTCAGGTTTGAATGGGGGAAACCTCATAAGAACAGACAGAGGTTATCGTCGGCAAAATCAATAAGCCATTCCAGCTATTAGCATGCGCGCGCACTCACCATGGAAACCTACCTCAACTACCGGCATGCAGCGCGCACTTCGTTTGGTGCAAGCTTAAAAAATGCGCGCGCTGCATTCTGGTAGTTGAGGTAAGTTTCTATGGTAATGCGCGCGCAAAATTATAGCTGGAATGGCCTATTTTAACACTTAAGCGTTTTGGGTGTGGTCAACAGAAATTCTTATCCCTAAGAAATTGGCTTGGTCGAAGCAATTTTCAAGATAGCAAAGTCGGGAGAATCTTTGAACATCCCTTAAAGGATAGCTGTTGGTAGTATTTTATAACAGATCAAAGATATGAAAGATATGAAAATCAACCCCCCCCCTGCGTTTATGGAAATCTTCTAATCGTTTTGGGGGTGATATTCACGGGCACTAGGAATGGCAAATACCTTCATTTGGACTGTACCAGTTAGTCAGCGTCATCATAATGTGCAGCGATGCTAGGAACAGCACGAAATGGAAGAACGAGTAATTGTACTCATCGGAAGTAGCACTGAGCTTATCGTGCTGGCTCGGAGACCATTTACCTGTAATGAAAATTGTTTTAACGTGAAACTCGAAAACCACGGTTACCATACTTTACTTTTGCAACACTCGGATACAAAGGCAACAATAAGAACTTCTGAAACCATGTTAGAGTGGTCTTACACTTCTTATGCTTTTCTTTTGTATAGATGAACCACTAAAACCAAGACTTTCGAGTGAAATTGAAATTATATGTCAACGTATTTCGTGAATTATGGAGAAACAATAAAGCCGCAGCCACACCATTTCGCTTACTCAGTTTTGAAGCCGTCATCGCAGTCGAGAAACTGGCGTAGATGAGCATGACAAACATCAAGATACCACTGAACACAGCCTGCAGGCTCAAGCCCGTAAGCTCATCATAGCCTGATAGAAGGGTGGAACGTGGGTTGCACGTGTCATCTGGCTCATGGGACAAGGCCGACCACGTGAGCAGCATGCTGTATGACGTCACTACGGCTGCCTTTAAAAGACCTGCGGGGAAAACACAGTCAGTTCAAGGATACATTTGGAAAAAGGACCACTTCTCATTTTCAAAATGAAAAAAAAAAATGAACAAAGCTGGTCCTTTTGATTAGTCATTTCAGTCGATGAGACTTTTTCTCAGATATTCTATCTAAAATAGAAATGAAAGGTGTGGTTTAAAGACTCTTATATCAATAGTTTTTTTTATCGACCGATGGGTGACGCATCTTTCAATATATGAGACAAAAGATAGGCCTTACGTGCTGGCCATAAAAGGTATTACAAACATAAAATATTAGAATAGATATGGTCTTTTTCTGTGACCCTACACTTTCGATAAAAAAAATACAGCTTCTTCATCTTATACCAGGATCTTCGTTTAAAATTCAAGATGATAGCGTTGACCGTAATTCCGCCATTTGAAAGCTACCCAAAAGACATCGCGCATGCGTGTTTGGACTGACCTGTTCCCGATTGCGCTTTCTGCACGGCTGGCAGCACTGATATAACCGATGCGACTACGCAATGACAGAGATGAAAAGTTACAAAGAACAGATTCGTCTTACAGCTGGAATCTCTTGCAAATAGCGAGTAGAAGCTGATCACTGCTGCCAAAGAGAGCGCGTACAAGAGGATAGTCGCTGCCAGAAGTGCAATATACCTAAAAATGAAAAAAAATGTAGTTTTTTTCTATACCATCGCATATGTTCAAATGGCGTTTATTTTGTTTTCCGAGAAAATTATGGGGGAGCCTACCCTCTTCCTTATAATATATAGTCTTTACCTTAAAATCAGGACCATATGCTGGGGCGTGGAGAGACGACGGAGGGTTTGGAATGGTCGTTTTACTACTACGAGTTCGATTTTTCTCTCAGCTTGCACTTTTATTTTATTTGAGCCAATCTCTGAGTCGAAAGAGTACCACCTGGCTACTAGCCTCGATCAAGAGACCATGATGTAAGAGAACGAATCCCCGTGGCCCATGATGTCGTCTTTGAAAGCTATTTTTGCAGCGAGCTTGTCAATCATATCATCCATATATGGTTCGTCGCGCCGGTTATGGGCACCTCGCGAGCTAGTACATTTTCACAACACACTTACATCATGATCGCTTCCCTCGATATAATGCTTTTTTGATCAAGAAATTTGTAGTTCATACCCACCACGCTCTCGAACCACACTTGGTCTCTGAAGTCTCTGTTTTCTCGACCCAAGATTCGTTCCAGCAATGCGCAAAGTCAATTAACAGCAAGAGTTGGATAAGAATGAAAAGAAAGCCCCCGGCTAGACCGATGTACATCCAGAACGCATGAAACTGACCATGCCGAGGGATGAAAAAACTGCCTGCTGTCAAACCTGAAATATAAGAGTTAGTATGTGAAAAATTACAAGGTATGAGAATATCTTTGGGCGCTGCCACCACGGTTTCAGTATAGGTGGGTATAATATGACATATTACAATACACGAGAATTCCGTTATCTAGTGCTTTATTATACGTTGCAAGGATTGTTTTACCCCCTGCGCAATCATGCAGATTTTTAATTTTGTGTCTTTTTTCACTAGATTTAGGGCGATCGGGTGTGGTCATATCATATGGAAACCCCTTTTGAGGTAGGAATGCGAACGTACGGTCAAATTAGCTGCGATCGAGTGCGATCATATGGCAAACAAGTCTTTATACAGTTCATGTAAGCATGTAAAATGTCAAGATCTCTGGGGAATTTGACGTTAAGCTATTTTCACGTATTGTCGTGTTTTTCCGCGTTTGCTCGAGATTTATAATTCTCAATGTATTGCGCAAAAGAATCAACCCAAAAATTCAAATAATGTACATAACATTCAAAATTATTAATTACACGAGAGTTAGCGTGCGCGAATAGTCGCTCACGCACGATGCGCGAAATTGATGCGCGCAAAAATTCTCACGCACGTTCAGACGATATAGCAGTTCTAGAAACTTACAATAATAGACAAAAAAAAGATCAACGGACTTGATTTAAAAATAATATCAATGTATGTGACTTACCGAGTAGGAGAAGTATTTTTATGTACCAGAATCCGTTATGAAATTTTGCTCTTACGTCCTCTTCATTTCGTACGCCAATAAGCACAAATGCCATAAGAAAATAAAACATCGCCATTGCAAAACAAACCCTGTACACTGCCGAATAGCCCAGAAATGCATCGCAAGATTCTACCTGAAAAACCTCTGTACATATACCGTGGATATGGGCTAGGCGCTTTGAAATGCTGGGCAACATCAGTACAACGCACAGCATTGTCCATAATAAAAGGAAGACAGTGTAGTTTATTCGTGTGACGGTCGAGCGCCTGAAACCGCAAATAGTGCAACAACAGCAGCAACAATTCTCACTCCAACAGCAACTCGTTTCTTCTTTTTCCTCGATGGAGTCTAAATAGAGTTTTCTTTGAGCATTTGGGGCCGTTTTCTTGCCTGAAAAAGTCGCCATATTGTTTGTTGTTTTGGGTGATTTATTTTTAGAAGTAATCTTATTGAGATCAGCAGAAACATCACTAAAAATATCTTAGGATCGATAAAACTGGATTTGAGTTTACAAATGCGGATCATTTGGCTATTGATAATGAGAACAAAGAACAAAAACAATAAATTAATAGTAACCACCGTTTTATAATTGATTTTTTAAAGGCAATATAATTTGCAAAGTATTTTGTGAAAATTTCATCTTCAAAAGTAATAAAATACTTCAATGTAAATGCCTATCGCATACTTCTTTTGTTTCTTAATCTGGAGTAATTGTAAACGATCCAAAGATTTGTTTTATTTTTCTAGACCATCAACAAACAACAACCTGTAAATACCTGTAAATGCAACAATCCACAGGGAGCCCAGTGGTTAGTCAAGCGTGAGGGACCGGTCAAATACCGATTTCATTCTACCTCACCAGTTCGTCCGATTGAAAAATATTTTCCTTTTAATTCTCCGCATAACTATAATCGAATACAACAAATGATTAAACATTTGGATGCTTGTTTCAGAATGAACAGTGGCACCATACGCTGTTTTATTAATTAACATTGTAAAAGAGTTATATTCCTGGGGCCGGTTCCTAGAAGGCCAGATAAGAGTTATCTGTAGATAAATCCTGAACAAATCCTATACAACAGAAAACTTTGTCCGTGGATAACTTTATCCAGCCTTTCAGGAACCGGCCCCTGTACTGCTTCTTTCTTCAATAGTTTCTTTCATATACATATCCTTAGCAATGTCAGATTTCCATCTATACCATGTATCTTTAGCAGCCTTTCTCTTGACTCATAATTAGTCATTTTCTGAACAATAGAACTTGCTCCTCCCGAACGAAAACTATGCAAACCATATTGGTTTGGATCATATCCTAGTGACTTTAAAGAAGATCTAAAACATTCTCTGAATGTAGTGTATGAAACTTTCTTTGAGCCCAACTTATAGGTCTTACTACATATTTAAGGTGTGCAGAGATTGATTTATCTAACTCATTCGATTATATATTTAGAAATGTTGTATATATGTTAAGTCTGTTAAAACAGACTTAACATAACAGACTTAACATATATACAGCATTTCTAAATATATAATCGAATGAGTTAGATAAATCAATCTCTGCACACCTTAAATGTGTAGTTCCAGAAAATATCCATACCACCCCACCCTATTGAGGGGGTTAGAGGTATGAACTCCAACAAATACTAGCATCTAAAGGGTTAAATCCGATTGGTAAAAAAACCATGAACCCATTTTAACGCAGCATGGGACATTGTCGTATGACTTACTGTTTCTTACTAATTAAAATGAGATAAATATAGAGCTATATTAGTTATACTAGCAGGTAAAGTACACTAGCAGGTAAAGTAAACCTGCATCTTTCAAAAATTGTACCCAGCACATTATATAACCAAATTATGTCTAACGACTTGTTCAGGTATAATAATGCTATATATTTAAAAAATAGACGTCTTATTAATACATATAACCAATCAGTTTGTAACTTCTTGTCAATTGACTTGAATTTTCTGACAATGTGTCAAACGACTAATATTAATAATAATAACAAACGCCTAATTAATAAGTACAACCAACGGTTTGTAACTCCTTGTCATCGACTTGAGGTCTCACACTGTGTCAAATGACAAATATTCAAAATAACAATAAACGTCTTATTAATACATACAACCAATCGGTTTGTAACTCCTTGTCAATCGACTTGGGTTCTCACACTGTGAAAAACGATCAATATCAGAAAAATTATGCACTTCAACTTGTTAAGCATAACAATCATAATATCTGAAATAACAAACATTTTACCAGTTGTAACTTCGTCTTGTCAGTCGACTTGAATGGTATATCATAATTGTGCATCAATTGATTAAAGCATAACTATGCTAAGAATTCAAGAGATCAAACTCACAGCTAAAACAAGTCCTTTCCAATTCTTGGATCCTATTATAAACTTCACATTTGTTCCTTGTATACAAGCCGGCGTTGACAAAACCGGGATCGGACAGGACCGGATTGAAACGGATCGGATCGGAATATGGAGATGACAGAAAGTTTCGCAATGTTTCTGTGGAGATTATTCGTCTCAATGACACGGTGAGGGAACGGTCGTGGTCAAAACAACGGTACTTCATAGCTTAAGTACTAAAGGGGCAGCAGAGTAGAGCACGAGAAGCAGTGGACCACGTTTCGAACTGGTCAGCGGAAAACCTTTTCCAACTTAACCTCGACAAAACTAAAGAGCTTACCATTAGTTTTCGTCGCTCCCCGGAAGAGTATGACCCAGTCACAGAAGACGGGAAACAGATCCAGGAAACGACTTCTACTAAGCTTCTCGGCCTTACAATCAACAACACACTAACATGGAACGATCATGTAGATAGTGTAAGTAAGAAGGCAGCTAGGAAAATTTACTTCCTTGTGCAGCTAAAACGCGCGCGCGTTCCAGCCAAAGATCTTGTTGCGTACTTACTGCGCTTGTATTAGATCTTCCCTGGACTACGCTTGTCCCTTGTTCCATTTTTTTTTTGCCTCAGTACTTACAATCAGAGTTAGAAAGAGTACAGAAAAGAGCTATAGCGTGTATTTTTCCTAGAATGCCGTACGGGGAAGCATTAGAGCGCGCCTGTTTTCTTCAGATCAGGGATCATCACGAAAGCATTACCTTGTCGTTATTTAGATCCATCAGTGAGAATCAGGTTAGTAAATTACATCACCTAATTCCTGAAGCCTGCAACCCTCAATATAATTTAAAGCGCCAGAAAAGTACAATGTGACCAGCAGGCAAGAGAAAGCGCTTTGCTAACCCGCGCGACGTTTCAAGCCAAAATCTATTTCAGATCGACTTTTCTATTTGGTCTTTCGGTCGAGCTGTGTGCATCTGCGTGTGTATGCCTGCAGGGACTCCTGGGCTTCGTGTATCATTACATCATAAATGAAGAAGATGATTGGTTTTCCAGGTTTTCTTGGTAATGGGTACAAGGGTTGGCCCAGGGGTGAATGCATACAGGACATACGCAGGACATACGCGGACATACACACAGGACATACGCGGATACTGTTTACAAACATTTTTTTCAAACATAAAACTAATATAAAAGTAATGAGAGTAGCAACAAAAAGAAAGAGCAAAATCTAACGTAACTGACGGTACTAAAAACTTTAGCTAAGATTCGAAAAGGAAAAAGTTATAATCGAAAAACTCAAAGGTTAATTATGTTGTCAGCTAAGACTAAGTGTCAACAAAAACGAAGTTGGTGTCAACAGGACGGAGCTACCTTCTGCGTGTGTTCCATAAATTACACGCAAAGGTTTGTTGTTGTAAACAAGCCTAGTTTAACTAAGCGGTTCAATCAACTGAACATGTTTCTCTTATTAAATATCACACCTAAGGGTCTTTGAAGTTAGGGCCGACAATCAACTGAACATGATTCTCTTATTAAACATGCATCCTCAATTAGGAACCCATCGAGATAACACAACACAAATAACCCAAGTATGCAATCCTTAATCATCAAAGGCCCGCGTACAAGTTGCAAGGCTTAGGCTTGTTAATTTGTACTGTACTGTACAAAAAATGGTTTAGCAAAGTAATAGATCGTTATTACATAGACACACTTCCCATATTGCTATGCCGTGCTGATATAATGTTTATTTTAAATGTTTAAGGTGCCGTATATTATATTTAACTTGTAGCCAATAAATAAATATAAATACTTAATATCGCTCTTATGACAGTAACCTCGAAAAAGCTGTCTATCGTCACCGTAACGATAGTTGCCGCTAGTAGAAGTCCGACTTCTACTACCTTTGCCTTTTTTGCTGCATTCCTTGCTGTCGGCAGCTGGCGCTTTGCTCTTGCGCCCTTCTCTTGTGCTTTTCTGATTCTTTTTCCGCTTCCGAATTGTCTGCCAATTCGTCTTGTTCGTACTCCTTTTAACCGCCAACCTACCAGCGTCGCTCTTGTCAGCTAACTTGATAAGTTTTTGTCTCTTTCTTATCGATTTTATCGAAAAATAAATAGTCCTGCTTCTTTATAGCAACCTTGGTTTAAAAGTTCTAATGCATACAAGTTCTTGTCTTCTATTTTTGAGTTGAACAGTTTTTGATCTCCAACAAATTTTAATTTGTTGGCCTCCGTCTCTCGCTTGAATCTCTTAGAATCAGATTCCGGAAGAGCCGCTTCTTCTTTTAATTAATTTCGGTATCGGACATATTAACTTTCGCGTAACAGTAACTTTAGCGTAATGGTGAGACCACTTCTTCTGAAACCAGGAATACTCTTAGTATCTTTGTAACTCCTTATAAACCCAGAAGTCTTAGTATCTTTGTAACTCCTTATAAACCTAGAACTCTTAGTATCTTTGTAACTCCTTATAAACCTAGAAATCTTAGTATCTTTGTAACTCCTTATAAACCTAGAACACTTAGTATCTTTGTAACTCCTTATAAACCTAGAACCCCTAGTATCTTTGTAACTCCTTATAAACCTAGAACTCTTAGTATCTTTGTAACTCCTTATATACCTAGAACTCTTAGTATCTTTGTAACTCCTTATAAACCTCGAACTCTTAGTATCTTTGTAACTCCTTATAAACCCAGAACTCTTAGTATCTTTGTAACTCCTTATAAACCTAGAACTCTTAGTATCTTTGTAACTCCTTATATACCTAGAACTCTTAGTATCTTTGTAACTCCTTATAAACCAGGAACTCTTAGTATCTTTGTAACTCCTTATATACCTATAACTCTTAGTATCTTTGTAACTCCTTATAAACCTAGAACTCTTAGTATCTTTGTAACTCCTTATACACCTAGAACTCTTAGTATCTTTGTAACTCCTTATACACCTAGAAACTTGTTGACTTATGTCAACTACTGACAATAGATATTACATAATTCTACACGCCGATGCATGACTTATTGTCATGCTACTCTTACATAAACTTGCATACCAATAAACCTTCGAAAACAAAGGAAAATTCATGACCCTTGGTACAAGAAGCTCCGAAGATATCCACGAATAAAAAAACAAACGATGGTGAATTCAACCGAAGAAAAAGTGATAGTGCGACCGTGCAAACAGGACAGCAACGATGTTGTGGAATGTCGCCGAATTTTTAGCGAAGGAATTCAAGAACAAATATGGCCTGGGACAAAACTGTTGTATCCACGATATTGTAAGATGGCTGTCTTTATACTACCTGCAGTGTTGGCCTTGGGTTGGCATAGCTCGTTGTGGATTGTACTGATATACTTCATGTTTTGTTTAACCGTGGCCGTTGGATTGTATCTTGGTATAAAACGAGATATTTTACGCTTTATTGGTTTCGTTTGCAAAACAGATCTAAGGAATGTTGATAAGTTTTACGGAGGCAAAGGATCATGCTTGCTGGTTGCGGAATGTAATGGGAAAGTCGCCGGACTTGTTGGATTAATTCAAAGGGATTCATCTGTCCTCGAACTAAAAAGAATGGGTGTGTGTCAGTCGTTTCGACGTAGAGGAATTGCATCACGATTACTAGAAAGAGCTGTAAAATTCGCCGAGGAGTTTGAATACAAGAAAATTGCTTTGAATACATCTTCGCCAGTAGGTGCGGTCGAATTGTACCAAAAGTTTGGATTTCATATTGTCGACACTAAGCCCTTGTTGGACAATGTTTGGTCACAAGACTGGAAAGCAAGGGACATGGAATTGCTACTTTAAATACACTTGTGGATGAGTAGAAGCTGCTTCCTACATCTCAAGGACATGGGCAGTCCCATGGGGGTAGGGGTACTTAATCCTGTAGGGGTGGGGTGGGTTGAACATCATTGATAAGACAACCCAAAATATCACACATAACAAATACATTATATGCCCCCCCCTTCCCCTGCCAGGAATCAAATGTCAGCCCTTTTAAATAATGCTTTGGCAATTTTATTGCTAACAAAGAATTTTTGTATATCCAACAAATTGTCAGGAAATAGTTCCAAATATTTACAATTTTGGTGCCTCTATATTTCCACCATTTTTATGACTGGTTGTGGCATCTCCAAATCAAATTGTTTCTTTATAACGGTGACTGTATGAATCATTGTATGATAAGCCTTGTTTCTTTAGGTATTCCATATCGATGCTTGTGCTGTTGGAACAGGTTGATTAAGCCAGTAATGTACTTTTTATGCAGTCTGTCAATCTCCTTTTGACTGGGGTTTGGCACCACCCTCTTCACAATAACTGGGGCACCAACTGAAACCAAACATGCAAAAAAATTAAATGATGTATGTGAGCTTATATCAGCTTACTTGTAATACAGATTATCCTACAATTTGAGTATTTTAAACCTTTTATTATTATTTTGTAATAGTAGAGTAGTTGAGGGCCATAAGTCAGAAAATCCCTTGTGAAATAAAGTGTATTTATTGAATTTCAATGGAAAGTTTGACCAAGCGAAGAGTCTACCTATGTAAAAAATTGATAAGCGTCGAAAAGTCCAGGGTAACGTTCAGCTGTCAACGCAAACTAAGGTTAGCTAAACTACAAAATTAAACATTTTATTGAACCGCTTTGAGAAATCCTGAATACCCTGAAGCTTACCAACAGTACAGACAGATCTCTTGTGTGGAAGGAACCCCAGAGAGCCAGGAAGTAAGCCCCTGCCGAAGAATACGGGTGGAGCAAATGAAAGCATCCTCTGCAATTTCTTCTGCAGTGACCTCAGCCATGACCCCTCAGGGTTGTCCATCTGGCAGTAGAGCTCATTCTCCCCAAACGAGTAGACTGGGACCAGAGATGCGCTGAAATTATATAGAATAAACATTAGTGGGTTTGACAATTAGGATATTAAAAAATACTAGTACTAATTATTATAATAAGGAATGAAATATAGCACTGGTTAGTGCACCAGGTCATTTCTATGAGCCAGCAATAGTAAGCTGCAATGCGGTTACCCGATGAGGCCTAGCACTATTAGTAGCTTATCCACCTCAGATTCAGTCCAACAAGTCCTAATTGTTCGAATTATCATGAATTCGAGTTATTTAGGATGATATTTAGGATGATAGTATTATAAAAAAGTAATTAAAGGGCGAAGAAACCACTTTAAAGCAATTGTGGGTTGGAGATCTCAGGATTTATCTGTAGACAAAGAAAATCAAATATCTTATGCTTTCTTACCCATGTTTTAAAGCATATTTCACAAAACCCTTTCTATTTTTAAGGGTTAGCTTGTGTGAGCCAGGTCGAGCATCAAGTGACTCTGCAGCCCCTCCAATGACAATAACAGCAGCATTTCCGGTCCCCTCTCTAGACAAGACATGTTCAACTGATTCTTTCGACACTTCGCAGACTCCACCAGCCATAACAAAATCTCTGAAGAATGGGAACTTGAACATCACTGCAATCACACGGAAATATTTTCAAAATATGTCAAATAAGCAAAAAATGGTAGCAGTTTAACCAATTTCTTACAATTCAATAACATCTTTTAGAATTGTCGTACGTTGTTCTTATCACAAACAAAAGGTTAACCACCTTTACTCTCCATCTTGGGTCAGGATGGGGTACCAGTCCCGTAACAGTAAACAAACGCTATAGGGCATGGAATGGGAAAAACACGAAACCTCCATAAAAAAGTAAAAAAAAAAACAACAACATCATTATTAAAAGATGGATATATGCGGCCAAGAATATGTTCAATGATATAGATCATGCCTTTTTACTTCGCTTAAATTTCATTTCCAGGTTTTGTCATACTCCCGCTCTACTGTTTTTTTTTTATATATCAAATTACAAAACAAAACAATCACTCTGGCAATGTTACTTTCTCTCCAAACTGCATTTCTCCTTCCCTTTACTTCCCAATAATTCATAACCAAGAAATAGACCCCTGAACTCACGCGTAAGTGTCAGCAAATATGGCTTGATTCCCGGGAAAAGCTGGCTGAATCCAGTGGCCTCGGTGGCAAAGTTCAGCCAAGCACCGATGCACATTATCCCGTGGGGATGGTAGCCGAATACGTAGTTCCTCTTAGGATCCAGGCGCTTGGTCCGTATTAACTTGATTGGGAAATAGTCTCTGAAGAAATGCCAAGTTTTCAGGTAACGAAAAAACTCGAATCGTCTTCCGCCTTGTCGTGAGATGTCCAAATCGAATGCATAAAACCAAGTCAAGTAGATAATAGCGATAACTGCACAAGGAGAGAGAACGAGATAGATTGCGAGAATTGTGCCGAGAGTGTGCCCTAAAAAGAATATTGTGCACATAATCAGAACGACTCCCATTTGAATTGGCTCGGTGATATCCGGTGCGGTAATTGACATCTTCATTTCGAAGCTTTGATCAAACGCTTTCGAATTCTTCTTCTTTTCCATAAATCCGTACTTTGAATCGAGGTTTCCTTTGTAGTTTGGACTTTGAATTAATTTGACCTTTAGTCGCAACTTGATATACGCACGTAAAAATGTGATCAGGTTTTGTTTAGCCGGAAATAATGGAATTATGTCAACAATCGCATTATCGCTAATTATAGGTCTTTTATAATTAAAACTATATGGTTTCCGGTTCCGGTAGACCTCAGTCCCTCGCTATACACAATACAGACGCGGCTACTAATTCTTCCGGTAACATTTCGATTCGAAGGTTAAATTTCGAAGAAGTGGTAGATTTTTGTAGTGTTTTCGCGACGCTTATGGCTTACTTGAAGAAAACATGAGTTTTCTTCCTGGAACAGCGAGTCTTATCAAAGAAATAGACAGTGAGTTAATTATGTTTTGTTTCTTGACAACTTCAAATTTTTTACTTACTTATCCCCGTTGAAAGTACTTCGGTCATAAATGGTTTCACGTTTGATTCATTGTGTTTTTCAGAAAAACTTCTTGTGCTCTTGAGGGATGGCAGGACACTCATAGGCTACCTCAGAAGTATTGACCAGTTTGGTGAGTTTCTGTACGGGGATATGATTTATACACTGTTTAATTGACCAGTTTGGTAACTTCTTGTACGGGCGATATGATTTGTTCACTGTTTATATTGACCAGTTGGGTAAATAATTGTATGGGGATATGATTCATACACTGTTTATATTGACCATTTAGGTGAGTTCTTGTACGGGGCATATGATTTGTGCACTGTTTATGTTGACCAGTTGGGTGAATGATTGTATGGGGATATGATTTATACACTGTTTATTTTGACCAGTTTGGCATCCCATTTAGATGCAAACTATGTAGTAGAGAGAATAAAACTTTGTTAAGGTGTTGAAAGGTCAATCACTGTACCCGATCAAGTGATTTGACATGCAAAGTTTGTTTCCTGTTGAGTAATCATTGCAATTTGCGAGTGATTTGACATACAAAATGTGTTTCATAAAAAATAAAAAGCACTTGAGGAAAGTTTACATCTCAAAGTCAAAATCTTGTGAGGATTAAACAAATGTACCTTTCAAAGTGAAGGCTTTGTATTTTTGAGGTACAATATTTTTTTTGTGGTAAAAGAGAGAAATAACTCAGTATTCTTAGATGTTGTATATTACCTGTTGTAAATAAAGGATTAATAAGTGCTTTCTATGTTGCAGCAAACTTAGTTCTTCAGGAGACAATCGAGAGGATCTATGTAGGAGACAGATATGGGGATATACCTAGAGGAATCTTTCTTGTACGGGGTGAAAACCTGGTGCTTTTAGGGGAAATAGTAAGTGATCTTATATAATGGTGAACAACACCTGATGCTTTTAGGGGGGCAATAACTGATACTGCTTATAATGAATGATAAATACCTCACATGTTTATTTCAAATGATAATAAAGTGATTTTCAAAAGCAAAAGGGGGCTTGCGCTAAGAGATCACATGACCTTTCTGGGTGGCAAATTCAAAACAAAATAGAAAAAAAACCAAAAATGACTGCGCACATCACACTAGAGTAAGACGAAAAAAGCTAAAGCCTGAGCGCACGCTAGTTTGCCACCCAAAAAAGTCACGTGATCTCTTCGTGCAAGTCCCCTATTTGAAGATTTTGTTTCAACTGCTTTTGGTCGTTTTTTTTTTTTTACTTCATGACCATTAAAACCATGAGGACCAGAAATGTTTTAATGTTTATTTCAACACTGGTCACGTTTAAATATACTTCTAGACTTTTCATTGCCACTCCAGGCATGATGGACAAACCCTGTGATTTCACACTGTGCAAAACAACTTTGGAAACCATGAGGACCACACATATTTCCCATGTTAAGCATTGTTACTGTGATGGAGAAATGTTACATCAAAAGTTCTGAAAGCAGAAACCTCAATTGCAACATTTATGCATCTTCCTTCAAATGTTCTCAAATGTCTGCTATATTTAACTTGGTGAGTATTCCTTTTAAAGTACTAAAATAGATATTTTTAATCTGTGTGCCATGTTTTTCAGGACCAAGACAAAGAAGTCCAATCTAAGCTACAAGAGGTCTCAGTAGACGAGATCCTAGAGGCCCAAAGAGCGGAACAGATAGCCAAGGAAGAAGAAGAAAAGGCCAAAGTGAAAGCACGCTTACAACAAGGCATGCCTCTAGCAACAGCAGAAACTTATCTCACACATGATGATAAATTCCTCTAGATTTCAAGTAATCTATGTTACACATTTGATGTAAGTGGAATTCTGTAAAAGTCTTACTACTGTTACTGCTTATTGTGTTGCGTTGTATTTATGGTGTAGAATTTGTGTTTTAAAATGCTTACAATTTAAATGTACAGTTATCTATTACTTGAATACAAATAACAATTAAAGTTTTGGAGTGTTATTTATTGACTTTACATTTGTTATCCAATATGCAGTGTTCTGATGCTGTTTTCCAACATGCATGTTTAACATTTGTGTAAATGTTTGTACCGGAGAGCCATTGTTATCAGAATGGTCCTGAGCACTTGGTTTGTGTAATCAATCCTATGATCAACTATTATAGCATCCAATTCTAGTGGGTTTTGTTGTGAGTGAAAATGCCCAAGCATTTGCCTCATAGACTTTCTTTGCATAGGAAATAATAGATTGTGTGTAATTTTTGACAATTTTTAAGTCTTTACAGATTTAATTTTTATATTTATTTTTATAGTTGACTTTTTCTTATGTCCCCTGTCTGTATTTGTATATCAGCATAGCCCTCCCCCTGTCTGTATTTGTATATCAACTTGCCTCCCCCTCCCCCTGTCTATATTTGCATCAGAATGTGCCCCCCCTCTGTCTATGTATTTCTATATCAATCTCTCGTCAGCATAGCCTGTTGTATTTGCCAATGGGAGCATGGCAGCTGGGGCATCTGTGAATGACATCTTTGCACGAGTCCATACAGAACGGGATAAGACAGCATCCAAGCCAACACCTTAAGCAGAAAATCGTATTCTCATTTATATTAACCCATTGACTCCTAGCTTTTTTTTGAGCTGAATTTACAAAAAACAGACTGAAAACAGATACCTCCCCCCCTATTCTGAGTTTTATACAGCCCGTCAAAGTCAAACACAGCTGCACCTAGTCAGCGGTATCCAAGCTTTCCAACAGTGCTTTGCGGTCCCCACTTTTAATCCCTCGTCATTGTGCTGAAGCCAGCACAAGTTGATGGTTGCTTGTATTTTTCATCAAAAATACAGCTATGAGCATATTAGGAGAGTGTCTCAGGACATCATGAAATCTTTTGGGGCATAATTGAGTGCTTTGCTTATGGATATTTGCAAGCAAAGGTGGATTCATGATGATTTTCTCTTGTTTGGCTTTGCCCGGATGAGAAAATAATTTTCTAATGAATCACCACAGCTCTCCTAAATGCTGTCTTTTCTGAAACCAAATTGATTCCAAAATTGTTTACACTGCTATTCTGGGTCTGTATGAGCTGGAATTGATTTGTTTGGCTTCGGGGTGAAAAGACTTATAAAAAACCATCTGACTTTGGGGAGAGGAGTGTTGACTGGCCCTTCCCTCGTGAATTTTCCCCTGGATCTCCCAGAATGCTTTGCAATACGTAAAGATATTTTCGTGGTTGTACAATCCTTCAAGGAATGGACATTGTGTTTTGAGGCCAAGGAAATGTACCTGGAGGATCAGAATAAAGGTATCTATTTGTGTCTTGAGCTGTGTTTGCTGATCTCTCTCCCTTGTGTGGTATTTTGAGCGTTTTATTGAGAGGGGTGATTCTGCTTTTCTCTCCTTGTTCGATTTGAGATTTGTCAAAGAACCTGTGCTATTATTTGGCTTAAGAGTAGATGCCAACACCTTGGTTGGATGCATATCTGCAAGACCATTTATCCCTTAGACTGATGCCTGAGTATCTTCATCTTGTTGTGTTTATTTTAAATTTATGAATTTTTTGGGTTGTGGGTACTTCCCAAAGCCGGTACAGGCCGGTTGAGGGGTCAATGTGTTAAAAAAAAACTGTTCACAAAATCTTTAATCTACCCCCTCCCATCGTTTCATACCCTAGAAAGCATAGGATGGATGACGTCAGATAGACGAGGTTCCCATCCTCCAGCGCGGTCGACGTCCTCACGCGAGCCTGACAGTACGGGCAGATAGTGTCCAGCGGAAACTCCCCGAATATTACTGGCTGGTACCGCGATGGCTGCTGGGTAATTGGCTGGTACATTCTGTTATTAATCAAACGTCTACCCAAATCTAAATCAATAAAACAACTTTGAATAATAAGAAATCCTGGGCGAATTAATTCGGTATTTTTCCGGGGAAACAAATCAAAGACGTCAAAACACAAGACGGGAAAAACTGTGCGCTCTGAACCAACCTATTTTTTGTCTTTATAGACACTATTATAAAATGAAGCCTTGTTGAGTTGGATTAATTTGAGGTCCGCAAAAAAATAAGAAATGGGGGAACGATACCTCTTTCTATATTTTATAGACATGACGGAAAAACCTGGAAAACGCGCAATTCCAGATAGAGAGAGAAGACACAATTTCTTCAGTGGCTATAGGTTCCTTGTATTACGGACTGATTTTTAAAACAAAAATAACGTGAGGCACGTGCACATAACCAGATTTTGGCTTTTTAAGATAATATTTCCTTGATCATCATTGCCCTGTGCATCAGGACAATCAGACGAAAAGCTCAAATTTCAATGACACTTTACAAAAAGTCGCATCAATTTAAAAAAGTCGCACTTGGTATTTTGTTTGCTATAAGTTACTAAGTACTCGGAGAAATTCTCCGCATTATTCGATGTGAAATTGGCTTATTTGAAGCGTCACGTCACGTTTTCCCGTCATGTCTATTTTATATAAATACAAGTGGTCTCCTCCATCATATGAACCTCTCTTCAATTCAGTCATGAAATTGCCAAATGTAATGTAATGATTTCTAAAATCCGTGCGTGCTTGCTATTTTGGAGTTATTTCAAAAGCCTACCGAAGGTGAAAGTGATATGAGCAAAACAACCTTATTTTACGTTGTTTTTAAAACTTACCAGATAAGGTTCTACTCCAAAAGATCTCTTTTTGAGGGTGTTGTGCCGAAGAAATAATAATCGGCTCGTGATTCGAATGAAAACCCAGCAGGTGTGAGAAGAGCAAACAACAAATAACTCAAACACAGCCGCAAACACTTTCCTTTAACATCAATTAACTGTGTTATAAAGAATCACTTACAGCCTTGTTACAGAATTATAGAAGTCTTGAATGTCTTTAGGAGTGATTTGTATAATTACTTTCTATTTGTATAATTACTTTCTATTCCCAGGCTTCCACTCAAAAAAAGGACATCCATCAAAGACAAATAAGAGTGGAAATAATATACACATTAAAATTTCCTTATTCGTCTATATAATTTACAGTAACTGATCTTGAAGTTACTCTTTTTTTTATAAAACATCTAATAATAATCAGTTGGGCGGTTTTTATTTTCACGTGAAATGAAAATAAAATATCCAGTGACGAATTGGAATCGAGAATCGCACATCTAGCAATAATATCTAGCAATAATATTCAAGATTGTTATTATGATCACAATTTAATTCTGCATTTTAGAAATCTTTTCTGTCACCTGAGCCTGGGCATATTCTTAGCAAATGATCTTGCGATATTAAATGGTGAGATCTCATGTTAGGCGTTCTTTTAATTAAGGTCTTTATAAAAAATAAGAGTGCATTTCTTTAATCGTCATAATTTCAAACAAATAGACCAATCAATTGAATGTGATATTATTTACTCAGCTGTTTGCTACCTTACCTTTCTTGGCCATTTAGAAAGACCCATGTGTTCAGGTCATTGAAATTCTTCTCAAGACACGTATGTCTTGCCTAGTATTTTAAATTTTAACCTTGAACAATAAGAGCGCATTCACAAACTCACACGATTTAACAGTCTCTAAAAAGGATATATGAAAAAGTGGGACATGAAGCACTTATTCATAACAAATACTTTTTTGCTTATATCGCTTACAATTTTCACGTCCACTTCCGTGCATTGTAAAAAAATAGTAGAATTCACCAATGAAAATGTTGACGAATACGTAGATGGTTCAAAATTTGTATTCATATTTTTCTATGCGCCATGGGACGACCATTGCCAGAGAATCCTCCAGATATTCGATCAAGTTGCCGACGAGTTTGCAGATCGTGACGATATCGTCGTTGGAAAGTCAAATGCTTACGAGGATGTAAAAATTGCTACCAGATATTGGATCGATAGGTACCCGATGTTCAGGTACTTTATCAAAGGAAGCACTACAGAAGAAACGTAAGTAGCTTTAGTGTTGTAATGCTTTTAAAAATACACTGGATTCCCCATATAATTTAAACCATCCGTTCAGAGTGTGATATAATGTAGCCTAGTATCGGGAGTTTAGAAGTACGTAAAGAAAGAAAAACAAGTTTCCTTTTTTTGGATTAGTTTGCCTTTTTTCTTTTTCTTTGTCCATTTACAGCTTTAAAACAAGAATGAACCAACTTGCTACCACCACAAGTTACTTTTTATATCATCAAAAAAGAACACCTTTAGAGCTTACGTATGTCAAGCTTCAAATAGGCTTGTGCCATCGCGACTTTGTGCTATTCCAAACCTAAATGGAGTACAGCGTCTATCAACCTCATTGAAATAGGTGTATAAAATATGTTTATAACAAAGAGATTGCCCAAATCATATGCGTGTACGCATATTCGAACTTTACGACCGCTTCTGTCAGACGCCATTTGAAATAATAAAAAAAAAAATGTCAGAAAGCATCCGTTTACATCTATAAGATTTTATCTTCCAATTGGTTAAAAACAATAACAAAGGTGTGGCTTACAAGGGCTCTTGAACTCACACATGAACTATATTCTAATAGCTATGACGGCGGCTTCAAACCTGACGACTTCATCCGCTTCATAGCGGCTCGCTCCTACCTCAAGCTCAACAAAGCCATGTTCGACCTTCCCCTCATCGAGCTAGAAAAGTCCAACTTTGAGCGTGTGGTGAAGAATCGCGCCAAAGACGTGCTGGTGTTCTATTATAACGGGAACTGCAAGCTCTGCGATCAGATGGCGTACCCTTATTACCACGTGGGCCAGGCGTTCAGAAACGAACCCGACTGTGTAGTAGCGAGACTGAATTGTGATACGAATGACGGTGTTTGTCTGCAGCAAAAGATTCCTCGCTTTCCAACACTCAAGGTGAGTGGCGGGGCAGGTGGTGGTGGAGGTCGTCGTGATACTATAGGCTATGGCACGTAAGCTACACACAAGAGATGTGTGACTGCAACAGAGGATTAATCGCTTTCCGAGAGATGTTATAGTGGTGGTGGTAGTTGGGAGAAAGGGGGGTGGGGGTGGGGATAGCCATGACTCATGAGCGAAGCACGAGCTTTCCATCACTCGAATCACTTGAATGTCGCGGTAGTGTTGGTTAGCTGGGATGAGGCTATGACAAGATGGGGCTTCGACGAGAGGTGAGAATGAGAGATGGAATGGCAGTAGCTAGGAAGGTGCAATAAGAGATGGAACGACAGTAACTAGGAGAGGTGCACTACAATATGCTGTAGCAAGCTTGATTTACGTTTTTCTTTAAAATTGCAAAGAGATAGAAGATCACTATAACAGAGCCGATTAGGGCGAATATTTCGAATTGCCTCAAAAGTAGGAAATAAAGCTAAATGTTTTATGATTTCCAAGGTGTATTCCAAGAAGAACAAGGACGGGTGGACATACGAACCTGGGAAGAATAACGAAATGTATAGCCAACAGAACCTCACAACCTTCATGAACTCGCTATGCAAGACCGAGAGATTGGAATCCGGTCGACTCAACACGAGGGTGAGAAAAACTAGTTATAAACCCAACAGAACCTCCTGTAAGGTAGAACGAGTTGTACACTCCCAGACTGGAGTGGAGAACTGAGGAGTGGGGGGGGGGGGGGGGGGGGAACTCGTGCCCCCCTTCCCCCCCCCCCCCCAAAAAAAAAAATCTTTAAAAATAGTAAGGGAAAAAACCCAGTACGGGCATGGCTGAGACCTGCTAGAACAGTGATCATACCGTAAGTAGATGGTGGTGTGATTAATGTTTGTATGGAATTCTGGTAAAAAAAAGTATAGTGATACGATTGAGCTGATGATTGCAATGATTTTTTCAGGCCGGTAGACTTGACGAATTCGATAAGCTAGCAGAAGAGTTTGTGAGCGACTGGCATCGGCGAGAGCAGATCCTTCGCACGGTGCGCGAGAAAACCGCCACCCATCCGTCCAAGAAATACGCCGCGTACTACGCCATCGTTATGACACGCATCATTAACGAGGGGTCCCACATGGTTCAGATGGAGATCGAGAGATTAGAACGATTGATCGCAGGCCACGTGCACGCGAGTAAATCTGACGAACTCGAGAGAAAAAAGAACATACTACATCACTTCCGCGCACTGCACAGGGCGAGAGATGAGCTGTAAGGGAGGGGGTCCTTGGGGGCGGCATACACGCCAAGTAAAAAGAACATTAGTCGATATGAGCAACCTTTTGCTCTTTTTATCATCAGGGGAAGGAAAGATCAACGGCGCTCAAGAAGCCTTAAAGACAAATCTGAAAATTATCCATTAAAGGATAACATTCCAATAAAAGTGTTAAATTTGAGATTGTGGTTTACTTTTCTTCTCGTAATATAACAGATGAATGATATCTTAACGTTTTATGATATTTTACAATTTGTTAGCTAAATTTATTACCAAACTTAATTAAAACCTCATTCTCGTTACACGTTATTCAATTATTTATCACACTGTTATATTCTCACTGCTGTCAGACAGCCCTGTTCTATTCCTTTAGCCTTATCTCTTACTCTGTGATAAGCTGATTACGACACATAATTATACAACAACGCTCGTAAATTACGAGCTCTGGTTAGCCGAGAAGAGAAGGGGACTTGCGCTAAGAGATCGCATGACCTTTCTTGGTGGCAAATTCAAAACAAAATAATCATACAAACAAAAATTCAGAAATTACTGCGCCAGTCACACCAGAAAACGACTGGTCACGTGAAAAACAAACAGTCACGTGATTTCTTAGCGCAAAAAAGGCATAGTTTGCTCGATCGCCCCGCTTGTCAGAAATAGCCCTTATTGCACCCTTACATATCGCTTACAGCTATCATGAGGCGAATTGAGTCATTTGCATCAGGCATAACACCCAAATATAACTGATGTATTAGTTACATTTTCGTGCATGGCATTTTCTGTTTGACCTGTTGATCATATTTTATAGGGATAGTGTTTTTGCCTCGGTGATACCTTTTTCTAACTTGGCCACGGGATTGTACGGACACTTCCATATATGACGCTTTTGACACACCCGTGATCTGATCGCGTAGTATCACACCCATCGAAACACCCACCGTTAGCTCGTTAGGTCCCTTTGTTCAAAGGATAACTCACTCAAGCTGATTCTTTGCGCGGGATGCGTTAGATCCAGATATCTCTTATACCTCAGAACCTTGTCAAAACCCATTACTTATGTTGCGTTTAGTTCTTTTGAGTTTTTCGAGATTTTCGCGTATGTTAGCGCTTTGAGGATCAGCAGCTAGGGCTTCCATATAACACTTCTCTGCTTCGTTCAGCTTGCCCCAGCGATGATATAAAACACCTGAAAAAAAAATAGTCTACTCGATCCCTACTGGCCGTTTGAAACAACAGTATCAAGCTCTAAAAATCTTAAAAATAAAACGCACCTAAGTTTCCACGAATTTCAGGCTGTACAGGATTTAACTCCAGCGCTCTAAGGAAGTGCTTTTCGGCCTCCTGTTAAGGAATAAATATACCGATAATTTCAGTGATAAAAACACAAGCATCAGCAAGACGAAACATTTCACACCCAAGCCAACTATGGTATTTTACTATAAACATGTTGTTTCATGTTTAATGTACCATTGTCTAGGACCTGTACCCAGGATCGGCTGAGAGGGGTGCGCAGTCAAGTATCATGAGATTCCTTTATAAGAATTGACCCACTTTTTGGCCGCCAAGGGGAGGGGGAAAGTGGTGGTTCGCATACCCTGCGAACCCCCTTGTGTACGAACCTGAGGAGCACTAAGTAAGAGACCAGCTTACTTCGTTCCATCTTCTACACTTTTATCTATCGTCCTCGAAGTTCCGTTTACGTTAAACCCGTTACATCTTGTAAGTCCTTCGCAAAGAGGTTGATAACATGTATATACGGACTTTAAAAGTATTCCACAGACAATTTTGAAAATCCTAAATTCAATAAAACGCCGGAAACTTTTCCATTGTCTACCTTGAATCTCTTTTCCTGCCCCAGCATATTTCCCAGGTTAAAATGTATCGAGGATTCATCCGGGATGTGCTTCAAAGCCTCGTATGCCAACTCTATTCCTTCAGTTCTTTTATCTGTGACAGAAAAAGAGAAAAATGAGAATGTGTGGTAGAATTTATAGAAGATTTCCAGGATGTTGAACCTGCACCTGTCTTATCCAGCAGTAATATGTGATTCATCCATGCGCCAACGTGGTCGCTCTTCAGCTTCACTGCTTTTCTAAACGCTGCAACCGCCTCCGCATCCCTGTTCCAGTCAATATACTAGAGACAGGGTATAAACTAGTCATATTGACAACAGAATATACACTAGACTCACTCGTTTTGAATGAAGTTCTAGTTTAGGTTATACTGTTTAGTTAAGTCCAGGTTATACTGGTTAAATTGTTCTAGGTCTAAGGATTTTACTTCCCCTCCCTGGGTATGGTGAGTACCCATCCTCCCTGGGTAAGGTGAGTACCCATCCCCCTGGGTAAGGTGAGTACCCATCCCCCCTGGGTAAGGTGAGTACCCATCCCCCCTGGATAAGGTGAGTACCCATCCTCCCTGGGTAAGGTGAGTACCCATCCCCCCTGGGTAAGGTGAGTACCCATCCCCAGTAAGGTATATACCCACCCACGCCCCTGGGTAAAGGATGCAATCACCTACCAGGTTTCCGAGGTTGAAGAACGCATCAGGATACTTCTTTCTATAGCGAATGGCATTTTTATAACACGTCTCTGCTTCCTAAAATAATTCAGTAGATGTGGACATTAGAAGGCACAGGTGGATATACTCTGCTTCTCCATTTTTCTTATAGTGCCACTATTGATAAAATAAAATCGACTTTCACAACGTCAAAATATAAAACCCCTCAAACATTAGCGTTTGGAGGGGCAAGGCATTTCCCCCGAAGTTTGAGCTGAAGCCTTACCTGCATTTTGTTCAATGCGGCTTTCACAGTCCCTAGATTCATCCAACCAGCGGCGAAAGCTTTGCTGCAAAATACACGAATAATTGTTAGGCTCCTGATGTGAGCCATACACTTGGTTTAACTTTTATTGTGGGTCTAGAGACGAGCTATAAACTTTAAAACATTTTACCTCGAATCAACAGCTCTCTCCAACAACTTCTCAGCTTCAGATATTTCACCTTTCTCCTGAAAACATAGTTGTATAGAAACTTTGAAAAAAAAGATTGAACAAGGAAGTCTAATGCTAACAGAAAAAAAAAATATATAATGTCCAAGAAATCAAATCTGTAGTTTGATAATAGTAATAACAATCATACCTTTAGCAAGTTCCCCAAGTTATTCAACGCGTCGCTGTATGTTGGGTTGAGTCTAGAAGGAAAGAATAATGGTATTAGATTTGGTAACCCTTCACAAAACTAAGTGACGTGAGTTTTGTAAGAACCACACAGACCTGACTGCTTCTCTGTAGTAAGCAAGGGCTTCTTCATCTCGTTGTTGAGTCGAGCGTACTTTGCCGATATTGTAATGAACCTGTGATTGAAGAGGAGTATCAGAACAATACTGGTATTGTCTACCTAGGATGTCAGGTACAAGTCGTCAGTAATTATAATGTATCTGGTGAGAGTTACCATGTATCTGAGTAATAATACCGCAAATTAATAATTGCAAACTTGTCATTCATCTCATTTGTTAACAAATGTCACATCTCTAACCATTTATACGTTTTGCCCTTTTTGACAATAGCGACCTTAAGATTTACTATAGTGGAGACACGAAAGTTGCGAACACTAGACTTCTACTCGCGCTAAATCGTGATGTACACTAGCGACATAACGACATAACAACATAGACACAAGAGAAAATACATGTTTTTTTCTCATGTCTTTATGTCCATGTCTTATGCCTAGTGCACACTAGCGACATAACGACATAACAACATAGGCACAAGAGAAAATACATGTTTTTTTCTCATATGTCTTTATGTCCATGTCTTATGCCTAGTGCACACTAGCGACATAACGACATAACAACAGGCGCGAGCACTATTTTAAGGCCGACATGACGACATGGACTTTATGACATTGACATTATGACAAAAGAAAAAAAACATGATTTTTATCTTATGTCGTTATGTTCATGTCGTTATGTTTGGCTTATGTCAAAATGTCGAACCATTCACACTTGAACATATGAACACAAGGGTGCACGCGCCTATGTCATTATGTCGTTATGTCACTAGTGTGCACCAGGCATTATGTCGATGTTATGTTGTTACAGGCTGGTAAAGGGGGTATGGATCACGTTTCACGGATCGGGCGAAATGGCTTTTCACGTTTGACGGACCGAAAAATGACCTTTTAAATCGTCAAATCACGTTTCACGGACGTCGAAATGGATTTCACGTTTCTCGTAGGGTGAAAAATGGCCAACTCTCGTTTCACGAAAATATCCTTTACCACCCTGTTATTATGTCGCAGGTGTGTACACTTGATCATAAGGATTATCGTCTCCGCCTAATAGCGCAATGACGTTGGCGAAACGTGATGATCTTTGCGATTTTTGCCTGCCGCAGTACTCCTATTTTCTAACATTAAATATGACATTTCTAACCTTTGCATTCAAAGGACAAACTGCTTGACCGCTAGTAAATAACTTCTCTTCAGTCAGCCATTCTGATGTTCTCTGGAGAAGAGACAAATCGAAGCGGATATATTGCAAACGCTCAAAACGGCATTACAAACACGAAGTTTCCGGTTTGTACCTGAACAGTCCTGATCGAGTAAAACAACAGGACAGCACTGACGGCTACTGACAGAGCCTGAAACAATATAAACCAAACAAAACCTTTTAACGCCATCAAATGTCAAGTGCTGCGCTGAAAAAAACGAGCATTGAAAAGAACAGCATACTAAGGATAAAGCCCTGTGCAAACAGTGCCAGCACCGGCCAGCATTGCTGGCGAATTCTTTCTCGACTGACCACAAGACAAAGGAAATGTCAGAAAGTCCATTTCCCATTTTGACATTTCCTTTGTCCTATAGTCAGTCAAGCGAAAATTCGCCAGCAATGCTGGCAGGTGCTTGCGCAGTTTGCACGGGGCTTGGGCTTAACGGGGTTCAGACTCCGCATAAGCGTGACGACTCAACAGCCCCGCGTAAGCATGATGGAAAGGATGATAAAATGGCTGCTGACAGATTAAGCTTGCTGTTCTTATTCAGTGACAATGTTTCTTACCTTTCTCATTGGAGGTTTGCGGCTGATGGCCACCGCGCCTAATACCACAATGAGACAGCTCCCAACACTGGACAAGTATAGTACGCGCTCTGCGACCACAAACCCGACCCGAAAAAAGAAATTACTCGCGGGAAGAAACGGGACTATTAGAAACGCCAGACCAATTGTTAGCAGCCTGGAAAAGAAACATGACATATAGGTCTGGAGTGAACGTGGAAGGGGTCCATATGGCTGTCAAGTGGTGTAGAGATCGCCAAAATAGTTTCCTTTTAAAGTATAGCTAAAAAGACAGAGATAAGAGCACCAATCAACATTACCTTGGAGATAAAGAGTCTTTAACGACAAAATTAACATTACCTTCTAGAATAAATATCTTTAAGGAAAAAAAATCGACGTTTTCTCCTTAGAATAAACATCTTAAAAGAACTTAATCAACGTTTTCTTCTAGAATTGGGATCTCTAAGAACTGAAATAAACGTTACCTTCTAAAATAAGGATTTTCAAGATCTCAAATCAACGTTACCTTCTAAAATAAAGATGTTTAAAGATCTCAAATCAACGTTACCTTCTAAAATAAAGATCATAAAAGATCTCAAATCAACGTTACCTTCTAAAATAAAGATCTTTCCCAAAAAAGCAGTAGAGCATCAGCCCGCCCAGCGACACCCACATGGCAAGCACTGCGAGAATCCTGACGTCCTTAGCGCTCTGTATCAGTGGGATGCAGCCCATGGACCAATCAAAACACAGCCACCACGGGTGAACAAGGAGCCAGATGTTTATCGAGTAGATATAGTTGTAGTTGATGAACTTTGAGAAATATGATAAATAAGAACTCCTGTGAGCATCATGTAAGGTAAAGCAAGGAAAGCTAAGGTCAGGTGATCTGAGGTTAGGTGAGGTAGAATAAGGTTAAGATGACGTGAAGCGAGGTAGAAGTTGATGAACTTTGAGAAATATGGTAAATAAGAACTCCTGTGAGTATTATGTTAGGTAAAACAAGGAAAGCTAAGGTAAAGTGAGATGAAGTGAGGTAGAATAAGGTTAAGATGACTTGAAGCGAAGTAGAAAAAGGTGAGGTGAGGTAAGGCGAGGCAAGTCAAGATGAAACAGTATGAACAACGTTCTAAAACTGGAAAGATTTCATTTTGAAGTTTACATCAGTTCTGAGCGAGACTCTCAATTCCTAAGCGACAGAGAAGACTGTGCGCATTTGACTGGCATCTCAGCTTCACATTTTCTTTAAGTAGCGAATCAAACTCCAGTGCTACGGTCACACCCGTACCGCCCCTGTTGATGTGGAGTTTCTGTTCCCCCAAAATCACTTTGAATATGGCATTTGATTCGGAACATCAAAAGCACAGCCAAGCTCAGAGCCATGCTGAACTTCTTCAGTGCCAAACTTAAATGATGTACGTACCCTAGAAAGCAAACTCTTCTCGAACGACGCAGGATTGTCAGAGACTTGGAATCGAGGTGGTGCAGAACCCATTATTTGCCAACGAGCAATAAGTAGCGAGACACCAGTCAACACCAGGGCAAACTGACGGTAGAACAGCCCTCTCATCCAAGATATATCTTCTTGCTGCTGTTAGGTATATCATGCAAAACGTGTGAAGATATATAAGATCATAAGCATTTTTTTTTTATTTCAATAACAAAAACTTTTACAAACAACCCAAATTTCCATCGGAAAAACGGCCAAATGAAAATAACACCCATGCCCCACACACTCCCGTTACCAACATGGGGATTTGTAAGGTTCCCTGCATGGTCAAATAACAGCGAATCTGGGGTAGTAACAATTTAAAAGAAAAAGAAATACATATTTAGATTCAAGACTTGATACTACTGGGACATAATCATACGCAAAAAATTGTCACTTTTCATGGTTGATCGCAAATGGTAGTAAAACCACCAAACAACCCAAGTTTCTTTTTTCAAGTAATGCTTTCGCAAAAAAAAGGTGCGGCCTACCTCAGTTGGCAGTGGCTTTTTTTTCCTGAAGGCATTCTGGAGTACTCTAACTATATCCACCTTGCAGACGATGATAAGGTCGTATGCACAGCAAATTCCCTGGAAAAGGTCACAAAATGATATTAAAAAGCCTGTTTGCTGCAATGTTTTCATCCAACAAAAGTACCAAGCAAAAGCATCCATTTGCACTGGCTGATTTGAGGGAGCTATTGCGATATCCTCTATTGAATTTGGTAAAATAAAGCATGAGGCTTATTTCAATTTGTCTTCAAATATTGGTTAAAAAATAAAAAAAAAGATGTGGCTAACAAGGGCTCTTTAGAACATAACGAGCACATGGAACATAACGAGCACATGGAACATAACGAGCACATGGAACATAACGAGCACATGGAACATAACGAGCACATGGAACATAACGAGCACATGGACATGGACGGACATTTGTATTTTATATTCTATTCAATCATGGAAAGACATTGGATTCATTTTTGTGTTAAAACGCTGGTATTTATTTTTTTCAATGAGTGCTTGAAACAATCGCAATAATCAAAATGACTAAGAAACTAAAACTGACATCAAAGGAGAAAATGTCCATGCAATGGTAACCGAGCAACAGCTTCCCATGATGACGAGGTTGATGTCGATGTTGTTGTTGATGATGATGTTGACGATGATGATGATGATGTTGTTGATGATGATAATGATGATGTTGACGATGATGATATTGACGATGACGATGATTATGTCGATGTTGTTGTTGATGATGATGATGTTGACGATGATGATGTTGATGATGATGATAATGATGATGTTGACGATGATGATGTTGATATTGGTGACGATGATGATGATGATGTTAATGATGATGATGATGATGTTGACGATGATGATGATGATGTTGACGATGATGATGATGCTGTTGATGATGATGATGTTGACGATGATGATGTTGATGACGTTGATGATGATCACCACAGCTGTAATCCCTTGCTCTTTGCGTATCATAGCAAAAGTGCAGAGTACAACACTTTAGATAATACTACTAATAATGATAGTTGATAGCCTACCAGAGCAGTGATCCCTTGTTCCTTACACAGCATAGCAACAGCGCAGAGTACAACACTTAGCAACAAGTAGTTTAAAGAACTCTGAATGGGCTCATCTGCTAACATATTAAACATTTCCATCAATACAACTACTGGAATGAAAGAAATTGTTTGCCTAGTCATACTATATAAGGACCTAATTTGTGGGTGTTTACTGCAATAAAAAGATGCTCTGGTTGAGGCTGTTACACAGTATCTGGGTCTATTCAGTGTACTAAAAGAAATTTTGTATGAATATCTAAAAATATTGTATATATTTTTTTAATTCTCAAAAATGGGATACTTCTTTCTGTTTATCATCTCCCCTAGCTCTACCTACCTCCTATTTAATGATTTCCTAACAAATATATGCTTGCAGTCAACTTTAATAAGAATAAAAGAAACATTTTTTCTATAAAAATATGATATAAAGCACATCCTTACCAGAAGCAGAACAACATTTCACATAGCATAGAAAAGATAGAAAGAAGAACAAAGCACACAAGAGATCAGCACGGCCAACTACACCAGCCACCTAGAGAAGAAAAACAATTATAATCGTTACTTATCAGTAATGATGATAAATAACAAAAATTACAAGTATGATATAGCTTTTCCTTTTTTTCCATGGTATTTAGAGACTAAGCAACTCCCAATTCTTAGAAGTTAATTATTTCTGGATTAAATACCAAAAATATCATCATTTGGTTCTAGCTTCTTATGCTATGCACTAATTTTCTCAGACAAAGAGACTCCCGCCTAATGCGGGAGAGTTGACAGCTATGACAGTGTATATTGTAAATTTGAAAAGGGAGAAAAACTGGATATAATTAGGTTGTTGTGAATAATAAATCAAGTTTAAATGGTATTAGCTTTTGGGCAATACTCAATAAAAGTGGAATATGGAATTCTCTTCAAAAAGAGTAACATCAATTAATGCTCCATCAATCTCCATTCAAGAGTGACTGGCATCTCATACATTAGCTTGATTTTAATAAAACAAAACAAGTTAATGCATATAAATCATTTGGTTATTCTTTAAAACAATGATAGTAAATAGAATTTGAAAATGATGACTTAAAATATTTAAAAGGCTTCAAGGTAGCTATTGTCACTATGATGTACTATGCAATAAACTGAAAACATGTGAATACATTGTAAATATTTGTCCATTTGTGTATGACGGAGATAAGGAAGTATGCAATTAATTATGCAGATGGTCTCTTCAAATAAAAGAAAACGTTTTAAGAAAGAATGAATCTAGACATAATCAAATCAAAACAGTATGTTTGACATCTCAAATAATCACTTGTTATTTAAAATAATAAGGTATATCATATCTTACCTTTACATATTTTTTACAGAAAATAGTCTATTTTTTATAAGAATAAAAATAAGGAAAACTATAGAAAACTGGGAAAAATACAACTCCATGTGTGAAACATTCTAAAATTAAGTTTAATAATTTCGTAACACTCAAAAAAGACTCCAATTAGAAAAAATACGATCTAAAAGGATTGGGCGCATTTGTGGTAAAGCGATGGCCGGTGTTTCAGTTTGTTTATGCTTTGTTTTATTAGTGTGTGGTCTGTAGCATTGATGTCAAGCGATGTATTTTTGATATGAAGCACTTATGAAACCCAATTTGAATGCTATCTGATGATTTCCCAGCTGGTCTATTCTCACATTTCGCATCACTTCCATTTCCCATTAGCTAGCTTTCCTCTAGATTGAAGTTATTCAGATTGTTTCCACAAACTTAGCAGGTGATTGATGAATTAATCAGGATATAAATTGAGCATAAACTGCTAAACAGAAGAAATGAGGATTGACTTCGCAGCTTATTTTCTCTTTGCAATAAACAAATTGGCCTGGAAAACAATGTCGGCGATCGATTCTGACTCACACATTCAATTAACTGCGAACGCAACTTAAAAATGCTATAAACTTGAAAGAGATATCCCTCATTTAGAAAATCAAGGCTAAAATACTTACGCTTTCCGTATGAACTGGGTGCACCGCAAATATCAGAGAACACAGAAAACTTGCTTGCGAAACTTGACCGGTCTTCATTCGAACACGATCTTCGAAAAACACCGCATAAATCCGTAAAGATAACATAGAAACAACGGCGTGCAATACCACATTGACAAAATGAAAACCCCAAGGGTGGTAGCCATTGGCGAGCCAGTAATTTAGTCTGAAAGTTAGCACTGTTAATGGACGGTAGCTCTTGTGGCTTTCGTTTGAATCAAGCTTACCACCCCAGAAATCATGAATAAACAACGTCCATATAGGTGCCTCGGGACGAAGGTCTTTGTTATTTAAAATTGCTTCTGAATCGTCAAAGACAAAGTCTCCATTACAAGAATTCCAGTAGCAAAGTAGAGAGACGATCGCGATGGTTAATGAAGCGTGCAGGCGGGATAGTTCTGGTAGCGGAAGGAGTTTGTTTAGATTGTTGTTGTCGTCTATGTGATGTTGAGGCGACTCATTTGCAGAATGGCTAACTCCGTTTAGCTCCTTTGGTACCCTTCGTCTAGAATTCCCAGCCCTGGTCCTAACAGGCATCTTGTCCAAGCAATATTAAGCAGATCAAAGCATTTCTCACAATTTGCGGGAGTTTTTTTGTTCCACTGACTCTCAGATATAAGACACGTCCGCCATTTTCAAACTGTGCGCGAAAATGATGAACCAATACTTCCCTCAGCGGGGTAGGGAAAGGACCGGTTCAGCCTACACAGGCAACCCACATACAGTCTATTTCCGAAGCATCATAAGTACCGGTAGAAGGACACAAAATAATCTGTAATTAACTTAACAAAACTAAATACCAATATTCTACTTTTGCGAATTTAGAAATTTAGAAACCGTTTTTTCTATATCGTACTTTCTTTGCATTCCGGGTTTCCTGTGGTAGTCATGACGTCAGAGCACTGCACAACTAGTACGTGGAAAAACAAAATGGCGACTTCCTTGAACTCCGTTCTGCGACTAAGTTTTTAGCGTTTTTAGACTTCAATTTTCGCTCATTTTTCAACTGCTCTACTATAAAATCGTCGCAAGACCACGTAAGTTTAAGTTTTACTAAAAATGTTATTGCATTGCGCGTAATATTTTTTTCTTTCTTGATATTTTCCAAACAGGAAGTTCACGATGAGTTTATTGTGTGCATACAGACGACACAACTTTAATTCACGTTTTCGGTGTTATCAATTGAAGAAATTGATACAAGTACTTACGTTCTAAAGCTAGAGATAGGAATTTGAAACCCTTTAGTCATAACGACTGCTTTATTGTTCTCTAGATTGTCAACAAAGGATCTAACTTAACAACAATGAATTCCCTAGAACCACACGCCCTCAAGATGGAAAGGTACGTTGTAGTATATACCTGTGGAAAGTCCCACCCACCCTTAGCCATACAAAGTACATACCCGTGGCTAAACAAGGCATCATGGGCTACTTACTACATAGACAATGTCACCCACCCTTAGCCACTGAATGCAAATCTATTGCACAAAGTTTATTTGTGGTGCGCTTATACACACAGTAGAATGTTTAAAAACTTGCAGCAGTTGATTTCTTTTTGTTTTGTAAGTTGATGGCATTGGATGTAATAGCAAATGTCAACTTGTGATTTAATGTAGCAAAACCATTTGGTAACTTTTGTATCCAATATTTCCTACCTTAAAGGTTTGTTCCCACTAGGGCACAAGTGTAACACACATAATTGTATGATTCTCACTTCAAGAACAAGAGAACACAGCTGCTTGATTTCCTTGCTCTTGTGTTTGACCAATTCTTACTTGGGTTGCATTTGAACTTGCTCTTGTGTCCTGGTGAAAAGAAACCTTAAGAAGCTATTTCTATTTCCCTTGCATAATATAAACTTCCCTCTCCCCTCCCCCTGTATTCCATCCCTACATCAGTCCCCAGGCATTTAACCAGGATTTGCTTGGAGAGAGGGAGGTGGACACAGTTGGATATCATGTGAAAAGTCTACAATTTGGCAGGATTACTTTCACCTTGCACACCCCCTTGCCTCTTGTAAATATGGATTCTCCTTTTTGTGCTCTATATAGGATTCCAAAGCCAGGAAGTGACATTGTTGGTGAGTAGTTAACTAAGTGCTTTATCTATTGTTGAAAAATTTCACTCTTATGCCTAAGGATTTATTTCTCATTTTTGCACCATAAAGTTTTATGTGAAGCCACATGAATTCTTTTGCCAAGATCAACCTTAGTCTTACATTCCCATTTATCATTTTCAGACTACAGCAAAGTACCAAGATCAAGTGGAGATGGCATGGAGCATAGCGGAGCTGCACTTGAACCAACTGACACACGAAAACCACACGCTCTCAAACAAAAGCCTCAAATTCACTTCTCGTTTGGTCATGTTGAACTTATGCTTGAGTCTGATACTGAAGAAAAAGAGGAGGGCACTAAAAATACAGAAAATGACACTATTAGAAAACACCCCAAAAAGGCAACAAAAAGTACACCTGTGTTAAATCAGATAATTGAAAGGACTTCAGTGGATAGTAGCAAAACTCAAGGGAATGATACACATATATTCATAAAAGAAGAGCCAAAACAGGAGATTTTACAATCTTCAGCAAGTACTTTATGTGACAAACCCACTGGGAGTTCCACTGAGGAGTTGAAGAAGCTTCAGTCAAAAGTAGAGGAGTTGGAGGAACAGACCTCAAGGCTTACTGACGAGAAAACTAAACTTACAATACAACTAGGCATACAAACTGAGGTATTTATAGCGTGCTTACAACCAATAGCAGGGTTTTTGCTAGTGGGAAGGGGTGTCCCCCTGTAACGGTGGAAATTTAAATTGGACTTTTGAAGTGAAATAAAGACCTGCGCTGCTGTTTTTGACGTTAAATTGTCCTTATTTGTAATGTTATACTATGTAAAGCAAGATACATTGTACTGTATGTACTTGAAGCCGAGAGACAAGATGGTAAAACCTGCCACATCCCACATTACTCATCTGAACAAAATCCAATATATCCAATTTTATCTCTTAATGCAGGTAAATTCTGATCTGAAAAAACTTTTGGTTGCATCAATGGAGGAGGAACTTGAAAACAGGTATTTTTATATTACTTGATTACTTTGATTGGCTTAAACTAAGACTGTTGGTGGGGCTCCATGCCAAAATCTCCTAGATTGCTTATGACTTTGAAAGCTAAAGCCAATGCCAAATGTGTTGTGCAGTATTTTGTGAGAAAAAATGTCTGGTTTCTTATCCATTAAAGGATGGAAGCTCTAGCACATAGGAATGCCCAGCTCAGAGTGGAGGTTGAACACTGGCAGACCCTCTGTGATGAATACGCTGAGGAGTCAGACAGACTGGCTATTGACTGTGATGTGTGGAGAACTAAGTTCATGGCTAGCAGGTATGTAAAGCATATTGCAACCATATTATATACATAATCAACAATTTGTTATTACTAGGGAACTGAAAAGCAACACATGCACATTTTCCCCTACTCTCTGTTGCAGCTCTACTCTCTTTATGTTATTTTAAGAGCAATGTTTGTTATCTGTTTTGTGGTTATGATCAGGTAGGATGATGCAGTTGTGTCCCATCTTTGCCCTTGTTAGAATGAATTGCCCTTATCTATGTTGGTAACACTATTTATATATCATGATGACAGGATGATGTCAGATCAGTTGACATGCTGGAAAACAACGCTCTACACTAGATATCGTCAAGCTCTAGCAGCATTACAGAGGATGCTGGATGAGCGTGATGAGCTGAAACACTATCTTGTACACACCACAAGGTACAAAAACTCTAATTCTTTCCATATTGCATTAGTATTGGGTACCTGTTATCCTAGTCCTCTCGTACCTTTTCCCCTTATGTATACCTAGTTCCCCTTTATATACCAGGTTACCCCTTATGTACCTAGTCCTCTCCTGTACCTAGTCCCTTTATGTACCTAGTCCCCTTGTGTACCAAGCCCCCCTAATGTACCAGGTCCCCCTTATGTACCTAGTCCCCTCATTTACCTAGTCCCCTCATGTACCTAGTCCCCTTGAGTAACTAGTCCCCCTTATGTACCATCTCCTTATGTACTTAATCCACTCATGCAACTAGACCAATAATGTTGTATGCATCTTGTTTTAAAGGCTTCTTGAGTCCCTTGACTATGTGGTCAAATGCAGCGGAGGGTCATTTAGTGATACTCTCATGGACAGACACCCCATCCAGGGGCAGAGCATTCTTGAGATGGCAACTATAACAAGCTGTTTAGCGCAGGATGTGACTGCACAAGTGCAAGGGTTCATTCCATCTGGCTCTCTCCCAACACATGCTCTCCTTCTCAATGAGGAGAAGGAGCCTGCTTTAGATTCAACACCAGCTGAGAAAATGGCATTACAGGTAGGGGCTTAACCTCAGCAGATAAATTATGGCATTATATGTAGGGCTTCATGTAATCAGGGTGAATATACAAAGTATACCTTGTAGTATGCATTTTATGTATTCATTATTTGGCAAACATCCATCTGGGATTAAGTACTGTTACATGAATAAAAAAGGCAAAAACTGAAACAATGATTTTTATTGGAACCTAATAATATTAAATTTACGTGATGTTTACTGTTTAGTCTTCTATTTTGCTTGGAGTATCCCTCGTAGCTTGCAGTTTTTAATTATTTTTATTTTCATTTATACCTCCCAGTCATGTTGGGGGTTTGGCGGAACCTCTTCATAACAAATACCTTGGGTAACTTAGCACTCTGTTGTGTATATATCCATTTTAAATCCTTAGATGTTAACTTTCAAGGTTGATCTTTCTACAGCTTCTTACATCCTCCATAGAGCTTCAATCGGATGATGTTCCAAGTGTGGACAGCAGCGTGCTGCGGCGCATGGGCAAACAGTACATTGGAAACAGCTACCACAGCCGTTTGATGACTAACAGCTTTCGTGTGACGTATGATTGCTGTGATCGATGCACCGGTCCTGTACATGTTGTATAATAACCCTAGTCCATCACTAAATTAGTTAGAATTTTTAAATTCTTAAAGATAGGTTATTTATTGAAAAAGATTTGTGATATGATATTTTGGTACTTTAAAAGATAACCAAATTAAGATTATTTTCTTCCAGTTGTGATAGCAAAAAAATGTATTTAATGTATTGCATTATTTAATTGCCTGAATTTAGCGTTCAGTTTCATATACACATTTGATCGACAAGAAATGCACCATTCAGGGTACACAAAAAATGTTATTTGATTTGCAAAGAAATATTATAATTATGCCAACTTTTTTTATTTTTCACTTTAAATTTCACAGTTTTCCCAAAATAAAATGGTAATGTGACATTCTAGGCGGGAAGGGGGGGGGGGGGGGAGAGTGGGTATTTTGGGGGTGCTGAAAAGTTATAAGCATTTAAAAATTAATTTAAAGAGTACATTTACTTTGAAATCTTTTTTTAAGATATGAATATAGACTCAGTCACACCTGTACAGACTTGAATAAAATATCAAGCACAAAAGGTTGTTATATTATTATTTACAAACCCTACCCCTACATACATACAATCATTGCTTCTCTCATTCACCATTATTTAAAGAGTTACAATGATAAATTCAGAAATACACTGCATTCATCATCTTTATCTTGCTTTCAATAATGTCCTTCAGCCATTTCTCTCTGAACTTTGTCTTGCCCGGTCTGAGGACAAAACAGAGTAGGAGTTAAAATGTCTTATGAGATATAAAAGCTGCATCAACAGTTGTGTATCTAGTTTTTAAGCATGTAGTTTTAAAATTGATAGTTATATACATCTATTTAAAAATATGCTGTTAGTGCAAATGGCAGTTCTGCAATAGAAAATTAGAAATAATGGGACTCGTCATATTTCTACTGAATAAAGAAAATCTGAATAATGTGATTCATTTTTTATCAATGGTTTTACTTCAAAGAAGTGATTGGTGTCATTAGCAACGTTCATTGAATTAGGTGTATTATCAAGAGTAATATGATAGCTTGGTGGTACAGGTTTTGTCTCCCAAGCAAGAGGACCAGGGTTTTAACCCAACTTAATTGCAGATTTTTGCAGGTGTCATCCTGGCTCTCTACATTGGGGACTGTAGACCCCTGGTCTTCCCAAGTTTCTGTGGGCAATACAAAGGAATTGAAACCAGGAAAAAGTTTTTGCCTGTGACATCTAACAGTATTGCAGTCTGGCAGTGGTTGCCTTAAGTAGCTTCATTTGCAGTACCTGTGCACAAGACGATGGGTTTCAAAGATGAAATAAACAGCAACAGGGAAGGTCTGTAGATGAATACAAAGAACTAGATTAACCCAATCATAAGTGGTTTGAATAGTTTACCACAATTATTGATTAAGTGCAAATATAGATTGTCTAGACATTTATTCACAAACCATATTTCTTTAAGCAATTGAAAATAGGGAAATTAGGATCAACCTCAACCTTTGCTCAAAACAAAAAATATATTTCCACAGTGAGGTAGAGACATCCCATGTTTCCAAGTGCGTGGAAACATGTTTCCTGATGTTTTGTGACCGTTTGGCCACCCTCGTTTCCTCAATGTTGTGGGCAACATGTGTCTGTTTGGCCAGAGCCGTATAATTCCACAAGCTCCCCTGTTAAAGGTCTTTTGTCATATTTCTTACATGCTCCTCTGATTACGACCTGTTCTTGTAATTCTCACCGTTGGCTTAAACTTGCTGACCTCCAGAGTGAAATAGACAGAGGCAGTAGCACGAGGGATGGGCTTTCTCCGTGTCGGTATACTCCACTTGACAGCATAACGGTACCTTTTACTGTAAGGGTGGTCCTCTTCTCGCAGGAAGTCAATGCAGTAAAGCCAGCTCCCATCTCGCTCCCAAGTCTAGAATCAGTAATTAATTAGTACAAGCGGGATAAGCAACAATTGCGCTCCCACTTCTAGGATCATTAGTAAATGGTACATGGGTGATAACCCACACACTTCCAAGTAGAGGAGAAATAAGCTAGTTTTATTACACTCTCAAGTCTCTAGCATCTTTCATTAGCTATGGTACGCGTTAAGACACAATCACGTTCCAAAGTATAGAAACATCAGTATTAATACAATTGCCAAAAGCCATAATCACGCTCCCAAATTTAGAATCGATAAGTAATAAATAAGTACTTATATGTACTTTTTAACAAAAGAAAACCAACAACATCATCCTAACACATCACTACTCACCTTAATAAACTCTTCAATCTTTACTAGTCCCCCCGCCACGGTAAAGCTTTCAGCGCTCATCCATTTAACGTTTGGTATAGTAGCGCCTGTATCGGGGTCAATATCGTCTTTTTCTTCCTCTGGCTCAGCGGATTCTCCCCTGACTCGAATGCCATCAGAACCTATCAACCTTTTCAATGCGTTATCGATGGCTTCGTCTACAATTTGGTGTGCCTCGCTTTCGTAAACATCCTCCAAGCTACGATTTCCCTGGACTACGGTCTTCGTAATTGAAGACATGGCTATCTAGTGGAGCCCCAGTCCTATCGTTATAATATATTTAGTCAAAATACCTCCGCCTGTTGTATGATTTTCCTATTAAACTTCGTCCACCATTTTGTATCTGAGACTGTTGTCATGGAAATCTGCGTAGTGTCTCGTGTGCATACCTGCTCCTGGAATCCGCTATAAATAATACAGCAGGCGCGAAAGTTCATTGCAATTATATTGCTCCAGCTTTCAAATAAAGATAGAAAAATAAATACCAAGTAATCTTATGCATTTTTTTCTCCCTAACTTATTTTTCCCATTATCATAAAAGTCTGTTATCGACTGTTTACATTTCCATCATCCCGCGGCCAGTCCCGGAGCCCGCGGGATTTATGGCATATCAATCAATGAATGAAATCGACGTAGCATGACGAACTCCGGGTTTCCTGTTTGCAAAATGTAGGGAATTCGATTCTACCCGAGTCAAATGTACCTCAAATGAACCCGGAAAAAGGTGTAGAAGCCCACGCAGTCACTATTGTTTCTTCGTGGTTATAACGAGCATGAATCAAACGTGATAAAAATGAGCCTTCACAATGAACATGCGTGGTTCCATGGCGAAATGTCCCGCGAGGCCGCCGTTGACATTTTGGTCAAACATGGGAAGAAGGAGGGACTTTTTCTTGTCCGAGAAAGTAAAACAATCCCTGGAGATTATGTCCTATCACTGTGGACTACGAATCAAGCGTTACATTTCCAGATTCAATGCCGTGGCGACATTTATTTCTGTATAGATGATGGGCCGATATTTCATGGTCTCGATTCTCTAGTTGACTACTACAGAGAGAATGCTGATGGTTTGCCAATTCGTCTGACTCAATTTTGCCCCGGCATTCCACCCCCTTCATCTACATGCAAACATGGATATCAAACGCCATTGCACCAAGCATGCAGAGACGGGAATATCAATTTAGTGCAGAAATTATTGCGGGAGAACCCATTAGATGTGAACGCTCGAAATGAGTTTGGTGCGACCCCTCTTCATGAAGCCACGTCTAGTGGTTTTGATGATGTTGTTCAGTTACTGCTTCAATACAACGCGGATCCGAGGAGCAGGGATAACAATGGATTCACGGGGCTAATTGTAGGTTGATCGTAATGTTCAGTGGTTAATAGATCGGTCTCTTAATGGTTTCAGCACGGGGGTGTGTTGGTGAACCCATCACATCGATATTTTGTTATCATTAAAAGGGGGAATTTCTGCTAAAAGTGCCGATTATGTGGAATATCAGCAGATTTTCCTGATTTATCTCTTGTTTCGTTGTATTACATTTTTCTCAGCTACTTGTCAGTTGATCATCTGGGGTTCGACTGTGTCCCAGTTAATAATTCTAATGTAATTAGATGTGATTTGTCTGGAGGGTTTTTTTGTTTAGGAAATGACAAATGGAATACCTGTGCTTTGTATGAAAACATATTCTTGATCCAAAATAAGTAATTTTTGTCTGAAAAGCTGCTTTGTTTCATCAGCTTCACACCCACTTGGGAGGTCTTGATCAACATATGTTAATTTAAACAATGGTTCATCTCAAACCACATATTTTTTGTCACTTAAAGAATCCTTGTCAGCCACACCTTTGTTATTGTTTTCATTAAAAATGTTGAAGTGCACATAGTGGGTTAGAATCCCCAAATAATCTTAATACAAAATTTAATATACTTTACCAAGTAAAGTACCAAGTTCGATAAAAAAAAACATTGCATTGGCTTCCTCAAATCAGGCCGAAATCAATGCTTCCTGAAATCAGTGGAAATTTATGCTTTTTTAACTCGTGAATGTTTGCAAAGCATTTACCGGTTATTGAACAGACTTTTATGTCACTTGATCATCTTATGGTTGGATGGTCGGATGAATCATCCATAAACATTTTTTATGGTCTTTCTGTGCTTTTGCAACACAGCAATCCTTAGGTCATCCAATTAAAGGGCTTTGGCATGGACCTGTGACCGCCACGGTCATTTCTTAGTAGAGCCCTAGAGTAGATATAAGCTAGTATTTTCAGAAAGTCTTCCATGTGGGCTGAGCGTGCACATGCGCCTTTGTCAACGACGTCAAACGATCTTCTACAGTTCAGTCTGATTCAAGTTGTTATGTTGCAAACAAAACAAGTAAAATTCTAGCAAAGCTTATAATTTCTTTGTTTTAGTACTTGCCAATTTGATTCTCTGGGTTTTCACATTGTTTGAATTTGCGCTGAAAGAGCGACTAGCAACTGCGACTTTTAAGTCTGAGAAACATTAGATAACTGTTCTGTTAGCTGGGTCTCTGGTTGCAAGGTAATAAGAAAAAAGCCTCTGTTGAAGGACAAAATAGAATAGAAAAGATTTCCACAAATTAATTTTCCACAATTCTTCCCAATCAACTAAACTAAATATCGAACATAACTAGTACAAACACATGGGCCCCTATTCTCCATCCAATAACGATTTTTTGCCTTTCTAGAATGTTAACATGTGATCAATAATTAGGGGAATTTTATTTTGTTTCCGGAAAGAATATGCTGAAATTTGACATGCTAGCAAAAAGCTTTTCGATCCGTACGATACCAATAGCAATAAAACTAATTTTATTTACAAGTCAATTCAGTAATGCCACATTAATCTAGCAGTCTGAACACTTGTCTACAACTACACCCACCCAAGTTTGATTCCCACTTTTAGCGCTTTTTTATTTTTATTTATTTTTTACTTTTTATAATAATAATTAATTATACTGTTCTTGATGTGTCATGGCATAGAAAAGAAAAAAGGTATTAGGACAATTTTATGTACTCTTAGTATCTTGGATGTGTTAATGCTTTGTTCAGTATCCTGTACATTTTTTATGCACACAAGAGAATAACTAGGAAAATACATTTGCGTTCACAAGTTGGCTCGCAGAGCCTTTGATTAATCTTGGTACTTTGCTAGGGATGACAAAATAGTGGTTGACACAGGCTGTTAAATGTTTGATGTTACTTTGATTCATTTCGAATATACTAAAGCAATGTAACTATTGCCAGCTATTTGAAAGCCACAATGTGTCATTATTATTAGCAAACTTAAAAATATTAATAATAGTGATGATAATTAAATAATAATAGTATGAAGTTTAGGAGATATATACTATAACACTCTTAGTGAGATCTCATATTTTTTACATTACACAAAATGTTGGATCTTAGCAAACTTAACACTAAACAGTACTTCAATTGCTCTGTTGTCATGAAAATTAGCAAACCATCCAGTACACTATTCAGTACTTCAACTACTTTGTTATTGTCTGTTCTGCAGTGTGCTTGCATCAGGGATCATCCGTCAACATGCCAAATCCTTGTGACTGTGGGCAAAGCAGACGTCCAGGACCGCTGTCCCAACACCGGATGGGTTGCACTTCACGAGGCGGCTGCAAGAGGGTACACTGATTGTTTCCAAGCTCTTGTAGAGATGGGCGCACCCTTGCACCCCAGGACAACAGAGGGAGACACACCCAGAGACTTAGCCCTCCGATATGGACATGTTCATATCGCAGACATGATAGACAACTACCCAATGGCACCACCTAAGACTAGTTCTAAACTATGGCTACATGGGCATCTGGACAGAAAGGTGTCTGATTTGCACTTAAATTTCTTTTGTTGTGCTTCTTATTAGCACAAACTGTAAATGTTGATTCTCACTAGGATGCAAGTGAAACACACATTTTTTCCGATTCTAACTGGAATGGAAGTACAAGAGAAAGCACATGTGAAAACAAGTACTTGATTTTTATTGCTAGTGTTTGACCAACTCTTACTTGTGCTTTGCTTTGTGTTTTGGATGGTGTCTATTTAGCTTAATTATGACTTCAACGATATTGAGGAAGAGAAGTACATTAGCCAAGTAATGATAGAGATTGATGCTGCATTTCTATGGTTTTATTCTCAAGTGCATGCTTTATTAAATAAAAAGACATTCCACAGATTCTGGGCGAATGATTGCTTTTTACACGCTACAACAGTGAAGAAGAATGTTTATTTGATTCTATTCCAGGGTGCAGTTAATATGATCAAGAAATGGGGCACCCCTGATGGGGCATTCCTAGTACGGCAGAGCACAAGGGATCATGGATATTACGTACTGTCACTTGCAATAAACCAGCAAATCTACCATTTCCAGATACAAAGCAGGGTGGGTATTATGGTAACCTTTGAAACAAACCAGCAAATCTACCATTTCCAGATACAAAGCAGTGTGTGTATTATGGTAAACTTTTAAATAAACCAGCAATTCTACCATTTCCAGATACAAAGCAGTGTGTGTATTATGGTAAACTTTTAAATAAACCAGCAAATCTACCATTTTCAGATACAAAGCAGGGTGGGTAACTTTTGAAATAAACCAGCAAATCTACCATTTCCAGATACAAAGCATTTTTTATGCAGTAAAAAAAATGATAGAAGCTAATATAATAGTTCCTCTTTTTTTCCTGTGCACGACAGTCTGATCGCTGGTTCTACATTGATGATGGCCCTCTGTTTGAAACGCTCCCACATGTAATCGACCACTACAGCAAGTCTGCAGACGGCCTTCCTGTCTTATTACAATTTGCAGTACCTCCAGATGGCCGAACACCCATCGCCATAGCTCACTACACCCCACCACAACCTGTGAGGCGACAACTCAGTAGTCCTGGTCAGAGTGTGAACGCTATCCAGACCCCACCTCGTAAACCAGTCAATTTAACAAGGAGTGGCTCATCTGTAAGTAGAGTAGTTTTCTGGAATTTTGCAGTAAAAATTTTTTAAATTATATTTTGCTTTTCTTTAGCTTCTTTGTTTAACATTCTTCCATGAAAGCCATGTTTATAAAATAGGTTTATTTAAGACCTTTAAACCGGGAGAATTGGTGGTGCAGTTGGCAGAGAATTACTTGGTAATCACTGCGAGCTCTCCCCCCCCCCCACACACACACACAAAACTTGTTGAAAGCTGTGTTCCATTGTCGAATATTAGTCATATGTTCGTGGCATAACACACCTTTACCTTTTCCTGAACCGTGGAGTATCAGCTGTGCCTTTATCGTCCTAGGTGCAATGAAGGCAATTGTCCAGTTTTAAACTCAGTTTGGGAAAAATTCTATGTGCAAACCAGAGAGAATTCTTTGGAGCTTAGAATAGAACTGTGCAAAACATGTAAATTCTTCATGATCTTACTGGTATTTGAGAATAGTTCCCCTTATGAGGTTTGCACTATATTTTTTAATCCTTAATTCTTACATATGCAAGGACAGCGGAATTCAAAACTAGACTCTTGCCACTATTTTTTCTTTTGTTCTTTCGAGATTTAGTTTGTTACTGTGTCTGTAGGAAGAACTACTAGAAAAGAGTACCACAAGCCACAAGACATCATCTCCCACTAGAATGTTCAAGCGAGCAACAAGTGAGCGTAACCCCCAACAAAGAAAACTACCACCTGAACCTGAAGACTACAATAAACTTGAAGAATGGACTGGAGATAAGCCCCATCCCCCATCAGTCAAACCCTCTGTACCCATCCCTCCCCCGACCAAGCCGCCACCCAGGGTGGCATCACGACGACCACCACCACCTCTTCCACCCCCTGATTCATCTGAGGCCCAGGCTCAGCAACCTCCGCTCTCACCACCAGGTAATGGAATATTACATTCTAGGGCTTTAGAGCATAGCCTAGGCTTTTTTTGTGTTAAAACCCCAATTCATTTTTTTTTTTGGCAATTACTGCTCACGGGTTTCAAGTTTCATTTTTGTTTGTCTGAAATCTTTATTTTGAGTGTTAATTTATTAAAGTTCTTTAACTTTTTATTACTTTCAGCAGATCTGTCCAAGTCTGGCTCCCTCCCTGCAACCCACACCTTGATCAACAGGGAAGCCCTAGAGCTAGGCTCAGAGCTTGGTCAGGGGGAATTTGGCTCTGTTCTCAGGGGGGTCTGGCGGGATCCCAAAGGGAAAAAGGTGAGACAACTGAGATTTGTAGTGCACTAGTGCAACCCAAGTACACCTAGTATGATATAACTAGAAAGACATAGGCAAGCGGTAGAAAAACTAGATGGTCTGCTTAGGCGTGGTGTAGACAAGGTATAAATCAACACAAGGTTGAAAAGGTGTTAAACGCCTCTGTGAAGCAAAGTAGTTGCGGTGACGTTTCAAGTGTTAGCCCTTTGTAGGACCGAAAGAAGAACTTTTTCTTTTGCTCCGATAAAGAGCTAACGCTTGAAACATCAGCGCAACTACTTGGTTTCACAGAGGCGTTTAACATACCTTTTCAACCTTGTGTTGATTGATACTGAGTACAAATACTTTCAATAGATAAAGCTAGCATAACTAAAGATTAACTGGCTTTATAAAGAAACCCTTCTGATTTATTTGTCCATACCATTTGCTTTGGGGGGTAGATGCTATATTTCCGTATGTCTTTTGTAAATTCCTGCACCCGTGCTAGCTACGACCCAGCATGCTAATTATGAAGTGTGAAAGAAAACTATAACTTGATAATACTTCATTGATGTAAAGATTAAAAGTCTGTGGCCTTTAGAAATCCAAGTAATATTTGTAAGGGCAATTGATATGATTGTGTTCATATTCTAGGTGCAAGTGGCACTAAAGACTCTTCACCCAGAAAAGATTGTACATGGCGAACAGGTAATATGCAATAACACCTGCAGTAATACTGGAATTATGTCAAGCCTTTTGTCAAGCCTAACCAATTAACCCTAACTTCCAAAGTTTATTACAGTCTATTTTAGTCATTTGTGAATTTTTAGGAAAAAACAATGTGAAGGAAACTTGAAAAATCCTTTCTTCGGCATTTGCTACAGAAAAAAATGTGGAGTTTACAGAGGAATTTCAAATTATCACACTCACTTTTTATCATTTGCATTTCTAGTCCTCATGCCTCGGAATATGCATTGCTTGTCAAGCTCCAACTCTTTGGTTTGTGAATTGTAGGAATTTCTGCGTGAAGCACGTGTCATGTATGGCCTGGATCATCCATGCATCGTTAGACTGATAGGGGTGTGCCTTGGACCTCCGCTTATTCTGGTAGGTTTCCTTGGGATGTCCATGGTGTCATATCCTAGGTGCAGGACGTAAATAGGATAAATACCTTATACTCTTTGCTTCATGAGTACATGGTGTTTAATTGGATAAATCTCTTGCAATTCTTGTTTCCTTGTAATTCTTGTTTCATAGGTAGACCGTTTGAATAAGACAAATCTCTGGTAATTCTTGTTTCATAGGTACTGGGTGTGACATGGATAAATCTCTTGTTAATACTTTTTTCATAGGTACAGGAGCTTGTGACAATGGGGGCATTATTGGACTTTTTGATAGACCACCAGCCTGAAATATCCCCAAGGGAACTAAAACTGTGGGCAGCCCAGATAGCATGGGGAATGATGTACCTTGAGAAAAAGAGGTTTGTCCACAGGGATCTGGCAACAAGAAATATCCTGATGGCATCAAAACAACAGGTACGGGTACCCTGTGGGTAGGGTAAGCGTTGAGATTGTCCACCAGGGTATCGGGGATCATCCTGATGGCATCAAAACAGCAGACGATGTGGCACGGGTGCCCTGTGGGTTCAGTGGTGTGCAAACTCTGATAGCTATAGTGAGGAGAGGGGTGGGGTTGGGTTGGGCGAAAGGGATTGGGGGCGTCCCTCAAATAGACACCCCACACGGTACTAAAAGGGGCTAAACTAAAAGAGGCTAAACTCTTACCTCAAATATGCATATATATGATGACCTGCATTACCTAATACCAGTAATGGGACTTTATATTATAGTATTCTTTTTCCCCTTTAGTGTGAATTTACGATATTCTTTTTTAGCTCAAAATAAGCGACTTTGGGCTGTCTCGCGCCGTGGGCTCGGGCAGTGATTACTACAAGGCATCTCAGGGTGGACGATGGCCCGTCAAATGGTAGGTTGCTTGTCATGAAAGCGAAATTACTCGTCTTCTATCCAAACCGACGACAAACATATTTTTTAATATAATTAACCTAACGTTTATTTTTATTTTTGCGCGCCGTTTTTTGTGTGCACGTTTTGCGCCCGTTATTTTTTTTTGTGCACGTAAAAAATTTGGTTTAATATTTAGTGTCATTTTCGTAATTTTATTTTTATTTTTGCGTAATGCGAATTTGACGCGAAAATTGCGACAAATATCGTGTTCACGGTAGCTTTAAATACACAAAATAAGTTAATCACAATGCGAAATCAGTTGGCTTCTTAAAAGATAACAATTGTAATGAATTTTCTGATTTTTACAAACGATGTTTCTCTTCGTCTCAACTTCTCTATTTTCAATGGGAGGATCACTCCGCAAAAGACCATAGGAAACCACCCTTCCCAATACGTGCACTTTTCAGCTAATGTGCCTGGAGGTGAAAACATTGGTTGAACGCTTTTTTTTCATCATTTCATCAGATTTTATTGTTTGGCTGTATTCTGTTTCTTTCAGGTATGCTCCTGAGTCGATAAATTATGGCACATTTTCACACAAAAGTGACGTGTGGAGTTATGGGGTTACACTTTGGGAGATGTACTCATTTGGTCAGTTGCCGTACGGTGAAATGACGGGAGGCGAGGTAAGTCGTGCGCGCGTACGACGAGTTCCCGCCAAAACCACATTTCTATATTGCAACAAACACATATCGTCGATCTTTTTTAGCATTTTTTTAAAATGTCTGTCTCTTTTTGTTTGGAAAAAGTGACGTACAAATCCAATACTCTGACAAATTTATGCATGACATTGTTCCCTTCCATTGTTTTACCTCGTTCTCTAATATTCTCCAGTGGCCTCAGTTGTTTCAGACTTTACCATCCATATGTTGTAATCTATTTATATTTATTTTCCTGCTCTTTAGGTTATTAAGATGCTAGAAAATGAAGGGAAGAGGCTGGACCGCCCGGACGCGTGCCCCGAGTACGTCTATAAACTTATGCTGAAGTGTTGGGACCTGAGTCCCGAAAACCGACCGACCTTTAACGAGCTGCACAACATCTTCAGTACCGATCCTCTCTACGCCGACGTCAGAATACAAAATACGAAATTTACTTTGTGAGAAATTAAGTATATTTTAATGAAATAGCCCAGCAAATAGTTATATTTTTGGTATATACATAACATGATCTCTACTCAGCCCCGCTGTAAAATGGTGCGCCAAATGGGAACGACAATGGGAGGGGGAAGGGGTTCTGATGAGAGGCCTTTCTTGGCACGCCCTGAGTATTCTGCAACTTTTCCGAAGCAGGCGTTCTAATTACACATCTTCTGATTAGAAAAAATCTAAGCGTTAAGTAACAGAGTCAGTCAGACTCGTAACCAGCGGGGAGGGGATGGTGGGCGAGGCGCGCAAGGAAGTCTCAACCTCGTCCCCAGGGTCTTATGGGTAATTTTCAATATGGCGTCTGATTTAAAAGTACCCAGAATACCCTGGGAACGAGCTTGAGGAAGTCTAGAAGAATAGAAGATAGCTTACTAAAAATAAAGCTTAGTCCTTCCGTGAATCGACCCGTCAGTTCTTGCTTCAAAACTTCTGGTACATTTACGTCTGGTATCAACCTAGTCCCATGGTTTCTGATCGGGCTTCCGGTTGTTTTGTTTAAGTTGTGACGTCGCACGAAACCATATCTGTGAGTGAGCTCGTCCCAGACCCTAAACGCTGCCTCACGGTCCTTTTCTTAGAATAGGAAACCTGGTTATAATTGCTGGGACTAGGCCTGTCTGGTGTTACAATATAATCGTAATAGAAACCGAGATGATTGGCACGTCCTGATGATGAGTTGATTGACACGTGTCAAAGATGAGCTGGTACCGTACAGAAGTAGAATATAGAGTATCTCAGTTTTAAATCCTTGATGACCGAAAAAAAAAAGTGTGGAAATATTACATAAATTAATACTAATTACATTTTTTTCCAATGGATCGCCATAAATCAGCAGAAAAAGATCAAATGTGTATTGTTGTTATTATTATTTTATTTTTAAAATGATCCATACTGATGTTAAGGTCGTTTGGAATTAGGCAAATATAACCTAACAAGGAATGAAAATTTATATTAAAAACTCTCAAATTTTCCACAGTACTGTGGGGGTCTGTAGTCTCCCTCGCTGCTGATCTCAGGCTAGGCGGTGGGCGCCTGAGTAGGCCCTCCCTTCAATTATGATGCTAGCTTTTTTAAGGAATTTTTTGGGAAAACGAGATTGTTTTTATTATTTTTCTTGAAAAAGAATTGCTAGCATTTTCTGTCATTTTTCATGACTGTGCTGGGAAAAAGGTTAAGGCGGTCTGCGGGTACCCTTGCTCAGCCAAGCGGCGCCGGCCACAAACTTGCAATATAGACCAGTTCCATTAGCGGATTCAGGGGGAGGGGCCTATGTTCCTCCTGGCCCCATCTTCGGACGGAAATTTTAGAAGATGTATATTATGAAAGCAAATTTTCCAACTCTCATCTCCCCCTCCCTTCGGGAAATTCTTGATCCGTTCGTGAGTTCCATCATCTATAGCAAAAGATCGACAGCAAAAGATGCTTCAAAATTGACTGTTAAATGGCTTTTGGCTAGAACGTTGTAAACAGATTTTCATCATCTGGTATCATCTGTTGTTGATATGAGCATATAATAGAGAGCTTAAGCAAGTCAACACGAACGGCATCAAAAACGGCGCGCGCTCTGACGAATTGTTGGAAAAACGGCGTTGACGTCCGTGACCGCGCACGTAGAACGTAAAAATAGGGAAAATGCCGTTCTAGATTTCCTGTCACGGACGTCAACGCCGTTTTTCAGCAATTCGTGAGCGCGCGCGCCGTTTTTGATGCCGTTCGTATTGACTTGCTTAAGCTCTCTAATGTAAGAGTTGTACGTTTTGTTTGAAATAAAACAAAGCATTCTTTGGAATTCAAGTGGCATTTTCTAAAGAAATCAGGCATAATTTCGGCACTTTTTTGGCTTTTTGCGAGAATTTCTAGTAGCATATATTAAGTTTAGCCAGGGGTTCATAAGTAGGGGCAATCATCTGCATTATATAAGTGTCACAGCGTTTCCTAGGATCAGGCTATTTTTAGACGCGCGTGCACGAACGGGCCAATCAGCTACGTTGACGTTGGTCGCGCGCGCTAGTGACGTGGGGTGCACGCGCAAATTTCAGTTAGGAAGAATATTTCTTTATCCATCATCCGTCGGTTTTGTTTGATCAACAAAAGAATTGCAAGCCAGAATTTAAATTCGTAGATAAAGTTGGATTCATCATTGAAGAAGAGAGCAACAAAAGTCAAAGTACCGAAGAGAAAACATAGCTTTTTGTCTGAGACTGCGCTTGCAGTTGAGCTCAGCCAAAACGTAAGCACTAAGGTCGCATCTGATTTGCTAATCCGCGCGTCTAAAAATAGCCTGATCCTAGGAAACGCCGTGACACCTATATAATACAAGAATGTGAGGGAGTTGATTGCCCCTACTTATGAGCCCCTGGTTTAGCATAATCGAGAGAAAGGCCACGCTTGAGCCCCCCCTCCCCCCCCCCAAAAAAAAAAAGTCGCAACAACAAAAAATGCTGCGTCAAAAGTTGGTTCACCAGTAGTCAATCGTACAACATCGCAATGCTGCCGCAAAAGATATACGACTTGTTGCTGCTCGTATTACTCCCACCTAAGACCTCTGCTTTCGCAGTCTGCTATTTGGGCTGCCTGTGCTGAATGCCCCAGCCCCTCCCCCATTTACCCACCCACAAATACTATCCCAGAATGCAACTGAGTCGGGAAATCGATACCAAAGCAAAATATAAGGTGATGGTCATGAGACCATCACCTCATGTTGAGAGTTCTTGCCTTTTCTCATCCCTTACAGATCCAATCTAGCGTAGTATAGCCAACAATACGTTGTAGTTGGCTTTCGTACCGTTTCAGTGTTAGATTGTTTGTGAGGTGTTAGATAGGGTTTGATTCAAGATGGCCAGCTTCGATGGTGAATCGTGGATGGAGAAACTACCAAAACACAAGCAAATGAGTCCACTTCAAGAGCTTGTGATTCCCGGAACACACGACTCCTGTTCATTTTCAGTCTCCGTCGACAACGATCTTAGTCCATCTGAACCGAAATGGATGAAATTACTGGTCAAAATATTTGGTAAACTGGCAAAATGGGTCATTTATAGATGGTCAAAAACTCAAGAATTGGATCTTGGGCAACAACTTATCCGTGGTTGTCGGTATATTGATATGCGCGTCGCTCTAAATCCCACTAATGGGGACTTTCAAACAGTTCATGGCCTCTATGGTGGACGGATAAGAAACCTCCTCCAGCCTGTCAAAGCATTTGTTACTGATCACCCAAAGGAAGTTGTGATTTTAGATTTCAATCATTTCTATAATATGGATGCTAGTGCCCACCAAAAATTATCAGGGGTAATCAAAGGTCTATTTGGAGACAGACTTCTTCCTCCTGGAAAAATTGGAGTCCAAATGACATTGAACGATGCCTGGGACATGGGGAAGAATGTCATTGTCACATATGACTACTCTGATGTCATTGAAGACAACCCTGAGTTCTGGTCGGGCTCAGACATTTATTCCCCTTGGGCCAATACTTCAAAACTTGCAACATTAATCAACTTCCTGAACACTGAAACCGAAAGCCACAGCCTTCCAAAAGGTTCTTTCCACATTGCACAAGGTCTTCTTTCACCAAACACCAAAGTGTTACTGGCTCATCTTACTAGTAGTCTAAAGGCGACTCTTGCTTTGAAGGCGACTCAAGGTATCACAAGCTGGCTCAAGAGTGTGGCTTTGAGCAATGCTCACACTTTTAACATCATCATAGCAGATTTTGTGGATTATGATGAGTTTGCAGAAACGGTTGTTGGTATGAATGCTGTGCAGGATGCAGTGAAGGTCCACTATTCAATTGCAATTTGTGAACAGATAAATAAAGTTATTTGAGGTTTATCAAATTTAAACCAAATGCAACAGTTAGTACATGTACTGACATGAGACCTTTTCCCAGCTGTATAAATCAACACAAGGTTGAAAAGGTATGTTAAACATCTCTGTGAAACAGTGTAGTTGCACTGATGTTTCAGTGCAGAGCCATTTTTATGCTCCGACAAAGGGCTAATGCTTGAAATGTCAGCGCAGCTACTCTGTTTCACAGAGGCGTTTAACATACCTTTTCAGCCTTGTTTTGATTCATACCTTGTCTACACCACGCCTTCAAAGACCATCTAGTTTTTCTACAGCTAGCCTGTAGTCTTTCTAGTTATACCACTGTTCACAGCAGATAGGTTTCTGTTCTTTATTCTTCTTTTTATTTTTTTATTTCTTTTTGACTTCCGGTCAGAAACATAAAGAACTTATCTACACCAGAGCTTTAACTGAAATCTGGCAGGTAGATTTGATACAAAACTGTGAGACTAGACTAAACAGGGGGAATCTAGGCTTAACAGTGGTTGTCAGTTAAATGTGGATTCACAGGAGTGTGTAGTGTGGTGCTGAGCAATATGGAGATTCAGCTGAAATAATCCCAGGGACATAATAATGGATTTCTTCAGGCTGTGACTCACAAAAGAAATCATCTCAAAACAACTACTAAATAATACGAAGGTAGTTTGCAAGCATTTGAAGAACAGATTATTACCATTATTACAACAATATCCCTGAAACAAAGGTCTAGCTGGATCCCTATATCACTCCACTCGTCACTACGCACTCCTGAGACTCTGCACTTTTCCGGCAGCCCTAAACAGAGCAGGCGGGCAGGTATGATGTAGTATGAACAGTTTTATTGCAATAATTCAACCACAGAATCAATAGTTAACATTTATTATGCAGTTTAAAAGAGAAAACTAGTAATGAAAAGCTATAAAGAGTATGACTTTTTCATTTTATTGAAATCCCTATGACATGTCTTAGATGTTCTTGTGATAAATCTTGAGTGTATAAGGTTAATATCATTGGTTGGGCAGCAGGAATAAAAAGTATTATGGGTATCATTGTAACGATACATCAGTCTATAGTTTGTCCCAAGAAAATCACTTGCGCCCTTTTCCCCAATCCGTCTTCAGGACAATATTTTTCGCAATGTCCGCTGCCTCGGCCGCAGATGCTCTGGCTTTGTTGACATCCTCTGTAGCATTCGTGCGAAACAACAGTTCGTTTCCACTGAATTCGCCTTCCTGTCGTGGGGTCCCGTGAGTACCATTGGGGAAAGTAATCAGTCCCATGCCCTCGATGCTTCCTTGCTTGAATTCGCCTTCAAACTTCATACCATCACTTCGAGTAAACGTACCATAACCATTGTATTTTCCTTCGCTGAACTCCCCGGCGTACGAGGACCCGTCAGGAAATTTTAATAAACCAGGTCCTTGGCAAAGACCTAGCATAAATTTGCCGACAAATTTTGTTCCATCGGTCATGACTAACATTCCATAGCCGTGTTTTCTCCCTTCTTCGCTCCACTCTCCTTCGTAAATATCTCCACCGGGATATGTAAACCTTTGCCACGCTACTGCTCCGGCGGTCATTTTAAAAGTCGTGAAGTATTGCTAGAAAAGATTTCTTTACCTTTCGCTATTTAAAGTATGTATGACTTCGACAAACTTATTTGCGACACAACTAATCTATTCCGTCGAAGAGCACCCTGCTGAGTTATTATATTGCCGTTCCAGAAAATTCAAGCTGCCAATTTTCAGGGCTTGGGTCTCTACAGAAACTTTTAATCTATGAATGCTTAGATTAGCGATATGTGGGTCGTTAAGAGCCATGCATTCATTAATTACACATAATTGAAAATTCACGGAATTTTCACCTTTCTTCTCACCAAGGCGATGATGTGTGAAAAATAAAAACATAACAGTCAAAATTTCCAGGCGTTCCCTCAAAAGCAAAGGTATTCGCTAAATTGCAAACAAAATGAAACATGGAAAAAATGATAATATTTTTATATGCCTATCTACTAAGATGCATATTTTTTTTCACCGTTCATATATAATGTCCTATCTTTTTTATTATTCATAAATAAAGAAGTATGTTGTTCATTGTGGCGGGCATCCTGTGGTAACTATGTCCAGTACCTCTCTTTTTTACCAAATAAAAATTTTACAAGATTCTGGTTGAGTACCTAATGTCACCAAACATTAGTGTCTGGATCTTTATTTGTCTGGTTTGTTAGCACTCTGTGGATGCAAGTTGACCAACAAACATGCGTTTAAGAAACTAGGGTTTGGTGAAGTTTCCTGCCTAACCGTGCAACTGACGTTTTTGGCGCGAAGTTTTTTTACACATCGATCTCCTGGTACTGGTAAACATAAACATGGGATCATATTGGAGTTCAGAAGTAAAAAACGACCCTGAAAGTTATGAAAGCTATAAATCAACCGATGAAAAACAGGAAGAACAGTTAGATCTCGCTCGAAATAAATCACAGCTGTCAAAACCTACTAAAGAGAACGTTGTACGGTACAGCTCTGAGGAGAAAAGTACAAATGATAGTAAGAGATTGTCTTCTAAATCTTGTGCTTGGGAGATTAGCTTGGATGGGTTCACAGTTCCAAAAAAGAAGAAGAAAATACCCAAGCAGTTTATATCCAAATCTAGCAAGATGGGAGGGTCACATGATAGGGTTGAGGATGCAAAGAGCATTGAGAGATACAAGAGTGATGTTATGATTGTCACACCAGAAGGGATGGCAGAGAGAAAGGTGTTGGATCTCAGACGATGGTAAGTCAGATTCAGGTGCATATCCAGGCTTTACAGATGGTGGTGGTTGGGAGGGGGGGGGGGCTGGATGTGTGTCATAGATATCATAGGCGGCCCCAATACTTTTGCGCTAAAGAGAAAAAAGATAACAATTCAAAAAAGAAAGACTTGAAACAGTTTTCAATTGTCAGCCCCCCACTTTTCAATATGCTCCACTGTCCCTGATATGGCAAAGGGTATTTTTAGCTGACCCTTCAAGCAAAGATCAACTTTGGCCAAAGAGGGTGCATGAAATTGAATAGTTTGTTATATATTTTAGACAAAGTTTCTATTTTCTTTCAGGTATTGCATGAGTCGGCCTCAGTATAAAAAGTCATGTGGAATATCATCACTCGTGTCCTGTTGGAATTTTATCTTCAGTACTCTTGGATCTGGAAAGTATGTTTAATGCACGAGTCAGGCAAATGCAAATTTAGGGGTAGCAATGATTTAATCCAAGACTTGCTGAGGCCCTGACACCTCACTCAGCACCATGAAAACCATTAGTTGACAACTAAAAGTCTGATATTTTAAGCCTTAGGCCGATATCACAAGAAGAAGTCATGACAATTCTTGGATTCAAGCCTCCATTTGGTGAGATTCGATTTGGGCCTTTCACCGGGAATGCTACACTTATGAGGTAAGGTGACATCAAAGAATCCTTCCAAACCAAAATGTTTGGTTGAGAGCGAGAACTGGGATTTAAATCTAGTAAGAAAAGTCTAAGAGCTAAAAAAACTCCCCATCTTACCTGACACGAAACAAAGAGCCTCTTGGCTTAAAAAGTGAACCCCATAATTACAACTGAGCTATGGGCCCCTGCTGCTGTGTTTTGTAACATGACTCAATTTTAAGGAGACATGGTCCCTGTAAAAAAAGTATTTTCAAGCCCCATTTATATCTAAGAGCTAAAAAAACTTCCCATCTTACCTGACACGAAACAAAGAGCCTCTTGGCTTAAAAAGTGAACCCCATAATTACAACTGAGCTATCTGCCCCTACTGCTGTGTTTTGTAACATGACTCAATTTTAAGGAGACATGGTCCCTGTAAAAAAAGTATTTTCAAGCCCCATTTATATCTTTGAGTCAATATAGCTTTTCTCTTGTTCCCAAATATCAGGTGGTTTCGCAAGCTCTGTGAACACTTCAATGTTCGTGGAAGGGCGTATTATCTTTATAAGCCAAAAGGGCGTGGTCGCACTATTGGAACTACTGGAGATGAGGCATTGATCAAGTTAAAGGATGGTCTCCGAGGCTCTGATACTGCTTACATATATCACTGCCATAATCATTACTTTTGTCCCATTGGCTATGAGGACACACCCAAAACGTCACTGGAAGCCTACAGGTACTGCAAATATATGTTTTTATACCAATTTTATTATTATCAAGATTGGTAGGTATGAGTACTGTACATTTTTTTGTATGGGTACTGTACTATTGTTTATTTCAAATACAAGATGATGTTATTTGCAATCCTCAACCTTTAGAGTTGTGCCATGCCAATGACAAATGCCTTCAATTTTGTTTTGCACTTTTAAGTGTAACTTAAAAGTTACAATATGCAAAAATCAATATATCAGTGTGAATTGGAGTAAATCTGTGTGTGCAAAAGTTAAAAGCACCAAGGATTCAAACGATTATGGGTAGTTTTTCCCCTCTTACCTTAGAGTTATGCTCATTTTCAGGGGCGTAGCCAGGGGGGTGGCCTAGGGGGCCCGCCCCCCCCCCCCCCCTCTAGCAGCCAAAAATACAGTATATGTATGAATCATCTAAAATACAGAAGAAAATGCCTTGGAAGTCCCTTTTGGCCACTCATTTTTGAGTGTTGTATTTCCAATTTAGATTGAGCCTTGCTGCAAATGAGGTGATCACATGGATACTAATAGGTGACCCAAGCTCCAAGCATTCTGCCATCCACTGCAAGAGGTATGAGCACTGTTGAAAGCATCAGCACAGGGTGGTGTACAAGATCAGGGGCATGCACAATACAATGGGGGTTCCCAGGGAAGTAGAGCACCAGCACCAAAACAGGGGTATACTGAGGGGGGTACACAAGGGAAGTAGAGTACCAGCACCAAAACAGGGGTATACTGAGGGGGGTACACAAGGGAAGTAGAGCACCAGCACCAAAACAGGGGTATACTCAGGGGGGTACACAAGGGGAGTACCAGCACCAAAACAGGGGTATACTGAGGGGGGTACACAAGGAGAGTACCAGCACCAAAACAGGGGTATACTCAGGGGGGTACACCAGGGAAGTAGAGTACCAGCATTAAAACAGGGGTATACTCAGGGGGGTACACAAGGGGAGTACCAGCACCAAAACAGGGGTATACTCAGGGGGGTACACAAGGGGAGTACCAGCACCAAAACAGGGGTATACTCAGGGGGGTACACAAGGGAAGTAGAGTACCAGCACCAAAACAGGAGTATACTCAGGGGGGTACACAAGGGGAGTACCAGCACCAAAACAGGGGTATACTCAGGGGGGTACACAAGGGAAGTAGAGCACCAGCACCAAAACAGGGGTATACTGAGGGGGGTTCACAAGGGAAGTAGAGTACCAGCACCAAAACAGGGTTATACTCAGGGGGGTACACAAGGGGAGCACCAGCACCAAAACAGGGGTATACTCAGGGGGGTACAGAAGGGAAGTAGAGCACCAGCACCAAAACAGGGGTATACTCAGGGGGGTACAGAAGGGAAGTAGAGCACCAGCACCAAAACAGGGGTATACTCAGGGGGGTACACAAAGGAAGTAGAGCACTAGCACCAAAACAGGGGTATACTCAGGGGGGTACACCAGGGAAGTAGAGTACCAGCACCAAAACAGGGGTATACTCAGGGGGGTACACAAGGGGAGTACCAGCACCAAAACAGGGGTAAACTGAGGGGGGTACACAAGGGAAGTAGAGTACCAGCACCAAAACAGGGGTATACTCAGGGGGGTACACAAGGGGAGTAACAGCACCAAAACAGGGGTATACTGAGGGGGGTACACAAGGGGAGTACCAGCACCAAAACAGGGGTATACTCAGGAGGGTACACAAGGGGAGTGAAGCCCCATAGACAGCGCCATAACAATGAGTCAGGTGAATATAAGCGCAACAGAAGTGTGGGCATGACAACTGTAAACACAAGTGCATGTCAACATGACACAACTCTTAAAAACACCCTGTAATTGGGGCAAGTATTGGAAAAAACCCTGCCCCTGATGAGGGAAAGATCATGGACCCTGCTTATGTTTGCATTTACTTAATATACCTATAAATGTTTTGTTATTATTTCCTTAGATGGATTGACATTGATACAGACTTGAACTGTGAAAACCCATACCACATGAATATACGACAGCTGCACAAAGGCATCCAGGAGCGCAACACCAAGAAGGTGGGCAGCAACTTGCACTGCATCATGGCATTCCAGAGGAGCAAGTGGCAGGGGAGGGGTGGAGTTTTGGAAAAGGAGAAATCAGTAGAGGACATAAGGGAGGCAAGCGAAGAAAGTGAACAGAACTCCACAGATGAGAGTGAATCGGATAACTGAAGGTTTATACCAAAGTCTTCCCATATTCTAGCCATCTAACATGTATTTATAGAATGGATATGAAAGTCCAGTTGTCTTTGTTTTTTTTTATTTGACACCATACGTTAGTGCTAACATGAGGCCTTTAATATAGAGTGTACGAAGGTTCCCATTACTGTAAATATGTGTGTATATATCAAAAGTAATATATAGATTAATGCATTATAAGTCCAATAGAGCCTTTGGTGTTTTATTTGATGTAAACAAATTTGCACCTTGGTAGTGTATTTTGTAAATTAACTTGAAGTAGACTGAAAGGGGGAGGGTGTCAGTGAAGGTTTCAAGCAGGTAGATGTGGGGGCGCAATGGCATTAACTGCTGTGCAGTAGACTAGATACTGTACACCTAGTCGTAACAAGCATTGGTTAAAACCTAGGCAATGATTTACTATAATCCCCACACTCAGAAGAACGCTGCACATTTATTCACACAACAAGACTGTTTACAATATTAGGCATATCGATGGAGGAAACTGAGTGTAGGGCAGGAGATTATTTGTAGAACTCATGTTCTTGTTCGTCTTTCTTGACGTTGTTTTTATATCCTTTCTCAAAGTCCTTTGCCAGGATAATGTATCTGTTTTCCCGCACTGCCTGCATACCAGCCTGAAAATAACACAGGTGTTATAAAGCACACTACAGCAAGGGTAGTAGGGACATTTTACTTTATTTGCCTATCACCACATTTAAAATCCATAAATTCCACCACAACAAATTATGCTGTCACTAATGTTTCAAGATCATGCCTTATAAAACACTTGAATCAGACCACAATAGCTGATGCTGTCACTAGTCTGTATAACAAGCCTCATAAGCCTCCCCTGGAATCAAACCACAACTGGTGCTGTTGCTAGTGTGATCCAGGCTAAAGGGTAAATAAAGATAGTTGCTCAGCCTTGCATACCTCTTGGCAGACAGCATTAATGTCTGCACCACTAATCTTGTCTGGTCGTGCCACATCTGCAATTCTGTCAAGGAATTTCTTATGCATAGTGTTGATTTGACAGAATCCTATACCATAAATACTTGAATTTTTCAATTTGCAAGGGGGGTACTTAATATTTTTACATATTTAAAGGAGGTCTTATCAAAATAGACTTCAGCTGTACATGTATATGAGTATTTCATCTTTAATTTCTTTTCTTTTTTTGGAGGGGGGGGGGGGGGGAAGAACAGTCCAGTAGAGTATTTAATAATAAATTTCTTTCTTTCTTTGTAGTGGGGGGGGGGGGGGGGGGGGGGGAGTACAGTCCGGTTGTGGGGTCAATGGCTTAAAAGTATAGATGAATAAGGATACAATCCTCTAGGTCAACCTCTTCTGATAGGTTCATCTTATTTGTTATGGTCGAGAAAATAAGTCGCTTCTGTCGGCGGTCAGGCAGAGGGAACTCTATCTTACGATCCAACCGGCCAGGTCGTAACAGGGCAGGGTCCAGTGTATCTTGTCTGTTTGTTGCCATGATAACCTGTAAACAATCCATAAAAACTATGGCTTGACATTTACAAATGGTGCTATGCAACCCATATAGGAGCTTTACAGCCTTAGATTGTTGCTTGGCTTTTGGATCCAAAACTTTTCATTGGCAATTCAGCAATGTCAATCAATTATCTCAACCTATCAATAAAATGCAATGGGTTTTTTGTCAAGCCTTTAACCAGCCCAAAAGCTTTTTCCTAAAAGTGACTTTAAGGACAGCCAGTATTATCAAAAAAAATTGGATTTGGGTCTAAGCGGGAACTATGTAATTGGTTGGAAATACAGTAGCTCAATCCTATTAGTGAACTTATTGAGTGCTTTCATACCTTAACATTAACATTCTGATCAAATCCATCCATTTGGTTGAGTAATTCCAGAAGGATCCTCTGTACCTCTCTGTCAGCTGTTGATAACAACCAAGAACATTACATACCATTTACACACAAAAATGTTACCATATTTATACTAATAAGGCTTCTTCTTCAGGGTTTTATACCATTCTATACGGTTATCTTAATTTGAAGTGTTTAAAAGGATAGGGATGATTTCTTTGTCTTTAATGTTTCATGAAAAATAATTTGTAAAACAATGATCCATAAAATATACCTAGATTATTTTTCATAAAATCAAATATGAACAAATATGGGAGACCAAAAAAGTTACTGTTTACAAAGAAAAGAACACATCACTCATTTTATGCAATAAATCCTTACCCCCAGTCTGCGCATCAAATCTCTTGGTTGCTATGGCATCAATCTCATCAATGAAAATGATAGCAGGCGCATTTTCCTTGGCTAACCTAAATACATCCCTGACCATACGAGGGCCTTCTCCCAAGTATTTCTGGACAAACTCTGAGCCAACAACTCGTATGAATGCTGCTGTTGTGTGGTGCGCGACTGCCTTGGCCAGCATAGTCTTGCCGCAGCCAGGGGGGCCATACAGGAGAACACCTCTAGGCGGATCAATGCCAATTTGTTTATAGAGCTCAAAGTGAGTAAGAGGTAACTCTACTGCTTCTCTGATCTCTTGCTTTTGTATATCCATGCCTCCAATCTCAGCGTACGAGACGTTGGGCTTCTCTTCATTTGTAAGCATGGCTATACTACTATCAGCTTCAGGAGGGAGGATGTCAACGAGGGCGTTTGAGTGCTTGTGTAGTGCTACTGAAGCACTGGGTTTTAGAAGCTCTTTATCTATGGTTGAGAGGATTCTGACATAATAGTTGGAGCCTGCAATCAGTAAAACAATCATGAGTACCTAACATATCAGAACAAAAGTTAACGCTAGCCTGACATACAGTATACATACAAACACCTATTTCAATAAATGTTGTCAGTGCAAACGGCAAATGGCAATTGTCAAATGGCAGTTCTTCTATTAAAAAATACCTTGAAACTTGTCAAACTTCTACTGACTGAAGGAAGATGTAGATAATTTCTGCGATTATACTACTTATCATCTTTATTATTACAAAAAATTATACCCATAAGGAGTGATTGGTCTTATAACAGCCATTTGCCATTTGCACTGACAACATTTATTGAAATAGGTGTATATTGATCCTAGCTACTACATGTGCTGAGAGTAATATAAATTCATTTCTAAATAACTGTGTTGTGTATCAAGAAAACAACAGTGAGTCCACAGGTCAGAAAATCCAATGGCTGATAAAAAAAGTGAGTACCGTATGATACCCATTATAACTATGTACTAAGGTAACAGCATACCCACTGCCTTAATTCACACAGATTACATAATCTTAGAAAAGCAAGTGAGCCAACAACGTTTTGGAATATTGAGTTCAGGATATCATGGGTAAGATTTAGGTACATCAAGGTCAGGTGATGATTGGTAAGATTTAGGTATATCAAGGTCATGTGGTCTTGGGTAACATCTGGGCATACTATGGTAAGTTAAGGCTACCATGGGTAACTTTTGGGTATATTACTTTAGTTACTTAAATTCAGGCTGTAATAGGTAATAGGTTAGAGTGTGAAAACCTAAACCTGTAGTGATTCTAAAGGAAAAGGCATAAAGAGCTTACCAGTTGTGGAAGCAACAATACCAGTGTTCTGGTCAACAGCTTCCAGGAACTGCCCAATCACTAGTGGAACTGACTGGATTCTCTTGACCTCCTCTTGAGCATGCAGCAGCTCCTTCTTCAGGTTTTTCTGTTCATCTTTGATGTACTCTTCCTGGACTTCCAGGAACTCCAGCTGTTTTTCCAGCTTCTTGTATGTGATGTAGAGGTCATCCATCTCCGGGTCTACAGGGCTACACAGAGAACTGATGGTCCCGGCGGTGGTTGGTCTACTGCTGGTACTCTTATCCTCCTGAAAATTCATTGGATGAAACCATTTAAATTCATTGGATGAAACCATTTAAATTCATTGGATGAAACCATTTAAATTCATTGGATGAAACCATTCAAATTCATTGGATGAAACCATTTAAATTCATTGGATGACACCATTTAAATTCATTGGATGAAACCATTTAAATTCATTGGATGAAACCATTTAAATTCATTGGATGAAACCATTTAAATTCATTGGATGAAACCATTTAAAAATTTTATGGATACACTTTGTCTATGTTTTTGTTTGTTTTCGAATATTGAATTAGTAGAGTCTTACCCTTTGCTATGATAATCATTACTTGTTGTTTTGTTGGCTATTTTTGCTTGATTTTATTGTGCTAAAATCGCAAAATGCTCATAATCTTTATTAAAACAGGAAATAAATAAATAAAGCATCACAGAATAGCCTTTGGCATAAAAGGCATGTTTCAAAGGTAAGCCATCACTCTTGCTGTACTGGCATTTGAAATGTGTTGTTTTTTAATTTCATTGCCAATTTAATTTAATACCTAGAAATCAACAAATTTTAAGCAGTTCTATGATATTGCCTTGTGTGTACAAACATCATTTTCAACTCAGTAATCATGAAATTCCTTGTACAGCTCTGCTGTTTTATATTTCTTAACTCTTCGTGGAAGAAGTTGTAACATGAATAATTCCTGATAAGAAAGGCCCCGATGTGAGATTTGATTTCTTTAAAACGGTGTTTTATTAGTCTGTCCGGAAGCTTTTACTTAATTTCCTTTGCAAATAAGAATTATCAAAATTTATTTTAAAAGTGTCCAAAGTAATTGTGTCCGTCTTGGGCTAAACTGCTGAGGGGCCTGAAAAGAGTGAAAGAGCAGTGTGATTTGTTTAAAACACATAATCTATTCAAAATATCGATAATGATGAAGAGTAACTCGTGGAGACGAATTTTACGAAAAAGTAAAATCTGGTAAAACATTGAATTGAAATATGAAAGACGATGTTAGTGGCACAATATTTCCCAGTCCAGTGGTCATCGTAAACACGTGTTACCCCCAAAAAGAAAAACTCATAAAAATATAGCATGTTCTAAATCCAAGAGCAGCTACAAGCCTGAATCTGTCGAAATTAAAATAAGAAAAACCGGCATTTTGGGTTCACCGAACGTGACTCGGCAAAAACGACCTTGTCATGCCATTACAAAGCTGTCAAATTGGTAGTATTCAGGATTTGTTTAGAAAAAAACTCTCAGAAAAGATACTAAATATACCAGGCAACAACCAATATCAACCAAAAAGAATCAAATCTCAATTATCTACAGTAAAAACCGTCTTTTCTGACCTGTGGTTGTATAATTCCGATTTCCTCCATCTTGGTTTTTTTGTCTACTTTGGGGCTGAGTTCCCCGGATGTCCAATGGGGTTGACCGCTGAAGTGTTGTAGTGCACCGCAGGCACGCGTTTCTTCCCTCCTTGTTTTGTCGTATTTTATTTATTTTCTTTTGTTTTGCAAAAGATTTGAAATAGATTTATAAAGTTGCACAAGGAAGAATAAGGAAAACCAGGTATTATTAATATACGCGAAATTAGATGTAGAAACAGCTGTACCTAAGTAGAAAGTCAAGTAAGTAAGCTTAAGTCCTGTCGATTGCTTTTCTAACACAGCTAATTGCTCTTCTTATCCATTTCTCTATTTTTTGATTTGGACAGATTACACGACTACATTTGTGTCAATACTTCAAGTTCACAAAGGCTGTGATGTTCTCTTCCACTGTTTGTATTGCTATCTTGGCAGCTTTAAGTGCTATTAGTATTGGTGAGTGTTTTTACACGTATCATTTGTTTTGAATTTTAGGCGCCCATTTTGAGAAATGACATATAAATATCATTAGATGTTCTACATAGTTTTAGAGATTAAAACTTATTATTTTTAATGATGACCACTGAAAATTGAGCAATATAAAAACTGATAAAAAGTCAGTATCATTCAATGGAAATTTTGATGATTGTTAGTATATATAAAAACCGGGAACCTCGCAAGAACAAGCGATTTGATTGGTTGAGAAACTCGGGATGAAATGCAATATACACCTCCTAGGAGGTGGATATTTTTCTTTCCCCCGAAATCAAACAAAATGGGGGGTGTAACAGCCGATTTGCAAGTGTTTCCAAAATGAAAATTGCACTAAAGCTTGTTTTATATACTAAAACAATCTAAAACAATTATACCATTTCCATTTCGACAGCTAATGCCTTTAAAAATATGTACCTTGAGCTAGCCTTTTTGCAGGTGGTACTTGGTGTTATTATTGCGGAAAACCCTATCGGTTCGGTGACCGGGCGCCATAGTTTTTGCACTCACCCCCAGGAACCACGCGGCTTAAATAGAAGATGGCACCCTATCCCTAAACAGAGAGGGGTTTCTCCACGATAATAGCTAGCCACAATAATTAGCCTGCTAGCAGGCTAACCTCGAGCCTTGGCTCTCTGTAGATATTTTGACACTATCCACCTCAATGGAAATGGTATAATTGTTAAGTATTCGCCAATCTATAACAAAAATCACAAGAATGATTGACAGCCGATCAAATCGATTGGTATCAAAGTTGAAATCAATCAATCAATGGCAGCATTAACAATGAATAATCATCATTTCTAAGAAAAATTAACCATAACTTACTTTAGATATTTGGAATTGCATGAGACAAATATTCACTAATGCAGTCCAAGTTTTAATCATTTTCTTTAAATTCTGTTGGGGGGAGGGGAGAGGGATTTATATGAATAATCAGCCTTTCTAGAGCCATAAGTTAGAAAACTTTAAACAGTCTTTATGTATACCCTCGCAAATAAATTTTATTGTATTGTATATTGTCGAAAAAATAGCCATCCCCTTTATTAAACCATGTAATCCAATTTTTTTCTATTTCCTCTTTTGATTTAAACTGGTTTACAGATTTCAGGGGATTGCTTGCTGATATGCCACCCCCTCAAAAACCCTGCTCCCAAGATGGCTACTGCCACATAAGTGACAAAAACCAACATGAAGGAAACTCTGATATCAATCACAACAAAGCAAAATATGCCGTGCCGTTGACTGACAACTCCCCCCTTGCCATACCGTTGACTGACAACTCCCCCCTTGTGCCCAAGGGAACAAAACCCATCATACTATGGTGGACGGAACATATCTTCCCACACGACAAATCGCAAACAAGTCATGAGATTTACTGCAAAAAGGGGGGCTGTATTACAACAATTGAGAGAAAGTTGAAGGATGATCCGTCTACTCGCGCCATGATGTTTTACGGGACAGACCTCCGTGCCGATGACCTGCCTCTTCCAAGGGTTCCCTGGCATGAGTGGGCTCTGTTCCATGAGGAGTCACCCAAAAACAACTGGATGCTGACGCATGAAGATGCACTCAGGTAGCCATAACAACTAGAGAGAGATGCAGAGCATCTTGGGGCAACCGAGTGTGACACTGATCAATACTAATTGTCAGTGATATCCCCTGGCTAAGACTACCAGGATACCCTTAGCAGTTTTGTCCTCTCAACACTTAGATTGCATCAGCTTGAAATTTATACTCATAATTTCATTAATAGAGCCAGAGCCACTAAGTAATACTACAAAGTCAATTTTCTACATTGAAATATGCTGGAACCATACTTGTAGTTGTTGCAATGGTTGGAAGAAACTATATTATTATATTAATTATTTTCACCACTCTAGGATGTTTAACCATACTGCAACATTTCGCCGTGAATCAGACTACCCCCTCTCATCCCAGTTCATCCGGGACGCAAGAGACTGGACCTCCACCCAGGCCATTCCTGTCAGTGAGAAAAACAGGTTGGTTGGTTTCTTTCTTCAATCTGTACCAATAAGCCAGATTTAAGATGAATACCAGCTGATAGATGGAAATGGACCTAGTTGTCTCCTAATTTTGCCTTAGCAGGGCCCTCAGAAGCGAAATGGGGGATGGGTGGCTGAAGGGTAATGGCTGGAGTGTGGTAGAGGGAGGGGCTGCAGACAATGGTCTGGGGCGCATTTCGCACTTTGGTTCTGATGTCTAGGTCGCTGAAGCGTTTATACGTGATTCCTTTGTAATTATTTTGTGTGTGTGTGTGTGTGTGTGAAATATGAATATTTTATTTATTTTTTTAGGCTCAAAAAGGAAAAAGGGTTCGCCGCAATAGTGTACGTGCAAAGAGACTGCTACACACCCTCGGACCGCGAAGCGTACGTGCATGAGCTCATGAAACACATTCCTGTGGATTCCTATGGCCCTTGTTTAAACAACAAACAAATGCCTGAGGAAATCGACGGGTTCCTTAAATTGCACAGCCCCGCCTTCTACGATTTCCTCGCGCAGTACAAATTCCACATCGCGTTTGAAAATGCAATTTGCCAAGATTACATGACAGAAAAGTTGTTTAGGCCAATCGAAGTTGGCTCGGTGCCGATCTATATGGGCTCTCCTAAAGCTCGGGATTGGATGCCGAACAACAAAACGGGAATTTTCGTGAACGATTTCAAGAGCCCAAAAGAGCTAGCAAAATTTATTAAAGATTTGGACGCAAATGACCAAGAGTATGAGAAGTATTTGGAGTATAAACAGAGTGGGAAGATAACAAACAAGTTTCTATTAAATGCTCTGGAAACTCGACCGTGGAGAATTCTAGGAGACTGGGACAAAGTCAATTTTGGACACCGTATGTACGCAGGATTTGAATGTCATGTGTGCGACCGCATCCATGAACGACAAGAGGCATTGCGGGCGCACCAATTAAATCCAGAGAAAATCCCGCCCCCTCCCCTAAGGGTCGCGAAGGCTGAGCATCTAGCCTGCCCAGAGCCTAAAATGTCCATTGAGAAAAAGAAAGGAGTAAATAAAAGTGTCAACTACTGGGAGGGAGTAAAAGAGGCGACAGCAATGAGAAAGATGATTGAAGCCGGAGAAACAGATTCGAAGAATTTCAAACCAAAGTATTTAAAAGAGAAAACTGATCACTACAATTGATGATCATAACGTATTTTATTGTACTTACAGAATTAAAATTTATTAGAATGCATTTTATTATTTGATTTAAAATCTTTATGTTTCTCTTCTTTTGACCTTCTAACATTTCCTTGACCTACAACACAGCACCAAAGCTCACTTGATTCATATAGCGACACTTTCGTGAATAATATTGACATTTAATTCGACCTCCTGAGCGCTAGGTGAGTATACCCCACCTAGATACAAAGATTGCGCATCAGAATAGATATGAAATTATTTGCATCGAACAGGCGTATAGAGGTTCCGTCTAAATCGTGCCATATAGTACGTATTATGTCCTTGTCCTATATAAAGTCTGCGCCCTGCAATAAGCCCATTTAGATAGATTAACTGGAAAATAACGGGGTACTTCAGCACTTACTGTGTTGATAGACTTCTTATACGGTGAATTCTCTTAATTATCTCTAGATGGGAATTTGATGTCGTTGAGGTGATATCTGCGATTTTATTGTCTCGCTTTAATCCCTACATAGAATACTGCTGTAATTACTGAAGTATAAAGAAATACCTAGTCTTTTGACGGTTCAAAGGTTTCATCGACCGCACTAAAAATACTTTTTAAACTACTTGCCCTGTTATGTGTTTTGATGTGAGAATTATGCCTTGCGAAGAAATCAACTTAAGATTTTACCCTTACGAACCTTGTGAGCGACTGTTATATACACCTGGATTGTTCTCATAGTTGTGTAACGAAAGTCTCCAATTCTAGAAAACCTTTGTTTGTTACATGGTGGAAATCAAGTCGACCAAAAAAATGTATTTCTCCTTTCTGACTAAAGTAAGGTATGACTATTTTAATACACATTCTTTTATAAGAACTTCCAATTTTCAGTTAAGGCTGCAGGGTCGTACCCAGGCGGGTGCACCTCCCACCCCCCACAACAGCGGATAGTCCAATTCCGGTTTGCAATAGACAAGCTATTTGTAGACAAAACTATAAAGCATAAGTGAGTTAGATAAAAAAATAAAGGCTTTTTGGTATGTTATAAATAAGTCAAATTCGATAATAAACGTCCCGTGAAGATACGCTGCAATGACGTAAAAAACATTTTTGTTCTAGAAAAATCCTGGGTAATGGCCTGATGCTGGCCCGTATTTTTGGGACATTTCTCGATGTTCTTAAATCTTAGTGTATTTAAGAATATAAACCCCATAAATTATTAGGAAAAGAGAATTACACTTATGATCAATAGCAATAATAAGGGTGTTACTATGAGCACAATTTGATTTTGCATTATAGAACGCATCAGGACTAAAAAAGAATTTGTTCTGCTATCTGAACCTCGGCATGTTCTTAAAATTTGGAGAAATCTCAGCCTGGACGTTCTTATAAAAAAAGTTTTTATATAAAAAAAAAGATTCTAAGATTTGATATATGCATGCAACAGAATGATTTTTTGCTTGTTATTCCACCTTCATCTTCCTTTTTATGAAATTGTGAAATACTTTGATTGCGCAAAAACTTGTGTCTAACCCAGACAGGTGAAACGTTTCTAGTGAAGGTAAAACTAAAGTCTCAAAAGGAAGACAATGACCGCTGTGTCAAGAGTAACGCTTATCTGTCTTCACTATGTTTTTTGTGACGGTTTTTAAAAACTCATCAATGGTGTTTCCTAAGGTTACAGCCTAGTTTACCCTGGATATCATAAATAAACAGTTTTCAGGGCAGGTAAATTATAAACGTTTTTTATAGCAAATACCTTTATTACAATGTTGATAAAAATGATTATTTTTTTTTTAATGGAAACGAGGCGTCCAGATTTCATCATATCCTTGAAAGGATAAAATAGCCTCTGATGATAGATCTAAAATGATTGTCTCTTTCATTACTGCCTTTAGAAGCTGTGATTAATAATCCCATTTACTGACACCATTTTCAATTTACACTTTAAATTAAGGGCCTCTTATACGGCGATGTAATATGTACAAGACTTTACGTATGGGTGACAAGCCTTTTCTCGTTTTAATTTTATGTCCTTCAAATGAAAAGACGGACTGACGTGGAGCCTTGTATCTAATAACTTCTTTGTTATTGAGTGGTCTATAGGCCTAGTGACTAGAGGAGGTTTTTGGCAAATAAACAGCATTCGGCCTTGAAGCTCTTAAACAGTCAAGACAATACGATAGTACGGGTGCTGTGTCATAATCAAGAGTTTGAATGAAGCAGAGAAAATTGGATCGTCTCTGATTGTTGACGTACTAGTTTCAGGGGACCTTTGGTAATGTCCTGCCGACAGGAGTCTCTTGCGTGGTCTTCAGGAGTTTAGGAGAGCTTCACTGAAATGATATTTCTAGAGTCTTTTTGGAAGTACTTGGTGTTTCAATTTCTGAAAATTTCGAGTTGACTGCTACATTCAGTCTGGTGCTCTGTTCGTGAGTAAATATTTGTACATTCGTAATGCACATTTGAATGTAAGGCAAAAACCAAATTGAAGATTTTATTATTAAGGATCAAGTTTCACAAGTTGATTTGTTTATTTCTTATGCACTGCATTAACATAATACCCTGTAACTGAAAACAGCCTTGGTCTTTAAAATGTTTGGCTTTTTTACAAAAGCCGTCGTCAGAGCATCATTTCAATGACATGTGAATAATATATTGCGGAACACGAGTGGTTGGGAAACACTCAGGGCTGCTCGTGCCATTGACGTTGATATTTGAATTTCAAACACATAATCACTACATATAGCAAGCATATCTATCATAGCTGCAGCATGGCCTATACTGAAGACGTTGCATTACAGAGAGTACGGATTCCGCGTGTTGAGTCTATTATCTTCGGCACCTCACTGTGTTTGCTTGCTCTTTTGACCCTTTTCGGAAACAGCCTGGTCTGTATCGTTCTCTGGCGCTTCCGAAATCTACGTTCCCTCACAAATTACTTCGTCTGCAGCTTAGCTGTGGCAGACCTCTTAGTTCCGTTGCTAAGGGTAATCTACCTCGCCATGACCACACTGACAGGTGATTGGCTGTTTGGAACCACGTGGTGCAAGGTCTCGTCCATTTGTGGGATTCTGTTGTGTGGTTCGTCGATTCTTCATTTGAGTGTTATCAGTATTGAGAGGCTGGTCGCCATCAAGTGGCCGCTCCATTATGAACGTATCGTCACCATCAACCGTGTGGTCGCTATACTCACTTATATTTGGGTATGTGTGTAATTTTGTTATGTGAGTGGTTAGAATTGCTCGAACTAGATTTACGCTCAGACAAACTCTAGTATATTTAGACATCTGAAGCATGGGGAATCGGTCCAGGTTATCCAAAGCAGAGATCATGGAAATGAATGGGCACGAAATTAAAGAGTAGAGTAAAGGATAAGGCACGAAAAAGAAGAGAGGTCATGAAATGTAGAGTGCATGGAATTAGGGCTCGAAAGTAAAGAGTAGAGTAGAGTAGAGGAAAGTAAGGCATGAAAAAGAAGAGAAGTCGTGCAAATTTAAAGTATATGGAAGTAGGACACGAAAGGAAAGAGAGGTCATGAGAATGTAGAGTAACGGGAATTAAGGAAGCGAAAGAGAAGAGAGGTCATGAGAATGTAGAGTAACTGGAATTAAGGAAGCGAAATAGAAGAGAGGTCATGAGAATGTAGAGTAGAGAGAAGTAAGGGCACGAAAGAAAAGAGAGGTCATGAGAATGTAGAGTAGATAGAAGTAAGGGCACGAAAGGAAAGAGAGGTCATGAGAATGTAGAGTAGAGAGAAGTAAGGGCACGAAAGAGAAGAGAGGTCATGAGAATGTAGAGTAGAGAGAAGTAAGGGCACGAAAGAAAAGAGAGGTCATGAGAATGTAGAGTAGAGAGAAGTAAGGGCACGAAAGAGAAGAGAGGTCATGAGAATGTAGAGTAGAGAGAAGTAAGGGCACGAAAGAAAAGAGAGGTCATGAGAATGTAGAGTAACGGGAATTAAGGGCACGAAAGAAAAGAGAGGTCATGAGAATGTAGAGTAGAGAGAAGTAAGGGCACGAAAGAGAAGAGAGGTCAGGAGAATGTAGAGTAGAGAGAAGTAAGGACACGAAAGGAAAGAGAGGTCATGAGAATGTAGAGTAACGGGAATTAAGGAAGCGAAAGAGAAGAGAGGTCATGAGAATGTAGAGTAACTGGAATTAAGGAAGCGAAATAGAAGAGAGGTCATGAGAATGTAGAGTAGAGAGAAGTAAGGGCACGAAAGAAAAGAGAGGTCATGAGAATGTAGAGTAGATAGAAGTAAGGGCACGAAAGGAAAGAGAGGTCATGAGAATGTAGAGTAGAGAGAAGTAAGGGCACGAAAGAGAAGAGAGGTCATGAGAATGTAGAGTAGAGAGAAGTAAGGGCACGAAAGAAAAGAGAGGTCATGAGAATGTAGAGTAGAGAGAAGTAAGGGCACGAAAGAGAAGAGAGGTCATGAGAATGTAGAGTAGAGAGAAGTAAGGGCACGAAAGAAAAGAGAGGTCATGAGAATGTAGAGTAACGGGAATTAAGGGCACGAAAGAAAAGAGAGGTCATGAGAATGTAGAGTAGAGAGAAGTAAGGGCACGAAAGAAAAGAGAGGTCATGAGAATGTAGAGTAGAGAGAAGTAAGGGCACGAAAGAAAAGAGAGGTCATGAGAATGTAGAGTAGAGAGAAGTAAGGGCACGAAAGAGAAGAGAGGTCAGGAGAATGTAGAGTAGAGAGAAGTAAGGGCACGAAAGAAAAGAGAGGTCATGAGAATGTAGAGTAGATAGAAGTAAGGGCACGAAAGAGAAGAGAGGTCATGAGAATGTAGAGTAGAGAGAAGTAAGGGCACGAAAGAGAAGAGAGGTCATGAGAATGTAGAGTAGAGAGAAGTAAGGGCACGAAAGAAAAGAGAGGTCATGAGAATGTAGAGTAGATAGAAGTAAGGGCACGAAAGAAAAGAGAGGTCATGAGAATGTAGAGTAGAGAGAAGTAAGGGCACGAAAGAGAAGAGAGGTCATGAGAATGTAGAGTAGATAGAAGTAAGGGCACGAAAGAAAAGAGAGGTCATGAGAATGTAGAGTAGAGAGAAGTAAGGGCACGAAAGAGAAGAGAGGTCATGAGAGAATGTCGGGCAAGTAGGCTCTAAAGGAAAATACTGCATGTAAATAAACTTTGACAAGTTTTAACACTAACACTGATGCCTTAACAGGTGCAATCCTTCGTGTTGGCCTTGATTCCCGTGTTACCAGTGCACATAGCTGACCAGACATTCAGCCCACATCTTGGAGAATGCGAGATCAACTGGGGCAAGAATCCGATCCTCATGATACTCTTAGTCGTGTTCTATTTTTTCCTCCCGGTAACGATCATGGTAGCAGCTTACGCCTGTATTTTCCAAGAAGTCCGCAAAAGCACAAGACGGATCAAAACCCTCTCTACCTCGGCCGCCTCCTCTCCTTTCAGAAAAGACCTGAAGGCAGTCAAGACGTTGGGCGTTGTTATTGGCGTCTTCTTTATTATGTGGCTTCCTTACTTTGTGACAACAACGATCCGGGCTTTCCGCGGTCAAGATTCCGTTCCGTATTGGTGGCAGCGTCTGGGTTTGGTTTTAGCATACGGGAACTCGTGTTGCAACTTTGTCATTTACGCTTTAATGAATCAGAACTTCCGTGTCGCGTTTTTGCAAGTGCTGTGCAACGTCAGAGAGCGAAGGCTGGCCGTGGATCGTGATATTTGCTTGGAAGCCACTGCTGTGCGCATGCGTGTTCGAGAACAGCGACGTGGAATATCCTCTCGTAACGGAAGTGCGAGAGACAGGAACTTGTCCCCAGTCTCGCGCACCCATGATGCAGGAAGCCCAAGTGTAAGAGACAGGAACTCGCCCCAAGCCTCGCACATGCATGTAACACAAAACCTATGGAGCTTGCGACCTGGAGTCTCTTCCGCTCGCACATCTCAGACTGAGGAAAGCTTCTAGAATTGCATCAGCTCTTTAGCAGCAAATGTGCTTAGTTTCCGCATAAATGTCTAGATAGTTCGGTTTCACAGGTTTAAACTTTCAGAATTTTCTTATATTGACAATCGCACTTACCATATTTGGAAACTTGACATTTATACGTCCCTTGTAGAAACAGGTGGATAATGTTTAATTCTTGCAAATTGCTTAGGAGAACAGGAACACTTGTCCAGGGAGCTTAGAGACGAGTTCTGAAACAGGAACCTCGGTACTACCTTATTGCACTTTAATTTTCGCGAAGTCAAAATTTCACTTAATTAAGTCAAAATTTCGCGATTTTGAGATGGCGATATTTCGACACTTTGTTTTCGCGATTTTCCTATTTTCGTAAAAACCAGATCACATTTTTTGATTTTGGGATTTTGGGTTTTATAAAAATCTATAAATACAAGTCCAACTCAACCCCTTACCGTACTATGACTAAATAAACAAGGTGTTTCCATAAAGCTTATTAAACGGCCAATATCCCCCAAAGGCTTTTTGTGTACTCACTTAATTTTCGCGCATCACGATTTTCACGTCAGTTTATTTTCGAGAATCTTTTAAAATCGCGAAATCCGTGAAATTAAAGTGAAGCGAAAATTAAGTGTAATAAGGACTATATAAAAAGTCGACATCAATATCTTTAACATTTAAATTTTAAATTAAAATATAAAATAGTTGAACATTTTCCCATGCACATTTTTCACACGTGCAGATTGTCTTCAAACAGTGCGAGCTCGAAGAATTGTTCTTAGGTAGGTTTAGGCTTGAAATCTATTTTTAAAGAAAGTAGTGATTTAAAAAAAAATTATTATACTTAAAGAAACGCATGACTATGTGTGAAAAGCTCCTGGGAATTTATTGTCTTTCCAGGAAAGATTCATTTTAAGGAAAACAGAAGATAACCTAAAAGTTACTCAGAAGATTACATGTTAAAGTAAGTAAACCTACTATAACTTCATCAAGGTTGACCTGTTCAGCATGAAAAAAAAACACCCGCGGGAGGGGACTCTAATCCAAACATCGTTAGTAATATCCCAAGCGGTCACCCATTGGGTGTGGTCAGAGTAATACTGTAAAATTAGCTTCGGGCTTCTCGGGACACGATTTGTGTCAAAAGAATAGCTGAATCGGAAGAATATTTGAACAGTACCTAAGGGATAGCAGTTTTATCCCCTAAACGATAGGACGAGCAGCCCCTGTCAACTTTTATGAGCTGGGAGGGCACCTATGATTAACGTTGGAGCGAGAAAATGAAGGCTGATCTATAAAACTCTGTAAATCAATTCAAGTCTGTTACCGGCTCGCCTACTTTTTGAGGGTTATGTAGACTTTACACCTATTTTCAAATGTATGCGGAATACCGGGTTTCCAATTCTGTCATTTGACATAATCATTCGACAAGGCTAGTGATAGACGTGTATTTATTATTGTTATTGTTATTTTATTTTGCGGAGCTTGCGGAATCACTGCAGGATAATTTGACTTCGAAATGAAGTCTAATGTCTTGTTAGTGTTGAATAAGCACGTGGGGACACAGCTCGCTGCAGGAGCAAAACCAAGGCAAATACATCCAGTTGAAGTAGGGATACGTGCTTTATTCAACACTAACAAAACATTAGACTTCATTTCGGAGTCAAATTATCCTATAGCCCGTGGCGGAATAAATTAAAAATATGATATTGTTGTTGTTGTTGCCAGAGGTTTCCAGAGTGTGAACAAGGCGCGGTAGCTCATTGGTACGGGCCCCGTTTCTCAATCAAGGACCTGGGCTCGAACCTTGCTCTCTACATTGGATACTAAATCCCTTGCTTTCTCAAATAAGGTTGCCAGAGTAGGTCACGTCTCTCACCGCACTTGAATGACCTGTAGTGGGGGACGTAAAAGAGTCAATTGGTGCACTGGCCCGTGGAACCGTAGTTTCGACTCAGTTTAAAATGAATGTTCTTGAGAAATCACTTCCCCCCCCCCACCTTAAAAGAAAAAATCTTGGCTACGCCCCGGCTAACCCACAAATTGTTAACTGCATTGAGCAGTCCGTATCTCGCACTGACGAGTAAAGTCAGACACCTGTAGAACGCATTTAATAATGGCTCGCGATGGTAATTTGCGCTATAAAAATACTAGATTTAAAAAAATCCTTTTAACAAGAGACTGCTCGTCCTCTCCCGTATTGATTGTCTTTTTATCACGAAACAGCTCGTCCTCTCTCCTAGTGAGTGGTACTATTTATAGCAAGAGACAGTTCATCCTCTTACCTAGTGAGTGGATCTATTAGAAAGAGACAGCCCGCCCTCTCCCCTAGTGAGTGGTACTATTAGCACGAGACAACTCGCCCTCTCCCATAGTGAGTGGTACTATTAGAAAGAGACAGCCCGCCCTCTCCCCTAGTGAGTGGTACTGCTATTAGAGCGAGGCAGCTCGCCCTTTTCCCTAGCGAGTGGTACTATCCCGTTGACTCGAACTCTGACCGAGTAGAGCCATTCCTCGCCATCGCATTACCGGTCACGTGATACCGACTGAGCGGGTGACGCGCCAGCACTTTCCGCCTGAGGACCGACCGAAACTCGCGCATGCGTATCGAATAGATCCAAGGGTTGGCGCCAGAAGAGCTGTAAGCGAGCAGCGCAATCCAGAACCAGGCGTGATCTATCCTCAGTCGCATATCGCTCCCATGTGGGACAATCATCTCCGCTACTGACGCGGCAAAACTCGGAATCCATAACACCACAAAAACACCTATCACAATCCCAACTGTGTATGCAGCCTTTTTGTTTTTAAGCGAGTTGCGGGTTTGTTTTCGTGTGAGCGCGTTTTCGGCGATTTTCTGCCTCTGTATCTTGGCTGCGGTATAGATCTTAGTATAACAATAAGCGATAAGTAATAATGGTATAATGACGGTAAGAAGTGTTGAGGAGATCCACAAAACAGAGTGCGCGTTCGGGTTGCGTACGAAAAGTCTCGACGTGCCAATGAGTATCGAGAACAACCAAATAGTTAGAATGATGAGTATTGCTCGAGGTCTCGTTAGCAGGCTTTGATAGCTAAACACCCCTCGGATCGCTGCGTAGCGATCATAGCTCACAGCACAAAGGCTTAAAGCAGTCGCTGTGGTCGTCTGAAGCCACATAAAGTCCGCTGTTTTTGATAACCAGTGTTCGCCTTGCCAGATCGACAGCACTGCTTTGCTAGCAAGTACAGGATTCATGATCACGCCAACGCTTAGATCGGCCACTGCCAACGATGCGAGGAAGTAATGCGAGGGTTTTCTGTGACCTCGAAGATAATACACAGCAACAAGCACCAGTGTATTTCCCGAGAACGCTGCCAGCCCCGAAAAAAAATTCAAAATCACGAACAAAATCATGGAAGCATTGCTCATGTTTCCTCGGCAATTAAGGTAGTCGTCGCTTGTGTTATTCATCGTGGGGTTTCTTTGCAAAGGTTTTTTGTCCCAATAATTAAAACGAACTCGTTTACCACAACATTTTAGAACGCCTTTAAGTCCCACTGGCAAAGTACATTCATTTTCAGATTTGACGAATAATAGTTTTCCAATACATTGTTTTCGTTAGCAAGTTGCGATGAAACAAAGCGATGGTGACAGTGAAAAAGCGGAAAGGCGTTCGGAGTTTTGCTATGTTCGCACCACGGGAGCAAAAAACTAATTAACGTACCGGCAGCTGCTATGACCATCGATTTAATGTTCTCCTAACATGTCTTGGTCAATTTCCGTGTCACTTTTAATAGATAAATCAGTCATTTCCAGATGTAACTTTGATATATTTTCACCAAAATTAAAAATATCAGATTTGACAAGAAAATACAGCAATCTGCGCAAACTAAATAAGCCCCACGCTAAATTGCGTTTATAAAATTGATTATTAACAGTGTTTGACGCCTGTGACAGTTTTCGGCTTTAAAATGTGGAAAAAGAGCATTTTTAACACGTTTCAATTCCTAAAGATCGCGAATTGTTGATCAAAAAACTAAAACTCATGAGGTATGCAAACCTTCTTATCGCCAAATGTACCACAGTACCAAGGCACAGTCAAGCGATGATTATATTTGTTTTCGATGATATTATCTGATTGCTCTTTGCTTTTTTAAAATCATTTCTTCATGTCTTTTTGGGTCCCTAGATCGTCGCAGGGTTTACGTCAAACTTGCAAAAGTTGGAATCATAAGACTTTTTTAATAAAGATCTTGAACCGTAAGTCAGGAAGCTAGGAATAAATGTAACTAAATACTTTGGCTATAGGTTTTTGTTATAATTTTCTCGCTTCTTGCAAAATGTGGAAGGATCTATCATTAAGATCTCACTGTTGATTAGAGAGCTAAGATTCAAGAATAACAATGCTCACTATACGTTTTATCATGCAAAGAAAACTTTATTATCGCTCTTTTTTGCTTCAAGGCAGACGTATAAAGCTCAGTTCATTGAAACTCCCTGTATTATTAAAATTTTTATTTGTTTCGATTTGTTCACTCATTTTCACGCTCAATATCGATGTGATAACGGCGTCAGATATTTGCTCGTCAGCTAGCCGGGAGGGGGACCAAATCATCGCCGCGCCATTAACTAATCATGGACTCAATTAGGGATAAAATGGTTACAGGATGTGGTAATAAGAGCTGGCTTTCAGTCACTCCAAAGCTCTCACATAGGGCTGCGGTGAGAATCGGTAATTGATGGTAAATACCGTTATCGACTCCAATTTCGAATTTTGAAAATGTTGAAAATGTTTCAAAAGAGACTAGTTGACGGTTTCGGTTTTCATCCGACGTAAGGGATAACGAAGGTGTGCGCCCGCGATATTGATGCCATCGCACACAGCGGACGCAGTGCTAAAAGATTCTTTGCAAAATATCGTTTTTATAAGTAGAATCACTAAGCTCTCCAGGGCAGCAAGATTACGTGAGAGGATTGATTAAAGTTCGAGTCTTATCTATTCTAGCTCGCGCACGAAATAGAAAAAACTTCCTTTGCGTTGCAGGGGCCCGCTAGCTGAACATAAAATATTATATATTCCCCAAGAAAAAGCTAATACTTCTTAGAAAATGTTCACTGCCACTTGACTAATCGATCAGCGCCCCCAATTTGAAATTTAAACTTTTCAGGTAGCGTGTATTTTATCGTGTTTTTGAGGGGGATCCGTTCGCGCTGCTTCTTTTCTTACTTTTTCTGCTGAACAGGTTGTTAAAACCGCGCGCTTTCTTTATCGGGGACCGACAAACCAAGCGGCTCCGTCTTCGAGTCTTGTAGAGATGACTAGAATTTCAACAGAGCAAGAAACCTAGTTTTATTCGCACACAATTGACCCGTTAGTATTGCTCTGTTACAGTTTACAAATGACCTCTCACGTACAATGGATAATGGGAAGGTGACTGGTGTGATCTAATTGGATTTCAAGAAGGCCTTCGACACGGTTAACCATTCCATATTGTGTCAAAAGCTCAAATGGTTAGGAGTTAATTCCAGTAGCTTGTAGTGGTTTCGGTCCTACTTGTGCCATCGTACTCAGCGAACTGTCATTGGGAATTGTCAGTCAGACCTTCGGAAAGTAACGGTTGGGGTCCCACAGGGCAGTGTGTTAGGGCCACTGCTATTTCTTGCTTATATTAATGACTTGCCTCTCTGTTTGAAGCATACACAAGCATCTCTGTTTGCAGACGATACAGCAATTTATTGTGAAGCTTCATCTCCTGCAGATCTTCAGGATAAGCTAAAAGTGATCTTAACCATCTCACGCCCTGGCTTGATGCTAACAGACTTACTCTTAATATTAAGAAACCAAAATTCATTATTGTTGGAGGATCACAGGCTAAACTCATTTTAACCATTAATGGAAGTGGCCTTGGGAGGGGGACTTGCTACAAATATTTGGGAATAGTGATTAATGAAACGCTTATCTGGAGCGGCCACATAGATTATCCATATCAAGAAAATTCAGCCAAAAATTGTCGTTTTTGCCAAACGCGGTCATTTCCATAAGGAAACTAATATATTCCTTATTTGGAAAAACTGCATGATTCTTACCGTACCGCAGGTTCTTCGTAAACATTATGACTTGTAAATAGAAGAGAAAACAGTGACTGTGACCATCTTTAGTCAATGGAGAAAGTATCTTGAAAAGAAACTAAGAGTCCTCGGTACCAGTCCCTCAAAACGACAACGTTTTCTTCTATAATCACCAGAAAATGGCTAAGATGGGGGGGGGGGGGGGGAACGGCGGATTCGGCCCCGAAATGCTCACGGATTACGGGTTTTGGTTATTATTTCAGCGGATTGGCGGATTTTGGGAGCGGATTTCGGATTTTGACTGCTTTGACGGTCGAATTTCGGATTTTAAATAAATTTCAATCGATGCTATTGTTTATCTGTCAAACCATGCGGATCTAAAAAAAATTCTGCGGATCCACGGATTTGCCCCGGAAATGTAGCGGATCGGCGGATTTACATACCCCTATCAAACGCATAAAACACCTGCTGCCTCTTTTTCCTAGAAGACTTGTTGTGAACAGTTTGATGCTTCCACTTTTCGATTATGGGCATGTAGTCTTGGGTGACAGGAATAACATCACCCAGATGGACTCTCTCCAATTAATACATACAGCAATAAGATCGCAAAGACTGTCCTCGACTTACCAACTTCTGAATCAAGTTCTAAAGCTCTAAGTATTCTTAAGTGGAACACATTAGTAGAAAAGAGGAAATTTCATCTTCACCTGGATAGGATTAAAGGAAAGGACATACACAGTTATGATACTAGATGTAGAAATCAAATTAGATTGCCAAAAAAACAGAACTTCCTGGGGCGGTTCCCATATCAAGAAAATTTAGCCAAAAAATGTCGTTTTTGACAATAATATATTCCTTATTTGGAAAAACCATGATTCTTGTCATTTTTAAGGTTGCCGTATCGAAGGTGCTTCGTAAACTTTATGAATTGTAATCAGAAGAGAAAAAAAAACATTGACTATAACCATCCTTGGTCAATGGAGAAATGATCCGAAAAACAAACTAAGATTCCTCGGTACTACATGTAGTTCCTCAAAACGACAACGACATCGCATGTTTCAGGAACTTCAGGGACTAATTTATCTACGGATATATTTATCTGGGGATAAAGTTTGGATTTATCTGCCGATAACTCATTCCTGCCAACTCTCCCGGTTTCGCCGGGAGACTCCCGGTTTTTTATCAAATCTCCCGGTCTCCCGGTTTATGGCCAAATTTTAATCAGTCGGGTTGTTTTTTTAAGTAGAAGTTGGATTTTAGCCACAAAGTTCTGCAAATCTCATAGTTTGTAATTCAAGTTATGACGTTTTCAGTTTTTTTCGAACTAAATAGTCAACGAGCAACCTTTACCAGGCGTTTCTTGCATAACACAGGACTACCGCAATACCGAAAAGCTTTCAGATATCGACCAATCAAGTTAGACAATTTTCGCGCGAACTGTTGAGAAATTGGCTCATACTTTGGAGCCGTGTCTTCGCGTGTCTTCTTCCCAATTGGGGGGGGGAGGGGGGGGGGGAGGGGGAATCTCGAAAATTTCGATTTCATTTTTTTTGTCTTTCACTTCACCACAGGGTACCCAACAACAATAAGAGTACCCCCTCCCCTCCCCCCTAAAAAATCTCCCGGTTTTTTAAGTCTGGGGGTAGGCAGGTATGATACCTCCGAATTGAGCTTTCAGGAACCGGCCCCTGGGGACAACAAACGACATCCCAGTTCCTTTTCATTAGAGGGAAACAATTTGCCTTCCGCAATCAAAGATGAAGATAAATATTTAGATTTTAAGAGAAAGTATCATAAGCTTATTTTTTAATTCTTTTTGTTCCTTCATTATTTATTTTTACTTGATGTTATTCTATTTTTGTATAATTTAATTTTAGTTTTTATCTTTCTGTATTATATATAATAAATGAGGGCCCTTATGAAAATCACCATATTGGTGATAAGTCTCCCTCCTGAAACATATTAAATAAATAAACAAACAAACAAACAAACAAACAAACAAACAAACAAGCAAGCAAGCAAGCAAGCAAGCAAGCAAGCAAGCAAGCAAGCAAGCAAGCAAGCAAGCAAGCAAGCAAGCAAGCAAGCAAGCAAGCAAGCAAGCAAGCAAGCAAGCAAGCAAGCAAGCAAGCAAGCAAGCAAGCAAGCAAGCAAGCAAGCAAGCAAGCAAGCAAGCAAGCAAGCAAGCAAGCAAGCAAGCAAGCAAGCAAGCAAGCAAGCAAGCAAGCAAGCAAGCAAGCAAGCAAGCAAGCAAGCAAGCAAGCAAGCAAGCAAGCAAGCAAGCAAGCAAGCAAGCAAGCAAGCAAGCAAGCAAGCAAGCAAGTAAGCAAGTAAGTAAGTACGTAAGTAACTAAGTAAGTAAGTAAGTAAGTAAGTAAGTAAGTAAGTAAGTAAGTAAGTAAATAAATAAATAAATAAATAATGGCCTTAAACAGTAAGATACTATTTTAATGTTTAAATTGTTTTACATTCATATTAACGCACTCCAAGATTTTTGTTAATTCGTGCCATGAATACCATAGAACACTACTAATACAGCAATTCAGCTCAACAAAAAAATCTTCTACTGTCAGAACGACTGTTGCTTCAGGGTATTTAAGCATCTTGATATTTATTTGTGTAAGTGTTTAGTATTTGTTTATTTATTTTGATATTTGTTTAGAATGTATTAAGTATTAATGTAGTCTTATGTAGTTTTACATAAATAACATTGACCAATGAGCTTCCTCGCGTAGTTTTACATAAATTTCATTGACCAATGAGCTTCACCGCGTAGTTTTACATAAATTCCATTGACCAATGAGCTTCACCGCGTAATTTTACATAAATTTCATTGACCAATGAGCTTCCCCGCGTAGTTTTACATAAATTATATTGACCAATGAGCTTCCTCGAGTAGTTTTACATAAATTTCATTGACCAATGAGCTTCCCCGCGTAGTTTTACATAAATTCCATTGACCAATGAGCTTCACCGCGTAGTTTTACATAAATTTCATTGACCAATGAGCTTCCCCGCGTAGTTTTACATAAATTTCATTGACCAATGAGCTTCACCGCGTAGTTTTACATAAATTTCATTGACCAATGAGCTTCCCCGCGTAGTTTTACATAAATTTCATTGACCAATGAGTTTCCCCGCGTAGTTTTACATAAATTTCATTGATCAATGATCTTCCCCGCGTAGTTTTACATAAATTCCATTGACCAACGAGCTTTACCGCGTAGTAGGTATCAAACTCCCATTGGCCAATGAACTACCACTAAGAGCAAGTGAAGATCACTAAAGCCCCGTGCAAACTGCGCCAGAACAAGCCAGAATTGCTGGCGAATTCTTGCTGGACTGACCACGTGTCAGAAAGTCCATTTTCCATTTTGACATTTCCTATGTCTTATAGTCAGTCAAGCGAAAATTCGCCAGCAATGCTGGCTGGTTTGGCGCAGTTTGCACGGGTCTTAAGAGCACATGAAAAATCACTAGGAGCACGTGTTAGCATACTAAGAGAACCATGTGAACTTTTCATATTCTAAGCGAACACCACCATGGTGTCAGCTGATGATTTGCAGGAATCACGTGCTGGCTAGGAGCACGTAAATGTCTGTTTTAGTGCCTGCCTGAACCACGGGAAGCGAAATGAATAAATCCATGGGTTGACCGCGCTGCTGATGTAGCAAATGAATGTAACCCAGGGCCACGCGACAACGCGAGCTCTGACTATCACGCATTCCTCCGTGACAAACATGTCAATACAAGCCACGACCAAGCTTGGCAGGTAAAGTAACACAAACACGCTAATGATGATACCAATAGTCCACGCGGTCTTCCTTTGATGTGCAGCCTCGATCTTACGTCTCTCCTCTATTGGGCTTGTATTCACAATAAATTGTGTTTGCGCATGTGCGGATTTAAAGATGTATAAATACGAATACGACGTCACCCACAAGGGAAAGGTACAGGCGATGAGCGCAGTGGCCAACCACAGCATGGGGAGCCTGTCTTCGCTTATTTTAAAGCGAATGGAGGAAAACGAAATAGCGAAGAACCAGATGCTACCGATGACGCAGTAACCACGCCTGCGTGTGATAATCACGTGATAGCGAAAGACTTTGGTGACCGCTGTGTAGCGATCGTAGCTTATCGCCCCCAAACAGAAGGAAGTGCAGAGGAATGAGTAGATCCAAAGAAAGTCTTCTATCATGTCAAACTTCTCAGGAAGGTCGTATCTACAATGGCAAATATCTTGAGCTGGAATAAGGGAATTATAGCAAGCGCAAAGGTCGTATCTACAGCGGTAAATATGTCGAGCAAAGAATGAGGAACTTATAGCAAGGGCTAAGGTTGTATCCACAATGTTAAAAACTCTACTAAAATCTCGAGATGAAAGGAACTTATGGAAAGGGCCAAGATCGTATCCACAACGGTAAATATCTCGAGCTGGAATAAGGAACTTACATAGCAAGGGCTAATGTTGTATCCACAACAGCAAATATCTCAAGCTGAGAATAGGGAACCTTACACCAAGCTAAGGTAGTATTACAACAGCAAATATCCCAAGCTGAGAATAGGGAACCTATATACCTATAACAAGATAAGGTATCGTCTTACCGAGTCTTGAGGGGGACTCCTTGTCGATAAATATCTTGTCTATTATGAAAAGCACTTTTTATTTCACGTTTTATTGAAACCGTATTCCAGCCTGATGCTTCTCGCCATAAGGATAGACATCTTGTACTCTGGCCAAACTAGATTCTTCTCGTAAAAACAGCTTACCTTCTACTACAAGTAGCCAAACTTGGTGCTTTACGCCATAAGGATATACCTACCTGTACTTCAAGCAGCCAAACTTGATGCTTTCGCTTTAGGATAGACTTATCTGTACTTCAAGTAGCCAAACTAGAGGTTATCGCCTAAGCATAGATTTATCTGTACTTCAAGTAGCCAAACATGATGCTTTACGCCATTAGGATAGACCTACCCGTACTTCAAGTAGCCAAACTTGATGCTTTCGCTTTAGGATAGACTTATCTGTACTTCAAGTAGCCAAACTTGATGCTCTCGCCTAAGCATAGATTTATCTGTACTTCAAGCAGCCAAACTTGAGGCTATCGCCTAAGCATAGATTTATTTGTACTTCAAGTAGCCAAACTTTATGCTCTCGCCTAAGGATAGACTTACCTTGTACTCCAAGTAGCCAAACTTGAGGCTATCGCAATGAGGACAGACGTACGGATCTCCAAGTAGCCAAATTTGCTGCTTTTCGCCATAAGGATTGACTTACCTTGTAATCCAACTAGCCAAACTTGATGCTCTCGCCATACAAGGATACAACGGTTTTACTCTATGTAACAAAACTTGGTGCCTCTCGCCATAAGGATAGCCTTACCTGTACTTAAAGTAGGGTTCAGGATTGGCCAAGGGGGTGCGCAGTCAAAGGTATCATAAGAAAAAAGCTTAGTATTTGAAGATTTCTTAATAAGAAATGACCCACTTTTTGGCTTCCAGGGAGAGGGGGGGGGGGGGGGGGGGTGCGCGCGCACCCCTCTGTGTACGCGGTTGTGGCTTACCTGACATGACGGAAAAACGTGACGTGACGCTTCAAATAAGCCCATTTCACATCGAATAAGGTGGAGAATTCCTCTGAGCACTTAGTAACTTATAGCAAACAAAATATCAAGTGCGACTTTTTTTAAATTGATGCGACTTTTTTAAAGTGCCATTGAAATTTGAGCTTTTCGTCCCTGAGCTGATACAAAGGGCAAGGATGATCAAGGAAAAATTATCTTAAAAAGCCAAAATCTGGTTATGTGCACATAACCTCACATTGTTTGTGTTTTTAAAATCAGTCCGTAATACAAGGAACCTATACCCACTGAAGAAATTGTGTCTTCTCTCTCTATCTAGAATTGCGCGTTTTCCAGGTTTTTCTGTCATGTCGGCTTACCTGTATTCCATGTATCCAAACTTGATGCTTCTTGCCATAAGGATGGGGTTCTGGAAAGCTCCCACCGTCAGATCAACAGCCGCGAGTGACGCAATAAACAAGATGGAAACGGTATTGAGACATTCTGTCCGGTATATCGCGAGAAGAACAATAGCATTTCCTACAGCGGCCATAATACCGGACACTCCGGAAAGACTAGCGAGTAGAAGGAAGGAAGGATCATGTAGGTCTGATGGGCAATTGGGAAAAGAAGAATTATTTGCCATCGCTTAGTCCTCTGTTGAATTCTTGTTTTGACAGGTCTCTCTCTTTCGTCTCTATATTTCCTTTGATTCTTGTCTCCTTGAAGACTTCCTCGTGTCCTTGTTTTCGCGTACTCTTTTTCCCTTCCTCCGTCTGATTTATATTTTCTTACTTGCACTTCTTTCCTATTTCTTTTCTCTATTTCCTTTGCTGCTTTATCTTTGCTTTTTTCCCAGTCCGGACTGGTATCTATGTTTTCACGTATCTTTTATCCATTCCTGTTGTCTGTTCTATATTATTTGTTTAGTCTTATTATTAGTTTTGTCCACTTTTCTTTATCATCTCATCTTCATTATCTAAATAATTAATACCATCTAACTATGACGTCCATTTTTGAGAATCATTTGTAAAAGTGCATTTTACACTTAGATATTTCTTGGTGTATTTCCCTCCAGCAGGCACATTGTATTCCAATCCTTCAGTGATGTACTCTATTTTCGAAAAAAACTTAAACCAATGGAAAGAAATAAAAACAAGTAAGTAAACTTCTTGGTGTTCGGATTCCCTCTTTTGTATCTATTTTAGCTGCTTTGCCCTTCCTTAAGTCTAATTCCATCAACTTTCTCTCTCATTCTTTTTGCCACTTGTGCGCTTCAAGTGCTGACACCACGTTTGCTCTTGCAGCTAGCGCTTTTATATTCGCAAAGGGAAAACAGGTAAATAGTAGAGTTAGGCCTTAAACCAATAGAGCAAATGTTTCCTCTGCCTACAACAGCCAAAGCAGAATCTCCCCGTCCCAGCGGCGGCGTCAACTGTGCGATGGCTGGGAGGCAGTCTTAATTGTTGTCGTATATTTTCTAGGCTTAAATTAAAAATGGGCTCTTTCAGTTCTTCTGAATAAGTATCATGTAATATGAGATCAAGTGCATCCTTTCTTGCTTTGCTCCTTGGATTTCTAACGCTTTAATTTCGTACGGAGTTTGTATCAATACAGTTTAGAGCCTTCTCAGGTATATTATTAAAACTGCAGGCTTTATTTACGCCTTAGCAATTTGAAATGCAGAAAGGCTCATCAGTCTCGTTTAGTATCTCGGAATATTCATTATGGTGCACCTGTCAGGCAAATATGATGCCTGTTAATGGCAAAACACTATTTTTCGTATATATTTTTGTTGTTTCAACAATATAAAAAAAGTCTAAAGTGTTCCTACCAAATAACACCACAAGTTAAAATTGTCCATTTAACATCTCGGGCCCCCCGGTTGCGATAGTTGTGACATATTCAGGGGAAAATTGTCTCACAAGCATTTAACTGGCACATATTATTCCACATTAAACTAAATAGACGTCACAAATATCACTCAAAGATTGGACAGCTACTTAGATAGCCGGTTGCAATACTTAGAAGTAAATGAATTGAATTTTGTTTGAATAATGAAAACCTCCTGAATTATTACTCATTGATTGCAAGCGGTATGTATAAAGCAAAACACCTGCATTGATAAAGTGTTAAAAACAAATTTCTTAAATTTTGAGTTTTTCTTCATTCATTGCGTACGTTTTCCGGCAAACGAATATTACCAAAGAAAAGGCGGGCGCTCTATTGGCGATATCTGGCGCTGAAGGATTCGACTTTATCGCCAGACAGCTAATTATTCAGGTATACAATGATCGTAAGATATATAATTCTGCCTTTATGATAACTATGATACTATGACCAAAATTGTATAGCAGGAAATACTTTCAAGGTTGTTCCTGTTTTTTTTCAAAAGGTTTTCTTGAACTGTTGTTAAGTGGTGTTAAGCAACTAATACATTTCGATGACTTTATTTATTTACATGGCATATTGAGCCGAAGCACTAATTTCTACCCATAGAATATAAAATTGCGTTTGGTGATTTTCTATACGCTTAATAGTTATGTTAATTTTTGTCAATTTAGAGGTTTACAATAATAATAACTACCAGAGAGCATAAAGCATCTTATGCTCTCTCTTGTCCGTACGGTGAAATATTAGACCGAGGTCTTCGCCGTGCAGAAAAGCCCAAGGTCTGATATTTCCGTACGGACAGAGCAAGCGAGGTTAAAGAAGGCCAATAACGCCGCCATTTTGTCCTCCCGCTCAATGGCTAGTCACACAAAGCATCCATTCCCATCGGCTAATTTAAGCGAGTAACCAAGATATTTTCAATCAAATATTGTCAATAACCTATCAGACTCTATTCGTAGATTGTTATTTTAAAGTTTCCTTACTCAATAAACCGTTTCATTTTCAATGAAAAACAATAACAAAGGAGTGGGTGATCGACATTCTTTAATAAAAGTTTTATTTATGTTTTTTTCTAAAGAACAAAAAATTTCAAAACGCTTTTTCATCTGCGCTAGCAGGCCCGTAGCCAGGATTTTGAGCGGGGTGGGTCGTTTTTCCATTTAAGCGGACCAAATTTCCGGTATTCCCCTCTCCTCGCCTTATTACACTAGGCAATCAATCTTGTATTTACAATGTTATTAATAGCTTACTTTTTAATATATAGCCGATAATAATAAAGATAGATTAGAATAGTGTCTGAGTGCCAGTCACGAAGTGCTTGATTAACTCCAGCGGAATACCCGACTGATATGAAAAAGAGGCTCCACCGCGACGAAAGAGTGAGAAACATATGTTGCCGCATCTACGCCTGGAATATTATTCAGGTGTTGTCTAAGTTTCGTCATGAACAGATTATAAATAAAGATGTTATAGTTGTGACTACAGTTAACCCATGCGAAAGCTTGGGCTTATGCATTACAACCGGGTGTAAGGCGAAAGGCGTGCATAATCGCTGCTGTGGGGCAAAGCGCACTGCTCGGTATGCGCGGCAAGGGAACCTTGACAATGCGCTTTCGAAATTGGATGGTTTTACTCCAGCGTATCGTTACAAGCGTACCCCATGAATGAATCGTAAAATCTGCACGCGTTAGCTGCTTGGTAGCGTCAAATTTAGACACCGCAGTGGGGGGTAGGTGCGATTTTCGAAACATACCTAAAAACGACACCAAACATATAATACATACCGTGCACATATAACGTGCACGGTATATCTCCAGCCAAACGTTATATATTTTTGTTTGCTCTGAGCGGACCTACAAGCCGGGTGAGGGGGGGGGGGGTTCGTCCGAACCTCCCGAACCCCCCCTGGCTATGGGCTGGCTAGTTATTTCCGCTCTTTGACTGAAAGACCGGAAGTGCGTATGGTATGGGACATGCGCAGTGTACTTGCAGTGTCTCAAGAGAAGCAAACAATATGTCATACTTTATCGCTTTATTGCGTAAAATTTACAAGATCTGCTGACTATAAGAATACACAAAAACTGCATGTGAAACGTGAGCAGTATATTGTTTACAGTATAGTTGATAACGTATTCCGACACTTGCTTAACGTTGCGAAAAGGTTCTAGAATTCTTTCTCCAAATGATCTGTTGATAAATCGACAGATAAATTAATAGAAATAATACAAGAAGTGGTTTTAGCAGCTTAGAGAATTATTTAAAGGAGGAAGACGATAGGGTGTCTTCGGTAAACCATCAACAGCGGATACAGCTGATATTGGAAATGTTTTCCACCTGAAAAGACATTTTCAAACCTCCAAATGTCACTATTCCATTTCCTGCGAAGAAACTGCTACACTATAACAGTCTGTAGCACACCAATACTCTGCACATGTGGAATATGATAGAACATCATGTGTAACGTGACATTTGTCACTTTGTCACATGTTTCTTTCGGAGCGCATACTTTTCAAGATTAGCTGATACTTTATTTGTTATTTTATACGAAACAAAATGACACACAAACCACCCACTCCCTTTATCAGGGGATTTTTTAGGGTTAAACTGATAGGGATGCTCGTCGGGAAATCCTAAAAATACCCCTTAAAAATACCAGCACGACCAAAAAGTGCTACCCTAAAAAATAACCCAGAAGCCCTACAAATACCATTTCTAAAAGAAAAACCTATTTCTTTTTCGGATACCCCCTAAAAAAATTCGGACTTTTAAAATGCTGCATAACGCCCCCCCCCCCCCTCCCTTCCCCCACCACTACCACACACACACACCCCTCTCGTTTCCTTTATGATTTTCATACCTGTTTGAAAGCAAGTCTGAACCTCGTGTTGAAAGCTGTGTAGATGAACGCATTACAAGCGCTGTTGAAGTAACCGAGAAGAGAAGTGGCGAGGTCAGCGGTTCCCTGTGGGGTTTCCCCTGAGAAGGCCGACCATTGGTTCAAAGTAGCATATGGCATCCAGCAAATCTATGAAACAATGATCCATCAATAAAAAACTTATCAAAAACCCATCAGTTAAAATACCCGAATAGTCGTGTTCGTTAACCAGAGAGTATTGATATGTAATTAAAAAAACTGTCAGTCGACTACCAGTTTTTGGTGAACCAAATTATTAATATCTATTTTAAGTATATCTATGATTCGTCAATACAAAAACATAGGTATGTTTATATCTGTCTTACGTATAGCTAATGAGCGAGACAAAAGCTGGTTGGGGGTGTGGCTTGGGCTTTCTTCAATCGTTTAATAAAACCTGGGATACTCAATGCGAATCTCTCGCCTTTTCGGATAAAGAGTCCCTGGTTTGGTGCTTAGTATCATTCCTTTGGGAATAATTTATATAAATAATTCTATTATATATAATTACATTATATTATATATTAATATAAAAAATCAACCTACCCCTCCCCCCATGGGGTGATAATGCCGCTATGATACTCACACCTGGAGCACTGCTATGACAACAAGAATCACCCTACCTCTCCCCCATGGGGTGATAATGCTGCTATGATACTCAAGAATCAGCCTACCCCTCCCCCATGGGGTGATAATGCTACTATGATACTCATACCTGGAGCACTGCTATGACAACAAGAATCACCCTACCCCTACCCCATGGGATAATAATGCCGCTAGGATACTCATACCTGGAATACTGCTATGACAACAAGAATCGACCTACCCCTACCCCATGGGTTGATAATGCTGCTATGATACTCATACCTGGAATACTGCTATGACAACAAGAACCGACCTACCCCTCCCCCATGGGATGATAATGCCGCTAGGATACTCATACCTGGAATACTGCTATGACAACAAGAATCGACCTACCCCTACCCCATGGGGTGATAATGCTACTATGATAATCATACCTGGAATACTGCTATGACAACAAGAATCACCCTACCCCTACCCCATGGGGTGATAATGCTACTATGATAATCATACCTGGAATACTGCTATGACGACAAGAATCACCCTACCCCTACCCCATGGGGTGATAATGCTGCTATGATAATCATACCTGGAATACTGCTATGACAACAAGAATCACCCTACCCCTACCCCATGGGGTGATAATGCTGCTATGATACTCATACCTGGAGCACTGCTATGACAACAAGAATCACCCTACCCCTACCCCATGGGGTGATAATGCTGCTATGATAATCATACCTGGAATACTGCTATGACAACAAGAATCACCCTACCCCTACCCCATGGGGTGATAATGCTACTATGATAATCATACCTGAAATACTGCTATGACGACAAGAATCACCCTACCCCTACCCCATGGGGTGATAATGCTGCTATGATACTCATACCTGGAGCACTGCTATGACAACAAGAATCACCCTACCCCTACCCCATGGGGTGATAATGCCGCTAGGATACTCATACCTGGAATACTGCTATGACAACAAGAATGACCTGCGCGGTTCGTCTCTCGCGCGCTTGTTTTCTAACAGTGTTACTTTCACCGGACGTCTGCGAGGGAGTTGCGTGCGTTATCTTTCCATGGTCGACATGTTTAAAACTTGCTGAACCTGAGTACTCCGAGGAGGATGTCCCGACGTCTTGGATACCTACTTTGACTGTATTACCCATTGGGTATGAATGACTATCACACCTCGCCTCTACACCATCGCTCAGAACTTTTACAGGATTACTTTTAATTCCATTCTTTGCTATTTGTGGTTTCAAATCGATAACGCTTTTCGTGCTAACAGCTTTACACTGCGTATCGTTGCATGTCATCTTCAAGTCCTCCTCGGTGAACAAGCAATCACGGTTCGGAATCCCGCTGCGATGGTGACCCCTCACATTTGATGAGTTGGTGTTATCATTTGTGCTTTCAAAAGTTGGCATCACTCTTTTGCGGAATTTCTTTGCCTGTTGGCTGGAGGTGCGGAAGATCTTGTAGTAACAGAACACCATGATCCATGTGGGAACAAGGAATGTTGAGCCAGATAGAAAGACCCCGTATGCAGAATGCACGCCACCCATTTGCCAAAAGATCATGCAGTGTTTTCGATCGTCTACGTAAACATATTGATTCCAACCGACCAGTGGCATGGCTGCTAGGAAAGTGACGTATATCCAGATGAGAATGATAGCATACACGACCTTGGGCTTGGTAAACATCACTTTAGTGGGACGAGTGATGCAGAAATATCTAGAAAAAAAAAAGAGTTTAAAGATAAAAAGATAAAATATGCAGTATGCAGCCTTTTTTTTTTCATTATCATCAGACCAATCACAGTCCAAAACAAGGCCTTTCTAATAGCGTGGCGAGTGCAAGTAAGCTCAGGTACACTCTTTTTTTTTAAGGAACCATTTCTACAGACTCGACCCAGTCGTTATTTGATGTTGCGGGGACATCCTGACCGTCATGCACCGTGCGCTTATTCAACCTCCCCAAAATGCATCGCGCGGCGTCTGGGTACGAGAATGCCATTTCTATAAGAACGTCCAGCCTGAGATTTCACCAAATTTTAAGAACATGCTAAGAACGTGCCGAGGCTTAGGATAGCAGATTTTCTTTTTTAGTCTTGATGCGTTCTAAAAAGCAGAATCAAATTGTGCTCGCAGTAACCAGCTTATTATTGCTATTGATCTTTGGGGAAAATTCTCTTCCTAATAATTCATTGGGTATTATATTCTCATATACTCTAAAATTTTAAAACATCGTTAAGAACATATTCTAATTTTCAGTTGAGGCTGAGCCGTTCTTATTTTTGGAGCATATTTTAAGGCTGGTAACGATGTTCTTAAATGTTAGTGTATATAAGAATATAATACCCCAGAGCCGTAACAGGCCACGTAAGATTTGGGGGCACAATACAGAAACATTAAGAAGATATTGGGGGGGAGGGGCACAGATACGCGCCTTCTGTTCATTTTCTTATAATGTTTGAAAGGGACACATGCCCCCAGTGCTCCCTACTACGGCCCTTGTAGTAGAACCGCCAATGAGTCTCATGGCAATTCATTATTTTCACATATGCAAGAGTACAGCTACCTTGATAATTCCGAATTGGCCATCCTCGCACTTTTGGCCATTATTGTCTAACACATTTACTAGATTATGTAGTAGATCACATACAAATGGCAGGTCTCGCGTGATACCAAATCTTCTATCGGTTCTGATAGGTTTTATGGCGACATAATCGCCATCAGAATGGATTTTTGGGCGATAGTATTGTTGTTTTGTAGGCATATCAGCATTAGAATATGTGCATCTATTACCTTTATGCGCTGGTCAGGAGTTTTACCTGGCAAGGGCCACGTATTTGTAGTAGCCAGGACGCTGGTCCATTGAGGCTGAAGGGCGCTGGCCCCACAGGTAGCCCAGGCTCTGTGGATCAATGAGTAGTTTGAGCCGATCGGCTCATTGACCGTTAATAGAGAGAACATATGGAGTTGTTACTTTATGCAAGTATTCTTCCATGAAAATGTAATAAATTCAATTCAACTTGATGTAGTACTTGTAGCCGTCTATTATTTCCACGTTTAAGAGATTTAGAGCGCATTTGGGGACGTTTGAGCGATGTTCGTTGAAATTTAGAATTCCCTCTGAGTGATAGAGGGAATTCTTAACCGAACATCGCTGAATATTTAAAATTGGCCCCAAATGAGCTCGAAATACGCTTATAAACGTGTAAATAATAGACAACTACATGTACTACATCAAATTGGATTGAATTTTTTATTTGGATTGAATTAATTTTTATGGAAGAATACTTGCATAAAGTAACAACTCCATATGTTCTCTCTATTATGGTCAATGAGCCGGTAGGTTCAAATGTCTCAAAGACAGAGCCTGGGCTACCTGTGGTCAATGAACTAGGGGTTTTAAAGATCATTTATTAAGATACGCGGTTTTTTAACGAAAGATTGGTGTTATTCGCATAAAGTGTTCAAATATGTTTGTTTTCTGGTAAGTGTCTTTCAAATCATCAACTCTACCAGGACTGGCATATGCTTCCCCGAACTCTAAGGGATATCCGGAAGAGAATAGTTGAACTGGGAATGGAATTAAGGGCTGAATTTACATTATGGAGATATAGTGCGTTGTCTTTAAGTCGACCTTGAGATATGGTGCGTTGTCTTTTAGTCGACCTTGTATTATTTCCATACATTTCTCTTTTGGTGGTCTTTCTCTCCACCCTCGTCTTTTCTAGTACAAGACTCATGATATGAGATCAAAGACTCTTCCTCATCCATCATTTAGGGTATTCCTCAAAAAACCTGACCTCGACAAAGGACAACATAACTACCCGATAAAAGAAAAATATAACAAAAGATATTTGCAAGAAATGAAACTAGTGACAATATCCCCACGTGTCTCAAGCCATATAAAAAGCGCATCTAAAGCGCTAGTGCGTGTACCTAGAAAAGCTAACTGCCGTGTGCCTTTGTTTTCCAAACATGTCAGGACTTTCCTGGCTAAAACTACGCCTAGTCAACCAGAACAGGCTCTTTTTGTATCGCAACCCGCGTTTTCAAAACTGAAAATTTGTTTTAGTTTTCTGTTCCGTCAGTAAAACCATTCTGAGCCAATCAGAGTCTTGCTTTGTGCACTTTCCTGGCTATCCTCTGGACAAAAACCAGACAGTGTCGCGACAGGAAGCCAGGCAACTGCACTAGGCAAGAGATGACAAGAATCAGATTGGCTTAGAATAATTTCACTGGCGGAACCAATCGATGTTTTGAAAATGCGGCGTCGCGATACAACGGTTTCGACAGTAACCTATATTTTTTTATACTCGCTATTTATTGTGTAAATAGAAAAGATAATTGGTTTTAAACAATGGTGTATCTCGCGCAACGAGTGTTGTCAAGTTTGGGCTCCTGGGCTAAACCGTGCTTCGAAAGAGGAAAAAAATATAGGAAAACACCAAGTATAGACAAGAATGAACAAGACAATCCAGAAGCTGATTTTTACACACATATAATCAGAACACCAAGAGCTAGAACAATAATAATAATAATAATAATAATAATAATAATAATAATAATAATAAAAATAATAATAATAATAATAATAATAATAATAATAGTAATAGTAATAATAATAATAATAATAATAATAATAATAATAATAATAATAATAATAATAATAATAATAATAATAATAATAACAACAACAACAACAACAACAAACACTACAATAATATCACAAAAAGTTCTCGCCATCGCTCCATGTGGATTGTGTGACAAAATTTTGTGTGGAATAGAATGGCCGTCCGAATATGCTGCTGAACTAAGAAATCACCGTCGGAATAGAATGCTCGTCGGGACTGAATGCCTGTTGAATTTGGAATTTCTCAGTAAAATCAGGGGCATAGCCAGGGGGTGGCCCAGGCCCCCCTCCCTTTTAGAAGCCAAAAATATAGTAAATGTATGAGACATTATCTAAAATGAAGGAGAAAATGCCTTGAAAGGGCCTTTTGGGCCCCCTCCTGTTAAAAATCCGTCTACACTGCTGAAAATTTCTCACTAAATGAGGGGCTTATTCCATACTTCCTACCACTCATATTTTAAATCGTTCTTTTACTTTTTCTTTTTCAATCGCCCTAGAACTGTGAACGTAAACTTGCACGAACTAGTGTTTACTACAATTTTGCAGACCGCCATTTTGAAAAATAGGTCAAGAACGTTTTAAAACAAAACAGGTTTCCCGCGCTCGCCCCAGGCTCTTTAAGACCATTTAGATCGATTCAAAATTATTCTGTTTATTTCATGTTAAAATCAATATCCTACGGGCTGGAAAAATCATGACACATATATTTAAAATGTCATTTAGGCTTTATCGACAAGTTCAATAACCTTTATTCCAGCACACACTCCAGATCGAGGCTCTAAAACTCTAACAGTTTTCATCTCCCATGATGCTTCGCGCACTTTCTTCTCGAGCTTTTCCGTGTCTAGCCCCCACCCAGAGACTGGTGTAGTAAGCAGGAGTTTCCCGCCATTACCCAGAAACCCCCGTGCACCTTTAAGGTATCTTTCTAAGATACTGTAGTTGGGATCCCACGCGGTTCTCGATGACATGTCGAGGTCTTTTTCATTGCAACCCTCGCAAAATCCGGCTGGCGGACGGAAGAATATCATATCGAATTTCATCCCTTTGAGGTCATCACAGTCAAAAACATCCGCTTGAATGGCTGTCACCGAGGTTTCTACTCCGTGAAGGCGGGCGTTTTCAGCCACATCGTCAACGGCTGCTGGATTGATGTCTGTCGCCCAAACCTCAGCTTGTGGAACTTGAAGTGCGAATTCTATAGCGATAGCACCCATACCTGCGCCAACTTCTAGAAACTTTAGAGAGCTTTCGGTGTCGGATTTCTGCTTGAGTAACCCACGAGCCATAGACACGAGTTCGTTGACGAGAAAATTGTATTTCCATTCACCGAATAAGGACCCATCGAACACTGTAGGGCTGACTACATATCCACGTTGATTTACCGTGACACGTTTTTTCGTATGCGAACTAATTCGCATCCTTTCCACTGCAGCGTTTGGTTCAAAGGAAGACGTCCCTTCCATTGCAAATGCTTTTGCTATTCTCTAGTCTTTGTGTATAAATTAAGACTATGACCAGAAAGCGTGAAAAATCATTCAGGAATGTAATCAAATAACCCCACGTGATCCTTTGCGCGGGAACCATAGCTTCGGTATATAAACAACCTATGCCATGCTTCAGCGACTTATCATGTATTTGTTTCAAATAAAGGTTGTTCTCGGAGAATCTGTGTATCATAACCCGCAGTGCTTCATGGGTATCAAGTAGATAAGCAACAAAGCGTTAATAAAATACAAATCCAGGTTTCAAAAGTTGTAGAATTCTTGTTCACGTTCTTATGAACATACACATAGCATTCAGATAAAAGGATTCAGCCGTTTATACGCTACCCATGAACCACCGCGGGTTACGACACATGGATTCTCGAGTGCAACTTTCAACTTGGAATAGGTGCCGTGCAAACTGCTTGCCGTGCAAACTGCAAGCATGAAAGCTTGCCGTGCAAACTGCTTGCCGTGCAAACTGCAAGCATGAAAGCAAACTGCCAGCATTGCTGGCGAATTTTCGCTTGACTGACTATAGGACAAAGTAAATGTCAAAATGGTAGATGGACTTTCTGACATTTCTTTTGTCTTGTGGTCAGTCGAGAAAGAATTCGCCAGCAATGCTGGCAGGTGCTGGCGCAGTTTGAAGGCGAAGTTTGCACGATTGCACGGGGCTTAAGACTTTTGCACGATTGCACGGGGCTTAAGACTTTTGCACGATTGCACGGGGCTTAAGACTTTTGCACGATTGCACGGGGCTTAAGACTTTTGCACGATTGCACGGGGCTTAAGACTTTTGCACGATTGCACGGGGCTTAAGACTATCACGTTAATGAGCAATTGACCAACTGATTGGCCAATTTATTGTCCATAGGAACCATTTTAACTAATAAATGGATCAGGCAAAGCCTGGAAAGACACGGGAGATTCTTTGAATGCATGCAGGCCGTGGAAATACAAACAAATGTAAGAAACTAGTTAAATTTACTTGAACTTGAGTTTATTTCAGCGACTTATCATGTACTTGTATTTATTTCAGTTCAACTTTATATTAAAGTACGAAAAATCTATAGTATGTTCTTTTTGAGTGTTGGCTTGTCTCTTGTCACGGGCGTTACATAGAAAGATTCGGAGGCATTACGTAAGCATTGCGCCTTCAATGGATATAAATGGATGTATCATATTCTCAGTGTCATTGCACTCTTTTTTTATGAGAACTTCCAGCCTGAGATTTCACAAATTTTAAGAACAAAATAAACTCAAATTTTAAGAACATGCTAAAAACATGCTGAGGCTTAGATAGCAGATTTTTTTTCTTTTTTAGTCCTGATGCGTTAAAGTGCAGATTCAAATTGTGCTCATAGTAACAACTTTATTGTTGCTTTGGATCATTAGTATAATTCTCTTCCTAATAATTCACTGGGTATTATATTCTTACAATCAATAAAATTAAAGAACATTGTTAAGAACATATTCATCCTTAAAATATCCCAAAAATAAGAACGGCCCAGCCTGAACTGGAAATCAGACGTTCATATAAAAAAGAGTGTAAACGTATTATCACTACACTGTGTTACCGTGCAGTGTGAGTTCCGATGCTAAAACTCCATAAATTGCTCCAAATATGCTCAGTATATCATGGAGTTTTGTGATAAATTATACCTACTTCGTTAAAATATATCTGGTGGAGTCTCTGGTGGCGCCTTGAAGCGAAACAAGATTTTAAGCGTGAAATGATAACGTTTTATGATCAAACTCTCTGTATTCGTAATTATAATGTAAACAGGGGCGGCGGAAGGGGAGGGGCAGGGGGGTGCCAGTCCCCTCACTTTTAAAGGTGGGGGGGGGGCAGGGGGGGTGCCAGTCCCCTCACTTTTAAAGGTGGGGGGGAGGGGCAGGGGGGTGCCAGTCCCCTCACTTTTGAATATGGGGGGGCAGGGGGGGGGGCGCCAGTCCCCTCACTTTTGAAGGTGGGGAGGGCGCCCTCCCAACTTTTCTGAACGGATGTTTCTTTTTATATGAACGTTTTTTAACCAACGGGTTTCAAGCGGTACATATGCAACCGACAACAAATCTGTTGAACATTTTAACATCCAGTGCATAAAAACCTAGGTTATCCCCGCGTTCTTATAAATAGCGCTAAAAATTTGGAAACCACCACCCTCGCCTCCCCCCTGAAACCACCAACCACCCCTCCACCCAACTTCCCCCCCCCCCCCCCCCCCCCACTTATGGGACCACTCCGCCGCCCCTGGTAAGAATATTTCAAAACATTAGTGCGTTAATTTATAAACCCATGACTTGCATAATCACCTTCCTTTAAATTACATTGTTTCAGCAAACAAGCATAAGGACGGTTCATCAGATAATTTAAGGGGGTAGGGGTAGGGTGGAGATGGGTACTCAAATTTTAGGAACATGCTAAAAACATGGGGACGAGTAAAAAAATCGCAGTCTCGAAGTCTTTTTTTTTTTTTTTTCAAAATTGTAGGGTCTCGGAGCCTAGTTTTTTTTCTACCACGGTCTCGAAGTCACGGTTTGCATGCGACCTCAGAGTCTCTGATTTTGTTGAACGCTATCTGTTTTATGTTGTTACCATGCTACGGGTTTCCCCTTGTATCAAGATTGTATTGTAACTCTACTTATTCTTTTTTCAACTGATGTTAAATGAAATACCTTGAGCAAGTTATCCAAAAACAAGTTTGGAAAGCTCGGGCTCGGATTAAGAAGTTTGACTCTAATGACGAACGTTTAAAAATCTTGAAATCTTGAGTCTTGAAAAAGGCGCTTTAATACCGCCAAGAACAAGCAAAAAGTAAATATAAACGCAACACTAGACTACACACGTCTTTTCAACAAGTTTTTTTATTTTTCACTAATTTTGTTTTTCGCCCTATGTTTACCACAGGTAGCCCAGGCAACGGTTGCTTGTTCGTAGCTCGGAATTCGGCTGTTCTGCTGAGAGGGGACGAGTAAAGCGTTTTTTGTTTAAAATGTTGTCAATAAAATTGCCTGAAAACTAAGAGGATGCCTTGTTGTTGTCAAATTCACGTGTAATACACGATTTTTTTTTTTTTTTTTTGGGGGGGGGGGGGTTCTTAACGGAATTTATAACTTCTCTCTCCCTACTAAGGAAAGAAACAAGGTTGGAGGCGCCATTTTCGGTAGCACTCAAATACCGTCGAAATTCGAGAGGAAACTACAACAAACAAAATATTTTTATCTCGCAGACCTATGCCAGGGTACACTTACATTCGATATGTGACGAAACATCTATTTTCCCTGGCCGCTAGCCGTATTTTAAAACGAGAAAGTAGCAGCAAGCAATCCTTGACCGACGCCGTTGTACGATTAGTTACGCTTGACCGCGCTGGTAAGGAGCACAGGTAGCCCAGGCAATGGTTGCTTGTTCGTAGCTCGGAACTCGGCTTATCTGAGAGGGGACGAGTAAAGCGTTTTTTGTAGAATGTTGTCAATAAAATTGCCTTAAAACTAGGAACATGCCTTAATTTTATTGACAACATTCTACAAAAAACGCTTTACTCGTCCCCTCTCAGATCAGCCGAGTTCCGAGCTACGAACAAGCAACCATTGCCTGGGCTGATGTTGATGCTGATGTTTACCTTAAAAAATCAATAGGGACGAATAAAGTGGACGACTTAGGCCATGCAGTAATTGGAACGGTCGATTTCGATCGGCTGAGTGAAGAACACGCTCAAATTAAAACTAAACGAGCCAAAAAAATTATCAGTTTCACACGTATCAGTGACTATTAGCCGATAGCTATTTCGGCCTCGGCGTGTAATTATTAAATCTAGAGATCTTTAATACTCACCTATCAATGCTGATAGTAGTCAGCGTGAGAATGGACGCGCAACAAAACAAGACGTTACAGAATCCGGACACTTTGCACATAACCGGACCGGCCAGCCAATCACCAGCAAGCAAAGCAGTCAACATGAATGGACAGTTGAAGACGCCAACAAGAAGATCACACACTGCTAGATTCACTATAAGAATGTTCATGACCGTCTGCATTGGTGGGTTCCTGTAGACTGCTAGAATTACCAATGTGTTACCACCGAGTATCAGCACTTCTGTGACGATAAGGAACGCAGATGCAGTCCCGATAGCCGCAGTCGTATACATCGGCACTGATTTTCTAGTCTGTTTTTGTGCTTTTCGTAGAGAGTTCAATACCTTGTTCTTGTAAAACCAACGGGGGCTATATTAAACAATAAGTTTAATTCGAAGGAAATATATATTCAGAGCCGAACTTCTCTATTTTTCTTTTTCTCTCTCTCCGGATTTGTCTATTTCCTATGGAGTTTTTGCTTTAAACTCAATGCGTTCTGTTAACTGAACTTGGGCTCAAGTTTGGTTTACACAAAAGCAGTCCTTATAAAAGGGTAAAATACTTTCTTTCCGTGTTTAATATTGTCTGGGTTGCTGCCTTCTTGTTCAATCAAAGAAGAATAATTTGAATAGAATTCAATAAAATTGTGCCTGGCACGATATTTGTATAAATATGACTGCTTCCTTCTTCGTTTACGAGTGCTCTATTTGTACAAAAAGACTGTGTTTTAACACTGATCATTGCCTTGTTAGAATACGTCAACCTCATCTCTCACCTGTCAAAAAGGCGCTTGCTTTTTTTCTGTTTTCCGAACAAAACGCTTAGTTGTGATATAGTTTTCGATGCGTGATAATTTTGAGTACTAGACTCTTTTAACACTGTATTTGGGGTCACTTTTTTGTAGAGTTTTGTTGCTGTTTTTTTTTTTCGGGGCGCTCTTAGTTATTTAAGCATAGTACCTATGGTCGTATTTTGAGACTCGAGATTCTTTTAAAAAGAAACATCATCTAATGTCAAGGTAGTCAGATTGATAGGTTGGAGACATGCGACTTACCAATAGAAACCACTTCAGCAATTCTTTTCGACCGAAAAAAAATCGGAAAAGGGTCTAACGGGACATCAAACGTTCCTTCTTTATACGAATCTTTCAAACTTGACAATTTTCTGTTCAAGTAATTTTAAATAATGGTATATATTTGCTCACTAATTGCACAAGATTAATTACCCAACCAATGACAAACAAATGTATGGTCATATCAAATATTACTTATTTCTCCTTTATTTTTACTGCTATAAAAAAAAGGTTAAAAGGTGGAATTTTCTCCTGTCTTCTTTTGGCCATCAAAGGAATCATTTTTTTTCCTTTCTCTCATTTTTGGGCAATAAAAACAGTTATTTATTTAATGCTGATGGCTTTAACGATTGCTTTTAGTAGATTCGAAAAGTGGCGAAGATCCTTTAGGTAGTCAGTAAGAGGACTCTGCCTTGCGTCCGCATTCAAGCGCGAAGAACAAACAATCTGTTACAATTTATCAGCGCGCACGCTATGCACCCTAACCAGCCCCTTGGCCGCAAAACAAAAGGGGGTCAGTTCTCATTAAGAACAGTCAAATAAAATCCCTTTTCCACATGAGACGTTTGGCTGTGCCTCTCCTCCCCCCCTCTTCCCTTTACAAATGCTGGATGCGCGCCTGAAGATCGACCGGTTTCTTTTATTCGAATAGGTTTGCTAAACGTCTACTAAATTGAAATTGTTATTTGAACAAATGTGACAGATTTAAGCTGGCTGCGTAAATATAAGAATTGAATATTGAACAAGTTTTAGGGTTATAAGATAATATGAATATTGAACAAGTTTTAGGGTCGCCACTTCGTTTAATTTTTTTTAAACATACTGTTAATATTAGGAAATATGTTTGAGTGCTTCTGCTACCAAAAAAATTGCTGAAAGTCAAACGTTCAGTAAATTCTATTGAATGATGCACCGATGACTAAAATGCCTAAATGCCTAAACGGCAATTCTGTGACTATGAGAAGAAAGGAACAAGAAAAGAACATTTATTATCGTGCATTTAAGGGAGTTAAGGGGATGGTTTCACATCTAGTTTGAGGATAATTTTCCCGTAGAGCTTCAATTCTATTGTTCTTAAAATACAATGAACGGGTAGTCAAAAACTATTAAAAGTTTGGTATCCGGTTTTTCAGACTAGTTTCCCTATCACTTTAAACCAAAACAAAATCCATATCGGTCCCGTAAGTAACCCCTGTCCCCCTTGCTTATGGAAGAAACCTGTTTACGGCCGGAACCTGTTTACGGCCGGAACCTGTTAACGGACGGGACATGTTTAAGGACGGGACCCGTTCACGGACGAAACTGTTTACGGGCGGGACCCGTTTACGTACGAACCTGTTTACGGAAGAAGTCTGTTTACGGACGGGACCCGTTTACGGACGAACCTTTTTACGGCCGGAACCTGTTTACGGCCGGAACCTGTTTACGGACGGGACCTGTTCACGGACGAAATCTGTTTACAAACGGGAACTGTTAATGGACGGGAACTGTTTACAGATGGGAACTGTTAATGGACGGGACCTGTTTACGGACGAACCTGTTTACGGACGAAGTCTGTTTACGGACGGGAACTGTTAACAGACGGGAAGTGTTAATGGACGGGACCTGTTTACGGACGAAGCCTGTTAACGGACGGAAGCTGTTCACGGACGGAAGCTGTTAACGGACGAAGCCTGTTAACGGACGGAAGCTGTTCACGGACGGAAGCTGTTTACGGACGAATTCTGTTTACGGACGGGAACTGTTAATGGACGGGACGTGTTTACGGACGAAACTGTTTACGGACGGGACCCGTTTACGGACGAACCTGTTTTGACGGGATCTGTTTACGGACGGGTTCCGTTTACGGACAAAGCCTGTTTTAACGGGACTTTTTACGGACGGGACCTGTTTATAGACAGAATATGTTTACAATACAATATTCTTTTTGTTAGAATTCGACAACTATTTTAATTACCCTACCAATGAATTTAGTACAATATGGCCATCTATTTTCAGTAAAGGACAGTGAAGGGTTAGGGGTTGATTGAAAAAATGGTGTGAATATCTATGAGTTATTATTTGACTATGATATTTTTTAAAACTAATATTTTTTCAACAATAAAATTTGTCTCTTTGAATATCAAGACAAAGAAATATTTTTTTACTTTATCTTGTTTCTCATTAGTTTAGAAATTATGACGTGAGTAATTACCAACCCTCTCGGAAGGGATTTTCTTTTTCCTTTGTTTTCATCTTTTCAAAGCTTTTCAAAGGGTAGTTCCGGATGTTTGGATGTTCTATAACTAAAAAAGTGAAAAAATGAACAGATAAACATTAGCAATAATATAAGAGCTCCTAAAATCTGAAGATTTCAACATGGTGCTAAGTACTGCGAGATAATACATTATTTACATAATCATCCAACATTTTGTGATGGTCGGGGAAGCATTAAGGGCTTGACAATTAACCTTACATAATGTTCAATGATCTCCTTTCCTATTCTAATTTTCAAGTATAGTTTCCAAGGAAACTTAAAACTAATCTATTCTAGCCTTATATCTATGCAATCATTGTTTCCTTTAAGGCCTTAACTCATTTGAAGCGGGTATTATTATCCACCCTTAAGCCTCCCACCTGCTCTAGTGTCTTGGTCCTCATCCTATTTACATATATCCGGTCCCCAGCGATTAGATAAAGATATGAGCAATTCCCAACCTTTCACACTTTAGTTCAAAATAACTGCGAAAAGAGATTATATTATTTCCTATATCATATTATATTATTGTTTTTGATTTTTCCACAGACTCAAAAAAGTGAACTTGATATTATTCAAATTAAAAATATACTTTATATGTTGTGTTTAGAAATGCAAGTCAATAATGATGAAAGAGAATGAACGTAGTTGTCTTCTCGGCGTTATATTTAGATCTGTTTGCCCTTCGAGCTGGCAGTTGTTATTTTATGGAGATTATGGGGGGAATTTCTCATATCGCAGCTGGCAGTGCAAGTAAGTAATGATACCCCGCCGTATATATTAAAAACTTTTGCACTTGAAACAGTTACGGGCCTCATGCCAAGAAAACATTACACATCCCCCTCACCAGAAGTGTCGAATAAGTGACTCTACAATTTGTGTTTATCACCAAACAAGATGAATCAGACAAAGTGTAGCGATCATCAACATTCGGGATCATTTGTGACGCTTGCTGTTTTCAGTATTATCTCTGGACTTATCGCCTTCTGCGGAAACTTAGTGGTACTACTGGCGATTTACAAAACGCAAAGTTTAAGAACTAATTCAAACCTATTCATCGCGTCGCTCGCAGGATCTGACTGGCTTGTGGGATGTGTTATGCAGCCATTGCTAGTGTACAAATGCGTCAAGTATAGTTACTTTGGAGATGACCTCAGGGAGAATGATCCCTTCAAAGTCGCCACCGACTTTCTGTGGATCCAGGCAATATTAGTGACAACATTCGGTCTGACTGCTGTATCAGTGGATCGATTTATTGCCATTACCATGGTCTTTCGTTACAAAACACTTCTAACGGTCAAGCGCTGTGGGTATATTATTATTTTCAACTGGACGTTTTCGTTTTTGTTTGCGTCAATGCGGCTTTTTCTTCCCGAAGATAAACTCTCGCTTTTGTGGCTCACCACTGCTGTACTTTCTTGCGGGTTGCCTTTTGCTGTTACGTTTTACTGCTACGCCGCCATCTTCAAAGCAGCAAGGACGCAAATGCGAAGAATCGTAACGGAGGCGACAGGAAAGGAAGGGCGTAGAGTCGAGGAGGCGCGGCATCGAAAAACCGCCTGGACCATCGGGATCGTAATTACTTTATTTTTCTTCTTATGGTTCCCAAGTCTAGTCATCGCCTCAATCAATCTGACACTAAGCGCAGGCTGTACGAAAAAACTATTCGCACGGGAGGTGTGGCTTTGGGTTGAGCTCGTTGCGTATTCAAGCTCGTCTATAAACCCATGGGTTTATTCCATGCGAAGCGTCGAGTTTCGCGCCGCATGTAAGCAAAGTATGGGTTTCAAGAGAAGTGGTGTTTTCCCAGAAGGTAATGTGTCGAGTAGGATGCGGTCACGCCTTAGTAACGCGGGTTACCGCAAGTACGACGGTTCCAACATGAACTTAAGGGATGAGTCTATCGCATCTGCGAGGAAAGGGAGCTTGCAGTTAAACCACGTACCGACCATTCGACAGTACAATAGCCACTTGCTACCCCCTGTAAGCTAGTGCACACACAGCAAAGCTGGAAGAGCAGAGCCGTAGCAGCCCACCTAATCCTAAGGGGAACAATATAGAAACATTAAGAAGTTATTGGGGGAGGGGGCACAGCCACGCTTCTACTTAACATTTCCTTATAATTTTGGAAAATATGGGGAGGGGGCACGTGCCCCCAGTAGATCAAATAATCTCTTCGATGAAGGACTGTGAAGCTCTTCAGGATGACCTGACAAGTCTAAACAAGTGAAGCGACACAAATATCGACTTGAACGCTAGCAAGTGAAAGAAATCGCCCACCGTGCTCTGTACGTAGCTATGTTTCGCCACTGAAGTCTGGTCCCCCGGCAGCGTAAAACAACTTCTAGAGAAAGTTGAAAGGCGAGCCACCCGCTGGATTCTAAGATCCAAGATCGGGGACTTGAGCTATAAAGAGCGACTTCTAAAACTCGATCTACTACCGTTGGTCTACGACCGAGAGGTGAAAGACATATTCTTTTTTTTATTCTTTTTTTTTAAGTTTAACATGAGCGACTGAATGTTCAACCCTTTGTCACTTTTGTAAATTTACCATGTAGACTTACCCTTTTTTATGGTCAATCGCACGGAACTGTGGCTGCCAGCGAGTTTCCAATTTGTTTATTTTTTGGTACGTCGTGCATGGTCCTCGTGCCCGTTTACGTATGACCCCATTGGGCATCTATTTTGTCTAATATAACTATTGAAGACTATTCTAGTAATCAGTAACACATGTCTTTTCTTGAGGTTTTACACTAGCCTTGCGTGCATTTGCACTGCACCATTTTTATTACGTGTGCTGGAGGCAAGTCTGTTCGCACTGGCATATCCCCAATTCTCAGGGAGGAGACTTGGTAGGATAAACTTGGTAGAATGTTCGCATGCTATGAAAAGCGGCAGCTGCATGTTTCGAGGGTGGAGAGTGGCCTCTGGTTCTATTTATGCCTACGACGCATGCAGCTTTCGCTTTTCATAGCTTACGAACATTCTACCGACTTCAGCAGTGGAGAGACTGTGTTCTCCTAACTGAGAACTGGGGATAGGAACGTTCACAGAGAAAGCTTGTGCCAATGCGAACAGACTTGCCACCAGCGCAAGGATCGCTAATAGATATAATGCGGTGCAAATGAAAATTGTGCAGCACCAGAAGATGAACCTGCAAGAATAATGGTCTAAGTGCGGCGTGTGGAGAGCGTAAAAGTCAGAAACAATTCTGGACTAATCGAGCTAGTGCTAGACGTTCACAGTTTATTAGAAGTGTAACTAGCTTTCTAAAGGCTGGTGTAAAACCTCAAGTAAATTAAAAAAGTGTCACAAAAGTGATTACTGCTGTATCAGGTATTGGGCTTGCTACTGAGTTGCTGCCACATATAAGTTATCTATCACTGACGCGAATACAGCAATACTCAAATTGTGTCTTTAATTATTTTTGGCCAATGACCTTTTACATTTTCTGATTCAAAGTATTTTTAATTCTTTTAGGGTTTTCGACGCGGGTACTCTGTGGTTTTTAGAATACAGAAATATCAGAAAAAGATATACAAGTGTTAAAACCGAAATAACCCGAGCTGGTATAACTCTCTGAAAGCTCGAACTAAAGATTTCGCAGACGATTGCAGTAATGCAGAATTTAACAGAATGCTTTAAAAGCTTTTAGCATTGAAGTTCTGTCAGAAGACCAGTGCTAGACATATATGGTTTTATTTGCCTTCAAACTCTCTTACGGAGGTTGTTTGGAGAATTAACATTAGATGGCATCAACGCAGCCAGGCCACCTCAGCCTATACCTCTCGCCGCTCGCCCTCCCCCTTGCACATCGTCGGGTATAAATTCAATAAATGACAAACAGTTTAACATCTCTTTTTTTACTTATTAGCTCCAGTTGTTGGTCTGTATGCCTATATTTTGCAAGTTTTGGTTCTTGAAAGAACCCACTGACTTGAATCTCTATTTGAAAATCGCATTGTTTTTCTTCTAGTCCTGCATTCATCCGCATGCTTCTTTATCGTCGTATACAACGTTCTGCTCTTTTCCCCGTGACATAAGGCTCCCCTTTTCAAAAATCTTCCCCAAATCAAACAATGTTTCCCTTTTGTCTAATTGGTGTATCGAAAACTAAGGCACGAGCACATAAGATGCCTAAAATCACTCCAAGAAAACCGAAGGAAAACACGATAACTCTAATGATTTAGGCAGCATTTAGTGCCTCCCCACCCCCCCAAAACAAAGATAAATTATTAAAGTGTACGTGCATATATTATATGTTAGCGCTGTCGTGTCAATGAAAAAGTGCTATTATAGTCATGATTGTCTACCTTCTGATAAAACGTTTTGATGGTAACGGTACTTCGTTGCAGCAAAACGGGTTATTGTCCTCTAGAGAACAAACCTATTAGGGTCGAGATTCGGCACAGTGTTCATACCCACAACTAGAGATGCATATTTGGCATTTGTTAGCAAAAGGTAGCCCAAGCATATTTGGGGTATGTTAGCCACAGGTAGCCCAAGCATATCTGGGGTGTAAGCATTGTTGGCTTGACAAGCGACAAGCTCCACAATGACTATGCCCCACGAGCCGAATTGCTTTGCGTTGTGTGACAAGTCGGTTGGAGTAATTTTTCCTGTTATTCAAGTCTTCTCGGATACAATAACCTAAAAATGAACGTAAGAACAAACAGTAAACCATTTTACCGTGACCACTGACAATACATACACTAGACCACTTGATTTTGACCCTCGCTCTATTGGGCTTTATCACTGTTGTAACATGTAGAAAACATTACATATATGATTACTTTACCTTATATAAATACATATTTCATGTTTTATGTTATACGGCCGTAACGACGACATCTGATTCCTGCCGGCTCCGTATTCTCTCGAGCGGTCTATCGCTAATAAACAACGCGCAGTCATTGTTACAACATGCCCAAGAAACACAAAAATACACTTCCAACGCCAGAACTATTACGACCACAAGGATAATCAAGCCTTGTGATGAGCTTATTCTTTGTGCCTCGTCCACAGGCGGTCCGGCAACAGGCTTGTGATTTGAGCTTTTTGGCGGTAAATTCTCCGCAACCGCTAACACATTGTGCACATTCGCCAACGAAATAAAGAGAACGAATCTAAGATGCCTTTGCCATGAACCGTTCATCACTATAAAAGGCTGCTTTGTCCGCTTTTTTTTTTAGATTTTGATTTGTTCCCTCTTGATGGCTTCGTTCCTGGAAATTCTTTTAACTAGCATGCCTCTGGCTTCCTGTAAATCCCGGAAACCTGTTTGTTATCAGCCACAATCCATTTATCGCAAATACTTCATTGTAGAGTGATTTTTTCCCTCATCAACTTCAAGAAATTCTCCTCGTATGTAAATCTTTTTCACACGGAATACCAATGTGCGGATGAGCGATACAAAAGGAGATCTTCCACAATGAATTACTTCTTGTCGTAATTGCTGTTCCTTTTTTTTAACAGACAGCAACTTGACGAAGCCATCATCTCGTAGATCATGTTATCTATTGTGACACTAGCTTTTGTATGTTTTGCGTACGTAATCTCTTTATTTATGCATTGTTTTCATTTGTGTTGAATTTACAGAGAGCCCAAACCGTATGAATTATAGATCCTATTCTTGATGCTCCCTGTAGGTACTTAGGTATGTGAGATTTTACAGGTCCGTCGAAACCTTCATTACATAATAACGTGTGAAAGCACAGTGCAAGCCTTCCTGCATCTCTCATATAGCGCCAGTTTAAGGGGAATAAGCGTAACTATAAAGTAATAACCGATACACCATTATTTTTCTGAACCATGCGATACGAAACGCTGTTCTCATATAATAAGCTTGGCAATGCCTTTCGTTAGATGAATTACGTTAAATTAAGATCGATATCACGAGAAGAAAGTTTAATTTTGTCATGTTTACTGAAATATTAAATTATGGCGTTTTTCTGAAGTTAGTCAACCGTCTTTGCAACACACTCTGATCGTACTTCATGTTAGGAACGGGAAATATAATCACCATGTGCAAGCAATCCAATGAATTAACCTGATCTTGTTGTAAAATAGTGGATCAAATCTGAGTCAAGTGTGGTTTTGGGGATTTGCGGCTCATCAAAATTGAAATACAAACAATTTGAAGCAATCAATTTTTTTAATGCAGTATTCGATTACGTACATGAATCGAAATGAATCCCGCTTTGTCGGCTTTTAATTCAACAAGAATGAAGAAGAGTTTCATATAGTTTATTACGGCATATTGAATTTTGTATGTACCGATATTCGCAAAAAATCTCATGAATCACTACCATATAATTTATCTTAAACTTGTTTAATTTGTTAGTCTTGGCTTCCTCATCTTTGGGGACCCAGGGCGTACTGAGCGGAAACGAGCGGGTTACGCTTGTTTACTCTCAGTACGCCCTGGGTCCCCGAGGATGGGTTTCCTTACCTGAAACCATTCTGGGGTTAAAAAGATTAATTAAAATTATGTGCTCACACAACTCTTCACCGCATACCCACTTCAAAGTTCGTCGCCCTCTTATAAAAACTGCCCCCGCTAGTTCAAAGTTCGTCGTCCTCTTATAAAAACTGCCCCCACTAGTTCTAAGTTTGTCGCCCTCTTATAAAAACTTCCCCCGGTACTTCAAAGTTTGTCGCGACAAACTTTGAAGGCGACGAACTTTGAAGTAGCGGGGCAGTTTTTATAAGAGGGCGACAAACTTTGAACTAGCGGTGGCAGTTTTTATAAGAGAGAACAAACTTTGAAGTAGCGGGGGCAGTTTTTATAAGAGGGCGACAAGCTTCGAAGTAGCGGGGGCAGTTTTTATAAGAGGGCGACAAACTTTGAACTAGAAGGGGGCAGTTTTTATAAGAGGGCGACAAACTTTGAACTAGCGGGTTTTTTTTTATCTCACACAGACGTTGTTACTTTTGAAAACAATCGGCGCGCCGTAGCTATGAGCCATGTCGCCCTCTTTTGCTCTTTATGGGCGCGCTCGGTCTACTTTGAAATACCCTAAGTAATAGCAGATTATCTAAAAGACCAATGGCAGTAAGAACAGAGTTTGTTCTCCTAAATTCTGATAAAAACCACGAATAACCTCTAATTTGGCTTAAATGTGCCTTGTTTGCAACGCGCCCTCCGTGTTTGATTATTAGAAAATCCGGTCAAGTTACGTTGGTAATCTAAGGTATTACCCCGTGTCCCCGACGCTAGCCGAAACCTGCCCGACTTAGTTATTTTTCTTGACCGGATTTTCTTATCACATACAGAGAGCGAATTGCAAACAAGGCATATTTAAGCCATATTAGATTAAATTTCGTGGTTTATTGTCAGAATTTAGCCTAACAAGCCCTCAAATGCAAGCCCCACCCCCACCCCCCGTTCTCGTTGGAAATAATTTGTCAATCAATTAACTGGCCTGTTTGCATGATCTTGTCATAGCAGCGTGTGACATGATTTCATTGACCACAAAAACCTAGTTTTCGCCTAGTTTTCCACTTTCTATACTTATAGAGCAGTGCCGCAACAGACCTCAAAATACTGGAAGGGCACAATAGAGAGAAATTAAGAAAATATTTGGGGGTACGGCTATGCCTACTGGTCATTTCCTTATCATTTTTGAAGATATTAGGGGGGGGGTACGTGCCCCTAAAGCCACACCCACTGCTACCGCCTTGTGGAGCTACGCCCAGTACTACCTTACTAATAAGTCAGTTTACAATTCAGGATTGTCCAGGGGGACTGGTGACGTTTTGGTCTAAAATTCACCGGAAAATATAAGTCTTTCATTACTATAACACCCCCAGACGCCCGTAAAATATAGGCCCGAATCCAAAACGTCAGGAATGCAAACTAAACATCACCAGACCCGGATACTCATAAATAAATCCAAGGCATAGACGACCTTTAAAAGCGCATGGGTGCGGTCATTTATTACTGGGGGGGGAGGCAAATATGTAGGGGGGGGGCTATGTTTTTTTGGCCACCGATTAAGGTGCGGTCACATTTTTTGGGGCTGGCATTAGAGGGGGGTTCACATTTTTTGGGCGCCGAATGTTTTAATATAATACTGAGCAAGAGAGTCACTGTTCAAATGTAAATTTTACTCAGTTCTACACAATGTTTCCTACTATTGTATGTCTAGTTCCATATTGTTCAGGTACAAATCTTGTCTCTATATAAATAAATTTTGAGAACCCCTCTCATGGTTGACAGACAAAGCTGCACGTTCTAATCAGTTGAACAAAACGAATACTTTAACATGTTGCAAAACCTAGAATGTCTTTGTTAATGTTGTCGACGACGTAGTCGTTAACTAGCGACACCGGTATTTGTTGTTTATCTCTGTGCCACTCTTAAACTAGGGAAACTGAAGATTCATACTTAAATTGGACAAATAGGACAAAATTGCCAAATCTATATTTTTAGTAAAGGCTATATTCGGTGGGGACTGGGTCATTTCATAGAAACGGGAGGGGTCCCACGTACAAAACTTTTTGGGGCAACTGTGCATGTAGGCCGGGCGCGTCCCACGTACACAACTTTTTGGGGCAATTGTGCATGTAGGCCGGGCGCGTCCCACGTACACAACTTTTTGGGGCAATTGTGCATGTAGGCCGGGCGCGTCCCACGTACACAACTTTTTGGGGCAATTGTGCATGTAGGACGGGCGCGTCCCACGTACACAACTTTTTGGGGCAATTGTGCATGTAGGCCGGGCGCGTCCCACGTACGCGGCTTTTCGGGGCGACTGCGCATGCGGGCCGGGAGCGCCCCGTAAGGCCCCCAAGGCCTGGGGTATACTGTCTGGGGGACTGGGGGGGGAAGGGGGGGGTTCCGTGAAAGCGGGCTGGCGCCCGCCGCCCGGCTCGCCGCGCCCCCAGCCCGTTTTTTGTATGCCCTAGGGCATACCCGAGGCCTGGGGTATGCCGTCTGGGGGACTGGGGACCTTCATAGAAACGAGAGGCTCGCCGCGCCCCCCAGCCCGTTCTTCGTATGCCCTAGCGCATACCCAAGGCCTAGGGTGTGCCGCGCGAAGCGCTGGGGGGGTTCATAAAAATGGGGATAACCCGCGCCGCGCCCCCCAGCCCGTTCCCCGCCAGGGGCTTATCCTGGTGTCCCGCCTCCTCGCCCCCCGGAGCGCCTAGCGCGCACCGGGCGGCGCGATAACAGGGTGGCTGGCCCCCCTTGTGTGTGTGTTTCACACACATAACATGTGGGAACCTTGCAATTAGACCCCCGTCTGTTCTGTAGTATACCGAGCATTCGAAGGATGAAGTGCGGACAAGATTACTGCGGGTGGCTAAAGATCGGCCATGCAAAAACGTGTGGCCAGAGGTGCATGGACAAGTACTGCAAGGTGCACCTCCAAAGGCGGAGGCACATGCCGTGCAGGATCTGCGGCATAGGGACGCAGTCGGAGACCCGGTTTTGCCGCCCGAATCGTGTAGGGCAGAGGATGCGCGGCACCGAGAGGCGCGCTCGGGAACGGTTCGCACTCGTCCTGTCTGATATCGTAGCCCGCGATACGGGCAATTAGACGCTGGGTGGCACAAGGCATACCCAAACACTCGTCCTGTCTGGCATCGCAGCCCGCGATACGGGCAATTAGATGCTGGGTGGCACAAGGCATACCCAAACACTCGTCCTGTCTGGCATCGCAGCCGCGATACGGGCAATTAGAGACTGGGTGGCACAAGGTATACCCAAACATGGACGCTTACATAGAGGAGATTCTCAATAGCATGCCTGACAAAGAGGCGCCTGCCGTACTAGCAGGGCTGGTCCAGAACATCCTGGACGAGGACATCCCCGAGGATGTCAAGCACAAGCTGCTTAAGCCGCTCGTTCCGGCAGAAGCGCGTCGGCGAGAGGCTGACGAAGAGGCCCCGCCGACTACGTCGGCGCAGGAGCCGTGTCGCGAGTTCGACCCACTTCTGAAGCAAAAGGGCCCAGAGGGCTTAGACCCCGAGAAGTACTATTCTCTCTTCGGCGGCGGCGCCCATCTTCGGTTCCCAAGCGTGGATGCCACTCTTCGGGGCCAAGACATAAGCACCGGTGTTTACCAGGAGATACGAGATCTTGGTGGAGCAGGAGTCATTGCTCCAAAGCCGGTTATGCGGGGGCCTGATATCAATGACGATGGCTCGGTGTGGTGGGTCTCGCACGAGCGAGAGTCTCTGCGGGCAAACGCAGTGCTGCCACCGGTGCTCGAGATGGTAGACCCCGACCGGCATTACAGACTCTTTACGGTCGTTGGTAAGGCCCCCGCAGAGCGATTGTAGCCAATCACAGAGGAGGAAGGGCGCTCGGAGCACAAGATTGGTGGGTCATTAGTCAAAAGAGGAGACCAAATCGCAGTCGGCGCCCTGGAAGGCATCGATGCGGGTATTTGGGAGAAAGGACCAGAGTACCTCGTCTACTTGAGATACGAGCTTCGCCCTTTACCTGAGCAAAATGGTGAGCCTGGGCCAATGTTTGAGCGAGAGGGGGGTGACACCTTTGCTAACTGAGTTCTGTTGCCGACTTCTTGAGGAATCGCGGCACCTCGCGCTCCCTCGGTCTAACCAAGACACGAGGTAAGATCGTCGAGCGATTTGACAAAAAGCTGGCCACTACGGGATGCACCAAAGAAGACCTCTTTGAGATGTAAAAGAAGCTCGAGGTAAAGCTAGTAGCCGTGGACGCCCTGGGTAACGTTCTGTGAGACTCTGGGAAGTACAAGACTAAGGCGAGGGTCACTATCCCTTGCCACAATAACCACGCCTGGGCGGAGCTTCCGACCGAACCACCTGCGATCACGAGCGTCCACGGCCTAGACTTCGAGGCTGAGGGGGAGCTTCGTTCGTTATGTCAGGAGAAGGCTCTAACCAGTGCCGCCACAAAAACGCGCGAGGCAAAAGTGCGAGAGGTGCTTATTCGCTTTATAAACAGGGCGATCCCCAGAAGCACGAGGATCTGGCTGTGCGGGCGCGTTATAGCCACGCACGAAGGCAAATGCTCACATCGACATGCGTGCGGCGTACCTAGGATGCGAGGACAGTCTCTCCGGTGGCGCCTCGGACGCCATTGATTTGGTACGGAAATACGGCTTCCCTACGAACGTGTATCGTATCGCGGATGTTGTGGGACGGCCACTGAGCGAGGTTCTTCAACTAACCGGGGTCATTCAGCTGACCGAGTGGGAGTTCTCTGAGGCCTGCCACCCCTAAACTTCCGGGAGGGTAGGGCAGCACTTGGAACAAAACGAGGGCTGGATCACCACGCCAGAGCTCAAGGACCTGTTAGACTCGGGTGACCTCGTCATGGCCACGGCGAGGGAGGTGTTGTATAGCGTCGGAAAAAAAGACTCCATCAGGTTCCCTCACTCCATCGCGAGTAGCAAAGACTCGCAGTATCCTGAGGGTAGAGGTCTCGCTGTCCGTTTCGTAGGCAAGTGCGCTCGCCATGGCGACGAGTCCTCGATCGTAGTTCGTGACCGTGGAGAAGCCACGTATCTGACAAACCTCCTTGCGGGCACCGACCACTTACTTAACTTCGAGCATGCCGACGGGGCTCATCTGATCCAATACAAAGACGGTGTCCGACGCTCACAATGGTACCATATCAGGGCCTTCGTCTTGGCGTACACAAACATAGCGTTGCGACGCATGTTGAGGCGGGTTCCTCGCGAAGACGTCCTCCGGGTGTGCACAGATGCCATATACGCAAAGGCGGTGCCCAGTGGTGTAAAGCTCGTGGAGCGAAATTCGAGGTATGGAGAGTGGCGCCACAAGAAGACTTGGTGCGAGTGGCAACCCGAAGCGGCTTGGGATGCGAAGAAGTCGGGGAGCTTGGCCAAAGAGCCAAGCACTGTGCCGAGTCTGCCGTGCAATCTAGTGGCCGCAACCTCTGCAAAGATGTATCTAGCCGGCCAAGGAGGATCGGGGAAGACCGATGGGGCGGTGAGCATGTTCCGCGGCCGGAACGTTGTGGTGCTCACTCCCTAGAACGACCTTGCCTACGACCATCGCAATAACCTGCGCCTCGCGGTGAAGGCCCAAACCTACCACCATTACCTCTGCATACCAGCGGAGAAGCCGATAGAGGAGTGGAGACCTTCCGAGCTGGGGCACAAACTCGACCGTCTCGCAGAAGTAATCATCATTGACGAGTGCTGTAAGGTACAGACTAAAGTGCTACGCGCCGTCCTAGGGTATCTCGCCACGCGGCCGTGTCAGGTAGTGTGTTGTGGCGACTATGGGCAGGTGCCGCCCTGGGAAGATAAAGAGGGGCCTCACGATATGCTCGAGGAGTGGGCACAAGGGAACATCCGCTGGTTCGAGTCCTACTACCGCTGCCTGTGTGAAGACTACGGAAAGCCGTACAGTACATGCGACGGCCTGCCCTCCTCCAGGCTCCACTACATAAAGGACCGGATTTGGTGTCGGTCAGATTTCCAAAAGCTTGAAGTGTTTCGAGAGGAGTGGGATGCGGTAGCGTTCGACGCGGCGATCGAGCAGGCCCACCCAGACGATTTGTGGGTGTGCTCGACCAACAAGATGGGGCTTTTGTTCAGCAGCGATTGATAGAGCACCACAGGAAAAACTACCCCCGATTGCCAGCAACCATCCGCTTTGACCCCGATCCTAGCGTCGCACATCCTTATCGCAAGCAAGGGCGGCCAGTGACGGTGCCAGGCAAAAGGGGTGAGGAGGTCGAGGCATACAAAGGCACGGTAGTCAAGGTTCCTCTCGACGCGGTCCTTAACGGGCTTCCCCTCGGGTGGAAATACGCGGGCTGGGGAACCGTCCACCGGGTGCAGGGCAAGACTATCCAGACTCCAAGACGTCTGTTTATCGTAGACCACAGCTTAGAGGGCTGGATCACAAATGCTGTATACACCGGCATCTCCCGCGTGCGGCACGCCGACCAGATTGTACGCGTGATTCCCCCCGATAACGCGAATCAAGCGATACGCTATAGACGACAGGCAAAAGGGTCGCACAATGTACACGGGATCGCACCACGTTCTAACGGTAGACCACGTACTCGGCATGATTGCTGACGCGGAAAAGAAGTGCACGGTCTGTGGCACCCAGCTTCTGTTTCAGGGATACACCAAGAGCCACGGGTCCGTCGCTCGCCGTCGGCCCTTGTCCTGGAGGTCTTCCTCGTTTACGGCGATGTACACCTCCGTTCCGACCTCTAAGGGGACCTCTAGGGGGGGCTTTTCGGCTTTGAGAGTCACGCGCCTCAGTTTTATGGCGTCTCGGCTTAGTGATGCTGGTGAGCTGCTGCGTGATCACCCACACGCTTATACCCACGTGGCGCGCGCTGAACGCCAAGTTGACAAGCTGGTCAGAGCGCCTGTTTACGTCTTTTGAGGCCGCACAGTCGTCAAGTATGATTAGCGTATTAGTGCCTTCGAAGACAGCGGAGACAAACCTCTGCAGTATGTCGATCTGACCCGCCTCAGGTGTGACGACAAACAGACGATCGTCGCCCTCGCCGAAGCCTTCGTATGTTTTGTTGTAGACAAAGGTAGGGCAGTCTCGAGTCTCGAGCCCCTGCCGTGCATGGCTCCACAAAGAGGAGCAACAGACCACTCATAGATCTTTGCGGCAGGTTGACACTCTCGTTGATTATGCTGCCCGTCTCTTTGCTAATCACGAAGGTCTTGTGGAGGTTCACTTGCTCGTAGAAGAACGTTGTGCCGTTTTGGTAGGCGGCGGATGCAGACCGGGCGAGGTTGTCGTCCCTCAGGCTTTCGTATTCCAGCTCTAGATTTTTGATGCCGTAGGATAATTTGGTAGCATCGCTTCCGACTACTACCTGGTCAACCGTTGCGAGCGTGATCTCAAAGAGCAGCGCCTCGGAGAGCGCCCTTGGGTACAGTACGCCGTGGTTCGTCAGCAGAGAATGGTCTAGCCGGATGGTGTATTTCGCCTCGTTGGCGGCGTTTAGAGCGTTCTCCTTGGCGTTACTAGTCGCTTTATCGCCAGCCTTGGAGCGAAGCTTGCGCATGTTTTCTGACTGTATGCCCTGCTCCAGGCGGTCCTCTCTTTTGACCTTGGACAGGTAAAGCTCCTCATACGTCTTGAAGACATCGTAGCGGTTGGTGTCCTGGAGCGTTTCTCCTGCAAATGTGATTTTCAGGCGGGTCACGAGATTTCGGCCGACGTTGTTCACGACGGTATTATTTGCTTGGCCTGAGATGGAGAGATCGAAACCGACCCTCAAGGAGCCAGGCACGAGCGTGACGGGTTGAGAGTGACCCTGTGAACAGTTCTCTCGGCTTTCAACCCCAGAGGAGTTCTGGGTGTTCGTTGGGGGTCACGTTTTGCGCTGACTGACATTCCTAGCAGTACGAAGTCACGTGACTATGGTGCGGACTGTTAGACTTGTCTAATATAGCGTAGCTTGATTTACGCATCATGGGCGATGTTGACGTTGACATTGATGATACCTTGCCGGGTGCGTCCGCCGAAGACAGGGACGACGAGACGCCCCTCATCCCGTTTGACCTCGACGATGGGGAGTCGATCCCAATGACGAGCACGTCATCGCGGGGGGCCCGGACGCATACGATCGCTGAAACCTCGTTCACCACAGAGGGTGCAGCGACTCGGTCTCCAGTCCCTCAGGGAGAAATACCCAGACCTTAACGAGAATCTTATACGGTTCCAGTCAGACCGGAGGGGGGAGACGCTAATACAGCTTCGCAACCTCGACAAAGGAGGTTGGACTAAACCAAAACAGCTGTTCAACGAGAACGGGGGCGTTCGACAGGACGTTGCGAAGCTGAAACGCTTCAAGGTGGCGATGATGTCTGTGGCAGAGATAGACGCGGTCATCCAGGAAAACACAGAACGAGTCCAAGAGCTGCAAGGGGTGGTAGCCACAGACAGGGAGACCATCGACGACCCTAACACGTCAGAGAGTCCCCGCCAAGAGGCCCGTGAGCGCAACGAGGAAAGGATATCCGAGATTGACGAACTAGAACGCGAAAACCGAGAGCTCGAGAACCAAAAGCCGCACAGAGAGCGCATCAAAGCCATCTTCAAAAAGTACGGCTTTACCGTCACCGCTATCGGGTTAGCCGTAGCGACGACGATCGCGGCCATTGTGACATCGCTCGGCAAGTCGCTCTCCTCCGTGGCCAGAGGGGTCCGTAACGGGCTTAAGGCTATCAGGAAAAAGCTAGGCGAGCTTCTCCCTGAGCTAGTAGGAAGCATCGCGAACTCCGTGTTTAAGGCTGCTGGAGAAGCGGTGAAATTCCTTGGCGAAAATGCGTGGCTGCTCATTCTAGCCGTAGCCGCGTTCTTGGTTCGTCGAATGCAAAGCAATCATCGGAACAAGTAATACGCCGCGGCCAACGCGAGTGCCGACAACCCGCCTTGAGGGCGGTGTGGTCACTTTTTTCGCCCGGTCCGGGCGCGCTAGGCGCTCCGGGGGGCGAGGAGGCGGGACACCAGGATGAGCCCCTGGCGGGCGGAGAACCAAAGGGAGCGGAGGCCCCTCTCCCACGAGGCCCCCAGACGGTATACCCCAGGTCTCGGGTATGCCCTAGGGCATACGAAAAACGGGCTGGGGGCGCGGCGAGCCGGGCGGCGGGCCACAGCCCGCTTTCACTGAACCCCCCCCCCCCAGATGGTATACCCCAGGCCTTGGGGGCCTTACGTGGGGCGCGCCTGGCCCGCATGCGCAGTCGCCTTGAGAAGCTGTGTACGTGGGGCGCGCCCGGCCTACATGCACAGTTGCCCCAAAAAGTTGTGTACGTGGGACGCGCCCGGCCTACGTGCACAGTTGCCCCAAAAAGTTGTGTACGTGAGGACCTCTCCCGTTTCTATGAAATGACCCAGTCCCCCCATATTCAGTATGCATATCAAGTCTCTGTGGTTTCAATAAGATATAATTATTGAATATAAAAATGTGGAGGTGGTTGTGGTGGTGGTGTTGTGGGGGGAGGGGGTGTAAATTTTTGGGCGCCCGGTCTAGGGGGGGTCACTATTTTTGGGCTTAGATTTGTGGGGGGGACAAAATTTTTTAGCCCAGGGTTTTGCAAAATTGCCTGCACACCGCCCCTAGTAGTAAATGACCGCTCCCTAAGCAATTTAATGGAATTGACTCCATTGCAAAATATTAACCTTGATTTTCTGACCAATTCGTAAACAAATGCTTAAACTCAAAAACATTTCATGCCAAAAAAGACACGGAATTCATCATGGGAGTCTTGGAAACACCTTCACAGAGAGGCGGGCAAACTCCTCCCCCATAATCATAACGGTCTCTTTGCCCCAAAGCCAAACAAAACATTTTCAGGTCCAAGGAACCCAGGATAAGTCTGAAAACAATTTTTGAATAAGGATGGGTAGCAAAGATGTACCACATTGGGGTCTACTGTCGCGCCACCAGCGTTGCAGGGAAAACACAGGTTGGTTGCTGGTTGATTTTTGCGAGTTTTATCGGGCCTCGAAGTAGTTGTGTGGTGGCCGTTAGCCGATGGAGTCCCCAGCCTTCTGGCCTTTCCTATTTTTATACAGAGAGAGAAATACAATTCGTGGAGGCTTCAAACTCCCTCTACTGACATTCTATCGCCAAAATTGAAATAAAGGAAGACTCAAACACAATATTACATGGTCTAAAGTTTTATTTTTCACGATAAGTAATTTTTCGCTAACATATTTAAATTCCCCCATATATTCCTTAAACCACTGAAACGTAGCCTTGGGCTGCCTGTGGATTCACTAGAAAATTCCTTTCCCACTCAGTGAAACCCAAACAAGAAATTATCCCATTAAATCAACCTCAGCTTGCAAACATCCGTAAGCACAGCATTAATTAATAACTTCATGATGTCCTAAGGCACTCTTCAGATGTGAAAAAGCTGTAATTTATAAGCAAATAACAAGTAAAACTGTTGTAAGCAACAGGCTGTAGCAATGTCGTCGCTAGATTGAAAAGACACCGCAGTGCATTGTTGGAAACTTCAAGGCATACCGTCTTGGGTCAGCGGTAAAATGTTGGATTTGAAATAGAGGGGGAGGTTTATATTTCTGTTTCAGTCTGTTTTTCTTACCATTTCGCTTAAAAGTAGCCAGTTGTGAAAGTGTTAATTTGTTATACAAACCCTTGTATAATATAATTTGTCGCTTGTAAAAGGTAGCCTAAAAACCCTTTATGAGTCGAAACATACAAATTTTCGCTTGAAATTAGATAAGGCATCTGACTAAGAAGTTTTCATAAGAAACCTTTAATGTTTATAGAATGGATTTAAGCCCTAAAACCTATGCAATAAAGTAATTACCCTGTTGTCTTCTTCTTGCAATAAAGTAATTACCTGTTGTCTTTTTCTTGCAATAAAGTAATTACCCTGTTGTCTTTTTCTTGCAATAAAGTAATTACCCTGTTGTCTTTTTCTTGCAATAAAGTAATTACCCTGTTGTCTTTTTCTTGCAATAAAGTAATTACCCTGTTGTCTTTTTCTTGCAATAAAGTGATTACCCTGTTGTCTTCTTCTTGCAATAAAGTAATTACCCTGTTGTCTTTTTCTTGCAATAAAGTAATTACCCTGTTGTCTTTTTCTTGCAATAAAGTAATTACCCTGTTGTCTTTTTCTTTGCAATAAAGTAATTACCCTGTTGTCTTTTTCTTGCAATAAAGTAATTACCCTGTTGTCTTTTTCTTGCAATAAAGTAATTACCCTGTTGTCTTTTTCTTTTCAATAAAGTAATTACCCTGTTGTCTTTTTCTTGCAATAAAGTAATTACCCTGTTGTCTTCTTCTTGCAATAAAGTAATTACCCTGTTGTCTTTTTCTTGCAATAAAGTAATTACCCTGTTGTCTTTTTCTTGCAATAAAGTAATTACCCTGTTGTCTTTTTCTTTGCAATAAAGTAATTACCCTGTTGTCTTTTTCTTGCAATAAAGTAATTACCCTGTTGTCTTTTTCTTTGCAATAAAGTAATTACCCTGTTGTCTTTTTCTTTGCAATAAAGTAATTACCCTGTTGTCTTTTTCTTGCAATAAAGTATTTACCCTGTTGTCTTTTTCTATGCAATAAAGTAATTACCCTGTTGTCTTCTTCTTGCAATAAAGTAATTACCCTGTTGTCTTCTTCTTGCAATAAAGTGATTACCCTGTTGTCTTTTTCTTTTCGATGAAGTGATTACCTGTTGTATTCGTCTATGCAATAAATGATTACCCTGTTATGTCTTCGTCTATGCAATAAAGTAATTACACTGTTGTCTTCTGTGCAATAAAAAAATTACCCTGTTGTCTTCTTCTATGCAATAAAGTGGGTATCCTATTGTGTCTTCGTCTATGCAATAAAGCAATTACACTGTTGTCTTCTATGCAATAAAAAAATCACCCTGTTGTCTTCTTCTATGCAATAAAGTGATTACCCTGTTGTGTCTTTGTCTATGCAATAAGGCAATTACACTGTTGTCTTCTATGCAATAAAAAATTACCCTGTTGTCTTCTTCTATGCAATAATGTCATAACCATGTTGTCTTCTTCATGCAATAAAGTTATGTTCTCTGCGCCTGCGTAGAACGGTCAAAGGTACCAAATAATCATACTCGTTGCAGAAGGTCATGTCCAAACACAGGTACAGTCCAGCTATTGCACCACTAACAGCCAGGAAAAACAGAACCGTCTCTCGGTAGATCGGGTACCATACATGCTCTTCTTTCAAATCCGGCTTCTTCCGTGTTTTTTTGGGAACACCTGCTGCAAAGCAAACGAGACATAGCAACAAAAAGCCAAAGGCTTGCATCTAGAGAAAGAGGTTTCCAGAGAAATATCAGATATTCCTGGAAAAGTTAGAGTACCAAGTATATTTAAGTTTTTTCTTCCTGTTCGTTTCCAGATCCGTCAATTTAACAGCTATAATTTCATAGAAAAGTCATAATATCATGAAAACGTTTCTCACGTGACTTAAACGTCTCAAAGAATAAGCCTTTTCTCCTGAAGACACAATTTTCAGCATTTACCCTGCGGAATATTCCTTTAAAATTTGTGTATTGTATATACTACATGCAAGGTTATGTGGCAAATATGTGTAGCAAGTATGTCCGGCAATGTCCAACTGAAGTAGCAAACTTCCTTCAGACATTTGATACGGTCTCTTGGCGTCAGGTAGAGACCCAAAATAATCAAAAATACCATGAGTATAATAATAAGAACACAGTGGGTGACATGCAAGTCTGGGATTTGATTAATATGAGGGCACTTAAGTTGCTCTCGGTTTAATCTGAAGTCCAGCAGAATGGATTTACTCGCACTGAATTCTCATTTATTATGTGCATACTGAGAAATACTCACTGAAAACACATTCAGTAAATTTTCGTTCGTTCACTGGTCTCAGCAAATCAGAGGCGCGAACGATGTTTTTTCACCGTGAAGAAAAGTCGTTCGCGGTTTTGATTGGACGAACGATATTTTTTCACCGCACTTGAATGGCTTCAATCCGAACGTATCAACGAGTGCATAAAAATCGTACAAGCATTTTCCATTTAGTAATCTATTTATTTCATAGATGTCGAGATTTTAGAGATTAAAAAGTGCACTTCTTGTGTAACATGAGCTACAGTCTCGTGCGTGACATTAGCGAGACAGTTTCATTTCAATGTAAGTTTCTGTCTGTCTTTAACTGAACCGTCGAACAGCACAAACCTCGGAGTCTCTGCAGCCAAGTCTAAAGCCCCGTGCAAACTGCGCCAGCACCTGTCAGCTGGGCTTAATAAAATGTTATGTAATAAGCTTATTATAAATTTCTCAGTATGTATATAATAAACAAAATAAAGCATGACAGTTTTAATTCACTTGTTGTTTTGTATTAAAAAACTCACTCGTTTGCTGCGCTCACTCGTTCGTTTTTTGATACTGCACAACTCGTTAATAAAAACCGTACGCGCGCACTTTCCATGTAGTATTCTCTATTTACTGCATATATATAGAAGATATAACATTTCAATCAAATATGAAATGATATAAACAGATCAAGAGAACATATATAGTGTAATCTTAACATATAATGTATACTCATATTTAACATATTTGCTTCATATACCATATCTACTCGAATAAGTGCCTTCCCCGAAAAAGCGCCCCTTGTGAAATAAGATATATTTGATAAGAGCCGGAGTGCTTATTCCAGTAAATACGGTGAATATAACATACTTACTGTATATATAATATTGTGCGTACTGGAGGTTATTTAATCACTTTCTTTACAATAGGTATTGTTAACTCACACTTTTAACTTAAAGTCCATATAACCTTTTAGAGTTGATAGACTTTGTCAATTCTTTATATTTTCATTTTCCAAATGGTATGTGGTTCGTATGGACCCTATAATACACGCGTTCGCGCGAATAACTCAAATCTGTAATATTGAGGTATTTTGGTCAACCTTCGGAAAAAAGGCCGTGAACTGAAAGGCCCGGGTCCACGGTCCACGTGACGTAGATCGAGATGTCAACCAAATTACATGAGAAAACATATGCGCGCGCTAAACCGGTTCCCGTCTTCATGTCTTCTTAGTTATTGCTGAAGAACGTTGTGTGGTTACAACTTTTACCGTCATCTTTATATCTCAACCTGGTAGACAAATAATTATTTAATTTCAGGAAACAAATCTGCGAAATTTAGCAGATATTTTTTTAGTTTTTGCATTGTGCGCACGCGCTGCATTCCCAATCAAGAATGACGACATTCTCACGAGCGCGCGCTGTTTTTGAAACATACAACAAAACGATATTTTCTTTTTTCGAATACAATTCTCGACTATAAATTATTCTTCGCTTCATTGTGGGTAGCATTGCAATAAAAAACACTTCGCTAATATTTTATGGTATTGTCGTCTCTGAAATTTAACGGATTTAAGGAAAATACGTTGTTTCAGATTTTCCCGCCAAAACTTGGAATTATTCACTCGATTAAATCTCCTTTCGCGCGGCCAGGAAAATTTTTAAAGATCTGTAGAAAATTCAAATTACAATCAAATTCGATTCTCTCTTCAGAATTTGAAAGTTTATCTATGCTTTGTTTTGGCTAGATTGATATAAGTGAAAGGTTTTAAGAACTTTAAAAGTTTGTCAGACGTTAATGACGTGTTCTATGCGGTCAGCGGTTGCTTGGTGTGTGAGCGAACGTTTATTTAAAGAGCAAAAGAAGAAGCGGCTTCGACCGAATAAGATAAATGACAAACGAATTATTGATCCTTAGCAGAGCCTTGGGGTAAAGTCATCGAAATATCATATTCGCATGTTGCTTTTAAAATACCCATTCAAAACTCATACCCTTCATCTGCTGGCTTTTCTAGTCAAATAATCCCAATGCGCGAAAATTTCAATTATTTAAAAAGAAACAATACCCAAACTTCGCGGGAGCGATTTTCAAACCCCTGGAACGTATTTCAACTATAAGACGGTTTATAAAATAAGAATAATATAAGACGGTTCATAGACGCTAGATTTTACAGAATTGCCTACTATCATTATCATTGTAATTAATTTTTATACCATTAATCAACTATTTGCCTCCGGGAGGATTAGATAGCGTCTATAAAAGTAGATAGAAAACTCTCCAAATCAACTGTTTTCCACACTTAAGGCTGATTTTCTCGCGCCAGATTAGCAGGCCCATTTCGTTTCGAGAAATCTGACGTTGGCATCTGATTTTTTTGGGTCGACACGGGATTTTTTTCAACAGACCATAGCAGTGGTCGGACGATAGCAGTTTATAACGCTCTTACCGACAACCGGCTCAACAAATCGGCGCGTGCTAATCCACCTTGGCCATCTTCTCTCTTAAAAGCCTGCATCAAAACAATTTTGTTAAAATTCATTGATGCTTATTTTTTCATTCGTCTGTCACATCTACAGAAATGAGTAAAAAGAAGACGACATTTTTCGATTCTTTTTATTACAAAAAGACTTCCGCACATTAATTTATATGACGTGAAGTTTATCCTCTTTCATTCGTCCTCTTTCTCGGGTTTCATAAGCAAAGGCAAAACATAGTCATGTTCTTGACAAAAAGTCATTTCCAAGCAAAAGTACACTCCTGCGAGAGCCCCTGCAACGGCCAAAAAGAACAGGAAAGTTCTTCGGTACACTGGGTACCAAACCTCATCTTCTTGTCTTTGTTGTTGTCCCTGAGGACTGTGTTTTCCCGCTTCGTGTTTGGTGATATTTTTCCCAATTACACATCCAAGCATGGCGAGAAAACAGGTTACCGTCAATGCGCCAAGTCTTCCTTGACATTCCATTTTCTTTGCTTTTTTTTTCTTTTACTTTTTTATCATTTTCGGCTCTGTCGAAAGTTTAGTGTTTCAGTCTTTGCAATTCAAAGCGGCCATTAGATAGAAAACATACTTTGTTTTTTTCTTTTATCTATGTATAAACCGCACAATTTTTTTCCAGATTCGTTTTTCTCTAGATTCAACAGAAAAAATCAGGTTTAGGTGTGCGAGTTTCAAAAAAAGCCAGGCGGAAGAAAACTATATCCCGCTAAAAAGCAAATGATTTGAATATTGAAACTCGATGCTTCAAGTTAATATAACACACTGGTGACGGAGAAGGGATTCAATCGCTTTGCTACAATTACCTTGATAAAAGTACGGATATGAGTTTTCGCGACTTTGGTTCCCGTCGTGTTGCAAGAAATAAATCATATACTCTAATTAGATTAGTTGACGTTTATTGCCACTTGGCCTGGTTTAACAGTAGGGAATGGTTCAGCTATTGGTTGACACCACGCATTAGGCGTACGACTTCGTTTAAAACTTCCGGCCTAAAAAACTAAATTCATCACGAACAAAAGATCTCTAATAGAACTCTTTTTATAAGTAAACAATAGAATTATTAGAAATAAGTGAATCTGCAGTGGGGAAGTTAAAAAAAAGAGATAGAAATTTTTTAGATTATTTTTGTAGTTTTCTGTTAAGAGCAGGGAAAGGCGACAACATGGATTGAAGAACACCCGGCGCGTTCCGGGCGTTGCTCTGAGTGTGCGCGCAACCCATTGGACGCGGAAAAGTATTTTTCGTTTTGAAAGATCGCTATAACTGGTCAAAAATTATCCTTTTCTCATACGATGCCTATAACTGCGCATGGCTATTCACCATTGCCACAAAAAGCTGGTAATTTCTTATAGAGGGTAGTCAAATACTATCCTTTTCAAATATGATACTTATGACTGCGCGCACCCCTACCTGCTGGCTATACCTGGGTAATCGCCATTACACCATAAAAAGGCATAAGTCTCTATTTGTGTGCGCTCGACCCTCTATCCGTTTACTTACCATAGACTACAATATGGAATGCCATGCCTGAGATTATGGAGTACACGTTGGTTTTCAGTGTGAACAAGTGCTCATATACGTTCGATTCAATAAGAAAACATAGCTTTTGGCGGTCAAAGGGGAGATTCACGATTATGAGCCCTCATGTATAGGAATAATGTCCAGTCCCAGAATTATTCGTCTGTGAATTATGCCTAGAGTCCCCCTTACAAATTTAATGACAGCTCCGCCGCCCATGTACCGCTAAATGCGCAAAGCAATATATGTGGTTCGTTAATAAGGAAGTCACAAATGCAATGATGTCTGATATCGTTGCGAGGGCCTCATGAATGACAATGTTTCTTATCTGTTTCCTTAGACTTACATGCTTGTTAAGCCTATCACATAACCCTGCTTTTCTATTATTGTTACGATAACGCGCTACTTTTGATTGTATCTTTTTTTATCGCACATAATTTATATGTACATTTTCTATATAAAAACTGCCGTTTTGCGCATGCGCTAATTCGAGATCAGAGAGTAACGTATGTAATAGGGACGTCGAGCAACAACGACGACAACGTGGACGACGACGGCAGAAATCAATAGAATTTGATTCAGAATTCAATAGCAGCACATGGAAATGCGCCTGTCATTTCAGGCGTTTTCCATTGGACGTTTGCACTGTAAACTCCACTAACTACATTCGCTACTGTAGAAATAATGTACTTAGTTATTTTTATCTGTCTCTGACTATAATGTTTTCTTATTCCATTGCAATTAAATTATTATTGATTGCCACGCGCGAAAACATCTTTTTCGATCGCGTTGTCCTAGCCGTCGTCGTCGTCGTCATTGCTTAAGGTCCCTATTATCAGATTTACGCAAATTTGATATTTTCATTGGATCTCCTACAAGGATTCCCGCTATTCTATAATCGCTTTATGGACCAAGGCTTTGTCTTTGTATTATGCTTACTATTAGGCTAGTTAAACCATTTTCTGTTCTTCAATAAAACGTTAATTCTTTGCTAAAATAGCTTGACTTCTGTGGGTTAAATTAAAAACGCTAGTTATGGTGGTTGCCAAAAAGTCTGACACTTTTTTAGATGAAAATGAACTCTCGAGAACAACGCTTATTTACAATACTTAGAATCGATTACAATAATCAAAACAATGACTTCAATTTTCAAAATAACTTTGAGTATTAGTCAATATTGAAGTATGTTTTGAAAACGAGGCCATCTGCCATCTTTTGTGAGTATTGCTGTAAATTACACTCATCTACTCGGAAGCCACAAACTAGTTCCTTATTCCAAAGTGATGTGATAAGGAGTTTAGGCTTGCCTAACGCCAAGAGCCAAGGAAGAGAGATAACTCAACGGGTCCACGCCAATAATGGCGGCCATACATGCCTTGGTGTATCGATTGACGTGACAGAGAAATGGCGATGTTTAGCTGCAGTGGCCATTTCACAGAAGTGGAGGAAAGATCTAGAAAGGTTCCGAAAAGTGAGATCCTTTAGCAACACCGACAAATTATATATTTAATTGGGGACACCAAGATACCCTCGGAAATCGCCAATGAAGACGCTTTCTCAAATGGTGGCAATTTCGTCGTTTGTACTTCTACTGGAAGTCTCAATGGCGCAAAGCATTATCAGTTCAAAAGATGGATCTACTGCAACTGAACAAAAAGAGGATCATCTCAAAGGCTATGATGCCTCTGCGATGATTTCGATGGTCGTTCTCGCCGTGTTTGGTTCTTGCTTGGGAGCGGCCATTTGTTGCGCGTTTTGTTCAACTGTGAAAACGTGTTACGAACTTCACCGGATTTCCACCGAAGAAGAGGATCAAAGAGACTATAAGCCCTGCTGTAAGACTCTTGGGAATAACTTAAGAGAACCGGTAGCGTTTGAGTCGTACGTCTAAGGTGACAAAACGATGTGAAGCATTTAACAATTCACACACGTACTGGAAAGAGCCAAGAATGGGCTAGAAAAATTCTTGGGACTATTTCTAGACAGATGCGCTAACGAGAAAAAGGTTTCACTATGCGAAAGGGAACTTGACTTACGAAAGGCACGAGTCAACGTAAATTGAATAATGGCTGTAATGGAGTCCTTTAATTCGGCGCTCTATGTTCAAAGAAAAGGGAAGCGAAAAACGAGAGTTGTAATACTACTAGTAAACATTGAAAGTACTTATGTACAAATATTGGCTTAGAAACAGCATTTCAGAAACGGCGTTATTGAGATTGATAAAGCAAATGTCGATCATTGATATTAATGGCATGTGTGAATTTGTGGGAACCTTCGGTGGAGGTAATATCAACTTCGCATGTGAAATGCAATTTATATAATGTCAATAGACTTTATGACTTAAAGCGGAGTTCCCAACGACGCAGAATCCGACAGCCCAGCTATACCATCCTGTTTATCATCCTGTTTGAATATGGATAAAAAGTAATGGTGCTATGTAATGTATGATACATTTCCATGTGGATCAGAAGAATTAGAAGCTATTAGATGGACTAAAAATAGAGCTATTGTGTACTGCGCATCTCGTTTGCGCATGTGTTTTAAGCTTCGTGGTCGAAGCAAAAATGTAAATGCAATACCTAATAATGAGTCAATATACATAGCTTGTGTGGCTTAAGGCTGTTATCCATATGTTCGCACTCAATCGCACACGATTATATGGAAACTCTTCAGCCTTAATTGTGTACACAGGACCCCCGCAAACGTCCTTATCCTAGAAGACGCGGTATTCACGGTTCCCAAATGTACAGTGTCAGGTCTTACACCTTGGAAAAAAAATTCCAAGTTGACCTGATGACTTGGGTTCGAGCCCTGGACACGAAGCCCGTACTAAGCCAACTGGTCTAACGCGCCACTTTCTATACGACTTTTAATACACCCGGAAGGCCAAGAGAACAATTTAAAATCTACTTCTGAATCCGAAGTATAAGGCTTGATAGACACCTAAAAGCTGTAATAAGAAAGTTTTCAGTAAATCATTCAATACCCCGAGCGAGGGGGACAGGGGCGTAGCCAGGGGAAAGGCCTAGGAGGCCCAGGCCCCCCCTTCTAGCAGCCAAAAATACAGTAAATGTATGAGACATCATCTACATTACAGGAGAAATTGCCTTGAACGGTCCTTTTGGGCCCCCTCCTGTTAAAAATCCTGGCTACGCCGCTGGGAGAAGAGATATTAAGGAGGGCTTCGTAATATGTTTAACTATCTGTTGTATGGGGCTCTGAAAAAATATAGGTCCTCTAAGGGGGAAGCTCTAACCAAGCTTACTTTTCAGCCTCATTCCAATTATATCAAGGAGTTTTGTTGCACAGATAAAGGTTACATGTTAATCGCCAATGTTCCCATTGACCTCTCAACCGGCCTGTACCGCCGTGAGAAGTAACAAACCCAGCTCAAGACACAAATATATACCTTTATTCTGATCCTCCAGGCCCATTACCATGGCCTCAAAGCACAATGTCCACTCTTTGAAGGCTTGTGGAACCATCTTGCTGCCATCATAGATTGCAAAGCATTCTGGGTTATCCATGTTTCACTCTGACGGGCTGTTTAAAAAAACGCAGTTGCTATATGCCCGACAGTCGGAACAGGTCTTGGATGGACTAAATCCCCGACAGTTTTAAATTTATTCAAATAACCCAGTAAATTGTCTTCCTGGAGAGTTCAAAGTATTCTATATTTGTTGGGAAAGGGTAAGCGAATCTGAATTGAGCTTTGCTGTCGGTATTGAATGTTTTCCGTTGTTTGTTAAAAAAAATCAAAATAGGGGAGAGGTATCTGTATTTGGTCTCTTTTATTTCGAATTCAGCTCAAAAATAGCCAGGGATCAATGGTTTAAGATCAATGTTTTTTTAATGAATCATGAAATAGACAACTTTCATCTATCAAATTCTCGCGTAGTAGTTAATGCTGGACTTACTCATACTGTTAATGATCGTTTAACAGGAACATAAGAAAAAAATATCTATAATATTAATAATAAAATCATTAATAATAAAAAACAGGAACAAATGGAAATTAAGTACTCCTACAGCTGTGGATCATCCCACAAAGCACTCAACCACTCAAATATTTTCTCCGTTTCGAAAGTGACCCGTTTAGACAGTAATTTTTCACGCCAGATATACAAAGCCTTGTGGTCGCCGCAGCTATGTATGGAAAGGGGACACAAAAACGCAACTAAGGGGGGAGAGAAGGGTACAGCAGGCACAGGGAGGTGCATGGTGCGCGCGCACCTTAATTGGCCGCCAAAGAGTCAGTCTTTTTCTTATAAAGGAATCTTCAAATACTATGCTTTTTCCATATGATACGCATATGACTGCGCACGCCCCTAAGGCAATCCTGGGTACGCTTCTGTACAGGGGACGCTCGCAGCCTTTAAGATACACTTACACTTTTGAGGTTAGGGGTTAAACTAATACTTTTAGGTCTCGTGCTTTGTACCAATTAGGATTATTTATGTGGCGTTCAACGTCAATAAAAGATCGTTTTTCCGAAGAAAGATCGCCTTGCGAAGACAAGATCGTTCTTCCGGTTTTTAAAAGTGTTCATCACCGAGAATACACCTATTCGGAAAATTCATGTGTCGTAACCCCCAGTGCTCCATGGTTATCAAATAAATAATAAAATAAGGGTAAATAAACAAAGACAGGCATAGAAATCTTTTATATTCTTCTTTTTGTACCTCTAAACGTTCACCCGGCTACGTTACCCATGAACCACTGCGGGTTGAGATACATCGATTCTCGGGTGCTACTTTTATTGAAATACATGTATACGAATGCGATAACGATTTTCCGAAGGCAAGATCGTAAAACATTTCGTCAACGAAAGAAAATAAGGTTCAGATTTTTTTAAAATTAAGATAAGCACATGCGTTCTGTAAACTCAGTCGAATTCTTCGTAAAATTGAATTGGAGTTTAGGCGTACTTCTTTTTAAATCTCAGCACCTAATAAACCTTGTCAAAATATAGACTGAAAACTAAAATACGAAAGAACTCGTTAAATGAACACAAACATTCGCCTGATTTTGGTATATTGAGATTTTGGCATGATTTTTTTTTGCACTGATCTGCTCTCAAATTCTCATAGCAACATCTCTTTTTTCCTGTGCAGTCGTTGTTTATAACTCTTACCTTTTTTAAGTACATTTCTCTAATTCTACCTGTTTGGTCAATAATGGATTTAATGGAGTAAAAATCTGGACTCTTTTTTCTATAAAAAAAATATACAAGTTTACAATCAAGTCTACAATTTACACCGTTGTTTAAAACAGGTGCAGACATTTTGTGTGATATTTTTGTTGCTTCGCGTGATACAAAGATTGCGAGAACGATTTTATAATGATAATTTAATAATTCATTTCATGAGTAGAGTAATAGCACTTTTATTCATGAACTAACTCTCCTATTTTGAGTAATACTTGTTTTTTTTTTCTCAGACTCCGCTTTAGGTATATCTTTTCTTGCCTTTTTTCCTCTCTGATTATATTTTCAAATCTCCCTGATATAAATCTAGTAGACTATTCTAGATGTTATCTAACTAATGTGCCTTAGGATCATTCCTATTTCGCTGCCTTTGTAGTAACTTTTGACATATCGATATGTGATTACTAACTATCTGCAAGGGGATGCTCGCGTGAAATAATGATATGTATTAATACTTCTTTTTAATTCACAGCATTTTGATTAAAAGACTCACTTAACCTTGAAAGAGACCTGAACCTCAATGGTGGCCTTCTCATCCGTAACTGCCGCCACCAGAAAGAAAACACGATTTTAATCAAACGTTCTCTACTAAGCAAATACGTTCTTTGCTAGAACTTATTAAAAAGTTGTGTCCACGCAGTCGTTGAATAAAATATAATTCTTTTGAACCCGTAACGACGCGGTGCAGTTTGGCACACCATCCCAGCGACTCTATCAGGTAAGTGGCTGGTAAATAAGGAGCACTAGCTGTGCTATGGGAAAAGAGGAAATAATGGCACTGTATCGTGCTATGGGAAAAGGGGAAATAAGGGGCACTGTATTGTGCTATGGGAAAAGGGGAAATAAGGGACACTGTATTGTGCTATGGGAAAAGGGGAAATAAGGGACACTGTATTGTGCTATGGGAAAAGGGGAAATAAGGGACACTGTATTGTGCTATGGGAAAAGGGGAAATAAGGGACACTGTATTGTGCTATGGGGAAAAGGGGAAATAAGGGGCACTGTATTGTGCTATGGGAAAAGGGGAAATAAGGGACACTGTATTGTGCTATGGGAAAAGGGGAAATAAGGGGCACTGTATTGTGCTATGGGAAAAAGGGGAAATAAGGGGCACTGTATTGTGCTATGGGAAAAGGGGAAATAAGGGGCACTGTATTGTGCTATGGGAAAAGGGGAAATAAGGGGCACTGTATTGTGGTACGGGAAAAGGGGAAATAAGGGGCAATGTATTGTGCTATGGGAAAAGGGGAAATAAGGGGCACTGTATTGTGGTACGGGAAAAGGGGAAATAAGGGGCAATGTATTGTGCTACGGGAAAAGGGAAATAAGGGACACTGTACTGTGCTATGGGAAAAGGGGAAAATAAGGGACACTAGGGAAATTAAACCATACGAAAAATGTATTAGGCCATTTCGTGTCCCATGGGAGTGTTTTTTCAGATTGTCAGAGATGTATACAAATATCAGCTGCAATTTTGATTTTTTTTATCTTCTTAGCTACTTTTTTTTGCATTGTTGATTTCTTGGTTGAATATAGAAAAATGAGAAGAAGAATTAAATATAGTTTTGAATTCTCCTATTACATTTGAAATAGAGTTATAGTCCTTTAATTAAATAAGTTTTATGGATTACAACGACGTCCGAAAACTTTTCAGGTCAACGAAGTTATTTTTCTCTGTGGCGTAGCCGTAGGGGTATAAAAAGAGTGATCAAATTACAAATATCTGATGATCTTGATTTTGAAATTAAAAGGGGTAGTGAGTGAAAACATATGCCCTTGATTCGCCATTGATGTCTAAAAAATGCCCTTAATACCCTACTGGCTACAATCCGCTCGATGCTTCCATGAAAAGTGTTTGTATAAAATTCGGATGATGGTTTCCGATCTTCTTGGATTCTTGGATAAGGACACTAAACCGGAGGTCCCGTCTAATCTAACCTGAATCGAAGGGACGTAAAAGAACCACTGGGGACGCGATAAACCCTCTGGCAGTGACCATCGCCAGTGACAGTGCTTGCAATGCTTACTAACAATACACTCACGGGGGTACTTGAATTTGAGCCTAGCACTGTAGTGCCTTCTGCACCTGCATAACTGGTAAAAATTAAATAAATGAATGAATGAATGAATGAATAAATAAATAAAAGATGTACTCAAACGCCAGTAACGAAGTCGCACATACAAGTTTCCCATAGAGAAATGAGAAATGTCTTGTGTTATCTCTTGTATAAAAACAGGACAAAATGTGAAGGTTTGGGGGTTGTTTAAGAGGATATTAATAATGGCATTACATACATAATTTCACACAACCTTAGATTGGTAAGCATGTGATTTAACATAACCGAATATACCATTTTCACTAGATCTGCCCTCTTTAACCATACGAGTATGGGTTTTCCAAGCACGTGGCGCTGGGCTCTGTTCATCTGCGGTCTGGTCCTCAATCAGCAGATGATTACTGCCACGCATTTGTACCATGATCACGTGACAATGACACGTGCCCTCAGACGGTACCAGGACAGAGGTAAGGTCACGTGTACTATGATCACGTGACGATGACACGTGCCTTCAGACGGTACCAGGACAGAGGTAAGGTCACGTGTACAATGATCACGTGACAATGACACGAGCCCTCAGACGGTACCAGGACAGAGATAAGGTCACGTGACAATGACTCGTGTCCTAGGTCGGTATCAGGAAAAAGATAAGGGTACCAGGACAGAGATAAGGTCACGTGACAATGACTCGTGTCCTAGGTCGGTATCAGGAAAAAGATAAGGCCACGTGTACCATGATCACGTGACACTGACACGTGGCCTCGGTACCAGAATAAAGGAGACGGTGACTTTTTTACATTTTCATTTCTATGTTTGTTTTTTGAGGATAAGAGGAAAGATACTTTAAAAAGCATGCATGCAGCGTTTGCATCTTGGGTCTACGGATGCAACGTAACTGACAACCTCATTTCTATTTTTATATTTTTACCCAGAAGAGCTCGAAAACGATCAGTTCGACGATGAAGAAATGGCTTCTTACCGAAGTGAGTAAATCATAATAGAAAATCCTTTCAGGGCCGTAGCAGGGGGTGGGGCATTGGGACACCCTCCCGCCCCCCGCTATTTAAAAAAATTAAAAGGAAATGACTAATATGGTCGAGCCGGCCCACCCCCTCCCCATAGTTTGTTTCTGTCACCGTTAATGTATCGTACAAGATGGGTGTAGTGTGTCTTTGACTCCCTAACGTCAAGAACACGCGGCTTTTTTTTTTCGCTTAACCCATCCTTGACCCATATTGGAATACCACTTCTCCCCCACGACCCTGCCAATACTTGCTAAAAAAACGTTGCTGAGTATTATATATTCTTATGCAGACTCAACCTCTGGGGTTTCGAGACATGCAAAAGCACAAAAGCGTAAGTGCAGGCCTCCAAATAGATATACATATTTAGTTGATAAGAAAGGATACTAAGGTAAGATGATCGTTAAAGTTGAAAGTCCGTTGAAAGATTTGTGGATAATACAGGAAGGGTGCAAAAGATGTGTACATAATAAAGGAAAGGGTATAAGTGGTTGAATAATATGGGTGAAGTTGAAAGATATGTGTAAATATTACAGGATGATGCAAGTGGATAGATATAAAAATATAGACAAATACTAATCCAATTTCAGTAAAAAAAAGTATTGGGGTTCAGGCCAAAACACCGGTATCTATGCTCTACATTAATATATCTTATTTCCGATAGGTTTCTTCTTCTTGGCATTGTTCATCGTCAGTTTAGTGGTCACGGTTGTTACAACAGTTGTGGAGACAGTTCATGACATTGCAGGATGCTGTGGTCTTAGCTTTAAGGATCTCTGTAACTTCGAGAAAAGGTTTGATAACAGAAAGAAGGCTGTCACAGATCAATCGAAAGAACTGGACAAGAAAATACAAGAAGGTGGGGGATGGTCATGACGATGAATATGGAGATGATGGATAACAGTGATATGGATTATAGGCCTATTATACTTATAGTAAAACTGCCAAAGAAGAAAATGCCACCTGAATTCCAAAGAGTGCTTTGCTTCATTTCAAACAAAACGCACAAACTCCAACATTATATGTTCATATCAAAAACAGATAATACTTATCATTTGTTTGAAATAAACCTTTCCAGCCAAAACTTCTAAACAGACACTGGTTATCTTTCAAGTTCGTGGCCGACGCCACTCTGCAGAGCAAGAGAGAGTTACCCGCTGACCACCCATACCTTTTTCCCCAAAGTAACACAAAACTCACAAACAGTCGAGACAGAAAGAAAACTATCAAAACAAGCAATAAAAAATTTGAAATTTTAGGATTTTTTATCCATCTGAGTTCTTAGTGCTGAAATCTGATTCACAGTCAATGAAAAAATGACAGAAAATGCCAGCAATTCTTTTTCAAGAAAAAACAAACAAACAAAAAAACCCTCATTCTCGCAAAAATGCCGACAAAATGCTAGCATGATCGAGAAAAGCCTAATGGATTATATAATACCGATAGCCTGTTGGTTGGGTTGACAGCGTGTCATTTGCTGATTAAGAGAGAGTTATAACTATGATGACGATGGTGATAATATGATGGTGATGATATTCATGACCTGCTTCTACAGGACTGGACGAAAAGAACGCTTTGGAAAAACTAGGAGATGCTCTTCAAACCACGTGGAACGAAATCGAGCGAATTGTAACTCTACAAAGAGAAATTCTAAAGGCTGTTAATCCAAGAGTTTATGTGGCGCTCAAGAACCGGATAGATGACATAAAGGTATCCAATGAAAGAATCACAAAAGAATCCTAAGGGTGTCCCTCACCACAGCACCCCCCCTAATTCTGTGCCGACTTAAAGTGGTCATTTGTTAATGAAAGATCGTATACCCTTTTCCCATAAATCAGTACATGTGTACGCACATAAATCCTATTTGTTCTTCCTTTAGGGGCAAAACAAATGATAGTGTCTAATGGAGATGCATTTTGTTTTCACTTCAAAACAAAAACTCTAATACGTTGCGTAGAAAAAGAAACTATGTAAGAAATGGTCGCCTTATTACAAAAATCATATTTTCTTAGAATAAGAACAAGCTTGAACTGATGTCCATATCTGACATTGACAAGAAACTCTCGCCGCTTGAGCAAGGTCTCAAGCAATCCATATCATGGGGAATGGGTGTGGCTGCGCCCATGGTCGGGAAATTAGCGAGTTCTGCGCTCAAACATGTAAAGATTGGAAAGGTAACCCCTTTTGCCACTATGTCTTTCATGCCAGAGTCAGCACTTTTAGTTCTACTGCTCGCAATGACAAATACAGGGAGTCAATTACTAGTATATTCAACACCTTTACGATCCATGTATGCCAACATTACCATGTACAGCTCATGTTACATGATGGGGGTGACTGGGTGTTGTCGGATGACGTTGCTAAACTTACACGTGTCACGTGATGCGACGAGGTGTTTTTGGGTGATGTGATGGGTGATGTTGGGTGAGACTTATTCAACGTCTTACGTGATGCAACGTGGTATAGCCTACTATGTTGAATGTTGTTGATGCTATATTAACAATGCTGGAATCCAAGCGTTTTGTCAAATCGCAGTAGCTGAATTTTGATATCGGTTATTTAGATATACAAGTCGCTCAAGGCCCCCAAGGCATCAAGCATCTTCAATGCCGGAACAAAAGCTCAGAAAATGATGGGATTCTCCGACGAGACAGCTAAGGGGTTTCTCAAGGCAACGGCGAAAGCTCGTTTTGCAGCAACTGGTTCTAAGGCGATGAAATTAATGAAACTGATGAAGGGGGCAGGTGCCGTAATGTCGATTGTAAGCATTGGTGAGTATGGTCTTGATGGGCGTGGTGGGGAAAGGGGTACACAGGGAGGGTGCGTTGGGGTTCCGCAGCATTGGCCTTTTTGTACGATATTGCGGTAAAAGAGCAAAAAACATGCGGTGACTCGATATTTTAAAACACTGCGAGATGCGAGATTTTTTGCATTTTAAACGGCGGTACCAATTTTGTTTGGTATCGCGGTAATTAGACCCCCCTCCCTACACAGGTGCAGGTGCTGATCTAGCTTTTTGCTTAAGGGGGGCGGGGTTTCTCAGTGACAAAGGGGGGAGGGGGCAATTTTTTTGTTACATGTGGCTTTCTGGCAGCCCCCAAAGGGGGGAGGGGGGTTAACCTCCTAAACCCTCCCCCTAGATCCGCTACTGAGGTGTACATTTCTAGGTATTAACCTGTATGAACGTTCTCTTAGGAATGGACATGTATAGCATGATAAGCACACTCGTCGAATGCGGTAGAAAAGAGGGTAAAGCGAGGGCAGCGATGGGAGAGGTGAAAAAGGCCGAGGATGATGTCACAAAAAATGAGAGAAAATTCCAGGAGTTCAAAACAGAACTGCGAACATTCGTATGTACAGTATACAATTTATTTATTTAAACCTTCCTAATTTATTTATTTAAACCTTCCTTAAGCCCTCCCTATCTTTGCACAGTACCATTCAGTGGTGCTCAGCTCCTATTTTTATACCAGATGTTAAGGTCAAAGAACAAACGGTCGCGGAATACATGAATACCCTCAAGTCTCGAGATAAAAAGGCTTGACGACATTCACGTGAAAGCAAGAATATAAATAAATAAATACAGAACCCTTTTCAGGACAAAAAGGCTTTGGGTATATACCCCATTCAGGATAAGGAACGCATTATACCCTTTCTAGGACAGAGAAGGTCAAAAAACCATACCCTATCCAGCGGTACGTACCGTTTCCCCTCGGGTTACTAGTCAAATATGTGTATATTTTTATACTGCAAGAAACGTGTATCTAAATTTCATTCCATTTTATTTCTGAAGGAGACGAAGACATTACTGCCACAAGTCAGAAATGTTGAGTTTAAGAATGCCCTAGATGGCGTCAAGTCAGTTATCGGGTGTCTAGACAGGACTGTCAAGCGTGACTGGGACGTTTCAGGATGTTTGCAAAAATTTGACATCGTGAAAAACACTTTGGATGAATCGTCTGGTCACAAAGTCATCACAGCCAAGCTGAACGATCTTACCTCCAGCTGCTTAAAGAAATTGAAATACACATTGGAATGCAAGCTAAACAAAGTCAAGATGATAAAGCATGTGAGTTATGCGGAAAGTGATCCAACTTTTTAGAATTGCATTCCAACACTACTTTTCACATTTTTTTCTTACCGATCCATGCGAAAGAGAGAACAGAGAAACTAAAGGTGAAGGTAGCCGTTTAACAAGCATTTATTTAAGATTGCTAATATACCATCATTAAAGCTGCGGATGAATGAGGACACGTTCAAAATTTTGCGCTTAACAGATCAAGAAATGAAGGTTTTTATTTATTTTTGTTGACATCCTGTCATCGTTCAGCTGTTCAGCTGTGTTAAACAATATTTTTGGTGGTGGCTTTATGAAGAAACAGAACTCACGCGTCTGTATCTTTCAAGCATAGTGTCCTCGTTTTACGGCAGCTTAACAAAGGGACTCATTACACAGAGGGTGTATTACAGAGCGAATCACTGACCTCGCCGAACGGTTGAAATTGCATCCTTAGCTCCGATAATAGGTCACTAGCTATTATTTCAGTGGTTACACGCTCATTTCGGCTCATCTCGGAGGATTGCGGATCTTCCTGATCCAGTTAATCGCCAGACCGACCGAACTACTTCCCCAGCGCCCTTTCAACAAGTGTGAAAACAGCGCTTTGGGCCAGGTTATTAATGTTGGGTCAGTTTATCGCTAGTAATACTACTTCACATTAACTACTTCACAACACCCTTTCAACATGGTGTGCAAATAGCGCTTCCATTGCTAGGCCAGTTTATTGCTAGTAATACTGGCACTGTTGCATTGGCTTTAACTTGGGAACTTCAATGATTTGTCATACTGCAGGTAGAGGATGGCTGTATGGAAGGAGAAAAGACGTTCGATGAACTTTTCCAAGATGCAGCTTTATTGTACAATGCGAATTCGGAAAAATGCACCAACATCCGCGGAGAACCGTACACCACCAAAGCCGAGCTCAAGCGCTTGATCGAGAGGTCAGCAGCGATGAAGAGTTACGACGCTGATTGCCGGAAGAATGGCCAAACCCTACCGAATGAGCTGAGCAAGAGAAAGCGAATCGAGATCTGTGAATTAAGGGGTTACGGCGAGACCAATGAATATATCGCAAAATACCTCCGTGTGCCGGTGGAGAAGGTCAGACAAGTCATGTGTCCCCCTGAGTAATCCAGCTCATTCGCAAGTTGAAAACAAGTGGGGAAACAGGTTTGAGAGTCTGGTAAAAAGGATTGTGGGAATACCTACGATCCCACAAACCCTTGCGGGCTCTAAGCCTCTTCCCAAATCCACAAACTCTTGTTTTGTAATATGCAATTGAAAGAGCTGTAAATTAAAGATTTTAAAAAATCACCTTTTTGCTTGATGTGTTAACTAACATTCAAAAGGAGAAGTTACTTGTTTGAGAGGTAGCCTTCAAGCAATTACGCTGTAAGCTTGCGGCTTGTAGCTACAGCGCGCCATCAATTCCCTAATGGAGATCAATCATAGTGCACATCAATCCCTGTTAGGTCTTAATAACAGCGCACAGTCAATTCCTGTTAGGTCTTAATAACAGCACACAGTCAATCAATTTTAGGGCTTTATAACAGCGCACAGTCAATCAATTTTAGGGCTTTATAACAGCGCACAGTCAATTCCTGTTAGGGCTTAATAACGAGCGCACAGTCGTTACCTGTAATGGCTTAATAACAGCGCACTGTCAATCCCTGTTAGGGCTTAATAACAGCGCACAGTCAATCCCTGTTAAGGCTTTAAAACAGCCCACAGTCAATCCATTTTAGGGCTTAATAACGGCCCACAGTCAATCCCTGTTAGGGTCTTAATAACAGCGCACAGTCAATCCCTGTTAGGTCTTAATAACAGCGCACAGTCAATCCCTGTTAGGGCTTAATAATAGAGCACTTTCAATCCCTGTTAGTGCTTTAATAACAGCGCACAGTCAATTCCTGTTAGGTCTTAATAACAGCGCACAGTCAATCCCTGTTAGGGCTTAATAATAGAGCACTTTCAATCCCTGTTAGGGCTTTAATAACAGCGCACAGACAATTCCTGTTAGGGCTTAATAACAGCGTACAGTCAATCCCTGTTAGGGCTTAATAATAGAGCACTTTCAATCCCTGTTAGGACTTTAATAACAGCGCACAGTCAATCCCTGTTAGGGCTTAAAAACAGCGCACAGTCAATCCATTTTAGGGCTTAATAACGGCCCACAGTCAATCCCTTTTAGGGCTAAATAACAGCGCACAGTCAATCCATTTTAGGGCTTTAAAACAGCGCACAGTCAATCCCTGTTAGGGCTTAATAACAGCGCACAGTCAATCCCTGTTAGGGCTTAATAACAGCGTACAGTCAATCCCTGTTAGGGCTTAATAATAGAGCACTTTCAATCCCTGTTAGGGCTTTAATAACAGCGCACAGACAATCCCTGTTAGGGCTTAATAACAGAGAACTTTCAATCCCTGTTAAGGCTTAATAACGAGCGCACAGTCGTTACCTGTAATGGCTTAATAACAGCGCACAATCAATCCCTGGTAATGGCTTAATAACAGCGCACTGTCAATCCCTGTTAGGGCTTAATAACAGCGCACAGTCAATCCCTGTTAGGGCTTAATAATAGAGCACTTTCAATCCCTGTTAGGGCTTTAATAACAGCGCACAGACAATCCCTGTTAGGGCTTTAATAACAGCGCACAGTCAATCCCTGTTAGGGCTTAATAACAGCGCACAGTCAATCCCTGTTATGGCTTAATAACAGCGCACAGACAATCCCTGTTTGGGCTTAATAATAGCGCACAGTCAATCCCTGTTAGGGCTTAATAACAGCGCACAGTCATTTCCTGTTAGGGCTTAATAACGAGCGCACAGTCGTTACCTGTAATGGCTTAATAACAGCGCACTGTCAATCCCTGTTAGGGCTTAATAACAGCGCACAGTCAATCCCTGTTAAGGCTTTAAAACAGCCCACAGTCAATCCATTTTAGGGCTTAATAACGGCCCACAGTCAATCCCTGTTAGGGTCTTAATAACAGCGCACAGTCAATCCCTGTTAGGTCTTAATAACAGCGCACAGTCAATCCCTGTTAGGGCTTAATAATAGAGCACTTTCAATCCCTGTTAGGTCTTAATAACAGCGCACAGTCAATCCCTGTTAGGTCTTAATAACAGCGCACAGTCAATCCCTGTTAGGGCTTAATAATAGAGCACTTTCAATCCCTGTTAGTGCTTTAATAACAGCGCACAGTCAATTCCTGTTAGGTCTTAATAACAGCGCACAGTCAATCCCTGTTAGGGCTTAATAATAGAGCACTTTCAATCCCTGTTAGGGCTTTAATAACAGCGCACAGACAATTCCTGTTAGGGCTTAATAACAGCGTACAGTCAATCCCTGTTAGGGCTTAATAATAGAGCACTTTCAATCCCTGTTAGGACTTTAATAACAGCGCACAGTCAATCCCTGTTAGGGCTTAAAAACAGCGCACAGTCAATCCATTTTAGGGCTTAATAACGGCCCACAGTCAATCCCTTTTAGGGCTAAATAACAGCGCACAGTCAATCCATTTTAGGGCTTTAAAACAGCGCACAGTCAATCCCTGTTAGGGCTTAATAACAGCGCACAGTCAATCCCTGTTAGGGCTTAATAACAGCGTACAGTCAATCCCTGTTAGGGCTTAATAATAGAGCACTTTCAATCCCTGTTAGGGCTTTAATAACAGCGCACAGACAATCCCTGTTAGGGCTTAATAACAGAGAACTTTCAATCCCTGTTAAGGCTTAATAACGAGCGCACAGTCGTTACCTGTAATGGCTTAATAACAGCGCACAATCAATCCCTGGTAATGGCTTAATAACAGCGCACTGTCAATCCCTGTTAGGGCTTAATAACAGCGCACAGTCAATCCCTGTTAGGGCTTAATAATAGAGCACTTTCAATCCCTGTTAGGGCTTTAATAACAGCGCACAGACAATCCCTGTTAGGGCTTTAATAACAGCGCACAGTCAATCCCTGTTAGGGCTTAATAACAGCGCACAGTCAATCCCTGTTATGGCTTAATAACAGCGCACAGACAATCCCTGTTTGGGCTTAATAATAGCGCACAGTCAATCCCTGTTAGGGCTTAATAACAGCGCACAGTCATTTCCTGTTAGGGCTTAATAACGAGCGCACAGTCGTTACCTGTAATGGCTTAATAACAGCGCACAGTCAATCCCTGTTAGGGCTTAATAACAGCGCACAGTCAATCCCTGTTAAGGCTTTAAAACAGCGCACAGTCAATCCCTGTTAGGGCTTTAAAACAGCGCACAGTCAATTCCTGTTAGGGCTTTAAAACAGCGCACAGTCAATTCCTGTTAGGGCTTAATAATAGAGCACTGTCAATCCCTGTTAGGGCTTAATAACAGCGCACAGTCAATTCCTGTTGGGGCTTAATAACAGCGCCCTGTCAATCCCTGTTAGGGCTTGATAACAGCGCACAGTCAATCCCTGTTAGGTCTTAACAGCGCACAGTCAATTCCTGTTAGGTCTTAATAACAGCGCACGGTCAATCCCTATAAGGGCTCAAAAACAGCGCACAGACAATCCATTTTAGGGCTTAATAACAGCGCACAGTCAATCCTTTTAGGGCTAAATAACAGCAAATAGTCGATACCTGTAATGGTTTAATAACAGCACACTGTCAATCCCTGTTAGGGCTTAATAACAGCGCACAGTCAATCAATTTTAGGGCTTTATAACAGCGCACAGTCAATCCCTGTTAGGGCTTAATAACAGCGCACAGTCAATCCCTGTTAGGGCTTAATAACAGCGTACAGTCAATCCCTGTTAGGGCTTAATAATAGAGCACTTTCAATCCCTGTTAGGGCTTATATAACAGCGCACAGACAATCCCTGTTAGGGCTTAATAACAGAGAACTTTCAATCCCTGTTAAGGCTTAATAACGAGCGCACAGTCGTTACCTGTAATGGCTTAATAACAGCGCACAATCAATCCCTGGTAATGGCTTAATAACAGCGCACTGTCAATCCCTGTTAGGGCTTAATAACAGCGCACAGTCAATCCCTGTTAGGGCTTAATAATAGAGCACTTTCAATCCCTGTTAGGGCTTTAATAACAGCGCACAGACAATCCCTGTTAGGGCTTTAATAACAGCGCACAGTCAATCCCTGTTAGGGCTTAATAACAGCGCACAGTCAATCCCTGTTATGGCTTAATAACAGCGCACAGACAATCCCTGTTTGGGCTTAATAATAGCGCACAGTCAATCCCTGTTAGGGCTTAATAACAGCGCACAGTCATTTCCTGTTAGGGCTTAATAACGAGCGCACAGTCGTTACCTGTAATGGCTTAATAACAGCGCACAGTCAATCCCTGTTAGGGCTTAATAACAGCGCACAGTCAATCCCTGTTAAGGCTTTAAAACAGCGCACAGTCAATCCCTGTTAGGGCTTTAAAACAGCGCACAGTCAATTCCTGTTAGGGCTTTAAAACAGCGCACAGTCAATCCCTGTTAGGGCTTAATAACAGCGCACAGTCAATTCCTGTTGGGGCTTAATAACAGCGCACTGTCAATCCCTGTTAGGGCTTGATAACAGCGCAAAGACAATTCCTGTTAGGGCTTAATAACAGCGTACAGTCAATCCCTGTTAGGGCTTAATAATAGAGCACTTTCAATCCCTGTTAGGACTTAATAACAGCGCACAGTCAATCCCTGTTAGGTCTTAACAGCGCACAGTCAATTCCTGTTAGGGCTTAATAACAGCGCACGGTCAATCCCTATAAGGGCTCAAAAACAGCGCACAGACAATCCATTTTAGGGCTTAATAACAGCGCACAGTCAATCCTTTTAGGGCTAAATAACAGCAAATAGTCGATACCTGTAATGGTTTAATAACAGCACACTGTCAATCCCTGTTAGGGCTTAATAACAGCGCACAGTCAATCAATTTTAGGGCTTTAAAACAGCGCACAGTCAATCCCTGTTAGGGCTTAATAACGAGCGCACAGACAATCCCTGTTAGGGCTTAATAACAGCGCACAGACAATCCCTGTTAAGGCTTAATAACAGCGCACAGTCAATCCCTGTTAGGGCTTAATAACAGCGCACAGTCAATCCCTGTTTGGGCTTAATAATAGCGCACAGTCAATCCCTGTTAGGGCTTAATAACAGCGCACAGTCAATTCCTGTTAGGGCTTAATAACGAGCGCACAGTCAATCCCTGTTAAGGCTTAATAACAGCGCACAGTCAATCCCTGTTAGGGCTTAATAACAGCGCACAGTCAATCCCTGTTAAGGCTTTAAAACAGCGCACAGTCAATTCCTGTTGGGGCTTAATAACAGCGCACTGTCAATCCCTGTTAGGGCTTAATAACAGCGCACAGTCAATTACTGTTAGGTCTTAATAACAGCGCACAGTCAATTCCTGTTAGGTCTTAATAACAGCGCACAGTCAATCCCTGTTAGGGCTTAATAACAGCGCACAGTCAATCCCTGTTAAGGCTTTAAAACAGCGCACAGTCAATCCCTGTTAGGTCTTAATAACAGCGCACAGTCAATCCCTGTTAGGGCTTAATAATAGAGCACTTTCAATCCCTGTTAGTGCTTTAATAACAGCGCACAGTCAATCCCTGTTAGGTCTTAATAACAGCGCAGCGTCAATTCCTGTTAGGTCTTAATAACAGCGCACAGTCAATCCCTGGTAATGGCTTAATAACAGCGCACTGTCAATCCCTATTAGGGCTTAATAACAGCGCACAGTCAATCCCTGTTAGGGTTTAATAATAGAGCACTTTCAATCCCTGTTAGGGCTTTAATAACAGCGCACAGACAATCCCTGTTAGGGCTTAATAACAGCGCACAGTCAATCCCTGTTAGGGCTTAATAATAGAGCACTTTCAATCCCTGTTAGGGCTTTAATAACAGCGCACAGTCAATCCCTGTTAGGGCTTAATAACAGCGCACGGTCAATCCCTATAAGGGCTCAAAAACAGCGCACAGACAATCCATTTAAGGCCTTAATAAGAGCGCACAGTCAATCCCTTTTAGGGCTAAATAACAGCAAAAAGTCGATACCTGTAATGGTTTAATAACAGCACACTGTCAATCCCTGTTAGGGCTTGATAACAGCGCACAGTCAATCAATTTTAGGGCTTTATAACAGCGCACAGTCAATCCCTCTTAGGGCTTAATAACAGCGCACAGAGAATCCCTGTTTGGGCTTAATAATAGCGCAGAGTCAATCCCTGTTAGGGCTTAATAACAGCGCACAGTCAATTCCTGTTAGGGCTTAATAATAGAGCACTTTCAATCCCTGTTAGGGCTTAATAACAGCGCACAGTCAATCCCTGTTAGGGCTTAATAATAGAGCACAGTCAATCAATTTTAGGGCTTTATAACAGCGCACAGTCAATCAATTTTAGGGCTTTATAACAGCGCACAGTCAATTCCTGTTAGGGCTTAATAACGAGCGCACAGTCGTTACCTGTAATGGCTTAATAACAGCGCACTGTCAATCCCTGTTAGGGCTTAATAACAGCGCACAGTCAATCCCTGTTAAGGCTTTAAAACAGCCCACAGTCAATCCATTTTAGGGCTTAATAACGGCCCACAGTCAATCCCTGTTAGGGTCTTAATAACAGCGCACAGTCAATCCCTGTTAGGTCTTAATAACAGCGCACAGTCAATCCCTGTTAGGGCTTAATAATAGAGCACTTTCAATCCCTGTTAGGTCTTAATAACAGCGCACAGTCAATCCCTGTTAGGTCTTAATAACAGCGCACAGTCAATCCCTGTTAGGGCTTAATAATAGAGCACTTTCAATCCCTGTTAGTGCTTTAATAACAGCGCACAGTCAATTCCTGTTAGGTCTTAATAACAGCGCACAGTCAATCCCTGTTAGGGCTTAATAATAGAGCACTTTCAATCCCTGTTAGGGCTTTAATAACAGCGCACAGACAATTCCTGTTAGGGCTTAATAACAGCGTACAGTCAATCCCTGTTAGGGCTTAATAATAGAGCACTTTCAATCCCTGTTAGGACTTTAATAACAGCGCACAGTCAATCCCTGTTAGGGCTTAAAAACAGCGCACAGTCAATCCATTTTAGGGCTTAATAACGGCCCACAGTCAATCCCTTTTAGGGCTAAATAACAGCAAATAGTCGATACCTGTAATGGTTTAATAACAGCACACTGTCAATCCCTGTTAGGGCTTAATAACAGCGCACAGTCAATCAATTTTAGGGCTTTATAACAGCGCACAGACAATCCATTTTAGGGCTTAATAACAGCGCACAGTCAATTCCTGTTAGGGCTTAATAACAAGCGCACAGTCGTTACCTGTAATGGCTTAATAACAGCGCACTGTCAATCCCTGTTAGGGCTTAATAACAGCGCACAGTCAATCCCTGTTGGGACTTAATAACAGCGCACAGTCAATCCCTGTTAAGGCTTTAAAACAGCGCACAGTCAATCCCTGTTAGGGCTTAATAACAGCGCACAGTCAATTCCTATAACAGCGCACCGTCAAATCCCTGTTAGTGCACCATCCGGTTTTCATCTTCTAGCGCACTTTTATTTTAGTGCTTACCATATATATGTATTTTATTTTTTTATATATTTTATTTATTTATATTTTTTTATTTTTGCAATCATTTTCAAAAGGTGAAAATTCAACACGAAAGTTGATATAAATACAGTGCAGAAAATTAAAATTACAGTATCCAGCTTGTCTGTACTCTTGACCTGGATGCTAGTTGCCAGCCTTGCCAGATAGTTCCATCATAGCAGTTGTTCCTAGACAGCAAAGTCTCCACTCACCCTCAATATCAGTGCCAATACTGTCGTAAAAGTTAATTGCTAATTTATTCCAGTCCAGAACATGCCACTTGATTTTACAGCATCCCTTGTGAATAGCAATCTGAAACATGAAAAATACTCAAATACCGCAATTAAAAAAAGAAATTAAAAAAGCAAATATCTTAATTAATGTTGATGTATCTAGGTTGTGATAGCTAAATGTGGACATGGGATTTACAGTTTCCAAATGTAAAGATCTAGGTTTTTACACCTCAGGAAAAAACATTGCATGTTCACCTCACCCAGGTTCCAACACTGGTCTTCTTTCTTAGTAAACAAAGACTGTGCCATTATCCAAATAATAATAAAATCCAAGATTATGCAAGGACACTACAGTTTTCAAAACCTAGATTAGCTTAATGTTGTTTAAATGCTCATTGATTTGATAGCCTAACAACCAACAAAGCATTTTGGTTAACGACACAAGAATTTTCAAATGCAAACTTAAAGCCGCATTGTCAGCAGTTTACTTCCGGAGGTCCGAAGGAAACCTCAACCGTTAAAAGACAAAAGAATCTTTTAAAATTCGAGATATTAAACAGGCCATCCGCTCTAAATTATCAATCAGCATCTCAAAAAAACTTCCAATAAACACACTGCTTTCAATATTTTGAAATATTTTTCGCGTCTTCCGTTAAAAATCATCGTATATTTTTACGCAATCGACCGGAAGTAAACTGGTGACAATGCGGCTTCAAGAGTTACCTTGGCCAGTTCTTTTAAGAATGTTTTCCCTATCCCTTGCCCTGAAAGGTAACAGTCACTTGCATCAAAGGCGTGCTAAAGAATCACTTGTTCAAAAAGTATTTGTAACTCAACATGTTTTATTACTAACCCCCATTCCACCCCTGTCTTCCAAATGCTGTCAAACCCAATTTAAGGCTCATTATTTTTTGCAACAAATAGAAAAGAAACTATGATAATTGGGTAGGGGGTGAGAAGGAATGGGGGGGCTGGGATATGTCCAGCACTCTGGATATGGTAAGTAGTTTTTGTTATTTTTCAGTTTTATGAAATTGAATAAACTGAGAATGTGTACTTTTAACTCTAGGCTTCACCCCTCTGTCCATACTACATCTACACTGCAGGCCAAAACACACCTATACCATGGTAGATATTTACGAATATTTAATATCAGTCTTGTAACTGTCATTTTAACATATATTTTGTGTGATGACTATTGATGGGTAATCCTGTGATTTATACATACACCATTCTGCAATTTGGAAGAAATTTGAATGGCCCCCTTTGGTAAAAGAACTGGTATTTGGCAATCACCTTTTGCACTGACTGATTGTTTTTGAAATAGTTGTATACCACATGGAGTAGTAATAACAAATGAAAATTACCTCTTGATTTTGGTGTCACAAAAATGTCTTCTAAGAACAGCATTCTTCCTTGCCACGTTGAGTATGCATGAAAGTACAGAGCATAACCAACAACCCTATGATGGTGTGATGGCATTGGGGTTGATGATTTAGTACCTTCTGGTTTCAGGTGATTCTTGTCATACTCTTCGGCTACAAGACATTCAAACCACCTTTCCTCTCCAAAACAGTCCTTTTGAAGAACTGAAACAGATTGAGGGGATGTTTGAAAATTGAGATTCTTTTTAACATAAAAGGAAATACAGCTCAGCACATCTTGTTCAGTGTTGTGATTTTTGGCAGTGCTGGTTGACGAGGACGGTTTCTTTTTAATAGAGGCATTCAGGGAAATTTTAACAACAGTTTAGCGGTACCTAAATTTTAAAGCAAAATTTATTACATGCTTTTAGGAGAAAGAAACCAATTTCCCAAAAAGGAGTTTCCCTTCAAAGAAGGACTTTTATAGTTAAGGTTGCTGTCATTTAAGGCAATAATACCCTGCCAGACCACAGAACTTGAGATTTACAGTAAAAGAATAAACAACAAACCTTGCTCATTTATTTCTACCACACTCTCTGGTTCTTTCTCATAAACTGCTAGATCCTGTGTAGAGAATAAGTCAGCTTGTATACTGTAATATTGGAGGGCGGTAACATTGGGTGGGACACTGGGGTACGTCCCCCACCAACTCACCCCCCCAATATTCCAAAAAAAAACATAAGGTAATAACCAGCACAACTGCTGTGCCAATAAACCAATATTTTCTTAATGTCTGTGTTTCGTGCCCCCCCCACCCCCACAAAGAAATATATATATATATATATATATATATATATATATATATATATATATATATATATATATATATATATATATATATATATATATATATATAATGATGGTTGAAGGCTTTCATAGAAAGTGCTCAATACTCGAAAGTAGAGCGGTGTATAGTGTTGGTTTGAGAAAAATACAAACTACATAGGTTTCCCTACAGGTCTGTTTCGTGGTTGCCCACTCATCAGGGGATTTAATGAGAATATTCCTACCATCGTATATATACTATTAACATTGAAATTTACATAATAATAGACTGATAGTTTTAGCTAAGGCGGCAAGAGGAACAATAGCGAGTTACATAAATATGCAGGGCGGAACGTGTGAAAAATTGATAGCGCGAAAATTTAACGGTGACGGGATTAACAGTTCTAATTGTTTCGTAGCAGGGCTTTGTTTCTGTGGCGGCACGAGGACACGAGTTCATTGCGTTTATTTAGAGTTGATAGTTTGGGTTGGCAGATGATCGTCAGCTTTTCCTTGAGGCAGAGGTTGCAACGCTTAGTGGTGCTGTTGTAGGCGGAGTGGGAAGAAAGAATGCGCCATGGAATGCGCCATCCCGTCACCGTTAAATTTTCGCGCTATCAATTTTTCACACGCTAAAACTATCAGTCTATTATTATGTAAATTTCAATGTTAATAGTATATATACGATGGTAGGAATATTCTCATTAAATCCCCTGATGAGTGGGCAACCACGAAACAGACCTGTAGGGAAACCTATGTAGTTTGTATTTTTCTCAAACCAACACTATATATATATATATATATATATATATATATATATATATATATATATATATATATATATGTGTGTGTGTATATATATATTAATAAATAATAATTTCTAGGCCTGCTACGGCCTTTCATCACTGTGCATCAAATGCGGGCTGAAATCACTCACGGGACTCCTGTGGTATAAAATCCTGAAAATAAAGCTATTCTATGTAACCTTCCACTCATTTATAAACCAGACAGATTAAATTTAAATGAAAAGAAATGTAAGCCATTGTTACAGTATAAAAAACCTACAGCCAGCCAAAAAGCCGGTCTTTTTTAAACCACTCAAAGCCGCACTCGACCGTCAAGTTTCTGCACCCGAACAAGGGGGTATTTTAATATAGACTCAAGTACTACCACACCTTAATCAACTGTAGAATGGCCGGGATATCCCCAGGGGAGGCTGCTCGAATACGCCAACAGCTCAACTGTGCAGGAACTTCGCTCGTTTCTTCAGTATTCTCCATAATACGTGTACTTGCGTCTGACCCCCTCGGATGTAGCGTATACATATGAGCCAGCATTCAATCAGCGGTAATTTTCCCGCGATCATAAAAGCCACAGCGCAGCATGACGCTAGTAAAAAAAGTGCCGCTGTGAAGTAAAAAGACGAGGGTCTGATTACAAGGTTCCCATAGAGGGCCAAGGGAGGACATAAATACCGTAAATTTCACTTTTTTTTTTACCGCCCAGCGCCTCTTCAAATAAGCTCCCCCCCCCCCCCCCCTACACAAAATACTAAACAAGCCCCCCTTCCTCTCCCTAGGCGCAAAATAAAAACATGCGGTTGCATGTTGTGTAAAGAATAAAGCCGTCGGTATTCAGCGCCACTCCACTTGGTTTTCTGTACAATCCCCTATTGTCACATCAAAACTTTGCTGACCCCCCCAGCAGAAACTTAACTTGTTTGAACCCCCCTCCTTCCCTTTAAAAATCCGAAAACTACATATATAGTACGAAATATAGATACATATAAAACAAATCATGCAGTGAAAAACGACCAAGAAATAATATTTCTTATTGTAAATAAGTCAAATGAGGAGTTTTGAAACAGTAAAGAATATTTATCTATACCTATGTCTATCTTTGCATGCCATATTACTAATCCATATCACGCAGGACAATTCTATATTTTACTGCATGGGACTGTCCTAATAAAAGATAAAATTGTCCTGTGCCCGTGGTCTGATAGATCTCCCAGATCCGGTACTCGCGGGGTTGTCCGAAGTAAAGGTATCCAAGTCAGACTTTTAAACACACATACACATTATCTAATAACCTGCCGTACTAGATTCCTAGTATATATTACAAATGCATATATTTCATTTTTTCTATTGATCCTATAGGTCAAGCTTAAATAAACTACTACCGAGGAATAAACATTGTCAGGAGAACATGTTCTCCTGACATTGTTGAATGATTTGTCATTTGTGGTAAAGCGTTCACCGCTAAACAGCAGTAAATGTAGCCTAAATATGTTATTGGCAGCACTAGGAAACAGCTTTTCTTGCATTTTGATTACTCATCTCAATAATCATAAATAAAAAAAGTTTCCTTTAAGGATAAACTTTTTTGACCCCCCTTATAATAGGGGCACTGCAACAAGGGTCTGTAAACCCTGACCCTGTTTCGGAAAAATATACCCGAAAAAAACATACCCCGTATTGAACAAAAAAAATCGTACCCTGTTTAGTGCATAGAAACGATCGCGGAGAACACAGAAAATTCAGAGTAGTGTAGGGTTTTCTTTTTTTTTTCGCAGATCGATATCGCTATTTTGAATTTTTGACCGGGAACGCCCTGGGGATGAGAACATTTGTTTTTCTTGCGCCCGCGATACCGACCAACTGACATGCGCATTTGAGTGACAGATGGTAATTCGATCGCGATCGCCTTATCGCAGTGCACCAGCAGTGACTAAATCATATCCTCCGCAACCCATATTTCTAACTTTTCAGCCAGCCCTTAAACATGGAAGAGGAAGACGGCATCTGAAGCCTTGCCTTGGCCGTTTGATTCCTGCTACAGCTATCGTCTGGGGCTGTAGAAAGTGACGTGTTAGGCGTGGGGGCCCGACAACATCTCCACAACGATTAACGTAAAACTAATACACCGTCCACAGGGGATATGAAACCAAACGAGAGTCTACACCCCTTTGTTGCTAATACCTAATAACTGGTTCTTCGTGTGTATTCTCTTTGAATGTTTCTGTCGGCTCGTGAAATTGCGTTAACGAGACATGAACTCTAGGGGAATGGCGCCAAGCGAAAACAGAGAGAATGGTGTTTCGAACGGAGCGAGTAATAGTGCTTGGAACAGAGAACATGACTCAACCGAAAGCTCGACCATCGACAGTCTTCTACAGACTAGGGTAGATGCTTCACTCTATAGACCAGACATAAATACGATTCGACAGGACAGCTTTAAGCGAAGCAGGCAAGCCATGGCGGTGAGTGATGTAGTTTGTGAGACCCGCCATGTCCATATCGCGTCACTCGTGATTTATTCATTGTCTGTTCTGCTATAATACGCCATGAACAAGTCTATAACCATCGCCTAGCTTGTCTATTATTTTTAATATACACAAACTGGTGCTAGAAGTTATAGATTTTGTTAGGCAGGCCGTGGGGTTTAACGTCATATTTTGGTAACGATTTTGTTGCTAGTTCTACTAAATCGAAGACGAGTGTTTCTTCATTTATTGACTTTTTGCCGCCAAAAGAATAGTTACTTTGCTTGCATTAAACCCGATCATTCATATTTTCCCTCGAGAAGATAATTAGCAAGTTCGAGTTTTACTGCTAATGTTTCACCCTATAAAGACCAGACTATTTACTTTACTTCAACTTTATTACTTGAACTTTTACAGTCTCACAAAAATTATCCATTTTTTCGAATTTGATTTTTAGATTAGATTTTTAGATTAGATTTAGGTTTTTAGATTAGTTACTGACATCACGCATAGTCTGATTCTCTAAAATGATATAGGAGTTTAGTATTTATTGCTTGATCGATAAAAAAAAACTGGAATTTGTTATAATGTTAAGATCCGGCTAAATAACATTATTATGATTTTTTTAAATATGAGATAGAAGCAGAGATTTACGGTATATCAATTTTATATCAATTTTGGACAGAGCATTCTGCCATCCGCACCACCAAGACTCCGCCTACCCCTTCTGTAATTCATGTCAATTACATGCGCCAGCAATAGGATACATACATTTTTTGCCAACGTCGCATGAAATGCCATCATGAACAGGACGCAACACCAGCAAAACTCACTGTATCCACACAAGGGCGCATCCTCTTACCGGCATTGTGGATCCAAAACATCCTATTTGTTGAAATTAAATTATTCAAGGTGTATTTTGTGTCAAACAAAATGCCCAATAGTATCATCTTTCTGATTGTAATTATTGCATATTCTACCTAGGCCATTGATCCAGGGCTTACAAGACAGATACTACATGAGGTCAGTTAGATATAACCAATTCCAAACATTTGTATCTGCTAGTGAAAAAAATGAGTTTGCTGTTTTACTGAATATAAACACGGAAAGAAAAGCCTGTGCTCTTGTAACAGAAACCCACACTTATTTGCTAAACGAAAATAGCCCCATTTTCTTGATAGGTTTCAAGGGTTTAATTTTTGCACTCTATGGCACAGGAAAGCCATATCCAACGATGCTGCAAATCCAGCTTTATCTAGCATCCAAACATGTCTTAATATATATTGTTTTTCTAGAGTAATGCATTGGATAAACAAGAGAAAGCAGCTATACTAATACAGTCTCAAGTTCGCGGGTATTTGGCCCGCAAACAGTATGTGGATTTACTATTTGAGCAATATGAAAAGGTAAGTACATGTTATTTTCCCCTCATTTCCCGCCTTGCCATGTGAGAAATATAAACCTATTCCAAATTAGGTTACACTTGAGAACCCATGTGTCGTAACCCGCGGTGGCTCATGGGTAGCTTATAAACAGCTGAATCCTTGTTTCTTAAAGTTATGCGATTGTTTATAAGAATATAAACAAGAATTCTAAAGCTTTTTAAACCTGTATTTGTAATTTATTTTGCCTTTTTTATATTTACTTGATACCCAAGAAGCACTGCGGGTTACGATACACAGATTCTCCGAGTGCAACCTTATTTGAAATAGGTGTATACCCACTTGATAATGTTATGCAACTGTCACAGAAAACTGTTAATATTGAAGTAAAAATTACATTTCAATTACCTCAACACATGTTGGATGATAACAATCTTATGAATCAGACATTCCATGTTCTTTTTTATAGGAAGAGGAAGAAAGGCTGGCAAAATCTCGGCAACAAGTAGAAGAGGGAGAATTACTTGTTGAAAAGTGAGTATCTATTGGCAACAAATAGAAGCAAAAAAATTATTAGTTAAAAATGTTTTCCTGCGGATGGTAAACTGAGTGATAGTTTATTATCTTCTGGATCTAAGGTGGTTCCTTTCTTTTCTTAGTCAGGACTTGTGGCAAGTTAAAAAAGAAATCTATGCTTTTCATTAGTCACATTATAATGTGTGTAGTTTTCCAAAAATCTTAGGCCTGTATATCAAGGCAAACATTCTGTGTTTTATTGGCTCCGCTTTGTAGTCATTCACCATCGAACATTTGAAAGACAGGTTTTATTTCAACAACATTATAGCCCATCTCTACAAAGTCAGCTTCAAGATCACATAGATTATGGTTCTGAATTATAAGACTGCCTCTCCGTACATTATAATCGATTGTTAAGGCTTTGCCTCACAGGAGGCAATGTCCCAGTTGTACCTGGTCGTAACCTGTACCTTACGTTGCCTTCAAAGTTGTGCACAATGTCCTTCACGGGATGACTGTGAGCCAGTTAAAAGCACCCCTTTTTAGTTGAAAGATCACGAGCTTGATGTTAGCACCCTGTGGGTGTGATGAGGGACAGGAATTTCAAGCTTTTTTAACAGTTCACAGATGGTAACAGACCTTTTGTTTATAGTTTGTGCATAATGCAAAGATGCTGTAAGATGTTTGTTAACCTGTGTTTATTGAAGTTTTGAGATGATCACACGTAACTTGAATAGAATTTTAACCCATGGTTAACAGAAACTGATTTGATTAACATTAATACTGTGCCAATACTAATTTTTGTGTTCCAGTTACAAGTTATCGACTGAAATGATTGAAAACTCATGTACGAGAAGGAATCTTCAGAGAAGATTAGAGTGCAGTGTAATTACGTAAGTTTATTAATACTAACCTAAGCCAGAGGGTGCTATAGGAAGACCTGCCTTACAACTCAGGCCTAATCCATGACATTTTAATTAGTTCATTCTGTAACTCATGAGCTGTATGCTGCCCATATTTTGCTTTCATAATGTGGTACTGGGTCAAAGAGCTGTGAAAATGATAATGTATGTTTGGGTTTGTCTTGCCAAGCAGGCCAACCATCCCTTTTACCAGGGCTATTGTATCTCTTCTCTACCTTCAACTAGTGAATGTAAAGCCATATTAAAGTAGAATATTTTGTGTTTTCTTCTCATAGGATACAACGTGCTTGGAGGAGACATCGGCTCCAGATAGCTCAACGCGGTGCTGCAGATTATTACAAACCGCCAACAATAGCCATTGATAGTGATGATCCTTCGTTCAGCATCCACACAAATCCTTTTGAGAAAATGCAGAGTCGTCATGTTTACAGTGACGAGGAGGAGCATGACCAATCAGATGACATCTTTAATGACAGTTTAGAGGATATCGCTTGTGATGCTGTTGATGATGAATCTGATGATGATGGGGTCCTTGGTGTAAATTCTGTCAGCTCTCCGTCAGAGTTGCCCTCACCAACCACTGACTGGGAATCTATTGAGTCTTGCTTGACTTCTGAGGGGGAAAATCCAGATAAAGAGACCACAGAGGACTCTGACAAAAGGTTCACTGACTTCTCATTGAAGGCTCAGGACCTTCAGATTTGCTTTGTTGACGATACTCTCCTCACAGATGAGGAAGAGCATGACGAAGATGGGTATAATATCAAGGAGTATGTGATTGACCCGTCACATGACGTTTCTGACGAAGAAAAAAGGGACTCCGGATGCGTTGCAGGAGATGATGATGATAAGGAATCATTTTGTATAAAGACTGTGCATCCGGATGACTTAATTTCACGGAAAATCAGTAATGAAGAGTCACAGCATATACTTCTTGAGTTAACCAGACACGAAGTGAATCTTGAACGCCAGCAGACGATGCAAGGATGGACAATAGAAAAGCTTAATGAACTTACACTTGAGGAGATAAAATCCCTAAGAAAGAACTTTGAACAGTTGATACAAGGTACTATTAAATTTTGCAGTTTTTTTAGTCTAATGTTGAAGTGTCCCAGTCAGCCTCCGTCTTGTTATCTTAGAAAAATGTCAAGTAGGAGAAACCCTCCATGTCCATCAACTGATTTGGGAAACCTAATGTATTGCAATAAATTTTTATTTAATTTTTGTCAATGAATCATAAAACCCTGTTTTTATATTATTTTGACATTTCTTTCTACAGTCTGTCTTGAAAATATTACAGTGAAAACAATAACAAAGGTGTGATTGGCTAGGGTCTTTGGGTCTCAGGGTCTTTGGCACTTTCCTCAAAGAATCTGTGTCTGTCACCTTTTTGCCATCTTACAAATCTGTTGATTTTGGGAAGTTGTTGAAACATTTTTTATTAAATTTTGTAACTAAAGGATGAGACTTTATTTTGAGGTCGTTATTTTGAAATTATTTCACATTATTTGTCTTCCAATATTAGTTAAAAACAATAACAGGGGTGTGGCTGACAAGAGCTTTTTAAACATTAAATGTTTATTATTTTCAGAGAAGTATCATTCTCTCTTTTTCACTTTCTTTTCAGCTCAAAATGAGATGCTTGTCCGTGAACTGATGATGAGGGATGCCCTGCACCTTAAACAGGATTCCATGCTTCTAGAGGTGGAAGATTCAACCAAGTGAGTATTTAAACAAGGGAATTTGCAGGACGCCTCTTAATGCCATAGTTAATGTTTATTAAAGCAGTCTCAGTCGTCACTTGTCAAATTGATTTTATTATATTTAAAGTTAAAGAAAATATAATATAATCCTATAAAAGTATTATTGCACAAGTCATTATGGATAATTTGGTTATGCAGCTACTGTATTTATTACCCATTTTATTCACATTATGGACAACAATCTCATTAATACTTATCCTGTTTTTATTAATGCTAATCCTATTTCTATGACAGAAATGATGAAATGGACGATCAGGACTTGCAAGAGACAGAAATAACCTTAAAAAACATCACACCAAACAAATAGTTTAATTCATGACAGCATGCCAAGAACATAAAAGTCTTACAGTATTCGTGACGACCTGAACATAACATTTTCAATAAATCAACATTCCCTGCTCCTAATAGCCTGCAAGGAATAAGAAAGTAGTTATTGTCTTTTTTTACAAACAGACCATGTCTGTGTGTTTAACTGCTAGCAATATTTGTTATGGTTATGGGCGAGGACTATAGGCCTTTTATGGTTATTTGGCTTCACATTCATTTTGGGACATTCATTTCGTTTTTTTTTTTTGACAGCTTTTTTCTTCAATAACAATAGCCCTCTAGTCAATTATTTATATCTCATTTGCAAAAACGTGGCTTCTCTTCATTCAGATTGTGAATAAGTGAAATCAATGGTCAAACAGACCCAATGCCTATAATTATTATTAAAAAGCCTAATATCAACTACACTTTAAACTTCACTTTAAATAATCAAAGGATTTGTTCTATTAATTTTGATTTAAAAAAAAAAATTAAACATGTTGTGATGGTATTGAGAAGTTCTTGACAGCATAGGGAGTAATTTTTGATTTGCCATTGATGTATGTTGTCCTTTTTATACAGATTAGCCCAAGCACAGTACCAGCAGATGAGCAAAAGTATTAAGAGATAGCTTCTACCGGAGCTTGTTATTCACACTGTTGGATATTGTTAGGTTTCTGTTATGAGTTATATACCTACCCTATTAATAGTCTTGTGCATGACTTCTATTTCTCACAGACACCCATATATATGCAGGATCATAAAATAATATTATAAATCCTCCTTGGTTATATTAAGTATCTGATTTTAGCGTCTAATCCTCGATACATGAACCATATTTGAAAAATATATAACATGCATAGCCATTACAATGAAAGACTGTTGTTCCATTTTCAGCGAGAATGCCTCCACATAGCTAGTAACATTACTGCCCCAAGCATATATACTACAACTACTTTTTTTGCTTATGATATTTCTTTACTTATTGAAGTCAGTGCTCTAGTTGAAAACTTTTCATGATGCCCAGTTTCCTCATGTGCAAACCATAGTCTGTATTTATTGCAAATATAGCGCAGGGTGGCGTATAAGAACGTCTTGTTGATTCAACTAGTTTCTGATGCTATAAGTAGAATATCAAACATTTTATCTGTTAATTACAACAGAATTTGGTGCTCACTGCTGGAGAGAGTTTCAGTTAAACAAAACGTCAGTTAAAACAAAGAAAAAGCCTCCTCTCCTGACCCCTCAAAATGGGAAGGGATACTCGACAAATTATTTCTTGGCTATGTTTGCTGGGGTAACATTATCTAAAATCCCTTTTGTTAATATTCATTGTATTTGTTAATTAATATACAGTAGGTAGTCAGATTTAAAGCATATTGATTTTTGTAACACTACTACCTAATGTAAGTTATATGATTTCTCGTTTTTATAAAGACCGGGTGGAAAGGACCATCTAGAGTATTCTGATATTTTTTTACCCTTTTTTGGCTGAATTTTCAAAACTATAAATATGTATGAGCATAATCAACATAGAATTAAGTGTTATGTTTGTATCAAAGTTCACATAATACTTATTTAATTCACTAACAAGCCTGGTTCACCCTGACTACCAGACACTTTTAGACTAATTAAGTTTTAGAGTTTGACGACTTCTTGGGTTGCAAATTCAAGCGAAAATAAACACAGAAATGAGTACAGCTGTACCACCAGGGGGCAACGAAAAAAAAAATAGATATTAAGATAAAAATAAGCTGGCTCACTCCCAATAAGTGTAGTTCTTTTCATGATAGTCAATCCGTGACAAAAATGCTGAAAACCCCTACCAATATCCACACCCCTTATAGAGAAGGGCGCTCTTGGATCAACAGACTACACCATATCTTCAAAATCTCACCACCCCCACCGTCCCCCCCCCCCCCCCCCCCCCAGATCAATGTTGTTTCAAAGCACTTGCGTCCCAGCCAACATTGATTCGGGGGGAGGGGGGGAAATTGCCTTTTTCACAGAAATGATTTTGCAAGTGGTCAAAAAGTCTCAGCTGTTATTGTCACGGATTGGTTCTATGGCGCACCCGCCGGGCTTTGGGATTATTGGTGGGCTTTTATTTTTGTATGCTAATTAGATTATATCTAATTAATTACTTGATTGTGTAAATATAGTCTTCATTGCAGTCGTTCGTGTTTGTCTGTCTCGAAAGCGCTTTGACAAACGCGGAGACTTATGTAAATAATGCTATCTGTAAAAATCATGGATATGTTGGCAATAAAAGGTTAGAACATTTTTTGTGGTTTTCGATCTTTCGAAATACTGTGTACCGTAATTGTTAAAAAAAATGCCTCCCCCATATAATAGCTTTATGCGCTTCGGCTAATATTTTTTAGGTAAAAAAAGATTGCGCTGTTCACAGGCTATAGGATAATTTGACTCCGAAATGAAGTCTTGTTAGTGTTGAATAAGCACGTTTTCCTACTTTAACTGGATGTGTTTGCCTTGGTTCGCTCCTGCAGCGAGCTCTGTTACATAGCGCGTCGTTTGAAAGGTCAAAAGCGCGTAGGGACAGCTCGCTGGAGGAGCGCATCCAGTAAACGTAGGAATACGTGCTTTATTCAACACTAACAAGACTTCATTTCGGAGTCAAATTATCCTATAGCCCGTGCGCTGTTTTTGCGAGGAAACTCGAATAACACACGTTTGAGTGGCCTCCTGGTTCCAGTGACCACGCAAAGCGGCCACATCGGCAGATTGATTAGCCTGCTTGCAGGCGGTACTCGGTGTTATTATTGCGGAAAACCCTCTCCGTTTGGTGCTCGCCCCTAGGAACCACGCGGCTTAATAAAATACAAGATGGCGCCCGATCACCGAACGGAGAGAGTTTTCCTCAATAATAACACCGAGTACCGCCTCAAACAGGCTACAGATTGATATATTATGCGAAGTACCTTAGCTAGCCTGCGAAAACAGCTCGTTTGTTGGAGGGTCTGACGCAATTGATCGAGTGCGAGAATACAGTTATGAATGAGAATATGTAGAGTGAGGTAGGGGTGACCGAATTTTACGAAACTTCAGAGGTAATTAAAATGATCACTTCTAACCGCTAGGTGAGTTACGTGTGTTTTTATTTAGAATCTCTCACAAAACCCAGGTTGCATTACGTATACACAAGGGGTGATTGTTTGCATTGCGTATCCACAAGGGGCGCGAGTTTGTATTGAGTCCTACAAGGGGCGCGATTTTGCATCGAGTACCCACAAGGCTGCGCGCAAATTTTGCATTGCATATCCACAAGGGGCGCGAGTTTGCATTGCGTATCCACAAGGAGCGCGAGTTTGTATTCCGTATCGACAAGGGGCGCGAATTTGCATTAAGTATGCGCGAGGGGTGCGAGTTTGCATTGCGTATCCACAAGGGGCGCGTGTTTGCATTGCGTATCTACAAGGGGCACGAGTTTGTATTGCGTATCCACAAGGGGCGCGAGTTTGTATTGCGTATCCACAAGGGGGCGCGTGTTTGCATTACGTATCCACAAGGGGCGCGATTTTGAATTGTGTATCCACAAGGGGTGCGTGTTTGAATTGCGTATCCACAAGGGGCGCGCCGAGTTTGTATTGCGTATCCAGAAGTGGCGCGAGTTTGTATTCCGTATCCACAAGGGGCGCAAGTTTGTATTCCGTATCCAGAAGGGGCGCGTGTTTGAATTGCGTATCCACAAGGGGTACGTGTTTGAATTGCGTATCCACATAGGGGTGCGTGTTTGAATTGCGTATCCACAAGTGGCGCCCCGAGTTTGTATTGCGTATCCACATAGGGGTGCGTGTTTACATTACGTATCCACAAGGGGTGCGTGTTTGAATTGCGTATCCACAAGGGGGGCGTGTTTGAAATGCGTATCCACAAGTGGCGCCCCGAGTTTGTATTGCGTATCCAGAAGTGGCGCGAGTTTGTATTCCGTATCCACAAGGGGCGCGAATTTGCATTAAGTATGCACAAGGAGTGCGAGGTTGTATTGCGTATCCACAAGGGGTGCGTTTATCATTGCGTATCCACACAAGCGCCAGTTTGCATTGCGTATTCACTAGGGGTGCGGATTTGCGTTGCGTATCCAAGTTAGCTGTCACAAAGACCTCACCCAGTGTATGGCAATCGCGATGGTAACCTGTCAGTGCCTAGACATACCATCCCCTCCCCCGAGAAAATCAATAGATGGCTGGGAGCCATTGTCGCTCAATAGTATGAGACTTAATATCCTTGTCGACATTATTGTCATTGTCGAATGCTGCATAATACTATAAGAACTTGCTCACTTACCAGGAATATATAACGACGCGTCTATACTAGGTATTGTTTGGCACTGGATTATGGCCAAGGGCGGATTGGCGCGTTTTGGGATAACGTGGTCGATCTAAAGACTAAATAATGTACTCTTTTTTGTTACAACTTGTCTTACAAAAATAATAACAAGTCGCGCGCGCCATGTTACACATAAATTTTTCGTTTTGACTTGAATTTGATGATAAAATCGGGAGTGCGTTCTATTTTTGAGCGATTTTGAGAAAAAAAAAGTTTCAAAAGGGGGCTGTCACACTTAAAAAATAGGTTAAGGCGTGCGCCAGTCAATTTTCAACTGTGCTATATTTAGTAAACGCATTTCATTTACCCTTGTCTACTTAGGCACCGCTCTTATTGTCAAGCGCGCCTCGTGCGTGACATAAACGTGCGTGACAATACGTGCGGCTGCTATATAGCACACGAACCCCACTGTGCGTGGACGCTTCCACGGCGTTGTCGCTGTTTCATGTTAATTGAAACCGAAGAGAAGAAGTTACCGAAATTATATGTTTCATTTTTCATGCATATCCACCAATTTAGATATTTTTTTTTCGCACCGTTTGTATTTCTTGTTGCCGCTCGAATATAATCGTCTGCGCTGGAGGCGCGGTTCGGTGTTTTAACTTTTATTTGATTTTATTGCCTTTGTCCTTAAGCATAATTTCTGCCTCAAAATACTCAAATAAATCAAATGAATGATATTCGTGTCTAAAAACATTGTCATTATCTGAATACAAGAGAGCAGAAATGGGCATTCTATTGTACACTAAAAAAGATTCTGCATCAAAACAATCTTTTTATGCAGCAAGCTTCTTAACCCCAACTACGGGTACGAGATAAAAAATAAAGGAAGTTTATATTTGAAACTATACCACCAGAATCGACCGGCTTGTTTCCTTGTATCTAATTACGCCGCACCTGTCAAAACTGAAGGCATATAGCCTCTGACGTCACACGTTAAACATCAACTAGTTTGGCTTGTGCGCAGACGCGAGGGCACGAAAACGATAGACCAAGTTATAGCAGCTCGGAAGGGCTTGTGAGGACCCCATCGCTAAAAATGAATCCAACTTTATTGGAAATATAATTCTTGTGGGTTTAATTCAACCCCAGTCCTGATAAAAACTCGTTAGAGTATCTGCAAAGCTCGTAACAAAGACGGATAATCTAGTGATCTTGGGTAGAGGTGTCGCTGGCTGAACTCGCTTGTAAGATTGGTTTGGATGAGAGAACTTGGCTCGACCGCTCGTTAGAATGGAGAATAACGAGAATGCAGCGGAAGAGGCGACTAAACGAACTGGTACACGGTGAGTTAGCTATCTGATGCAGGATATATGTTGAAATAGCATACAATCCCATGCAAGAAGTCAAGCATAATACAACTGAGAGCTCGAGAACATTTCATTTTGAACCTTTATATCCGCTCGACCAGAGAAACACAAATATTAAGCTACTAAGCTTTGGTTGTCAATCGTCAGTCGAGCTTTTACCTTCGTTGCTGTAAATATCGCGCTTTCTAATGGACCATTAACGTTTTGTTTTGCTGCAGTGTTTTCAAGAAAACTTCTCCTAGCGCCAAAGTGAGTACTTAAGTTATTCTCTAGCTGCTATATTAGTGTTCTAATAGGGGTGGTGGCTATCTTTACGTTTTCTCTAGCTTAAAATTCATTAACGCTTAAAATAATCCACACAAATACCAAACGATGTAAACGGTAGTATTTCCCTGTCACCAGAACTATAATAACCCATTTTTCTTGTATTTAGCGTGGATAGAAAACGTTCAGTTTGGTATACCACCTGCGCAGTCTTTTTGGCTACTGCTCGAATGTTGTTGTGTTGTGTCTGATTTCGTCTTCACTCCTATAGCTTGCTTTTTGTTTTAATCAGTTCATGCTCTTTTCCTGCCATCCTGATTACTTTCAGTACCTAGACATAATCTTAAACCGATTATATGCACCTCCTTTTGACCTCCAGCCAAGTTGAGTTTTTTAGAAGGCCGAGAACTGTGTTTCAAAAGCTCTTCAAGAAGAAATATACTTATCTTTACTTGAGACCATTGTATGAAACAGAAATCTGAGAAAAGGGAACAATCTTGCTGGCAAATAATTCAAGTAGAATATTGCCCTAATATTCTCCCGTGTGCTTAGCGTGATCGTGTTTTTATTTACTCAAATATAAACGTGTTATCTCATTTCGTTCTTCCCAGCTCCCGACCGACAACAGATAACAGTATAACTTTTGAAATGAACAATTTGTATTATATTGTTTTTATTTCATGCGATTTTATAAAATTTTAAGTCCCTTTTTGTTATGAGCGCTTTTGTTTTGCTGGACCAACTGGGGAGAATAACTTATAATCCTTATAACTATTGCAGAAAGTTATTCTCATTTATCTTCATACTTCACAGAAAGTGTAGAAAAAATCTTTGCTTTTAAAGTGTGGATTTTTATGATATTATTTGGATATTACTGTAAACTACCATGTTTCAATTGCACTTAGATTAAAGATATGAGCCATTATGCTTTAATTGGTTGTCATGGAGATCAAATTGATGCAAAGATATTAAGCCAGCATATAATCGTCATTAGGATTGGATTTTATTTCTTTTTAATTGATTGAATCATGCTTAATAAATTTTATAGACGTAAACACATTATTAGAAACCAGCTGCAAGCATGGTATGATTACGCGCATGCCCACATCAATTACAAAATTGTCTTGCCTAGGGTTATGTCTCTTCTCTCAAAACATGGAAAAGGCATCTAGCAGCTCTTTTTTAAATATACAGGGTGTTGCACAAGTTTGTAACAATTGAAAAAAATTCTTGAGATTGATACATATTGTTTAGTGAACAAAAGAGGTGCAATTTCTTTTTGCAAAGTTTCATTGCAATACCTTTTGGTTTATCACATATATTTTTGCAAAATTTGTATTATAAAATTGTGCCACTTTTACCTGTTTCAAAAGGTGTCTACACGAAAACCACAAAAAGCTTCAATGCAATCTTATGTGATAATTTAAGGATATTTTGGATAAATTTTAGGATAAATTATTTAGAAAAAAATAATGAGTACATGGTTATCCAAGTTGTCCAAAAATAAAGTTAAGAGACATTAACCCTTCCACTCCTGGGTAGTTTTGAGCAAAATTGTTAGAATAAAAGACTGAAAACAGAAACCTCTCTCCCTATTTCAAGTCCAACACTACCAGTTAAGTTAAGCTACCGCTGACCCAAGACGGTATGCCTTGAACTTTCCAACAATGCACTGCAGTGTCTTTTCAATCTAGTGATAGCATTGCTACATCCTGTTGCTTACAACAATTTTGCTTGTAATTTGCTTAAAAATTACAGCTTTTTCACACCTGTAGAGTGCCTTAGGACATCAAGAAGTCTTTTTGGGCATAATTCATGCTGTGCTTATGGATGTTTGCACGCTGAGGTTGATTCAATGGGATGACTCCTTGTTTGGGTTTCACCAAGTGAGCAAGGAATTTTCTAGTGAAAGGCCTCATAATATCCAATGAGGTACATCTTTGCTACCAAACCTTATTCAAAAATTGTTTTCAGGCTTATTCTGGGTTCCTTAGACCTGGAAATGTTTTGTTTAGCTTTGGGGCAAAGACAAAAAACTTTTATGAGAAAAAACTGTTATGATTCTGGGGGAGGAGTTTGCCTGCCTCTCTGTCAAGTTGTTTTCAAGACTCCCATAATGCAGTGCAGGCCTGCAATACAGCCTTAACATGGCGACTCGATTCTAATGGAGGTCTTAGCATTGATTATTGTGGCTGATGGCTGTAAAATGGGACCTGACAGAGCGCAATAAAGGTATCTATTTGTGACTTGATTTTTGTTTGCTTGTCTCTATTTGTATAGTTCGGAATTTTGTGACTTTTTTGGTTATGAAATGTTTCCTACTTTAAGCATTTGTGTACATATTGGTCAGAAATCAAGGTTAATATTTTGAAATGGAGTCAATTCTATTACATTGCTTAGATGCGCTTTTGAAGGTTATCTATGCCTTGGTGAAACCATGAGCATCTGGGTCTGCTGATGTTTAGTTTGTATTTCTGACATTTTGAAGTTGTGCCTATTATTTTACGGGGGTCTGAGGATGTTATAGTAATGAAAGACTTTGCAAACACTTTGCAACAAATAAAATAAACAGACTCGAGTATAATATGATTACATTGTGCATAGCCAAATCAGTCACAAACAATTGGATCCTATATGCAATTTTTATTATATTTAGCCTGCAAGAAGTACATACAACACAGCTTCTATCTGATATTATTTGATCATTGTAGGGTCTTTTCTTAATATTTTAAGAAATCATACAACTTGGATGACCCGTTGGTATAAAAAGCTTTTAAAGACATGTTCGTTAAGTAAAATGGCGGTGACATATAACTCTATAGAGTAATTTAAAAGTATTTATAGCTTAGTATAAAATATATTAAGTAATATTACAACAATGCCATGATCCCCTCATATACTATTGTTTTCTCAAGGGAGCTTATGAATTTCTCTTGAAAACCATAGATGGTTCTAAATTTCCCACAGAGAGGGAAATTTGGAAAATGACAATAATTATTTTATTTCCTCTGGTTTCAATCAATTTAAAACAGCTTAATACTCATATTACAGAAATATGTCAAATAAACCAAAGCAGGGGATCATAAGTATGGGCAATCATCTGCAGTTTGTTTAACTGAACCAATATTCAGAAAAAGTAAACAAAACATTAATTAAAATCTAAATGTCCATTTTATTTACTTTAGTGGAAAATCTGCTAAAAAAGAGCCTGGGAAGGGTTTTGGGTACCACAGGGTACTCACACTCTCAAATTTGGAAAATAATTAAAACCGCTTTGCAAATTGAAAGAAAAAACATGAGATGTTGTATTTTATATTCTTCAATCCATTTGGTTTCAAGGAGTTAAAATCTGCAAGTTATTGACGTTGGAAATATCACCATTGAGCTGTGTTGCATTCCAAGAAAGGCACAAAAAAGCATGACTTTTATTACCACATCCTATGTAAACACTTGCACTGTGGGTGGTAGCTACTACAAAGTAATGTCAAGTAATAGTTCTTTTGTGTCCTCTGGTTTTGGATTTCTAGAAGGTAGTAAACGAGTGGATCTCTGATAGTGTCTCTTACCGAAAAGACCAAAAGAACACAGACAAAAAGAACTTCATAACTGCATTGGATCGCAGGATCCTAAATACATGAATTCTGAAAATACCTGGAGCTCAGAGCCAGGATTTGAGTTTTGATCATACTGCAGTGGCATAGAGAGGCCAGCGCACTAGGTAAAGATCATCTGTCCCGTAATCTGGTCAAACATTTTGTGATACAGCCCAAGCCAATACAGGAGGTCCCGTTCTTCTGAACAATGCCCAGAGGTGTTTCTGGGTGTTTTTTTAGCTTTAGGCCTTATCCCCAAGAATTGGCTGGTTTAATGATAATGATAAATGGTAATGGTAATGGTAATGGTAATGGTAATGGTAATGGTAATAATAACATCAGAAAGATTACACGGTGGCACGAAGATATGAAGTTTATTTTTGAGTGGTGGAAACAATTATTTTATAAGTGAGCGTAGCAATTATATGGACAAACTGAAATAAAAATTGAAATGGGCCAGAAAAGCTGTTTTGATTTGACGTGGGTGTACATCCAGGTCATTTCATTACATAACTTTTTCATATCTTCATATGAGGGTTTTTGTTTCTGGTAAAACACTATGATCCATATAAAAAATTGTATATTTAGGTGGAATCATTTTATAGAAATGCTGTTTTATCATTTTTTTATTTTTTTGAAACTGTGAACAGATTTGCATTGTTTTGCTTCCAAACATAAATTGCTCCAGACTTTTGGACCCATGTACTGTATTAAATTTAAAAATGAGTTTGTTAGTTTTTTATTTTGTGTTTGGTCATTTCTAGTAAAACTTGATGTGGTCAAACTCGTAGCAATGTGGAAAATGTCAAAGGGTGATCATTTAAAAAAAGGGTTGAATGTATTGGGATTCCTTGCAAAAACTGGAAACTGATTTAAAAGGTTTTCTTATTTTGAATATCAGGACATGCTTTTCACACATCAATTAACTTCTTTTTTCACACAGATTACAACTTATCTTGGGAAACGGGATTTTATTGACCATGTCAAGCATATTGATCCCATTGGTAAGAAAAATAGTGCCTTTTACCCATTATACCAGTGTGTTAGACAATATTTCATTTGCTTTTTTTGTGTTTTTTGTTCTGCTTAGATGGCGTAGTTCTTGTTGATCCAGAATATGTCAAAGATGGGAAAAAAGGTAAAGAATAACTTGGGAATTAAAAATAAGAATGCATGGAAATTTGGACAAAGACATTTGGATGTATGTAGAAAACTGTACAGGACCCGAAATGATCCCAGGACCCGAAACGATCCCAGGACCCGAAATGATCCCCAAAAGTCCCCCAACTGATCCCGGGACCCGAAACGATCCCCAGGAGTCCCCGAAATGAACCCCAAGGAATTGCAGTAATGGAAAACAAAAGGAATGTGGAAGGATTGGCTTTCAGTTTTAAAAACATATGAAACATTTTAGCCTCGTTTTTGTTACTATCCAGAAATTTGCATTAACAAAAACCATAATATTAAGATTTTTATATACGACTGCGTGGGAAATACAGCTTTCGACAGCTTGGTTGAGTCAGCAATTGCAATAACAATTCCCGTGATGGTAATTTGAAGAACCAGGCGTGAATAAGTCATTTATACATAACAACCACAGATAAGGCATGCCTCTGCTTTTCCATGGGAAAATGTTTGTTTGTGTTCGGTGAATTTAAAACCATTTATAAAGAGAGATAGAGAGAAATCATGCAGAGGTGTACGCACGACTACATGAGAAAATTCAAAACTCAAATATTGCTTACAACAAAAGCCACATCTCTTAATATTTTGCAACGGTAGTAAAAGGGTTGTTCGAGTGCATTACTTAGTAAGCTTTTGTCATTCCATCTTCTCGGCCAAACCGGCTGTCGTTAAATATTAGCTCATGTGAACATGGATTTCTTGGTGAAATACACGTTTGGTTGTCAAATGAATATAGATTTTTAGGGGTGATGTTTACCGGAAACGAGATTTATAGTGTCAGAGTCATGTGTTGGAACTGCAAATGTTTCGAAGGTCAAAAGTTTGGTTGTTCTGAGCAAGGCTGTGCTTTGGCTGTGCTATGTTTATGTTGTACTCCTTTCAGTAGCAATTAAAAGTTGTGTATTTGTTTTGGACTCTGTTTATGGGTTAACCGCCAAGGCAATGTAATAAATAGAAGTATTGTATTGAAATTTAAGTTTTTTAAGTCACTTTATTTAGAAATAGATTCGCTGTCAACCCTTAATTATGCTTTAAGAATTGGAAGTGCTTTCTTTTGCTTTCCCTTTGTCCATTACCACAATTCCGTGGGGTTGATTTCAGGGACTCCTTGGTATCGTTTTGGGTCCCAGGATCAGTTGGGGTACTTTTGGGGATCATTTCGGGTCCTGGGATCGTTTCGGGTCCTGGGATAATTTCGGGTCCTGTACAAAACTAGCTCTTTTTATATTGGTGTTATTATAATAAATAAATTATAATGTGCATTTTATACTGAATAATTCCCTATTATGCCTTGATAGGGTAATTATGCTCTTTTGCATTGGTACATTATTATGAAAATTATGTGTTTAATCCCAAACTATGCAGATTATGTGCTGAGAGGGAAATTCTGTGTTCTTGCATTTGCACATAATTTCAGGAGGCGTGCATAGAGCTAGACAACTAGACCCCCCAAATACCATCCATTTTATGGAGAATTGGTTCCTCTCTTTTTATTACACTTTCCTAAGAGGCTGTTTTGTTGGAGACAAAACATGGCCTTCGATGCCCATGGATATTTTGCTTGTCTGGAGTTTATGTTTATGTCTTGTCTGATGTTCCTGGTCATTAAATTTCAGTATTTGCCCATGTGCTGGCTGCATTCAGGTACAGTAACAAGTCCAGTCTTGCAAACTATGATCCCTTTGAATATAGTTTCTTCTTGAGACACTGTACTGCCATCTCAAAGGCACTAATTTTGAATTTTGAGTTGTATGTATCTTAAAACCAGGGCCATAGTAGGCTTAGAAATATTGGGGGGGAGCACGATACAGAAACATTAAGAAAATATTGTGGGGCACAGCCACGCCCCTACTGGTCCTTTTCTTATATTTTTTTTAAAAATCGGGACGGGGAGGGGCATATGCACATACATTGAGTAAAGGTGAATTTGCTTTTTTTAATCCTGTTCTCAGATATGGAAGAGAAGATCTAGATGTCCTTGGTCTCACCTTCCGAAAGGATCTTTTCCTGGTGAGGTTTTTCAGTCTTTCTGACGGTCTGTCTTTGCAACTATCAGTGCATCCATCTTTCTTCCTCTATCTTATAAGATATTTGATCTTAATCCAAGGCTACTGTCCAAGTTTACCCACCAAAAACGGATGATCAGAAAGCTCTGACAAGATTACAGGAAAGACTACTAAAAAAACTTGGCTCCAATGCATACCCTTTCAAATTTGAGGTGAGTATTTTCTTACTCAGTTTCACAGTTATGTACCATGTATAGGCAATGTCACTTTTCAGCACTCCATTTCCCAGATGGCCCTATATATGTGTGGAAAAAAGTTGAGCTTAGTTTAACATGGAATGCTGAATACTTGCAATGTCCACAATTTTAATGAAGTTGCTTATTAGAGTCTGAATAAGAGTTCAGATCATGATTAAAGAGCCTTTGTCTGACACACCTCCAAATAACCACCTAAAATAAAAATCCTAAAATCTAACACATTATTTACCAAATAAAAACATAACAAAGCTTTCCCAAATCAGCCAATGGAAATTGATACTTTCTTACACTTTGTTCCTTGTGAGACAAAATGGTAGCTGACCGAGGATCTTTGTTAGGAATTTTAAGTCACAGTCACATTACGCTACAAGAGTGGTCGCTAAAAGAGCTTTGGATAAATTTAAATCCTTGATTAATCATATTTTGTATGTTTTAGTTGCCACCAGGATCTCCTTCCTCAGTGACTCTTCAGCCTGCACCCGGTGATACTGGCAAGGTGCATATCTTAACAGTTCTAGATAATAGTCCAATAATATTATCCCTTGAAGTCCATAGATCAGGCTTGCATGACCATTTGTTTTGTTCAACACTCTTATCATTTAAAAAAAAAATAAAAATTTTCCTGTAATTATTTGATACTTTAAAAATAGAAGTGTTTTAGTTGCAGGATGGATTGAAACTTACTGTGATACTAGCAAACTCATTTTACTACTTAGATGCACATCTTATTTACTTAAGGTCTCATAGCTTTCAAAAAACATAAGGCCAGTTGGAGCCAGTAGGATCGACTGGCTCTATTGAAATAGGCTATTTAGAATAACTTTCTTTATTTTCATTATGATTTGTCTTACTATTTTTACATTGTTATCTTATCAAAGTAATTTTTCACAGCCCTGTGGAGTGGACTATGAACTTAAAACTTACGTTGCTGAATCATTAGAAGAAAAAACACACAAAAGGTCAGTCTACTTTACCATTGCCTGGGAATGTGGGAGTGTAATGTGAATAGAGTAAAGCAGCTCAAAGTCTTAACCTTTTGAGGCAACTTGTACCCCTACCACTCCTTGGAGGCAACTTGTACCCTTTACCCCTCTTGGAGGCAACTTGTACCCCTACCACCCTCTTGGAGGCAACTTGTACCCCTGCCCCCCTCTTGGAGGCAGCTTGTACCCCTAGCACCCTCTTGGAGGCAACTTGTACCCCTACCCCCTTTAAGGAGGCAACTTGTACCCCTACCCCCCTCTTGGAGGCAACTTGTACCCCTACCCCCCTCTTGGAGGCAACTTGTACCCCTACCCCCCTCTTGGAGGCAACTTGTACTCTTACCCCCCTCTTGGAGGCAATTTGTACCCCTACCCCCCTCTAGGAGGCAACTTGTACCCCTACCCCCCTCTTGGAGGCAACTTGTACCCCCACCCCCTTTATGGAGGCAACTTGTACCCCTACCACCCTCTTGGAAGCAACTTGTACCCTTACCCCCCTCTTGGAGGCAGCTTGTACCCCTACCCCCCTCTTGGAGGCAGCTTGTACCCCTACCACCCTCTTGGAGGCAGCTTGTACCCCTACCACCCTCTTGGAGGCAACTTGTACCCCTACCCCCCTCTTGGAGGCAATTTGTACCCCTACCCCCCTCTTGGAGGCAACTTGTACCCCTACCCCCCTCTTGGAGGCAACTTGTACCCCTACCCCCCTCTTGGAGGCAACTTGTACACCTACCACTCCTTGGAGGCAACTTGTACCCCTACCACCCTCTTGGAAGCAACTTGTACCCTTACCCCCCTCTTGGAGGCAGCTTGTACCCCTACCACCCTCTTGGAGGCAATTTGTACCCCTACCCCCCTCTTGGAGGCAACTTGTACCCTTACCCCCCTCTTGGAGGCAACTTGTAGCCCTACCCCCTTTATGGAGGCAACTTGTACCCCTACCCCCCTCTTGGAGGCAACTTGTACCCCTACCCCCCTCTTGGAGGCAACTTGTACCCCTACCCCCCTCTTGGAGGCAACTTGTACCCTTACCCCCCTCTTGGAGGCAATTTGTACCCCTACCCCCCTCTTGGAGGCAACTTGTACCCCTACCCCCCTCTTGGAGGCAACTTGTACCCCTACCCCCTTTATGGAGGCAACTTGTACCCCTACCCCCCTCTTGGAGCAGCTTGTACCCCTACCCCCCTCTTGGAGGCAATTTGTACCCCTACCCCCCTCTTGGAGGCAGCTTGTACCCCTACCACCCTCTTGGAGGCAGCTTGTACCCCTACCACCCTCTTAGAGGCAACTTTTACCCCTACCACCCTCTTGGAGGCAACTTGTACCCCTACCCCCCTCTTGGAGGCAGCTTGTACCCCTAGCACCCTCTTGGAGGCAACTTGTACCCCTACCACCCTCTTGGAGGCAGCTTGTACCCCTAGCACCCTCTTGGAGGCAACTTGTACCCCTACCACCCTCTTGGAGGCAGCTTGTACCCCTACCCCCCTCTTGGAGGCAACTTGTACCCCTACCCCCCTCTTGGAGGCAGCTTGTACCCCTAGCACCCTCTTGGAGGCAACTTGTACCCCTACCACCCTCTTGGAGGCAGCTTGTACCCCTAGCACCCTCTTGGAGGCAACTTGTACCCCTACCACCCTCTTGGATGCAGCTTGTACCCCTAGCACCCTCTTGGAGGCAACTTGTACCCCTACCACCCTCTTGGAGGCAACTTGTACCCCTACCCCCTTTATGGAGGCAACTTGTACCCCTACCCCCCTCTTGGAGGCAGCTTGTACCCCTACCCCCCTCTTGGAGGCAACTTGTACCCCTACCCCCCTCTTGGAGGCAACTTGTACCCCTACCCCCCTCTTGGAGGCAACTTGTACTCTTACCCCCCTCTTGGAGGCAATTTGTACCCCTACCCCCCTCTAGGAGGCAACTTGTACCCCTACCCCCCTCTTGGAGGCAACTTGTACCCCCACCCCCTTTATGGAGGCAACTTGTACCCCTACCCCCCTCTTGGAGGCAGCTTGTACCCCTACCCCCCTCTTGGAGGCAACTTGTACCCCTACCCCCCTCTTGGAGGCAGCTTGTACCCCTACCACCCTCTTGGAGGCAGCTTGTACCCCTACCACCCTCTTGGAGGCAACTTGTACCCCTACCCCCCTCTTGGAGGCAACTTGTACCCCTACCACCCTCTTGGAGGCAACTTGTACCCCTACCACCCTCTTGGAGGCAGCTTGTACCCCTACCCCCCTCTTGGAGGCAACTTGTACCCCTACCCCCCTCTTGGAGGCAACTTGTACCCTTACCCCCTTCTTGGAAGCAATTTGAACCCAGCTTAGAAATGTCTTAGAAATTAACCCTGTTGTTTTATTTTCAGAGACACAGTTAGACTGGCAATTAGAAAGTTAACATATGCAACTGAGCAGCCTCAACCACAGGTACTCTGTCATTTTTTTATTTTCAATAAAGATAACATATCGAATTTTAATTTGCCTTGCAAAAGCCGGATGAAAAGGATTATTTTTGTAGAAAATGTGCACTAAGATAATAAAAAAAGTACAGAATGCAAGCAACAAAATCACTTTTTTTGTTTTGTTTTCAAAGTTATAGTAGCCGGCAAGCGACTCTCCAGTGAGTTTTTTCCCGAAATAACTGTTTTTAGAGTTTAGGGTTTCTGAGGAATTGTAAAAAGGAATCCCGAAACTCTGAAGGGTAATTTCCAAATAAACCCATTGGACAGCTGGTTAGCTGGATAGGTTGTAAAAAAAAATTGTAACTAAATGATTTCAACAGTTGTTTCTGGAACACTATCAGAGCATTGACCATTTGGTATTGAAGAAGTTGTAATTGAACGATTTTGTTGGTTTGCAGCCGTTTTCTGAGGGAGAGAAAGATTTTATGATGAGCCAACACCCCCTACATGTAGAAGCCAGCTTAGACAAAGGGGTAAGCCACATCCCATGCCTCCACCACGCCCCCTCCCCCCATTCATCCACCTACACCCCTCATAATTCTCCACCCACACCCCTCATAATCCTCAACACACATCCCCATCTCTCCACCTCCCTCCATCCCCCTCCAATTCCTTCACTAGCACCCCTCTCAACCAGGCTTAGCCAAACTACAAACAAGCAAGTCACTGAGATGTTTCTTTTTTTTTTTCAGCTGTATTACCATGGAGAAACTATAGCTGTTAATGTTATTATTTCTAATCGTTCATCAAGGAATTGTAAAAAAATTAAAATTACAGGTAAGTGCTGGTAGTAAAAGAGAGGCTGCTCAAGTATTCCGTGCTTTGATTTGCATAAACCTGCAACCACACTTCGTCCTAGGGATGCTTTTTTACCATTTCTTGGCCTGCAAAGCAAGCTTTATTGTGGAGTTTCAGAGTAAGACCGAAGATTAACATTGAAAATCTCGATCTTTGGTCTTTCACTTCTCTGAAACTCCACAGAAACTAAAGCTTTGCAGGCTACCTCTTCTAGACATTAAACGCCTGCACAAAGTTCACATTAGTCAGGTATTTAGCAGCCAACAATCTGTTTTACTACCTCCTTTAGCAAACATTGTGTTAATGACAATTATGTTGATTCCCCTAGTTCGACAGTTCGCTGATATCTGCTTGTTCTCAACTGCTCAATATAAATGTCCAGTAGCGTCTTTGGAGTCGGAGTAAGTAACTGATGATGTTCCGTAATGTTCAATTATACAACAACATCACAGCGAACTGCTCATCCCAGTTTATTATCAATCCTTATCATTTTCGGGGGCGGAAGATGAATCATGAATTATGGCTGTAAAATGGTTGGGAATAATGAATTATTGGTTTCAAAACTAAATAAATAATGAACTATAAAGTTTTACCAAAGAATTAATTATATGAATAAATCCGATTATGAATTATTGAGAAAAATGATGACATGAATAATGAATTATCGGAATAAAACAAGCAGGAACAATAAATTATGGCTGGTAAATAATTCATCTTCCGCCCCCGATCATTTTATTATAAACCTTTATCTTATGTTTCCACCACTAATAAAGAACTGTAGCTTTAATGATTAATCCTGTTTTATTTTACATACTTGACCTTTAACCCTTTACCCATCGGGCTTTGTGGGCACTCCAAAAGGTCACGTGCTTTGCACGGCCGAACGAAAGAGCACTGGATCGTAGAGCATGTCTATTATGTTTAAAAGTTCCAAGTTATAAGACCTGGAGTGGATCACCCCACAATGATCTAAAAAATGAGTCGTTTTGTTGCTTTTTTATGAATGATCAAAATGAAAGCAAATCATGAACATTTGACTGGTTAAGATAAGAAAAATCCTCGTAGCCAGTGAAGGGCGCATAGTAAACGAACGAAGCTCGAGACTCTGCTACCAAGGGTAAGAAAAATTGAGTTGGTTGAAAAAAAAATTGAATGTGTGCCATAGAATAAATTAAAAAAAAATCATGCTCATGTGACGATAGTTGTTTTGACTTATAAAAGCTCTCATCTTGTCTATTTGATATATTGTTTACTGATAGCTCTCTTTTTCTCTTTTTCAGAGATGGCTTCCCGGTGCATCCAAGTGGCACATTGACCAAAGTTTATTGTCTTACGCCGCTCTTGGGCGAGAATAGGGTCAGTTTCAATAATCATTCTGTACATGTGAATCGTATAACCTCTGTTCCCAACGCTACTTCTGCTACAAAAATCTGCTCTGATTTATTTCAAAATGTGTACACTAAATTGATCAATCAGATTATTTAGAATGGTTTCACCCGTGTGAATCACCTAGGTTAATGTTGCCAAAGTCTTGGACACTTGTTAATTTTGAGTGCATCTTTTTCACAGGATAAGCGAGGTCTGGCCCTTGATGGGAAACTGAAGCACGAGGACACCAACCTGGCCTCCTCCACAATGTAAGCACTTGATAGATTCCTTAACAAAGCTCTGGTATGAACGTGGTGAGGCTGCTCCTTTCATCAATTTAAATTTGGACATTGACACCGGCTAAAAACTGAAGTGTATTGTGTTGAATAAAATGTAGGTTTCTAAGAGACGGAATTAAACAGAGATTTACGATAAGTCCGAAATTTTGACGCTTTGTTGTTGACTGTTTTTTCAATCTTAATCTCGCGCACTCGATCGGTAATCGCAACCAAAAATGGCAACGTACGGTTTCTAAATATAAAAACAAGATACCATAATACTACCGATATGGTTTGGGTATAAATGTTGGTTTCCATAGGATCGTGTTCTTTAGCACACGATCGATTATATGGAAATTCACTCTGCAATAATACGATCAAATTAGTTACTGTTATGGTTCATTGATTTTGTGTGAAATGTAAACCCTGTGCAGGATTTCTTGTCATTTCTCTAATGTGAAGTCATTGTTTCGCAGACTTGACAGACCCGACATACCCGACATCCCGAAGGAGAACTTGGGTATCATAGTCCAGTACAAGGTCAAAGTTCGGATTATCGTGGCCTATGGCGGGTAGGTATCGATTTTGTTTTGTGTTGTATTAATTCACAACCATAAGTTATACTGGTGCGGAAAGCACAGTGAGGCCCAAAATGAAGTGCCACCGTTTGTATGTGGATGGTCATTGCCAGAGGGTTTATTGTCCCTAATGGTTCTTTTAAGTGATGGGAACTCCGGTTAGTGTTCTTATCCGAGAAGACTTGAAACACAGGAGAAATCACTTCAACTCACTGTGACACGAACTCAAAGTCAAGGCATGAACTCGGAGAAATCCGCAGGCCGGAGCCAGGATTCGATCCTGGGCCACAGCGGTGAGAGACCGACGCGCTAACACACTTGGCTACCTGTTCTTCCGAAATCGCCCTGTTTAGTTGTGTCGTGATATTTTACTCAATTTCCTTTAATATTGGAAGATAAATTATGTGAAGAAATCTTGAAGCATCCATCTGAAAAGAAAGCTCTATAATTCATTTACCAAAATGTTATCGAGAATAGTCTCTCAAAAACAGTCGATAGAAGTGGATGCTTTCATTCACTTGGAACATTAGCAAGATGGCAAAATAGTATGACATGTTGCTTGTCTAAGTCATTCTCATTTTTATATTGTTTGTTTGTTCGCAGTGATCTCACGTTAGAGCTACCATTCATGCTTTCCCATCCAAAACCCTGTGAAGACCCCACACCTCCCCCCACACCGGCAAAACAACCAAGTCAGCCTCAAAGCAATCAAAGTAAGAAAGCACACACTTACACACCTACCCTTCACCTCCCCCACACCGGCAAAACAACCGAGTCAGCCTCAAGGCAATAAAAGTAAGAAAGCATACACTTACACACCTACCCTTCACCTCCCCCACATCGGCAAAACAACCGAGTCAGCCTTAAGGCAATCAAAGTAAGAAAGCACACACTTACACACCTACCCTTCACCTCCCTCACACCGGCAAAACAACCGAGTCAGCCTTAAGGCAATAAAAGTAAGAAAGCACACACTTACACACCTACCCTTCACCTCCCCACCAGCAAAACAACCGAGTCAGCCTCAAGGCAATAAAAGTAAGAAAGCACACACTTACACACCTACCCTTCACCTCCCCCACACCGGCAAAACAACCGAGTCAGCCTCAAGGCAATAAAAGTAAGAAAGCACACACTTACACACCTACCCTTCACCTCCCCCACACCGGCAAAACAACCGAGTCAGCCTTAAGGCAATAAAAGTAAGAAAGCACACACTTACACACCTACCCTTCACCTCCCCCACACCGGCAAAACAACCGAGTCAGCCTTAAGGCAATAAAAGTAAGAAAGCACACACCCACCTATAGTAGCACATACTTATTTCCTTTAAAACCACGCTCTTGTTGGCAGTTATAATTGTGACAAATAGGCATATTTACACGAGTACTTTGTGTCATGCCACACGATACAACCCCAAATTGCACTAGGCTGTGATGCGAAGAAAAAAAAAATAATCGCAAATTGCTCCAAATTATAACAAACATAATTTTTTTGCAATGTTTTTAGCCTATTCTGCGATAATGATAGTTTTATAGTATCTTAGTAAGATATATTTGAAAGTTTTAACAGAAGTTTCGAGCGGTATTTTTTATGTCGCAATGTTACATAGCTAACCAATTGTTGCTTATATCCTTTAGCTGCGATTGCTTTACCTATTTTGTACTTTGCAGGTAACAACGAACAGGCTGCTGTGGATCATAACTTGATTGACTTCGATACCGAGTAAGTCCTGTTTTAAATTATTTTCTTTTTTTTTTTCAAATTAGCGCGATTTTTTTTTACATTTTATGATTTTTGTTTTTATTTTCTTTTTAATGTATGTGATTAAGTTAAAAGTTAAAAATTGACTCATGAACAAGACTCTTTCGATATGATACTACCGATTAATTTTAGTTTCTGCCTTGTTATTTTTCAGCGGTCCTGAGCAAGACAACAATGATGACCTTATTTTTGAAGATTTCGCGCGTTTGCGTCTGAAGGGGAGTGACCACACGGGTTCTGCGGATGCGTAACAAGGAAAGACCGCTGATCAGAAAAGGCACAGCTTTCCCAGGGCATACATACTTACTTATGTCGAGTGGGGCCGAGTCTTCTTAGACATCTCCGATAAATAAGCTGATAATGCTTTATCTGTCATGAAAAAGATTTTTAGTTTTAGTCTTTTTGTGTAACCTAGTTGAACTCGGTCGTGTTCCCTGGCTGATGTTTCAACTGTCAAAACAGTTACGTGCCCTCACCTAAACGCTTAAAGTTTGAGAAATTGATTTACTATAATTTTCAAGAGAGAAAGAGCGATATAATTATCAAGTTAATAATTCAGAGAAATAGCGATTTAATTATAAATTATACTAACCATTGAACTCCCCTAAAAAAATTGACACGGGGGCAAAAATATAGATAGCTAAAGCAATTCATATTTTTTTGTTTATTTTCGTTTTCAATGCCTCAATCAAATATGCATGAGTTATTTGACTGTGCCAAGTACAATGCCTAAGAAAAGAATGGGATCCCTGTGTCGCTCACATGAAGACGGCTGGTGAAAATGCTGAGATATTTCACACAGGAAGCCCAAACTTTTTTTTGAGTTGTCACAGGCACGCTACCTTGGGCATCAGTCTCTATAAATTCGCTGGTTTGATTCGCGAAAAAAAAACAAAACAAAGCGAAGTTAGAGGCCATGGTACAAAGGGTACTGTCACGATTTTGTCAGCTGTTGTACATAATACTATCATAAATAGTTATGTAGGTGGGTTCTAAGACCCGCCTAGATGTGTACCGTGCGGCCATGTCTACTTAATGTTCATTTGTTTAGCGCGCGACCTGATTTTCCCTGACTCATTCCTAAGCGAGGCCCCTTTTGAACGGTGTCGGTCGAATTATCGACCTCTCGAAAATTCGTACGATTACTCTTTTCGTTAACGTTGGACCCTTTCTAGCTTGAGGAAAAAATAGATGGCTGTGCGAGACCCGCGCGAGAGGTGTGAAAAATTTGCACGGTGGGTTTCGAAATCCCTGGTTTCGTGTAAACACCATTTTCGGTACGAGTTTTTAAGTGGTCGAACATTTGATCGGCATCACTTAAATGGGGCCTAAGACTCTATACATTAGGTGACCTATATTTATCGTATAGCAACAGAATTCGATATTTTTTTTTTGTAAACCGCGTTAGGTTTTCTGCATATTTAAAGGCCAGTTTCTTCATAACACTGAACAACCTTTCACGACATGATATTTATGCATTTGGTGTTGCAATACTTAACAGTTTATTTTTAATAGACTTTAGTGCGACGTAGTGCAAAGGTGGTGCAGCAATGGGCGGTTTTCCATATTTTTAATGTGAGCCGTCTTGAATTTTTTTCTTGTTTAACTTGAATCTGAACATCCTAGTTGAAAGGACGGCTGTAAACAAACGCCGACCTACCAAAGCCTCGCTTTCGCGCTCAAATTTCACAGGACCCCCACTTTCTAAAAAAGAAAACAGCCGAAACACGACACAACACCAGCTAAAGCATACGCTCGCATTTTCTTGAATCTACAACACTGAAGAAAGCTAAAGCTTGTCATGCCGATAGAAATGATCTTAGTTCTGTGGGACCACGTAAGGCCATATACTGTACTAAAGTACTTCTTAATTAGCTTAAGCCTAGTTTAGACCCAGTTCGTTTCATGTGCCATCCCAAATGTAAATGGTGCAAATGAAGATGAAACAATCCACTTTGTTCATTTGCAAGTATTTGCATTCGTAAATGTACATGCTAAGAACTGGCCTGTATTTGATTGGCTCTATAAAAAAATCTAATCTGAATTGTTTTTGTTTGTTAGCTTATATAGGTGTTAATTAACGGTGTTAATTAATTAACTAGGTTAATTTAGGTTTTTTTTTTTCATTTCATACTGGGGCGTACATCACATGAATACCAGAACAACACAGTCGTTTCCTTGGGTCGAAAAATCTAAAATCCTTTTGAACTAGCGATTTATATATATCATTTATCATTGGCATAAAAAATTGACATTGATAAGTCTGTGAATTATTAACTATACGTTGTAAAATCGCCACTAAAATAGAATATTATCAGACGCGTACTCAGGATTTGCTAAGGTGGGGAGGGGGATGCACAGTCATAGGAATCATATGGAAAATCATAGTATTTGAAGATTCCTTGACTCACTTTTTGGCCTACAAGGGGGAATGCGCACCTCCCTGTGTACGCGCCTTGATAATTTTAGCAACAACTAGAGCAAATTTCATCTATGTAAAACCACAATTTTAACTAAAATGTGAGATTAAATGTTAATATGACCCATATGCCAATCAAATATTACTTTTTAATATCACCTCGACGTTTTCCTTTGTCTTCTGTGCAGTCGTTCTGTCTTTTGTCACATATGTGCTTAGGCTTAGTAACTCCGTTTTCAATTATTATTTGTCAGCAACACTGATAAGTTACTATAATCAATTCAAAGTCAACGCAATACGAAAACAGAAAAGGGAATGTGCAATATCCCTTTGGGATTAAAGTTAAACTAGATTAAATTATAAAACTATTCTGTGACATGGTTGTGGTACAAGAGTCCACATGCCAGGAAATTAATGTCAAATGCGCGAACAAAGAAATCTTTGAAAAGCTAAGCGAGCAAGAAAAGTGATCCAATCGACTAGGGTACCGATGTGATTCTACAGGGTTACTAGTCTACATGAGGGCATACTGAGCCAGGGCCAGATGGTTGAGCTTTATTAGTATTTTTCTGTAAGACACCCCACACGTTTTTTTTTTCCGATTCTGCCATCTCTTAGGGTTGAAAATTTCTTCGACCATACACAATTTTCAATCTTTTATTGGTAAGAATTTCTGTTGACCACGGCCTTAGGGTTAAAATCGATTTTGCCGACGATCACCACCGTTCTGTTTTTATTCCCCCCCCCCCCCCCCCCCCCCGGAAAAAAAAACATCTCTCACATTCAAACTAGTAACCATCTTGTGCTCTCCATTGTATCGTATCTATATTCCGCATAGCATTCTTGCCAAGAAGACAGTTGACCACACTTGTGAGGCGTAGCTTGGCAGTACGAGGGACGTGCGTCGTACGCCAACTCCTTAAAGAATAGGGCAAATTCTACCCAATAGCTCTAGGAGCTTGTTCTGGCTTTTGCTGTGATGGCTGCAATATGTACATCCCATGACATGCTGTCTGTTGTGACCCTAAAGTCTCTTTCACTCGATAGATTTCAACATTTTCATAGAGCAAGTAAAGTGATCAGGGCTTCTGGTTGATGTGATTGTTTAAAAATACAATGACCATAGCGAATTTCCCCACTGCTCTGAAAATTTTTCCATGGTCCCGATGTATACTGTATATAAATCTACACAAATTTGGAAATTTTTAGGAGCAGCTTTATCATCGATACCATCTACTTTTGCGCCCGTTACTATAGAAAGGCATCTGTTGCTTCAAGGGGGATTCCTCTCACATCAAGCTGCAAAACAATAAATGTATTTATTTGCGGACGGTATTCACAAGATTGTTGTTTATTCTTTTGTTGTCATTACATAATCATCATTATCAACCATCATTATTAGTTCGCTTCGTAGCGTTGCGTCTTTCACGCCTTCAAGCAAACTAACAAGTTCTACTTTGTACGAGGGTTAATTTCAACCAATTAGTTGATTAGTTAGAATGTTTTGATCTTTAATCAATTTGTATTTTTTTTTCATATTGCATTGTAATTGTAGTTCTTTGTGTTCTTTAACCACCTGTTAATAAACGATTTGCTGGCTTGCTCTCCTCCTAACTCGTTGTCATCTCGTTTTCTTATTCGGTTGAGCGAAGCGAATTATAATAGAAAAGCTTCCGCTATAAAAGGGGTCAGTACGCAGCTCTTACAAGCTGCAATTTAATTGGGCAAATAAACAATATCCGCACCTCGACACAAAGAACGAGAAGAATAGAGACAAAAGAACTCCTTTGTAGAACAAAGATAATAGGAGACAAAGCAGCTGCGTACTTACTGTATAAAACTGCACAGTTCACGTGTTTTCTGTGTGCGCTGCCTATATCGCCAACCAGCGGCTTTCCCGTCACTCCCATGTACTCCCCTGTAATCCCATTTGCTCCCCTCTCCTCCCATGTACTCCATGTGCTCCCCTGTGGTCCCCTGTGGTCCCCTGTACTCCCCTGTGCTCCCCTGTACTCCCTGTGCTCCCATGTATTCCCCTGTACTCCCATGTACTCCCCTGTACTCCCATGTACTCCCCTGTACTCCCATGTACTCCCCTGTACTCCCATGTACTCCCCTGTGATCCCATGTACTCCCCTGTACTCCCATGTATTCAACTGTACTCCCTTGTACTCCCATGTATCCCCCTGTACTCCCATTAATTCCCATGTACTCCATGTGCTCCCCTGTACTCCCATGTATTCCCCTGTACTCCCCTGTACTCCCGTGTACTCCCCTGTGCTCCCGTGTACTCCTGTGTACTCCCCTGTATTCCCCTGTACTCCCCTGTACTCCGTGTGCTCCCCTGTACTCCCATGTACTCCCCTGTGCTCCCTTGTCCTCCCCTGTACTCCCTGTGCTCCCCTGTACTCCCCTGTACTCCCTTGTCCTCCCGTGTATTCCCCTGTGCTCCCCTGTACTCCCATGTACTCCCATGTACCCCCATGTATTCCCCTGTGCTCTTATGTACTCCCCTGTGCTCCCCTGTACTCCCCTGTACTCCCTTGTCCTCCCGTGTATTCCCCTGTGCTCCCGTGTACTCCCCTGTGCTCCCATGTACTCCCCTGTACTCCCTTATCCTCCCCTGTACTCCCTGTGCTCCCCTGTACTCCCATGTACTCCCCTGTGCTCCCGTGTACTCCCCTGTGCTCCCATGTACTCCCCTGTACTCCCTTGTCCTCCCGTGTATTCCCCTGTGCTCCTATGTACTCCCCTGTGCTCCCATGTGCTCCCCTGTTCACATGTATTCCCCTGTACTCCCATGTACTCCCCTGTACTCCCCTGTGCTCCCCTGTACTCCCGTGTATTCCCCTGTACTCCCCTGTGCTCCCATGTACTCCCGTGTATTCCCCTGTGCTCCCCTGTACTCCCCTGTGCTCCCCTGTACTCCCCTGTGCTCCCCTGTTATCCCCTGTACTCCCATGTACTCCCCTGTGCTCCCATGTAATCCCCTGTACTCCCCTGTGCTCCCATGTACTCCAGTGTATTCCCCTGTACTCCGGTGTATTCCAATGTACTCCCCTGTACTCCCATGTACTCCCCTGTACTCCCCTGTGCTCCCCTGTACTCCCCTGTGCTCCCATGTACTCCCCTGTACTCCTGTGCTCCCATGTATTCCCGTGTATTCCCCTGTGCTCCCATGTGCTCCCCTGTACTCCCCTGTACTCCCCTGTGCTCCCATGTACTCCCCTGTACTCCTGTGCTCCCATGTATTCCTGTGTATTCCCCTGTGCTCCCATGTGCTCCCCTGTACTCCCCTGTACTCCCCTGTACTCCCCTGTACTCCCCTGTACTCCCCTGTACTCCCATGTATTCCCCTGTACTCCCCGTGTACTCCCTGTACTCCCCTGTATTCCCCTGTACTCCCGTGTACTCCCCTGTGCTCCCATGTACTCCCCTGTACTCCCTTGTCCTCCCGTGTATTCCCCTGTGCTCCCCTGTACTCCCATGTACTCCCATTTGCTCCCCTCTCCTCCCATGTACTCCTCTGTGCTCCTATGTACTCCCCTGTGCTCCCATGTGCTCCCCTGTTCTCCCCTGTTCTCCCCTGTGCTCCCCTGTGCTCCCCTGTTATCCCCTGTACTCCCATGTACTCCCCTGTTATCCCCTGTACTCCCATGTACTCCCCTGTGCTCCCATGTAATCCCCTGTACTCCCCTGTGCTCCCCTGTTCTCCCCTGTGCTCCCCTGTACTCCCCTGTGCTCCCCTGTTATCCCCTGTACTCCCATGTACTCCCCTGTTATCCCCTGTACTCCCATGTACTCCCCTGTGCTCCCATGTAATCCCCTGTACTCCCCTGTGCTCCCATGTACTCCCGTGTATTCCCCTGTACTCCCGTATATTCCCCTGTGCTCCCATGTACTCCCGTGTATTCCCCTGTGCTCCTAAGTACTCCCCTGTGCTCCCATGTACTCCCATGTACTCCCTGTGCTCCCATGTATTCCCGTGTATTCCCCTGTATTCCCATGTACTCCCCTGTGCTCCCCTGTGCTCCCCTGTACTCCCCTGTGCTCCCCTGTGATCCCACGTACTCCCATGTACTCCCCTGTACTCCCTGTGCTCCCATGTACTCCCCTGTACTCCCATATACTCCCCTGTGCTCCCGTGTACTCCCTCCCTTGTACTCCCTGTGCTCCTCTGTACTCCCCTGTGCTCTCCTGTACTCCCATGTACTCCCCTGTGCTCCCACGTACTCCCCTGTGCTCCCGTGTGCTCCCCTGTACTCCCCTGTACTCCCCTGTGCTCCCCTGTACTCCCCTGTACTCCCCTGTGCTCCCCTGTACTCCCCTGTACTCCCCTGTACTCCCATGTACTCCCCTGTACTCCCATGTACTCCCCTGTGCTCCCCTGTACTCCCCTGTACTCCCCTGTACTCCCATGTACTCCCCTGTGCTCCCATGTACTCCCCTGTGCTCCCATGTACTCCCCTGTGCTCCCCTGTACTCCCCTGTGCTCCCATGTACTCCCCTGTGCTCCCCTGTGCTCCCATGTACTCCCCTGTGCTCCCATGTACTCCCATGTACTCCCCTGTACTCCCCTGTACTCCCCTGTGCTCCCATGTAACCCCCTGTACTCCCCTGTGCTCCCATGTACTCCCCTGTGCTCCCCTGTACTCCCATGTATTCCCCTGTACTCCCATGTATTCCCCTGTGCTCCCATGTACTCCCCTGTGATCCCCTGTACTCCCATGTACTCCCATGTACTCCCCTGTACTCCCCTGTACTCCCATGTACTCCCTGTGCTCCCATGTACTCCCCTGTACTCCCTTGTGATCCCATGTACTCCCCTGTTCTCCCCTGTACTCCCCTGTACTCCCATGTACTCCCCTGTGCTCCCCTGTTCTCCCATGTACTCCCCTGTGCTCCCCTGTACTCCCATGTATTCCCCTGTGCTCCCATGTACTCCCCTGTGATCCCCTGTACTCCCATGTACTCCCCTGTACTCCCCTGTACTCCCCTGTGCTCCAAAGTAACCCCCTGTACTCCCCTGTGCTCCCATGTACTCCCCTGTGCTCCCCTGTACTCCCATGTATTCCCCTGTACTCCCATGTATTCTCCCCTAGTGCTAAGCGACAAAAGGGAGGCTACTTCCTCCTAAAAGTAAGGAAGGAAAAGCAATCATTTCTCTTTCCGACTGAATTGGACTTGAGACTACCAGTCTAAGAATATTCAAGATAGCTTTTAACTTCAAGGGGAGCAGACGAAAATCATCCATCCAAGGTCGAAAAAAAGACAAAAGAGTGGATCTCTTTAGTTATAACTGATAATAACTTATCACAGTGAAGGTAGATTGTTGATTATTATTCATAGGAGAAAACACATTGGGAAGTAAGTAAAAGCCTCGTAGTTACATTTAACCACTCTATGTAAGTAAGAAGTTAAGTAAAGATAAGTACATAAGAGTACTTAAAAAGGTCTCTCGTTTTCTCTTTCTGTGTCGAGCAAAGAAAACGAGCTACACAAAATGCTCTGCGCCGGAAATAGAAGTTAAAGTTGTCAGTTAAAAACGATGCTTTAAGTCTATTTGCTTGTTTAATCCCGATTTTTTGGAGTTGGGTGTTTTTATTTTTTTAAAAGTAACATGATTGCGCTGCTGCGAAGAGAGAAAGGGGCGTTGTCCATGGAAACCTTATGGGATGGAGCCATGGAAACCCACGCATAAGCCAGTCATAGCGCACTGAGAGAGCCTATGTTGATTGACATATGCCAATCATTAGCTTTGGCTTATGTGATTGGTCAACACAAGATAGTGCACGCGCTTTCTTCGAAAAAAAAAACAAACAAACGCGCGCGCGACTGCTACGATTTCTTCAAAACCTGAATATTTATACTATAGTCAATACACCAAAAACTGGAAATCGACTCTGCCATAATTTCGTCTTTAATAAGACTTCTCCAGGGCAGACTGAAGAAGGTGAATCGTTACAAGCTTATTTACATCAGAATAGTGGCGCGAGACGCAAAAACATTACAACTGACAAAAACGCGCATATTCTAGAATAGCGCGCGCTATGGATAAAAAGAATTTACACATCTCTACGTGGGTTCCTACTACAAAAAAGTCATCACTATTAAGACCCCGCGGGTAGATAGATTTAAGCCGATAAGCCCACTGGCCTTCCCTTTCCCTAAGCTGAGCCTCAGAGTTACACTTATCTATAAGTTGTACCATAACATTATTAAGACCTAAATGATTGGCGCAATGAAAATGTTGATAGATAAGGTCATCCTTAACTCTTTCACTAACCGGTAAACTAGGGTGCTTATTTAACCTACTTTTATGATTATTAAAACGCTTCCTAAAACTATTGATAGTAGACCCTACGTATTGCTTGCTACACATAGAGCAAGTAATTAGATAAACAACAAAATCTGAGCTACAGTCCAAGTCAAAATTAATGACATATTTCTTATTAGTAACTGTACTGCGAAACTCCCGCCCTGTCTTAAGAAAGTTACACACCCTACACCTTTTACCGCCACACTTACCACAACCTCTAACCTGAGTACTATCCTCTTTAAGAGAGGAGTGCACCAACATATCCTTTAAACTCCTAGGTTTCCTATAAGCCACCATAGGTACCCTACCAATAGTCACTTTTCATCCAGCTTTACCTAATTTACCTGGTATTCTTCGTAATTTACAGCCAGTTCTAGAATCTTCTAGTAGATGTAGGGGTTATTTTGCCATACCAAGACGAGGCATTTGCGGACAAATGATATATGGCTGTCGAATTATCGAAAAATACAGAAAGCGAAAAGGGAACTGGAGGAGAAGCTTGTAAGCAGTCTAAATGGTTTGACAACAGTAGAATCGTGAGTGTGATATCTGTAGATACGAACAATTATATCCGTTAACTTACATCATAAAGTTTGTTGTTGTCTTATTTCATGGTTACATCACGCGAGTACAACTGCTCGCTATATTTTGTTGTTTTTGAGAATTTTTTTACAAACTCATTCGCTTCGGTCTTCGATTCTACGCTGTTTGAACACAGCAAGTTTTACATTTAGATACCGTCTCTAAAACAGTGGACATACGACCCTAAAATTAAATTAAACGATTCATATGTTTGCCGGTTTTCGAGACTCGTCTTTAATGACTTGACATGAGTATTTTGTAATGTAAGATGTTCACATGAGCACCTTACAAAAAATGAATTTATAAGCAAATCTTATATCGCGAAAAAATGCTTTTCATCTAGGTTTTGAGGATCGTATATCATTAAAATTATCAGTGATTAATGCGAATACATAAAGGACCCCATTTTGAGCAAGAGATAAAGCATTTTGTCAAGGTGAAATTAAACTTTTTTGTGGCTAGCAAGCAAATGATGCTACGAGAATGCCAAAAAAAATTACTCAAACCATCCCGATTGAGAATCCGGTACCATTGGAAAGGCAGATGGCTACTATTTCACATACATACTGTATATAACACATGCTTTTTTAATTCTTTTTTTCATGGAGTGTAAAGTTTAGCAATGTTTAAATTTCAAAAGGAAGAGAGCGCACGGCTAAAAAAATACGATGTCCTACGAGACGAAAATGTGATCACTGTTTGTGCGAAAAAATATGGGTCCTTTAGCATTTCATCTAGGTTTTGAGGATCGTGTATCATTAAAAATATATGTGGTCTATACAAATACCTAAAGGACCCAACTTTGATCAAGATAACAAGCATTTAGTGCGAGGTGGAATTGCTGTTACCCACACCAAATAGGTGCCGTGTTTTTGTCACGCAATACGATGAGAGATGAAATGGTTAGAAAAAATAAAACTGTTCAAAGGGCCTTTTTTATTTGCGATTAGTCTAAAATAATGCATATTGAATGCTTTATTTTTGGTCAGAACACTGAGAGGACAAATACGACAAGAAGGATTTAGCGATTATTACATCTCTACATCTCTAGTGAGCAAAAATATGTTTACCTACACAGCGAAAATTTCAACGCAAATTTATCACTGTTTGTGCAAAAAAATGTGGGTCCTTTAGCATTTCATCCAGGTTTTGGGGGTTATACATTATCTAAATTATATGTAAGTTATATCGATATCTAAAGGACCCATCTTCTAGCGAGATAATCAGCATTTCGTACAACTAGTTAAGTAAACTTGATAGCGGTAGCGGCAATGGCACCGCAAATAATACAAAGTAAATGGCTTCAAAATTGCAAAATCATTTGAATTATCAAAAATGCAAACAGGATATACATTTTATATTTGTATAAGGTTATATTTACATTTTATTTACATATATTTACAGCTATCAAGAGGAAAAGCACTTTATTTCCACGTCTAGTAAAGTTGCAAGGTAAAGACGCCGCATGTAGCAAAAATTGCTTTTTTCTCACGCAAATTCACACGAGCTCTCGCAATTCTCCTTATTTGGTTATCATTTCGCGCCAACTCGAGCTTTATCCGTGAGGGGACTGGGCAAGTAGGTGTTTTTACAGACTGGTATATTCAAAGGGCTGTAAACAATCGGGGATTATGGGAAATCGGGGATTTTTGGTAATAAAGATTTTTCTATCATAGGAGATATTAGATATCGATGGATGAACTGTTTTGGAGGATATTACTTTTATTCCTTCAGATGCACTTTAATTTTTCTGGATGATATTCTAATCTATTTGGGAGAGAATTTTCTGAGCTAAGCTGTTGAGTCTCCCCAACGAGCACATACTTTCTTGGTGTCCCCCAACAGCCAATACAAGAATAGAAGGAAGGCAGCACACTCCGGCTGGCTTGCAACAGTGAAAGCTAAACTCATTCGCATCTAGCTCGCTCGGAATTCAACATTTCAGGGGCGTAGGGCACTGGGGGCATGTGTCCCCCCCCCCAATATTTCCAAAAATTATAAGGAAATGACCAGTAGGGGCGTGGCTGTGCCCCCAATGTTTTCTTAATATGTTTCTGTATTGTGCCCCCCCCCCTCAATCTTACGTGGCCTGCTACGGCTCTTTATTTTGACAACATTTTAGTGTGATCTTTCTAGATGCAATGAATACCGATCTGCCTTTAATATTTAAATTATATCCGCTCTTAAAACACACATTCATTAATTACCCAACATACGTATGATTATGCTTGGCAGTCAACCAGGACACGGCTGTTGGAGGTCATGACAAAATACTCCCGTGTTTAAAAAAAAAAACTTGTATTATCTATATCTGTGTTGCTACACAGCCAGAATTGGCATGTTTGCAAATATTCTTCTTTTCTTGAAATCCTCTTGTAATACTTCTAATACTTGTGATGCTTTTCTGTAGTTGTAAAATGTATCCAAGCTGGAGCAACGTGTATACTCCTCCTAACATGGTAAAAGAATGCACCTTAGAATAACGATACTAGCCATAGGGATTTGAACAAAGTGGGCCTCACGTAGTAACCCAAGCTTTCTACCGTAGGAATGGCCAGGTCGTGTGGTTGTGGGAGGGGGGGCTGTTCCTATTTTGAATAGCTAATAGTGGACTAGTTTTCTTTTCCAAACTCCTCTAGCTGAAGTTCTACTCAGTTTTAGCGGATCTCGTGTTCGAGTGGATACCAGTCCTCCTGGTGTACCCCGGGCCCCTCACCCCTACCAATTATTAGTTCTGGTGGAGTAGTCAGATATCCTCCCCCTTATGACCTGGGAATGTAAACGAAATGTGAACATTCATATAGCAGGGGCGTAGCCATGGAGAGGGGCCCAAAGGGGCAGTGCCCCCCTTCCAGAAGCCAAAGATAAAGTACATGTATGAGACAACACTTAAAATACAGGAGAAAGTGTCTAATATCGGACTTTTTGGGCCCAACCCTGTTAAAAATCCTGGCTGCGCCCGTGTATATAGCTCTAGAAGTTTCCCCCTACAGCTCTCCTATGTATTAGAATCTCAACAATTGTCCTTTTTGTTTTGAAATATAGTCCTGAGTTGATGCCCGGTAATAACGGCTTGATGCCCTCAGTGATAAAGAAAACACATTTTTAAATCACGTTTGTAAATGTTGTTATATTTACGCCCCATTCAAAAAACAACTTGATTTAGACAAAAAGTATGTTTAACTTGGATCTATTTTGTTCATTTGTTTTATTCACTTTGTCGTTGCAGCGAGGCAAGAACTCCGCCCAGAAGCGGCGGAATTCAAGCCCTTGCGGCGCCCCCTGAATATCCGTCAGGCCAATTTTCAGGTAAAACGTTACACAATGAAGGAAGTAAATGACAATCTTCGTACCATCAAAGAGGATTGTTACAAAACGATAGATTAATTAATCACCATATCTATTAAGCATACAAATATACATTTTATTCCCTTGAGCAAGCCACCTATAATGAAGAGCATCGGAGAGGATTTGACCTCTTCGAATTTTTATTACTATTATTATTGTTGTTGTTGTTGTTGTTGTTGGCTCTTTAACCCCCGATTTTGCTTTTATTCATAGCTGGAGCCAAGAAGAACAAAATTTAAGGTGTGTTTCTTTTTTTATTTATAAGAGCCTTTTCTATAAGAATGTCCAGCCTTAGATTTCGCCGATTCTAAAAACGGACTAAGAACATGAGATGCTCAGAAGTATTTATTTTTATTGTTATGATGCTTTCTATAATGCAGGGCCAAAATTGTGCTCATAATAGAGACCTTAAGTAGTTATTGTTATTATCGCTTGCATAAAATCACTGGTATTATATTCTTATATACACAAGCTGAACTTATGCATTACATTTAAATTTAGAAACATCTTAAAACATTTTCAGCCTTAAAATGGTTCAAAAATAGGAACGGCCCTCAGCCTTAACTGAAAATTAGACGTTAAAAAGTGTTTACGTCTGTCCGCCGTTTGACTGTCTTTCTGTCTGTTATCCTTCCGTCCGTCGGTCTCTGCCGCTTCTCTAGTAGCCATATTTTCTAGTTCTCATGGATCGTTATGCCTTTTTAGAATCTACAAGACAGTACCAAGTATTATAAAGAAATACTCGAATGCGCAGATGTCGAGCTATACTGGTAAGATATAATATATATTTCGTTTCAATGTGGGATGGAATGGGGGAATACAGGGCCCTGTTTTGGGTGTTCTTCTGGTTTCCTGACATTTTGTAACCCCTGACTTTATTACCGAGAACTGCAACCATGATTAATAGCATAAAGCAAATACCAACCCCCTCAACTTTCAAAATTGTTTAGTGATGTTTTTTTTTGTATTTATTTTTTGCTGCTTTTTTGACAGGCTCCAAGTAAATGATGCGGAGCAACAGAACAAAATTGAAGTAAGTAAAGGTGTTATAATATGTTTTATGATGAATGAGTACCACATTTTAACCGACTTTGCTATTGTTTAGGACCTGCAAGATCAAGAAACTATCCAGAAGGAAGAGATTGTAAGTACCGCACAACAGCACCACCTAAAAGCAAAGCAAGCCTTGTGGATTAGACAAAGCCACCTCCGCAGACACGAGATAAAAGGAAAGGCTCCTAGCACCCCCGGGCTTAAATTAAAATAATAATCAGATCACTGCCACGGTAGCAGTCCCAAATTATAAGTCTCCTGTAAAAATCCTTATCTCCGAGTGTCAGTCGGCTGGAATAAAAGTATAATTGCACAGATAACAGACATTTGTGTTAAGATCTTGATCAGTTAGTTATTTTGCGCTATCCCTAGTCTAGCGCATTCGCATAAATAACCGTAAACCGCGCAGTCTAGAAAAACCGAAAAACCGGAAAACCGAAAAACCGCGCCAGATTTAAAACCCCATCACTGTAAACCCTTACGCCCCCCCTTCTCAGTAGATGCGCGCAAGTGACTTGAAACTGCGATGGTGTTTATTCTATAGCAAATAATCTGATTATCTCTTAACTTTGCAAAAATAAGAGTAACATAGATCTTTAATTCTTTACAGGAAAGCTTGACTCAAAAGAACAGGTGAGCTTGGTATTGTGTATATTTAGAAGGCCAAAACAAGCATTGTATTCCATGATTTGTTGTATTTCACACAATTAAAGACCATGGTTTTTAGTCGGCTAGGGTAAGGGAGAAGCTACAATTATAAAAAAAAAAAAATTAACCAGCCCGCGTTAAATTCTTTCCCCGATACCTAAGTACTAAAATTTAACTAAGACTTTACTTTTTATATTCCATAGAGAGCTCGAAGGCCTTTTGGCGCAATTAAGAACCATCAATACACAAGTGAGTTGTTTTTCTGAGCCCATCTGTAGGCTTTTTATCTTTCTGTCAAGAAGCCCCAAAACTCTGAGTTCACATGTCGCGGGCGCCATGTTGGATTATGCCATTTTTTAGCCTGTGCATACTGCATAAGGGCCGTAGCAGGGGTGCCCCCCCCCCCTCGCCAATATTTAAAAAAAAAAAAATTCGAGGCTTGCTACGGCCCTGTGCATACAGGAGAAAAACAGACCAAAACCTTTTTAAATCTATATTATTTCAGGTTGCCCAAGCGCAGACGGATCCACAACAACTTTGTGTGAGTTTTTATTTTTTAATCAAGACTTTAAGATCCTAAACGCGATATTTTTTTTTTTTTTTGTAAAATCGTCAGTTCTAAATATTTGTGTTTTCAATATTTCAGGATTCCCAAGCACAGACGGATCCAGAAAAAGTTTTTGTGAGTTTTTATTTTTTTGGTCAAGACTTTAAGACCCTAAACGCGATAATTTTTTTTTTTTTTTTGTAAAATCGTCGGTTCTAAATATTCTTGTTTTCAATATTTCATGATGCCAGGGCAGATTGATTTGGACAGTTTTGCGTGAGTTTATATTTTTAATCTAGACTTTCAGATCCTAAACGCGATAAAATCTTTTTCTTTTTTGTAAAATCGTCGGTTCTAAATATTCGTGTTTTCAATATTTCAGGATGCACAAGCACAGACGGATCCACAACAACTTTTCGTGAGTTTTTATTTTTTTAATCAAGACTTTAAGACCCTAAACGCGATAAAAAAGTTTTTTTTGTAAAATCGTAAGTTCTAAATATTCGTGTTTTTTTATATTTTAGGATGCCCAAGCACAGACGGATCCAGAACAACTTTGTGTGAGTTTTTATTTTTTAATCAAGACTTTAAGATCCTAAACGCGATAATTTTTTTTTTTTTTTTGTAAAATTGTCAGTTCTAAATATTTGTGTTTTCAATATTTCAGGATTCCCAAGCACAGACGGATCCAGAAAAAGTTTTCGTGAGTTTTTATTTTTTTGGTCAAGACTAGTTAGCGATTTGCGGGAACGGGGACAAAACTTTAAAAATGGAAAAAATTAATTTTAATTTAGTTTTGTCCCCACTACATCACACACGTATGTAAGTATTATCATAGGGTATGTAGCTATGATACTAGATATACTCCACACTTGAAAAATGGTCTAAAGATATAAATATCCTAATAAAAATGGAGAACCGGACAGTGAAACAGTTGAAAGCCCTCGCCAAGGAGCGGGGTACCCCGAGATATTATCGAATGCGAAAAGCCGAACTCATCGAAGCGTTGGGTAGACAACCGCGTGATCCTACTAATACACCACCACCACATAATATTCTTGATGAACCGATACCTGGGATTAATGTTAACGAACAAGTAAAGAGTGTTGGAGCCAAAAAATGCTTTCACGGACGAAATAGATATTATTGCAAAGATTGTCACGGATCACAAATATGCCCTCATAACCACCGTAAATCATATTGCAAAGCATGTAACGGTAGTAGCTTCTGTGAGCATAAACGAGTGAGATATCTCTGTAAAGATTGTGGTGGAAAAGGGATATGTATCCACGGCAGACAGAGATGGTTTTGTAAGTTATGCGGAGGCAGTCAAGTATGTGAACACAACAGACAAAAGTATCATTGTAGAGCTTGTCATGCAACACAAGAGACACGACAAGATTAATTTATTAAACACTAGGTTATGTAACACAAGTCAGTGTTACATAACTAAATTTACCTTGTGACTCATCTAGTTGGAATTGTTTTCCGGTCATGAGACATCCATCTGCATGCAGTCTATTGTTTAACACGTGAGCAGTGAGCAGTGATCACGTGAAATGAACATGGTCGTCACGCTCTCGGGGTTATAGGAGAAATTTGATTGGATAGTGAGAGTGTTGCAGGATTAACTTCGCATATAACTGCTGATAACATACGACGGATTATCACTACAGACGCTATACTCGTTGAGTTTTTGACGATTATTACTACAGACGCTACACTCGTTGAGTTTTTGAGATGAATAGATACTACCTTAATCGAGAAGCAGCTCCAGATATTAGAGACCTTTAGATCCGAGAACCAGGTCCACGACCAGGACGAGTTTAAGCTCGCGCGTTGTGTGCGCATGCGCAGATGGCCTGTCACGGTCACGCTACTGTCAAAACTGGTCGCCCTCGAGTGGGCGACGACAAGTTTACACAGCAAAGTGGTACTCACGAGACCAGTTTGTTCAAGGTATGTTTTTTATTTTTGCAAATCATTCTGTTTATCAAAAGTCTATAGGAAATATTGACAGTGTTGTGAAAGGTAAATGTGATAAAGAATTCAAGCAACTCTGTAAAAAGAAGATGCATATCTATCGTTTTTTGAGATACAAATAAAGCGGCTAAAACTTCGCGGTCTTCCCTTTGTTGCTTTTCTCGTATTGTTTTGATTGTTCATTTACGATAAAATTTGCATAATTCAGTTACCCTAACGATCATTTTCAGAAAATATATATTCGGAGGGCTAACTAAGGGCTGAAAGTTTCGCTTAAGTTTTTTTCACGCCCACATTTTTATTGTTCCACGTTTTTATTGTTCCCAACATGTTTGATAACAGTGAGCATTTGCCACCGTAACACTGCAATGTAAACAAACTTCATCTTTTTGACTATAAGCCTAAGTACTCGTAATTTTCTGTAATTGACTAAATTCAGACGCTTAATAGACTCAATCTTGATTTTTTACAGTACAAAATGTCTGAGGATAAAAAAGTGGCGGAAAAAAGAGAGCTCTTTATATGGAAATTTGACAGCGATGTCTCACTTCTGAAAGAGGTTATTGCGGAGCCTCACAAGCATCCTTACGCATCAAAAGAGAGAGGACAGAAGTGGGACAAAATCGCCCTCAATTTAAAAGAAAACCATGGGTTTAAGGTCACTCAAAGGTCGGTGAGAAAGAGGTTTAATAGTCTGCATGAAGACTTTTTAAAAAAAGAGAAGAGAGAGAGAAGAGAGACAGTGGGGTAGAGGTGATGTACGATGAAAAGCACCAGATGCTTACAGACTACAACTAGCTTATAGAGGACTGGGAAAGGGAAAGGAAAGAGAGGGTGGATGACGAGAAGGTTATGGCAGAAGATATGAGGAAGAAGGCAACAGAGAGATTAAGTGCAACCAAGAAGAGAAAAGAGAGTGGCGAAGACAAGGGCGAAGAAGACCAGCCAAAGAGAAAGACACAGCGAAGTTTGGTGCAATTAATGGAGCAGAGCATAGCAGTACGTAGTCAGGAGAGGGCAAGAGAGCTAGAGATCAGAGGAAATGAATTAAAGCAACAGCAGCAATTCCATGGCTACCTGCTCCAGCAGCAACAACAGGCACAGCAGATGCATATGCAACAGCAACAACAACAGCAAGCCATGAATATGGCCATGATGAATGTCCTAACAGAGATGCTGAATGCTGTTAAAAATGCAAGGACCTAGTATTTTTAACAGCATCTCTGCAATAATGTCATGTTTCTTAAATGTTTCTTTTATAAAATTTATTGATAGTCAATTGCTGACATTTTATAGCAGAGTTCAAGTACTTCTCTATTGAACACTTCAGCAATCTGCTTGGTGCCAAACTCTTTATAGAGTAGATTCTTTGGAAAATAAAGTAAAATCATATTTTCTACAAAGTGGGCTACATTTATTATTCATGGGTCAAAGTTGTGTTTGTTCAACAATAGACAACAAAAGCAGTCAAATTCCAGGTGGCATCTGTTCCCAGGAAAAATCCACACCTCCTCAACAGAAAAGGCTTTAGAAAATACAGGGGAGGGGGGGGGGCTAGAAAAATCAATTAAACCCATTCAAACTGTATTTGTGACTTGCATCTCTTCCATGTGAGGGATATGAATACATAATTTATGAAATCACTTAAAAGATGGATATAAGGCCAGATACTTTTCAAGATAGCCACCCTCTCGTGTAGTACCCACTTCAGCTCTGGACATGGGATAGAGGTGAAAATACTTGCATACAGGTAGCATGTGGCCTGTACTCTATCATCTGAGGGTTTTGAGAGGCATGTATCAAGCAAGTATCAACTCTGTCACTTCACAAGAATCTAAAAGGGTTTTATTTTATAGAATACCTGTAGCAATCAAAAATCTATATACTCGAACGTTGACAACCCCCTGGCTTAGTTTTAATTTACTTTGAAAGAACTATAGGTCAGTATTTACTTTGGTTAGTCCTCCCAAGAAATATTCATGGAAGCCGAAAAATTAAAGTTCACCACCTAAAGGAATTGATTTTCCTAGGCTGCCATCAAGGAAACAAAAGTTTCTTTTTATATGCAAACCTTTCAAAAGTTGCCAAATAAAGCCAATAGGTTTGGTACTTTCTAAGTAACCAGATTTTTTGCCACAAGTTGCTTTAAACACTAAAAGAATCTGTCTTAACAAGCCTCGTATAATTATGAATATAATTGGCTCCTTCATATTCGACAAATAACAAAAAAATAGAAACTAGCAGAATAGAATTAAAAACAGAAACTAGCAGCTAGCTAATAAAAGACTGACAGAAAGTGCCATATTCCATTTAAAATTTGTAATCCCCCAATCGAGGAACTTTGCTCTACCACAGTGGAAATCTAGAATCTCTCATGTTACCCCTGTGGAAATGTCAGATAAATTTATGCACCCTATTGCTAATCAAGACTCTAGCAAACATATAGAAATCTATAGTTGAAATCAAAGCCCCCTGTGGAAAACCAGGTTCAAAACTGAAGACCCCTAAGGAAATCCAGAGTCAATATAAAAGACTCTTTCTGGCTCTTTGATATGAGGGGAACAAAAATGGAATAGCCCAAATTATTTTCATTAAACTTGAAAGTGCTCTTGAATAGTAGGTGGCTCTAGGTCAAAAAAAGAGCTAGACATAGAGCTGTATAAACATGTATGAGCATTTCGTAGAAGAGCACAGGCAGCATACATGGTACCAACTGGACTAAGTCCCATCTTGAGATTCTTTTTGAAATCCAGAAAGGCAAAATAGGAGACAATGTCCCCAAACACCCACTCAACAGCCGATCAAACTTTGCTCATTGAAGAATTGAAGGCCTCTTGGTCGGCTGTGAGGTGAGCATGTTTGTATGGTGCCTGTAGCTGAACTCTGAGAGGGTAAGCAGGATCCCCATAGATGCAAAGTGGCTGCCGTGCTTGATCAACAGAGTATTGCTGAAGTTGGTGCAGTAACCCTGACATCTGTAGCATCCTCGCATCATGCCTCTTTCCCTCTGTATGTGAAAGAAAATTTAACATTTGTTAAATTCATTGTGAAACAATTTTATATTTAGCTGTGGCATTCTAAAACACAAGCATGTTGTTGTAGAGGGAGAATAATATTTTTACGAATGAGAATATTGTGAAATTCTAAGTCTTGTACTGGAAATGTGAAAAAGTATGTTAGTTCTTCAATACACATGTCTTTTTATGTGCAAAAAAAGGAAGAAAAAAAGTTCCTAATAGTACACAGTACTAACAAACTATGGTTGGCGCACAAAGATAAGGTCATTTGCAATGTAACAGATAGAGACTCAGACCAAGTATATGTGAAAGAGAAATGACATAGTGTGAAAAATGAATGGCTGTAAAATGAGCTCTCTTTTATAGTAGTAGTATGTACATGCTATGTACTATGAGGCACTGTTTACAGTATTGTTACTAGGTAAGTCAAAATATTTTCAAACAGCCAATCAGAAAACCTGCACAAATCATGGTGTCGCAACATCAAATTTCTAGATTAAAAATAATGCAAAATCTAATGTAACCAATTTTAACATTGACATTAATAAAGACTTTCAACATATTTTATGAAAGAAACTATAGTACATGTATGGGGATCTTCAAGTGATCCAGTGGGTCAAACAATAAAAAAGCACTTACCGACTGGACCAAACAGGTTGGCTATTAGGCCATTTGGCGCCACCACGGACTGGAATTTAATACCATGAACTCTTTTGTGGCCATTATACATTATTCTTTGGTGCTCTCCTGGACGGCAGATGGGTCTTACAGTGCCATCAACAAAACCCCAACAGTTGTCCAGCGCAGCACCTTTTCGGCTGATTGCCCGAGCAAACGACTCCAATTGGAATGGCTGTAACCAGGGTTGATTCAAGTCAAGTAGCAGATGACCATGTGTATTCACAATAAAATCGGTGACCTCTGATAAAATGAGGCTAAGCTCAGGAATAGAGCGACCAAACCGTGGGATCATATCACCGAGTCTGCAAGGGTATGCAAACCTCCTCAAAAACATCAATAGTCCTTCCAAACCAGAAGAAACAGTTCCATTGATGCAGTTGAATGACTCCGGGATTTGAAGAGCTTCGAGAAGCAGGTCAATTTCGCCACGACCGAACCTAAACTCAGCCTTTAGTTCAGCCTCAGACATATCACCGAGTGTCTCCTCGATCCGACTGTAATTCTCGTGAGGAATGGCAGGATTTTTCCGATTTTGCTCCAAGATAACTCGAATGACATCTTCCTCCTCCAAAAAATCGTCGAGGTATAGCATAATTGAAGATGTTAGAATGTTTTCCTTGGAGAACATGGCTCAAACATGGCCAAACTATGAACAAACTTAATAAAATTGCATTCCGACGGTTTGTTTACTATCTAAATGTTGCAATTTGACGACGACCAGGCCGAGGACTAGTCTGTAGTACCAGTGCGCGCGCGGCCAAAACTCGTCCTGGTCGTGGACCTGGTCCATGGATCTAAAGGTCTCTATTAACGGTAGAGTGGGACTTGGAGGAGGAAACATAATTGCCGTTAAAGAGGAAATTAAGAAACTGTTTGCCGAAGCTGCCGGATATTTCAAAACACACCCGGAAATGGCCTTAAGTTGTCTTAATAAACGCTTTCCCAACCCACAAGACAGAGACAAAGCGTTTGCCCTTCTGAGGGATGCTAGCGAAGGAATAACTTTGCAATTGGAGGATGCAACTGATAGGGACATCAAGGTGACATTTACCCTCTCCGATAACTAGCATCTCTTCTGTCTAAAGTGAATGATTCTGATGATTTCATTAGGTTAGAGACGTATTATGGACTGGACAGACCCACGCTGAACTGAATTTGAATTTTCACTTGATCGTTTGTGTTTGAAATTTATGTAGAACGATTAGGAGCTAGTGGGGTCACTGACACGTGTACGTTGTTACATAATCATAATTGAATCACGTTTTAGTCATCACAAGGTAAAATTAGTCACATAACTTGTCAACACTTGTGTTTGTAATTTTTTTTTCCTAGAGCATAATTTTCTAGCTTCTTCCAACTTGACGTGTAATTGCAATGAGTAAAATAATTAAACAGGATCAATTATCATTATGTATTGTATTATATTGTACCCTCATGGATAACAAAAACTCATTTCGGTGTGACGTCATACATTCCTAACCTCCCTAACAACGAGCAATTCTGAAAATAGATTTTGTATTTACATCGAGAGTTCGTAGTTGTTAGGGATATCTGGTATGCAGTCTATTGTTTAGCACGTGGACAGTTATTGTTTTCTTGCAATACGTCACATCCGTCCACGTGCATCTCACATGCTACCGAAATAGATACCAAGCTAAACCAGCCGCAGAGGCTGTTATCACGATAAGGTTAATGTCGTGACGATCTGTCGTCACACGCTGGGTCTTCACATCCGGTTTCGGTTTGAGAGTTGTGACTGGTTTGAGAGTCGTGACTGGCTTGATATGAGGTAACACAATCTTTGAATGACCCATATTATGTTTTGGAATCGTTTTTATCTCATTATTTATTGGATTTAGTCCCAATTTCATATCAGTAGTGGCTTTTTGTAATTTGTTATTATAACCAGCGATTGAAGTGTTGTTATTTATCACAAGATACGATGGACTCAACCAACAACCGAGGGCGAAAGCCAAGTCTAGTTTTTGCCTCGCCTGTTGTAAAGCAAACTGATACCTTTGTATACTTTTTGATATATCGTTTTCTATCACTGCGCTTTCAAAGAGTTTCAAAAAACTTGTTTCGTTTCTTGAGCTGAACCGCTATCACCGGTGATTGACGACCGAGTTTGAACTTGTGCGCCTAGAATACAATAAACAAAGGCTTCTATGCTTTGATTTATCCTAGACAACCCAGCTTTACTTAGCCCCATTGATTTTTCTGGGAAGAACCACTCATACTGAAACTTGGTTCTAGGATCTTTTAAATATTCAATCTCGAAATGATTCATATGTTCATCATCACTTTTAGCAGCGTCCCATTCGTCATGTAATTGATCGATGGTCCCATAGGGCTTGTACGAGTCATTAGAAGATGACAAGCCGTGATAATCGTAATTATAAACATTTCCTAACCCTTGATTTATCGGCCCAAGGAACCGGAAATCACTACCAGTTCGAAACTCTATCCTTAGTTTTTGGTAAGCTGCTTCGCTGTAGAAGTTTTTATTCCAACTAAAGAGCTTATCTCTTGGGAGAGGGCATTGCAGCTCACTTAGTATCCGTCTGATGGTGAAAATGATATGAAATCTGTAGAATGACCCCGCTTGAGAGTCGTCTATCATGTCACGCGTCACACCACATCCAGCAGTGGCGCAAAACATAGCGAAATTCAGGGCTTGACTCCAATAACTGAGGTTTGGAGCGTCGAGCCACCTACTAGCCTCCTTTGCTGTTCTGAATACTAGCTCGCTGTCGGTGAATATGTCCCTAAAAACAAAGTGTCTCTTCAGCTTCGGTGTTATAAAAACATCAAAAGAGACATAATCATTTTTCGTAGGGTTTTCATCCCATGACGATATTTTGTATTCTGCATGTGTGTTTAATCTATATTGTTTTGGAAATCCAAACAGTTGCTGAATTGTTTCCTTGTATGCCTGCGCATCATCGGTGACCAGAGAATCCTGGATATTCTCAGGTTTCCAGCTATTACCAGGGAAGCGGTATAACGTTTTGACTAGATTCCCATTCTTGTCAAACGGGTCATATTCATCTCCATTGAAATTGAATTGCACATCGCCATGCTCATCAGCAGAGAACCTAAAGCGCGAATAGTAAGGGTATCTTTTCACAAATTCTGTAAACTTCATCTTATATGTTTTTTCATTAAACATATAAGATTTTTAAATCACTTTGAGATTTTGGCACTGAACGGTGCTAAATCAGTTCTTTGCATATCTCAATTCATAGATCCATCCAAAGGGTGTTCTTTCAAACAGAAATTTTACCGAGCGGGTCGATTCGCCAGGTCTTTCAAAATCTCTTCTCTTACTGTTTCCCTCAGCTTGGTAATGTTTACATTTTTTTCATCCTCTTTTCTTGACTTTTGACGAATCTGGAGCTTTAGAGCCTCAAACTTATCCACCTCATTCAAGATCAAAGAAAACTCTTCATCTGATATTTTGTTGTCTTTCAAAGCTTTAGAAACCAAGTCACGTATGCTATTTACTTTTGCCTTTGCCACTGCCACCGTTTGGTCGTGCTTAGAGACTTTTTGCGACAGTCGTTTAGAAACCGCCGCACAGCCTACAGACGTAAGACCAAAAACACCGGCCAATGCACCTAACGGAACTCCTACTACAATACCCAAACCTGACAGAGAAGTTCCTAAACCACTAGACCCAAGAATGACGGATACGAGTCCTGAGCCTACGCTTACCTTTGAGAACGTGCTCTGCGTTCGTTTATACTTTTTTCTCACGTTCTCATAATGTTTAACTTCTTTTTCCAAACTTCCCAAAGCATCATAGGTCTTTTGAAGTCTGAAGTTATCACCACTTTGTGGTACATTTGGGTAGATTGAATTGTATTCATCCATATTTTTATTATGGAGAGAGGTTATTCTTTAAGTAATTTCTAAAATTAGACGTATCGGGTAGAGACCACTCTCTATTGTATTTCCATCACCGTCCTTCATACTAAAACGAAGACTACTCACGTAATCAACTGATGTGGCACTAAGCTGTATCGGACTGTGTGGACTAAAGTTTATCTTTCCTTTATCAAGCTCTATACATGCTAAGATTTGTGAGGGAGCTCCTTGTTTGAGGGAGCCAGATGCGTTCACAAGGTCGCAGTGGATAAAAATAGCCTCAAGACCTTTTATCTGTATCTCGTGTTGAGTTTTTGCTTTCAGCTTTTTGTTTTTGAGTCCTAACAGGTCGGCAAGCGATTCGTTCAACACAACGTTTTGATGAGCTTTGAGTGATGATTTTTCAATAGAGATTGACTTTTCACCAAGACGCAAACCCTCATCTATTTGACGTTTTAGCGTTTCAACCGTATACTGTCCCGCAGGGATCCTAAGGATAATGTTTTCACCATCAGAAACAGTTCCCTCACTTGAAAGATTATTCCAGCGATTATAAAACGTACAACCTCGCAACGTAATAAACCACGGCTTTTCAATAGGCTGTTCTAAATAGACGGTGAAGTCACCAACTTTACCTTCAATGTAGAGTAATACCATTTGTTATGATTTTCGTCTCCTTTTAAATCGTTCTACAAAATATAGGACGACAGCAACGATTAGAAGCCATGCGTTTTTAGCTAAAAATCCAACAACTTCACCTGCCGTTCTAAATATGAAACTAGCTATCGCACCAACCATTCCTGGGAGTATTTCTCCTAGTTTTTTGCCTATTGTTTCCAGACCATTTCCAACACCTTTTGCAACACTTGTCAAACCCTTCTTCAGATTAGAGACAATAACGGCGATGACCACACCCACAGCGGTAACCACAGCAACGGTGGTAAATCCATATTTCCTAAAAATCGCCTTTACACGATCCTTCAGAGACATCCTTTCCTCTATGGCCTCATTCTCCCGCTCTAGTTGTTCAATCTCACTCTGTGTTTCCCCAATCTGCGCATCTATTCCTTCTCTTTGATTCTCAGGGACTTCCTTTCGCTTGGTCTCTAACTGTCTCAACTTTTCTTCTCTCTTTGCAACCTCTTCTTCATTGGAGCGGATAACCTCTTCAGCAGATGGTCCAAGGCTTTTCTTGATAGAAGAAGGGAGCTTTTCATTCAACTCACCTACTGCGTCAAATAATGGATAGGACTTCCCACCCATCCTTTTAAGCTTTACGGCGACGTTTCCATATTCATCGAGAGTAGCTGTGAAGGGTGATTTCGCAGGGTTTATATTAGGGTTTTTTTCACGAATTCTATCCCAAGCGTTTTCCATCCTCTCTTCTCTATGTATTAATGGTGTATGTTCATCCACACCATGTATAAACGATGTTTCATCTGTAGTGTGGCGGTGGAAAGGATCATGAGTTGATGTGGATGTCATGGGGATTGACTCACCCTCATTATCATCGCCCGGATCAGCGGGTTCGAAAGGATTTTCTCTATCGGGAATCTCTGGGTCAGTATCCATTTCTTATTTTATTTGAAAATAAGAAATCTTTAAGCGATCTTTGCACTGAATGTGCTGACTTATATCCATTTACTCGCTACATAGCCAAGAGCTAACATTCCACCTCCAACATATGCCATCTCTCCCATCTTTTGGTTGCTACTCGGTCTATAGTAGTCTGAGAACTCAGGCTCTTTCAAGTTTCCTGCATCAGGATGTGTTTGAGAATATAATCTGAAAGCCTCATCTGTCTTTTTTTCGTTCTCATCTGCACGAACTTTATTATTGTATTCTTCCGCCAACCAATCCTGATATTCCTGTCTTTTTTTCTGCCACTCACCCATTGCTTGTTGATACTTCTCAAGCGCTTTATCATGTCGTATTTTTTCTTTATCAACATAATGACCATCAGAAGATAAGTATCTTGCTAGGTAACTCCCTCCAACAAATGCTGTTGCATTAAGAATAGCCCCACCAATCATCAACGCTATAGTTGCCATTTATTAATCAAAGCAGTATTTTTTAGATGGTTTTAGGTATGATCTTTTGAGTTTCTAGATAATCTTTCAAGTACATACTTCCAGACAGAACCGCAACCCACTTGGCATAGTTTGTAACACTTGACGAGGGATCGTTGATAAATGATTCTTTCATAGCCTTTTTAGCGGCGTACCCAACTCCAGCAGCCAATCCAATAATGACGGCAGAATCGGTAACTGTTTTCACAAGTTTGTTTTCGGTTGACATGACTTTTTTTATTACAGATTCAGATAATCTTTAAATCACAACATTCCTATTTTTGGAGTTGTGGCTACAGGAATTTTTGAGGGTTGAGTCGATCTCTTGCTCTGTTCAACCTCTTTGAAATCGTTATTAATCTTACACAGTTCACCCTCTTTCTTTTTGTAAAAACGCATATACATATCCACTGCTGTAAACCCTATTCCAAATAGAGAAAGCACGGTTGTAAAAGATAGCTCCGGAATCCAAGCTCGAGCTTTTTGTGGTTCAGGGCTTCGGTCAGCCTCACGTTTCATTTCCCTAGCTAACACTTCTTTAGCCTTCCTATTATATTCAGCAAGTTTCATACCAGCAGCGACTTTTTTAGGATCTTTTTCCCTAGCACCGCTTTTTGCTGTAAGTGGGTTCTTAGTAATCTGTTCAACCTCTTGATTTTCGTCAGACATTTTTTTATTTTGTTTGTAAATAAGAAACATAATCTTTAAATGACATCTTAGTGGTGTGCTTGAAAGTTCTTGCTCAGTTGTGTTCAAGAGTTTGCTCAGTTGTGTTCAAAAGTTTGCTCAGTTGTGTTCAAAAGTTTGCTCAGTTGTGTTCAAGAGTTTGCTCAGTTGTGTTCAAGAGTTTGCTCAGTTGTGTTCAAAAGTTTGCTCAGTTGTGTTCAAGATTTTGCTCAGTTGTGTTCAAAAGTTTGCTCAGTTGTGTTCAAGAGTTTGCTCAGTTGTGTTCAAGAGTTTGCTCAGTTGTGTTCAAAAGTTTGCTCAGTTGTGTTCAAGAGTTTGCTCAGTTGTGTTCAAGAGTTTGCTCAGTTGTGTTCAAGAGTTTGCTCAGTTGTGTTCAAGAGTTTGCTCAGTTGTGTTCAAGAGTTTGCTCAGTTGTGTTCAAAAGTTTGCTCAGTTGTGTTCAAGAGTTTGCTCAGTTGTGTTCAAGAGTTTGCTCAGTTGTGTTCAAAAGTTTGCTCAGTTGTGTTCAAGAGTTTGCTCAGTTGTGTTCAAGAGTTTGCTCAGTTGTGTTCAAGAGTTTGCTCAGTTGTGTTCAAGAGTTTGCTCAGTTGTGTTCAAGAGTTTGCTCAGTTGTGTTCAAAAGTTTGCTCAGTTGTGTTCAAGAGTTTGCTCAGTTGTGTTCAAGAGTTTGCTCAGTTGTGTTCAAGAGTTTGCTCAGTTGTGCTTGAAAGTTCTTGGATTTTGTTGGAAGCCTCCTCTGAAGGTGCTATCTTAATGTGCTTAGCAACCTGGAAGAGACCGCTAACAAGTGCTACCAATCTTCCACCTCTCAATACCAAGAGACCTGCCAAATTTGAAAGTTCCCGCTTTACCAACTCGTCGTTCTGCAAGTCTTTGCAAAGAGCATCAGAGTCATCAATAGGAACAATATAAGATATGGCTTGAGTGGCTACTTGAATAGTTGACTCCACTAATCCCCCTGTGACCTGTTTTCCCAAGACAGTCTGATAGCGAACAAAGTACTTTTCGACTTCACTGTTTGAGAGTTTCTTAATATCACCTAAACTCATGTTAACACCGAGATACTCCTTAGTAGTCCCCAACGATGCGAGAATGGCTAGTGACTCTCTTTTGACTTCAACATCATCTTCGAGAGGCTCGCCCCTCGAGCTCCCCTTAGACCCAGGTTCCTTTTTCATATAATCCTCAACGCTTACCATCTTACTTTATAATAATACATAGATTCTTTTAAATCACTACAGGAATCTCCAAATAACACTGAAATGGATACCTCAAACAGAAACACAGCCTTGAATATCGTCCTGCTTTTAAAAGTTCTATAAATTTTTTACGTGTTTCAACATCCAAGTCACCTCCATAATCTTCAAAGAGAGTTTTTGCACCAATTTGAGATGGATTATGGAATGCCACCACACAGGCGACGTTGTCACGAAATGGTTTAGCTATTGAGGTTAGTTGTTGTGTCAAAACCCATACAGATAATCCCTCATGCCTACCAGAAAAGGCAAGATCGATAAACTTGTTAGAACGTTGCTTCAAGTCCTTGGACACGGCACAGTCGTCTAAAATAATTAACGTATTTGTACCAGAGAGCAATTCTGTGGTTAACTTTAACAGTTCGTTAATCTCATCACTGTTGCTAGCATCTGGAGACAGCACAATAAAGCGTTTGTCGCCCTTGGCAAATCTGTGATAGGTCTTATTCTTTGCATAGGTCGGACACATCAAGACAATGTACTTAAAGACATGCCGAAACGGTCCTCGGAGTTGTTCTATTAAATATTTTGTTTTCCCACAATTAGTAGGTCCTGTGATAATACAATGAAATGGTGTTTTATCTCGTAATTCTTCCATTCTTTGTATTATCACACAAGTCTTTTTTAATACATGATTGCTTTCAAATTCGAGTTCATAACCTCCATCAACGCATCGGCCACTACAAACATGTGACAGTTGATATTTCCCGTTCCTCCAACTTTCCGTTTCATTTCTAGTTTTACTCCGTCTCGCGTGTTGTTCAAGACCAGACCTCCTCCGTGAATGCTGTTATCTGGGTGTGCCCTCAAGTCAACCCATAGAGCGAACTTGTTATTAGCGTAAAAATCCTTTTGCTTGACGCCCTCTCTACCGAAACGTTTCTTTACCGACTCCCAGAGGTCTGACGGTACCATTCCCTTGGAGTAGAGGCGGTTTGGCATGCCATCAACGTTAATGTTGATTGATGTGATACTTGGATTGACAAACTTTTCGGAATCTCTTGTTCCTCCAGTGTAGCTCTCTGTGAACAAGCACAATATCCCTGTCATTGACCTCCTCGGTAGATTAATGTGCTCGTTTATGACACTATCATTAGGTTTGGAAATGGTGAACGTTTTGTGGAGAATGACGTTCTCGTAAAAGAATCCTTTACCAACCTGATAAGCTGACAACGCCTCACGAGCCAAGTATTCGCTTGAGATGCAAGCATATTCCAACTCAAGGTTTGTGATTGTGTACGTTGGAGTCTTGACTGTGTCAGCATAAACAACAACATCGGAAACTGAGGCTAGAGTAATCTCAAAGGTCAGTGGATGAGGTAACGCCTTTGGATAGAAAGCCCCATGCTCGCTGAGAATAGGATGGTCTAGTGGGATTTTGTATTTTGTATTATGTACTGCTGCAAGAGCCACCTCTTTTGCATCAGAGGTAGACTTGTCTCCTGCGTTTGTTCTGAGTTTTCTCATATTCTCTGATGAGATACCCTGTTTCAATAGATCCTCTCGTTCCTCCTTGGGGATGAATAGGTCGTGATACGTTTGAAATAGATCGTATCGTTGGGTGTCTTGCAGTGTTTCCCCACCGAAAAGAACCTTGAGCCTAGACACTAGGTTTCGACCAACGTTGTTGACGAGAGTATTATTTGCATGCCCTGTGACGCCTAAGTCGAATAGCAAGGACACACTACCTGGAACGATAACCACATTTTCAGCAAGTTTTGGTATGTTATCATACAGAGTCTCCCCAGGATTTGCTGATGAGGGGTTCAGTGTGATTCGATTTAGTGAGGCATCAGCCTTCAAACCGAAAGGTTCTCGAGGGATTCTGTTTGGATTAATTTTTTCTGAAATTGCCTGCGGCATCTTTATTTTAAGAAAAGATCGATAATCTTTAAATGAATAACGAGATCAGATTATCAAAAATATACTACAGTACCAGAGGGTACTGGAAAGGCTATGAAGCCATTAATAAATTGGCAGATGCTGCTAAAGTGAGCCAATCTACATCTAAGAAGTGGCTTGAGAAACAGGCATTGTGGCAAATCTATTTACCACCCCCAAAACATATTCCGAGACCGCATTGGGCTGTTGTCAAAACAAACTATATCCACCAGGCGGATCTATTGTAACTCACGATACTGTAAAACGAAAGACCTACAAATATGCGCTCTCAGTGGTGGATGTTGCTTCAAGGTATGTTGATGCTGAAGCTCTAACGAGTAAAGATTCAAGTGGACTTGCCAAAGCGTTTGAAAGAATCTATTCAAGGAAACTCAAGTGGCCAAATACGGTGATTGTCGACCCTGGCACAGAATTTATGGGTGATGTTACAAAACTCATGAAAAAGCATAATGTTCGAATTCAACGAAGTGAGGCTAAAAACCATAAAGCTCAATCTGTGGTAGAACGGGTAAATCGAACTTTGTCTGAAAGATTGTATAGCCATCAATATGCTCAAGAGATGTTATTAGAGAATGAAAGGTCAAGAGAATGGGTGAAGAGGTTGCCTAAAGTTTTAGAAGCAATGAATACTAAGCCAAGACGGATTAGTGGAAAAGAACCTGATAAAGCTGTTAGACTCAAAGAAGTTGATGTTAAACCCGTCGAATACAAGCGACCTGTCGGAGTTGATGAAATGAGATTACCTCCCGCCGTTAAAGTAAGATATTTGCTTGCTCCGGGAGAAGACGAAGGGGGTGATAACCGTCGTGCGACGGATCCGACCTGGAGTTTGAATATCTATGATTTATCACGCAGTGTTGTTTCGGTTGGGCAGCCTGTGTTGTACTATCTATCGGAGGGTGCACCAAGGAGGTCGTTCGTTAGAGAGGAACTTCAAATCGTTACTGAAGATACTGAGTTACCCCCTAATTCTGTGTTAGAATAATGTCCATGAGCAAACGTTTTTATACCATCATCACAAATGATTCGCTTGTCATCCTCATGCGATAGGGCGACCTTGTTAACCGTTTCGGTGTAAACTTCGTGTTTATGACTTCTAATAACATTCATTTTCCTCATCTGTGGCTGTTCATTGAATAGACAATCCTTGTAGTCGTCGAAACTGATGCACTTCTTAACGACCGCTCTCTTCACACCCTTGCATTTCTTTTCTTCTTTTCCTTCGTCCATTTTGTATGAGTAGAGTTTTGCTCGCAGACCGACAAATTCTGTGATCTGTTTACCGCCGGCCTCGTCTTTGAACATTCCGATGACTTTCTTGTTCACACCCGTCTTGATTCCTGAAGGGTGGTCCTTTGGGTAGTTGCTTGTATCAAACATAGATGTCACATCAGGGCTAATATCCTTGTAAAAGTCTTCTGTTTGAATTTCATAGGCAAGAGAGTCTGTGTCTGTGAATAAGAGCTTTGCCTTTTCACCATATTTCGGTTTGATGTAATTGTAATGGAAATCATACATCAGTGTCTTACTAAGATCTAGAATGGACATGCCTAAGTAAACAGGTTTATTGAAGACTAACTTTGTTTTCTTCATGTGGATGGCGGTAAGGTTCTCGCAAAAGATGGTGCGATGCTGATAGTTTGGTTTTGATATCAACTTTTTAGAATCTTTTTCATTCGTGACCAGTCGAACATCCACTCTGTTTCTGATGTTTTCCATGGTTTTTCCAAACACGGAGTTGTTCATCAACTTGAAAAAGTCTTTCTCAAAATCGTTGGCCGCTTTCGCCCTTAGGTTGGTATTCAAGTCGATGTATGACTTAAGCCATGCAGATTCTTCGAATGTGACACCCCTATGAATCTTGGTAACTTTCAGCCCGAGGCTTTCATACAGTTTTAAAGTTTCGTGATGAACAACGTACTTTGACTTGTTTGTGAGGTTTGGGATTAACTTATCTACTTTGACCTTGATTCTCTCTGGAGCTAATGGGTAATAATTCCTCAACCCAACATAAACCACTGACACTGTTTTGTGTTTGGCATAAGAGAAGTTTATTATAAAATCACTACAAACTGATAAATGAAAAACTAAAATAATAATAATAAACCTCTCTGCCACCAAACCACCGGCCAAACAACAAAACAGTGCAGAAGGCCTAACTACTGGCCTGAATGGAAGCACGTAGCTGGGAAGCAAGCGCCAATTTTGATTGATTACTAAATTCTAAATACAATTTGTAAGAGTCACTAGCCCAATCACCATACAACTGTATCAATTCCCCTGGTACTCCGTGGTTAAACGCCCAAGAGGCACAGCCGCGTCGAAATGAGTGACCCCGATATGAGTCAGCATGAGCAACCCCCACTGAGCAAAGCGCCAGACGAAATTCGGTAACAAAACGGGACTTCGTCAAAGCAAACGGGCCTGAATGACCAAGCAATAAAAACAGCGGTTTGCGTGCAGAAGCGGGTACCAGGCGAATCATGTTGTTATAGGCAGCGACCGGACATAATAACGAGCCTGGAATACGTAACAGAGGAATGTGTAATCGACGCTGACCGAACTGAATAGTTTTTGTATGCTTAAACGTGACGATAAGCCCGTGTTCGTTACACAAAACATCACCCCGTGTGAGATCGCGGGTTGGATTAAATGCCTTAATAGAAAGCGGTACGATATTAGCTATACGCGCCATAAGAAAAAATGCAAAGAGAAATGCGCAATACAATGTAAAAGAGTTAGCATCATGTTGAAAATCTACTGTTCGCGCAACTAGCAATAAAAGGCTAGGAGTTACCGGTGGAGCCCTCTGAGGTACATGTGGTATCCTACGGGAAACTCCCCGCAGGGCTAGGGATAAACTAAAATCCTTAGTAAATGCATAGTCCTAACCGGCGAAAAGATGTAATAACTTGACCCCACTTAAATAATTACGAATCGAAGGTGGTGCAATCGAACGACTTAAAAACTGTACATAAAGACAGACCGTATCTATGTCTGCTGGTAATGGAGTCAAGTCAAAATATAAGCAAAATAGAAAAAAGGCCTTAAATTGAGTCTTTAAATTACTATATGTCCCTGTGCTATAAGCAGCTTGTAATGTCTGTCGTAGATCCTTTTGCAGAGAGGCCAAAGCCGAGGAATCTGATTGTCACAGCGCACGGTTAAACGGAGTCCCGTCCACCGTTGACCCCACAACTTAAGCGCCACCACAATAGTGAGAAGTTCCAAACAATTTATATCGAGGGACTGAGCAACAACCACATCCGGAAATGAAGCGTGGAAATATTCATTGTCACAAACGCCTCCACAACCAACCAGGCAAGCGTCTGTAGAAAAAACTTCCCCCGGAGAACTCCAAGAGGTAGTTTTAATCATAGATACTCCGTTGTATTCCCGCAGGAAATGACACCACCAAATAATATCCTTGCGAAATTCCGCGGTTAAATTAACGTGAAGATGATTGTATTGAACTGTTCGTAGCAGACTTAATAAGCGCGAGATAAACACCCGACTCTGACGAACACACTTTGAAACAAACACAAGTTTGCCAACTAGGGATTGTAACTCCCGTTTGCGAGCAGTTTTGCGGTTCCTCCAATCATGTAAGAGAAGCTCTAACTCCGCTAGCCGCTCAGGACTAACTGACAACGTAAATGAATTCGTGTCTACCATCACTCCCAAACACAGCATGAGCGATGAAGGCGGACAAGCTTTGGAAACAGATTCGATCAGTCCCAGAGAGGAGAGAAGAGTCCCCAACTGCTCAAAATCGGAAGTCGCAGAGCTAGCCTCAGAAACCCCAATGAAATCATCAAAATAATTAAATAAAACTTTTCCTTGCTGTCGATGAATCCAAGCTACCGCTGAGGTGGCGCGCTGACATGCCTGAGCAGCAGAGCGTAACCCCATAGTTAAAACAGTGTCAAAGTAATAATGTCCATTCCAAATATACCCAAGTAAACGGTAATCGCCGGGATCCACAGGAAACTGCCTATACGCCTGCCGCAGATCCCTCTTATAGAGAAAACAACCCGGGCCAAACTGCACGATCGCTTCCACAATGTCATCTATAGTGGGATAACAAGTCACGAACGGATCTCCCAGAAAACTATCACACGGAATACCATCATTTACTGAACCGCCCTTAGGCCAACTCAAGTCCACAATTACCCTACGTTCTTCAGAATCTCGCTTGGGAACCGTGTTCAACGGTGAAGTAACAAATCCACCCCCGAAGGGAGGATCCGTAAACGGCCCAGCGACACGACCAAGCGAGACTTCACGTTGTAAATGCTCTGAAACTTGAGTCGCAAAATTGAGCGCACCCCGGTGAGTGCGAGCATCAAAAATAGGAACAGTATCGCCAGTGAAACCCACCGGCCAACCAAACTCCAGGAAATCACAAATCATTTGGTCGTCATAATCATACAACAAAGTCCTCCAAGTATTGATCTTTAGGGAACTTGGAACGGGCAGGCGAGAAACCACAAAGTTCGGGCGACCAGAACGAAAAACTAACTCATGTGCGTACAAATAAAAATCATTCGCCTGCTGAGAGTCACGAGGAAAGGCCGTGGAAAAACCACGACAGTCTAGAACACCAGCCTCCACCGGCTGAGGAAAACACACATCATGAATATAATCAGCGCCCGTGGAAAAGCCACGACAGTCAGGAACTGCAGCCTTTAGCGGCTGGGAGCAAGCATCAGCATTCAAAGCACAAAACGACATATCCGGAAATGAAGCAACAGTAACGGAAGGAACGCCCCCAATGTCTTGACCAAGGGCGAAGTTTATCAGTTTTTTGATTCCCCTGAAAGCGGACAATCAGATGAATCCTCTCTATGCGATTCCTGTTTTCTCGATTGTACCCAACAAGCCGCACAAATATGTTTTACCCATTTACGTTCGCCTCGGACGTAACCATAATGATCCTTGGTATGAATGCACTTCTCGCGTTGATAATCTCTACAAAACAATGTCGGCCCTGAACTGTAAGACTGCTTTTTCGGCGGTGAAAGTAGCTGACCATGGAGGGTTCTGCTTTCGAGGTGGGAAAAGGAATCACCCCACATCAATAAGCCACGTTCGATTTCAAGCAAAACCGCTCCATGGAAGGCAAGCACCGCCTCCCATTCGTATAGCTGTGCGTGATACATCAGCGTTACCAAATGTTTGTGTCGTTCGGCGCGCTCGAACGAACTGATCTCTCGTAATTGTAGAATCTGTGCATACCCCGCCACGAATTCAGCTTTATTTGGCTTCCGTAACGGAGAGGAAGCCAGCGCACCCATATCAGCTTCCTCATCGGACTCACTGGATGCAATGGGCAGAACATGAGCCACACGTCGATCCGCCGCGTCGGCCAAGTCATCCATGGCTCTAAGCTCGGGCAAAGTAACCGTCGTCGCACGGCGCGGCGATACATCTTTAGAAGATCGCGACGACGAAGCAACGTCGGAGGGCGGCAAGGAATGGGACTGACGACTGCTAGCATGATCGGCCTTCAAACTTTGAACCTCGGCCGTGAGAGTTTGAACAGCGGCGGCGAGCGAATTCAACAGTTCGTCGTTCCGTGTAGTAGAATTGCCCTGAATTTCGGGAACGCCCCCAGGACCGTCACAATGTTTCCCTGGCACGCCAAAATCATGATCATTTACTGGCTTCTTGCAGCCTGGACATTTCTTTTCTCGCGGCATCGTAACAGTGGAAAAAACAATATGAGCTTGATATATAAACGTTGAAAAGAACAAAGAATTATAGAGTGAAGCTGTGAACGTGTGCTAGCAATCAAGACTAGAGATAACTGAAATACAATATGCTGGCTTGAGCAATTAATCCCTTTAAGCTAGGTGCCCAAAGGGGGGTACATTATGCAAATCGTGTAGATGATGAGGATACTCCAAGTCAACTTCTAGAATGCATGGATGATTTTTCCAACCTGTTATCTCTTGCTCAGTCATCCATCTAAACTCGTGTGTAGGGAGTGGTTTTGACATTGCCCAGCCGTATAAGTTGTTTGCGTCTAGATATGTTATGTACTTTGTTGGAAGATTAGGGTCATATTCCTCCATGTATGGATTATTTGCTTTCCCGTACCTATTGCTTATCATAGACACACCACCTCGAATGCCTTTCTCAATCATGAGCAGCTTATCATAGTCTGTCAGCAACTCTAGATTCACCTTGGTAATTTTCAAAGCAGCGTCCCATGCAAGACCGGGTGCTGTGTAATACCAGGCTGGGTCTAGACCATAGTTCTCAAGACAAACATTTCTGAAGTTTTCGAAGACGTCGGCTAACAGGAGCACATCCGACTCAATATAGAGATCATGATAATCCTCCATGGTTCTCATCTCAAAGATTTCCCAAACCTTTTGGGCATGTTGATAATCTTCCTCTGATATGTCAGTATCGTTGAGTCTGGAGTAGAACGCTTCTTTTGGTGGAAGTTTGGTTGCGATGAGTTTGTTGAAGTCACCGAACCAATCGTATGGAAAAACACCCTTTCTTAACAACAGTTGTAATTGTTCTCCTTCATAGTAACTTGTGAGGTTTTTGAAAGATTCTTTTGACAGATTACTTACTAAACTGTCAAGACTGGCTGACATAAATTTAAAGCTGTCAATGAATCTGATGTCACGCTTAACTTCAACCGGTTTGCCTTCTTTGTTTGTAAATGTGTCCACTACAATCTGTTTTGTGAAAGAAATATATTTTTCCTCATTATTAGGTATACAATTTATTTTACCTTTTGATGTACCAAGGTTCTTAATGAAAAGATGGCTGTCGTATCCAGATAGATTGTGAAAGATGACTGGGAAGAACTTTGGAATTCTAAATTGAAGGTTGCATTCGTTGTGGGCTGCACCTCTATACTTTCCTGTAATGTGACAATGATCTAAAACCTTATCCTTTCCGAGCTCGCCCTTACAGATATGACAGTGAGTGGCGGTTTCATGTTCTCTCAAATTCTCTAGACTCATCTTGACTTTCTTAGAGAACTTGAAGTTGTTGTATATCATCTTGATATAAGACTCTAATCTTTCCACAAACATTTGCGGGATATCTTCATCTGGTTTTTGAATTGTCTGTCGCACAAGCATTGGTGGAAATATTTCGTCGTCAAAGCACTTGATGAGATAGCAGTAGCCTGATGGTTTGTGCTTCTGGTATTGTTTAGTAAAGCTTTTACTTTCATCTGGGGAGCATGTATCTATGTTCTCTGTAAAGCTCTCAAAATCAGCATAGACAACAAAGGGGACCCTCATTTTTCTATTATAGTTCTTAAAAGATGTATACAGAGGATTTCCATCCTTATCTGTTGGCATATCAGGTTTGAATTCTTCGTGATTGCGGCAGTATTCAAGATGTTTTTCTAATGCTTTCTTACACCAAAACCCGTTTAGACATCTGTAGCAAAAATGTGTTGTACTTTTGCGTTTGTTTACTTTTTTACCTGAAAGTCTTGACATTGTTTTAATCCAGCAGTAGTGATTTGTTTCATCGTTTGATATGAGAAGTAAGTTGATCACATTAGATTCCTCTACCGATTAAGTTTTCTCACTTGTTTTTAGAGGGTGTACATCACCTTCACATCCGTAGACGTTGATTGCATAGGTGGGGTTTTGCTTTTCAAACTTGTCAATCTGTTTTAGTGAGACGGGAAACTCTATGCCTGACCAGTTAAACTTCTCTGAGTTTTCTCTCATTTTTTTATTTAATCTCTCAGGGTGAACATCTTGTTGGTAGATGGCGGAGGTTACTGCCCACTTGAAACATTCGTGGTTGTTCTCATTCTTAACATTGATGATGGCTTGCTTGGCTGCTAATTCTGATGGTAGTTTAATATATGAGCTTCCAGATAGCGGATTAAAAGGGTCGATGTTAATATCAAAGTATTCAACCTGATTAAACTGCCACCCAGAGCCTTTGTTTTGAAATTGCTCAATCGATTCAAGTATACGATTCGTCATCGTATTGAATACGTCGGAGAAATCGGTTGCCTCAGTTATTATTTCAACTTTGGAATGGAAGTATCCTGAGTTTTCATCAATATGACCAGTAGCTGGATTCTTTTTTTATAAATTTGCATGTAAGGATAAACTTGACTTTGATAGGCTTCTTTTGTTTGTTAATGAGATCTAGCACTTTTGATTTGATATTAATGATGAACGTCGTTGGGTCATAACCATTCTCCCCATCAATCCTGTAGGTTTTCAGATATCCTCTCAATGATGTTTGTGTTTCTTTTAGTTCAACGTGGTCAAGTCTCTTGAATATATTGTTCACCTTTTCCTTCAGTTTTTCGACACGTTTATTTACGGTCTTTTTGATGGGCTAGGGAACGTAAGATAAAATCCAATCTGCAAACTTATTCAATTCTTTCTTGACGGGGATTGCAACTCTGTTTGCTAAATGTTTGATTGATGATGCGTGGGAGATTGGTGTGGGTTGTGATGGTTTGAGCATGGGAACATCAATCTCAGGTATCGGTTCATCAAGAATATTATGTGGTGGTGGTGTATTAGTAGGATCACGCGGTTGTCTACCCAACGCTTCGATGAGTTCGGCTTTTCGCATTCGATAATATCTCGGGATACCCCGCTCCTTGGCGAGGGCTTTCAACTGTTTCACTGTCCGGTTCTCCATTTTTATTAGGATATTTATATCTTTAGACCATTTTTCAAGTGTGGAGTATATCTAGTATCATAGCTACATACCCTATGATAATACTTACATACGTGTGTGATGTAGTGGGGACAAAACTAAATTAAAATTAATTTTTTCCATTTTTAAAGTTTTGTCCCCGTTCCCGCAAATCGCTACTACTAGACTTTAAGACCCTAAACGCGATAATTTTTTTTTTTTGTAAAATCGTCGGTTCTAAATATTCTTGTTTTCAATATTTCATGATGCCAGGGCAGATTGATTTGGACAGTTTTGCGTGAGTTTATATTTTTAATCAAGACTTTAAGACCCTAAACGCGATAAAAAAGTTTTTTTGCAAAATCGTCGGTTCTAAATATTCGTGTTTTCAATATTTCAGGATGCACAAGCGCAGACGGATCCACAACAACTTTTCGTGAGTTTTTATTTTTTTAATCAAGACTTTAAGATCCTAAACGCGATAAAGAAAGTATTTTTTGTAAAATCGTAAGTTCTAAATATTCGTGTTTTCAATATTTCAGGATGCCCAAGCACAGACGGATCCACAACAAGTTTGTGTGAGTTTTTATTTTTTAATCCCTAGACTTTAAGATCTAAACACGATAAAATCTATTTTTTTTGTAAAATCGTCGGTTCAAGTTTGCATGAGTTTTTATTTATTTTTTTTAGACGGCGCGATAAAAAATTATTTAAAAAAGCTTCTTATACACAAAATATTGTTAACGAGGTGTAATCTTATAAACAAAATATTGTTAACGAGGTGTAATCTGTTATTTATAGGACGCAGGGGTCCAGACACAGGAAGTCAAGGTAAACCAAATAACTTATTTTATGTCTTTCTCGGAGAGTTTAAATTGTGGTTCAGAATTGGACCTTTCGCTCTCGTAGAAGGGGTGTGCGAGCGCCCCTAACCTGCTACACCTGTCAGACCTTCTCTTTGGTCAGGTCTCTGCTACTTCTTCTGACACTCTCTGTTCTCTCCACAGGCCCGACCGAACATCATCAGAAGGGCGTGGCGCTCTGTACTGGGAGTAGCCCGAAGAATCCGGGATGCCTTCCGTGACGCCCTGCACCACCACTAAACGCCGGCAAGTAGCTAGTAATCCCCGCGAAAGGACGACTCTTAACCTTACTAGCACTTTTCAATATTATTAGCAATTTTTCTATATTTATATAATTTATAGTGTTTTTTTTGTTACTTGAAAACGAACAGCCTCTTATTACTGCTTAAATATCATTTGTCAGAAGGGAGCTCGGAAGCCATCTTCCTCTATTTCAACTGGGAACTCTTTAACCTTAATTGCGCATTGACTTTAGTACAACTTTGGTAGATTTGGCATAACATCCATCGCTCTCGCAATCTTCTGAGCATCCCCATTGTTGTGCCATTCTTCTAACAATTCCAAATATGGATGTGCCATTCATCTAACAATTCCAAATATGCTGGAGTGTGCCATTCATTTAACAATTTTTCACGATTCCACGGCATCACTTCCACCTTGTGTCATGTCCATCATATCCTTAGAGTTGAATTAGAGACGAAATGTAACAAGCCTTCAATACAAGTCATGGGATGGGATGGGGTGGGGTTTTGTGGGGTAGGGTAGGGTAGGGTAGGGTAGGGTAGGGAAAGGTGGGGTGGGGTGTGGTGTGGTAGGGTAGGGTGGGTTGGGGTGGTGTGGTGTGGGGTGGGTTTGGGTTGGTTGGGGGAGAAAATGGTAGGGTACGGTAGGGTTTAGTGTGGTGAGATAGGGTAGCGTGGGGTGGGTTAGGGTGGGGTACCTTAATGGGGAGAGTTATTCTGAGAGATCATAGTGAGGTTTGCGAGCTAGAGGTCCGCTAACATCCCCTTTAAGCTTGCCCTCACGTCTCGACGATGACGCCCTCTGTTGGGTAGATAGCAGGTAGGGGTTGGGTAGGGTAGGTCTAGTGAGTAGGGTAGATAGGTAGGAACCCTAACCGAAGGTTAACGTTAATCTGAGAGGCCTTAGTGAGGTGTGCAAACTAGAGGTTCTCAGACATCCCCTTTAATTTGCCCTCACGTCTCGACGATGACGCCCTCTGTTAGGTAGATAGGTAGGGGTTGGGTAGGGTAGGGTTTAACGGGGAGAGTTATTTTGAGAGACCGTAGTGAGGTTTGCGAGCTAGAGGTCAGCTAACATCCCCTTTGGTTTGCCCTCACGTCAGGTAGGGGTTGAGTAGGTTAGGATAGGTCACAGAGGGGTAGGGTAGGATGGGGTGGGGTAGGATGGGGTGGGGTGGGGTAGGATGGGGTGGGGTAGGGTAAGATAGGGTAGGGTAGGGGGGTAGGGTAAAGAAGGGAAAGAAAGGGTAGCGTTGAGTTGGGTGAGGTGAGATAGGGTAGCGTGGGGAGGGGTAGGGTAGGGTACCTTGACGGAAGGTTGTTCTGAAGAGACCGCTGTGAGGAGTGTGAGCTAGAGGTCCGCTAACAACCCCTTTAAGCTTGCCCTTACGTCTTGAGGATGATCCTTCCGTTATGGTTTGTTCATAGTTATTATTAGCATTTTTCTGTGCGTGCATGTGTGTGTGAGAGTGGGGAGAGAGGGGAGGGGGTAGAGAGAAAGGTATTATTTGATCACAAGTACCAGTATCATATGACAATGCTTTATTGTGTTGAGTGGCTCAATTTCTTTACTCTTTCCTTTAAAAATATATAATATAAATAAATAAATATATATATATATATATATATATATATATATATATATATATATAAAATGATGGTTGAAGGCTTTCATAGAAAGTGCTCAATACTCGAAAGTAGAGCGGTGTATAGTGTTGGTTTGAGAAAAATACAAACTACATAGGTTTCCCTACAGGTCTGTTTCGTGGTTGCCCACTCATCAGGGGATTTCCTGATGAGTGGGCAACCACGAAACAGACCTGTAGGGAAACCTATGTAGTTTGTATTTTTCTCAAACCAACACTATATATATATATATAGTATAAATAATAATATATATTTAAAAATATATTTGTAAAACACCATATGAATGTCGTACCAACATTTTGAGCGAGTCAGAAGTTGTATTGAATTTATCAAAGGCGTATCAAGCAAAGTAAAGATAAATGGGCCAGAAACGAGAGATATCAAGACAAATCTTGGATTCACGTTCCTTATTTCTTTTCTTTGACTTTCCTTTACACTGATTCTTTATGTTAAATCTTGCTTTGGCTTTGTTTTTATTTCTTTTGCTGTACTTTTTACGCTTTCATTTCACACAACCCCTTTATACCCCTTTTATACCTTGATTGCATGATCACAAACTTCTTCAAAATACGCAACCTTTACCTCATGGCTATATCTACTATCTCATAACCCTCAATTCATACAATCTCCCTGGAATTTGCCTCGAATGCTGGATTTGCTAACCTTCCGGTGAGGTATCCGCAAAAACCAAACCGGTCCCTGGTAATGTCGCACTTGTGGCTTTCCCTTGAGATATCAAAGATTCTTCCACACATAGCCAAGATGGTGCTACGTTTCTGTCAGAGCGCGATTTCCGGTCACTTGTTAAGAAAAGTCCTAGGCGTTCATGTAGGGCGCTCGCGCCGGCCTGGACCGGAGTCAGGCACCTTTGTCAGGACATGTTCAGTTATGTAATGGCGATCGAGCGTGTTGATATTTACACAGCGCAAAATCTCGTCGAAATTGTGTGTTAAAGTAATCTTTCTCCGCTCGGAAACCTTTGGAAATAGTCCCCGATATCCCCTGCTACATTTTGGCGCCCACCGTTGGGCTCGTGGAGTTAAATTATGGAGATTACCGAAGAAGAAAAGATGAAAATCGAGCGCGATCGAGTTGTAAGTCTCCTTGGGGCAGAGACAGAAGAAATCACTATCGAATCCCTGGTGGAGAAGTATACAGCTAAGTATAACTGTGGTTTAGAGTTATGGAAAGGGGAGTTTGTAAAAATTGAGGCATTTCTAACCCACTCGTGCAAAGCCAAAGTTACGGGCTCAAAGGTGATAATAATCAAGGAAGAACCAAAAACTGTCCCTTCAAGGAGAGGCAAAGAACAAAATAGTGGGTTTTGGGCTTGAGGCAACACTAGATTCGATTCTAGACAGCATAGACCAATTTTATGGGGATAATGGTTCCGTGCATGGGGACGAACTAATTTCACAAGCTTATAAGTTCAAGCAAGGGGAGCATGAAGAAGTATCGGCGTTCGCATCCCGACTTGATACCCAATTACGTAAAGCCAAGGAACAAGGGGCAGAACTGTTAAAGGCTGATGACGCCCTAAGCAAACACCTAAGCTTAATATTTTGGGAGGGTCTGTTGTTCGGAATAAGGGACAAAGCGAGACATAAGAAAGATCAATGCAAGTCATTTAGCGAATTGATTGAGGCAGCGCGTTATGGGGAGAGGGAGTACAGAGTTAGCCATCCCACACATACCAGCGCCAGTTGTAAACAAGATCAGACTTCTGCTGCAGAAAATCAGGCTCCCGCATGGCTCCCCGAAGTTGTTGCCGCAGTGACCAGGGAGGTGAGGGATAATATGAAACCATAGGGGTCCCACTTTGAACAGTCCCAGCCCAAGGTCACCTCAGGCATGAAAAGCCAGGTTTACCAAACAACACCACACAATTTTTCATGGAACCCACCCTCAGCCACCTTTTATCCCCAGCCACAGGGAGCCCAAGGCTTTCATTTGGGGCAAACACACCCATATCAGTATCAGCAACCTTACCAGTACTAGCCCTCTCAACATTCCAACCAGATGTTTTCACCACAGGGCTCTGCCTTGCCTAGGACGAGAACATTGGGTGGGTCCTCCCCCAGTCTCCTGTGCCAGAGTCACCACAGGTACCCCGTGAATATTTACCGGCATGTTATCGCTGTGGGGAACCCGGTAACATACAGAGAAATTGTACAAACATTCCATATTCGAGAAACAGGAAGGTGCCTTTGTGGAGGGGCAACCAAAGGCAGTAAACTACCAGCCCCACATGATAACCGTTTTAAAGTGATTGGTGATGCAAATGAGTGTATTACATTTGTTAATGGGAGCCCATGTCTGGCACTTTTGGACACTGGAAGTCAAATTTCGTCTATATCCCAATCATTTTATGAGAAACATTTAAAGAACTGTCCGTTGAACTCTGTTGACAATTTGATCAAACTCGTTGGGGCTGGGGGGGGAGCAAGTCCCATACATAGGATATATCGAGGTTGAAGTTTCCTTTCCGGAAGAAGAGACAGGTGTTATTTGGAGGAATGTGCTTTATTATTGGTGATACCAGACAATGATTACAACAAGCGCGTGCCCGCAGTTATTGGAACGAACATTGCAAAGGCATTTCATGTACGATGTAAGGAAAAGCATGGAGTTCAGTTTGTTCAAAGGGTACAAATCTCGTCTGCATGGAGAAGGGCTTATGCATCGCTCCACAAAAGGGAACATTTCAATACTAAGCAAAGCAACGGAAAAGTAGAAGTTAAATCCACGCTCCTTCATGATACTGTTATTGGTGCCCATCAGCGTACGGTGGTATGGGGTTTAACCCAGTCCTACCCTGGAGGGGACAGTTTGGCTATCTTAGAGATAATAAGCTTCATCCAGATCTTACTGTTACAACTAGTCTTATCTCGCTTCGCGGAAATGGTGGGAAATGTAGAATCCCAGTCGAAGTCACGAACATATCTGATGAGCCGGTTGTTATCAAAGGGAGAACGAAATTAGCGTGCATTTCATTAGCTTCTGCTGTACACGAACCAACCATCGAACCTGATAGGGGTAGTATTGGGGACATTGATAAAAGTAGTTTTCACGAGCTGTTTGATTTAAGTGGCGTCCAACTGAACTCTGAGAGAGAGTAAATATCATGTTGAATCGCATGCAAGGAGCTTTTGCTAAAGATGCGCAAGATCTGGGCTGCACCGGCGTCATTGAACATGAGATCAATCTTTCTGATGATGGTCCTTTTAAAGAGACAACTAGGCGTGTTCCACCTGGATAACTTGAGGAATTCAAAAATGCGCTTAATGATATGCTTAACTCAGGTGTCATAAAAGAGTCAAAAAGTTCGTTCGCTTCCCCAGTAGTTTTCGTGCGCAAAAAAGACAACTCCTTAAGAGTATGCGTGGATTTCCGAAGACTGAACAGTAAAACGATCAAAGATTCCTATGCTATCCCCAGAGTCGTGGATACCCTTCAGTCCTTGAGAAGATCTAAGCTATTTTGTACTCTCGATCTACAAAGTGGCTATCTAAAAGTTTGCATTTCCGAGAAAGATCAACCAAAGACCGCCATGACAACACCGTTCGGACTTTTCGAGTTTACTCGAATGCCGTTTGGACTCACAAATGCACCGGCCACGTTTCAACGGCTGATGGAACATTGTCTGCGAGATCTCAATTATAATACATGCGTCGTCTATATGGATGATGTCATTGTTTTTGCGAGGAATTTCGATGAAATGATGGTACGTCTCGAGGAAGTTTTGACTTGAAACCATCCAAATGGTTTCAGGATTGAAACCATCCAAATGTAAACTCTTTCAGACACGTGTTAGATGTCTAGGTCATGTAGTGTCTGCAGAGGGAAACGAACCTGACCCTGAAAAGGTAGCTCCCACCAAAGAACACAAAGGAACTGCAAACCTTCTTAGGTTTTGCTAGCTACTATAGGTCGTTTGTCGAGAACTTCTCAAAAGTTGCAGAACCTTTGCGTCAGTTACTCATTACAGGACCAGCCAAGAAACATAAACAATCCTCGCCACCTTCCTCGTTTACTTGGACCAGTGAATGCCAGTCAGCATTCGAGACATTGATTTCACATTTGACAAGTTCTCCTATTCTTGGCTACCCTGACTTCGAGTTACCTTTTATTCTGCATATAGACGCAAGTGGATTAGGTCTTGGAGCTGCACTCTACCAGAAGAAGCATAATAAGTTGCGGGTGATTGCGTATGGCAGCAGAGCTCTAACGCCTGCCGAACGAAACTACTCTGCTTATAGAAGGGAGTTCTTGGCTTTAAAATGGGAAGTTCCGCGACTATCTGTATGTGGCAAAGTGTGATGTCTTAACGGACAGTAATCCATTAACTTACCTTGTATCATCTGCGAAACTGACCCCTAAGGATCACCGCTGGCTTTCAGCTCTAGCCCCCTTTGATATCACCAAAACATATCGCCAAGTAAAGTCAAATGGTGATGCGGACCGGCTGTCAGGAATACCACGAGAGGGGTCTGAACCCACCCCCGAGGATAAGGAAGACTACTTAAAGCCATTTCTTGAACGCCTTCAGACATCGGAAGAAGCGAGCACCTGCCCCAAAGAAGTATTTCAAGCTATAGTCCAATCACTAGTTGTAGACACTGACGACACTCCTGAATGGATCCCGGTTGCCGAGCAAGTTGGTGCCTGACCAGAAGCTGTATCAGTAGATTTCCAGGAACATCAACGTTTTGTCCCATCTTCTACTCCATTTATTTCAGAGAACGACTGGCCGAGATTACAGCAAGCAGACCCTGTGATCAGTAAAGTGCTACCTTGTGTCACTAGTGGTTTACCCCCGACAAGACGCAAACTAAGAAAGCTGAACTCAAATGCAGCGAGATTAGTAAAGGAATTCGAACGCTTGGTAGTGATTGATGGAACCTTGAAACGCCGCCGAGAGGTTGATGGGGAAAAATCCTTACAACTGGTTTTGCCCTCAAAGTTTCACGCCCAAGTGCTTAAGGGTTTGCATGACGATGTTGGACATTTGGGTCGAGACCGTACTCAAGATCTGATTCAGTCTCGGTTCTACTGGCCCTTCATGGCCAGAGATGTCGAAGCGCATGTATCAAATTGGCAACGTTGTATTGCTCGGAAAGCACTGGACCCACCGCCAGCACCCATGCTCTCGCTACAAGCAAGTGAGCCGATGGATCTCTTGGCGATGGACTTCCTTTCTCTTGAGGAGGGGAGAGGGGGTATGTCAAACATCCTGGTCGTTACGGATTCGTTTACGAAGTTTGCATGGGCATTCCCAACTTGTAATCAGAAGGCGAGTACTGTAGCGAAGATTCTATGTGAGAAAATACTCATTAATTACGGGTTTCCAAGGCGTCTACACTCGGATCAGGGTCGCGATTTTGAGTCCAATGTTATCCGCGACTTATGTCTTTTGGCAGGAATTACCAAGTCGAGCGGAGGGGACCCGTGTCGGTAAAACGGAAAAGCAATAAAATACACGTCTCAATCAGTACATTGGAAAGGCCATTTAGTCCAGTCAATCTATGAAATTTTTATTGCCCAGGTGGAACTTATTGCAATAAAATTTTTCTCAGCGGATTTTGAACAAGTGATAAAACCTAGTTAACATACTAAAAGTCTCCAAAAATCCCTTTGGTGGAACATCCTGAAATTTGTGATTTTTCCATTTCGGAGCAAAACCACAGGGTACCCGTGTCGGTAAAACGGAAAAGCAATAAAATACACGTCTCAATCAGTACATTGAAAAGACCATTGGTCAAAGTTGATTAAAGACAATGTTTGGATATCGAAACAAAGCAAATTGCCCCTGTTTAATATCTTTTTTCCAATATTTCTGTATTCCAAAAACCACAGGAAAAACCTGCCGAAAACCCTAAAAAAAATTGAAAATACAAGTCTGAATCAGAAAATTTCAAAGGTCATTTGCCAAAAATGACACATTTTTAGTATCGAAATAAAGCAACTTGTTTATGTTTTATTTCCAATTTCAAATATTTTCTCCACAAGTGTATTTCTGCATTCTTCGCACTCGCGTCAGTGACTGAAATTTGTCTAGAAAACAAACTTATAAGTGAGATCAGCTCAGTAGGTAGCCTATTCAATACATGTAATACAGCGGTAATCTGGAACACTTTTGTAATTTCTTGAGGTTTTACACCAGCCTAGAGAAAGCTACTTACACTTCTAATGAAACTGAACGTCTAGCTCTAGCTCGATTAGTCCAGAATTGTGACAAGTCTGACCTTTACAAACGTCGCACTACAGTCTAGACCATTCTTCTTGCAGGTTTATCTTCTGGTGCTGCAATCCGATTAGAATTTGTATCGCATTATATTTATCAGCGATCCTTGGGGATGGTCCAGTGCGGACAGACTTGCCTCCAACACACGGATCGCTGCTAGAAATGGTGCGGTGCAAATGCACAAATTGGATTGCATTTAATTTCTTTAGGCTGGTGTAAAACCTCAAAAAACACAAAAGTGTTACTGATTACTAGAATAGTCTTTGTTGTCTAATAAGCTTTATTACCAATGGAGGACGTACCCCCAAACAAACAAATTGAAAATAAAATGAATATAAAAAATAATTGTGGTGGCAGTCACAGACCGTGCGATGGACCATGTACAGGGTAAGTCTACGTTGAAAACATTGGCAAGTAGGTTCTGATAATGGTTCCTCAGGAAATATTTATAAGCGCGAGTAGGCCAGATAACGTATTGAACTGAGTTAAGTTACATACTAGATTCTATGGTTTTACGATACGATTGAAATAAGATGCTTGAAACGTAGTTGTTTTGCAAAGAGCCGGAGATAAAGTAAAGGTAGAGTTCAGGTTACGATTATGATTTACAAAAGTGACAAAAAGTTGAACATTGAGGTCGGTCATTTTGAAGTTACACTAGTTAGTTACACTAAAAAAAGATTAGGTCTTTCACCTCTCAGTCGTAGACCAAGGGTAGTAGATCGAGTTTTAGAAGTCGCTCTTTATAGCTCAAGTCTCCGATCTTGTATCTTAGAATTCAACGGGTGGCTCGCCTTTTTACTCTTTCTAGGAGGACATTTTAAGTCCTACGCTACCGGGGGACCAGACTTCAGTGGCGAAACATAGCTGCGACTTGACAAGGGACAGGTACTGAGTACGCCTGACCCTGTATCTGTAATTAGGACACATGTCCTCTTGAGCAGACCAAGCATTCTGTTGGCCTTTATATTTGTTTCGTCGCTCCACTTGTTAGACTTGTCAGGTCATCCTGAAGAGCTTCACAGTCCTTTATCGAAGAGATTCTTCGGTATAGCTTGGTGTCGTCTGAGTATATAGCGGTGTGCCTTTGTCGGTGGCGTCCGCTAGATCGTTGATGTAGGTCCTAAATAGAAGGGGGCCTATTAGGCTTCCTTGAGGGACCCCGGGAGTCACTGGGAGGTGACGAGAGGCCATGCCTCGTATAACAACCCTAGCTACTAAGTTGCTGTCACATGCAAGTTTGTTTTCTATACAAATTTCAGTAACTGACGCCATGACGCAGAAATACATTTGTGGAGAAAATATTTATAATAGAAATGAAACATGGACAAGATGCTTTATTTCGGTACTAGAATTTGTGTCTTTGGTAATTTTTGTCCAATGACTTTTGAAATTTTCTGATTCAGGCTTGAATTTTCAAATTTGTTTATTGTTTTCGACGCGGGTACCCTGTGGTTTTTGGATTTCAGAAATATTTGAAAAAGATATAAAACAGGGGAATTTTGCTTTGTTTCGATATCCAAACTGGGTATTTAAACCAATGGTCTTTCAAATGTACTGATTTAGACGTGTATTTTATTATTTTTCCGTTTTACCGACGCGGGTACCCTGTGGTTTTGCTCCGATTTTAAGGGACTATTAGTATATTAACTAGGTTGTATCACTTGTTCAAAATCCGTTGAGAGAAATTCTATTGCAATTAGTTCCACCTGAAACCACAGATTGACTGGATTAAAACTAATAAGTTCTATTTTTTATTTTGTATGAGGGTTAATTTCAACCAATTAATTGATTAGTTAGAATGTCTTGATCTTTAATCAATTTGTATTTTTTTTTTCATATTACATTGTAATTGAAGTTCTTCAAACCGCCTGTTAATAAACGATTTGCCGGCTGGCTCTCCTCCCAACTCGTTGTCATCTCGTTATTTAGAAAATTCCGCTGTAAGTGCACATTTCATGGGTTCCCTGTGTTCTGCGGTGCCTATATTACCGACCAGCGGCTTTCCCCGACCCTAAACACTCCAAACTCTTTATATCATCAGAGAAGAAGGCGGGGGTCATCACAACTCACAGAATTCTCCTTTTAAATTTACATACCCTGCATCTATTCTTTACAGACCTTGCTATCATGTAGCAAAAATACTAAGAATCACAGAGGTAGGAAATCTCAATATAAATCCGTATGGAAACTTGTGAAATTTAGCTGAAGGCTTGATTAGTTTAGGCGGAAGTTGTTGCCTGTTCATCTTTGCATACTTTCGCGCATTATTTTTATATAGATGACGGCCACTTGGCATCACAAGGCCATAAACCGCCTGGAAACGGAGAAGCTTTTACTGGGATGTGGTGAAGATGGAGGCTTTCTCATTCGTGACAGCGAGAGCATCCCAAATGCGTTCGTGCTTAGCATACTGTAAGCAAAACTTTCTATTTCTTCTCGATAAAAACGAAACTGTTGATCGCCTCAATTTTATCTGCTAATACGATGTATATATAGTGTTTGCAAGGTTAATGACTTCATTATGCTAGATAATATAGATTTTGGTCGATCTAGATTCTTTGTATTATCTAGATTCTTTGTATTATATTGCAGCTCTGGTTGGTTGTTATGCGGTTGATAGTATTTTCGCAAACTGACCACGAACAACATTTTTACGAGGTCATAGTATTACGATTCCAATTACGCAGTGGTAGTTTTTATTTTTTATAAATAATGCGAGAAAATATTACCTTAGTAAATACATACTATCTATTTTTTGTTATAACAATAAAAGCATTTAATATGTATGTTGGTGGTCGTTGAATAGAAATTTTCCCCTTGCCTGTTTAAGTGCATTTTTGTTAGGAGGCATGTAGCTGCAGATTTCGGGAAAGGGAGAAGTAAGATTATGTTTCTTTTTCCTAGATATACTTGATGTGTGTATGTGTTATCTACAGGTTCCAAGGGCATATCCATCACTATAGGATTCTAAGGGAAAAAGATGGCCGGCTGTATATGCAGGTGAAAACAAATGAAAACATGTACATGTAAATCGATGTGTTTTTTTTTTTCTGTAAAGATGTTAAGGTTTTTACTGTGCAGTAATACATGAAAAAGCATCATACATCATTATTTTTTGATAGCTGACGTTGAGCAATTTACCTGCAAAAACTAATCCTCTTGTAGAGATGAGAGGATGATTTGTGAGAAAGCAATAATAACCAAGTGGCTTCACTACTTGTTTTTAGTAAGAGAGGTCAGAATTTTCTTCAAAGCCCATTGACCCCTCAACTAACCTGTATTAGCTGTGAGAAGTAAACACAAGCCCAGCAATTATAATGGAAATATAAAGTCACTGAGATCAAGATGTACTCAGGCATCAGTCTAAGGGATAAATGGTCTTGAAGATATGCATCCAATCAAGGTGATAGCAACCATGTACAGCCAAAAAGTAGCTTAGGTTGCTAGACAAATTTAAAATCAAACAAGGAAAAACAGCAGAATTGCCCCTCTCAACAAAACGCTCAAAATATCACAGAGGAAAAACAGCAGAATTGCCCCTCTCAACAAAATGCTCAAAATATCACAGTGGAGAAAACGGGAAATTAATTGCCCCTCAACAAAACACTCAAAATATCACCTACTTTTCGTTGGCCAAGTGGAAGGGTGTGTGTGTGTGTGTGTGTGTGTGTGTGTGTGCAACCTGTGTCTCCCCCACTGGGTACATGCCAGTAGCATTGAGGACTCCTGCTATTTTCTATAGGCTGCCACCGGTGTTGCGAGTCATAAGTTTGAGAGCTTGGAGCAGATAGTCACTTTTTACAGTCAGCCCAACCAAGGGTTGCCTTGTGAGCTTAAGTACCCTGTGGTCTCAAAGGACACTACGGAAGAGGATTACTCTGGTAAGATTAAATTGTTATATGAGAATGGTAGATGGTGGAATAGAGAATTTGATTGCACATGAATTGCCTCTCTGTAACAAAAACTTGTGTGTGAATTACGTGTTGCAGTATTACCAGTAAAACTGTGAACAGTGGAAATATGTATGGAATGTTTGTTCAACTAATCACATCCATTTGCAAAAGTTAACTAGGAATGTGTCACAACATCTCAACAAGTGCCTATGATTCATCATAAGACAATAAACACACATATTATAGTTGACATTTAGTTGTCATGTATTGGAATTAGGGATACTTAAAAAAACATTCCATTGGTTTTAAAAATGAATACCCAAATAGTCTTACTTGTTAACATAAGTATTCAGGCCATAGCAGGGTTTTGAGAGGGAGGGGGGGGGGTTCGTTTACCAATTTAGCAGACCATTGTCTCTTAGTTAGCTTGTCCTAGCTCGCAGTGGTACTTAATCCACCCCCTGGCTACTGGCCTGGTATTAATGTGGTTCATCAAAACAGTAGCGGATCTAGGGGGAGGGCTTAAGGGGTTTAACCCCTCTCGTTTGGACTGCCAGAAAGCCATATGTAACAAACAAATAATTACCCCCCCCCCCCCCCCCCCCCTTTGTCACTGAGCCAAACCCCCCCTTTAGCGAAAAGCTAGATCCGCCCCTGCAAAAACTGGTAGTCGACTCTGTCAAATTTTCTTAAACACATTGACCCCTCAACCGGCCTGTACCGGCTTTGGGAAGTACCCACAACCCAAAAAATTCATAAATTCAAAATAAACACAACAAGATGAAGATACTCAGGCATCAGTCTAAGGGATAAATAGTCTTGCAGATATGCATCCAACCAAGGTGTTGGCATCTACTCTTAAGCCAAATAATAGCACAGGTTCTTTGACAAATCTCAAATCGAACAAGGAGAGAAAAGCAGAGTCACCCCTCTCAATAAAACGCTCAAAATACCACACAAGGGAGAGAGATCAGCAAACACAGCTCAAGACACAAATATATACCTTTATTCTGATCCTCCAGGTACATTTCCTTGGCCTCAAAACACAATGTCCATTCCTTGAAGGATTGTACAACCACGAAAATATAAAGTCTTTTCACCCCGAAGCCAAACGAATCAATTCCAGGTCATACAGACCCAGAATAGCAGTGTAAACAATTTTGGAATCAATTTGGTTTCAGAAAAGACAGCATTTAGGAGAGCTGTGGTGATTCATTAGAAAATTATTTTCTCATCCGGGCAAAGCCAAACAAGAAAAAATCATCATGAATCCACCTTTGCTTGCAAATATCCATAAGCAAAGCACTCAATTATGCCCCAAAAGACTTCATGATGTCCTGAGACACTCTCCTAATATGCTCATAGCTGTATTTTTGATGAAAAATACAAGCAACCATCAACTTGTGCTGGCTTCAGCACAACGACGAGGGATTAAAAGTGGGGACCGCAAAGCACTGTTGGAAAGCTTGGATACCGCTGACTAGGTGCATCTGTGTTTGACTTTGACGGGCTGTATAAAACTCAGGATAGGGGGGGAGGTATCTGTTTTCAGTCTGTTTTTTTGTAAATTCAGCTCCAAAAAAGCCAGGAGTCAATGGGTTAAAGACTTTTTGATCTTTAGTTTGCCCTAAATCTTATTAAAGATGAAGATTTGGCAGAGTCAACTACCAGTTTTTGGTGACCCAAAACTGTACACTTGCTGATGTGACCCAAATTTTACTGATTACATTCAAACATTTATTTTCCACTGTTTTGAACTTGGTTACAGTGACAACAAGTCGATTATAAATACATCCCAATTTTGTTGATTTCTAAAGTTTTGTTGAAATGATTGTAATTGTGTTCAATTAGATAAGAAAATTATACTGATTTTCTATACTCACTTTCATCTGTTTGATCAGCTAGCATTTAACCAATTTATTTACTAATTTAACATATCAGTGTTTCACTGGCCATGTTAGGATCGTTGCATTTTTTTTTTTTGGGGGGGAGGGGGTTGGGGGTATTTTTTCTATTGGCTTTGTTTAACTAAATTAACTACTTGTTGTTATTCCATATCATGCAGGGTGCAAATCAATTGCCTTGCATTTGTTTAAATCTTTCAGATGAAGATGAAGAGGATGATGAAGATGACGAGCCAGATGGTGCTGTGGCTATAGTCAACGAGCTACCAGATCCAGCACAGCTAATTGCACAGAACATGAGTCAGATGGACAGCAACCAGTGAGTGATATGGTGAATGAGAATATTACTAATACACAGCATGAACCAGTTGGGAAGTAACCAGTAAATTTGTGGTGAATGATAGTACAAATAAACACAACATGAGCCAGATGGATAGCGACCACAAAGTTATGATGAATGAAAATCTTACTAAAACACAGCATGAACCAATTGAAAAGTAACCTGTTAGAGGTGAATGAAAGAACAAGAACACAACATGAGCTAAATGGATAGCGACCAGTAAGTAATGGTGCATGAAAATCTTACTAAAACACAGCATGACACATTTTTCGAACTGCTATTGAATTCTCAATCCAGTTTCATTGTCATCCACGTTTTCATCGTCATTAAAACGATGTGTTCCTCAAGTAATCTTTCTCCAATTAGGTTTTTCTCTTATAACTGTTTTAGATAGCATAGTGTTCCAAAGTAGTGACAGGACCTGTTTGTCATTCTTAGGGTTGATGGTAAGTTCCTGGCTGCCCTTGGTCACTATCTTGGTGAAGGCCTTCTGAAAGACCTCGACTCTGTTGAAGCTGGTGGGAAGACCCTTGATGAGCTGCAAAACCTCATATCTGGTGTATCTCATGACCTTGTCAGGTAGATATGGAAATATCTCATTGTTTTCTTCTAATAGACGCAAAGACGAGAAGAAAATATGCAGTCGTCTAATGCTCATGCATGCTCATTTTACAACATTTCGTAAAACTCACGGCTTGCTTTTAAAATTGCCGGACAACGCTTTAACTTTAAAAACGAATAGTCATATATTTTGTTAATACCTTTGTTAAAGTACAAAAATGGGTTTATTTATTCTAACCGTCTAGAAGAAAAATATCTGAGGCAAAAATTCGAAACAGTTGCACAAAATTTGTATACACAGACATTCGTGGTGACATAGATATGCACTTCCCACCTTTACACCTGAAAAACCTGCTAATTTTTTAAAAGCAACAACAGTTACAAATGTATGAAATAACTCTGTCACAGATAAGACCTCTGAATATACAACCTATAAACAGAAAAAAAAAACTCCTACTGGGTTGTTGGACTTTACACAACGACACTCTTAATAGCTCGCTCTGATTGGTCAAGAGCCCATGTGTTATTAGAGGACACTCGTACACTTGGAGATGTGTCTCGATGCGTACTTTTTTGTTCGTGACACACTGTGACTTCATCTGTGCATCTATTAGAGGACAGACACACGCAAAAATGAGGCCTATTTGTTAATCAAAGTCGAGGAAAAAAATTGGGACACCCTGTATTTTTTTTGCAAACGTTTTAGATTGGCAAGACATAACGAACTCAAAACCTGATGCTTGAAACATTTTTCCATTTGGAGCTTGTGTTGAGATCCTGCTTGTATATAATCTGTTCAGTAGGTATTATGTTAGTATCTTGCTGGTATCTACTTTTTCATTTGTTTTTTTTTTCCACAGAGAATTGAAGACGATGGTGTCACGGATATCGTTTCTTGAGAAGGTCTTCAGCATAGGACTGGCAGAGAAGACCAAACTTTTTGTAAGAGTTAAAACATGTTTCGATGCCATTTTGGCTCATTGTACTTTATATACAACGACATTTATAAATCGCTGATTGGCCAAGAACTCATGTATTATTGGAGGACACAATAAGTTGATGAAATTTTTTTTTGAGTAAACAGCTATGCACTCTGGTTCTTATGAGATACCTTGGTCTGTTGTGTAAATGAATTAACGGGAGAACCAAAACAGGGTCGCAAAATATGCGAACGTTTTGGACTTTTATTCAGTCCTTCTTCAGTGCGACTTAAAATCGCCACAATAAATTGGAGAAAGTAATAATAATTTGTGAAACATCAGGCTAAATCTTTTTCTTTTTTGCTAACAGAGGTGCTCCTCTCTTGTCCAACAAGATGAGGTAAGTGAACGTTTAACTTCCCATGATACTATTTCAGAACCATTTGTGCACGGAAATCCACCGGCGCAGGTCTTCTTATGCTCTGATACGACAAGGTTTAGTTAGCAAGACAAAACAAAAGGCTGACATGTTCTCTGCTTGTCATTTCTCTTATGATATCCGCTACTCTGAAAAAATCTCTTTGGGTATTCTGGGGCGGTTCTCTGAAATTAACTGCCATCCGAAATACGTAAGTCCTCAAATATAACAAGTTTAATAAAAGGAATACATGGCCTGTATTCGTCTAAGTGCACCCACATGGCAAACACCCAAACCATTTATTTTATTTTATTTATTTGATCATTGTAATTTGTTTGGATATTCTTGTACCGTGTCTAAATAAAGTCTGACTGTCTTCTCTCCTTCGCAGGATATGACTGATTTTGATCATCTCAATCGTCTTCTTGCTGGGAGTATTGCTGGCGTCAAGTCCTTGCAAACCCAGGTAAAACTTACCTTACCCCATGGGTAGCCTTTGAGATTACTTAATGCCTCAAGCCTACGACACACTAGGCGATTTTGTACGCTCGTATTAGCGAATGTTATCGCCGGCAAGCGCCAGTATCGGACGTCCAGATATTGGCGAATTCTTTGCCGCGTCAACAGACAGACCTGGCAATTTTCAGCCGGCAATCGCCTAGTGTGTCGTAGGCACCGTTGATCCCATGAGGTATGACTCACTGAAATATTGCTCGCCTTGAGAAATTGAGCCTTTCTGCCGTTATAGGCCGTCAAAGCGTTGGAAGACGTGAATAAAATAAGAGAAAACTCAACCCAGCAAGAAGTCGAGAAACCGCAGAAGAGAGTGTTTGAGGTAAGAGATCGTTTCAACTTGATGTGGATGCGTCTTTGTTTGAGTGTAGCTGTACTGTGGACATCTATACCAAATAAAGTTTGTGTCGCGTATGCCGCAGTGCTCAATGGGTACCATATAAATGGCTGAATCCTGGTCTCTGAAAGCCATGTGATTATTTATAAGCTCATAAAAATATTACATCTTTCCAAACCAGGATAGGTTTTAATTCATTACAATAACCTGTGGTTGTTGAAAAAAATTCCGTACGAAAATATCGGATGAATGGATTTCGGGTAGGAAAACAGATACACACGGTACAATTCATACAGCTTTAGCGAACTTCCTTAAAACGTCTTGTGGTGACATGGAGAGGAACCCTTGAAGAAACAGAAGAATTTTGATTTTGATTAGGTACAAGATAAGACGCCGGGTTTCAAGAGCAAGAATTACTTAGCTGTTGACTATGTTCAAGGTAAGGATTAATGCAGTATTGCGACAGAAGAGGGAGCAATCTTATGATTCCTTTGTGTCATTTTATAGGAAAGCTTGCGTTTCTAAAAAATCAAAATGATCCTCTTGATGACAGCAACACTTGCGATCAAAGTAAAGGTAAGTTTGCTTTTGGGTTATTTTGAACTCACGGCGTACATACAACCCTCATTTATTGCCCGAGGAAATACGCCCATTCACCGTAGTATCGAAAAGATGGGAGCAACAACATAAGCAAAGCTTTCGAAAACAGGCTGTTACCTATCCTCCTCTATCCTGGTGGCACATAGGGACTTAAGACCGTCTTCCCACTTCTCCTGGTCAACCGCTTTTAACCGGACCCCCTCCCATGTCCTCCAACCCGACTCGTCCATTTTCTTCTCCACGGTCGCCACGTTTGTTTTAGGTCCTCGCTTTTTGTTTCCCTCGGGTGCCCCTGAAAGAAAGGCTACTAGAAGTAAATAGTTGCGACTACTTCAAAGAATACTGGAAGTGAATAGTTGCGACTTCTTCAAAGAATACTGGAAGTGAATAGTTGCGACTTCTTCAAAGAATACTAGAAGTAAATATTTGCGACTTCTTCAAAGAATACTAGAAGTAAATATTTGCGACTTCTTTAAAGAATACTAGAAGTAAATAGTTACGACTACTTCAAAGAATACCAGAAGTAAATAGTTTCGACTTCTTCAAAGAATACTGGAAGTGAATAGATGCATCGAATATAATAAAAAATAATAATAATAATAAAAAGAAAGAAAGAATATGTCTTCTTTAGTGTAAAACTCGCAACAGAATATACACCATTGGATATATCTTCTTTTGAAAAAACAAATTCTTCCTACACACGCAAGTGCATGCACGAGAATCAATGAAATATAGTGGGATTGTGAATTTTATCATTTCCAGTGTTGCAACTCATCAAGTCACGTGATAACATGAAAAGACTTGGGATTAAGCTGGAATCCAAGCCTCTCAAAGAATTTGACTTCGACGATGGAAAGGTAATGAAGTGCCTCGACGCGCGGGCAAGCTGGTGGGAGCCTGGGCCGGGTTCCTAGAAAAGCAGGTTAAGGCTAACCCAGGGATAAATGCCCTTTTTATCCAATCAAATGTCAAGATAGCGATATTTATCCCTGGGTTAGCGCTAACCTGCTTTCTAAGAACCGGCCCCTGGCTTTTTCTCGATTTTAACTCTATCTTTCAAATAACCTGCAGTTCTTTTTCCTGTGCAAAATTGTTTGACCAAGGGCATTATTAGTTTTTCTTTCTCTACACTTATTTGGACATACTCTGGTTTGGTATTGAGTCTTTCCCACTAGTATTGTATGGAACATTTTTATTTTTCATTAGTTTGTTGGAGAAGAAAAATCATTTGGATAGCTAAATCAAGACCATACTCTCATATCCTCTACTTATAGTGTACGTTCAAACGAGGTAACCAAAATATGGAGTGTTGAACTCGTATTTAGAGATTGGACTCTTAATAAAGGCCGACTGCTTAAGGTATCACAAGCCGATTGTTAGATAGTTACGCTTTCGTATTTATTCGTGATTGCTCTGGTCGATAAAAATTAAGGTAAACGCTTATCAATCAATAAATATATTTTTTTGGAATCTCACCTGACCCTCTTCCTGTTTTGTAGTCCCGAGAGGTATTTTGTCAACTTGTCCAACAAATCAAGAATCAGCAATCAAAAGGCTCTGCTATCGATGAAATATCTGTGTTTGTGGGGACGTGGAATTTAGGTAAGTCCTCACTCTCCTCTCCCTCCCCTCCCCTCCCCTCCCCTCCCCTCCCCTCCCCCTACAACTGCTTTACTTATATATCCATTCAACTGCAGTTTTTGCACCCCCTCTCTCTAACAACTAATTTTCTTATTCATCCACTCAACGGGAGATATTGCACCCTCAGTGCCGTAGCAGGCCACGTAAGATTTTTTTACATTAAGAAAATATTCGGAGGTACAACCACGCACTTACTGGTCATTTCCTTATAATTTTTTTAAATATTGGGGGGGGGGGGGGCAAGTGCCCCCAGTGCCCCACCCCCTGCTACGGGGTCCTCTCCCCCCCTGTCCGTCTCCCTTCTCCGCCTTATAATACTGCTTTGCGTATTCATATATTCAGAAAGATTCTAGAAATTTATCCATTTAGAACGATTCTAGAACGGCTGCGTGGGTGACTAGTCTTTATACTAGACTTTATCCGCCACCATCTTGGTTAATACATAATTTATTCACAAAACACGTACTTTATTTCGATTGGCTCACCTAAAAGAGCAATTGTTTTTTTTTCCCAAAATAGCCAGTCTGTTAAAGGCTAACACCTAGTGTAAGACCCTTTCTAGACTCCGTGCTTTCCCGTGGCTCATAAACAAGCGCTGGGAGCTTTAAAGTTGATCCAATTTTCGTGACGCCTAAATGTTCATCTCAAAATAATTAATTATCTTTCTTACAATCAAAATGGCTCAATTATATTTTAAAGCATCAAATAATACAGGGAATGTTGTATTTTAAAAATGATTAGAGTTTTGATTATAAAAAAATCAGCATTGTCACGCATGTCGTATCTACGTGTCACGCATTCGTATCTACGTGATCAGAACGCCATTGACAAGGCTGTTGATCTTTTACTGGATCCTCAGGAAGCGCTGTCCCACCGCATGACCTTCGGACGTGGTTCAAGTGCCAAGGTCACGGAACGACGACGGACACTGACGTTGCACACTTTGCGCATGACATCTACGCCATTGGGACACAAGTAAGCCACGAATTAAGGCTGGTTCTCACTAGGACGCAAGCGCAAACGGAAGCGCGACACAAGTGATAATCGGTCAAACACAAGCGCAAGTGCAAGAAAATCAAGCAGTCGCGTTCTCTTGCCCTTCCTCGCGCTTGCATTCCAGTAAGAATGGGGAGATTACGTGCGTCTTGCGCTTCCGTTTGCGCTTGGTCCTATTGAGTACCAGCCTTTAGAGCGCTAGATAACGTAAGGCAAAAGGCACAAACAGATCTTAGGGTTAAATATGAGCATGGTCATTTTAGAATCCATGATGTGAGTAATGAAAGCGGTAACTTCATTCGATGTTTTCATTACTGTGGTTCTCAATATTCTTCTAATTCTTGCCGACTAATTTCCACACCTAAATCGCCTTCTGGCTTCCGTCATTCAAAGCCTTTCAAGCGGATTTTGTGACCAGCACGGCACGGTTATATTGGGTTTCTCTTTTCTTGGACAGGAGTGCAGCCTGAGCGAGAAGGATTGGGTTACGAAGGTGAAATCCGAACTACAAAGAATCTTCAACGTTGAATTTTTCACGGTATGTTGAACATTAACATTTTTAAGATGTTACTGGTTTACTTTTGCAAGACCACTTAAATAAAGGCAGCAGTGCAATGGTACACGAGGATATATGAAAATCAACACAAATATGGTATTTGATTGGGCACATCAAAAGCTCGACGTTTGAATTGGCGCGCTTTAACCCTGCAACACGTCTCGCTTGGCCGTGCTCAGCCCGTACGGAACTTAATTCTGCCGGGCCGAACTAAGTTGGTGTTCAGACGTGAAACTGTTCATGTGCCCAATACAGGGCGTATGAATCAAGTATTTTTAACAGATCTCGAAAACCCGTTGAATATAAAAGTAGTTCGGAACATATGGCAGTTAGCCAGTTCAGGACTCATTAGAAGGGACAGCCACTTGTATGTCATGATTGACAGGGCTTTTCACAAACCAAAATATTTAAACGCATCGGCATGAAGTAGTATATGGGGGACCGTGGCGTAAATTATCTTCGATGGTATCATGGTCTCTGTCCCTTAAATTGGACCTCTGGAGAGGCAGTAGAGGTGGCAATAATTTATATTCTAAAAAAAAGTAAAAGTGTAAAAATGCTGACGTTGTTCCGCCGACACAATAAGGGAATTCAGTTCCTCATTGCTGTTCCATCCTTAAACTACCGACCGAAAACTCCTGTATAGGTTTATGTATCTTCTGTATTGTGTTTCTGACATGAAAGTTTGTGTCTTCTGGATTCGGTTTATGACATGAAGGTTTATGTATTTTCTGTATTGTGTTTTTACATAAAGGCTTATGTGTCTTCTGTATTTTGTTTCTGACATGAAGCATGGTTATATTTTTAGGTGTCCGTAAGCACACTATGGGAGATTCGCCTTGTAATTCTAGCTCGTCCCGAACACAACAACATGATAAGCCACGTGAGGCAATCCAGCGTCAAGACGGGCATCGCTAACGCTCTAGGTAAGACACAAAGGGAGAGGGTAGAAATTCACTTGGGGCAAACCAGAGTCAAGACGGGCATCACTAACGCTCTAGGTAAGACGCAAAGGGAGAGGGTAAGACAAGACGGGCATCGCTAACGCTCTAGGTAAGACGCAAAGGGAGAGGGTAAGTCAAGACGGGCATCGCTAACGCTCTAGGTAAGACACAAAGGGAGAGGTTAAATCAAGACGGGCATCGCTAACGCTCTAGGTAAGACGCAAAGGAAGAGGGTAAGACAAGACGGGCATCGCTAACGCTCTAGGTAAGACACAAAGGGAGAGGGTAAGTCAAGACGGGCATCGCTAACGCTTTAGGTAAGACACAAAGGGAGAGGGTAAGACAAGACGGGCATCGCTAACGCTTTAGGTATGACGCAAAGGGACAGGGTAAGTCAAGACGGGCATCGCTAACGCTTTAGGTAATACGAAATAGACTCAGAGGGAGGGGAATGGAGGGGAGGCGAGGGGTTCTTTACATAAATACCTTTGGAACATGCGACTTACATTGTACAAAAGCAGCAAAAAGTGTACACCCTGAAATGACAGTGTAGAGGTTCTCAATTTTGAACCATAAAAACTCCATAAATTTTAATGAAAATGGCTTTTACATACCGTGACTTACGCGCGGAAAAGTCACCTATTTGGTATATAGCATTCAAGAGAGCGAATTCAATTTCTTCACTATTGATGGGACAGGCTCATTCAAAACTAAAATATTTTTGTTATTGTAAGAGCTCTTGTATATAAATTGGTTTAGAAACCTTGCTATTTCCGTGGAAGATCTTAATGACCAAAAGAATGATAATAAAAAATACGAAAGACAACCTGTTACAACTCACAAAACTTCCAAGAACACAACACCGATCTGCAAAGGGCAAGTTTGTACGAGTTTGTACTGGGCCAGACAGAAACTTACATTGAAATGAATCTGTCTCGCTAGTCACGCGTGAGAATGAAATCCCCGTCAATAACATCAGCATGACCAATCAGAGGCCATAGAAACATACGAACGTACAGCCAGGCAAATACGACGGCGCATCCCTAGCTACCACGGGAACGTTATCCCATAGTTTACCACTTTCCGTTTGTATGATGCCGAAACCTTAAAGAGCCAGACGTGAAATGGACTCAGATACATTTCAATCGTTTTCCTCCAAACCACGTCAAGCTAGGATATGGACGTGTGTGCTGTAAACCAGACCTTCATTGTTCGCTTTGGTAGAAATAATCTACGCTTATGCTTCATTTTTTGAAAATCAAAAATTTCTTTATTATATTAAAACTAAGTTAGATCCCTATTGTGTCGTGCCGAGCGCCAAAAAGATTGAATGCACCTAGTTGATAAAGTAATCGATACTAAGGTCAAATTGTCAAATAGTTTATTTTACCCGGTTAAGCGAATGTATAGATACGCCCTTGCCATGTCGAATGATCTGAGCTTCGTTTTTCGGTTCAGGTAATAAAGGCGCTGTTGGAATCTCGTTTCTGTTTGGGGCGACATCATTTTGCTTCATCAACTGTCACCTCGCCGCACGTGCATCACGAGTTCTCAGGTAATTTTTCATGCGTGGAAGATAATGAGATTATCAGGCAACTCTCACTCAAGGAAAAATAAACAGACGAATCAAAGTAATGAAATACTTTTTCATTCTTGTGCAGGCGTAACCAAAATTTCCACAGCATCTTGAAAGGACTGAACCTTGGTCAGAAAAACGTGTTTGACCTGACAAACCAGTTTCATCATGTGTTCTGGTTCGGCGACTTGAACTACCGGATTGACCTAGAAGTTAAGGTAGCAAATTCCTGTCCCCTTTCCTGCGTTCCGTCCCACATCCTTTCCTCGGTCTCGTCCCACATTCACAGTCTTGCCAACTGTCCCCTCTCCTTTCCTCCGTTCAGTCCCACATCCTTTCTTGCGTCTCGTCCCACATTTACAGTTTTGCCAACTGTCCCCTTGCCTTTCCAGCGCCTCGTCCCACATCCTTTCCAGCGTCCCGTCCCACATTTACAGTATTGCCAACTGTCCCCTTTCCTTTCCTGCGTTTCGTCCCACATTCCCGTCTTGCCAACTGTCCCCTTTCCTTTCCTGCGTCCCGTCCCACATTCCCGTCTTTCCAACTGTCCCCTTTCCTTTCCTGCGTCCCGTCCCACATTCCCGTCTTGCCAACTGTCCCCTTGCCTTTCCAGCGTCCCGTCCCACATTTACAGTATTGCCAACTGTCCCCTTTCCTTTCCTGCGTCCCGTCCCACATTCCCGTCTTTCCAACTGTCCCCTTTCCTTTCCTGCGTCCCGTCCCACATTCCCGTCTTTCCAACTGTCCCCTTTCCTTTCCTGCGTCCCGTCCCACATTCCCGTCTTGCCAACTGTCCCCTTTCCTTTCCTGCGTCCCGTCCCACATTCCCGTCTTTCCAACTGTCCCCTTTCCTTTCCTGCGTCCCGTCCCACATTCCCGTCTTGCCAACTGTCCCCTTGCCTTTCCAGCGTCCCGTCCCACATTTACAGTATTGCCAACTGTCCCCTTTCCTTTCCTGCGTTCCGTCCCACATTCCCTTCTTGCCAACTGTCCCCTTTCCTTTCCTGCGCCCCGTCCCACATTTACAGTATTGCCAAATGCCCCCTTTTCTTTCCTTCGTTCCGTCCCACATTGCCGTCTTGCCAACTGTCCCCTTTCCTTTTCTGCGTCCCGGCCCACATTCCCGTCTTGCCTTCTGTCCCACATCCCTTTCTTAGTCCCATCATCTGTTATCTTCTGTGTCCCATGTTCATGTTATGGTTTTAGCGTGACCCTTTCTTTGTGTTAGCGACCCAGTATCGATAGGTGTGTCGTATTTTTAACAAAAACAACAACAACAAAGCGTGTTTTGTTGACATTTGCCATGATCATGCTGTTAACGGCATGTCGGTTTTTTAAATTGTGTTGTTGTTATTCTTGTTGTTTGCTGCTGATATTATTGTTTCTCATTGCTCTTGTGTCTCCCTGTTTCGTTATTGTTCCTGCTGCTGAAAAATATATATTTTAATATGTTTTATATATATTTGAGGTTGTTTTTGCTGTGTTTTGTAGGAAGTCCTAGAAGCAGTTAAAGGCAACAACTTCTATAAACTCCGTAAAGCTGATCAGCTCATGCACCAGATCACCAAAGGAAATGCCTTTGTGGATTTTAGTGAGTTACTTTATAATTCAGTCTTGATGGAAAAAAAACATTGCTTTTTCCTCATGTGTTGAAATGTGTTAAAAGTACTCTTTAACAGGTATGGTTGGGCTTGAAAACAAAAAAATAAATTCAGTCAGCATTCATTATTATATAGATAAAATATCATTAAATCAAGGTCATGGTTCCTGTGTTCATGAGTCCAATTTTTTTTTTTACAGAGGAGGGATACTTGACCTTCCCACCGACCTATCGTCATCGCAGGGGATTCGCCGACTACGTATGGGAGAAAGCCAAGCGCTCAGGGGTGACCTTTATTTCGATCTTATTTCTTAACCCAGCAAACCGCACCCAACATTGCTGAACAAAACTGCCAATATTTTCTCAACACTTTGCCTTCAATTCATTTGTCTCTTGTTAAACCGAGCGAAACGGGTATGTTTGTACACACGTACTAACATCTTAAGCTTATTAGTTGCCTTATTTGATTTAGGATCGCATCGGTACCCCTAGTCAAGCAAGGAATAATACGCGACTTCAAGAAATCACTCTTGAAATCACCAAGAAATCACTCTTGACTTATCCCCTAGTGGCGGGGTTATTAATTAAACCGTGGCCCACGGAAAACTCATGACATAGACGCTTTAATTGATAGCTTCTGTCTCTCCTCTAATGGTCAGTTACTGAGTAAACCGTAGCCCACGGAAAACTCATGACATGACTCTAAGGCCCTGACCACACTTATACGGAATCGATTGAATCCGCAACTTTTTCTTTCCGTAATCGAAAAGTTTCCCGTCCACACGTAGCGCAATCGTATCGTAATCGCCCGTCCACACGTATACGGCGATTCCGTAATCGCTCTAGCTTTACACGTTGCGACGCCATCTTGTTTTATTGGGTACGATTTTGACGTCATCGTAATCGAAAAGTTACGGATTCGATCGACCACACGTATACGGAATTGTAGCGTATTCGTTCCGCTCTGCTTTCGCTAGCGGATTCAAAAAGTTTCGGATTCGCCAGCGTAACCGTCGTATACGTGTGGACGATAGCCGTATCTGAAACGATAAAGTTTCGTATTCATTCGATTCCGTATACGTAAAGCATGGCCTACATGGCATACTGTTTTTTTTTTGTGTTATGTTATGTTTTTAGATTCTTGTGAATGTACCGTCATGGTGTGACCGTGTACTATGGCATTCCTTCCCTGAGATGAAAATCGTCAACACATCATATGGTAGGATATTTTATATTCTTAGGGAACAAAATATGGCACACAGCTTCGGGGGCCTAGTCTAAAACTGTCCACCTACCATGTAAAATGGTTATTACTAGGTAGATGTGACGTGCTAAGATGTGACGAAATTACAACTAGTCTCAATAAAATTACTTACACAAAAAATCTTTTTACTCCGAGAGATACAAAAAATACTAGACAAAAACTTCATTTTGTTTCCATTGCAAACTGTTTCTAATAAGGGTTTCTCATCGTGGTTTGGTTGAGAATAATGTATTATACTTTAGTTAAGGATTCTTAGAGTTAGATTTTTTTTGTCACCATTGCCGTAATCGTCTAAATGTAAGGCACTTACCTGTGACACAAATGTTAACTTATCCGATATAATTTCATGTTGATTAAGGTAATACATAAAAGTAAAGTTTTCTACTGGCGCCATAGCTAAGTCTTCTAAACAAGGGGACCAGTGTTCGAACTCAGGGTCACTTTACACATCCCAACTCGGATTCTGATGTGCAAAAACCTGGCTGTCTACATTAGGGACTTAAAATCATTCGTCTCCTCGGATAAGGGCGTTAAGACGGAGCACCTGTGCCAACAATTTGCTATCACAAGCTAAATACATTGAAACATTAATAAAGTTATTTGCATGTTTTATGTAGCCATGGCTCGCGGTTTAGTTCCATTCATTCAAGTAGTTTCGCCACGAAGCCAGTAAACTCATGACTAATTGCAGGTTGCACTGACAATATTCGGACGAGTGACCACTGGCCCGTGTTCAGTACCTTTGATGTGGGTATAACTACGCAGTACGCCTCGTCACCAGGTAACCAAACGCCACGACAATCCAATACAAGCATGCCGTAATGTTGGAGGGTTTTTTTTAGGGGGGAGGGGGGGGGAGGGGATATGATTCTTTGAGAGTTTTGTGGATAGAAAAATTGGGAGGTCTGGAGCCCTATAAGCAAACATAAACGCTTATCCCCAAATGCCAGGACCTATCTAACGGAATCATACCCCTTTATTTCTTGGAATATGGTTTGGCTATTTGCCTTCTGTAAGCATTTTTTTGTGCTCGTAATCGGAGCCTGTATACGACTATTTCATCGGGCGCGCTTGTCAAGATAGTTTGGTTGATTTAAAATTCTTTGCATTTTTAGTTCCTCAAGGCTCCTCCACGAATGACTGTGTTATTATATTCGAGACGATTAAGGCTATGGTGAGAAGATGTCTATACATCTAGACAGATTGACAAATAACAACATGTTAGTGCATAGAACATGCCATCATCCCTCACTCAGTAGTGTTTAAACACGATAGCCTAATTCTTTGTTGCGTTCGTTACCTCTTTGTTACTAACCCCCCAAAAATGAGTAGTTTATGATGTAATCGCCTCTGTTATTGCCATACAGAGAGTAGTAAGGGTCATTTTATCGATGTGCGCCTACAAAATCATTATTTAAAAGAAAAAAAATAACTCTTTGTACTTCGTTTAATAGATCAACACCAACAGCAAGCCACAGTTTGTGGTCGAGTTCTACTCTAGCTGTTTAGAATGTAAGTATATCTATCACATTAAGTTTGCAGTTTTTCTTTTAAATCCTCGATCAAACGGGTGATCACAATAAATGACAGTCAGTAAGAGTTTTACTGTTTCAAGCTCTCGTAGTTAATGTAATGAGTAATGTGAATTGGTCCCTAAAATACCTCCCCCCCTATTTTACAGCTGTTCAGAGAAGTAACCAGAATTCAGTGAGAGATTGGGTCAAAAAAACCACAGCTGAAAGTCGAGAGAAAACTACGTACGCGGCGCCATCTTGGGGATCCCAAGTTCTGCCACATGTAAGTCCAGGTCTAGGTTATGTACAGCAGCATATTCTGTGTACGTTTTCTCGAGAATGACAACGCGTGCCTATAATCCCCCCCGAGAAGTTCATTGAACTCTTGACCTACTAGGTTGCAGTCAGATGATCGTGTGTGCTTCAACATAGAGAACACCAGTCACTCTAACTTCTTGCACGTTTGCTCAGGAGGGGAGTGGGGTGGGGAGAGGGTTGCGGGCTATTATATCTCTAAAGGCTATCTACGACATGTCTTAGCCTTGAATTACACACTACGACTTTAAAACCCGAATGTCGTAGCGGAGTCCTGGAATCACTCTACGACCTACGAGTTGTACAGGTGTTGCGGGGAAGTCGCATACGACTTACCCTATTCAGACTGGGCTTTTTTGAGCTGTCTATGACTGGGGGTGGGGGGAACTAAAAGGGCCACCCTCCGTATTTCGTGAACCGCTTAGGCTATGACCATCAACCTTACAGACAATGATCACCAGCATGCAAAGAATCGCTACGCCCTATTTTGGGTGTAGTCGAATAAATTATGATGTCACAATGACCTTATAAATACGATGTCTAGCTATCCTTTCAAATATTGCCTAGATTGAAATCATTTTGCATCATTCAGATATGTCAAAATCAACCTTTTAACGGAACAAACTAATAAAGTCTAAAGATGCATTTCAATCTGAGAAACAGGACCAAAATATGAAAAAAATCACTACTTTTAAGTTTTTGGGAAACCTATGTGTGAAAAAACGGTTGGCATGGTAACATGAAGCGTCTCCTCGGGATGTCAATGGCATCAAAACGTCCACAGATAGATTTTAGGAATATTCACCAAGTTTTAGCCTTTTAGCTGCTATGGTTTAGAAGTTATAGCAATTTCCCCGGAGGGGAGTTTGAATAGGGTTAATCGTGTTGTCTAAATCAGCAATAATTATACCTGTCCATGGTGTCATTGCCTGACATTTTGGGAGACTGTCGGGAGAGGAACGTTTTTCAAAGCGAACGGTGTCCTTTCGGTTGTTAACGGGTTTCCGATATGCGCATTATAATTTTCGGTAAGAGTCAGACGCGCAAATACACACTAGGCCATCATTTTTTTTTAATTTTTATTTCTAAACTATTTTTCTCTCGTAGTTGCACCCGATCATGCCAGATCGCATGTATCTGCAGGACCAGCACCTTTTGATAGCTGTCAAGTCTGTGGAGAGCGACGAATCCTACGGTAAGATGAAGAAATCTGGAAAGGGAGAAGAAAGAAAAACTAAGTGGGAAAAGATGGGGTTCGAGAGAAAAAAATAAGGAAAGAAAGAAGTAAAACTAAGTGGGAAATGATGGGGGCCGAGAGGAAGAAAAAATGAAGGAAAGGAGTAAAACTAAATTAGAAAAAATGGGGGTCGAGAGAAAAAAATTAAGGAAAGCAAGGAGGGAGTAAAACTAAGTGGGAAATGATGTGGGTCGGTATGTGCATTTGGGTCTCACGTTTTTCGTGTTTTGAAAATCAGTCCGTAATACAAAGAACCGATGGCCATAAGATATTGTGTCTATCTTATCTCGAATTGCGTATTCTCTAGGTTTTTTTCGTCATGTCCTAAGAATCATAGATTTCACAACGCGCTTCTGCCTGCCTTTGTGTTTTCTAGGCGAATGTTGCATATCTCTCAAGGCAATGATCGCCGAAACTCCACAAGATTTTGAAGCCAAATTGACGCACTCGGGACAAGAGACGGGTAGCCTGTCGTGAGTATCGACATCTCGTGCCCAGATTCTAGCCGCAACGCATGATGGGCTATCCGAATTGAGCCACCCTGACAGTGACGTGACGAATAAAAATCAGTTTAGTGCAGTGCGATTCTCTAAATGCTCCAGAGATGACATGACGGAAAAACATGACGTGACTCTTCAAATAAATGTGAACTTTAGAAGCACACTAGCATACACACATTGGCACCAGTCGGGCCAAGACGGGACGCTAGCACAGTCTATTACCCGTGCAGTTCGGCAACCATGGACAGCTGTTTCGTCCTTATTAGGACTCGTCAGCATGGCATAGCCGGTTTGCCTCAGTTAAACTTCATCGGCAAAAAAACTGCAGGGCGACTTCGACTCGAGCGAAGTGCTTTAAACCACAGCTTAGATCCATGTGGGATCTAGAGCTGCGACCGGGCAAGCGTGATGCCAATTGTGCGGATCACGCATGCGACCTTTGCTAGTCTAAAACTCCGTCGGATAGCCAAACTATCCTTGCGAGTATGTATACATAAATGTGAACTTTAGAAGCACACTAGCATACACACATTGGCACCAGTCCAAGATCCATGTGGGATCTAGAGCTGCGACCGGGCTAGCGTGATGCCAATTGTGCGGATCACGCATGCGACCTTTGCTAGTCTAAAACTCCGTCGGATAGCCAAACTATCCTTGCGAGTATGTATACATAAATGTGAACTTTAGAAGCACACTAGCATACACACATTGGCACCAGTCGGGCCAAGACGGGACGCTAGCACAGTCTATTACCCGTGCAGTTCGGCAACCATGGACAGCTGTTTCGTCCTTATTAGGACTCGTCAGCATGGCATAGCCGGTTTTCCTCAGTTAAACTTCATCGGCAAAAAAACTGCAGGGCGACTTCGACTCGAGCGAAGTGCTTTAAACCACAGCTTAGATCACATTTATGTATACATACATACATCTATGTATACATTTATGTATACATACTCGCAAGGATAGTTTGGCTCCATGGTTGCCGAACTGCACGGGTAATAGACTGTGCTAGCGTCCCGTCTTGGCCCGACTGGTGCCAATGTGTGTATGCTAGTGTGCTTCTAAAGTTCACATTTATGTATACATACTCGCAAGGATAGTTTGGCTATCCGACGGAGTATTAGACTAGCAAAGGTCGCATGCGTGACCCGCACAATTGGCATCACGCTAGCCCGGTCGCAGCTCTAGATCCCGCATGGATCCGAGCTGTGGATTGAAGCACTTTGTTCGAGTCGAAGTCGCCCTGCAGTTTTTTTGCCGATGAAGTTTAACTGAGGCAAACCGGCTATGCCATGCTGACGAGTCCTAATAAGGACGAAACAGCTGTCCATGGTTGCCGAACTGCACGGGTAATAGACTGTGCTAGCGTCCCGTCTTCGCCCGACTGGTGCCAATGTGTGTATGCTAGTGTGCTTCTAAAGTTCACATTTATGTATACATACTCGCAAGGATAGTTTGGCTATCCGACGGAGTTTTAGACTAGCAAAGGTCGCATGCGTGATCCGCACAATTGGCATCACGCTAGCCCGGTCGCAGCTCTAGATCCCGCATGGATCTGAGCTGTGGTTTGAAGCACTTCGTTCGAGTCGAAGTCGCCCTGCAGTTTTTTTGCCGATGAAGTTTAACTGAGGCAAACCGGCTATGCCATGCTGACGAGTCCTAATAAGGACGAAACAGCTGTCCATGGTTGCCGAACTGCACGGGTAATAGACTGTGCTAGCGTCCCGTCTTGGCCCGACTGGTGCCAATGTGTGTATGCTAGTGTGCTTCTAAAGTTCACATTTATGTATACATACTCGCAAGGATAGTTTGGCTATCCGACGGAGTTTTAGACTAGCAAAGGTCGCATGCGTGATCCGCACAATTGGCATCACGCTAGCCCGGTCGCAGCTCTAGATCCCGCATGGATCTGAGCTGTGGTTTGAAGCACTTCGTTCGAGTCGAAGTCGCCCTGCAGTTTTTTTGCCGATGAAGTTTAACTGAGGCAAACCGGCTATGCCATGCTGACGAGTCCTAATAAGGACGAAACAGCTGTCCATGGTTGCCGAACTGCACGGGTAATAGACTGTGCTAGCGTCCCGTCTTGGCCCGACTGGTGCCAATGTGTGTATGCTAGTGTGCTTCTAAAGTTCTTCAAATAAGCCCATTTCACATCGAATAAGGCGGAGAATTTCCCTGAGTTCTTGGAAACTTAAAAACAAACAAAATATCAAGTGCGACTTTTTTTAAATTAGTGCGACTTTTTGTAAAGTGTCATCGAAATTTGGGCTTTTCTTCCCTGAGTTGATACGCAGGGCAGTGTTGATCAAGGAAAAATAATCTTAAAAAACCAAAATCTGCTTATGTGCACGTCAGCCTCACGTTATTTGTGTTTTAAAAATCAGTCCGTAGTACAAGAAACCTATAGCAACTGAAGAAATTGTGTCTTCTCTCTCCATCTGGAATTGCACGTTTTCCAGGTTTTTCCGTCATGCCTCCAGAGATATTAATTTAATGATTATAAAATCGTTTCCAATATACCATCGCTCTGTTTCTCCTTTATTTGTATAAGTCAGTTGACTTGTTTATTGTTCTAACGACTATTTAAATTAAAGGGGTCAAATGAGGATCAAGCTTGCTGATATATCACCAGCTCTGATTGGTGGAAAACCAAAAGGTAAGCTTGCGGGTATATCACCAGCTCTGATTAGTGGAAAACCAAAAGGTAAGCTTGCGGATATATCACCAGCTCTGATTGTTGGAAAACCAAAAGGTAAGCTTGTGGATATATCACCAGCTCTGATTGGTGGACAACCAAAAGGTAAGCTTGCGGATATATCACCAGCTCTGATTGGTGGAAAACCAAAAGTTAAGCTTGCGGATATATCACCAGCTCTGATTGGTGGAAAACCAAAAGTTAAGCTTGCGGATATATCACCAGCTCTGATTGGTGGAAAACCGAAAGGTAAGTTTGGTGTTTTACACTCTTATTGTTATCGGTCAGCTTAAGCAGGTTGCACTGAGTTGGCTAATACTTCCATGTTTTACCCTCTTATTGTTATCGGTCAGCTTAAGCAGGTTGCACTGAGTTGGCTAATACCTATGTCCAACCACGGGGAAGGGGGTGGGTGGGGCGGGGGGGGGGGGGGGGTAATCAACATATGTTTGGGTGTAAGGGTTCCACGGAATGTCTGTAGACCTGATGTTCTTTAGGACAAACAGTTTTAATACATTCCCTGTCTAGGACAGAAAAGATCGAAACCCCTACCCAACCCCACCCCACCCCACCCCACCTTACACCACCCCACCCTAACCTACCCTACTCTACGTATATTGAATATTGAAGGGAGGACATCCAGCAGGGTACATCAAACATTTTGATTAAAGATGAAATGGTTTTGTTTTTTTGTGTAAAAAGATTTGTGGTACGAGGGGCCCGTTTTTGGTGTTGTAGTGAGGCCCGAATATTTGAGGTCTTTTGGGATCTTTTTCCTGAAGTGTTAGATTTTATTAGGTTAACACATATCATGCAATCTACCTTTGAAATTGGATTGCACATTGAAATTCTTAGAGTTTGATTATAAATTAGTACTTATGGAATTAGTGCTTATGGTTTTGACTTAACTCCAAGGGGTTTTTGGGGTTCCAGTATCATTCTCACTCCTCTTCCCCGCTCCTCCCTGTCGTGAAAGTGTGGGAGCGACAGAGCAAAAAAATGGCAAGTTTTCCCAAAATAAGGTCTGGTTAACTTCAGTAAGCTTGAAGTTTTGCATAGAGGTTTCTTATGTTATGTAAACCAACATATCAAAAAGTATTTTTTTTCTAATGGATTCGTCTTCGAGATATGAGGCTTGAAGTGAATTTTTAAATGTTCAAAGTATGAATTCTCCTCGTTTTTAGGGAGAAGTCGGGCTCTGATCAGAAATTAAGCCAACTTTGCTCCTCTGTCTGTGGGAGCACCCTCCAGGGCTAGCACAGCAGGTTTTATATGGAATTTCCTGTTATCGATTGACCGTAATTTTTTCCGTTCCTGTTTCCTTGTAGGTCTTATAAAGGTGGAGGGAGACGATGACGGTAGGTAGTTTTGCTGACACGTGTTTTGAAATCTCCTACCATCTCTAAGATTTCATTTTAATGATAGCTGTATAAATTACTGGCCATACCCCTGTTCTATACAAACAATATTACAGACTATACACTAATAAAGAGGATTTTGCCGAATGCGCGTTTTGTTATATGTCTGAATTTAGTAGTTACTGGGACCTTCAATACGACTTTGCACGTGGAACTAGCAAACTCGTGGCGGGGGGAGATAGAGCCTTTTTGTGTAGTCGAACCATTCATGTCGTTTCTTTGTTTTTCTTTCTGCAGTTAATTCTAACAAATTGGACGTGCGATCAACGCGACCCGTCAAACGCAAATCAGTGATGAGACCAGGTAGCACAGGGAAGTGTTCGGGTAGGGGAGGTAGGGGGGAATGCAACGCCAAGACGAACATTAAATTATCATCAAGAAAGGGTTTCGGGAGGATATTTAAAGGGTGCATCTTACATTGGGCATTTAGCCTCTGCCTTAAAGCGAAGCCAGCATACTACATTCTACTATTTCATGATTGCGTTATAAATTTGATCGAAAAGTTACAATCCATTTCACCGCTACTTGCACAGTTTCTTTTTTATTCGACGTTTACAATTAGACTGTCTAATTCGAGGCTAGGTAACCATAGTTGACACACATACCAACACGCATAAAATGATGGCAAAGAAATAATGAATAAATGCAGGTTTGACTGTAATTTTTATAAGGAAGTGTGCAGGAGCGCCACACACAGGATACCCACACAATGCTCACAAATACTTAGGCACATACTCATACCATATTTCTATATCTTAGTACGCTGGCTATTTATTATAAGCTTGTTTATTCATTTCCCTACTAAAGTATTTTCATTCCACCTGAGCTTTTCAGTTGTGTTTCTCATTCGCAGTTTAGTGATACATTGAGGAGACATATTTTCTGTTGGCAACTCAAGAGTTTTAAAAATTTGAGATTTAGCTAGTTCGTGCGATGTATAAAGCGATTGCTTTGATTCAAATAAAAATAACTTTCTAACTCCGGATCCTCGATTCTTGTGGACGGAATAGTGCAAGTAAACGGAGTTTGAAGAGAAAGTGCCACCTTGAATGCAGTTATTCTCCATCCGTTAATTTATGCCGTACAGTAAGCGCGAAATTTCTTTACGTGAGCAAGGATTTCACACCCATACTGTACGTTTTCCCATGGAAGATCACAACTGAAAATAGCAGTTATCACTAATAAATTATCGTCTCTTTTTGTCGTAGATTTCGCCATTTTTCTCTGAAGACGCAACATGTTTACTAACCCTGAGGACGGGCTGAAGTAAAAATCCGAAAGTTTGGCACATTTTGTGCTTCTGTTGGTTTTTATTCTTCTTATCTCTCAAATCGCTTTGCACAGCATTGAATTAAACGGCTCTTGTTCGCGGGACATTGGAACAGGTCATTAAAGATAGCAGCCCATCAAGCATTTATGACTTTCAGACTGACACTTCATTGGTTGGGTCTAAACTACCGCTGTGAGAGTTGAGCTCTCCGAGGTTGTTAGGTATCTTAAGGACCTTTAGGGCTCACCCTCTAAACACAAAGCTCATTAGTAACAAAAAACACGCTGGCGGTAGGTTTAGATTCTGCGGCGAAACGCATCAGTGAAATCTTAACTTTGATATAGTAGCAAGAACGAAACAAGAACGATATCGGGTCGATAAATCATTAAATCGTTTCAGAGCATGAGTTCGGCCTGTCCGTGAGTTTAAAACTAGCAGCCCACTAGCCAATTTTTGTGTGTGAGAAAATCGCTAGTCGTTAGACTCCGACTCCAGCGTGTGAAACTAATTACGTATGGCACTTATTCACAGACTTAAAATACAAGACTTTAAGAACCCAAGACTTTTTGCCCGATATGCAAAGTGTCCGTGTGTAGGTTATACTGTAGTCCTGTCTCATTGAAACTGCATGCCCTTTTCGCAAGCATTCAAGATGTCACTCCTCAAATGATTGTCTCTTTATTGACCAATTGGAGCCTTGAATCATCTCTTTTTCCTCTTGCTCGTATCCTCATATCAGGGTGTGTAGCATAAGAATGGGTTGTTGGCAATTTTTTGGGCTCGTGCTTTCTTCTTTCTGCTTTCTTCCTCCTTAGCAAATTTCTTATACCCTGGCGAAATTCTCTACTAGCTATATAATACACCACAGGGTCCATAGCCGAGTTGGCAATCACAAAAACGGCACAAACGCTGAGAAGGATCAAGTAAAACTTATAGAATACAAAACTAGGGTAAAAGGCCTGTACAAGCCGGAAAACATTAAGAGGTAGCATGGAAATGGCGAAGACAACTACTAAAGGAGTGAGGATCATCTGAGCTTTCTTGTTTTGTTTCAGCCGCTGTTTCTCTTCCTTGATAATGAGTTTACTTTTTGCGGAGGCGCCATGCATGTTTTTGTGGAACGCTGTGCTCTTTTGCAGCTGCTGTGAAATTTGGATGTAAGTGTAGGTAATGATGACCAGTGGTAGAAGATACCAGAAGATCGCTAAACCTGAAATTGAAAAATTTAAATGCGTCTTATTTTTTACTACTGAAGTACAGAGACAATTATCTCTAGATTTAATTTGATTTCATGAAAATCCAGAAAAGGTCTTCAAATAGGTCGTCAATGGGTCGTTATCCCCGAATGGCGAGACATTGTTTGTGCAAAGATTAATATCAAACTCGGTCAAGGTCTTCATCACAATATTTGCCAAAGGTATTCCTCAGCTTATTAGGAAACGCACATGAAATATTATGACTTAATGAAAATGGAATTTTAAGACGTTGGCTTTCCCGTTTCCATGGTTTGTAAGATTTATATATCTGAAAAACAAAGACTATACGAACCAACTACCCTTCGTCTCTGATTTATATCCATTTAACTGGAATTAATATGTGTTGATTAAAAACTCGTGTTGAAATAACTTAAGCAAAAGGTTGGATTTCCGGCAACTTGTTTTTTCCCCCAAAGTTCTATCATTAACTATAGGAAATATAATTGTATTTGTATAGAATAAGGTTTTAGAAAGGTTGAAATAGAAGTGGCGGCTGAAAATGTTTTGTATTGTAGTGAATTTGATTAAACTAGCACTCAAAATAAAACAAGCTCTGTAATCTCTGACACGCATTTCTGATAATCCACTTACCTATCGTATAGGCTTTCATGTAAATGTTCCCTTCACGGTAATCTGGCCATTCAGGGTAGCAAATAGTGACTTGTGGAAACTCTTGATAAACCATAATCGGATAGAGCGGAACAGACACAATTAATAACGACGCAAACCACAGCAAGATAATCTTCCATATAACTCCCTTGCATGGAAGCCCCTTACATTCAGACTTGCTGCGCCTTACGATATTACGATTTCTCTCAATCGCTATGATGGTGATTGACCATATTGATGCACCGAAAAAGATCTCGGTTGCAGGGCCCAAGTAAAGGCAAAACCACCTACCGAACGGGTACTGTAATGGCAATTGCTCCTGGATAGCAGCGAGTGGGAAATTAATAAGCAAAACACCAGTGTCAGCTACGGCGAGGCTGCACAGAAGGATATTCATCTTGGTTTTCATATTGGAGCGGCTTGCTATCACAACACAAACCAGGAGGTTCCCTATGACACCTATTAGGCCGACGGTGATTTGCAGTGTAAGCTTGAAGACTTTCAGTCCAAGTGACTCTTTGTAGTACCTTGTCATTGGTGAAGCTCCCAAAGTTGAGTTTGTACCGTTCTGGAACAATACTGTTTCATTCATTTTTGTTGGCGTCTGTGGAACCGAGACTAAAAAACAGCTGAAGAAGTTAGATGTAACACTTTCTTCTCTTTGTGGATAAGCTCGTCACGAGGTGTTAAGCCAATGGAAAACTTGCATTAGCTTGGCACACGACTACATTTCATTTGTTTTCTGTCTTTTTCTGCCTTTAGCTGCTTACATATCAGCCGACGTATGGTGATTACCAGCAATGAACTCATTAGGCAATCAAGCCGTCTCGGCAACTACTTCAAACGATTTTCCTTTTCTCTTGCCTCACGTATCGACCTTATAGTGTGTGAATCTTGTCAGCAGTCCTTTGCCTTTCGAGTGAAAGCAAAAATTCTTCGTCAAGCTGGTGACAACAGTCCGTTATCTCGCACCGATGTCAATTCTTTGCTAATTATAAACAACGGCGACATAAATCACCGTTTGGAAAAATAGAAATGGCATTTTGAAAAGAACTAATGTCTTCCTCAGCTTCTCAAATAAACATTTCATATAAAAGGCTAAACCGTTTTTCTCTTGTATCTAACATCCAACCTGACAAACACATCGAATGTCACTCTGTTATTTGCATTTGAAAAGAAATTTATAAAAATACCTTCTTACTAATTACTTTATTATTATTTTTTTAATCCCGAAGTCTTCATCCTGTTTCAAGGACTTGATGTAATCAAACAACCCTTATAGATGTGTTAATAAAAAACACCATAAGTCGCTAAAACATCTTAAGCGTGCTCGAAAGTCAACAAGACTCAGGATAAATTTGGTATCTACCCACTGTGTATTTTATTTTCGATATAATTAATGGTAAAGCTGGATTCAATATTTGTGGTGAAAAATAATTGACATGTATTTCGAGAAAGGGAAAATTAACAAGGATTATCATGGGGAACATCATTAAATCGGTGATAGATTTTTTTTAAAAGATGAGACAGTTTTAAGATTCCTTTTTTTTTCTAAAGCCAGGAGTATTTACCCAATTGCAAAGCTAGTTTAAAACCATCTATTTTGGGCGATTCTCAGCTTTATTTGCTATGTCTACCTCTTACCAATATAATGCTATTTGGATCCGATTTTTTTATTGATTCAGCTACAGTTTACCTTTATTAAAGAACTTAAAGTAACTGAAAAAGTAACTTACTGTCACTGTCACACCTGCACCTTTCATACACACTTAGCTTTTAACAAAATTTAAATAAAATCGGTCAAAAGTAATAAAGATTGGAATAATATAGTTTAATCAGGATGTCATTTATATTCGTTTTAATTCTTTTTTTCTATTTTTTTGGTTAGATTGACTTTTAAAGAAAATATTTTGATTAGCGCGTCTAGTGCAGTTTCGAATCATGTTGTTTTTCAATGAATTTTTTTATATGAGAACAACAATTTACTTCATTTATAAATTAATTTCCTGTTTTTTTACAAGAATGATGGTAAAAAAACAATCTTACAATTGCCAATAATTTGCCATAATTTGCGTCTAGTGCAGTTTCGAATAATGCTGTTTTTCAATGTGATTTTTTTATATGAGAACAAAAATTTACTTCATTTATAAATTAATTTCCTGTTTATAACAAGAATGAAGGTAAAAAAACAATGTTAAAATTGCCAATAATTTGCCAGAGGGTTGCTATCTTTGTACACAGGTGTTCGAATACAACAACTCATCATCCTCCCTGCATAGTGTTGTCTGCCGATGTTAATTACCACTTTACTTTGCCATTTAATATTAACATCCTGGTTGTCACAGAAACGTTTGAAAATTTTGCTGGGAATGTTGTTTTTGATAAGTTAATGTTATCGTTTTATTAATGGTGTTCGGAAGTTAGGTTGCTAGGGAAATTTTAAATTACCGTAGATTTCTTAGAAAAAGAGTTTTACTGCTGAAATTGGTCAAGTGGACTAGTGACTCATCGGGCTACATATTGATGACGTCATTAGGTCATTAGCAATAAAAAAAGATACATCTTTTTGCAAAAGGGGAAAAAAGGAAACATTTTTGACCGGCGAAAAGTTTGTAAACAAACGCGCGCGCGCCTTGAAAAGCCCGCCATTTTCAAACCGGAAACGATTTTTTCCCGCCTAAATTGCGAGAGGGCGCGTCAGCGTAGCAACCATGGTCGCATAATAACCTAAATTCCGAACACCCTTTTTATTGTCTACAAACGGTTGAACTTTAAGTTGTCAACGCCTTGTTAAAATAATATGCAATATTATATTGAAAACTATGTTTATTGACAGTTTGTGGTCATCTCCTTTGAATTTATGTCTCCCACATGTACCAAAGGCCCATAAGTCAGTATTATAATTCGACTGAATGTGTCCGGGCCGGAGAGCTATTGCAAAGCTTTTACCATGAAACTGCCTCTTTAATAAGAGATCAACTCATCGCCTATTTACGAGAAAAAGAAGCGGAAAGCGTTTTTGCATTATTTGTTAGATTAGATCTCATATTATGTAAGCTTAAAATTTTAGGGCGCTGGTTATGTTTGAGCTCCTAGAACCTCTAGACTGGTTTCGGTACGTGGATTGTGTAGTTCCAGAAAATATCCATACACCCCCCTCCCCCTATTAAAGGGATTGGAAATTCCGGGGGGTTCAAACGCCCAGGAATTTAATTTTTTCCAGGGGTTTGAAAATTCAAGAGGGTTGGGGGTCATACCTCCACCCCCTTCAATGGGGGGGGTATGGATATTATCTTGAAATACACTTTGCTTTTATTGCTTTTATTCCCTGGGTTGACTGATTTGCGCGTGGTGAAACGTGGCGTGGTGAAACAGATCTTCCGTTTTAGCAAAAGAACGTCTTGTGTGCTATTACGATTGAAATAAGTTCAGGACCAATATTCAAAAATTAGATTAGATCATGTTTAATAACTTCAGAAGTGCATGTCCACCGAACATAATTTAGCCTATTCATACATTTATACATTAACCTGTTAGGGAGTGTTTATTAAATACACCGACCGAGGGGGGGGGGGGGGAGATATTAGTGGGGGCTCCGAAAATTTTTAGCCACCAAAAGGGGGGCACCGAAAAAAAACGGTCCTCTAAAGTGGCGGCTCTGAATGTTTTAGGAGCCATACTTTTCAGCTTTAATATTTTACTGATGTGATCTAGTTTGTAGCACAAATACATATTAAATATTAAGCCTAATGACAAATGTATTTAATACTGCTTTATACTGCCTTAATAAATATAATAATATATACTCTAAACTGTCTTTATAAACCATAATATAGATACTTCCAGTAAATAACAGTTGGATTTACAGATACAGTTTATGATCAGAATAACATGAACAAATTAAAATAATCTTCTAAACAGTGGTGGAGCATGCAAATCCCCAAAACGATATGCATACAATTTTTTTACGTTGGACATTATCCCTTTTTTACAGAAAAATATTCTTAACAAAAACAAATATATACAAATGTATATTCCTTCACAGGCGTCCTTAGGGGGGGACCATTTGACTTTTGAGGGGGGGGGGGGATTTGAAAAGCAAACAACTGATTGAAAAAATCCCTGCACTATTTAACATGATTTCACGTGCAAAAAATAAGAAGTATACCTTAAAGAATTACCGCCTTTTCATCATGAGAGGAAAAAACCCTGCTGACTTGAATTCAACCCCCCACCCCTTGGGCAGCCTTTTTTTTTTTTTTTTTCATCTCTGATCATTCCAAAATCGCTACGAAGGTAAAAAGCTAGATTAGTCTCTTTGTTAGACTCTGAAATATTGATGAACTTGACTGGATCATCAACTCTGAGAAGAAGAAAAGCGTATTTTTAAGAGACTTAAGAAGAAATCTTCCCCCCCCCCCCCCTCGGTGTATTTAGTGAACACTCCCATACCGAGTCACGCACCGAGTTTCGCTTGTATAAGCAGCACCTTTGTGGTGGCTGGTGGCGAGTCGAATGTAAACCTTCCAATGTTGTATTATATGAAAACAGATGTTTTACTGTTTCAGCCGAACAGCGTAAGAGTTCTGAAGTCTCCTCTGAAAGGTTAGTGGTTATTGTGACTCCCTTTCTGTCCTTGTCCCCCATGCTAAGCCAACAAACACCCTCGGAAAGTGAAAATAAAATAAAACCTTTATTTAAAAAGCGCTGAAACTATATGAATATATTAAGACTACTTTATACATTGTAGGCTCGGCGGTACAAATGTGTCTTTATAGCCTGTTTAAATGGAGTTAGTCCTCTTATTTCTCTATTGCTTCCTAAGTTCTGGACCGGCATGAGCAAACGCCCTGTCCCCTAGAGTCTTGCATTTTGTTTTCGTAACTACCAGGAGATTTGCTGTATTAGATCTAAGATTATAGGACGAACGGCTGCAGTTGGAATGGGTCTTCAGATAGGAGGGAGAGTTACCATTAATGCTGTGGTAAACAAAGAGTAGAATTTTGTAGCGTATTATAAATGCCAGTGAGTAGAACGTCCGTTCAATGGTGGACACCAAAGAAGATTAATGTATTGTTTACAGAGAACATCTTTGTCAGATATAGGAATAACTTCAGAATATCCTACCACATGTTCTACAAAATAACTTCACACCTAAAAAACAAGACATTGACAAAACGAAACAAAATTGTGTGGTATTTCATAAATTTTGCCAGCTATACTTTTATAACATTAGAATCCTGTCAACTAGAAGTCTGAAGGGAAACAAACGACAATTCTAGTCAGCGAGAGTTTGAATTAAAGGTCAATTAATGGCGCTCTTTCAAGAAAAAAAGACATTTAATAGCAAAAGGGGGTGCTAGGGGGTTCCCTAGTAGGGCTGTCTGCTGCTTACGAGTGCCCGTTAGGGTTGACATGTCTTTAGCGCAGATTTATATTTTAGTTGTGTTCCTTTATATCCAGCCTAAAGCCCCCTTTGTCGACACCGTCATGTTCCATTCGAGACCGAGAACCAGCCCCTTTACCGGTCCCAACCATGGCACCAACACCCGTACCTAGGCCGAGCGACACTAAACCACCACCCCTCCCAGCCAAGGTAGGATTTTCCCCATATCTAGCGAATCTGCAGGCACCCCTACCATCGCTTACTGGAGACAGAAATATTACTCTCAAAGTAGCAAGGCTTGTAGGAACCTTTGTATTTATTTAGTGTCGCCATGTAAAGAACATGCGCTTGATCAAGGGAACACTACTGCACTTCATATTTTTATTCATGGGTTGCTATTTTTTCTCTATATTGGAAGCTTCACCTTACAACGTTCAAAGCCAGGTAGTGTTGAAAATTAACTCGATTTAAAGATATTCCTGTATAACGATGCAATTTCGGTTCCTTGCTATCGTCATATCAAGTATCCAATGTATTTTTTATTTACGGAGTATCATGCTAAAGAATCTCGAAGACTTTTTTTATTTATTCTGGACTTCATCTTTACAGCGCTTCAAGCCAAAGAGCGTTGAAGAACTTCTCAAGCGAATCGGCTACCACCACTACCTTGACGTCTTGCAGGATAACGGTTATGACCAGATCAGCTTCCTGAAGGAGATTACTGACGAGGACTTGATCAACACGAGAATTCCTGCTCATGAACATTCAAAGGTAGAGCGAGCAAAAGCAAACTTCTATCTCCCATTCCTTGGAGATAGACCCCCCTGCACACCTTACAGGTTTTTCTCTCCACCCCTTCGATCTCCTTCCACCCCTTGGTGGTCGACCCCCTCCACCCTTTGGAGTTCGACTCCTCTCTAGTCCTTGGAGTTTGGTTCCCCTCAACCTCTTGGAGGTTGACTCCCCTTTAATCCTTGGAGGTAGACCCCCTCCACCCCTTAGTGTTAACTCCCCTCCAGTCCTTGGAGTTCGGCTCCCCTCCACCTCTTGGAGGTCGACTTCCCTCAAATCCATGGATGTCGACCCCCCTTCACCCCATGGAGTTCGACTACCCTCCAATCCTTGGAGGTTGACCCCCTTGAAGGTCGACCCTCTTCGCCCCTTGAGTGTCGATCAACTTCTAGAGTAGTTCCTCAATCTGATAATTCAACTCCATACAATTTCGGCTGTCAAAGCAGTTCTTGACATTTTAACAACAAGGCTTTGCAAGTTGAGAAAGAGGGCAATGTGCTGGACCTAAACTCTGCGATAACCTACCACTTTGAAAATGATACGCTCATTTTCATTTCATGTTTTGCCTTCTCTTTTAGTTTGTTTCTGCAATTCTGACGTTTGTTCAAGGGATGCCGGATTGATAAAATTGTACAGAGAAATGTCAAGATGATGCGAACAAGGTGTGTTTTAAAGAGGATCCTCAAAAGATGTTTTCTTTGCATTATCAAAGGCAATTAACGACTTAATTAGCGAAACCCGCTCAGAATTTTAGAAAAGTAGAGTAGCTCATACTAGAATGCGAAAAAGGAGTTTGAATTTCTTCCTGAACCGGTTACCCGTGTCGCTCGTGTTCATCATATAGTGCCATCCCCAACTGTAAAAAGAAAAAAATAATCTCGAATCTTTCAAAGGAGTCGGGGTTTTTTACCCTTGGTTGAGCTCTTAAAAATAATCTTTTTCACTCATTAGGTTTGAGATCACATTTGAGGTTACAGGTTATTATACAGCCACGTATCATAGGCATTCTATAATTCGACCAATCACTAACTGCAACAAAATGTTACTCCCGGGAAATACTTTTGGATAACACCCTGCTAGCCAGCCGAGTGTTGTCTTCTAGGAACGATAGTTTGTACCTGAATTCAACAAGTATATAAAAAAGTATAGTCAATTATTATTATAAAGAGGAGAAGACACAGCCATATTTTTATATCCAGCAATTACATGCATGAAAGTTTGTAGTATTTATGGTTCTGTATTCAAAGTTCCAAAGTTCTTCACGTTTTTGTGGAAATAGATGTAACAAATTAGTGCAATAAGTGTCGTTTTACACAAAACTGGTATGAAATCCACTATATTTTTCTACTATTATTTTTATGAATCTGTGATATACCAAAATAAAAAAATATTTTTCAAGGAAATTTGCGAAATATACAATATATTTTTATAAGAATCTGGGAGAAAGATTATCTTCACTTTCAATGGAAAATTCAACAATTAACTTGGTCTTTAACTTTTGTTTCTAGAATTGGTATAAAAGTACACGTGTTCTCAATAATAGCATATACTTGTAACAAAATTGTATAAAAACTTTAATAAATACATTAAAAGTGACGAAAAGTGTTTTAGCGGAGCTTTGACGCGAGCGCTGCGTGAGCAGAGAAACATACCTGGAAAAATGTGAAATGGTGTCCCTTTGTCGACAACGAAACTTGATACAATACCATGTAGGCGTAAGCGAGCTGGTCACGTGATGTGTGACGTCATCGATCGCGTCATCAAAAGTATTCATATCCCGTGATAAAAAAAAAATCGTCGGACAGACATGTCGGAGCAGCCTTGCAAACATGCACTGCGAAAGGATACTAAAAAGCAAAATAAGAAGATGACATGTATGTGTCAAGGAGTGCAACGACGTGTGCGACGAAGTCATCAAAATTTATGTCTCATGAAAGAAACATTGTCTCAGACAACTAACTTTTTATCCCTAGCTAAAAACCTCCATTTCAAACACGGTAGTGAAATAAGCCTTTATCACGCATAGATTTGAATTGCATACAAGTTTAATCAAATTAAGTGCATCGGTATTTCAAAATTGCATAATTTAAAAATGGTTTCTCGCAAAGTTAAAAATTTGGGAAACCGGGCATTTTTAAACATGGATGTCCGTCCAGCATCGTTTTTTTTTCTCTATAGATTTCTTGGTAAAAAAAGAGGAAATAAATATCAAATTGTTTGAGAAAGAGCGGTGCCGGATGAAATTAACCCCGGTTGGGGCTCTGAATTAAAATGTAAAACCTTTTCGTATAAATCAAAAAGCAATTTCTAACCAGAACGAATAATTTACTCAAATACAAATACCACAAATAATAAGAATAACCTAATAATAACCTTTAATATGGTAGCAGTGGGAAATAAACCACATCACTATACCAAAATCAAGATCACTATTTACATCAGTGAACAACAAATGTTAAAATTGACTGTGCAAATAAGCCAGTAAATTGTCAGCCTTGTGAGTTCAAATTATCCTATATATGTTTAGAAAAAGCAAGCGATTCTAAATTGAGCTTCTCGTTACTTGGCGATTCGGTTGTTAGGCGCGTAGGCGATCATCCGGGAAATTCACACTTCCAGGCGGGAAAATAAATTGGCGGGAAAACTATTTACGCGCGCGCGACTTTTTTAGCTTCGAAAACAAACGCCCGAGACTGGCGAGAAAAACGTAATAACAGCAATTTCCCAATATATTGAAAATTAAAGAAATTATTAAAAAAATATATATAATTGTGCGAAAATTTTATTATTTGGAAGAATCGAAAAGGCATACGTAACTTTTAGGCACCCTCCCGGATAATGCCATTAAGCTTCATTTATCATTGCAGATGCTTTAACAGCTAAGATTATATAATTTTTCTGTTGTAACGTCATATCGCCTGATGACGTCATCAAAATTTGGAGATTCATAAACAATGATGCCATGGCTAAATTCATTCCATTTCACCAATGTTTGGCAGATTTATACAGTCTTGAAGTTTGCCTAGCAACGGCCGACAGATAAATGTCCAACACCATCACTATTTTAATGACCCTTGCATTTTATCTGCTACAATTCTACAACAACAGTCGGAAAAGGTTTATAGTGTTTACAAGCAAGAAAAAACAAAAAGCAACAAAAAGCTCAATTTAGATTGGCTTGCCCTTTCTAAACAAATATAGAATACTTTAAACTCGCAAGGTTGAAAATTCACCGTAATATTTTAGCAAATCGAGAGCTGTCGCCATTTAGCAGCATATTGTCGAAAATGGCCACTAAAATTACGTATTTATAGTGTAAAGAGACAACAGAAAACATTCAACATAGACAACAAAGCTCAACTCAGATTGCCTGCCCTTTCTCAACAAATATAGAATACTTTGAACTCACTAGATCGACAATTTGCTGGGTTATATTTGAATAAGTTAGGAACTTTTGGGCATTTAGTCCATCAAGGACCTTTCCCGACTGTCGGGCATATAGCCACTGCGTTTTCTTTTAGTGGCAAACTCGAGCCAAATAAACACAGAAATTGCTGCGGCTGTCGCCTTAGAGAGCGATGGATTATTTATAGCGGATATGTACATGCTAATATATAATAATGGCTTAAACAAATGTGTACTGAGCACGGAAACCCTTTCGTTGGACTGTGCTGTCTGACTGGAAGTTGATCCATATTTCGTCTTCTTTGGGTTCCATTGCAGGGGGTCTTGCATTACCACAGAACCGGCCAACAGGCCGCAGCTTATCGGAGATTTGATATTTTGCGCGGATATCTACGTAATCATATTGGCAATGTGCTTCGCTCTCGAGCTCAAAGGTCTCAAATGTCAGCTTCACGTGCTTTCCTTTCGGGCTGAGGATTTGCCACAGGCATCCCACGCGGCTCGGATAAGAAGACGGGTAGTTGGGGGACTGAATGATGCCTTTGGGCCCATACAGGATACCGCCACAGAGGTCTTCTCTCTTGGGCCTCATGTGGTATCGAAACGTGAACCCCTCGGGATAAGGCGCCTAGGACAAGTTAGATGTAAACGTCTGTTCAGTCGTAAGCTTATAGGCAAGTTCAAACGAATAATATCAATCAATGGCGGTCGTTTTTCAAAATGGTCTAAAGAGCATGGGATTATCGTGCGGGAAACATGTGATGTTCTAAAACGTTAGGGTCTGTGCCAATTCTACAAGATGGCAGCCAGCCATGACTTGCCATTGGCTACCATGGACTGCGATAACTTGCAGTAGGGGTCTTGAGCTAAGAGATCACGTTACCTTTTTGGATGACAAATTAAAAGCAAAATAATAACAGAAATGACTGCGCCCGTCACACCAGAGAACGACGAATGTTTAAAATCATTAGATGAAACTAAACCCTTTCTGAAAAAAAAAAACCCGGCCTTTTTCGTAAGCGCTAAAATACGTTACTTTTTGTTGCTGTTATTTTGCCGCTAAAAGCCTGAAAGCGCGGTAGTTTGCCACCCGAACAGTCACGTGATCTCTTAGCGCAAGTCCCCTATTGACTGCCATGGACTGCCATGACTTGCCTGACTACCATGACTTGCCATTGACTACCATGGACTGCCATGACTTGCCATTGACTACCATGGACTGCCATGACTTGCCATTGACTACCATGGACTGCCATGACTTGCCATTGACTACCATGGACTGCCATGACTTGCCATTGACTACCATGGACTGCCATGACTTGCCATTGACTACCATGGACTGCCATGACTTGCCATTGACTACCATGGACTGCCATGACTTGCCATTGACTACCATGACTTGCCATTGACTACCATGGACTGCTATATTACTCAATGGCAGTCATTGACTACCATGGACTGCCATGACTTGCCATTGACTGCCATGGACTGCCATGACTTGCCATTGACTGCCATGTACTGTCATGACTTGCCAGTGACTACCATGACTTGCCATTGACTACCATGGACTGCCATGACTTGCCATTGACTACCATGGACTGCCATGACTTGCCTGACTACCATGGACTGCCATGACTTGCCATTGACTACACCATGGACTGCCATGACTTGCCATTGACTACCATGGACTGCCATGACTAGCCATTGACTGCCATGACTTGCCATTGACTGCCATGGGCTGCCATGACTTGCCATTGACTACCATGGACTGCCATGACTTGCCTGACTACCATGGACTGCCATGACTTGCCATTGACTACCATGGGCTGCCATGACTTGCCATTGACTACCATGGGCTGCCATGACTTGCCATTGACTACCATGGACTGCCATGACTTGCCATTGACTACCATGGACTGCCATGACTTGCCATGGACTACCATGGACTGCCATGACTTGCCATGGACTACCATGGACTGCCATGACTTGCCATTGACTACCATGGACTGCCATGACTTGCCATTGACTACCATGGACTGCCATCACTTGCCATTGACTACCATGGACTGCAATGACTTGCCTGACTACCATGTACTGATATGACTTGCCATTGACTACCATAGACTGCCATGACTATCCATTGACTACAATGGACTGCCATGACTATCCATCGACTACCATGGACTGCCATGACTTGCCATTGACTACCATGGACTGCAATGACTTGCCTGACTACCATGTACTGATACGACTTGCCATTGACTACCATAGACTGCCATGACTTGCCATTGACTACCATGGACTGCCATGACTTGCCTGACTACCATATACTGCCATGACTTGCCATTGACTACCATGGACTGCCATGACTTGCCATTGTCTACCATGGACTGCTATGACTTGCCATTGACTACCATAGACTGCCATGACTTGCCATTGACTACCATGGACTGCTATGACTTGCCTAGCTCGTCCAAACAATCGAAGCTCTCACGTTGAAAGTTCCTTTCAAATTCAAATGTAGCGCGCTAAACTCCCGCTACTTTTTTACACGCTAGCATTCTACTCTAATCACGAGAATGTCTGTGAATACGATCTTCAGAGCGAAGCTTGACATGGAACTAGAACTATTTTCAGAGCTCGTTGAACCCCCTGTCAAGCCTGCCTTCTCTACAGGCGAAGATTTTTCTTCTCTAGAATTATGGTCCCTCTATTGGCGCACTGAATAGGTGTATAGTGTACCTGCGATTCGATTCAGCCACATACCTGGACAGAGTAATGCACCCTGATCTCATGAGCCTTGAAGTGAAGCAGACCCAGTCCCTCAATATCCTCACGGCCACAAAACTGCAGCGACTCTTTAATGACACCCTCGTCCCAGGCCACGCGCAGGTAATTACGACAGTCTTGATCACGTGACCAGGACAGGGACATGTACGCCCCGATGGTATACAGCTCGCGTACCCGGATGACCCACTCGCACTCCACCAAGCCTCGGTACCATGTCGGGATCGCGGGGGACTTGAATCTACCCACGGGTGATGTTAGAGTCCCGGTGCACATTGGGATAGCTGTAAACCAGGAACGTGCTTACGTTAAAGAAGGTTTGTGTATTTTTTAATGAAAATAGAAACTGCGCTTTTTGTGCTATGAATCTTCTTTTCTACTATGAAATTAAACCTAAGTAACCCATACATTTTTACATTGATAGAATTTTAGCGCTCATATGTTAAAGAACATTGAAGGTAAAAACACGGTTAAAAAATTACATTTGATTTTACATGATTTATTTATTATTACAAAAAAATATTTTTCACACTAAAATTTTATTTGTCGACGATAAACAGCCCGCGTCTCTTATTGTTGTCGTTCAAGTTGTTGGCATAGTTTATTTAAAAAAAAACAATTGTTGACATACTTTAAAATCATATACCTACAGAAAATGTATGTCCTAGAAAAAAAAACTTACCAAGAATACAACTCTTTATATTGGTGTCAAAAAAGTAGCCGTATTTGACTCGCATCGGTAACTTACAAAGAAAACAACTTCTTTCATTGGTGTCAAGTAAGTATTTGCACTCGTATCCGTAACTTACAAAGAAAACAACTTCTTTCATTGGTGTCAAGTAAGTATTTGCACTCGTATCCGTAACTTACAAAGAAAACAACTTATTTCATTGGTGTCAAGTAAGTATTTGCACTCGTATCCGTAACTTACAAAGAAAACAACTTATTTCATTGGTGTCAAGTAAGTATTTGCACTCGTATCCGTAACTTACAAAGAAAACAACTCCTTTCATCGGTGTCAAGTAAGTATTTGCACTCGTATCCGTAATTTACAAAGAAAACAACTTCTTTCATTGGTGTCAAGTATTTGCACTCGTATCCGTAACTTACAAAGAAAACAACTTCTTTCATTGGTGTCAAGTATTTGCACTCGCATCGGTAACTTACAAAGAAAACAACTTCTTTCATTGGTGTCAAGTATTTGCACTCGTATCCGTAACTTACAAAGAAAACAACTTCTTTCATTGGTGTCAAGTAAGTATTTGCACTCGTATCCGTAACTTACAAAGAAAACAACTTCTTTCATTGGTGTCAAGTATTTGCACTCGTATCCGTAACTTACAAAGAAAACAACTTCTTTCATTGGTGTCAAGTATTTGCACTCGTATCCGTAACTTACAAAGAAAACAACTTCTTTCATTGGTGTCAAGTAAGTATTTGCACTCGTATCCGTAACTTACAAAGAAAACAACTTCTTTCATTGGTGTCAAGTAAGTATTTGCACTCGTATCAGTAACTTACAAAGAAAACAACTTCTTTCATTGGTGTCAAGTATTTGCACTCGTATCCGTAACTTACAAAGAAAACAACTTCTTTCATTGGTGTCAAGTATTTGCACTCGTATCCGTAACTTACAAAGAAAACAACTTCTTTCATTGGTGTCAAGTAAGTATTTGCACTCGTATCCGTAACTTACAAAGAAAACAACTTCTTTCATTGGTGTCAAGTAAGTATTTGCACTCGTATCCGTAACTTACAAAGATAACAACTTCTTTCATTGGTGTCAAGTATTTGCACTCGCATCGGTAACTTACCAAGAATGCAGCTTCTTTCGTTGGTGTCTAGCAAGTAGCCATATTTGCACTCGCATCGGTAACTTCCGGGGGTATTGATACAAGTGTGAGAGCAAATGGATAGCCTGCACTCGTCCGAATCTGAAAAAGAGCGATGGAATTAACCTGCTAGCTCCTCTAACAACCTAAACTGCCCATGTTCTCCCTATTCCAGAAACGCAAATTTACATGTTCCCCCTTTTCCAGACACGCACTTTCACATGTTCTCCCTATTCCAGAAACGCAAATTTACATGTTCTCCCTTTTCCAGACACGCACCTTTACATGTCCTCCCTATTCCAGACACGCACTTTCACATGTTCTCCCTATCCCAGACACGCACCTTTACATGTTCTCCCTATTCCAGACACGCATTTTTACATGGTCTCCCTATTCCAGACACGCACCTTTACATGTTCTCCCTATTCCAGACACGCACCTTTACATGTTCTCTCTATTCCAGACACGCACCTTTACATGTTTTCCCTATTCCAGACACGCACCTTTACATGTTCTCCCTATCCCAGACACGCACCTTTACATGTTCTCCCTTTCCAGACACGCACCTTTACATGTTCTCTCTATTCCAGACACGCACCATTACATGTTCTCCCTATTCCAGACACGCACCTTTACATGTTCTCCCTATTCCAGACACGCACCTTTACATGTTCTATCTATTCCAGACACGCACCTTTACATGTTCTCCCTATTCCAGACACGCATTTTTACATGGTCTCCCTATTCCAGACACGCACCTTTACATGTTCTCCCTATTCCAGACACGCACCTTTACATGTTCTCCCTTTCCAGACACGCACCTTTACATGTTCTCTCTATTCCAAACACAAACCTTTACATGTTCTCTCTATTCCAGACACGCACCTTTACATGTTTTCCCTATTCCAGACACGCACCTTTACATGTTCTCCCTATCCCAGACACGCACCTTTACATGTTCTCCCTTTCCAGACACGCACCTTTACATGTTCTCTCTATTCCAGACACGCACCTTTACATGTTCTCCCTATTCCAGACACGCACCTTTACATGTTCTCCCTATTCCAGACACGCACCTTTACATGTTCTATCTATTCCAGACACGCACCTTTACATGTTCTCTCTATTCCAGACACGCACCTTTACATGTTCTCTCTATTCCAGACACGCACCTTTACATGTTCTCCCTATTCCAGACACGCACCTTTACATGTTCTCCCTATTCCAGACACGCACCTTTACATGTTCTATCTATTCTAGACACGCACCTTTACATGTTCTCTCTATTCCAGACACGCACTTTTACATGTTGTCCCTATCCCAGACACGCACCTTTACATGTTCTCCCTATCCCAGATACGCACCTTTACATGTTCTTTGATCTTTGTCCAGGTAATATCCTTGTGGGCAGGAACAAAAGTAATCCCCGTAAGTGTTGGTGCAGTTGTGTGAGCAGCCGCCATTATCCCGTTCACACTCGTCGATATCTGAATGCGCAAAAGTCATGTTACAAGAACTTTTCCTAATTCATCAGTAACTTGCCCGAGACATTTTGTTGCACAAAGTAAGAAACAGGAAGAAAATTTCTCGCTAAAGCCTGGTTTCCATATGGTCGCGAAACAGTCGAAAGGTTTGTAACAGTCGTGTGCAAAAAAAAATCCTCGCGACCCTTACAGCTGGAAACCAACAAACTTTAGGGTCGTGTCGGTCGTACGCGAGTCGTGTGTTCACCTCGGGGGGGGGGGGGGGGGGGGGGCAAAACCTAGACGACTGTTACGACTCTATGGAAACCAGGCATAAAGCGTTTTGAGTTTCCAAGAATACTCAAATATAAGACTTCAATAGCACGACTGTACGGGCACTATGATTGGCTACTAGGTCGTACCGACTAAACAGGCACTCTGATTGGCTTCAAGATCCTAGCGTCTTTACGCGCACTTTGATTGGCCATTATGTCATATTGACTGTACACGCACTCTGATTGGCTACCAAAACCTAACATCTTTACGCGTACTTTGATTGGCTACTAGGACGTATTGATTATACGCGAGCTCTGAGTGGCTACTAGGTCGTTACTACTATACCCGCGTTTTGATAGATTTTATACAATGGAAATTTAAAAACACCCTTTAGAACATTTCTAGCCTTTAAATGCTACAAAAAAGGAATTGCCTAACCTAAACCGAAAATTAGACGCTCTTATATAAAAAAGTGAAGTCAATAAATTCAGAACGTTAATACAAACCAATAAAGCCTACTAGGCCCGTACCCAGCGGGGTGCAGGGGATGCGAACGCACCCCTCCCCAACGGCCGAAGGTCCACTTTTGGTTCTGAATAGACGTGCTATTTGTAAACAAAACTATAAAGCACAATCTATAAATCATACTTATGTATGTAGTCAAATCCGACAATAAACGTCCCGTGGAGATACTGCAAAGGGGGTGGTCAGATTTTTATCAGAAACCCTCCCCCCCCCCCCACATACCCCTCACTCCCCCCCTCCCGCACCCTGAAAAATTAGGTCCACCTTTGCGAATTTCGCACACACCCAAGAAAAATCCTGGGTACGGGCCTGCCTATAACTTTAGTTTTATATTTGTAGACGAATGAGCATCATCAAAGGAATGTGATCCGATAGGATTCAGCGTCTTCTTTTTGGTATTGTCTTTAGAAGCTTCCGAAAAGCGTAATTTCTGACCTATTCTTCTTTACCTTTTCCATTGTATAATGGATACCACGCGCAATTTACGCCATTACAATATCGATAAGTTTAGCATCATAAATTTTCTTAAAGAAATGCACAGGCTTTTGGCATCTTTTGATGGTTTCAATGTTTTAATAAATTCAAGTGAGTGTGTTAAAGCTGATAGTTTTTAAATGCGTAGCCCAAGGAAAACCCGTGATATAACGCCTATAAAATCGAGTGAACACGGGTGTTCTTCTGTCATACACAGAAATTGGCCAACAAATCACCCGATAAACCTAAGCAACACTTTTACATCACACACAGCCTTTTGTTATCTTTTCATATTACCAGATTTTGTCTTCTCACGAGGAATAAAAGTGTTTTGTTTGTCTTACCGCTTGACATCCCTACGTCATGGCCTTTGATACTCAAAATAGAATGAATGTTTGCAAACATTGGTTTCCCAAACTACCAGATAAACTTTGGCAGATGGATCAACCAACGGAACGCACCAGTAAACGTACTTTTAGAGATAACAAAAGCGTTTACGAGAGTGATAGAATATAAGTATGCCAAGTTTATTAGATTAAAACGAATACGAAAAAGTATGCCAATTTTATTAGATTGAAAAGAATAATGTTAATTGAGTTTCGTATTCTGATGCCTGTATAAATTCTTAATGATTTTATTGAAAACGAAGGTGGAATTGTTAACAAAGAATAAAAAGTCAATTAAAGGATAAAAGAAGTGCGCTTTGGGGAAATTTAGTTTTCAACAAAGAAAATCAAATTACTTGGAAGGTAAACGTTGTCAAAACTTGAAACGGGGATGTAGACCTCCATCGCCTTGCATACAAGAGCAAAGACGAAAGAGATGGGAAAAGAGACTTTTAATCATATTATCTTGCTTATCCAAACAATTACGGGAATTTCGGCTTCTGTATCTCAATATTTTGAGACTCACACTGACAAATTGTTGGAAGTCCCCTTTCTCGATACGCTTCTTGTTCGAAGTTGTAGTAGAAGGTATGCCTCTAAACTGAGGCTTTAATCAACATAAATCTACAGCTTGTAAAACTAAACCGAAAACTAAGCAAGATGGCTGCCCCTAGAGATTCTATGGGGTAAAACCGCTGTACAACAATAAACATAACACAGGCAGCCCAACACGTAATGTTCAAGGTTCTTAACATACATAAATACTACATTCACCCCTCTGTTAGAGGTTAAGTCTGAGCACGGGGGCATTCAATGTTCAAGGTTCTTAACGTAACATAAATACTACATTCACCCCTCGGTTAGAGGTTAAGTCTGTCCACTGGACGTCGGGTCCTCTCCGAACGTCGCAAGGGAGGCTGCCCATCAAGACCTGTACTGACCTGTGGCACTTCTTCGCCCACACCTATCTCCACTTCTATCTCCGAGGAAGGTGGAGAACTACCAGTAGCAGGGTGATGCTCACCTGGAACAGTAGGCTTAACTTGAGGGAGTGGGTACATTGTTGGTACTTCACCTTTGGGGGCAAGATGCTTGGTAGAGACTGTTGTTTCTCGGCCGTCTGGATAGCGCACATGGGCGTAGTGAGGATTCGCCTGAAGCAATTCCACCTCATCAACTAACGGATCTGTCTTGCTTGCACGGACGTGACGCTTGAGTAGGACCGGTCCAGGCTCACTCATCCATGTTGGGATGGAAGATCCGGAAGAGGATCGCCTGGGAAAACCGAAGAATCGCTCATGGGGTGTCTCATTGGTAGCCGTGCACAACAGAGAACGAATGGAGTGTAGAACATCAGGGAGGACTTCTTGCCAGCGCTTTACTGGCAGATTCTTAGACTTCAGGGATGCTGAAATTGCCTTCCATACCACTCCATTATACCTCTCCACTTGCCCATTGCCTTCGGGATTGTAAGCAGTTGTCCTGCTTGTGGCTACCCCTTTTTCATTCAGGAAGTCTCGCAGTTCCTGGCTGATCAAGGAGGAGCCCCTGTCCGAATGTACATAGGCTGGCATACCGAACATCGTAAACAAGGAGGTAAGACACTTGATCACTGTTGGTGTAGACACATCAGGACAAGGGAAGACAAAAGGGAATCTTGAATATTCATCAACCACATTGAGGAAGAACTTGTTGCCATTGTTACTTGGCAAGGGGCCCTTGAAATCAATGTTTATCCTCTCGAAAGGTTTAGTAGCCTTAATGAGAGGAACTTTGGGAGGTTGATGAAACTGTGGTTTGCATTCACAACAAACTGGACACTTACTTGTCATGCTCTTGATCTCCTCAAGGGAATAAGGGAGGTTCTTGGTGCGTACGAAGTGGTTGAGTCGGGTGACCCCTGGATGACAGAGTGACTCGTGGAGCTGGTAGAGGGGATCTTCACTCAACGTGGCGCAAGTAGCTCTGGACAGAGTGTCGGGTGGAATGTTCTCTTTACCAGGACGGTAAATGATATCGAAACTATAGCAGGAGAGTTCGATCTTCCACCGCATGATCTTATCATTCTTGATCTTCCCTTTGTGGCACTGGTCAAACATGTAAGATACTGATTTCTGGTCTGTTTTAAGAGTGAAGTGCCTCCCTGTTAGGAAGTGCCTCCAGTGTCGGACAGCTTCTACAATCGCTTGTGCCTCTTTCTCAACTGAGGCGTGCTTGAGCTCGCTGCCCTGTAAGGCTCTTGAGAAGAATGCAACTGGCCTCCCATTTTGGCTGAGAGTGGCAGCTAATGCCACCTCTGAAGCATCCGTCTCAACTTCAAATGGAATGCTTTCATCGATTGCACTAACAAAAGCTTCCTCCACCGTCTTCTTGATACTCTCAAAGGCCGCGACAGCGGGCTCGGGTAATGGAAAAACCTTGCAGGAGGTTATTGGCTTGATTCGATCCGAGTATGCGGGTATCCATTGTGAGTAGTAGGAAAACAATCCGAGGCATCTGTTCAGAGACTTTGAGTCACTTGGAACGGGTAGCTCTCGCAAAGGGCGTAGACGTTCTGGGTCTGGACTGATATTCCCTTCCTCAACCACATATCCAAGGATAGGAAGACGCCTGGTGGAGAAGATGCTCTTGTCGTTGTTATAGCAGATGTTCTTGCGCTTAGCAGCTTCAAGGAAACTCTGAAGGTTGGAATCATGCTCTTCTTGGTCTTTCCCACAGATTGTGATGTTGTCGAGATAAGGGAAGACCGCCTTGAGATTGTTCTCTTCCACAAACTTAGTCATCTCTCTCTGAAAGCAGGCCACCCCGTTGGTGACGCCGAATGGGAGTCGGCTAAACTGATACAGGTTACCTCTAGCTTCGAATGCTGTGTACGGTTTATCCTCATCTTTGAGAGGGATCTGATGATAAGCACTGCGTAGATCTATAGTGCTGAAGACTTTGTACTGGGCGATCTGGTTAACCAAGTCGGTTATTCGTGGTAATGGGAATGCGTCGAGGAGGGTAAACCTGTTGATGGTCTGTGAGTAATCAATTACTAGCCTCTTCTTGTGATTCTCATCCTTGGTTACTACAACTTGTGCTCGCCATGGAGAGCGACTGGGCTCAATGATTCCTTCATTAAGCAGCCTCTTAACTTCTTCATCAATGAACGTGGAATCTTCTTTGCTGTAGCGGCGTGACTTTGTGGCAATAGGATGACAGTCTGCTGTCAGATTTGCAAATGGCTCAGGCGGGTCTACATTCAGAGTGCTGAAGCTACAGACGGAGAGGGGCGGTTCGGAGCCCTTGTACTGGAAGATGACACTTTCGTGCTTTGACTGAAAGTCTACTCCTAATATGAGGTCTGCACATAGCCCAGGGAGTACAGAAAACTTAAGGCCTTCATATCTCCGTCCTTGGTAGGTAAGATCAACTGTGCAAGTACCACTAACCTTGATGGCGCCTGTCGAGGAGGTTGCCATGGATACGGTACTAGATGAGGGCTGGACTGTCAGACTTGCTTGCTCTACTAGACTGGGATGGATATAGCTTCCACTACTCCCACTGTCAAACAGGGCCTTGACTTGCAATCCTTGGATATTGACGACACCACATGATTTAGAGAGGGATTCTGGTGGGTTAGCTGTCAATGTGGCGAGTATCGGGGACCAAGTTGCTGCCGAAACTCTTTCTTTTGGAACCGCCTTTCCTTTACAAACTTTAGCAAAATGGCCTTTCTTTTGACACTTGTTGCAAATAGCCTCCAGGGCAGGACACTTCGGTCGAGGGTGTTTCTTGTTTCCACAGAAAAAGCAAGTAGCTTTATCGGGTTTCATTGTAGCTATAGTAGACTCGTCAGGCTGTTCTGCTGACAATGAGGTGCTGTTACAAGGTAGTGCTGCATTTATAGGTATCTGTGGTGCTCCATATGATTCTGAACTCCTCATAGCTGACTCCAGAGCTCGAGCCTGGTCAAACATGGTCTTTAGATCAAGTGTTTTGTTCTCCAACAATCGTTGCCTGATTGTGTTGGATTGCAGACCTGTAATAAACGCATCCCGTATGCTCTCTTCGCTGTACTGCGCTGCGGTTACACTCTTAAAATCACAGTCCTTACTCAGTGTTTTCAGAGCTTGCAAGTACTCATCTAAGCTTTCCGATGGTTGCTGGCGTCTCGTTGCAAGTAGATGGCGAGCGAAGATCTCATTCCGTGGTCTAACATAAAGGGCTTGTAGCGCCTCAATTGCTGCATCGTATTCCGTACAATCTTCGATGTGTTGGAAGAGTGTTGGAGAAACAAAGTTAGTTAAAACGGTCAACTTGTCCAGGCCCGTCTGAGGTAGAACTTGTACGAAATTCTCGAAGGTCCTTTTCCAATGGAGCCATTCCTTCTGGGCCGTGCTGCTATTTGGATCGGTTTCTAGGCGTTCAGGACGCAGTACTTTATCCATGGGACTTCAGAAAATATGTTGATTAAATTGTAGTAGAAGGTATGCCTCTAAACTGAGGCTTTAATCAACATAAATCTACAGCTTGTAAAACTAAACCGAAAACTAAGCAAGATGGCTGCCCCTAGAGATTCTATGGGGTAAAACCGCTGTACAACAATAAACATAACACAGGCAGCCCAACACGTAATGTTCAAGGTTCTTAACATACATAAATACTACAGAAGTATCTTTGATTGTCAAACTAGCTGCAGTAAGGATATGCGTTGCTTTGCAATCAACTTTGCGCGCGAAGAGGACGAAAACGGTTTGCATGATTGCGAAATCTTGCCGGCAACCATAAACCCGGTGTTGGATGATGTCGACGGCTACGACTTTTTCAAGCGCATCATAGGTAGGTACTGTATTCTAGTGAAAAATAAAATCTTATAATCTATGCTAACACATCATAGGTGCGTCATTGAGCTAAGGTATAACAATAATAACTATGTAAAAATAGCCAGTTTCTCGTGCTAAGGTACTGTATTCTAGTGAGAAATAAAATCTTATAATCTATTCTAACACATCATAGGTGCGTCATTGAGCTAAGGTATAACAATAAAAACTATGTAAAAAATAGCCAGTTTTTCGTGCTAAGGTACTGTATTCTAGTGAGAAATAAAATCTTATAATCTATTCTAACACATCATAGGTGCGTCATTGAGCTAAGGTATAACAATAATTACTATGTAAAAATAGCCAGTTTTTCGTGCTAAGCACTCGCAGATTTTAGTTAATTCGTGCCCTAAATCCCATAGACCACTCGCGTCCATTATCTACCCCTTACAAAGATAGTAAGGTCAATAGATAGTACTAAATTTAGTATAAATCCACTCGCATACTATCACGAATCTCGCAATTTGATTTGCTCCCTTACTCACTATCTATTGAGCCATAGATAGTGAGAAGCGAAAAAGCCGGCGTTCTCGCGCCAAAAGCGCATTAGAACATTAGAGCGCAACGAATTTTGGCCATGCGCTGGGACTGTTTTCACATCAGCCCAACCAGCCTTCTGCCGGCGAGCGAAAACGCTCGAGGTCTAAAGGATAGAAAAACTAACAAAATATGTAACTTCGACAGATGTAAGAACATGCAAACATGCGAAAGACCTGGGTTTCACTACCGGCGAATATCTTATTGATCCTGATGGCCACGGCCCAGCACCACCCTTCCCGGCGTTCTGTAACGTGACTGACGACGATGGCGTGACAGTTATCAGTCACGACACCGAGTCACGCATGGAAGTAACTGGCAGTTGTGACCCGCATGGATGCTACAAGCGTAACGTGCGTTATAGTGGAATCACTGACGTTGCTGTTCAATTGGGAGCGCTGGCGGACGCCTCTGAGAGATGCGAACAGTTTATTCGTTACGAAAGTCAAGGATCGTTGCTGATGGGTATGTTAAAACACGTTAACCTTGGCGTCATAAGAAGTGGTGATGGTGATGGCGAATATGATGTATATATATATATATCGATATATATATATATATATATATATATATATATATATCGGCGCGCTGTATGCGCGTGCCGTTTAAATCGCCTACTAATTACCGAACTTTAGAATGAATTTGCGTCGATGCCTACATGTGGAAACCAGCTCGTTTCGCTTGTTAAGTGTTGCCATCTCTGGCTTCATAATTATAAAATGTTTCTCTGTAGTGCATAAATTACATCTCTTACTTTCCCTAGAGTATGCCTTTGCTCTAGCTATTATCTTCCAACTTACTGTGTAATTGATTCTCCTATCATTTAACTGCCATATGTGCTTACTCAATTCCGTCTCGTTTCTCCTACTTTCAATTCTAAATGAAGAAGCGTGATTTCTCCATCTTGTCTTAAACTCGTTTGCTGTTAGACCTACATACGTTTCCCATTTGTCCCCTGTCTCTACTCTAGCTTGGTAAACTATCTCTTTTTCAAGGCATTCCCCGTTTAAAGGACATTCTTCCCTTTTCCTACAATTACATTTCCTATGGTCCTCCACCTGCTCGTTTTCCCTTCTATTCAAAATGATCTTATTGTGCCCATCGATTAATTGTTTTACATTTGGCATACAGCTATAGCTAATCTTAAGCGTGTTCCTGTTGAAGATTTTCTTAAGGGTTCTGCTAGCGGGAAAAGACTTATCAACTAACTTAAGGAATTCTCTGCCTATATTTGTGCTTACGTTTTTGTTAAAAGGTGGATTATACCAAATAATGATCCTTTGTCTATTGCGTCGTTGCGCATCAGGCCTATGTGCTCTTGGCTGGAACTTGAGCAGGTAGTTATAGCCGCTTTTCCTCAGCGCGTTTTGGTATTGGGGTGCGGCGTTGTTAAAGGTTTCCTCGTCATAAGATATTTCTGACAGTCTTCTATTTATTGATTCTGGTATGTTTCTGATGATATTTTGAGGGTGGTTGGACTTGCTGTGCACGTATTGTGGTATATTCGCTGGCTTAGAGTATGGTCTAAATGGTCTACCTGTGTTGAGGTCTAATGTAACATCAAGAAAGTTCACTATCTTCTTATTTGCTTCAATGGTGACTCTTAACCCGTTGTCAGCAAATATCTTGCATATTCTTTTCTTTGCTATTTCTATGCTTCTAGGTGCTTGCGACATAATTGCCAGCCCGTCATCTCTATAAAGACCAATGTTGATTTCTGGAATCTGCTTTAGCTGGTGTAGTAAGAAGCATCCGACCAATTCGCATGTCTCCGCTCCATCGAAGCTCCCCATTGTCACACCGAAAAATGAAGATGATTTCTTCTCCCATGGTACGCCGTTGCTAAATAGGAGCGAGTGCTTGGCTTTTGTAATGATATCGCGCTCGTCGGTCGCGATGTTCACATGCCCTGATGCAAATTCCAGTGCTCGTTCTAGTAGGGTCTCGGTGAAAGATGGATAAAACTCCACTACATCGAAGCATATAAAGGCTGAATTCTCCTTACTTGGTAGCTGTCTGTACCATTCTAGAACAGATGACGTGTTTTTCCATTGGTTCACCTTGGTTTTCGTTACTAGCCTCTTGTTGATATTCTCGAGTATTTGTTTACTAATTTTTCCAATCTCTGATTTTGAAGGGTTAATTAGCCGGCATGTTGGTCTATTTCCGAAATTCGCTTTGTGGTCTTTGAAGTAGTGAATGCTTTTTTGTGGCTAGTGCTTCTACTCTATCTTGTATGTCTAGTTTAGTGGATATCCTCTTCGCATCTGCGAAGATATATATATATAATGATTTATAATGATTCTATCAATTTTTTAATATGATAATGGTGATGATGATTATAATGAAGAAGAAAATGATAACGATAACAAAGAAATAGTGATTACAAAATATAAAAAGATGATATGGGATAGAAGATATGATGATGATGATGATAATGATGATAAAACCATAAAAAAGATAATAACAAAAGCAATGACGCGATAGAAGACGATGGTGATGAGGATTGAGGTACGGGATGATACGAACTGAAGATGCGATAGAAAAAAAGTATAACTCTTTGATGAAGATATAAGAGTTTATGTATGAGTATTTGTTGTGCATTTGTTATGGTGATGTTATCATATTTGGCCAAGGGGGGCTTATACAATTTTTTTACTGTAGCAAGTCAAAATAATCCTAATGGCTGGCTCGTGTCACGTGTCGGCAATAAGATGAGGTACTGGGGCGGGGCACCACGTGACAGTAAGATGTGCGCATGCGGAGTGACAGGGACGTGTGTGGACCCCCTAAAAAGATGCAATGCCGACATCAATAGTGTAAACATGTGGACTACTGACGAGGGTATGCTGATCTACAAGGAAGATCTTCCCGTCATTCAACTCAGGTATATCAGTCAATCTTGTTTTAAAAACTGTCGTTTTTCTAGCTCGCAAGGTCATTTCCTTATTTGGCATTACATACCATATTTTGGAGTCCGCTTCTCTCGCTTTTTTGTCGATCTAGAACTTTGTAAGTCGAGAATTTCCAGGCAAACTTGCAGGAATTTGTGTTTACTACGATTTTGCTGATAGCCATCTTGGAAATGGAGCCTAGTCCCTAACGTTTTAGAATATCACAGGTCTTCCGCGCACTCGCCCCAGGCTCTTTTAGACCATTTAGATAAACGACAGCCATTAGTTGATATTGTAAGCGCTATTCTTAAAATCGGAAAAGAAGAAATATTTTTGAAGATAATTCAATTGATAGTTTTCTAAAGAAAAGTTGATTTATAACTTCATGATTTTTGTGAATATATCTTCACACTATCACTATCCTCATTTTTTGCCCTCACAATAAATGTTAGGTAAATTTAAGCACTGTCTATAGGTGTCACCTCCTAATGCTTATTCAGACTTAGCATATAATCTTGGGTGGGTGCGAAATCCGAAAAATCGGACCTTATTTTTCCGGGGGTGGGGAGGAGGGGGGAGAGTGAGTTCTTTGATAAAAATCGGACCACCCCCGAAAAAACAAAAAGGGATATTTTATGCCTTTGCAGTATCTCCACGGGACGTTTATTGTCGGATTTAACAACATACCAAGTGATCTAGCTTATGCTTTATGATTTTGTCTACAAAAAGCACGTCTATTGAGAACCGGAAGTGGACCTTCGGCCGTTGTGGGGGCGCACCCCCTGCACTGTTCTGGTATTTTTGCATATCGTTTTTTGCTCTTTTTCCTTTTAAATGCCTAGCCCTTAATTATAACATGTGTGCCGAAATTATGAACAAACCAATCTATTCCTGCTAATTTTATATTTCATAGTTCTCCCGTTAAATTAAAAAAAAATTTTTTCATTGCCTTTGATGACGAAAATCCACAGAGACCTAAAGGTGCTTTAGGAAGGAATGAATGGTTTATATTTTTTTTACGATTTTTGCTTATTTATTTCAACCCCGGATTTGACTTTAAATATCGCTTTATCCATTATTTTAACGATACATATATACAGCTTGGGAAACCTTTAATAGCAAAATAAAGAGTTTGGGAATTGTATCTATGATCCTTTGAAAAATAAATATAAAATTTATTGGAATTACATTAAAAAGGAATTTACGGTGTTTTAAACATGAACAAAATAACAAGATGCGGAAGATTTAAATCATCTTAATAATTTTTAAAAAGCATTAAGAAAATACTCAACAGAAATGGAAAAATAAAATGCTCCGCAAATTTGAATTAATATAAATGCTCAACAAAATTAAAATAGTTTGGATAGCATTCAGTAAATTCTGATTATTGCATATCTTTTTTATCTCCAGATTTGGTGACGTAGCTTCGAGATCCGAGATAGCCTTTCACAATCTGGGAAAACTGAAATGCTATGGTGAGCTATTGAAGGGGAGGGATGAGCTATAAATACCAACGAGCTATCGCCTGTCTCAGTTAGACAAAGTATCGATATTGTGGTACACTGTTAGCCTACGTGCAGCCGCTGACTCGCGAAAGTATTTTTGCGAGTCAGCGGCTACACGTAGGCTTGTACACTGTATGAACAGATTTGTTCTCGATTTGTTTAATTGTAAACGTGATATTCTCAAAGTAGTTTTCGCGCACTGTAAGCCTAGTTTAGACGTCGTTCTTTTCATGTACCAGATGCAAATGTATGCAAATAAACGAAGTATTGTTTCATCTTTTTTTGCATGCATTTGGACCAGCTAAGATGCCATAGAGTATTTACCCGCTTATAAGAGCTTAGGTTTTTCCAGGTTAGCCTAAACAAGTTCTTATTTAATGGGTACTTTTTTGAATTTTAGGCTACTTACGGGTCTAAATTGGTATTTTTAGGCTAACAGGTTCTTAAATTCTAGGTTCTTATAAGCGGGTGAGTACTGTAGTGATTTCTCACACAGATCTAGCATTGCATGAATTTATTAAAACAAAATTGGCTGGTTGTAGTTATATTGAGAGCTTATTAGCATAACCGCGTAAAACTTGGTCCTTGCCATATAGTTCAATTGTTTTTCTCTTTTTTTCTTTTTACATATGCTCTGCTTTTGAATACAAATAAGAATTTGCGTGCCTTAAAAACATTTCTTTCTAAATGTCGGGGGCACTGTGGACTGGAGGTCCTGTTTTTACTTCATAGAAAATAATATCTTGCTTGAATACCCCTTTTGGGCGGAAAAAAAAACCGTTTAAACATAAAAAAGATAAATCGATGCAAATTGTTTTAGCCGAATTGGATGTATCGCGATGCTATTCACTGGACGAAAACCAGACAATGTTCATGACAGAAAGCCAGGCCACTGCACTAAGCGAAACAAGGCTTGCATTTTGAATCAGAATGTTCTGACTGGAGAAACAGAAAAGCACTTTTCAACAACATTTTTTAACACTAAAAGATAGCACATTGGGTGTGGTAGAAGCAATTTCTAATCCTAAGCTCTAAAATCACTGTGAGACCGGTGAGACCCCCTAATGGATCGCAAAGGCGTAAGAATTTTATAGCAGTTGGTTGAATTGAATGCCCTAAAAAATAGGGCGATCACAATGTCGTCTACTTTTATAGAGAGCCCCCCCCCCCCCCCTACCACTTGCTTGACGGAGCGCAACCGGAAAATTCATGCTAGCACATAGTAGAGTGGATAAGCAAACTGAAGCTGCGAGGAACTTATCAACTTATGCCCCACTGGCAAAGCTTTAGCAACAGCGATACAAGAGTCCTTGGCAAAAAATGAGATTTTAATCAACTGCCGCGGGCATAGGCATATGAGTTCATAAATGAGCTAGAAGAAGGTTATGTGGGAATAGCTAAGTCAGCACCACACGCCGATTAACAAGAATGGTACCTTTATTCACTAAAAATAGTCGTTTGCCACGCCTGCAATATAGCACGAAATATGTTGGGTTCTTACCATGTGATTTTCAATTTTTTTTGACAACTCGCTAGCATAAATTCCTTTAAAATTGTGTTGTGATTGATGCACTTGCACCCGAAAATAGAAAGCGCAAACTGGAAGATTTTATTCTAAGCCAATTTGATTCTCGCCATCCCTCGCCTAGTGCAGTTGCCTGGCTTTCTGTCGCGACACTGTCTGGTTTTCGAGGATAGCCAGGAAAGTGCACAATGCGAGACTCTGATTGGCTCAGAATGGTTTTACTGACGGGACAGAAAACCAAAGCAAATCGTGTTTTGAAAACACGGGTCGCGCGCGATACAACGTATCCGACAGTAAAAATCATCGGAGATTATTACGTAATCGACCGGAAGTGAACTGGTTACAATGCGGCCTTAACACTTACCTATGCAGTTGACATGGTGGGGGTTATCCCTCAGAGAGAAATAGCCTTCGTAGCATCCGCAGAGATAACCCCCTGGCACATTCAAGCATCCCTGTTCGCAGGGGCTGGAACCCCCCTCTTTACATTCGTCAATATCTGTTAAGAGAAAGCCATGGTCAAATAGTCTCCTTTGCATCCACCCGAGGTCGGAATCCCCCGCCACGAGACTATGGTCAAAAGACACTATGTGTGGACCCAGTGTGGACCCATTCACAAAGCCTTTGCAAATGTTTTGGCGAACACTTCTAAAGGAGCACATGCATGGATGGAAATAGATTTTAATGTTATTTAGAAAAGCTCAGTAAAAATCGTGCGGGATAACCCAAATAACCATTCGGGTTTATTGAATGGGCTTAAAAGTAAATGTTTAAAGCATAGTTTAAAGGCTTAGTGCATGTTCTGATACATTTTTTTTATAAGAACGTCCAGCCTGAGATTTCACCAAATTTAAAGAACATGCTAAGAACAAGCCGAGGCTCAGATAGCAGAAAAAAAATCTTTTTTTAGTCCTGATGCGTTAAAAAAATGCAGAATCCTAGGCAGAATCAAATTGTGCTTATTATTGCTACTGATCATTAGTGTAATTATCTTCCTAATAATTCATTGGGTATTATATTCTTATATACACTAAAAAAAGAGAGTTTATCTCTATCTGAAGCCTACGGGCTATACGTTTAAAAGTAACAGTCTTAAAAGGATTGTAAAAGCTAAGTGCATGTTCTGATATCTTACTCGAAAATACGGGCTTTTAGAATGTAACCGTCTAAAAGAGTTGTTAAAAACTCGGTGTATACTGAAGCTTACTCAAGGGTAACTGTTATAAAAAGCGTAGTAAAAAATTCGGTGCATGTTCTGATATCTGACTAAGGCTTTCTGTGCCCATCCCCCAGTGCACATACCTTTTCTCCCCCTAGCCTATCCCCTCTATGCCTATTGCTAGAGTTTTAAAAGGGCAGTTAAGTTAAATAAATGTTTTATTAACTTACTGAAGCTAAAGGGCTTTAAGCTCAAACAAAACTTATAAAAAGCGTTGTTAAAAGCACAGTGCATGTTCTGATATCTTACTCTATTAAAGAAAAGCAAATCAACGTACCTACCGCCTGATAACGAGCCTTAAACCCTGCTCCTCCCTTTCTTCCGGCTTGTCCCGAATGTGTCGCAATACGCAGGTGATTTCCACTTGTTGTCAGATTTTGGGGGAAATCGCGCCCGCAGTGAACACTGACAAGTTGAGATGTGGCTTTTTCTCCTTCCCGCATCTCAAGGTAGTCAGTACATCCATCCTCCTGGTTTACCTATATCAAGAAAATAATTTAAGGAGCTGACTTCCACTCTAGCGCACAAGAAGGGGATTGCACTGCATCATAAAGATAACTCATCCAGGGATGATTGCACGGTACAACAGGCTATCTATTTTTCCTAACCAATTCTTTGCTAGAGCGCCTCAGTTCTTTCTAGTTTGATTTCAGGGTGTACATAAGGGGTGCACAGGATAGTCGCAGCCATCATCCTCCCCCCCCCCCCCCCCCCCCCCCCACACACACACACACACACTTCAACCACCACTACCATCATCCTTCCAACCCTTTCCCATCATCAAATTCTGGGTACGGGAACAGGGGCGTAGCCAGGGGGGTGGCCAAGGGGGCCCGGGCCCCCCTTCTAGCAGCCAAAAATACAGTAAATGTATGAGACATTTTCTAAAATACAGGAGAAATTGCCTAGAAAGGGCCTTTTGGGCCCCCTCCTGTTAAAAATCCTGGCTACGCCGCTGAGGAAGGGGTTTTTAGTAGCAGTTACCAACCTGTCGGAAGTCAAAGTCGATGAAGGCTAGCGCAATTCGATGACCGGTTGGAACAGATATTTGCCAGATACAATCAGTATTGTCAGGGTAGGGAGTGGGATAGCCAGGACTGGAAATGGTGCCATTCAAATCTGACAGCATTATGTAACAACTGGCTGTGAAAAACAAATATAGAATGAAAAAAAAAATATATATATATATATATATATATATATATATATATATATATATATATATATATGAATATTTCACCACTTTTTTACAAGATGTGTACGAGTTCAAATGTATCAATAAATTACTCCATGTAGGTAACAAAAAAAATCGCAAGTGCATTTTTATTTTAAAGCTTCCACTGAGGAAGTCTAAATGAGGACAAAAATGTGTCCTCACACCATTTTTGGCGTGACTTATTCTATATCCTGGCTCCAGATGTCGACTACTTGTGTTTTATTTGAAGTGTATACATAGGTTTTTAAAACAAGAGTGCATAAAAAGTTATTCTCTTAATGAACTGTGTGTAACATTCGAAGAAGGATTTAACTTACAGGTAATTCTGTAATCAAGCAAAAAGCCAATTCGCTTCTCTTCAGAATTCCTAAGTATTCTTCGCGATTGAATCGAAAGGGTCGGACTTGGCGTTACGATAGCAACAGTGTCGTTTGTCGCGTGAAGTCTGACGTACAAGCTATCACGTGGTACAGCGATAACAAATGGTTTTCTAGCTCCGCATAACTTGACCAAATAAGGCGCGAGCTCGCCCTTTCCCTCGCGGATTTCCAAGTAGTCCCCATTCTCACACTCTCCATCAGGCTTTGCGGTTCCAACCAAGAAAAATTCAAACACAAGCGCGAGCACGTCATTGCTACGCATGCGTCGTGGAAGAATCGTCCAGGATAAGTCACGTGATCGGGGGTATGGTCTTGGAAAGTTTGGTGACATTAACCTGCCTCGAGATTCTACGAGAATTTCACCATTTTCTGTAGGGCATAATTGAATGGATAGAATCAATAAATAGCAAACAAATAATTTGTAGTAGCTAATTACTCTTATTGCAGCTAGATGCTGAATTACGAGAGCGCAGATTCAGACGTGGTCGAGTTGAAGGCATGGTAAGGCGCCTCAGGCAGCCGCCATACAACTCGTGTCTGACCGCGGATCACAGCTAAGATCGAAATTGTTGGTTTTGTGGAGGGAGGAAAACCGGAGAACCCGCAAAAAAACCTCGGAGCAAAGGCGAGAACAACTAACTCAACTCACGTCGGAACCGGGAATCGAACCCAGAACCCAGTGGTGAGAGGCACAGGCACTACGGAGCGACGCTCTGCCAACTGTGCCACCTGGGCTCCTGAAATTAGCAAAATTTCTACACAGGCGCATGGTTATGTAGGCTTATCATTATTATAATGCACTCGGGCTCCGGCTCGCGCACGAGCAAATGTATTTCTTGCAGGCGTTTCATGACTTTTAACGTCTTCTTTAGGAGGCAGTAGCGGAAAATTGCTGCGCGAATGCATTTGAACGTGCGTGAGGCGGCGTCCTCTTGAACAGCTCGTACACCTAAATCGCCTGAGAGGGGAAAGGGAAATGGAAGCTGGTATGAAGATCTTGTGCTACTTGGGTGTGGTGCGCATCTGGCAAACTTACCATGTGAAAGTGCACACTTGTACAGCAAGTTTGTTTGTATGATATCTCTACGGCTGAGTTGTGAGGCGCCCTCCCTTGTGTGCAGCTGGAAATAGTCTATGCCGCCTTGCTGTTTCCACACGAAGCGGGACAACTTCGCCTTCAACGTCCGGCCATAGTTACTGCTGAAATCGTTTGTGCCGTATAGCATGATGGATTGGTAATCAAATATCTATAGGAATCACAATGCGAGTCTGAGCTTTCATATGACTAAGATGCTACGTGACGGCGCAGATAAATAGATCGTACATTAAAAAAATATTTACAGTATATAATACAACAGTCGTGGGAAATTAGAAATTAAATCTTGATGTTCAAAGCCTAAAAAATACAAGGGGCCCAAATTGGAAGGGAAAAATTGGAAGGTGTGATTTGGCAAGTGGTACATCGCACACAATTCGATGTCATTACTTTCTATTGTAGTAAGAATGTTAGGCTGTGTTTCCAGAAAATGAATGTAGTGTTACTTGTATTGTGCGTCACCTACCTGATCCAAAGAGTTAACCGAGCTGACCGGAAGCTTGGCAAAATTATGTTTTTCTCCTTCCACGATATTTTGGTGGAGAACCTCGACGTAGTCATCGCGGTCCGGCCTCATCTGCTCGTGCCAGAAACCGATAACATGACCAAGCTCATGCAGAATGGTGCCAAAACCGTGGCAACCATAACCCAGAAAAACTTCCTGTCTTCCACCCACTCGACCAACAGCTGAACAACATCTACGTCGAAGATTACATAAAAAAATATTAGACAAGTTAAGCTCTTGACCCGGGGCGGACTTCCATAAAAACAGACTGTTAGTTAGCCACAAAAGCGCTCAGTTGACTTGTGGTTTACTATATACAGAGTTTCAGGCGTCTCGGGACACCATCTAGTGCGAGATCCCTACGGATGGCAGAATAGGGATAATCTTTAAATACTCCCTGAGGGATAGCATTTGGTAAACCTTTACCGGCGAATTCAATCGCCGGCTGAAAATCGCCAGGTCTGTCTGCTGCCGCGGCGACGAATTCGCCGATATTTAGACGTCCGATTCGTCGGCAAACGATTGAATTCTCTCATACGAGCGTACAAAATCGTCTAGTGTGTCGTACGATCAACCCTGCCTACTTTTATGGAGACCCCCCAAGAGACTCAAAGTCCCTTGTTTGCGGCCTGGGCTGCCTGGGCCACCCCCCCCCCCCCCCCTCCCACTTCAGCGAAAGCTAGATCCACCCTTTACCAAATATAGAAAGATCAGTCTACCCCGGTTTTAGACGAATCTCGATGTAATCCCGCTGATCAGTTCTAGGAACAAACCGCAGGCACGTTTGCTTTTCCCAATTGCGCATCGCATTCAAGATTCTTCCTCTGACAGCATCTGAAAGGGAAAATCACCTCTTAATGATAGAAAATCGCGTTAAAACTGGGTTATAGTCAGAATTAGGTTGTCAGTCTTTTAAAACTTTTAACACTTAGGGATCTTTCAGTTAAGTTATTGAAAAAATCAGAGAAAACTTCGAGAGCGAGGAGGTGTCAAGGGCCGAATCGAAAAAAAAGAAAAGAAATTGGAACATAGAAAAAAAAAGATGATCCATGCTTTTTGTAAAAATTGTGTCAAAATAAAAAAAAAGATATAACTTATAAATATTTGCGTGAATTCGTATGTCGTTAGAAATTCCTTAACTGACGAGGACCCGGGAAACCTGTGGTGTATCTTACTTTGAAATGGCTTCCCCGTGAAACTTGCAACCAGGGTCATATTTTAATATCATTCTTGTGTACCTTTTAAGGTATATAAAAATATATTATATATTATAATATTTAAAAATATTACGTACCAGTGAAAAATGGTCCTATTATATAAGGGACGGTGCCATTCTTCCAAAGTCCTTCTTTGTTTGCAATCGCTGCCCGTGAAACTCTTCTTCTACCTTGGTGGGGTAGCAACAGCTTGACCACGATATCTCCCTCTACTGCTTCTAGAATAGATAGACTAAAACGTTGAAGCGGCTGCAACACGGTCCTTAGTAATTAAACATCGACACTAGACGTCTCAAGGCTGCGCAAAGTCACAGAGCGTCCGCCATCTAAAATCCGAACAGAGATGACACAGGTAACCTGGTAGCCTGCGTGGCAAACCCAAAGGGTTGGGAGAGAAGAGAGGAAGCGCGCGCTATGGGGAGGGATGATGAGGTGTTCGGTAAAAAACACGGGGTCAGCTGCAAGCGCTTTCTTTCCCCGCATTCACTCCATCAATCTCACCAGGGTCGCTGAATCTATCCGTCATTTTCCAAGCCCTTTGCGCTTTTTTACGCAGGCTAAGGGTACACTTGCTACTTTCAAAACATAACATTGACCTCACAACACTCATTCGGTTGTTATGATAAAACACGACTAGAGAGTAGACTGGTGACGAGACTTTGTAATTAAGGTTTCCATGAATCGAAATGCTAGATTTTACTGATGTTTATTCGCTTAAATTTTCTTTCCAATAGCAACGACAAGTCGGAACGGTCAAAAGCGGCCAACCAAGCGCCAAAATAAAGATTCTAGTAATTATTTCACATGATGTCCAGACCCGTACCCAGGATTTTTCTTGGGGGGGAGGGGGGAAGGGTGCGAAATCCAAAAAAGTGGGCCTTATTTTTCCTGGGGGGGAGTTCTCTGATAAACATCTGGCCATGCCTTTGCAGTATCTCCACGGGACGTTAATTGTCGGATTTGGCTCATACCAGATTGATCTAGCTGATGCTTTATAGTTTTGTCTATAAATAATAGCACGTCTATTGAGATCCGAAAGTGGACCTTGGCCGTTGTGTGTGTGTGTGTGTGTGGGGGGGGGGATGCGTTCGAACCCGCTGCACCCCCCCTAGGTACGGGCCTGATGTCTTGCCTTTCCTTATTATCGCGCCTGAGTATTTTTTCACTAGTAGTTTTTGCGTATCGTCACTTTCTAGCTTATTTCCGTTCTTTTTAGGTAGCGCGAAAATTTTATAGGTAGCGCGAAAATATCCACGTCATAGCAACAGCGCGAAAAATGACGTGACTTAGTGACGAGACAGATTTCCAAAACAATAGGTCGGCAAATGTTTGGCTTAGTCGGATAGAGCAAAAAAAATGGCACGACATTTTCGAATACTCAATATTTAAGCTCAAATTTCCGCATACAAGGAGTTCCACTGACCAAAAACTTAATTCCAATTTTAAAGAAATTTAAAAAAATATGAATTTAGATATTAGCGAGCAAAGTTGGCTAGGCAAGGGAGCCTTGAGCCGCTACACAGGCAAAAGTTGGCTTAATTTCAGATCAGAGCCCGACTTCTCCCTAAAAACGAGGAGAATTCAAACTTTGAACATTTGAAATTGCACTTCAAGTCACATGTCGAAGACAAATCCATCAGAAAAAAACGCTTTTTGACATGTTGGTTTACATAACATAAGGAAACTCCATGCAAAAATTCAAGCTTACCGAAAACTTGGGAAAACTTGCCAATTTTTTGCTCTGTCGCTTAGTTGTAAAGTCCATATAGGGACATAAAAATCAGAACGAATGTTGTCTTCCCCGCAGCCGTTCTGGACTCGTCACGCAAGGCGGCGCTTGAGCTCCAGTATCGCCAAGTGTGACGAGTCCAGAACGCCGGCGAGGGAGACTAGAACGAATATTGACATTTCGTGGTCACGCACAAAATACAGTACAACGTGACTTGGTACCCAAAAACACAAACATCCTTAAGTGTATAGCATAAAGAGCACACTTAAAATTACTAATACCACAACTATGCTAAATATAATTTGCACAGAGAGTCTTTTTTATTGAATTTAAACAAGTCGAACATTGTGATATAATCAAGCGTATATGATCTCGTGTGTACTATTTTGGCTACGGTCCAAACTTTCACCCGTCATCCAAAATTTCTAATAATGATTTCGCCTTTTGGGCAGTCTGTTGTCTCATCTAGCTGAACTTAATTGCAGTGAGCAGTCTCTTTGAAGACACGGCCATGGGCGATGAAAGCATTCACTTCCTAAGAAAGGACCCAAGGCTAGAAGCTTGTTTTGTTATCGTAATCTCTGCCATCGACATCAATACATTACATTGACCTCGCAACACTCATTCGGTTGTTATGATAAAACACAACTAGAACACAATGTCTGTTCTTACCTCTACATGAAAATCCGTCGCACTCGGAACGATCAATATAGAGAAATAGCACCAGTACAACCGACAAACATTTCAGAGACAGCATATTCAATCCGTAGCACCGTGCCAGGGTGATACTCTATATTAGGATTAAAAGTGCTCGCTCTTGTGGTTTGGCAAGAGAGCGCGCAATGTATGAAGTATTCATCTGCGCGTATTAGATGTAATTTGATGCTGTATTTTTTTAAAAAAAAGCTGACAGGAGTCCACAGGAAACCCAGGTTAATATGTCGGTGTTTTATAACGGTGTTTTATACAAAAAAAACTTACACACAAACAAATAAATAAAAGCGGAAATCCAGAAGAACCTCGATAGGACAATAATCTTCGATACGATATGAGTATTACGATCTAATCAACATGCCCTTCTCGGCCCCGGCAAGATATCGTATATATAACGATAAAATTTTTCGCCTACTTGCCATATCTTTATATCGAAGTTCAACTGTATATGCAATACATCTAATCAAATCTCATAAATCCCAAAATATCTCGTGCACGACAAAAGATAAAATAAAATGCATAACATCTTCCCATGGGAGCCCTGTGTCGTATTATGAGCCTGCGAATTTTACCCGCTGAGTATGGCGGACGAACGGCCTCTGACGATCTTGAAGTTCGTTTCATAATATTATAACGAAGCAGGACTCAGCTTAAGCTATGGCAGACCTGACATCTGCAGTCGTTCGGCTAGGATCTACTCGGTCGTGCTTTATTGCTGTCTCGGCCGAGTTTGCTCGAAGCATAGGGCACTCCGTGACGGAGGTAATAACAATAATAATAAGTTAATGAACATAATTAATTTCTAAAGAACGAGACAATGAAACCAAAATACTGTGGCGAGGTATTCTGCAATCTTACAAAAAAATGACTTGATCTTTCCCTATTAAGTTACATGCAACAACAAACCCTTTAGAATTATCTCCAAACCCTTTTGACGGGGCTTCTATTCAAACTAACGCAATTTTCGTAAGCTGTAGAATTTAAGAGTGTCCTTCGTTAAGGCAACAACAAGTAGTATTTTTGTACAGTACGTCTTTTGTATGATGTGGCTACAGGGTTTTCACTCTTACTTGTTAGAAAGGCACTCTTAATTGAAACTAAACCCTTTCTGAAAAAAGTCTCTTTTTTTGTAAGCGCTGAATAAGCTCCCTTTTATTGCTGTTATTTTGCCACTAAATGTCTGAGTGCGCGCTAGTTTGCTACCCAAATAGTCACATGATCTCTTACCGCAAGTCCCCTATTGATTTTGAAGGCAAAGAAAAATAAAGAGCATATTACACTGTCCTTTAACAATGTAAATTGTATTCATCTGCTAAATCATCCCTTTTTTTGGACATCATAGGGACAGCAGCATTCTATTGTGGCATTTGTGATGCAATGGCCCGGCAAAACAATGAACTTGAGCTGGTCTGGTGCTGTTGTCAACACTGCAGCCCAGGGCCATGAGTTGCAAGCTACTGTAGAAATCAACAGAAAACTTGCCAAGTTAAATGGCTTGCATGATGGCCAGCAGGTATGCAGCTCCTATTTTCTAGCAAAGTACAAACAAATTACTATAATTACTTTTTTTTTTTTTTTTGAATTTACTAGGTGTGATATGTGACATGACAATCACAACAGGTTATATATGTCTAAATAAAATACATGATGGCTATGCCTTTAGGCAGTGCCTACGGATATTGGTATGGTTACAACTGATTGTTAACCATTTACCAATATTTGATATCTCAATTATGTTTCCCTCAGGTTGTGCTAAAAAGAATAACCTCAATCCCATCATGCATGAGGATGTATGTGGACCCTCTTTCAGCAGATGATTGGGAGATAGTGGTCAGTATATTTGTTTTGATGACATTGATGGTAACGGTAGTAATTGTCTTTATGTTGATTGATAATTTATTATTATGATGAAAGTTATGATGTTTTTGGTTGTCACGTTGGTGATGATTATGATTTCATTGGAGAAAGGCTGGTCATGGCCATGACGATGGCAGGTACTTGGTAATATGATAAATGATTTAATGATTATTATATGTTCATCCACATGATGATGATGATAATGATGGTGATGGACATGGTGGTGATGATGAAGATGGTGATGATAATGGACATGGCTGTGATGATGATAAGAGTGATGGTGATGGACATGGTGGTGATGATAATGATGGTGATGGACATGGCTGTGATGATGATAGTGATGGTGATGGACATGGCAGTGACGATGATGATGATAATGATGGTGATGGACATGGTGGTGATGATGAAGATGGTGATGGTGATGGACATGGCGGTGATAATGATGATAATGATGGTGATGGACATGGTGGTGATGATGATAAGAGTGATGGTGATGGACATGGTTGTGATGATTATGAAGATGATGATGGACATGGCTGTGATGATGATAGTGATGGTGATGGACATGGCAGTGACGATGATGATGATAATGATGGTGATGGACATGGTGGTGATGATGAAGATGGTGATGGTGATGGACATGGCGGTGATAATGATGATAATGATGGTGATGGACATGGTGGTGATGATGATAAGAGTGATGGTGATGGACATGGTTGTGATGATTATGAAGATGATGATGGACATGGCAGTGATGATGATGATGATAATGATGGTGATGGACATGGTGGTGATGATGAAGATGGTGATGATTATGGACATGGCTGTGATGATGATAAGAGTGATGGTGATGGACATGGTTGTGATGATGATGATGATAATGATGGTGATGGACATGGTTGTGATGATAATGAAGATGGTGATGATGATGGACATGGCGGTGGTAATGATGATAAGAGTGATGGTGATGGACATGGTGGTGATCATAAAGATGGTGATGATGATGGATATGGTGGTGACAATGACAGGGATAATGATGATGATGGACATGAAGGTAATGATGTCTAAAGGGATAGGATTGTCATTAACATGATGCTAATGGTGACGGACAAAACACTGATGATGGTGGTCATGGACGTGATAATGATTGTAATAGCCATGCCAGTAATGATGATGATGATACAGTTATGAGATAAAGATGATGATGATGGATATGGTTATGGCTATGATGATGATGATGATGCTGATAATAATGAAGACTGTTGGGTATTTTATTCTCACACTGGTGCTTTAAGCATTATCACTATATTATAACCAGCATAGACTGTGATGGAAGCCACCAATACTTTATCTGAGCTATTTCTTAGGAACTACATGCAGGAAAGCTAGAGGCAAGCCTCCTTGACCAGGTTCGAGTGGTTGGGTGTGGTCAGCTCTTGCCTGTATTCATCGACAGAAGTACTTCCATTACTATTGTTGTCAGTAAGTAGAAGTCAAATCAATTATTATTTACAACCAATCTATGTGACCATAAATAACACATACAAACTTGGAGACTGTCCTAATGCATTTTTATGCTCCTCAAGCAATTAAATAATTTCATTTAAATATTGTTGATAAAGGTAGTCTTTGTATTGTACTCCTCTCTCAAATCCACTGCCAGCTTGGTTTGGTTTAGCTCAGCTCAGTTTGGCTTGGCTTGGCAAAGCTTGACCTCACATGGCTCAGCTCAGCCCTGGCCAGGCCAGAGACAGCTCTACCAATGGAAAAAAGGATCTTTACTAAAATTATATTAAAGTTGTATAAATATATTCATGAAGTATTTGTTCATACTAATAAGTTTTGTTTTGTCATATATTGCAGAAGCCACAGAGCCTAGCTTGCCATGTGTCTTGCTAGAGCAGATGACAGAGGTAATTATTTCACCAAGAAATCGCATGCAGCAACAAGTTGAAATGCCATTACAGACAACTATAGACCACCACAAAGATAACATCCCAAAGAGAAGCAGCATGCCTCCAGGAAAAGTCTCTTCCATAGAAACCCAGGACAGTTCTTTGTCAAGAGTGTTTGAATATTTGAGGTGGCTTGCGTATGGTGAGAACAACCAAGTGACTGAATCTATACCTGATGATGTTTCACCATGTCAAACAGAGCCATCAAGTTCATCAGGCAAGTTAGCTGAAGGAAATCAAGATGAAGCTTGTTGTGAACAAATTTTCAAAACAGCAAATATAGACATGACCTTTAGAGTTCAAAGGTCTACAGAAATCTTGTATGGAATGGCCAACAAACCATGCAAACACAGGAAGAGATTACAACTATGTATGTCCCAGCCAAATGCAGCCTTCCTGGATGCTACATCACTTCCACAGGAACTTTTGCAATGTGAGCAATTTCATGCTTGGAGAAAGAGTTGTTTAGGCTGGACTAAGATTGTGCTATTACAGAAGATTTTATCTCCTTCTGAGAAAGCAAGACTTTTAAGTGACAAAAAGACAAAAAACGAGGCTGCAGGTGAACAGAAGCAAAGCCATAAGAAGGATAATCCAGCTCAAACTTCGCAAGGCAAGTGCTTACTTGTAAAGCCTGTTTTTTTAATTAAAAAGTCCTCATTCTCATGTAAGAAAGCCTGGTTTTTCGCATTTTGGAATCTGTTTTCCCCTTATTTTTATTTTGTTTTTTTGTTTTATATAACAAAACTTGGTTTTCATATAAATAAGACCAGATTTATGTTAAAGCCCAGCTCTTATATAGTAGGTTGAGGGTTAATATATAAATGCCTGGTTGGTGCCCAATCAAATGTCGCAAATGAGGAACTGTAATTTAAGGTCGTGGTCTACAATGCACTTTTTTCTTTTGCAACTAGTTTCGCGAAAAAATGGGAAAGTCCCTTGCCCATGCATATGTAACACCTTTTTGTAACTTATTTTTCTTTCTTGAGCGCTCACAGGAAGTAGAACGAATTTGGAATCTGTTTTCCCCTTATTTTTATTTTGTTTTTTTGTTTTATATAACAAAACTTGGTTTTCATATAAATAAGACCAGATTTATGTTAAAGCCCAGCTCTTATATAGTAGGTTGAGGGTTAATATATAAATGCCTGGTTGGTGCCCAATCAAATGTCGCAAATGAGGAACTGTAATTTAAGGTCGTGGTCTACAATGCACTTTTTTCTTTTGCAACTAGTTTCGCGAAAAAATGGGAAAGTCCCTTGCCCATGCATATGTAACACCTTTTTGTAACTTATTTTTCTTTCTTGAGCGCTCACAGGAAGTAGAACGAACAGATTACTTCAAGCTGTTTGACATGGCACCTGCGACTTTATTATTTTTTTGGCAAAACAAGCCGCAGCCCAACAATGAGCTTGTGACAGCCGAGAAAATTACATGTGGAACAGATTAAAACCTGGGAGATGAGCAGGTGTTAAATTTGTTTGTATTAATTCTTCAAAATTCTTTTCATCAGAAAACATAGCATTTGGTCCAAAAGCCGTCGTTAAACTTGTTCTCACTGAAAATCACCACCAATGTGTGCCCAAAGACGAAACATGGAAAGGATCCGTGATTATCCCGGGTGTAGAATGCAAAGGTAATGCGTTAGAACATGAATCAGTAAGCTGTAACAGAGGAGAGACATATGCCACACTGCAACGCCCAGACAGAGGGTCATCTGCCACAGTGCCACGCCCACAAAGAGAGCCATGTGCTACAATACTATCCCAAGAAGGGAGAAATGGAACCCAAGCTGCCTTTCCTGTGACTAGCATCCCAAATGAGTCTGTTCACCAGGGCCATGTACTTCTTCATAAACAATTACAACAAGATCTCGGCTGCATATTAGGATCCTCTTTGCGAATTACACATATTGATCATGGACCAGATATAACAAAGGGAATTATTCTCCACGTTGAAAGCAAGGCAAACGAGTGCTTAAAGGATTCTGGTCCTATCGTGCAGGCCTTTAAGGAATGGGTCTTATCTGTAAGCAGTGATGAGTGCCCTCTTGTCCTGGGGGACACTATGAAAGTGGATTTCAGTTTTGAAGGTAACCTTTTTGAGGCTCTCCTTATCGACCTACTCGGGAATTCGAAAACAGTAAATAAATAATAAGAGAGCACTGTGAAACTATGACTTCACAAACCATTTACTAACGACAACTTGTTCCGGAGGCTTCTAAGTAGGTTCTGTTGACTTTGTAAAGACAACCCCTAGATAAGATCAGGGATAACTATGGACATCCTGCTTCATTAGAGCCTCGGACTGGGAGGGATGGGTTTATTATCTACTAATATAACTTAACTTCAGTCACTTGTCTAATATAAGAAAACGTCACTCCTTTTCAGGTATTACTCATCCTGTCGTGGTGTCCATCTTAAGCCAGTGTCCTGCACCCACGCAACATGTACCTTACTTTTTGCTCAGTCCAGACACACTGCAGAGGGTCTCAGTTGTTGTTGATTGCCAGATGGAGCATATCCGCCAGCCGTTAGCTTGCCAGGATGTTGAACCGAAGCTCAAGTGCAGTATTCAAGACTTGGGGTAAGCACTCTACACGAGGTACATTGTTTTGAAAGCTTAAAGAGCCCTAGTCAGCCGCACATTTGTTATTGTTTCCTTTTGGAAGACAGACTATGTGAAGAAATCACAAAATAGCCATTGAAAACATCATTTTTACCAATTCATTCGAAAATATTACACCATCCTGACCAAGTCAGCCGATGGAAATGAAGAAGATGGCGGCCATTTGTTGCTTCATCTTACTCAGTGCATAAATGAAAAAATAACCACAGATGACAGGAGGGTTTTTGTCTACGTTACGCGACTTTTGAGGCCATCAGCGGCGTAGCCAGGGTTTTTAACAGGAGGGGGCCCAAAAGGGACTTTCAAGGCATTTACTCCTATATCTTAGATAATGTCTCATACATTTCCTGTAGGTTTGGCTGCTAGAAGGGGGGCCTGGGCCTCCTAGGCCACCCCCTGGCTACGCCCCTGGCCATTTCTTTGTAGATCCCTTAGCGAGCGTTGTAGACTTATGCGTCTGTTTGACCCTTTGTTTATGCCTTGCTAGGGTTAAACCTAAACCCGCCTGGGTTAATAAGTAACCAACGCGGTTTACGTTTGCCGCATTTACTCGTACTTACACTCATACCACATATTACCAAACCGTCTTCAAGTTTATTTTCTTTGTATGGAGAGGGAATCGGGTCTAAAATGCAATCGAATCGGATGACATTTAGTCGGACCAACTTTTCAATGCAATCGAATAGGATGACATTCTATCGGACCAACTTTTCAATGCAATCGAATAGGATAACATTCTATCGGACCAACTTTTCAATGCAATCGAATCGGATGAAATTCTATCGGACCAGCTTTTCAATGCAATCGAATCGGATGACATTCTATCGGACCAACTTTTCAATGCAATCGAATCGGATGACATTCTATCGGACCAACTTTGCAATGCAATCGGATGACATTCTGTCGGATAACATTCAATCGGGTCATCGGTCATTACCATAAAGAACGATTCCCCGTCGTACCTTGCGAGCACCACAGGTAGCCCAGGCAATGGTTTTGAAGCTTGTTCGTGTGTGTATTGTAGCACATGGTTCTCTTTCTGGGCGTGGCAGTGTGGCAGATGGCTCTCTTTCTGGGCGTGGCATTGTTTGATTAACTCCCGTTACGAACGTCTTTATTATTAGTGGAAATTTGGTTGGCCAAACAAAATAACATACTAAAATACCTACACCAATGTTTCCCTTTCCCATTTATGCTCTCTTGGTCTACGGAAATTCATTCAGGAATTTTTAATACAAAAAGATCCTATGTGGGGAAAGCTTTGAGCCGCAGGACAAATAGATTCTAGTTCTTTTATCACCTAATTAATGCTCATCCTCACTTGATTAAACCTTTCTTTCATGTAGTGGTGTGACAGCAGTATTCACCAAGTGCCTGGAACGCATCCTGTCCTGCCTGGACTTCACTGGACTTCCTGGTCACCTCAGTAGCAAGACTAGCGTAAGCTCCAGAGCCTTGCTTATCCATGGGTGTGGTCGAACCTCGCTTGCGCATGCGCTATGCTCTCGTCTCGGTCAGTGGCCTGTGTGTGCACATGTGGTTGTCGTCAACTGCATCCATCTCAGGGGTAAGTAAAGACATCAGAGGGGTTTCGACAGAGCCCAAAATTAAATACCAAAAAAATCCATTCGAAGATTTCAACCCCCCCCCCCCTCCAAAAAAATAATAATAATAATAAAGAAATAAAAAATAAAATGCAAATATCAGAGTACACGTTATGCTTATGGCTGTATGGTAGTGGTTGGTTTAGTGCTAGGCACTTATCCGATGATAATGTGAATAGTAGTAATGATGGTGGTAATGGCTATGGTATGGTGATGGTATTATGTTGCCGATGATGGTGATAAATAGTAATAGTGTGATATCGGCGATGAAAGTGGTTATGGTGATAGTTTAATATCAGATGATCGTATAGGTATGGTGATTGTATAATATTGATGTAATGGTGCTATGGTAATAGTGTGATTTGTAAATAGCTTTTATTTATTTTGTTTCTGTTGAGGGCCATGCGTACATTATCATTGTGATATTAAGTGAATCCCTCATTAAAAAAAGGCATCTCTATTATTGTGATAGTATAATAACAGTGATAATCGTAGGTATGGTGATAGTATAATATTGGTGTTTTGGTGCTATGGTGATGGTATAATATCGGTGATGATGATGATAATGATGATGATATGTTATCAGTGGTGATGGCGTTTTATGTACTAGTACAAGTGACGTCATATTAATTGACAACATTGCCTCATCTTCCCAGCTAAACGTGTTGAGGCGGTACAGAAGCATTTGCAACAGGCTTTTACCGAAGCAGCGTGGTACCAGCAGAGTGTGCTCCTATTGGATGATCTCGATCATGTGGTGTCTTCTCCAGGCCCCATGCAGGAGGCAGGCGGAGAGGGACTGTACAGACTGAGGCTTGCCCAAGGTAAGCTAACCACCATATTCATAAACATGTGATCAACGCCGAATTTCTTGAGACCAATTACCATTACTGGGAATTTGAGAGCTAACGCGTCAACGGCCACGAAATTAATACACGCTTGGTCAGTCAGCCAAAACAACGGAAAACATCCATCTTAAGTTCTAAAAAAATATAAAATTATAAATCGAGGCTTCTGATTTACAGTAAGTTCGTGAGAAATTTAGAAATTTGGTTTATTCATTACAATTCCTGAAAGTATTGCAATAATATGACCGACTTGCAGCATTTGATTATCTTAAGGTTGATATAATTTCACGTTATATCCCACCCATCAGTATGTATTATCTTGTTTACAATTTTGCCTCATGGCCTCGGTTTCACGCGCGCGTCGCGAAGAGTTGTGGGAAGACATGGGTAAAGTGAATGACTATTTCAGAAAATAACACTACCACTGTAATTTTTGGTAGAAAAATAACGCACTTTAATGTCATCTTCTAGTTTTCAAAGATATGGTTGCAAATGAAATCGCTAGCAATGGCAAAGTCGCTGTCATAGCAACGAGCGAATCACGTGACTCTCTGCACGGTGCTCTGTTGTCGTCACGTGGCTGTCACGTGTTCGAAAATATTGTAGAGCTCAGTCTCCCAGACGAGCGCCAGCGTTTGGACATGCTCTCTGCCTTGGCTAAAAGGAAACTTCGTGGTGCATGCGCCGATAACCTGGATATGAGGTAAGTACAGGGGGATTCTGGGGACCAAGTGGCCGTTGGAGTCTGGAGTCTGGCCGCTTAAAAGAGGTTCACAAGATGTATGTTGAAACTGTCAACAAGAAAAATGCTAAAATTTTATAAGCAAACTGTCGCTGCCAAATGTCTAAGCTACTTTAGTAGATTACAAAGTGTTGCTACGACCAATTAAAACAAGAGGTTTATTTGCCATCCCTTATACCAGTTATTTCTAATATTTTTAACAAAGAATGATTTTTTTTAAATCATAAATACAGTAAATATCACGCTTTGGACCTGTGACCCTAGTGAAACCTTTACCCTATTCAGACCGTGCTATTTTGAGCTGTCTGTGACTGGGGGTGGGGGGGGGGGGGGGGGGGCAAAAAGGGCCCCCCTCCGTATTTCAGTCTGAATAGGGTTAATGTCTGTTGATCAGCCTCCCCTTTGTTGCTGTGTTTTAACTACAACGGCTTACACTACTTGCAAGGATCTTCAAATTAACCACTCACGAATGAATTCTGATACTTATTGAGGAGATTTGATTGAAAATAACGCAGTCACTCGAATGAATTAGTCGATGGAAGTGGATGCTTTGTGTGCGCAGTTCTTGTGCGGGAGCGATATCTGGCGGTATGGTTAGCATGGAGTTATACAATGCTTGGACGACCAATACTTTCTCGCATATCGATAATAGTCAAGACTTATTTTGTGAGAGTTGCGCAAACGAAAACGCTGACTTGCTGAACAAAAATATTTTGTTCAGATTTTTCTTAGAAATTGTTCTTAGAATATTTTTCTTAGAAATCGTTCTTAGAATATTTTCTTAGAAATTGGTTTACATGTCGTCCTCAGAATTTGTTAGTTAGTCAATGGCTACAGGTGCCAAATGCCATACAACCCTCGTAGAGCCCGCTTCCTAAATAATGTTAATGTCAAGGCTCCTTTTTGTAATAAATAATGTGAATGATGCTTTGTTGTAATTCGTTAATAGTTTGGTGGCAAAGAAAGCGGACGGATTTTCTCCCAAAGATCTCAACTCTTTGGTAGACCGCGCACTACACTTCGCTTCCGTCAGGCAGTTAGATAAAGGTATATTATGGTACATAAGCAATAATTTTCATGGCATATTTCTGAAGGAAAAAAACCTGAAAAACAAACGCAAATGCCTTGGTGAAGGTAGAGAGAAAAGACCGTTCATCTCATTATCTCATTATTTTTTGCGTCTGCTACAAACGCTTAAAGAAAAACCGGCGAATTCGTCTTCGTTATTAGAAAACAAATCGTTAGAACTCGTGTATCAAGATAATTTCCATGATTTTACTTAGTTTTAGAGAAAAATATTTTGGAAAATTGTAAACCTATTTAACATCAATGACAAAGCCACTCATTGTCTCGCAATGTAAGTTATGGTAAAAGGCAGGGCGAGGTAATGAGCAGCTAAGTGCAGCTGGGATGGCTCATGGGTAGAAATGACATCGTCGAAGGGGAGGTGGGTGGGTCGAATAATAATTTTACGACCTACCGTTGTGCGTATCTCTGTCGACTGGAGTAAGTACGCAGCTGCTTTGCCTCCTATTATCTTTGTTCTAAGGGAGTTCTTTTGTCTCTATTCTTCTCGTTCTTTGTGTCGAGGTGCGGATATTGTTCATTTGCCCAATCAAATTGCAGCTTGTAAGAGCTGCTTACTGACCCGTCGACTGTGGATGAATCACCGCTAGCGCTTCTTTAAATAACAAGATATTACGCAAGAGAATTCTAACTTTATAAAATAAACATCTATTACAATCTGGGGTTATGCAACCAGCGCATTCCAGAGATTCGTGGCATTGTCATTAATGAAAATAATAATGGAATGTATATTACGTTGAAATTCACATGGAAACTGAAAAACAATAAAAAAAAAACAAATTCAAAATCAATTTTATCAGCGTCCAACAATGAAAAACCACCAAAAATGATTACTGACGTGTTTACATTTTCAAAGACACAAAAGTTATTGCTGCAGGATTTAAAATTGAATTTATCTATCCCCAGACCCTGTAACCGTGAGCAACTCCGATATTGAACAGGCCATCACGGGATTTGTACCCGCAGCGTTGCGAGGCGTCCCGTTACACCAGGCCGGGCACCTTGGGTGGGAAAACGTGGGTGGCCTGGGTACAGTCAAGGGCGTTCTCCAGGAAACTCTTCTCTGGCCTAGCAAGGTAAACAATTTCTGGCCATTTCGTACAATGGACAGAGAGTGTTGCAAATTTTTTGCTTGGATTTCATTCAAATGTTATTGTCTGTCTTCTGGTTTGCTGGGCTCTTTGCGGAGTGCCATTTTGTTTGATCCTTTATAAAGATCATTTGTATATCGGAATCCGCATTGGTACTGTCTACCTTCTAGTTCGCTGGGCTCTTCGCAAAGTGCCCTTTACGCCTGCGTGGTGGTCTCCTTCTCTACGGACCCCCAGGCACTGGCAAAACACTGCTGGCCGGTGTTGTAGCTAAGGAGTGCGGGCTCAACTTCATAAGTATCAAGGGACCCGAGTTACTGAGCAAGTATATCGGCGCGAGCGAACAAGCGGTCAGAGATATGTTCACACGGTAAGCCTTTATATCTTGCTAACGTAGTGGCACTTTATGCATTGGCTCTCCCAAACCTAATCTACACACATGATATCTAGACAACCTAATCTTACCAAAGTATAAAACCAAGACACAACCTAAATTATACAAGAACGTATGATATCTAAACAACCTAATCAACCAAAGTATAAAACAAAGGCACAACCTAAATTATACGAGAACGTATGGTATCTAGACAACCTAATCTACCAAAGTATAAAACAAAGGCACAACCTTAACTATACAAGAACGTATGGTATCTAGACAACCTAATCTACACAAAGTATTGAACAAACACAGAACCTAAACTATACAAGAACGTATTCTGTTTAGACAACCTAATCTCAGAAAGTATAAAACAAAGACCCAACCTAACTATACAAGAACGTATGGTATCTAGACAGCGTAATCTACCAGAGTATGAAACAAGGACTTAATCTAAACTATAAAAGAACGTTTGCCATCTAGACAACCTAATCTATATAAAGTATAAAACAAAGAACCAACCTAAACTATAAAAAACGTATGATATATAGACAACCTAATCTACACAAAGTATGAAACAAAGACCCAACCTAAACTTTACAAGAACGTATGATATATAGACAACCTAATCTACACAAAGTTTGAAGGAAAAAAAACCTAAACTATACAAGAACGTATTCTATTTAGACAACCTAATCTCAGAAAATATACAACAAAGACCCAACCTAAACTTTACAAGAACGTATGATATATAGACAACCTAATCTACCAAAGTATGAAACAAGGACTTAATCTAAGCTATACAAGAACGTTTGCTATCTAGACAACCTAATCTACAGAAAGTATGAAACAAAGACCCAACCTAAACTATACAAGAACGTATGCTATCTAGACAACCTAATCTACCAAAGTATCAAACAAAAACCCAACCTAAACTATACAAGAACGTATGCTTTCTTGACAACCTACTCTTTACAAAGTATGAAACCAAAAAAACAAACTAATCTATACAAGAACGTATGGTATCTAGACAAACTAATCTACCAAAGTATGAAACAATGACTCAACCTAAATGATACAAGTATACAAGAACGCTAAACTGTTCTCAACAATTTTTGAAAGTTTCACGGATCATAATTACCCTGTGACAGTCCCTTTTCCTCATCTCTTTGGCACAATTTGCATTTTTTTTTTAAATCGAATGTTGCATGGTTATAATACTTGAGTGGAGATGAAAAATTGTCACTGATGTATTGAAGTGAAGGGAAAGCTGTGTTTCACCTTAGATTTATATATTGCTCCCTTATAACTCCAAATTAATATTGTTTCTCAGCGCTCAAAGCGCAAAACCCTGCATTCTTTTCTTTGACGAGTTTGACTCCCTCGCTCCTCGCCGTGGGCATGACAGTACTGGTGTGACTGACCGAGTGGTGAACCAGCTGCTTACCCAGTTGGATGGTGTGGAGGGTCTAAAGGGTGTGTACATCCTGGCCGCTACCAGTAGACCAGACCTTATTGACCCTGCCCTTCTACGACCAGGAAGGCTGGACAAGTGTGTCTACTGTCCCATACCAGACCAGGTACTGTCCCATACCAGACCAGGTACTGTCCCATACCAGACCAGGTACTGTCCCATACCAGATCAGGTACTATCCCATACTAGACCAGGTACTGTCCCATACCAGACCAGGTACTCTTCCATACTGGACTAGGTACTGTCCCATACCAGACCAGGTACTCTTCCATACTAGACCAGGTTCCGCCATACTAGACCAGGTACTGTCCCATACCAGACTAGGTACTGTCCCATACCAGACCAGGTACTGTTACATACCAGACTTGGTACTCTCACATACAATACCAGGTAGGCAGTGCTGAATAACGTATGCGCATGCGCGTGTTCTGGCGAAAACAGACAAATTCGCAGTGTTGAATCGAGTAAAGGTACGAAAGGCTGACTCCAGTCGCTGTTTTGACTTACTGTACAGCATTAAAACCATACTGTACAAAAGATGACAGATTTGTTTGATAATGAGGGAGTCATAAAGAAAATTATGTCATATGTTTGATCTAGTTTTGATAGCATTCGCCAAAATGTGACAGTTCGCTGGTAAAACGCCGCCATTTCAAAACAAAAAGGCTGTTTTAACCGCGCGGTACTGGAACTAGTCTTGCGTTTTTCTGCACTGCTTACCAAGTACTGTGCTATCACATCACTGAACATAGTTCCCCACAGGGTGATAGAAGAGAGGTGTTCCGCGCCTTGTCACATGACCTGCCTTTGGCTGATGACATCGATTTGGACTCCATATCAGACTCGTGTCACCACTTCACCGGCGCAGATATCAAGGCCTTACTATATAATTCCCAGTTAGAGGCAATCCACCGAACCACAAGCAAAATAAAGCTTTACGGAGGTGCCCTAGATGGCGCTACTTGCCTTAGGGAAAATATCGATGGAGCTGAACAAGCCCCTAGGGACGCTTCTAAGTTATCGGAGCGAGGCCATAGGAGCGATACTGATGCACCGGGACATGAGGACGGGAGTAAAGGATCTCGGAAAGGCGTCATTATGCTGACCGTGGGGGGAGGGGTGCAGAGTGTAACGGCTGAGGATGCTCAGGGGATTGAGGCTGAGGTGAGTAAAGTCTCCAGACCTGATAGATCTTATGAATCCGTTGTTGTAGCTTCGTATACGCCAATACACATTGTGCGTACTTAAAAATTCAGATATATTCTTATGAATGTTACGGGACCTCAGGGAGATGACGAGGCCAGCATGGTCGAATCTCCAAGAAACGAATGTTATGGAACTTCACTTTTATGTTTCTATGGAGGGAAGTTTATCTAAAAATGGCGACTCTGCGTATTTTTTTTGGGAAACCCTTTCATAGCTACCCCCTGCAAAGTTAACTTTTCCTCTTGCCTAACAGATATGTGCGCTAAACTCATTTCAGCCCGAGCCGCGAGTCACAACTAATACCAATGTAAGTATAGGCTGCACAAGCAATAAACAGCTGTTCTTTCTAAATAGAAGACCGAAAACAGATACGCCTCCCCCTATTTTAAGCTATTTACTCGGGCTACCTGTGGTAGCACGAGTCTAGGTTTACCTTTCCTAACAGGTAGAGGTTTTGTATTGAGCATGCGCTTTACCACTGGCCATTTTTCATAAATCACCGGCGCGTAAAGTCAACAATGATTGCGATAACTTATTTGCAATTCATATTTACAGCCTCTTATATTATTCTAGTGCTTATCAATAACAAAAGTATGTATGTGGCAAAGGTAAACATTTATATGAATAGCAATAATATAGATGCTAAAGTTAAGAAATATTACAGGAATTATAAAGCCAAGGCCAGGGCTATTGTTTTGAAAAAGTTCTTACCCTTATTTAAATAATCATGACAGGCTATCATCAAAAGCTAAAATATCGAATTCGGGGATATTTGACAGTTATTTTATTCTACACCCCACTGTTTATTTCCTCTATGTCTTTACTTCTTTGTGTTCACGATACATCCTCGAGGAATCCTGAAGAATAAAACTGAGATCACGGCCTTCATTCAAATATGCAAAGTAATATTCTAGTATCGCTAAACTGAGTACTATAAATGTTTTTTTATAGAGAGTGCCAATTTTGAGAGGGTCCAGAATATTCTGGATGAATAATAGATACTCAATGTTTTCTGATCTGCAGAATATTTGACCGGTACATCGACTAGCTTTTCCAAAAAAGAAAGAAATAACGCATCAAACGCATCGTTTATTTATTACATTGTGTTTACAAAATAATTACTTTTCCAATTGTACGATTGCCAACCTCTTTGTAACGAATGGAGCAGGGACCTTTGGTTAACAACTACCGATGAAAAGGCAGTGCCAATTGCTAACGAGATCAGTATAAGAATAATATTTCTAGCCAGACTAATCAGTCATTTTGCAAACCCACCTGCAAAAGATGCCTAATTTTAGCTTGAGCGCCAATTTTGGTAAACTTTCTCGATACATGAATGAGATAACTAAGCTTTACATCTAGTGCTTCTTTTCTCAGACCGTCGGTACATCGCCTGTGGAACTGAAACAACGAACTCCAAATTTTACCTTTTTGTACATGAGTAATTTGATCAAATTTAAGTCTTAATTTAATTACTAATCAGTTGCACTATTGGTAAAACAATGCATTAATAGTAATTAATAAATACAGCAGCTACCGTTTTTGCTTGCCATTTGAACTGAGATACCCACGATGTCTAGTTATACAGTAAGTTAGACACGTTTACTGACGACCAAACGCCGCCATTTTAATAGCACAACCTCAAACAACCTGTTCTCCGTTCACATTTTAATCCTTCATGCACCATCTTGGCGCACAAAAACTTAACATAAGCAATATTCAATAACTCATAAAGCCTGCGGTACGCTCTCGAGAAAGAATTCAATCATCTGATATCATATTTAGCGTTCAAACGGTGGACATTTTTACGTTAAAATTGTAAACATTCGAAACACAAACAATGCCAAGTATGATAATGAAGCTCGTATCTAGGAGCCTGGAGCATGCGCAATGCATATTCTCTGCATGTTACCTTTCCTATAAGTCTACCTACCTACCTACCTACCTACCTACCTACCTACCTACCTACCTACCTACCTACCTACCTACCTACCTACCTACCTACCTACCTACCTACCTATCTATCCATGTCGAAAACGTGTAAGCCTGCGATGCTCAGAGGTCTGCGGTATACTCTGCCTGAAAGCGAGGCAGCTTTTGTGGAAGACTCTTTTCGTTAGCGAAATTCGGAGGGACGAGAGACTCGCTCCGCCTCGGCCTTTTTTCTCTGCAGCTCGTAATGCAAATATTTCTTAGTTCAAACAACCTCAAAGGACACGTGATTCCGAAAGAAGAAGAGGATCAATAACAGCAAAGATAAGTTTTCTGTTTTTTGTTTTGTATGCAATTTTGAACAGTGTCTCAAGCATTTTATCGCCCGTTAATTAGTAGCGAGCATGTGTTATCCCAATAAAGAGTCAAATTTATTACAAAAATACCATACTCTTCAGTATGTCTAGCACCGTATTACGGCGTAAAGCCCCTTGCCAGCACAAGACAGCATTGCTGGCGAGAAAGTCAATTTCCATTTTGACATTTCCTTTGTCCTATAGTCAGTCGAGCGGAAATTCGCCAACAATGCTGGCTGGTGCTGGTGCAGTTTGCACTGGGCTTTCAAGTGTACGAGCCCCCGAGAAAAAAGCTCACCAGCAGGCACACAATGCAGACTACATATTTCGGTAATTCTTTTTGTAGCCAGAGTAAACGCTGGTGCAGCGTCTAGTCAGTGGTGATTAGCGTCATCCCAATGGGAATAGTCTCTCGCTACAAGTTCTAAGGACCATTTTCCTTGGTCCCTATCTGTCGTTAGTGAAACGGTAAGGTTGAGACCCTAAGCCTCCATCAAACGGGGATGGGAACTGATGAGAGTCGATGAGAGTTCAGTACCTCTTACAGGGTTCCGATCAAACGGTCTTTGAGAGTTGATGAGGGATCAAACAGCCAGCCCGTGCTACTACTCTCTTGTACACATTTGAGTGTGCGATTCCACGTGGCCTTTCAAAGGAAAAACGAGTTCAATTTTCGGGGGGAAAATGAACATAAGATTGAGTTTTTGAATTTGGAATTATTATTTGACTCCATTATTAAAAACTGAATCGGGGATTACACGTTAAATCCCACTTTTTTTATGAAACAGCTGACTGCTCAACTCTCATGTCGAATTTGAACATGTTCAAAGTGAATAAGAGTCCGTAAGAATCGATGATAGTGCACGGTAAACAGTCATGAGAGTTGGGACTCTCAACGACTCTTATCTCAGTTTGATCGAAGCTTAAGGTTCCTGAGATGTTAAGCCTCGATCAAACAGAGATGACACGATTGGTGAGAGTCGAAGTAGCTCTCACGGGAATTCCACGTTAAATTTCACTTTCTGTGAAAACTGCTGATCGAAATACCCTCATTAACTCGATCAAAGGATGACAGCTCTGATCATCTCTTATGTCGAACTTGAACATGTTCAAAGTGAATGAGATTCGATTAGAGTCAATGACAGTGTGTGAGAGTGCATGGTCAAACGGACATGAGAGTTGGAACTCTCAACAACTTTCATCTCCGTTTGAGAATTTGCGTTAGAGGAAAAAAGAAAAGAAACACCTGCTCTACAGGTTATTTTTGAGTCTCCCAGACATAATTTGTCAAAATCAAGGCATCATGGCTGTCTGGCACAAGAGCGTACGTGAGCGTGGGAGGGCGGCTGACTTATTGCGCATTACGCACAGGATATATCCGTGGCTGTTAAAGTTAAATCAGGTCAAGCGTGCTAGAAATTTTACTTTTTTTATTTGCCAAGAAGTTTCCATTCTTGAAACGAGTTTTCGAGTGGACTCACTTCTCTTAGGCCGTTTGCTTCGAGAACTCAACAAATAGGCCAAAATTCGAACCACTGTTTTCCTAGCCAAGCCAATAGATTACAAAAGGTTTGTGTGAACGGGTACTGAGGGTAAATACATCTCGATTCACATATAAACGTACGACAAAGTTTTATCAAAGTTATCAAGCTTTGTTTTGTAAATTCGAAAACTCTCGTTTCACAAAAGAAAACTTCTCGGCAAATAATCAAATAAAAAATTCGAATAATAAACCGAATCATCAGCCTTAGAGAGACACGCTTGGTTTGACTGTAAAACCGAATCGCCGAGTTTATCTATAGATGCTGCTTTTTATTCACATTCACGTAATTGCTATTTATTAAAGACGCTCGAGTGGACAATAACAATGTTGTTATTACCAGTGACTGTTTACGGGGTTTGCATTTAATCCATCTTTTAAAACCATGTACAATTGTCCACCTAAAATATTTCTATTTATGGTAAAATAGTTCTATACCAAGCTGTGTGCGATCTGAAATACGAGCATTTTCATCACAGCGCGAGAATAATTTATGCTGATTATATTGCAAAATAGAGCCCGGGGGTGGGAGGAGCTTACCCTTTTATAGCGGAACCTCTTGTTTAAGAAACCTGGAATGCCAATTGTGCACAATTTAATTAACAGTTAGACGCCGCAGGTGACAGTGCGTCAGCGTGGCGCGTAGCCTTGGTACCTGGTAGTTATGGAGCCGATTTATGGCGTTTTTAAACAATTAAAATTGTTTTTATTAAAATTCCCTCAAGTACACTACATTTATTTATCTGGCCACTTCTTCCTGGGTGAGTTTTGCTGAAAATAGCCGCCACTCGTGGTATGCTAATAGAATACAATAAACTTTTCACTGCTCTTTATCTATTGCTGGGTAGGGACCGCAGGGATCGTGATAGTATGTGGGTGTATTTTTACTAAAGGTTGATAGAATACCGTTTTATCTGCGACTTAATCTGTCGCAGATTACTGTCGCAAATGATATTGGATGTCAGTGGCTTGTTAGCTTTCATTGTGCATGCATATTCTGGTGAGAAGCCGTTGCGCGCTCAGTGCTGTTTAAAAAATAGCATTTGCACGCGGTCATTTTTTGAATCATTTAATATAAAAATTAAAAAAAAAAATAAAATCAATATATAAATATTTAAATTCCTGAGTCAACTACACATTTTAGTATTATCTCAACCTAAATGATACCTGAGAACGTTTTTATTCAGGTCAACATTAAAAGACCGCTGACGATAATCCCGGCGGATATACTGCGGGCGCGAGCTGGTATTAGTCCCTCTGTGTCAGAACATGAACGCCTGAGATACCAGCACATGTAAGTAATCCCGCTCGTATGAACGCCTGAGATACCAGCACATGTAAGTAATCCCGCTCGTATGAACGCCTGAGATACCAGCTCATGTAGGTAATCCCGCTCGTATGAACGCCTGAGATACCAGCACATGTAAGTAATCCCGCTCGTATGAACGCCTGAGATACCAGCACATTTAAGTAATCCCGCTCGTATGAACGCCTGAGATACCAGCTCATGTAAGTAATCCCGCTCGTATGAACGCCTGAGATACCAGCACATGTAAGTAATCCCGCTCGTATGAAAGCCTGAGATACCAGCACATGTAAGTAATCCCGCTCGTATGAACGCCTGAGATACCAGCACATGTAGGTAATCCCGCTCGTATGAACGCCTGAGATACCAGCACATGTAAGTAATCCCGCCCGTATGAACGCCTTAGATACCAGCACATGTAGGTAATCCCGCTCGTATGAACGCCCGAGATACCAGCACATGTAAGTAATCCCGCTCGTATGAACGCCCGAGATACCAGCACATGTTGGTAATCCCGCTCGTATGAACGCCTGAGATACCAGCACATGTAAGTAATCCCGCTCGTATGAACGCCTGAGATACCAGCACATGTAGGTAATCCCGCTCGTATGAACGCCTGAGATACCAGCACATGTAGGTAATCCCGCTCGTATGAACGCCTGAGATACCAGCACATGTAGGTAATCCCGCTCGTATGAACGCCTGAGATACCAGCACATGTAAGTAATCCCGCTCGTACGAACGCCTGAGATACCAGCACATGTAAGTAATCCCGCTCGTATGAACGCCTGAGATACCAGCACATGTAAGTTATCCCCCTCGTATGAACGCCTGAGATACCAGCACATGTAAGTAATCCCGCTCGTATGAACGCCTGAGATACCAGCACATGTAGGTAATCCCGCTCGTATGAACGCCTGAGATACCAGCACATGTAGGTAATCCCGCTCGTATGAACGCCTGAGATACCAGCACATTTAAGTAATCCCGCTCGTATGAACGCCTGAGATACCAGCTCATGTAAGTAATCCCGCTCGTATGAACGCCTGAGATACCAGCACATGTAAGTAATCCCGCTCGTATGAACGCCTGAGATACCAGCACATGTAAGTAATCCCGCTCGTATGAACGCCTGAGATACCAGCACATTTAAGTAATCCCGCTCGTATGAACGCCTGAGATACCAGCTCATGTAAGTAATCCCGCTCGTATGAACGCCTGAGATACCAGCACATGTAAGTAATCCCGCTCGTATGAACGCCTGAGATACCAGCACATGTAAGTAATCCCGCTCGTATGAACGCCTGAGATACCAGCACATGTAGGTAATCCCGCTCGTACGAACGCCTGAGATACCAGCACATGTAAGTAATCCCGCTCGTATGAACGCCTGAGATACCAGCACATGTAAGTAATCCCGCTCGTATGAACGCCTGAGATACCAGCTCATGTAAGTAATCCCGCTCGTATGAACGCCTGAGATACCAGCACATGTAGGTAATCTCGCTCGTATGAACGCCTGAGATACCAGCACATGTAGGTAATCCCGCTCGTATGAACGCCTGAGATACCAGCACATGTAGGTAATCCCGCTCGTATGAACGCCTGAGATACCAGCACATGTAGGTAATCCCGCTCGTATGAACGCCTGAGATACCAGCACATGTAGGTAATCCCGCTCGTATGAACGCCTGAGATACCAGCACATGTAAGTAATCCCGCTCGTATGAACGCCTGAGATACCAGCACATGTAGGTAATCCCGCTCGTATGAACGCCTGAGATACCAGCACATGTAAGTAATCCCGCTCGTATGAACGCCTGAGATACCAGCACATGTAGGTAATCCCGCTCGTATGAACGCCTGAGATACCAGCACATGTAAGTAATCCCGCTCGCATGAACGCCCGAGATACCAGCACATGTAAGTAATCCCGCTCGTATGAACGCCTGAGATACCAGCACATGTAAGTAATCCCGCTCGTATGAACGCCTGAGATACCAGCACATGTAGGTAATCCCGCTCGTATGAACGCCTGAGATACCAGCACATGTAGGTAATCCCGCTCGTATGAACGCCCGAGATACCAGCACATGTAAGTAATCCCGCTCGTATGAACGCCTGAGATACCAGCACATGTAGGTAATCCCGCTCGTATGAACGCCTGAGATACCAGCTCATGTAAGTAATCCCGCTCGTATGAACGCTTGAGATACCAGCTTATGTAGGTAATTCTGCTCGTATGAATACTTGAGATACCAGCTCATGTAATTGCGCTTATTGTCTGTGTGATTAAGACACGACTTGCATGACAGTGTTGTTTTGTTTTGAAAACTCGAGTTTTTTAAATATGCAACTCTCTCTATATTACTTGATACTTCAAACAGAATTGAGCCGTTTAGGTTTTAGGACGGATTGAAATTCACCGTGATTGAAGGGGATTTAATTCACTTCTGAGATAAATATTTGCATAGGGTTTCATAGCCTACAAAACCACGCGTCACGAAAGTTGGGTCGACGAGAAACGTGAAGATCTCATAGTTCCCGCTTTGGGGTTAGAAATTGGCGGCAATGCGCCAGACTTTCGAAAATATTACACGATCTGTCATCCTCGATCTGAAACTTCAGTCGTCGCATTGCAATGAAAGACATCGCGATAACGTAAACTGTCTTATCGCCGAATGTGAGGTAGCCTACTTAATGTAACGCCCGAATAGAACGGCTTCTTAGTAATAATCTCATTCTGGTGATTTGTTTGCAGATACGAGTCGTTCGTGACGTCACGCGGAGGGGACTTGCAGCCTGAGAAACTGGGTCACGGCCGCGCAACATTAGCATAGAAACAGTAGAAAAGTATCAATCGTACACCTTAAATGACGCAAATAAATCTCTTTACATACAATCCGACTGCAATATTTCTTTACTACACTTCATAAGTTGTCGACCTAGTGAGTTTATTCTATATTTGTTGAGAAAGGGCAAGAAAATCTGGATTTTTCTCGAAGCTTAAACTGAGCTTTGTTTTCGGAATTGAATGTTTTTCCTTACTTGTATTAACTATCAAATTGTTATCAAGGTGACACCTGTTAATTTTATGTGCTACAATAACAACGTCGCGGGAAAGGTCTCCAAAGGATCGACTAAATGCCCGACAGTTTCCAATTTATTCAAATAAGCCAGTAAATTGTCAGCCTAGTGAGTTCAGCAGGGGTTGGGTCACTTAAGGCATGTGCCCCCCCTTCCCCACCAATATTTAAAAATATATATAAAATACGACCAGTAGGGGCGTGGCCGTGCCACCCCAATATTTCGAGGCCTCCTTAGGCCCTGTATATTTGTTGAGAAAGGGCAAGCGATTCGGAATTGAGCTTTGTTGACGGATTGAATGTTTTTCATTCCTTGTAAACATTGTTCCTATGTATAGGAGAATTACGAAGGGAAATTTCGAAGAAGTGCTTGTTTTTAGGAAAAATACAAATTAACTGTTTTGTCCACGGGTTTGCTGTATCTAACACAACACACCAACTTTGACAGATAGATCTGAAATTTTAAAGTCCGCTTGTGTCGAAGATGTTCCTTCTGTTATGGCGAGTGCCTATACCTATTATATCTAAATTTTAAAAGGTAAAAGATAGAAATTAAATCTCCTACTATCAGGTGAGATAAACTCATAACAAATTTTATATTTAATCTTTGACGCAAATAAGTCATTTATTGAATGTTTAATCGACTTTTACCGGCAAAAATAAATTAAAAGTGTCTTTCAAACGAGAACTATTATGTTAAGTTTTATTAAAACCCGACATGTGGTCTTTGTTTGAAAATACCTAATCATTTTCTAGAAAGTAATTCCATATATAGGCATAACTCACTCATGGTAGCACGGTATCGCACATGTGACTTTTTATAGCCTCACGTTTAACTAACAAGAGAGGTTTGTACTAGAGGAGTTTTACAAAACTGCACAAGAGGTTCACCCTTTAACATTGTAACATTACTAAGAGGTCCATCTTTTAGCATTGTGACATTACTAAGAGGTCCATCTATTAGCATTGTGACCAATAAACAAGAGGTTCATTCTAAACTACACAAGGGGCTCATCGATTATTATTGTTACATAACTATCCAAGAGGTCCATCCATTAGTATTGTTTCATAATTAAGGTTCATGCTTCTAGCATTGTTTCATAATTGCACAAGAGGCTCAAGCTATTAGCATTGTTACATAATTGTACACAAAAAGCCAAGAGGCTAATCCTATTAACATTGTTACATAATTGCACGAGAAATTCACTCTATTCGCGTTGTTACATAATTACACAAGAAATCATCTTTTTGAGGCCTCTTGCCTACTAGAGCGCAGTCACCCAAGATATGATATAATTTGAAGTGTACTTTACTTGATCCAATGTAGGGCCGGAATCACAAATGTGGCAAATCGTGACAAACGCCACGATTCTTTCACTTATTTCTCTCTCTCACTTATTTCTCTCTTTAGAGTCAGTGTTATATGTTGTTTGCCTTGCATTTCAAACGATAAATTTCGGAGGATTTAATGTTAATATAGGACTCGTTGAAAAAATTTCGGACACCATTTTCCAGAGCGACGCAATTTCCCCGTTTTATTTGCCCATGGTATCTTATTGCTAGGATGACCTTATGGTAACGGAGTAACTCTATTTTTTACTTGATATATCTTCTCGGGAACTAGAGCCAGATCTTACAGAAATAGTTGAAGCTGTATTAAGAGGGAGTGGAACACAATGCAGAAACATCAAGAAACTATTTGAGGGCACAGCCACACCCGTCCTTTTTCAAGGTATGTGGGGGGGGGGGGGGGGGGGGTAATTGCCCCCAGTGCCTCACCAATTGCTACAGTCCTGTAACTATTGGCGCAGAAAGGCTCAAGTCCAAATGGGTCCTCCGGATCGATATCGTAAGTAAGTGATCATGAGAGACATATGGTCATGATGGTCAACAAACAAGTTTTCACGTTTCAAGTTCGCAGCTGTCTCTTGTTAGGTAAAGAAAAATAGCTTGTTTACATCTGTCCACCCATCGGAGAGCATTTCCTCGCCATTAGCGGTGTCCCAAAAGGTAAATATGCACCGTTTTAAAATTAAGTTCACGCGACTTTTATTGAAATAGGGCACATTTGCTGCGCTTCTCCTCAAATTTACAATCTCTGTCTAAGGTGAGGACTTTACAAAAAGATTCAACGAAGCAGTTCATTTAAAAGTACAGTCAATAGAAAATTGACAAGAAAGTAAGAGAAAAAAGAAGAAGAATAGAGAAAGAGAGAAGGTGAAAAGAAAAACTCGAGGTCCGTACGAGATGGTAAGAGTTCAAAATGTGATATATTTTGTATTTTATATATTTTAAATTAGAATAAGAACATTTGACCTAAACACAGTATTTACCTAAGAAGGACCCGTTGAAGATTTGATAGTTATATAAAAAAAAAAAACAGAAGAGACAGACTTGAATATTTTTTTTACTTCTTTGACAATAGAGGAAAATTTTTCAAGTAGAATATTTCTTTTATCGGTCTTTATATAAAACATGACTAAAGGAACTATCTTCAACAATCAACATTGTTTTCCGGGGCGGGTTGAGTAGCTCAACACCAGTCTGTTGCTTGCACCCGTCTTTTACAACTTTTACACTCGTTTTCAGTCACAGGTGAACCCTTGTGTTTTTTGTTTCCGAGTCGCGACTGGTTTCTGGTGACGGAAGCCATTTCGGCTTTTAGACCGCTAAACAATGAGAGAGCGCCGAAAAGCACCAAACAACGTAAAGCTAAGAAACAATTTGAACTTTCTTTTTATCTTTCTGTTTATCGGTATTTTCTCGATGACAGTAGCTAAAAAGGCGATCCACTTTGATGTTGCTTTGGTTGTGATCGATCTAAAGCTGTGACAGGAGCAGAACTGGAAAAATTTAAAAGTCACGATTGACGTTTACCAAAACACAGTTGTGACTCGTAACGAAAGGCACAGGGTTCGAGTGTAACTGAAAACGAGTGTCAGTCGTTTTACAAAAAAATACTTGAAGAGAAGAATTCTAGTTAAAATGAATACAGGGCGGTAATCTTGTGCAAAAAAAAGATTAAGAAACGCCAACCTGCCATAGCCTCGCTTTCGCGCTAAAATCCCAAAGGACCCCCATTATCTGGATAACAGAAAGCTAAAACTGTTCTCCATACTTTTCTTACAGGTGGATTCCACAGGTCTTCCAACAATGGCTGGAAATAAGACGGGCATACGTTCATACGTTATTAACCCAATCGAGAGCACCAGCCAACACATAATGACAGCGATCAGTTATTCCATCGCCATTCTGGCCGCAGCCAGCAACACTCTGGTCATTTATCTTATGCTGACAGCGAAGAAGCCAAGAGTGTTAAAATCTTTCTACAGATCGCACGCTTCACTATTCACACTCAGTCTTTCCTTCTCTGATGTTCTTACAGGCATGATATCTATTCCTCTTCAAAACGCCGCCAGGATCATGAACATTCATTCGAGCATTGTCTGCCAAACGCACGGTATTCTGATACTTTTGTTTCCAGCAATAACTGTCCTAAACCTGATGGTCATCTCAATAGAGAAATATCTAGCGATTTTCTACCCTTTTTACTTGCCCAGTACTCGTGCTGTCCGGGGACTGATTGCTTCTATGTGGTTACTTGGAGTAGCGATCACAACATGCTACAATATAAACACTAGAAATGTATTTTCATTCATTGTCAATGAAGACAGTTTTACCTTAGTTTGTGCACCCGACGACAGTTTACCCACTTACAATGCTACTGTCTGTGCTTTTGTTATGCTAATGTTTCTTCTGCCAGTTGTCGCACAAATTTTCTTTGCTTTAAAAATTAGAGCACATCTAAAGCAGCGAATCCGCTGGAGACACGCCTTAACTTTAAACCAGTTTGTATGGCTCTCAGTGTTTGCTTTCATTGTCCCATGCCTGCCATGGGTCCTATACATTGTGGTTAACCTTTCCGTTCAGCTGAAGCTAAGCTTTGAACAGGACGCACTTGCTCGCCATGGTATATTTCTGTGTTTGCTAAGCAACTCGCTTATTAACCCAGTTATGTACTTCTTCTTTTACTCTACAAAACAGTTTAGACAAAGATCTCAGATCGTGTTGCGTCGGTTACTGTGCTATGTCAGGGCTCATAGGTGCACTGTTGGTATTTGTGTCACTAGGGGTAACGGTTGTGCTGTTGCTTATAAAGCAGCTGCTGTTGGTGGGGGTGTTGTTGATGCCGCTATTAATATTTGGTGTGCTATTGTTTCTGATGGTGGTGGTGGTGCTATTGATGCTGGTGGTCGTGCTATCGATGGTGGTGGTGGTGCTATCGATGGTGGTGGTGGTGCTATCGATGGTGGTGGTGGTGCTATCGATGGTGGTGCTATTGATGGTGGTGGTGGTGCTATCGATGGTGGTGGTGGTGCTATCGATGGTGGTGGTGGTGCTATTGCTGTTGGTGCTATTGATGTTGATGCTATTGATGGCGGTGGTCGTGCTATTGATGGTGGTGGTGGTGCTATTGATGCTGGTGGTCGTGCTATCGATGGTGGTGGTGGTGCTATCGATGGTGGTGGTGGTGCTATCGATGGTGGTGGTGGTGCTATTGCTGTTGGTGCTATTGATGTTGATGCTATTGATGGTGGTGGTGGTGCTATTGATGGTGGTGGTGGTGCTATTGATGCTGGTGGTGGTGCTATCGATGGTGGTGGTGGTGCTATCGATGGTGGTGGTGGTGCTATCGATGGTGGTGCTATTGATGGTGGTGGTGGTGCTATTGATGGTGGTGGTCGTGCTATTGATGGTGGTGGTCGTGCTATTGATGCTGGTGCTATTGATGGTGGTGGTGGTGGTGCTATTGATGGTGGTGGTGGTGGTGCTATTGATGGTGGTGGTGGTGGTGCTACTGATGGTGGCGGTGGTGCTATTGATGGTGGCGGTGGTGGTGCTATCGATGTTGATGGTGGTGCTATTGATGGCGGTGGTGGTGCTATTGATGGTGGTGGCGGTGCTATTGATGGTGGTGGCGGTGCTATTGATGGTGGTGGCGGTGCTACTGATGGTGGCGGTGGTGGTGCTATCGATGTTGATGGTGGTGCTATTGATGGTGGTGGTGGTGCTATTGATGGCGGTGGTGGTGCTATTGATGGTGGTGGCGGTGCTATTGATGGTGGTGGCGGTGCTATTGATGGTGGTGGCGGTGCTATTGATGGTGGTGGCGGTGCTATTGATGGTGGTGGCGGTGCTATTGATGGTGGTGGCCGTGCTATTGATGGTGGTGGCCGTGCTATTGATGGTGGTGGCCGTGCTATTGATGGTGGTGGTGGTGCTATTGATGGTGGTGGTGGTGCTATTGATGGTGGTGGTGGTGCTATTGATGGTAGTGGTGGTGGTGCTATTGATGGTGGTGGTGGTGATGGTGTAATTGGTGGTAGGTTTAGTGGTGGTGGTGGTGATGGTGATGGTGATGGTGCCATTCATGGTGGTTGTGGTGCTATTGCTGGTGGTTGTGGTGCTATTAATGTTGTTGATTATGGTGCTATTAGTGGTGGTGATGGTGCTCTTAGTGATGATGATGACGCCATTCTTGGTTGTTGTGATGCTATTGATGATGGCGCAATTCCTGGTGGTTGTGGTGCTTTTGGTGTTGGAGCTGTTGGTGGTTGTCATGGGGGTGGTGGTGCTTCTGGCGATAATCATAATGGTAATTGTGGTGATGGCTAAAGTGTTGCTACTAGTGGCTTTAGTTCTCGTGGTGGCTATATTGCTAGAAATAAAATGTTAGGTTCCTTTAGCTCTCCGTCATGGTTAGGGTTAGGGTATCTTAGGTTAGCTTAGTATCTTGTATAAGCAAGCTTATTGTGTATTGTAATAATAATGTACTGTACTTTTGAAATTCAATGATGATTAAATAAAGAACTTATCAAGATGCATTAGAGCCTTCGGCACAGGCCACAAAAGAAAACAACAGGAATCTTGTGTTTTGTGTGTTAATTCCTGTGTATCAGGGACCTTCCGTTTTTAATCTTCAGTCTTTTAGAACTAGTAACAAGAGAGCTTAAATGTTCTACTCGGTTTGCCTTTTACAAACTAATGTACTTGAGGGAAATACAGTACTTTGGTGGTTGGGGCTCTATCATTTATAATCAATGGCTTATTTTGTTGTTGTTGATAATTTGAGCCCTCAGCCAGGAACTTGCATTATCAGATGCCTCAAGCTTCCCTTATTATGTGCAGTATAAAATTACACTGATATTCAATATGACGCCACCACTAACTAAGTAAAAGCCATCTTTCAATAGGTAGCTGAAAATCGAGCCTAGCCTACAAAGCACGAAAATTACAACTTTTCACATCTTTCGCTGGTCGATTGTCAGTTTCGCTTGCCATCCCGTTTCTTGTTTGAACAATTAGATTTGCTATTTAATTTAAAAAAGACATTTTCCTAACGTATTTTGTTGTGGGCTAACCAAATTCCCATGTTCAAAAAAAGACAATAAATAGTCGCATATTTGGGCCCTTTTACAACACCCCAGCTGGGAATCGCACCCAGTCCACGCGGCCTGTACACGGTCACGCATGCTCTGTTACACCACTGAGGTTTCGTGTTATTTTGGGCGAGGAAAAACCTCTAGTGGGACCCCAAACCTTTTTTAGAATCCCACCAGAGTAAAACCACAATTTTGTTCCAGTTCGAGTCTGGAACGTTAGCCAAACGAAATAAAATAATCACATTGAACTGTTTGTCTAATAAAAAAAAGGCAAATGTGTGAAATAGGCCAAAATGTTTAACGAAACACATTAGAACTTTGCAAAAAGCAATATCGAAAATGTCAATGTTACAGAGAATTTTATGTCAATGTTTTAGGACCAATTAAAAATGATATTACCTAAAGGTTTCAGCTGTCCGGCCGTCGACAAATGACATCGTGACGTATGCAAACCAACTTTGGCGGATGTCAAGTAGCTTTCAAGTGGCTGCAACGAGATGGTCTTTTGACAAACAAAGCATGAAGTTATCAAAACAAAGGAATTCATATCTCATGATAGAAACATCGAACAAACAAACTTGGTAGATGTCATGTAACAAATGAAGGCGTCAGGGGGTTAAACGAGATAGTCACGTGATATGTGGCACCATCGACAATGTAACAAGTAGTTGTAAAGCTTTAAACATCGAAATTATGGCATGAAAATAAGCAATGTTGTGGTATGGAATTGTTGTGGCAAGCAGTGCCTAAAGTTATATACTTCAGAATTTTCGTTAATGAAAAGAGAGGGCCAAACAGGTCTTGGGGCAACCAGCAAAAAGAGGGCCAAACAGGTCTTGGGGCAACCAGCAAAAAGAGGGCCAAACAGGTCTTGGAGCAACCAGCAAAAAGAGGGCCAAACAGGTCTTGGGGCAACTAGCAAAAAGAGGGCCAAACAGGTCTTGGGGCAACCAAAAAGAGGGCCAAAAAGGTCTTGGGGCAACCATAAAGAGGGCCAAAAAGGTCGTGGGGCAACCAGCAAAAAGAGGGCCAAAAAGGTCGTGGGGCAACCAAAAAGAGGGCCAAAAAGGTCTTGGGGCAACCAAGAGGGACAAAAAGATCTTGGGGCAACCAAAAAAGTGGCCAAAATGGTATTAGAGCAACTAAAAAGATGGCGAAATGGTCTCGGAGCAACCAAAAGGATGGCCAAAATGGTCTTGGACCATCCAAATAGATGACCAAAATGGTCTTGGAACAGCCCAAAAAGATGGCGAAAATGGTGTTGGACCAGCCAAAAAGATGGCCAAAAAGGCCTCGGAGCAACCTTAAAGATTGAGCAAAATGGTCTTGGACCAGCCAAAAAGATGGCCAAAATGGTCTTGGAGCAGCCATAAAGATGGCCAAAATGATCTTGGAGCAACCTAAAAGATTGAGCAAAATGGTCTTGGAGCAGCCAAAAAGATGGCCAAAATGGCCTTGGAGCAACCTAAAAGATTGAGCAAAATGGTCTTGGACCAGCCAAAAAGATGGCCAAAATGGTCTTGGAGCAGCCATAAAGATGGCCAAAATGATCTTGGAGCAACCTAAAAGATTGAGCAAAATGGTCTTGGAGCAGCCAAAAAGATGGCCAAAATGGCCTTGGAGCAACCTTAAAGATTGAGCAAAATGGTCTTGGAGCAGCTAAAGAAAATGGCCAAAATGGTCTTGAAGCAGCCCAAAACAAGGGCCAAAATGGTCTTGGGCCAGCAAAAAAGATGGCCAAAATGGCCTTGAAGCAACCTCAAAGATCGAGCAAAATGGTCTTGGACCAGCCAAAAAGATGGCCAAAATGGCCTTGGAGCAACCTTAAAGATCGAGCAAAATGGTCTTGAACTAATAAAAAAGATGGCCAAAATGGTCTTGAAGCAACCTAAAAGATTAAGCAAAATGGTCTTGGAGCAGCTAAAGAAAATGGCCAAAATGGTCTTGAAGCAGCCCAAAACAAGGGCCAAAATGGTCTTGGGCCAGCAAAAAAGATGGCCAAAATGGCCTTGAAGCAACCTCAAAGATCGAGCAAAATGGTCTTGGACCAGCCAAAAAGATGGCCAAAATGGCCTTGGAGCAACCTTAAAGATCGAGCAAAATGGTCTTGAACTAATAAAAAAGATGGCCAAAATGGTCTTGATGCAGCTAAAAAGATGGCCAAAATGGTCTTGGAGCAGCCAAAAAGATGGCCAAAATGATCTTGGAGCAACCTAAAAGATTGAGCAAAATGGTATTGGACCAGCCAAAAAGATGGCCAAAATGGCCTTGGAGCAACCTTAAAGATTGAGCAAAATGGTCTTGGAGCAGCCAAAAAGATGGCCAAAATGGTCTTGGACCAAAAAAGATGGCCAAAATGGTCTTGAAGCAACCTAAAAGATTAAGCAAAATGGTCTTGGAGCAGCTAAAGAAAATGGCCAAAATGGTCTTGAAGCAGCCCAAAACAAGGGCCAAAATGGTCTTGGGCCAGCAAAAAAGATGGCCAAAATGGCCTTGAAGCAACCTCAAAGATCGAGCAAAATGGTCTTGGACCAGCCAAAAAGATGGCCAAAATGGCCTTGGAGCAACCTTTAAGATCGAGCAAAATGGTCTTGAACTAATCAAAAAGATGGCCAAAATGGTCTTGATGCAGCTAAAAAGATGGCCAAAATGGTCTTGGAGCAGCCAAAAAGATGGCCAAAATGATCTTGGAGCAACCTAAAAGATTGAGCAAAATGGTCTTGGACCAGCCAAAAAGATGGCCAAAATAGTCTTGGAGCAACCTAAAAGATTAAGCAAAATGGTCTTGGAGCAGCTAAAGAAAATGGCCAAAATGGTCTTGAAGCAGCCCAAAAACATGGCCAAAATGGTCTTGGAGCTACCAAAAATTGCCAAAAAAGGTCTTGAAGCTACCAAAAAAGCCAAAAAGGTCTTGAAGGTTCTATTATTTAGATATAAGGCTTGACACCTGAAACCTTTCTGTTTCTATAAATGTTTTAGTTGATTTTATGTCTCATTGGACCACCTACATATACACCAAGTTTGGTTGTCAAACGATGTTTTCATCATTAGATATGAATGTGTCAGAATATCTTTATTGTTTTTCTTTACGGTATTGATGACATCATTCATCACCTAACCATCTCGTTGCATTCCCTTGACACCTGCATGGCGTCGTCTAAGTTTTGGTGTCATACGATGTCATTTGGTGACAGACGGATAGACACTGGGAACCACGCTTCACAAATACTAAGTCGATGATTATCGATATCAGCTACCACGCTATCTCATATCAATTTAGCTTTGGTATGGTGCTCCGCAGTGCCGCGTGAAAGCTCCGCTAAATGGACACCAAAAATGTGTAGCAATATTTAACACATTGACCCCTCAACCGGCCTGTACTGGCTTTGGGAAGTACCCACAACCCAAAAAATTCATAAATTCAAAATAAACACAACAAGATGAAGATACTCAGGCATCAGTCTAAGGGATAAATGGTCTTGCAGATATGCATCCAACCAAGGTGTTGGCATCTACTCTTAAGCCAAATAATAGCACAGGTTCTTTGACAAATCTCAAATCGAATTAGGAGAGAAAAGCAGAATCACCCCTCTCAATAAAACGCTCAAAATACCACACAAGGGAGAGAGATCAGCAAACACAGCTCAAGACACAAATAGATACCTTTATTCTGATCCTCCAGGTACATTTCCTTGGCCTCAAAACACAATGTCCATTCCTTGAAGGATTGTACAACCACTAAAATATCTTTACGTATTGCAAAGCATTCTGGGAGATCCAGGGGAAAATTCACGAGGGGAGGGCCAGTCAACACTCCTCTCCCCAAAGTCAGATGGTTTTTTATAAGTCTTTTCACCCCGAAGCCAAACAAATCAATTCCAGCTTATACAGACCCAGAAAAGCAGTGTAAACAATTTTGAAATCAATTTGGTTTCAGAAAAGACAGCATTTAGGAGAGCTGTGGTGATTCATTAGAAAATTATTTTCTCATCCGGGCAAAGCCAAACAAGAAAAAATCATCATGAATCCACCTTTGCTTGCAAATATCCATAAGCAAAGCACTCAATTATGCCCCAAAAGACTTCATGATGTCCTGAGACACTCTCCTAATATGCTCATAGCTGTATTTTTGATGAAAAATACAAGCAACCATCAACTTGTGCTGGCTTCAGCACAACGACGAGGGATTAAAAGTGGGGACCGCAAAGCACTGTTGGAAAGCTTGGATACCGCTGACTAGGTGCAGCTGTGTTTGACTTTGACGGGCTGTATAAAACTCAGAATAGGGGGGGAGGTATCTGTTTTCAGTCTGTTTTTTGTAAATTCAGCTCCAAAAAAGCCAGGAGTCAATGGGTTAAATAATTCAGGGCATTGGTGTATCTAGAAAGTCATGGACCAATTCAAAAAGAAAACAACGACAACAACAAAACATTTTATTGCTACCCAAAATAAAAACAATTACATTTGATATCAAATGATACGATAGAGTTTACACTGATTTTATAACTACAATTATAGGTATCCATGTTTAAGAGATCTATAACAAATCCAAAATATCGCTAAAAGGGCCTTGCGACAAATCCAAACGGATCGCGCTCAAATTCCAAGCAAAGATCGACAAAAAGATTTGTAGAAAATCCCCAAATAAAAAGGTATCAAGGTGAAGACAATATGGTTGCAGTGAAGAATTTTGGGTTGGTATCAAACTCTCGCAGACGACTTTTAAAAACGATCGACTAGAACGTCGCGTTCGAAATAAAAGTGGTAAATATGTTTACATATATATTTCCAATCGTACATCGGGAAACATATTTTTTTACATATTAAGTATTTCCCAATTATGTAGGTTTAGATCCAGACATGCTACAAACACTGTTGCAGAACCAAAATCATCATTGCCAAAACTTTAAGCCTAGAAGCCTGTCACGCCTAGTAAAGTGCTACTTGTGTCTGCAGTGTCGTGCCTTGCGTCAATGATCGATCCGCTGTTGTCGACGTCTTCACCAATCAACAACGAACGCCTACTCGCCAACAGGAATGCTTGAACGAGGAAGCGCCCTTTGTCGATGGCGCCAACCATTTGTTGGACACTACGATAAACTGACAATTTGTCAGTCGTACTATGGATAAAGCTATTTCATTTGTCGCGTTTTTTTTTTCTAAAAAGAATCGCAAACACTATTTTTTTTAATTTCGTCCGAAATAGATTCGAAGAAAAACATCGCAAAGGCATCAAATTGAAAAAACTAATAAATCGAAGACCAAGGATCGAAGTCAGCAATATAGGATAAGCTTTGTCGCAATCTATGCTGAACGTACTAATAGCTATATAGTACTGGCATTCATGGACTTGAAATTGTAGTATATGCACGTATTTACTAACATGTTCTACTTGTAAATTATCTGTGCGTGGTGAGGGCCTAGGTTTGGGGATAGTTGAATATTCTTCTTAATAGCTCTACAACCGCAGATTGAATCGGAAAAAAAATATTCCTTGCTACTTTACCACAAATTCAAGTCCAATGAAAGTCGTTAAAAAATCCCAGCCCCAAGACGACTACCCAAAGCACACCAGCCGAAATAAAGATTTTCGTGTCCAAAGCATTGTAAAATAATGAAAAATGAATTTACTATTTATCTTTAGGTGGCCGTCTATGCCTAATTGCTAGCTGAACCCCAAGAAACCCATGAGCAGACGATTTTATGTGTCCTTCCATCACTGGCAGCTGATCAAAATACCCTCAGACGAGGACTCTCTCCATTGTGCAGATTTTTTTTCAAAAGTATGGGCTGCCTGTGTTGGGTGAGCAAAGGCTGTGCTTAGCCTAAAGGGTAGTTTAGCCCACCTCCCCCAGTCCCCCCTCCCCACTAATGCTAACACATATGTATGGTGTTTGTATTGGAGGACCACCTTTGCTCAGACGAATCACCTGCTCAGCCCATGAAAACTTACACTACCCCCCTGAGTATCCAGGTGAGACATCAAACTACTCAGCTTTATTAGAGGGGGGTCCTAGAAATGACATCAATTAACAATTATATATATATTGCATGCAAGTATTTCTTTTTATTTAACTCTCCGAATTTGCACCCAATGCTTCTTGGAGTCATTTTTAAAAAAAAAAAAATCTCTTGTATCATATGATGTAGTCATTAACAATTATTGATGTGGAAAACTTCAGATCAGGAACACTTTGAAAGTACAGTACAAATCACATCATTAAACACAATCACTATAAAGTCTATCAATCACATGATAAAGTTCTCAATAAAAGGGGGAGAGGGGGAAGCGTACCTCCAGGTGACTGAATCCTCCCACGCAGACCAGCAATGCCTAGACTACCAAAATATCAAACTAACGAACCATTTGTTCGTGATGAAAAAGGACTTAACCAAAAATTATGTGACAGGCTTCACCTAAACAAAATAAAACCTCCCCCCTCCCAAGGGCACAGATTCCAATACTCCTCTGGCCCTTTTGCTAGCTAATAATTTTGATATTTTTTTTTAGTAATTGCTTTATAAGAAAGAAATCCATTTCTACAGTCTGGATCTAATTTTGTATTTATTGATAGGAAAGCAGGATTACCAGAAAAACGTTTGTATATAAAAAATGATCCTTTTTCGGAATCTAAGAATCTCTTTTTTACACAAACCTGAAAATTCTGGTTGTCATTTCAAGCTTGCTTACTTTTGCAGTTCAAACTTAAAATCCCAAAAATAATCCTTTAATTACCCTTTTAATAGAGCTGTTATTTTAATCTTTTAGTTAAAGATCAAAACCTATAGCTTCGTAGAATCTTGAATCCAATCCCTTGAATCCAATCCCATGAAGAAACAAGTTGTTATATAGTTAAAATACAGCTTCAACCATATGACAGATCATTAATAAAACTTTTCTTGGCTTCCTTTAGCATTCCCTTTGATTAGGAATACTGTCACACCCTTTGCTTTAGTATATCCAAAGTTAAAATCAGAGATTAGTTACAGCTCTAACAAGTCTGCATAGCTAGCATAAGCTTTTCTTTTGCATTCTTCTTTTTCAAAACGGCTAATAAAATGAAATGCTGTTTGGTAGAGCTGCTCTCTGAGAAAAAAACTCACTGTTAGTTTGAAGATTCTTCTAGCCTTAATGACAATAGATGATCATCTGTGAAAATAAAATAAAAATACATGTTTAACTCACTTCATTGACATTCAATTATAACAATAGTCTTTTGACGTAAATTTCAAACTTACAAATCTATCATTTTACTTTTACAGAGTATAGATAAGTAATATGATGGTAAATTCTTCACGGAATTTAGATAAATTCGAAGTCTTTATAAATATGATGGTAGATATTTGTAATTTATTCAATGCCAACTCCCCCCCCCCCCCGCCCTTCCCATTAAATGAATGGTCACAGAAAATGCTGCTCCACGCTCTACAATGTCGCAAAAACATAGTTTTGCCTTGGTTTATTTTTTATAACAATATTACAGTAAACATTAATGCAAAATTACGAAAAAAAAAATGTTTGTGTTTTCTTCTGGAGGAATTGGTAACATGAATTAGAATTTAATATGGCAAAGGACACGCAATTTCGTTCTTTGCTATTTGAGCGTTCTAGTTTTGACAAGAACAGCATCTTCTACTCTTGTTCTCATTTACAAAAGGAGTCAATTTTTCGGCTTTCTTACCGTGTTTCTACTCACCTAACCAAAGACAACCTTTTTCTGGACGTTCACCTCCAGCGCATGAGAAATGATATCAGCAAGTTCGCCTGTTGAAACATAAATTTAGAAATTAAAAAGTGTATAGAATTTGGGAACATTGCGATTCTCACAGACGGGAAGGCGAAACGTGTGCAGTAAAAAAACATTTGGGGGTAAATTGTTGGGGGTAAATTCATAGTTGACGGAGATGGTTTTGCGTGCAAAAAGGCATAGAGGGACAAACGTGAAAACATACTTAGCCTGACAATTTCCGATTAACATTTTGCTTCTCCAACTTTATTTCCCTATTTCAAAATATTCAGGAAAAGAACTGATCATTTTGAAAATTTTTGTTTTGTTAGCAAACTAACTTGCGAAGAGAAAACATTCACACAAAAATAAAATGTTTTGAAAGGTATTTTATAAAATGTAAAAAGCCGTTACATATGCAAAACGTCTTTTTACATGGCGTAAAAGATAAAAGGGGATAATTTCATTCAACTAGGATTTTTTTACAAAGAGAACCGCATGCCCCTTCATGGAATGCAAGGCTTCGTTCGAGATGAAAATGGAAACTTTCGCGCGAAGGAATTTTCCAGTTTAACATTACATATTTTACCTTAGGTGTAAGCCTGGACCTTCCGAACACCATAAATTTGCCGCTGTGTATATGTGAAGTAAGAAATAATTCAGCAAGTTTAGCAAGAGCGAAATTCGAGTCCACTCGAACATCGGGCTCTGTTCTACGAGTGTGAAAACTTAGACATCACGGGCGAGCTATAGACATCACGTGTGAGGTATATTGACCAATCAGCAGAACACTTTGTTTGTCATTCAATTTATAATCATCCAATCACAGTTTACTGATGAATCGATCGTACAAATAATAAACCGCAGGGAAACAATAGTCTTTAATTTGTGTGTCAAGGGCTGCACGTGAAAATGTTGCGAGCGGAGGGTACAAAATGCAGGTTGCTGGTCGGATACAGGTTGAGTTCAAAATGCAGGTCGGGTGATTTTAATTTTTTTTTTTTGCTTTCTCGATTTCATTAAATTTTTAAGGTAATGAATAATGAATAAAAGAACATCTTTAGGAAATACCGTTGTTACATAGCAATGGCTACCATGTTTGCTCGTGCATTCGTTTCTGATGTTTTTTCTTTTCTTTAAATTTATAGGCTCACTCATTTTTGACAGCCAGCCTTCTATTGCGCAAAACGGTCTTTGTGATGTGAGAGAATTCTTTATGAAATAAAAAAGAAAATTGGGTCTGGCCTTTCACTACCGATCACTTTATCATACTGGAAAGAAATGTTCATAGATCTTCCTACATCATCTCTAAATTATGAATTCCTGGTATTTAATCAGACTCTGTTTTGCAGTGCGTTTCAACCTTTAACTTTTGTTCAAGAGGAGTCTATTCTTCATCATATATATCCCATTAAACAATGCATGAACACTAGAACAAGAATCAAACTGGATCTGGGGTCTTGATTCGAGGTCCAAATTGTAACCTAACTCATCCTTTCCAACCCTTTGACTTTCATTCTTTCAGCTTGATCGCATCTGGACGACGAATTTCTTGTGAATCGTTTTTAAATTCTTTTATTTTTGTTGAGACCGTACCACCTTCACCTACCCTGCTGGGCGTGGTGAAGCACGTGCACCGCGTGAATAAGAGGCTATAGATGACAGTGGTCCAGAGAGGGGTAGGGAGAGGCAAAACCCACGGACGAGCAGGCATTCGGACTACCAGTCACTGCACTCTTATGGAAATGTTGGCGGAGCGAACAGGCACAGAGGCGTGGAGACGAATATTTAAATGGTTGTGCTTATTCCACACTTCTGGGCCCAGACAGGAGCATTAATTTTGTGATATCCATTTTATGATAGCATTTAGTGATATCCAATATCTACTTACCAATCCTTATGGGGAACATTAGCATCCAATCAACAGATCAATGAATCGTTTATTAGAATGAACCACTATCTATACGAATAACTGAAAATCAACTAAAGAAGCGAGAGCTATTTTCGTAGTTTGACTGGATGACATCTCCAGCTATTGAAGTCTCTTTCATTCTTGTAGACGCCTGTAAACATTCTCATTGTTTAAAAAATAACAACACAGCCATTTATATACGTTATCCTGGAGCTACTGCAGGTAACGACACAGGAATTCTCGGGCGCAGTTTTATTTGAATAGGCCATTCCAGCTATAAGCATGCGCGCGCACTCACCATGGAAACCTACCTCATTTACCGTCATGCAATGCGCGCTTCGTTTAAGCTTTAAAATGCGCGCGCTGCACTCTGGTAGTTTTTTTGGTCCTGTGCAGTGACTGTTTCATGCTTATATATATATTTAACAATTACTTGAATCACTGGGGTTGTATTTTTTCGACGTTTCGGTAATGCTGCCTTCATCCCAATATGGTAGTTGAGGTAGGTTTCTATGGTAATGTGCGCGCAAATTTATAGCTTGAATGGCCTATTGAGAAAAAAATATTCTTGGCCTAACATCCTAGCGTTTTGAAAACACCTGTTTTTGTTTGGGAAATTAAGAGCAGATCAGCGAAGCAGCAGGTCGAGAAACTTTCAAATTCCAAACAACAGTTACTTCAATCGGTGGCTCTTGTTTCTTCTCCCACAGAATAATATTTTTTTAGCGGAGCCTCCGCCCCCCACACCCGCGGAGCTCCATAGTCACATTCTTTGATAAACTTCCTAAAATTCGTGTAAAACGGAATTTTTTTGGTGCTGCTAAATAGGATAGTAAAAAAAATGCTAGTTATTGTTATTGATTTAATTTTATTCAATGGTTGTTCAAAGACACGATTGTAAACTAACTGGCTAGTTTTTGGATAAATCATTCATTATCGTCTCGTGCATTTTACGGAGACATCCGTAAAGGTGAACTACTTCGTCTAAAATGAGTGATTCTCTGCTCTCTTTTTCATTTTATATAGTAAAGTTAGCCTGTTTTTTTAAATAATAAATTAAACATTAAGTAAAATTGTTAAAAAGACTTTTTGTTGAGCTTTCGTCACATTTACAAGTTCTATTGGTCATTGTCTTACTCTTGGTAAGCCTCTACAAGAGGCTCCAAGCCTCTTATGGGTTTACTTTGCACACTACTTTAATTCCCTTTGTCGTGCCTGACTATAAACGTTCAACTACTTCCGTTTATTGTACCGGTCTTTGGAAAGTACATGTAAGCACACGAGTGACATGTCAAACTAGAGCACCCCCAATGACTTGTGCCTCAAGAACTACTTTCTTGCGGCTCTAAAACTATGAAAATAAATAAAAATAAATGTACCATGACTTTAATCCTTTCCCAGAATCACGTGCTTTCATTTCCAGAATCACGTGCTTTCATTCCAAGAATGACGTGCTATCATTCCAAGAATCATGTGTTTTCATTCACAAGTCACGTGCTTTCATTCCAAGAATCATGTGCTTTCATTCTAAGAATCACATGCTTTCATTCCAAGAATCACATGCTTTCATTTCAAGAATCATGTGCTTTCATTCTAAGAATCACGTGCTTTCATTCCAAGAATCACGTGCTTCCATTCCAAGAATCACGTGCTTCCATTCCAAGAATCACGTGCTTTCATTCCAAGAATCACATGCTTTCATTTCAAGAATCGTGTGCTTTCATTCCAAGAATCACTTGCTTGATTCTCAGAATCACGTGCTTTCATTCCAATAATCACGTGCTTTGCTTTAAATGGTAAGAAACTAAGTGGGTGCAATTAGATGGTCGGTGTTCAATATTATTAGTTTCTACTTCTACCCTTGCCTATGCCGTTGGTTCATAACGGCATAATGCTATTAATATGGTATAACTTTCTTCTACGGTGCAGCTTTACTACGACTGTTTTTTGGGGTCTTCTTTGTGTTGTCCTTAAGAGTGGATGTGCGGGAACGATATTCTACATCGCCAGGGATAGGTGTACTGAGGACAACGGAGAGAACGGAGGGTTCTAATGAGGTGAGATGGCCTCTGATCGGGTGATGTAGTTCAACAGATCCACCCTGGTGACGATACCGAATACCATCTCCTTCTCGGTCACCTTGTCCGGTGCTATGTCTGGTGGTAAAGCAAAATGTTGTGAGAGTCGGTCCAAAGTGGAAGAATTAAGCCACAAGGCCCACGGAGATGGAGGAGCCTAAATTCCGGAAATTTGCCTTTTTAGTGCACTTTAGTATAGCGAAAAGCTGTTTGTGAGCGCTTTCCTTGAATTTGTGAGAGCTCTGAAAACCACATCGATCTTAGAGTTTGTTAATAAAATAAACTGCTTTACGGGAGCCGTCACGTAGCTTGTCGATCAGGATTTTCTTTAAGAGCCTTACTTCTTAGAATGCGCTCTTAGTGTCACGTGCGTGATAAGCAGACCTAAAAGGGCCCTTGTTATCCACAGCTTTGTTATTTGTAGACAAAAAAATCTGAAGAAATTTAGGAATAACCATCTAAAACAAAGTTTATAATTCGTTTACTAAATCCAATAAAAAGCCAAAGCTTCCCCAATATCAGCCGATGGAAATGGATGCTTTCTCCCGCTCGATATTTTGCTGATGACAAAACAGAGGCTAATAGAGACACTTGAATGTCAAGCGGCGAGCTGCACCCAGGTTCTATTAGCAAGTCCAACTGCAACCCTTGCCCCCACTAGCTATGACCCTGCAGGTCAAATAAATGATGACTGGGGGACACTTACAAACACGTTGACTGTGAACCACCAGGGCATAATGGTCATGATCCAGGATGCGCGACAGGGTCCCCAGGTTCGTCTCCAAGGTAACCTGCAAAACAAACAACAGTTAACATTGACATCAAGTCCACAAATCAATCATTTTGGTAATAACAATTCTTCAATAGCTTGTGTAGAATATAGCTTTTGTAGCACATGTCAATCAAAGCTTATCATGCCAGGTGTGTAACTCAGCAGTCGACTGGGTTTTTATTGTGATGGAAAGGCTTAGACTGACTTTGGGGAGACAGTGTTTCACTGGAGTACAGAGTTTTGACATTATCATATCGGCACTAGGGCTTTGAAAGATTTTTTTAAGCAACAAAATAAAGGAATGCGATAGCTTTTATACTCTTAAAGAAAATGTATAAAGCACATACTGTATATCAGAGCTTCACATTTAAAAAATACTCATGTTGGAACTCGGAAACGCAAACTTCTTCAAGATCACATACGTTCAACAACTCAAATTCAAGGCCAAGAAACGGGAAAACACTATTCATGTCCCGACTGAGAATCGAACCCGTTTCAGCAGAGGTGAGGCCCCACACGCTGACGCGCTAGCGCTCTGGGCCACCTGTGTTTTTTCGTACGTCCGTTTAGGTTTAAATGAGTAAATATCCTAGAAAATGGATGGAATCAGTCAAGCCGTCTCTTATTAACATAGCCCATCTCTTAATAACATAGCAAAGCTGATATGAATCACTCCCAGGGAGTGTCGCTGTGGGATTTTTACCTCCGCAAACTTACTCTTCCTTTTTTATCAAGACTTTGACGTCTTGAATGGTGAAGGAATTCAACCGTCTTCAGACCTCACTACTGAAATACAATGCATGATGTAACATGAGCCAAGGAGTGTGGACACGAGTTGTTTATGGTTACCATGGTAACCATAGTCCTTATTCCCAGCTAGATTACAGAATGGTTTCATAACATTAAAATGCACATCAGGAGCCAAACATCAACGACGCCAATATCTGGAGAATTTTAAGAATACCAATCTCAGAGGTACAGTAGTAGCACAAAGGTATAGACATGGTAAAAATTCTATGCCCGTAACTAAACAATCGAGTGGAAAGATAAAACACTGACCTTCTTGAAGTTCTTGTAGATGCACTTAGAAACACTGTCTGAAGGCTTCATTCTTCCAGCAATGATGTGTGACATGATGTTGCCAAGCGTAAGCATGCCAAGCACACCACTGAAAAAGAATCATAGACAAATGAAATCCTACAATAAAACATCGTAAGAAAATGACCAGTAGTGGGATAGCTGCACCCTCTTTTCAAATGTCTATGTACTGTACCCCCCCCCCCCCCCCTACACACACACATACACACATACACAAACAAAATACTTTGGGGCCTGCAATGGCCTTAGTAACTTTATGCTCATAATCACTTATGGTTAACTGACCCTAACCCTACGGCCCTGGTAATGTAACGTATGGTAATGCATGCTTATATTTACAGTAATAATGGTTAACTGACCCTAACCCTACGGTAATGTAATGTATGGTAGTGCATGCTTATATTTACAGTAATAATGGTTAACTGACCCTAACCCTATGGTAATGTAATGTATGGTAATGCATGCTTATATTTACAGTACTTATGGTTAACTGACCCTAACCCTATGGTAATGTAATGTATGGTAATGCATGGTTATATTAACAGTACTTATGGTTAATTGACCCTAACCCTACGGCCCTGGTAATGTAATGTATGGTAATGCATGCTTATATTTACAGTAATAATGGTTAACCGACCCTAACCCTACGGTAATGCAATGTATGGTAATGCATGCTTATATTTACATTACTTATGGTTAACTGACCCTAACCCTACGGTAATGTAATGTATGGTAATGCATGCTTATATTTACAGTAATAATGGTTAACTGACCCTAACCCTACGGTAATGTAATGTATGTTAATGCATGCTTATATTTATAGTACTTATGGTTAACTGACCCTAACCCTACGGTAATGCAATGTATGGTAATGCATGCTTATATTTACAGTACTTATGGTTAACTGACCCTAACCCTACGGTAATGTAATGTATGGTAATGCATGGTTATATTAACAGTACTAATTGTTAACTGACCCAGCTTCATTGACCACAGGAAGTTGATCATATCCTTCCCTACAAAATAATAAAAAGATGAAAATTAGGAGGAGAAAGCATGAAAAAGAAATAAGAAAGACAGATGGATAAAACAGGTTTGGAGACATTGTATCTTATTTGCAGAAAATCTCTCGGGAAAAAAAGGATCTACTCTAGTCTCCAGACTTATTTTAGATTATTTAAAATATATTGTATATTGAATTGAATATGCCGCTTCATAGGACAAGTTCTTGTTTATCATATCATTTAACAAAGTACCTGTGTCATGAATGAGACAAAGGTTTAACATCCATCAAGGCTTCTAAATTGTTCTTTTATGTGACTCTAACATTGCTTGTTGGACACTTGTGTCTCTAACAAGGGCCTGGTAACCCCGCGAGATGATTGAAGTGGAGTACTTGAGCTTATATTCAGTATTGTGGTGCATGTGCGTGGTAGGGTCTACCTGCTCATGATGTCAATGCAGTGCTGGCAACTGATGGATGGTAGGACAGATAGTGGTGTTGGTGGGTTAAGAGCATGTAATTGTTTCTTCCACCACCTAAAAAAGAAAAACAAACAAACAAGTTTGGCTTTAATCGTTCTGACAAAATTCCAAGTAAATAGGGTTTTTCCTCATCTTTACATACCAAAGCTTGCTGTCAAAGCCGTTGGTGTTTGGTTCAACAAAACCTTTCTCTGTCATCCAGTCATCACTCAGAAACTTAGTCCTGCAGGGAATGGCAAAAATACACATTATACCCCTGACACACAGTATTTTATAACTAATTGGCTTGATAAAGAGTAAATGCAACAAGGAAAATACTCATAAAAACCATTATGCTATTGGAAGGTTACAAAGAAGGCTGGCTTCTAAATCAAACTTTTATAAGAAATACTTAGTTAAAAGTTTTTAAGAGTTTTCTGATGTTATTATCCATTATCCATTCTAACTGTGTCACAAAAGAGAACTTTGTGACAAATGGATATCTTGGTCCACTTAATACATGTGATTGTTTAACTGAAATAAAAGAGGCAGTGATAGAATTCTGGGGCTTTGAAGTATAGTAACAAGTAACATACATGTAGTTCCTGACAGAGTCAGGCAGGATCACCACACATCTTTGGCCCTCATTGAGACTCTTGGCAGCTTCTACAGCAGCAACCATAGCACTTCCGCTAGACCCTCCTGAAACATCATAATCAAAATTTGTACATTGCATGACAAGACGGAAAAACATGACTTAACGCTTCAGATAAGCTCATTTCACATCTAATAAGGCGGAAAATTCCTCTAAGTACTTAGTGAGTAATAGCAAACAAATATCAAATGCGACTTTTTTTTAATTGATGCGACTTTTCGTAAAGTGTCATTGAAATTTGAGCTTTTCCTCCCTGAGCTCATACACAGCGCAAGGATGATCAAGGAAAAAATATCTTAAAAAGCAAAAATCTGGGTATGTGCATTTCAGCCTCACGTTATTTGTGTTTCAAAAATAAGTCCGGAATACAATGAACCGATGGCCATTGTAAGAAATTGTGTCTTCTTTCTCTATCTTGAATTACGAATTTTCCAGGTTTTTCCGTCATGTCGTGCTGCATAGGAAACAGCTCTTTCTAGGGATTCCTCGCACTTTCACCAAAGTAGCTAAGTTGTACCTTTCACACCAGTACAACTGGTGGAAGTTACTATACATAGAGAGAATATATCACTCACCACACAACAATCCTTCCTCCCTAATAAGCCTGCGAGACATAGTGAAGGATGTCTTGTCTTCAGACTTGTACCATTTGTCCACCACAGAGCGGTCAAGAACAGTTGGGACGAAATCATAACCGATTCCTTCAACCTGTGCAATCATAGAATGACAAGTTCAAGTCTAAATAGGTGTGTAAGGTAAAATTAGGAAAACCCAACATTCACAAAAACTGTATAAGGCTTGGGCATTTCTAGTAAAACTGGTATAACAATATTACCAATCTGTAAGCTGAAATACTAAATTTTATCCTCTAATAATTTAATAACTGGGATACCGGTGGTAGCCCAGTTATAAATTGCAACTGTTTGTTTTTCGTGGTCCCGGGAAATCTGCAATGTTTCGCAATACCCCAAGAGCCTTTGAGCCATAGTCAATACTTCGCTTGTTTTAGTGTATTGACTGCGACCTTACTGAAGCCTTTTTCTTACACGAAGTATCTAACCTACTGTCCTACGTCATCGCAACGCTTAGTTACCAAAAACTTTTGCATAATTTAAAACTGTGTTATGGCCGCCATCTTGAATTTGAGATTCCAGCTCTCAGATCCATGTTATTTGTGCAGTTGAAGGCCTGATTTGCGATAACTGCATATTTAACCATAGCCTCAATTTCTACCAAGTTATTTTGGAAAATCATCTAAGCTTGGATTGATTTCGCTGTATTTACTCGTGTTTACATTTGCGACCCGAGTGCGAGACACGCGGCTCAAGATAAGAATTAAGTGCTGACTGCTTTAGACTCGTACAGCTTACTTCAAGACGTAATTAAATGTGCTCTGGACACTCATGAATGGACTCAAGGTATTTACCTTGATTGCTTGATCTATTTTAAAGTGGAAGTAGTTTGAAACAATTGATGGAAATCGTCTCCTACAAATCGCTTTGTCGCTGAATCTACTTCACATCGGACACTTGACCGGCTACCCTAAGATTAATTTTATGTTTTGTACTATAAAATATCTTGATCTCTCTCATTGAATCTCATTATTTTAACCATGTCGATTTTAATAAAGTACAGCATAGGTGTTGTAAGTCATGTAAGTGTAAAAATGTACTATATGTACTAATCTATGAAAATTATTTTGGTACTTTAGTGCTTCCTTTAGATAAGCTTAAGTTTTATTATTTCCCTGAAATACCTTTGTCCCTCATTGAATGTCATTTTATTTTTTGTTTATGCTCTATAAATTTCAATCAAGTCTGGATATTCTATAGCCCTCTCATTTGACTTCAAAATAAATAAATGTTGTTGTTTACTTGTAACTTACATAAATAAAATAATACATTTCAATAAAATTATATTGTTAATACAATAGGACTTACTTTGGGTGTTAAAATAAATTTACCCCTAAGTGATAGCACATTGAGGGCAGTGAACCAAAGAAATGCTTAAGAAATAACAATTTTAAAACACACTCTCAGCTTTCCTTAATCTTATTTCGATGCTAACTCTGATGTGGGGATAGTATTTAAAGATAGGACAATCAGCCCTGTCTACTCTCATGGAGCACACCTCGAGTCCACCCCACACCTGAAGAGATGATGCTCTTACCTTTCTTGCCCCAATATATATATTTTTGATTATATCCAAAGTAGGCATTAAAATCTTTGTCATACATGTCACACAAACAAGTTGTACATCTCAGGTATCCCAGTCAACCCTGCGCGCAGGGTCTAGTTGCATGATCATATAATAGGCAGTGCTACACATGGATAGATCAAGGGGTGGGTTGGCCAAGCTGGCCCAAGCTCTTTCTAATTTCAGAGATTTTGATGGGGAACTTGAGTCCTGAAGAAGTGTTTAGGAGCCAAACTACATGATTACATGACTGAATCATTATGACCAAAACGCTGTAAAGAACATATGCACAGAAATGAGAAGAAAAAAAAAACAGTGCTTACATGGTACATAGAAACATCAGACTCATTAAGAGATTCTGGCTCTGCCAAGATGGATCCTTTGGGGTCTACACCAACAATCTAAATCGAAAACAAATCACCATCACCATTAAAATTATTAGTCAACAATAGTAGTTTCATTTTTTTACAATCAGCCAACTGTCTTGTAATCGAACAAACAAATTAGAGATTGAATGAGAAAAATGTTCAGAGTGTATCTGCTCATGAGGAAGAACAAAACAAACTTTGAATGGATTAAAAAAAGTGGAGTTGAGAGTATCACCTAGAAAAGGGTTTACTATTGTCACTAATAAGAAGGCTTATATGCTCTTACCGTAACCCCTGGACACTTTTCCTTCAGTTTCCTGGCAATGCCAGTGATGGTCCCTCCTGTTCCAGCACCCAAGACCACCATGTCAACTTTTCCTGTGCACAGAGAGAAGTTCACGCTTCCACAAAATGGACTTCATAAGATTCTAATGTCTTTTGTCTGCTCGCACTCACCATCACACTGTTGCAAGATCTCATCGGCAGTGGAGTCATAATGCGCAAGAGGGTTGCCAGGGTTACGGTACTAGAGATTTAAAATAGAATAGTCAACTAATAAAATAAAAATTATAGCTACTTATTTCTTAGTATCCCATTTGCCTCTTGGGCATTCCCTCCTTAGTGCAGAGTAGTATAACTTTTTTCACAATTTAATTTGTATTTAAGTGAGTTAAGACAGAAGTTGTTTGAGAAAAAGACAAAATAAAAAATAGAGTGTACACAGTACCTGGTCCAAAATGTGTGAATTAGCAATCTCTGCATTCAGCCTCTGGGCAACTCCAATGTGTGACTCTGTAGAAAAAAAAACATTTTATACCACATACTTTTTAGACACTTTTACATTTTCAGTAGATAAAAAGAAATGCATCAAACCTACATTACGCTGGGGAAGCCTTTGACACCCTGGCAATATACCCAGCCATTTGGCAACCCGGTTGCTTTGCAACTTGGGGGTGGTTCTCTTAACGACTCAGTTGCCTAACGACTAGCAACTCCTGGCAATGCTCTCACCTGGGGAGTCAAACTTGGCCTCAGTTGGGGTACGCACAATTTCTGCCCCAAGTGCTCTAAGAACATCCACCTACAACCCAATAATTACAATTCATTTTACCCATCAATCAATCAACTAATACATTAAATAATATGCATTAACCATTTATCATTTGGCTTTTTAGCAGAATCTAGAAAAAGAAGAAATACTTCCTCCTTATTTTAAGTTCCTCAAAGTGGAATACCACAGTAACTATAGTCAGTGGTACCAAATCTTGCATCTTGCAACTCACATAGTTGCACTAGACAGAGTGAGACATGGCAACAGCATTAGTTATCACTGAAGTAAACATGCACTACTTTTGTACTACTATCAGCAGCATTATCCTTGTATTAGTGCTTATTATCACTGTGGTAAACACTCACCTTTTCATTACTCATCTTCTCTGGCATGACAATAATACAGCGATATCCTTTCACAGCAGCGGCAAGTGCCAAGCCAATGCCTGCAAGGAATCAAGTCATAAACCATATTAACCTACAGTATTCATGATTGGTTAAACATAGTTTGAGCATAGAGTAAAATAAGAACAGATACAGTATAGATAGTATATATGTGTGCGCTAGCACATGCCCCCTTTGCAAAATGCGAATTTCTTCCCCATGTGGCGAATTCTATTGCTAACTATGTTCGCCAGGGAACCGAATCCCCTATTCCTGTACTCATTACCATATGGTTATTATATTCAGGGCTTCTGGAATTACGCGGAAAAACTCAAAATTACACGGGATTCTTTGCTAAATTACGCGCTAAATTACACGGAATATCGACTGTTAAGCCCAAACTACATTTTGTACTGAAGGAAAGCACGAAATAACTAATCTTAGGCAAGTTTTCATTGGCTGCTAGCCACCAGCCAATTAAAAAAGGTATTTTATTATTAGTCCTAGGCCTTCGCGGTTTAGCGAAGAACGCCTAGTCATTTTATTTGTTTTCAAAATTCAGTTCGAAATATCGCACTCTTACGAAGAATATCTCTCTTTTTTTTACGAGAAATAGGGGTAAGAACCCTAAAAGAACACATCAGCTGTGCACTTAAATGTTTTGTCTTTCAAAATTTAGCCAAATTACGCGGGATTACGCGGAAATTTGCGGATTACGCGGAGAAAGCAAAATTACGCGCTTCCGCACAAGCGCGTAATTCCAGAAGCACTGTATATTTTGCAGGCTCTTAATTTTGCAAAAAAGGATCAGCATATTTCTTGAGATTTTGCAATTTGGGTGCAAAATCATTTTCAATTTCGCAAAAATGTCAAAAATGCATTTCTCCAAGAATAACTTAACAAAAGTGTAGAAATCATATTGTGCTTGGCGTTACTGTACATAGGGCGTGACCTGTGTTTCCAGAGGTGGGCTCAATCAGGGTGTCGCCCGGCTTTAAGCGACCTTCTCTCTCCGCCTCTTCTATCATGCGCAGCCCAATACGGTCCTTAACAGATCCGCCAGCATTGAAGAACTCACACTTAGCAACTGCAAAAGATAAAATAATCTAGCAAAATGAGTTAAGCTTTGGGGTCTTTAATCAGAAATGCACTCTATATTTGTTGAAGCCATAATACACTTATGGAATTAATCAATGACGTAGAGATTACATCTTGAATTTTTTTATATTCAAACAATTTCAAAGAAGTGACTAAGATAAAATCTAGTGGTATAGACATCCTCATGGCCAGAAATTTTAATTTTAAATATCATGAGGTAAATGCACCCTTAAAAGGACGCAGCAGGACACAGCTTGAAGTTTTTCTTAATTGTCTTTTAATAGTCAATACAAAATTTCACAGCTTTAACAAGTAGGCTAAATGACAGATATATTGTAATTGAGCTCAGCCTTATTCAATGCAACTCTCACGCAGCCAGTACTTTTATTTGAAAGATCCGAACGACCGCCGCCCCGTTTCCCTCCCCCAGTTCCACGTGTCCCATTAGCTGATCGTGTACTGTGCTGTACCAAGCGAATGCATACGCCACATTAATATCCAAACAAAATCAATTCAGCGAGAGTTATTGCTTGACATTTAGTAAGAAGGAAATATTTTAAGAGTTATGTAGGGTACAACCAGGTATAAGATCTACTTAGATCGAGAAATAGGACAACAAGACTTACGCAATTCACATTTCAACCCGTACGTCTTGCCAATGTTGTTGATTCGAACTAGCGGAGTATCGCCGATCTTTTGAAGAATATTTGGCATAATCTTGCTTGATGGCACCCTTTAAACGGTAAATTTAAAACGTTTAACTCAGTGTAATTATTTATTATTCATCTGTGAAACTAGGGTAGGCAATTAGTTCACACCTCGCTTTCTCGTGGTGATGTGGTGAGTCAGCCAAATTCGCTCCCAAATGCCACGTACATTTTGATTTCAGATCCGGGCGGATCCACTTTCGCTCCTTTCCCTTTAAATCAGTAAGGTCCAGGTTTCTTACAGCATTTACTGGACACTTTGACATTTCTGACATAGTTGTGTACGGAGGTTTGTTTTACGAGTGTGTTTTGTTCGTCCAAACAATTCGGAAAATTAGGCAAAATTTTGTTATGCACGAAGAATCTCACTCCCAGAATACATTGCGGTTCGAACTCGTGCCAGCTCTCCTCAGCCTACCACGTTTTAGGGTTTTCTGGGTAATTCTTTATATGGCGTCTTTCAACCTCTTTACTTGCGGCAGGAATCGATCCAGTCCCTGATTGGTCGAGTTTGTTCGCACGCATTTGCGCTTGACAGAGCAGCCCATTTACTATGTGCGAGAGTAGCATTTCGGTTTTCAGAAACTCGGGCACCAAGCGCATTGATTTCTCACGCGTCGATACATTCGCGGAGCGAGGCTTGAAAAAGGGGCGATGCACTGGGTCGTCGGAGGACCTCCATAAAAAAAACTGTTTTATTACGGTAATACAAGGGCAGTAGCGAGGGCATTTTCTCAAGCTCGCACAATGGTTACTTTTTAGGCAAACTTCCTTCCTTAGATATTCAAAGGTTTAGTATTGTTGACTGAAATCAAGTAATCGGCAGGGTGGGCTTTGGCATATCAAGAAAACTGAGGCCAAAATTGTCGTTTTTGGCAAACGCGGTCACTCCCATATAAGGAAACTAATATATATTTGGAAAATCTGCATGATTCTTGTAATTTTTTAGGTGAGCGTACCCCGGGGCTTCGTAAACATTATGACTTGTAACCAGAAGAGAAAAACAGTTACTGTGACCATCTTTAGTTAGTTGAGAAGGTTCCTGAAAAGAAACTCCTCGGTACCAGACCCCCAAAACCCCGAACCCCCTTAAATACAATTTTACCCCTAATGGTGGCCAAATGAGTGTGGGCAACATAATTTTCTTTCTATAAACATAAATTTCTTTCTATAAACGATAGCAAAAGGGTTCGATCTTTAGATTTTTACCCTAAGAGATACAGATGAACAGTATCCTAATCACGAAGGGGACTCTACCTTGGACAGAAAGTAAAGAGTAAGCTTACAGCACTACTCGCCTCTTCATTTTATCATTGAAACTTTTTTTTGTTATGGTTCTTGGAGGATTTGCACCGTATTGCACATTAGTAGCTAGGTTGTACATCCAAAAAATAATATTTAGAGATAAGTGATCAGACCAAATAAAATAAGCCAATCCCCGAATAAGTGGCACATGCGCAGTGGCGTGAGGCCACGCCCCTGACAACGCCGTACAGGCGCGTTCCCAGGATTGGCCGAGAGGGGTGCGCAGTCATAGGTGGCGGCCAAGGGGAGGCGCACGCTCACCCTGCGCACCCACCTGTGTACGCGCCTGGCCGTACGCCAGTAAGTAAATAAAAATACAATAGCAAACATTGCAAATCTATATTCTTTTCATTTGTTCGGACCTCTTGGCCAGATGCAAGGGGTTACCCCATGGCTACTGACTGACCTGTGGAAGCTGTTTGGTCTGTTATTATTGAAAAAAAAAGGATTAGTCATATAATCCATTTGAATCTCGCACACACATCGCTACAACGCAACCACGATTTTTTATTCAGTACCCATCTATTCAAGCATTTGTGTTCTAAGATTAAAAGGCGGGAATGCCTCGATCGACGGAGACGAGAGTCAGCGAAAGTCGATAACGGTTCCAACTCTATGACCGTTTGACCGTGCACTTTCACGCACTCTCATCGACTCTCATTCATCCTAAACATGTTCAAATTCGAAATGAGAGCTGATCAGAGCTGTCATCGTTTGATCCACGTGAATAAGAGTTAATTAGAGTATTTCGGTCAGCAGTTCTCACAACAAGTGAATTCAAGGTGTAATTATAGATTCTTTGATTAAAACGTGATCACTCTCATCAAAATCCGTTTGATCGCAACTCTGGGAGAGCTAGGAAAGTTTGGGACTCTCATCGTCTCTCATCAACTATCACCTTCGTCTGAAAGATAGTTCTGCAAAGCAATTTCCTATCTTTTTACATCTCGTCGCACATAATGGAGAGCAAAGTTTATCTGTTTATCAACCAATCCGCCTGATTGTCTATAACGTTGTTTCTTTGTATCGACTAAGAGTTGTTGTGGTGCTTGTAAGAGACACAATCTCAACACCAAAGTCATGCGAAGAAACAAGGCGTTCTTCTTTTTTAATCCTACACCTCGCGTACGCGCGAAGTCTCTTCCATACATGCGCGTATGCCGAGCGAAAACTGCGACTCAATAAAAAATAAACGCAGGGCTTGGCTGCTGCGTGGAGGATAATAAAAACAATGGAAATATTGAAAAGAACAAGGTATTTCTCGAGAGTCAGTGTGTTTGGAAAAAATGAAAAGATAAATCGAAGTAATGTTACTGGGACCATAGTGATTGCAAAAATACCGACAACAGGAAGGTGAATGCGACTGATCGAATCGAGCTGTTCTCTTACAGCTTCTTCCTCCTCAAGCAAAGCAGAGCTAAGCGAGTTGAACTGTGTTCGTATGCGCCTTCGCGCGCGTTTGTGTCTGTTCGCGAAGAGTTCTTTGCGCCTCGAGGCTCGAAAGTAGGTCCAAGCTATAATGCACACAGGTACAAAATAAAGAGTGAAAAGAAGTGTAAAGGAATGCAGCTTAGCAGCTAGACTGTTCATGCTTCCTGTAGCCGACCATTCAAGGTAGCACATTTTCTTCCCGCAAAGAGTTTGTAATGTGCTCGAGAAAAATAGCGGTAGGGAATATACGAAAAATGCAATAATCCATATAGTGGTCACAATCCGCCAATTTTGCCAGTTCTCACGGCTTGGAGCCCAAATGTTATTGTTCCTTTTGAAAATTCGGTACCTTTCAATCGAGATAGCCACAACAGACCAAATCGAGACTGCATAAAAAGCTTCACAAAATGGATAAAAAACTTTGCATCCCGCAGCTCCGAATGTCCATTCATTGATCGCTTCTTGCTCCTTTGCGACAGCAAAAGGAAAACACACCAGAAGAATGCCTAAGTCTGCTAAAGCGAGACTTCTGATCAGGCCAATGACTCGTCGGTTTATTCTGAGGTGCTCAGCTTGTAGTAGACATACAAAGAGATTCCCAATGATGCCAAGGAGTGCAAGAAGAGATTCGGTTGAGATTCGACTGAATTTGACCCCATCGGATTCATAGATGTATTGTGCATTTATATCACAGGAAATATTTCCCTCAGAATCCAGCGGAAATAGTTTGTTGACAGAAACCTCAGCATTCCACGGCTGCATATTTGTTGTAAACACGCCTTATGGAAGAATAAAGTGCCTATGGAAATAAGAGATCAGTCAGACGCATAAACAGAATTGCGACCTTTTCTCTCACACTTGTAAGTCAATCTGGTTGTGTGGTTGGCGTGCTGTGACAGGCTAGAATATCACGCCAAATAACAATAAACAAGATCTTGCTTGGGCAAAATATTTGGCATTACAAACAGCTACACCATGTATGTCACAGACAAAACTTTCACTACCTTTATTACATGCTAAAACAACTTCATTGAAAGACTATCACAATTTTAACACTTCCGAGTGCGAAAGTGACTTTAACTTTACATAAGTAATATTCCTGAATTGATGCCACAAAGTGGTTTTCAATTAATTACCTTCTCGCTTGGCCGCTTTACCTTCGGGTTCTGTGATCCGTTTCTCTAGGTCTACATCAGAAATCGAATACCGTTTTGGCAAGGGAACATCTTCTAATCAAGAGCTAACCTTTCATCAAGGTGTAGCACCTAGGAATACTATACATTTAAGGCCAGCGACCCCAGCTGCGTGTAGTATGATGTCGAGAGACTGAACTGTCTTGACAAATAAAGTACGGTATAATCTACACCCAGTACGAGACGCGGAAAAGGAAACGAAACCAACCACTTTTCCTGAAGTTTATATGAGGCAGAACGTTTTCTCTTACATGCTGTAATGAAACCTGTATTTGTTCAGTATGGCATTAAATGACGTAGGAATTCGATTTCACGGTCAAAAAATGCAATAATTTAATCTCTTTTGTCAATTTAACAATTAGCATATGTACGGCAATTTTGGGCCGGGAAATGATTTCACCAACTGGTTTGAAATATCTATTTGGAGAAAAGGTCAGCAATGATTAAGACTCGCTGTGTGCGAGCATCTGCAGTGTTAGAAAATGTGTAGTGAATGTTATCACGAGGACTCAGTGCCCACGAGGGAGACTAAACAAGCGTCTACGGGCAATAAATCGTTGATTTAATCTTAATGAGCTTTTATTTCACGCAGATAGAGATCACATCAGCTGTAGTTGCAGACACTCCAAATAATTTAATTTTTTAATTTATTTTTTTTAAAGCTGATATGTTGTTTTTATCAGTTGATAACGATATTATTATGATTATTGTTATTATGATTATGATTGTGATTATCATAATTATTATTATTTCAATACTATTTTTTATTATTTTTATTATTATTTTTATTATTATTATCAATATCATACACTCAAGGAAACCCCGAATGAGGGTTCGGGTTAGAGTGGATTTTCAGTTCTCCGAATAACAAAATGAATCCACAGGTAGCCCAAGCTCTTTATTTGTCCCTAATGAAAAACAAATTTAGTGAAAACAAGAGAGCATACGATATCTTATGCTCTCTTGGTGAAAAATAAAAATATGAAAAAAACATGTTGAAAAAACGTGTGTTCTAGTGTTCTGTTTGTGTTCATGTTAACTTTTTGCGTGTTCCCTGGTGTCCAAATCGTGAATATTGAATCTTGAAAAGGCGCTTTAATTCTGCCATAAGAACACGCAAAAAGTAAACATAAACACAACACTAGACTACACGTCTTTTCAACAAGTTTTTTTTTTAATTTTTCACACTATGTTTGTTTTTCGCACTATGTCTACCGTTAATTATAAATAGGGACAAATAGATTGGGCTAACAAACTGTGATAAATCACGAGAGTCATTAGAACGTCGGGGAACCGATAGATGTTTTAGGCCATATAAAAAATATTTCGATTTCTTCCTCGAGAGAATGTGGGCGGTTTTAATTTATTTATTTGTCTTAACTTAATACACTCTTTTCTTATATAAGTACCTTTTTACAAGAACCAACCTTTTCCTGCGGTTTATATGTGGCAGAACGTTTTCTCTTACATGCTGTAATGAAACCTGAACGTCCAGCCTGAGATTCACCAGATTTTAAGAACATGCTAAGAACACGTCAAGGCTCGGATAGCAGAAAAGATTTTATTTTTTAGTCCTGATGTGTTATAAAATACAGAATAAAATTGTGCTCATAGTAACAACCTTATTATTGCTATTTATCATTAGTGTTTATTTTCTTCCTCATAATTCATTAGGCATTATATTCTTAAACAAACTCAAATTTATTAAGAACATATTCAGCCTTAAAACGTCCCAAAAATGGCCAAGTCCAACTGATAATTAGACGTTCTTATAAAAGAAGTGTATTTAGGCTTTTCGCGGTGGAGTAAAAGGTCATAGACGATCCTTTTTAGTACCAAGTGAAAGGGTTTACCGGACACAACTTTCTATGAATGGCGTTAAGCTTTTTGCCGTCTCTTGTTATCGAAGAGCGTTAAGCGCAAAACTCGCATGATTCTAAAGGTTTATACATAGAAAGGCCCGACAACTATTTATGTGCATTATTATCTTTCTCTACTGCTTTTCCATCCGTGATATTCACTTTCCTGCCAATTGGGTATAGGGCCATACACCTATTAGCGATTTGGCCCTAAGGCTCGATTTGGGGCGTCCTCGGGTACCCAGGGCGTCCTCGGGTACCCAGGGCGTCGAGGTCAACGTAACGAGGCGCGAGAACGAGGCGGCGAGGTGGCGGCAGAGAAGAGAAAGGAAGGAGTCTCGCTCCTTCCGGATACTTGTGGAAATTTTTAAAGTAAAACGTGCAAATGAAGAATACAGCTCTTGAATTCAGGGCTTTATTTACAAACTTTGCAAGGTTCCAACATCGTTTCAAATATAATACAGCTCCTTTAAAGGCTCTAACGTTCGACTTGGCTGCTATGAAGTAGGCCCGAAAGGAGTAGAGCCGATTTGTATAATAAAGCTCGTAATTTCGCGCCAAAATAGCAGACCAACTATATTAAAACAAATAATATTTCTACCGACAAGCGCAAGCAAAAGGGATGAAAAGTCCGGTCTTAGGGTACCACGGCGTCGCGGACAAGGCGCAACAGGAAATAACGGGCAAGAAAGAGAGAGAAAACGTCTTTTCTCATTCTTTCTTTCCCCACTCCACCCACCTCGCCTCTGACTGCCGTGACACCCTTGGCGCTGTTGAGTTTCCTGTAACCTGCGTACAGCCCAAGTACATATATTACACCACTGATTGACAGTTTATGACATACTGCTTGGCTGAGAAAAGTCGTGCTGTTTGTGCGGGAAGTGATGTAAAAGTATGACTGAGGCATACAAAAACCTCGGGTGCATGAGGAGAGCAGCACCGAAATGTCCCTGTAATGCTGGCCCATCCTCACTTGGTTAATGACAAGACAAAGGAATTGCCTTGCTGGTTGCACATGTCACCATTTTGGGGTACTGCGAGGAGCTTTGCTAACGTCTTTTATCTTGTGATCGACCCGAGACAGTCAGTGTAAGGTTGGATAAGCCTCGTTCAAAGACATCTCGAGGCTACGCGGCCTCCTATTCAATGACGTCACTTTTTGATTTCCCGCTTGCTCTGAATCCGAATGACTAGAGCTGGCCCAGGTGGGCGGGAGACCAAGGTTGGACGATGCTGGTGAGTGCAGCCAGAGGGTCATCGTCCGCTTTGCATATTTTACATCCTTTTTAATCTACAATAAGAACTCTTGCTATATAACCTTTATTTACAGAGAGGTCTCCAATTTGAGGCCTGCCTACAAGTTCATATTTTGAACTGGCCGAAGTTATCTGCAGCGGGAGCTTGCATGTCTTCCCTTAATGCACTGCGGTCTCTGAGCTTTGCGCTGAGTAGAGAGTGTTCTACCTGGAAACAGATATACGATCAAAACTGCTTACGTGGAATACAGTTCGGGAGGATAATAAGCAAATAGTAAAATGATAATAATTTATAGAAGGGCGGAGATAAGTAAATAAGCAGCGTAGAAAAGGAGAGAATTTGAACACGAGAAGTTTATTTCCATATCTCGGAGCGTCTTGTTTATATCCTGTTCATCAAAACAAACGAAAGGAACAAGCATCGAGAAACTTTTTTTTCTCAATAACTACAGGCCGTGTACGCTCCGAATAGTTTGCGCGCGCGTGCCATTTATTCCCGCCAAGACCACAGACATCCCGTCATGTTCACTTACCACTCCGATCCTGACCTCCATCTGTTGTACCTCCTGCTTGAGCCGCGTCAGAGACTGCTTAATTCTGACCAGCGGTCCAGCGTCAGTCATGTTGGTTCCTCGCTCATCCATCTGCGCCTTGACTGATTCAAGTTCCTCGGTTATCTGCAAACAGAGCACGTGACGCGTTTATTGTTATGATGATGTCAGGTTCGTGTCTAGAGGACGGATCCGTGCCCCATTCTGCTCATGTGACGAGATTAGAACGACTCCGGTAGACCCCTTCGTTGGTATATTTGAGAAGAAGGTTAATTATATGGGTGTTTTTGGATAGCAAAAAATTAGATGGATCTAGTGACCTATTACCAGAGCTAAGGATAGCAATTTGAACTTACAGTAACTGATCCGTGGTCAGTGAATTTCTACTCTGGACCCCACCCTGCCTTTTTTCTAGATACGCCTTTGAATGTAACAAATCTATGATCACGCGAATAGTGAACAAAAGTGACGGAGAGACTCAAGACTAGTATGGAAATTTTGGAAATATGTAAAGCAACAAAAGAGAACCAAGTCATACAATAAGAAATATAGATCCTTGCGACCTGAGATATGGGATATTTGAGTTCAGAGATACTGACCTGTGCCATGGAATAGTTGAGTTCAGAGATACTGACCTGTGCCATTGAATAGTTGAGTTCAGAGATACTGACCTGTGCCATGGAATAGTTGAGTTCAGAGATACTGACCTGTGCCATGGAATAGTTGAGTTCAGAGATACTGACCTGTGCCATGGAATAGTTGAGTTCAGAGATACTGACCTGTGCCATGGAATAGTTGAATTCAGAGATACTGACCTGTGCCATGGAATAGTTGAGTTCAGAGATACTGACCTGTGCCATGGAATAGTTGAGTTCAGAGATACTGACCTGTGTCATGGAATAGCTGAGTTCAGAGATACTGACCTGTGCCATGGAATAGTTGAGTTCAGAGATACTGACCTGTGCCAAGGACCTGGTGAGTTCTGTCACTCCTCCACTGCCTTGCTTGTATCGTTCCTTAATCTGTGGAAAATAATGCCGTTATTGATACATCCTGCTCGGCATATCTGGGTTCGTAAGAAAACACGGCGGGCAGCAACCATCTAACAATTACTGTATCTTCTTTGTGGAGGTTTACCCTTACCTGATGAAAGTAGACAATCTTCTCAATCACTCTGGCCCAAAAAAGAGGCCAGTTTCATATAAAGTAGAGTTAAAATAAAACTCCCCCTATCCCAGTTGCCATCTGTCGTGTCCAGAATCTTATTTGCTTATTAAGTTTTTTTGTGGATCCGTGCACCAAATGTGCATACCCATATAATTTTTCAAATATGACAATTTTGAGAGTAACAGTGTTAAAATAAATAAAAAAACAGCGCGGGTTGCTTTGTAAAAACGTCTCAAAATAAAAAAATATATAATGAGCCTTGGTGTTCTGTTTATAAAAAAGGATTAAAATTAGTTATCAAAACTTGACTTGTTTCTTAGGTATATCTTTACCTCTGCTGCACTGTCTTGCAATCCACGGTACTCTAGCAGTAGGTGCTCAAGCTGTCAAAAAGATAATACAAGACTATAAAGCCCAATTTTTAAAAAACAAATACTGAGAAGATTATATGAAAATAGAATGGAAGGGAGGTGCTCATAAAGCATGCCCAAAAGGGCTCATACATGTGTTGCTTGCATCCTGTTTGGTTTTCATGTAAGAAGAGAAAAAAAAGGAGATTGAGGGAAAGGTATTCTTGATTCCAAGAGATTTGCATTATTACCTGGTTGTTTACATATTTCTCCCGACTTGCTATCTTTTCCAAAGTACGACTGATCTCTTGATGTAGCTTGTCAAGATGGCCCTGAAAATATCAGTTGACAATAAATAGGTTGAGTAAAAAAATATCGAAACTTGTCAATTAAGATGAAAGGTATCTTCAGATTTTCATGGAAACAAGTACGCTGATGTGAATCTTAAAATACTTAAATTCATAATGCTGTAAGTTCATGTCAGTTCATGTTTCTGTCTTACCCTAGTTTCATTTAAAGATGACTTAATTCCTTCACTGTGCTGCTGCATTTGTTCATAGTGGGTTCTCCAGTCCTGGTAAAAACACAATTAAATTGTTACTACAACAAACTTTCTTTTTTTTTTCAAAGAGAATATTCAGAGGTGTAAAAAGGTCTCTGTGACCAATGTTTTATTGATTAAAATTAATTTATCAAACGAATGTTTAAGGCTAATTTCTAAAATACATTATATGGGAGTGCATAGGGTACATTTTTTGTAGTAATAAATTTTGGAAGTGGATTATCGGCCCTCTGCCCAACCCCTAACCTGGAGGACCAGGGGATCACTCTTAGTCTGGTCCCTACCTGTCAACCTGTTCGGCATTGGTACCGACCAGGAGCATAAGCTCCAGCCGACAAGCTCTAAGGTTCATTTGAACACGCAAACCACACCACCACTATAAAGTGATGATCCCTTCGTTGCATAGGGCTTATGTATGTGCCTTATAGGCACTAGGAGGACAGGTAACAGCACAGGGTACAGTACATGCACACCCCCTTTGGTCATCAAAGTAATGAGCAGTCAATGCTTTATAGACAGGGCTTCTGGAATTACACGCTTGTGCGGAAGCGCGTAATTTGGCTTTCTCCGCGCAATCTGCGTAAACCACAAATTTCCGCGTAATCCCGCGTAATTTGGCTAAATTTTGAAAGACAAAACATTTTAGTGCACAGCTGATGTGTTCTTTTAGGGTTTTTACCTCTATTTCTCGTAAAAAAGGGATATATTCTTTGTAAGAGTGCGATATTTCGAACTGAATTTCGAAAACAAATAAAATGACTAGACTTTTTTAATTGGCTGGTGGCTAGAAGCCAATGAAAACTCGCCTAAAATATTTTCGCGCATAATAATTAACCTTTTCAAGTTATTTCGTGCTTTCTTTCGGTACAAAATGTAGTTTGGGCGTAACAGTTGATATTCCGTGTAATTTAGCGTGTAATTCAGTAAAGAATTCTGCAAAATTTTGATTTTTTAAGAAACATGTATTGCAAAATCCTGCGTAATATAGCGCGTAATTTAGCAAAGATTCCCGCGTAATTTTGAGTTTTTTTCCGCGTAATTCCAGAAGCCCTGTATAGAGACTGTTATAATGCTTAAGCTAAAACAGACGGACATGAATGATGTTTGAAAGGTATACCTTACCTTGTTATCTGTACGTATGTGAACTTTGAGTAAGGGAAGAACTCTCTCAACCTCCAGCTTCCATTCGGCAGCGTCAACATTTGACTCCATCACTGAGTCAGGCTTGTGTGACTCTGATGAATCCTAATCACATAACGCATATGATTGAAGAAATCATTAATGGAAGAATCGCAGCATACAGCTTTTATTTGAGAAAATAGCTGTTGTAGCGCATGCATTCTTTTAGGGTTAAACTAGTAGCATTCCTTTTCTATTTGTGGATATTTTTAGTGATGTGATAATGTTAATACTAGTTGTACCTCTATAAGTGGCCATCCGCGAACTGTAACAAATAAATTCTTATAAGAGGTTGCTGTTTAATTCAGGTTTGTTTCACTATCAAGACTATCATACTGCCATAAAAATATTTTGTGAATGTGAAAAAAAATCTTGTGGGCTACCTATAGTACAGTACTACTAGTAGTAGTTGGTTTTTATATGGAGGATAACAAAAAGTGCACTATCAGTGATTTCCCATCACTTACTCTGAAGTTGTTCTGCTCCTTCAGTCCAGTTAGGTCAAGGTAGCTATCATCTTCTTCAATTTCAGCTTGATCATCAACCTTTACCAATTTAAAAAAAAAAAACAATAGCTTTGCTTGTGCCCTCTCAAAGGTCCGAGTTTAGTTTTGTGTTTTTCAATATTTGTTTTTCATTTGTATTTCATGCCTCCTCCCCTCTGCGATTTTTCTTTACACTTATTATAACTGTACTAATTACCCACAATAGCCAAACAAACAACTTAACATTTTAAAATCTGTAAAAAATATAGCCCTTACTATTTTGCATAGAATATTATATAAAATATTATAATATTCTGCATAAATATTAAGAGAAAGTCTCTGCAATAATGGTCTCTACCTCTAGTTCCTCTTCGACTTTATTAATGGTGACCTCTGATTCATCATCTTCCATTGTCTCCTCTTCGAACTCCTCCTCTGGGTGTACAGGTCTGGAAAAAGAGACAAAATTAATCAACAGAAACCTAACTCAAAAGTGTATAACTTAATAAGGCGACTTGCACTATGAAATCACTTGACTTTTAGGGTGGCAAACAAGAGTTCCTGACAGAGATGAGTGTGCCCTTCCTTTTCTTTTTTGCTCTTTAATAAGTTCCACCACATATATTTGGAATGCAATACTTTGTTGACATTTGTCCATGACCTTCTTTTAGATCATCCTCAAAGATGAGGAGCAAATTTATAGGGTGCGAAAGGGCTAGAGTATGCTTGATATCACAAAATATTCACTCTAAGCTCACCTTTTCCATCCAAACCTCTTTGCTTTAAGGGCTTCATCACAAAGTTTGTCAATACAATAACAGACCTGAAAGAGAAAAAGTACACTCAAATCTAGTGGGTAAACAACAGATGTGTCATGGTCATGGACAGACAATGAGGGCCACGGTATACTTACCTTATGCTATTGGCTGACAACTGAGTGACAATTGAGATTATTAATTACTTTGCACAGAGGATGAAGTCTCCTCCCAGGATCGGTGGCCAAACAAAAAGTTTGTTTTCTCAACTCTGCCACCCATAAAAAAATAATACAAAAGCTGGCAAAGCTAAACTACAAAACACATACGGTAAGGTCTGACTGTCAACACTATAAGTCCAGTGAAGTGTCAAACCCTTGATAACCCTGAATGAAGTCTTCATTTAAATGCAGCAGAAGAGAAGCACAACATCATCCATACCTGTTCTCCTGACCCCGTCTTAAGTTTAGCAGGTGGAAAGTCTGTTTGAATACCCTGGAAGCAAACCAACAAGCTTATTACTCTGCATAATAAGGGTCTTCCAATTCAAGTGAAAGATAGCGATTGATGGTAATCCAGGGTTCAAAATAGCAGCCGGCTGCTGGAGATAGCTGGCTGTTTTCTGGTCTTTGCCTGCATTTTTTTTCTATATTCCCCCCTTATATTTTGACTATGCAGGCCTTTTTTTTCACTAAAATCCACAAAGTCGGCAAACTAGCAGATTGAAAAAAAATTATTTTGAACCCTGTAATCACAGCCAGTCATCTAGACTGGAGGAAACACTTATTATTTTTTAAGTAAAAGGGCAAACTCTTGAATGGCAGCAACACACTTGGATATAACAATAAAGTCACAATAAAAATATGTACTCACCATCTTTTTTAACTCATCAAGAATATTTGAGATGGTGGCATTGGGGTCATCATACTAAGAGAGGATAAAAAACTATAAAAACCTGTAACATGGATTACATAGGGAGCTTGCACTAACAGATCATGTTAATTTTTGGGTGGCAAACTTGTGTGCTCCAGGCTTTTAGCAGTGAGATTACAACAACAAAAACAACCTTAGCTAGTAGTCTGCGAAGCAAGCATTTGAAGATGGAGATTTTTTTAGGTTTTGGGCACACAGAAAATGGGGCCAAACATTTTCTACTATGTAAAAAAGATAATAAAAAATAATATTGCTGTTGTATGTAGCTATATCTAAGCATCAAAAACAGAAAAAAATACCTCCTGAGGTTGTTCAAAATTCTTGCCACGCTGGTTGAGTAACCATGCAGCAAGCGATGTGAATGTAAAGAACTGTTCACCTGGGTTGGTAGATAGGGCAAAGTAGTGCCTAAACATATCATAAATAGATGTAATTAGCAAACGTACACTGTAATATGCAGAGCTTGGGAAGGAAGATATTTGTAAAAAAAAAATATCACCCTAATTACATGTTAATAATGGTTGGTGTTAAAATGCAACTGGAAGTTGTTAGTGGCTGGTAACACTTGGTTAATATAATTACCGTAAAATATGTAGTTAATACCCCCATTTTACATCCATCATAAATAGATGCAATTAGCAAATGTACACTCTGTAATATGCAAAGCTTTGCAAGGAAGATATTTGTAAAAAAAAATTCCCACCCTAATTCATCATTTTACATCATAAATAGATGCAATTAGCAAATGTACATTGTACTATGCAAAGCTTTATAAGGAAGATATTTGTACAAAATACTCACCCTAATTACATGAACAATTGTTGGTGTTAACATGCAACGGGAAGTTGTTAGTGGCTGGTAGCACTTGGTTAATGTAATTACCGTAAAATATGTAGTTAAGATCCACAGTTTACATCCTATTTGAGGTTGCTAAAATCAAGGTATATATTACCTACTAATATTCCCTAAAATGACATGGGCTATGTGCACTGAGTTGGTGCCTATTTGCATAACACTCATGTGAGCGTTGCATTAAGGCGCTGAGCGTTGCCCTGAGCGTTGACCTAGCGTTGACCTAAGCATTGCCCTTAGCGTTGCCCAGAGCGTTGACCTGCTCAAGGCAACGCTAAGGTCAATGCTCAGGGCAATGTTAGGGTAAAAATGAGAATAGCATGTTGACATTTCAGTATGTCGCTCTTTTTTTTTAACCTAATAAAACTATGAGTTGCCTCCAAGCTGTTTGTATTGGGATATCAAAGTACACCTCATGTGCACTCTATCTGCTGAGTATAAAGGCTTATAAGGGTTTACTTTGTTGGCTTATTTGTAGTTTATTTTCAGGTACTTTTTTCTTGGGTGAAAAATGGACATTTAGTCATCATCACATAATTTCTTTTTTTAAATTGATCATTCTTGAATAAACACAAGCCACAACAAGAAACTATGACCCTTGTGCATTGAGGCAGTATGAATTTTGGTACATAATATCGCTTATTTTGGAATATAAAAGATTTAATCGTTTACTAATTTGGAAAACGTTACACGCAAATTTTCTATTTTCTCACGTTGTATGATATTTTCGGCAACTCTAAAACAAGTATTGCAAAACTGAAGTTACACTTTTATTTCTTCGTCAAAGGCCTATCTACATGCCAAATTTTAGCCAAAAAGAATGTCTCGTTATTTTATAAAAGACAAAATAGTTGTATTGTTTTTCGGAGCACTTAAATGGGTACCAACTCCGTGCCCATAGCCCATGGCTATGGACTAGTATTGCTGTAGGTGTACATTTATAGTTGGTATATAATAATAGCAGTATAGTTGTGCATGCCCCCCCCCTCCCCCACCCAGGAGGATCAAATAGGTAAGTAAATATACATTTTCCCTCCAGTCATCAGGATTTATAACAGCTTACAGCATGGGATGTTGCCATGAGACTTCTCATGTTGCCAATATAGTAGCTAAATGATTTAAATTACATCATCTATATGACTTAATAAAAATAACCTTCAAGCAGATCCATTTTTAAATTATACAAACAACCATGGCTCTTTCAAGTGCCATAACAGTTACAGCTTACGGTTGAATATAAACTACCTTTTTATATGTTTTCAGGTAGCAATCCCCATATCTGAAGAGCATAAAGTTGTATTGTTATACGCCAGATTAAGCATTACCTTGTAAGTGGTCTGAAGCCGAGAGGTTTGCAGAATTCTGCATCGTACTCGAGAAGCTTTAGCTTCTCTAACAAGTCTTCCATGGTGCCAACAGTTGACATGTAACTCAATGATTCTTCGCCTCCTCTACGCCCGTCACCCTCCATCTTTAATACACAACCCTTTTTAGGATAATTTGCCGGAGTTTTTAGGCCAAAAAGCGATATAAACGGTGAAAATTCAACGAAATATTGTGTTCATCATTTGCTTTCCAGTTGCCATGTTTTTTCGTTTCGAGGGAATCTGCCTCGCTTTCATACTTTCCACAGGGGCCCCAAAACAGTTATCAAAAAAATACTTCTATTTCCTCAATATAAGAAAAAGTATTGATTTACTTAAAGTTGTTAGTTTTAAAAAGTGCTAAACGTATTTTTTCTTAAATATTTGTTGATAATTTTACCAAAATATGAAATGAATTTCTATTTGCATTATACAGTTACCTATCTCTGCGCCTGCGATAAGAAACACAGAAAAACAAAATGGCGGACGAAGAAATAAAAACTGTCAAACAACTTATAGCAGAAAAAGATGCCATAGAGCAAGAAATTAAAGAGTTTCAAGATGTCCTGGCTTCTGTAAGAATTAATACTTTAGTTATTTCTATATTGGGTTACACTGGTATTCGATTTAGCTATTTTTTTTTATAAAACTTTAGCAAAAAAACGTGGGAATGGAGGAAAACTTGATTGATGCGGAGGGCTACCCAAGGGATGATATCGATGTGTACACCGTCAGAATAGCGAGGAATAGAATTATTTGTGAGTAAAATCAATCATAGTTTCCTTTTCTGCATGTTCTGCATAATATTCTTAAAGAAATGAGAATTCTCCACAAACTTGATCATTTTGCTGACTCACTCTTTCCCAAGGTCTACAGAATGATCACAAGGCGAAAATGAAAGAAATCGAGGAAGGCCTTCATAAAGTGCATGCAAAAGCAAAGGAAAACAAAAGGGAGAATGAAACAGGACAGGCTTCTACTGGTAATTTTGAAAAACTCAATGAAGATAGTTGTCCAATTGACATCTTGTCTTGTGCGTGGGTATTGTCAACTAAATTAAACGCCTTCGCTAGATGTATATGAAGTATGACTTATGTGTACAGATGAAATCCATACCCTTCTTCCTCCAGTGAAAATTAAGATGATTTCTATGAAAAGGAAACTATTTTGCTGTGCCATCAGGAATAGTGCATTTCACTACTGTATGTAGTGCAAAACAAACTTGGGCAATTTGAACAGTCAAATTAGGCTATCATATGTATGTTTGAGCTATCTCCCTTCTCATGATTCAGCTTCAGTACTTGTCATCTGTATTAGAGTATAAGACACTCCCTGTGTAAATCTCCTTATGGTATTTCAAAGGCCCAACCCTTTTTTATTATGAATTTGGTTATCATTTTGGGCAGGACTGGCAATGTCTGAATTGGTGCAGTTATTTTATTTATTAATTTATTTTTTTATTTTTCGATATCTCCTAGAAAGCAGAGATGTTAATCTAACACCATTCCTGAGAGTGGAATCAGTTACTCCCCACTCACCAGCCGCCAAAGCGGTAAGGTTTTTAATATCTGTGTTTTAGCAAATGTAAAGCAAGTGTAGTTTAGACCATAAGTATTCCTGTTGTATTCCAGACTAGAGATTTTCATCCCCCAATCACAAAGATTCATTTACATAATTTCCTTTTGAATCCCTGAGCGTGCAAAATGAATATTTTTTTTTCTGAATTTTCATTTGTTTGTTTTTTTTGGTCTAGGGCCTTGAGGTTGGTGATAACATTCTCAAATTTGGTTCCTTGAGTGCCCAGAATTTTCAAGGGCTGCAGAATATTGCCTCAGTTGTACAACATTCTAAAGGGGTAAGTATGTTTTTTTTTTATTTTGACGACATTTTATTTATTGAAAACCCATTGAAGATGTAATGAAGGAGAGATGATACAAGATGATACATAGATATGGAATTTTGTCTTGAGTACTTCTATCTTCTGTACTTAACAGTAGTTACCTCCATGCACACTAGTGCTCACCACTTCGCAAAATGCAAATTCCTTCCCCATGTGGTGAATTCTATTGCTAAATACGTTCGCCACAGTGATGAATGCCTGTTTACTATACTCGTGAATTTTGAATCATGATCTTTCAGCTTGAAATCATGAAAATCGCAAATTGGAAAAACACAGGCCAAAAATGAACTCTTCCTCATTTTGCGCCATTTCCTAGTTCCGGGTAGCATAATATTTTCACGAATAGAATAATTCTTGACAATCTCCAGTTACTATTGGTTACCATATTGTTACTATATTTCGCGGCCATTTAATTTCGATAAAAAAGCATCGTCATATCTCGCGAGATTTTGCAATTTGGGTTCAAAATCATTTTCAATTTCCCAAAAATGTCAAAAACGCATTTCTCCGAGAATTTGATTAAACAAATTAAAAGCACACACAACACGGTCTTTTCCATTGATACATAATTCTACTTTGAGGAGGATGGGGGCATTTATATCTGACCCTATTGCCACAGCTCTGGCATGATTGTGTAGCCTTTTTTTTATTATTGGTTTGTTTGTTGATTTTTGTAGATACCATTACATGTCACAATACAAAGGGAGGACAAAAGAAAGAATATAAGTCTGACTCCAAATACTTGGCCAGGAAAAGGCTTGCTAGGGTAGGGACAGTTTGAACACTTTCATTTGTATATAAAATGTTCGTAATGTGTTATCCATTATTCAGGTCTTTACTGTTTTTGTGTCACAATCTAAAGGCATATTTAGCTGCCTTTTTATCTTTAATACAATTGGCCTGTTTGTTACTCGTGTGTGATTATTGTACATGAGTAATCAGACACACAGAGACGTCAGTGAAAATACTCACAAAACAACATACCACTCCAATACTATGATGATTCCTTTCTTCAGACACCACCAGATTAGTGTTTAGCCTATAGGGCTTATGTGTTATAGCAACCCCTTAAGAGGAAGATACTTGGAATAACTATAGCTGATGATAAAAGCACAAGCTGATACCAAGATTTCTAGAAACACAGACAAACCTGTGATTGTCTAAGAATAAGAATAGATGCATATACTTGTTGTCTGGACTTATCATTATTTTCCTTATTTCAGATGCCATATTGTTCCAATCAAGTGAGAAGAAAAGAAACAAAGATTACAATAAAGAAATGATGCCCCTTTTTTCTGTCTTATCTAATTTCTTCTCGTCTTCCCCCCTTCATTTCAAGAGGTCAGCTCAGGCATGCTTGGAGGGCATTCACACCTCTTGACCACCCAAACGGGGCAGGGGGGGGGGGGTATTTCTTACTGGTTTTTTTTCAAATATCATACTTTTTTCCATATGGTGTCTTTGACTGCATATCCCTCCCCCTACCCTAAGAATCCTGGCTACGCCCCTGTCATCCCTGTGTAAGGTGATTAAACAAAATGACAATTTTTGACCCTTGGAAAAGTTTATACAATTAGGCTATAAATATATATTATGGGGGCCGACGGGTGGCAAGCACTGCCTCATACATCTGTGCAGGGGGTTGCGTATGCTAGCAACCCCCTTGGAAGCCTCAAAATTAATAAATAAATAAAGCGCGAGTTCGACTCCAGTTGTCCCCTTCAAGGGTAAATTTAATGGATCTAGTGACCTATTTACCAGAGTCGAGAATGCAATTTGTTAACTTAATCTGTGGTCAGAAAACTACTACTCTGGTAAATAACTACCCTGCGTTTTTCTCTGGCACGCACCTGGTGTGCCTTATATATAAGAATAAAGAGTAATCTTTATCATCAACCTTAATACTGTGATTTTACTATAACGAAATAAGAAATAATTCAATTCATCTGAGACGCTACAAAACCTTGTTTAAAAACGTTTTTCAGATTTTAGTATTTTACAGAAAATGTTCCGGCACCTTTTATCAGATTATGAATACAAATGACTTGTATTATGTTATATCCGACTTGTATCTTGCTTCTTAGTTTGCCATTATGATAGGTATCATAAGTTTTTCATGGATGAAAAGCTTTAATATAGAAACACGACATATTTATGCCTACAACATTTACCACTAAAACTTTTGTTTTAAAGTTCCAAATTTTACATTATTTTTTTTTGTGATTTTGCTTATTTAATTAATTTTCAGGTCATTAGCGATATAAAAGCTATGTTAAGGGAGTTTGCTATTTTGGATATTTATTATAACGTTTATAGAAACGGGCGAGGCTTGCAAAAAAATAGACGCGTACTTAAGGGCTTCCAACACCTAAGCGATATACAATTATAAAAAAAAGGGTAAATACAAAAAGCCCAAATTGTCGTGTTCGTGAACCAGAAGAATAAATACTGGTAATCGTTGTGCCCTGAAGAATCTTTATAAAGACGAAAATTTGGCAGAGTCGATTACCAGTTTTTGGTGTATTGTATAAAATAAACGGATAAATACAAAAAGCCCAAACAGTCGTTTTAGTGAACCAGAAGAATAAATACAATACACCAAAAAATTTTCGTCGAATTCCAGTTTTTGGTGTATTGTATAAAATTAACGGAATACACTTCAACGAGAAAATGAATTGGTTTAGCTTTAGCTAGAATTTATACTAGGGGTTTTACTTTTTCACCTCGAAAACCACTGGATGATCATAGGATTCGGAGAGTTTTGCTTAATTAATTTAGTTTCAGGCCGTTTGCGATATAATGGCTATGTTAAGGGGGGAGGGGTAGCCATATAAAATTATGAAAATAACGAAATAAACATCAACGAGAACCTAAATTGGGCGGAAATAGGAAGTGTCTTTATTCTAGCTTGAGCTAGACTTTATTCTAGAGGTGTACTTTTTTTAGTCCATGGTATTCGGAGAGTTTTGCGTAATCTATTCACAAAGTACTTACGTCAGAAAAAGTCATAATGCGCTACTAAGTAATTTGAAACGCATTTTGTAGGAAAAGCAGCCTTTTTTTGTTTTAATGCGCTTTTGTCATGCTTTTATCCAATTTTAATTCTGCTGAGAAAGCGGGTTGGATTCAACTGATTGCTTACATCCACATGTAGTAACTATTCACAGTGCTATTCCAAATCTCAATTCATGCGGTATCATATGACTTCGCACGGGACAAATAAGAGGGCTGTAATGAAACTAATAAATAGTTGATTTGTTAACGCCAACTTTGCATTTTTTAGTGATTGACAGTACCTTGAAACTCAACTCTTTGAGATTAAAATGATCGTTATTTTTTTAAATATTAATTAAAACTAAGAAATAAGGGAGATTGCATTATCTCTTTTGTTGCTAATTTACTACTTTGTCTAAGATTCTGACACTAAGGATTTCTGTTCTTCTAACCTCTAAAAAAAGCGATTATAACTACTCTATACTATAATTATTTTAACTGTCGTTTTTTTAAAGCCTGTATATTATCTCCCAACAATTTCTTGCGTCCTCTTGCTTATATTTTCCTGCTTCCGAGAAATACTCCTCGTATCTTATGGGTTGATATTTTTTAATCACAATTCAGCACTATGGAAAGGCAGGTATCTTTTTTGGGTGCTTTTATTCCTTGTTGGTCAAATTCTCTAAGGCGTGGACGCTGTAGATGACACCCAAGTTGCTAAAACACTTTCAAATTTTAGAATAGCATTTTCTTTTCTTTTTTTGGGTTTCCTTTTAGGGTATTTTAATACGTAAACGTATTCCTAGGGTTTCTTTGACGAGCATCCCAGCCCTAAGTTACTTCTGGTCTAGGCAAATCGTCAACATCATCATTATCTCTCTTTGCAGGAATATCTATCGGCTTCACTTTTCTCTTCTTCAGACTAAGCTTTTCACAAAACCCTAACACTTGCTGAAAAGCTCTCCTATACTCCGTATTTCTCGCAGCGTAAATCCAAGGGTTAAAAGCCGATGAACTGAATGACACCAGAGCGCCCCAGAACCAAGCGCGGATGATTTTCAGTTTAAGGCATTCATCTGGAGTCAAGAGCTGTATCGCAGAGATTATCATACTAGGCAGGGCAAAAACTAAATAAAGGCCTATTATAATTCCGATTGTGTATGCTGCTTTGCGATTCTTCTTTGCCCTTTTGATTGCCTCCTCGTTTGATCTTGTAGTTCCACCTACCGAATTTTCAGTCATTTCGATTTGACGACTCTGCCTTTTGGCTACCTTGAAGATCTTGTAATAGCAATAAGCAATGATAGTAAAAGGGATGGTATAGCATATTACGGACACAGCTATCCATAAATAAGGCAACATTAGCGGGTCCGAAATGGTGAAGCGAAGTGCAGAAAAGGCGAGCGAAAAAATCCAGATAAAAGTGATTAATATGATGCATCGTTTTTTGGTGACAATCTCAAGATAACGGAAAACATTTGTCACCGCAACATATCTATCCACGCTTACGGCTGCCAAGTTAAACGTGGTAGTTACCAAAGTCTGCACTGACATAAATTCCGTGAATATCGTCAAAAAGTGATTGTTTTCCCAAATATTCAGTCCACTTTTTGCCACCCAAAGTGGGTTGATAATAAATCCTACCGAAAGATCGGCGGCTGCCAAAGAAGCAATGAAATAGTTAGAGGTTGAGTGGAGAGACGAAGTGCGCCATATGGCTATGAGAACAATTGCGTTTCCCGCAGTAGAAAACACAGCCAAAATTGTGTTCAAAATTGTCAGAACAATTGCCACAACTGGATCTAGTTCGCCTGAGCAATCCTCCATTTTAAACTGAGCTGATTCAGTTAAGAGATATATTGATAGCTGAAAAGCAGGTGTCCTTATTCACATTGACAGGCTCTCCCAATCGTTTTTCCTGTTAAGTATTTTTTGCTGTATTGTCTTCAGCCCAGTAGTTGCTACCTTTTGAAACAAAGCCAAGCTGTATAAAGCAGATGATTTCCTATCCTTTTTTATGTTTAATGCCACGGATTGCCCCTCTCTTTTGTCTTTATACTTCTTTTTTATGCTCTTGTTATGACACAATCTTGTTTTAATGACATGAAATAGATTGGGAAATTATCTATATTTCACATAACTTGTACTTCGTTGTCCAGCTCTTCTTCCCTTGTTCAGCTTCTTTTCTGTTTTGTTGCTTGGTTTCAGGTTTCTTCTCTCGGTGGGAGCCGGATGTATGGACGGTGCAGTTTTATATTCAAATTCCTTTGAGTCCTTTGGATGTGTGAAAATGTCTTCGGCGCCCTCACTCACCAATTCAGCAAACAAATTAACCCTTAGCCTTCCTCTATTTGTTTCGCGGTTTTAAATGAATTATATTTCCTTTTATTGTAATTTTGAGGCCTCCTTAACGCTCATAAAAGCAACTAGTTACTGGAAGCTCCTGAAGGCGTGAAATATTCCGAAAGGTCATTGGCTACTCATGATGACTGACATCCTACTGTTTATTTTTTTTCTAAAACTAATTATACAAACCATTTCTTTATTATAGATCGTGATTTCTGTCTTTTTTTTTAGTTTTCCGCAGTTTTCTTGCTGTCATGGTGTCAAGGGGTAAATCATATTTTTCGAGTAAAAATTTTATATTTGAAGACAAGTCAAATTTGGGAGATTTGAAATTAAACTTCTGGATAAACATTCGTGTACAGCTGGGTTTATTTCTGTCGCCATTTCTATTCCAATTCTCTTAAACAATATCAACTAACTTTGTAAATAGGTGCTTGAGTAATTATGCACCTAACATCCAAATGTGAGAATACAGCGAAAAAAAGTGTGAAATTATTGCGATGTTTTTGGAATAATGAAGATAAAGACTAATTTCTTCTGGGGTTTGGGCTCTCTGCTTTGACTTAACGACTTTATCAATCATGTGATTAAAGGACAAAAAGAAGACTAATTGTTTTAAGTTTAACTTCAGCGTTTCATATTGTTTTGTTACCAAGGCTATACTTTTGAATCTTGCTGAATTACCGGACATCAATAAAAAAGATGTTCTTTTTACTTGTTTACTTGTTTATCTTGTAAAAAAAAAAAAAGACTTTAGGCGATGTGTATGTCCTGGTTTCAGAACTTCTTACGTCCCTACTCTGTGACGATCTAACCGTTTCATGGTTTCTTTTATCTCAGATTGGTTAACAGACAAGCAAAACTAACCCTCTAACCCTTCTCAGTTCCCTAGTGTCGCATGTCTGAAAACAGAATCTCGTGGCTTTGGAAACCAATGAAAAAAAAACATAAATTGCTCGCTATTACAAGCTGCACATTAAAAAAAATGCAAATTTAAGAAGCTTGTAAATATTTGAAAATATGCGTTTTAGTGTGGACACAGGTGTCGCGATCTATATTGCACCAAAAAAGTGTGCGCAAATGCGCGAGTAAAATGATGTTGCAACCGGAAGTGACGACGCTAAGAACATGAGAATTGGCATTAAAATATTAATTAAATCGACCTAAATGAATAAATGTCCCTGCGAGCAAATAGGAGAATATTTGTGCAAAGGGACTGAATGAGATTCCTCTGATCATTCTGGCTTGAAAATCTTTTGGCCTTTGGCCCGATAAAGACATTAGGCTAACCAGATACCATCGTCTAAACGTTGGTCCAAAAGACGCCAGTTGTAAATGACTCCAGATTTAATCCACTTTAATGAGGAGGATTTTCCATAGTTAAATATTGCTTAGGTAGATCTCAATTTTACTTAGAAATGTAATTAAGACTTAGAACATGTTAGAATTCACATACAGCGTTACTTCTAATAAGCGCAGCGACCAATTTTTGAACAGCATTCAGGTCACACTGCATTTTGTACTTTGTATGATGTGTTTCTATGTATTTGCTTTTCTGATGAACAAGAAACCCTTTCATTAGGGAAGTCACCACTATTTTAATATCGTACATGTTTTGTTTATTAGTTGCTGCTTTCGTGCGATCCCTCTCCATCAAAATTCAAGTTGGGCGTCGTATAACATTTTTGTCCCCCCCCCCAACGTTAGAACAAGAAACCCTTTCATGAGAGAAGTCACCACTATTTTAATGTCGTACATGTTTTGTTTATTAGTCGCTGCTTTCGTGCGATCCCTCTCCATCAAAATTCAAGTTGAGCGTCATGTAACATTTTTGTTCCCCCGCAACGTTAGAATTAACATTTCTCATTTCCATTATTTTTTTGCTTTGACTGATGCAGCTTGGTTTGTTTGGGTTTACAAGAAAAGGAGACATAATTACGCCTTTACTTTCACTGTTCAATCATCCTAGATTTCCAAAATTTCAAAATGTTTATTTTGAAATTATAAATTAAATTAAAAACACGAACATGTATGATCACAGTTTATTGGATCTGTGACATGACATTTATGAGTATAATTTTCTTTTAATCGGAAGTTATACACCATTATACGACTCTCGGGGCTGTAATCGTAGCATACTCATTTCAAAGCGTGCGCTTGTTCAGCGGGTTGTTCAGGGGTTGCAAATGTTCCGAAGGAAGGTGCACGGAAACTTGCTCAGCTTGCGCGCAGGCAAATACCTACACAAGGTAGCCCAAGTTCTTTATTTGTGACTATTATCAGTTGATCTTACGGTAAACATTTTATAAAAACACAAAAAGTGGAAAAATTACCTAAAAACAAAAAGAAAAATGTAGTTTAATATTGCGTTTATCCTTACATTTTGCGTGTTTTCTGGCTTTACTTGGCAGGACGGAGTAAATGTAAACACTAAACACAATATTAACTACATTTTTCTTTTCGACAAGCTATTTTTTTTTCACTTTTTTGTTTTTCGAGCAATTTTTACCGTAAGATCAATAGGGACAAATAGAGAGCTTGGGTTACCTGTGATACCTTATAAAAAAAAAAGGTCCACAGACCATTTCAATCCAAAAAGATTATTTTATAGGGAAAGCAATTAGTTCTGAAAAGCATCATGCACTTCAATTCTCATATCCGTTTTTTTTTCCAGAAAGATATAGAGCCTACTTCATTAAAGGTTAGAAAAACGCAAGTAAAACTCAAATTGTTGGCTCTATTTCGACACTGGCCCTTTACAAAAAAAATCTACATTAATAACTGCATGCTCCTCGGATGTGTTTGCGTTCTAAATACGTGCGTATTCCACGGGTTTTTAGGCTTAGTAGATTAGGCAGGAGCGCCTTAATTGTTTCGGCCAAGCAGCTTATTTTAACTACCATGTAAAAGGCTCAAAGTCACATGTACTCGTCCTATCCCTCATGGGGTATAATTTACCCAAGTTCTATCTATATTTCAGGTCTGTTAGGGAAGGGTCAGGGAATTTAAGCAACGACGACTGCAACGCGAACGGCGACGGCAGAAAACAATTGAAATTCAAAGAGCCAGACATGAAATGTGCTTGAAATGGATTCTGTCTGATACATTTCAGCCGTTTTTCTTCAAACTACAACGTGAAAACTCCAAGTTTCACGGCGAGGACGGGAACGTGTGCGCTGAAAACTATCGATTGGGGGAGGGCCTCAATATTTGATACAGGTTTTAGAGGAAGGCCTTATTTTTGGAACAGGTATTCTGATAAATTTCCGAGCCTCCTAAAAGTCTGGCATTTCAAAATTTTTCTGGGGAGAACATCAGACCCCCAACAAAATAGATAAATGTGATTTGCCTTCTGCTTGCATTTTAATGACTTTCGTTTGGCTGGCGTGAAAATCATCATCTCCATCAATGAAATTACAAATTTTGATTCATTTCCCCCTTACTAACTTTTCAGATTGGTGGTATAAAAAGATATGTAAATGAGATTTCAGTTGGGAATGATCGAATGATGCTGCTTTTATTTATGTTCTAAAAATAATAATCATTTCATATATTTAGAAAATGGCGAAATTTTTTGAACACCATCCGGGACAAACTCTGGCAAGGCTCATCTTCAGTGATTTGGTCAACTGGAGAGACCACAGCCACCAAGTGCTGTGATTTAAACAAAAAACTCTATGATTATTGTCTCTGTATGATTCCCATTTTGGTGGAGTCCCAGATACTGTACAGCAATTTATGTTTTATTATTATTATTTAGAAGTTAGAATTATCACTACATTTCTGGTTTAAGACTATTCCTGAGGTAAGAAATAGGTAAGTTGCTAAAAGGTGTAACATGAGGAATTTATCATTCACTAGCTGCTTGCATCATTACCACTGATACATTTCAAGTTTGAACCATATCCCACTACTTCAGCACAGCAAACAAATCTATATTATGTGCGACCTGCTCTCTCTAGTTGGTCATCCTCCAATAAATATGCTGGTTTGTACTCATTTGAGTTAACTCGAAGCACAGGGTTGGGCCTTGTGTTATGGGAGCTCCCCAGAGATGTATACCCATTGTCGTAGAGAGTGCAGTAAGGAACCTTGCAGTGCAAGAGTATGGACCAGACATCCTGGTGATTCCAGTCCAGGATTGGGTTGATCCTCAAGTACTCAGGCCATCCTTGGTCTGTCCAGGAAAATGTGTGGAGCTTCTCAGTAAATGGGTCATGCCGACGAGTACCCATTAGTATGGCCTTAATGTTGGGGTGAGATTTTTTAAGTTCTTCCAAAGCTGGCTTGATTTTTCCACTCATACAAATAAGATTAAGATTGTACAATCTTGTTGTTTCCTCTACAAAATTCTCAGCTTCTTTGAATGGTGAGTCATGACGGACATATAATGCATTGATCTTTGGTACCTCAGCCATGCTTTGTGCTACGGCAGCATACATAATATAGAGCAAAACAGTACAGTCTTTCCCTCCATTGAAACTAATACACAGCTCGTCTAGCCTGAACAGCTTGAGAGATTCCTGTATCACAGCCCATGCCCCCTTCAAGCAGGCACCAAGGCTAGAGGTATCTGTTGGGGCTAACAGAGGATAGACAGGTGATACATCAGGGCATGGTGGTGCATCATCCTCACTGGTTGTTCCTGGACAACAAACAAATGATTATCAACAATTGATTTTCATATTTATGTTGTGGGGAAGGGGTCTTAGAGGTGAGCCCCCTCCCAAACCTACATGCCTGTGATTGGATCAATTTGGGTTTGGAGTATTGGTAATATCTAATTTGAATATCATGCAATACATGAATAATAGTGAATGCTACCCAATGGTTTGAGAAACATGTGCAATTCAAAAATGGTCCTAATATTTTTGAAAATATGTGAAAATTCAGAATTGGTTAAAGGAAATCAAAATTTTCTGTATTGTGCCCCTTTTATTCAGACATAGAAAATATCTTACTGTTTTGTAAGTGCTGAAACATATGTTTTTTGTTTCTGTTTTTTATAGTGCAAGTCGCCTATTGCAAGAACAACGAACCTCCATGATTATTCAGCCCCTCAACTTTCTGTACACAGGCTGGGGGCATCTGTGTCAAGAGATACTGACAAGCGTCATGCAGCTTTGCCTGTGACTCTGATTCTACAGTTAGCTTGACATGCCAGCCGGCATTTGTACACTCTGGGTATGACCCTATAGAAACACTTTCCTTGAATCGTTGGACAACATTGTCTAAAATATGAGCTACCTCAGCCCCATCAGAAGATAGAAATATTGTGCACAGATAAAATTTGCTTGAATCAGGGTGTAATAGTAGGTTTCCAATAATCGGAAAGTCTTTTTGGACAACTTCCGGGATTCCAGGAAGCACAAAAACGTTTTTGATGGATAGTATTGGAAAGGGGTGCTTCAGCCGGTCTTTATCATAGTGGAGTTTAGCAGAGGGTGGGAGATGGCACATTTTTAGATGAGCGGAATTCAGGGACGATCTCTCAACTCGGTAGATCTTCGCAATAACCTCTGCTAGCTCTTCATTTGGGACGAGGCTTTCTCCAAACGCTTTTGCAATGCCTGAAATAGTCACGTCATCATGCGTAGGGCCAATGCCACCGGTAGTTATCACAAAATCGTATTTCTTCGAGAACTCTTCTATTTCTTTGATTATCTCAAACTCGTGGTCTGATATCACGGAAATTTTGGGAACTTTAATTCCTAGACACCAAAGCTTCTTGGCAAGGAATGAAGAGTTGCTGTCTTGAGTGTGCCCTTTCAAAATCTCGTCTCCGATTATGATAATCCCGCAACTTTTCGCCACGTTAACTTTCACATTATCCGCCATGTTGTAAATGTGCTGCATTCGCTCAGCATCATGGTCAGCATTCAGCAAATGGGCCCAGTGTGGGAAACCTGTGGAAAAAGATGTCCGTTGTTTGCCACAGGTCGTCACGTTCTCTTGTCTCGTAAGTGAAGAAACGAGAAAAAAAATCTCGAAAGAAACCGTTGTTAGCTGTTTCTAAGTGCTTTTTAAAAGGAATCCCCATATTTATAGAGGGTATTTTAAGAGCACGCTGACATTTTGACACTTATAAAAAAGTTTTCATTTTCATTTTTTATACACGTGTTATTAATAGTAAACAATGAAATTCTTTATGTTTTTTGTGAGTGGAAAAGAAGGGGTTTTTGTTCTCGCTTGTTTTGCATTTATTGGACCAATAAATTATGACAAAGGTAATTTATTAAAAGTCGATTGTTTTTACAGTCACGTGACCTCTGATAGCAACGAAGTCAAACAACATGGCGGTCGACTGCTTCTTGTTGCTAAAGAAGAGTAAAGAAATTCGGCCTGGCCAGATGTAAAAAACCTAAAAAATCTGTATGACCTATAATTCATTCAAAGCAGGTATGTCACTATATACAACTGTGATTTTAGTGTCAAACACTTACCCTATAGAATATCATTTGGCTCGAAAATCTGTTGTTTTTACGCGCGAATTCTGAATGTTGACTTGACTTTATGAGGTTTCTCCGCCTTTTCGGGTCGTCTTGACAAGATATTTGGCCATCACTTCTAGAAAAAAATACGTGCTGTTAAAATTAACGCTAACTGTATTTTGAAATGCATAACTTTCTTAAAGTCACTGGTGTAATGTGTATTTAAACTGGTGCGAATTATAAGTACTGGAAGAAAATCCTGTTTTTGACAAACACGAACAAACAGCAATTTTAATATTTCATATTATGCTTAATGAGTATAAACAAACAGTTTACATTTTACACGAGTATATATTTCCTATTATTATAGTTATTATTACTACTATTATTATAGTTTTATTGAGAATGAATATGGTATGAATTAGTTTATGATCTTAATGATAAGTGCAAAGTTTTCTTAAACTATTCTTAAGATAATATTCATTGAACCATTTTAAAGTCTAACATAAAAAAGTACTTTTAGGCTTTTATGTACCAACTGCAGCCACCAAGTTATTCACTGTACTTTATACTAAAGAACCCTGTTTTTTGTACATAATATACAACGTCTGTTATTCATGCAAATAGTTATATATGAAATACATAAAATGATGGTTGAAGGCTTTCATAGAAAGTGCTCAATACTCGAAAGTAGAGCGGTGTATAGTGTTGGTTTGAGAAAAATACAAACTACATAGGTTTCCCTACAGGCCTGTTTCGTGGTTGCCCACTCATCAGGGGATTTAATGAGAATATTCCTACCATCGTATATATACTATTAACATTGAAATTTACATAATAATAGACTATTAACTAAAACTAAATAGCTAAAACTATCAGTCTATTATTATGTAAATTTCAATGTTAATAGTATATATACGATGGTAGGAATATTCTCATTAAATCCCCTGATGAGTGGGCAACCACGAAACAGGCCTGTAGGGAAACCTATGTAGTTTGTATTTTTCTCAAACCAACACTATGAAATACATATGTATTTTACTTATACTTTTTTCAGCATAGAAAAAAATTCTATCATCATGGAACTGGATGAGAGGTTGCGATGGATAGAGACACGAGTGACATCATCACTCAAGCCAAGAGCAGAGGAGCTTAAGTTCTTATTCACAAATGAAGCTTGCAGGATCGCAATGTTTGAGTTCTGCAATAATGAAGAGGTCAAGAATTTGTACATATATTCATCTGCCCCTGCAGGAAAAGGACTGATGGCGTCCCTTATCCCACCACAAACAATCAGGGAGAAAGCTACACTGTTTGTTAAGTCTCACTCTGCTGGGAAACTTACTCGTGATAATATTATGGATGAAGTGTCATTTGAAGACTGTTCTAATAAGCCCTTAAGCCATCTTGGCATTCTGACAAGGGATGTCTATTTGCCTTTGTTAAGCATAGAAATGGGTGGAAGCGTCAGTTCTGATAAGCTTATGGACTTGTTGCATCGACTTGTTGCAAACATTGAGGTCATGGAGGGCTCATTGAAGGTGAGTAGCTTACTATCTCGTTATCATAGTCTATAGCAAAAGGCAACCCATCTGAATACCCTTTTAGTCAAATTGTTGGCAGCATATCAGGTCTTACTAAAGGCTGATTAGATAGCACGATTAAGTTGTATCCGACCTGTCTATGACATGTCTTAAATCTGAATTACACACTACTACTCGAGCATCGACTCAAGTTGAAGAGGGGTCATAAGCAAGTCACATACGACTAACTCGTGCTGTCTAAATGAGGCTTAACGGTTTTTGCAACAGGTGTTACTGCAAGCTGCCAGTTTTTATCCAAAAATGTGTAGGCCACCTTTTTGCTTTCATATTAGGAAACATCTTTTCCTACACACTAGACTGAATTGCATCCTCAAATGCACTTTTCCCTTGAAGGATCAAGTTGTTCTTCCACTGCCATCAATTGAGGTTCTTTCTGAGGCTGCAGCATACAGCAGTCGTAGACCAGTTGTAATTCATGTACTTGAGACCACAGTCATTAGTTGGATCAAACTGATTAAGGTACAGTCAAGCCCCATGTACATTAACAATATGAGCATGATTCGGTATTGCCAGCACAAGCAACAAGATGATAGCTTTTGTGCCAAACTAAACTATAAGTTTGTTTATAAATGTGCCAGATGTTTATGTAAACCAAGGAGCTTCCAGTTGCAATGTTTGTTTTCATCTTGATGATCAAATTAAAGTACTTGGTCAGGTTGGCAAATATAACTGTTTTGTTGTGAATTTAAAGCCTTGCCAACCAACAGAAATGTTCGAGAAGAAGCTTTCAGCTAGTCTGTAACAGGTGTGCAAAACAGCTTGGCAAAAAAACAATGTCATATGTATGTTTTTCACAAAGAGTGTTGCAGTTTGTAGAAGGCTAGTGAAGGTTGTTGTAAAAAATTCTGTATTGCCTATGCAAGTCTAGTACAAAGTCACCAGCTTTTCTATGCATAATTTTTAGGGAACCCTGAAACTTGATCCAGACACTGAAGTTGCAAAGAAATTCGGACTAAAGCCAGGGCCCTTGGATGAAATTGAGGTATGTACAGTAGGTAGATCAACTTGCTGTAGAACATATACTATGCAGCCAATCAGTAAAATATGTACCACCATATGTTTCTAGCTTGTATATATAAAACATATCTAGGAAACACATTTAGCCATCATGATTAGTTATGAGCCAAAGAGAACCACATTTTGCTTTGCTCCCCCTACTTCATTGAGAAAATTGTTAATAAAGTTTGGAGTGAATTGCCAACACTCATCGTGAAGTGGACATTTTGTTGAAAATGAACTCGTTTACAATCATTGTAGTTATGTTGTATGTCGTAGATCAACTGTAATAATGTATTTCTGTATTCAACCAGATGTGGTCGGAACACCTTGAGAGGATCAGCATGATAAATGAGCAGCTGTCTTCACATGTTGCCATGAACATCATCATGAACCTGGAGGATGCACACAGCACTTATGCCCAGTCTTTCCTGCTGGTCAAACGTGATATTGCAAAGGTATAAGAGGAGGGGGACATGCTGTATTTTGACAAATACAATGATTAAGAGCTTTTCCTAAGTTCTTGTAGGACCTGATCCCAAAAATTAAGGGTTAACTGAAGTTTTGTTCAATCACACCTCTCCAGGGCTGGGGAAAAAATAAACATAAAAATGAAATTATACTTGCACACCTGTTCCTTTATACCGTTATTTGGTCCTGCATTAACAGTGTTGACAATTAAACATTCTTTGATAATTCTTTTGTTCGTCATATCTTTCTTATGTAGGCGGAGCAGGAAGCCAATGATAACTTGCAATTCCTCAGCACCCTACTCCCATGGTTTGAGAAGCTCCACTACACAACAAACTCACGTGAGATGGTGGCGACATTTGCCCCATTGATGCATACTCTGTACTTAGTCTGGGCTTACTCCAGGTAAATAATTACCCAGAAATGAACCCCTATAAGAAAAACACACACTCGATTTTTGTGAAGCGGTTTCTTGTGCCTGTCGAAGCGTTTGCTGCTCATGCCGAGCATCTTTGACAGCAGCCCGCAATTCATCCGCTGCTTGTGGCAACTGGAAACTCTCTTCGCGCTGTGAAAGAGGAGCATGTTGCCGCTCGATCACTACATCTGCTAGCGGCACTTCTTCGTTAAAGGATGGTTCTCGGCCCTCATTCAGCGCAGCGTAGTCAACAACCAAGCGATTTCTTAAATTATGACCCATGATCGATCCGTAGAGCAAAAATAGAAAGAAAACTAGATTTATGTACGTAGGACACTTTGAAGCTTGCAAACGAAACTAAGCACTAAGCTGTAATGCTATGCTTTATATCAAACAGTAAACAGAAGGATCGAATTACTAAATCCACGTGGGGTTGTCAAGCTGTGTAATTAAAGATTTTGAGATCTCAAAATTCCCCAATGAAAGAAGACAAAAATTGGACTCACCTCAGCTGATAAATATCTCAACCTAAAAGTTGTTCTCATCAAAGAGGTGTCTGGGATTACTCCAGGCAAATGAAAAAATGCAGAAAAAGAATCAGTTGATTCACCTAAGTGCTCATAAAATAGGGTGCTAAAATGAGTATGTAATGCCATCATTCTTTAATCCTTAGATATTATCATGAGCCAAAGAACTTCCTTCGCATGTTTACAATGCTATCAAATGAAGTTGTTGCAAGAGCTAGACATCTTGTTGGTGAGAATGTTCTTGACAACTTGCTGGAGGTAAGTGCTTTTTGTGAATTTTATCCAGTTTATGACCGGTGCGTGACATTTGCAGACCAGGCTGCAAACAAGACTGCATACTGCAGACCAGACTGCAGAAAGAATTCAGCAGGATATGGCCTTGTGCTGTCAACAGAAACTTTGAAACTATAAATAACAAGCAGTGATTTTGAAACTATAAATGACAAGCAGTGATTTGTCAAATGTGCAAATCAGTTACTACAAGAATCACTTAACTAGCAAAGTAGTCAATTTGAAGAGCTTGCAAAACAAGCAATTTTCAAAGATGCCAGTCTGCGGCCTTTAAATGTTGCGCACTGGTTCATGAGAGGGGGGGGGGGGGGGCATCTAAGTCTGTTCCACTGAATGAAGATTGGGTACCTGCAGCTAGAATAAGAATTGCACTGTAGTCTGCTGAACTAAACCTCTCCTGCCAAAAACCTAGCTAAGCTCTCTGATTTTGACATATCTGTATCTGCATTATTGGGTTTTAATTTTATCAATAAAAACCTCTCCTGCCAAAAACCTAGCTAAGCTCTCTGATTTTGACATATCTGTATCTGCATTATTGGGTTTTAATTTTATCAATAAAAACCTCTCCTGCCAAAAACCTAGCTAAGCTCTCTGATTTTGACATATCTGTATCTGCATTATTGGGTTTTAATTTATCAATAATGTCTCATCTATCCAAATAATCTTCCCTTCAAGGTGTCCATCGAGGTGGACAATAGCGTGAAAAGTTCTGTGAGTGAAACCTTTTGAAAAGCTCTTAATTTGAGCTTACATTATTTGGGTGCATGCTTCACCTTGCATGATAAGCTCATGGACCTGACTCACTGCTTGTTACCACCCTTACTGTCACCCTTGTAATGGGATTCTTAGAGTACAGGGCAAAACATCACTACTCTTTTAGATTTAAGTCATAATAAATATACTCACGTGTCTTGCAGTTACTGGGATATGACCTGGACCTGTTTGTATGCTGCTTGAGGTTTTCTTATTGTTGTCCTAAATCTGTAGTTCTCAATCAAAGAAGTGCTTGGTAAAGTTAAAAAAAATTTGTACTTCATCTACAGTTTCTTGTTGCAAAAAAGGGCAGTATTTGTGTGTCTGGCACAGTCGAAAAATGCAACTATCGTAAAATATCTAGTGAAAACGACTCGAATACTGGTCCCACTTTCGGCAAGCCTTATTTGTTGAGTTTTGTATCTACTCGGGCTGAGGGCAAATCAAGCCCTGGTCCCAGATCCGTAGGATTCGCACTGTGAACATATGTTTAATCTAACTGGAGGATTGTCTCATTCAGTCGTACGCAAGTCTGAAGGATGCCCTTCGCGTGTGTGCTGCATTTAGAGGCTGTTATTTAGACAAGAAAGACAAAGCTGACGACTTGAACCAGAGGAAACTATCTGAACAAACAGGCGCTAAGTAAGTTTGTCTCTTCAATCTCGAAATCATGAGCTAATGATAAGCCTGCTGGTATCTATTGGGATGTGTCACAAAAGTAAGAAAATGACTTAGCACTGGAAATTAGAAAAATGGGAATTTGCGACCAGTTTTAAAGTTTACTTCATAATTTTATTAAATTTATTAGGGAAACGCTTTTTATATCTTACAGGCACAATCTCGATTGAGAAAATACTAGTTTACATAAATGTATGAGTTGAAAAATGATTCATAAAAGCGTAAATTTACGCTATGCTGGTTAGATGTTTTTCATATTGTTTGCTATATAGATTTCTGCGAAAAATAATGCTATTATAGTAAAAGATAGATATCAAGAGGCTGGAACGGCAGGCCCTAGATCAGTATAGCTGTCCACTTATGAGAGTGTCTAATTGAGGAGTGTCTACTACGGTTTTAAATATTCTGCTTTCAATGTTCATACTCTCACCCACGATTTCCAACGCCTTCTTGGTTTCGTAATTAATCACCAAAATCACTATGGAACCTTTTGAATTGGCCAGCACTGAAATGGTATTTAATCACTCCACCACTCCCCAAGGCGCTGGAGAACTCGCAGAATATTAGAAATTGCAGCAGGGCAATGAAGAAATGACCAGTAGTGGCGTGGCTGTGCCCCCCCCCCCCCCCCCCCAATGTTTTCTTACGTTTCTGTATTGTGCTCCCCCAATCTTTCGAGGCCTGCTACGGCTCTGCAGTGATGTAACAGCATTTTGTTCTATCAGTGTTGACAGTGGTGGTATGGTATGGCACTCGAAGCTCTACACAGACAGCCTTACACCCAAAGCAGGCAAGCTCTTTGCACGAGGCAGCACTCTAACGGACAGCATGAATGACCTGGAGTCCGACCTCTGGACCGACTCACCCTGGCCCCCACGCAACAACCCGTGCTTCCTGAGCTTGAATAACTTTATGGAGAGGTGCAACGATGTGCTGGAACTAGTGCAGACCACAAGGCATTTCGAGCTTCTCACGTGCGCCGCTGAGGTGGGCGGGGCCGGCGGTGATAGCTTGGATTGTCTTGTGCGCGAGATTCACACCAAGTTTAACGAGGCTATTGTCTCCTTTAAACAAATGGCTCACGTAAGTGGAATTGGATCCTGCCTAATTAATACAATACAAACTTCAGTACAAGGGTACTCACGATATCGATATAATCTACATATGTAAAAATATTACAATTTTGGATCCCGACAATAATAAATTTAAAATTTGTTTTCGATATACCTCAATGGTGCATTTCCCCCTGTCTCTTGCAATATCGCTGTATCACTCTTCTACTGTAGTTAATGTAATCAGACTATTGAAGAACGCGCTTTTTTTTTTTTTCTCTCATCGACGCTTCGGTATGTGCTGCCTTTTTAATGTCTCTGAGACAAAAAAATTCAAAGCATGTAATTGTCTAATTTACTATATTATTAACACGTAGTGGATCCCGATGCATGTTTAATCCAAGTCTATATTATCCACAGTTAGTACTCACATGGTAGCAGTACCTTTCTAATAGAGGTTGACATCGACTTTATGATCAAGTAACACTTTTACTTCGTTGCTATTATTTAAACCATTTGGATTTCCTTACAGGATGTCTTGGATGCCGAAGAGACGCAGCACTTCGAGCGCGAGTTCTTCGCTTTTCGTTCTGTGACAAGGGTTAGTAGTATAGGGGGTCTTAAAAGCGAGTGATTTTTAGGGGGCAAAAAGAACAATGAAATGACAGAAAGTAGGAGTAACAGTTGTTTGTTACTATTTTTGAAGGACTTGGAATTCAGCCTGGCAGACGTTTTGCGTCAGAGCTTCAAGCAGTGTTGGGACACACGAGCTAAACTGAGGCTTCTGGAGGTGTTTGAAGGAATAAGTGGACGGGAGTTGGTCCAGGTGTGTATGTTCAATATACATCGTTCAATGCACAGGAGAAGCTGTACGAGTAGTATTTTTATGAATGGCATGATTATGATGTGTTTTTTTTCTGAGCTTAGAGATGGTTTGACTAAAGATACAGTAAAGATAGATTGGCCTATGCAAGGATTAATGATAATTATGCTTAAGATAACAGTTGGTCTGGGTATGCGACAGCATCGTTACATGTTTTTCTCAACAATGTTAATGGTGTTTAACGCGGCTTTATGAGCGCTTATCTTGGGTATTAACCTGCGTTATGCTGTTGTTGTATTGTTCTGTTTTAGAGAGAAATTTATATTAATAAATCAATCGTCCAATATTTTAGGCAAACTTGAAAGACATTCTTAGTAGCATGGTACATGACTTGACCCAAGAGTTACTCAGTGTGCGCAAGTTCTTCGAGCAGAGAAAGGACGATCCCCCTTCTCACCCACACCTCCCTCCCGTGGCGAGCAAAGTCCTTTGGCTCCGCGGCCTCAAACTTCACATACAGGTATAGAAGTAACCAAAAGTTACTTTTTTAAAGAGCTTGAATTCAGCAGTTTTGCTAAGTTACCCAAGCTCAAACATAAAGGTCTCGTTTGCTAGCGAAAGAAATGAAGACGTGAGATGCAGACGCGTGGATGAAAATCAACTCACGTAAACATTGCATTCTCCGTTTCCTTCGTTCGTGTATCTGTGGTTTTCCCTTGCCTTTTCTCTAACCTTCTACGTCTTCGCTTCCTACTTTGTCTATGAAAAATGAAATGAAAGAAATAATACACTCACTGAAGGTGTTTAGCAAAGAATAGAGCTCTGCGAACCGTCTTTTATTTTCCAGTTCTCTTGCCATGGAAATCCAAATTTCTATCTTCTGACTGTTCGAAATAAAAGAGTTGCTTTGCAAAAAGAAAAGCAAAGTTGCTTATCTTTGGGACAGACTACTAAAGAATTTGGTATAGTTTTCATAACTTAAGAAATCCTTGATCCGCCAAATTGTCATATAGTGAACTAACATTCTAAATTCCGGATCACCCTTATTACAGCAACCGTTGACCCGTCTGGGCCGCGTCTCGCCCGCCTCCCTCAAGGGGGATGATGGGTGGCGACTACGGGACACATGTACTGATCTGCTCAAGGACATCGAGAAGTAAGACAATACACCTTTATCACGCTTCAATAGCAAAAAAGTGTACTTAGTTTATAATGTAATAGAGATTAGAATCAAATTTATGGCATCGATAATTGCAATATTGCGAAGGTTTGAAAAAAAATGGCTTGCAGAGTTTAAAACTTATGAAGATTTTAAACTGAACAGTTTAAGGCCTAGGACAAACGCTGTTCTTTTCATGTACCGTTCCAAACGCAAATGAGCACAGAACAATCGAATTGGTTCATTTGCCAACATTTGCATTTGGAACGATTCACGAAAAGAACGGAGTCTAACTAGCCCGCCCAGCATAATTTTGTGTTCTCATACATCTCTTTAAAAAACAAATTATGACAAGAACAAAGACATTGGAAATAAGGATCGAAGAATGGACCCTACTACCTTATACATCTACACTCTGTTTTCTTTCAGATGCGAGTCGGAGACATTACGCCAGTGGCAAAATGACATCCAAACCGAGCTTCGAGTCAAACTCAAGCAGCCGCTTCTGGTATGTACGAACGAAACGCAGAGAGCCGCGTTACTTATCGCTAGCGTTTAAGATCCTACACCCGACATTTGCTTTTCCAATAATTATAAGATGTTTTAATATTTAAAGAAAAAGCAAACGTGTCACGCAACCTATGGATCTTCAAACATTATGCTAATGTCATGGGGTCTTTAAAAGTCAGGATAATGTCACGCAACTAACGCGCTCTTTAAAAGTTAGGCTAATGTCACGCAACTAACGGGCTCTCTAAAAGTCAGGTTAATGTCACGCAACTTTCCTCAGATAACGGAGGTAGAGTCGGAGGAGAAACCGCCCATCCTCCACGTTAACTTCGACCCTGAGCTTCTCCTACTTCTGCGAGAGATCCACTATCTAGCGTCCGGGCCATTCAACGTGCGTCTCCCTGACGCCGTTCGCGTTCTTCTCCGCTCTACGGATGACGGGCTGCTCCGCTCTACTGCCGCGCGTCTCGACACCATCGTATCACGCTACAACACCATCATGACGTCCATGGAGGAGTACGAGAAACCGCTGTTTGAGAGAAAACTGGCCAAGATTGATGAGGTAAGTGTGGCCGTAAGCCTTGCCCTTCGCCGTTAGCCTTACAGCTTACCTGTATTAGTTGAATTTTCGCCAACATTCCCAAGATGCCAAAACCGTTTCTCTTTCAATCAAGTTTCGAATTTCAATGGAACTCGCTTTGTAGCCTCTGACTGATCAATGCATCGCATTAAGATGGCTTGTAGCCAAGTCAAGTCTAGGCCAAAGAAATCAGATCTTGGTTTTTAACTGACAGAAGCCAAAGTGTATTTGTCGCTTGGAACTTAGAGGATGAGTACGCATGTTTCTCAAAATCGCTGAAAAGGGAACAACAATGCTCACTCAAGGAAAAATCTCGAACTGGGGTATTACTCATGCGGTCAAGTGACTGCATCCTTTCGGTTTCATTGGTTCAACACGTAACAATTTCTCACCCTTTTGTCATTCAAGATCAAACAAAAACACGCAAAGAAACAGAACACCAATTTCCAGTTAAGCGGTGCATTATAAGTGTGAATTTTGGTTTATTTTCTTGACATCCTTAGGCCTTTTGTGAAAAGATTGAATGTTGTCGCGATAAAATTTCTTACACCGCTATCTCCAGGTCCTTCACCAGGGACTTTATGAATACTCGTGGAAAACATTAGAGTCAGCGGACTTTGTGGAGCATGCGTCTTACTTGGTGTGTGATGACGTACACTTCAACCTCGGTACCGTGCAGTCCAATTACCGCGAGATCTGCAGCATTGCGGACTCATGGTCGACTGGTGGTCAGCTGGACGTATTTACCCCCAGGGACCCCTCCCTTACTTATCCCATGGACAAGTTACAAGGGCAGCACAAGTGAGTACCATGTTAACTTTAAACTTGGCCTGTCATAATGCAATGCATTCTTTGAAGGAAGAGTTTGTCCATCAATGGTTGGCAAATTCAGGTGTGACCAGAGCGTGAAATCTGCCCGCCTGACCATGTCTCTTGGGCGTCTTTGTTTCAGTGAGATTTTCGAGAATCACAAGCATACCATCATCGTCGGAGGATTCAGGATTCATGCGCTGCTTAAGTCCACGTTTGAGGTAATATTTCCCATTCCTTTGGGTACATGTTCTGCCGAGATGCAAAATAAAAGCAGTCATACAAAAAATTGAGTCATGAGTAATACTGAATTTGTACAATAAACCATGCATAGGTTCTAAATGTGAACCCACACTATAAAATAAATAAACAGTATATATATCTAGCACTAATACTTTAAAATCCTTATGCGCACTGAAAAAGGCCCATCCTACAGCTAAGGAACACAAACTCCTAGTAAGCTCACATATATTCAACAAGTCAAATTCAGGGCCGAAATACAGATAGATGCAGCGTATTTAATTAATCACTACTTAATAGCTATTAAAGCCGCATTGTCACCAGTTTACTTCCGGTCGATTACGTAACAATCTCCGATGATTTTTAACGGAAAACGCGAAAAATATTTCAAAATATTGAAAGAAGTGTGTCTATTGGACGTTTCTTTGAGAATGTGATTGATAATTTAGAGCGGATGGCCTGTTAAATATCTCGGATTCAAATATATTCTTTTGTCTTTTAACGGTTGAGGTTTCCGTCGGACCTCCGGAAAGGAACTGGTGACAAGGAGACTTGAATAAAATGTCGTGTTTGACTAAGCTTCTCTTGTCCCGGGTTTCCAGGCAGTCCAGATAAGTAGAGCGTCACCTGCCTGGCAGAGCTACACCCAGCATGTGAGTGATGTGGTCCTGAGAGGTCTCCGTGAATCAACACTCGCCTCACTACGCTCGATGCTCAATCAGATCGTAACCGCTAACATAGCTCAGGTGAGCTTTGAAGTCCAAATTTTACAGCTTTCATGTTTTAACTGTTTATCAAATTACCCAAAACTATAAAGATAAATCACGCAACCCTTTTGGGCACCCGATTGTAACGTAATTTTTTATAGGGTATTTTTTACGAGTTTTTTTCTACTTAGAAGGCTCTTGTGGGTGTTGTTTTGTCTAGCTAGTTTAGTTTAGTTTATTGGCTTTGTCACACAAAAATACTACGGTTTACAATAGGAAATAAACAAAATTAAGAAAATAAGAAACAATGTGACGGGAGAAGAAAACAGGGCGTAAGCCCCAATTGAAATTCTTTCCCAACAAATTACAAACAATAAAAATTCTAAAACGAAAATAAAAATTGAATTACATAAATTTAAGCTCTATGAAATTATGGAGGTTGGTAAAAAGCAAGTTTCTCTAAATAGTGAGTTGTCAGCTGATATCTGAAAGACGAAAGCGTAGTGCAAGATTTCATAAGTGAAGGAAGTCTATTCCAAAGTTTGACAGTTCTAGGGAAATACGAATTCCTGTAATAATTTTGGTTGTGAGTGGAAAAAAGGCGGTAATTGTTAGGATGGTAATTTCGAGTATTGTAACGGGACGTGGCTGGAGAGAGAAGGCTAGCTAAACTAATGCTAACATCACCATTTTTTATTTTAAATAACAGAACTAGATCGGTTATGTCTCTTCGATATTCTAATGGGAGGAGCTTAAGAGTTTTCAGCCTTTCTGTGTATGAAACATCGGCGGGATAGTTCAAAATAAACTGGGATGCTCGACGCTGGAGAGCTTTGTGCTTGCCTGTCGAAGGCGACCAAATGCAAGAAGCATACTCCAGGTGGGGCCTAACAAGGGTGCAGTACAGCAGCTGTCTTGTAGTTGGGTCGAGGATGTCAGAACAGACCCGTTTCACTAGTCCAAGCACCCTGTTTGCTTTTGCGCACATAGGCTCGATGTGAGGACCCCAAGACAGATATTTGGTAATTGTAACGCCGAGGTCAGTCACCTGCGCTACTGGATCCAGGGTGCGACCGCATAGTTGGTAAGGGTACGGAGGACGCTTGGTGGAACGCTTCTTTGACATGTGCACCACTTTACACTTAGATGCACTAAACTCCATGCCGTGTTCTAGACTCCAGCTGTACAGGGAGTCAAGGTCAGCCTGCAACGAGGTTGAAAAACTTGCAGTGTCTATAGAGCGGCAGAGCTTAGAATCATCAGCATAAAGAGCGATGTTTGAGCCTTGCTGCACGTAGTTAGGCATATCGTTGGCATATACTAGGAACAACAGGGGCCCAAGGATAGATCCCTGTGGGACCCCTGAGGTCATTGACAGCCAAGAGGAGGACACACCATCGAGGACAACACGCTGCCGCCTTCCCGTTAGGTAGGATACAAACCATTTCAGCAGAGAACCCGTGACTCCATACTGCTGCAGCTTAGAAATAAGCAGATGATGAGGCACCTTGTCAAATGCCTTGGAAAGGTCTAGGTGAATGACATCAATGTCCTTCCCCCCTGCTAGTCTGTCTACGATGTCATGATAGACTTCAACAAGTTGCGTCACGGTGGATTTTCCCTTAAGGAATTCGTGTTGAAGCTGGTAAATATGGGGGGAAATGAAATTTAAGCAGCGCTTGAAGACGCAGCGTTCAAGAACTTTTGACAGGATACACAGAAGAGAGATAGGCCTGTAGTTTTCTGCCAGGATAGGGTCATCCTTCTTGAACACAGGTGTGATATTTGCGTCCTTCCAAAGCGCGAGAACGGATCCAAGAGACAGATTAAACAACTAGTCTAGTTCGAAACTGATCAACTTGTGGTCGGTAGAAATAATGTCATTGAATCCGTGCATGTGTTGAAATTTGGATGGGATACTCGTCAAAATTAAATCGAGAATGTTCCTTCCCCTTGTTGGAAAATCAATAAGCTGCCATAAATAGTGATCCTTTATAATTTTGCAGAGATAGTTTGTGAGGCAATCGTCGGTTTTAGCGGCTTCTGTCGTCCAGTCGATCTCAGAGAGATTGAAGTCGCTAATCACTATTAACTGATCGTATTTCGCTTTAGAAGCTAGGCGCAGAGTTTTCTTGAGTTGTTTTAGATACTCTAGGTCAGTGTCCTGCGGCCGGTAATAAATGATAGCCAGAATCTTGCGTCGTGAGTTAGGACGGAGCTCGCATGCTAAAAGTTCAGCGTCGGTTTCTAAATCACATCGACGGAGGCTTACGATACTGTTTTTGACCGCCAGGAACACTCCTCCTCTACGGGACTGTCTGTCCCGTCTGTGGATGGTGTAGTCCGCGGAACTAGGGAGTAATTCGCAGTCCAGATAATTTGGATTCAGCCAAGACTCCACACAGAATATTAAGTCCTTGCCAATGGAAAGTGCTTGGAGTTCGCTCCGTTTTTTAGCGACGCTCCTAGAATTCATATACAAGCATTTCACGGTGGTACAGCAATTACTTTTCCATCTAGAGAACGCCCGTGGGCCAGGATGAGTGCAACATCTCCGCAGAGAAGCAGAAGCCCAACGAGGTAGCAGTTTGGTCTGGTGAAGTCTCGTCTTGGACGAAACAGGGAATGATGTTGATTCCCGAAATCAGGCCTATTAGAGAAACCCACTTTGCAAAATCTCCATATATAGAATGACGTCTCTTTGCCATTGCGATTAGCAATAGGTGGCTGAGCAAAAAGTAGCAAGGATCGTATAGCTAACAAAATGATGACATAGCTCAGGGAGACGTGACTGGCCGCCATGATGGTCAGTTGTTACCTATCACGAGAAAATGCAAATATATAAAAGCGTCTTAGAAGGGAGTAACATATTACCACGAGGAAAACGTTAACTACATGGGTTTCATGTAGTTATCGGTTCAGACCCCTTTAGGCTCGGCCGTGAGGGTCGGATTACAAACAAACAGTTTTCGGAGTCTGAAACGTGTCTTTTCTCCTTTTTGTCAATTGTCTTTGAGAGATTGTAACACCAATCTTTGAGAGATTGTAACACCAATCTTTGAGAGATTGTAACACCAATCTTTGAGAGATTGTAACACCAATCAATCATGCCGCCATTTAAGTATTTTGTTGAAGCGAGAAACTGTGAACTTCAATCAAATGCCGTGGATGCAGCCTCAAACTTTAACCTTGGATGATTAGAATTAAAATTGTGCTTTAGCGAACACATGTTGTTAAACAGCACAAGCAGTGCATTTCCAATTTTTTTTGGGGGGGAATGTATTTTTCTGAAGAACACATTTCTTGATCCTGTCTAATAGTTTGTGAAGGAATTCTACTGTACTCCCTCTTGGTCGTCTCAACTCACGATAATCTATTGACAGGACAACTCGAGCGTACCCATCCTGACCATACGACTAGAGCTGATAGGACCCCAAGTACTGTTTAACCCGACGCTGGACGAAAACACCGCCTCACTCAGCGTACAGGAAGCTGTCCAGAACTGGCTCAAAGATTTCCTGGGCCGGGGTGACCAGATTAAACCCTTGGACGACGGCAGAGAGGTAATTCGTAGTTAAAAAGAAGACAAGGTCAGATCTAGTAATGGCTGAAATAAGAGTATTCATTAAAGAAAAACACTGCATTACATTAGTTCGTCTTTAGCAAAGGTGAGCAAACAAATACGTAATAATGATAAGTAGTGTCAGTCTAAATTGTTTTATGCCGTTTATTTTATAAGTTACTTACTGCCTGATTGGTCAGTTCTATAGATCCAGTTCAAAGTCCAGACCTTCCAAATTCAAAGTAATATAGCGGGGCTTGTTTTAGTTGATTTTTTTTTTTCAATCACCAAACATGGTAATGTAAGGCCTTTTGATGAGGTCTCGTGCAGAAAAGAGCATCGCGCAGCATTACTAGAATAATGTCGTCACTAAACAAATAGCGTGAATAACGATAGACGTCGGAAGGACGTCAACGACACACATTTAAGATCTCTTCCCGCACTAGAGAAAGAAAAAAGGTGGTAGCTTATAGGGACTGCGTTCGCTGGCTTTTACCCATGCTGCTTTGTTTCCCTAGTCGTATGCCACATCGATCAAAGAAGATGAGGAGGTGGTCAGACTTGTAAAGCAGATCACGGATGTTGTGGAGCAGAACTCTACCGAATGCAAGGTAATGTGTCCTTACTGCTTACACCTAAGGCTATGTCACACGAGGCAATTTTTCTTGCAACTTGCGATGCGGCGATGAATATTTCAGATTGCAGTAACATTATGGAAGCACGGGTGGCCTAGTGTGTTAGCGCGTCGGCCTCTCACCGCTGTGGCCCAGGTTCGAATCCTGGCTCAAACTGGGGATTTTTCCGGGTTCCTGCCTTGAATCGAATTTGTCACAAGTGAGTTGAAGTTATTCTCCCGTGTTTCCAGTCTTCTCGGATAAGGACACTAAACCGGAGGTCCCGTCTCTTCAAGCTGCACTACATTAACCTGAACCGAAGGGACGTAAAAGAACCACTGGGGACGCAATAAACCCTCTGGCAGTGACCACCCCCAGTGACAGTGCTTAACACTGTCGATAAACAAATCGGCCTCCTAGTATTAGCGAAAGCTACCTATAGGAGTAATAAATCGAATCGAATCGAATGATACACAAGTCCAGTTTTCAAGAAATGTTGCTAAAAGAGTCCTTTCAAACAATTTTACTTTTCTTGCAACGCTACAAAAATGCATTGCTAGTTGCAAAAAGGGGTTGTTGCAGCGGGTTGTTCAATACTTTAACAAATCTATGCATGGCATTGTCTGAAACACTTATAAGGCCACTGGAGCGTATCAGAAAACTAGGTCAAACAATGGAAGGGAACAATGCCATACATTAATTTGTCCGAGTATTGGACTAGTATTGAGGACTAAATCTCTAAGATAAAGAGATCAGCAAGAAACTCTAGCAAGATATTAAATAGTGCATCAAAAGATCAAGTCGGTCGTGATCAGTAACAAAATACATTTCACACACTTTTCGTCTTCTTCCTTGTACTAGTAGCGCTGTGAAATGTAAATTAAAAAACATAAAAGATTTGACGATATTTTCCAGGGATTCCTGGCCACGTTCCGCGAGTACGCGTTTTTATGGATGCAGGACGTTCAGCGCACATTCGAAGAGTTCCTTGCGGGTAACATCGCCGCGCACCCGCGTAAGATGAACCGCTCCGAGCTCATCAGGTCACGTGCCTCCGTCAACTCCGAGAAGTCCAGGAAAGATAAGGACAAGGACACCAGAAGGTTCGGAAATTAATTAATAAATAAATATTATAAAATCGCTAAATAAATTCCAATACATTGCATCAGTTTACTTCCGGAGGTTCGACGGAAACCTCAACCGTTAAAAGACAGAAGAATCTATTAGAATCCGAGATATGTAACAGACCATCCTCTAAATTATCAATCATATTCTCCAAGAAACTTCTTATAGACACAATGCTTTCAATATGTTGAAATATTTTTCGCGGTTTCCGATAAAAATCATCGGAGATTGTTACGTAATCGACCGGAAGTAAACTGGTGACAATGCGGCTTTAAACGCTATTTGTTTACAGCTCTAGCAGGACATCAGCTGCAGCTTCCACCCTCAGTACCAGCGGCGCCATGGGTCTGTCTGAAAAGACCTTCCTCAACCCTAAGAAAATGACGGCGTCAAGGGAGGCGCGGCAGGAAAGTGGTCCCTCACTTGACGACTTCGACCGGGAGATCGAGATCTACATGGTAAGAGCCTCGAACATAGGAGAAGTTGAAAGAATCAGCGAGGAAGTGATAGGTTCTTCACTTAGAGGTTAAACAGGGAGATCGGTCTGCAACTTATGGAGAAGGTCTTGAATGTCTTATGTGATACGGTGATAAGGGTAAACTGCCAGGAATGTGTGTGTAAGGTGTAGGCTTGGATTGGGCGGCTTCACAGAATGTAAGGCCCCTTTAACACGGTACCGTCAAATTTTGTGACCGTTCATACAGTAATCCATTGCGTTCACATCGGGGGAAAATGAGACAGCTCGCTGCGGTCGAAAATTCGACCGGCATCATGTTAAAGGGGCCTCCATCACTGTATTAACGGCACGGTAATGTTTGCAGACGGCACGTGACGAGATCTACGCACTACAGGACTGGTGTGACGTTGGGTGGATGCGTGTCAACATGGCGCCCATTAAGCAAGTGCTGGGAACGTACTCCAGCAAATGGATGTTCGTCTACACAAAGTACCTGTCTGATCAGGTGAGAATGACAACGTCATATACCTCCAGGTCTGCTAGAAGGCACGGATGTGCCTGGTATTAGGGATAACCAAGATCAGTTACAACAAATAGTGGTAGTCGACTAAGGATGCGTTTTTTTTCCTATCATTCTGGAATGGGAATGGTTGGTAGAGAATGTTCAGAATGGCTTTCGAGTAATGACAAAATGGGTGGAATGGCCTTCATTCCATTCCGGAATAGGAACGCGGGATAAACGAACGCGCGCTTTTTCTATTCTACTCATTCTCATTCCGAATCACGAGTAAAAAAAATCCCTTAGTATGGATAGGTTGCATTTCCATAGCGCAAGGATTTGCATAGATATAAAATCGTTTCAGATGGAACTCTGATCTACCACATAGTGTTATATACCATGTCTAAGAGTTACTTATTGTAGGTATCCTCGACCCTTAATGACTTGGACTCGTTCCTGAAGCGGATTGAGCCAGGAATTGAGGCGATAACAGGCAACGAGCGTGACATTGCTTCCTTTATGAGACTCATGAGAGTTTTCAACGAGGTAAGAAGCAAGCCTTTCCATGCATTGATATCAGATAGACACTTCGAGGTAGCAGAAATTCATTTTACCGGGATTCAACTGTAAAAACCAGCTGAATAACCTTTTTTATCACTGTGTTGTTTTGTTTCTCTTTCCTTTATATGTTTTTACAACCGCCTGCTCCACAACAGCGCTTTCGGCTTTTGCACTCTTCAGTGTTATAACCTATGTGTGGTTTGCTTGTTGTTATGTTATCACCCATCATCTCTTCCATGTGGGAGAGGGCTGATTGGCGGTTGGTTGCAAAAAAATATAAAGAAAAGGGGAACAAAACGACACACTCGTGGAGAGTACCAACTACAAAGGATAACTTCTTTTTTTCCTCTTTGCCTCTTGAAGGTGAGCACCCAGCAAGCCGAGATGGACAGCAAGTTCATCGCCATGAAGCGCACCATTGCCTTGTTAGAGAAATACGGGCAGAAACTGCCAGAGATGACACAGAAATTCTACGCCGCAGCTCCACAAAGGTGCGGTGTTACCCTAGACTAAGGGAAGGCTGCACTTCGCGTAAAATCAGATGGGGTGTGCCACCGGAAACCCGAACCCCTGACCCTACTAAAGATATAAAAATCCCTAACAGGCGCAACTTTATATTGGCCTGACACGAAAACAGACCTGCTGCCCAGTCGGCCCAGCTGAACGCAAAACGGCCCCTGTCCTTTCCCATACCAGTCAACTTTTGCCGTACTGTCTCCCCATAAGAAAATGTCAAAAACTCCCAATTTTACAGACTGTCACTAAATTACGGTCCCGAGGATGCCTTTATGACTAGAGTTATGACCGTTTAGAACATGTAGACCTGTGTATGAATTCTGTAATTTTATCGCCCAGGTGGAATAACCTAAAGATGAAGGTCAACCAAGCAAAGCAGCGGCTTGGGCCTCGCATTCAGGCCGAGGCTAGGAGTGTAACACAGGTAACACATGTCATTTACCATTTCATACTTAGACATCGTTCGCAATTTGCCGCCTAAAGCATTGGTTATTAGGAACTCCACCACTCTAAAAAAAATTCCGATATAACTTTGACTTCCCCTATAATAACTTTATTTCCCCTAGACAAAAAGATCACGGTCCGATCGCGACACAGGCGTAAATCCTTGGTCCCTAGCACGGGCCAAGCAAACTGATATTGCGAGATCTATGAACTTTTCTCTCACGCGTATTCCACTCTGTGTTAGGAGCTGAAGGCATTTGGGGGTCGCTGCGAAGCCCTGTCCCGAGAGTTCGCTGCCTCAGAAGCTTTCAGTCGCAAGTGTGCGATCTACAGCGCATTCACCCTAATGGATGCGTTCGGCAAGAAACTCGCGACGATGGAGGGCGAGGCGCAGGTCGGTACCTAGACACCATGACACGCCCATACTGTAGCATTTATTGGGGTATGGAGAGTCACCCATGTTGAGCGAAGCCACAGAAATAAAGACGCCAATATGGAGCAAGCAGGGTTGGTGGGTGGGGCACGTCATCAGAATATCATGAGTATTTATCATGAATATTAATGTAATTTAAATAGTACATTGCATGCATACTAATTGGTTGTCGAACGTTCAAGGTTTCACTGTAATTACCCCACTCTTAGTCAATAAGTGGTATTTAATTGACTTTTCAGGATCTCATCGAGCTTCAGGAGTTGTTTGAGAAAGTTGTGGTCAACTTTTCCGTCTTGCCACAGTAAGTATTTGGGAAGTTGCAGATACTCAAAAAGAGATAAACAATCAAAGTTTGTTAGCAATTAATCAATCAATAAACGACTACCATAATTGATAGATAAAGTGCACGGTAAATCTGATTATGTTTTCTCTACTTTAGGTTGCGTTCAGACCTGGAATGCTTGCGACAGGTTTGGACAACCTATCGCACTGTACAGGAACAGCATACCGAGTGGAAACGCGGCCGATGGCAGCGGATAAACACACGGCTCATGCGCAAAGCAACTGATGCTCAGCTAGAGGTGGTTCAGGCGCTTCCGAGTGACTCCTGGGACTGGGATGTGTACCTTGGCATGCACGACTCAATACTGAACATCCAGGTAACACAACACTACTTTTGCTCATTATATACCATAACCCTGAATTTCACTTGGCCTAGGAAATACACCTCCCTCTATTCTTTAGGCGTGTCTGCCCATCGTATACCATAACCCTGCATTTCTAATGGTCTCCAATATACATCTCCCTCTATTCCTTAGGCGTGTATGCCCATCATAACCCATCACCCCGTATTTCTCGAGGCCTGCAGTATATATATATATATATATTCCTCTATCCCCCATATGCCTGCCTACCCATTATATACCATAACCCAGTATTTCTCATGGTCTATAATATAATCCATCATATGACATAACCCAGTATTTTTATAGCCTCTAATATACATCTCCCTCTACCCCTCCTATGCCTGCCTACCCATTATATACCATAACCCAGTATTTCTCATGGTCTATAATATAATCCATCATATGACATAACCCAGTATTTTTATAGCCTCTAATATACATCTCCCTCTACCCCTCCTAGGCGTGCCTACCCATTATATACCATAACCCAGTATTTCTCATGGTCTATAATATAATCCATCATATGACATAACCCTGTATTTTTATAGCCTCTAATATACATCTCCCTCTACCCCCCCTATGCCTGCCTACCCATTATATACCATAACCCAGTATTTCTCATGGTCTATAATATAATCCATCATATGACATAACCCAGTATTTTTATAGCCTCTAATATACATCTCCCTCTACACTTCCTATGCCTGCCAACCCATTATATACCATAACTATCCAATATTTCTCATGGTCTATAATATAATCCATCATATGACATAACCCAGTATTTTTATAGCCTCTAATATACATCTCCCTCTACCCCTCCTAGGCGTGCCTACCCATTATATACCATAACCCAGTATTTCTCATGGTCTATAATATAATCCATCATATGACATAACCCAGTATTTTTATAGCCTCTAATATACATCTCCCTCTACCCCTCCTATGCCTGCCTACCCATTATATACCATAACCCAGTATTTCTCATGGTCTATAATATAATCCATCATATGACATAACCCAGTATTTTTATAGCCTCTAATATACATCTCCCTCTACCCCTCCTATGCCTGCCTACCCATTATATACCATAACCCAATATTTCTCATGGTCTATAATATAATCCATCATATGACATAACCCAGTATTTATAGCCTCTAATATACATCTCCCTCTACCCATCCAAGGCGTGCCTACCCATTATATACCATAACCCTGTATTTGTCATGGCCTCTAATATATATCTCCCTTTACCCCCTAGGCGTGCCTGCCGATCATAGACGACTTGAGCAAGTCCGCCATGCGTCAGCGTCACTGGAAACAGCTACTGCGTCTTGCTGGTGGAGCTTTACAGATCAGTAACGAGGGCCTGACACGGATGACCTTGGGGCAGCTGCTGGATCTTGGTTTGCACAGTACGTTTATATGTCTTCACTTAAAAGTCCGTGGGTTTGACTTGCGAGACGAGTCTTAGGGTCCGACTTGCGTGACAAGTCCGTAATAGCCACCACTTACGTGACAAGTCTGTGAGTGCGACTTGCATGACAAGTCCGTGAGGGCGACTTGCGTGACAAGTCCGTGATTGCAACTTGTGTGACAAGTCCGTGAGTGCGACTTGTGTGACAATTCCGTGAGTGCGACTTGCGTGACGATTCCGTGAGTGCGACTTGCGTGATAATCCTGTGAGTGCGACTTGCGTGACAAGTCCGTGAGTGCGACTTGCGTGACAAGTCCGTGAGTGCGACTTGCGTGACAAGTCCGTGAGTGCAACTTGTGTGACAAGGCCGTGGGTGCGATTCACGTCCCGTGGGGGTGAAATGCGTGTCTATTCCATTTATACTTATTCTGCAATTATAGAAGCGAAAATAGTATGTGATTCTTTATTATGTTTGTAGACCACGCCGAAGAGGTTCGTGCTATCATCCAGAGGGCCACAAAAGACGTGGCTATCGAGAGTTCACTCAAGACTTATGAGGAAGTCTGGCTGAGCAAGATATTCGAGATGAGGCCGCATACGAGATACAAGGGACCAGCATCCTCTGCTGCTGCCGTCACGCAAGACGTGAGTCACGCTTTATGTACTGTTACAAAAAAAAACTAGTAAATCTTCACACAGCATATTCCACGTAATCAGGAGAAATTCATGCAATGTAACAATCATTTTTGTAGAACACTGGCAGCGAGTTTGGCAAGGACTCTGAGTTCGAGTTACACGCGGGACCTCGCGGGATGTCGAGTCGCGTGTCGGTCACGAGTCATGGAAGCGGTGGATTCAGCGTCAAAGACAGTAAAACGCGCAAGACCTCCATCGCTTCTGCTACGTTCTCACAGTCCCTTCTTAACCTGACCCAGGTAAGAAGAACACAGCCGCTATAATATAATAAAGACAGCTGAGGCTATAATTAGATGAATACTGGTACAATCATACCCCTCCAGTAGTACTGAGACAATAATGTGAACTTTAGAAGCACACTAGCATACACACATTGGCACCAGTCGGGCCAAGACGGGACGCTAGCACAGTCTATTACCCGTGCAGTTCGGCAACCATGGACAGCTGTTTCGTCCTTATTAGGACTCGTCAGCATGGCATAGCCGGTTTGCCTCAGTTAAACTTCATCGGCAAAAAAACTGCAGGGCGACTTCGACTCGAGCGAAGTGCTTTAAACCACAGCTTAGATCCATGTGGGATCTAGAGCTGCGACCGGGCTAGCGTGATGCCAATTGTGCGGATCACGCATGCGACCTTTGCTAGTCTAAAACTCCGTCGGATAGCCAAACTATCCTTGCGAGTATGTATACATAAATGTGAACTTTAGAAGCACACTAGCATACACACATTGGCACCAGTCGGGCCAAGACGGGACGCTAGCACAGTCTATTACCCGTGCAGTTCGGCAACCATGGACAGCTGTTTCGTCCTTATTAGGACTCGTCAGCATGGCATAGCCGGTTTGCCTCAGTTAAACTTCATCGGCAAAAAAACTGCAGGGCGACTTCGACTCGAGCGAAGTGCTTTAAACCACAGCTTAGATCCATGTGGGATCTAGAGCTGCGACCGGGCTAGCGTGATGCCAATTGTGCGGATCACGCATGCGACCTTTGCTAGTCTAAAACTCCGTCGGATAGCCAAACTATCCTTGCGAGTATGTATACATAAATGTGAACTTTAGAAGCACACTAGCATACACACATTGGCACCAGTCGGGCCAAGACGGGACGCTAGCACAGTCTATTACCCGTGCAGTTCGGCAACCATGGACAGCTGTTTCGTCCTTATTAGGACTCGTCAGCATGGCATAGCCGGTTTGCCTCAGTTAAACTTCATCGGCAAAAAAACTGCAGGGCGACTTCGACTCGAGCGAAGTGCTTTAAACCACAGCTTAGATCCATGTGGGATCTAGAGCTGCGACCGGGCTAGCGTGATGCCAATTGTGCGGATCACGCATGCGACCTTTGCTAGTCTAAAACTCCGTCGGATAGCCAAACTATCCTTGCGAGTATGTATACATAAATGTGAACTTTAGAAGCACACTAGCATACACACATTGGCACCAGTCGGGCCAAGACGGGACGCTAGCACAGTCTATTACCCGTGCAGTTCGGCAACCATGGACAGCTGTTTCGTCCTTATTAGGACTCGTCAGCATGGCATAGCCGGTTTGCCTCAGTTAAACTTCATCGGCAAAAAAACTGCAGGGCGACTTCGACTCGAGCGAAGTGCTTTAAACCACAGCTTAGATCCATGTGGGATCTAGAGCTGCGACCGGGCTAGCGTGATGCCAATTGTGCGGATCACGCATGCGACCTTTGCTAGTCTAAAACTCCGTCGGATAGCCAAACTATCCTTGCGAGTATGTATACATAAATGTGAACTTTAGAAGCACACTAGCATACACACATTGGCACCAGTCGGGCCAAGACGGGACGCTAGCACAGTCTATTACCCGTGCAGTTCGGCAACCATGGACAGCTGTTTCGTCCTTATTAGGACTCGTCAGCATGGCATAGCCGGTTTGCCTCAGTTAAACTTCATCGGCAAAAAAACTGCAGGGCGACTTCGACTCGAGCGAAGTGCTTTAAACCACAGCTTAGATCCATGTGGGATCTAGAGCTGCGACCGGGCTAGCGTGATGCCAATTGTGCGGATCACGCATGCGACCTTTGCTAGTCTAAAACTCCGTCGGATAGCCAAACTATCCTTGCGAGTATGTATACATAAATGTGAACTTTAGAAGCACACTAGCATACACACATTGGCACCAGTCGGGCCAAGACGGGACGCTAGCACAGTCTATTACCCGTGCAGTTCGGCAACCATGGACAGCTGTTTCGTCCTTATTAGGACTCGTCAGCATGGCATAGCCGGTTTGCCTCAGTTAAACTTCATCGGCAAAAAAACTGCAGGGCGACTTCGACTCGAGCGAAGTGCTTTAAACCACAGCTTAGATCCATGTGGGATCTAGAGCTGCGACCGGGCTAGCGTGATGCCAATTGTGCGGATCACGCATGCGACCTTTGCTAGTCTAAAACTCCGTCGGATAGCCAAACTATCCTTGCGAGTATGTATACATAAATGTGAACTTTAGAAGCACACTAGCATACACACATTGGCACCAGTCGGGCCAAGACGGGACGCTAGCACAGTCTATTACCCGTGCAGTTCGGCAACCATGGACAGCTGTTTCGTCCTTATTAGGACTCGTCAGCATGGCATAGCCGGTTTGCCTCAGTTAAACTTCATCGGCAAAAAAACTGCAGGGCGACTTCGACTCGAGCGAAGTGCTTTAAACCACAGCTTAGATCCATGTGGGATCTAGAGCTGCGACCGGGCTAGCGTGATGCCAATTGTGCGGATCACGCATGCGACCTTTGCTAGTCTAAAACTCCGTCGGATAGCCAAACTATCCTTGCGAGTATGTATACATAAATGTGAACTTTAGAAGCACACTAGCATACACACATTGGCACCAGTCGGGCCAAGACGGGACGCTAGCACAGTCTATTACCCGTGCAGTTCGGCAACCATGGACAGCTGTTTCGTCCTTATTAGGACTCGTCAGCATGGCATAGCCGGTTTGCCTCAGTTAAACTTCATCGGCAAAAAAACTGCAGGGCGACTTCGACTCGAGCGAAGTGCTTTAAACCACAGCTTAGATCCATGTGGGATCTAGAGCTGCGACCGGGCTAGCGTGATGCCAATTGTGCGGATCACGCATGCGACCTTTGCTAGTCTAAAACTCCGTCGGATAGCCAAACTATCCTTGCGAGTATGTATACATAAATGTGAACTTTAGAAGCACACTAGCATACACACATTGGCACCAGTCGGGCCAAGACGGGACGCTAGCACAGTCTATTACCCGTGCAGTTCGGCAACCATGGACAGCTGTTTCGTCCTTATTAGGACTCGTCAGCATGGCATAGCCGGTTTGCCTCAGTTAAACTTCATCGGCAAAAAAACTGCAGGGCGACTTCGACTCGAGCGAAGTGCTTTAAACCACAGCTTAGATCCATGTGGGATCTAGAGCTGCGACCGGGCTAGCGTGATGCCAATTGTGCGGATCACGCATGCGACCTTTGCTAGTCTAAAACTCCGTCGGATAGCCAAACTATCCTTGCGAGTATGTATACATAAATGTGAACTTTAGAAGCACACTAGCATACACACATTGGCACCAGTCGGGCCAAGACGGGACGCTAGCACAGTCTATTACCCGTGCAGTTCGGCAACCATGGACAGCTGTTTCGTCCTTATTAGGACTCGTCAGCATGGCATAGCCGGTTTGCCTCAGTTAAACTTCATCGGCAAAAAAACTGCAGGGCGACTTCGACTCGAGCGAAGTGCTTTAAACCACAGCTTAGATCCATGTGGGATCTAGAGCTGCGACCGGGCTAGCGTGATGCCAATTGTGCGGATCACGCATGCGACCTTTGTGATCCGCACAATTGGCATCACGCTAGCCCGGTCGCAGCTCTAGATCCCACATGGATCTAAGCTGTGGTTTAAAGCACTTCGCTCGAGTCGAAGTCGCCCTGCAGTTTTTTTGCCGATGAAGTTTAACTGAGGCAAACCGGCTATGCCATGCTGACGAGTCCTAATAAGGACGAAACAGCTGTCCATGGTTGCCGAACTGCACGGGTAATAGACTGTGCTAGCGTCCCGTCTTGGCCCGACTGGTGCCAATGTGTGTATGCTAGTGTGCTTCTAAAGTTCACATTTATGTATACATACTCGCAAGGATAGTTTGGCTATCCGACGGAGTTTTAGACTAGCAAAGGTCGCATGCGTGATCCGCACAATTGGCATCACGCTAGCCCGGTCGCAGCTCTAGATCCCACATGGATCTAAGCTGTGGTTTAAAGCACTTCGCTCGAGTCGAAGTCGCCCTGCAGTTTTTTTGCCGATGAAGTTTAACTGAGGCAAACCGGCTATGCCATGCTGACGAGTCCTAATAAGGACGAAACAGCTGTCCATGGTTGCCGAACTGCACGGGTAATAGACTGTGCTAGCGTCCCGTCTTGGCCCGACTGGTGCCAATGTGTGTATGCTAGTGTGCTTCTAAAGTTCACATTTATGTATACATACTCGCAAGGATAGTTTGGCTATCCGACGGAGTTTTAGACTAGCAAAGGTCGCATGCGTGATCCGCACAATTGGCATCACGCTAGCCCGGTCGCAGCTCTAGATCCCACATGGATCTAAGCTGTGGTTTAAAGCACTTCGCTCGAGTCGAAGTCGCCCTGCAGTTTTTTTGCCGATGAAGTTTAACTGAGGCAAACCGGCTATGCCATGCTGACGAGTCCTAATAAGGACGAAACAGCTGTCCATGGTTGCCGAACTGCACGGGTAATAGACTGTGCTAGCGTCCCGTCTTGGCCCGACTGGTGCCAATGTGTGTATGCTAGTGTGCTTCTAAAGTTCACATTTATGTATACATACTCGCAAGGATAGTTTGGCTATCCGACGGAGTTTTAGACTAGCAAAGGTCGCATGCGTGATCCGCACAATTGGCATCACGCTAGCCCGGTCGCAGCTCTAGATCCCACATGGATCTAAGCTGTGGTTTAAAGCACTTCGCTCGAGTCGAAGTCGCCCTGCAGTTTTTTTGCCGATGAAGTTTAACTGAGGCAAACCGGCTATGCCATGCTGACGAGTCCTAATAAGGACGAAACAGCTGTCCATGGTTGCCGAACTGCACGGGTAATAGACTGTGCTAGCGTCCCGTCTTGGCCCGACTGGTGCCAATGTGTGTATGCTAGTGTGCTTCTAAAGTTCACATTTATGTATACATACTCGCAAGGATAGTTTGGCTATCCGACGGAGTTTTAGACTAGCAAAGGTCGCATGCGTGATCCGCACAATTGGCATCACGCTAGCCCGGTCGCAGCTCTAGATCCCACATGGATCTAAGCTGTGGTTTAAAGCACTTCGCTCGAGTCGAAGTCGCCCTGCAGTTTTTTTGCCGATGAAGTTTAACTGAGGCAAACCGGCTATGCCATGCTGACGAGTCCTAATAAGGACGAAACAGCTGTCCATGGTTGCCGAACTGCACGGGTAATAGACTGTGCTAGCGTCCCGTCTTGGCCCGACTGGTGCCAATGTGTGTATGCTAGTGTGCTTCTAAAGTTCACATTTATGTATACATACTCGCAAGGATAGTTTGGCTATCCGACGGAGTTTTAGACTAGCAAAGGTCGCATGCGTGATCCGCACAATTGGCATCACGCTAGCCCGGTCGCAGCTCTAGATCCCACATGGATCTAAGCTGTGGTTTAAAGCACTTCGCTCGAGTCGAAGTCGCCCTGCAGTTTTTTTGCCGATGAAGTTTAACTGAGGCAAACCGGCTATGCCATGCTGACGAGTCCTAATAAGGACGAAACAGCTGTCCATGGTTGCCGAACTGCACGGGTAATAGACTGTGCTAGCGTCCCGTCTTGGCCCGACTGGTGCCAATGTGTGTATGCTAGTGTGCTTCTAAAGTTCACATTTATGTATACATACTCGCAAGGATAGTTTGGCTATCCGACGGAGTTTTAGACTAGCAAAGGTCGCATGCGTGATCCGCACAATTGGCATCACGCTAGCCCGGTCGCAGCTCTAGATCCCACATGGATCTAAGCTGTGGTTTAAAGCACTTCGCTCGAGTCGAAGTCGCCCTGCAGTTTTTTTGCCGATGAAGTTTAACTGAGGCAAACCGGCTATGCCATGCTGACGAGTCCTAATAAGGACGAAACAGCTGTCCATGGTTGCCGAACTGCACGGGTAATAGACTGTGCTAGCGTCCCGTCTTGGCCCGACTGGTGCCAATGTGTGTATGCTAGTGTGCTTCTAAAGTTCACTGAGACAATGTCCACAGTCACTTTTGTCGTCCACGTTGCTTAAAGTGCCTATTGTTTGCCCCTGGATTTTCACACAATTTTGTACTGATTGTCCTAGGTTTTAAAAAGTTCAATCTTTTCTTAGTTAATATTCAAATTATACAATTTGTTTTGCTGAGTAAGACTTTTTTAAAGTTTCCCAAAGTTAAATGCCATCGAGAGTTGTCTGTAATTATATTTCTTTCCTCCCTAGGATACTGGACCAGTGTGCCTGCTCAATAAATGCGAGCCAATCTTCGAGGAGCTGGAAGAACACCAGGTATAAGCTAACCAATAAATACACACCTTAAAAGATGACATAAAATTTAGCATTTGTGCTTACCTTTTTCTAGGAAAGCAATGACCATATAAGTACCGTTGATGCCAATAAGATCAACGTGAAATCTGAGGCTTAATTTACAATATTTATTTCACATTATTTCAGTTACTCTCTTCAATCAGTCGACGGACACGACGGACACGGCGGCGTGATTGCCTTATTGAAACTGTCGTGTTTTTTGTTAAAACAGGTGTCTCTACAGAGCATGCTCACAGGGAGTGCCGCTGGCTCGTTCACTGATGACATCATGAAGTGGCAGAAGCGTTTACAGACAATTGAAGCCGTTCTGTCCGTGTGGCTGGACGTGCAGGAGAAATGGGTTGAGCTTGAAGACGTGAGTAGCGCGTATTAAAACCAAACCTTGCTAGCCCCCACTTTAACCCGTGCTGATTTATTGTGAAAACTTCTAATGTACAGGTCTACTCAAGCCTGGAGTTCCGTATTTCAATGCCACACGAGACCAACCTATTCTCGGCCGTCAACAGAGATTTCCGAGTTCTCATGAAGGCCACTGAAAAAAATCCTAACGTGCTTCAGGCGTGCTCTAGAACAAGTAAGTACAGGACTTCCAGTACAACACTTTCCAGTACACATGTAACATATTCCAGTACATATAACACACGTTCCATTACACATATACAACAAATTCCATCAAAGTACTATATCAGACTTTTTATGCACCACCACCTTCCTGTACAGGTAAGCATCTAAGGACAGATATCATTCATCCTAGTAAAAATGTTACTTATTTGTACACACCTATACACAAATGTCACATTCCACTACACATAACATATCCCTGAATTCAAAATAACACATTCCGTTACATTAAACACACTTCAGGACACAACCAACATATCCAGTACACATATACGTACCATTACCACGACACACAGCATAATTATATATAATCACATGTAATTTATTGTTCTTACTCTGCAGATATCCAAACGAAGCTCGAAAAGCTGAACATGAACTTGCAGCAGTGCTGGAAGTCCCTGCTGACCCATCTGGAGCGCCGCAGGCTCAAATTCCCACGCTTTTATTTTCTGTCTCTTGAAGACGTCTTACACGTGGTGTGCAACGGTGAGTCAGCATTTAAAATTACATAAATATATATAAAATATCTAGGTACATCCTAAAAGCGGAGCTCCGAACCATCATGCTGCTCATCACGGTTCTTTAAGTTTGATGTGTTGTCAAAGTTTTATTTTATGACGCCATCGATGACGTCACACTTTACGTGATCACCTCGTTACCCCCCCCCCCCCCCCCTGGCACCTTCATGTCATCTTCCAAGTTTATTTGTTTGACGGTGTTTCTATCAAAAGATGCCAATATTTTTTTATTTTTAATGACACTTGAAAACCGGTGTTCACATCACACATTCTAATACACATACATAACATCTTCTAGCATACATAATATCACACCAACATTCTAAGTGCCTTTAGTCGAGTTAGTGCAACTTTTGGCATTTGGCCATATTTCCCTCCTGTTACCTAGGTTACGACCCTGGCCTTGTGAACCCATACCTGTGTAAAGTGGTGGAGAACCTCGGTTGCCTTGACTACGAAGAGTTTGAGTCCGAGGGACAGACCTACTTCCAAGTGACAGGTGTCATCAGTAACCATGGTGAACGGCTACAGCTCAAGCAGGTAAGGGTGTCCCTGATGGATAGACAGATAACATCAGTTACTATGGTGACCGGCTACACCTCGAGCACAGAGACCATATTTTATTTGTTTGATTATTTACAACTGTCATAAATGTCTAAAATATAACTTGCCCTGCATGATGTTATGCTTTGGAGATAGTATTGAGCCACTTACGTCATAGGGTGGCTTGAATTTCAACGTCATTTTAACGGATCTAGTTCGCTACTTAAACCGATATCTCATTTGCATAAGGTTCTATAGCCTACGAAAATATCATCAAGAAAGTCTTTTCATCTTGTCCTTAAAAGTGCGTAATGTTAGATGGTATGATAAATGTTTTCGTTTGATTGCTTTTGTAGACCGCTTTGGAATAATTTCGGATATCTAAGTCTTATTAACGTTAGGGCTTTTGCTTGCCTGATCTTTGCTTGTATAATCTGGTTGACATGAGTATTTCCTTACAGACTGTACTATGTGACGGGCCAATTGACGGCTGGCTGGCGACGCTGCTAACCACACTTCGACAGACCATTCAGGAGCAGCTCGGTGCCGTACTCACCTCTACCCCCACTGTGCAAGACAGTCGACCCCAAGACCAGCCTCCCGGATCAGCCAGTAGTTACGGTCGCATCGAGAAGTCGTTCACCCTGGATAACTGTACCGAGGTTGTTCTACTGGCCACACAAGTGGAGCTTCGTGACAAGATAGATAAAGCTTTGAAGAAGGTGCTAGGCGGGGATAAATCGGCGGCGGAGGGAGTCTACAACAAGCTTTCTAAGATACTCCAGTCTGTTGCTGTTATGCTCAAGGTGAGATGGAGTACATTAGGAAATGTAAACTTATCCTCGTCGCCAGTTATTGATTTTGGAGCTAGGTGGTTTCTATTACCAATAATTGGTGAAAGTCAACTATTACCCTGATAAGTACGGTTATTTACGAACATTACAATGTCTGTATTAGTCTATCATGACTACAGGGAGCAAATTCATTCTCCGAACAACCAAGAAAGTCCAGCAGGACTGGAAATAGGAGAGCTTTTTGATTTTACAGTCAAGCTCACATTTCATTCGTAATTCAAATATTTTTATCCTAGTCGTAGGAACGTATGGAAAGAAATTTCCATTCCTGTTTTGTTTGGATGTAAAATCCATCCACTTCTCTATACTTTTTCACTCAGATACGTTTGTGACAATACAATGGTGCCATCCCGGTTTATTTGAACATTTCATTTGTAATAAATCCTGCTTGCCGTAATGAGTGACTTTTTTCAACAGGGAGCTGAGAAGGGTCAAGGCCCAAAGACAAGAGGTGAGCTAGACGGAGAATCAACCGAACCGCTGGACGAAATATCCCAGAAACGAGCCCTTAGCCGCAACACTAGCGCCACCCACCGCACCCTCAGCGCTGCGTCACGTGACCTCGACAAACGATCCGACATCTCACTCTCCTCTGCTAAGCCTGAAAAACAGGAGCAAGAATCAGCGACTGTGGAACAACCGGAATCTGAATCCAGCACTATGGTTCTATACCCTCACCAGATTCAGAAAATCAGCAACTTGATTGCGTTACTGTCACAAAAGCGCGAGCTTTTGCGTGACCTTATGCAGAGAATAGGCAATGGTGAGCAGATAAAAACGACCGCTGACTGGTTTGAATGGCGAACGCACGCGAGATATCGCTGGGACGAGCAAGAGAAGACTTGTAAAGTTGACATTTTGGACATGCCGTTTGAGTATGGGTTCGAGTACCAAGGCACGTGCACAAGACTCGCTCTCAGTCCCCTCACGGATAGATGCATTATGGGTTTGACCCAAGCCCTCACCTCCAAAATGGTTGGAGTGAGCAGTGGAACGTCGGTGAGTTCAAATTACTTCAAACTTCAAAATAACCATCGAAATTATTAAGTAATTTATCGGGCAGCAAAAAAGTAAGAAAAATCAATTAAAGCATTTATTTTCTCATCGATAATTCTCACATGGAACTTTCCCTTTCAGGATTGTGGTAAAACCGAGATTGTATGTGAGCTGGCAAAGATCCTAGGTAATCCGCTGTACTCATTCAACTCCTCACACGGGCTCAACCGCACGATGCTGGTGGACATCTTTCGCGGGCTTGCCAGCTCGGGGGCCTGGGTCTGCTTTAATGACATCACCTCTATCACAGCCCCTGTGCTCTCGATTGTCACGCAACTACTCCAGGTTCGTCTTCATCACTCACGCAATATGAATGTCACTCAACTATTTTAATGGCATTTTCTTTTGTTACGTAGCTGCAATGGCAGTCTATTACTCAAAACACTTTATTCTGTCACTCGACACTTCTATTATCGTGTTTTAGTTATATGAAACCTTATTACCGTTTACCTGCCCCACGACTTTTTTCCTTTTTGTAAGAAAGATAAACCGAATGTAACTACCACTTTTCATACAGAGATGCACTGAGTCATTTGCTGTTGTTTCTGCCTCTGTATGTCTTTTAGTTTAGCTGTTATTAACGTAGGTTGTTGTGGATGGACTCCGTGGAAACAAGGCGTCTATTGTGATAGAAGGCGATGAAGTCACCCTATCCCCTCAAGCCGCTTGCTTTGCCACCCTTACCAACTCCACCTACACCCAACTAACCAACTACCTTCCAAGCGTCGGGTACTTCCCCTCCTTTCCGAGCTCCTTCTCGCACCTTCCCAAGGACCTCCTCGCTCTCTTTCGCCCTGTCGCTGTGACAGGACCCGACTGGGCCATCATTCTGGAGGTGTGGCTCCTCAGTCAAGGCTTCATCAATGGGACCTCCATAGCTAATAAGATAACGACCCTGAAGGACCTCTGCCAGAAGATGATCCCGTCCACCTCCAAGGCCCTCCCGATGAACCTCTCCTCATGTGTCCAGAGGGTGAGTAGCTGGGGCCTAGTAAGCGTCAAGAGAATGGTGGAGAACGCGCGTGCACAGTTGTTCAGATGCGAGGAAGAAGCCGCTGGGAGCAAAAAGGCGGATGTACTGGTGGTGCGAGGAGAGGGAGATGGAGCATCTCGTGTGGAAGCTGATGGAGCTGTCATCGCGCAAGCTAATGCTGGTGGTGAGTGATCCGTCCTGTCAGGGTGTACCTAAGATCTTTGTAATACGGGGTAACTTTACCCTTCCATATCCAATGTTGGGTGTACCTAGGATCTTTGTGATCGGGGCCTCAACTTTGCCCTTCCCTATACACGTTGTCAGTGCAAATGGTGAATGACAGATGTCAAATATCAGTTCAGAATGATAAAACGAGGGACTCTTGTATTCCTGATATGGAGGGCTAGTATTCGAGTATTTATGTATTCATTGATTTTTGGCAGTATGCGTCTAAAGACGCAAGCATTTTTATATATTAATTAAGAGGGGTTGTTAATATGAACTGTTCGACGAGTTCTCAACCTCTACCATGTTGTTATAGATGGATCGGAGCATGAGGAGGACCCTGAGCAGGAGACACTAAAACTTGAACAAACAGCCATTGTCCTTGCCCTGCGTGACACCTTCATGCCCGGCCTGTCCGGCGACGATGCCATCATGTTCGCCACCCTTCTGACCGACCTCTTCCCGGGTGTGCAAGTCCCCATGATCTTTGACAGCTACGGGGTGGTGAATGGCAAGATGGCCCTTAATGACCCTGTCTGTAACCTGGACGAGATTCCTGTCATGTCGCCAAGCCGCCAGCAGACACCCGCCGACAAATCTGATGGTACGTGACTAGACACACTAGCAATATGCGACTTGCACTTAGAAAACACCTGACTTTTTGGGTGGCAAACTCGCACGCGATAACAACTACAAAAGGTTAATCCTCACTTACGAAACCTTTTTAGCGCCTACGAATCAGTCAGAAATTTTCTATAACAGTAAGGGATCATTTTCATTGAAAATGAATTTTGTCGTCTCGCCATTTCTGTGTTAGTTTCCCCTATCCCTCTGGCAGTGGATTTACTCCCTGTTTACAATAACGTTTAACTAACCTTTTTTAGATGAGGAAGAGGAGCTACTGCGTTTAATGGACACTTCCAAAACTTGTTAGTTTTCGGCTACTGTTTCCCATTGTATCACGCTCACAAGGAGCACTGTCTTTTCTATGTTACGAGAGCTTATCGATTTGTTATTTTTAGCGCTTGATAACATCACGGACGCTATCCAATTTACCAACCGGAGCACTGTCTTTTCTATGTTACGAGAGCTTATCGATTTGTTATTTTCAGCGCTTGATAACATCACGGACGCTATCCAAGTAGCAACCGGAGCACTGTCTTTTCTATGTTACGAGAGCTTATCGATTTTTTATTTTCAGCGATAGATAATATCACCGACGCTATCCAAGTAGCAACTGGAAAACTCGGCCTGCAGCCGGGAGTATCGTTCCAATCTCGTGTGGTGCAGCTTGCGGAGTTGGTCTCCGCGCACAAAGTGGTAAGTATCCTTCATCGGGTGTACACGGTTTCTTGAGTAAATTTTTGTGCTAACAAAAATTAACGAAAAATTAGGCATGGTACGATCTTGAAATTTAATTGGATAAAAACTTGGTGTTACATCCGAAAGGTACGCACATATTTCCGCATTAGGTAGGTAGGTGTGACGGGGTCCACGGCTCAGACTCACATCGTCCCCATAATATGTCAGCGTTATATAAGGTCTGCGTTGCAGGGCTGAGCGTTTGCATCCTATCGGCTCAGACTAACTTCATTATTCCATATAATCCCAATAATCCATATTATCCCATAAAAGTCTGGCGCGCCTTAGCCGAGAGTTTACATCCTATTGGCTCAGACTCAGTTCATTGTTTCCGTATAAGTTTTGCGTGCCGGGGCCGAACGCTTACATCCTATTGGCCCAGACTCACTCCATTGTTCCCGTATTAGGTCTGTGTGACGGGTCCGAGTGGATGCGGTAAGTCGGAGTGCATCAAGACCCTGGCCGCCGCCCACCGTGAGATGGGCCACCAAGTCAAGACGGATACTGTCTGTACGGGCGCCATGGAAAGCGAGGAGCTGCTGGGCTACACAGACCCTGTCACAAGGTAAGCTGTCGCCGGAAATTGCATAGCTGAAAATCATCCACCATTTTCAATTACGAAATCACGTGGATCACTGGATCCAAGTGCCAGGAAAAATATTGCGCAGATAAGTGAGATAGCTTTAAGACTTGCCCAGTTTGAGTCGGTCTTTATAATATACTATCGAAGATTTCTACTTTATTCAAGTATTTGACGGTGTATATGCCGTCTGAAATAGTATGCCCCTGTAATTTCCAGGAGCGTCAAAATATTTTGCCCTCATTTTCATTTGCTGGATTTCCCAAGTTTTGGCAACTTGCTAGGTTGACTAAGAGGATTTGTCTGCTTTATTGATCTATTGCTATTTATGGATTGGAAGGAGCTTCTTTATTGATTTTTTTGTTCTTTTTGGATTGGAGGGAGCTGCTTTATCGATCCATTGTTATGGATTGGAAGGAGCTTCTTTATTAATCTTCCGTTTTTTAGGGAGTGGAAGGACGGCTTGGTCGCTGTTCTTCTGCGTCGTCAGTGCCGCGTGCTTTGCCTACAGGAGATGGGGCATAACACGGCCGCCGGCAAGACACTCATGAAGTGGCTTCATCTGGACGGAACGGTATTGTAGATGTTTATAAATGCATGTCAACGGAAAATATGCTGAATCATATTCCAGTGCTAAACTCGAGTAGTCAAACACTCACCATGCTGGACGTTCCAATACCTCCAGCAAATAAAATCGATTTCTGTCTTTTCTGTCAATGGGTGTTGTTGCCTTACGCCTTAATTTATGGTTATGCTCTTTGCATTTCAGATTGATTCGCGACAAATGGAGATATTCGGTTCTGTCATTCAAAATAGCGGTGGGTCATTTTCAACATACTTATGCAAAGGCGGACGTACCTATTATTGATCCCATAGTCATATGTCATAAGAAGGTTTCGCTTCGTCCCTATTTTTTTTTACCATTTCAACACTTCAGGGTTAATTGTATATGTATTGCCAGATGTTTGTTGGTCGGAATTGTGTCAAATAGCTATATCTGCAGAATGAACCGTTATTTTATGATTTATGATGGCTGAATTCCACACTGAGTGAAAGCTAATAAAGAGGATGGAGTTGGCTGCTTAGATGAGAATCTCAATATTGGGTTTCAAAGCCGTTAAAAACATGCGCCACACTTGTCAGATTCAGAGACTTTAATACGTATTCTTTACGTTTTAGGCACGCTGGTTCTTGGAAATAACGAGAGGATCAAAGTCCCGGAAGCGCTTTTGATTCTATGGGAGGTGAGAACCTATGCGACATGAATTTCTTCGATCTGTTCCATCACTATGTACTTTAGTTAAACTATCATCTTCAGCGCTGATGTGATCACAGGGCACACACTTTAAAAAAAACATTCGTCTGACGGGGTCTCCTAAACTATGTGTCGCCTCTTTTGGCGCCTCTTTAGGGGCTCTGGCATGTATTGCAGGCGCTTCATTGCGTCCCGCTCCCTCTTTCCTGGCTGGACCTCAACGCCACGAAAACGGACGATTAGACGATCGAGTTTTCCGTGATAAAACACCATCCACTTCTTGCAAGTAGACTATAGTCTATATTAGAACTTACAAATTCGCATATTTAGTGTATGTAAAAATATATTGCATCTGTTAACTCCTGTTACTCTTCCTCTTACTACAGCTTGAGTCCCTGGAGAACCTATCCCCAGCAGTCATGTCCTCTGTGGGCATGCTCGCACTAAATAGCTCAGATGTCAGCTGGCCATTACTGGTGGAGCGCTGGCTCACGCACCGCCCCGAGCGCGAGGTCGGGGTTCTGAGGGATTTGTGTGATCGCTATATCGGCCCGACCCTCGAGTACCTTGCATCCAAGACCTCGGTCCCGCCCCAGACGGGTGCGCCCGTGGGACATAACAAACCATCGCAACTGAGACACGTGGTGTCAGTGACGGAGATGGGGATGGTCAACACGTTGCTTACTATAGTTGAGGTAAATTATAGTGGCACTTGCATTTGGAACAGCTTTAACATTTTTTAGCCCATTTATAAAACAAGATTTGACTGATGTGCTCTACGTTTTTTACACTCGTGTAATAATGTTATGTCATACCTTTGAATTACAGGCGATCATAGCTAACTACCAAGACCTGATTCCTAGCGAATTTGAGAACTATTTCTGCTACGCGGCAATGTGGGCGTTTGGCGGGACGCTGGAGGATAGCCACCGGTCTTATTTCAGCCAGTGGTGGAGAGATCAGTGGTGTGCCTTTGTTAACCTCCCAGGGGACGAAATGGTAAGAGGCCATCTAGAGAAACACGGTGAATAAGTACCACAGCGCTTGTTAGATGTCACAGATTGTGCAGTGCGTGTTTCTTGGCCCTGAACTTGACTTGTTGAACGTGTGTGAGCTTACTAGAATCTTATGTTCCTATTAGGATTTTACTCGCATTAAGTATATAGTATGTTCTAACCGCGTTAATTATTTTGTATTATCATTAATATTTTGTTATTCGAGGCTTGAATGCGGAGCTTATTCAGTCACAGTAGTTTCGAAAATAGCAGATAAAGAAAATTTGTACCATAATAATTTATTACGCAATAATTTGTGGTCCGAAGTGCACTCTTCACTCGAGCACACTTATTCGAGAGAGAAAGGGGAAGAAAGTGTGGCTCTATGCCCTGGGTCCCCGAAGATGGAAAAAACATGGTGGTTATGAGACGATAAGCATTTTTGGCTCGTGACTTTTATTCGTGTCTACTTTTTGAATAATTTTTTATCGTTACATACCTGGTGTTACCTGGTGTAGGTGTTGGACGGTAAATCCTTATGTTTTTACACATCCTCGAGGACCCAGGGTGTCGCGGAGATCGGGCACGCAGGGAGCGTGGTGCGAGAACGAAAGAGCACTGAAAGACTTTCTCAGTGCTCTTTCTTTTTCTCGCGCTCCCTGTGTGCCCGATCTCCGCGACGCCCTGGGTCCCCGAGGATGGTTTTTACATGTCTGGTGTTATCTCTGTGTAGGTGTGGAACTACTATGTGAATCCGGAGACGCACGAGTTTATCAGCTGGCGAGGTGCAGTGCCGCCCTATGCCCAGACGGCTGCCGAGGGTATCCCTAATGAGGCCTATGTACACACGATTCACAATGAGGTATACACCCATCACATTATGCCTTTTATGAAACACTAGTCACGCATTACCATTCAGGTGACATCAGTCACGCAGCGCAAACGGCCCACGGATCTTACTAGGCCCAATAAGGCAAATTGGAATAAAATTACAAACATTAGTCTAAGAACACAAACTACACATGCCGCGTCACGTTACCCATCATTTAACCCCATCCAATAACACCGATAAATTCAAATTGTTTATCAAAAATTATACTTCAATCGTAGCTGGTTGCTTCGAAGTAGTAACCAGCTAATCCTTGTATTTTCACATGAAACCACCGGCATTCTTTAACACTGCGAGTTTTTCTAGCGCATCTCCCATCTGGTTGGCCTTCTCGCTGATGCCGGCAAGCCTGTCCTCCTGATCGGGGAAGAAGGAGGCGGCAAGACCTCCACCCTAAGGCACCGACTGCGCCAACATGGCGGCGATATCGGCGAAGTCCTCAGCCTTACTGTATACTGCAACAAGTTCACGACAGGTCGTAGCCTGTGGCGAGAGATGGCCAAAAACCTGGAGTGGAAACACGCACATACATTTGTACCCAAGGGTAACAAGCGACTCACATGCCTTGTGGATGACCTGAACCTTAGCAAGGTTAGTAAACTGAGCGAGCCCATTGTTAGAAATACCCTCGCGTATACATACGTACCAAGAGTAACTCAAGACTCGCGTGCCTTGTAGATGACCTGAACCTCAGAAAGGTTAGTAAACCGTGTCAGAAGTGCCACTAGCGGATACATATGTTCTTATGCGTTTAATGTAGCACATTAGATATCGTTACAAGGCGATATATGGGTGTTAAAATAATTAAGTTATTTAAGATAACTGAGGCAATAGAGTGAGTAGTAAACCGTGTCAGAAGTGCCACTAGCTGATACATATGTTCTTAAGAGTAACAAGATGCGTTTAATGTAGCACATTAGATATCATTACAAGGCGATATATGGGTGTTAAAATAATTAAGTTATTCAAGAGAACTGAGGCAATAGAGTGAGTAGTCTGTTAAAATCCTTTGGATACAGGCACAACTTCGTAACAGGAGCACGATGTCGGATGGAAACACATGCACTCCAACGGTATCACAAAGGGTGTGGGCTTAATTCATGTTCTATGCCTGAATCTTTCTTGGGTCTCAGTTACTAAAGGCAGTACTACATTCGTCTTTATGTCTCGCCGCCTATTAACACTCTGTTTACCTTCCCTTTAGTCAAACGAATGGAGCACTCAGTCGGCCTGTGAGCTTGTCCGCCAGCATATAGACCACGGTGGAGTGTTTGACCCAGAGACACACGAGTGGAGAGAAGTTCGTGACGTGTCTTACCTCTCTTCGTACAATCCTTATACTTCACCAACCACAGCCAAGCTGGGCAGCCGACTCCTGCGACACTTTGCACTCCTCAGTGTGTCCTTCCCGAGGTAACTTATTGGATTTTGTTTTTACTAAAACCGCAGGGCGAGGGCATTGTACAGAGAGAATTGGACAAGATGTAGAATAACTTGTGTCATGTTGTTTGCCCTTGCAGTATCAGCGAGTTGCATTACATTTACACTCAGCAACTCGAAAAGCACTTCCTTCTGAACGCTCACCCGCCCCAGCCTACTGCCGCAGACAGCTCCTCGCAGGGGACTGGGGAGAACCACATAGAGAGCACAGGGATTGGGCACCAGGACCGCGTTTTGAGGGAGCTATTAAGCGCCATGACATATGTGACCCTCGAGCTTCAGGACAGCATGCGTACTATGTACCTTGCCACGGCTCAGAGATGTCACTACCTGTTCACAATGACGGACCTTACTATGATATTCAGGTTAGAGCCGATGGGGGGAGTGCTTCAGATGATTCCACCCTGGGGGAATGGGCGTACTATGAAATTTAGGAGAAAACTTATGGAGAAGGGGGGAGTGCATCAGATGATCTGACCCTTGGGGAGGTGGCCTTATGATATTAAGGTGAGGACTGATTGAGATGGTGGTGAAGTGCATCTGAGTATTTTTATCCATGGGGGGTGGGGAAAGGGGAGGAAAGGGAAGAGGGGTGAATTGAATGATTTGCTAACCATACAGGCTACACTGTCATCAATTATTCATACCCAGATTCCTAAAAAGAACCATCATATCAAATAGATTTAAGTTTGTGCCTCATTTTTCCTCGTTACTGTAGGAATGTTTGTCTTACTCTTCGCCCTGGCTGTTCCCATCGTGATTTGCTGTTGCTTTGGAAACACGAGTGCGATTGGGTATACGGCCGACGCTTGATTGACGCCGTGGATAAGGAAAGGTTCCAGCAGGCCTTCCTCACTGCGGCCAAAAAACGATTTACACATGAGGACCAGGTACATAGCTCTTGTATATCTCATAGTTAGCCTTCCCCGCCGCGGCCAAAAAGCAACTTTAGTGGCTAAAATATTTCATATGTGAAGGCGATGAAATTTGGAACCCTCGATTTTCTGACATTTTAATAACTGGGATAGGTTCTGGATTTAAGCAAAGGTCCGCAATAGCGGGATTTCTAAGGGCGAGAGCCATTAAAATATTGCCCTTCTTTTCAAGCTGTCCGTGATTACGGGTGCCACGCCATTCTTCACCAATCTAATCGATCTGGAGGACTCCGCTGGAGAAGTGATGGGGACTGGGGCTAGCGAAGTCAACGAAGATGACGTGCATCTTGCCTATCGTCACGTGACAGACATGGCCAAGGTCAGGGCGTATTTCGTCGGTATTTGTAGTGGAACCTCGTTAATAAGGATACCAGTGTTACCCGCAAAACTGTCCTCATACAGTGGAACCTTATTAATAATGCACCTCTGGTACCCACAAAACTGTCCTGAATAATCGAAAAACGGGTGTTTCACAACCGGGGATACACTTTGAGTATTATAATTAGTGATAGCGCAGTTGCACCACTCAAACTAAAGAAATGAAATTATTTTGTTATCTGTGTGTTATAATGAATTTAGCTTTTCAAGATAGGACGGTTTTACATTAGGTGATTCCTAATGTCATTATCTGTGTTATTATGGATCTAGCTTTTCAAGAATAGGACCTCTTCTGTTTCCTTATGTTATTATGTGAAGACAAAGGTCTGTTTTTGTTTCCTGGTGGTGTGATGTAGGTTCGTGCTGTCCTGGAGCACGGCATTGAGGAGTACAACAAGGACTTCCCGAGGCTCAAGATCACGCTTCACGAAGTAAGCCACAATCAACCCATTCTAATACACCGCAGCTCAACGGCCACACATTGTTGCTAGATGAAAGTTTGTACGGAATTAACACTAAAATGGAAATTTAAGCGCTACGAGAGAAATATATTTTGGACGTTTCGAGACATCTGTCTTTTCATAAATTGGATTCCTTTTATGATTACGGGATTTCATTCGCAAGCACGTGTTTACGTGCGACGTTACCAAGTGTAGTCACCCAAAAAAGCACTGTTGAAAGCACAAGGCTGATACTGGCCTATATAACATAAATATGCTGTTGTGCGTGGTTTGATTTCTAACACACTGTCCTCTCGCTAAGTCGTGGCTTAAGATTTATTTTTGCTTCTTTGTAATAACTTTTTATGAGAATACAAAATAACAGGCTGTCAACTGTAATTGGAAGGTTAAATTGTTAATTGACCTTGAATATAATAATCAGTGGGTTCCTAATAATTTTACAGAAGATAATGGAGTGTTATAAGGACAATATTGCCAAACAGGTTAAAGTTTTGGATAGAATTGTTCTTTACACTTTAATTTGCTCCATCAATCTTGTTTTGTTATATAATAGTAAACGCAAAAATGTATTTCTCTTATCGTTCTTGTCTCTAGGCCTAGTGCTATTCAGTAGCGTCTATGTATTCAATACAATTTTAAATGTCTCTTTGTGAACAGGACGTCATGGAGGTCATCTGCCGGCTCGTACGCATCATCCAATGCCCTCACGAGTGCGGCCACGCCTTGATAGTGTCCGAGGGATCACCCGGACAGGCTACCAAGCTGGCCCAACTTTCTGCACACCTGTGTGACTACTCAGTGTTCCGCATCAACCCGTCGTCTATCTCTAACCATGCTAAGTATACTCTGGAGAGCTTCAAGGCTGATTTAGTGCAGGCTTACACAAGGGCCGGAGTGAAGGTGCGACGTTGTATACTTGTATTAGATATTTTAGTGTTAAATTTGAGAAATTTGATGAGAAAAAGAAAACTCTAACACGACATTCACATTAACAGATAAAATATATAATTTTCTGATGTGACGCCATATGATGACTTCATACCTTTATGACGTCGTTGAAATTTCAATATTATCTATAAGTAAAGTTCTAATTTTAACATTGATAATGATAAAACTCAATTCATCCCTGATTTATCATGGCTGATGTTCCCGTTGTACTTGTTGTGTCTTTAGTCTCCCTTCCCCTATGTTTGCATTAAACAGAAACATGGCCATGGCAGTTGTTAATGTTCTCCTTGTCCCCGGTCTAAATGCAGGGTGAACGCTTGCTACTGCTTTTGCCCGAGTCTGACATGATTGAGGAAGACTTTTTCGTGTACGTCAGCGAGTTCCTCGTTTCCTGCTCCATCTCACACCTCTTCACCGAGGAGGAGCAAACGTCGGTTATCAACGCAGTCCGTACGGAGGTCACACAGGCTGGACTAACCTACACCAGGGACGTGGCCTGGGACTTCTTCCTTAAGTAAGTTTGGTGCTAGGTAGGGAAGGGGCTTATCCAGGAATTCTGGGCACATATTGAAGAGGGTCACGCAAGCTGGGTCAAGGGTCACGCAAACTGGGCTAGGTAACCTACACAAGAGATGTGGCCTGGGACTTCTTCCTTAGAGTTTGGGCTTAAGTAGGGAAGGGGCCGATTTTCTGGGGCACATATTGAATAGGTTCACGCTAGCTGGACTACTGTAATTTAGACTAACGGTGTGGTGTGGTAAGTATGAGGCTATGTAGATAAGGGGTAGATCGGAGGATTCTGGGTGTGGAGGAAGGACATATCGAAAGGGTACAAGGGGGATCATTTTCTTAGCTCCCAACTTGATCTGTAACCTTTAATGACGGTGATCGTATGAATTTACTTATCAGAAACGTTACATATTAACAATGGTCAATTAAATATTTTTCATTGTCTTTGTGTGCAGGACCGTCAGGGAGAATCTCCGTGTCGTCATGACAAGCACGTCACTTGACGACGCGTTCCAGAAGCGCTGCCGTTCCCTTCCAGCGCTCACCAATACTGTATCCATCATATTGCTAAAACACTGGTCGAAAGAGGAGCTAGTGACACACGCTAGTTACCACCTTAAAGGTAGGCCATACAGCCCCAGTTTATAATGCATCCATTACATTAACACTGACACCAATAAGGTGAAAGTGTCAAACGATAGGTACCACCTTAAAGGTAGGCCATACAGCCCCAGTTTATAATGCATCCATTACATTAACACTGACACCAATAAGGTGAAAGTGTCAAACGACAGGTACCACCTTAAAGGTAGGCCATACAGCCCCAGTTTATAATGCATCCATTACATTAACACTGACACCAATAAGGTGAACGTGTCAAACGATAGGTAACATCATTAAGGTAGGCCATACAGCCCCAGTTTATAATGCATCCATTACATTAACACTGACACCGATAAGGTGAACGTGTCAAACGATAGGTACCACCTTAAAGGTAGGCCATACAGCCCCAGTTTATAATGCATCCATTACATTAACACTGACACCGATAAGGTGAACGTGTCAAACGATAGGTAACACCTTAAAGGTAGGCCATACAGCCCCAGTTTATAATGCATCCATTACATTAACACTGACACCAATAAGGTGAACGTGTCAAACGATAGGTAACACCTTAAAGGTAGGCCATACAGCCCCAGTTTATAATGCATCCATTACATTAACACTGACACCAATAAGATGAAAGTGTCAAACGACAGGTAACACCTTAAAGGTAGGCCATACAGCCCAAGTTTATAATGCATCCATTACATTAACACTGACACCAATGAGGTGATAGTGTCAAACGATAGGTAACATCTTAAAGGTACGCCATGCAGCCCCAGTTTATAATGCATCCATTAAATTAACACTGACACCAATAAGATGAAAGTGTCAAACGACAGGTACCACCTTAAAGGTAGGCCATACAGCCCCAGTTTATAATGCATCCATTACATCAACACTGACACCAATAAGATGAAAGTGTCAAACGACAGGTACCACCTTAAAGGTAGGCCATACAGCCCCAGTTTATAATGCATCCATTACATTAACACTGACACCGATAAGGTGAAAGTGTCAAACGATAGGTACCACCTTAAAGGTAGGCCATACAGCCCCAGTTTATAATGCATCCATTACATTAACACTGACACCAATAAGGTGAACGTGTCAAACGACAGGTACCACCTTAAAGGTAGGCCATACAGCCCCAGTTTATAATGCATCCATTACATTAACACTGACACCGATAAGGTGAACGTGTCAAACGATAGGTAACACCTTAAAGGTAGGCCATACAGCCCCAGTTTATAATGCATCCAGTACATTAACACTGACACCAATAAGGTGAACGTGTCAAACGATAGGTAACACCTTAAAGGTAGGCCATACAGCCCCAGTTTATAATGCATCCATTACATTAACACTGGCACCAATAAGATGAAAGTGTCAAACGACAGGTAACACCTTAAAGGTAGGCCATACAGCCCAAGTTTATAATGCATCCATTACATTAACACTGACACCAATGAGGTGATAGTGTCAAACGATAGGTAATATCTTAAAGGTACGCCATGCAGCCCCAGTTTATAATGCATCCATTAAATTAACACTGACACCAATAAGATGAAAGTGTCAAACGACAGGTACCACCTTAAAGGTAGGCCATACAGCCCCAGTTTATAATGCATCCATTACATCAACACTGACACCAATAAGATGAAAGTGTCAAACGACAGGTACCACCTTAAAGGTAGGCCATACAGCCCCAGTTTATAATGCATCCATTACATTAACACTGACACCGATAAGGTGAAAGTGTCAAACGATAGGTACCACCTTAAAGGTAGGCCATACAGCCCCAGTTTATAATTCATCCATTACATTAACACTGACACCAATAAGGTGAACGTGTCAAACGACAGGTACCACCTTAAAGGTAGGCCATACAGCCCCAGTTTATAATGCATCCATTACATTAACACTGACACCGATAAGGTGAACGTGTCAAACGATAGGTAACACCTTAAAGGTAGGCCATACAGCCCCAGTTTATAATGCATCCATTACATTAACACTGACACCAATAAGGTGAACGTGTCAAACGATAGGTAACACCTTAAAGGTAGGCCATACAGCCCCAGTTTATAATGCATCCATTACATTAACACTGACACCAATAAGATGAAAGTGTCAAACGACAGGTAACACCTTAAAGGTAGGCCATACAGCCCAAGTTTATAATGCATCCATTACATTAACACTGACACCAATGAGGTGATAGTGTCAAACGATAGGTAACATCTTAAAGGTACGCCATGCAGCCCCAGTTTATAATGCATCCATTAAATTAACACTGACACCAATGAGGTGAATGTGTCAAACGATAGGTAACATCATTAAGGTACGCCATACAGCCTCCACTGTGTAATACTGTATGATTGAATTAACACTGGTCTAAGGATAAGTGTACACGCTAGTTACCATCTTAAAGCTACGACATACAGTTCCCATTAAATTGTTATATGTTGTCGCATTTTCTGATGCGTATTCGATATTCTTTTTGCAACACTGGTTGGCTAGTGAAGTTCAATATCAAACAGGAACCACTGTTCTCGCGTCCTTATTGGCTACCTCCTAATGCTGTCGAAGTGATCATGGTAGCGCGCTTCGCTGTAAGAGCTCTCTTCTATGTGCCGCTAGCAAGAGCTTTGACTGTGCCCGGTCGTTATCAAGCAGTTCTGTTATAACCCCTCATGCTTTGTGCGTATATACTCTTCAGAAGTGAACATTCTTGACGCGGTGGAGAAAGAGAATCTTGCCCACCTGATGGCGTCTATGCACCTTGCATTACGTCATCAAGACGGCGCAGACAAGGAGTCTGGTACCCATGGCCACCTCACTAACACCACCTTCGAGATTTTCGTGGAAAAGTAAGCTAGACCTAGATAATTATTAATTGATGATATTTATTTGCCTTACGCCCGAAAATGATGTACTGTGCGTTTTTGTCGTTACCCTTGTCTTCTTTATTTTGTTGCCGTTTTGCTGTCTTATTTTTTTGCTGCTGTTGATGTGTTGCTATTACAGTGTTATTTTTTGTGTTATATTATAAATATTGCTAATGGGAACATTTTTCGTTGCTGCGGCTTTGTTACTGTTGTCAAGGCTAGATGACCAGCCTCCAAACAACTAACATGTTTTGATGTTATTTCTAAGCTAACCGTATTGTTTAAATCAAGGTTCATCAATCTTGTGAAGAAGCGTCAAGATTTTCTTGTGCGTGAGCACGAACAAGTGGAGGCCGCACTGAAGACGATCGAGCGCGGCTCCATGCTTGCTGAGCAGCTCAAGAAACAGCTCAAGCACGAGAAAAGGGTGCTGGAACAGAAAAAGGAGGTTAGCGTCTTCTTTCACCTTCTGTCTCTACACTCTTCTTCCAGTTGCTTCGGCCTTACCCTTATTCTAGTCGAATTTCCACCTTACTCCATCCACATCTCCTTCTTTCTCACTTATTTTTGTCACTTAGTTATTCTACCCCAACCTTACCTCATCCCGATGCTTCTCTTATTTTTGCCACCTTACCCTTCTTATTTTCCCCTTCCGATGAGAAATAGGAATAAATGCAATTAATTAATTATTTATTTTTTGTTTGTTTGTTTGTTTCAGGGGAACCGTCAACTACTTATGCAGATAGGACAGGTCGGTCATTTTATCATAATAATGATTCTTATGTTTTGAATTACGAAAATAACATGAATACCTTTTATTGAATAGGATCGCGCTATCGCCGAGGAGCAAGTGCGACTTGTCAAGCGACAACAAGAGCGAATCCACAAGCTGAAAAAGGTGAAGAGAGACTTCCAGATTGGCTGTTTTTCCTTTCTTTCTCTGAGTGCGAATTTTAATTTGTAAAGACCAAAACAAAATTGGGAGCTGGACTTCCCTAATATATAGATTTAGGCACTGCCTAAAAGCGGAGCCAGCGTACAATCTATTTAAGCCATATTATAATAATCAATCAATCAATCTTTTATTGAAAGGGAAAATCCGAAGCCAGAGGCTTATTAGGCTTAATACATAAATGTATGTACATATGTTATGTGTGAGTGACCCATATTGAAGCATCAGGGTGTCAAGGGTATGAACATCTGTTATTTTTGTGCTAAACCATAATATAGGGTTCGGTGTGGCATTACAAAAAGATGCTGTTTGTTTTAAAAAGGTAGCTATATTTTCATTTCACATAACTTCCATGTATAGTGCTAAATTATCTGTAAAATAATTTTATGAAAGGTCAAATGGTACATTCTATACACCCATTTATTATGTTGACTAATAATGAGAGTACAGTGCTGTTGATTTTTGCAAATATTATCTCAGATTCGAATAATAGCTATTTCAAAAGTAGATTTCTCACAAACCCCTGTGGAGTTAATTAGTGCAAATTGAAACTAAGAATTTAGTTTTTTATTAGAAATTTATTTTTTATTAGAAAACCCATTTATATCTAGAAATAATTCCAAGTAACATTAAGAATAGAAATTAGTAATTTAATTTTGAAGTCTGTTTTTAGGGGTTGATGAGCCAGAGGTTGAATGGCCTTTTTTATAGGAAAAGCTGTAGAAAAAGAATCCTATACATAAAGGGAAATGTGTAGGTAAAACAGATCTTTTAAAAACCTGTAACTCCTTATGAACCTTTTTTTTTCTAGAATTAATCCAAAATTCATATTTTAAATTTCAAATGTTCTTCGAACTCACAAAATAACTAAAACCGGTCCTCGCTCGATTTTTTTCACAAAAGAGCTGACAGAACTTAAATGTGATGTGGAATTTCCAGATGAGAAATCGTTCTTTATTTAAGCTTACAGGGAAAAAGTTATTCCTTGTAAAGCTTGAGTATTATAGTTCACTTCTTAGAAAGAATGCGACGTTTGTTTACTGACAATCAATCGCACAATTACCACATGGTCTTCCTATCCTTTTTATGGGATAATGGATGAACAAACTAGCTAAATTCATAGTTAGGAAAGGCTCTCACATGACTTCAACTGTTAATCTTATTGAGTGCTAGAAATATGTCAACACGAGTTTTTCATGGCTCCGTCAAAGTTTTTAAATTGAAGTCTTACCTTCTTTTTCCAAAACACATCGTTTGTTCTTCCGTCCATCGTTTGTACGTCTTTGTATTATAAAAGTGTTAAGATGTGTCGATTTTCTTTCTTGGTTTTAGCCACAACGAAAATAATGCAAAAACTTTATCAACAATACTCCCGGTGTCGGCCGCGAGTTAGAAGAACAAAAACGCGGGAAAAATTAGACGCAGGGTTCCCGTGAGTGTAAATACAAAAACACTAAAAACTAAATTATTGTAAGTTTTGCTGTGCCTTTCGGGGTTTTATTAAGTATGAAGCATTCTCGGATAGTGCTAAAATATATGCTTGTATAATGATTTCACTGAAGTGAAGTTTTACGAAGTTATCGCAAATTGTGCTGGCTCCACGGGCAGACGGGCGACACCACAGGGTACCCGCGCGATGACCAAGTTACTCTTAGTGAATCTGATCGATTACTTTCTTACTGAAATAAGTCCAAATCCATGAGAACGAAGAACAAATATCTAAAGCTTAGTGTTTTTCTTTAATGACTCTAACTAAATCATCTAGTTTTTTTTTCTCAACCGTTTCAAATATATCGAGATATGCATATTACTGTTTAAGCGTAAAGTGGTTTAGGATGTTCGCTCCTCATTGCCTACTATGTTGCACTAAATGTCGACAGAAGAAACTTCAAAGCCTTTTCTTTAATTTTTAACCTGCTTGATATATCTATCGTGTAATTAGAACAGTTTTTTTTTTATTCTAAAAGGTTTCCTTGATAACAGAACCCCTTTGTTCCTGTATTCCAAGTCACCATCTAAGCCCATCTCGTGCCAGAATGCCTGGGTTTGGCTGCACGCTTTCAAGCCCGTGTGACTGTCTTTTCCTTCTGTAGGCGCTGCCTGAGTACCAGATAGCGCACGAGCGTGCAGTTTTCAAGGCTGCTGCGGTAGTGACGGATACGAAAAAGGTGCTTCGATACCTTGATGCACAAGGGCTTACGGAGCTCCGCGCCATGCAAAAGCCGGATAGCGAGATCGAAGACCTGTTAGCTGCCATTATCATTATAGGTATGACTTGTATGCCACGTATTAACCTCACCCAATCTTGTTCATCAGCAATATCGTCATTATCATTATCATTGGAGGCGTCGTCATCATCATGATCATTCGAAATATTTTTATCGTAGTTATCAACATAATCACAATCATCTACATTAGAAACTTGATAAACAAGTCCTTCAATATACTGTCTTAATCCTATACTCTTCCCTTGTAGTGAAGTCGCCCACATCAGACCTCACGTGGAACAAAGGTGCCAAAAGACTTATGGCAAATCTTGACCGGTAGGTAACCATTTAAAAAAATCATTTTTTCAGCAGCGCGTACAGAAGCTCAAAACAGTCAACTTGCTTCGAAACGTTTAGTTTTTGTGGCCACATCATCATAAGAAGTCAAAACCTTTGTATAGTGCCAATTAGCATCTCGAGACAACAAAGTGCACTTCATAAACTGCTGACTGTATTCGGCCACACTTATGTGTACAGTTCTACGTAGTTTACATCCGTGAGTGAGGTTTAATGTGTAAACACTGTCAACTCGGGCCAACGTCCCAAGCGTCCCCAGCGTGTTACAACGCGATGAGAGACGTAACCTCCAGCTTTATTAACCTCCGAGAAAGTGACCAGTCCCTAATTTATAACCAGGTTTTTTACACTTCTGAAAAAACCCCTTGTGGTCTGACCCCCGATTGAACTCCTAGTAATCGAATTACTTTGTAGGTTCCGCGAGGAGTTGTCGCTGTTTGACGAGATTGAACTCCCGCCAAGCACGCTAGAGGTGGTGGAGCCATACCTCAAGAAGCCACACTTTACCGGCGACTACCTTGAGCGCAAGACCAGCAATTCTGCCGTCGGCTCACTAGTGCTTTGGGTCCGTGGTGTCGTCAGGTAGGATTACGTCACAGTCACTTTTCCTAGACCAAGCTCATAAAAATTGGCGTGGCCTCACTTATGATTCGAGTACGTGTCGTCAGGTAGAATTGCGTGACATGTCAAGTCACCTAAAATTGTAAGATCACCCCATGCGTTACTTTCTGTAGGAAAGTACTAGCAATTTGCCATTGGTTAACATGTTCTTTGGGTCCGTTGTGTCCTCAGGCAGGAATTTTTCATGTCACGTTACATCAAATTGTAACGTCACACCACGCGTTACCTTCCTAGGGCAAGACCAGAAATATGCTAATATAGTTTCACTAGCTATTTGGGTTGGAAGGTTTCTATAGTGTAGGAAAAATTCCGCACTGAGAGACCTAATCCTTTCCTTATCCGAGAAGACGATAGATTCACAGTCATATGTAGAGAGCAAGGTTTTTATTACCCTGGGTACCAGAGTCTCCAGACTTCTGTAACGTTGTTAGGCTATCTGCCTTGACACCCTACTCTGTTCCACTAGATACCATCGCATGATGCAATCCAAAGTAAAGCCCCTGCATGCCAAGGTAGCGGAGACCTCCTCAGCGGAGGAGTCTGCCGTCAGCAAGATGACCGCTATGGACGACAAGCTAAAGGGGCTTGAAGATCGCCTCAAGTCCCTATCGCAAGCTTATGAGGATGCGTCCATCGACAAGTGTCGGCAGTTCGAGTTGACGCAGACACTAGATGCGCAGCTTACTCAGGCTGCTTACTTTGAGAAGGTGAGTGATGGCTAACTGTTACCTGCCCTCCTTGTGCCTGGTGGCACTAAGGGAGTTTACATCGTTTTGTCACTTTTCTCGTTCAGCCGCCTTTACCTGCACCTCCTCTGATCCCTTCCACCCCGCCTCGTCCCTCTCCTTCTCCCTTACAACACCACACGCTAACATACCGTTTGCTTTATCCAGGTGCTTGCGTCTGGTCGTCAGAAGTGGCTATACATCCTGCAGTCCATTAGGAACCGCCTTAACGCCATAGCTGGAGGTGTGGCTGTCGCAGCCGCATTTTCGTCGTACTTAGGTCCTTATAACTTCAGCTTCCGCCGAGATATGATGACGGTGCACTGGCCTGCCTGCCTTGAAGAGCGAGGTACGATCTTGTTTAACGACTGCAAGGGGCGTATTGAAAAGCCTTGACAGAGGGTTTGAGTCACAGGGAAATCTTTTAAGGCGAGGGTAAAACTTTCAAAACCGATCATGACGCAGAATTGGCTACTGTGCACGCTAGAAAATTACTTTCTCTTTATATTGTGGGCCGTACATTTGTAAAATGTGAATTATCAGCTTAATTCATCGTAATTTTGAAAACGATTACAAATCTGTACCTTTCAAAAGGAATTCTTTGTTTTAGCAGAATAAAGATGTCTGCATTGTGGAACCCCTTTTCCACTCGTTTTGCAAATGGCTAATGACGAGTATTGCCACTGATCAAAAGTGTACCGTTCTTAACTTTTAGGGGTCCCCTTGGTTCTTGACGCCTCCGCGCCCTACCCCGATGCGAGACTCTTCAAAACAGACGGCCTCTCAAAAACCGACAGTGACCTTGACAAGCAAGTAACTGGCAACCCCCTTGCTAACAGTGATGGTGCCCGAGATCCGGGGGATGGTGCAATCGAGGAAGAAAAGACTAGGGAGAGGGGTGATGGTGCGGCATCTGCAGGTGCACAGACCCCTTTGAGTCAGTCTCGCGCTGATGAGAATTCGAATTGTCAAACCTCTTCCGAGGAAGCGAAGTCTGTTGCCAGTATAGGTATGTACTAAAATTGACATTTAGAGCCTTCAGTACTTTAGAGCCCAGATGTATACTTAGAGCCCAGATAAACACTTCAGTACTTTAGAGCCCAGATGTATACTTAGAGCCCAGATATACACTTCAGTACCTCAGAGCCTAGATGTATACTTAGAGCCCTGATATACACTTCAGTACCTCAGAGCCCAGATGTATACTTAGAGCCCAGATATACACTTCAGTACCTCACAGCCCAGATGTATACTTAGAGCCCAGATATACACTTCAGTACCTCAGAGCCTAGATGTATACTTAGAGCCCAGATATACACTTCAGTACCTCAAAGCCCAGATGTATACTTATAGCCCAGACATACACTTCAGTACCTCAGAGCCCAGATGTATACTTTTAGCCCAGAAATACACTTCAGTACCTCAGAGCCCAGATGTATACTTAGAGCCCAGATATACACTTCAGTACCTCAGAGCCCAGATGTATACTTAGAGCCCAGATATACACTTCAGTACCTCAGAGCCCAGATGTATACTTAGAGCCCAGATATACACTTCAGCACCTCAGAGCCCAGATGTATACTTATAGCCCAGATATACACTTAAGTACCTCAGAGCCCAGATGTATCCTTAGAGCCCAGATAAACGCTTCAGTACCTCAGAGCCCAGATGTATACTTAGAGCCCAGATATACACTTCAGTACCTCAGAGCCCAGATGTATACTTAGAGCCCAGATATACACTTCAGTACCTCACAGCCTAGATGTATACTTAGAGCCCAGACATACACTAAATGCCAAAGTCTCGCAACGATTTTTAGACAACTTTGGTAAAGTGTTCTTGGCAAACGTTTTGCAACTTCCAGGAGGATAAAATAACGGCATGATATGCATTCCATAGAGGTGTAATACTCGCATCTTGTTCAACACAGAGCAACAAAGTCATGAAGTCATGGACAAAACCCTAGTCGAGTACGACGCCTTCTCATTGGCTATCTCCAAGCTGTTGCTAGGGGATGGTCCCGTGCGTAAACTGCTGACCAAAGGAATGGGACTGCGTAAGATCGAGAACCTCGTACTGGCCAAGTCGTCATGGCAACGCGTCCCACTGCTAATTGACCCAAATAACAAGAGCCTGGAGCAGATCAGGCTTCTGGAAGAAGGCAGTAATATCCTGGAATTAGACCTTGGCGAGAGGTTAGGGCAATGACATTCTGAGTAAGACCTTGGTGAAGGGCAGTACGTTAGGACCAACGGGCATATTGTTGGGGGCGTGTGCCAAAAGCAATGGACAAGTAGTCTAGTCTTCCCCTCCCCCTAGCCTCCCATCTAGCCCTGCCCCCAATGGACTGCAAGAAGTCTAGCCCTCCCTTCCCCCCTAGCCTCCCGTCTAGCCCTCCCCCAATGGACTGCAAGAAGTCTAGCCCTCCCCTCCCCCCTAGCCTCCCATCTAGCCCTGCCCCCAATGGACTGCAAGAAGTCTAGCCCTCCCTTCCCCCCTAGCCTCCCGTCTAGCCCTCCCCCAATGGACTGCAAGAAGTCTAGCCCTCCCCTCCCCCCTAGCCTCCCGTCTAGCCCTCCCCCAATGGACTGCAAGAAGTCTAGCCCTCCCCTCCCCCCTAGCCTCCCATCTAGCCCTGCCCCCAATGGACTGCAAGTAGTCTAGTCTTCCCCTCCCCCTAGTCTCCCGTCTAGCCCTGCCCCCAATGGACTGCAAGAAGTCTAGCCCTCCCCTCCCCCCTAGCCTCCCGTCTAGCCCTGCCCCCAATGGACTGCAAGTAGTCTAGTCCTCCCCTCCCCCCTAGCCTCCCATCTAGCCCTGCCCCCAATGGACTGCAAGTAGTCTAGCCCTCCCCTCCCCCCTAGCCTCCCGTCTAGCCCTCCCCCCAATGGACTGCAAGTAGTCTAGTCTTCCCCTCCCCCCTAGCCTCCCGTCTAGCCCTCCCCCAATGGACTGCAAGTAGTCTAGCCCTCCCCTCCCCCCTAGCCTCCCGTCTAGCCCTCCCCCAATGGACTGCAAGTAGTCTAGCCCTACCCTCCCCCCTAGCCTCCCGTCTAGCCCTCCCCCAATGGACTGCAAGTAGTCTAGTCTTCCCCTCCCCCCTAGCCTCACGTCTAGCCCTGCCCCCAATGGACTGCAAGAAGTCTAGTCTTCCCGCGCAGCCTCCCGCCGTACACCCTCTTGTTCCTGCAAGTGGCAAATTATTGATACCTACATCGTCTTACTGTCTTATCTATCTCCAGTGACCCATCCACCGTGGTGAAGATCGAGAAGGCGATCACCAATGGAACGGTCCTGGTGCTTTACAACATCGATACGCGCATAGACTCACTCTTTATGCCGCTGATCCACCATATCAACACCGCTGTCTCAGATACGCACACAGAAGGTGGGTATCGTGTTGGTTTGCGCCATCTTGGTTGTATACTTGAAAACATGATTCTCCAAAATATGATTCTCCAATGTTCATAAGGACTGAACATTTAACATATATCAGATCATTTATATGAACGTGCATATTTGAAACCATGAATCTCTACATTGGGGGCTCCATGTTTGGGCGATAGGGACGAGATCTTCTCACCATCCCCGCTAGCATTACAGGAACGTGTATTATGGGGAGTACATCACTATATATCGTGGAACGTAAACTCTTACTTTGAAACCGCCCCCCCCCCCCCCCTACATTAATTGATATACTTTATAAATGGAATAGAGGATCATCAAACTGAAATAATTAAATTTTTATTCTCTTGCTGTTTACAACGGACATAACATTTGCATTTCAGACGCACAAGTGGTCAAATTCGGTAACCGTCGCGTGACATGTCATCCTGACTTCCGGTTGTATTTGGTGTCACGCTCTTCGGACCCAGTCTTCTCAACCGAGGTGGCATCTATAACCACGTTGATCAATTTTGAGTTGTGTGACTTTGGCATGGAAGAGGAGCTGGTACTGGAAGCCTTCGCACGGGTAGGCACTCTTGCGTGATTTCCAATAGGCTTTCGACTCTTGTACACAGATGCTGGAACCGGCCTCGCCTGGGACCAACATTTTCACGATTCTCTCACCGATTACAGCTAACGCATTATGAGTTACCTTCCTACGATAAGCCAGTTCAAAGTTTGAGGATGGCCGGATAGGACTGGTGACGTTTTAGGGCTAAAATAATTGTCCATTCTCTAAGCATCTAGGGTTCCTTATGAAATCCACTTAGTCAGATGCCTTGTCTAATAGTTCAAGCGAAAATATGAATAGTTTTTGACCCATAAAGGGTTTTTGTCTAGGAAATCAAACACTTCCGGTGATTTTAGACCAAATAGTCACCAGTCCTCCCCGGTCATCCTTAAACTCTGAAATGACTTATGCAGGACTCAGCAAAAATAACCATCACCAGCCTTGTTCTCTTAATGTACTGAAAGCTAGATCAAAAAGTGCGCTAAATAACAGCCTGCGTTTGCCGCGTTTGCAGGTGCCATGTTTTGTAATCTTCTGAATGCTTCCACATATAAATTCGCCTACTATCTCACTTTAAGCTGTTGTTAATAAGGGTAAGTTTGAACAGATCTCGCCAAGGTGAGGAGAAAATATATATCTGTATTATGTGATGTAGGTTCGCCCTGAGCTGTACGTGGAAGGGCGCAAAAGCCTTCTCGCCGTTGTCGAGTTGCTCAAACTCCTGGAAGATGTGGATAGCAAACTGATGACACGCATCATGACCAAGGAAGGAACCGATATCTGGGATGAAACTGAGCTCATTGCTGATCTTGTGCAGTGTCGAGCAGAGGTATGTTACCCTAAGGAAAAGGATACGGAGTTTGTTATCCTCCCTTCATTATTTTTTTTTATGGTTTATTTTGGCAAGGTTCTTGGGTCCGTATCGGGATGATATTACACCGGAAATTGTCTAAGCGCTTTGCTTGCAATGATGTTCTTTTTTTTTCTTTGATTATAAACTTACTCCATTACTGAAAACATTTCTCAATCTTTTCCAGATCACTCGTCGACTTCTCAAGGCCATGGGAAACCTCGAACACCTGTCCCAACTGCGCCGCCAATTCCGTGGTCTTGCTAAGCGGGGCGTGGTTCTTTTCAGCCTTATGAAGGGGCTATCCCGCGTGCAGCACGAGTACCGCTTCTCTCTCGGCTATTTTGTGGGTATCTTCAAGAGGGCTGTCGGCAAAGATTTTACGCCGCCTCAGGGGGAGAGGCTAGAGTATGAAGACGAGACCTCTGGAGGACATGCTGGGGGAGAGCCGAAACCGAGCACATCTGTGATGATCAAAGTTGTAGACGAGGAGGGTGTTATTACCACACCCGTGCAAGGTGAGATAGTGACTTTAAGGGCTTACAGAGCCGAGCTGTTGTTTTGTTAATATAGGTAGGCCCTTAACCTACAGAGTGGTGGAGGGTATACAACTTAGAGAGGGTTGCGAAGTTGTAAGCTACGTACCACACAAATCAAGGTGAGATAGTGAGTGAGTCTTTAAGGGCTTACAGAGCCGAGCTGTTGTTTTGTTGATATAGGTAGGCCCTTAACCTACAGAGAGGGTTGCGAGGTTGTTATCTACGTACCACACAAATCAAGGTGGGATAGCGGGTGAAACTTGGAGCGTCGGTTGCTAGAGATCTAGAGAGCTGTTGTGTGGTTAGGTCAGTCCTATTATCTGGGGAGTAATTCACATGTATAGGTATAGGTATAAAACTTGGAAAGCGTTGTTAAAAGTGGTAAGCAAGGATAGGGTCACTACCGTACCCACTCTGCTTAGAGCCGAGCTGTTGTGTTGTTCGATAGGCCCTGGAGAGTGGTGGAGGTGTATAAGTATGCAACTTAGCCCTTTTAAGTGGTAAGCGTTGTTAAGTGATAAGCGCTTTTAAGTGATAAGCGTTGTTAAGTGGTAAGCGTTGTTAAGTGGTAAGCGTTGTTAAGTGGTAAGCGTTGTTAAGTGATAAGCGTTGTTAAGTGGTAAGCGTTGTTAAGTGATAAGTGTTGTTAAGTGGTAAGCGTTGTTAAGTGGTAAGCGTTGTTAAGTGGTAAGCGTTGTTAAGTGGTAAGCGTTATTAAGTGATAAGCGTTGTTAAGTGATAAGCGTTGTTAAGTGATAAGCGTTGTTAAGTGGTAAGCGTTGTTAAGTGGTAAGCGTTGTTAAGTGGTAAGCGTTGTTAAGTGGTAAGCGTTGTTAAGTGGTAAGCGTTGTTAAGTGATAAGCGTTGTTAAGTGGTAAGCGTTGTTAAGTGGTAAGCGTTGTTAAGTGGTAAGCGTTTTTAAGTGATAAGCGTTGTTAAGTGATAAGCGTTGTTAAGTGGTAAGCGTTATTAAGTGATAAGCGTTGTTAAGTGATAAGCGTTGTTAAGTGATAAGCGTTGTTAAGTGGTAAGCGTTGTTAAGTGGTAAGCGTTGTTAAGTGGTAAGCGTTGTTAAGTGATAAGCGTTGTTAAGTGATAAGTGTTGTTAGGTGGTAAGCGTTGTTAGGTGATAAGCGTTGTTAAGTGGTAAGCGTTGTTAAGTGATAAGCGTTGTTAAGTGATAGCGTTGTTAAGTGGTAAGCGTTGTTAAGTGGTAAGCGTTGTTAAGTGATAGCGTTGTTAAGTGATAAGCGTTGTTAAGTGATAAGCGTTGTTAAGTGGTAAGCGTTGTTAAGTGATAAGCGTTGTTAAGTGGTAAGCGTTGTTAAGTGGTAAGCGTTGTTAAGTGATAGCGTTGTTAAGTGGTAAGCGTTGTTAAGTGATAGCGTTGTTAAGTGGTAAGCGTTGTTAAGTGATAAGCGTTGTTAAGTGGTAAGCGTTGTTAAGTGATAAGCGTTGTTAAGTGGTAAGCGTTGTTAAGTGGTAAGCGTTGTTAAGTGGTAAGCGTTGTTAAGTGGTAAGCGTTGTTAAGTGGTCAGCGTTGTTAAGTGGTAAGCGTTGTTAAGTGGTAAGCGTTGTTAGGTGGTAAGCGTTGTTAAGTGGTAAGCGTTGTTAAGTGGTCAGCGTTGTTAAGTGATAAGCGTTGTTAAGTGGTAAGCGTTGTTAAGTGATAAGCGTTGTTAAGTGGTAAGCGTTGTTAAGTGGTAAGCGTTGTTAAGTGGTAAGCGTTGTTAAGTGATAAGCGTTGTTAAGTGGTAAGCGTTGTTAAGTGATAAGCGTTGTTAAGTGGTAAGCGTTGTTAAGTGATAAGCGTTGTTAAGTGGTAAGCGTTGTTAAGTGATAAGCGTTTTTAAGTGGTAAGCGTTTTTAAGTGGTAAGCGTTGTTAGGTGGTAAACGTTGTTAAGTGATAAGCGTTGTTAAGTGATAAGCGTTGTTAAGTGATAAGCGTTGTTAAGTGGTAAGCGTTGTTAAGTGATAAGCGTTGTTAAGTGATAAGCGTTGTTAAGTGGTAAGCGTTGTTAAGTGGTAAGCGTTGTTAAGTGGTAAGCGTTGTTAAGTGGTAAGCGTTGTTAAGTGGTAAGCGTTGTTAAGTGGTAAGCGTTGTTAAGTGATAAGCGTTGTTAAGTGATAAGCGTTGTTAAGTGATAAGCGTTGTTAAGTGATAAGCGTTGTTAAGTGATATGCGTTGTTAAGTGATAAGCGTTGTTAAGTGATAAGCGTTGTTAAGTGGTAAGCGTTGTTAAGTGGTAAGCGTTGTTAAGTGGTAAGCGTTGTTAAGTGATAAGCGTTGTTAAGTGGTAAGCGTTGTTAAGTGATAAGCGTTGTTAAGTGATAAGCGTTGTTAAGTGGTAAGCGTTGTTAAGTGATAAGCGTTGTTAGGTGGTAAACGTTGTTAAGTGATAAGCGTTTTTAAGTGGTAAGCGTTTTTAAGTGGTAAGCGTTGTTAGGTGGTAAACGTTGTTAAGTGGTAAGCGTTGTTAAGTGGTAAGCGTTGTTAAGTGGTAAGCGTTGTTAAGTGGTAAGCGTTGTTAAGTGGTAAGCGCTTTTAAGTGGTAAGCGTTGTTAAGTGATAAGCGTTGTTAAGTGGTAAGCGTTGTTAAGTGATAGCGTTGTTAAGTGGTAAGCGTTGTTAAGTGGTAAGCGTTGTTAAGTGATAGCGTTGTTAAGTGATAAGCGTTGTTAAGTGATAAGCGTTGTTAAGTGGTAAGCGTTGTTAAGTGATAAGCGTTGTTAAGTGGTAAGCGTTGTTAAGTGGTAAGCGTTGTTAAGTGATAGCGTTGTTAAGTGGTAAGCGTTGTTAAGTGATAGCGTTGTTAAGTGGTAAGCGTTGTTAAGTGATAAGCGTTGTTAAGTGGTAAGCGTTGTTAAGTGATAAGCGTTGTTAAGTGGTAAGCGTTGTTAAGTGGTAAGCGTTGTTAAGTGGTAAGCGTTGTTAAGTGGTAAGCGTTGTTAAGTGGTCAGCGTTGTTAAGTGGTAAGCGTTGTTAAGTGGTAAGCGTTGTTAGGTGGTAAGCGTTGTTAAGTGGTAAGCGTTGTTAAGTGGTCAGCGTTGTTAAGTGGTAAGCGTTGTTAAGTGGTAAGCGTTGTTAAGTGATAAGCGTTGTTAAGTGGTAAGCGTTTTTAAGTGGTAAGCGTTGTTAAGTGATAAGCGTTGTTAAGTGGTAAGCGTTGTTAAGTGATAAGCGTTGTTAAGTGGTAAGCGTTGTTAAGTGGTAAGCGTTGTTAAGTGGTAAGCGTTGTTAAGTGATAAGCGTTGTTAAGTGGTAAGCGTTGTTAAGTGATAAGCGTTGTTAAGTGGTAAGCGTTGTTAAGTGATAAGCGTTGTTAAGTGGTAAGCGTTGTTAAGTGATAAGCGTTGTTAAGTGATAAGCGTTTTTAAGTGGTAAGCGTTTTTAAGTGGTAAGCGTTGTTAGGTGGTAAACGTTGTTAAGTGATAAGCGTTGTTAAGTGATAAGCGTTGTTAAGTGATAAGCGTTGTTAAGTGGTAAGCGTTGTTAAGTGATAAGCGTTGTTAAGTGATAAGCGTTGTTAAGTGGTAAGCGTTGTTAAGTGGTAAGCGTTGTTAAGTGGTAAGCGTTGTTAAGTGGTAAGCGTTGTTAAGTGGTAAGCGTTGTTAAGTGATAAGCGTTGTTAAGTGATAAGCGTTGTTAAGTGATAAGCGTTGTTAAGTGATAAGCGTTGTTAAGTGGTAAGCGTTGTTAAGTGATAAGCGTTGTTAAGTGGTAAGCGTTGTTAAGTGGTAAGCGTTGTTAAGTGATAAGCGTTGTTAAGTGGTAAGCGTTGTTAAGTGGTAAGCGTTGTTAAGTGATAAGCGTTGTTAAGTGATAAGCGTTGTTAAGTGGTAAGCGTTGTTAAGTGATAAGCGTTGTTAAGTGATAAGCGTTGTTAAGTGATAAGCGTTGTTAAGTGGTAAGCGTTGTTAAGTGGTAAGCGTTGTTAAGTGGTAAGCGTTGTTAAGTGGTAAGCGTTGTTAAGTGGTAAGCGTTGTTAAGTGATAAGCGTTGTTAAGTGGTAAGCGTTGTTAAGTGGTAAGCGTTGTTAAGTGGTAAGCGTTGTTAAGTGGTAAGCGTTGTTAAGTGGTAAGCGTTGTTAAGTGGTAAGCGTTGTTAAGTGGTAAGCGTTGTTAAGTGGTAAGCGTTGTTAAGTGATAAGCGTTGTTAAGTGATAAGCGTTTTTAAGTGGTAAGCGTTGTTAAGTGATAAGCGTTGTTAAGTGATAAGCCCTGTTAAGTGATAAGCGCTTTTAAGTGGTAAGCGTTGTTAAGTGGTAAGCGTTGTTAAGTGATAAGCGTTGTTAAGTGGTAAGCGTTGTTAAGTGATAAGCCCTGTTAAGTGATAAGCGCTTTTAAGTGGTAAGCGTTGTTAAGTGGTAAGCGTTGTTAAGTGGTAAGCGTTGTTAAGTGGTAAGCGTTGTTAAGTGGTAAGCGTTGTTAAGTGGTAAGCGTTGTTAAGTGATAAGCGCTTTTAAGTGGTAAGTGTTGTTAGGTGGTAAGCGTTGTTAGGTGGTAAGCGTTGTTAAGTGACAAGCGTTGTTAAGTGATAAGCGTTGTTAAGTGATAAGCGCTTTTAAGTGGTAAGTGTTGTTAGGTGGTAAGCGTTGTTAGGTGATAAGCGTTAAGTGGTAAGCGTTGTTAGGTGGTAAGCGTTGTTAAGTGACAAGCGTTGTTAAGTGGTAAGCGTTGTTAAGTGATAAGCGCTTTTAAGTGGTAAGTGTTGTTAGGTGGTAAGCGTTGTTAGGTGATAAGCGTTAAGTGGTAAGCGTTGTTAAGTGGTAAGCGTTGTTAAGTGGTAAGCGTTGTTAAGTGATAAGCGTTGTTAAGTGATAAGCGTTGTTAAGTGATAAGCGTTTTTAAGTGGTAAGCGTTTTTAAGTGGTAAGCGTTGTTATGTGGTAAGCGTTGTTAAGTGGTAAGCGTTGTTAAGTGGTAAGCGTTGTTAAGTGATAAGCGTTGTTAAGTGGTAAGCGTTGTTAAGTGGTAAGCGTTGTTAAGTGATAAGCGTTTTTAAGTGGTAAGCGTTGTTAGGTGGTAAGCGTTGTTAAGTGGTAAGCGAGGAGGGTGTCACTACCACACCCATGTAAGGTAGGATAAGGGTGAAACTTGAAGGGCGTAGAACCGAGCTGTTGTATTGTTAGGTAGGCCTTGGAGGTGGACAGGTATAAAATTTAGAAAGGTTGTAAGCAAGATTAGGTGTCGTCACCACAACCATGCGTGTTGGGATGGTTTTCCAACTATGGGTATTTTGCACAAAAAAGAAAAAAACATTATTCTAAGAAACTAAATGCTAAAAATAACCTTAACAACTAATCAACTCAAGAACCAGTATAAGGCTAACTGTAAAGTATACAGTTACTTACTTGTGGGTTTTACTGTATTTTGTACGTGATTTCAGCCGATAAGAGTACAGCTGTTCCAAGGACCAGTGGGCAGGGCAAAATGCGCAAAAAGATCTCTGTGATCCTCCCTCCAGAGATTCAGTTGCCGTCCCCAGGGGTAGACTACACAGGACTGTCTGGGGAGGAGTCCATTGAGATACAGAATGCGCTCACTAAGGCGTTCTACATTAGAGTCAGTAGGTGAGTAAGGGACAGGGTGAGGCTGTTTATTGCAGCACATAATTGTTATCGTCGTCGTGATTGTTGTTTAACATAAACACTGTACTATTCGCTACAAATAGATACAACTCTGCCATAACCATCATTATCATCAACATCAGCAACAGCGACATCAGTACCATCATAAGAATTATCCTCAACGTTACGAATAGCCACATCAATGCCATCATGATAAATATCAACAGCGACATCAATACCATTAAAATCATCATCATCAACATTATGAACAGCGACATCAGTACCATCATAAGAATTATCATCAACGTCACGAATAGCCACATCAATTCCATCATGATAAATATCAACAGCGACATCAATACCATTAAAATCATTGTCAACATTATCAACAGCGACATGAGTACCATCATAAGAATTATTATCAACGTCACGAATAGCCACATCAATGCCATCATGATAAATATCAACAGCGACATCAATACCATTAAAATCATTGTCAACATTATCAACAGCGACATGAGTACCATCATAAGAATTATTATCAACGTCACGAATAGCAACATCAATGCCATCATTATAAATATCAACAGCGACATCAATACCATTAAAATCGCCACCAGCAGTATTCTAAAATCATGATAATCATTATCGTTAGTCATTCATTATTACCTTCCACAAACCAATACCAATATACCAGTATTTGTTTCCCGAATTTGCATATTTTATTTTGCCAGGATTTTTTGCATATGTCTTATCTCTCTTTTTTTCTCCTTGCGTTTTACCTACCATCATTTCCCCTTCCTTTGTCTTGTAGAGAAATATATATAACCAATGTCACCCATCCTTTGTCACTCGTCCTTTGTTTTGTAGGAGTTTCTATGATCAGCGTCACCCACCCTTAACTACTCATCCTTTGTTTTGTAGGAGTATCTATGACCAGCGTCACCCACCCTTAACTACTCATCCTTTGTTTTGTAGGAGTATCTATGACCAGCGTCACCCACCCTTAACTACTCATCCTTTGTTTTGTAGGAGTTTCTATGACCAGCGTCACCCACCCTTAACTACTCATCCTTTGTTTTGTAGGAGTATCTATGACCAGCGTCACCCACCCTTAACTACTCATCCTTTGTTTTGTAGGAGTATCTATGACCAGCGTCACCCACCCTTAACTACTCATCCTTTGTTTTGTAGGAGTATCTATGACCAGCGTCACCCACCCTTAACTACTCATCCTTTGTTTTGTAGGAGTATCTATGACCAGCGTCACCCACCCTTAACTACTCATCCTTTGTTTTGTAGGAGTTTCTATGACCAGCGTCACCCACCCTTAACTACTCATCCTTTGTTTTGTAGGAGTATCTATGACCAGCGTCACCCACCCTTAACTACTCATCCTTTGTTTTGTAGGAGTATCTATGACCAGCGTCACCCACCCTTAACTACTCATCCTTTGTTTTGTAGGAGTATCTATGACCAGCGTCACCCACCCTTAACTACTCATCCTTTGTTTTGTAGGAGTATCTATGACCAGCGTCACCCACCCTTAACTACTCATCCTTTGTTTTGTAGGAGTATCTATGACCAGCGTCACCCACCCTTAACTACTCATCCTTTGTTTTGTAGGAGTATCTATGACCAGCGTCACCCACCCTTAACTACTCATCCTTTGTTTTGTAGGAGTTTCTATGACCAGCGTCACCCACCCTTAACTACTCATCCTTTGTTTTGTAGGAGTATCTATGACCAGCGTCACCCACCCTTAACTACTCATCCTTTGTTTTGTAGGAGTATCTATGACCAGCGTCACCCACCCTTAACTACTCATCCTTTGTTTTGTAGGAGTATCTATGACCAGCGTCACCCACCCTTAACTACTCATCCTTTGTTTTGTAGGAGTATCTATGACCGACACAGACTGCTCTTCGGTTCACTAGTGTATCTAGTTTCACGGATGCTAGGCGAGGATCACACAGATTTCACTACCCAGGAGATAGAGATTCTCTTAGGTAATCATTTCTTTCGTCTTACCTTAATACCGCATTGTCACCAGTTTACTTCCGGAGGTCCGACGGAAACCTCAACCGTTAAAAGACAAAAGAATCTATTAAAATCCGAGATATTTAACAGGCAATCCGCTCTAAATTATCAATCAGATCCTCAAAGAAACTTCCAATAAACACACTGCTTTCAATATTTTGAAATATTTTTCGCGTTTTCCGTTAAAAATCATCGGATATTGTTACGTAATATGCGGCTTTAATGCCTGAGCTGTTACTACTGATAAAGAAGGCAGAAACAAACAAAAAATTGTATCCCGCTTTGCTTCAGTATTGTAATGGTTATATTAACTTTACAGACAAGGCTCCTGCTAGTGGCGTGTCGCTGTCCGACTGGGACCCAACCCTCGTTCCCCCTAGCTGGGTACCCTATCCCGTTTGGCAATCAATCCTTGCGATGTCCACCCTTAATGGACCGCTAGACGGCGTGTGCGTCCACATTGCCGCCAACTCGACTGAGTGGAGAAGCTGGTACGAGTCTGACTCGCCCGAGTCTCTCTCGTGTCCATTGGACCACAGGGAGGACGCACCACCGACTTCAACCTTACACAAACTGTTATTAATACGTTGTTTGAGGCCCGACAGGTACGAGCTTCTTCTGATGTGATACGTTTATGTAGCGTTCCGGATTTGAACGAAAGCACCAACGGCAATGAATGTAAAAGGTGTTTTGTATTTTCTTATTTCCAAGCAATTTGTTACTTTAAGGTTCGAACCAGCAATGCGTGCGGCAGTCACAGAATCTTTGGACAGCCTAATTGAGAGGGAACCTCCTTCCTTTGAGTCCATGCTTTCCGCCTTCATCACGTCCATTCCTGTATTTATCTTGATTCCGGAGCACCATTCCTTCAGCTCGCCACACTCCGTACGGCCTGTGGAAACTATACTGCAGCTTGCGCAGGTATTAACCCGATCAGCGCCCTTTTATGACTTTTAGCAATGAATTACTAACAATGAATTGTAGCCTCGAGCATGATGAAAAAAAATAGTTATAGCCAAATTCGTTGTTGCGCGCGTAGTCATTCAAACCAAACAATCAAAACCAGACAAACCGCCCGCTTGTGTCTAACTACGCGCTATTCCCAAACTAGACATGAATTTTGGATTCGCTCTGGTCGCGCAACAACGAATTTGGCTTTATAGTCGTTGCTCGTAACGCGTCTGGTTGGTTTCGTGCATCTTTTTGTCTTTGTTACGCAGTCACAGAAAGTGTCCTGTAGACACATAGCAGTCGGCCACGGTCAGGAGGAGTTGATTGACGTCGCCTTGGCAACAGCCATCCGAACAGACTGCTGGTTGATTATTGACAAGCTCCACTTGGCCTCTCGACAGTTGTTAGATCACTTGTACAATCGACTCTTGAGGCTCCACCTCCAAGCCGGTAAGATATCAAAACCTTTTCATCACTTGTAGAATCGTCTCTTGAGATTTGTACAGGACCCGAAACGATCCAAGGACCCGAAATGGTCCCAGGACCCGAACTGGTCCCCAAAAGTACCCCAACTGATCCTCGGACCCGAAACGATACCGAGGAGTCCCCTTCTACTACCGATGCAAAATATTAAGAGGATGTGGCTTTTGTTGAAAGCAATATTATGTGAGTTTTGAATTTCCTCATGTAGTCGTGCGTACACCCCGGCATGATCTCATGATATGATAGGTCTTTCATTCACCGAAAACAAACATGCCAAAAAATAACTTTAAAACATTTCGCTTCCTATGAAAAGCAGCATGTCCTATCTGTAAAGACTTTCTTTTATGGCTTGTTATGTAAAAATGATTTATTCACGCCGGGTTCTTCAAATTACTATCACAAAGAATTGTTAGTTGACCCCAATTTCTGACTCAACCACTGTATTCCCCCGCAGTTGTATATTAAAATCTTAATACTATAGTTTTAGTTAATGTAAATTGCCTTTTAATAACACAAAGCTAAATGTTTCATATGTTTTTAAAACTGAAAGCCAATCCTTACACATTCCTTTAGTTGTCCATTACTATAATTCCTTGGGGTTCATTTCGGGGACTCTTGGGGATCGTTTCGGGTCCCGGGATCAGTTTGGGAACTTTTGGGCATCGTTTCGGGTCCTGCGATCGTTTCGGGTCCTGTACAGATTCCACCTCCAAGCTGGTAAGATATCACAACCTTTTCTAAAGGCCATGATATTTGCGACATATTAGTGTCGTTATAATAACTGCGATTTCGAGGATTCTGTGCACTCGGTATAAGGTATTCCATCTTCATTTAAAAATATATATGGAATATATAATATATGGAACTTTTCCATATATCAAGCACAAAATGTAATTCCTTTATTGCGATTTCGAGGATTCTGTGCACTCACGCTCAGGTATTCCGATGGAAAAACTGCATTTCAGCTCCATTTTTTTTTTTTAATCTTGAAGCTTTTCATATACCAAGCATAAAATGTAATTCCTTCAAGAATAAAAATTTGAGTTGCACAGACAAGGAAGTTCACAGAATACACAAAATCGCAATAAATAAAATATGCTGGGATGTGACATTTGACTTGGATGTCTCCTTTCCTTCTAATTCCTCCCCCTAATTTAAGGGTTTTTATCTTGCCCTTGACATGCCATGCTATGTATAGCTTAAAATTATTGTCCCTTCATATTTAATGTTTCAGAATCCGCCCGCTCGCCGTCCCAGTGGCGGATTTTCCTTGTGTCGGAGCCGTGTCCTCAGATGCCTGTGTTTCTCCTTCTCTTTTCGCACCAGATCTCCTGGGACGCGGTGCATCGGCAACACAAGTACCAATACCTCTCGGCCGGGGAACTAGACATCAGGGACACTATAGCGCAGACCCTACAGGTTAGTTCAGATAACGGTCTATCAAATCGCAAATTACATGCGTTAAATCGGGGGGGGGGGGGGGCAACAGGTGCAATTTTGGGTTACCTTGGTGGCGGTGAACTTTGCGTGACTTCGACACGAGCGGATGAAAAGGAGACTAACGCACATACAGGTAGGTTCAGTTTTTAAGGACCATCGGCACTCGTGAACCATCGGGCCATTTTCTAGAGTCACTAAAAAAGAACACAGGCGGTACAAGAGGTTGAAGCTGTACTTTCACCACTTTACTAGTCCGGAGGGCCGAAGAGACACAATAATTTATTAAAATCCACGCTATTTAACAGGCCATCAGCTCTAAATTGTCAGTCAGATTATTGATAAGTAATTTCCCCATTGTTTCCCCTGTTTAAACGGTATGATGGTAGAGTAGTAAGATGATGTTTAAGTGATTTTTGCTTGTTTCCTTGCAGAGCGTCCCGCGATCCTACTGGGATAAGGCCCGTGACCAGTCCCCCGCCGTGCGCACGGGTCTGTTCAGCCTGTGCGTGATCCACAGTTTGCTGCTGTTGCGCCAGCAGTGCGGCACGCGTGCACTCAGCGGCCATTACCCATTTGAACTGGCTGACCTGTTAAGCGGTTTTGACCTGATTCTTGGAAAGGCGTTCTCCTCCGATAGCTCCGGTTCTCTCAAATTCGACGGAGGGGCTATTGCACAGGTAAAGTTTTATTAGAATGTTCGAGACCTTTCGACACCTCAAAAGGGAAAGTCTTATTTTTTTTATTTTTTTAGGGCATTGTGTGCTTGATTTGAGGCCTTATTCACCAAAAAATGTTTTTTTTCTCTTTTAAAACGCAGAAGTTTAGCCTCTTTGAGTAGCAGGAGCGGATAATAGTTTCCTATGTTATTAATTCTCTTATGCGGTGTTGTTCTAATGCGCAACATTAATCGCCCATTGAAAAGCTGAAAAAAACTTGTTATACGCTGTTAAAAACCTGTTATAAGCTGTTAAAAACTTGTACACATGTTCGTAGTCCGATATTTTCATATCTTTATTTCTTTCATTTTTTCCCTCTATAGTCCGTTTACTTCGGCAAAATAGTTAACGAGTGGGATCAGCGTTACGTGAAGACAATAGCCAATTTGGTCCTCAAATCCACCGGGTCCTCAGTCACCCTGGGCCCACTGAGTGTACCCGTGCCCCCGGTTAATATGGACCCCAGCGAGTACGGGTCGTGGTTCCAAGAAAAGACTTCTGCGGAGTCCTGGGCCGAGCAAACTACTGCAGCGCTATCACTTGATGGTAGCGTCACACGAGAGCGTGGCGAAGCCAGGTAAATATAGTGACATAGAGATCCTGATTTCGTGATTCTTTCAAAGACACATACAATGCTAGACAGAACTAGTTGTCGCGTCCATAAAAAAGGCAGATTTCTCAATACCATTCGTCAGTCAACTAGCTTCCTTCCCAAGATAATGCCACTCACGGAAACCCTATTTTCCCCCTTTCAATGTTGGATGTAACCGTGCTCAGACAACCCGAGCTGAACAACATTGTACTGGGGGGTGAAGAGAGAAGCGCGCGCGCGGGAGTGGCTTACACTGAACCCCTATTTAGTTTTAAAACTTAAGAAAAGGCGACAACAGTTTTATCCAGTATTGTAGTCTCCAAGAGCTTCATTTGTGAATTATGTGAGTTATGTTGTTGTTGTATATAGATACGGGTTACTCCCCCAGTTAATTATTATGAGTAAGTGATTATGCGCTTTCCCCACCCCCCAAGCATTCATACAAGTTAATAAAGCTCAATGAGAGACGTGAATGTCCTTGTTCGATTGTGAGGATTTAAAGTCCCTCAGTAACCCGAACGAGTATCAGTTCCCCTTATGATTTTCTTTTATACATTATTACTTTTTACTGTATTCCCCCCTCAGTAACTCGAACCTTTGATACTCGAACTCCAGCTATCTCTAAGAGGTTTCTGTTTCACTTAAAGAATGTCGCTGTTTACAACTGAAAATACTAACCACTTATGACCGAACGGTCGAGGTTAGTAAGTTGTTATTGTTTTCAGTTGTAAACAATAATGCTGTTTGAAGGTGGAAAAAAAAGGACTGTGAAAAATTTTCGTAGGCAATTTCATAATGCACTCCATCTTGCAAACCAAGAATACATGTAAATGTGATGTCCCTTGTTTATCAATCACAGCTCTACTCAATTCCTCTCCAACTTGCGCTCCCTACTCATCACCTGCATGGAGCAGCCGAAAATCAAGACTCTCGAAAGGACCACACAGACAGCCAGCAACCTATCAGGTCCCTCTCTCACCCCTCCAGTACCTCAGTGTGTGGTATCGGGCCCCGCCAGCGGCCCCTCCCTCAGTAGCCTGCGTACCGCCATGGATATGTGCCTGGATAAGCTACCGACCCTCTTGCAGTTTGAGGTTGAGCCGCCACCGTCGCTGCAGACGCTTATGCCTCGGGTTCTGTCCCAGCTGAGGGCGTTGTCTGTGTACAGCGAGACTAGCAGCGTGGCGACCTCCGAGGATAAGCTCACCGAGAGTCTTGGATACGTCCTCAAGAAGGTGATCTAAAATCTGTTGATAGGTCTTGCGTGACGCATGTCTGTTAATCGGACTTGCGTGACTCCTGTCTGTTGATAGGTCTTACGTAACGCGTGTTTGTTAATCGGACTTACGTGACGCGTGTCTGTTGATCGGAATGCGTGACGCGTGTCTGTTGAACGGACTTGCGTGACGCGTGTCTGTTGATCGGAATGCGTGACGCGTGTCTGTTGATAGATCTTGCGTGACGCGTGTCTGTTAATCGGACTTTCGTGACGCGTGTCTGTTAATCGGACTTTCGTGATGCGTGTCTGTTAATCGGACTTTCGTGATGCGTGTCTGTTCATCGGAATTGCGTGACGCGTGTCTGTGGATCGGAATTGCGTGACGTAGTCACAATGGAAAGTTTATAAATTAACCCATTGACTCCTGGCTTTTTTGGAGCTGAATTTACAAAAAACAGACTGAAAACAGATACCTCCCCCCCTATTCTGAGTTTTATACAGCCCGTCAAAGTCAAACACAGCTGCACCTAGTCAGCGGTATCCAAGCTTTCCAACAGTGCTTTGCGGTCCCCACTTTTAATCCCTCGTCGATGTGCTGAAGCCAGCACAAGTTGATGGTTGCTTGTATTTTTCATCAAAAATACAGCTATGAGCATATTAGGAGAGTGTCTCAGGACATCATGAAGTCTTTTGGGGCATAATTGAGTGCTTTGCTTATGGATATTTGCAAGCAAAGGTGGATTCATGATGATTTTTTCTTGTTTGGCTTTGCCCGGATGAGAAAATAATTTTCTAATGAATCACCACAGCTCTCCTAAATGGTGTCTTTTCTGAAACCAAATTGATTGCAAAATTGTTTACACTGCTATTCTGGGTCTGTATGGCCTGGAATTGATTCGTTTGGCTTCGGGGTGAAAAGACTTCTAAAAAACCATCTGACTTTGGGGAGAGGAGTGTTGACTGGCCCTCCCCTCGTGAATTTTCCCCTGGATCTCCCAGAATGCTTTGCAATACGTAAAGATATTTTCGTGGTTGTACAATCCTTCAAGGAATGGACATTGTGTTTTGAGGCCAAGGAAATGTACCTGGAGGATCAGAATAAAGGTATCTATTTGTGTCTTGAGCTGTGTTTGCTGATCTCTCTCCCTTGTGTGGTATTTTGAGCGTTTTATTGAGAGGGGTGATTCTGCTTTTCTCTCCTTGTTCGATTTGAGATTTGTCAAAGAACCTGTGCTATTATTTGGCTTAAGAGTAGATGCCAACACCTTGGTTGGATGCATATCTGCAAGACCATTTATCCCTTAGACTGATGCCTGAGTATCTTCATCTTGTTGTGTTTATTTTGAATTTATGAATTTTTTGGGTTGTGGGTACTTCCCAAAGCCGGTACAGGCCGGTTCAGGGGTCAATGTGTTAAAGAATGTGGCTCGTCTTTGCATGTAGGGCAAGCATTCCCTTAGTCACTGGTTGTATATCCATGATTTATGGCTGGATCTTACATTTATCCATGATCCTTTTCAGGAGTGTGAGTGGTTCAACTGCCAGCTGTACCACGTGCGTCACGACCTGCAGACGCTGGAGCAGTGTGTGCTCGCGGGCTCAGCAGCCATTCCACGTGCACTTGATGACGTGGTCTGGGCGCTGAAACGAGGCCAAGTGCCGTCTTCGTGGCAACACCCCAACGAACAGCCCTCGCCACATTCCCTCTCGTCCTGGCTAGAAGGTGAGGGATTGGTTCGTAGGGACGTCCCTAAGGAATTTCTCTGAAACGTTTTATTTTTCTTTACTACTCTGTCTGAGCTTATGCTACTTTGGTAGCTGCGAAGTATTGCCAACAATTTCCAAGGCCTAAACTCCATGCTTCCGTCATAGTTACATTTAAAATAAAAGGAGTTGTAATAGAATAAAATGAAGGCCGTAGAAGTCGTGTTCTGGGTTACCGAACTTCCACTGTACAATCTAGATATCTCTTTGTCAGCTCAGCCGTCCATCTTAAGATATCATGAGTTTAGTTTAGTATATCTGATGCAACTTTAGGTGGCATCCCACCTAAATATTCCTATGAATTGGCGAATCCAAGGGAGCAGCAATAACTGGAACTTGATATCCTTGACTAATCAAAGTTTATGTATCGCTCTGCAGCCTTCCATAAGCGTCACAAACAGTTAAGCGGCTGGATTTTAGAAGGCGTGGTGCCTAAGGTCTCCGATGAGCCGGCCCTGGGGCGAGCACGGCTAAAAACAATCTGGCTTGGAGGCCTGGCGAACCCTGGAGCGATAGTGACGTCACTAAGGCATGAGAAGGCCGCCATGTCTGGTGTTGACTATGACGAGGTATGGTAACCATAATAATAATGGGGGCATCTAGAAACACACCTGCGTGGGAGTAATCGTACTAACAAAAAAAGCGTTTGAACTCTCCGAGATGTTTCGTTGAGGAAATGGGACCCGCTGAGCCGTTACAAATACCCTCCACGAACTTCCCCAATGTTAAAAGGTTTTCCCAAATCAAATTTCCAGGTCTCGCTGCGATGTTTCATTTCCAAAAAGTATGGGTCACGTGACAGCGAGGGCGAGGAGGATGACGGGATCGTTGTATCGGGACTGTACCTCGAGGGCGCAGATTATGACGCCGACAGCGAGCACCTGCTTCTACAGCCAAAGTATGTATTCAGGCGTACCGTAGTCTCGAATCCCGGTCAACTAAAATCCTATACATATATCAATTCTGGTATCTTTAGGTATTTTTCAATTGTAGACACCTTTCGCATTATTTTTTTCGTCACCGCTTTGTTGCAGGAAAATTTGCATTAAGTGTTCCCATTTCAATTCCTGAACCAGTTCGCACTCTTCTTAACAACTTCTGAACTCTTTTTGGTTGAACTTTTGAATTCGTTTGAGCTGTCCTCAAGGGTTTGTTATTTCAAGAATACGCCCTTTCTTCCTCACGGTATTCTCGTCTCCGTCCTCAGGGGTGCTATCATCCCACTACCAGACATGCATCTCAGGGCAGTGATCGACTCCGAGGGGAACTCCGGGTCCCAGGAAGATAAGGATGCGTGGTATGAATGCCCAGTCTACATCAACCGGGTAAGCGGGTGCAGAATATTAGTAATATCACCGGAGTTTTGCGTTTGCGGTTTTCTTCGGTTAGCCAGCGCGATACAGCAGACATATATTTGTTGTGTTTGAGGAAAACTTTACAAAAAAGGGAATCCTTGAACCAGAAACTTATAAGAGTCTCGAAGATGCGACAACGGTTATACAGCTAGGACGGCGTGAACATCCTCCTGCTAGACAACGTAAGGCTTGGAGTTTCGCGTTGGCGGTTGATATCTATCGGACAGAATGTATATTTACGTGCGGCCTTTTGATTTTTTCTACCGTTGCCGTTCTTGTTGCCGTCTTCTTAAAGTACTGTTAAACAGCGCCAGCTGGAAAATATACCGGCGAGACGCTTGCCTAGTAATGCAAGTGCTGTTAGAACACCATTTTGGGAGGTGCTGTGAAGTGGTTTGCGGACATTTTTGTCTTAGGGTTGACGGAGCATAGCAGCGCCAGCAACGCTGGCTGATGTAAAGCGCTTTTTACCGGAGTTCTATCTTAGTCTGTGACATAAATAAGCATAAAACCGAGGCACCGGGGCTAACCACTAACAATGCCACATATGTTTTAAGATATGGGATAGGCCAGCCCGAGGCGATATTTGGTATGTAGCTCCCTGGAGCGTAGGCGCTATCCTCGCCCCTCACTAATCTTTTCCAAACGTCGTGGAAAGGACTGTTATGGCGGAGTGTTAACGCCAAATAAGTTTATATAGCTAGAAACATGCCAGAAGTTGCATAACCCATTCCCATGTTTAAATTTTAGGGGTTCTAAGTGATATAACATGTTGAATTTTGCCATTGTTCTAACGAAAACCCGGAGAAAAAAGTTGAAGCATTTTCTGACACTTCTTTTCTTTCTGCGTTCTGTTTCAGGCCCGGCAGTCCTGTACTTTTTCTCTACCACTCAAATCCGACACGGACCCCGAAAACCTGACTGTTGCTGGGGTAGCTGTGGTTTTAGATCCAGGCGACATTGTAGGAACCTGGAAATTAGTTCCAAGGTCATAACTGAGCAATAGAGAATGTTTGTATATTTTTACGCGAGTTTATAGATTTTGTAAGTTATGACTTTTTACTTCGTGTATGGTATAAATGAATTGAATTGGCATTTGCCGACTTGTACAGACATGTTAGACGAACATTTAATACAAAATAAAGCAAAGTGTGATATAGTGGGTCTCCTTTGGTTGGATCTTTAGTTATCGGGCCAACCAGGTCTTAATAACTACTGGAAAAATACCAAAACCTGGACCGGACCCTGGACTGTACTCTGGTCCCATATTCCCGAGACTCGAAAGCCGGATTCCGCTTCAATACGGCATCCTTTTTCCCTGGACAAAAATACTCTTAATCCATGCTATAGTGTACGTTTTCTCATGGACGGTCATCTTTTTGGATTGTATTTGTTAATGAGCGCCGCGCTGACTGTTAATTCGAACATCTTTCCAGTGTGTACAGTGATTTCATGTCGTTAAAATTCCCCAAATTTGAGGTGGCGATATTTCGCGACACTTTATTTTCGTAGAAACCAAATTAAATCGGACAGAATAAATGGAATTGAAATGTGCTTTATTCATCAAAAACATGCCTCTAACTACAGTTCCAGCGCGTCATTTAAAATGAAATTAAAAGCGAAAATAAAGTGTAATAAGGTAGTCCTTTTGCAGAGTTTTGGAAGGAATTCATGTATAACATCTAGGCTTGGACGGCACAGCCGTAGCAGGCCACGTAAGGTTGGGGGGAAGGGGGTTATGTATTGTTCAATGTTACCATAGCGTGCTTGCCCGGAGAGAGCGCCGAACTTGTCGAGCTCGGTTGTTGAAAGTAAAAGCTCAGTGTTGTGTTTAGAGTAGCGCTCAGAATTGTGTCTTAGGACTTGACAATTGGCGACAAGCACTTAAGAACAAGTTCTTAAGATTTGGTGGAAATAGAGCAAGAGAAACCCTAAAAATTGAGTAAGAGATGGGAAGACACGGCGACATTCGGTAAAGTAAACAAGTTTCACTCGGGCGGCGACTGGGAGTCGTACACTAAACAGTTGGATTTTTATTTCATTGCAAACAACGTAACGGAAGAGAAGACTAAGAAAGCAATTGTTTTAGTTTATCTGAATCCCGATACGTTCCAACTCTTGAAGGATTTGATACAGCGTGCGAAACCGAAGGACGACACGATAACGTATCATGTTATTGTGAAAACACTGAAAGAACACACGAAGCCAGAGAAGTCTGCCCTTGTGGCGCGATACGAGTCCGATAACCGTTATCGCAAACCAGAGGGGTCCGAAAGCGAGTACGTGGCTACGCTCAAGCACTTGGCTGGAGATTGCAAGTTTTCCGATAAAGTAAGAAGCGAAAGATTGCGAGACAGGTTAGTGTCTGGAATTAGAGACGACAAGATGTAGAGAGAACTACTAAGAGAGAAACTCGTCGACTTGAACTTTAAAAATGCTGTGCGAAAGTGCCAAACGGTCGAACAGGCAAATAAAGATGTCTTGGCATTTAGGACGGAAGAGCTCCATTCCGAGGTGAATACACTGGAGGGAAATAATGGCCAAAAGCAACTTTTGCGAGATGGAGATACCACAGGGAACCCAAGGAAACCACCCCAGAGTGCAACAGTTTCAAAATGTTACCGCTGTAACGGGAAGCACGACCTACGGTCCTGCGTTTTCAGTCAATCCAAGTGTTTCTCCTGTGGCAAAATAGGGCACATCAAGAGAGCATGACGGCAGCCGGCAGGTCAAGCCCAATGAGAAACCACAGGCAACCCATACAGGGGTCAAGGTTATGAACAAAAAATGGGAAAGAAAGAGGGTGACGACGGATGGCATGGATTGTATGAAATGGGCTCTAAGCCAACTAGGAAACCCATCATTGTCGACATAGAGGTAGAATGGATATCGTTTCAAATGAAACTGGATACTGGGGCTGCTGACTCAGTTATAAGCGAGACCAAATACCGCGAGTGTTTGCGTCATGTGCCCCTGGAACAAACAGATCTAAAATTGGTTCTAGAACTTGGTTCCGCTTGGAGCCATAACAGTCAAAGTGCGCTACGGAAACCAAGATACTTCCCTTCCCTTATATGTCATTTCCGGGAATGGACCCACCCTGTTCGGCAGGGAGTGGTTACGTTCAATCACCCTGAACTGGCCCTTGTTGAATCTAACCGCAAGCAAGAATTTAGAAGATGTACTTATCAGCCATGCTTCAGTTTTCAAGGAAGACCTTGAAACACTTAGGGCATCAGGGCTAGTATCCAGTTGAAACGACGCTGTCCCTAAGTTTTTCAAGGCCCGCCCTGTTGCGCTGGCCCGGAAGCCTACTGTGGAGCGTGGTTTGGACTCTGGACAAGGTTTTGGGCCGACTGATGGACTTTGGCCTTAGGGTAACAGAAAGAAGTGCACATTTATGCGTGATTCAGTGGAATACTTGGGTCACATAATCTCTGCGGATGGTCTCCATCAGGCCAAGCCTCTTAAGTATATTATGGAACCAGGAAAGAGAGTTCCATTTACCACGGCAGCACCACTGCAGCGATGATGTCTTTTCCTTGGTGTATTTTCGTATGAAATCGAGTACCGGGGAACCTAAGCGCATGCCAACTGTAATGGATTGTCGAGGCTTCCGCTAGTGCAGACACCAGCGGATGAGCCGGACGAGGTGGAACTGCTCCATATGTCTGTACTTGATGCGTTACCACATGATAGGGAACTTCGCCACGAAACAAACCAAGACCCACTCCTCGCGCGGGTGGTGCGCTTGGTAGAGACGGGATGTGGAGGGGCTGAGCCTAACCCGGACTTGGCACCTTACAGCAGCCGCAAGGAACTGCTTACTGGCATCACCATGTGGGGTCACCGTGTGGTGGTGTCACCCAAGCTTCGGCGGCGAGTTCTTGACATACTACATGAGGGTCACATCGTTATGGTTAAGATGAAGGGAGTAGCACGGGGATACGTTTGGTGGCCACGGATCGATAGTGAGATCAAGGCCACCGCCAAGCTCTGCCAAGGTTGCCAGGAGACAGCCCGGAACCCTGCTCGAGCCCCTCTACATCGGTGGGGGTATCCAGCGCAACCCTGGCAACGATTTCACATCGACTTCGCTGGTCCGGTTGCAGGCCACATGGTGATGGTGGTGTCCGATGCGCATAGAAAATGGCCCGAGTTCTTCATCATGCACAGGGACACTACCGCACTGGAAACTGTTAATTCCTTGCGTACACCATATGCCCGGATGGGCCTCCGCGAGCAAATAGTAACAGATAATGGGCCACAGATCAAGTCTAGAGAGTTCGAGCATTTTAATAAGATGAATGAAATTCGACATGTGACAGGCGGAGCGTACAATCCGGCGACGAATGGTCTGGCCTAACGACTGGTGCAGAGCTTCAAGACAGGAGTCAAGGCTGACCTCACAGAGCGCTCACTGCAGCACAAGCTGGACAGGTTCCTGTTCGCGTACCGTAACGCACCCCACGCCACTACTGGTTACAGCCCGGCGCAACTACTTTTTGGAAAGAGGCTGCGATTTAGACTTCACCTGATCCTTACTGATGTCAAAAGAGATGTTGGAAAGTAGCTTTTGCAGGATGAGCACCATTATCTCACCCGTTTCGAGTTTCTGTTTGAAAACATTGGGGGGGGGGCACATGCCCCCAGTGCCCCACCCCCTGCTACGGCCCTGTGATGAAAATGTTATTCCCAAACTATATGTTTACTCGGCAAAAAAAACATTTCCAATAACGATTGTTTAATAATAATAGTCTTCAGTGGGATTTTTTAACATGATTAAAAATACATTGCCAACGAAAAGATTCTCAACATGAATTTTCCGTCAATGACTATTAAAGAATCGCTGTTTTACCTGGGTCGATTTTTGAGCTCCGACTGTAATAATCGAATCAAAAGATGGCTGACAAAAAATAATGTTCGTCGCTAAAATTTGTGATGTTCTCTCATCAATAGGAATTTTAAAGAAATCCGTTAAGAACCATTTGTCATGTGAAAATCAGCTTTTATGTAAAAGTAAGAGGAGTCTTATTTTCAGGATATTTATTGGTGTCACTCTTTTATTTCTGATTGACTTATCGGTGGTGGTAATCGTTCAAAAGAACTTTGTCGCCGTTAAAAGCATCCGCCGTTAAGTCAACCCATATGTGACTCGCGTAAACAAGACGTAATTGCAAGATAGACGCTTTTCGTTCATATTGTTGTGCCACTCGTTTCCCACGCTGTGGTAGCTTTCAGCAACTCGTATAACATCCTTGTAGGCTGTATACAAGCCCTAGTTTGACGGGTCTAGTTTCGAACAGGGACCGACCATTGAAATATGGTGCTAAATAACAGGTGTTGGTTTCCGTCTCGATTTTTCTTTTCCACAATGCAAAGCAGAATCACAGCAACCGCCACCATGGTATATTAAGGCGCTTTATTTAAAATAAAATTAAAAACCTTGTTTTTTTTAAACACCTAAACTTTAATTAAATAGAAACAAAAAACCTTGTGTCTTCAAACAGCCAAACCTTCATGTCACAGCAGTAACAAGGCGACCATGCTGGGTCTTTTACAGAGAGGCCTGAAGGTTTGCGCATTTTATTTCGCAAAGAACACCGCGAATTCTAGGGCTGTGCAATCTCCCCGCCTCTAACCAACAGGCTTGGCATTGGTTGTGCAACCCCTATCTTCTTAAGAGTATAAAATCTCTGGTTTCTTCCACATTTGAACATTGTACGCTTTCAACAAGGAATGAATTCAGGTCCCCACTTTCCAAGTAGCGATGAAATATTGTCAGGAATGCTTTGATAATGAGATGTTCTGACTAATGAAATTCGAAAAATTACAAAGAGTGATTAGACATACACTCCACAGGGTTTAGAGTCAATCATTAAAACAAACTGTTTGTTAAGCTTCGAAAACATTCGATTTGCACCAGAAAATGATATAGTTGTACACAACTCACTATAATTTAGATATCCAATGAAATTTATCGACATTTTCACATGTGTCAATATTTATTTGTGTTCCCTGTTTCCTCCACGCACTACTCACGCGCAGTGTGAACTTAGTCTATTGTATTATTACCAAGCAGCTTTTTTTAACTATAACACAAAGCCTTTTGAAGTGTGGAGAACTTCTAGAAGATTTAAGGTGAGGACTTTTATATGTTTAGTATAAATCCACTCACTATCACGAATCTCGCCCCTGTACTCACTTTCAATTGGGCCACAGATAGTGAGTAGCGAAAAAGCATGCGTTTTCGCGCTAAAAGTGGTTATTTATTACTGAGAATTAATGAAATCGTATTTTTTCGAAGGTAGCATGTTTTAGTGGATTTATACTAAAACAATTAGACTACTCGTTCTCGTTTTCTATGAGTCAAATAGTCAACACGCCTCGTTGACTGTCTTTTGACTCATAGAAAACTCGAACTCATAGTCTAATTGTTAAATAGTTTGTGAATGTATATCTTTTTTGAAAGGAGTGTGCGACCATTATTTTCTTGATTATTGTCAGTGTACTTATCACAAGAATACGAAAAACACGTTCAATCGACAGCACTCGGTGAGTTGCACTGCCACTGTGAATGATTTATATTTGGATCAAAATCTAACGAAAAACCAGCTGGGCCTTCACAAATCAAAGACATGATAGATAGAACCGGCTAGTTTTGCGTGGATTTCAGGGCCTTCATTATCTTTAAATCTAGTGAATGTGATCCTGTCTAAACCTTTTTCTAAGGAAAACCCCAAGAAAAATGTTGGATAAGAAAGCTTTCAGAAGGTAAATATCTTCCAAACTTTGATTGTTGGCTTCGAAAATACACTCTTTTTATAAGAACGTCTAATTTCCAATTTAGGCTGAGGCCTTCTTATTATTTTTGGAGTATATTTCAATGCAGAAAATGTTCTTCTTAAATTACAGTGTATCTAAAAACATAATTACAATGTCCAAAACATAACCAGCCAATAAAATATTAATGATCAATAACAATAATATTTATTTTAGAATGTATCACACAAACTAAACAATATTTTGCTATTGTTTTAGCATGTTTTTGGAATCTGGAGAAATCTCAGGCTGATCTTTCTTATAAAAAGATCTTAAAAAAGAGTTTACATAGACATATTTTGACTTTACGGTTATAGTGAGCGTTGGCTGAAAATATCATCATTAGCGATAATGCGTTTAAAATTGCTTGGTATCCACGATTAATATCCACGAGCCTCCTGGAAACTAAACAATACTATGTATTTATCATCTCTTTCTTTTGAAAGAGAACCTTAATGTGCGGTTCTCGTCTCCTCCAGGGTACAATTTGAATCACCGATTCCACACCGGAATTTCACGCTGTTTCTCCTAAAAGAATTAGCCTACACGTAGAGCAATAATAGTTAAACTAGCACCAGGTAATAACAACGCGTTTTAAATTTGCTAAAGGTGTTTTGCTAAATTTTAAAGCCTTTTCTCACAAAAGAAGGACTGGATTGGTCAATACACTCTAATGAGAACTGGTGCGCGTGTTTCTCTAAAAGGAAATGAAATCCATCCATGTAAAAAAAAAAACTTTGCCGTATCCGCTGAAATTAACGAAACGAAAATGATAAGAATTACTTAGGAATTACTTTAAAAACGTACTTTGTATGCAAACTTTACATTGTTTCCGCTAGTCAACTCCCCTATAAGACTTATAACATTGTTTCCGCTAGTCAACTCCCCTATAACACTTATAATATTGTTTCCGCTAGTCAACTCCCCCACTTACGCGAGGTAGGAGATGGTATTGTATAGACATAGTGTTGTCAGGGACACCTTGCTCTCATTAAGACTCCGAAATAATAACATCGGCCGGAAAATCTCTGATATGTTGCTTACTTAAGGATTGAACGAGTTCCGTGGCAAACATGTTTACCGGCAAGATCACATGAATCCCGCAAAAGAGTTTAATCTTTTTACACCATTTTCGTGAAAATTTCGCGAGCTGAGTACTGAGATATCGCGTATTTTTTTAATCAAAATTCTGCCTACAGTATTTGTCTTTTTTATTTTTTTTTTTCAATGCAACAAAACATGCGTCCATCCGTTTAGGAAACTTTGCTAATGGCATTCATTTCGTGACACCTTTCTTTACTTGTCGCACACATCAGTTGAATAGTCTTGTCGTGTCTCTCCCTCTTCCCGTGGCGAAAAGGCGCACGTGTTCGCAGGCGTTACCCGGCTTCAAACGCTTAAGGACTCGCTCCTCCCATATCTTGGTTTATGGTCTCAAGGCAATGTTAGCGGGTGACCCCAGTGGAAATGTAATACTACGTACAAACGGCACGTTGGGTTATACGTTAGCCTTAAGCTGGTTTTCATTCCATGCAGGGCGAAGCCATGGCTGATGCGAAAAACACCACCTTGTACAAGACAACCTTAAACAAGACAGCTGAGTTTGAAGATTTCTGGTCAACTTGTTCATATGGATTCATCACCAGGGACGCGCGTATTATTCTTATGAGCCTGCACGCATTGTGCTGTGCGGTCGCTATGGTAGGAAATGGGCTCGTGATCGTCGCCGTGGCACGTACGACGGCTCTCCGAAGAGTCTCGATGTTCTTCGTAGCATCACTCGCCGCTTCGGATTTCATTCTTGGATTTGTCATGAACAGCATCTATTTTCTTTACTTATTTTTTTATGAGCACCATGAGGACGAACTGCCGGACCAATTCTATGTCAAATTAATTAAAGCAGAGAACTATTTTTGGGTCCAAACTGTCGCTTCGACAACTTTCAATTTATGTGCAGTGAGTATAGATCGGTTGGTCGCAATCGTACGGCCATTAATCTACCAACAGGTAATGACGGAAAAGCGATGCTGTGTAGCTATCACATTCATATGGTGTTTCTCCGCAATCTTCCCCATCCAGAGGTTTTTCATCAATGATCATTACGATCGTCGGTACATGTGGCTGGGGTGCTCAATCGTAACTATCGCCATACCCTTCGTCATCCTCATAGTCTGCTACGCAAACATTGCAAAGGTGACCTGGAAACAAGTCCGTGCCATCCACGAGTCTTCTGTCCATTCCACGCATGACGGTCTTCGTCGGGAAGTCGCATCTAATCGTAAGACTGCTGTGACGGCGGTCATTGTTGGCGGGAGTTTCCTCGTTTTATTTTGTCCCGTGGTGGTAGTTTTTTCATTGCTTCTGACCGTTGAGGACAAATGCATGGAATTACTACTGAACATTGTGTGGCAATGGATTGCCCTCGTCTCCTTTACTCATTCGGCCACGAATCCTTGGGTGTATTGCTTAAGAAGCAGGCAATTCAGGAGAGCTTTTAGGCAAATAATGTGCGCGTAGAAAAAAGAATTCCGCTGTAAGCTCCTGTGCAATTCTGTTTCGGGTCCGGATAGTTGTGTCATAATCACGCTCGACATATATGATATATCTATAAAACAGATATTCGCAAAGATACGTATTTAGTAATTCTATATTTGTTATTCAACTGATATTAAATGTCGAATGTGTCTATTGCGAAGTTTATCTAAGCAAAAAAATTTATTTCGCCATACTGGAAAAATCGTGTCCTATCCAGTGTATGGAAATAGTCTGTAAATAAAATGGAAATAGACTGTAAATATAATTCACAGACTAAATGCACATTTACAAATCCTGGAAATGTCAAATATGTCTGTGGGTAGACTGTAAATAGTCTTTAAATTTGTTAGAGAGTCTTCTCACAATTACGGCATGCCTGGAAATGGTTTGTAAAAGCACTGGAAATAATCTGTAAATAAGCAGAAAGGAACCCTGGAAATAGCCTGAAAATAGTCTGTAAATCTATGTGATCCACCTACAGCTACCATGGAAATATTCTGTAAATGTACAGAAAGGGGGCCAGAGAACCCTGGAAATAGCCTGAAAATAGTCTGTAAATCTATGTGATTCACCTACAGCTACCCTGGAAATATTCTGTAAATGTGCAGAAAGGGGGCCCAGAGAACCCTGGAAATAGCCTGAAAATCGTCTGTAAATCTATGTGATTCACCTACAGCTACCCTGGAAATATTCTGTAGATGTACAGAAAGGGGGCCCATAGAACCCTGGAAATAGCCTGAAAATAGTAGATCGCTGAAAAAGATTTTTGCAACGTTTGCCTTTATTTTTTGTTCAAATGCAACATATATGACAATATTCATGGATTAAAAACATCTCTTTCTTTACAAAAAAAAATCTGAACAATACACTAATTCTTTATTTTTTTCCTAAACAGCATCGGCATTTGTACTCCTTCCATTTTCTTAATTTTTAGTTAAAATAATGCAATAATTGTTGCATTTCTGATGTGTACCTGTAAATAAAAAGATATTAAATTTAATTTCATTATATAAAAAATAGTTTTTAAAGGTTACCTTTAAAAATGCATGGTAGATAGATGTATACTTACAAAACACAATTTCAGGAGCTCTGCCTCTTTCGACTGCATATTGACCTTCTTTCTTTTCTAACATGCCCTCAACATGCCCTCAACATGCCCTCAACATGCCCTCAACATGCCCTCAACATGCCCTCATACTGCAACTGAAAGAGCTTTTTAAAGGTCTTGTTATTCAAATAGGAGAATAAGTGCATTGATATTGCGATTTTAATTTAACTTTACCAAAGTTTTTTTAAAGAGGCAATACCTTAGCTTCAGATCCTGAAACGGCGTTGGCGTCCATGCACTTCCAATTTATGGCTTGTGTAGAAATCTTGTTACTGATTGAGCAAAACAATAGAGACATTTACTGTTGCGCTACCGACTTAAACTTGCGTGATATCAGTTTCTGTCGCGCGCGTGGCTATTGCGATTAGGTAACGGTAACATTTCATGTCACGCGATAAATATCGCCTGTAATCGAAATGACTAAATGTGTTAAAAATTCACTCGAAATGCTCCCACTTTGGCGTGGTTCTGCTTCCTTGTATTCTTCTGGTTTTACTGGTTTACTTACATTAGTTATCTATTGAACAAAATTGGGCTATTAAAATAATAAGTAGGAATAAACATATGAAACAATAGGGACCTTGATATTTACAACGGCGAAAAAAGTAGCCTGAGTTAACAGACCCCGCTCAAAATCTAAACGAACTTAGATTTTGAGCGGGGTCTGTTAACTCAGGCTACGGAGGAAAGGACGACGGCCGTTTAGATTATATCCATCCGCTCGCAGAAAGAAGATTCTGCTAGCGCGCTTAAATCTTGGGTCTGTTGGGTGTGCGCCGTCCTCGTAAAAGCTAACACATTTACTCAGTAATTTAACAAATATCCTGCTAAAACGATACCTTTAAAACTGGATGCCATAATGTAGCGTTTCAGAAAGGAAAAACTTGAAATATCTACGACAGAGTGTTTACCGCAACCGTTGACTTTGAGGATCAGTTATGAAAAGAGCTGGAAATTTCGAGTAATCAGTTATTACCCAGAACTCCTTTCGCGTGGTTAAAGACGGATATTGTTTATACGGAAAACACAGCTTCGAATTAACCCTTAAAAGTAGTCGCTTAGTCGAGTAATGATTGGAGTAAGTGGACATTTGTAGGCAAACGTCTATTGGTAGGCAAAGTGTTCTTATTTTGAAGGCTTTCTTGTCTACATAAAAGCTTTTGCGCTCTGCCTGTGGGGCTTGCGTGCTTTGACATTAAGACGGCTATCGTTCTCTTGACTTAAACTTTTTATGATTGACATCTTTATTAACGTGCCATGCTAAACCAATAAAACCTCTGGATGTCACTAAAACGAGGAACGGGAAACAGGGATCTGGGAACGAGTGATCAGCGGTAGGGCACAGCGATGTAGCAACCTCACGTGCGTCTCTTTGGCTCTTCTCTCGTTAAAAGCTGCTGTCCATAAAATGTGTATATATAATATAATATAATATAATATAATATAATATAATATAATATAATGTAATGTAATGTAATGTAATGTAATGTAATGTAATGTAATGTAATGTAATGTAATGTAATGTAATGTAATGTAATGTAATGTAATGTAATGTAATGTAATGTAATGTAATGTAATGTAATGTAATGTAATGTAATGTAATGTAATGTAATGTAATGTAATGTAATGTAATGTAATGTAATGTAATGTAATGTAATGTAATGTAATGTAATATAATATAATATAATATAATATTAATAATAATATTAATACGTCCGTAAAATGTGTATGCAGCTACTGCAACAACTTTTCTTTTGCAACAATTTTTTTTCGCGAAAATAATAGAATTTTATCAATAATTTTTTTCTAGAAATTCTGAAAAAAAAATCGGTTTTAAACATTGTTTTCCGATTTCAAAAAATTCTCAAACATGCCAATCATTTCTGATATTTTATTGATTTTAAAGATGGACCTATGCGGAATAAAATGCGCGGGTCGCCCAGGTGCTGCACCTGCGGTATAAAAGGCCGCGCCCACGCCTCATTTCGTCATGTAGTGACGCGCCGTAAATACTCGAATAAGCGCCACGGCGCTCATTTAATCTTCCATGTCCAAGGCGAGGAACTTATGCTTTTTTTCTCTCTCAGGCAAAGTGCTTATCAGGGGAGACGCTTATTCAAGTGATTACGGTCTTATTGCTCAACAGCTCGAGAAAGAACATAAAATACCACATTGCGTGATCCGTAATAATATTGTAATACCATGCTCATTTTTAAGTTAAAACTTAACCCAAGATGCAATGCCAGTCAAAGATACGATAGATAAGAAACGAACAAGGATACAGATACTCGTTTGTTTTTCATTTTATTTAATTGAATATATAACCGATACCCCTTTGTATTTCTTTGGAATATACAATACTATGGTACACCCGTTAAAGCCTTTCTATCAACAAGCTTAGGGGTGACGAAAACTGCTGGCTTGAACTTAAGTGGCCATAAATTGTTTCAAAATTCGTTAAAAATTTCCTGGCCTCTTCGTTCCGGCTTTGATTTTTGAGGAATTGAACAGAAGGTCTGAAAAAGCCCTTGTCAGCCAGACCTACGAATATTGAAAGACATATTATGTGAGAAAATTTCAAAATTATAACCTAAAAATAAAATCTTATGCTTATGTCAAATCCTATTGGGACTGTCGCAACGGCTTCTCGAAATCAGCAAATAATAAAATGGATGCTTTCTCACACTTGATTCTTTGCTAAGATGGCAACATGTGTAGTTCCAGAAAATATGTGGCAACATGTGTAGTTCCAGAATATATCCAAACCCCCCCTCTCATGGAGGGATTGGAAATTCCGGGGGGGGGGGGGGGGGGGGGGCAAACGCCCGGCAAGTTCCAGAGGGAGGGGGGAGGGTAAAATGCCCTTTTTCCTAAACAGTTGTTGTATTTATTTTCTCCAGGGGGTTTGAAATTCCAGAGGGGTGGGGGTCATACCTCCGACCCCCTCCATGGGGAGGGGGTATGGATATTTTCTGGAACTGCACAATGGCGGCTGACAGGAAAACACTCCATGGTACAACAACAGGCAAGCCTCTAGAATCGGTGGTGCGCACTGCTCTCTTGGAAGCCCCATAATCCTTTGCGCGCCTCGCTACTCTTTAAACCTATAGCGGCAGGATACGAGTCTGAATCGCCAATTACTAAGCAAAAGATATTGAGTTGATACGCGATTTCCACATAACAGTAATGACATCGCCGAGTATCTCTTTGAGCTATGTCACAGTATTCCCCCAAGCTAGGAATACCCCCAAGTATATCGTTTAATAGCCATCTTAGCTTGTCCCCCCACTGTCGCCGTAAGCTCCGTAATATTTCGTGGCATCTTCTGCGAAGTGTTCGCTGTCCTCGTCTGACTGATACCCAGACCTTCTCCGAGTACTGTCATACTCCTCGTCCCCAGACTCCTCGCCGGAGGCCACGGAGGCTGTCGTGCTAATATCTCGCTGTTTTAGCTTCTCCAGGAAGTTGGCTTTCTGTACTTGGTGATGTAGGTTGGTAGCGATGAGGCTCAAAGTCACAGATAACACAGAGAGGCCGAGCAGGGTCAAGAGGATGTAGACAAATGTGTACTGTGGGAGAGAGGGATAAGTGTCATTGGCATACAAAGCACAGACAACCCGAGTAGGGTCAACGAGATGTAGACAAAGGTGTACCGTGGGAGGGAGGGAGAGAGATAAGCTTTGTCATAGATAACAGAGACAAACCGAGCAGGGTCATCAAGATGTAGACAAAGGTGAACCGTGGGAGCGAGGGGAATACATTATTGTTTTGAATAACACTGGCAAAGGGTGGGAAAGGGTGAAATCACATCTAAGGAGAAAGGAACGAGAGCTGGACATGACAGTTTGACCAAAGCGGGCAGCCTAATGTACACAAATGAGCGAAAACGGCGTAGAAAAGGAATAGAAAAATGTTTAGATGAGAAGGCTGAATACTTAATATGTGAGATCTTGTTATATGTTAAGTGAAGTAAGGATAGACTTGGGCTTTTGTAATTTGCCAATTCGATCAGATAATAAGCGCTCGTAGGCGCATATCCAGGATTTGCTGGGCAGGGAGGGGGGTTGGGGATGCGCACCCCTGGGCCACACCCTACGCGCCCGACCCACCTTTTCGCTAGTAGGCACTACGTCACCAAAGCCTATCGTCAAGTAGGTGACAAACTGGAAATAGAAAGAAGTTCCGAAATCCCATCCTTCCATCCAACAGCACAGCCCGGCGGTGATGGTAGTGAAGATAAACAGAATCAGCAGCCCTAGCCAAAGGGGCGCGTCTATCTGCCCATCGCCCAGCTCCTGGTTTCTGGGCATGAGACAGATAAACAAAGGTTCAGTTTTGACTGGTATAGAATCCACAAGCGAACCAGCTAGTGATTTGCAAGTGTGTACGGGGAGGGGGGTGTCGAGGGAGGGGGGGGGTATGCGACTGGTTTGCGTTTTAGGCGTGGTACATTTTTATACGCTTCTTAAAATGCATTAAAGTCTTTTCACGTAACAAAAAGAAACTTATGGATATAAGGGCTGTTCTTTCTCGAATAATAGACATATTTCCCGAGATAATCAGATAATAGGAGATGAGGCGACCTGTTTTGGCAGGCCGGCGTTTGTTTAAAGCTGTTTTGCATCTTTTCACTCCATTTTATTACCATATTTCAAGGCCTGTCGAATAAAAGCTCTATGTTGTTTTGTATGTATTTTTCATATTGTTTTTAATTCTGTTAGAAAAAAGGTCTCTATTCAGAACAAAATTTGCTGGATCGGACCATTTGCATAAATAAAGCTAACAAACAAACGAATAAATAAATAAACAAACAAGCAAATAGATCCACAGAGCAATGACTCACTGGTTCATGTTTTCGTACTCGTAGTCTGGGTACAAGTGGCGGAACCACTTGAGCACGAGTGCGCATGTGTCGTTGATGTAATCTCCGACGATTTTACCCACTACTGCCAGCAATGCTAGGGTCAGCGGTATTCCCAATAGAGCGTAAATCACGCAGATAACCCTCCCCGCGACCGTGACTGGCGCGAGACTGCCATAGCCTGGAAACAGAGATTGCTACATGACAAGAGAACGTGACAAGTAGACATGAAGTTGACGTAAGTGACATATAGCGTGACGTAATACGTGACATAAAGCGTAACGTAATGCGTGACGCAAAGCGTGACATAAAGCGTGCTGGAAATACAGACAGAAAATGAAGATGCGCGACGCGACTTGAGGTGTGACGAGAGGAAACGTTACGAGAAGAGAGAGAATACGAAAAAGTATTACAAAACAAAAAATGTAAACGCATCAGAAAGATGGGGAAAATAATCAATACAATTGAAAATACTGTGATGCGTCTGATAAAGAGGCTACACCTGATAACAAAATCACGAAATAACAATCAAAAAACTTAACATTCACTTCACCAAATTCAATCAAACATATCGCTAGATAATGTCCAAATCGATCGATGGAAATGGATAGGAAGGATGACAAAATGGGACTGACAGATCCTTTTATAAGAACACAACCTTTATAAGACCGGCTAGCAAAATATATTGCCCGACAGTAAATAGTGGCCGCGGTCTCTTAATGAGATGATCGCTTAAAAAAATATCGTTTGACAAACCAATGCTTCGGGACTTTGGGGAGTTGCCGCTTCGTAGAATGAGGCGTAACTGTAGCTACTAACCATCGTACAGTGAGCGTGACAAATATGCGTGCCTTATCGTGTCAGCATAGCGTGGCGTGACGAGTAAGCGTGAAAACAAAAGACACGGATGGGTAAACATAAGATTAAATACTAACAAATCTTTCTATTTTACCTATGGTAGTAGTGACAGTCATACAGAAATAAATAGAATTCAGTATGTTCCATTGCGGTTTTGCTGATAGCGCCCGCGATACGTGAATCTTGCTTAGAAGTTTTTCGAATCTATGAAGGTCAGCGGTAGTTAGGTTGCCCACCATATCGAGGCTTGATACATTATCTGGGAATGATAAGTTCCCTATGTAGGAACGCTGCAAGAAAAGGCACAAAACCGGTCAGACAGGTTTTCACTTCACTCACATTTACCAATCAAGTTCACGGTGAGGCATCTTGTATTACGCGATTCGCGGCCTAAATGAATTGTTATGACAGAGACATTAAGCGAAAATGGACAAAATATGCAATATAAACACCGGATATAAAATAAAAACAAGAAATAATTGGGAGTAAAAAGCCAAACAAAAAATAATCATTATCAAGAATTAAAAAAAATAAAAGTTTAGAAACACGACATGGCGTGAGATATATGCGAAATTTGAACTTTAAAGAAAACAAAAAGAATAACATTCTAAAATTAAATTCACTACATAGTGCGTTATTCATAATGTTTGGGTTAATAAGAAATTTGAAGAAAAAAATAAAGGTCATAAAGTATAACAATGCAATTGAATTGCGTTTCGAGGGGTTAAAATATGCGGGCCGAATTGAGTAAAAAAAGTAACATAAGATATGCGATCGATTTATCTAAGGAGTAAATGCAAATATATCCTCAGGTCTTGGTCTAACGCGCTCCTTAAGCTATCCCTAATAAATAATTCATCCAACTAATTTAGTTTCTATAAAGGTGGACGATTCCTACTGGTAAGTTTTCATTAATGGTTAAAACATAAAATTTGAATAACTCCATAACTAAAGATAGAGGTATCTTGGAGAAAATTTGTCTTATTATATTGTGCTATAGGATTTACATATTTGCAATGGCAACGCTAAAATAATATCACTTACCTTAAGAACACTGAAAATTTCTATTAAGTCTTTTGAAGTGTCGATTTTCGCTTTTGGTGATCTTTCTAAACTCATAAAAATTATTCCACCAATTGCTAGATATATCGTGTTGACCAAAATCATAAACAAAGGAAAAATAGCTCCTTTTTTCTTGATTTTTTTCTTCACCCATGTCAAACACTTTAAAGTTCCCTTGATTTTAGTCCCCTCAAGTTTCGCCTTGAATTTACTTGCTCTGAAATTCGGTAGGATTCGCTTCGTATTCTCAGCAGTGTTTTTCTCTTTGGACCCAAATCTCGGCATTCCGGAGAATCTGCTAAATCCCTTCAGGTAAAATACAATCCACAATTATGCAAGCATGGGAGACTTTGCTGTGGCCATTGGAATCCAATATTAATTTCTTTGAAATGTGAAGACACCAAATCCGGATTTTCACACGGAGGGACAGTGTGGGCTCCAAATCGGCGGTTTGTTGTTTGTATCGGCCTTGCGAATGGTAGCAAAACCACAGTTCTCTAATGGGTCAAGCGAGCCGTGAAAAAGAGACCCCGCACCTCCAAACAATCAGAAGTACATTTGTTACTCGACCACGTCCAATCACAGGCCAAGGGAAACAAATCTAGTGTCCTGTATTGTTTGCGATAATCCGAGTTCAATAAGACAGGAATACATATTTTCTTGGAGCTGAAAACAATGATAGATCAGAGTTAAAAAAAAAAAAGAAACGTTTCTTGGGTCTTTAGTAAAGGCTACCTAAGTTCTTATCATCCTTATCAGATAATCTTCATCAAATTTACAGTATCAGTCTTGAAATGCAAATTACAACACTCTGATTGGAATTTCCATTTAATCCTAAATCCCTTTGGTTTTGCTATCTTTTGCTATTAAAACATACAGACTAGAAGTTAAATGCAATTTTTGTTACAGCTGGATACTAATTCCCCCACCCCCCTTATTCCCTGGCAATAGTCCACAAGCTCACGAAAGTAACATACCCAAAAGACAAAGTACGATGATACCAACATAATAAACACAAAACTATTTACAGATATTCCAATATCATCGATTATGCCTTTTTTGTCAATATGTGGGCCCAAAGATCGTTAAGATTTGGAAAATTGACGAAAAGTTTAATTAAGTTCATTTTGCGGAGCGGGAAAGCGTTGGCGTTAATTTAAAGTGTTAGTGTACATCATAAATTGAAACTAAATTCTCTTGTCTACCATTGTGTCCTATTCTAACCCTTTATTTTGTTTGTCGCGAACCTTAAGCAAAAAGAAATTAAAAAGAAATAAAAAAGCTTCTAAAAGCTATGGGGGTGCTAATATGTAAAAATTACAATCAAACTGAACAAAAGAAGATCCGATATTATGCTAAAAATATAATTTACAGAAAAAAAAAACATTAACATTACTCTTTATAAATATCAGCAACTTTAATAGCTTTTCTTATTTTACTTTTAAGTTTTTCAATAAGAAATGAGCTTTCTTATTACTTCGCGTAACTTCAACAATTTGTTCATTATAGTTACAATGGTTTCTTTAGGTTGTTAGTTTTAAAAGGGAATACGAAACTTCGCCGACCGGGTCGACAAACTCCGGCTTTTGGTGACAAAAATACAACAAAAAGCAACCTTTTCAGCACTGAAAAAATCAGCTAGTAAGATTTTATATCAGAAAGGGCTTATTTTTATTGGATTTCATCCTTTTCTTTTGGCGTGACGGCGCAGCCTTCCCTGCTAGCAGAGGCTTTTTTTCTCTTAATTTCGCTGGGCTGCCCAGCAGAGAAGAGGCCTGTGCTAGCAGGGAGGCCGCGACCCTTCCTGTGTTTATTTTTGCGTGGTTTTGCTACAAATCACGTGATTTCCTAGTACAATTCCCCTTTCTCATATTTACCGAGCCTACTTGTTTAGCCGTCGCACTTAAATAGATGCCGCACATACGGCTAAAATGTAAGACACCGGCCCACCCTGGAATAGAAGGCAGTACACCGCGGTGCGGCCCGCGAGTACTTGACGACGTTTATCATGAGATAAGTTGTACAAAAAGCCTCAAATTTAAAGAGCCACTGTCAGTTACCACTTTGTACATCCTAGTAAAGTACTAGATCCTATTTATAACGGTTATTTGGGGGATTCCTTCCTATATTGGTTGAAAACAACAACAAAGGTGTGGCTGACCAGGGGTCTTTAAACACTTGAAGAGATATCTAGTTCAGGCATTATTTCTAAAAAAAAAATTTGTGTCCAGTGATTATGACAAGGAAGGCGGATTCGCGTAGACAACAGGTTATTAGTGAACTTATGCAAACGTGTTTGGGCGACGGACGGCGAGCGGGTGTAGAGTATTCTTGCTCCGCCGCTATGCAGCGTTTATATGTTAGGTACGTTTTCTTTTATTGGGTTGGAGGAAAACATTTGAAAGAAGGAAATCTTTAAACTTCCGGTTAAGGTTACAGCAGCGGTGTCTAAGTGGGTAACAGTGGTATACGCCTATTTCTCATTAAGTCGCACTCAGGAATCGCAGTGGTTCATGGAAACGGATAAATGGTTAAATCCTTGGTGTTTACAGTCATATCAACACAGCCCCCAAAAAAGCCATACCATACTTGGTCTATAGAAAGAACTGGATTATTAACATGGAGCATAAGGAAGCCAACCCAGTCTACGTCTAGTCGTGCGTGTCGGACTTTCGGACTCCCCGTGGATAACCCATGCTATAGGTCCGAGCAGTTTTCCGTATCCGAAAATAATAGATGATTTCCTTTCCTCTTGCGTTCTATAATCTTGTTTAAAATCACAACATGATGTTTTATTCACGCTTTGAATGACTTATTTCAATAGATTTAACTACATTTTCCATCATGCTTTTCTTTGATTGGTTAAATTTTAATTTCATTTATTTCACCGCGCGCTGGATGCGAAAATCTACATAATCGTACTGCAAACAATATATCTTCTTCAATAAAAATGGCTTTTTTCTTACATTTCATCTAAACAATGTTCCATTCTTCAACAGTACAACTTACATGTTCAACTATGTTAGAGACACTTTGAAAAAAAAAAAAACCTGTAAGTACGTGTTTTACCAGAGCGCGAATAATGCTTCATTATGTATGTTAGTCAAGCTCGGCATGTAACCCAATTTTAACATTTTTATGAACGTTTACGTTAGGTCAATTTCTCCCCTGCTAAAACAATCTCCTCCCATATCGCCTATTTCCTACTACTTTCAATGTTTTTTTTTCTAATTTCGGTCTTTCATTTCTTGTATACTTTTTACCTTCATTAGCGTGAATTAGTTGTCCTCTCTGAATTTGAATTCAAGCATTTGAATTCAAGCAGTTGCATGTCTGAGAGTGGACCAATCTAATGGTTATCAGTTATCATACGATAAAAATCCTTCAACGTATAGAACTAACATGTTCTTACCTCCTATTATCTCTGATTCACATCCGCTCACGCTTTTTCCCGTCCCAACCCTTTTAGCAAACTTCTTCTAAATGGTACAAAAATGAGTTGCTACGGCTGAAACACTTCCTATGCTTTTTCGCGTGTAAATCGTGTTATTTTTCGAGTGTGTTCCGTACCCGTGTTATTAAATAATGCGAACTGACGCGACAGATGTCCCACTTATTGTTTCCAAGGAAATTATGTGTTTCATGAACTATGCGTCGTAAAACAAACCCTCTCAATAGAGCATACAATTGAGTATTGATGTATGTTTTGTACTTGGAAGATGGGGTTTCCCGCCCTAGGTTTGAAACGATCTACAACAGTAGAACCCCGTTAACGCGAACTCGGATATTTCCCCCCTAACTTGGCCTATTTCAACTATTTTCTCGGGTGTTTATTATTAAAAAAAGAAAAAATATATTATTCATTACTCTTAAGGGATTTTCATCACGTATATATAAATAAAGATTTCACTTTCGTGATTTATACAAAAATCTGGGCAGAAAATAATCGACCCCTGACCTCGATAATTCAAACTGTTTCTGTTCCCAGGTTGTGTACGTGGTTTTAATGTAGTAGCTGTCCAGTGGCAGTATCTCAAAGTCTAGCCCCAGGCTTTCTGGAGTTGGTAAGAGTTGTGACGTCACAGGGCTCATAAAGCTGCCTCACGGTTAGCATATTCGAGCACAGAAATCCTCAATCTCGTCCTGAGAGCCTTATTCTTCTTATTTTTGCGCATGCGTCGCCAAACGAAGGGCTCTGGGAAATCACATCGTTGCTGAGAGCGCATGCTCGGAAAATGGCGGACTCGGCCTCGGTCAGTCTTGCTGTAACAAGAGAGCATAAGATAAGAGAGGGACACTTTGGTATTACACCACAGGAAAAAATTCAGATTTTCCAAATTTGGAAATTTGGGAAAATTTTGGAAATTATCCCAATTTTGGGATCTGATTGGGAAATTCAGGACCCAATATTGGGAAAATATTGAGAGACGCAACCAGGAAAAAAATAAATTATCAGTTTATTCCCAATCTTGGGAATAAATCCCAACAAAATCCAAGATTGGGATTTTATTGGGAAATATTTCACAAAAAAATCCCAAAATTGCATGCAACAGTTCTTAAGAATCCAATACGAAACTACACTTGGGAAATAACTGGAAAATTTTAACAAGAAAATCCCAAAATTGCATACAATTTTTCTTAAAAACCCAATAGAAAACCAAACTTGGGAAATAATTGAAAAATGTGAACCAAGAAAATCCCAAAATTGCATGCAACAGTTCTTCAGAATCCAATAGGAAACCATACTTGGGAAATAACTGGAAAATTTTAACAAGAAAATCCCAAAATTGCATGCAACAGTTCTTAAGAATCCAATAGGAAACCATACTTGGGAAATAACTGGAAAATTTTAACAAGAAAATCCCAAAATTGCATGCAACAGTTCTTAACTAGAAAACATTCAACCCGCCGGAAACTACAAACCCGCCATTTTTTTCTTTTGAAAGCGAAACCGCAGACCAGTAGAACAGCTAAAAAATCAAGTACACAGCCAACCCATATTAGGCTGATATTTTAGTCACGTGATTTAAGTTTGACCAATGAACAACATCGTAGAAAAAAGCGGGAAAAACAGCCAATCAGATCACCGAAGAGCAGAATAAAAATGCCAGCAACACATACTTCGCTCTCCTTCGGATTTTCGCGCTCAGATCGACAGGGCAGACTCGTACCCAGTCGCTTCTAAGGGGAAAGAGCGATGCGCGCAATGCATTGTGGGGCCGCCCCACAATGCATTGCGCGCATCGCTCTTTCCCCTTAGAAGCGACTGGGTACGAGTCTGTCGACAGGGTGTGCTCAGTGTTTGCAGTTTGTGCCGTTGAAATGAGTCGAGAGCAACAAGAACAGCCAGATATTGTGGATCCATCACCAGCTCCCTCAGAAGAAGAAGATGTTATTTCAAAAGTGACAGAGCACTTTGGCGATGCAATTGCACAGCGATTTAAAGGTATGAAGTCTTTCATTGAATCAGTGAAAGCTAAAAGGGGAAGTTTCTCTCAAGTCAGCAGAGTAGGGTAAATTTGGCGCGCACATTTTCGCTTTTGCAATGCCGAATGGATCTCAAAGCGTTTTCGAAATGAAATCGCAAAGCAACAGAACAATTCTTTCATAAAGGACGTCTGACTTACCTTTGGCCATCATCTTTAATTTAAGTGTACTTTCTAAAGTAAGAAAATGAGGTTGGAATTTCAAATTTCAACTCGGCAAAGAAAGTGAAGAAACATGGCGGCCTAAAAGAACTTGCCAAAAACTGCCGCGTGGATAGTAAACATATTATAGCTATTGTTTCTGGCCACAGAAAGGTAATTTGTTCTTTGGGATTCCGAATTGCCGCACAATTACAACGCTTGCTCTAAATATTTTTTTTTTTTGCTTTCTTTGTTTTTCGACTTTGCAAAAGTAGCCTCTGCACGAAATTTCTCATTCTCACATGTGCAAGAAAATGGCGCGAGGAACCCGTCGACATAGGCCTTCACAAAATCGCATCGAGAAAGCATGGCTTTTAACTGGAAATGTGGTATTTCTGTGTAGAGGTTAATTTTATAATGCTGAACAACAAAAATATAAATAAGTCAGAGAGATAAAACGCAGCTTTGGTTCGCAGAGAAATTGAAACGACAAAACAACAGAATAGATCAATAAAACTTTTTTCAAATGTATCTTTTGCATGCAAATATTGAATCCATTCTTCTTCTGTTTGGCTGCAGATGAAGATATTACATGCCCAGAAGCAATAGTAGACTTGCTATCTAAAGATGCTGATGCGCCAATTTACTCAAAGGTTGGCTTAACCTATGGAAAGGCCCTAAAATTCAAAAGGATTTTTGAGGAGTCGTTCCAATTGCCAAAGAAATCTTCATCAGCCTTGCCCAAGTGCAAACCAACAATGGCAGAGTTGTCAACATACGATCCTGAAATACAAAGACTGTACCTGTCTAAGTGAGTGTGTTTTGATATTGGATATAGATGAATGTCCTTTGAAGTAAATTGATTTATACATTTTTTCAAAATGCTGATGTTCAATTCATATTGTGGCGCATTTATTTTACATTATTTTATCATGCAACACCTTTTTCTGGCATTGTTTAGTAAACTTCATTTATGCAACACATTTAGCCTTATTAATTTGATTGATGTTTAGGCGCAAGAAGATTGGCGCACTTGCCATGGAAAAGTGGGGTGGGCAACTCCCGAAGTTCAACACTCCCATGATGAGAACACAACTGGAAAAGTTTGCTAAAGAAATTGAAGACCAGTGTTCTGTGCCTGAAATAAATTTCACAGTGGATGGCATTATGCAACACACTAAGGATTTTTTCAGTGAACAGCGGCGTGAAAGAAAAGTAAGTATGGTGCAAATGTATTAATAATAATAATAATCTTTATTATCAAAGGATAAAAATACATCTCCTATGTTACAAATAATGCTGAAAAATTAAAAACTAGCTACTAAGTTACATAAGATATTTGAAAGCAATTCTGTTGATATAAGTGTTCTTAAAGCGTTCAGTTTTTACATTTGGTGTAATATAGCGCGTACCACGAAGATTGTATTTGGTTTCTTTAATAGCGGGTAAGTAGCAACGTAAAGGGTGGTTCGGAATGGCTGCAGCTTTTTCATACAGCTTACAGTCTTGCTTGGCGAGTATTTTTCTATGCTAACAGGTGTTGATACGAACCGACGTTTATGACACCTATCTAAGAATGACTGAATAGTCGTTAGATCTGAGTCGCAGGCCCCGTAAACGGATAAGCCGTAAGTGATACATGGCAACACCAGAGAGAAGAATAAATGGTCTATTTCTAGTTGACTATACTGTTCTTTCCTAAGGGTCCTAAGAATATGGAGACATTTGTTGGCTTTAATTAATTTGCTTTTGACGTGCAAGCTGAACTTTAGGTTGCTTTGAATGGTAAGACCTAATAAAAGCACGTCACTGCACTGAGGAATGTTGTGAACTGCATGATAATCAGAATTATTATTTTTCTTTCTGACTTTCTTGCCAGTTTATGGATAAACCTTGCTATTTAAAAGGAATCCTTTTGGTTCTGATTTTTTGGAAAGGTATGAATATGAGTGATTTTATTTTCTCCAGAGAACAAGCCCTCCAGATTCCTGGTCTCCTAGAACACCAAGTTCTTCTAGGGTATGTACACTGTTCAACATGCTTCATAGTTTGATAATTATTATTATTTTTTATTTGATTATTTATTTACTACTTTGTCTACTGTGAAGAACTAAAATACAATACAGTACCTAAATTGTGATGGTTATCTTTGAAGCAACTTGCAATTAAATTTGTTTTTGTGTTCTTCAAGGCTGGCTCTTCAGATGAGGAATTCTCACTACAATGCTCCCAAGCAAAGCTACCTAAAATGCCTTCCATGGTAGGAAATCTCCAATCTAATTGTTTATTTGCATTCATTATCATCTATTCCCACTGGGCTCATACACTTGCCTTGGGCCACTTCTGTATAGTTGAATGTAAAATTGGCTGAATCACAAGAAGTTATGCTTCAGTTTTTGTCCAGGTCATTGTTAATCTCCTTAAAAAAGGTTACCAACTTGTTCAGCTTTTAAATAATAATAAGTCAGAATACAGATAGAGGTTGCACTGTACACCAAACCTCACAAACTCAAACTGAAAAAAAAATTGAATAATTTATTAATTCTTTACCCCTTTGATTGAAGGGCAGTCAAGATGATGAGGAACCAGATGATGAAGGATCTGATAATGATGGATCTGATGATGATGGTTCTGACGATGACAAGAAAAGTACAGATACTCTCCCAGAAACTGAACCTACAGTCATAAATAACTTACATAGTAAAGCAGTGAAGGTTATCATTAAGGCGGTATGTGGAAGTATCCCAAAGGATAGGGAGGTAATAGTTGATGCCTTAAAAAACACTTTTTCAATAGGTCCAAGAACACTATTGAACCTTACTCACACCCAAGTGTGTGAGGTGCTGGCCAAAAAAAATTATTGCAGGCAAATATGTTAAGTGTTTGGCAAAGCCAAATGAAATTACAAAAACTGCCCATGTACAGGTTATCAAAAAGGTCAAATTTTGAGCTCAAACATGTAGTAGCTGTATGCTAAAGTTTTTACTGGCTTAAGTACATAGTTGTGTCAGGGACACTATTGAACCTTACTCACACACAAGTGTGTGAAGTGCTGGCAAATATGTTAAATATTTGGTAAAGCCAAACGAAATTTCAAAAACTACCCATGTAAAAGTTATCAAAAAGGTCAAACTTTGAGCTCATAGTACCTGTATGCTAATGTTTTCACTGGCTTAAGTAGATAGTTGTCTCTCCCAGAAACTGAACCTATACCAGTCATAAATAACTTACATAGTAAAGCAGTGAAGGTTATCATTAAGGCAGTATCTGGAAGTATCCCAAAGGATAGGGAGGTAATAGTTGATGCCTTAAAAAACACTTTTTTTCAATAGGTCCAAGAACACTATTGAACCTTACTCACACACAAGTGTGTGGGTGCTGCATGGCCAACAAGATAATTGCAGGCAAATGTGTTGAATATTTGGTAAAGCCAAACAAAAACTGTTAACAAAAAGATCAAACTTTGAGCTCATAGTACCTGTATGGTAACGTTTTCCCTGGCATTTAGTAGATAGTTGCCCAAGAACACTACCATATTGAACCTTACTCCCACACACAAGTGTGTGAAGTGCTGGCCAACAAGATAATTGCAGGCAAATGTGTTAAATATTTTACTTATTTTACAGCATTTTACTGTACTTGAAGCTGTCATGTTAGAAACTATTGTAAAGGTTACTTACCTTTAATTATTTGCACTCTACATTAAAACTATGTTGTTTCTACAAAAAGGGATGTTTGAATTCTATTAAATTTTCCTAGTATGTTAACATTGTTCTTTTGTTTTGCATTCATTTTTTATTTTAATTTATACAGTATTGCTGTCAACAAAATAAGCCATTTGGGGGTTCAATGGTCCCAATAAATTTCCAAAAATGGGATAATGTTGTCCAAAAATTCGGGATTTGATGGTCCCAATAAAATCCCAACAATGGGAAAATGTTGTCCACAAAATGAACCAATTTTGGGATCTTATGGTCCCAATAAAATCCCAACAATGGGAAAATGTTGTCTACAAAATAAACCACTTTTGGGATTTGATGGTCCCAATAAAATCCCAACAATGGGAAAATCTTGTCCACAAAATAAACCAATTTTGGGATGTCTTTGGGATTTTATTTTCCCAATATTGGTTTTGGTAGCCTTTTTCCAATTTTGGGAAATCCCATAAGAAACCCATAGAAATCCCAAAATATTCCCCATTTTTTCCCAAATTGGAAAATCGGAATTTTTTCCTGTGCACGCGCGCCATGTCGATTCCCAATCTGGCTATTTTTAGTAACCACCACCCCATCACTGCGCGTGAGGATTTGCTCCTTTTATTTTGTCCTACTTCCCCGCGGGTTGCGTGTTGTTGTTTTGCCAACTCGATAGGAATGAAAAGAGATCAGGTAAAATAACTCGGAAGAAGAAAACAAGTCTAACTAAGCAAGATTGGCAAATATACTCACAGAAAGCTAAATCCCTGAATAGTGAACTGTTTTTTTTTTGTCTGAGCGGCGAAGTCAAATCAAGAAGAAAGAAAAAAGCGACGAGCGATCTAAATTCACCCTTTAGGCGCTGGTAAATCACGTGCGTACGCACGTGATTTACCAGCGCCTAAAGTCCAACAAAGTCCAACAAATCGTAAAGAACCCGCGAAGGCTCGGACGAGTGAAGAAGCCTGTGCTTTCGTACGAACAAAATGGTGACTCATGGCACCTGTAGAAACTAGACCCTGCGCGCAGGGTTGACTGGGATACCTGAGATCTGCAACTTGTTTGGGGACTGTGTTGTGAGATGTACGACAAAGATTTTACTGCCCACTTTGTATATAATAAAAAATGTATAGATTCTTGGTTTTTATTGTAAATGCCATATCACAACACTGATTGGGGCAAGAAAGGTACGAGGCCTCATCTATTAAGGTGGGGGTGGACTTAAGGTGGTGCTCCATGACAGTAGACGGTGCTGATCACTTAGGGGTAAATTTATTTTAACACCCAAAGTGAGTAATAAAAACAATATAATTTTATTGAAATGTATTATTTTATATATGTAAGTGCCAAGTAAACAAAAACATTTATTTATTTCGAAGTCAAATGAGAGGGCTATAGAATATCCAGACTATACTGGGATACCACAGGTATCCCAGTAATAAATCTAGATTCCTGCAGTTATTCGAAGTTATGAAAGACGACAAATGGCAATACTGTACTATTCCTGTACTATTCTTCCATTTTTCTAGGAGAGAAGAGAAAAACAGAAGATAAAAAGAATGAATAAAGCGGTGCAAACACGGAGATTCATTCAAGTGTGGCAAGGGTATTTACGTAAATTTGCAGTTTGCATTTTGTCGGCAAAAATGGCACCACAGAAGATGATGCTGATCATATACCTGTAGATGTCGGTATAGGGAATGTAAGTTTTTCATTTTTTGTTTAATTAGTTCCTGAAGGCTAACACTAGTGTTATTTTCATAGGTTGAAAAACAAAGTTTGAAGCAAAAGGCGTGTTTGAGCTTAGGACAGAGAGAATTTGCTTCACAAAACAGCAGCGAAAACCCTGATGACACTCATTGCCAGCCGAGTAAAAAACATGCAGCGGCTAGGGCATTACTTATTATAGATTTCAGGTCGTCGAGGGTTAAAGATCGCGACGATTTTCTTTTTCCCGCCGAAAACGAGTTGCCGAACTGCTGGATGATGTGTTTTCCGAGTGGAGAAAACTGTCCTTTCCGCACTTGAACGAGCCTTGAATGAGATCTTCAACCACTGATTACCTCTTATCTATCAAGGCAGCTAAGTCTTAAATTATTATATTATTATGTTTGGACGATGTCTATTTGTTTGCTGCAGAATTCCTCAAGATCTCCTCCGAGTCAGATGTTGTCAGTGCGGAACATTACCATTTTTGGTTATATCGATTTACCTACTTATTATGCAAATATTCAAAATGGCCGCGCGGAGTTTGAAACTTGAATTTGTTTTGTTAGCGAGACGTCGCATCGCAAAAATCGACCAAAACAGCAAAATATCCTGCTCTATACCAAGTTTGATATTTGATTGATGAGTTCTTGTGCTCGAAAGTAAAATATCGTTTGGGAAACCTTTTCAAATTGAGCGCTTTTATTGGAGACTGCCGTAAAATCGAACTCTCTTCGTAATGTTTACGTTTAGAAAAAAAGAAATATGAGTGTGATGGACCAAATTCTACGGCTTAGGACCTTGACAGGACTAAACTAGGATAAATGAGGATCATGGCATACTAAAACAATTTTCACCACAAGCCGAAACGAGTGCCCACAGGGTATGGTGAAAGTTGAGAAGAGCGGAGGTTGAATTGTGAGGACGAAAGTGCGAGTCAAGGCCCAACGTCTATACAACAGGGAAAAATCGCCGAAGAATAGGTATGAAAATTTGTGTCAACATTTAGCCGAAAAGCATTTTACCCTACCCTTGTCTCTCGGGGGTTCGCTTCTTATCATTCTTTAGCTAAATGTCTTGCCCTGCGACCACCACAACAACATAGGGGGGGGGGGGCACTCTAGCTGTAAACATGACTGTTGGTTTCGACAGATACGAACATTTTATGCCCCCAAAAGAACGGAACCGCGCCACCCCTAAGAATATACCTGCATCTGAACTCTATACCCAAAACTCCACCAAGAATAGATAGCCCCCCCCCCCCCCCTTCCCCCCAAAAAAGTAACCCAAATCTGAGTTCTATTCGTAAAACATACAAAAGCTTGAAACTTGCCAGTCCCGTAAAAAAGTTTTAGAAGGAAAATTTGCTTATCAAATTTAATTTATTTTTATTCCCTTTTATAAAAAAAAACCTCTATCCTCCTCACCTCCAAGGCCCTAGTCATAAAACCCGGTTGAATTTTACTTCCTTGTCTTCGCACCTTGTGTGAGCACACCACATGTGACATGCCCTCAGTCATCACAACCTCACTCCCCTTACCATGCATTTCTCAACCTTTAATTTTACACTCTATGCCTTTTCCTATTTGTCTGCACACACCATAAAATAGCCCTCATTGAGTAAGCGCATTACATAGCCACTCAAACCAGTGCCCCCCCTAAAATCTAATGCTAGAGGGGCATAAGATAAGAACTGATAAGAACTTTTTGATGAATTAGCCCCCCTTACTCATCCTCAAAAATACCCAAACCTGAGTTCTATACATAAAATATACCAAGCATAGAAACTTACCTCCCAAATAAATAACCAAACCTAAATTCTATAGCCCAAGCATACAAAATCTTGCTATAAGGGAGCTTCAACTCTCAGATTTGCTTATTAAATAAAATCAATTTTATTCCATTTTCATAAAAAAGACAACAAACAAACTCTGTGCAATAGGCACTGAGATAAAAAAATGCTCCTGAAGTATCACCAAATATAAATATTTATTTTCCATACAGTATGATATCTATGACTGCACAATCATACTCCTAGAATCTCCAAGGCCTAGTAATCAAACCTGGTACAAGAGGGGTAAAAAGAAGGGCATAATGTGCTAAAATAAGCATTTGCGATAAGAACTTTTTGTCAAATTAGCCCCCCCCCCCCAAAAAAATACCCAAACCTGAGTTCTATACATAAAATATACCAAGCATAGAAACTTACCTCCCAAATAAATAACCAAACCTAAATTCTATAGCCCAAGCATACAAAATCTTGCTATAAGGGAGCTTCAACTCTCAGATTTGCTTATTAAATAAAATCAATTTTATTCCATTTTTATAAAAAAGACAACAAACAAACTCTGTGCAATAGGCACTGAGATAAAAAATGCTCCTGAAGTATCACCAAATATAAATATTTATTTTCCATACAGTATGATATCTATGACTGCACAATCATACTCCTAGAATCTTCAAGGCCTAGTAATCAAACCTGGTACAAGAGGGGTAAAAAGAAGGGCATAATATGCTAAAATAAGCATTTGCGATAAGGACTTTTTGTCAAATTAGCCCCCCCCCCCCAAAAAAAAAAAAATTACCCAAACCTGAGTTCTATACATAAAATATACCAAGTATAGAAACTTACCTCCCAAACAATTACTCAAACCTATATACCCCAAACATATAAATTCTTAATATCACTATAGTTTTAAAGGGGAGCTTCAACACTCAGACTTGCCTATCAAATCAAATTAATTTAATTCCCTTTTTATAAAAAAAAAGACTCTTTGCGCATATAATAGAAACTGGCGAGAAAAAAATAAGCCTGAAGTATCACCAGATATGAATAGATATTTTCCATATATCTGCTCTAGTGAAGCTTGGAGCCTCTGGTACCCAGGGTATGACTATACTCCCATTCTCCTATCATCTCCAAGCCTAGTAATCAAACATGGTACAAGTTTACTTCATCTTCACAACCTGTGTCAGCACCCCCAATTAGACATACCCTTTGTCACCACCCCTTTGCCCTTACCATGCCTTTTCCTCACCCTAGTTTACACTTTATGCCTTTTTCCATTTGTCTGCACACACAATGAAATACACCCTCAATGGCTCTAACTTGGTGTTAGAACCTGTGTATTAAGCACGATTTGTGTCACAAAACTTCCTTTTTTTTAATAAAATGAATCATGATGAAAACAGAGCTGGATACAATGAAGTCCTTTGGGGATGGTTCTGACACTGAGGTATACATACACCCCTCATTGAATAAGCACATTACATAGCCCCTCAAACAAGTGCCCCCTCTAGAATCCATTTATAAAAAAAGCCATAATGTGAGCATTTGTGGTAAGGACTTTTTTTTACAACGAGTAATAGCAAAGTAATGCAGCAATGAATAATGACTGCCATCCCTGAGATTTACTGATCATAGCAAATCTATTTATTCCAGGATCAAATATAAACATTTAAACAGTACTTTCATGTAGTGTCTTTAAATTGCATACAATAAACAGTGACTCGCGGCCAATCTGTATACGATTTAGCTTCATTTTTTTTTAATGAGACTCGCTGCCATTCTGTATAAGATTCATTTTAGTTTCAATATCCCAGCTAAATTTTTTCTTGGAGTGTCTTCATTCCGAGTGCGAAAGCAAGATAAATCCAGGGAAATTTTGTGCATTTGTATGACTTGATGAAACGTACAACTAGATAATTGGTGATCAATGTTATAGCCTGCTAGCAGTGGCTTACCCTTCCGCGTTCATTACAGTACGATTCGGTGAAGTCGTAAAAATAACCCTGCAAATGAGGTCTGTTGCCGATGAGAAACAACACAAATAGGGTATATATGACGCACTGAGTCGGTGAAATCCCTGCTTAAACAGATAAGAAGAAATCACTGCTAGCAAAGAGTTAAAAAGCGGCGTTCAACATGATTTTCCCGATTCAACGGAACCGCCATTTTGTTTTCCCACTCTGAGTTGAGGCGTGTCCGCGTGAGACTGGGCATAGTAATACTCATCTCTGATTGGTTAATCAGATTGTTTATCAAATATAACCAAAAATGGTAATGTTCCGCACTGGTTGTGCAGGCCAGTGCAGTAGAACCCCGTTAATAATTTAATTCCTCTAATCTATCAAGGCTGCATGTTCTTGTTAAGATTTATCCGAGTGGCGGTTTTCGCTGCTGTTTCGTGAAGGCAAATTCTCTCTGTCCTACGCTTTCGCTTGAAATTTCGTTCGTTCAACCTATAAAAATACTCTATAAGAAACAAAAAGACCACGGATTATAAATACGAATGTTTTATCTTTCAAAGACTTGGTATTGTTTGAATAGTCAGGTAAAATAAGTAAATTTGTTATGGAGTGCTGAAATAATTTTTAGTTTAAATAGCCTGTGATTGTATCTCGATGTTGATATTGGAGCCCGAAACTTGCCGTAGTCTTCCCATTTCCCGGGTTTCAACCGCAGCCTGTATTATTAAGCTGTATTTTTACCCAATAAAGAAGTTATAAATCAATTGAGTCATTTTTATTTGTCCTAAACAGGGTCCTAAAATGAGGGTGTTGTCCTAAACAGGGTCCTGAAATCAAAGGTGTTGTCCTAAACATTCTTTTTTAGAATTTTGTCCTAAACAGGGTCAGGTTTCAAAACCCCCAGCGGCACCCCTATACCCAAACATAGGCTAAGTACTCCCCCCCCCCCACCGGGGAAAATCTAAAATAAAGTAATTTTCCTTAAAACCGTTAAAATTCAGAGACGGCAATACCACAAAATATTGGCGAAGTGTTTTCTGTTGCAATGTTACCCACAATGAAGCAAAGAATAATTTATAGCAGATAATTATATGCGAAAAAAAATATCGTTATGTTGTAGGTTAAAACCAGCGCGCGCTCGTGAGAATGTCGCCATTCTAGATTGCGAATGCAGCGCGCGCGCGCAATGCAAAAACAAAAATTATCTGCTAGATTTGTTTCCTGAAGTTAATTAATCATTTGATTACCAGGTTACAGGAAATACAGATTTGAGTTATTTGCGCGAACACGCGTTTTAAAGGGTCCATACGAACCACATACCAATTTCTTGAAACACCGAAAAATTCAAATTACTAACTTTTTTTTTATCGGGATCTGGTAGCCCCATTCATGATATGTTTTAGAAATTTAGATTTGTTCTTGTTTCTATCGAAAAATTTTCGCGGCTAGCTTTTTTCAGGTTCGGGCAACTTCGAGAGAATCGAAAGTGATTCTGTACGTTTTTTAATGACCAATCAGCGCGTTCCGAAATGTGGTTCCCCAGAGCCCTTCGTTTCGCGACGCTTGCGCAGTGGGCTATGAGAAGGGCTCTGGGGACGAGATAGAGAAAACCTAGAAACTAGGAGCCTGGAACTAGGCTAGGTATCATGGGGATATCAACAAGGCACAACGAGAATAAAAGGTAAGAACAAGAGAGCATAAGATAAGAGAGGGACACTTTGGTATTACTCGCGCGCCATGTCGATTCCCAATCTGGCTATTAGTAACCACCACCCCACCACTGCGCGTGAGAATTTGCTCCTTTTGTTGTTCGCCGCTGTTTTGTGACTTGAAACCGAAAAAAAAAACACCCTATCTGCACAAATACCATTAAAAATTTCATTCTAGCATCAAGGATATGGCGGTTGCGGTTTATTAAGGGGATGTAGTTCTTCGATGATTGCAAGATTTCGAAAACGTTTAAACACCGCTTTCGCTGTAACTTGCTGCTTCTTCGTGGTTTCACAACATTCATTATCTTCGTAATGGTCAAACGAAATCTGTTAGTTAGACATTAGATATGATATTGGTTATTGTGAATATTCCGGTGAATTGAGAAGGAATCCAAGAAAAAATACATTTCATAAAACTACCTAGCCAGTAAGCTGAGGTATATCTGAGCTTCTCTAATAGTGTTAAAATAAAGAGGGAGATATTACTGTACTTCTTTGATGTTGTTTCTAGACATTTCTATAAGCATTAAGTATATTATATAAGCTTGAGTCGGGATTTGAATCAAACGTGGTACCACAGCCATTTTATCGCTCGTCGATGTTTCTTTCTTTTTGACTTGACTTCGCCGCTCAGACAAACAAAACAGTCAAACTATTCAGGAATTTAGCTCTCTGTGAGTATATTTGCCAATCTTGCTTACTTAAGTTAGACTTGTTTTCTTCTTGCGAGTTATTTTACATGATCTCTTTTCATTCCTATCGAGTTGGCAAAACAACAACCCGCAACCCGCGGGGGAGAAGGACAAAATAAAAGGAGCAAATCCTCACGCGCAGTGGTGGGGTGGTGGTTACTAAAAATAGCCAGATAGGGAATCGACATGGCGCGGGTAATACCAAAGTGTCCCTCTCTTATCTTATGCTCTTTTGGTAAGAAGAAATCAAAGCATGGAGTTGTTAGAATTAATGTGATGAGATAGAACTGACTAAATGATGTAAGCTCCTTTGTTTTTCAATACAGGATTCGCAAAACTCGGGTAGCGTTGCATTGTGGGTAGGGTGTACAAACGGGAACAGATCGAGCGCATGTTATAAGGATCTGACTTGGAGTCGAAATTCGTCAAAATTGCCTCGTCCCCGCGAGCGCAAAAACAAGGTCCCTTCCGTGGCAGGGAGCGTCGAAATTTGCTGCACTAATCTCGAAAAGTTTTTGCCGTGGTCGAACACGTAGATTAGGGCAAAAAACGTGCCCTTAACATCAAAGTCAGAGCAAAAAAAATTCACACATCTCAGGGCAGAGAAAACTAGTTAAGGGCCTTTTTTACCCTTTTCAAATTCTACGCAGCCACAGGTACACAGGATGTTTTTGCGCTTGCTGGGATGATGAAATTTTGACGTTTGCCAAATTCTCTGGTAAGAGTTTAAATCGTAAATCTTAAAAAAGGCGCTTTAATACGGCCAGAGAACAAACAAAAAGTAAACATAAACAGATCACTAGAATACACAATTCTTTTCAACAAGCTGTTTTTAATTTTTCACTAATTTTGTTTTTCGTCCTATGTTTACCGTAAATATCAATAGGGACAAATAAAGAGCTTGGGCTACCTGTGATTAGTGTATGTACGACAAGGACGATCTTGTGCTAACAATAGGGGACTTGCGCCTAGAGATCACACGACTATTTCGGTGGCAAACTAGCGCGCGATCAGGCTTTTAGCGGCAAAATAACAGCAACTAAAAAGCCTCTAATTCAGCGCTTACTAAAAAAGCCAGACTTCTTTTCAGAAAGGGTTCAGTTCTCTGCGTGTGACGGGCGCAGTCATATCTGGGATTATTTTGGTTTGAATTTATTTGCGCCACCAAGAAAAGTCACGTGATCTCTTAGAGCAAGTCCCCTATTTGCTGATGACATCATATTGCTATAATACACATCCCCCACCCCACCCCCACTTGCGGTAATCAGTTTTTGGGGAGCGCACTAGACGGACCGGTTGGTGTACGAACATGGCCCAATTCCCGTGATGATTTATGCACCCCAATTTTTTCCCGTGATGCTTAGCGCGGGCTATTCTTAGATATGACTATGATTTTCGAGACCTTTTTGAATGGGCAGTCTAAATTACTTATATTGCGAAACAGAAACACGTACTTGAAATCTCATTTATAACTTACAAGGGCAGTGGTCTAGCTCACCGCCGTTTTCATCATTTTGGCCCCTGGTTCGACTTCTCTCACAAACTTCTGCCATTGGAAACTTAGCTATTATATTGCCTCGAAATATTCCGCAATTAGGCTAAGTTTTAAAGTACACGCTCACCTAAAAGTACAATTTTTGTATTAGTAGAAAGCATTATTGCGTTATTCACATTTTTTGTAAAGATCTTTTTAAAATATTTGAATATGAAAAAGATTAAAAACACTTTGAGTGAGTCAAAAATCATTTTAAAAACATTATACTTTCGGAGTAGATACATATAGAAGATGAATATTTGGGAAATGGCATAGCAGTCCACTTTCCTCTGTTTTGTTGTCGCTAGCAATCTTTCAATTGAGGGTAATGAATAGAATTAGTACTTCATTGTGGAAAGTTGTTTGGCAGCGAGAATGACATTTTAATGAGCTTCAAATCTATGCATTATCCAAAGTACATTTTCAAGCACGAACAGCGAAAAAAACCTACCACGCACATGACTCATGACTCATGACGTACTCTATAAGAAAAAAAAAAGATTACGGATTATAAATACGAATGTTTTATCTTTCAAAGACTTGGTATTGTTTGAATAGTCAGGTAAAATAAGTAAAATTGTTATGGCGTGCTGATATAATTTTGAGTTTAAATAGCCGTGATTGTATCTCGATGTTTATATTGGCGCCCGAAACTTGCCTTAGTCTCCCCATTTCCCGGGTTTCAACCGCAGCCTGGCGAAAACATGTCATCTACCAATGAGGAGAGTACATTTAGAGTGATTGATAGGGGCTATTATGCCGAAAAGAGCGGTAGTCGACCATATAACACTTGATGGGCTTCTTTACTCTACGAGACATACTCTTTCGATTATTTTATAATCTGTGATCCTATCATACAACCATTGGCAAACATCAACTCGGGAAAATTTTATTTGGAAATTGCGTGGATTTGCCAGGATCTATATCAAGAAAAAGGTAACTTCTCATGGCGTAGATAATAATATTACTATCCGTATACAAATAGATAAACACACGCGAAAAACAAATGTTTATGACGAAACCGAAAGAAAGTCCAGGTTGCAACTTTGATAAACAAACGAAACATGACGTTCTGAAGGGAGAAAATGAATTTACTTCGGCTTTATCCAATTTTTACATTTATTTCCTTCCCGTGACGAAAATAACGCACAACAGAGTAACAAAATCGGTGAGGATTTCCCTTCATGCTAAATTATTGATCAATATTTCGCCATCTGGTAAGCGTTGAAGCCTCCTTTATTCGAAACTCTATTTTTTATTTTCTTTTTTCGTAAAAACTTAAGAGCTGTCTTTTTGACCCGACCACTGTAATCATATTCGACCACCTACCATGTTATGAAATGGTAAAGTTAGATAGTAAACATACGCTTTCTATTACAAAAATTCGATATCGCTACTATTTTAATTCCTATAAGATTTCAAATCGTGAAAATCCTCACGCGCGATCTGCCATACGCTGTCATATTGTCTTCTTTTTTTTTAATCGATGAACAATGGATCTGGTTCGGTTGATTTATTTTTAAGAATAAACCATAGAGCAATTTACCCATGTTATGTCTCTTCCTTTCTATTTGACCATTCAATTAGGTAATAACCTTTTCTTCTGCGCATAAAAAAACTCTGGAAGCAACATACCGGGTTTTGTAAACCCAAACCCACGACAAACACAAAAAGAAAAAAAAGTGTAACATTTTCTGGCATAAAATCACAAACAAATGTATGTCATCTCGAAATTTGTTCATTATCTGACAATTCGATAACTCTATTTGCCCAATAAAAATACGTACTTATAAACACAATAACAGCTTCCTATTTGGACTCTCTAATTCTACGACACATTTTTGTAAATGAGTCACGTTTTGAAAGGGACAAAGGCACTTTCCATCAATCACTGTATTTTTGGAATATAAAGGAATGATGGCGAAGCAGGTGATAGTGTGAATATGACCAAACAGTCAAATTTAAAATGCCTCTCAAATCCACTTAGCTTATCTAACTACTTCTTACGAGAGTTCAACTTGCTATTTATATCACACTGACGCTAGCTTGAGCCGTGACATGAGCGCTATGATAATGACACACACGCAGTTTCTCATCGCCGACAATTGTTGTTTTCCGGAATAAAAAAAAAAAACATTCAGATAATATTCTCACACTGACCCTTTAGAGTCATAAGCCTAAAAGTATTTTATAACTTAAAAAAAAATCAGAATATATATTACTTTTTTGTTTGTTTATCTTCGATCCCTTTTAACCCTCTTTTTATCTCCTTTACTAATTTCACCAGTATTATCTTCTTTTCTCGGTATTTGTTTTCTTATTTATGGCCAAAATCAAAATACGCAATGATATACAAAAAGATGAAAACAAGGACCGAAACTGGCGAGAAAAACGAAATAAAACCGCAAATACTGTAAAACAAAAATAGGCGAGCATGATTTTTCACCTAGGGCACCTACTACGACCTGAGGTGCTGATTTGAGCGAGAAAAGAGTTGTTTTAATGCGTATTTCACTGTTAAAAAGCGAGAGAATAGTCGATATTTTGATAACAAAATTCTTTTACAACATTCTCATTTGTAACCAGGATTTATAGCAATACTCAATTGCGCATGCGTAGATAATTCTACTTCCGGTTTGCGCTTCCAACTCTATAATCTTTGAGAAGAGTTGACTGATCGCGACTTTTTTAGGCAAGGAATATTCACCTAGTTGCAGTCTACAAAACTACGTATCGATTTTCCGATATTTTAAAAATTAAAAAAATATTTAGATTGGAAATAAGTAAGAATGGAAAAATAAAAATAAAAATTGTGCGAAAATTTTATTATTTGGAAGAATCGAAAAGGCATACGTAACTTTGTAGGCACTCTTATAAAGCCACATTTACCATTGCCGATACTTCAACAGCTAAGATTATAGAATTTTTCTGTTGTGACGTCATGTGATGACGTCATCGCCCGATGACGTCATAAAAACTTAGAGATTCATAAGCAATGATGCTATGCCTAAATTAATTCCATTTCACAAATGTTTGGCGGGTTTATAGCGTCTTGAAGATTTCCTAGCAAGGACGCGTGCCTAAACACGCCTGCAAGGGGGGTTAAGGATCGAAGTTAGGCATCACAAAAAGAAGCTAGAAATGGAGCTCACTATTAGTTTAATTAAATTAACTAGCTACCTCATAAATGGACAAATCGGCTATCGACTCCGCGTAACATTCCTTGAAACACAACTATTTTTATCGTTTGCATGACAAAATATCTTGTTCATAGGTTTCTATTGTTCGTTACAGGTTGGAGAATTGCGTGACACAATATTTTGTTAATAGGTTTCTATTGTTCGTTACAGGTTGGAGCATTGCGCGACATAATATCTTGTTCAAAGGTTTCTATTGTTCGTTACAGGTTGGAGAATTGCGTGACACAATATCTTGTTTATAGATTTTTAGTGTTCGTTACAGGTTGGAGCATTGCGTGATATAATATGCGGTTCATAGGTTTCGTTACAGGTTGGAGCATTGCGTGACATAATATTTTGTTAATAGGTTTCTATTGTTCGTTACAGGTTGGAGCATTGCGTGATATAATATGCGGTTCATAGGTTTCGTTACAGGTTGGAGCATTGCGTGACATAATATTTTGTTAATAGGTTTCTATTGTTCGTTACAGGTTGGAGCATTGCGTGAAACAATATCTTGTTCATAGATTTTTATTGTTCGTTACAGGTTGGAGCATTGCGTGATATAATATGCGGTTCATAGGTTTCGTTACAGGTTGGAGCATTGCGTGACATAATATTTTGTTAATAGGTTTCTATTGTTCGTTACAGGTTGGATCATTGCGTGAAACAATATCTTGTTCATAGATTTTTATTGTTCGTTACAGGTTGGAGAATTGCGCAACACAATATCTTGTTCAAAGGTTTCTATTGTTCGTTACAGGTTGGAGAATTGCGTGACACAATATCTTGTTCCTAGATTTTTATTGTTCGTTACAGGTTGGAGCATTGCGTGATATAATATGCGGTTCATAGGTTTCGTTACAGGTTGGAGCATTGCGTGACATATTTTGTTAATAGGTTTCTATTGTTCGTTACAGGTTGGAGCATTGCGTGACAACATGTCCTTCACATATACACTCTTTTTCATCGAGTTCGAGACATCCAGAGACTTCCTACGTGACATTGCCTTTCCAAATCGGAGCAAAGTCGAGATCCACGTTTATTACCAAAAAGACACCAACCTAAACGAACTCAAAACAACGGTACCCGAGCTCTTCTACGAAGACGGCCGAGCAGTTGCCGTTAAACATGTTTCACTCACGTCATCTCCGAAAGCTGTCGAAGATGCTCTAGTGTACGCGGCAAGCACATACGATTACTCACGTTTTAAAAAGCCGGATGTTTATCTCGTGTCGGGCGAGTGTCGGCGATACGAGGAGCTGGCGAAGATTCTCCGACGCGACAAGCGAGTTTCGGCGTGGATGATTGACGGCAGACGGACATCGTTGGTTGACTGGGTAGATACATCACTAGTATGTAAAACTTGCAGGATAATATTCGATAACGCCAAGCAGGGCGGCGAACATTACGAAGGCACGCATGCCCGGTAGACTCTGCACGACATGCGCATAACCAAGCAAAAACAATTGTAATGTTGTAAACACTTTTTTTAGTATATAGAGAAATTGCTCTAACAGCTCTAAAGTGTGTAGTTACGAGTTGGAACGCTTCATTATTCACCGTTATGCTCAGGATAGTTCTCGAAGGGCAACAGCTTTGGAAAGCTAGAAAATAGTCAAAATCATAAGAAATAACCAAGATAACCATCAAAGGTTTATTAACTCTAAAATAGACCTTTGATATTCGAGATAAAGAATAATGTGGTTTGAACGTCTAACTTCAAGAGGATGGAAAAGGATTGAAAATAATGACTTAAAATCTCGGTAAAGGCTGCGGTTCTTAAAAAACTACAGTAGGTGCCCCGTATATTTTATTTCACGGATACTTTGTTTCGTTTCCGTAGCAGGGGCACTTGGGGTATGTTCCCCCGTCACCAATAAATTTGAAAGCCATAAAATTTCAATCCGCCGTACAGTTTTTTCCCCTACTTTGCTCTTGGTAGCGACCCCTACTTAGTTTCTCGATAGTCCCGTTCATAGTAAAAGGATGCGTGTTGATATAATAAAGAAATTACGAAACGGATGATGCTGTCATGCTGTCCATTCACGGGGGAATGTTATTTCACAGGGAATACGGTAAAGCGGTTCGAGAACGTCTTATAAGCAGGGCAAACGAAAAGCTAGATATAACAAATAGCACTAAAGTTATCATCGTGATGTGCATAAAGATACAGATAAAGAATATCTCAGTAAGCAGAAAAAGGCTCAAGTTGAAAACAGCTGAATAAATGCGCGCCTTTAACAACCTTAACGACCTTTTAACAACTGAAATTCTTGCATAATATAATTAAAGCAACATCACTATGACAAGACATTCTTAATGCTATAAAACCTTTGTATAAGAGATGGAAAGTTTTCCACTTATGTGTCCTTTTTGTTTAAAATCTAATATTCCTATCTTCTATGACAAAATATTAGTGGCTCTCGAATGAAAGAAGGGTAATATGTAGAACTCCCTCGGCGTTCGGTTACTAAAAGTTTAAACAATACCCGTCATCCTTTGCTGTCGTGTGCGCATGCTCAGGTCAAATCTTGTGCCTGATGAATGTTTTCATGAATGAATGAATACCCAGCAGCCCTTGGCGACGGAGGTACTCCATGTATGCGTGCCTGACTCGACCCTGAAGATGTCAAAAGTTGACGGTAAGCGGTGGCCCATTACATAACATAGTGGTGGGGGTTTTCAGGCGCGTACCCTGGATTGGCCAAGGGGGGCGGGGGGTGCACAGTCATAGGTATCATGTAAAAAGCATAGTATTTGAAGATTCCTTAAGAAATGACCCACTTTTTGGCCGCCAAGTGGCGGGGGGGGGGGGGGGGGGGGGGGGTCCTGCGGACTCCCCAGTGTACGCGTCTGGTACAACATATCGATCATATTTGTTGACGAGTGTTATCGGGGCGTATTCTCCCTCATCAAGGGCTCATAAGTAGGGGAATCATCTGTATTTTATAAATGTCACGACGTTTCCCAGGATCAGGCTATTTTTAGACGCGCGCGCACGAACGGGCCAATCAGTTACGGTGATTAGTCTCGCGTGCGAGTGACGTGAGGCTGCACTCGCAAATTTCAGTTAGGAAGAATATTTTTTTATCCATCATCCGTCGGTTTTGTTTGTTTACCAAAAGAATAGAAGCTAGAATTCAAAGTCGTAGGTAGGGTTGGATACATATTAAAGAGAGTAACAAATGTCAGAGTACCGAAGATAGAAACATAGCTTTTTTGTCTGAGACTGCGCGTGCAGTTGAGTTCAGCGAAAACGTCAACACAAAGGTCGCATCTGATTGGCTAATCCGCACGTCTAAAAATTGCCTGATGTTATGGAAACGCCGTGACACCTATAAAGTACCAGATGTGGGGAAGTTGATTGCCCCTACTCATGAGCCCCTGGTCTCATTGTGAAAGTCCAAATTCTAATGTCCTACGAAGAAACCTTTGAGTGTTTCTAAATATAGCGGAATATTGTTTTAGTGCTTCCAAAAATAGAATGCTAAGAAGGGTGGTGCATCGAGATGCGTTTTTATTGTACTCATAATTACGTGCAGTCGTGCACTTAGAGAATGTGGGACTCCTGCATGTGGGTTCCACCACAGGCAGCCCAAGGCTACTGTCAGTGGTTTAAAAAGGAATGTATGGGGGAGTTTATATGTTAGCGAAAAAATACTTTATCGTGAAAAATAAAACTTAAGACCATGTAATATTGTGTTTGAGTCTTCCTTTATTTCAATTTTGCCGATAGAATGTCAATAGAGCGAGTTTGAATGTCAGTAGAGCGAGTTTTTCCCAATTTTAATTTTAAGATCCAGTTTTAAACTAATTCCGCTAGCATAACCTTAACTCCTATAATAAAAACGGCTCAATGACATTTCTAAAGAATAAAAACATACAGGGAAAGGTATTTCTTTCAAAAATACGAAATATTAAATTTTCAGAACAAAACATAGCGATATCGTCATGCTAGTCTGTCAATAGGACGTTATTTTGGAAATGGAATGACCATGCGTGCCTTTACCTTGATAAGACGCGGGTTTAAGGGGAGGTCTTCAGGTTGGGTCTAGGAGAAATTATAACATATGTAAATATATAAATATAAAACGGCGACGAGGACGGAAAATGCGTTGTGTCTGATAGATTTTAACCCCATACAGACAGCGCCACAAAAAGCTAGCTGGGATATAAGCCCAGCAATGTGGCGCTGAGTGAACAACATGTTGGGGGTGCTGTAAAGTAGTTTTATTTGTCTTGTGTTCAACAATGTTGGCTTAGTTTGCACTGGCTTTGCGGTCTAGCGAAACGTTTACTCTTATTTACAAATTGTTTGGAATTTATCTTAAAAGTCCCTAATGCTGCTACGTTTAATATGCTACCAGTTTATATCAGACCAATCCTCTCAATTACTAAAAAATGTTCTGTACTTTACAAAAAAGAATAATAAAACATAACAGACAAAACATACCTCGTGTAGGAATTTCCAGGCAAACCCGACCATTGCCACATGGTTATGAACAGTGAAGGCTTCATTGATATGACCCAGCGAGAGATTATCTCTGACTGACCTGCAAGAACGACACACCATTACCTACACAAATACATTGACACACTGGAGCTGGGCTGAAACTGCGACAAGGAACGACACAGCATTACGTACAAAAATACATTAACACACTGGAGCTGGGCTGAATCTATGGCAAGGAACGACACACAACTACTACTTACTTACCAAAAAAGATTATAGTAGACCATTGAAAGCGTTGTGTTGAACACAACATGAAGAATGTTTCCATAGGACGCTGTTCCTTGCGTAAGTGCAAGTAAGTGTAGGTGCAAAATACAAGATATACACCTAATTCAATAAAGGTTGTCAGTGCAAACGGCGAATGGCAATTGCCAAATTGCAGTTCTACGATCGAAAGGTGTTTATCGGTAGCAATTATATTTGTAAAAATAAAGGTGGTAAATAAACTCCAGCGATATCGAACCATATATAAATTAAATTAAATGGATAGCCGTATGTTTTATTTATATTTTTCTACATTTAGAACAAATATTTTGGGATCCATGGGTCCTTTCGGTCGTAGAACTGCCATTTGTCAATGGACATTTGTCATTTGCACTGACAACGTTTTTTTGAAATAAACTATGCCCACTATAGGAAAAACCTACGCACACAGACCTAGCTATACTTGTACACAAAATCGCGATTTTGCATGTCCGGTATATCCTACATGACAGGTGCATATTTGTAGAACAGCGAACAGGGAGACAACATACACATGACCATACAGTATACCAGTCCAGATCTTTTAACAAACTACAGCCGTAAAAGAAAAAGTTTGGTCATTGATTGGGTCCCATGCAATCGCCCTTTATATGTATTATGCACACGTAATGCTCTTACGTATAATATTACGGAGACCGTTAATTTGCACACGACTAGGGCATGTTAACCCTTGAACATTATTGCCAAACAGTAAAAAGTGGGACAACTAACGCATGGCTGTAGAGCTCTACGCGCCCTAACACATATAACATGCTCTAACACATACAACATGCTCTAACACATATAAAAGTACGAGGACTTCCATGTCCGGTAGCTCCTGTACGACAAGCGAAATTGTAGTAAGTATAGAACACGCCCAATCACCTACCCTGGCAATGCGTAGCAAGACTCGCCGTCCCTATTCACAAATGCTTTGTTTCTCCACATGCTGTCACACGTGTCTAAAATAAACTGGTTGAGCTGCTGGATGGACTGGAAACTGTCCGGGACTGACGTCTGAGACACAATCAAAAATAGAAAGTCAGAGAGTTTAACAGAGGTTTTGTACAATATCCTACAGTGAATACGGTGAAGCATATAAAGGAATCAGTATAAGGATGCGAATCTGGCTGCTGTTTGGCAAAATTGTTTAGTAAAAAAGGCCAATGACGCCGCCGCCATTTAACACTCCCGCACAGTACCAAGTGACAAAAAGCATCAATTTCCATCTGTTAATTTGTGAGATTTCCAATAAATATTGGTAATTATCATTAAATATCTGATTTTGATCATACCCGATTATTTTTCATGGATGGTTGAGTTTCCTTTCAAATAGACCGTTGTATTTTTAAATGTAAATAATAACAAAGGAATAGCTGATCAACATTATTTAAGATGTGGCGAACCCTTCACATTCTCACCTCAAATGTAACTGTACTCTTCTTGAGAGATTCAAACGAACTTCTATAGCTGTGTGAAGAGGAAAAGTTATGAACTTTCGGGGCCCTTAAAACTATCTTTCCTCATTAGTAAGGTTTTCTTATTAAAATTTACAGAAAGTATAAATGAAGCGTCGTGACACTGGAATTTCAAAACTGTCCTAAAAGAGTATTTAACAGCCTTCATATCGTCAATCCCAGTAAAATAGTAAGTGCGAGAAAGCATTTATTACTATCAGCTGATTTGGTAAGTCTTCTTAAAATATTTTCAATTGAACGTGGTATACAACTTCTTAGATGGTTATTTTTAATATCAAATAAAACATCGGCTGACTAGGGCTCTCGTATAACGATGTGTCCTAATTAATAGGGTATCCTAACAGCGGAGCTCCACTGTTTATGCTTACTTGACCATGATAGCTAAGAATCTTGATACCGCCATGGCGTTACTTGCGAAAAGTAGTCTGTATACCACGCTTGCGCACGGTATTACGACGAATCCGATCTGGAAACGAGTTTGAAGCACTGACACCTGATAGAGAAGACAGCAAGTCAGAAAAGCTGAGACTGGCGGCTAGCCTGCGACAGTACCTGGCAGATCCAAGTCTATAACAAAGATAATTTATATGTAGGAAGATGGTAGGTTGTAATGCTGCGTCGTCGGTTTCCATTTTTTCACCCAAGCGGCTATAGAGCCAGAAGAAAAATCAATTTACATTTGCTTATCTGCACAACCGTCCATGTTGACATACCAGCTCAAAGAACTCCAGAACATGATGCTGAAGCAGCGCATGGTCTCCCTCTGCCTGGGAAAGAACAAATGACAATGGTGATGATGCTGGCGATGATAATGGTAAGGATAAAGATTATTGTAATTGTAATGATAATGATGGTGGTGGCGATCATGATGACGATAATGATGATGATGATGATATGATATGATGATGATGATATTGGGGGGTATGGATATTTTCTGGAACTACACATTACCCACCTGTAAGGCTACAGCAGAGAGTCTGTCTACGAACTTTATGTATTCATAGATAGCAAGCTGAGGGTCGAAACTGGCCATCTCCTCATCCAGAAATAAACTGCAAGTAGCGTAGCAAAAACATACTGTTATCTTAATTGGTGTTTCAGTGCGGGGAAATTGGTCCCTCAAATAATCGGCGGCCATCTTATATATAACTTGAGTGACTGATTGTGACAGCCAAGTAATCTTAAAAATTGGAAAAACGAATAAATACGCTTGAGGATCCAGCGTTTTCTTTCTTTGGCTTTGAAAAGCCATGCCGAAAGGATATTTTGCACTTCTATGGTAGGGACCCCTAAGCATGAAATCTAACCTTGAGGAGGCATCGTTGCTGTTCGCCTTTCTCCTCTTGGACAATTCCTCGTGTCTTGGGAGCTCAAATAAGACAAAGTTTCGTAGCAGTTCTGTCAGACAGTACATCACTTGACACTACAGAAAACAACATACAAGATGACCATTTGTCACAAAAAGAAAAAGACCTAAACTTGTCTGCGAAGAAAACAAAACAAACAACACAAGTGAGAGTTTCTTGGGAGGCAAAAGTAACTAAAACTAAAGTTGTAAAGTAACTAAAACATAACTACTGTGAAAATTCTAAGAAAAATTGCAAGAAGAACTTGGAATGAGGGAACACCAACCTTGAAGTAAACGGGGGACGAGAAGAACAGCTTTCTCAGGGGCTCTAGAGCGAACTCGTAAAGCTCTGCAGAGCAAACACAGTTTAAATGAGTCATTTTTATTGCTGAAGGAGAAATATGCTGACAAACATTTAATTGAGATAAGTGTATCTGATGTATGCTAGCGACAATGATAAAAAGTGGTGATGATGATAATAATAACGATGAGACAGAATGATTGTGTTGATCATGATGTGGTTAATGGTGATGATGGCAATAGTGATTATTATGGTGGTAGTGGTGATGAAGAATGTGGAAGTAGTGACGATAATGGTGGCAGCGATGATTGTGGTGGTAATGATGATGATTGTGTTGGTGGTGATGATTATGGTGGTAGTAGCGGTGATCGATCCGTGGTGACAATGATGGTGATAATGATGATAGTGATGATGGTGGCTATGATTATGGTTGTAGTGGTTATGGTGGTAATGATGATGATGATGATGTTGGCAGTAGTGGTGATGATGATCGTGGTGGTGGTGGTGATGAAGGTAATGATGATGGTGATGATTATTATAGTGGTGATGTTGATGATGACTATGGCGGTATTGATTGTGTAGTTGTGTCGATGGCAATTGAAATTATAATTCGTAACTTACTTGCAAACGGCTGCAGTGATATCTGAGTGATAAGCTTGAGCACCAAAGGTCGGTGATGGGCGCCACTCCAACTGAACAGATAGCGACCAAGCCACATCTCCACCGCCGGTACGGACTCCTTACAAACAAAAAAGCTTAACAAAAAATGTTTGACACCAAAGGGTCTATGACAAGCACTTGTGTGTATGCGAACCCATTTAAAATATACTAAGAGTATGGCTACGGCAAATTTTGCATTAAAAACGTTGGCAATACAGAATCAAGCAGTTAACCAGTATGTAAGGATTGCACTTTGTGAGCAATTTCATATTTGGGGAAACCATTTGGAGGCTCTCGCTGTGAGTGTCAGTGAATATTTATTGAGCAGTATCACTGATGTGTTACATAAATAGGGGGAAGAGAGCAAGAAGGAGAGGCAAGGAAAGAAATAGGATGAGGAAGATGAGGGGATATTCCTAGATGAGTGTACCTGGATGAATTCTCCAAGCTGTATTAGCAAGAGTAACATTCTTGCATGAGATGATCCCACCACAGTCTCATCGCCAGACAAGAACTCTTTCAAGAGAAAAGCAACAAAAAAGTGCTTAGTGCAAAGTTTCCTCACACCTTGCAAATACGATAACCAAAACGGAAAACAGGGGAACATCATAGTAAAATGGTTCTGGTTCTCACGAGCGACCTAAAGGCTGGTTCTCACTTGGACGTAAGCGCAAACGGAAGCGCAAGAGAACGCAACTGCTTGATTTTCTTGCGCTTACGCTTGTTTTTGACCGATTCTCACTTGTGTTGCGCTTCCGTTTGCGCTTACGCTTGCGTCCTAGTGAGAACCAACCTTTACTCTTTCGTCCCCTCTTCCGCTTACGTCGTCATGAGACCCAGCCTTAACCCATCAACACGGGAATCCAGTGCAGAGTACCCAAATGAGAGCAAGCCAAAATACTGAATAATAAGTTTCGGTGAACCCTATAAACAATGCCGTGCAGGTTACACCTTTGAATGCAACTAATTTAAAGTCTGAAGGAACACAAAAATTATTGCAAGTGGAGGCTGGAAATATCTTCCCTGCTAGCAGAGGACTCTTTTCTCTGTATTTCGCTGGGCTGGCGTTCGCGAGGGAAAGAGACCTCTGCCATGGGTCGAAACTTGGTGTAAGTACTCTGCTAGCAAGGAAATATCGGGATCCACTGCAATACGTATATAAGTATTTGTATCCAGTGCATGATTGAAATCACACAAAAACATAAAACCAAGTAAGCGTTAAGACATGCTTGAGGACGCACGAGGATTTGCAGCCACTCAAAGGTTTAGAAAGGTCCCAAAAGTCTCTCTTGGCATGCATGGCCGAACGAGAAAGCACTGGAACCTCAAGCATGGCGTCAAAATAGCCTTTTTTTTGTGGAGTTAAGAGAAGACAAGTTTCAGTGGAAGGATATGGTAACGGGAAACAAACAAAAAATAGTTGAAATAGCAGATAGTTTCAGTTATCTAGGTTTTGAGTAAGAATGACAGAGGTAAGAATGACAGAAAATGATCTTCAAATTCAAGCTGGATCAAGTTCAGTTCGATTTAATGGGTCGGTGTCAGCAGGGTTGTAAAGAATAAGGATAAACACCTTCAAATAAGGTATGACTTAGCCAGAAGTTGAGTCTCTGCAGCGTCACATAAGAAGGGTTGCACGAGATCACATGCTGTAAGAATGGAGACTCAAGCACTGAGGCAATCTGGCTCGGTAACTGCAAAAACAGAAAGAAACAGTGGCATTATTTGACAATTACTTTATTAATCATGGCAGCAAACACGCTTTGTGAATTTAGAATCTCTAGATGTGGAAATTATGGCACTATTTCCGTTGTAAATTTGAATTGCGCTAAAATAAAACATTGCAAAAACATTAAAGGTGATTATAAAAGCGCACAAAAAAGCTTTAAGATGAAGGCGTAAAGAAATTAGTGCGAAAAATATCCACTTATACAGAGAATTAACTTTTCAGTGAAGAATAATGTTTTTATTCAAATATGCTGATAGCTATCGCGAAAGAATAGAGAATAATCCATGAGAATCCATGTTGGCGTTCGTTTATCATTTGCGCTCATTGCTAATTGTTTTCTTACAACTTCCATTGATGACGCGCGTTCGTTTATAATTTGTGCTTTTTGCTCATTGTTTCTCACAACTGTAATTGATGACGCGAGTTTGATTATCATTTGCGCGCATTGCTCATTGTTTTCTCACAATTCAAATTGATGACGCGCGTTCGTTTTTCATTGGCGCTTATTGCTTATTGTTGTCTCATAATTCCAATTGATGACGCGCGTTTGATTATCATTTCCGCTCATTGCTCATTGTTTTCTCACAACTCCAATTGATGGCGCGCGTTCGTTTATCATTCGCGCGCATTGCCCATTGTTTTCTTGAACACTGTAGATGTGATGTTTATTTCCGTTGCAAATTTTAATTTGGTAAGAAAAAAGGGACAAATTTTTGCAAGAAGGCTCAATCATTTTTTCGTTTATCATTTGCGCGCATCACTCACAGTTTTCTCATAATTCTAATTGATGACGCGCGTTCGTTCATCATTTGCGAGCATTTCTCATTGTTTTCTCACAATTCCACTTGATGACACGCATTCGTTTGTTATTTGCGCGCATTTCTAGTCATTGTTTGCTCACAATTGTAATTGACTGCGCGCGTTCGATTATCATTTGTGTGCATCACCTATTGTTTACTATTTGTGTGCATTTGTTATTGTTGCACATTTTTTCACACATTGTTCCTTATTGCTGACCTTTTGATGTTCTCTATTCTCTCACCTCCACTCTATCAATATTAGCCACGAGATCACTAAACGACTCCAATTGTTTTATCGTCACATTGAAGTCCCCCTCCAAACTAGCAGACATGGAGCTACACTGTAAGGAGGGGATAGTTATATGGCCTGCCTTTCTCTTCTTCTGGGCCTGGATTGGAAAAAAAATGTTGTACATGTATGACATATAACGCTAGAGAGTCCATGTGCCTTGATTAGTTTTGACAGCTCTGTTGCACTTTGTTGATCAGTGTATCAGGGCATCAAATGTGATTAAACTTATCAAAAAAACTAAAGCCATGTACAGGCAAAGTAAGAAGGATAGTAGAAGGATAAAGAGGGATGAGGGATGGAGATTTAAATGCTTTTGTGAACCAATATCAATAACATAGTGCAGTACAGGGCCGAGATGGGACCCTACCGTAAATACGTGAGAAATCTGGAGGGGGGGGGGGATAGCCATGCCCCTACTGGTCAATACTCCTAATTTTAGAAGAAAGAAATTACGTCCCTATAGGTAGCACAGCACTGAAGGAGGACAAACCTCTATGGAATTCAAAATTAAGGGAAAATTGTGTCCATGTGATTTCCAAGCCCCTACTCAATAATCCTGGGGGGGGGGGGGGCACAGCCACGCCCATACTGGTCATTACTCCTAACTTTAGAAGAAAAAAAAAATAACACCCATATAGGTTGTACAGCACTGCAGTAGGACTAACCTCACAATTATTGTGAGGAATTGCAACTAAGGGAAAATTGCGTCCATGTAATTTCCAAGCCCCTACTAATAATCCCTCACATACAAAGGATATCTCACATACAATAGCATTATGAATTTCTAGCTTGTCCCATCTTATAAGTTTTACTGTAATTAATGGTTACTTAATTATGTACATACAGGAGAACCTGGTATTCCAAGCCGTGCTTCAAGGAACAACTTATTCACTGGTTCCAGAGAAAATTGCTTCTCTTGAACTTGCCAGATCTTATCTGACCAAGCACTATCCCTCTTTTTAAACCAAACCTAAAAAAGTGCAACCATCAATATACATTTTCTTTGAATAAAGCCAGAACAGAACTTGTAAGCTTACTGTAAACACAAACGTGCAATACGATTAGATGGACATGCCTAAGGCAAGCTGTCTTTCAACGGAGAGCTCAGAAGAATAACGCAAAAAAGGATTCCATAGAGTTAAGAAGTTGCTGGTACAAATCATTTAGTAAACACAGATCATTTTCTTGAAACAGAACAAATAAGCGAGGATTGGGTGGGTCTTTGTAACAACGAATTTTTCAAATTTGTTGTTTGTATGCATACACACTATAAAAAGGACACTGCATGTGAGCACTCTTTTTAAGTTCTGTTTTTCAATTCCAAACAAGCATGCAATTTGTTTAATTTATTGCCTTCTTGTTGTAGAAAGAGGGGCAAAAAGTAGTGGAGCTATCCCCTTCATGGTGCAATTTGGATATGCTCTGAGTGATTGACACTTCTTACCTTTGAGACTGATGTTGTCATGGCAACCAGGTTTGGAGCATGCATTTTATAGATGGAGAGCAAACCATTCAAATGTGCCTGTGTCCCCTGAAAAGAAATACAGAACATGCATTGAGCAAGTGACATTTGTGAGAAGCTAAACAACTTTTGGAGAAACTTACCACACGGTTTTGAAGGTTCAGAATTCTTTTGATTCTGAATCTTTTTACTGAAAAAAAATTACAGTAACAATTCATTAGCAAAAAAATATATATATATATATGACCATAAATGAAATGGTAGTTCTTGATGCTGTAGCACTTATGTGCATTTAATAACAAAAATATGGGCCTTAATCTAGTCTAAGGAGGATTTTATTCGAGGTCTATCATAATTTCATGTCCCCGGGGAGTTGCTTATTTGGAGGAGGTGCTTATTGGACCAATTACGGTATGTTGTATTCAATGCTTATGGTTTTATTGGTTGTGCTTGTCCTACCAGACTCTCTTGTGCACAGCACAGATAATAGTTTAGATAAAGATTTTACCTTCCTTTATGTGGCAATCAAATGTGTTCTCAGCTAATGTATTACAACTACATTAAGGTTACCAAATCTTTCCCGTGGCAGGGTGGTAACGGGCCTTGAAATACTGAAGGGTGCACAGCCAGGCCCCTTCTGGTCATTTGATTATAATTTTAGAGACTCTCTGCATTACGGCCCTACATGGTCATTGTGAATGCTTGCTTTTTAAAAAACGTGAAATAGAAGAGCACACTCTTACCATCCTCCTTTCTCGTTATGTAGGAGAGTAATTGACACACAAGAGGACACTGATGAAATAATAACAGCAAATTGTTATTTATTTCACTAGAATCCTATTTTGTTGAACTTGTACATGCAGTGAAAATTTAATTCAATAGAAGCTTACCAAGACATCACTTTCCAGAAATAAAAACAGCACTCCGTACAATGCCTGGAGTGGGGTGATGTCATCAAGCAGCTGGTATACCACTAATATCCACCGCACAAGCAAAGCCTGTCAGAGAATGAGAAGTCAAAAGCTTTTAACAGTATGTCTACCAATATTGCCAACACAATGCAAGCACATATATCATTGGGTAATATTCTATTATAAATTGCTTAGATTGACCATTTCCTATGGCGTTTAGGTAATTCAAAAGTTCTTGAAAACCCATTCAACATACAATCAGGGATAGGGGCAGAGAGTGTCTATATTGACAGTGATACCTGTAGGGAAATTGAGAGCTTGTTGGTAGAAATCCATGAAATGGCTTTTACTAGAGCTAGACTAGGGATCCTGTTCTTTGGTATGAGGGACTTGACCAGCTTGGAAGATACGGCGTCCCCTACAGACATTAGTCAATAAAAGCAAAAATCAATCAAGAACAAAATTTATGATACCAATATTTTGTTAAATAAATATTTTTATTCAAATATAAATACATAATATTTACAGCAGTATAAAGGTTATAAAGAATTTATAACAATCAAGTTATAGATTCTGAAATGCAACAGAAGCAATCATTTATTGACTGATTATGTATTTTATTCAACTTGATGATTGAATGTCAATAGAAATACATATAACTTAACACTTCCCCTTTATCTATTAGTTATCGCCATAATCAAAGATTTGTACACTTTGTACATCTACATCTACATCTACTTTATTAACTGATAAAACCATGTCGGTATCACATCAGTATAAATAAATACAAGGTAAAAATATACAGATCTGTAATAATTTACATAACTTATACAATATATTCATAATTTGTAAAATAAATTTATAAAATAATTTTCAATAAAGTAATTCAATTAAATAATTTAACTTAATTAATTTATAACTTGAATACTAGAACCACTGGCCATTATCAATTAAATGCTGCTGAAGCTTCTCTTTGAATTTGCCCTTTTCTTTTATGTCGGTAATTGAACCTGGTAAATTGTTCCAAAAATTTATAGACCACGGGAAAAAGCTATTTGCATGCTGGTTGCACTTGGAATGTGTTCTATGGAAGCGCTTGGAGTTGCCATTCCTTGAAGGCCGGTCCATCGGAACCAAGAAGGGCTCTCTCTCAATGTCCACAGTTCCATAAACAACCTGATGGAACATGGACATTCGAAAGAGAGTCCGTCTGCCCTCAAGGGATGGCCACTCCAGCTCTCTTAGCATGTTTGTTACGACCCCTGGCTCCCTCAAATAATTATTATAGCAAACTCTGGCTGCAGTCCTCTGCACCATATCAAGGCGGTGTTTATCCTTTTGGAGATGCGGGTACCAGGCAGAGTTTGCATATTCAAGCTTCGGTCTAACTAGACTGCAATAGAGTTTAGACTTGCAGTCTACCGAGGCTGTTCTAAAATTTCTTCTAATGACCCCAAGGGTCTGATTTGCACTAGATGTAATTTGTGCGATGTGTTTATCCCATTTTAAATCCCCTGAGAGTAGTACTCCTAGATAGGAGTGATGGTAAACCCTCTCTAGAATCCTGTTGTTAAGTATATAGGGATGGTCTGGAATTTTCGCTCTGCTTGTGGAGAAGCACATAGTGTGACATTTCTCCACATTAAAGGCCATTTGCCAATCCCTCTCCCATCTATTTAAAGCATCAAGATCGTTTTGTAAATGTACATCGATTGTAAATGTACAGATAAATAGTATTGTATAAAGTGTATCGTATCTGTAGAAATATTTTGCTTTTCACCAACCGTATAGACGTGAGCAAGCAAGGTCTATCAACCCAAGAAGCTGATCTTCGTTTAGTCCTTGGTTCTGAGAGGTCCGCTCGATTACTTGCACTGCAAGCGATGTTTTTAAATTCGTTCTGCTTTTTCTTGACAAGACATCTGTTGGACAAGGTACAGTATATCTAATATTCGTGGTTCAATCATGGAAACAGATTAGAACAATTGTTGACAAGCAAAATCAGAACAAATCAACAAACCTTGCTTCCACAGAAAACTGATCGCATCGTCTACACTTTTGAAAAAGTCGTTTGATCCGCTCATATTCGTAATTTATAGCAATCCACCTTCAGCATTTTAGTTAGCATGATATTGCATGTTTATGATGTCTTCATATGTTGTTTGCAATCTTTCTGTAAATAAATCCAATGAGATCTTCGATTACCCTCGAACAACAACATCACATGGCGCCAAAAGTTTGAACTAAATACCCATGAGACAGCGCAAAACCTATAAGGAAGGGGAGGTATAAACTTGTCCTGTGCTAACTGTCTTTTTTCTCTTCTACACAAAAGTCAAATATCAGTGAATAAATAAGATATACCCTTGAAACTGTTTTTACCGTTTCCACATTTCGACTAGTATAATAGGTCTCAATTTATTAGTATTTTCATAAATTTTTATTCACATGATTACCCCTCTCCCCTCAGTAACGCAACCGGCATTATGGGATAGTGATCTAACAAGGAACGCCTTACAATATTTGATTTTCATGGCGACGTAAACCAGTGGGGAAGCATGTGGTTCGATTATTCCTTATTGTCACGTCGTCATGTAACAAACTGGTGGCTAAACGCAATGATAAGCTCTCCTCCAACGATCTCAACCAAAACATGGCGATGAAGATTCTTTCGTTGTTGTTTATATTTTGGTTCGCTACTCCGCCCGGCAGATGTTCAGCCAACCAAGAAAAACTAAAATGGGACACAAGCTCTTGCAAGAAAGCTAGCAAGCTCTTCAACAACAAGAACAGAGTAGTGAATAAGCTAGACCAAGTTTTAAAGTCAGAAACAGAGCGAAAGAAACTATTAGAAGCGCAAATCAAAGCGATTAATATTTATAGAGCCGAACTGGATGATTCCGAAAGATCCGTCTTTGAATCTATGAGTGGTCTTGGAAGTTTATTACACGAAGACTTTAAATCTGTCATCCACATCAAGGAAGCTGTCAAAAAGAGGTTGGATGCCTACAAAAGCTTAACAATCCATCAAGAGGATCAATACAATGCGATATCAGAAGCGGAAAAACAACTAAATATTGCAAATAAACATAACAATAGCAGGACCACGAGTCTGATTGGCAAACTTTTGCAGGGGGTACTGTCAGATATATCTTTGCAGGCCGATAAACTAGAGGAGAAGCTATCTGATAAAACCTTCGAGAAAACGAGAAAGAATAAAGGGGCATCTATAGAGGCTGTCGTCAGGCTAGAAGATGATGATGCAGGTGATGATAAAGATGATGGTGATAATAATACTGGAACAGATGCTGCTAATGGTGATGATGGTGATGATGATGATAAAGATGGCATGAGTATTCTAGTGGATTCGCAGAGTAACCAGTTTGTACTTTCTAAATCAAACGATGCTACTATTCCCCACGAGGATCTCCACTTCATTCGAGATATTATTTGGATTATTGTCTTGTCTTTTTTTGGTGCTATGTTCTGCTCTTTGGTTCATCTGCCAACAATGTTTGGGTTTGTTCTCAGTGGAATGATTCTTGGCCCAACAGGAATGAACATAATTAAGGTTAGTAGTGTTAATAGTTTAATTTTCCCTTTTCTTAATGATTATTGTTATGGACCTTCCTATCCTCCTACAATTGCTGCCATTCAATATGAACCAATAGCTCATATTCCACACAGCTAATCCTTTCCCCTTGATCAATGCTGGTCCTCTGAGAAAAATTCAAAGTACTTGCTTTGCTTATGTAAGATATAACATAGAGGGCAATGAGGCACATATCAGATTTTTTTGCATTCTAAAAGAAAAAATTGGTAGTGCATGCAGAAATCTTGTGTGTGCACTGCTGTAGTCATTTTGCTGCAGTAAAAAATTAGTGTCGCTATTGTTACGGAGGAGAGATTCTGTTAAAAGCTCATTTTGACATGAAATATCAAGCTTTCTGTTTAAAAAGCGTTGATTCAATCTTAATCAATTTTAACTAGTCCACAAGGGCAACACTGTCATAAACACTCTCAAAAACATATAAAGTTATAGACAGATTTTAAAAATTATTATAGTTTTATGCTATAATCCTATTTTTCTAATGATTTTTATTGAGTTTGTTTGTAGTCTGTTGTCCAAGTGGAGACTCTTGGAGAGTTTGGAGTGTTTTTCATCCTGTTTTGTGTTGGTCTTGAATTTTCCCCAGACCGGATCAAAAAGGCAAGTAAAGAAGATATGACTAAAAAATAGTAGTCCCTTGGAGAGTTCAGGGTCAGTTAAAGTTCTTCAGGGAGAAATTCAGTATTTAAAGAGGAGGGTAAGATTGAGCTGCACACAAGTTTGAGTCTTTATTTGTTAAACCATACAAAACAAAAACACTGACTCTTTTAGGAGAAAATAAACAGGGGAGGGTACTTAAATATTACCATGATAAGTGAGGTCTGCTCCCTTATTATATATCTTTTTGGGGTTTAAAATTTTGCCTTAGGTATTTTTGGGGGGTTACAATTCAGAATTAGTTATTTTTGGGTTCCTTCCTTGGGATTTTTTTTTTGTGGGGAAAAGGTGTATTATGCAATTTTAGGCCCAATCGACCCGCAAGTTGGTGTTTTTGTGGACTGATATGTTGAATTTTCTCCCCAGGTGTGGAAGGTTTCTGTTGGTGGTAGCACCTTAATGATGATTCTCATTCTTATCTTTGGGATGTTCTGGGGAGCATGTTTTGGAATTCTTCCTCAGCAGAGTTTGTTTGTGGCGGCATGTCTTTCTCTATCCAGCACTCCCCTGGTTGTGAAATTTTTAGAAACCAAGCATGGAGACAGCTCAAAAGGTAAAAACGAGAATTAAACATGTAGTAGTCTGTGAAATTTTTAGAAACCAAGCATGGAGACAGCTCAAAAGGTAAAAATGAGAATTAAACATGTAGTAGTCTGTGAAGTTTTTAGAAACCAAGCATGGAGACAGCTCAAAAGGTAAAAATGAGAATTAAACATTCAGTAGTCTGTGAAGTTTTTAGAAACCAAGCATGGAGACAGCTCAAAAGGTGAAAACGAGAATTAAACATGTAGTAGTCTGTGAAGTTTTTAGAAACCAAGCATGGAGACAGCTCAAAAGGTAAAAATGAGAATTAAACATTCAATAGTCTGTGAAGTTTTTAGAAACCAAGCATGGAGACAGCTCAAAAGGTGAAAATGAGAATTAAACATGTAGTAGTCTGTGAAGTTTTTAGAAACCAAGCATGGAGACAGCTCAAAAGGTAAAAACGAGAATTAAACATGTAGTAGTCTGTGAAGTTTTTAGAAACCAAGCATGGAGACAGCTCAAAAGGTAAAAACGAGAATTAAACATTCAGTAGTCTGTGAAGTTTTTAGAAACCAAGCATGGAGACAGCTCAAAAGGTAAAAATGAGAATTAAACATTCAGTAGTCTGTGAAGTTTTTAGAAACCAAGCATGGAGACAGCTCAAAAGGTAAAAATGAGAATTAAACATTCAGTAGTCTGTGAAGTTTTTAGAAACCAAGCATGGAGACAGCTCAAAAGGTTAAAATGAGAATTAAACATTCAGTAGTCTGTGAAGTTTTTTAGAAACCAAGCATGGAGACAGCTCAAAAGGTAAAAATGAGAATTAAACATGTAGTAGTCTGTGAAGTTTTTAGAAACCAAGCATGGAGACAGCTCAAAAGGTAAAAACGAGAATTAAACATGTAGTAGTCTGTGAAGTTTTTAGAAACCAAGCATGGAGACAGCTCAAAAGGTAAAAATGAGAATTAAACATTCAGTAGTCTGTAAAGTTTTTAGAAACCAAGCATGGAGACAGCTCAAAAGGTAAAAATGAGAATTAAACATGTAGTAGTCTGTGAAGTTTTTAGAAACCAAGCATGGAGACAGCTCAAAAGGTAAAAACGAGAATTAAACATGTAGTAGTCTGTGAAGTTTTTAGAAACCAAGCATGGAGACAGCTCAAAAGGTAAAAACGAGAATTAAACATGTAGTAGTCTGTGAAGTTTTTAGAAACCAAGCATGGAGACAGCTCAAAAGGTAAAAATGAGAATTAAACATGTAGTAGTCTGTGAAGTTTTTAGAAACCAAACATGGAGACAGCTCAAAAGGTGAAAACGAGAATTAAACATTCAGTAGTCTGTGAAGTTTTTAGAAACCAAGCATGGAGACAGCTCAAAAGGTAAAAACGAGAATTAAACATGTAGTAGTCTGTGAAGTTTTTAGAAACCAAGCATGGAGACAGCTCAAAAGGTAAAAATGAGAATTAAACATTCAATAGTCTGTGAAGTTTTTAGAAACCAAGCATGGAGACAGCTCAAAAGGTAAAAAATGAGAATTAAACATTCAGTAGTCTGTGAAGTTTTTAGAAACCAAGCACAGAGAAAGCTCAGAAGGTAGTGTAGTAGCATCTTATAACTGTTACTATTGTCCTTTTCAAAAACCCCTATTTTTAAAAAGCCTGTACCCAATTGGTACTTTATTTTGTGTCACTTAAATTTCATGTTCACAATTCTTTAAAAATCATGAAATTAAAGAGACACAACATTTTACTCCTTTTTCTTGTTTTTCTAAAAATTGATCAGACAATCAAGAACTTGCAAATTTCATTTTTGCTTCATGTAAACATCTTCGAAAATAAAGTCAAGCCCAAAATGTGTTTTCTACAGTTTTGTTTTGTTATGTTTAATAACATCCTCAAGGAAAAAAGTTGTGCTTTTGACATTTTCCAGAGATTTAATTCCCTTAGAAGACAGTTTTGCCCCAAGTCGCAAAATTAAGGACTTGCAAAATATGGCAACCAATTGGTTACCCCCCTAAAAATAGTGCAAATAAGAACTGTTGAGCGGTATTTTCATTGCACAGAACATACAAATGGAAACCATGAGTACAGCAGCAGCTTGCTGGGCATACTAGTCATGCAAGATGTTCACCTGGGTTTACTAGTAGCCATTCTACCAGCCCTGGCCGGACGCAAAGGCTCATCACCTGTCAAACCAAATCACGGCATTATGCATAATATTCTCCATGGAAAGGACCACTCAAATGTAACAGGTATAAAGTACATTGTTACTAAACTGGAGAATGGACAGATTATTGGATAGATTGGTAGAGATGTCAACCCTTGGACATACAGAATGATAGACAGATAGATGGAGAGACAGATGATGGACAGACAGACAGACAAATGTACAGACAGACTGACAATATAGAACCCAGCCAAAAATAGAATATTATGCTAAAATAATATCTAGATTTTGTAATGTTCACATTGTTGTGATTGTTATAGACCATGTTCTATTATGAATAATTGCTATTCTCTCTGTTTCATAGGAGTGCTAGATGAAGTAGTGAACACTTCATGGATACTTTTTGAAGTTGCACTTTCTATGATAAGTTTATTTTTGATGTGCATGCTGATGGCAAAGTACCTCATTGGGCCATACTACAGGTAAGAGGAATAAATAGAAATATGCTAAAAAATTACCTCTCTCATATAGATGACATGCTTGTTAGATGCTGTCATACTTACATGAAACATCAATTTCAATCAATTTAAAATCAAAGTCTATACACATTTTTTCTTCATTAAGCCAATAAGAGTACAGTATTTCACAAGCCAATAAGAGTACAGTATTAAGCAAGCCAATAAGAGTACAGTATTTTGCAAGCCAATAAGAGTACAGTATTTAGCAAGTCAATAAGAGTACAGTATTTTGCAAGCCAATAAGAGTACAGTATTTAGCAAGCCAATAAGAGTACAGTATTTAGCAAGTCAATAAGAGTACAGTATTTAGCAAGGCAATAAGAGTACTGTATTTCACAAGCCAATAAGAGTACAGTATTTTCCAAGCCAATAAGAATAGAATCAAAAACCCAAACTGTCGAGATTTCGTACCAGAACAATGAATACATTACACCAAAAACTGGAATTCAACTCTGCCAAACCAACGCGATCTCCAACGTGTCGAATTCCAGTTTTTGGTGTATTGTATTCACAAGCCAATAAGAGTACAGTATTTTGCAAGCCAATAAGAGTACAGTATTTAGCAAGCCAATAAGAGTACTGTATTTCACAAGTCAATAAGAGTACAGTATTTAGCAAGCCAATAAGAGTACAGTATTTAGCAAGCCAATGAGAGTGCAGTATTTAGCAAGCCAATGAGAGTGCAGTATTAATAAAGCCAATAAGAGTGCAGTATTAATAAAGCCAATGAGAGTACAGTATTTAGCAAGCCAATGAGAGTGCAGTATTTAGCAAGCCAATGAGAGTGCAGTATTAATAAAGCCAATAAGAGTGCAGTATTTATAGCTGTAATAGGTTTTAATAATGAGTTTTCTTGCATTCCAGGCATTTGCAGAGACTTGGAAGCAGTGAGCTTGTATTCCTTGGAACCATTTCTCTAGTATTCCTTATGCTGATGGTAAGCTTGCTGTAGTCCTTATCATTTATGATTGTTTATTACATAAAGACAGTTTGGGGAACTTACCACATGATGTTTGATTGACTTATCCTTCTGCTTCATGTTAATGGGAAAAAAAATTCTCACTTACAAGGGGAAAAATTTTGAACCCAAAAAAAAACCCACAAGAAAAAAACATTTAACCTAAAAAAAAAAACAACTTAGTATTAGTCAGCTTGTATCTGTTTACTCCCTGTCATAGAGCAATAAGGCGCCAAAAAGTATCCCTTTAAGAATGGCAACAAAATCAATTCTGATTCAAAATTGTGTTATAGTTGACAGATCACCTTGGCATCTCGATGGAGCTGGGTTGTTTTGTTGCTGGGGTAGTCATCAGCTCGCATGGGGAGCAAATTGTTAAACTGGTATGATACTCCTCTATAACATTAGAAATGCCACAACACTAGATCCATTAAGGAAGGGCCAAAGCAAGTTTTTTAAGGGGGGCTGTTGGATTTACAGTTCTTCTGAGAATTTCCTTTACTTCTTCCTATTTTGTAGCATAAAGATTATGGGTCTGACTACCCTTAATCTGGCTCACTGCAGAATACGAAAATTTGTTTTCCTTCATCAATCATAAAAGCTATTTTTTTCTATTGTGCAGTTCCAGAAGATATCCATACCCACCCCCCCCCCCCCACCCCCCCCCCCCCCCCCATGGAGGGGATTGGAATTTCCGGGGGGGCTGGAGGGGGAACGCCCAGGAATTTTCAGAGGGGAGGGTGGGTAAAATTACCTTTTTCCTTAACAGTTACTGTATTTATTTTATTCCAGTGGGTTTGAAATTCCAGAGGGGTGGGGGTCATACCTCTGATCCCCTCCATGGAAGGTATGGATATTTTCTAGGACTACGCATTACACAGGTCATGGTATACCAGGCCTATAAAAGGGATTCAGGGGCTTAATTCTGAAAATGTTTTGACTTTTGGAAGTTATGAGGTACTTTAACTATCTTTCTATTTATATTAACAGGCATTGCATCATATAGAGCCCATTCGAGACGTTTTTTCATGTTTATTCTTCGCCTCTATTGGTAAGTATTGAAGATTTTATGCTTGATGTAGTATAACCACCAAATCATGCGCTCTGGTAAGCTGCACAATGGTCCAGAATTACCATCAGGATGCATTTTATAAAACCCCATGAATAAGGATGCATTTCATAAAACCCTATGAATAAAATCTCAAAAAACTGGAAGACTCCATATAACAGACCCATTCTTGTTCTTATCGTATCCATTCTTGTACCAATGTTGGAAAACAAATTCTGAATAACCACCTGAAAAAAGTCTCATACTTTATTCACAAAATTAAATTCAAGATATTCCAATAGCTTAAAAAAACAACCAATAGAAATAGATGTTGTCACACACTTGGTGTTAGCTTTTCATTGAATTAGCACCCCATTTGTTGGTTTACAAAAAAAGTGGCTTTTAATAATACCTGTTTTTGGTGCCTTTTAACTTTATTGACAGGTCTTCATGTATTTCCCTCGTTTGTTCTAAATGAGCTGCCAATCACACTAGCGCTCACCTTTGGTGTTGTCGCAATTAAGGTGAGTCCCCCCTGTGATCTAACTTGCGCATTCTTTCTTAGGCTATGAAACCTTATGCAAAATTACAAGATTTTATTTTCAATAACAAACTGTTTTTTTCAAAGCCAATTAATTAAAAACAACACAAGGCTTTTTTCTGCTTCGACGAAGGGCTAATGCACGAAACGTCAGCGCAACTACTGTGTTTCACAGATGCGTTCAACATACTTTTTTAACCTTGTGTTGATTTATGCATTGTCTACGGCTATGGGCCACGCCCAGGCTCGACTAGGTGTGAACGTCCGATTCCTAGGACTAAATGTATTGCCCAATTTGTCACTTACAAATATGTATAAATTTCTATATGTTTGCTGACAACCCATGTAATTTAGTCTTTGCTAATGGGTAATAAACTGATTATTATATTATATATTATATTATTACACCACACCTATGCAGACCATCAAGTTTTTCTACAGCTTATTAATAATTAGATATGAATAATTCTAGGTCTGCTATTAATTTGTACATTCTCTCTTTCATCAATAGTTCTTCGTTGGAGTGTTCGTACTACGACTGTTTCTTCCGCAATCTAGTAATGCGAAGTATATAGTAGCATCTGGACTGGCACAAGTTAGCGAGTTTTCATTTGTCTTGGGCAGTCGAGCGAGACGCTTCCATCTCATTTCTAGGGAGGTAAGGATTATTGTTGTCATTACCGTCATTATTACCACCATCACTAATATCGTTACCACCACTATCACCCACCATCAATGATACCAACTACACCACCACCATAGTCATCACTACCATCATCATCATTACAACCATTACTACTATCATCACCACCACTGTCACCCACCATCACTGATACCAACAACACCACTACCATAGTCATTACCACCACCATCATCATCATTATCACCATCACTACTACTATTATCACCACCACTATCACCCACCTTCACTGATACCAACCACACCACCACCATCGTCATCATCACAAACATTACTATCATCACCAACAACATCATCACCATTCCATTATTGTCACCACTATTAACGTCACCACCACCACCACCACCATCACTATAACTACCACCACCACCATCATCGCAATAAGCTCCACCACCACCATTATCACCACCACTATTGTCGCCAACATGGACGTCAACACTATTGTCGCCACCATTACTACCACCACTTTTGTCGCCACCATTACTACCACCACTTTTGTCGCCAACATGAACATCACCACTATTGTCGCCAACATGAACATCACCACTTTTGTCGCCAACATGAACATCACCACTTTTGTCGCCAACATGAACATCACCACTATTGTTGCCAACATAAACGTCATCACCATTGTCGCCAACATGAACGTCACCACTATTGTCGCCAACATGAACGTCATCACTATTGTCGCCGACATGAACGTCAACACTATTGTCGCCAACATGAACGTCATCACTATTGTCGCCAACATGAACGTCATCACTATTGTCGCCAACATGAACGTCATCACTATTGTCGCCAACATGAACGTCACCACTATTGTCGCCAACATGAACGTCACCACTATTGTCGCCAACATAAACGTCACCACTATTGTCGCCAACATGAACGTCATCACTATTGTCGCCAACATAAACGTCACCACTATTGTCGCCAACATGAACGTCACCACTATTGTCGCCGACATGAACGTCATCACTATTGTCGCCGACATGAACGTCAACACTATTGTCGCCAACATGAACGTCATCACTATTGTCGCCAACATGAACGTCATCACTATTGTCGCCAACATGAACGTCACCACTATTGTCGCCAACATGAACGTCACCACTATGCCACTCACCCCACATCACACGCACTCATAATTCAATCTTAATTTTTTTTTACCCAAACTACCGCGGGGTACAGAGGTTCTCGCGCCGCAAAAAAAACAAAAACGCGTAACGAGCGCCGACGTCGAGATGGCTAGCGGCAGCCACTCAGGGTACCCGTAGACTTTTACAAACCGCATATTTTCTTGTGACTTTTTCAGGCATACCTCATTATTCTGAGTGTCACAACTTTGAGCCTGCTGTTTGCACCGCTGGTCTGGCGTGCCTCGCTCCGAAGATACGGGGACAAACGGTTAGGGAAATCCGCTGACCGCTTGCACAAGCCTTTAAAGCCTGTTTAGCAAATAGCGTATTTTACGTGGCCAGCAAAGCTTTCGACCACGCCTCTCATCATTATACATTATTTAGGTAGTTAGGACAAAAGATACTTAGGAGAATGGTTGGCGAATAGTTTGTCAACTACGAAAGCCGAGAAGGGCCGTTCAGAGAAAATTGATTTCCCTTGGAAATAAAATGGTATGCTTGGAATTTTCATGTCACTTTTTATCCATCAAAATCGATCTTAATTATTAGATTGATAAAAACTTATCATTGAACACTTTTCAATTCGTATCAAACGGGAGTTTTGGGAAATATATTTATAAAGATTTCGCATCATAGCTGCTATTAGGGAAGGGTTTTGTATTATGATAATAAACTATGGATAAACATTTTTCGTTATTGGTTATTTGTCGTTCACGTTCTAGAGGTAGAAGACACAGACTCGTACCCAGTCGTTGCGCGGACACCCCCAGGAATCCTTAAGCGGAGAATTCTGACCCCTCAAACAACATCCTGACCGTCATGCATTGCGCACTTTCTCAACCTCCCCACAATGCGTCGCGCGGTGTATGGGTACGAGACTACAGCAGAGATTGGTGACTCCACATTAAGACTGCCAAGCCGAAGTCTTGGAATTCTATTTATACGGATATATCCCGTTTATTGGAGCTTTGAATATACATGTAGCTACTCAGCAAACGCTTTTAAGTTGATCATAACACATATTATAAATGTTGTGGCTTTCTTCTGCCTATTCTACTGCCTATTGCAATTGATTGGCTCCCGCCTCGCAAACTCGGTCCACGATATCACTAAGCTTCTGATGCAAATCGATGTAGTCATTTACGGTGAACACGTGATTTTTGGTTTCCATGGCAATTTGCAATAGCTCGGGTTCCTTCACTGCATCTCCGACTCCAATTGCTATCACGTGCACATCACGTGCCTGCGAACAAAAGAAAACACGTGAGCACGAGCACCGAAGGGCAACCATCCTCGCGTTCGAGGTGCGCTTGATTTGACTGCGGATAGGACAAAACTCTTTGAAGCAAAAGGTTGACGTGGTATGGCATGCCTATTACACCATCACAAGCATAACTACAGGGTCAGTACGCAGCTCTTACAAGCTGGAATTTGATTGGGCAAATGAACAATATCCGCACGTCAACACAAAGAACGAGAAGAATAGAGACAAAAGAACTCCTTTGTAGAACAAAGATAATAGGAGACAAAGCAGCTGCGTACTTACTCTATTTACAGCCTTAATTTCTGTGCTATATAAGAGTTTTGACGTTACCAAAAAACCCTCATGTTTGAACTCGGACCAGGCGCCCGTTTCTCGAAACACCCGAGAATTCTCGGGCCCGAAAACTTTATTTTGCATTTTTGCCCAAAATTTCGCATGTTTTCCTTTTGGAGAACCGCTTTCATCTTTTAGAACAGTTTTAACTTCCACTTGGTTCGTATTCCAAATGATCATGCTCGATGTTTTGCTGAAGCCAGAAAGTTACCCGAAAAGTCTCGGGTGACTTCGAGGTCCCGAGAACTTTCTTCATATTTAAGCCTGTGAATTTCGGGCCCGAGAAGTACGGGAAAGGATCAAAATAGAGGATCATCCTTCACATAAATCTTTGTGGTAAAATACGATGTTTGACGATATTTCAACACATTATATACCATAAATTTTATAGGGATTAGCCAGCTTTTCAAATTTAAGGAATAAAACGTTTTCGGGCCCGAGAATTCTCGGGTGTTTCGAGAAACGAGCCCCAGATCCCGCGGTTCATCTACGAACACAGGAAAACCTTGAGTGGCGCCAACACATCTTGGTAAGGCGAACTGAGCCTGCTGGTCCGTCCGTCAGTTATCACTAGAAGCACGTTAGCCACGCCTCTCCTGTCACCACCCCTGGCGCTATATAGTTCCTCGGCTGCCAATTGAAGCGCCTTATCCGTGCGGGTACCCTTACGCATATAAGCCATGTCCCAGATGAGATGGGTGACGTGACCAAGGGTCTGAGAAGAGTTCTAAATACAAAGTAGGTTAGTAACACATCATTAGGAGTTCGAGTTATCGGGTGTTCGATTTATCGAGGGTAGTATTTAGCAGTCATAAGGAAAATAATTCACTTCCGGTCAGCTGGTATTCGTTTCATCGAGGGGGTAGACGCCAGTATAAGCCTAACGCGCTCTCATAGCCGCAAATAAGAGGCTCGCGGTGATTTTCGACCCAAGAATTCTGTGTGTGTTTACATGAAACTGATCCTCCTGTGATTTAGTTCGAGTTCGTACCGAGGTTTCGGAGTAATCCCGATTGGAACGTAGTATCAATGCAAGCAATGTGATGAGGCGCCTAGTCCTTGCTATAGAGACCTGAATTCGGAATATTCATATCGAGGGCTGATTTTATTACGATTCAAGAAGGGCTACTTCGATCTAAGAAGTGATTTAAAACTTGGATCCCTGAACCTTGGATACCGTACCTGGCTGAAGCGCATCAGCAAATTCGGCTCGTGGTTGTACACAATGATACCAAACTTTGAGTCCTTGAACGCCCCCTGGGTATTAGCCACTAGTTTCACCAGGAAGTCCTTGGCGACATCGTACACTGAGTGGCCAATACTCCCGGACGAGTCCAGGGCAATACCAAGGTCAATATCATGGCGGCAAGGAGTTGGGCCTGGGAAACGTGCAAAGGATTATATTAGCCTTCTTCTAACAACAGTTTTTTTGTGTGTGAAATCTGTCACGCAATGCTTTAATAGAGGACACGTTAATTGCGTGACATCATATGACAGCCCGGTCTAATTCTGGTTCCCAGAGCTACTCGGTCACACCATTGAGAAATAGCGGGGAAAGCCCTGGGGACGAGAATGGGCTTGTCTATTCGAGGATACGAAGAGGACCACCTCACAAGCGCGGAAACGAAACTGAATGTTGTTACTCGCTTAAATTAGCCGATGGAAATCCATGCTTTGGGTGCCACACGGTATAGGAGCGTAAAATGGCGGCGTCATTTTTGGCCGTCACATGTGACTATTATTATCTCACAGTAACACAGTAACCGCTCTCAAATTTCGATTTTCTTACGTTCTGTTTGCGTTGTTACATAAAATAATTTTCCCGTTGTTACGTCGTGCTCATACGTACACTTTCCCATGTTGCACTCGGTACTCTGCTCCGCAGGCCCCTTGCATTTTTTCCCGCCATTCTCTGGGACGGGATTAGTGCAGGTCCTCTCACGTGACTTGAATCCAGTCCCACACGATTTGCTACATTTCGTCCAGGGTCCCCATGGGGACCACTTGCCATCCACTGTTTCACGAACATCACCTACAAATAATCTCTTACTAAAGCTCTAATATACCCAATTGTATTTCATATATATAATTAATATAATATATTAACTATAACTATAATTAATTATTAGTTAGCTATATTCTTGGCGAGGTAAGATTGAATGTAAATGCAAATAAAAAAACTTGTGATAGTGCTACGAGGACGAGGGATTCGCAGTCCTCAAGATAGAGAGACAGGTATCAACGCCTAAGAAAAAAAATTCTAAGTCGACTAAGTTTCACGGAGCTTCCCTGCCACGTTAATTATAGAATGGATATAATGTTACAATGATGACCAAGCAAAAGTGGATATGTTTATGTCTATGTGGTGACATGATGATAGTGTTAAGATGAAATCATAAAGCATTAGCGAGATTACTCTGGTATGTAATTAATCTATATTCGTAGCCGGATCCAACAATAAACGTCCCGTGGAGATACTCAAAGGCAAAAAAACTCCCTTTTTGTTCTTTCGGGGATGGTCAGATTGTTATCACAAAACTCACTCTCTCCCCCCTACCCCGGAAAAATTAGGTCCACTTTTTCGGATTTCGCACCCCCCCCTCCCCCCAAGAAAAATCCTGGGTACGGGCCTGTTACTGATGATGGTCATGATGTAGAGGCAGATCATCATCACTATCATAAGAACCAGTCTCACCAATCCTGTAGATATAATTGGTTTCCGGTCCACCAACGCAGTCAAGCGGGGAGGTCCTGTTGCAAGGCGTGATGGGGAAGGTCAGCTTCATCAGGCAATTATCAGAAGGTCCGTACATCCCAAACTGAGCTTCACCCAGGAGCCCACTCCAACATTCACCGTAGAACTGCAGCCCATAGTGGGTATAGCCATGAGCCTTTGCGGCCTTCGCGCACCGGCACGAGAAGCTGAAAGATAGCCGTAAATGATAAACCATAAACGAAGTCCGTAAATGAACGATAGAGATACTTTGGTGGCCTAACTATTCCTTGGATGCCAGAGACCAAAGTCAAGCCAAGACTTCTGATACTAATTTGAGTAATAAAGCAGCCTTTCGTACGACGAATTCAGGTGTTCGAAGATGGAGACGTGAAGTCCCCAGAAAACAATTCGCATTTTCCTGAAAAAATATGTCTGCTTGACTCTGCTAAACATGCAATAAATCGCTTGGAGCGAAGGAGCGGGCTATTTTGATTTTCCTGGGGCAACTCCATTCACCTAAACCACTGATTTTAATGTAAGAACTCTTTCTTGCTTTACTTGTGTGTGCGTGAGAGGTTGGCATGGGAAAAGGAAAGGGGGGAAACCGCGGCTATGGGTACCAGGGTACAACTAGGTATGAACGTCCAGTCCCTAGGACGGACCTATAGGAGACTACTCAATTCATCGCCAGCTCGCACGTGGCAAGAACTAACAAGATGTCCGGTCACGAATAAATGCATCGCCTCTACCAAGTAAAAGCCTACAAACAAGAGAGAGTGCCACTTACTCCATCAAATACTTCTCCATATGGTACCAGTCTATAAGTATACCGCTGAACACTTTTGAGGATGGATCGCGGTCGTTGATCAGTTGAATCGGTAACGGCCTGGGGTTAAGGGTGTCCCGGAAACAACCGATCTTCTCAACTTTAACTGGGCATGTCTCAAGTCCAGCTCCTGCGGATAGCACTGAATATCATTCAGATCAGTCAACTTTTTGCATAGTACCGTACCCTGGGTACCAGAGGCTCGTGCACCCCGGTAAACGACAGTAAACGAATAAAACTCGAGCCTCTGGTACCCCGGGTAGTACCCGTGTTTTGTGCTAAAATTTGTAACTAGTTTCTAAAGAGCGGTAAGAGGGGGGTGGGCCCCTGCAGGCTTCACGAGTTTCAAAAATCGAGAATCATGTTGATAAACTGACGACAAGGATCAATCTTTACTCGGAAATCACGATTAACGGTTTTTCACGAGCATATATCTCGATTCACCACGTATCACGGCAAAAGTAGCAATCACGGATGACAGCTTTCAATTTGTCCTCTTCACGATATGCGCGTACACAGGGGGGGAGGGGTGCATATGATACCTATGCCTGCCCACCCTCCCCCCCCCCCCCTTGGCCAATCCTGGGAACGCGCCTTACATATTTTACATGTAATGCTCCGTGTAAGAACTATAAGACAGCCTAACGGCATATGCACGCTTGTATGTCAAAAATGCCTTTGTTAATATTCGAAATTTGATTGGTCAAGACAACAAATTACAACATAAGTTACACTTAAAACTTAATGATGCCTAACGTTTTTGAATATTTGAGTTTTAGGATTTATTAGTATGTGTAATACGGCTTATTGGACAAATTTAACGTGGGGAACCTTGTGAAAATTGTCAAGAAAAACTATTGTTCTTTCTTCTTTTGATTGGTTCAAAACAGAAAATCTCATCATGTAATTTCCTCAAAATCTCACTATATTCTATATCTTGTGCCTGTGTGTTTATTACAAAAAAATATTCTATGTGGGAAAGCTACGATAAAGCTTTTTGCCGCAGGACAATGGGAAGTTGCCTAGTTCTTGCATGAATGGTTACTACATATCTTCGACCTGCAGGTTTCTGCTGGAAACCACAAGTACAAGAAACAAGCCTATATCGCTTTGATAAGAAGAGTCTTATTAAGATATTGCGTTACCTGTCACGATATTCCAAGCTATGGGCAAGAAGCTAAGGACAATTGCGTGACTGTTCATCATTTCCCCCTAGAAAAGGCAAATATCAATCAGTTATCTAAGAATCTGTTAGATTTTAAAAGGGCTCATATATTGTTTGTAGCGAATGGTACTTTGAATTTGTGTATGATTCCCAAAAGACTTTTTACAAAAAACTGAATTTCTAAAAACTAATAGTCACACATCTCATTCTTGAAAATGAAGCAATGATAAGTGTGCTGTACGAAAGAAGTCAAAGAAGACATGTCTAGTACTAAGAGAAGAAGAGACCTGAATATCTTGCCTTTATCAAGCTGTCCAAGGCAGGCTTTAGCAAACTTTCCAAGCTAATTACGATGTAGGTAATCACCAAAAGATCAATTTTTGCCTATCTCGACTGGGACATTAAAGTGTAAAAGATATATTTCATTATATTTTTCCTGTAGTTTTTTATTGAAAATGGTGAAATAAAAACGGGCGTAAATCTATCTTACCTTTAAGAAAACAAATCTTCGTAACGATCTTACAAACTCCAAAGTAGAGTCATAGATCCATACAACTAGATTATCTATTAACAGCTCCTGAAACCCATCCGAAATTGGCAATTATACTATACTTTTTAATTGGTTATATAAATTTAAATTTAAATATAACACCCGTAATATCCTATTTTTTTTCAAGCTCTAGCACTGTGCTTAAGTTAGAAATCTCTTTTTCATGATATAAACTTGTGATTTCAGACAAAAAACTTGCTTTTCTTTTAGAGAGATTAAACAAACAGTAGACTTTAACAGCCAATTATCCTATAAGCCGAGATGAATGTGTGCTCTTTTGTTTGGCAAGCCCGTATCACTTTTGATTACAAGATAATGATATACTCATGGAAAACACAAGGAAAATATTCTTCTATAGATATTCTACTTCCAATTGAAATCTGTATTATAATTTTCGAAAAATATTATATCAGAATTCCGCATTTACTCTAAAAGAGGGACATTTTTTTGTCTTCGACTCAGCGAGCTGTTCGTGGCGTAACAGGCCTTGGATCCTGGTTATTGCCTCCCCATCGACGCGGGTATCTCAGATTCCTTTGTGTTGTACAGTTCGCTAAACAGTGGTGCTAGGTGCTGGGTCCGAAATCTTCAGCCTAGCCGTAAAGTTTTCGCTGCCATACGTCGTTTCAGCTTTTTTATTTTTTTTTTCTCTCTCTCTCTTTTTATGATGAGGTTTGATCCTCGGACAATTGGCTCTATCTTTTTCTTTTTTGCTATAACTCATCAGTACTTTCATGGCTTTATCATTTTCCTTGCTTTCTTTTCTCTTCTCGGTTATACTTCATGCTCTGCATTACTTTTAGGCTTTCCTTTTCCTTTTCTTCATCAAACTTCTTGTAAATGGGTTTCCTGTAGTGCTTTTATCCCGTCGTGCCTTTTGTGACTCCGGTCGCGCCGGCCTGGGAGCCAATAAAATTTTATCAACAACAACTCAACAAGACAAGAGATTCAACAAAATGAGCGAATTTAAACCACTAATTTTAGGGATAGCTAATGGACTAAAAGACTCTATACTTGGTATGGCTTCCTTGTTTAGGCTCGACAGTACTCTAGAGAAAATTGAGGAGGATAAACGCAAGAAAATGGAGGATTTTCAAAGCCAAAGACAGCCCTACCGGGGAATAAGGGAACGTCCGAGAAAGGAAACGTGAGTAACAAACATGTCATTTGAATTTGCATGGAATGAGATGAAATGCGGCTCAATTTAGTAAAATAAAAGTTATGTTTAAAGTCTGTCATAGCACATCGTGCACGCCAGAAACAGTTATTTTTCCTTTTTTTTTAATTAAAATGTATGTCTGGGGGTTGTTTATGATACACCCTCATGCCAATGGACTGCTGTTGTATTGATATAGCGTCATTGTTAACTGAACATTAATACATATGTACTCTGGGAGTGGGGACAGGGGTAGCGGGTGTGGGATTAACACCAAGTAACAGGGTAGCGTGCTACTACATCTTTATTCGCATCTGTCTATCATTAGTATTACATAGTTCCTTTAGCAAGTGCATTTAATAAATTGTCAGGTTGCAGGACTTTGAGTGATTTTTACCAAATGACAATTTAGACATGCAGTCATACCTAGGACATCTGACCTCAATGGTTTGGTTATTGTTCCCACAATATGGTTGACTCAGAAGATGATAATTGGGTTTTGCTAAAAAAGATGATCTTGTTGTTGGCCCAAAACTCTTGCGACATCCAACTTATGCAGGCAAGCAGCTGTGTGCAGATATTTTCCTGTATGAGTCAGCTTTTTTTAATTTCTTAGGACTAATCCACCTTCAAAGCAAATTGTGAAGAGCATGATTCAATGCACACTGCTGAATGGAGGGATATTTTGGGTAAGAGAAAACAAGGAAAGAAGCATAGCATATAAGGAAAAAATAATGCAACTGTTATGTTATGATTATATACTTGCAGATGAGCATATTTTTGTTTGAGAATTACATCATACCAACTCTGCAGTTCCTCACAGAAGCAATTTTTAGTAAGTTCTTATCATTTTCATTTTATTTTTCATCCATCTTTATCACATTATTAACAAGCTTACCATAGAATCTTCCATGTCCTAAATAAAACTAGAAGACCACCAATTTCACCCAATAAAAGAAATAAAAGAATTAGATATGTGCAAATTGTACCAAGTTGAATAAATCAAATTTTATTTTCATTTGTGTTATTTGGAGCTCAAATGATCAACATTTTAGACATAAAGAAAGTACTGGAAGCTAAACAAATGTCACTCGATTTGTGAGACTTAAGAGAAATGTTAATGTTGTTAGACAGGATTTAGGGGTTTAGGCTAGCTAAGAGGGTTTGTACAGAGCTTTGCCATTCTTCAATAAGGAATGACCACTTTTGTTAGGCAAGGACTGTGTCTGGGGGGAGGGGAGGGAGGGGAGCTTGCATGCCCCCTGTGTCCATCTCTTGCTGTAGCTACCTGCCTAAGGGTTCACTGTGTTGCATTTGTGATAGAGCTCTTTTGGTTTTTCAGAACTAGTGTCCGGTGACTCAACACAACATAGTTCCATCTGGTTCTGGATGGGCCCTGCTTTATCGTGTGTATTTGGTGCATTATGGGTATTGCCACTGTTTTGGCTCAGCAAGCCACTTAACTCCCTTTGGTTTCAGGTATTTATCACATTTTCTAATAATCACATATCTATTAATCACATATTTTAATATATTATAAATGACATTTTTTTTATTTGTTGTAGGAAATCGCTGACACAGCATATAGAAAACGTAGAGGAAGACCTTTAGGATTCACTAATATAGCAAGAGGGGAGAGGTGAGGAACACATGGAATTGTCTCAGGTCAATAGCGTCCAGTACCTTGACCTAGCGCACAGTAGGTGCACAAGTACACAATCACACAATTGGGGTGGCTCTTCTACACACCCTGAGCCCCCAGTCTACAAGGCTCTACCCCCTACTCCTAGCTATCACTCCATACCTTGAATTCTAGGGACTTTAAGCTGTACTGGCTCACTGTAAACCAAAGATATGTGAAACCCTGCATCAATGTCTTGATAAAGGGAAGTTTCATCTGGTGTGGCTGATGCATTGTATGGATACATTAGCATTATTATAGGAGAGTTGATTACTAGTTTCTACAGAGAGGCTCCTTTTAGCTTCACAGCTGTTCAATATTTGACGTTCTTTTACATATCCTTTTACAGCAACATGGGTGATTTGATAATGATACAAAGCTACCTTTTTCAAGTAGTTCAAAACTTTACTTCAACATATTGCCTAAATTTTGACATTATCAATTATACTGACCACATTACTGACCTTTTTCTTGCAGTGTAACAAGTTATATAAGCAGAAGTATTGCAGACTTCTCTTTCAGCATATTACTACAGGCTTTCTTCCTTATGCAGGTGTGATAATACTATAATTCATCATGATTGCAAGATGACTGCATGATTAATACAGTCAATTCTCGTAATTAAGGATACTCTTGGGCTGTAATGAAGTACCCTTAATAGCAGGAGTCTATAATTAAGAGAGATGCTTGTCTATCATTTCTTTTTGCTCCAGTCTTATCAGGGATCCTATTTCTATCTGAAATGACGAGGTGTCCGTAATAGTAGGGTGCCCATAAGGCAAGAATTGGCTGAAAGCTTGTTTGTTTTTGTGCTCAACAGGGATTATTAGTTAGCTTTCTCCCCATCTTTGGCTCGGTAGCAAGTCTAGTTCACATGTGTCTACTGTATTCTCTATATGTGTTTGAATACAAGTGGATCAACATGGGTAATGTATCTTCAAAGATATTATATTTATATTCAATTCTGTTGAATATCTGTGTTATTATTAATAGAATCAAAAAGCCCAAACTGTCGCGATCTCGTACCAGAACAATGAATACAATACACCAAAAACTGGAAATCGACTCTGCCAAATTTTCGTCTTTAATAAGACTTCTTCAGGGCAGACTGAAGAAGGTGAATCGTTACAAGCTTATTTACATAAATAAATAAATAATAATAAATAAATAAATAAATAATAATAATAAATATAATAATAATAATAATAATTTAAATAAGCTTGTAACGATTCACCTTCTTCAGTCTGCCCTGAAGAAGTCTTATTAAAGACGAAAATTTGGCAGAGTCGATTTCCAGTTTTTGGTGTATTGTGTTATTATTAATGTATTATTGTAGAGAAGCCCCCTTTAGCCCCAGACATTCTATATACTGTTAGCTGCCCAGTGCTGGCGTCACTCCCTTTCCTTCCTTGTGCAATCCTGTAAGTTTTTTTTAATTAGTTGTCAATGCATGGCTCTTGCCAAAGTACCCCCTACAAACACCACTGATTACATTACTCACATGAGACCTTTTTTAGATTGGTCAGCCCCTAAGCGTCTAGCATATATAGAATCGAACTGGCCATACTTCATAGGCTTTGGACTGCCATTGGCTGTGTTAACATCATTGCCATCATCTTTTGTAGTCAGGTAAGCTGGTTGGCTTATTTACAGAATAAAGAGATTAATGACTAATAGGTGGGGCTGGCGGTTTATTTACTCATTTAGGGGACTTATTAAAGCTTGCACTCTTAGACTCCCAGACTTTTATTATGGGGAGGATTTTTACAAAATGTAACAATCCCTTCGGTTAATTTTCTAGGGCGTCTCCTCCTAGCTTATATTAAATCCATAGTTTTTTTTCTATTTGAGGGTGAAGGGCTATCTGAATCTTTCTTGCCTTCTTTAATAAAAGCACATTTCACACCTGATACTGTGCTGATAGTCCTCTTTTTTGTTTAGTGGTTGTGTCTTTGCCATCTTCTTTCCACTCTTCATCATTAGTGGTAACGAGTCCAATGTGGTTGAAACAAAGTAAGTTTATAAGGAGTGTAGAGACCTTTCAATAAAAGGGAATATTATACAGTGAAACCTATTGCCATTATTTGTGTTCCCAAAGAAGCTCAATGTTTCCTAAGAGGAAGTATGAGAGTCGCCATTTGAGCTGATGTCTGATAGACTTCATTAAGAGGCAGCGCATCAAATAGTGGTTCAAGAACTCTGTTTTTTTCCCCGGCTCCCGTAGTCCCCGAATTGGCTTGTAACCTTTAAAGCATTTACAAATTAGAAAACTTTTGACATATTTAGAGACACCTGATTTGTGCTTACAATTAACTGGATATTTCCAATTATTGTGACTGTTTATAAGAATGAGCACAATTGCTACCTTATTACACTTTATTTTCTCGTCACTATGATTTCGCGAAAATTAAGTGACGCGAAAATAAGTATCGCGAATATTGGGATGCGCGAAAATTATATGAGCACACTATTAGCCTTTGGGCGAAATACGGACCGTTTCATTAGTTTATGGCTACATCTTGTTTATTTAGTCTTCTAAGGGACTCTAACGTATATAGTACCGTGACGGGTTGAGTTGGACAACCCTGAACTGTATACAAATAGATGTTTGTGGAACTAAATGTAGCCCACGCACGTTTCTGTTACAGCTTATTACGGCTTTTATAATTAAAGCACATAATTCCAATTGTTTTGCTTAATTTTATTGTTACAAATTCTCAAAATCGCAAAAATAAAGTGACATTGTTTATACGAAAATAGCGAAATCGAGAAAATAAAAGTTTCGCAAAATATCGCCATCTCAAAATAGCGAAATTTTGATGTCGCGAAAATTAAGTGTAATAAGGTATATACAACTTTTCGTGCATCCATTTTTTTTTTCATTTCCTTGCAGCCAGTTTCCCATTCGGATTTTTGCTGTTGTGGTCTGGTTGACAAACAAGATCTTCCACCGCTCCACAGCTAGGAAGCAGACTGGGCAGCGTGACCCGTCTGCAACCCAGCCTTCATCTTGACGAGCAGCGGGTTACCCACCCTTCCCCAGCCTTCATCTTGACGAGCAGCGGATTACCCACCCTTCCCCAGCCTTCATCTTGACGAGCAGCGGGTTACCCACCCTTCCCCAGCCTTCATCTTGACGAGCAGCGGGTTACCCACCCTTCCCCAGCCTTTGACATTGTAGACAGCAATGCGCAATCCCTTAAAGAACAATCAAGCAATTCAATTTCTTATAGCTCTATTGAGGGCTTCTGGAATTACGCGGGAAAAAAAACTCAAAATTACGCGGGATTCTTTGCTAAATTACGCGGAAAATCAATTATTACGCGCCTAATTACGCGGGATTTTTCAATACATTTTTCTTTAAAAATCAAAATTTTGCGGGATTTTTTACTGAATTACGCGCTAAATTACACAGAATATCAACTGTTACGCCCGAAGGAAAGCACGAAATAACTTGAAAAGGTTATTTTTTTTTTGCGTGGAAATATCTTAGGCAAGTTTTCATTGGCTCCTAACCACCAGCCAATTAAAAAAGGTATTTTATTATTAGTCTTAGGCCTTCGCAGTTTAGCAAAGAACGCCTAGTCATTTTATTTGTGTTCGAAATTCAGTTCAAAATATCGCACTCTTAGAGGTAAGAACCCTAAAAGAACAAATCACCTGTGCAATTAAATATTTTGTCTTACAAAATTTAGCCAAATTACGCGGGATTACGCGGAAAAAGCAAAATTACGCGCTTCCGCACAAGCGCGTAATTCCAGAAGCCCTGTCTATTGCATTATATAATTTACAAACATGCTCTTTTAAAGCGAATATCAGATAATATAATTATTTTTACCGTGCTAATTTGTTTGAGGTAAATAAATATATTAAACCTCATTGAAACTGTTTCATAGGGGGGAATTACACATAAAGTGTCGTATCTATTGACAATAACAACATTTAGCATCCTGGGAATAGCACAGGCAGGAAGACGACATCAAGAGAATGGGAATTTCATTTACTTCTCCATTCTCCTTTTGGGAGAAACGGTACTCAAGACTTGTGCTGGGGCGCATTGTCTTTCCACCACATCTTGTCTTTAAACCAGTTGGAAAAATGTGCCAAGTTTTGTTAGCCAGCCCCGTACATGTTTGAGGATTTTTTTGGCTTGGTATAAATAACGTCAGACGATCGTTTCCGGGCGGCTCAGGAGCGATGTGGCTTATGTAGAAAGCAGAGTCTTCCATGTTCTTATTTCATTTGCGTATTACCCCCCTTTACTTCTCTTGCAATTAAGTCCTAAAATTGTGTTGTTTCATTTTCTTTCTTTTTTTTATTCTCGAAAGTAGAGAATTGAAAAAATAGACGAGCCGAGTGCTGTTCCTTTGGGTACCTTGTGGCGTATATCGGGCTCCCTGTTGTGGATTTGTCAAGCTCGGCAATCAAAACAATTGAAGGCACGTAGGCTTATTCTTCGAATATCCGCTGAGTGCTTGTCGAGCAATGGACCCCAAAGTCGCAGTTATTACGGGGTGCTCTAGTGGCATAGGCCTAGCCACGGCAAGCATTCTCGCTAAAGATGGCGAGAAGCGCTTTCGCGTGTACGCGACAATGCGAAATCTCGACAAGAAAGGCTCACTCGAGAGCGCTTGCCAAAACGCACTCGGAGACACACTCTTTATTAGGGAACTTGATGTTTCTTCAGATGACTCGGTAGAAGAGGCTTTGAACGCGATCTACGAAGAAGAAGGGCGGATAGATATCCTAGGTAAGTTTGTGTGTGATTCTACACAGATAATTATAATTCAAATGAATGAAACGAAGCCATATAATTAAATGGAGCGGTGAGTGTATGCTAATTCAAGCTGAACTTGTCAATAAGAGTCTATACAAAATCTGACAATAAAATGGCATACATGCAGTGCTATAGTATATGCTCCAAAAATGCCTCCCTGACCCCATGAACATTATTTTCCATTTTCCTTTATTCTATCAACTGACCAGGGGGCAGTTGACCTACCCCCACCCCCACCCCCATGTGCTAGCTACTGCCCAGTCAGCCCTTTCCTATTGAAGGGTGCTAATTCTTCTAAATTTCTTTTTTGTTTCAGTCAATAATGCCGGCATTAGCCATATTGGCATGCTGGAAACCCAAACACAATCACTGGTGAAGGAAACCTTTAATACAAACTTCTTTGGGGTTTTGAGAATGAGCAAGGCTGTCATACCCAGGATGAAGTCAGATCATTCAGGACATATTATCAATATTAGCAGCACGGCGGGGCACACTGGTATGCCATTCACTGGTCTTTACTGTGCCAGCAAGTTCGCAGTTGAGGGTTTATCTGAATCTCTGGCACCTTTGCTAAGAAAATTTGGGGTCAAGTAAGTCAAGTATTTATTTGTTTTACTCACAATAACATATTAATCATAATAAGAAGCAAATCCAGATCTTCTAATAGTTTTGTAGCCTGAGTGGGTAATGTCATTTCTCTAAAACCAAAGCAATTTTATCATTATTTTATTAAGACTGCGGAGCCAGGATTTTGCTAAGGGGCAGTGGAGGGGAGGGGGAGGTAGGTGGTTGTTGTAGAGGCTTACATTTCATATGCCTTAACTTTAAGATTTGGATTCTTCAATAACAACAGATTGGTTTCTGATTATTAAGGAGGGGGTGTACATGCCCACTGCCCTCTTCGCTAGCTGCATGTCTGTTGATCATGGTCATTTCACTATAATAATTTAATATTGCTATTGATGCTAGGCGATAGAGCCAAATAGAAAGAGTCAATACTAAATGCTACTCAATTGTTAAAGTTGATATGAACCATGATCAAAGGAATAGTTCCTCATTCTTTCTGGTTAATAATAAGTTATCCATGTTACTGGAATGTACATAACAATTAAGGGTACTGCCCATTTCAGGATTTCTATCATCGAACCAGGGCCCGTGAATTCACCCTCTGCATCATTCAACCAAATTGCTGTCCCAGAAGAGGAGGATGCTGACGAAGAAACCAAAGAATTACTTGAGAACTTCCGATGCAAGATAAAGGGGGCAAGTAATATTGCACAATCAGCTGATGAGATAGCGGATGTCATTCTTGATGTTATACTTGCCGAAAAACCCCACTTACGCTACCAGACCAACAAGAATTACGCTAACACCCTTTCTCGAAAGCTGGTAGATCCAAGTGGGGATAAGGCAGTCGATGTCATGTTCACCAGGTTCTTTGTGTAAAAGGTTAGGCAGTGTTGTAAGGGTTAGAAAGCTCATAGGGTATTATATAAAGGAGGTAGCTGCACTTTCAGCTGACTGTTTGATAAGATTCAAGGAAAGATAAATAATAACTTATTCGTTAGCTTAGACACAGTCCAAATAAGTGACTTGCATGAAGAAATCATGTGACTTTTTTTGGGTGGCAAACTTCTGCAAGCCCCAACTTTTGGTGGCAAAAACACAACAACAAAAGCAACTTGTTCGGTGCATACTAATCAGTCAGAAAGTTTATGAGAGATTTTTTTCCTTGCAATCTGGTTTGACAGCCATTGCCATTTCTGTGTTTATGTTAGTGTGTGTTTACCACTTAAAAAGTCGTGATTTCTAAGTGCAAGTCACCTATTTGATGCCATCCTCAAATAGATGCCACACAATAAACAATTAACTAAATTATTTAGTCATGCCACGCCCATATAGATGCCACATGTCTGGCCAAATGTATATTTGTGAAATGAAAGAAATATTATGTGATGTATTTAAAGAACAAGAGATCAGGTTTAATTGGAATAATTTTAAACCTATAATGGAGACCAATTTAAAGTGCCTTTCTGTTTCCCGAATATTTCCCGAATGAAAGCAAAGATTTTCATTAGTACATAAAATGATTTGAATAAACGCCGCTCTCGAATAAATTCTCCACTTATAAACGCTCCAGAAGTTATAAAAAAGCCGCGGCATCTAAAAAAATAAAAAGGTTATATGTGAAGATGCATAGAATTCTATATCTATTTATTACATTGGAGTTATATAAATAAATTTATTATTTAAGGGATTTTTTTGTAGTTTAAAGAACAGTACCAATAATTGTTCTATTATACAAATTAAAATTGTTAATAAATCAGTATAAATAAATGAATAACGAGCATAACGTAAATATTATTTTTGTTCTGGTCTCCATGCCGTTTGTGCTAGCATAAAATAATTTTTCACGTCGGAATAGCTCATATATAATTCGCGGAGAAGAGGTCTACCGACTATCCCAGTTGTCGTTGAAAGTGATAAAAGAGCTCTTAGTTTGCGTGTCAGCAAGACAACAGTTTCCTGAAAAACAGCGGAGTCTCAACCTGTAATGAAAGCCAGATCCATTTTTATTGCAAAAAACAATAGTTGTCCAATACGGACAATACATGTTCTTAGCGGGAGATGTTGATAACGTTATTAGGAAGCGAACGGTATTATATATAACAAGCTTGCGTATTTTGACAACCAAATTTATCTTATTTAAAAAATATTCGTTATCAAATAAATAATTGTATATGTCCATGAGAATAAAATAAACTAATTGAGCGGTGTAGGTTTACACAGTTTGTACATTTACTTAAATATCCATTTCTTTATTAATTATTTCGTTCTTGCTGTACACTCAAGGTTGTTTAGCAGCCGACTGGCGCGCATCATGTTAAATGTCACTTTTCCTTTCTCTAAATGCTTTTTTACCTTGAGGGATTAACAAAGCTAACATCTCTATTTTCGTAGCTCTGCCAGACACCTCGGGAATTTTTATAACGCTTGGATAAACAATCATAACACCTTCGTAAATACTAGTACAGAAATCAAACAATACGCACTTTGTTCTATGTTCAATTAACAGACCTTACAAAGCGCTACTTAGACGGGCACAAAAGCTACAAGCACCTTCATGCATTGCGAACAACTAAAAAGCCGTAAAATTACATCAAACATGTTTCGAAATTCTACACCAAACGGTGCTCGTGACCTGAGGTCAGAAAAAGAGTTTTTATTGTGTATCATGTTTACATTTTAGGCGTTGTACGGAGTTTAAGTTTTTGAATTAAAATATATGGTTAATCTAGTCAATGACTATGACATCACAATAGAGCGGAGACGACAGGCCAGATGCGACGACTAAGCTTCATGGCTTTCTAGATTCGCTCTATCTACGGGTTACTTGGTGTCCACAAGGCTTGTCATTATGGGAGCTGTAAAGAGTCGGATCGCAGAGAAAATATCTAAATCTCCCGTGCCGGTGAATGAAGACATCACGCCAAAAGTCGTTCTGTTAACTGGCACATCACATAAATTAAGCCTCGAATTCGCTCTAACGTTGGCGCATGATCCTTTCTCGAGATTTAAAGCTCTGGTAACAATGCCTTCACTATCGAGTAGTGAGTATTTAGGAGATTCGCGAGTGCTAAATGCCCTTAACAGGACGTTGTTCGTACTGCAAACTGACGTTTTGTGCGAGGACTCGATTCGCGGAGCGGTGCGTGAAATCTTGGAAACGGACGGCATCCTTGACGCTATAGGTAAGATAAAAACGTCAGGAGAATGGCCTCACTTCTTAGAACAGTTGGTATCCTGCATTGCGTTCAAATAGTTGTATTATTTGTAGTACGGGCACACCTTTCGGGCCTAGCATAATGTCACAACAGGAAAGTGACCTATAGTTTACAATTAACTCCGCATTTTTCTATCAAATCTATTATCCCCCATTTTCCCCCGCGAAAATAACCAGCTATTCCTTTGTGAGCCATTTACAAAGAAAAGAGCAGCATTTGAGTAACGCTTTGCTTTGTTTTCTTTGAAAATATCATTAAGATTTATCAGCGGAAATGTCTTGCTATCTCGCGCTTGAGCTCTACGAATTGCTAGTAGCAATTCACACAAGTCTGGGGTCAGCATGTCATTTACCGGGAATATCATAGCCTATAAACCGTACAATCTTTAGGTGTGTTATCTTATAGATGAAAAAGAATACAGTAGCGACAAACGTTGTTCATAAATAGGCTATTATTGTCTAAAGAGAGCTACTTGGGCTTTTTTGCGCCAATGTCTAAATGATCTAAGAGAACAATTTCCCTTGATGCGTGTGGGACTTGTTTTGACTCGCAAGAGAGGTTTGAATGGCGCGCATCGGAAAATACAGTCATTTCCTCTCGCGCGTTTTGTTGTACCCTAAGGGCCAATTAGCCAAAACACCTTTCATAAGGAATACTTTATGAAAAGTAAATGCTCCTTGCAGAAAGCTGGTTTAGGCCATAATAATCTGAGATTACTAACAAAATTTTTGACAGATCTTTAAATCTTTGGTAGAAAAATTGCCAAAGCTAACCGTGTGATTTTCAGGAAGTATTATTTTCATTATGGAAATTTGAGCAAACGAATATTAAAAAAAAGTCTACTCCATTTTTGTCACAATATTTCTTGCTCACGTCAATGTAATTAAGTGAGAGTCTGCGGCTTTACACGAGAAAGGATCTTTGACAGCGATCGTCACATTTTTTCCACTGCGTGCAAATGAACCCAAAAATGTCCACCGCCGTATTCTTTGTGTAATATCAGCGACAGTTTTTATTGCTAAAACAAATTCCCCTTGAAAATATATTTCTAACATAAATAGTTGTCGATGAAAACATGTTAGGAACATTTAGTACTTAAAGCTATCTTTACCGCAAATCTAGAAAAAGTGACAATAATGTTGCTTGGGGACCAAGCGAGGTATTGTATTACTTCTTTTGATATTTCGTGCGAACTGCGAGCATGCGGTGGTTGATATCCCTCTCTTATCAATCCCAAGCTTTATACGCAACACTCTGTTTCCGACGCTTTTGACTTCTTGCGTTGACCTATTTGAAATTCAAAACAGCTTTACAAAAAGTAATGACTAGAGAGTAGCAAGCGAATATCATATCTTCGGTGTGCTTAGCGAGTGCGGTGCGATAAAAGCCTATTTGCTGATAGGGTCGTTAGGGTTAGGTCATCGCATGAGGCGTACTGTTATAAATGTGAGTATTTTTGCGCCGAATTGATCATTACACATTTGCGTGGCGCGAGAATTATAAACAAAATAAAAAATAGAAAGCAAATTGTGTATTTCAGGTTACAAGTACATAATAAGGTATTGGTAGAAAAGAAAGCAAGCTGGGATCTTGGATACGACGGATGGTCGATACAGTGGAACCTCTATTGTAATGTGACTTCCTTAAAGCAAACACCCTCTAAATTACGGACATTTTTTTGACGCAAGAGGGCGCTGATTGGCTGATTTATTATCTACATCATCACTGTCATAATCATTGTTGTTGTTGTTACTTCATCATCATCAGCATCATCACCGCCATCATCATCAAATTGTAGTAATACCAGTTTCTCTTTTGAAATATTACAGTCATAACCTCTAACGTCCTTCTGACTGGCCCTATTGAGACACACACGATGGAGCAAGCCATGCAAGTGTTTGAAACCAACACCATGTCCGTCATCGAGCTTGTCAAGGTGGTGCTACCTGTCATGAAAAAACAGCAGGATGGACGCATTATCGTGGTCAGTAACCAGGCAGGAATCATGGGTATTCCATTTCACGATATCTACTGCGCCACCAAGTTTGCTGTAGAGGGTTTCTTGGAGTCGATCGCGCCAGAGGCATTGGCTTTTAATATTTAGTAAGTATTATTCGCTTGCGCTTAGACGTTTGAACGATTCCTTTGAGGTGGATTCTTTGACCGAATTGACTCGTTTATTACGATGTCTCGTCAATCCAGGCGCGTACCCAGTACAGTAAAAACCCGCGTGTAAGAACCTGATTTAAGAACCTATAGGCAGAGATTTTGGATTTTAATACCCCAAAATATATGAACCTACTAAGCCTAAAAATTCAAAAAGGTTCTTATATGATGAGTTACTCCATTTGAAACAAATAATGGGGCTTTAAAATATAAATTTGCTAAACATTTTGCTGTTCCATTAAGATAAGATTACAGATACAACATACATACAGTAGGATATCTCTATAGCAAAATGGCTATTTATTGAGTCACATCAAGAACCTTATAAGAACCTATTTTGCCTTGATATTTTATAAGTACCCCAAAATATAAGAACCTATTTTGCCAAACTTGAAAAAAACCTAGGTTCTTGCACGCGTTTTTTTTTTTTACTTTATTGGCTCTGGAGGAGTGCAATCATAGGTATCATATGGGAAATGCATAGTATTTGGAGATTTCTTTATAAGAAATGACCCACCTTTTGGCCACCAAGGGGGGGGGGGGATATGGGGCTTCGCGCACACCCTGCGCACCCCCCTGTGTACCCCCCCTGTGTGCCCCCCTGTGTACCCCCCTGTGTACCCCCTGTGTACCCCCCTGTGTACGCGGCTGGAATCAAAAGTGCTCACGTCATGCACTGCATTGCTCGTTTTGTCTCAATAGAGATTTCGTTATTGAACTATCACCCTGTACTTGCAAAGAACAATACAACATCGCTGTATTTTTATATTTGTAATTTATACTGAGCTCTTTTGCCTCCCTCGTGACAGCTGCACGATGATCGAGACGAGTATGGCGAAGGGCGAGGAAAAGACAGCCACCGCGCTACACGTGTCCATCGCTTCCAAGATGGAGAACACAGATGACGATACCCGCAAATACCAAGACTCCATTCCCAGCAAGCTTCGACGCCAGGGCTCCGTCAAAAAGATGAACACCAAACGAGTTGCCGAGACAATCCGCGAGGCATTACTCGAGGAAAAACCTCACTTTAGGTACCAAGTAAACAAGAGCTGCAAGGAGGCCGCGCGTGAGAAGTGGATAGATGTTCACGGTGACACGTATGTACTGGAGGCTGCCGAAAGACACTTGTACGTAGAGACGCAAAGAGTGCAGGAAGCGTACAACCAAAACGCGCGGGAATCCATAAAAAACGATTGACGTTATGTTTGTAACGTGTTATGACATGATTGCGATGGCAATTCAGGATGTGTCTATGACGTCATATAGGTGACGGTAGTTCCGTGTCGTCATGTGAATTGTGACATCATACAGAAGTTTTGAAAGTCCCCGATGTCATCCTCATTATAGCGATACCTCGGGAAACCGTGGCATTTTCTGGACAGCATTTTGGCAACGTCGTCATCATATTTGATTGGTTTGGTGACGTCACTTAGATAGGTGACGCCATATTGAAAGATGACGTCATTTTGATGGGTGACACCTCCCGGATATTGACGCCATTTGACTAGTTGACGTCATTTGAACAGATGAAGCCATTTGGATAGTTGACGCTATTTGAACAGATGACGGCATTTGGATAGTTGACGCTATTTGAACATATGACGCTCTTTGGATAGTTGACGCGATTTGAACATATCACACTATTTGGATAGTTGACTTCATTGGGATAGGTTACGCTTTATCTATAGATGACGCCATTTGGGTAGTTGCCTTTTTTCTAGCTAAGACGGGTAATTAACCGATTTAATGGAAACCGATTTAATGGAAATCCCAAGAGAGAAATAGAGTGACGCTGCTTTTGTGTCTTGCAACTCAAATCACAATTCGCTACTGCATAGTCTATCCTTAACCAATAGAGTCACAAGGATGGTTGTCAGTGGAGTAAACAACATGCTGTAAAACATTAAAGTCCATAAATGATAGCGAGCTAGGCCAAAGTATTGACGAAAAACAAAAATGAAAACGTCTTCGTTTAGATATTTCGAGGATGTTGTCAAAGCAGTAATGGAATCACAATTAGAGGTATTTTGATTGATTAGGGATTCAAAAAGGACAGATATAGAAGCAAAGAGATACAAATATAGCAAGGAAAGTGAAAAAGAAACATAGTTCTTCTCGTTAAAAAAGGAGAGAGAGAAGAGAGAGAGCTGAAAGAGTATTCTTAAAGTTCATTTTTCGGGCAATGTCCCTTTTCCCGAGATCCTTTCGCTTGCAATGCAAGCGTTCTGCTATATACTCTACGGACCTGTATTATCGTGACAGCGTAGGCACCACTTTAAGGTGACACTGGTGATACCCGGAGCTTTTTGAAGAAGGCATCAACCTGCTTGACGTAGCCAAGGATATAGATACCATATTATTGAGACACAAAACTAGTCACAATTTGAAATAAAATCTAACCAGAGCGTTATAATCACACATGCGTGTAAATCAACAAGAATCAAATATATCCTATTTATTATTAAAATATTATTGGAAATCAATAATTAAAATAATGAAAGACAAAATACCAAACTGTGTAGTTTGAAAAAAACCTCAGTATTTACTGAGTGGAGGGGGTTGGGATGCGCAGTTATCTATATAATATGGAAAAAGGAAAGTAGTATTTGATAATATTTTATATGACCCACTATTTGACAACCGATGGTGTGTGAGCGCGCACAATACGCACCCCTCCTCCCAGGATTTGGTTATAATTGCACTTTCCAAATGAAAGTACTGGAGAAAGTGATAAACGTTTTCATTGAAGCAATGACAGTGTTTTAGAAGGTCTCGAAATATTGGGGGGCGGAGGAGACGATGCAGAAACATAAAAGAAGATATGTTTTTTCGTGTGTGAGTTGTTTTGTCTAACTATCTTCGGGCGATCAACTATTTATGGGGATGGAAAGATATCAATTTTATCATTGTAGGTATGTATGTACAGCGAGCGTTTCTGCTAGGGTTCAACGGTTGACAGAGACCCGAAGATGGGCAGGATGATAGGCGTTTCGAAGGTTATTTTCTAAGCTTGTAGAAAATTGAGAATTAGTGGAATAAATTATATTTTTTGTGAGACAGTTTCTACTAGCATAGGAGATGTTGTCGATACGGTTTTGGGGTATTGCTTTTTACTCCTTCAGCTGCACTTTAATCAAGGTCAAACCTTCCACTAAACACTGCGGAAACGCTTGCTAGTTGTATGGGATTTTTCAACATGGGGCAACAAAAACACTTTGAAAGTGCAACATTTATTTTTAGTTTTTACGGTGTTCTTTTTTCATCTTTACACCTGGAGTCCATTATCAAGACATCACACACGTTTTTCATTTGCTAACCAGAAGTAGCCCATTTAGTAGTTTTCCAGCCTCGTCCAATGCATTCTAAAAGGCCCTGTTAGAATGCCTTGGACGGGGCTGGAAAACCTCTAAAACCCGGGGTTCCTGTACTTAGAGAGAAACCGTGAGGCATCTCTTGGGGTATGAGAGACGTCACGACTCTTACCTACCACAGGACGTCCCATCGCAAACCCGTAGGCTGGGGTTCAGCCTCCTCCGCTAGCGTCTTTTCCAATATTTGGGCTTCCTGTGGTGAATCTAAGTGATACCAGAGGAGGTATCCAGTCTCCTCCTCGAGAGCACAGGAGCCCCAATCCCACACATTTTGGGGTCCTGGCTAATATCCCTCAAGTCTCATTAAAGGCGTCCCTGTGGTTACTTTGTCGGGCTCCCTCTCAGTAATACATACACCACCCGTAATCCAAAGAAGATACACCATGATAGCATTTTGCCTTGGCTTGTCTAAAAATATTCATAATTTATCTCACTACGATATGACGTTCCATTAAAAAAAAATCAAATCATCTTCATCTCACTCTTCAGAAAAGCTACCAGGAAATCCAGAAATTACCATTTATCAGGTATGCGGATAAAAGTATTAACATTACGTGCGCTTAGGTAAAGGGATGAGCATCTCATTCAATACAAATCCGCCCCAGGGGACAATAAAATCGGCTTACACATGGCAAGGTATAAAGCCGTCCCTGAAAACAGTGCCGAAATCGCTTAGCATTGCTGACCTAAGCCTCTTTCGGTTTACCAGGAAGAAGAAATGTTAGCAAGCCACTTCTTCCTAACAGTACTATATTCTAATCCATAAATCGATTTATAATTTATGAACCTCACCAACAGAAACAGAGTGTCTTAATATCGGCAACGTAATAAAAACCTTATCAGATTCTCCAGGCGGCGGATAATGATAGTCACGTGGCTTTTGGAATCCCAACTATGGTCTAAATAAATGTCTGCAGAAGGCAAAAGCTGCAGTGATAAGAGTTGTAATAAGAAGTAAAGATCTATACCCCCTCCCCCTCCCCGCGTGGATTAGTTTCAGATAATTCAAGATATAACGGGCTATGTTATGAACATTTAGCAAAACATGAATTCATAACGTAATATTGATAGTTAGCAACAAAAATGGGATTCACTTGTCCAAGATGTGAGTGGATGTATTTTGTAAATCTGATTTCTTCCACTAAATATACAAGCAAACGCTAACCAAATATTATTGATGTCCAGTTTGATTTGTTGTTAATAAAGTGCAAACGAAATTCCACATCACAACTCCATTATTCATCTTTCTACCTTGCCAATGTGCAGAACAGGCTTGAAAGCCGTCATTCGCGCCTACCAGACAGCCCTGGCATCACAACACTCTAATACTCTTCCTAACTGACGACGACACAGTAACAACGATTCTATTTTTCTCGAGACTGAGATTCTATATTCCTTCCTTTACCTGCCTGACGCAAACAAGTACATTAAATTGGTGAATGCAATCATACTGCGATTTTTTTTAGTATTCCTAGTCTCCCGCGTAGCCGTCTTTTGTATCGGTCATGCTTCCACAAAGGTAGGCTGGCGGGAGATTGGAACAGAGTATTCCCTCCATTAAAGAATGTAAACGGAAACTTAAGAAAAAAGCCAGAAAATCAAATACCGCCATTTCGACGCAAAGCGTTACTTGATTGCCGGAAGCCAGTAAGCATTTTTTTGCCGATATAGTTTATCTGGGGGAAAACCACTATGCCATGCTGGCGAGTCCTAAAGCCCTGTGCAAACTGTGCCAGCACCTGCCAGCATTGCTGGCAAATTCTTGCTCGACTGACCACAAAACAAAGGAAATGTCAGAAAGTACATTTGCCATTTTGACATCTCCTTTTTCCTATAGTCAGTCAAGCGAAAATTCGCCAGCAATGCTGGCAGGTAATGGCGCAGCTTGCACGGACAAAACAGCTGTGCATGGTCGCCGATCTGCAGCAGACTGTGTTAGCGTCCCGCCATTGGCCAAACGGGTGCTCATGTAAATTATAGCTATAATGCTTTTCAAGGTTCACATATTGTATGCCGTAAAGTAGTCCATCCTTCTATTACGTTTCACTTTCTCCTGGTCTAAGCGCGCCTTCGTTATTTGCTTTTGAAAAGCCTATTAGAGCGGCGCTATTTTTCTCTCTGAAAGAAGAATTTATCAATCCCTCTAAGAGGGGCGTGTCCAGAGAAAAACGCAGAGTGGGGTCTAGAGAGATAATAACTTACTTTGAAGAGGGTAGAGGTCACTAGATCCTTGGAATCTAATTGACATTCAGCGCATTATCGCGTTATTTCTTTTCTCGGCTCCTAAGCAGGATGGCGTCCGGTCCCCTCCTCTAGCAACGTGCTTGCCCTATTGTTCACACCAACGGCATCTAGTCCAAGGCGACCTGACAACTTTAGCCAGGTCCCTTCTCGCCTAGCTGTCCAAGTAAACTAGGTCTCGAAGCCACTCTTGATCTAACGGTCAACACTTAATAGCTCTGATCTCTCTTCATTATGTAAAACAAGCTCTATAACTATGACTCCTTGGGTTAACCTAGACAGCTCCTTCCCCTTGATGTTCAAACAAACTAGGCTCCAGTGCGACCCTCAACCTCTCCCAGAAATGTGGCCTGACGTCCTCGTTGAACCACTCGAGCCATGTGCGTCTGGAACGGTAATGCTGTAGAGTCGAGGGCAGCTCATTTAGTGGGATGTTTTCCAGCATCACAGGCACCAGGACGTCATGCCCATGCTGGAGTCTTCCCTGCGCAATCTGCATCTCGAAGTAGGTCCAGCCACCCTCTCGTCTAAGGAAGTTTCTGGTGATCATAAGAAGGGTCTTCCGGCTTTTGAAGATGGCATTGGCGATGTTATCTGTTATATATAGACCGGCTTCAAAGTCTTTGAAGTCAATGCAGACTTTATGGGTTCTTGTTATTTCTGGGTAGAAGACGTTTTTCACCAAGTCTCTATCTTGGCTTGAATAGGAGATGAATACGTCGAATTCGTGATGCGTTTCTAAAGGTAAAACATTGTTAACTTAAAATGTCTTACAAATAACTACATAAACAAGCATCGATTGGCTTGTAAGAAGGGGCTTTAAAATACACAGAGCACATAATATACATAGGATTTGCCAAAATATACATAGTTAGTATAAATCCACTCACATACTATCACGAATCTCGAAATTTGATTGGCTCCCGTACTCACTATCTATTGAGCCAAAGATAGTGAGTAGCGAAAAAGCCGGCGTTTTCGCGCCAAAAGCGGTTATTTATTACTGAGAATTATTAAAATCGTATTATTTTGAAGGTAGTATGTGTGTGGATTTATACTAAAACAATTAGACTACTCGTTCTCGTTTTCGCTATGCGCCTCGTTGACTATCTATTGACTCACAGAAAACTCGAACTCGTAGTCTAATTGTTAAATATAGAATCTAAAAGATATATGCGTGTTTTGAAGAGAGTTCACGTGAACTTTGATCTTCTATAACTTGTAGTTCCGTTTCGTCTATTTAGCGTGTGCTTAGATGATTCATGATTAAGAACGCAATATGCACGACCAACTTTGTAAAACAAACCAAACCGGACAATCCCATTTTTCCGCTAATCAATAACAGAGTCGTTCACTCGACTAATAACATGTGTCTGAGGTCTGGAAGAAATTCCCACCCAATGATTGTAAGCACCGGTAGATTAAGAAATTTTGTAACTGTAAAATTTCAAGTATAAGTGTTTTTCCTTTTCTAAATGCGCAAATTGCCTGTAATTCAGCTCTTAACTGCTAGAGGCGACAATAAACAATATTATTATTATTATTATTATTATTACTATTATTATTATTATTACAAGTACAACTTAAAATTCTGTGCTCAATCATACTACGAAGCATTTTACCATACTGCGAAGCTTTACCTTCTGGAGCTAGGAGTTCCGTTTGGTCTATGAACCGCTTTGGGTCAGCAAAAAGAAGAGTTTTGAAGTCAACACCATGGTGCTGTTGTCTCCTTCGCAGGACAAGAGCAGATAGAACAAGCAAAACTATAAATAATAGGACACCAAGGGAGAGTCCAATCACCAGAGACTTGTCTGATCTTGTCTGAGACGTACTCCCCATACGACCAGCCATTGTATTATCTGAACATGACAACAAAGAATTCCGAGTCAGATATTTAAGGCATCCCTTTAAAAAAATCACTGCATAAAATCTTGACAAACATGATATCACACGGCTTGGAGAACCAGTTGTCTATACAGCCGAATGAGGCTTATGGCCAGTTACTAAATTGAGACAAAGAGAGAGCATGAAACAAAAACGATTTAGGAGGCAGGCATGCAGAGGTTTCAAGGACAGGAAGACTTAATTATGTGCAATGTTTTCTGGGAAGAACATAGAGTTTCTGTGATAATCCTTTATCCTTTATTTGCCTTGTGTATCTTTCCATATAACAGTTCCTGGTATTAGCCTGGGGATAGCCAAAAGGTCAGTAAATTGAAGGTTATAGGTTGATCCATTACGTTAACTACTGAAACAATTACCCACCTTCATCCATAACATACAGCACTCCTTCATCTTGTGACACATTCTTATGCCCAATCGCATTTGTGGATCTGCAGATATACTTCCCACCATCTTCATAACTGACATTGACAATAGGAAGTGACGTGGTCCACTTATCACCACCATTGTTAGTCAGAATGTGTCTTACTCTCGGGAAGGATGGTGTGGTGAAATTCTTGATGTGGATCCAGGAGACAAATGGTTTTTTAGAGCTGGTAATCTGACATGTCAGCGTGATGTTACTAAAGATGGTTGCATTCCATTGGTCTGCATGCATTTGGATAATAGGGTTAAAATCCCACTGACGTTCTGAAAATAAAATTGTAATGTTTACCATCATACCATTATCATTATGATTCTCAAAATTATACTAATAATCATCAATATCACCATTATTTTTTACCATCATAATCATTTTGATGATCATCATCAATAACACCAATACCATCATTAGTCACCATTAATATCACTGTATCATTATGATTCAAAAGACAACATCATAATTATACTTGTCATATTTATCAAGGACAATGGCAAGTTATCAATAACAGTTTAACCATCAACAGCATTATCAATCATTACTTATGTCAGTGTTATTATAATTATCTAGATAAACATATTAAACATCACCATCACCAAGTCTGTGGGGAGGGGGGTAGTTTGTCGGTTAGGACCAATGAAGAACCCTCCCACTCAGACTGGAAGGTCCATTGTAGTGAAGGAAATTTGAGAACCACCACAAGCTAAGAAGAGCCACCTAAGAGAAAATGGTCTGCTAAACTCAAAATCCTGGCTAACCTTGAACAGTAAAGTAGAAAGAATGACTTGCATTTCCAAGTGGATTACTCCCAATACATGTGTAATTTCCGGCATCAGATTTCAAGACATTTGAATTTTGTAGAATCTGCCCTTGCTCAAAAACTTCCAATTTGTAATTTTCCTTAATATCCAACAGTGAGTCATCTTTAAGCCATGTGATCGAAGGCCTAGGGGACCCGCCCATACAGCAGAGTAATCGCCGTGACTGCCCTGTCAAGGCTAGAATAAGCTCTGTTGAGTTTAGAATTGTCACAAAAGGTGCTTGTGCTGAAAAAAGATAACATAGTGTTAATGATTATAAAAGCGTGTACATTAGTCTGTGCACCCCCTATGAAATTAAAGTGATGCGAAAAATGGTACTATTGTACCATTATACAAAACTTTTTAGTATTCTCAGAGTTTTTAAATTGGTTTAATGCAGGTGCTTATCAATATCAATCACAGGATATTGCATATGAGGTAAACTTAAGAATAGTCTAACCTGATTGGTTCTTAGCAACATCTACTTCATCGCTCTGGCAAGTTTCACCATAACCTTTAACTATGCCATAGCAAGTGGAACACTTGATCAAAATAGCAATAAATAATATGCAACCACACCAATAAGGACGCATCGTAGACCTGGGAATATAAGCAAAAAAAGGTGTTAGGAGTTTTTGAAGTTGAAAAATGTCTGATATTATACAATGGTGATGTGAGAAAATATTTGGTATAACACATGAAGACAAACGAGAAAAACAAACGGCTAAAAAATAACTTATAGGAATCACGCTTTTTTGCAAGAATTTGCTAAAAGTGGTCTTGGATGGAAAAATAGATAGTTATAATTTAGACCAAGACTTATCATAAGCAACTTTCTCCAACACGACAACTTACATACTGGCTATATTTGCAGTGCGCAAAAGAACAATATTAAATTACAACACTTACCACTTTCTAAGTGAAGTTTTTTATCATACACTTATTTCAGTCATATCTGAAGGTTAATACACGCTAAAAAGGAAAGAGAAAGTCGAAAAACATGGCGGAATACCGCCAAACCTATGCTATGTTTGGAAGCATGATCAATCACAGACACCGGAAGTCAGTGCGTAATCAAAACCGCCAAACATCCTCGATCCCAGGCTTTTTCTGATCATCTAGAAACGCCTGGTAAATATCGTGATTTTTTTTCCTCGTGGGATCGTGAAAAATCGCTCCCAATAATCACGCTTTTTATTCGGAATATGGAAAAAGAAACAGCCAAAGAAGAGCCAAAATGTGAAATGTGTGGCTCTAAAGAGCCGAAGTATAGATGCCCAGGCTGTAGTAGGCGGACATGTAGGTATGCGCGTAGAAATAAATGAATGCCTACCTGGGTACCAGAGGCTCCGAGCTTCGCGGCGACAACAATTTGTCGCCGCGAAGCTCGGTGCCTTTGGTACACAGGGTAAGGTATACCCTGCTAGCAGAGCCTTTTCCTGTTTGTTTCTATCAGTTCACGTATCCGTTTCGCGAATGAAAATGCGAAAGAACATAGACGCGACACGGATAACTGAACTGATAGAAACAATCAGTTAAAGACTCTGCTAGCAAGGTAATAAAGGAATTGCTGTTATCTATTTCACAGCCATTATGGTGTGTTATATTTGCAAAGAAAAGCTTGTTTATTTGGAGTTTTGTTTTGTTTATTGTAGCTTGCCTTGCGTTAAGAGACACAAAGTATTGTTCAGCTGTAATGGAGCTAGGTGCAAGACGGCTTATGTTCCCACAAAAGACTACAACGACAACACAATGTTGAACGGTGAGTTGTGATCACCTCGTGCCACGAAGCTAAATCTAAAAGTTTCTTTAAGACTTGATTATCGGAGGCTCATGTTATTATTTTGCCGTAGATTATCGTTTTCTGGAGGACACAGGAAGGGTAGCATATTCAGCTACTCGAGATGCAAGCAATAAACGGAGACAGCTGAACAGAAATGTGAGTAGTAACTATTACCACTCCATATCCTGAAACATTTTGAATTCTTATCCCTGTGACGTGATATTGATACTTCTTTTCTTTAAAATCCAATCAAAGGAGATTTAGATTGAATTTTGTGTGTTTGTTATTTACAGTGCAATAATGTGGCCAATCCCTCTCTTAGTAGCCTGTATGTACAAAGTCCCAAAATATTTGGTTTTCACTTGAACACCATTTAAACCTTGTTTGTCTTCCTGAGGGTGGTAGCTAAATCGAGGACCACTGTATGTGTTTAGGTTACATGCTTTCTAAAGCAAGCAAGACGGAGTGGAGTGTGTCTAAAGCTTATGGCTCATGGGATGAAAAAGAGAAAAGAAAACTCATCATTCTTTGATTACAGGTGAAGCTTTTGCAAACCATTCCAACCAGAAGTTTAGTCCACTTTATACCTAAATAGCTAAAAATAAAGTATTTAATGATTCATTTTAAATAAGAATGAAAGGTTGATCGTCAGTTTGTCCAACAGTCCACTTTACACATGTTATATCACTCTCTTTTTTAATCCAGAAAAAAGCATCTCATGTGGAGACTTCATTGGGTTTTCCCACACTCAAATGCTGAATACAGCGACAAACGGTATGTTAAATTGGGTTTTCCCACACTCAAATGCTGAATACAGCGACAAACGGTATGTTAAATTGGGTTTTCCCACACTCAAATGCTGAATACAGCGACAAACGGTATGTTAAATTGGGTTTTCCCACACTCAAATGCTGAATACAGCGACAAACGGTATGTTAAATTGGGTTTTCCCACACTCAAATGCTGAATACAGCGACAAACGGTATGTTAAATTGGGTTTTCCCACACTCAAATGCTGAATACAGCGACAAACGGTATGTTAAATTGGGTTTTCCCACACTCAAATGCTGAATACAGCGACAAACGGTATGATAAATTGGGTTTTCCCACACTCAAATGCTGAATACAGCGACAAACGGTATGTTAAATTGGGTTTTCCCACACTCAAATGCTGAATACAGCGACAAACGGTATGTTAAATTGGGTTTTCCCACACTCAAATGCTGAATACAGCGACAAACGGTATGTTAAATTGGGTTTTCCCACACTCAAATGCTGAATACAGCGACAAACGGTATGTTAAATTGGGTTTTCCCACACTCAAATGCTGAATACAGCGACAAACGGTATGTTAAATTGGGTTTTCCCACACTCAAATGCTGAATACAGTGACAAACGGTATGTTAAATTGGGTTTTCCCACACTCAAATGCTGAATACAGCGACAAACGGTATGTTAAATTGGGTTTTCCCACACTCAAATGCTGAATACAGCGACAAACGGTATGTTAAATTGGGTTTTCCCACACTCAAATGCTGAATACAGCGACAAACGGTATGTTAAATTGGGTTTTCCCACACTCAAATGCTGAATACAGCGACAAACGGTATGTTAAATTGGGTTTTCCCACACTCAAATGCTGAATACAGCGACAAACGGTATGTTAAATTGGGTTTTCCCACACTCAAATGCTGAATACAGCGACAAACGGTATGTTAAATTGGGTTTTCCCACACTCAAATGCTGAATACAGCGACAAACGGTATGTTAAATTGGGTTTTCCCACACTCAAATGCTGAATACAGCGACAAACGGTATGTTAAATTGGGTTTTCCCACACTCAAATGCTGAATACAGCGACAAACGGTATGTTAAATTGGGTTTTCCCACACTCAAATGCTGAATACAGCGACAAACGGTATGTTAAATTGGGTTTTCCCACACTCAAATGCTGAATACAGCGACAAACGGTATGTTAAATTGGGTTTTCCACACTCAAATGCTGAATACAGCGACAAACGGTATGTTAAATTGGGTTTTCCCACACTTAAATGCTGAATACAGCGACAAACGGTATGTTAAATTGGGTTTTCCCACACTCAAATGCTGAATACAACGACAAACGGTATGTTAAATTGGGTTTTCCCACACTCAAATGCTGAATACAGCGACAAACGGTATGTTAAATTGGGTTTTCCCACACTCAAATGCTGAATACAGCGACAAACGGTATGTTAAATTGGGTTTTCCCACACTCAAATGCTGAATACAGCGACAAACGGTATGTTAAATTGGGTTTTCCCACACTCAAATGCTGAATACAGCGACAAACGGTATGTTAAATTGGGTTTTCCCACACTCAAATGCTGAATACAGCGACAAACGGTATGTTAAATTGGGTTTTCCCACACTCAAATGCTGAATACAGCAACAAACGGTATGTTAAATTGGGTTTTCCCACACTCAAATGCTGAATACAGCGACAAACGGTATGTTAAATTGGGTTTTCCCACACTCAAATGCTGAATACAGCGACAAACGGTATGTTAAATTGGGTTTTCCCACACTCAAATGCTAAATACAGCGACAAACGGTATGTTAAATTGGGTTTTCCCACACTCAAATGCTGAATACAGCGACAAACGGTATGTTAAATTGGGTTTTCCCACACTCAAATGCTGAATACAGTGACAAACGGTATGTTAAATTGGGTTTTCCCACACTCAAATGCTGAATACAGCGACAAACGGTATGTTAAATTGGGTTTTCCCACACTCAAATGCTGAATACAGCGACAAACGGTATGTTAAATTGGGTTTTCCCACACTCAAATGCTGAATACAGCGAAAAACGGTATGTTAAATTGGGTTTTCCCACACTCAAATGCTGAATACAGCGACAAACGGTATGTTAAATTGGGTTTTCCCACACTCAAATGCTGAATACAGCGACAAACGGTATGTTAAATTGGGTTTTCCCACACTCAAATGCTAAATACAGCGACAAACGGTATGTTAAATTGGGTTTTCCCACACTCAAATGCTGAATACAGCGACAAACGGTATGTTAAATTGGGTTTTCCCACACTCAAATGCTGAATACAGCGACAAACGGTATGTTAAATTGGGTTTTCCCACACTCAAATGCTAAATACAGCGACAAACGGTATGTTAAATTGGGTTTTCCCACACTCAAATGCTGAATACAGCAACAAACGGTATGTTAAATTGGGTTTTCCCACACTCAAATGCTGAATACAGCGAAAAACGGTATGTTAAATTGGGTTTTCCCACACTCAAATGCTGAATACAGCGACAAACGGTATGTTAAATTGGGTTTTTCCACACTCAAATGCTGAATACAGCGACAAACGGTATGTTAAATTGGGTTTTCCCACACTCAAATGCTGAATACAGCGACAAACGGTATGTTAAATTGGGTTTTCCACACTCAAATGCTGAATACAACGACAAACGGTATGTTAAATTGGGTTTTCCCACACTCAAATGCTGAATACAGCGACAAACGGTATGTTAAATTGGGTTTTCCCACACTCAAATGCTGAATACAGCAACAAACGGTATGTTAAATTGGGTTTTCCCACACTCAAATGCTGAATACAGCGACAAACGGTATGTTAAATTGGGTTTTCCCACACTCAAATGCTGAATACAGCGACAAACGGTATGTTAAATTGGGTTTTCCCACACTCAAATGCTAAATACAGCGACAAACGGTATGTTAAATTGGGTTTTCCCACACTCAAATGCTGAATACAGCGACAAACGGTATGTTAAATTGGGTTTTCCCACACTCAAATGCTGAATACAGCGACAAACGGTATGTTAAATATCCTGGTGTTGCAGGTGGTAACAAAAAATATCAACTCAGAAAAAGCCAAATATCAATTTTTGGTTCCATTTTTTGTTTTACATTCCCCTTTTCTTGTGACCTATGTATTGGAGTTTTAAATCTCAAGCAGTTGATTGATTGTAAACATGACTCAGTGTTTCAGAGCATGAAGTTATTGGTGAGGTTTTGAAGAGATACATTGATCCGATTGCAGGGGATCCAGTTGTGAGACAAAGGTAAGATAATGACGTACCAAATATGTGTGGGTGGGCAAACCAGCAATTTCTTTGTTGGTTGACAGTTTTGTCAGTTTCTGAAAAACTTTGAGTATAAAATTTTGATTTGTCTCAAGGTATACAGAAAAAATAAGGGGTTTAACACATTGACCCCTGAACCGGCCTGTACCGGCTTTGGAAAGTACCCACAACCCAAAAAATTCATAAATTCAAAATAAACACAACAAGATGAAGATACTCAGGCATCAGTCTAAGGGATAAATGGTCTTGCAGATATGCATCCAACCAAGGTGTTGGCATCTACTCTTAAGCCAAATAATAGCACAGGTTCTTTGACAAATCTCAAATCGAACAAGGAGAGAAAAGCAGAATCACCCCTCTCAATAAAACGCTCAAAATACCACACAAGGGAGAGAGATCAGCAAACACAAATAGATACCTTTATTCTGATCCTCCAGGTACATTTCCTTGGCCTCAAAACACAATGCCCATTCCTTGAAGGATTGTACAACCACGAAAATATGTTTACGTATTGCAAAGCATTCTGGGAGATACAGGGGGAAATTCACGAGGGGAGGGCCAGTCAACACTCCTCTCCCCAAAGTCAGATGGTTTTTTATAAGTCTTTTCACCCCGAAGCCAAACGAATCAATTCCAGGCCATACAGACCCAGAATAGCAGTGTAAACAATTTTGGAATCAATTTGGTTTCAGAAAAGACAGCATTTAGGAGAGCTGTGGTGATTCATTAGAAAATTTTTTTCTCATCCGGGCAAAGCCAAACAAGAAAAAATCATCATGAATCCACCTTTGCTTGCAAATATCCATAAGCAAAGCACTCAGTTATGCCCCAAAAGACTTCATGATGTCCTGAGACACTCCCCTAATATGCTCATAGCTGTATTTTTGATGAAAAATACAAGCAACCATCAACTTGTTGCTGGCTTCAGCACATCGACGAGGGATTAAAAGTGGGGACCGCAAAGCACTGTTGGAAAGCTTGGATACCGCTGACTAGGTGCAGCTGTGTTTGACTTTGACGGGCTGTATAAAACTCAGAATAGGGGGGGAGGTATCTGTTTTCAGTCTGTTTTTTGTAAATTCAGCTCCAAAAAAGCCAGGAGTCAATGGGTTAAATCTTGTAACAGCATGACAACCTGTTACTACACACCATCAGAAAAAAACCACCAGAAATGGGTGTTTACAGTAGGTAAAATTTATTGTTTTGTTAATAGGTTGAAGTTGTACTGTCAAGCTGGAGTAGACAACATTTGCATTTTCATGAAAAAGGAAAACCAGCCAGCCAACAAGCAAAGGTTCGCAATAATGACTCATCTTGTGTGAGCTAACAAGCAAAGGCTAGCTTGACTCTAGTGTCAGCCAACAAACAAAGGCTAGCTTGACTCTAGTGTCAGCCAACAAGCAAAGGCTAGCTTGACTCTAGTGTCAGTCAACAAACAAAGGCTAGCTTGACTCTAGTGTCAGTCAACAAACAAAGGCTAGCTTGACTCTAGTGTCAGCTAACAAGCAAAGGCTAGCTTGACTCTAGTGTCAGCCAACAAGCAAAGGCTAGCTTGACTCTAGTGTCAGTCAACAAACAAAGGCTAGCTTGACTCTAGTGTCAGTCAACAAACAAAGGCTAGTTTGACACTAGTGTCAGTCAACAAGCAAAGGCTAGCTTGACTCTAGTGTCAGCCAACAAACAAAGGCTAGCTTGACTCTAGTGTCAGCTAACAAGAAAAGGCTAGCTTGACACTAGTGTCAGCTAACAAGAAAAGGCTAGCTTGACTCTAGTGTCAGCCAACAAACAAAGGCTAGCTTGACTCTAGTGTCAGCTAACAAGCAAAGGCTAGCTTGACTCAAGTGCCAGCTAACAAACAAAGGCTAGCTTGACTCTATTGTTAGCTAACAAGCAAAGGCTAGCTTTACTCTTGTGTCAGCTAACAAGAAAAGGCTAGCTTGACTCTAGTGTCAGCCAACAAACAAAGGCTAGCTTGACTCTAGTGTCACTCAACAAACAAAGGCTAGCTTGACTCTAGTGTCAGCTAAACAAGCGAAGGCTAGCTTGACTCTAGTGTCAGTCAACAAACAAAGGCTAGCTTGACTCTTGTGTCAGTCAACAAACAAAGGCTAACTTGACTCTAGTGTCAGCTAACAAGAAAAGGCTAGCTTGACTCTAGTGTCAGCTAACAAGAAAAGGCTAGCTTGACTCTAGTGTCAGCTAACAAGAAAAGGCTAGCTTGACTCTAGTGTCAGCCAACAAGCAAAGGCTAGTTTGACTCTAGTGTCAGCTAACAAGAAAAGGCTAGCTTGACTCTTGTGTCAGCTAACAAGAAAAGGCTAGCTTGACTCTAGTGTCAGCCAACAAGCAAAGGCTAGCTTGACACTAGTGTCAGTCAACAAGCAAAGGCTAGTTTGACTCTAGTGTCAGCCAACAAACAAAGGCTAGCTTGACTCTAGTGTCAGCCAACAAGCAAAGGCTAGTTTGACTCTTGTGTCAGTCAACAAACAAAGGCTAGCTTGACTCTAGTGTCAGCCAACAAGCAAAGGCTAGCTTGACTCTAGTGTCAGCTAACAAGCAAAGGCTAGTTTGACTCTTGTGTCAGTCAACAAACAAAGGCTAGCTTGACTCTAGTGTCAGCCAACAAGCAAAGGCTAGCTTGACTCTTGTGTCAGCTAACAAGAAAAGGCTAGCTTGACACTAGTGACAGCCAACAAGCAAAGGCTAGCTTGACTCTAGTGTCAGTCAGCAAACAAAGGCTAGCTTGACTCTAGTGTCACTCAACAAACAAAGGCTAGTTTGACACAAGTTTCAGTCAACAAGCCAAGGCTAGCTTGACTCTAGTGTCAGCTAACAAGGAAAGGCTAGCTTGACTCTAGTGTCAGCTAACAAGAAAAGGCTAGCTTAACTCTAGTGTCAGTCAACAAACAAAGGCTAGCTTGACTCTAGTGTCAGCTAACAAGAAAAGGCTAGCTTGACTCTAGTTTCAGCTAACAAGAAAAGGCTAGCCTGACTCTAGTGTCAGCTAACAAGAAAAGGCTAGCTTGACTCTAGTGTCAGTCAACAAACAAAGGCTAGCTTGACCCTAGTGTCAGTCAACAAACAAAGGCTAGCTTGACCCTAGTGTCAGTCAACAAACAAAGGCTAGCTTGACCCTAGTGTCAGTCAACAAACAAAGGCTAGCTTGACTCTAGTGTCAGCTAACAAGAAAAGGCTAACTTGACTCTAGTGTCAGCTAACAAGAAAAGGCTAGCTTGACTCTAGTTTCAGCTAACAAGAAAAGGCTAGCCTGACTCTAGTGTCAGCTAACAAGAAAAGGCTAGCTTGATTCTAGTGTCAGTCAACAAACAAAGACTAGCTTGACCCTAGTGTCAGTCAACAAACAAAGGCTAGCTTGACCCTAGTGTCAGTCAACAAACAAAGGCTAGCTTGACCCTAGTGTCAGTCAACAAACAAAGGCTAGCTTGACTCTAGTGTCAGCCAACAAGAAAAGGCTAACTTGACTCTAGTGCCAGCCAACAAGCAAAGGCTAGCTTGACTCTAGTGTCAGCTAACAAGAAAAGGCTAGCTTGACTCTAGTGTCAGTCAACAAGCAAAGGCTAGCTTGACTCTAGTGTCAGTCAACAAGCAAAGGCTAGCTTGACTCTAGTGCCAGCTAACAAACAAAGGCTAGCTTGACTCTAGTGTCAGCTAAACAAGCGAAGGCTAGCTTGACTCTAGTGTCAGTCAACAAACAAAGGCTAGCTTGACTCTTGTGTCAGTCAACAAACAAAGGCTAACTTGACTCTAGTGTCAGCTAACAAGAAAAGGCTAGCTTGACTCTAGTGTCAGCTAACAAGAAAAGGCTAGCTTGACTCTAGTGTCAGCTAACAAGAAAAGGCTAGCTTGACTCTAGTGTCAGCCAACAAGCAAAGGCTAGTTTGACTCTAGTGTCAGCTAACAAGAAAAGGCTAGCTTGACTCTTGTGTCAGCTAACAAGAAAAGGCTAGCTTGACTCTAGTGTCAGCCAACAAGCAAAGGCTAGCTTGACACTAGTGTCAGTCAACAAGCAAAGGCTAGTTTGACTCTAGTGTCAGCCAACAAACAAAGGCTAGCTTGACTCTAGTGTCAGCCAACAAGCAAAGGCTAGTTTGACTCTTGTGTCAGTCAACAAACAAAGGCTAGCTTGACTCTAGTGTCAGCCAACAAGCAAAGGCTAGCTTGACTCTAGTGTCAGCTAACAAGCAAAGGCTAGTTTGACTCTTGTGTCAGTCAACAAACAAAGGCTAGCTTGACTCTAGTGTCAGCCAACAAGCAAAGGCTAGCTTGACTCTTGTGTCAGCTAACAAGAAAAGGCTAGCTTGACACTAGTGACAGCCAACAAGCAAAGGCTAGCTTGACTCTAGTGTCAGTCAGCAAACAAAGGCTAGCTTGACTCTAGTGTCACTCAACAAACAAAGGCTAGTTTGACACAAGTTTCAGTCAACAAGCCAAGGCTAGCTTGACTCTAGTGTCAGCTAACAAGGAAAGGCTAGCTTGACTCTAGTGCCAGCCAACAAGCAAAGGCTAGCTTGACTCTAGTGTCAGCTAACAAGAAAAGGCTAGCTTGACTCTAGTGTCAGTCAACAAGCAAAGGCTAGCTTGACTCTAGTGTCAGTCAACAAGCAAAGGCTAGCTTGACTCTAGTGCCAGCTAACAAGAAAAGGCTAACTTGACTCTAGTGTCAGCTAACAAGAAAAGGCTAGCTTGACTCTAGTGACAGCTAACAAGCAAAGGCTAGCTTACTCTAGTGTCAGTCAACAAACAAAGGCTAGCTTGACTCTAGTGTCAGCTAACAAGAAAAGGCTAGCTTGACTCTAGTGTCAGCTAACAAGAAAAGGCTAGCTTGACTCTAGTGTCAGCTAACAAGAAAAGGCTAGCTTACTCTAGTGTCAGTCAACAAACAAAGGCTAGCTTACTCTAGTGTCAGTCAACAAACAAAGGCTAGCTTGACTCTTGTGTCAGCTAACAAGCAAAGGCTAGCTTGACTCTTGTGTCAGCTAACAAGAAAAGGCTAGCTTGACTCTAGTGTCAGTCAACAAACAAAGGCTAGCTTGACTCTAGTGTCAGTCAACAAACAAAGGCTAGCTTGACTCTAGTGTCAGTCAACAAACAAAGGCTAGCTTGACACTAGTGACAGCTAACAAGCAAAGGCTAGCTTGACTCTAGTGTCAGCTAACAAGAAAAGGCTAGCTTGACTCTAGTGTCAGCTAACAAGAAAAGGCTAGCTTGACTCTATTGTTAGCCAACAAGCAAAGGCTAGTTTGACTCTAGTGTCAGCCAACAAGCAAAGGCTAGCTTGACTCTAGTGTCAGCCAACAAGCAAAGGCTAGCTTGACTCTAGTGACAGCTAACAAGCAAAGGCTAGCTTGACTCTAGTGTCAGCCAACAGGCAAAGGCTAGCTTGACTCTAGTGTCAGCCAACAAGCAAAGGCTAACTTGACTCTAGTGTCAGCCAACAAGCGAAGGCTAGCTTGACTCTAGTGTCAGCTAACAAGAAAAGGCTAGCTTGACTCTAGTGTCAGCTAACAAGAAAAGGCTAGCTTGACTCTAGTGTCAGCCAACAAGCAAAGGCTAGCTTGACTCTTGTGTCAGCTAACAAGAAAAGGCTAGCTTGACTCTAGTGTCAGCCAACAAGCAAAGGCTAGCTTGACTCTAGTGTCAGCCAACAAGCAAAGGCTAGCTTGACTCTAGTGTCAGCCAACAAACAAAGGCTAGCTTGACTCTTGTGTCAGCCAACAAACAAAGGCTAGCTTGACTCTATTGTTAGCCAACAAACAAAGGCTAGTTTGACTCTAGTGTCAGCCAACAAGCAAAGGCTAGCTTGACTCTAGTGTCAGCTAACAAGCAAAGGCTAGCTTGACTCTAGTGTCAGCCAACAAACAAAGGCTAGCTTGACTCTAGTGTCAGCTAACAAGAAAAGGCTAGCTTGACTCTAGTGTCAGCTAACAAGAAAAGGCTAGCTTGACTCTATTGTTAGCCAACAAGCAAAGGCTAGTTTGACTCTAGTGTCAGCCAACAAGCAAAGGCTAGCTTGACTCTAGTGTCAGCCAACAAGCAAAGGCTAGCTTGACTCTAGTGACAGCTAACAAGCAAAGGCTAGCTTGACTCTAGTGTCAGCCAACAGGCAAAGGCTAGCTTGACTCTAGTGTCAGCCAACAAGCAAAGGCTAGCTTGACTCTAGTGTCAGCCAACAGGCAAAGGCTAGCTTGACTCTAGTGTTTGCCAACAAAAGGGGGCTTCATCTATAGGCTAATATATCTCAGCCAGCATACCGATGTAATCTCAGTTAAAGATGTATAAAAAAAAACCATCTCCTATATGGGGTCTTACTCTGCTACAAGGTGTGTGAGTGGTCTGTCATTAGTAGGGGAGGATAGAGGGGAATGGCTCTGGATTTTGGAGCACTATACTGTACAAGGTCTAAATGCAATCAGTGTTCCAGTGTTGCTACAGGCCTTAAGGAGGCAGTGTGACTCCCGAGGTTATAATGGCACTGATTACATGTTTGGTGTCTTCTAGGTTTTACAGGGTGGATATGTCCAAGTCAATTCGTGAGTTCCTACAAAACAAGACCATCATAGAGTTTCCTTCTTTTCATGTTGTGCTATGTGACAAAAGTCATGATTATCCTACTGAAGAGCAAGAGAGCAACCTTCAAGACAAAGTGTCAAGTTGTTATGCTGAGACACAAGATGTATCAAATCAGCCAAACTGCAACGAAGAACAACCAACTAATGTTAGGAATGCATGCCAAGAAAACACTGTTGGCCAAGAGGAACACAAAGTTAGCATTGGGGAGCCCAACACTTGCCAGGAAAACAGCATGAAGATGGAGGATGCATACCATGTCAATGAAACCTGTGTAAAGGATGTGCATCCAGGAACATAGCAAAAATATCCCTTTAGTAAGGAGGGTCCATGCTATGAAAATATGATCAACTCTAAGAATGTATGTTCCTAATACAGCAGAAATATTTGGAATTCAAATAACAAAAACATGTGATAAAGAAAATGCCATGAAACCAGTCAACAGCACATAATAAACATTGAGGGTCAAAGGACCCAGCAGAAACAAAACTTTGAATGGTGTAGGAGAACACAATCAAAACTGAAGGTGAATTCCAGAGACATTGCCAATATCAAAGTTGATGATAAAAGCCTACTGAAACACTGCTGACACTTCTAGAATCACCAATACCAATTTCAAGGATCAATACAATGAAAAAGGAACTACCCTACACTAAGTTATCATAATGAATGTTAAGACCCTAAAAATACTTGTATCATACCGTAGCAAGACATGTTATCAGATTAATGTCCAAAAACAATGACCTTGGGCTTGATTTGAAACATACTCCAATCTATGGGGATCATACCAGGCCAAAAAATTAGATTATTCAATGGTAGATCCAGAGGGGTCACTCCCCTTTCTTTGGAGTGGAATGTTTGGGATGCCCCCTTCCTCTCCTCTCACATATCCTTGACCTACCTCTGGTATGTATTTGAAATGCAAACTGTTAAACACCTCTGATAAAAAACAGTCCCAATGTTGATGTTGTATAAACCCTTTTACAGAGTGGTTTTCATAAGCAGTTGACCCTATTTAGCACTAATGTACCCAAACGTTTTTCTTCTCTTTTATGAGTGCTGTACACTTCTTGACAATTACACTTTGTTTAACATTTCTGAAAACCACTCTATAGTTGTAGAAACTGCAGTGTTGGCAAGAAAAAAAACACAGATTTGCATGATGTTTTAATGAGTTATACAGTACAAAAAACAGTCACATGAGAGTAACATTTTCTTAAATATAGCCCAGGGAAAGATGTTTATAAAACCTATATATTTTTTGTTAAACCAACAATAGAATCAGTAAAAACCAATTGTTAAAATTTTGATGAAGGGGAGGATTAAACAGTAACAGGAAGATTGGACTTATTGCTCAGTCACCCTTGTGGAATTTTATCTCAGGAAAACATCTGTATTTCTGAAACTGGAGTTATCTCTGAAAGCAAGAACAAATAATCAGGGGAATTAGTGATTCTGTTAAACCTTGAAAATAGTCAATTAAAATTCATGATTTGTACAGCATGTTATCAAACCCTAACTTGAATGTAGTTAAGTGGTGGATCTAGAAGGGATTTCCCCCTTTTGGGCTGAATTTTTATATGAAAAAATATGAAAACTAAAATATTTTTTTTCTTATATTTTCTGCCACTGGTGCCCCCTGTTCAGAAACCTGGATCTGTGGCTACAAAAGTCATGTGTTCTAAATGGTGCTTTGTTATATTGTTGATCATGTAGTTTTATCACAAACGATTGATTATTATTATTATGACTCTACTCACTTGATGCTGTCCTGGTGAGCCTTGTACTCCATGATCGTGTTTGGGGGAAGATTCAGCACTCTTTTCAGTGTGTCCCTAATAGACCAATTGACACTTTTAGTTGTGTTTTTATGTGATGGAATATCAGTGAAGTCTAATTCCATCCAAAACAGCACAACCCCACAAGAAAGATATTTTTTTATAGCAATACATTAAAACTTGTATGTAGTTTAATTTTGTCTTGTTTGGTAAAAAGGATGCAAACACTTAAATGTTGGTTTAAATTGTTTGGTATTGACTTGGTACTATTCCCAACTAGATTCTGGGTGTTTATACAATAATGAATTTAGCTTTAAACAAATCACTATAGAAAATCTCTGGGCCATGCACAAAACTCTTCAAGGGAAGGGGGGGGGGGGCTTGGTAAGATCATGATGAAGGGGGGACGGATCTGCAGAGAATGAAAAAAATTATCATCATTAAAACACCCCCCCACCCATAGACTAGTATGCATACTACATGCCATGTACAGGGGTGGTATTTTACAGGTTCCTTATAACCATGACTGACTTACAGTCAGGAGAGAGGAACGAGAAAGGCTTTCACAAAAAAGGGTTGATTTTGTAGCAACCTTCCGATTGCTGGAATGGATCTGCTTGAATAAATACCTAATCCTTGTTGTTGTGGCCTGGTCAGCAGCATTACGATTCCATATGGATATTATGTCTTCCTGGAATGTGAAGATGGGACAACATAAGAAAGGATTTTCCAAAAACGAATGTGAGGGGGGGGGGGGAGGGGGTTGATAATATGTCCTTCTTGTTCTTGGATGTAAAAATGTGAAGTACAGCATAAAGAAAATGGATGACATGAGAGCCAAAAATCTTCTCTAATACAAAGTGCTACAAACATGAATACACAGCAACCATCTAAGCAGCAAATTCACCTGGTCCCAAACTACTTCATCTTTTTACTATGTTTTTTTTTTTTATTACATCTAGTAATAGGCCAGTTATACTATTACAGTATTGAGGTTCAGTATGGAGGAACAATGACCCCCCCCCCCCCCCCCCTTACAGTATTTCTTGAAACCCTTGCCTTAACCCTCTCTTTTTCCTTACAGTATTTCTTGAAACCCTTGCCTTAACCCTCTCTTTTTGGAACTCTTGGATTTACCCCTGCTAACATGGTATGAAATTAAATGACACAGTAATATAATCAATCATAAAGATTTGTCATGAATAAGGGGTGTAACATTAGATATTATCTACAGGCAGAAACAATGTCTATAATTTTTTTCATGGATGCTACAGTAGTTTTTTTAAACTAAATTATTACCAAGAGTAACAAAATATGAATGCTTATATCTGTAACTTTTACCTGAAACCTGACGGAAATGACTGCCCCACAGACTTCTGACCCTACCATGAACTGTTCTCCTAGCATTGCGAGCACCTGCATCAAGTACATCAACATTAGAGGAGTTAAGCAAGGACAACGACAGCTATTGCTATGAGATTGAAAAAGATGTGTTCGTGCTTGGCAATCAATTCCAATTTCATTGCAATGGAATAAGCAAAACATACTGTATGTCAATCTTCATAAAATACTTATGGAACAGAACCTACCAGGTTTTCCCAGCATCTTGATGCAAGTCCTTTTCTTAGCCTGACTATCCACTTGCCCCCACATTTGTTTGCCTCATCCTACATTGAGTCAATGTTGAAAGCAAAGATTTAAATAGTTGGCAAGCCTACAGCAAGTCTGCTTTTTTAACAATGCCAGATTTTTACTTAGAATATGTACTTGGAGTAGTTTGAGAGACAGCTCTGTAAACACTGTTATTACACTAAAGTACAAATGTTTGAGTGATAGAAGAAGTCTACTATATATACAGTTACTGGAGTTAATAACCTACCTCCCACATTGGTTTAATGCCATCTTTAAACAGATGAATATCACTGTGACCTGTGAGCTCCCCTGGTCTGACCATAAAGCTATAAAATCCCCAAAACTGTTCCACCTGAAACAGAAATAAGATTTAATAAATGTATATTATATATAATAAAATTTATTTGAGGCCCCTGTATATATATAAAGAGGCTGATAAGCTTCCAAAATTTATTCATTTCTTTTTAAACCATGCAGGTGTTTAGAACACATTACATTTATTGGATTATTTCCCAATGCAGCTTTGAAAAAAAAAACAGGTATATACATAGATACACTTTAAGATAATTAATCAGTTCCTTCTATCATCAGTTCCTTTGTAAACATGAAAGATCATGCTCCCATGCAAAATCCACTATAGGAAAATGAGTATAGGGAAAACAAATTGCTGTATGAATAATCTATACAGGAAACATACAAAATATGTACAATAAACTCACAGATGCAAATTTTCCAACAATTTTGATGTTGTCCGCATAGTTTGTAGCCGACTGGATTTTCCCAGGAGGTCTTCGTGAAAACCAGAATACATATGGACACTGCAACGGATGTTCCCCTTCCAATGGTTTACATTCTTTGGCTAGTAGCTGAAATCATGAAAAGCAACAACAAAATTTGATTTCCTGAATTAGCAATACTGTAATGACAGTAAAAAGGGGGATATAAACATTTAGTAAACTGAATCACAAAATAATCAAAATTACAGTGCACCACAGAATGGACAAATACTGTTACTACAGCCCGGTGCACACGGTTAGCAAAACTTCATTCATGCAATTTGCTCACTGCCTCGCAAGGCCAAAAACTCACCATGTGCAGACGTCGACCGAACAAAATCATGTATCGCAAGCAACTGAGGCAAAATTCTCACCTGCTTGAACTGTGAGTTTTTGGCCTCGTGAGGCAGTGAGCAAATTGCATGAGTGAAGTTTTGCTCACCATGTGCACCGGGCTTAATGCACGGAAATGTGCAGTCGCACACTATACCCTCTCATCCACCTATGGCCGCAATAAACATACAGTCTGTTCATATTGAGGGAAACAGGGTAGTCAAATCTTTGCCTTTTTGCAACTCAGCAAACCCTGACTTCCCCTTTTCAACAGCACCGGGCTTATGCAAAAATTCTCAAATTTAAAATTATCAAATTGTTCAAAAATTTCTAAAGCACATTTACAGTATATCTAGGACTGGCCAGACGAGGAGACATGCATGTAGCATGCAACATTTCTCCTAAATGTCTCCTTATTTAGCCACTGTCCAATACTTGTAATGTGCAACACAAAAATGTTTCAAACTACCCAAGAAAAAAATTTGTTTAACTAATTTTTGGTACACCCTTAACCATTTTTCAAGGTAGCAAAACTAAGAAACATGTGGTACATGACATGTCTTGTAGTTTAGCCAGACGTTAAAGATGATGTCTTTATATCATTAATAGAGAATCTTTTTTAGATTATTTAGTTGAAAACTCTACCTCATTTTGATATTTTTTCCATTCCTCTTCCTCTGCACTGTCGGCATCAAAATCCTTCATTCCATTTTTCTGAAAAGTTAACCAATAATAAATAACAAAAATCTCCTACATCTTATTTAAATATTTAGCCATTCCTTTTTCGAAATAATACATTCTATAAGCGTCACTTATATCTAGTCATATCTGTGCGAGGTGCTAAAAATGTGGATTATAAAAGATTATAAAATTATAAAATGTTTCAACATATCACAAATCACGGGTACTTACATTGTACAAAAGCAATTTATTGCATTTCTGATAAGCGATAAAGGGTTTGATAGTTTGAATGAGTAAAAAAAAGCAAGTGAAGTGTATATTAAAAAGTAAACTGCGACAAGTTTGGTCCAAACTGTTGTAGCTGTACGTCACACTTTTACGCATGGCCTGCGATAGAGGAAATCACTTGGCAGTAGGTCTGTTTACCTTGCTATAATCCCCTTCTTCGTCCTCCTTATCGTTATCATCTGCACTGTCATCGTTATTAGAATCATCCAGTTTTAACCTGACAAGAAATGAAGGCTAAGTAAACACCATACGGATAAAAAGCTGTTTACAACGAGAGCGAACCAACGCGGCAAAACATGTATACTTACGCGTCAAATTTGTTCATTTTGATATAAATATTTACACTTTAACCTGAATATAAAATATGTTGTCCTATGTATATAAAATAATTCTATTATGTACAAATTTTGGGGTAATATCGAGATGTCTTCGAGCATTAAAATTTTCCCTCTTCGCTTACTGTTTTTTTTCTACTTCTTACTGAATTTCTGCGCATGCTCAATCAATCCGCTCACTGCCACTGCGGGCTCTCCACAGGGTAACCTAACCATCCGCAAGAACAAAACAAGGAACATTTAAGAAAAAAAGAAAGAAAATCTTAGTTTGCTAAGCTCTGATGGATTGAGGAATATTAAACCGCAACAGCTCATTCCTATATAGGAATAAACCTTGCAGACTATTTTTTTGTCTGCTCTACCCTACCCCTGTCTGTATTGTTGTTGTTTATCCCTCACATGAATAGCATGTGTTGTGACACCGTGTGTGAGCCCAACAGAAGTCTCTGTTCCGAGATAACTGCGAGTGTTCTCAGAGTTATCCTCATGTCACACGCTTTTTGCACTATTTTCTAGATGCATTAGGCCTTATATTTCTCCGTCAGCTGTAATTATCGAGGGTTTCTCGGCTTTTGGAACTGCCGCTTCCGGAAAAGCGCACTACTTCGTTTGACAGCACAGCGCGAACGGGTCAGAAATATGCGTTCAAATATCCAGCAATTCTTATTCTTCTTCACATTTCTCTTCACTGCATTTTATGAAGGTGAAGCTGTACGCTTGTATCTTGGCCGCCCGAAAGGAGGCATGCTTCAAGCACCTAAAATTCCACTGGGATTTTCTGCACCGCCAGAAAACTGGTTCATACAACGGCTTGATCACTTCGATGACTCTAACACCGAAACATGGAAACAGCGGTTTTATTACAACGACACTTTTCGCAAGACAAAAGACAGCCCGGTATTTCTCATGGTTGGAGGGGAAGGAGCTATCAGTCCTGTTTGGGTTTTGATTGGAAATATGATGAAATATGCCGAAGGATTTGGAGCAATGGCTTTCATACTGGAGCACCGGTTTTACGGGCAGAGTCACCCAAGAAGGTACTTAAATAAAAATCTCAATTTTCACTTTTGACCGTGTGAGGCGCAAACTAAATGCTAGCACTTCCGATGTGATCATTAATATGAGTATCACAGCCTAAGGGCAGAAATCAGGGGTGCATTCAGGATCTTTGAAATGCGGCTGGGGGAGGGGTATCATCCAAGAGGGGATATATTAAAAATATAATCTCTGGAGGTAAATTTGTAGATTCTGAGTTTTCTTTTCAAAATAATGAAGGTTATCAATGTTAGAAACAAAACAACGCCAATATTGCTGTGCTGGAACGATGGAATTTTTTTAAGGTTCCCTCAACACCATGATTTTTCTCTCATTATCAACACATTGGACCCCTCAGTCGGCCTGTACTGACCTTGAGAAGCACCCGCAACCCAAAAAATTCATAAATGTAAAATGAACACAACAAGATGAATATACTCAGACATCAGTCTAAGGGATAAATGGTCTTAAAGATATGCATCCAACCAAGGTGATAGCAACTACTCTTTAGCAAAATAATAGCTCAAGTTCTTTGACAAATTTCAAATCATACAAGGAAAAAATAAAGCAGAATCACCCCTCTCAACAAAACGGTCAAATTACCACACAAGGGAGATAGATCAGCAAACACAGCTAAAGAGACAAATAGATACCTTTATTCTGATCCTCCAGGTCCATTTCCATGGCACCAAAACACAATGTTCACTCCTTGAAAGCTTGTGAAACCACTTGGATATTATTACGGATTGCAAAGCATTCTGGGAGATCTGAGGAAAAAGTCACAAGGGGAGGGCCAGTCAACACTCCTCTCCCTAAAGCCAAACAAATCAATTCCAGGTCATACAGACCCAAAATAGCAGTCGAACAATTTTGGAATCAATTTGGTTTCAGAGAGACAGCATTTAGGAGAGTTGTGGTGATTCGATGGAAAATTATTTTCTCATCCAGGCAAAGATAAACAAGAGAGAAACACCATGAATCCACCTTTGCTTGCAAATATCCATAAGCACAACACTCAACTATTCCCCAATAGACTTCATGATGTCCTAGGACACTCTCCCATGCTCATAGCTTTATTTTTTTTATGAAAAATACAAGCAACCATCAATTTGTGCTCGTATAAGCACAGCGACAAGGGATCAAAAATGGGGCCGCAAAGCACTGTTGGAATGTTAGGATACCGCTGACTTGTTGCAGCTGTGTTTGACCTTGATGGGCTGTATAAAACTCAGAATAGGGGGAGGTATCTGTTTTCAGTCTGTTTTTTTTGTAAATTCAGCTCAAAAATATGCAGGAGTCAATGGGTTAATTTACACTCTTTTCTTTGTTTTATTTAAAGTGACATGAGTGATGCAAACCTCAAATACCTAAACAGTGAGCAGGCACTTGCAGACTTGGCTGCCTTTCGACAAGCCATGTCCGTCAAGTTCAACTTAACAGACAGCAAGTGGATTTCATTTGGCGGTTCCTACCCAGGCTCTCTTTCAGCATGGCTGAGACTCAAGTACCCTCATCTTATACATGGTACTACATTCAAAGGGATAGGGGCCAAGGAGGGGTCCTTATTAGCCTTTGTATGGGGGTCCCTGCAAGCCTACATGGTACTACATTCATAGGGATAGGGGCCAAGGAGGGGTCCTTATTAGCCTTTGTATGGGGCCCCCCTGCAAGCCTACATGGTACTACATTCATAGGGATAGGGGCCAAGGAGGGGTCCTTATTAGCCTTTGTATGGGGGTCCCTGCCAGCCTCCATGGTACTACATTCAAAGGGATAGGGGCCAAGGAGGGGTCCTTATTAGCCTTTGTATGGGGCCCCCCTGCCAGCCTCCATGGTACTACATTCAAAGGGATAGGGGCCAAGGAGGGGTCCTTATTAGCCTTTGTATGGGGGTCCCTGCCAGCCTCCATGGTACTACATTCAAAGGGATAGGGGCCGAGGAGGGGTCCTTATTAGCCTTTGTATGGGGGTCCCTGCCAGCCTCCATGGTACTACATTCAAAGGGATAGGGGCCAAGGAGGGGTCCTTATTAGCCTTTGTATGCCCCCCCTGCTAGCCTCCATGGTACTACATTCAAAGGGATAGGGGCCAAGGAGGGGTCCTTATTAGCCTTTGTATGGGCCCCCCTGCTAGCCTTACATGGTACTACATTCAAAGGGATAGGGGCCAAGGAGGAGTCCTTATTAGCCTTTGTAAGCCCCCCCCCCCCCCCCTGCCATCCTCAATGGTACTACATTCATAGGGATAGGGGCCAAGGAGGGTCCTTATTAGCCTTTGTATGGGGGCTCCCTGCCAGCCTCCATGGTACTACATTCAAAGGGATAGGGGCCAAGGAGGGGTCCTTATTAGCCTTTGTATGGGGCTCCCTTGCCAGCCTACATGGTACTACATTCAAAGGGATAGGGGCCAAGGAGGGTCCTTATTAGCCTTTGTATGGGGCCCCCTTGCCAGCCTACATGGTACTACATTCAAAGGGATAGGGGCCAAGGAGGGGTCCTTATTAGCCTTTGTATGGGGGCCCCTGCCAGCCTCCATGGTACTACATTCATAGGGATAGGGGCCATGGAGGGGTCCTTATTAGCCTTTGTATGGGAGTCCCCTGCCAGTCTTGCATGGTACTACATTCATAGGGATAGGGGCCAAGGAGGGGTCCTTATTAGCCTTTGTATGGGGGTCCCTGCCAGCCTCCATGGTACTACATTCAAAGGGATAGGGGCCAAGGAGGGGTCCTTATTAGCCTTTGTATGGGGGTCCCTGCCAGCCTCCATGGTACTACATTCAAAGGGATAGGGGCCAAGGAGGGGTCCTTATTAGCCTTTGTATGGCCCCCCCCCCCCTGCCAGCCTTGCATGGTACTACATTCAAAGGGATAGGGGCCAAGGAGGGGTCCTTATTAGCCTTTGTATGGGGGCCCCCTGCTAGCCTTGCATGGTACTACATTCAAAGGGATAGGGGCCAAGGAGGGGTCCTTATTAGCCTTTGTATGGGGGTCCCTGCAAGCCTACATGGTACTACATTCGAAGGGATAGGGGCCAAGGAGGGGTCCTTATTAGCCTTTGTATGGGGGTCCCTGCAAGCCTACATGGTACTACATTAAAAGGGATAGGGGCCGAGGAGGGGTCCTTATTAGCCTTTGTATGGGGGTCCCTGCCAGCCTCCATGGTACTACATTCAAAGGGATAGGGGCCAAGGAGGGGTCCTTATTAGCCTTTGTATGGGGGTCCCTGCAAGCCTACATGGTACTACATTCATAGGGATAGGGGTCAAGGAGGGGTCCTTTTTAGCCTTTGTATGGGAGTCCCTGCCAGCCTCCATGGTACTACATTCAAAGGGATAGGGGCCAAGGAGGGGTCCTTATTAGCCTTTGTATGGGGGTCCCTGCCATCCTACATGGTACTACATTCAAAGGGGTTGGGGCCAAGGAGGGGTCCTTATTAGCCTTTGTATGGGGGTCCCTGCCAGCCTTGCATGGTACTACATTCAAAGGGATAGGGGCCAAGGAGGGGTCCTTATTAGCCTTTGTATGGGGGGGGCCCCTGCTAGCCTTGCATGGTACTACATTCAAAGGGGTAGGGGCCAAGGAGGGGTCCTTATTAGCCTTTGTATGGGGGGGGGGGCCCTGCTAGCCTTGCATGGTACTACATTCAAAGGGATAGGGGCCAAGGAGGGGTCCTTATTAGCCTTTGTATGGGGCCCCCCTGCCAGCCTCAATGGTACTACATTCAATGGGATAGGGGCCAAGGAGGGGTCCTTATTAGCCTTTGTATGGGGGTCCCTGCTAGCCTTGCATGGTACTACATTCAAAGGGATAGGGGCCAAGGAGGGGTCCTTATTAGCCTTTGTATGGGGGTCCCTGCTAGCCTTGCATGGTACTACATATAAAGGGAAAGGGGCCGAGTAGGGGTCTTTATTAGTCTTTGTATGGGGGTCCCTGCTAGCCTTGCATGGTACTACATTTAAAGGCAAAAGGGGTGAGAGTACTTATTTGCAAATGCTACTATCCTATGATACTTTCATCATATACTTGGTACAAGCCACATTCTTGGATGAAGGGGCATAGAAAGGGCGTGGGGTATCCAAAAGCCTTGCTAAGGCTCAAGTACCATCTTCTTATGGATGGTACTGCTTTAAAGAAAAATGGGGATGCCAATATAGTCCGGATTTGTTGATAGGTTGTGGCTGGGGGGGGGGAGGTTTCCACAGATATAGATTCGTACCCACTAATTCTTTGTGGTTTCTCAATAAGTAAGACCCCATTGTAGTGGTTGAGGTGAGAAGCAGTTTCTGTAGCTTTCCCTAGCTACATGCCCAGTCTCAATCAAGGTAACCTCATCTTATACATGTGCCTAAATAGCCTGAATAATTTCAGGTGCTGTTGCATCAAGTGCTCCTGTGCTTGCCCAGCTTTACTTCCCCGAGTACCTAGAAGTGGTAACTGCGTCTCTAGAGACGACTGGGCCAGACTGTACCAAGAACATTGCTAATGCTACTGCTGTCATTGAGGAGTTGCTAGATGCTGATCAAGGAACCAAGAAATTGACTGACTTATTCAGGTTTGTTAGAAACTCTCATTGCTTAGCCTGGATGGTGCAAAAACTTTTGACACTGTTCATGAAGGACTAAGAAAGACTAAGATTTGGCATTGTTAATAAGACTAGACCAACTTTTATGAGAAGGTAACCACTAACCATACTCCTTTAGACAGAGGAAAAAAATGTATAGAAAGAGGAAAAATATATATAAGCTCAAGATTCCGCATACAAGGTGTTCCTCTGACCAAAAGCTTAATTCCAAATTTTGAAGATATGAAATTTAGATATATCCGAACAAAGTTGGCTTTATTTTTGATCAGAGCCCAACTTCTCCCTAAAAACGAGGAGAATTCATACTTTGAACATTTGAAAATTGCACTTCAAGCCTCATATCTCGAAGAAAAAAAAAATATTTTTGATATGTTGGTTTACATAACACAAGGAACCTCTATGCAAAAATTCAAGCTTACCAAACTTAACCAGACCCTATTTTGGGAAAAAAACCAAGTCAGCTGTGAGGGGCATAACAATAAGAATTGGGAAGAGTGAGAGGCCCTAAGCCAAAAACCATGTACCAAGATAATTTTGTGAGTGAATAAAACATCATTTGTTCCTTTCTTCAAAGGGTGTGTGAGCCTCTGAACAGAAGAAATGACAATGATGTGTCAACCTTCTCGTCAAACCTGGCAGGACTGTTTATGGGCGTGGTCCAGTATAATAAGGACAACAGGGCCTTTGAGGTGAGGTATACAGGTTATATGTCCCTTAATCATAAAGGAAAGGTAATGACAGTAGGCGTGGCTGTGTCCCAAACCGAATTTTCTTCTTGTTTTTGTATTGTACCCCCCCCTACAATATTTTGAGACCTCTAACTAAACAATAACCCCAAACTGTTTGAGTTAGCAGGAGTTTGAGAGCCGAGTTTGAGTTATCGGAGTTTCACTATTTCCAATCTTGGAATATTTTTCATTATTATTTTTTTTTTTTTGGCGTAATGGGGAACGAATTCAAAACCTGCTACAATCATTATAAATCTATAAATCTCATAAATCTTCGTTAAACTATAGTAAGCTGTCAGGGTGAACCACTGTATGTGTGGGTGGACAATAACATAACCTTGATTACATTAAATTGGACATTATAAAACGTGCATATGCATGTATTCGGCCACCATCGCAACCTTTGCTTGGCAGAAAAAAAAACAATATCCCGGTTTACTAAACAAAATATATGAATCAGTAACCAAATGCAGTCATGGAAGAACAAATTCCAAGCCTTTAACAAAATCAATGGTTTATAATCACTTTGAACGGGAATGGGTTAGTTTTTTCAACACCCGTTGCAGTACAAATTTAATAACTATTATTTGAAATAATAGCATAATGTTAAATTGTTAAATTAGTATTACAAGCTCAGCCTTATTTATATTCTATAGCCCGCCACACAAGGTGTGTACGTATTGGGTTTCTTTCTAAATTCACTTGGTGTTACCCAAGTATCTCTGACGTACTTATCAGGATTTGCCAGCTGGTAAAACCTGCTCAAAACCAGAGGCTTTTCTATCGCCCCTAAAATAAAATAAAAATCATTAATTTGGAGTTTTTAGGAGAAAGGATGTTTTGTACAGTGCTGATTTTGTTTTAGCTTTATCTTTAGCTTTGTTTTTTATTTATCAGGATACCATCAACGGAACAATGGTTTTTGAGTGCATTATACAGATTTCTAAATTAAAGGAGACATCCTAACGCATTATTGACGACGAATAGCGGAGCACAGAGTAATTAGGCGAGGCGAGGATTATAATTATTTGTTTGAATGCCCATTCTGACTGGAAAAAACTCAACGCTAAGTACACGGGAGTCTATCAATTGGTGGTCTTTTATTGTATATCAGTTAACGCAAGAAGAAAAGAAAACAGTCATCATTTTGTGCGGTAGGTCGAGGGCGAGTTGTTGCTACATTTCTGCTGTTCTCCATCATCTCCAGATATCCGCTAAACTCATCGCAGTTTACTGTTTATACTCGCACAGAGTCGCACTCACAGAAACACCCAGTGGAGAATTGCTCGACGTACCGAAGTGGCCCAGCGAATCTGTATATCTACTGCTTTCTGATACGCATTTGTTGCTTTGTTATCTGGTCGCCCTCTGTCTAAGAAAATACCATACCATGGGTACAAGTTCACCCCTCACCGCACAAATGGCGACTAAAGCCACCAGCGCAACTACATCTGCCACAGACTACATGTCAGGACCGACCCAGGAACGACGCATCATCATTCAGAGTTCCCTACTCGTCCTTCTCATGATTTTTGGTATTCTCATGAATGGTTCCATGTGCGCGCTCTTCGTCCGATTCAAGAGCATGCGAAACGTCGTTAAACTTGGACTTGTTCTCGACTTGGCGATTGTCGAGCTACTCGACGTCATGGTGAACATTCCACTGTTCATGGATTACTACCTCTTCACCCAGAAACGCAACTTGACCATAGAGTTGCGCTGGTATACGGTTCTTTTTCATCGGTATTTTCTCTTAAATGATCTCTTCACACAACTCGGGCTGACCCTCGACTGCCTACTTGGAGTCCGGTACGGATATCGCTACGACTATCGAAAAACAACTAGGAATATCCTGGTTTATATCTTCATGAAATGGGTCGTGTTATTTATCTTACTTCTATCTTTCTCCCTCGACGATTATGGGCAAGACTTTGGGGAGATCGTCAGTGATGAAGTTTACCAGCGCGTGCTGTTTGGTCCAAGGCAGATAATCTGGAAAGTGGTGATACCCGCAACACTTGGCACGAGCGCGCTGTTTATCCTGCTAACGACTTGTGTGATAAAGAAAAGTAGGGATGACATTAAGCGGCGATATGGACTCAGGGTGTTCGGCCGAGGAAGTAAGGATCACAGCAAGGCATTGGCTACTTTGGTCATCAATATGGCAATGCAGACAGCTCTAAGAATTCCTGCAATAACCTACAGGTACAACATATTAAAGGGAGAACCTTAAAAACACGTTTTAACGCGTTATTTGTAATTAATCTGTAAATGTTTTTTTTTTCATTCTATTCTCCCCATTTAAATTTATTTTCAGTCCTTATTTTCTGTTCTTGTAAAAAGCCAAGCCTACTACTGTAATCTCCCTTTTTAACAGCTACATCGCGATCAAAGGCGACATAGAAAATGACCGTTGGTATGCGTTCAGCGCCTACTTCTTCCTCTTCGCCTCCAGCAGTCTGATGCCAGTCATCTTCTACTCTCGCGCCATGCGATTCCGCCGGGCTTTACTCCAATTCCTGCGGCATCCCTGCAAAGCGAGCTCTTACCTGGATCACGTGGCAAGCTTGGGCGTAACTATGCACCGCAATGGCATGGACATGAAGGTCAAGGTCATTTGCAAGGGAGTAAGAGGGGATATTGGGGGCGGAGTAAGACTTGAGTGGGACAGCCGTGTCTTCAGTAACACCCCAAGCAGAGAACAGACGCTCGCTACAGATACTTCTATTCGCAGCTCACGTGGTAATATCTCGACTGATTCCAGCATGCTGAGGAGCCGGAGCGCCACAAGTGTTGATGTCATTAGAGTTGTAGAAGCGGCGGAATATAGTATTAATGTGATTGGGGATGATGCGCCCCCTTGTCAGGGGAGGATAGAGGCTGTTGGTAGTGTTGGTGTGATTGGGGATGATGCAGCCCCTTGTCAGGGGAAGGTAGAGGCTGTTGTTCGTGTTGGTGTGATTGGGTGTAAGGCGCCCCCTTGTCAGGGGAAAATAGTGGCTGTTGACATTACTGGTGTGATTGGGTGTAAGGCGCCCCCTTGTCAGGGGAAAATAGTGGCTGTTGATATTACTGGTGTGATTGGGTGTAAGGCGCCCCCTTGTCAGGGGAATATAGTGGCTGTTGGTAGTGTTGGTGTGATTGGGGATGCTTCGGCCCCTTGTCAGGGGAATAAAGGGGCTGTTTGTAATGATGGTGTGATAGGGGGTGAGATTGCCCCGTGTAAAGACGTCAATATAGAAATTTTTACGATTGAAGGAGAGCTTACATATGACACGAAGTTCTAGGTAGTCACCGAATTTTATGAAACTATTAATGGTGATGACAATCATGATGACGATAAAATGTTAATCGTTGAGTAATACCATGATCACCTCGGATTTGTGTTTTCTAAGGGAAAATTTATACTAGCGAAATTCGAAAACAACAGATAGCTCTAAATTTCCCTTATGAATGATGAATTTAGTTTCGGGACTTCAACTAATCATCCCTCGGTTGCGGGTACAATTACTCACTAAATTCTCCCGTGCCATAATAATTTTAAAGACGCCGTTTCCTGTTTAATTATTTATTTTCCGTAGTCTGTCAGCTACCCTCATCACGCTTTTTTCTTTCTTTTTCATATGCTTATATCATGGATGTAGAAAGAGACTGCTAGATTTTCTCCGGGCGGGATACTAGATGTCATTTTTAAGACGAAATGTGTTCCTACGTTACAAAAGGCGCGCCATTCGCTTTGTCGCACTCTTTTTCTGCCCATGCTTATATCTTTTTGTCGCGATGAAATAAACTAAATAAATAAATTGTTTAGTTGATTCGTTTTTAAAGTCCAAACTAACTACAGGGCTGAAACCGAATACCTTATTACACCTAATTTTCGCGTCATTACATTTCGCGAATCTCGCGATTTTAAAAGATTCGCGAAAATAAAGTGACGCAAAAATTAAGTGTCGCGAAAATTAGGATGCGCGTGAGTACACAAGAATCCTTTGGGGGAATATTGGCCGTTTATTAAGTTTTATGAAAACACCTTGTCTATTTAGCCATCTAATGTACATATAGTACGGTAAGGGGTTGAGTTGGACTTTTATGAAACTAAATTTAGCCCACACATCTTTTTGTTACAAATTGTTTCAGTTTTGACAGCACATTTTAATTCCCCTTGTTTGGCTTGATTTTACTTTTTCGAAATCGCGAAATCGCGAAAATAAAGTGATCTGGTTTTTACTAAAATAGGAAAATCGCGAAAATAAAGTGGCGCGAAGTAGCGAAATTTTGACGTCGCGAAAATTAAGTGTAATAAGGTAATCTACTAGTTTCATTCCTCCAGTAACCATAATAAGCTCCCATGTGAAAGAAATCTGGGGTGCTATACAACAGATTGCCATTGCTAAAAACAAAGTCTTGCGAAACTGCATTCTCTGTCTTAAAGAATGAGCATCAATTTAATTAAAAAGGATGGTTCTGTTGAAATTACCAAACGACGCCTGGATACGCCAATAAACAGAAAAGAAAAAAAAGAGATCTATCCAATAACTCCTAGAACTCTAGACGCCACAGAGCTTCTGATATCTGCGCTATAAACATTTGTTTAACAGTGTATTTGACAGGTCTTTCCGCATTATTAAAATAAATAAATATGCTTAATTGTTGTGGCTTCGTCTTTTTACTCTCTTAACCATACACATTCCAAGCTAACAGAAAGGGAAGTAGATATCTGCGATATAAACATTTGTTTGACAGTGTATTTGTCAGATCTTTCAGCATCATTAAAATAATAATAATAAATATGATACATTGTTATGCCTTTGTCTTTTTACTCTCACCACGCACTTCCGTAGCTACCCGAAAGGGGGAAGCGTGTCTCTTCAGAAAAATAGAAATTTTGCGAAATATGCAATTAAATCCCGTTACCCTCCAGCGATGCATACGGAATGACACGTATCTCCCCTCCCCCGGCAAAATGTATGGTGCCTCATCTGCCTCATTTATCCCCTCGAACGTCTTATCGTGTTTAAAAATGGTGTAACATTTTTATCGTTTATTTTGTAACAGGGCGTACCGGGGACTAACATCACCATAGCAACCGTCTGTGGCATAATGAATGACAAGTCCCTTGGCCCCGCCCTGATGAGATACGCAAAGCTGAACTCACTTATCCTTGACACTTATGGCGAGAAATGCCTAGACGCCAGCTACCAGAACGCTATCAACTCCCTCCGCAATGTATCATGGGACAGTAGTGCTGCCGAAGGAGGTTAGTAGCCAGCCACAGGGAACCCATGCCATGTTACTGGACTAATAGAAACTTATAGTTACAATTTCTTTAACCTTTTGCTGTTGGGAGTGCGCAGTAGTCACTGGGAACCCAAATATATAGGGCCAGGCTTTTGTATTACTAGATACCAACTCTTGCTATTGTAAATAAAATACAATTTCTTACTGTCGTATATATATATATATATATATACAGTTCCTTGCTATCGCATTGAAACAGATATCCTATAGATACAAATTATTATATCGTATAGATTCGGCTTCTTGCCATCGTCGATACGGTTTCTTGCTATCGAATGGATATCTTACCAAAGTAGAGGTTCCTCTATTATTAATAGCCACGTCTTTCAGGTCGTCAATGGACCTATCAGACTTGTACCGAGTTTGGATTCTACCAGACCACAGATTCGGATAACCAACCATTTGGGAAACGATTCCCTCTCAAGTAAGACTGTCATGACATCGTTCTATATCCAGTTTGATTTCAATGGTTTCAACATCGCAGGCCAAAGGCCGGCCATATTTATAACTATCATAACCACCAAGTTTATTACTAGTCCCGATTATATGTTTTTCGCTGATCGCATGTTCACAGTTCGTACCGACTACGTATCTTGAAATGATCGTTTGTTCGTACAGGCCCGTTGCCAGGGCTCGTTCACCCAATTAGCGGACCATTTTCTCTTAGATGGTCACTTTTCCTAGTTTGCAATGGTACTCGACAGTTTTCTTTAAATTGGGCAGACCTTCCAGTCAAGTTGGATGGTTCAACCGGGTCTGTCGTAACTAACCACATATCCGTAACTAATCACATTTGACCTAACACTTAGTTTTACTTATTATATGGTCGAAGTCAAATGTTTTTTAACACATCACATATATTTTTAACATTAATCACATTATCCACTGTGCTCTTATCAGGTACTCTATTCAGCAGTGCATGGACGTGTTTGGGGAAGCATTCAACAGTTCTAACCTCGCTAGCGGAATAAGGCAAACCAACACTAACTATGGCGGCAAGGGCATCGCCTCGAGCAGGGTCAGTTTTTTATACGGGCTGAGTCTAAGCCAGAGATCGCAAAGACTGGGTATGCATTAGAACCTCGCTTGGTCGAATGGAAACAAAGATCAGTTCGGGTTAACAAATTATTGGGGTTGATTTTAAACAAAACCGCAACGGTATATCTCTTTCTTCTCGTGATCTCCCATGGTCTATCTCTTTTCTTTTGCAGCTTCTTATGAGTCTACCTCCTTCTCCTTTGTTTCTTCCAGATTGTGTTTCCTAAACGGTCTATCTCTGTCTGCTTTGTTTCTTCCAGATTGTGTTTCCTAAACGGTCTATCTCTGTCTGCTTTGCTTCTTCCAGATTGTGTTTCCTAATAAATTTATGTCTGTCTTCTTTGTTTCTTCCAGATTGTGTTTCCTAAACGGTCTATCTCTGTCTCCTTTGTTTCTTCCAGATTGTGTTTCCTAAACGGTCTATCTCTGTCTGCTTTGCTTCTTCCAGATTGTGTTTCCTAATAAATTTATGTCTGTCTTCTTTGTTTCTTCCAGATTGTGTTTTCTAAACGGTCTATCTCTGTCTGCTTTGTTTCTTTCAGATTGTGTTTTCTAATGAATTTATGTCTGTCTCCTTTGTTTCTTCCAGATTGTGTTTCCTAAACGGTCTATCTCTGTCTCCTTCGTTTCTTCCAGATTGTGTTTCCTAAACGGTCTATCTCTGTCTCCTTTGTTTCTTCCAGATTGTGTTTCCTAAACGGTCTATCTCTGTCTCCTTTGTTTCTTCCAGATTGTGATTCCTAAACGGTCTATCTCTGTCTGCTTTGTTTCTCCCAGATTGTGTTTCCTAAACGGTCTATCTCTGTCTGCTTTGTTTCTTCTTGATTGTGTTTCCTAAACAGTCTATCTCTGTCTGCTTTGTTTCTCCCAGATTGTGTTTCCTAAACGGTCTATCTCTGTCTGCTTTGTTTCTTCTTGATTGTGTTTCCTAAACAGTCTATCTCTGTCTGCTTTGTTTCTTCCACATAGTGTTCCCTAATGAATTTGTCTGTCTCGTTTGTTTCTTCCAGATTGTGTTTCCTAAACGGTCTATCTCTGTCTCCTTTGTTTCTTCCAGATTGTGTTTCTTAAACAGTCTATCTCTGTCTCCTTTGTTTCTCCCAGATTGTGTTTCCTAAACTGTCTATCTCTGTCCCCTTTTTTTCTTCCAGATTGTGTTCCCTAATGAATTTATGTCTGTCTCCTTTGTTTCTTTTAGATTGTGTTTCCTAAACGGTCTATCTCTGTCTCCTTTGTTTCTTCCAGATTGTGTTTCCTAAACGGTCTATCTCTGTCTCCTTTGTTTCTTCCAGATTGTGTTTCCTAAACGGTCTATCTCTGTCTGCTTTGTTTCTTCCAGATTGTGTTCCCTAATGGGTCTATCGACCCCTGGCACGCCCTGGGCATTATCAAGGACGTCAGCGATACAGAGCAGGCCGTGTTTATCCAAGGTAAGCACTAAACGCCGAGTCCAGCCAGCTACAAAACGCCACAGAGACATAATGCCCCTCTGTGTTTTATTAATCCAAAATATTACAAACTGTGAACGTTATCCCACTGTCACCTTTTGTCATTGTACATCCTATTTGTCGTTATCAAAAGGACATTATCTTTGTGGTTTTCTACCCAACAGGAACAGCGCACTGTGCAAATATGTATCCGGAAAGCGATAGCGACTCGCCACAGCTTAAGCAAGCGCGTGAGGTGATCAAACAGCACATCGCCAAGTGGCTGATAAGTGGATGAGGGATGATAAAAAGGTTAGGTGTTAGTGGAGGGGACGTAGACCAGTAATGTTAGACGGAAACATTGATCGATAGGATCATCCCATCATCATTATCATCATCACTAATATGATTATCATAATCCTCATAATTATATTTACCGCCACAACACCACCGCCAGCATCACCATCATCATCCCATCACCACCATCATCATCAACACTATCACCATAACCACAATCACCATTACCATAACCATAACCATCACCATAACTACCATCACCATCATCATCACCATCATCATCATCATTATCACCATCACCACCACCACCACCATCACCACCACCATCACCATCGCCACCAACATCACCACCACCACCACCATCACTACAACATCACCATCATCATCACAACCATCACCACCACCATCACCACCACCATTACCATCACCATCACCACCACCATCACCATCATTATAATGACCATAATCACCACCACTAACATCATCATCATCATCATACCACCGCATTTATCACCACCATAATCATCACGTCTTAGCCCCCATTTATTGACCATCATAGATAGCCGCAGCTTAATTCCATCGCGATTGCAACAATGTAATAGGACAGGGTATCCAATTTAAGGGAGAATTCCTCCCCTGCTCTCGCATAATGGTAGGAGTGACCCATGTACGGCGTCTTAATTTTATTGTGACTGAATACAATAGATGGATATGATTACCTACGTACAGTGAGACTCTTCCTCTGTCTATGTCTATACAAAAGTGTTGAATATGTATATAACATGTACAGGCTGACGTATTGACCGCTCTGTTCAATTTTGACGGCTGCAAATGCAGAGCCGCAGCAGGCCACGTAAGATGGGGATTGGGGCACAATACAGAAACATTAAGAAAATATGGGGGGGGGGGCACAGCCACGCCCCTTCTGGTCATTCTTCTTCTTATTTTTAAATATTAGGGGGGGGGGGGCACATGCCCCAGTGCCTCACCCCCTGCTACAGCCCTTAAAAGTGTATTCCCTGTATTTTATCTTTCTCTCGATTTTACCATCCCTAGATTTTGATCTGATTTATCTATCTAGTAGTTTACATAATCTACTTGTTTTCCACTAATACTTGTGTCGCCGTTGCGCTTGCTTGGACTATTTTGGGCGTTTTTCAAGCTTAAAATAAAACGAAGACATACCCATCAGAAACTCTGTGATAATTTTCACTTCAAATTTTAAAATGACCCATTTAATATTTTCAGGGGCGGATCTAGCTTTTTTCTAAACGGGGGGTTTGGCTCATTGACAAAGGGAAAGGGGGTAATTTTTTGTTACATATTGCTTTCTGCCAGCTCAAAATCTAGGTATTATCCACCATGTGGATAATATACTCAAAATCAAAGTTTTCTCTCTGGTGCATAAATTAAAAGACCCATTGAACAATACCCCACAAGCCCTATCAAATTTAGTTTTACCTTCATCGGAAATACATGGTCATAACAGTTTTCGCGCTTTCTGAAATAAATCTTAAAAACCAATTTTCGCCCGTGCAAATGTATGCGAGTTCCCTTTAAATTTCAGTTAATCTCTCACCTTTTTGCGCACTAAGACGGTCAACACAAACACGACGGTGATTCCGAGCATGCCGGCAAAGCCGTACGCGAAAAACATTAATAGCGTGGGCGCGGTCGATCCCGTCGGTGATCCGGCTTTCTCTTGTTCGACGCTCTCTGAAAGATATGATTCAAATTTTCTCCGATTCCTACTACACTATGGAGGTTTAAAAACCAAGCTGTATCTTTTACAGGGTAGCGTGTCATGCATCGGTGCGCGGTAATACATACGGTAGTGCAATGAAATGTCCATATAACGGACATCAATGAATCGGACAACGTCTATGTCCTCTACATCCTCTACATAACTGACACTTTCCTGAGTCGCAAATTCAAAGTTTTCATTCAATCTCCATCAATAGAAGCCCAATTAGCGGGGGAAGGAGGGCAATGTCCAGCTGACACGCCCAAGGAGTAGCTTTTGGGAGCATTACCTTGGATGACCGGCGCTCTATAGGAGTATGACTTAATCTTGAATGGCGCTCCTCCTATAGCTGATCCAAGGTTTCCGGTAAACGTTGAGTAGGATACGCGGGCCTGCTTCCTGGTGTAGACACTAGAAATGAACATAAAGTTGTAACTCGAATGCATAGTTTTATACCTCGACTATTTTGCCTATACGGTTTCCGATTCCATAAAGTAATTCAAGACTCCATCATCAAGGAATCTAGGGTAAGTCCTTCCTTTGTTTTAAAGATAGTTCTCTCTAACCCTTTCCGTGAACACTGTTTCTATTATCGCTTGAAGGGTTTTTAAAGAGGCTTAGTCAGCCACACCTTTGTTATTGTTTTCCTTAAGTATTGGAATACAATTTATGCCATATAATCGATATTTAAACAAATGTTTTACATTTCATTTACCGCAACATCCTCCCCAAATCCTCCATGGAAATGAATGCTTTCTCACTCTAGTATTATGCTAGTATGACAAAATAGGGGCTGACGTGGCTACTATATAAAGGGGCGATTTGGGTGCGAGTCTATCAGATAGGATTCACCGTAACCGACGGAAGAGATATTGTTAACTGTTACTGTTAAACACCATGACATTGACGGATCTAAGGTTAAACAGGTGCCAATAAAACCAATTCCGCGATGTTTTGTGAAGAACAAGCAGATAAGCTATTCCCAGCAACCCCCTCTCCCGTAGCAATGATGTGTTGGTGTAAAGGGCTCTTCGATCTTCCTCGTGGAGGGGGGAGGGAGTTCAACGGTCTATCGGTTCTATCGAAACTATCGGTTAATTTGAAATGCCCACGATTGTAGTCATATACATTCAGTCTTACCTAAAACTTGTGATCACACTTCCTTTCGTGAAGCCTTTCACTTGGGTCCCAATATACCCCTCAACGTCTTTGTAAACTTCGTCGCTCCAAGACACAAACTTCGCCTCCGTGTCCTTATACGCGCTCGACTCTGGATTCTTCAGATCTTCAGTAAACGTCATGTCTATCGTAACGGAACCGGCGAACTCGTCTTGCAGCTCGGCTGTCGTCGTCTCTGCATGCTGAATCGTAGACGACTCCGTTTGTGGTGCAGTTGGTGCTGTGTTGCCTGCCTGCGTTGTCGTTGTCGTTATCGTTGTCGTTGTCGTTATCGTTGTCGTTGTCATTGCCGTTGTCGTTGTAACATTCCCCCCTCCGTCGCCTCCAATCCCCCCACCGCTTCCTTTATTCCCCACACCTTTTCCAACTCCATTTCCTTGGCCGTTATTTCCGTTGTTTCCTTGTTGACAGCTTGTTTGTAAAGCCATAAAGGCAAGCATTATAACGAATACTACAAGAAGCCTCGTGTACATCTTTTATACTGTGTGAAATAAACAAAAAGGGGAATACGTTATAGACGTGTTTAAAACATCTCAGCCCCCTTTCAGCCGATTACTTGATATATTTCTTCAGCCACACAGCACACAAGCCGTATGTATTTCATTATGCTGACTTAGAATAAAGAAATGTAAAATGTATTAGTGTTGTAGCCCCTTAAAAGGCAATTGCTCGATATCGGTCTTTATAACTTTGTATCCAGGATGAAGAGAGGAGAGCGTGTAACCCATCCTCGGGGACCCAGGGCGTCGCGGAGATCGGGCACACAGGGAGCGCGGCGCGAGAAAGAAACAAGCTGAAAGACGGCCTGGGCAGACTCCAGCAGATCGTGAGACTTTTACCAAACCGAGCAGGCTTTGTTATTTAGGTGTTTGTGAAGTGTTTCTGAGCGTGAGGTCTGTCTGCTTTTCAAATTCACAAGGATCGCTCTGATTGGTCTCATTTTAATTTAATTATAAAATGAGACCAATCAGAGAGTGAGTTTGATTTAGTTTTTAGAAATGGGTTTTACAGAGCAGTTGCCCAGGGTGCTTTCAGCCTGTTTCTTTCTCGCGCCGCGCTCCCTGTGTGCCCGATCTCCGCGACGCCCTGGGTTCCCGAGGATGCGTGTATAAGCATTCTCAGAGCATCAGCGCTCTGAATACTTGATGATATTAGCAGTAATAAGTTGAACATCATATCTATCAGACATTCGCTCTTTTTGTTTTATAAGAACCTCTTTCACGAGAGAACGTCCAGCCTGAGATTTCGCCAAACTCTAAGAACATGCTAGAACATGATTAGTTAGCTGCATGCAAAATAATATTTTCGTATTGTGATGCGTCCTAAAATGCAGGAACATAAAATTGTGCTCATAATAACAACCATAAACATAATTGTTTTTGATAGTATTTGTAATTCTATTTTTAATAATTTGTGTAGTATCACATGTTTATACACTGAAATTTAAGATCCCTTAAGAACATTTCCAGCCTTCAAATACTCTAAAAATAAGAACGGCCCAGCCTCAACTAAAAATAGACTTTTTTTTAAATAAAAAAGAATGTATTCTAGAGGACAAAGTTTTTTAGGCAACAACTTTAAATGCGATTTGCTCTCGGAAAAATATGATAAAAAATAATAAAATATATACCAAAAACGTAATTACCGTTTTTTTTCGTGAAACGAGATTTGGCCGTTCTCTCACTGTCGAGAAACGTGAAATCGGTCCATTCCGACGTCCGTAAAACGTGATTGAACTCTCCCCGTGAAACCGGGAAAACTTGATTGAACTCTCCTCGTGAAACCGTGAAACGTGATTGAACTCTCCCAGTGAAACCGTGAAACGTGATTGAACTCTCCCAGTGAAACGTGATTTAGCTCAATTCTCAATTTAGCTGAATTTATAGATCGTAATTCTCGATAGAGGTAATTCTCTTACTATTGGCTATCATATTGTATATATATTCTAAAATTTAAGAACATCGTTAAGAACATATTCAGCCTTAAAATGTCCCACAAAGAAAAGCCCAGCCTCAACTGAAAGTTAGACGTTCTTATAAAAAAGAGTGCATTTACTCATTAATCATTTTATTCTGCAAACTTATTGTCAAACAAACACGATGAAAATGTTACAACTCTACATAAAAAAAACATAGATAATTGTAATCACACACATAAACCATGCCCGTGCCCAGGATTTCTCTTGGGGTGGGAAGGGTGGGGGGGTCGAGCGAAATCCGAAAAAGTGGACCTAATTTATAGTTTTGTCTACAAATAGCACGTCTATTGAGAACCAAAAGTGGACTTTCAGTGGTTGTTGGGGGGTGCGTTCGCAGCCCCTGCACCCCCCCTCCCCCCTGGGTACGGGCCTGTAAACACACGAGCATGTCAAGGACCCAGGCTAACCGGCCTTAAATACATTTATCCGTCATTTAGCGAAATGTGGAAGACTGAACGAAAGCAAGGAAAGCCCTTCAAGTAAATGCAATCCAAAACGACCGATTTGTAAATAAATCCCCCTATTTGCGCAACTGAAAGCTGAGTTGGCGTAAAATTTAGTTCATCGCAGTTTTTCTGCCGTTAAAATACACACAAAAAATGTCCTCCACAGTCGTGTTGATAAGCATAGGCAATATTTATCCAGGAGGAAAAAAGTTTAGATTTAGAACCTAACAACCCTTCGTATTTTTTTGGACACAAAAAGGTTCTGTCTGAAATGCGCATCTCTTAACTTTAGTATTACTTATAAAAAGCCCTATAAAATAACATCACATCCTTGTCCTGTGCTAGTTAGCTCACTCGATGTCTTAAATCACGGTTCTATAGCTACTAACCTTCCCTTTAAAAGTCAGAGAACCGAGATTTATGCACCTGCTCACCTCGAGGATTCATTAGCACTGAACTAGAAACCAGCCTTTTTGATTTAAAACTGGTAGAGCTTTAATAAATTATTTATCCCAACTATTATCTGCTACGCGAGCCATATAAATAGTCTCTTTAGAGGAAACAAGGTTTTTTTTTATTATTCAAGTCGCCAATACATTGGGCGTCAATTAACGTAGTGTGATCATAGATTTGTGAATAGCGCTAAAAAGGATAGAAAGATATTGCGGACGTTTCGAGGCTCCTGGCTCAGCGTCTAATTGCAACGGGAGTTTTGAGTTGACAGTAGGCTCTGGTGAAGGAGCTAAACATCTATCCTTTTAGCGCTTTTTACAAATCTATAATCATATACTACCTCTTCTTTTACCTAGCGCTACCAGGCACATACAACAAGTCGTTGCATTTTTTACACGTCAATTAAATAAAACACTTTCTCGAGTTTTGTTTGTTTTGGATACAATGTGATTTCAATATGTAACCCTTCTATAAGCCCACACGCTGTTGTGATAATCATGATCTGTTTTCAAAAGCAGAACAAAATAAACTTCAACTTAAACGACACTTTTGAAACGCATGACTCGAAGCTTTGGCGGAGAAAATGAAGAACGGCGGTATGCAATACAAAGTACAGAAGAAGTACAAAGTAAAGTACATAAGTGACTAGAATTTTTGTCCTTTATATAATCAATCCCTTACACACAGGTCGTTTTTATTAGAGTTATAATAACATTGGTCTCGTGATGCGTTCCTATATATGCGAATCCCGTCTCAATGAGGGGCCGTCCACACTAACACGGATTCGTTTTGATACGTTTAGGGCCTTCCGTCCACACTAACACGGAGGTCGGATCCAGCGATTTCGGATAATTTTGAAAACGCTGTTGAAAGTGAATTAAAATGAATCCGTTTACTTTGGTCCGTAGTGTGGACGGTCGAATCCGTATCAAAATGAAAACGATGGCGTCATATCGCAGGAGCGCGCTATTTTGGGTATGCACATATACAAAAAATGACGTCGCCCTGTACCTTTCAGCGTTTTCAAACGTTTGAATCCGTGTTAGTGTGGACGGCTAGATCCAGGCGAACACGATGCGAAAACGATAGTGTGGACGCGAATCAAGTGATGCGTTTTCGGCGAAACGAATCCGGATATTTTTCGGATCCGTGTTAGTGTGGACGACTAGATCCAGGCGAACACGATGCGAAAACGATAGTGTGGACGCGAATCAAGTGATGCGTTTTCGGCGAAACGAATCCGGATATTTTTTGGATCCGTGTTAGTGTGGACGACTCCTGAATTGGCAGCACAAAAACAAATCAATCAACTTGCAATCTTTTTTAATTTCAATCAAAGATGTGTAGCGTTAGGCAACTTTTGATACATTAAATGTATCAAAATTCCCAATCATGTTACCCTTTTCTAAAGCAATTTCAATTGGCTGCTGGGAAAGTGTCATTTCATTGGTCAGATACTCCCGTCCTCATAAACATACATAATCTAGATATTACTGTCGAATCCGTTGTATCGCGACCCGCGTTATCAAAACACGATTTGTTTTGGTTTTCTGTTCCGTCAGTGGTCGAGAGATGTTGCAAAAATCTGATCACTTTATAATAATTTGACTGGCGGAACAAAAAAATCCCAAAAGACAAAGACAAATCGATGTTTTGAAAATGCGGCGTCGCGATACAACGGATTCGACAGTAAAGCCGTTTGTTTGCGCGCAAATTATGACAGCTTTCCTACTGTTGTCCTTATAGAGACGAAAAACAACAGAATAGGCCCTGTAAGGAACTTTATTAACCGTCCTTTCTATATTGCACCGTATAAGAAACTAATATGTTTCTCCAGCCTAGTCCCAGTCGTTCTTATCGGGTTTCCTGTGTTCAACCTAGTCCCAGGTGTTCTCATCGGGTTTGCTGTGTTCAGCCTAGTCCCAGTCGTTCTTATCGGGTTTCCTGTGTTCAACCTAGTCCCAGGTGTTCTCATCGGGTTTGCTGTGTTCAGCCTAGTCCCAGTCGTTCTTATCGGGTTTCCTGTGTTCAGCCTAGTCCCAGGCATTCTTATCGGGTTTCCTGTGTTCAGCCTAGACCCAGGCGTTCTTATCGGGTTTCCTGTGTTCAGCCTAGTCCCAGGCGTTCTTATCGGGTTTCCTGTGTTCAGCATAGTCCCAGACTTCATGAAGGATTCCTTCATACAAATTGTATTTGTTTCACTGATAAATATACATTCTACGTAAATTCCAATGTTCTGATGATTTATGTTCAAATATAAAGGTCACAGTGCTGGTTCACCTGGAGGAATTCTCGTATTAATTTCTTTTTTACAATTCTCTGACCTTTTTCCAGGACTTGGCCCTAACTACACGCATTTTCAAATAGAGATCCTACTACACAACGTTAAAGTCCTTATGAATCGACTAATTATATATTTTACTCTGCTTACTTGAACGTACTCGAGAAATTATATTTTTTGAACATGAGAATTTTCATTCAAAATACAACATTATTTTTCGGTGCATGTGAGCGTGGTGACTCCGGTCACATTCACACTAGAGTCAACAGCTTAGTGATGTATTTTGAGACTGCATTCGCACTAAGAGAGTCTTATTGAACGCATTCTCATTTGCGCAAATCAAATCAAATTGTGACTGACCAACCTTAGACCGCAATATCACACCTCTCCACGCACGTAAAGGTGACCAACCTTAGCGACCAGCCTTTGACGTCATTGTCACGCCATATCAGTGCATGTCACACCAAGTTACTAGTCATAATACGCGTAAGTCACGCCAGCGTCTTGGTGACTAGTCTGAGTGCCGCCTTTGCTGAGCTTCCGGAAGTGACGTCAATGGCGCTTACTTTAATTTCAGTTCCGCCGAAATACACGTCCAGTTCAATTTTCCTGGACAATCCTTGACTGGTGTCCGGACTGACCACCTCGAACTGGACGTTCTCAGCGACCACGCCCGCGTCTGTGGTAAACCCAATCGACTTGTTATTAGTACTGAAGAAGCGCAGCCTTGCTAACGTCTGCAACGGGTGCACGGGAGAGAAGAAGAACGATCGCTTTTCTCCGACTCTGACCTCTTCGTCTTCTTTCACTAAAATATCGAAAACGTCCTCACAAAAATCCACGCCATCTATACGGCTTCGCTTCGTCTCAGGGTGCTTTCCAGTTTCGAATTTTTCATTAATGTCTATACCGTATGTTCTAGCCATGACACGCGCTGATAGGAGATTAGGGTTCTGCGCGAACATCACTGCGCCTTTGATAATGGCTAGTTCGCTTTCTCTTGGCGTCAGAATACGTTTATTCGGGAATGCCTCAACAATAGCACGGCGTAAATGTACCGACTGCGAGAACCCTCCAACTAAGAACAATGTCTCCACTTCACCCAACCTTTCCTTGTTAAGCAAACTCTTGATAAGGTCTATAGTTTTGTCGGCGACTGGCTGGTAGAACTTCTTGATGATGTCCAGGTTAACGTACATATATCCGTCCCTGAGCGTCACCTCGTCTTCGCGGAAATACAGGCGCATACTCTCGTTGATGTTATCGTCCGTGCCAATTACTTGACTGTACGCATTCACGAAGTTGTACGGGAGAACGATGCTGATCTCTTCGTTGTCGATTCCGTGCTCGGCGCGTTTCTGAATCTCGAAGTCGCTCATTATTTTCTGTGGAAAATAGGCTAGAGTTTAATGGATCTTGGCGTGATTAGTGAATTGAATTAGGTTCTGATAGGATCTAAAAATAATGGTCTCGTTTTGATTTAGCATCTGTAGACTGTGTGAAAGTGTGGTAAACGTGTGTTCTGCATATGAATTAATGAATGAATTGGGGAAGTTTTTTTGTGAAGGGAGGCAAACTGGAGAGCCCGTAACAAATCCCTTTGGAACTAAGGTAGGTAGGTCTATTAGGTTAGGGTAGAAGTTGTTTGTTGTTGTGAGGTTGCGGTGGCAATAGAGTTTAGATAAGGTAATGTGACCTGAAGCTGGGCTGGGACGTGATGTTAGGTGTTCTGAGCGGTTGAGAAGATCAGTTTAGTTTAAGCTGGACGTAAAAGTGAAATATGGTGGGTCGGGGTATTGTAAGGTGTTCTTTGCGGCGGCAATGTGAGTTTGTAAGTGAAATATTTTATCATCATCTTTTGTGATATAGTAATAGTGAACTAAGGTTATTTGAGGTGAGTTAATGTGTGCTAATAAAATAGATTACAGTTCGCGGTGATACAAATATCCTGACCGTCTCCTAATCCTGGGTAAATCACTGGAGTAGACCATCTCGTGATTGGCTGGTTGTGAGTTACATACCTGCCAATCATTGGGGTAGTCCCGTATAAATTGTGTGATAAAATCATCGCCAAGGATCTTCTTCAGCATTGCGATGAATTCCTGGTCCACACACATCCCTCCTAGCTGTCCCCCTGTTGGGCAATGTATCTCCTTGACCGTGCCGTCTTTTTGCAGCTGGTGAGAAGTGATATCTAAAGTCCCTCCTGTTAAAAAGAAAGAAAAATGGTGTGCGGAATTAAGGGTGTTTCAAATCTAGGGTTACCGCTGCAGTGATTCTCTTGTAAAACATGCAAACAAAAAGTGAGGTGTTAGTAAGAAGTATCTAGCCTAGATCTGGTGTGATTTCCAGGGTCACTCCTATAAAACTTGTAAATACAGGGCAGGCGTTTCCAGGATTGGCTGAGGGGGTGCGCAGTCATAGGTGTCAGAAAAAGCACAGTATTTGGAGATTCCTTAATAAGAAATGACCCACTTTTTGGCCGCCAAGGAGCCCCCCCCCCCCCCCCCCCCCCCTGTGTACGCGCCTGCAGGGTGGTGGGAAAGAAAAGGAATATCTAGGCTAGATCTGGGAGGATTTCAGGGTCACTTCTATAACTCACATCACTTCTATGTGATGTGAGTTACTCCTGTTGTTAGGTGACATGACGGAAAAACCTGGAAAATTCGCAATTCGAGATAGAAAAAAGAAGACACAATTTCTTCTAATGGCCATCGGTTCCTTGTATTTCGGACTGATATTTAAACCACAAATAACGTGAGGCCGAAATGCAAATACCCAGATTTTTGCTTTTTAAGATATTTTTTCCTTGATCATCCTTGCGCTTTGTATGACCTCAAGGACGAAGAGCTCAAATTTCAATGACACTTTACAAAAAGTCGCATCAATTTTTAAAAAGTAGTATTTGATATTTTGTTTGCTATTACTCACTTACTCAAGTACTTAGAGAAATTTTCCGCCTTATTAGATCTGAAATGAGCTGATTTGAAGTGTTAAGTCATGTTTTTCCGTCATGTCTTGTTAGGCACGTGAACAGTGCGAGATAAAGTGAGCAATATGTCTGCCAGGGATAGTGTGATAAGTTGCCCAGATTTACTTCTGTTGAAACAAGAACACAGAGTGCGCGTAGGATTGGCCCCTCGGTACTTACCCCCGTTGTCGATGACCATATAAGAACCGGAAGTACCGCGAAGCATATCATTAACCAATTGTTCCCCAGTCTCTCCTACAAAGTCACTCATCTCTAAGCCTCGACAGTAGAACGAGGCTGCTTCCGGCTCAAGCGCTATAAGAAGTTGCTCCGGGTCTTCCTGGGATGCTAGACCTGCCTGAAGAGTGAAAAACATAATAAGCATCGTACACTTAACAGCAAAAATAATAATAATAATAAGAAGAAGAATTATGTGTGCGCAAAAGATGTCGTGAAATGATACGTTTTCCAACTTAAATGCTAAATATTTGCCACTAGGGAGGACAGTCAAAAGATGAAGATGTAAAATGATAGTGCTGAGACAAGATCGAGGGTGTCTTTGTAATGTATCCATGACATGGGTACCTGAGGAAAGAAGGAAGCGAGGAAGACCTAAAACAACACGTGTTTCATTTAGTCCATATTCTTTCCCTGGTTTGTGATCCCTGATTACTTTAAAATAGTTCAATATGACTGATCCGCCTCGATTAGCCTGACTATTTGCGGTTCAGCCTAACAGTATTAAATGTTGGTTATTGTTAATAAAGTCTGGAGTCAGTCTGAAAATCTGTGCGTTGGCTTTCCCCAACCCCTCTCGCCTCAGACATCCACAGGAATCCCAGACAGAAAGCCAGGAACTAGGTTGCAGATATCCTAGAGTTGTACGCTATACTTAACGTCTACCGCAAACTGTAAACACTCACGATATACGCTGCTTCGCGCATGAATTCCTTTGCCGCTGGTTCCCATATCGCAGGCACCGTCAACACCCACGCCACATCTGAGGCCTGGTACCTGGCGGTGTCGGCGTTCTTGTTCAGCGTACTATTGATGGTTTCCATGGCAACCTTCTTTAGGTATTCTAGGCAGACGGCGAACAAATCCAGGGCGCAGACTGAGCGGCCGTTAGCTGCCGTGACACGCGTTTCCTTGTCTAGATTCTATAGCAAATAATGAACTAAATATCACATTACATTACAGAACGAAAATATGGTCATAATTCGTGCGCGTACCCAGGATTTGCCAAGGGGGAAGGTGGGATGAAAAGTCTGACATCCAAAAAGGAAAAAGTATTTGATGCGATTCTTGAATAAGAAAACCGCCATTTTTTGGTAGTTAAGGAGGTGCGCGCACATCCTGTGTACCCCTCTCCCCTAGAAACGCGCCTGTGGTCAAGAGTAGAGAAAAGAGGGACTGCAATGAGGGATTTGTATCTTTGTAGGCGCATGTCTACGGGTGGCGGCTTTGGGCGCGGGCCGCCTGCTTATTCTTCTTCCCCTCATATTGATAGCTCTTCCAAGAGTCGCTAGAACGAACCGTAACTTCGTCATGACCGAGTAAACATCGCGCTCAACCACGCAAACAATTTAATTACAAAGCTCTATTATTTGAGTTTGTTTTGTATAGTTCTAACAAAAGACCTTTTAGCATAACACCAGGAAGAAGACATTTAATTACTAATAAGCATTATCAAGCCAACTAGAACAAAGAATCTTTACTTTTGACTTCTCTCAAAAACAAAACTAATATCTGACGAAAAATCCAAGGAATACCATGCTTACTCTAACGCGTTTTTGAACGGACATCCGTCTTGAAAAGAAAGCGTGCATTCCTGGGAGGTAAAGACGGGAGAGGAAGCTAAATCATACCCTGGGCAATCCTACGAATCCTACGGTTTTCCATAAATGTTCATAATACTTTTGAAACATTTGTTAGGCAAGTTTGAGACTTCCCCCAATGGATAAACATTTTTTTTATCCCTCCTGCCTCCAATTCCATCGACAAACATCTACCCTCACTTTTATTTTACCCCTACCCCCTCCACCGCTCACTCCACGCACTACAGGATATTGTAGCTGCTTCAATGCCATCCAAATAACCTAGCAATTAGTAGGGTTTAAATTAACAATTGGACTCGTAAAACGCAGAGTTTGCGAAATTATGATGTATTCTTTTAGTAAAACATTATACGAACAATCACGCTGACGCGAGCTCGGTTTACAAATTTAACTAAAAAATATTAAAGTTGCTATAGGATGTAGCCCGAGTCTCAGGCGATTTTATTTATCAAAAGTCGGAGAGGAAAAATAAAACTATCGCTTCCCGGTATATACTTCATAGGGAACGATAAAAGGGCCTGACACTCGGGCTATATACGATTCTTTCTAGAATGTTCCAAACCTCCATTATCTTGTGTTAAGATCTCCAAATTAATGAGCTCAGTGCTGAAGTAGTTAGGAAGAAGCTTGTGTGACAGACCGATCAGAATTTAAGATCGTATAACACTAACAAACCAGCTGCTATTGGCAATCTAACACGGTGTCACGGAGGGTGCGCCATTATCATTATATTCAGCTAGCGCTATTGCTATTTATAATATTCCTCGACTAATTGAAGGTTTGATATTAGAATTAAACGAAGCGGAAAATTCGCTGTTGGGGGCTGTCTTGTGTATGCTAGACCAACAGACCAGGGTAGCAACTTAAACCACACTGCGCTCTCGTGAAAAAACTTGCTAACTCATATGATTGAAGAGTAGGTAGATAATTGTTTATGCGCAAAGCGGAAAATATAATACATGGTGGAAGTGCATACTGCGGTTGATATTAAAACAAAAATGTATAATTATTTTTAAGCCTGATATCGCGAAAACATCACAGCAGCATTCGGTTGTAGATGCTCAGATGCTGTGAAACTCAGCATTGCAATCGAGATATAAATGCACAACACACGGTAAACCCACCTTTGCGTTGTAAAGAAGCAGCTTGAAACGGTCGAAGAAAAGCATCTCCGGCCCGTCATTTCTAGCTAAGTACTTTGCGTATGTCTCAAGAGCAGCATGACCGAACCGGTAGAATTCACCCTCCTCGGTCAGTAACACACACGTTGGCGTCTTGTAAAAGCTGAAGCCTTGGCCACGGCCCCATCCTCGGAACACATGAATATCCGCAGAGTTAACAGCTCCTAATGCAGCGAAGCCGAAGCCGCTATAAGTCGCGCCGAAATCTATGGCAATAATTATTTCTCTTCTCTTATTTTCTCCCATTTTCTATGAGTGGCGGGTGTTTAGTGTTGTGCCGAGTGAGTCTTGTCAAGCCGATTTGGTCGCTGCCTGGAGTTTGCTGTGAACTTGTGGTATTATCGATTGACCTGCTTGAAGGAGTGTTGTGGGGTCGAATGACTCGCGCGCGTCTAGTGGTTCTATGTAAGCGGGTATAATCGAATGTTAATAAAATGTCTTCTGTTTTCCGGTGACACTCTGCTAACACGCTTGAGGGATTTATGTGACAGGGTCACGACATTCCCGCTGATGAGAGATGCAATGGACCTCGCTCACTGTGAGTGAGGCTTGTGAGTGGCTTGGTGCTGTAGTGAACACTAACTGTGAACTGGTTTTTGTTCTCTTCCCTCTACTCCTCCCAGATGTATAATGTATTGTTGTAAGACACAGCCGCATAGCCAATATACAGATCTTCATTTCTATACAACATAGCAGCCACCCCTCTAGATCGCCCACCTCATTATAACAAACTTTATATTTATCCTCGATCAGGTCCCGCTAGCTCTACTGTTATTTAACCTCCTTATAGTGACCAACCCATCATATTGACCTCCTCTCTGAAACAACCAACTTCAAAATATCTATAAAATGGGTCAATCCTTCTGAGAAAATATATAGAATTTTCCAGCAAATGGCGCCTTAAGAGAACAACAAATTCGTTTCTGAATTGATGACTTAGCTAGACACGGTATTGGCGCTTACATAAATAAAGCGACACGCAAGAAATCACGGGAGCGAGGGGCCAAATCCCAAGACGACTGTCCCCAATCTCTTCTTCTTTACTGTATCATGATGAAGCAGGAATGACATCGTGTGTAATGAAATCTAACAATCCATATCAACCGATCAAGAACCGACAGCCTGTACTTGATCGAAGGAAGTGCGTCTCATATCACACTAGTAAAAAACTAGACTGAGCGGAGCCGAGGTACGATAACCACCTCGGATCGGATATGATCAGTTATCCAACGCTAGAAAAACATCAAATACTACACCACGAGGAGTTATCATGATTTATCACCCGTGCGCAGACAAGCCGATTATCGCCTTTTTCATACGCTTGTGCAGATAGGCCTAACGGGCTGACGACGAGTGCTGGTCTGTACAGGACCCGAAACGATCTCAAAAAGTTCCCCAACTGATCCCGGGACCCAAAACGATCGCCAGGAGTCTCCGAAATAAACCCCAAGGAATTGCAGTAATGGCAAACAAAAGGAATTGGCTTTCAGTTTTAAAAACATATGAAACATTTGAGCGTTATTTGTGTTACTATCAAGAAATTAACATAAACTAAAACCATAGTATTGAAGGTTTTAATATACGACTGCGCGGGAAATGCAGTGGTTGAGTCAGAAATTGGGGTAAAATAACAGTTCCCGTGATAGTAATTTGAAGGCGTGAATAAATTATTTATACATAACAAGCAATACAAGAAATTCTCCACATAGATTCACAGATAAGAAATGCTGCTTTCTGTAGGAAGCGAATCGTGTTAAGGTTATTTTTTGCAAATTTGTTTGCAAGGCGACAGAAATACAAAGGCGAGCGCACACCTCTCGTCCCGAGCCCCCTCTTCTTTGGTTCCGCGCGCGTTCATAGAGAATATAGCGGGCCCGGGATTCACCCCTTATGTTAGACCGGGGAACGGGTTACTGGGATTTTAGCTAAAAGGTAGGGCTTTGGGGACCAAAAACGGCCGCTTCAAGATATTTTATGTAAATGGTAGTTAGGACAACAGCCTTCCCCTCCCCCCAAAGTACAAAACAAGTTTCAGTGCGTTAATTTTATTATAAACTTTTCAGAAAAGGTGCATTTTGCATCCATTAATATTATTTTTTATTTCTTTCCTACCTACATCTTGTGTTTTAATATAATGTCACTATGGGCAATGTTGTATAAAACGATTCTGAAAGGCATATGTATATATTTTTGTGGAAATTCATTTGAATGAAGATTTTGATCTCAACAGAGACAAGTTTTATGGCACAGCCAGTCACCTGTTCTATGGTTAAAAACTCTTGTGTTTTTTTGCGTTTGCTTTTGTTTATTGACAAGGGTTGAATAAGCTCTTTGTGTTGAATATGCTTGTTTGTGTGTTTATTGACTATAATCGCAATTGCAGCAAAAAATGTGAATTTGACCATCAGCAATAAAAAACAGCAAAGCAATTTCTACAAATAGGAAACTAATCTCTGACGCCAAATTACCATAGGGCTTGAGACGTGTATGCCTAGTTCTCACCGAAAATTGAAAACAGTTGTTGTTACTGGAAGAAACCGTTTTTTGATAGAAAGTTTTCTAGGAAAAGTATTGTGGAGAAAATGCATAGAATCCCTGCCACAATAAAATCAATATATTCAGTGGCTTTAAAAAATCACGTGGCTGATAACTGTACCCGGCCCAGACTACTATAGAGCAATACCAACCAGGAGTGTGTCCAGAGAGGGGGAGGGCCAAGGGGTCCGGGCCCCACCCTGCTCATTTGCAGAAATGTGAAATTACGTGGGGAAGCAGTAAATAGACAAATTTGACTAGTGGAATAGTTTAGAGAGTGCTCGGCTTATGACTTTTGTGTATGATTATATTGGATCTAGATGTTTATAGTGACCTATTTCCCCAGAAATCAGGAATAGCTTTAGAATGTGAGAAAACCATTCCTAGGTCAGTGATATGTTTGAACCCAGCCTGCATTTTTCTCAGGACACGCCCCTGCTAACTGACGATGCCCGTCAAACACTATCACGGGTCAATAAATACCTATAAAACGCTTCTTATAAGTTCAACCAAACGGTACCAAATTTGTCATACAAGGGCTTGGTCGAGTCATGGGTGAAACAACAAACAAACCGAAGCAGGGCGTCGACAAATCGCAATTTGTAAATGTAAATGCTCTGACGTAGCTTGTAAATACTCCGCCCGACAATCGGTCCGACAAATCGCAACTTGTGAATGCTCCGCCCGACAATCGGTCCGACAAATCGTAGCTTGTGAATGCTCCGCCCGACAATCGGTCCGACAAATCGTAGCTTGTGAATGCTCCGCCCGACAATCGGCTCGACAAATCGGTGCGTGTAAATCCGTCTTGAATTTGATAAAAGATTAAAATTAGCAGTGACTGTGACGTACTTCGCATGCGTCGCGCATGCGTCGCTAGCTTGTGACAGTCACCGTGTGTCTAGTGTTGGTCTTCTGTCCACTCATAAGTTGATGCCCAAATATGGAACCAATGGTATGCTGCGAGTTCGACAGCGTCAACGCAGAGCCGAACGATAGCTGAAAGTCCGAATTCTCGTTGCCAGGCAACCTGAACATGACAGTGACAACCGAGGCCTTGGTATCAGCGGTAGTCTCTATGGCGGCTTGACTAATCAGAGGCCGATCCGCCACGTCACGCAAATAGATCTGCGCCTTGCGTGGGTGTAGCGCGTGTTCGACGCGCGTACGCGAGTTCTCGCGCTTTATCTTCCAGCAGCTTTTCTGAGGCGGGCCGCGCGTGTCCACGATGAAAGAGTAGCTTGCGAACGGGCGGCTCGCCATTGTCTCTAGCTCGCGCTCTTGTACCTGCGCGATGCGACGGCGGTCGTGAAACTGCTTCATCTTCCACGTGATCACGCAGATAGAAAGCACGAGGAAAAACACGGAAAAGAACACGGAGAAAAACACAAAGAGGTCTATGTTGGAGACATCCTGGCGGAAGTAGACTACTCCGGTGGTGTCCGGAGACGCCGAGCTCCCCACACCTCGAAACACCAGGTAAAATCGCACAGAGCGGAGTAAATGCTCCTCATACGGGAACGTGATTATTAAACGCTTCTCCACGGAACGAACCACGGTCACGTCATCATTACCACTGAATGTCACGAACGTGTTGAGTCGATTAGGTCCCGCGTTAATTTCCTTAATATTGAGGTTACTATCGGCTGATCTTCGGCGGCGTCTCGAGCTTTCCGAGTTTACCTCGACCACATGAGTTAAATTGCTTTCATACACGGAGACTGCCCGGTTATCTGGGGTAATGTACACGTCCAGGCCGCCTCGGAACACGTCGATAGTTGTTCGTATATCGACGTTTGTGTACTTTGGAAAGACGACGTACGGTACGGTCAGGCCTTGTGATAACGGCTGAACGTTCTTGTCGTTAATCTCTTTGGTCGGGTCGTTGCTGATGAAGAATTCTTGCATGTGGTTAATCTTGGAGTAGCACAGGCGGCTATCGGCCGGAGAACCAAGGAAGCCATCCACGCATTTAGTACACTAAAGAGCAAACACAGCATAAATACAGTCGTCTCGGACTCGAATATGCCCTCGGACAATGCCAAGTTATTGCAGACGGGGCATCTAAAATACAGCATTTAAATCAAACTAGGCGACTAAAATACAGCATTTTAATCAGTGGTACAAAATGCAGAAATCAAGCTGATAGGTCGAGAACATTTCCTTATATGAGGACAGGCGCACGATTGATGTCTTAAAAAATGATCTTGAACAACTTTCTGCGCCATTTGTAACCAGGCCCTCTTTAAAAAAGTATGACGAACGTTGACCAAGCTTTGTTAGAAACAGGCAGAACAATAGGTTAGATGTCAAGCATTGCACTGGTGGCCAGGGGGGCTTTAATGACATCTTGGTTGACTATAAACTTCTTGATTGGCTTAGAAGGTGAGTATTTCAATCATTCTTTTCTATTGAAAACTAAATCTATTCTTTCTGTTTGTACTTCTGGCCATGCCTGGGAGAGTTCCGAAGATGAAAACTGAGCAAAGTGCGTTCAAACGTCCTTTAGACCACCGTATTCTACTCAGTGTCAGATCATACCTGATTTTTGTAGCAATCGTTTTGACCACTGTGACATTGTTCTGCGGTGTTATTCTCACAGCTACATTTCCCTCGCTCGTCACAGATGCTGCCGTGACCATTACACTGACATCTGAGAAATAACAGGAGTCGGTATCTCAATCAGCAACAGCATAACCATAACCATCAACGGTGACATTTAGGGGAGAAAGAGGAACCATGTGTATGATGACTCATTTGGCATTTTCGCATGTGGTAAAATAAAATTGATGGACCATGAAGCAGAAATATGGAGAAAAATGTTCTGCAAGCGGTTCTCTGCAACCAATGTTTCTCACAAAGCTTACATGGTATACACAAATATCCCTTAAAGATTGGACAACTGTGAATGTCGTTTAGAAGTAAACCGTTTTCAAATTTATCAAATTTATTCAAGCATTGTGTTAAAAAAAGTTGGATGCCCTGATTTTAAAAATTTGACGTAAAATTCCTTAAAAAACCATGCAATTATTAAAACCTGGGCTATTCTTTTTGTTTGTTGTTTTGTTGTTGTTGTTTTTTTTGTTTTTTTTTTTTGGGGGGGGGGGAGAATAAACCTCCGTCCCTACTCTGTTGCCGCCGCCAGGGCTGTAGCAATTGGCTGTAGCTATTGGGGGGAGTGGGGACAAACCTTGAGCAGTAGCCCTGGAGGAAGAAGTGACCAGGCACGCAGTGCTTACACAGGAGCCCCGTACTGAAGTTACCACACAAGCACTCGCCGTCTTCATCGATCACGAGAGGCCCGCGCGTCAACCACTGGACCACCTGGGAGCAAGAAGACAAAGTGTTTAGATCAGAATGCTAATACATGGTGGCGCGTGACAACCACTGGACCACCTGGGAGCAAGAAGACAAAGTGTTTAGATCAGAATTAGATCAGAACGCTAATACATGGTGGCGCGCGTCAACCACTGGACCACCTAGGAGCAAGTAGACAAAGTGTTTAGATCAGAATTAGATCAGAACGCTAATACATGGTGGCGCGTGACAACCACCTGACCACCAGGGAGCAAGTAGACAAAGTGTTTAGATCAGAATTAGATCAGAACGCTAATACATGGTGGCGCGCGTCAACCACTGGACCACCTGGGAGCAAGAAGACAAAGTGTTTAGATCAGAATGCTAATACATGGTGGCGCGTGACAACCACTGGACCACCTGGGAGCAAGAAGACAAAGTGTTTAGATCAGAATTAGATCAGAACGCTAATACATGGTGGCGCGCGTCAACCACTGGACCACCTGGGAGCAAGTAGACAAAGTGTTTAGATCAGAATTAGATCAGAACGCTAATACATGGTGGCGCGTGACAACCACCTGACCACCAGGGAGCAAGTAGACAAAGTGTTTAGATCAGAATTAGATCAGAACGCTAATACATGGTGGCGCGCGTCAACCACTGGACCACCTGGGAGCAAGAAGACAAAGTGTTTAGATCAGAATTAGATCAGAACGCTAATACATGGTGGCGCGTGACAACCACTGAACCACCTGGTGTATTTGATTAATTAGAGTAGAAGGCTGATTGTTCTTTACAGTTATCATCATCATCATCATCATCACCATTAGAACCTATACCTGATCTGGGTCAAGCGACAGGCTGAAGTTCCTGGCTCTCTCAAGATCCTTGCGGTCCATACACACGGTGGCGGTGTGGTTACACGTGTGGTAGCACGAAACACAGGACCCGTTATTACGCGCGTCTCCCACATAAAGCGGTTCACAGTACTGGCAACTGGAACCCTGAAAACGTAAAGTCAAGTCAATGTCAAAAGCCAACCCACCCGAATGGAATGTCCGCTTAAATGAAAGACAATAATGTACCACTTGCTGGAACACAACGGGTAACCTTATATAAAATGATTTGCGGTCTTTTTCTTAACTAGCCAGCTCAGAAATTTACCTACCTATTTTGCATCCCATTTGGGGTTAGGAGGGAAGCGTTTAGCTAAAAGCCGGGATTAAAGCACCCGTAACTTTGAAATGTTGCGTTACGACTTACCGTTGTGTGATTTCGGCAATCGGTACATACGTCACGCTTCGTCGCATTAGCACAATGACCGTGACCATTACACAGGCATTCCACCGAGCAGTTTGGTCCTGTCCAGCCAAAGCTACAAGTGCACACGTCAGGCGATGTGCACTTGCCATTAACGCAGCCCTGGGTACAAACCGGTACGCACTGACCGCTGGGAAAATACAAAATAGTTGAGTGAGCCCTGGGTACAAACGGGCACGCACTGACCGCTGGGAACAAATACAAAATATTTGAGTGAGCCCCAGAAGTGCTTCAGGTAAGAGACTGCACCAAATGTAGTATCCCGGAGCAAGCAACAATCCCAAGATATGTTCAATGGCCAGACATGAGTAGTATGAAGCGCCTGAAGCGCCTTTATGCGTCTTCAACTCGACCACGTTTTATCTGCACTTACATTGCATCTTACGAGGGGGATTACATTCAGTTAACCTTTGCCCGCACCCACTGCATCTGTGTGCCAACACTTCCACACTATGTACCTTGGTACGAATACACCATTTTAAACAAGGGCTAGGACATGGGGCACGGAGGGTTTACGGGGATGGCTCTTGTGAATTTCTTGAGTCAAGAGGCAGCGCTAAATTATTCACGTTGAAAAAAGACACAAAACATCTTGGTCTTACCTGAGTGCCTGCTCGTAGCCTGGTTTACAGACGCATCTGAAGAACTCGGGGGTGTCCACGCAGTTTTGCAGGGCCGAGCAATTATGCCTGCCATTAAGGCACTCATTCTCAAGGGGACACAGCAGTGACGCCCATATAGGAGCCGCGGGGGTAGTGATATGTGTTGTGACGTTGTAGTTTGTCTTTTGAGGTCCTGCATCTATGGAGTTGCCCTGACACGTACCGGGTAAAGGCCCTATGAGGAGACAAGGAGAAAGGTTTATAGATTTGTCAGGTTTAAATGGTGGGATCGGCTACAAAACCTGTCACGTCACATCACCTGACCCTCGTTTGTTACAGTACATACGTCACGTGACTCATATGGAGCTATCTGGTTGGCTAATACTCACCTGTAAGAATCCCCTGTTTAAAAAATACGTCACGTGCCCCATATGGGGGTATCTTATTGGCTAATACTAACACGTAAGAATCCCCTTATAAATACCTCACGTGACTCATATGGGGGTATCTTATTGGCTAATACTCACCAGTAAGAATCCCCTGATAAATACGTCACGTGACCCATATGGGGCTTTTTGATTGGCTAATACTCACCTGTAAGACTCCCCTCCATGCAAACGCCGATCCCATTTGACCCCTGTTCGCTACACCACGCACAGTGATGGCTCTTGAGGCATTTTGAACACTGATTGGACGGCAAGCATGATGGGAGGCACGACTGTGAGGACCCCCGTAGGATACGGCCAGCCCCCCCTGACACGCCAAGCAGGGGGAGGTAGGACGGGGGGTAGCACTTGCCGAGGGAAACGCTCCAGACGCATTCTAACCAGCCACCTTCACCCCCTGGGGATAGAATTGGCATTGTATGTAAGCAAACAGCACTCGTCGGACACAAGTGTGTAAGCAAAACATTTTGTTAGTATGAAAACAGCCCAACAACATTCAATACCATTTAGTTATATACAGCATCACAGTAGTAAAGTAAGCACTTTCTATCGGTATATGACTACATAGAAACACTCAAGCGTGAAAAAATTGGAAACGAAGTGAAAGAATGAAACCATCAACCATTCAAAGAGACGTTTAACATAAAAAGGTCAGCCCTGTCAAAGATTGTCGATCAACCACTCCTTTGCGGTTTATTCGCAAAGAAACTACAAAGGTTACCCGCTTTAACCAGCCGATGGAAATGGATGCTTTGTCTGACTCGACATTCATCGGGAACCAAAAATGGCGGCGTGATTGCTTCTTTAAGATTTATTTCGCTGCGAATTTATTGACAATACGGTAATGATAAGGCTGCTTTGACGTACCCTTTGACGAGAGGCAGGAAGCGCAGTCTGTATGCACGGAGCAGTTTGAAGGACATGCAGAAGATTGCGTGACGGAAACACTCATAGAAGGGTAGCTAGCAGTCACGCCAGTACTAAAGCAGCCCCATCCCACCCCCTCTGAGTAGAACTGCTGCTTGGACTCTGTAATCCACTTGAGCTGGGAAGTCCAGACACACGAACCCGCGGTACAGTCAGCACATGACGCGCGTGCGCACTGGGTGGTACTCTCCAGACAGTTACCAGCGTCAGTGACACTCGTCTGAGAAGCGTCACATGGATAAGACGAGCTACAGGACGTACCATACGCCACGCACGTCCCTCCAGCAGGGCAGCCCACGCACCATGAACAGCGGTTTTCTGCGGTAGGGGAGCCTGGGTATCGCCCAAGGCAAGACGCGCAACTGTTGTAAGATGCGCATGCGCGATGTTTCGCTGCCGTGACGTCACAATTTGTTCCATTGAGGAAGACCACGTGCGTGACGTTCGGGATTGCGTGACATATAGTCGGTGTGGGTGAGCCTATGGGGTAACACACGGATTTTTTTACAGCGCTTGATTGGTTCAAGGACAGCGAAGTATTATTAACTTCGCACCAGTTACAGCCTGGCGCCGAAATGCACTCCATACTTTCCAGCAGTCCCTGGCACAGGTCGGTAGGTATTGTGAACCTGCTTAGAGAGGAGGACGGGTAGCCATGGGAACCACCAAATAGATAGATCTTGTCCTGTACTATAGAAGAGGCTGCAGCAAAGACAGGCCCTGGAGCCACGCCCAGCACAGCGGAGCCTGAAAATAGGATAAAAGGTCGTTTTCCTCCCTCCACAAAACCAACAATTTCGATCTTAACTGTGATCCGTAGTCAGACATGAGTTGTATGGCGGCTGCCCGAGGCGCCTTCCCATGTCTTCAACTGACCCCGTCTGAATCTGCGCTCTCGTAATTCAGCATCTAGCTGCGATGAGAGTGATTAGCTACTCCAATTTATTATTATTTTTTTTATTTTGATACTACATTTAAGGGTGCCGGCATACAGCTATTTCAAATACGTTGCACTCGGAGAATCCATGTGGCGTAGCCCGCAGTGCTTCATGGGTATCAAATAAATAAGAAAATAAGCGAAAATAAAAACAAACACATACGTAGAAAGCTTTAACATTCTTCTTTTTGTACCTCTAAACGTTCACCCTGTTTTCAGAGACCAGGATTCACCTATTTATAAGTTACCCATAAACCACTGCGGGTTACGATACATCGATGCTCAGGTGCAACCTTATTTGAAATGGGCGTATACGAATGCGAGAACGATTATAATGATAATAACGAAACCAAGTGGTGATCATGTGTGAACATAGCTTTTATTCTCAATTAATTTTTGCTTGGTACGACTTCCCAAATAAGGAAAAATAAAAGTCCACAGCGCTACGATCTAGCCTCTATTTCTTATCATTTTCCAGTATAACAGGAAAAACCTTCGTAAGCGAAAACCCTATCTTTGTACTTACCCTTCGCACGCATGTTGTGCCAGAAGTTACAGCTGATCTTGTAGACCAGCAGCTCGTCTGAGATAGTGTTCTCGTCTGCCCGTCCCCCGTACACGACCATAGTGTCATTCACGACAACAGCTGAGTGGAAGAACTTTGGCGACGGCTGGTCGTTGTCAGACAATGGGGGCATTTGTCAGACAATTGGGGAATAAGGGCGCTAAGGGATCACGTGACCTTTTGGGTGGCAAATTTAAGCCAAAATAAACACAGAAATGACTGCGCCCGTCACACCAGAGAACGATGAAGAATGAAATCTTTAAATCAAATTAAACCCTTTCCACGAAAGAAAAAAAATTAGGCTTTATTCGAAAGCGACAAATAAGCGAGTTTGCCTCCCAAAAAGTCACCTGATCCCCTAGCGCAATTGCAAAGCCTGCTCACAAGAGGTAAATAATACCCAATTGTAATCGAGGTGAACTCGACTCATTGGTAAAGCAGGATGCATACTGGCGACATAACAACATGGACGTGTGTGCTGCTTTATGTTCTAATGTTCAAGTGATGTAACGTGACATAACAACATGGGCGTGTGTGCTGCTTTATGTTCTAATGTTCAAGTGATGTAACGCGACATAACAACATGGGCGTGTGTGCTGCTTTATGTTCTAATGTTCAAGTGATGTAACGTGACATAACATGGGCGTGTGTGCTGCTTTATGTTCTAATGTTCAAGTGATGTAACGCGACATAACAACATGGGCGTGTGTGCTGCTTTATGTTCTAATGTTCAAGTGATGTAACGCGACATAACAACATGGGCGTGTGTGCTGCTTTATGTTCTAATGTTCAAGTGATGTAACGCGACATAACAACATGGGCGTGTGTGCTGCTTTATGTTCTAATGTTCAAGTGATGTAACGCGACATAACAACATGGGCGTGTGTGCTGCTTTATGTTCTAATGTTCAAGTGATGTAACGCGACATAACAACATGGGCGTGTGTGCTGCTTTATGTTCTAATGTTCAAGTGATGTAACGTGACATAACATGGGCGTGTGTGCTGCTTTATGTTTTAATGTTCAAGTGATGTAACGTGACATAACAACATGGGCGTGTGTGCTGCTTTATGTTCTAATGTTCAAGTGATGTAACGTGACATAACATGGGCGTGTGTGCTGCTTTATGTTTTAATGTTCAAGTGATGTAACGTGACATAACATGGGCGTGTGTGCTGCTTTATGTTCTAATGTTCAAGTGATGTAACGTGACATAACATGGGCGTGTGTGCTGCTTTATGTTCTAATGTTCAAGTGATGTAACGTGACATAACAACATGGGCGTGTGTGCTGCTTTATGTTCTAATGTTCAAGTGATGTAACGTGACATAACATGGGCGTGTGTGCTGCTTTATGTTCTAATGTTCAAGTGATGTAACGTGACATAACATGGGCGTGTGTGCTGCTTTATGTTCTAATGTTCAAGTGATGTAACGTGACATAACATGGGCGTGTGTGCTGCTTTATGTTCTAATGTTCAAGTGATGTAACGTGACATAACAACATGGGCGTGTGTGCTGCTTTATGTTCTAATGTTCAAGTGATGTAACGTGACATAACATGGGCGTGTGTGCTGCTTTATGTTCTAATGTTCAAGTGATGTAACGTGACATAACATGGGCGTGTGTGCTGCTTTATGTTCTAATGTTCAAGTGATGTAACGTGACATAACAACATGGGCGTGTGTGCTGCTTTATGTTCTAATGTTCAAGTGATGTAACGTGACATAACAACATAACATGGACAAAACGACATAGGGGGAATATATGCTATGTCGCAAGTGAGCCATTCTTACGCTTAATCGGCAGCCATGTTTGATTTGGGGATACGCGTGGTCTTGCGGGCGAGCGGGATAAGGGATGTCTCTTCCTCTTATCGCACTATTTTTTTCTTTGCTATTCCGATTACCAGCGCGATAAAACACCATTGCTTGCAACGGTGCTGATAGCTTTACCTGGTTGCCAGGCAACGCTTGAAGGAGACTCCATCGTCTGCTGGGAAGATGCAAGGAGTAAAGCTCATCAGAGACGGTCACCCTGTGGGACTTGTGCAGGTAGCCTCCAAAGACTAGAATAGACTGGGTGCTAGCGTGATAGACGGCACTATGACCATATAGACCTTAGGTTCAAAAACACAAGAAATGGTTAAAGAGGCACTATGACCATATAGACCTCAGGTTCACAAACACAAGAAATGGTTAAAGAGGCACTATGACCATATAGACCTCAGGTTCAAAAACACAAGAAATGGTTAAAGAGGCACTATGACCATATAGACCTCAGGTTCACAAACACAAGAAATGGTTGAAGAGGCACTATGACCATATAGACCTCAGGTTCACAAACACAAGAAATGGTTATAGAGGCACTATGACCATATAGACCTCAGGTTCACAAACACAAGAAATGGTTAAAGAGGCACTATGACCATATAGACCTCAGGTTCACAAACACAAGAAATGGTTAAAGAGGCACTATGACCATATAGACCTCAGGTTCACAAACACAAGAAATGGTTAAAGAGGCACTCTATTGTCCTCTTCCGCGTCAGCGCGGTTTCAAACTTGCCGCGTTGAATATCAACAAATTAACTACCCACATCGATGAACTAAGAATTCTGCTTGACGAAAATCCAATCGATATACTCGCAATCAATGAGACTAAACTTGATGATAATGTTTCGGACAACGAGGTTCATTTGTCAGGGTATGAACAAATTATTCGCCGCGACCGCACTAGTGGTGGTGGTGGTCGTGTTTGTTTTTATGTCCGATCAGGCATAAACTATAAGGTTCGTTCGGATTTGAATATCCCTGATCTAGAAAACTTATGCATAGAGATAAATAAACCTCGTTCTACTCCTTTTTTGTTAAATACTTGGTATAGGCCACCAAATTCGCCTGTCAGTATATTCTCTTCTCTTGAAATATTAATTGGCAAACTAGACTCCATGAATGTCGAATATTTTTTTAGGTGATTTAAACTGTGACCAAACCGCTGTAATTCCAGACAATAATACTAACCTGATGAATAATATTTCTGACATTTATGGCTTAACACAATTGATCAAAGAGGCCACACGAATCACCGAGAACACAGCAACACTGCTCGAAGTTATTTACACTAATCATCCTGACAGAATTGCCTGTTCTGGTGTTTCCCATGTTGGTATAAGTGACCATAGCCTGGTTTACGCCTATCGCAAATTGTCAATTGGTCCGCCTAACAAAGGACACTCTACTATTATATATCGCAAATTCAAAAATTTCAATTCTGATGCATTCCGCGCTGATATTGCATCTCTGAACTGGAACTTTCTTAATTCTTACAATGACCCGAATGTCATGTGGGATAATTGGAAAGAAATGTTCCTCCATTTCGTTGAAAAACATGCGCCTTTGTGCACTAAACGAGTCCGATTATCCAAATCGCCTTGGATTAACTCGGATTTGAAAAAACTAATGCATCAGCGAGATGTCTTTAAAATCAAGGCTATTCGCTCTAAAGACGTAAACGATTGGAAGATATTCAAAAAGTATCGGAATTTCGTAAATTGCCAAATCAAAATTGCCAAGCAAATATATTACGACAATGCTTTTCGCGAAAATGAAGGTAACATTCGGAATACCTGGAAAGTGATCAACGAGCTTATCTCGCGAAAAACGAATAACTCTACTATAAAGGAGGTAAAACTAGATGATGACCATTCTATTACAGATTCGCTCAGCTTGTCCGAAGCCTTTAATCCGCACTTTGCGACAATCGGACCTAATCTAGCGAATAACATAGCTGCTAGTAGCGATTTGTCTCATCTTAATTTCTTAACTAGAGCAGCAAATAACAATTATTTCAATCTGACCGTTACTAGCCAGTCTAAAGTTTTGGCTCTTCTTCGCAAACTAACTAAAACAAAAGCCACAGGTTTAGACGGAATTCCCGCTCGGATTCTGAGAGAATGCTCCGATCTAATTGCAGCATCTCTTTGTTTAATTTTTAACCGTTCCATTATCTCTGGAATTTTTCCTGATAAATGGAAAAGTGCTAAAGTCACTTGACATTCAAAAAACGGCCAGAGGTCTGACGTAAACAATTATAGACCCATCTCTGTCACTCCTATTGTGGCGAAGATTTTTGAGAGAATTGTTTATGAACAATTGTACGATTATCTCAGTGAGAACCATTTAATTTCTAGCCTTCAATCAGGCTTTCGGTCAATACGACTGGGCTTTTAACATTGACAAAGGGAATGTAAACGCAGTGGTCTTTTTAGATCTTAAAAAAGCCTTTGATACCATAGATCACGGCATTCTTTTGTCCAAATTAAATTTCTACGGGATCTCAGGTATTACACACGAATCGTTCAAATTCTACTTATTTAATCGTACTCAAAGGTGCTCTGTGAATAATTCTCTCTCGGGTCCCAAATTTCTTACTTGTGGTATTCCCCAGGGGACCATTTTGGGACCATTACTATTTTTGCTTTACATCAATGATCTCCCTAACTGTCTTGTTAATTCTTACCCACACATGTATGCTGACGATACTCATCTGACGTATGCCAGTAATAATGTGGGGAGCATAGAATCAAATTTGAATCAAGATCTCGCTAACGTAAGTGATTGGCTTAAAGCCAACAAACTGACCCTTAATAAATCTAAAACTGAATTTATGTTGATCGGCTCGCGCCAAAGACTAAGTACCTTTGAGAACTCTCCTCGTTTAGTTCTCGATAATTCCCTAATTAAGGAAGTCCCTAATACAAAATCTCTAGGAGTCTGCGTCGATCAGCACCTCTCCTGGAACGCGCACATTACTAATATTTCCAAAAAATCAAGAGATGTCGCCCATTTGTTCCACTCGAAACACTAAGGTACGCTTTTAACGCAATTGTTCAACCCCATTTTGATTACTGCGATGTAGTATGGGGAAATTGTAATAGTACCCTTGCCACAAAACTCCAGAAGCTCCAAAACCGTGCCGCGCGAATTCTGACTTTTAACAGTTTCGATGCCGACGCTCACCCGCTCATCGAGAGCCTAGGCTGGTCGACGCAGGGCCCATATGGCTACTATGGTGTACAAATCTCTTAACGGCCTAGCCCCGGATTACCTTCAATCTAAATTCGAACACCATGTAAGCCACTACCAAATAAGAGATTCTGTAAACAAACTCTCTGTTCCGCAACCCCGCACCAATTATCTAAAGAACAGTTTCCATTATAGTGGTGCAGTTTTGTGGAACAGCCTTCCTCCATACCTACGTCAAGCAGAATCTCTTAACAGCTTTAAGTCCGGCTGTAAGAATTTCTTTTTATAATAACACGGCATTCATGGAAAGCAGGCAATCATTGTAATATCATAGTTTAGATTATATAGTATATATAGAATATTTTTAAGCCCTGATTGTTTTACCGTGTATAAAATAAAGTTTCAAGTTACAAGTTACAAATCATCTCGAAAAGCAAAAATGATCTACCAATGCAGTGAGTAAATGGGATATCAAGTTTAGGAATGGATGGCTACATATTATTATCACCTTTCTTTTGGAAACAGACTGATTTGTTTTCAAATGTGATCGCTGCTTCTTTCCCAAAATGATGTCATGTCACTTACCAGCTGGTTGTGATCCCAGAGGATCCATGATGCTCCACGCCTGGTTGATCACGTGATACTGATACACTCGGCCGTTAAATCCGGAGCCTGGATCATAGCCACCGATTACGGTAATGACGTCACCGACAAGAGTACAAGTGTGTCCGGCGACTGCTATGCCTGGGGTCGAGGGCTATGGGAAAAAATGAGGCAGTCTTGAAATTATTCTTATGTTCGCTGAGAACATTTCAGCACGAATTACGAAGTTTCAGGAAAGAGATCGTGGGGGTGGGGTAGTTTAAAACACAAGTGTCTTTAAACAGATGACCAAACATTGAAGGTCCCGCAATGCTAGCGCTGATGGATACACAATATTTGGAGGTAATGCGAATCTGCGAAGGAGGCTCGCCAACATTTTGTTTATTTTGTTGACAACCAAGCGGTCCCAGCAATGATAGCTCATGTTTGCGCTTTTTGCGCGGGCTTAACAGGCTACAGGATCACAAGCAACAACAGAAATCACGGGTTGTTCCTTTACTGCTGCATGAGCGCAATACGGATCCTATTTAAGAAGGGCAGTTAACTACAAGATTTAACTATTATCTTACCTCTTTACGTGTCCATGAGGGGGGGCTTAGGCTCAAATGCCAGACCTCATTAGACACGCCTTGCTCAGTGAGTCCACCAAATACCACCATAACCCCCTGTGGAGAACACAGTACAGCTCATTTTATATCTATTACAACAGCACAAGTCCCATTATAACGCATGAAGGATACTGATTCACTATATAAAAGAGGTAACGCGAAAACGGTACTTCACGTCACTAGAAGATCAGAAAAAGATCGATAAATTGGGCATTCCGTCTTTCAGATGCAAGCCCTCAAAAGTAATCAAGAAGTCCTATCCTTTATACCATCTCACCTTACAGTCATTTATTTAATCGACATACCGCATGAATCACAGCGCAGTGGAAGTATCGAGGGGTTGGCATGACAACAGCAAGCTGATTGGTTACTACTTGACTCCAGCTCATAGTCACGAGATCAAACTTCATGATGTCACCGAGAGGTCCATACGCCATGGAATAGCCACCAAAAACCCAAAGGGACTGGCCACTAGTCACCAAGCTATGCGCCATGCGTACGAGGGAACTAGTACTACGGTTGCGCGATGTGAGTTCACTAAGAAGTTCCCATTGCCCCTTTCCGTAAGGGACAGCGAGACTGCAGTCGGTGCCTGCATATCCAGGGGCGCAGGTGCACAGACCACTTGCCTGTGAATTAGGAGAATACAATAGATAAGGAAGGAAAACTATTTACTTGTCACGCATCACCAATGTCACACAAACAGCCTGCCACACATGTACGTCACGCATGTATGACACACGCTACTCACCGAGTTGCAAGACCCGTGACCACTACAGTTATTAGGGCAAACCCTGATGGTACAGTCAGGCCCAGTCCAGTCTGAGGCGCACCGGCACGCCTCTCCTTGTGACGTCATAACGCACCGGCGATTACCATGGCAATGGTCGGCACACCTGCGTACAGAGAAGATGGCACCGAAGCCTTTGGAGAGCGACACTGCGGATATGTCTCCTTTGAAGACCACCACCATGTTGCCTAGTGACGCCACCACTGACTGCTGCAGACTGAGAGCACTACAGAAGGAGCCAAGTTTGTAGAATCTCAAAGGAGAAGGGGTGGGAAGCCCAAGGATGAACGGGGGTAGACCATCGTATATAGTCACATGATCAGTCAAGCAGTTGAGGCTCAGGTTGGTAAAGGTCAAGGTGATGTCTGATGTCTGAGGGGGGAGGGCTGGGGGCTCGTAGATAAGCGAGTGACTGGTATTGTGTGACGCAGATATCACCCACACACATCCTGCGCGTGACGGGGGAGTCACGCCATCTCCGATGGCGGTTGAGATGTCGCCTTGCGTGACATTAGTCAAGATACTTCGACTTTTACACTCGTAGTAGCACCGGCCACCATACCTGGAACAAGAATCGCCAGAAGTCACACAACTTACACAGCACCGCGCGTTGCGTGACAAGCTGTCACGTAACCCTCACCTTGGATTCCCTACGAGTCCTGACTTGCAACGCTCACAATTCAGCCCTTCAGTATTATCTTTACAAAAGCACTGCCCTGTCATGCGGTCACACACTCCTAGCGTGACGTCACCGTGTCCATTGCAATCACATGCTTTGCAGCCCTGTGACGTTGTAGCGTTACCATAGGAACCAGGAACGCACAACTCGCAATGGTTTCCATGGGTATAATCTAAGGAAAAATCATTCGTCAGAAATCAAAAGATAACAGTTAAGAACAAAATAGCGTTAAGATATCTTTACAGACACCATAGCTTGGTAGAGAAATTTGTTCAACCAATGCAGACAAAGTTAAGCATGAAATGCATGACTGTTTCATGTTATTGAGGACACCTCGTCATTAAAAAGTTGTTCCATACATTTTCTGCAAATCTTAACCTGTATGAAAGTTATTGGTACCCAAAGGTGGCCTTATAACATTATGTAGGAGGATTCCGCCATAGAGGTGAAGCACTACCTTGGCACTGGTCACAGATGCCGATGCCTTGGTCACATGAGCTGTGTCCGTTACACCCACAATCAATCGTACAGTTGGTTCCAAGCCACCCCAGGTCGCAGTCACAAAGGTAGTTCGAGTTGCAAGTTCCGTGGACGCAGGCGGGGTAGCACCTAAGATAAAATAAAAAGATAGAGTGTACTTATTACTTGAAACTTGCTGAGGTCACCCTGGGTATAACAGCTCAGGGTGTGTCTGCTAGCATTTAGAGGAGAGTAGCCGCCTCCACGTCTGCCTATCTGAAGCCAACTGTCAAGAGCTGGAGGTCTAGGTCGCTCCAGTCATCGTTTGTAAAATCATTGTCAACTGTCACGCAATCTCCAGTCAGGTCACAACACGAGTGACGACCAAAGTGAGGCTAGCTTGTCACTCACGTTTTGTTGCAAGCCGTCTTGCCGTCGCCGGTGTATCCCGGATTACAGATGCAGTGATAAGTCCCGTATGTGTTGACACAGGTCGAGTTGTAATGGCACGAGTCTAGTCCCAGTCGGCACTCGTTCACATCCGGGCACTTGTCGTAGGCCCATGTCGTACTTCCGGTCACGTTGATTGCGCTGCTTGAACACTGGCTGCCGTGAGGACCGCGAAAGTCTCCAGAATAACATCTAACACAGGAGCATATTTATCAACGTCAGGAGCGGGCGCCTCCTCAACGCACACCCCACCCAGCGACTCAATGTACCAAGCTATCCTAATCTTCTAAAATTCATTAATCATCCGTTGATATCAGAAATTCGATGGAATAATACATCTTAAGGATCTAGATCTGAGGGGCTATCTGGGGATGTTACCTTCCCAGGAGAGGGTTGTCTCCGTTACTGCACCAGCCACACTTGATATCAGACAGACAGCTTGAGCAGGTCTTGTGAACAGTGCAATCTCGGCACTTGCCTGAAGGACTGCAATAAAAGACGAGAATCCGTGAGTTGGGACAGTTGGTTATCGCCTTTGCTACGAGAGTTTCCTAGGGTTCTTCGTCCGGTCTCCCTCCCTCAATATAAAGATTTCGACAAAGTTGTCTCTTCACTCTCATAATTCAGCATTCCAAGGAAAGTCTAAGTTGGCAGACCGCTGCTATTTGCCTCACACTATTGGGTTTCGCGTTCGATTCCGGATTCCGCCGAGAGGATACCGTGAAATGTACGAGGCGAACACGAAGCACTCCAACGTACGAATTACCTATCCACCCAATGGTACAAGTGCCGAGAGGATACCGAGAGATGTACGAGGCGAACACGAAGCACGCCGACAAACAACTTACCTATCCACCCAATGGGTACACGTGCCGAGAGGATACCGAGAGATGTACGAGGCGGATACGAAGCATGCCGACGTACGACTTACCTATCCACCCAATGGGTACACGTGCCGAGAGGATACCGAAAAATGTACGAGGCGAACACGAAGCATTTCGACGTACAACTTACCTATCAACCCAATGGGTACACGTGCCGAGAGGATACCGAGAGATGTACGAGGCGAACACGAAGCACTCCGACGTACGAATTACCTATCCACCCAATGGGTACACGTGAAATGTACGAGGCGAACACGAAGTACGAGGATACCGTGAAATGTACGAGGCGAACACGAAGCACTCCGACGTACGGCTTACCTTTCTTCCCAATGGGTACACGTGCCGACAGGAAAACGAGAAATGTAAGAGGCGAACACGAAGCACTCCGACGTACGACTTACCTATCTACCCAATGGGTACACGTGCCGAGAGGATACCGACAGATGTACGAGGCGAACACGAAGCATTTTGACGTACAACTTACCTATCAACCCAATGGGTACACGTGCCGAGAGGATAACGAGAAATGTACGAGGCGAACACGAAGCACTCCGACGTACGACTTACCTTTCCACCCAATGGGTACACGTGCCGAGAGGATACCGACAGATGTACGAGGCGAACACGAAGCATTTTGACGTACAACTTACCTATCAACCCAATGGGTACACGTGCCGAGAGGATACCGAGAGATGTACGAGGCGAACACGAAGCATGCCGACAAACGACTTACCTATCTACCCAATGAGTACACGTGCCGAGAGGATACCGAGAGATGTACGATGCGAACACGAAGCACTCCGACGCTGAATCGCACCACGAGCACCCACTGGAGTCACTCACACACTCAGTGCAAGACTGACGTCTACAAGAAACAGTAAAAAGAACACCAATCAGAGAACAGTTAAAAAGCACAGTTAAAAAGCACGCTTAAACTTTTTAACCCTGCCGAGAATGCACCGCGAACCAAGATTCTTCGTGAATAGCCATTTTGACATTAGAAACTCAGTTTAGAGGGAGATGTTCTATTGTACCTGCTACAAGGTTTCCCGCACTGCGTTCTCACATCTGCAGATGGTATGACATTACGTCTGAGGCATATTCGGTATCTATTCCATTCACACTGTGTATCCTGAAAATAAAATATACAAGACAAATGAACCCTGGTGAATGTATGACGTCACGGTCGAGGGACTCGAGGGGGGAGAGGTGGGGAGGGTCTTCGCAGATGGAAATACGCAAACATGATAAAATCGTGCACCATTTGTAATTCAGAAAGTTGTTGGAAACATTGTTTTTGAATGTTCACTTATCATGAGGGTGGTGGTTCCATTGTACCTTCCCTTTCGGGTTAACTTTGAACATTATTTCTTTCAATTATTGTACTATTGCTAAACTCTTTTGTTGATATAACGATGTCTGTCTGCCTGTCTCAATAAAACTAAAAAATGTCTTGACTAGCCGACTTGTGTGATAAGTTGTTAGGATTCGTTTTTGGGAGTCTTATGGGCAAACGTTCGAGGACTACTCTTGATATCGAGTGATATTGTTGCAGGACGCCAGTCACCTTTACAAGGTAGTTACCTGATTTAAAACGAGTTACCTTGTTTTAAACGATACCTGATTGCAAGCGAGTTACCTGTTTACAAGCGAGTTACCTGGTTGCAAGCGAGTTACCTGTTTACAAGCGAGTTACCTGGTTGCAAACGAGTTACCTGGTTGCAAGCAGGTTACCTGTTTACAAGCGAGTTACCTGGTTGCAAGCGAGTTACCTGTTTACAAGCGAGTTACCTGGTTGCAAGTGATACAGTCCTTGTGGTCGTCGCACTTAACACATTCAGTGTAATTAAGATTTAGGTGACGGATGCGCCCACTGTTATCCTGGCAAGCGGCTCCACTCACTCGTGACATGCACGTACGCGTCACCTCGCACCATCCACAGCTCCGGTCCGTCATGCATTGCATACAGCTGTGAAACGACGAACAGCCAGACCCGCCACTCGAGAATGGCTCTAGGTTCTTCCCGAGGATTGGCTGAAAGAAACAACATCTCACTCTTGCACCAACTCAAATAAGAATCCCTGTTGTCTACCTTTCCAAGTTGGGATAAAACCTAGTTCAGTACCTGAACACTCAATCGGATCTTCAAATTATTTATTATCGACTGTGCTGTCTGAAAATCCTGAACGTAATGGAATAAGGTAGTATGTGTATATTTATGTCAATGGAATACTTGTGTTTGTTTATCGAAAGAGTACACTAAATATGATGATTGGAAACTACTATACGTCTATATGTGAATTGAGAAGTAGGTATGTAAATAGTGTTACAACGGTATGTGTACATATATTGTTACCATATAATAACGATAATAATAAATACTATATGATCAATATGCATTGGGTTTTTTAAAGTTTAATGACTGTCTAGTAATGTGACACCCAAAAAAATTTTTTTCTTAAAAAAAGCAAAATGCTTTGTTTTATGCAGTAAAATAAAATTCCCACTTTTTCGCGTCATGTTCTCGCAAAGGCAAAATCAGTGTTAGTGGTTCTTGAAAAAAAAAATCACACCTTTGTTATTGTTTACATTTAAAGATAACCATTCACGACTTACGTTAAACTACACTTCACTTACAAGTCTTGGAAAATTCGGGTCCTGGTATCCATCCCAGGTGACCTCACAGTTTGTCTTGGCGGTCATCCCGTTCAGCAGTCGCGTCACTTGCAAGTTAACGAAGTACTTTCTATCCTCGCTAGGGCTTGGGAACAGGGGGGCGCTCGAAGGGTTCCGCAGGGCCAAGGCCAGGCAGCTCAGGCTCTGGGCGGTTGTCGGACACTCTGCCACTCGTTCCTATAAGAATCAAGGATTGATGGTTGAACAGTATTCTTGTTTACCGTTTATCTAACGTCGTTTATTTAACTTAAAAGAGAGGCGCTTCTCTTATAGTATAGAAACGGACTGCTCCAGAACTCCTGAGCAATTCTTCCGCGTCAGCCAATACGAGTTAATGAAGTGTGACAAGAGAACGAATGTCTGGTTTTACGTCCTTATCCGAACAGACAGAGGGATTTACAGTCCCCAATGTACAGAGCCGGGTTTTACACATCTCTGAAAAATACCAAGCTGACTTGACCTGGATTGGAATCCGGGGCATTTGGTTTTAGAAAATAAACCTATTGAGCTATTGCGGTTTCCTTCTCGAGCGGCACAACAGTGGTGGTTCAAGCACATGGCACAATATTAAATAATATATATTATATAATATATTGAATATTAAAATGATCCTAGATGAAACAACACACATGTTGACCACTGAGAGCATGTTGACGCAGGAAACATACTTCGGTCACAGGCTTACCAACCTCTCAGTCAGTCTCCAGTCAATCAGTTACTAGCTCGAATATTTTCACGACTGATCACCTGTTGCGGAATCCCTCAACTGCTCAAAAGTTAGAAATACCGCTTATTCTGAATAAATACACATCACAAGACAATGAGAGTTTATTGTGACCATTTTAGGATATAAGACAATTGTAGGACAATTACAGGAGGTGATCAATCGTGAAAATATTCGAGCTAGTTACTGGGATTGACTGAGGACTGACTGAGAGGTTAGTAAACCGGTGCTTTGGTACGCTGGCCCGTTGCCCCATCTTCATTGACCGTCTTACGTACAAGTTCGGAAATAATGCGAGGGGCAGTCAATATCGGGTACATATTATCCAAACTTATCTCGAGGGCTCGCACCCTCTTAAAACAGACATGTCCCTTTACCTTGTTAGAAGCCACGTTATCAGTACTGATGTACATCTTCCCTGAGCTCATTTGGATGTTCCCCACTTCCATCCACATCTTATACGCCTGGAGGGGCGCGCTGCGGTACTTGTATGGGTAAACAAACCCGCTCACGTGCTTCTCAAACACAGTGGTCAATAACGCATTAACAGCGGACATTTGGATAGACGTACTGGACTCACTGATAATATGGACAAAGTCAGGGTTGGACAGGTTCACGGGGTACGTGTGTGAAACCTCGACAAGACCGGGCGGGAAGTCGAGGGAGCGGCATTGATTTACAGAGGAGGTAAGGAACTGTGATGAAGTGCCCCACCAGCCTTTAGTGAAGGGGGCCTTGCAAGCTCCTGATGGGGATGAGGTCGGGTAACACAGACTGTCCTGTACGCACCAGCCACAGTGCGGCACATGGTTGACGCCCCATGCCAGGCAGGACTTGCATGTGTCATGGACGCTGCAGGATCCTGGACAGGTACCAGTGGACCAGCCAGACAGGCACTTGCTGGATTCCTGGACAGCAAAGCATTTAGAAGCAGGATTTCCAGAGCACCATCCACAGGCAGGGTCAAGCTTGCAGCTACTGTCAGAAGTTAGGGCTTTGCAATGAGACCCTTTAATGGCAGCACCTACAAAAAGAATGGTGAATGGTGAATGGTTTGTAGAAATGAGACTTATACTTCTTCACTTTAGTCTGATGGTCTTATGCACAATTTAGGAAGCTTTTCAATAAGACAATATAACAAAATCTTTGATTGTCCTTTAGATATGATGAGTGTATCAATATTTTTCCTCAACTACCTACATTCCAGGGCCTAACAAAGCGCCCGGTAACCTTAAAACGATATTTAGTTTCTTTGTAACTAGTTTTCCACATATTTTAATTTATTTGAGCTTCTTTGTTTTTATTGTACGAATTCAGTCAGGCCAGAAAAAAACGAGTCCCGTCAAATCGTTTTCTTATGCAAAGCTATTTTTAGCTAGTCTTAAACTCTCATTCAGTATTTTCAAAGTCTCAAGTCCTAAAAAAATTCATACGGAATTTAAACCCCTTTAAGAGCCAATAAAGACAACACCTACCTGTTTGATTGACAACAGCAACACCCTGTGGCAACTTATATGACATCATGTCACCCAGTGGCATCCCTGCATAGCCACCCAACACCATCATGACCGAGTCCCTCACCAGACCCAAATGTGAGAACCTCCCCCTTGGGCCCGAGGGCGGGGCTAGAAATGGGACCCACTTGTGACATGGGATGTGGTAGAAGTGTAGAAGGCCATCATAACATGTCTCATCTGAGCCATGAGTGTGTCTATTGCCACCTAAACACAAAGATGGAATTTAATAACGGGAAGTGAAAACCTGCCTCTCTACAGTGGTCTATAAGGATGTTAAGCCATATAAGATCAAGACAAAATGGGCTTACCAAAAACAACGAGGTAGTCCCCACTTAGAATGGCTGAATGAAACGCTCGCTTTGTTGGTAAGTTAGCACCATCTGTTTTCAATTCTGTCCACACCAACTCATCAAGGTGAAACATAGAAAGTTTATTGGACCGTTCGCTGGCCCTGTAATGTACACAAACAAACCACACAGCACGCTTCAGAATGGACTTGCAAGACCATAACAGAGCTGGACAAAAGCACTTACATAGCATTATGAATACCATGTCAAATTGCAGTACCCTACTACATGCAGAAGAACACTGCAGTGACGCTACAAGCGTGAGCTGTTTAGAAGTTTTTTTAATGTACTCTTTTTTTTCTATTGTGCAATCAAAATTTTTTTATAGAAAAGATACTACAATCCACTGTGTACTTAAATTGCACCAATGATAACAATGGCATTTTGAATAATTCTTTTGGAGAATATATGTGAAGCATTTTCAGATTATTTGAAACACCTCAGTTTTCATAGCAGTATGAAGAAATGTTTTATTTCTTGAATTACAAATGTCAGCAGTCAATAAAGTTATCTTCCTTTTTCATTCAGTTTTGTAGTATCACAAATAAAATATGCTAATGAAGTAATAGGCACCACCTCTCGCGGAAACAATGAGGAACTAGAAATTCAAAAACACACCATTTAAAATCCTTAGCCAAAAAACCAAAACATATAATTCAGTTGGCAATCTGGCTCTCTGTTCATGAACATACCTTACACCCAGTGGCATAAATCCGCCAAAGACGATGAGAGAGTTGGTGTCTGAATGGTACACAGTGCTGTGTCCAGCCACCTCCAGAGAGAGTAGCTTGCCAGACTTGTAGACAACCTCAGACCAAGTTCCACCAGGACTCAATGAGTACATGAACATGGCAGACGAGAAACTTGTATTGGCAGTGCGACCTAAAAACGTCATATGAAAGTTAAAGCTTTAAACAGAAGCAGACATTGGCAGTATAAACCAATGCGATGGTAAACCTGTGGTATCTAAGCCCAGTCCTACACGTTCTCTTTCTCCATTTTTCATCTTGGATTTTATGGCTTATGTTTCTTATTATCAGTTGATCTCTAATATACCAATTCTTCTCTTCACTTTTACAAACCTAAACGGCAGACAATCTGGTTGAAACTTTCTTACCGTCTGGTTTTACGTCCTTTTCCGAGCAGACAGAGGGATGTCGGGTACATATTATCTGAACTTATCTCTAGGGCTCGCGCCCTCTTAAAACAGACATGTCCTTATAGAAGCCAAATTATCAGTACTGATGTACATCTTCCCAGAGCTCATTTGGATGCTCCCCACTTCCATCCACATGACAACTTTCTGGTTGACATGACCGACCTTCCTGGTTGTTTCATTACCTTAGTGGATTCCATCATGCATCAAAATCGTGGGACTTTTATGGCTTTGTGAGTCCAGATCACATGACACAGGCCAATAAGCTGTGTGGTGGAGCAGGTCCCTACTTAGCCAGTTATTTATTGTGTTTAGATGGAATAAAATAAATCCTTAAGAACTTAGACAAGGGGAGTTCAACTTGAGAATTCCCTTCGTGCCTAAGTGGAAACACATCATCTAATGACTGCAGTACATATTTGAAATTCTAATTGGGAGCCTTAAAAAAAGGGAACCCCCATCCCCCCAAAAAGATAACATTGCAAACTATAGAAATTGTGGGCTTACCCCCATACACATAAAGCTTGTCCCCTACGATGTTAGCAGTGTGATCCACAACAGGAGGTGGGGTATTGGGGTCACTGACAGCTAACTGCGCCCATAGTCTGGATGTCAGATTAAACTGCCAGAGCTCATTAGATAGACCAGTTCCAGTATCGCCTCCAAACACCAGCAGACTGTCTTTGTACAAAGACACAGTGTGGGAGTGACGTCCCATCTAAAAAAATGAACAAAATGTAGAGTCACAGCTTGCATTATAAAGAAAGCAGGGCTGTAGTAAAGCTGGAAGAGCTGAGAAGCAACATCCTTGAAAAAGAGAACAGAAGACACTATTTTACGCTTCCACACAATATACACGAAACATCAATTTCCATTGACTAATTCAAGACTCTTTCAAGTATTGTTAATACAGCATTAGGCTCCCATCCTGGATGGTTATTCTGACGATTCTTGCAAGTAGGTTACTGTGTTTTGAAATATAACAATAACAAAGGAGTGGCTCATTAACATTCTTTAATGTATTGCATTAGATACTCACAGGTTTAGGATCAGAAGTTATAATTTTTCTCCATTGGCCAGAGGAGATATTGAATTCCAAAATATCATCAAAAATTTTATTAAGATTAAAACCTGAAAAATAAAACAAAATATAATCATCAAAAACAGTGTTACTATGTAGCAATCAGTCAATCCCTTACATACCATTTCTTACATACCAAAACTTATTGGGCATTATAACGGGGCTTCTGGAATTACGCGAAAAAAAACTCAAAATTACGCGGATTCTTTGCTAAATTACGCGCTAAATTACGTAGATATTCAATCATTACGCGCTACATTACGCTTGATTTTGCAATACATGTTTCTTTAAAAAATCAAAATTTTGCAGGATTCTTTACTGAATTACGCGCTAAATTACACGGAATATCAACTGTTACACCCAAACTTCATTTTGTACCTAAGGAAAGCACGAAATAACTTGAAAAGGTTTATTTTATTGCGCGAAAATATCTTAGGCGAGTTTTCATTGGCTCCTAAGCACCAGCCAATTAAAAAAGGTATTTTATTATTAGTACTAGGCCTTCGCAGTTTAGCAAAAATCGCCTATTTATTTGTTTTGAATTCAGTTTGAAATATTGCACTCTTACGAATAATATCTCTCTTTTTTTTACGAGAAATAGAGGTAAGAACCCTAAAAGAACACATCAGCTGTGCACTTAAATGTTTTGTCTTTCAAAATTTCGGAAATTTGTGGTTTACGCGGATTACGCGGAGAAAGCCAAATTATGCGCTTCTGCACAAGCGCGTAATTCCAGAAGCCCTGTTATAAGGATCAGGATGTCTTATTTAAGTTGTTGCAAAGAAGGGAGACAGTTAGGTGAGGTTGAGGAGAATGTTATTAATTATAGAGAGGTGGAGATTGGAGAATGTAAAAAGAAGGGGCAAAGGCTGTTTATAGCATTGGGGGAAGGGAGGGGGAGCAATGGATGAGAAATAAAAGGTTATATGGTTGAGAGGTGGCAGGAGTATGTAGGAGCAGAGGGGGTAAAAGGGGAAAGCAGAAGAGAAGAAGTGAAGGGAGGGAGGGATAGGAGGAAGAGGAGAGGTAATACAAGTAGGGACATGAAGGGGAACAGAAGGGAACTTAGGAGGCGGTTAATGAGAAAGTTAACTGGAAGGGGAATTTCCCTTCCAGTATTCATCCAACAGCTTCTTTATGCATATCCATCTGTGCAAAGTTTAAAGAAAATATCACATACCTCCAAATATATAAATTGAATCAGCTGAGTTGAAATAAACTCCACCAAAACTAGTTCTAGGGGTAAATATGGCAGACTCTGTGACCATGGGGTACCACATGTTGTCGCCTGTGTTGTTAAGGAGGGACAAAGAGCAGGAATCCCCTGTATATCCAACAGCACAGGCACAAAAACCAGCAACCTGGAAAATAGGAACATCTCAGCTTGAAAACTATGCCATAAAGCAATAAAATAATTAACAGTATAAATAACAATCCATTATGGCACTAGAAAAAAAGTATTTTTTCTTTTAATCTTTTACCAGCAATAATAATAGAAGCACACTTAAGGACTCAGAAAATAGCCAAAATCTCACAAATGTTTTAAAAGTTTCTTAGTTTTTAAAGGGTGTCCCAAAATCTTGGATTTTTTTTTACTAAGCCTGAAGTTCATCACTCAAACAGAAAATAAAAATTAAAAAGATGCAGGCCTTTGTCGAGCTTTAAAAAACATTATCATGATAAATCAAGCAACTAGTTTTTTTATTAAAAACCTTGCGATGACTACCCAGGCCCTATAACCAGGGTTTATCTATTTGATATACCATTATATCTTTGTAATATATTATTGTCTTAACTTACACTGGTACTGCTAACTCTTTAATTTTATTGAGTGGACCTTCAAGTCAATTTGTGGTGGTTCTGCCCCCCCCAGCTACTGGATGGCCTCATTCCTCACCCAGATACTCACATTATTGCAGAAACCCTGACCAGATCCTTGGTTACAGTTATCTGGACACCATGGCAAGTTGCAGGAAACACCATGCCACTGTGACTGGCACTGACAGACACCACTATCACAAGCACCATGTCCAGAACATCCATTGGTGCAGTTTGCGATGCTGTAGTTGGCAGTAAATCCTTTCAGCACATAGTTTGTGTCACTATAGAGGTTCAGCAGCATCTGAAAGAGATCAACGAACTATAGATAAATGTGCAGAGTAATTTTTTATCATCTTTTGTTGAACATAGCTTACTCTATCTCTAAAATGCAAACAAAAACAATCATACAGTATATATAAGGATAATTGCTTGAAATAATTTTGAAGTCCATTCTTCTTTCTATAAAATTATCTTGCATATAAAGTAATTACATGCATAATCAACAAATAATATAAGTCTCAACTAGTCCTTTTTATGCAAGTTCTACTTAGGCCCAACTATCCACACTCCCCTCTCACAACAGAGGGAATCAGGCAATGAATCTTTTTTCGTTTGAAAGATAAGGAATAAATAAGCAAACAAAAACGTCTTAATCAATTGCAAATGGTGGCAACTCTTTTTTAGGTAAGTGTAGTATTATAAACAGATAAAAATTCTTCACGATTTAGAATAAGGTGAATGCATCTTCAGAATATCCTTCGCAAATAGTGGAAACCTGGCTTCTATTAACACTTTTAATAGACACACCACCTCACTCTTAATCCAGCATTCAGCAACGACGAGGATAAAGCTCATACAGTACAAGCTTGGCCAAAAATTAATGTAACTTTCCCAAAAAAAATTAGCCCTTTATTATTCTGTTTTATGGCGCACCTGTCCAGAATGAGCAATGACTTTTCCAGGTAACTGCTCTCCACTCAGACTGGCCAGCAGTGGGGATATATATGACGGACCATCATGGATAAATAAGTAGTCATAGGTGCACTCTGTACCATATTCCAGGAAATTAAGGGTGATCGTCATGTTTGGGCGTGGAGCTGCAAAGAACATGATAAATAATTAACAGTAAATGCCCCTCCTCACCCTCAAATATGCTGGTCCTGACACCCTATGGCACTAATTTGGACTAGTCATACTACCATCTCAACCATTTGTGTACTAAATAAGTTATACAAGTACATTATATATGTTAAAGACTAGAATTACATAGTTCCACAGGCGAACTAAGATAAAAATTGGTCCCTCATGATCCTTCGGGAAAATAAAATATAATTTGAAGTCGTGTCTTAACTGTTTCCTCAATAAAGCTAGTTCCTCAAGAAAATTTCCCCCACCAGAGAAGGAGGTAGGGGAAATTTTCTCTAGAGGGACTGAACCCCTTTCTGCACCACAATTCCACTTAAAAACAACACACAAGGCTAATATAGTAATGTAATTAGCTTTATTGAGGAAACAGTCAAGACACACAAATTATATTTTATTTTCCCAAAGGATCACGAGGGACTGATTCTTATCCTGGTTCGCCTGTGATAGTTTAGAAAAGTAGAAGTTCATTTCATCCATCCCACTACCTCCCCTCCCCTCCCTTGGCTGCCAAATAGCAGTGCTTCCTTTTGAGAACAGATGCCAGATTTCACATCATTTTTATACTATCTACACCAACACCCCGTCCAACCTTGGTAGTAGATCCCAGCTGCATACAATGGGCGAATGAAACACTTATTTTCAAGGCAATAAACATAAATGATGCACTAACATAATTTAAGGCAATGTTTGTCATTTACAAAGACATGGGAGAGCATTATAAACCTCAAAGAGAAATATCTAGCATTTGGTTAACAAAAGGTGTGCATATATCAATGAACAGAAAATCCAAACAATAATGTCATGTTAAATAATTATTTTAAGATTTTTTGACACAACAAATGATATGCAATGTGTGTTTTTTTCTTTTAGTACGTTGTCATATCTGGCGGTTTTATCTAACAAATTAACGAATAAATATAGGTTTTATAACTCGTCAATTTAACTCCGGAAAACTCTTCAGCCAGCAGCTGCACAAAAATGAAATTATCTCTCGTAAGGTAAGGGAAAAAAAAGAAATATTGCTCAAAATTTAAGCATACAATTATTTTCTAGCTCCCTATCTAACAGAGACAATCGCTAGTGACATGAACATATCTTGAGGTAAATTTTCGAGAACGTAAATGATCTAATTCACAATTTCTCCTTAATAAAAAATATAACTAGACTACATCTTCTCACGCAGATCGACATAATCAAACAACTATATCTTTACTCAAACTTACCCTTTATCAACCATTCGCACTGTGTATTCTCTGGATAGTTAGATGGGCCATCAGATATCGTCCCGTTTAGTTCAGTTAACACCGTTCTACCACCGCAAATGGCTCTCGATCGGCACACAAAACCGACAAGGATGATAACAACAACATTAAGAAGAGTTGTACCAGTTCTGTATACGCTAATGACTCCCATTTCTTTCAATATGGAAGATTTTTAGCCCGTTAGCGGATATCTAGTACCCGCTAATTTCTCTGTCCGTGTCGCGCTAGCCTTGAAGTGGATGTATGCGCTCATTTAGAGTAATTATCGAGTTCCTTCATTTCCAAGCACCACACGTAGTAACAAGCAACTTCGCTTCATCTTCGCGGTAGACCCTCATTTAACGGGCCTTTTGAATGCATTCCCTCATATCAAACACTCATCTTTTTTAAATGGTATTGGTTGTTAAGCTGTGTAGTTGGATAAACCACAAATTAAGTAGGTTTCGCTGTTTTGTGGCGACGTAATAAACTACTTCGAATGTTTTCACGACTGGCTGGCTTCTCTCATCTTGGGCCCAATTAGTCACGTGACGATAGCGATCTACCACAGGGAGCCAGTGAGGGTCCCAAAAAGGGTACCAAGAGTGACGGGGCCGTAGTAAGGGAGGTAGGGCACTGGGGGCATGTGCCCTCCCTTAATATTTTCAAAAAATAATCAGGAAATGACCAGTAGGGGCGTGGCTGTTCCCCCCAATATTTTCTATGTTTCTGTATTGTGCTCCCCCTCCCAAATGTTTCGTGATCTGCTACTGCACTGAAAGTGTGAGACAAAAAAAACTTAATACGTGCAGGGGCTCATAAGTAGGGGCAATCAACTCCCCCACATTCTGGTATTATGTAATACCTAGTAAACAATAGCGACATCTCGACATAACGACATGGGCGCGCGCAGTCTTATCTTCGACATAACGACATAAGAAAAAAACTTGTTTTTTTTCTTTTATGTCATTATGTCCATGTCGTTATGTCGGGCTAAACATACTGCGCGCTCCCATTTCGTTATGTTGTTATGTTGCTAGTGTGCACTAGGCATAAGTGTCACGGCGTTTCCTTAGGATCAGGCTATTTTTAGACGCGCGGATTACCCAATCAAATTCGACCTTTGTGTTGACGTTTTGGCTGAGCTCAACTGCACGCGCAGTCTCAGACAACAAGCTATGTTCTCTTTTCGGTATTTTAACTTTTGTTTCTCTCTTTTCTTTTATATGAATCCAACCCTACCTACAACTTTGAATTCAAGCTTGCAATTCTTTTGTTAAAGAAACAATAATATTCTTCCTAACTGCAATTTCCGCGTGCAGAATCACGTCACTTGCGCGCGTCTAAAAATAGCCTGATCCTCGGGAAACGCCGTGACAATTAAATAATACAGATGATTGCCCCTACTTATGAGCCCCTGATACGTGAAAATAAAAGCGTTTGAAGAGACAGAAATTGATGGTGTGACTGCGCCCCCCAAAAAATCCCGAGGCTTTTTTTCTCGTGTGACTTGCGCCACCGTTCGGCTTCTCCCTCTCGGGCCTTTCATCTTTGAATGAGCCAAACACACGCTGGTACAGACGGCGCCAAGCGTTTAATGCCCGAACAAATGCTTACGCACTTCTTTGTATTTCCAGCGAGTTTTGCGCAAGTTATTATGAAGCACAAGAAGAATATAGATAAGTTTTCAGTGTTTTCGAGAGTTTCGAGAATTGCTTGGGATTTGTTATCTACAACAAACGCCAAAAAATGTGATTGGAAATAAAATTCAAAAACCGTGCGCGCTCGCTCGCTATTCTCTATCGCGCGCGTAAAAATAACGAAACCTAAAAATATTTTGCTTCAAAATCTTTTAAATTTCAGACGCGTCCTTGTTTAACTTCAAATTCAAAGATGAAAAATTGTAGCAATCTCTTAGCTATCCAAAATCGAGTAAAAACGACCGGGACTCAACTCTGCCGCCATATCAAGAAAATTTAGCCAAAAATTGTCGTTTTTGCCAAACGCGGCCACTTCCATATAAGGGAACTAATATATTCCTTATTTGGAAAAACTGCATGATTCTTGTCAGTTGCCGTACCGCAATTGCTTCGTAAACATTATGACTTGTAATTAGAAGAGAAAAACAGTGACTGTGACCATCTTTGGTCAATGGAGAACCATATCTTGGCACCGCCCTTGGCTATACATGACACCTACGAATTTTGGTTGTTACACAATGTTTCTTTCACGAGATATGAATGTTTTTTTATTTTGATGACATAAGCATATTTTGCTTCTAGCGACGTCATTGATGACGTCACAATCACACCAAAGACACCAATGTGACACCTACCGAGTTTGGTTGGGAAACAATGTTTCTTTCAAGAGATATGAATGTTTTTGCTTTAATCACGTCACAACACGTGACCATATTGTTGCATCCCCCTTGACACCTTTATGACACCGAGTTTGGTTGCCATATGATGTTTTCTTCTTGAAATATAAATATTTTTGTATTTTCATGGACGTCAGCCAGTCAGCATATTTTTACTTCTAGTGACGTTATCGATGACGTCACCAATACATGAATACCGTGACCACAGTCTTGCACTTCCCTTGACACATACATGACACCTGCCAAGTTTGGTTGTCATACGATACGGACGGACATCGCGTCACGAAAACTCGAGACGGTGGGTTACCAAAATTTGTTACCATATTTGTTTAATATACCACCAATTTACAATTTACAATTTTAGAGCAGCCATTGTGTTAGGTCATCTTTCCAAGATATCTCGTGCAAGGCTTCGAAGCGGTGGAGTAAAATTATGGAAGATGGTGAGTATTTATCCGAAGGGAATTGGAGCTCTGCAGCGCCATGTTTGACCGATTTCGAACCCAAACACATGTAGAAATTTGCCAAGATCTCTCTACAATAATATTTCTGGGCTTAGAAAAAAATATTTTAAGAATAAGGGGTTATGTAGCTTTCGAAATCGGTATGTCTCTATATTGGACGCGACGCCAGTTGCTGGGACGTTTGCTTTCTTTAAACAATATCGTGTTGAGCTCTGCACATCACCGACATAATAGGAAACAAGGGCCCTCCCTACACCGTCAAGTGGACTGCTTCGTTTGATAGCTAGCCTAGCCGTATTTATTGCTATCATTTTTTGCTTATTTTGGCTGATTTTAAAACCAGAAATCTTATACAGCGCTGCCAAAGTTTATTATTGTATAGCTAAATTGAGTAAAAATAAAATAAAATTAGTGTGTGAGGCTGTAGTCTCAGTTGGCTCCTCTGCAATAAGGCCATCATAAATAATAAGCTACTGTACTCTATAAATCAAATTGAAAAGAAACCCCTTCCTCTTTTCTTAATATAATTGTTACAATTTATTTCAGATATTGACCATGGCAAAGAAGATGAAGATAAGTAAATATATAAGGATGGACAGAGAGATCATTGAATTTTCTCCTTTTTTCCACTCTTAGTGATAAAAAAAACTTATACTATTCTTTTTATTTGTTTTATTTGTTCAAGCTATGTGTTACTGACTATTACACCTTTTGAAAGTATGGTTACAAACTGACCCCCCCAGTTCTGTAGCACTGTCAAGAAAATATGGGGGCCCGCATTTACAAAGACAATGATTAAAGAACGCTGCTTGGTGGAAAAATGGTATGAGATTATATGGCTTTCAACGTTAATGGAGATTTGCACCCCAGCCTCTGCTACGGCCCTGCCCCTGGTCCATGGACCCCTTGTTGAAAATAGGTTTTCTAGTAATAACATGTTTTCTAGTGAGGGAAGGGTTTTCTACTTCTAGTGTGATCCGAGTATAAGCCATGAGCATGGATGAAGGTTGGTTAAAAAGTTTCTATGTATTAAATCTCCAGAGCTAACATAGTATTATACTTCTGGGTTTTTTAATTCACACTAAAACATAATATAAGACACAGCATATTGTGCATTCAAAAGGTGCAATGGGCTTTTGAAATGAGAGGGGATCTATGATTATTTCACATCACTTTTATAAATGGTGCTTGATTGTTAAAATTGTATGATTGCACAAATTGTTTCCACTTTTCTCCCATTTACTCTGACTGAAAATTTTCTACCAGAAAGAATTCAAATCATTAGAAAATGATTTGTTTTCTAGATATATTGCATTATACATGTGCTGTAAAAACATTTACAACATAACATGTGTCCACTGCATTTCTTTGGGATTGAATATTTTACCAACAGGCTTGTGTATTTTGGGGGTGGCAAGTTTCCATCCTTTTTGGGTGTATGACTTTTTGAGCTCTGTTGGACCATTCCATCATGTTTATAACTGAATACTCCCCCCCCCCCCCCCCTTCCAACCCACCCCTGGGCAATTGTCCCTTTAAACCTCAAAGGCATATAAATCCTAAGCCCATTCAGCCTTTCGGCTATCAAGTCATAGCCCATTCATGCTCTAGGGACATTGTCAAATATTTAAATTTAAGAGTTATACAAACGATGGGCTGGTTGGTACAAGCCAAGCAAAAAAAAATTCAAACTGTGTCTTCTATTTGTTTTATTTGATATTCTGTGTACCACATGTTTTTTGTGTGTAAGAGATGAGATAATATGAGCTTATACCACCATTAAGCCATTAAAACAAATATGAAATACTCTATGTGTCAAGTCATTTTCTGCAGTGGTTGATCCAGGTGTGGTTCTGTGGTCCAATGGTCCAATCCTTTTTAAGCACAAAGCTATTGTAATAGTTTTCATAAATTGAACCACCTTTGAAAAATTCTAGACCCCATTGAGCTTTTAACAGCGCCTGCACAAGGCAATTTGAATACTGAATGTTCATGATCGACCGACAAACTCGGACGGACTGCACTTATAACTTATTGAAACTAAACACAACACACCGTAAGGCATGTATTTATGCATGCATTATGAGCTTCGGAGGACGCAACGAATACCATTTGCAGTACTGAGTAGTCAACTCCAGGGTCAAGAATCCATGCCTGCTTGTCCACCGTTAAGTGTGCCTTCGAATTCCAGTATAATTACGCTTCCAAGCTGTAATTCAATCGTAATGACCATCATCCTCGCCGTCATCTATTGACTATAGCGAATCGGACTTTCCCACCAAACATAGCCATTCGAAATATAAATTTTTAACACATCTTTGCGCCCAAAGGCTTTTTACAAATCTTTCCAGACCCTACCAAAAAGCAGAAAGATACTGTTTTATGCTCTTATTCTCGTCTCTCTATGGCCGCGAGTGTTATGACGTCATCTTACAATTTGATTTGTGATTGGTTGTTTCAATGTTTTAATGCCTCGAATGTCAAAACAAAAAAGTGTTTCAAGAAAAGGAAATATTCTGAGCTGGTATGTTCCAATTGTGACGTGCGTAAAAACTATTTTTAGAACAAGCAGTTATTTTTAGATACGTCTCTGATTGGTTAGCGCTCACGTTTCCTAGCAACATGAGTCCGGCAAAGGATGTTTTGGAAATCTTTTTGACCGAAAATCCGAGATATTTAACAGGCCATCGGCTCTAAATTATCAATCACCACAAAGAAACTTTAAATAGACATACTGCTTTGATAATTTTGAAATATTTTTCGCGCTTACCGCAAAAAAGTTATTGGATATTGTTACGTTTTCTACCTGAAAACAACCATTTTTGAAGCCGTGCAATCACAGGTATCCCAAGCTCTGTGTGTATGAATAAATTATATGAATATGTTTACTGTAAACAGGAAGTTTACAAGTACAACTCCCTGCTGTTAACCATGACGGCACACAAAGTAACGTGAACCACTATAATTTATTCATACACACAGTGAGCTTGGGGTACCTGTGGTGCAATTCGCAGTTAACTAGTTCAGGAAAATGAATCATAGTTGTCACTCAAAAGCGGGATCTCTATTGTTTATTTTTTAAAAATCAGGAAAATTAACTGTTTTCACGAGACCAGGAGGTAGAGGGGGGCGTATGCGTTTTCTATAGTTTCAATGGACTGACGGAAAAAAAAAAGAATCCACTTTTCCAACCATCCAACGTCGGATGTTTGTCTAACTAAAAGAGATACTATTTGTGAATCTCCATTGAAAATTTGGCTGCTCAAATACATACTACTTTAAATCGAGCGCAAGGTCCGTACTGAGAAATGCGGCCTCGGTCTGTACAAAAAGCCCGCGGGCTGAGATTTCTCAAGTACGGACCGAGCAAGCGAGGTTAATAAGTTATTTATTAAATTGCTTTTTTAAATATTTAAAATTATATTTTTAAATATTTAATTGCAACGCGCGCGACAATTTCAAGTTTGCTGAAATTTTATTTGCGATTAAAAAAATTAGTGAATCGTCTCTTTATACCAGAAAAAAGGCAAATCACCCGAGGAATTTACCTGCATAATGTATCTTTATTCAAGAGAAGTATTTAAGTGAATATATCTAACTGTCTGTGGAGAATTGAAGTGAAAGAAAACATCTCCTCGATCAATTCGAGTGGAAAGCGAAGATCAATTGGGACTAAATTATTTTACAAAATTGTTGGTAAAAATTCAGAGGATATCTTTATTAGAAATTCTGCATGTGTGAATGGTTAATAGCATTGTGTGGAAATACGAACTGGATTTCAATGAATGGTCATTGCGAACAGAATCTTCACGAACATCAGCGAAACTGTCAAAAGCAACTGTAAAGGTAAACAAAATTGGAAGTTATATTGAGAAAAAAAAATAAGATAAGTAAGCTTACGTAATAAGCTTCACTTTCTGAATATAATAAATATTGAAACTAATCGTTGTAGAAAAGCGACAACAGGATCCGGACCGCTCAACAGCCAACCATTCCACCGGAAGTGGTTGTTGGCATATAATAAAGTCATGTAACAGCGTAAGGTGATGTCAATTCCTGGCTTTAAAAAATCCACAGCGTGAGAAGAAATACTGGCTATGCTGCTACTAAGACTTTTCACTCAACGTCACGAGAAGTGTGAAGTGACGTCAAATTCACGCCATTGTAGATTTATAATGGATTGTGCGAGATTCCTCTTTCAGCGCTTCAAGAAAACGATAGTGTTGGAAATATAAAACCGAGTGACATTTTAAATTGAAGCAAGTGTTATTTTTCTTCAACGTCCGATTATGAAAAGGGATTCCACTAATCTTTTTAGTTAAACATTAACAAGTATCCATAAGTAAAGTATTTGAGTATTCGCTTTTGTTGAGTGATGCTGTCACTTCTGACATGACGACGTAACGCACGCAAATTATTAGTCACGGTTCACAATTAAAAATATTCCCATCTATATATTACAGAATACTTTTCGATTCGAAAGTGACTTGCAAATAAAGAATAATAAGATAGTAGCACTGAAGTCTCCCCCAGTAAAATATTTGATAAGACTGGAATTTTACAATACTCAGGAAATGATCAATGTTTTCACGAGGCATCGTAAGCCCTGCCCTATAAATGAAACTTGAGCCCTATGCGTGGCGTTGGCTTTCACTGAAAGCTTCTATCGGGACCGTGTAACAGAGGAACACAAAGCTCTCAATTCTGCTGCTTTTACGGAAAATTGATTAGAGTTGTTGGTTAGACTTTGTGTGAGGCGCTTGTAAAATGTCGGGGCACCTTCGCTTGGTTGGAATTCTGCTGTGCGGAGTATTTGCTCTTTCAAGTAAGTAGTTCGTTTTGTGTCAAAATACCGCATTCTATGCCCTCATTCTCCCAACAAGATCTTCAAACGAAACCACAGCAAAATGCTCTAGGCATGCGGCCGTAATTTGCTGTCCAAACTTCGCTGTTTGTCTCGTTTCAAATGTCCTGAATGCAATCACTTTCGAACTGCTCGAATGCTAGTTCCGTAGAATTCCATTCTGCTTATTTATTAAGTTGTCGAGTTTGAATTAATAAGTGTGCACACGCTAAAATTCGCGTTTAACTGTTTTTGAACGATTTATAGGTGCTTTTAAAATGTTTAAAACTCAGGTCTCAGACTTCAGAATCGAGAACGTTTAGAATCGGAGAGTATGTTTATAGTTAGCGTGCGTGCGCCCGTAATGGCACAACAGCGACATGAGATATTTATCATCTTTGAAAGTGTACAAATCTTTTGCGTTTTTCGCACCGATTTTATTCCCTTGCTTTAATGGCTCACACGATTTACGAGGAAAAACATTCGCGGTCTGCGGAAATAATAGTAGACCGCGCGTGAAATTCCCTTGGGTACTGCTGGTTTGGGCGGGAAGAAATGAAGTGCGACTTGGTCTAGAGCATGGAAAATTCCTACTGAAACTGCGAGCTACAAGCTATAAAAGTCTACCTCTTTCAACTGTTATAGATATACTGGGTATAATTTTATTTATTGCTCTAGGAAAAGTATCTTAAGCAACCCTGTTGTTTTTATTATCCTCTAGTCTTCATCCTTTGCGTTCTCCTACGTCTTAAATTTCCTACTAATGTCTATGTGTATTTTATCTATAAAACGACTGACATTTTTGAAGTTCTAAGCCTAAACTTATCGTGAATTCACAAGGCCTTTTGACCCTATCGTTGGAGTATACTTTCGCAGTAGTCTTTGAGGTTATTATGATTTCGATAAACGTTGTTCGGGGTTGGATATCTTGCGTTCTTTGCTTTGTTTTGAGGTGTTACTTATAAGTGATAAGCTATACATGCCAACTTTCTTTGACTTTTTGTTTGGTTAGTCGTTAGTTTAAATAACATCTCTTGTGCAGGGCACATTTACAATTTCCGAATTCTATTATGAACAAGGACAGGTGATTTTATGGCGTTTTTGTTTGCATCTTAACCCTGTTTATTAGATCTGCCTAGAAGTTACCAATTGCTTACAGGTATAACTGTTCACTTTATTTCTAAGTGTTTTAGAATGTATTTCTGGAAGCCATTATAGTGCAGACACAGCGCTCCATCAATTTGCGCTTGACCCTAGCAATATAATGGCCTTTGATGTTACCAATGAAAACTTTTAGCATACATATTTTCTTAAGTAAATGCTTTGATGAAAGGGACTATAAAGGATAGCTTTGCAACCAGGAGTCTCAAATAACATTCCGACCTCGTTTGTTCATTTGTTTTCTAAATATGACTAGTGTTTCATCTTAACTGTTATGCAATAAGTTTCCTTTTTTGATAAAACTTTTATTTCTCAGTTGCGTACTCGTGAAACGATATGAGATCATGCAAAAACGTGTTAAGATCGCTCAGCGTTCCAATCTCTCTGCCGCAAAAAAAAAACACACTGGAGTGTGGAGAACGACCGCTAAGAATGCTGGTTCTCATTGTGTTATTGAGTAGCTATATTTTCGTGTGGGGTTTTTGTATTCGATCGATTTCTAGTGTACTGCTTATATTTCCACGTATCTTCCATCCTGTGTTCCCTCGGGCACCGTTCAGCTGGTATCTTACCTTACATTTGAAAGACGTTTATTTCCTGGAAAATACCATGGACGCTTCGTCTGCCCTGTTACACGCCATACTCAAGTAGCAGCGGCTGGTAAAGAGGGGTATGGATCACGTATCACGGACCGGGCAAAATGGCTTTTTCACGTTTAAGGGACCGAAAAATGGCCTTTTAACTCGTCAAATCACGTTTCACTGACGTCGAAATAGACGATTTCACGGTTCTCGTAGGGTGAAAAATGGCCAAATCTCGTTTCATGTAAAAACCCTTTACCACCCTGAAGTAGGAACATAGTGAGACACACCCTGAAGTAGGAACATAATGAGACAGGGGCGTGCCCGCCCCCCCCCCCCCCTTTTTCAGATATTTGGCTTAAGAAATTACAAGAAATATAAGGAAATTCACGGAAAGAACAATGAATCCGTCCCTCTTTCAGGGAACCCTTGCTCTCCCCCCCCCCCCCCCCCCCCCCTCTTTTGGACTCCAGGACCCACCCCTGGAAAACCTCGCGATACAACAATATGGCAAGGGACCGAAAACTTGCAATCAAGAATATCCTTAAATTGAGACTATTTACCATATTTTTTATTGTTGGATGGGACCAGAAATGGATATCATTATACCGAGAATATCGTTTTATATCGAATATCACCATATCGAGGTTCTACTTTAATAGCGGAAATTGCAACAGTTTACTCCCGGTCGATAACTTGGTTTCTTGAAGCCATGATTAAACGCGAAAAAAAATTGCAAAATTGTAAAAGCAGTCCGTCTATTGGAAGTTTTTTTCGAGGATGTGACTGATAATTTAAAGCGGATGGCCTGTGAAATAGCGCAAATTCTAATAAGTTTATTTTGAAACTGGTACGGAAGTAAACTGGTACGATTGCAGCTTTAATAGAAATAAAGGGGATCTCCTTTGATCACTTCATCAGGGGCGTGACATTTTTAACATTAAAGAAAAACAACAAAGATAACAAAAAGTCTATGAAATTCTTCTGTAATTTATGCAGACACCCGGTCAAAATCTTTCGCCGTTTTATAGATTTAGAAGGCGCATATATCGCCACTTCCATCGTGCTGAAATCATCATAAGCTTGACAAGATTTCGGGCAATATTTCTCAAGTTAAAGACACGGTAACGCAAGATTATTGTATAATTTAGCTCTCTAAGACCCCGTTACCACATTTCAAGAAGTTTTTCAAAATTTCAGTGACGTCACTGCTGAATTTATCTTGTAAATATTTTTGCGTTAAAACAGAATTGAATGCGAACCTGAAAATTGCAGTATTAAGAACGACATTTTTCTTGAAAAAATGCCAGTTGCTACATACGGAGAACTTTGCTTGTTCCTATTCCGTCGAAATCGTCGAAATGGTTTTATTGTACCCCGTGGAGCGGCTTGTAAATCTTCCAAGCGGTTATCGATTTCATGACAGAGGTTATCCTTGTATTCACACTCTAAGCACGCTTAGAGTTATCATTTTTCTAACATTATATTTTCTTGTGCCAGGAGAGGGGCATGAGTTGAATATCATTTTTGTAATCTGTATTTAAAAAGACAACTACTTCCCTTGTATTATTTGTTTCTTTAAAAACAGAACTGAGCTGTTTCAATTGCGGGACGAATTAAAACTCACCGTGATTCAAGTCGTTGTTCTTAATGATCTAAAAGAGGCTGGGGCGATTACCCGGGTAACCTGTGAGGTTCTTAAAACGCTAGGGCCTGGGCCTTGTTTCAAGATAGCAGCCTACAAATTAGTAGCTAACACGAATTCTTTCAATTTTTACGTGAAAATTCTCGACGTATACAGTTCTAGGGCGACAAAAAAACGATTGAAGTTGACTTCATTGGTAGGCCTGGTAGCGCGCTCACTGTAAAAAAGAGTTTGTCTCGTCTCATAGAGGAAATCATTCAAAGTCATTTCATTTGAGACTCTAAGAAACATTCACATCCAAACATCACCAACCGCCACATCAAGTAGTGACCCCTTGTCTTATATTCCTTGCAGGCGCGGATGTATCTTTAACATTTAGTCAAAGAGTCATCTCCGCTGGCAAGAACTTGGTTATAAAATGTACGATATCTGGAGAACAGTTCCAGGGGTGGTACCGAGGGGGAAGCAAGATCCCCACCGACTCCTCCCAGACAAAATATGTGTCAAACCCCACATCTGGGGCATACCAGCTTCACCTCAACAATATCGTCGTCGCGGACGGGGGAGAGTATATCTGCCGTGGAAATAGAGGGAGCAAAACTTTCCAGTTATACGTTGATTGTAAGTATATGTTAGAAGGGATATAAGAGATTCACAGTCCTGGGTCTCTGTTGAACTGAACAAATTTCCCTTAAACTAACACCCAACTGAATTTGAGGCCTTATAATATTATAATTACTTTTTTACAACAATTTAATCCGAATGCCCGCGTTGGGACGTAGACCCGTCCTTTTTTTTGGTAAATGACCCTACTTTAAAAATGTATATTAAGTGTTCATTTGTTATTGTTTACATTTGTGATTACAACTCTCTATTTGCAAAAAAAAAAAAAAAAACTTCTCATGATTTATTGGAAGTACAAAAGATATTGAAGATATCATAAATAGTTCAGGTATTTGCTTGTATGGTAGTATATGTGAGTCAATATTACGTGTGAGCTGATTTCTCACTCTTAGCCCGTGGATTATTTTTCGTGATATTTGATAGCACAAATGACTACTTGTTTGTGGAAAGGAGACCAAAGCTCCGTGCTTTGAGCAGAATTTGTACGCTAAGACATGTCACAATTTCTATTTCACATATTAACTCTGTGATAGTTACGACAACTCATGTCGAGTTGATTCAATACCTGCGGATCAGTAACGCTGACATGATCGACATCGATGTGTACGGTTACCCCAAGCCAACGTTCGTGTGGACGAAGAACGGCCAGCCCTGGAACCCCAATGAAGGGCGCTTCTCCACGCAGGACGGTGGCTCTGTCAAGTTTTCTCGAGTAGAGATATCGGACCAAGGGAACTACACCTGCACGATAGCTGTGGACACGCTTGGGCTGAGTTCCGTGAAGAAGATTGAAGTTATTACATTTGGTAAGTTTGTAATCGTGATCTGTATGGTATAAATATGTACACGAATGCTACCCTTGCGCAAATGTGATTCTCTTTTGCGAATGCTTGTTTGCGCATTCTTTTTTGTCTTTAACGTTTCTCTGTGTGTAAATATTTCTCCACGTCATATGTTTCTCTGCGTGAATGTTGCTCTGCGTGATTGTTTCTCTGCGTGAATATTTCTCTACGTGATTGTTTTTCTGCGAATTATTTCTCTGCGTGCATGTTTCTCTGCGCTGCCTCCTGATCCACCTAGCTGCCATGTAGTTAATCTGAATGTTGGGTGCATTATGTTGTTGGTTGTTAAAAGTCTCCCATATTCAGATATGTTTGACTTGTTGCATCCCCAGAGCCCCCGCGCCTTATTGAGCGACCCGCCCCGTTCAATCGCCTCTTGACCGTCGGCTACAACACGACGTTTCACTGCAAGGCCGAAGGCTACCCCAAACCCAAGTATCGCTGGTTAAATCAAATCATGCGTGAGGTGGATTTGTCGAATCCCCGGTTTACCGTGGCCGACGAGTACTTCCACATCACAAACATTCAGCTTAGTGACGTAGGGAACTACACGTGCGTGGCTTATAACATCAGGGACTACTCCGACAGTGCGAGCGCAGAGATCTCCAAGGTCTACGGTAAGCTTTGAATTTACCCTGCCAGTAACAGTGTAGCGCAGAGATCTACAAGGTTTTCGGTAAGGTTTGAATTTACCCTGCCAGTAACAGTGTAGCGCAGAGATCTCCAAGGTCTACGGTAAGCTTTGAATTTACCCTGCCAGTAACAGTGTAGCGCAGAGATGTACAAGGTTTTCGGTAAGGTTTGAATTTACCCTGCAAATAACTAGGCTAGCACAGAGATCTCCAAGGTCTACGGTAAGGTTTGAATTTACCCTGCCAATAACAAGTCTAGCGAAGAAATCTCCAAGTTTTTCAGTAAGGTTTGAATTTACTCCGCTAATAACAGTGCTAGTACAGAGATCTCAGAGGTCTTCAGTAAGGTTTGAATTTACTCTGCTAATAACAGTGCTAGCGCAGAGATCTCTAAGGTCTTCTGTAAGGTTTGAATTTACCCTGCCAATAACAAGGCTAGCACAGAGATGTCCAAGGTCTTTAGTAAGGTTTGAATTTACCCTGCCAATAACAAGGCTAGAGCAGAAATCTCCAAGGTCTTCAGTAAGGTTTGCCAATTTACTCTGCTAATAACAGTGCTAGCGCAGAGATCTCTAAGGTCTTCGGTAAGGTTTGAATTGATCCCTACCAATAACAGTGGTAGCGCAGAGATCTTCAAGGTCAACAGTAAGGCTGCCCCTTCGTCCTCTTATAAATATAGGGAAAAGGAACAAGTACTGTAGATCTCCCAAGGTTTGCTGGTAGGACCTTCATTGATCCTACCCCTCTCAATCATATGGGCAAGCCATTAGGACGAGGTTATTATTTATTAATGGTCACATTAATAAGGGAAGGATCATTATTTAACGGGGGGAGGTCTGCTATGTTTGTGAGGAGGGTTGCGATTTTTTTAGCGTCGTTTTGGAGAAGGGCCTCAAATTAGCTTTTAGTTCTCTGTCTTACTTTTGTTTTGTAACTCGTAACATTGGGCTCACAGTAATTGGTACTTTTGTGTAATGTAATTAATTTATAGTGGACGAAGTTAAATAAATAAATAAATAAATAAATAAATAAATAAATAAATAAATAAATAAATAAATTTAATACGAGGGAGGGCCTTATTTTTTAACAGGTATTTTGATCAATTTCCGAGCCTCCTAAAAGTCTGGAATTTCAAACTAGTATGAAAAGATGTTTAAATAAGATTTCAGTTTGGAAGGAGCAAATAATGCTGTTCTCTATTTAGGTTTAGGTTTAAACAATAAAAAGCATTTCATAAATTAAACTGGCAAAATTTTCTTAGGGGAGCATGCCCCCTTGGTGGTGTTTAAGGCCAGCTCTGTAGCCCCTTTATGGCCATATCTAAGTCAGTGCCTTCCACCCCCACCCCCTCACACAAACACAATAATTTTATATATTTTTTTGTTCTGAGGGGCGCCTTAATTTTTGGTAGCCTTTTTGGGGGAAGGTCACCATTTTTGTGCTTTAGATTGGGGGAGGGTCAAATTTTTTTAACCAGATAAATTAAACTTAGCAGCCCTCCCCCTCCCCCCTCCGTGATAAATAATGACCCTTCCCTAATGTCGTAGCTGACGTGGCCAGAAATGTTGATTTCTGAAGTGATAATTTCCTATAGCCCGCATGTATGATATGTTGCACAGCTTTCCTAGCTCTCTAATTTTTATTTTTTTTTACGTCTTGTAGTTCGCCCCTCCATCAAGCCCATGTATGACGAAGTTGTCGAGATTGACGAACAGGCGTATCTTGACTGTGTGGGGGAGGGGAACCCGTTACCGGAAGTGAGATGGATTAGAGACGGACGTTACGAGCGACGACAACAGGTAAGTCCCATCCTCCCCTCCTCAGGTTTGAGTCCCGATGGAAACCATCCCTCCCTTGCTCAGTTTTAAGCAAATACTGGAAAACTGGAAGGCAAAAAAGTGTGCGTTTGCTTGCTTACAATGGAACCTGCGTTCATGGAATGTAACAATGGTACCCGCGGATTTTCACAGTGTGTCCTGATCTGAGATAGGCTTACACGCATTGCTAAAGCACTTCTGAATTCTTAGATCACCCTGGGCGGACGACGCTCACGGATCTACATCCAGGACGTAAGACTAGAGGACGAGGGGCGGTACACGTGCGAGGCACGTAACAACGCACGTGATCAGGAAGGGCACCCTATCGTCGCCACCGAAGAAATCGGGCTATACATCAAATGTAAGCTTTGAGGAAATCAGGCTATACATCAAAAGTAGGCTATACTGAAATCAGGCTATACATTAAAAGTAAGCTTTTGATAAATAAGGCTATACATCAAAAGTAAGCTTTGAGGAAATCAGGCTATACATCAAAAGAAAGCTTTGAGGAAATCAGGCTATATATCAAAAGTAGGCCATGGGGAAATCAGGCTATACATCAAAAATAGGCTTTGGGGAAATCAGGCTATACATCAAAAGTAGGCTATGAGACAATCAGGCTATACATCAAAAGTAAGCTATAAGGCAATCAGGCTATACATCAAAAGTAAGCTATGAGGAAATCAGGCTATACATCAAAAGGCTAGCCATATACATTAAAAGGTCATAGGTCATTCATGGCCATACTTAATCAAGTTGGTATTTTTCAGCATTACCCCGCTTGAACAAAAAGGGAACACCACTGACCGTGTACTCGTATCTGGGTAACCCTAAGCCAGTGTTTATCAGATGTCGTTTCGATGGCTACCCATTCCCCAACGTCACAATCTGGTTTGACAACAAGCAGATCGCAAACGGCACGGAGTTCGCCATGTTCGATATCATTACCAACGAGCTTGAGGACTTCGGCGACTATCTCTGTTGGTCTTGGAACATCCACGGATCCAAAAACGTCACAGTCAAGCTAACCCACGCTAGTACGTGCCCGCATGTGACGCTCCCTTCGAATAAGTACCCCTGGGGGCCTTTTGAACCTCAACAATTAAAATCCCCACTCTTAAGTCACCCATGCAAATACGTAAAAACTATCTAAAAAGGTTAAACGGGAATACGTAAATTTCCTCCACCCAAAAGTCTCAATTAATTTAAAAATTTCCTTACGGAGGAAGTTGGTTGTAATAACACACAATGATAAATGTTCAGTTTCTTCTTTCGCAATTAGTTAAATTATTTTGAGTTATTTGTGTTTTAGGACACTCTAAGAGATCGGTCAATGAAGCAAATTCTTACGTTTGGTCCAATAGGATTTTCTGTTTTTGCTCATATCACAACATAAAAAACGATCCATTTTGGAACCTTTCGGTCTAACAACAGACCAACAGACCATTTACTAGTATTTAAGAGAACATGTCGTGGTGATTTTATCGTTCGGTTTAACAAGGTTTTCTGTATTTGTTCCAATCAGGAGAACCAAGCAGACCGGTCAATGTCAAGGCTAACGTGACCTGTAGCCGGGTAACGCTAACCTGGGACCCGCCCATTGACGACGGGGGGATGGAGATTATGCAGTACGTGATAGAATACGATGGGAAGATCTTCAACACGGAAGACACCTACCCCAAGTACTACATCACGAACCTGAAGCGAGACACGATGTACGACATCAAGATATGGGCGAGGAATAAGATGGGAAAAGGAAAGAATAACTACGAAACTGTCAGCATAATCACCCAAAAATACTGTAAGTTCTACTTGAGGGATGGTAAACTAGCAGCTCAGAAATACTGTAAGTTCTACTTGTGGGATGGTAAACTAGCAGCTCAGAAATACTGTAAGTGCTACTTGAGGGATGGTAAACTAGCAGCTCAGAAATACTGTAAGTTCTACTTGTGGGATGGTAAACTAGCAGCTCAGAAATACTGTAAGTGCTACTTGTGGGATGGTAAACTAGCAGCTCAGAAATAGTGTAAACCTACTTGTGGGATGTTAAACTAACAGCTCAGAAATACTGTAAATGCTACTTGTGGGATGGTAAACTAGCAGCTCAGAAATACTGTAAGTACTACTTGAGGGATGTTAAACTAACAGCTCAGAAATACTGTAAGTGGTACTTGTGGGATGGTAAACTAGCAGCTCAGAAATACTGTAAGTGCTACTTGAGGGATGGTAAACTAGCAGCTCAGAAATACTGTAAGTTCTACTTGTGTGATAGAAAACTAGCAGCTCAGAGATACTGTAAGTTCTACTTGAGGGATGGTAAACTAGCAGCTCAGAAATACTGTAAGTTCTACTTGAGGGATGTTAAACTAACAGCTCAGAAATACTGTAAGTGATACTTGTGGGATGGTAAACTAGCAGCTCAGAAATACTGTAAGTTCTACTTGAGGGATGGTAAACTAGCAGCTCAGAAATACTGTAAGTTCTACTTGAGGGATGGTAAACTAGCAGCTCAGAAATACTGTAAGTTCTACTTGAGGGATGTTAAACTAACAGTTCAGAAATACTGTAAATACTACTTGAGGGATGGTAAACTAGCAGCTCAGAAATACTGTAAGTGCTACTTGTGGGATGGTAAACTAGCAGCTCAGAAATAGTGTAAACCTACTTGTGGGATGTTAAACTAACAGCTCAGAAATACTGTAAATGCTACTTGTGGGATGGTAAACTAGCAGCTCAGAAATACTGTAAGTACTACTTGAGGGATGTTAAACTAACAGCTCAGAAATACTGTAAGTACTACTTGAGGGATGTTAAACTAACAGCTCAGAAATACTGTAAGTGGTACTTGTGGGATGGTAAACTAGCAGCTCAGAAATACTGTAAGTGCTACTTGAGGGATGGTAAACTAGCAGCTCAGAAATACTGTAAGTTCTACTTGTGTGATAGAAAACTAGCAGCTCAGAGATACTGTAAGTTCTACTTGAGGGATGGTAAACTAGCAGCTCAGAAATACTGTAAGTTCTACTTGAGGGATGTTAAACTAACAGCTCAGAAATACTGTAAGTGATACTTGTGGGATGGTAAACTAGCAGCTCAGAAATACTGTAAGTTCTACTTGAGGGATGGTAAACTAGCAGCTCAGAAATACTGTAAGTTCTACTTGAGGGATGGTAAACTAGCAGCTCAGAAATACTGTAAGTTCTACTTGAGGGATGTTAAACTAACAGTTCAGAAATACTGTAAATACTACTTGAGGGATGGTAAACTAGCAGCTCAGAAATACTGTAAGTGCTACTTGTGGGATGGTAAACTAGCAGCTCAGAAATAGTGTAAACCTACTTGTGGGATGTTAAACTAACAGCTCAGAAATACTGTAAATGCTACTTGTGGGATGGTAAACTAGCAGCTCAGAAATACTGTAAGTACTACTTGAGGGATGTTAAACTAACAGCTCAGAAATACTGTAAGTACTACTTGAGGGATGTTAAACTAACAGCTCAGAAATACTGTAAGTGGTACTTGTGGGATGGTAAACTAGCAGCTCAGAAATACTGTAAGTGCTACTTGAGGGATGGTAAACTAGCAGCTCAGAAATACTGTAAGTTCTACTTGTGTGATAGAAAACTAGCAGCTCAGAGATACTGTAAGTTCTACTTGAGGGATGGTAAACTAGCAGCTCAGAAATACTGTAAGTTCTACTTGAGGGATGTTAAACTAACAGCTCAGAAATACTGTAAGTGGTACTTGTGGGATGGTAAACTAGCAGCTCAGAAATACTGTAAGTTCTACTTGAGGGATGGTAAACTAGCAGCTCAGAAATACTGTAAGTTCTACTTGAGGGATGGTAAACTAGCAGCTCAGAAATACTGTAAGTTCTACTTGAGGGATGTTAAACTAACAGTTCAGAAATACTGTAAATACTACTTGAGGGATGGTAAACTAGCAGCTCAAAAATACTGTAAATCCTACTTGTGTGATGGTAAACTAGCAGCTCAGAAATACTGTAAATGCTACTTGTGGGATGGTAAACTAGCAGCTCAGAAATACTGTAAGTGGTACATGTGGGATGGTAAACTAGCAGCTCAGAAATACTGTAAGTACTACTTAAGGGATGGTAAACTAGCAGCTCAGAAATACTGTAAGTTCTACTTGAGGGATGGTAAACTAGCAGCTCAGAAATACTGTAATTGTAAAACAATACTCGCCCAGACTCAATCTAGGTCGCTCTACAAACCCTTAACCCACCAATCTCACTTCCTTGTTCCCAGGCCCTCCCAGTCGCCCTATTATCTGGTTCCCGTATGAGAAGGTGATTGACGACACCGCGTTCTTCCTCAAGTGGCATGAGCCCGAGTCAAACGGCGGGGACCCGGATGTTCGTTATAAAGTGGTGGTGTCTGAAGATCTGGACGAGGGGCCTTTCGCCATCAAGACAGAGTTCACAGGTAACGCAGTTCTCACAAACTGAAGTATGCACAGGCAACCCAGTTAACCCAGGCAACCCAAAAACATATGTAACCCCAGAACACAGGTAACCCTAGTAAGCAAAAACCTCAAGTAAACAAAGGTAACCCACGTAACCAATAACTCAAGTAATACCCAAGTAACCCGATAATATATGTAACCCGAGAACACAGGTAACCCAAGTAAACAAAAACCTCATGTATGCACAGGCAACTAACGTAACCAATAACTCAAGGACGTAAAGGAATTTCAAGGTAACCCGATAACATCGGTATTCCGAGAACCTAGGTAACCCACGTGTCTGATAACTCAATAATAACCAGGTCCCGATAAAAAAGGTAACCCGAGAACACAGGCAACCCACCTAGCCGATAACTCAAGTAATACCAGTTAACCCGAACTCGAATATTAAACACTGGTAACCCGAGTTTTGTAGTGAAAATTCACTCTTACAATAAACGTTTTGGATTAAGCTTACAATGCCTTAGGGATTCTTAATGGGTTAGGTTCTTATACGCTGGTTTTTGCTATCGTAGTAATGTCACAAGATGCGTTGTTGATGAGTTTTTGTGCACAGCTTTAAGAGAGTACTATGTAGACGAGCTAAAGTTTGGTCAGCGGTACCAGCTTGAAGTGTTTTCCTACAACAAGGCGGGCATGAGTGAGCCTGCGATCGCGTACTACTTTATACCCAACGAAGGAGGTGAGAGTAAGCGCGAGACCTATGCTGGCTGCGGTGTGTATTTGATGATTATGACAGAGACGACGACCGAAACAATTATGATTAAGATGGTAGTGATGCCATCATCAGTGATGATAATGGTGATAGTAGATGATGGTGACGATGATGATGTGGGTAGTACTGGTGATAATATTTCTGATGCTGATATTGATGACGTTGGTAGCGATGTTGATGGTGGTGGTGGTTGTGTTTGGTTGTGTTGGTGATAATGATGATATAGGTGATGACGATTATATAACGATGCGGTGATAATTATGATTATTATGTAAGTGATGATGATGGTGATAATGATGACGATAAATGTGATGACGATGATTATATGATGACAATGATAATTATAATGATTGTTGATAATAATGTCAATCGACGATGATGACAATGGTAAGAATGACGATAATGATGATGATGCTAATAATGATGACAATATATGTGATGACGATGATTATATGATGACAATGATAATTATAATGATTGATGGTAATAATGTCAATCATGATGCCGATGATGAGAATGACGATAATAATGATGATATGATGCTAATAATTGATGATGCCAATAGTGATGATAATAATTATTATTTTTATTTTTTAGTGACCCGCGTCACTGGGACGCCACAGATTGGCCCAACTGCCGGCAAACGAAGTTCCGCTTCTGCAATCACGTCATGCCTCGCGCTTATTACCATCCTCGTTACCATGGCAACACTCACATAACTTGTGACGTCATCAAGCGTTTGCCAATATCTCTAGATTCCAAACGTGTTAGCAATCCTCCTGCATGGTGTTTCCTGTGAATTGGTGTTTGAACACGTATTCTTTGTAAAGATACACCTATTTTTATAATGTGCTCGAATATACCATGGTGTATATCGCGTACAAACCAAGAAATAATGACCTGGGTAACGTAATTAACGTAACGCTGACATGGCTTTTAACTCAACAAAGTTTTAAAGTAACACTCAGTATAATGCATTGATGCAACCTTACACAAGGCAAAGTAGCTAATGGATTATCGAACGTCTGGAAAGTTGTAGCCAAGCAATTCGTATGTGGTGGTGTAAAATCTCACGAAGATTTAAGTCTTGCAAGCGATAGCAATTTAATGTTATGTTGTGATAAGACTTGATTCTGCAGAAGGATCGTGGAGAATTGATGCTATGATGTACTGTTTGCTATATTTGAGCGTCGGTGTTATAGTTTTGCCTTGATATTCAATATATATGTTTACGAACAGAACTTTAAGAGACAGGCCTAATGCAGGTCAACCTACTTTTTGTAAAATAGTTTTTAACACAACATTTAAACATACCTTCCGTCGGTATCATTGATTCATGGTTTTACTTTCTCGGGGCGGTTGGGGAGGTTTTTATTTTTACAAGCATCAGCGGCTTGTACATTCGTCTAATTTAATACTCGCTAATTATTATTTTTATCTTAAACTCATAGTGTTCTTATAAAATTATATCTCAGTAAAATAATAATTTTAATAATGCAAACTCACGAGATTTATAAAAGACAGCAATTGATGTAGAAATTATCGAATTTAGAATAATGGACTGCATGCACTTAATTATATAATTTCGGATTGTGTGATTTAGGATTAATATTATCATATATAGTAATAAAATAATTTTTCACTTATTGAATTTGCTTCATTTTTACGATATTGTGTTTTTTGTAGTGGGTTGAAGGGTAGGGTCAAGTGTTCAACTTACATTTTTCCTTTCATAACAATTTAATTTTTACCATACCGAAACAAATGAGAAATATCTCGCGTTGTAACGAATTCTAAACTTATTTTTATATCGAACTTATTTCTATCTTGAAGTAAATTATGCAAATTTATAATTAATAATATTTATTCTAGTCAGCAGGGATCAGGGATACTTGATTTGTACTTTACCACGTGACCTTGATTTCGCCAATTAGAGCCCTCGTTTGGCTGGAGTCAGCATTGGCTATTTAACAATTATAAAATTTCCATTGAGGTGGATAGTGGCGAAAGCCGAAGGCTCGAGGTAGATATTTTTAAAGCCACTAAACACTTGCAAGTCGGCTGTTACACCCGCCATTTTGCTTGATCTATCCGAGTTTCTCTACCAATCAAATCGATTGCTCTTGCGGGGTTCCCGAGTTTTATAAACTAATTAAAAATATATCTATATAATCTATTGTTTAAGCTTGTTCTAATGGTGGTTTTTGCATTCGCACCTCATAATGATGACAGCAAAACAAATTGTTTCATTGATTTAGTTTTTTTATTATCATTCACAATGAATTTGTTTGTTTTTTCGCAGTTTCCACGATCAGGTCTTAGCCGCTGAAAAAAGTGAGATAAAAATGAATGAACATTTGACAAATTTGTCTACATATCTTCGCAACCAGGATTTTCTCCCATCCCCCTTGATTACGACGTTGTACGCCCCTTTTCACTTCCTAGTAAAACACCGCGTATGAGAAAGCATCTATCTCCATTTGCAGGGCCGTAGAAGGGGGCGGGGCACGTGCCTCCCCCCCCCCCCCCGATATCTTCAACAATTATAAGGGCGTGGCCGTACCCCCAAATATTTTCTTAATGTTTCTGTATTGTGTCCCTCCAATATTTCGAGGTCTGCTACGGCCCTGATTTGCTGGTTTGGGCAATCTATCGTGTATTTTCGATTGAATTGGGTATTTAAGGGCGCCCTGGTGTCCCTTGTCATCATTTTTCTTCTTATATTGGTTTAAAAAAGCATCAGAGGGTATGTTATGGCTGCAAGACAAGCAGCGCCAACAGCAGCCCAGCATTGATTGCGAAGTCTCGCTCGATTAACCACAATCTCCAAACCAATACTCTTCGATGCTGGAGTCTTGGTTAGGTTAAGGTTAGAATTCTTTTTCCATCGTTTTACGGTGCTTAAACCCGACCATAAACGCCCAATACTTAATATTGAAATCTTAATATACTAACCTTATAACATTGGTATATCTGCGGGTCCATTTTCGCGGCAGCTTTTGACGGGTTGATTCAAATGGGTTCCATGCGTGGCAGTAGTATTTCAGGTCAGCGTTATACTCAGTGGGCTTCTTGATAACGAGCCGATGGGTTTACCACCAGCGTCAGTCAGTTCGGTTATTTTAGGAGTGCCCAGGAAGTCATCTAAAAGAAGAAAACATATCACCAATTGTTTAAGTTAGGCGTGCCAAGGAATCCACTTAAAGTATGTGAGCATATCACCAGTTGTGTAACTTGGGCGTGCCCAGGAATTCATCTAAAGTAAGTGAGCATATCACCAGTTGTGTAACTTGGGCGTGCCCAGGAATTTATCTAAGGTAAGTAAGCATATCACCAGTTGTGTAACTTGGGCGTGCCCAGGAATTTATCTAAGGTAAGTGAGCATATCATCAGTTGTGTAACTTGGGCGTGCCCAGGAATTAATCTAAAGAAAGTGAGCATATCATCAGTTGTGTAACTTGGGCGTACCCAGAAATTCATCTAAAGTAAGTGAGCATATCTTCAGTTTATAGTAGGTTAGATCATTTCCTTTGACTCCACAATTCTCACCAACCACAGAAAACCCGAACAGAGCTTCAAGGACTGGTCTGACTCACTACTATGACCTACTCAGCTATATGTTAAAAGTGCGTAGCCAGCACCCCCTTTCCCCCATTTTTTACCTCCATCTATTCCCCCTTCTCTCACCAAAAACTATTTCTTTAAATGAGCATCGCGAATACTTAGACATTTTTTAACAAGAAGGTTTAGAATCCTAAAAAAAAGTCAAATCTTAATAAAACACTTACGTGGTACACCCCCCTCGACTTCCCATTTCACCATGACTTGCGGTTGATCCACATCCTTGACGTAACACTCCAAAGTGGTATTATCATTTAAAATCAGGTTAAAGGGGTCACGAAACGTTCGAACACTGGAGCTAAGCCAGTAGAGGGCGAAAAGGCTGCAAAAATGAGATATTTTAGTTATATACTTATATATATCACTATATACCATGATAGTAATTCATAATCATTGTTGTGTCAACTAAGTGCAGGGCAGTAGCAGGCCTCGAAATATTGTGTGTGGGGGGGGGGGGGGGGGAGACAGCCATGCCCATACTGGTCATTTCCGTAACTAAATTCGACGGGAAGCGTGGCGTACGATTGCGTATAATTCGAGGTCGATCGAATGGTTGACCTAGCGTTATCGAGTGCTCTTTTGAACTTCTACTGTTAGATACGCCTTGTAAGATGTTATTTAGAGTCTACCAGGACCACGTTTCGCATTTATATGAACTTATTTTGGCGATAAAAGGTGCCCCTATGCAAAGGTATGTGCTCTTACAGCGGCCATTGTCTTGCAATTGTTGAAATATGAGCGCTCAGTGGGGGCTGTTTATCGCCTCATCAAAACTCGTGTTTTTAATTGCCACAAAATTTTATTTGATATATTGGAGGTACAATAAGTTCTGTATACCTAGAGTGAAAAGAATTGTGCAATTCCACGTCCCATGGAAGATATAGGCCTCGTTTTCCGGTCTTATTTACGGAGTACGAAAAACATAAAATAATTGAAAAATCTGTTAAAAATTAAGAAAAAATACTAGAACTACTAACGACCTAATCCAAATATGTACAATTATATAATTTCTATTAATCAAGTTTGATTTTTGCTGCCCGGCTTAATTTTGTTTGTTTTTTTTAGACATTTTCTGTTCAAGTCGAAAAATACCGAAAAATCGCTAAATATATTCGAAAAATACATTTTCCCCTCTCAAGCCAAAAATATTTATACGATTCGTTTCAAACTTTCACAGAATACTAAGGTCATCAAGGGCTATCCCCTGGCAAAAGATGGTATTTTTGTTCTGAACAAAAAATTTCTTGGTCTGAGACGGTCACTCTTAAAGGTGATGTAGCATGTATCATTTATTGCATATCCAAGGGGTTATGAGGTAACCGTGTTTTTACCAGAGGGACGACAATAAAAAAAGGCCTAGGTATTCAAAAAGCATTTTTTTTGTTTACGTCATCTCTTACAACAAAGATAAGTCTAGGTGAAAATACAAAGGCGTGTGCGCACAGGTACCCTACGTTGATATATATATACATTGGTTTGTTGGAAAAACACCACGCGACCTTTTTTTCCCCTACAAACCAATGTATATCCCGCTCTACACCTGTGTATTGAGCACTGTTCTATGAACGCCTGCACTCACGCATTATTTGGTATAAGTAAGTAAACGCTTGTCTCCTATAACGACTTACTTGAGGGCATTTCATACTTTTTATGATAAAATAGAAAATAAAAATCCTTATGATCTCTACCTCAATATGCGGCTCACCTTCGCAGCGGTCGCCGTATTTGACATAGTAACCACGTGGGCATTCGCACTTGTATGAGCCGATAGTTTTGCGGCATTTGACCAGCGGTCCGCATCATGGTCCATTTGAAGCAGAGCATTCGTCAATGTCTGGAGGGGAATCGCGCAAATAATTAGTTGTGTTATGAGCTTAGGATCATAGGCTTGGTGCATTCACTCTTGCGATATCGGGGGGAACACAGGATCGATCACAAAACTATTAAGACTTCGCAGGACATGGGATTATGAGCACTGAGGGGAAAATTTAAGAAGATACCACACGGGAATACACGTCACGGTAGACACATCTCCGGGAGACACAACACGACCAATTTTACACCCATCTTACAACCCCCCCCCCCCCCCCCCATCTTACCATCAAACCCATCTTACCATCACCCACATCTTACCATCACCCCCATGTTACCATCACACCCATATTACCATCACACCCATCTCACCATCACACCCATCTCACAATCAAACCCATCTCACCATCACACACATGTTACCATCACCCACATCTTACCATCACCCCCATGTTACCATCACACCCATGTTACCATCACACCCATATTACCATCACACCCATATTACCATCACACCCATCTCACCATTACCCCTATCTTACCATCACACCCATCTTACCATTACACCCATCTTACCATCACACCCATCTTACCATCACACCCATCTCACTATCACACCCATCTCACTATCACACCCATCTCACCATTACACCCATCTCACCATTACACCCATCTTACCATCACACCCATCTTACCATCACACCCATCTCACTATCACACCCATCTCACCATTACACCCATCTCACCATCACATCCATCTTACCATCACACCCATCTTACCATCACACCCATCTTACCATCACACCCATCTCACCATTACACCCATCTCACCATCACATCCATCTTACCATCACACCCATCTTACCATCACACCCATCTTACCATCACACCCATCTCACTATCACACCCATCTCACTATCACACCCATCTTACCATCACACCCACCTCACCATCACACCCACCTCACCATCACACCCATCTTACCATCACACCCATCTTACCATCACACCCATCTTACCATCACACCCATCTTACCATCACACCCATGTTACCATCACACCCATATTACCATCACACCCACCTCACCATCACACCCATCTTACCATCACACCCATCTCACCATCAAACCCATCTCACCATCACACACATGTTACCATCACACCCATCTTACCATCACACCCATCTCACTATCACACCCATCTCACTATCACACCCATCTTACCATCACACCCACCTCACCATCACACCCACCTCACCATCACACCCATCTCACTATCACACCCATCTTACCATCACACCCACCTCACCATCACACCCACCTCACCATCACACCCATCTTACCATCACACCCATCTTACCATCACACCCATCTTACCATCACACCCATCTTACCATCACACCCATATTACTATCACCCCCATACCATCACCCCCAATTACCTTCACATGCTCCAGTACCGTGGTTTCTGCGGAATCCTTTCGGGCAACTCACTAAAAGTAAAAGGAAAAAAGGTGGGATTGGATGCGTTTCCGAGACTAGTACGAATTATCAATGAAATATTAATAATAGTTATTCTTGACACGGACCCATCCCTAACTTGGCTCTTACGTAAATGGACCCATCCTTACTTGGCACTTACGATGCACACGGACCAATCTCAACTTGGCATTTACTATGTACACGGACTCATCCCTAACTTGGCTCTTATGTACACGGACCCATCCTAACTTACTTGTACACGGACCCATCCTAAATTTGCACTTGCTATGTACATGGACCCATCCTAAAATTGCACTTACTATGTACATGGACCCATCATAACATGGCACTTACTATGCACACGGATCCATCCATACTTAACACTTACTATGCAAACGGACACATCATAACTTACTATGTACACGGACCCATCGGTAGACACGTCTCTATTCAGAATGAACGAGCGACGATCAGTATCTAAGTGAGAAGACACATTTGGTTACATAGGCGACAAAGGAGTAAGGCTGGAATTTGTTGAAGGTGGTGAAAACTATAAGCTTTATTTTTGTAGATAATATTGGTTAACCAAGTAGCGGTGAAAAGGGTAGGTCATCCATGTATGGTTCACTATAGTGTCCCATTACCCTAACCAGTACTTTAATGAATGAATGGTGAGGAAGTGGCAATACAACACAATGCAATATTTATTTTATTCCGTTAACATTTCTTTAGAATTAATTTTAATAGTATGTTTTTACAGATTTTTTTTGTTCTAGAAAAAATAAATAAATATGGTCTCTTTTGAAGAAAGATTCTCATGACCTTAATTAACAAAGTTTAGAAGCCTGTTTGGTGGGAAGGGTTGAGCAAAATACCTTTCTGATGAGGGTTAGACGCTTGTTTGGTTAGAACGAATGAGTATAAAGTACCTTTCTGATTAATAGTTAGACGCCTTTTCGGTGAGAAGGGAAAAGAAAAAGATACCTTTCGGATTTTCCAAACTGGATCAGTTGGGAGCCCAACATGTAGAATTTCTACACTTGTCACAGCACCAACATCGCGACCACGAAGAACAAACCGCCGGTTACTAGAATAGAACATACAGTCATAGAAGAAGTTTCGACTTTTTTAATCAGTTGTTTTAACCCAAAAATCGATGAAAAAGAGCACTCGGGTTACATGTTTTTTCCAAGTTTCGTCTTGTACATATATAAGGGGCGGTTAGGGAGGGTCGCTGCACGTTTCACGAGTTTTAAAAATCGGAAATCACGTCTTACGATAAATTGATAAACTGAGGACAATGATCAATATTTACTCGGAAATCACCTTCGATTTTTAAAGAGCATAGATTACGATTTACACTGATCAAATTTCGCCATTCACGAATCACGGCGAAGTTAGCAATCACGGATCACGGTTTTCAATTTGTCCTTTTCACGATTCACGATAAACAAACGTTCACGGATCACGAAAATAAACCTTACCGCACATGTTATAAGTTTTTTCCAGGTTCCGTCTATATACCTTTTAAGGTTTCACCAAGTTCCGTCTATATACCTTGTATGGTTTTTCCAGGTTCCGTCTATATACCTTATAAGGTTTCACCAAGTTCCGTCTATATACCTTGTATGGTTTTTCCAGGTTCCGTCTATATACCTTATAAGGCTACGCACTGGTCACTGTTTACCTGTTAGCAGGGAATCCCCCAAGGGGTTTGAGCGCAAATGCGTGAGTCGTCCCAGTCTCCCCAATAATTCGAATTTCCGCTGACCGCGTAGTGCCAGGACTCGGACGAGGTTGCGATGACGGCAAGGCTATGTGGTTACCATGGCAACAATTTAGATAAAAAACAAATAAAAATGCGCTACTGTAATTATGTTTTATATTTAGTATATATTCTATTTATCGGAAAGCAGACACGCCTGTTTTCAGCCTAATGAACCCAAGAGACCATCATTGACAAGCTCGCGCAATCTATAAATAACTTTAAAGTACGACATCATGGGCCACGGGGATTCGTTCTCTAATTTTACGGTCTCTTGTTCTCTTACATCACGGTCTCTTGTTCTCTTACATCACGGTCTCTTGTTCTCTTACATCACGGTCTCTTGTTCTCTTACATCACGGTCTCTTGTTCTCTTACAACACGGTCTCTTGTTCTCTTACAACACGGTCTCTTGTTCTCTTACATCACGGTCTCTTGTTCTCTTACATCACGGTCTCTTGTTCTCTTACATCACGGTCTCTTGTTCTCTTACATCACGGTCTCTTGTTCTCTTACATCACGGTCTCTTGTTCTCTTACAACACGGTCTCTTGTTCTCTTACAACACGGTCTCTTGTTCTCTTACATCACGGTCTCTTGTTCTCTTACATCACGGTCTCTTGTTCTCTTACATCACGGTCTCTTGTTCTCTTACATCACGGTCTCTTGTTCTCTTACAACACGGTCTCTTGTTCTCTTACAACACGGTCTCTTGTTCTCTTACATCACGGTCTCTTGTTCTCTTACATCACGGTCTCTTGTTCTCTTACATCACGGTCTCTTGTTCTCTTACATCACGGTCTCTTGTTCTCTTACATCATGGTCTCTTGTTCTCTTACATCATGGTCTCTCGTTCTCTTACATCATGGTCTCTTGTTCTCTTACATCATGGTCTCTTGTTCTCTTACATCATGGTCTCTTGTTCTCTTACATCATGGTCTCTTGTTCTCTTACATCATGGTCTCTTGTTCTCTTACATCATGGTCTCTTGTTCTCTTACATCATGGTCTCTTGTTCTCTTACATCATGGTCTCTTGTTCTCTTACATCATGGTCTCTTGTTCTCTTACATCATGGTCTCTTGTTCTTTTACATCATGGTCTCTTGTTCTTTTACATCATGGTCTCTTGTTCTCTTACATCATGGTCTCTTGTTCTCTTACATCATGGTCTCTTTTTCTCTTCATGAACCTTTTTTTTTTGTGAACGCAAAAAAGAGGGAGTCGACTATTTCGATTGGATCAAGAGTTTCCGGACGATCAAGAGAATTCATGCTTTCCGTTAAACATTGACAACAAGGTCTTGCCTCGTTTTAGCAGAGCTAAGGGTCTTTGCTTCGTGGTCTTTGGTTGCGCAATCCTTATAATGTGTTTGCTGTGTATAACAAAAAATGAAGGGTATTCCCTTTGTGGGATCTTAAAAAGAATGAATCAATGCTGTTCAAAACAAAGGTAGAAACAGAGTAAGGGGGTCGACAAGCAAAGACATTTGTGAAATACATGATAGGAAGGGTGATAAAAGAGCGGTCTTTCAGTTTATTAAATAATTTCGCTTGCCAATAAATGGAAAAAAAGCAATAGAGTACATCAAACAAAAATGCTTTTTATAATATTTTAAAAGTATTATCCTCCGAAAAAGAAAAACGGACGATATTTGCTACTCCTATAGACGTACATTTCAAATCAAGTAAATGGCTAAAAAAATTATAACTACAAATACCCACAAATACAGACAAGCCACCTTAATTAGAAAAATACAACACCTCGAATGCACTGTATATCAAATACATGATAGAAAAAATATTACACATGAACCAAATTACGTAAAATTTAAAAATTAAACGAGACTTACCGGTAAGGTGAAGTTTGATTGTAATTCTACGAGCTATTGGGCAAGAGCGGAGAAGTCACGTGTGAGAGAGCGCGCGCGAAAGCAAGCACGCAGTATTTAAAGTTGCGAATGGCCATTTATGATTATAATGGATAGGGTAGGGTACAATATTTGTATAAATAAAAAAGGGAGGGCACGTGACTTCTCCGCTCCTGCCCAATAGCCCGTAGAATTTCAATCAAACTTCACCTTACAGTTAAGTCTCGTTTAATTTCTAAATTCTACTTCGCCATTGGTCAATAGTCGCTGCAAAGTCACGTGTGAGATTTTAAAGCAAATGGTCATGAGCAATTCTCAGTAAGCTTTTTATTATCACATTAAACATCAGAGTCCATTGCATGTAGCAGGTTAACACCAAAATTATCTGGCTCTTGGGTTATTGGTTTGTCATAGTATGTTCTTAAAGTTCCTACATTAGACCATCCTGCGGCATCCACTATGGTATTAATGGATATGTTTGCAGTTTTCCCAGCTGGCATTGATGCAGAACGTGTACTGTGGGCACTGTACTTATTGATGTTGATATCAGACTTTGCAAGAACTTTCTTAAGCCATCGACCGATAGTGTCAGTAGAAATTGGCTGATAGGGCTTTTAAAAGCTTATAAGGAAGCTAGAGTCGTTGCCCCTCAACAACTTTGTTCTTTCAACATATTCTTTGATGATAGTAACAACACATAATCGCTTGTCATTCTCATACGCTTTAAGTTCCAGGCGTCTGAAGTGTTTGGAAGGCCTTGAGGATTTCAAAAGTTCCTGTATGTAAAATATACAATGTTTATCTGTCAAGTCCATTGTGGATATATCAAATGCATGTAGAGTTTGGCAACGCTTGCCCGACAATAAGGCAATTAACATTGTAGTCTTCATTGTCAGTTCCATAAGGGATAATTTGTCTGGAGGGTGTAGGGTCTTCAGGTAACTGAGAACAACAGCAACATCCCATATTTCCTGATATCTTGGGAATGTTGGGCGTGCATTATATACTCCTCTGACAAATCTTGTGACCAATGGGTGTGTCCCAATAGTACCACTTCCAGTCGGGAATATAACTGAAGATAATGCTGAACGAGCTGTATTGATAGCACTGTATTGAAGCTGTTCCTCGTAGAAGACACCCAGGAAGTTCAGTCCATCAATCACAGATGTCGAAAGTGGATTAATCTTCCGTTGACTACAGTAAACATTCCACCGTTTGAGATATGAGTGATACTGTTTCTGTGTTCCTGACCTCCATCCCTGGAGGATAACTTTGGAAGCTGATGCTGAAAGGCCTTGACTTGTGTGCAGTTCCCTGACAAGGGGCAAGCCAACAACTGTAGGGTCTTGTGGAGTGGATGTCTCAGCTCTGGACTGGATGGTAAGTACAGGGTGTTCTTCTTTCTGGATAAAATAAGAGGTGGTTCTATAAGTAAACTTGCAAGAAATGGCCACCATGGTTGAGTCGGCCAATGAGGGGCAACTAGGATACCAGTTGCCTGGTCCTCAGAAATTTTACACAGAATTTTCTGAATAATGCTGAATGGCGGAAATGCATAAAAACACCGGTTTTTCCAGGAGGTATGAAATGCATTACTAGCATATGCCCCTGGGTCAGGTTGATATGAGATATAGACTCTGCACTTAAATTTAAGCCTTGATGCAAATAGATCAATGTCAGGCTTTATCTGAAGTTTAGCCACTGTGGCTGTATATATGTCAGTGTCTAAAGCCCACTCTGTTTCCCTTCTTTGATTTCTAGACTCGCTATCTGCAGTCCAAATTTGTATTACAAGTGCATTTATCTCTCAAGGTTGTGCACATCTGTGTCTATTAACTCTGCCTCACTTTCATGCCATGTTGGCTGAAAAGGAGGATTAGTTTGTTCAGGAATTGTGGTAAAATCGATGTGCTGTCCCCGCCACAGTTTCCATTTCTGGGTCAGAGGTAAGTGTTTTCCACACATTAATATAAAATGGAAGTTGGCCCGCTAGAAAATGTTTGGCTTTAAGCCTGTATACCTCGACAAGTGACGGTACAAGGGACTCAAATTCGCTCACCTTAGCCAACTGTAAAACAACATCTACGGAATCTACTTCCTTTGTTGTTGATCCGTGCGCTGTTTCGCGCGTGGGATGAATGGCGACTTGCCTTTGTTGTTCTGCCAGTTCTGCCGACCCTGAGTCGGCGGTGCTCGGGCTAAAAAATTCCTGTTATTAGGTCTGTTGTTAAACCTGCTGTTGGGTCTGTTGAATGTAGAAACACTGGCAGTATTTCCAATTTTGTTAGCAGCTCGAATGTGAGTTAGTTTGGTTTGTAAATCATCCCCAAACAACCACTCTGTCACCGGTACACTTGCTGCACACAGGTCGCCATATTCCATGTTAAGGTGAGGCCTTATGTCATCTCGTCGAAGCTGAGACAGCTCAAATCTGGCATGCCCTAAAATTGTCAGAGCATCCGTCGAAAGAGTTAAAAGGTTTCCCAACTCTGCGAGAAACTCTTTGTCAGCTTTGGCTGACAATTTAAGCAAGGAGTCCGCAGTTTTCACTGCAATATGGCCAGCCTTGGTTATGTTGGTTTGAAGGCGGGAAAATTTGACATCCTTTGTTTTCACTTGTCGTGTTAATTTTCCCCAGATTTCTTCGTTTACTTTGGGGACCACAACATGGCTACAGTTATTGGGACGCAGGTATTTGTCTGCTGTGTCCCTAAACTGTTCTTCACTTAGCTTCTTAAGCCAGCTTTTGACGGCCACAGGGTCTGCCTCATGGTCGCCATTAGCGCCACGTTTGAGAGCTCTGAGCGATCCGCTCATTTCGCACATATTGGCGTTCATAGTTGTCAATAACTGGCGAAGAAGCCTATTTTCATCTCGCTCTGGTTCTTCTTGTAGTATTTCGTCGTTGAATTCCTCGTCTTTTGCCATTGTTTATGCTTTTCGGATGTGGTCAACGAGTCGTTGACCGGCCTGCTCGAATCCGTACGCAAAAACTGCCTGCTTGCTTTCGCGCGCGCTCTCTCACACGTGACTTTGCAGCGACTATTGACCAATGGCGAAGTAGAACAGGTGTTTTAACATAGAAGTACGTAGAATTCTATTGAACAGTTATTTAAAATTGACTGTTATTTGTAGAATAGAAGCGCTTTGCGCTAAAATAATTTATCTAAATCACAAACCGAAGAAAATAAAAACAGACAGAGCAAAACTCCAAGAGAAAGAAGTTTTCCAGACATGGTGGCTGTAGAAAGCACGTCCAGGAATACCCCAACAAACCAAGCGACGCGCTTTAAAAGCGTCTACCCCAGAACCCTTAATCCTCTTTCAATTGAGTTAATTTGTTTTCTGTCGTTCCTTAGAAAATGGCAATCACTGAACTGTATCAGCGCATCTGCGTAAACAAAATGATAGGCACGTTCACGGAGGGTAAACAAAAGAAATTTCACGAGCTGACGTAAGTCTCCGTGGTAGCGAGCAAACTTCATTACGCTTTTTATTCGATGTTTTCGTTGAAGTTTTTGTTATGTTTTATTTTGAAATGCAGCTAAAAAAACGTCTATGATTGCATGTGAAATTAGCTAGTATTACGTCATAGTTGCTTTATTTTGTAAGCTTAGAATAAGGTGCCGATTGTGTTTCGAGTTTTCAGCATTCCCTGTAGTACTTTATTATATAATATAATAATATATTAAATAATATATTAAAATATTTTACACAATATCTTATAAGACTTGTTCTTTTTAACCCTTAACATAGAATTCAAGCTACGTTTCATGCTTTAAATGTGAGTGTATTTGATATAAAAAAGAAGATTGATTCAGGGATCCTATCCAAAGTCATTCTGAGCCAGGGCTCAAGACTATTCTCCTTTTTCTGAGTAATGTTTTGTATGTTTAACGTTAGCGTAGAAATTCATGTTTGTGCCTAACGTTACTGGTACAAAATGAAAGACAAGCACTAAATCGAATAATTAAGGGGTAAGAGCAATTCATTGACTTCTGGCTATTTTTTAGCTGAATTAACAAAAACAAAAAACAGACTGAAAACAGATACCTCCTTCCCTCCTATTTTTAGTTTTATAAAACCCGTCAAAGTGAAACACTGCTGCTCCTAGTCAGCGGTATCCTAGCTTTCCAACAATGTTTTGCGGTCACATTTTTAATCCCTTGTCGTTGTGCTAATGTGAGCACAAGTTGGTGGTTGCTTGTATTTTTCATCAAAAATACAGCTATAAGCATATTGGGAGAGTACCTTGGGCATCATGAAGTCTATTGGGCATAATTGAGTGCTGTGCTTATGGATATTTGCAAGCAAAGGTAGATTCGTTGTATTTTTTTCTTGTTTGGCTTTGCCTGGATGAGAAAATAATTTTCTAATGAATAACCACTGCTCTCCTAAACGCTGTCTCTCTGAAACCAAATTGATTCCAAAATTGTTTACTTTGCTATTCTGGGCCTGTATGACCTGGAATTGATTTGTTTGGCTTCGGGGTGAAAAAATCATCTGACTTTGGGGAGAGGAGTGTTGACTGACCCTCCCCTCGTGAATTTTTCTCTGGATCTCCCAGAATGTTTTGCAATCCGTTATGGCATCCAAGCCATTTCTTCACAAGCCTTCAGTCTTCACAAGCCTTCAGTCTTCACAAGCCTTTAGTCTTCACAAGCCTTCAGTCTTCACAAGCCTTCAGTCTTCACAAGCCTTCAGTCTTCACAAGCCTTCAGTCTTCACAAGCCTTTAGTCTTCACAAGCCTTCAGTCTTCACAAGCCTTCAGTCTTCACAAGCCTTCAAGGAGTGGAGATTGTGTTTTGAGGCCATGGAAATCAACCCGGAGGATCAGAATTAAGGTATCTAATTGTGTCTTGGGCTGTGTTTGCTGATCTCTCTCCCTATTATTGGTATTTTGGTATATAGTGAGCGTTTTATTGAGAGGGGTAATTCCCCCTTTTTTCCCTTGTTCGATTTGACGTTTGTCACAGAACCTAAGCTATTATTTGGCTAAAGAGTAGTTGCCAACACCTTGGTTGGATGCATATCTTCAAGACCATTTATCCCTTAGACTGATGCCTGAGTATCTTTATCTTGTTGTGTTTATTTTGCATATATTGATTTTTTTGGGGGGGGCTGTTGGTACTTCTCAAGGCCGGTACAGGCCGGTTGAGGGGTCAATGTGCTAGGGGGAAGAGCTTTTAGACAGAGCGTATGCTTCCACGTTTTTATAGAAAATAAGCTCAGCTGTTTATTAGCAACCGCTAGAAAATAGGGGTTGATGTGTGGAGGGCTTGCCAATCATCGTTTTTAGTCCCTTACCCGTCACATCGATCTTTAGGGAGAGAGGGAATTCGGTTTCTGATAAGACTCTATTTAATAAAAACCTCTAGGGTTAGAACGACCAGGTTTCACCGTATTCAGGCTCAAGTAGAGCAAAATATATTCCTGAGAACAGAAACACGAAAAAATAGATGTCCGTTTAAAAAAGGAGTGTTATTATGTTTAACCGGGCCGGGCAGATGATGAAGAAAGGAACGAGCGAGCCACTATGGTGACCTAGATAGTAACAAGAAAGAAGCAGACCACTTGTAGAAGTTTCCCGTGTATGTCATGAAGGGGTTTGTTATTAATTGAAATAGTAAACACGAACGTTAAGGAGTTAAAAAAACAATTTAAAAAAATAATTCTTGGTTCCCCATACTTAGATCACAATGGCGTATCGGGCAAAACAGGTTTTGTTAGACCTGATGATTTACATTTTTTCTGAAATCAAAAATAATTCCATAGTAAAAACATAAACTCAAAACAAATAAGACCATAATACTTGAATTAACCTTTACAAGTTAATTGATACCTCGACAATTATCACAAGGAAAGCAAGAGAAACATTGCCTTTATTATTCGCTTTGTTTTTTTTTGTCGGAAATCTGAATGTGTTTTGCGCATGCTCATGAATGATAACCAATAAAAAGAAAACAAATTCTTGCAAAAGGTATAGCTTCTTACGCTGATAATCTCTGCTGCAAGCTTTGTCTAAAAATCTAGCGATGCTAATTATTATCTTGTCAAAATATAGCCGAGACTAGAAAAGCTTACCAGACATTTTTGGGTTGTTTTAATTCTTTTTGTAAACTTATTCAGTGCATTATAATGTGATCACGTGACTTCGCTTCGCCTTTGCGCGCTCTAAGTCATGCGAGCTTCGAGTCAACGAACTGTGTAGCCGAAGACGCGGGAGAGAGTTGGCAAGAATTTGGCTTCGAAATAGTCCTCAAAGAACGGCCTACCTGCAGTGCGCTAAACTCGGAGACTTCTTGAATGAACTGAAACGCTGCTAAGTTTGCGCTTGGAAAACACAGGTAAACTTTCGATCACTTGTAATCAGATTGTTGACTCAAGCTACAGATTAAAGTAGTTTGTCACTATGATATCGACCATAACGTTTCGTAACATAGAGAAAAGTGTCTAGACTTTACTTGATTTGGTTCGATAGTAGCTTGAGGCTTTGTGAAGGCGCGATAACTCGTGTCTTATGCCTTTGTTTTCCCCTAGTTTTCAGTGAAAAAGTTTATCAGTTTTGGCAAAGAGCATGCCAAGCTATTGATGCATACTAATTTGTACAACTCCCCATAACCCGCTCCAAAACCAACTGGAATCCGTTCAAATAAATACCTTGGTGATTAAACACGCGATTGTTGTTTCAGGAGGAAAGAAGATGAATGTGCCGTGGTGCATTTGTGGGTTTGTGCTGATGCCCCTTCTCGTGACCATAGGAGGTAAAAACCTATTCCAAGTTAAAAACGAATTCGCTGTCTAAAGTATGTCTTCGTCTCCGCTCTAACTCTCCTATTTACTATTCTAACCTGATACAGGAATCGAAATTTAAAAGAAAAATGGCTGAAATCCTTCATTTCGCTGTTGTTTTTGAATACGATAGCTTATGGAGTATCTGAATATTCATGATCTTTTTTGCTCCGTTAGGCTCAAATAAACGAATTGCATTTTTATTAGCTATGATCCATTATGACAAAGTGATGAATAATATCACGATATTTTATTTACATAGCTAAGATCGAAGTGTTTAGGCACAAATAACGGCAAATTGTACCCTATCTCTGCACTTAACATGAGCTGCTTTACCCATTTATTTTTAAGGATGATGCTATGAACGGTTATTTCAATAGATTTTTGGCATTCTTGAATAATATATGATTCTTTGCATGAGTAGGCACTTTGGATATGCAAACTAAACTATAACTTTAGCAAACTTCAAGCATCATGTTATAAAAACAAAATCTGCACATACCCAGTGTATTTCTTAGAGATGAAGAACAATCTTTTCGGTAAAGAAATGACGCATCTTTGTATTCATTCAAGAAATAAAACATTGTGTCTGTACGCGGTGCGACCACTATGAAATCCCTCATATGAGATCTGCATTTATCAGCCATTTCGTTACATCAAAGTGGTTGCTTCATTCCATCTTCATCGTCGTCAACTTAGAAGACCTAATGGGTGTACACTTTTTCAATTAGATATTTGAAAACAGTTGGTTGTTATGTAACATTTCGGTTCACTAAATTTATTCAATGTGCATACCAATTTATTCTCCATATTTCCCGACCTCTTCATCAGCGAAAAAGAGCGTGTATACATTTAAAATAAAATCTTCTTCTTAGTTAAAATAATCCCCGTTACCCAGAATACCATTACGACTGAGTGATTTTCAGTTATACTAACTAAACTTCTAGTCCCAAAACATTATTTTATAAAACACAAGGTGACGTTATAAAACCTTTCGTGTTATTTTGAAACAAATATCCCGATCAAATATGCAAAAAAAAATCACTTCCATATAGCGAATCAGCGTTATGTTACAAATGGAGTCATTGCATAACCCTCTTCGTCTTTCTTGCTGATACAAACAGTATTTCTGATTTATGCGGGCTGGATTTGATAGGCCGATTTTTTGCCTGACTTTAAAAAATATGACGCGACTTTATAGGTATTTAGAATTGGCCGCGATTTTGTCGCTTCACAAACCAGGGGACATTGAAATCGCACCATGTAAATGCTCTGACCGGCATTCGGCCAAACCCGCCATAATTGTTAAAAAAATATCACTCGTTAGGAGGAATACGATTTATTGTATTTGGTACATCCTTACCAAAAATCTATTAAAACAATATGTGTTTCTTGTTCTTCTTGATGGTACAAAGAAGGAAAGTATAAAAAAAACATCAACAGTTTCTTGCAGGGCCGTAGCAAGGGATGGGCATATCAGTCAGTCTTATGTTAAAAACTGTCGTTTTTCTAGCTCGCTCGGTCATTTCCTTATTAGGCATTACATACCATATTTTGGAGTCCGCTTCGATCATTTTTTCGCTTTTTTTTATAGCTCTAGAACTTTGTAAGTCAAGCATTTCCACGTAAACTTGCAGGAATTCTTGTTTACTACGATTTTGCCGGCAGCCATCTTGGAAATGGAGCCTAGTCTCTAACGTTTTAGAATATCACAGGTCTCCCGCGCGCTCGCCCCATGCTCTTTTAGACCATTTAGAAAAACGACAGCCATTAATTGATATGGCACTGGAGGCATGACTTACCCCCCCCCCCCCCCCAAATATTTGAAAAAATATATAAAGAAATGACCAGTAGGAGCGTGGCTGTGCCTTCCCCCTCCCCACCGCAAATTTTTTTAAAAGCTTCTGTAGTGCCCCTCCCCCCCCCCCCCCCCCCCACAAACTTCCTGGCCTGCTACGGCTTTGTCTTGTATAACACTTACGTCGTACTTGATTTATGGTATTTATTGCATCACATATTAAAGTTTTTTGATACAAAAATGATGGATTTTGAATTACCCCTGTGCCTTGTGCATCTTTTTGAGATTCCAAGAAACTAGTACATGTAAGGGAATTTGTGACTTTAGACCACGGAAGGGTGATCTTTCTCCACCTCCATCCCCTACAACCCCTAACTCAAAACATGGAAGGCTGATTCTCTGTTTTGTTTCTGAAGAATCCGCCATTGCTCTCAACACGGAAAAAGAGCGAGTTGACCTTGGAGCAAGTTTAAGGGTTGATTGCACTGTAAGTGGAGGCGAAACTTTCGAAGGCTGGTTCTCGCCTGGAGGTGCAAGGGTGTCTGATCAAGAAATCGAGCGGATTCATTCAGATAGAAATGGCGACCGGTATACTCTGCATGTCAACAACATTACAGTACAAGATGGCGGACAGTACACCTGCCGAGGAAATACTGGGAACAAGATTTTCTTGCTTTGGGTCACACGTGAGTATTAAGGAAGCGAAATCTTCTAAGACAGCATTTGCCGTGAATTTTGTATTTTGCTTGCAATCGAAACGCTACCAGCATTGTATGTAAGTTCACGAATGCGTATTTTTATCTGAATGGAGCAAAGTTTACCAAAAAAGAAAACGTCGTTACACTCTTTTTTTTTTATAAGAACCTTTTTTATAAGAACTACCAGGCTGAGGATTTCACCAAATTTTAGAACATGCTAAGAACATGCCGAGACTCAGATAGCAACGACATATTGGTTTTTTAGTCTTATGTGTTCTAAAATGCAGTGTTAAATTGTGTTCATTCTATACAATGCCCAACGCGGATGGCAGAAATTCATGAAAAACTGAATTAAAGCCAGACATGACATTTGAAAATGCACTGTCTGATACATTTCAGCGAAGCCAAGACATAATAATACCAAATTTTACGGTCTATAAAAGACAGAATGATCTTTGTTTGTTATTGTAGAAGAAAAACACGTTAAATATCTAAACTTGTTTGTAATCAAGCTGTAGTCATAAAAGCACTTTTTGGTCACATTTTTGCCTCATATGGCATGGTTAATGTTAGTAACCATGAATGTACTTATAAATGACTGCGGTAATTTTAATGCCGTATGTAAAAAAATATATTTCTGCTTCAGAAGATAAACCCATAGTCGGTGAACCGACGTCCATGAGCCTCCTTCTGCTATAAATATATATTTATGGATGTGTTAACAGATATCAAAGTGAACACAACACAATACCTGCGCATCGACGGAGATGCCATCATTAAAGTCGACGTGGACGGGTTCCCAAAACCGACAGTTGTCTGGAAAAAAGGCAATGGCGAATTGATTCCTATAGTGAACGATCGATATTCGGTGTTAGAAGACTTCTCGCTGAGAATATCTGGGATGACGCCAAAAGATGAAGGAAACTACATATTCGAAGTCACGCAAGCAGCACTGTTCCGGCCTTTTACGATAAAAGCTATTGCATTCAGTAAGTACTGGAATATCAGCATCCTGAAAAGAGAATGAAAAGGTTAGATTGACATACACGTCAAACAGGTGTGAAGAAGTCGGCGCAAGATGCCGCAACCTTTTGGCCTACAAAAACCAGTGTTTTGTTTCACGAAGAATCGGCCAGTAACACGTTTTGCACATTGAAATTTGAACTGTCTTACGCACTAGCAGCTATTTCAGTGTTTGCACGTTCAAAAACCTCTTGTTGACAATAAATATAGGGCAGAATCCCCTTGTACTAGATTTTTTCCCTGTCGTACACGTCGTATAGAAGTCTCCCTATTGTAAGATAAAATATAATGCTATCAGTTTCTACGCTTGGATGGCTTTAAGGGCACAGGGCGCGCATCTCAATCCTATCTCTTCGAGCATAGATCTTACACAGATTCCTTCATTTTCTAATTTTCCCATTTTTTAGGTCCACCTGAGATTATCCAACAGCCTGTCCCGATAAAACGTTACGTTACAGTAGGCTACAACACATCGTTCACCTGCATTGTGACAGGGTTTCCAAAACCCACGGTGCAGTGGATTAACCCTGGAGGCAGAGAGGTCGATACCTTTGACCCCCGCTACGAAATAATCGGCGACACGTTCTATATTTACAACATTGAGTCAAATGACAAGGGTAACTGGACTTGCCGAGTTACTGGTGGTGATGTTACCATTGAAGCGGTGGCTACAATAATCGACGTTTACAGTAAGTGCTTATGAGTCCTGCTCGTATCTACGGCGTTCAGCCTTTGGCATGTAGAAGTTGTTGAGGAGAATATAGGGCCAGAAATCCTGGAGTTAAACTGTACAAACATTACATTTGTGATATAGCTCTAGGGGTGGGCCCAGCTCCCCCCCCCCCCCCCCCCCTTCGTATTTTCAGACATTTGGTTTGGAAATAACAAGAAATATAAGCATTATACGGGAGAACAAGGGGGGAGGGCACCCCTTGAGACCCTTGCTTCCCTCCTATTTGGAACTTCTGGACCCACCCCTGCATCTCCTGAATATAGAAATTTCAAAACCGGAATCCTAGTTAACCGATGACCGAAAACCCAAGAACATAGGCGTGCCCTAACTACGCATTATGGACCACTCCCTCGAAATTGAGAAGGGTCGCTAGAAAAGACTCATTACGAAGGGAATGACTTGCCTCATTACGAAGAGAAGTGCTCAAAGTGCACATCATGTACGCAAATATAAGAGGGGAGCTTTTTTTATAAATCAATTAGTCATATGTTTCTCGCGAGGAACAAGCAATTTTTCAGCCTGATGTATGTATATATATATATTTTTTTGTTTCTTCTAAAAAGTTATAAGGATTATATGCATCTTTGTTTACAAGATGTTTGATAACAATGTCTATGTCTATATGTCTATGTTTATGGTAGGAAGGTTTTAAGTCGGTGCTAGTTTATCGACATGAATGCTTCTTGTTCATGCTCGGCATGACAGAGCAAAAAATGGCAAGTTTTTACAAAATAAGGCCTGGTTAACTTCGGCGAGCTTGAATTTTTGCATAGAGGTTCCTTATGTTATGTAAACCAACATATCAAAAAGTGTTTTTTGTAATGGATTCGTCTTCGAGAAATGAGGCTTGAAGTGCAACTTTCAAATGTTTAAAGTATGAATTATCCTCGTTTTTAGGGAGAAGTCGGGCTCTGATCAGAAATTAAGCCAACTTTGCTCGTTAATATCTAAATTTCATATCTTCTAAATTTCTTTAAAATTTAGAATTAAGCTTTTGTTCAGAAGAACTCCTTGTATGCGGAATCTTGAGCTTATATATTAAGAATAGGAAAATCTCATGTCATTGTTTTCCTCTGTCGCACGGCATATGTTGATGTTATTCCTGATGTTTGGATACATGGTAACCATAGTAACATGATGCTATTACTGTCATCTTCAGCCGCCCCTTTAGTCGCAGAGCCCTCCTTCCCATGGGTCTACTGGTTTGAGTTGTACAGACCTGCCTCGATCACGTGCAGAGCAAATGGCAAACCTCCACCCACCGTGGTCATACTCAAGGCCGGTAGGATTCACCCGAGGATGAAGGTCAGAATTCGATACAGTTTTATCATGCTATATGAGTATTATTAGAACCATGAGCCCGTGATGAGGCGAGTTGCACTAAAAGAAAACACGTTACTGTTAGTGTAGCGAACCCGCACGCGCTTTGAGCTTATCTATTCATTAAAGATCTTATTATATCTCCGTTTCCTCTTGACGGTTGCTGATATCACTGTGTTTATTTCGGGAGGTATTTGCCATATAAAATCACACGATTTCTAGATCGATCGACTATGAATCGATTATTTTATGAACAATCAACTGAGCGATCGATCCACCGTCGGACTTCTTGATCCTAACCAGCTGAACGAATAACAAACTTACGAACTTACTCACACAACTAGTCGACTAACTTACAGGGCCGGGTTCCTAGAAAGCAAGTTGACGCTAACTCAGGGGTGAATTCCCCTTTTATCCAATCAAATGTAGAGATAGCCGTATTTATGCCTGGGCGTTAGCGCTAACCTGCTTGGAAGGAGCCGACCCCAGGCAAACTAAGTGACTAACCGGCTAATGAACCTACAGATTAACCAGAGTTATTCCACGGAGTAGTGACTCTCGACATGATGCCATACTTTGTTTTCCAGATGAGGCCAGGAGCAGCCTCGATAGAGTTCTACTTGTTAAGAGAGCACGACCTGGGCAATTACACGTGCGAGGCGTGGGGCCCGGCTCGTGACTCGCAAGGCATGCCCGTTGTCGTCAACCAATCCGTTGCTCTGTACACAAGAGGTAAGCGAGTGTTTCGACCCAAAGCTCAGGGGTCTAGCCAGGCCAAGGGTGTCTAAGAGTACTGCTCTAGGCGTATATCATGTAGATCAAGTGAGCCCACTGGACGCGCGTTTTTTTCTTTCCGTTTGGCAAGCGTATAGCGCTTTTGAATATTGCAGTAGCGCCCATAGGGGGCCAGTTTATTTCTAAAAGTACAAGGAAGTGACCAGAAGGGGCGTGTCAGTGCCCTACCCTTTTTCTTAGGCCTCTGTATCGTGCCTCCTTATTTCGAGGTCTACTACGGTCCTGTTGATTTACGATTTGTTAACAACTAAACTTTCTGCAAACCAGATAAACCAGTCATCAATCCGGGTGGAAGTCCCAAAGAGATCTTCTCCTATGTCGGTAACACTCAACCCGTCCGCATTAACTGTGACTTTATAAGCTGGCCCCTGGCCAACGTCACCATCTGGAGAGGCTTCTACGAGCTAACGAACGGTACCGATCAGGCCACGCTATATGTATGGACGTACGCGTGGGAGGATTTCGGGCCTTACAGCTGCATCGGCAGTAACATGTTTGGGGAGGTCAACTACACCGTGTGGATCAGGCATGCGAGTGAGTAGCCTTTTGTTGTGTTGAGGAAGGCCAATCACACCGCCATTTTATGCTCCCGCTCAATGGCGAGTCACACAAAGCATCCATTTTCATTGGCTAATTTAATCAAGTAACCAAGATATTTCCAACCAAATAACGTCAATAACGTATTACAGACTTCATTCGCGACATGACCCACTTTTTGACCTCCAAAGGGGGGTGCGCTCGCACCCAGCGCACCCCTCTGTGTACGCGCCTTGTTTAATATCTTGTTGCTTACCCTTGTATCTTGTACAGCGCCGCCGAGCAAACCGGAGAACATCGAGGTGAACGTGACGTGCGACAGGGCCTACTTTTCCTGGACTCCGCCCAGCGACACAGGGGGAATGGACGTAAGTTACGACCGTCACACAATACTCAGTAGAAAGCGTTGTTTGTCACCCAACATTCAATTCTACCTTATAAAAGAACGTTCAGCTGGGTGAGATAATTTTCAGCAAAAGTCAGCAAATTTGAAAGTAATGGAAAATTAATGCCCTGATCATCGCATCGCCACAAGACCCCCTACTTTCTAGGCATATGCGATGGCTGCAGGAGTCTTATGAGGATTGTGTTGGTTTTTTTCAAAAGCGCGCGTATGCGTTTACAGAGCTGTTGTGCAGTCTCTGATAGAAACCTGATTGCTCGTCAGATTGAACGGTATGTGATCGACAATGGCAGAGGCCACCGAGAGAACACTAACGACTCCTACCCACTCTTCTATCTGTGGGACTTAGTTCCAAACACAGAGTACACCATCACTATTCGCGCCATGAACCGGCAAGGAGCCGGTGCCCCCGCCACAGTCATCTTCAGGACCAATGCGACATGTATGTATGAATTTGCGAGCTTCTTTGAAGGCATTGCGTACACTTCGATGTTACCGTAATTGTCTGAACCAATTCCAATTGTTCTGTTTGGTCGAACGCTATTAAAAAAATAGAGTATCTACATTAACGGCAACAAATAAACTGCTTGAGCTGGCTATTTATTATCACCTGTGTGTCGGTGTAATTTTACCATTGAAATCATAGAAAGGTGGGAGGAAGAAGGATAGAGGAGCCGCTTTCTATGTTTTTTTTCAAACCAACAGTGATAGTGAGCAAACCGGTCTTATAGCCTCTGGAACCCAGGGCATTGCTATCTGTTCCTTGTAAAATCTGAAGAGTTCGCCCCAATTCTAACTCTCTTACCTTTTCCACAGGTGTTCCGAAGCGTCCAGAGGTATTTTCACCAGTGGAATACGTGTTGGACCGGAACTTCCTCGACTTACGCTGGAAAGCGCCCTCAAACGCTAAAGATTGGGATGGTCTTTACTACAGGATATTGGTCAAGGATAAAGAGGACTACACAAACATCGGTAAGAAAGGGAAGGGGTAGCACAATTAGTGATTTTAGTAGTCTTTGTCAGCCCCATGTTTGTTGCTGTTTTCTTTTAAAACAATTTTGAAACAGCCTTTTAAAACACATTTTTATACTTCATTTACCAATTGTGATCGCAAAAGCAGCCGACGGAAATGGATTCCTTCTCGTACTTGATATTTGGCTGGGATGACAAGATGGCGGTTGACAAGAGATAGACGCTTTAAGGGTACAAATAGTGGGTGGGAGTTAGGAAACCGAAGAGAAAATACCGCATGACAAAATACAAAAGTAAAAAGAGGGAGAAAAAAAAAGGGAGAAAAATTATGGGTAGAATAACGAGGAGAAGTGATCACTCAGGCGTAAGAAAGGGAAAGTGGAATATAAAATAAAACAGTGTGGAGAAACGTCTCCCAAAAATTTGAAGATGTGGCTACAAGTACATGGGCTAGGAAAAGAAAAAAGGGTTAAAGACAGGGGTATAAAAACTATAGGGGTAGGGAATGGGAAAAGGACAAAAGGGTTCAATGTCAGGGTAGGTAATGGCCCTCCTTTCTCTTGTCAGGCAATACCAAGGTTTATTCCTCTATTGAGAGAGTGCAGCGAATCGGTGGTCTCCAGCGGAACATGACGTACGAAATCATACTTTGGGCCGTGACGCCTATGGATCACTACAGTGAGCCAACGTTCACCCACTACTTTGTACACCCTAATGGTACGTCCATTCATTCACCCACTAGTACGTAGACCTTAATGGTACGTTCATTCACCCCCTACGACTACGTAGACCCCAATGGTACGTCCTTTCATTCACCCACTAGTAAGTAGACCCTAATGGTACGCCCATTCATTCACCCACTACTACGTAGACCCTAATGGTACGTCCATTCATTCACCCACTACTACGTAAACCCTAATGGTACGTCCATTCATTCACCCACTACTACGTACACCCAAATGGTACGTCCATTCATTCACCCACTACTACGTACACCCTAATGGTACGTCCATTCATTCACCCACTACAACGTATACACCATAATGGTACTTCATCCAAAAGATATACACCCTTCAGTATATCCAATACATTTTTACCTGCAACAAACACCATTAATCTTGTCAATGTCGGTATTTGTAAATTTGGGGGGGGGGGAGTCATAGCCAACCTTGACCGTTAAACTTGTAATATTACCTACAAGTAGCACTTTCATTTGTATTTATTCATCTTTGATTTGTTTCAGCTTGGGGTGCTGCGCATGCGTTAACAGCAAGCCTCTGGTCCATTCTCCTTGCTGCACTGATCGCGTTGAGCATGCGCAGTTAGAAGACGAGTAGGCATTGTATCGATGCTGTTATACTTTCATAGTTGTGTAGAACAATACTGAGCCTCTAGGTGGAAAATATCTTAATGTTTTCACGAAAGAAGTTTTAGTACCTGAGGAATACCTTTAGCTCTCTGAGTGTGAAGCAAAAAGCTATACTAATAAGTCCGTTCCGTTTATAAGGATAAAAAAAGGAATTTTTACCCAATGGTGGATCGAGGGGTGGTTTCGTGGGTTGAATATAGAGCCGCCATTTTATGAAAAATGACGCCAGTCCCCAGTTGCAGACAATCGATGGCTTGGAAGATTTTGATATATATGTTATAGACTATATATGATATAGACTATAGATGTGTTATATAACCACCTTAAGGTCCGCCAATACCGTTGATCGCAAAAATCCTCTACCTACCCTATGTGGCGATGCATTGCATGACATAAGCATACCATGATCTTGTACAAGTGGTTTTATCGCACAATCATCATACGAGGCGCAAATTACCTGCCTCGCCTTCTGGGTTTGAAACTCGTCGATTTATTAGCCACCTTGGAATGTACAGGACCAAGTGAAATATTAGAACAAATCTAATGATTTGAACCAATGTTAATCAAGCATTGTAAAAATAACGTTTTTTTTTAGACTCGATGAAGTTTTCGGAACACTTTCAAGCAGTTTTGTACTTTTTTAGTTGAGTTATTCGCTGCAATAATAATGATAATCTATTAGAATAAACAATGTATTACAGTGTAGCCACCATAACGGACCTTCAGGGTACAACCTTAATATTACGGATTTTCCAATGTCCTATTTTGAATTTTTCAGTCAGTCTCCTTAAATAAAACCTCCATTTTGAGGACAACTACATATAAGAGAGGCATCTTTCGGTCCCGAGGGTGTACGCTCTATGAGGTAACACTGTAATGATAGTAACGATGTATTGTGTCAGGCGCTCGATGGTCACGTGCTCAGCTGTTCAACAACCTTCTAAGGGCTGGTTTAGACAGCATGATTTAGTCGTATGCGACTTGCCCGCAACACCTCTACAGTTGTAGAGTGTAAATCAAGCTACGACTCCGCTTCGACGTTCGGCTATGAAAATCGTATTGTGTAATTCAGGGTATTGTGTAATTCAGGGCTAAGACATGTCGTAGGCAGGTCGCATATGGCTTAATCGTGCTGTCTGAATCAGCCTTAATGGCCTATCTAGAAAACTATTCGCAGGTACTACACAAATAAATAACGTGAGGTCGAAGTACACATGATCAGATTTTGGCTTTTTAAGATTAATTTTTCCTTGATCATCGTTGCCCTGTGTATCAGTTTAGGGACGAAAAGCTCAAATTTCAATGACACTTTACAAAAAGTTGCATCAATTAAAAAAAGTCGCACTTGATATTTTGTTTGCTATAAGTTACTAAG